>NC_090929.1:1097042128-1099542128 GCF_040938575.1 Ambystoma mexicanum
AAATGGATATTTCCCATCTGTGAAAGGCACCGTGAGTAAAAGCAGTGGCTGCGAACTCTCAAGTGGTTAATAACCACTGAACAGGTTATCAGGCCTTGTTCTGTCGAGAGAGGGGCGCCCGCTACCTTTGCAAACTAAATTTCAAGGAACCTGGGATTGGTAACCCTAGGTCTCCTGGGGGCAACCAGACGTGGTCTCCCTCTCACTGTGCTTAGAGAGGCATCAGCTTCACCTCACTGATGATCCCCAACAAGGGTGAAACACGTGTATGGGGTTGCTGGTGGTACTCTCGTTCAGGTTGGAGTTGCCATTGCATTTCGGTGCTGGACTGCCCCTGGGCAGGACAAAGACTGATATGCAAATGGATATTTCCCATCTGTGAAAGGCACCGTGAGTAAAAGCAGTGGCTGCGAACTCTCAAGTGGTTAATAACCACTGAACAGGTTATCAGGCCTTGTTCTGTCGAGAGAGGGGCGCCCGCTACCTTTGCAAACTAAATTTCAAGGAACCTGGGATTGGTAACCCTAGGTCTCCTGGGGGCAACCAGACGTGGTCTCCCTCTCACTGTGCTTAGAGAGGCATCAGCTTCACCTCACTGATGATCCCCAACAAGGGTGAAACACGTGTATGGGGTTGCTGGTGGTACTCTCGTTCAGGTTGGAGTTGCCATTGCATTTCGGTGCTGGACTGCCCCTGGGCAGGACAAAGACTGATATGCAAATGGATATTTCCCATCTGTGAAAGGCACCGTGAGTAAAAGCAGTGGCTGCGAACTCTCAAGTGGTTAATAACCACTGAACAGGTTATCAGGCCTTGTTCTGTCGAGAGAGGGGCGCCCGCTACCTTTGCAAACTAAATTTCAAGGAACCTGGGATTGGTAACCCTAGGTCTCCTGGGGGCAACCAGACGTGGTCTCCCTCTCACTGTGCTTAGAGAGGCATCAGCTTCACCTCACTGATGATCCCCAACAAGGGTGAAACACGTGTATGGGGTTGCTGGTGGTACTCTCGTTCAGGTTGGAGTTGCCATTGCATTTCGGTGCTGGACTGCCCCTGGGCAGGACAAAGACTGATATGCAAATGGATATTTCCCATCTGTGAAAGGCACCGTGAGTAAAAGCAGTGGCTGCGAACTCTCAAGTGGTTAATAACCACTGAACAGGTTATCAGGCCTTGTTCTGTCGAGAGAGGGGCGCCCGCTACCTTTGCAAACTAAATTTCAAGGAACCTGGGATTGGTAACCCTAGGTCTCCTGGGGGCAACCAGACGTGGTCTCCCTCTCACTGTGCTTAGAGAGGCATCAGCTTCACCTCACTGATGATCCCCAACAAGGGTGAAACACGTGTATGGGGTTGCTGGTGGTACTCTCGTTCAGGTTGGAGTTGCCATTGCATTTCGGTGCTGGACTGCCCCTGGGCAGGACAAAGACTGATATGCAAATGGATATTTCCCATCTGTGAAAGGCACCGTGAGTAAAAGCAGTGGCTGCGAACTCTCAAGTGGTTAATAACCACTGAACAGGTTATCAGGCCTTGTTCTGTCGAGAGAGGGGCGCCCGCTACCTTTGCAAACTAAATTTCAAGGAACCTGGGATTGGTAACCCTAGGTCTCCTGGGGGCAACCAGACGTGGTCTCCCTCTCACTGTGCTTAGAGAGGCATCAGCTTCACCTCACTGATGATCCCCAACAAGGGTGAAACACGTGTATGGGGTTGCTGGTGGTACTCTCGTTCAGGTTGGAGTTGCCATTGCATTTCGGTGCTGGACTGCCCCTGGGCAGGACAAAGACTGATATGCAAATGGATATTTCCCATCTGTGAAAGGCACCGTGAGTAAAAGCAGTGGCTGCGAACTCTCAAGTGGTTAATAACCACTGAACAGGTTATCAGGCCTTGTTCTGTCGAGAGAGGGGCGCCCGCTACCTTTGCAAACTAAATTTCAAGGAACCTGGGATTGGTAACCCTAGGTCTCCTGGGGGCAACCAGACGTGGTCTCCCTCTCACTGTGCTTAGAGAGGCATCAGCTTCACCTCACTGATGATCCCCAACAAGGGTGAAACACGTGTATGGGGTTGCTGGTGGTACTCTCGTTCAGGTTGGAGTTGCCATTGCATTTCGGTGCTGGACTGCCCCTGGGCAGGACAAAGACTGATATGCAAATGGATATTTCCCATCTGTGAAAGGCACCGTGAGTAAAAGCAGTGGCTGCGAACTCTCAAGTGGTTAATAACCACTGAACAGGTTATCAGGCCTTGTTCTGTCGAGAGAGGGGCGCCCGCTACCTTTGCAAACTAAATTTCAAGGAACCTGGGATTGGTAACCCTAGGTCTCCTGGGGGCAACCAGACGTGGTCTCCCTCTCACTGTGCTTAGAGAGGCATCAGCTTCACCTCACTGATGATCCCCAACAAGGGTGAAACACGTGTATGGGGTTGCTGGTGGTACTCTCGTTCAGGTTGGAGTTGCCATTGCATTTCGGTGCTGGACTGCCCCTGGGCAGGACAAAGACTGATATGCAAATGGATATTTCCCATCTGTGAAAGGCACCGTGAGTAAAAGCAGTGGCTGCGAACTCTCAAGTGGTTAATAACCACTGAACAGGTTATCAGGCCTTGTTCTGTCGAGAGAGGGGCGCCCGCTACCTTTGCAAACTAAATTTCAAGGAACCTGGGATTGGTAACCCTAGGTCTCCTGGGGGCAACCAGACGTGGTCTCCCTCTCACTGTGCTTAGAGAGGCATCAGCTTCACCTCACTGATGATCCCCAACAAGGGTGAAACACGTGTATGGGGTTGCTGGTGGTACTCTCGTTCAGGTTGGAGTTGCCATTGCATTTCGGTGCTGGACTGCCCCTGGGCAGGACAAAGACTGATATGCAAATGGATATTTCCCATCTGTGAAAGGCACCGTGAGTAAAAGCAGTGGCTGCGAACTCTCAAGTGGTTAATAACCACTGAACAGGTTATCAGGCCTTGTTCTGTCGAGAGAGGGGCGCCCGCTACCTTTGCAAACTAAATTTCAAGGAACCTGGGATTGGTAACCCTAGGTCTCCTGGGGGCAACCAGACGTGGTCTCCCTCTCACTGTGCTTAGAGAGGCATCAGCTTCACCTCACTGATGATCCCCAACAAGGGTGAAACACGTGTATGGGGTTGCTGGTGGTACTCTCGTTCAGGTTGGAGTTGCCATTGCATTTCGGTGCTGGACTGCCCCTGGGCAGGACAAAGACTGATATGCAAATGGATATTTCCCATCTGTGAAAGGCACCGTGAGTAAAAGCAGTGGCTGCGAACTCTCAAGTGGTTAATAACCACTGAACAGGTTATCAGGCCTTGTTCTGTCGAGAGAGGGGCGCCCGCTACCTTTGCAAACTAAATTTCAAGGAACCTGGGATTGGTAACCCTAGGTCTCCTGGGGGCAACCAGACGTGGTCTCCCTCTCACTGTGCTTAGAGAGGCATCAGCTTCACCTCACTGATGATCCCCAACAAGGGTGAAACACGTGTATGGGGTTGCTGGTGGTACTCTCGTTCAGGTTGGAGTTGCCATTGCATTTCGGTGCTGGACTGCCCCTGGGCAGGACAAAGACTGATATGCAAATGGATATTTCCCATCTGTGAAAGGCACCGTGAGTAAAAGCAGTGGCTGCGAACTCTCAAGTGGTTAATAACCACTGAACAGGTTATCAGGCCTTGTTCTGTCGAGAGAGGGGCGCCCGCTACCTTTGCAAACTAAATTTCAAGGAACCTGGGATTGGTAACCCTAGGTCTCCTGGGGGCAACCAGACGTGGTCTCCCTCTCACTGTGCTTAGAGAGGCATCAGCTTCACCTCACTGATGATCCCCAACAAGGGTGAAACACGTGTATGGGGTTGCTGGTGGTACTCTCGTTCAGGTTGGAGTTGCCATTGCATTTCGGTGCTGGACTGCCCCTGGGCAGGACAAAGACTGATATGCAAATGGATATTTCCCATCTGTGAAAGGCACCGTGAGTAAAAGCAGTGGCTGCGAACTCTCAAGTGGTTAATAACCACTGAACAGGTTATCAGGCCTTGTTCTGTCGAGAGAGGGGCGCCCGCTACCTTTGCAAACTAAATTTCAAGGAACCTGGGATTGGTAACCCTAGGTCTCCTGGGGGCAACCAGACGTGGTCTCCCTCTCACTGTGCTTAGAGAGGCATCAGCTTCACCTCACTGATGATCCCCAACAAGGGTGAAACACGTGTATGGGGTTGCTGGTGGTACTCTCGTTCAGGTTGGAGTTGCCATTGCATTTCGGTGCTGGACTGCCCCTGGGCAGGACAAAGACTGATATGCAAATGGATATTTCCCATCTGTGAAAGGCACCGTGAGTAAAAGCAGTGGCTGCGAACTCTCAAGTGGTTAATAACCACTGAACAGGTTATCAGGCCTTGTTCTGTCGAGAGAGGGGCGCCCGCTACCTTTGCAAACTAAATTTCAAGGAACCTGGGATTGGTAACCCTAGGTCTCCTGGGGGCAACCAGACGTGGTCTCCCTCTCACTGTGCTTAGAGAGGCATCAGCTTCACCTCACTGATGATCCCCAACAAGGGTGAAACACGTGTATGGGGTTGCTGGTGGTACTCTCGTTCAGGTTGGAGTTGCCATTGCATTTCGGTGCTGGACTGCCCCTGGGCAGGACAAAGACTGATATGCAAATGGATATTTCCCATCTGTGAAAGGCACCGTGAGTAAAAGCAGTGGCTGCGAACTCTCAAGTGGTTAATAACCACTGAACAGGTTATCAGGCCTTGTTCTGTCGAGAGAGGGGCGCCCGCTACCTTTGCAAACTAAATTTCAAGGAACCTGGGATTGGTAACCCTAGGTCTCCTGGGGGCAACCAGACGTGGTCTCCCTCTCACTGTGCTTAGAGAGGCATCAGCTTCACCTCACTGATGATCCCCAACAAGGGTGAAACACGTGTATGGGGTTGCTGGTGGTACTCTCGTTCAGGTTGGAGTTGCCATTGCATTTCGGTGCTGGACTGCCCCTGGGCAGGACAAAGACTGATATGCAAATGGATATTTCCCATCTGTGAAAGGCACCGTGAGTAAAAGCAGTGGCTGCGAACTCTCAAGTGGTTAATAACCACTGAACAGGTTATCAGGCCTTGTTCTGTCGAGAGAGGGGCGCCCGCTACCTTTGCAAACTAAATTTCAAGGAACCTGGGATTGGTAACCCTAGGTCTCCTGGGGGCAACCAGACGTGGTCTCCCTCTCACTGTGCTTAGAGAGGCATCAGCTTCACCTCACTGATGATCCCCAACAAGGGTGAAACACGTGTATGGGGTTGCTGGTGGTACTCTCGTTCAGGTTGGAGTTGCCATTGCATTTCGGTGCTGGACTGCCCCTGGGCAGGACAAAGACTGATATGCAAATGGATATTTCCCATCTGTGAAAGGCACCGTGAGTAAAAGCAGTGGCTGCGAACTCTCAAGTGGTTAATAACCACTGAACAGGTTATCAGGCCTTGTTCTGTCGAGAGAGGGGCGCCCGCTACCTTTGCAAACTAAATTTCAAGGAACCTGGGATTGGTAACCCTAGGTCTCCTGGGGGCAACCAGACGTGGTCTCCCTCTCACTGTGCTTAGAGAGGCATCAGCTTCACCTCACTGATGATCCCCAACAAGGGTGAAACACGTGTATGGGGTTGCTGGTGGTACTCTCGTTCAGGTTGGAGTTGCCATTGCATTTCGGTGCTGGACTGCCCCTGGGCAGGACAAAGACTGATATGCAAATGGATATTTCCCATCTGTGAAAGGCACCGTGAGTAAAAGCAGTGGCTGCGAACTCTCAAGTGGTTAATAACCACTGAACAGGTTATCAGGCCTTGTTCTGTCGAGAGAGGGGCGCCCGCTACCTTTGCAAACTAAATTTCAAGGAACCTGGGATTGGTAACCCTAGGTCTCCTGGGGGCAACCAGACGTGGTCTCCCTCTCACTGTGCTTAGAGAGGCATCAGCTTCACCTCACTGATGATCCCCAACAAGGGTGAAACACGTGTATGGGGTTGCTGGTGGTACTCTCGTTCAGGTTGGAGTTGCCATTGCATTTCGGTGCTGGACTGCCCCTGGGCAGGACAAAGACTGATATGCAAATGGATATTTCCCATCTGTGAAAGGCACCGTGAGTAAAAGCAGTGGCTGCGAACTCTCAAGTGGTTAATAACCACTGAACAGGTTATCAGGCCTTGTTCTGTCGAGAGAGGGGCGCCCGCTACCTTTGCAAACTAAATTTCAAGGAACCTGGGATTGGTAACCCTAGGTCTCCTGGGGGCAACCAGACGTGGTCTCCCTCTCACTGTGCTTAGAGAGGCATCAGCTTCACCTCACTGATGATCCCCAACAAGGGTGAAACACGTGTATGGGGTTGCTGGTGGTACTCTCGTTCAGGTTGGAGTTGCCATTGCATTTCGGTGCTGGACTGCCCCTGGGCAGGACAAAGACTGATATGCAAATGGATATTTCCCATCTGTGAAAGGCACCGTGAGTAAAAGCAGTGGCTGCGAACTCTCAAGTGGTTAATAACCACTGAACAGGTTATCAGGCCTTGTTCTGTCGAGAGAGGGGCGCCCGCTACCTTTGCAAACTAAATTTCAAGGAACCTGGGATTGGTAACCCTAGGTCTCCTGGGGGCAACCAGACGTGGTCTCCCTCTCACTGTGCTTAGAGAGGCATCAGCTTCACCTCACTGATGATCCCCAACAAGGGTGAAACACGTGTATGGGGTTGCTGGTGGTACTCTCGTTCAGGTTGGAGTTGCCATTGCATTTCGGTGCTGGACTGCCCCTGGGCAGGACAAAGACTGATATGCAAATGGATATTTCCCATCTGTGAAAGGCACCGTGAGTAAAAGCAGTGGCTGCGAACTCTCAAGTGGTTAATAACCACTGAACAGGTTATCAGGCCTTGTTCTGTCGAGAGAGGGGCGCCCGCTACCTTTGCAAACTAAATTTCAAGGAACCTGGGATTGGTAACCCTAGGTCTCCTGGGGGCAACCAGACGTGGTCTCCCTCTCACTGTGCTTAGAGAGGCATCAGCTTCACCTCACTGATGATCCCCAACAAGGGTGAAACACGTGTATGGGGTTGCTGGTGGTACTCTCGTTCAGGTTGGAGTTGCCATTGCATTTCGGTGCTGGACTGCCCCTGGGCAGGACAAAGACTGATATGCAAATGGATATTTCCCATCTGTGAAAGGCACCGTGAGTAAAAGCAGTGGCTGCGAACTCTCAAGTGGTTAATAACCACTGAACAGGTTATCAGGCCTTGTTCTGTCGAGAGAGGGGCGCCCGCTACCTTTGCAAACTAAATTTCAAGGAACCTGGGATTGGTAACCCTAGGTCTCCTGGGGGCAACCAGACGTGGTCTCCCTCTCACTGTGCTTAGAGAGGCATCAGCTTCACCTCACTGATGATCCCCAACAAGGGTGAAACACGTGTATGGGGTTGCTGGTGGTACTCTCGTTCAGGTTGGAGTTGCCATTGCATTTCGGTGCTGGACTGCCCCTGGGCAGGACAAAGACTGATATGCAAATGGATATTTCCCATCTGTGAAAGGCACCGTGAGTAAAAGCAGTGGCTGCGAACTCTCAAGTGGTTAATAACCACTGAACAGGTTATCAGGCCTTGTTCTGTCGAGAGAGGGGCGCCCGCTACCTTTGCAAACTAAATTTCAAGGAACCTGGGATTGGTAACCCTAGGTCTCCTGGGGGCAACCAGACGTGGTCTCCCTCTCACTGTGCTTAGAGAGGCATCAGCTTCACCTCACTGATGATCCCCAACAAGGGTGAAACACGTGTATGGGGTTGCTGGTGGTACTCTCGTTCAGGTTGGAGTTGCCATTGCATTTCGGTGCTGGACTGCCCCTGGGCAGGACAAAGACTGATATGCAAATGGATATTTCCCATCTGTGAAAGGCACCGTGAGTAAAAGCAGTGGCTGCGAACTCTCAAGTGGTTAATAACCACTGAACAGGTTATCAGGCCTTGTTCTGTCGAGAGAGGGGCGCCCGCTACCTTTGCAAACTAAATTTCAAGGAACCTGGGATTGGTAACCCTAGGTCTCCTGGGGGCAACCAGACGTGGTCTCCCTCTCACTGTGCTTAGAGAGGCATCAGCTTCACCTCACTGATGATCCCCAACAAGGGTGAAACACGTGTATGGGGTTGCTGGTGGTACTCTCGTTCAGGTTGGAGTTGCCATTGCATTTCGGTGCTGGACTGCCCCTGGGCAGGACAAAGACTGATATGCAAATGGATATTTCCCATCTGTGAAAGGCACCGTGAGTAAAAGCAGTGGCTGCGAACTCTCAAGTGGTTAATAACCACTGAACAGGTTATCAGGCCTTGTTCTGTCGAGAGAGGGGCGCCCGCTACCTTTGCAAACTAAATTTCAAGGAACCTGGGATTGGTAACCCTAGGTCTCCTGGGGGCAACCAGACGTGGTCTCCCTCTCACTGTGCTTAGAGAGGCATCAGCTTCACCTCACTGATGATCCCCAACAAGGGTGAAACACGTGTATGGGGTTGCTGGTGGTACTCTCGTTCAGGTTGGAGTTGCCATTGCATTTCGGTGCTGGACTGCCCCTGGGCAGGACAAAGACTGATATGCAAATGGATATTTCCCATCTGTGAAAGGCACCGTGAGTAAAAGCAGTGGCTGCGAACTCTCAAGTGGTTAATAACCACTGAACAGGTTATCAGGCCTTGTTCTGTCGAGAGAGGGGCGCCCGCTACCTTTGCAAACTAAATTTCAAGGAACCTGGGATTGGTAACCCTAGGTCTCCTGGGGGCAACCAGACGTGGTCTCCCTCTCACTGTGCTTAGAGAGGCATCAGCTTCACCTCACTGATGATCCCCAACAAGGGTGAAACACGTGTATGGGGTTGCTGGTGGTACTCTCGTTCAGGTTGGAGTTGCCATTGCATTTCGGTGCTGGACTGCCCCTGGGCAGGACAAAGACTGATATGCAAATGGATATTTCCCATCTGTGAAAGGCACCGTGAGTAAAAGCAGTGGCTGCGAACTCTCAAGTGGTTAATAACCACTGAACAGGTTATCAGGCCTTGTTCTGTCGAGAGAGGGGCGCCCGCTACCTTTGCAAACTAAATTTCAAGGAACCTGGGATTGGTAACCCTAGGTCTCCTGGGGGCAACCAGACGTGGTCTCCCTCTCACTGTGCTTAGAGAGGCATCAGCTTCACCTCACTGATGATCCCCAACAAGGGTGAAACACGTGTATGGGGTTGCTGGTGGTACTCTCGTTCAGGTTGGAGTTGCCATTGCATTTCGGTGCTGGACTGCCCCTGGGCAGGACAAAGACTGATATGCAAATGGATATTTCCCATCTGTGAAAGGCACCGTGAGTAAAAGCAGTGGCTGCGAACTCTCAAGTGGTTAATAACCACTGAACAGGTTATCAGGCCTTGTTCTGTCGAGAGAGGGGCGCCCGCTACCTTTGCAAACTAAATTTCAAGGAACCTGGGATTGGTAACCCTAGGTCTCCTGGGGGCAACCAGACGTGGTCTCCCTCTCACTGTGCTTAGAGAGGCATCAGCTTCACCTCACTGATGATCCCCAACAAGGGTGAAACACGTGTATGGGGTTGCTGGTGGTACTCTCGTTCAGGTTGGAGTTGCCATTGCATTTCGGTGCTGGACTGCCCCTGGGCAGGACAAAGACTGATATGCAAATGGATATTTCCCATCTGTGAAAGGCACCGTGAGTAAAAGCAGTGGCTGCGAACTCTCAAGTGGTTAATAACCACTGAACAGGTTATCAGGCCTTGTTCTGTCGAGAGAGGGGCGCCCGCTACCTTTGCAAACTAAATTTCAAGGA
This sequence comes from Ambystoma mexicanum, assembly GCF_040938575.1. Classification (NCBI taxonomy): domain Eukaryota; kingdom Metazoa; phylum Chordata; class Amphibia; order Caudata; family Ambystomatidae; genus Ambystoma; species Ambystoma mexicanum. Next base: position 1,097,051,970 of record NC_090929.1, read on the forward strand.
ACCTGGGATTGGTAACCCTAGGTCTCCTGGGGGCAACCAGACGTGGTCTCCCTCTCACTGTGCTTAGAGAGGCATCAGCTTCACCTCACTGATGATCCCCAACAAGGGTGAAACACGTGTATGGGGTTGCTGGTGGTACTCTCGTTCAGGTTGGAGTTGCCATTGCATTTCGGTGCTGGACTGCCCCTGGGCAGGACAAAGACTGATATGCAAATGGATATTTCCCATCTGTGAAAGGCACCGTGAGTAAAAGCAGTGGCTGCGAACTCTCAAGTGGTTAATAACCACTGAACAGGTTATCAGGCCTTGTTCTGTCGAGAGAGGGGCGCCCGCTACCTTTGCAAACTAAATTTCAAGGAACCTGGGATTGGTAACCCTAGGTCTCCTGGGGGCAACCAGACGTGGTCTCCCTCTCACTGTGCTTAGAGAGGCATCAGCTTCACCTCACTGATGATCCCCAACAAGGGTGAAACACGTGTATGGGGTTGCTGGTGGTACTCTCGTTCAGGTTGGAGTTGCCATTGCATTTCGGTGCTGGACTGCCCCTGGGCAGGACAAAGACTGATATGCAAATGGATATTTCCCATCTGTGAAAGGCACCGTGAGTAAAAGCAGTGGCTGCGAACTCTCAAGTGGTTAATAACCACTGAACAGGTTATCAGGCCTTGTTCTGTCGAGAGAGGGGCGCCCGCTACCTTTGCAAACTAAATTTCAAGGAACCTGGGATTGGTAACCCTAGGTCTCCTGGGGGCAACCAGACGTGGTCTCCCTCTCACTGTGCTTAGAGAGGCATCAGCTTCACCTCACTGATGATCCCCAACAAGGGTGAAACACGTGTATGGGGTTGCTGGTGGTACTCTCGTTCAGGTTGGAGTTGCCATTGCATTTCGGTGCTGGACTGCCCCTGGGCAGGACAAAGACTGATATGCAAATGGATATTTCCCATCTGTGAAAGGCACCGTGAGTAAAAGCAGTGGCTGCGAACTCTCAAGTGGTTAATAACCACTGAACAGGTTATCAGGCCTTGTTCTGTCGAGAGAGGGGCGCCCGCTACCTTTGCAAACTAAATTTCAAGGAACCTGGGATTGGTAACCCTAGGTCTCCTGGGGGCAACCAGACGTGGTCTCCCTCTCACTGTGCTTAGAGAGGCATCAGCTTCACCTCACTGATGATCCCCAACAAGGGTGAAACACGTGTATGGGGTTGCTGGTGGTACTCTCGTTCAGGTTGGAGTTGCCATTGCATTTCGGTGCTGGACTGCCCCTGGGCAGGACAAAGACTGATATGCAAATGGATATTTCCCATCTGTGAAAGGCACCGTGAGTAAAAGCAGTGGCTGCGAACTCTCAAGTGGTTAATAACCACTGAACAGGTTATCAGGCCTTGTTCTGTCGAGAGAGGGGCGCCCGCTACCTTTGCAAACTAAATTTCAAGGAACCTGGGATTGGTAACCCTAGGTCTCCTGGGGGCAACCAGACGTGGTCTCCCTCTCACTGTGCTTAGAGAGGCATCAGCTTCACCTCACTGATGATCCCCAACAAGGGTGAAACACGTGTATGGGGTTGCTGGTGGTACTCTCGTTCAGGTTGGAGTTGCCATTGCATTTCGGTGCTGGACTGCCCCTGGGCAGGACAAAGACTGATATGCAAATGGATATTTCCCATCTGTGAAAGGCACCGTGAGTAAAAGCAGTGGCTGCGAACTCTCAAGTGGTTAATAACCACTGAACAGGTTATCAGGCCTTGTTCTGTCGAGAGAGGGGCGCCCGCTACCTTTGCAAACTAAATTTCAAGGAACCTGGGATTGGTAACCCTAGGTCTCCTGGGGGCAACCAGACGTGGTCTCCCTCTCACTGTGCTTAGAGAGGCATCAGCTTCACCTCACTGATGATCCCCAACAAGGGTGAAACACGTGTATGGGGTTGCTGGTGGTACTCTCGTTCAGGTTGGAGTTGCCATTGCATTTCGGTGCTGGACTGCCCCTGGGCAGGACAAAGACTGATATGCAAATGGATATTTCCCATCTGTGAAAGGCACCGTGAGTAAAAGCAGTGGCTGCGAACTCTCAAGTGGTTAATAACCACTGAACAGGTTATCAGGCCTTGTTCTGTCGAGAGAGGGGCGCCCGCTACCTTTGCAAACTAAATTTCAAGGAACCTGGGATTGGTAACCCTAGGTCTCCTGGGGGCAACCAGACGTGGTCTCCCTCTCACTGTGCTTAGAGAGGCATCAGCTTCACCTCACTGATGATCCCCAACAAGGGTGAAACACGTGTATGGGGTTGCTGGTGGTACTCTCGTTCAGGTTGGAGTTGCCATTGCATTTCGGTGCTGGACTGCCCCTGGGCAGGACAAAGACTGATATGCAAATGGATATTTCCCATCTGTGAAAGGCACCGTGAGTAAAAGCAGTGGCTGCGAACTCTCAAGTGGTTAATAACCACTGAACAGGTTATCAGGCCTTGTTCTGTCGAGAGAGGGGCGCCCGCTACCTTTGCAAACTAAATTTCAAGGAACCTGGGATTGGTAACCCTAGGTCTCCTGGGGGCAACCAGACGTGGTCTCCCTCTCACTGTGCTTAGAGAGGCATCAGCTTCACCTCACTGATGATCCCCAACAAGGGTGAAACACGTGTATGGGGTTGCTGGTGGTACTCTCGTTCAGGTTGGAGTTGCCATTGCATTTCGGTGCTGGACTGCCCCTGGGCAGGACAAAGACTGATATGCAAATGGATATTTCCCATCTGTGAAAGGCACCGTGAGTAAAAGCAGTGGCTGCGAACTCTCAAGTGGTTAATAACCACTGAACAGGTTATCAGGCCTTGTTCTGTCGAGAGAGGGGCGCCCGCTACCTTTGCAAACTAAATTTCAAGGAACCTGGGATTGGTAACCCTAGGTCTCCTGGGGGCAACCAGACGTGGTCTCCCTCTCACTGTGCTTAGAGAGGCATCAGCTTCACCTCACTGATGATCCCCAACAAGGGTGAAACACGTGTATGGGGTTGCTGGTGGTACTCTCGTTCAGGTTGGAGTTGCCATTGCATTTCGGTGCTGGACTGCCCCTGGGCAGGACAAAGACTGATATGCAAATGGATATTTCCCATCTGTGAAAGGCACCGTGAGTAAAAGCAGTGGCTGCGAACTCTCAAGTGGTTAATAACCACTGAACAGGTTATCAGGCCTTGTTCTGTCGAGAGAGGGGCGCCCGCTACCTTTGCAAACTAAATTTCAAGGAACCTGGGATTGGTAACCCTAGGTCTCCTGGGGGCAACCAGACGTGGTCTCCCTCTCACTGTGCTTAGAGAGGCATCAGCTTCACCTCACTGATGATCCCCAACAAGGGTGAAACACGTGTATGGGGTTGCTGGTGGTACTCTCGTTCAGGTTGGAGTTGCCATTGCATTTCGGTGCTGGACTGCCCCTGGGCAGGACAAAGACTGATATGCAAATGGATATTTCCCATCTGTGAAAGGCACCGTGAGTAAAAGCAGTGGCTGCGAACTCTCAAGTGGTTAATAACCACTGAACAGGTTATCAGGCCTTGTTCTGTCGAGAGAGGGGCGCCCGCTACCTTTGCAAACTAAATTTCAAGGAACCTGGGATTGGTAACCCTAGGTCTCCTGGGGGCAACCAGACGTGGTCTCCCTCTCACTGTGCTTAGAGAGGCATCAGCTTCACCTCACTGATGATCCCCAACAAGGGTGAAACACGTGTATGGGGTTGCTGGTGGTACTCTCGTTCAGGTTGGAGTTGCCATTGCATTTCGGTGCTGGACTGCCCCTGGGCAGGACAAAGACTGATATGCAAATGGATATTTCCCATCTGTGAAAGGCACCGTGAGTAAAAGCAGTGGCTGCGAACTCTCAAGTGGTTAATAACCACTGAACAGGTTATCAGGCCTTGTTCTGTCGAGAGAGGGGCGCCCGCTACCTTTGCAAACTAAATTTCAAGGAACCTGGGATTGGTAACCCTAGGTCTCCTGGGGGCAACCAGACGTGGTCTCCCTCTCACTGTGCTTAGAGAGGCATCAGCTTCACCTCACTGATGATCCCCAACAAGGGTGAAACACGTGTATGGGGTTGCTGGTGGTACTCTCGTTCAGGTTGGAGTTGCCATTGCATTTCGGTGCTGGACTGCCCCTGGGCAGGACAAAGACTGATATGCAAATGGATATTTCCCATCTGTGAAAGGCACCGTGAGTAAAAGCAGTGGCTGCGAACTCTCAAGTGGTTAATAACCACTGAACAGGTTATCAGGCCTTGTTCTGTCGAGAGAGGGGCGCCCGCTACCTTTGCAAACTAAATTTCAAGGAACCTGGGATTGGTAACCCTAGGTCTCCTGGGGGCAACCAGACGTGGTCTCCCTCTCACTGTGCTTAGAGAGGCATCAGCTTCACCTCACTGATGATCCCCAACAAGGGTGAAACACGTGTATGGGGTTGCTGGTGGTACTCTCGTTCAGGTTGGAGTTGCCATTGCATTTCGGTGCTGGACTGCCCCTGGGCAGGACAAAGACTGATATGCAAATGGATATTTCCCATCTGTGAAAGGCACCGTGAGTAAAAGCAGTGGCTGCGAACTCTCAAGTGGTTAATAACCACTGAACAGGTTATCAGGCCTTGTTCTGTCGAGAGAGGGGCGCCCGCTACCTTTGCAAACTAAATTTCAAGGAACCTGGGATTGGTAACCCTAGGTCTCCTGGGGGCAACCAGACGTGGTCTCCCTCTCACTGTGCTTAGAGAGGCATCAGCTTCACCTCACTGATGATCCCCAACAAGGGTGAAACACGTGTATGGGGTTGCTGGTGGTACTCTCGTTCAGGTTGGAGTTGCCATTGCATTTCGGTGCTGGACTGCCCCTGGGCAGGACAAAGACTGATATGCAAATGGATATTTCCCATCTGTGAAAGGCACCGTGAGTAAAAGCAGTGGCTGCGAACTCTCAAGTGGTTAATAACCACTGAACAGGTTATCAGGCCTTGTTCTGTCGAGAGAGGGGCGCCCGCTACCTTTGCAAACTAAATTTCAAGGAACCTGGGATTGGTAACCCTAGGTCTCCTGGGGGCAACCAGACGTGGTCTCCCTCTCACTGTGCTTAGAGAGGCATCAGCTTCACCTCACTGATGATCCCCAACAAGGGTGAAACACGTGTATGGGGTTGCTGGTGGTACTCTCGTTCAGGTTGGAGTTGCCATTGCATTTCGGTGCTGGACTGCCCCTGGGCAGGACAAAGACTGATATGCAAATGGATATTTCCCATCTGTGAAAGGCACCGTGAGTAAAAGCAGTGGCTGCGAACTCTCAAGTGGTTAATAACCACTGAACAGGTTATCAGGCCTTGTTCTGTCGAGAGAGGGGCGCCCGCTACCTTTGCAAACTAAATTTCAAGGAACCTGGGATTGGTAACCCTAGGTCTCCTGGGGGCAACCAGACGTGGTCTCCCTCTCACTGTGCTTAGAGAGGCATCAGCTTCACCTCACTGATGATCCCCAACAAGGGTGAAACACGTGTATGGGGTTGCTGGTGGTACTCTCGTTCAGGTTGGAGTTGCCATTGCATTTCGGTGCTGGACTGCCCCTGGGCAGGACAAAGACTGATATGCAAATGGATATTTCCCATCTGTGAAAGGCACCGTGAGTAAAAGCAGTGGCTGCGAACTCTCAAGTGGTTAATAACCACTGAACAGGTTATCAGGCCTTGTTCTGTCGAGAGAGGGGCGCCCGCTACCTTTGCAAACTAAATTTCAAGGAACCTGGGATTGGTAACCCTAGGTCTCCTGGGGGCAACCAGACGTGGTCTCCCTCTCACTGTGCTTAGAGAGGCATCAGCTTCACCTCACTGATGATCCCCAACAAGGGTGAAACACGTGTATGGGGTTGCTGGTGGTACTCTCGTTCAGGTTGGAGTTGCCATTGCATTTCGGTGCTGGACTGCCCCTGGGCAGGACAAAGACTGATATGCAAATGGATATTTCCCATCTGTGAAAGGCACCGTGAGTAAAAGCAGTGGCTGCGAACTCTCAAGTGGTTAATAACCACTGAACAGGTTATCAGGCCTTGTTCTGTCGAGAGAGGGGCGCCCGCTACCTTTGCAAACTAAATTTCAAGGAACCTGGGATTGGTAACCCTAGGTCTCCTGGGGGCAACCAGACGTGGTCTCCCTCTCACTGTGCTTAGAGAGGCATCAGCTTCACCTCACTGATGATCCCCAACAAGGGTGAAACACGTGTATGGGGTTGCTGGTGGTACTCTCGTTCAGGTTGGAGTTGCCATTGCATTTCGGTGCTGGACTGCCCCTGGGCAGGACAAAGACTGATATGCAAATGGATATTTCCCATCTGTGAAAGGCACCGTGAGTAAAAGCAGTGGCTGCGAACTCTCAAGTGGTTAATAACCACTGAACAGGTTATCAGGCCTTGTTCTGTCGAGAGAGGGGCGCCCGCTACCTTTGCAAACTAAATTTCAAGGAACCTGGGATTGGTAACCCTAGGTCTCCTGGGGGCAACCAGACGTGGTCTCCCTCTCACTGTGCTTAGAGAGGCATCAGCTTCACCTCACTGATGATCCCCAACAAGGGTGAAACACGTGTATGGGGTTGCTGGTGGTACTCTCGTTCAGGTTGGAGTTGCCATTGCATTTCGGTGCTGGACTGCCCCTGGGCAGGACAAAGACTGATATGCAAATGGATATTTCCCATCTGTGAAAGGCACCGTGAGTAAAAGCAGTGGCTGCGAACTCTCAAGTGGTTAATAACCACTGAACAGGTTATCAGGCCTTGTTCTGTCGAGAGAGGGGCGCCCGCTACCTTTGCAAACTAAATTTCAAGGAACCTGGGATTGGTAACCCTAGGTCTCCTGGGGGCAACCAGACGTGGTCTCCCTCTCACTGTGCTTAGAGAGGCATCAGCTTCACCTCACTGATGATCCCCAACAAGGGTGAAACACGTGTATGGGGTTGCTGGTGGTACTCTCGTTCAGGTTGGAGTTGCCATTGCATTTCGGTGCTGGACTGCCCCTGGGCAGGACAAAGACTGATATGCAAATGGATATTTCCCATCTGTGAAAGGCACCGTGAGTAAAAGCAGTGGCTGCGAACTCTCAAGTGGTTAATAACCACTGAACAGGTTATCAGGCCTTGTTCTGTCGAGAGAGGGGCGCCCGCTACCTTTGCAAACTAAATTTCAAGGAACCTGGGATTGGTAACCCTAGGTCTCCTGGGGGCAACCAGACGTGGTCTCCCTCTCACTGTGCTTAGAGAGGCATCAGCTTCACCTCACTGATGATCCCCAACAAGGGTGAAACACGTGTATGGGGTTGCTGGTGGTACTCTCGTTCAGGTTGGAGTTGCCATTGCATTTCGGTGCTGGACTGCCCCTGGGCAGGACAAAGACTGATATGCAAATGGATATTTCCCATCTGTGAAAGGCACCGTGAGTAAAAGCAGTGGCTGCGAACTCTCAAGTGGTTAATAACCACTGAACAGGTTATCAGGCCTTGTTCTGTCGAGAGAGGGGCGCCCGCTACCTTTGCAAACTAAATTTCAAGGAACCTGGGATTGGTAACCCTAGGTCTCCTGGGGGCAACCAGACGTGGTCTCCCTCTCACTGTGCTTAGAGAGGCATCAGCTTCACCTCACTGATGATCCCCAACAAGGGTGAAACACGTGTATGGGGTTGCTGGTGGTACTCTCGTTCAGGTTGGAGTTGCCATTGCATTTCGGTGCTGGACTGCCCCTGGGCAGGACAAAGACTGATATGCAAATGGATATTTCCCATCTGTGAAAGGCACCGTGAGTAAAAGCAGTGGCTGCGAACTCTCAAGTGGTTAATAACCACTGAACAGGTTATCAGGCCTTGTTCTGTCGAGAGAGGGGCGCCCGCTACCTTTGCAAACTAAATTTCAAGGAACCTGGGATTGGTAACCCTAGGTCTCCTGGGGGCAACCAGACGTGGTCTCCCTCTCACTGTGCTTAGAGAGGCATCAGCTTCACCTCACTGATGATCCCCAACAAGGGTGAAACACGTGTATGGGGTTGCTGGTGGTACTCTCGTTCAGGTTGGAGTTGCCATTGCATTTCGGTGCTGGACTGCCCCTGGGCAGGACAAAGACTGATATGCAAATGGATATTTCCCATCTGTGAAAGGCACCGTGAGTAAAAGCAGTGGCTGCGAACTCTCAAGTGGTTAATAACCACTGAACAGGTTATCAGGCCTTGTTCTGTCGAGAGAGGGGCGCCCGCTACCTTTGCAAACTAAATTTCAAGGAACCTGGGATTGGTAACCCTAGGTCTCCTGGGGGCAACCAGACGTGGTCTCCCTCTCACTGTGCTTAGAGAGGCATCAGCTTCACCTCACTGATGATCCCCAACAAGGGTGAAACACGTGTATGGGGTTGCTGGTGGTACTCTCGTTCAGGTTGGAGTTGCCATTGCATTTCGGTGCTGGACTGCCCCTGGGCAGGACAAAGACTGATATGCAAATGGATATTTCCCATCTGTGAAAGGCACCGTGAGTAAAAGCAGTGGCTGCGAACTCTCAAGTGGTTAATAACCACTGAACAGGTTATCAGGCCTTGTTCTGTCGAGAGAGGGGCGCCCGCTACCTTTGCAAACTAAATTTCAAGGAACCTGGGATTGGTAACCCTAGGTCTCCTGGGGGCAACCAGACGTGGTCTCCCTCTCACTGTGCTTAGAGAGGCATCAGCTTCACCTCACTGATGATCCCCAACAAGGGTGACACACGTGTATGGGGTTGCTGGTGGTACTCTCGTTCAGGTTGGAGTTGCCATTGCATTTCGGTGCTGGACTGCCCCTGGGCAGGACAAAGACTGATATGCAAATGGATATTTCCCATCTGTGAAAGGCACCGTGAGTAAAAGCAGTGGCTGCGAACTCTCAAGTGGTTAATAACCACTGAACAGGTTATCAGGCCTTGTTCTGTCGAGAGAGGGGCGCCCGCTACCTTTGCAAACTAAATTTCAAGGAACCTGGGATTGGTAACCCTAGGTCTCCTGGGGGCAACCAGACGTGGTCTCCCTCTCACTGTGCTTAGAGAGGCATCAGCTTCACCTCACTGATGATCCCCAACAAGGGTGAAACACGTGTATGGGGTTGCTGGTGGTACTCTCGTTCAGGTTGGAGTTGCCATTGCATTTCGGTGCTGGACTGCCCCTGGGCAGGACAAAGACTGATATGCAAATGGATATTTCCCATCTGTGAAAGGCACCGTGAGTAAAAGCAGTGGCTGCGAACTCTCAAGTGGTTAATAACCACTGAACAGGTTATCAGGCCTTGTTCTGTCGAGAGAGGGGCGCCCGCTACCTTTGCAAACTAAATTTCAAGGAACCTGGGATTGGTAACCCTAGGTCTCCTGGGGGCAACCAGACGTGGTCTCCCTCTCACTGTGCTTAGAGAGGCATCAGCTTCACCTCACTGATGATCCCCAACAAGGGTGAAACACGTGTATGGGGTTGCTGGTGGTACTCTCGTTCAGGTTGGAGTTGCCATTGCATTTCGGTGCTGGACTGCCCCTGGGCAGGACAAAGACTGATATGCAAATGGATATTTCCCATCTGTGAAAGGCACCGTGAGTAAAAGCAGTGGCTGCGAACTCTCAAGTGGTTAATAACCACTGAACAGGTTATCAGGCCTTGTTCTGTCGAGAGAGGGGCGCCCGCTACCTTTGCAAACTAAATTTCAAGGAACCTGGGATTGGTAACCCTAGGTCTCCTGGGGGCAACCAGACGTGGTCTCCCTCTCACTGTGCTTAGAGAGGCATCAGCTTCACCTCACTGATGATCCCCAACAAGGGTGAAACACGTGTATGGGGTTGCTGGTGGTACTCTCGTTCAGGTTGGAGTTGCCATTGCATTTCGGTGCTGGACTGCCCCTGGGCAGGACAAAGACTGATATGCAAATGGATATTTCCCATCTGTGAAAGGCACCGTGAGTAAAAGCAGTGGCTGCGAACTCTCAAGTGGTTAATAACCACTGAACAGGTTATCAGGCCTTGTTCTGTCGAGAGAGGGGCGCCCGCTACCTTTGCAAACTAAATTTCAAGGAACCTGGGATTGGTATACCTAGGTCTCCTGGGGGCAACCAGACGTGGTCTCCCTCTCACTGTGCTTAGAGAGGCATCAGCTTCACCTCACTGATGATCCCCAACAAGGGTGAAACACGTGTATGGGGTTGCTGGTGGTACTCTCGTTCAGGTTGGAGTTGCCATTGCATTTCGGTGCTGGACTGCCCCTGGGCAGGACAAAGACTGATATGCAAATGGATATTTCCCATCTGTGAAAGGCACCGTGAGTAAAAGCAGTGGCTGCGAACTCTCAAGTGGTTAATAACCACTGAACAGGTTATCAGGCCTTGTTCTGTCGAGAGAGGGGCGCCCGCTACCTTTGCAAACTAAATTTCAAGGAACCTGGGATTGGTTAACCCTAGGTCTCCTGGGGGCAACCAGACGTGGTCTCCCTCTCACTGTGCTTAGAGAGGCATCAGCTTCACCTCACTGATGATCCCCAACAAGGGTGAAACACGTGTATGGGGTTGCTGGTGGTACTCTCGTTCAGGTTGGAGTTGCCATTGCATTTCGGTGCTGGACTGCCCCTGGGCAGGACAAAGACTGATATGCAAATGGATATTTCCCATCTGTGAAAGGCACCGTGAGTAAAAGCAGTGGCTGCGAACTCTCAAGTGGTTAATAACCACTGAACAGGTTATCAGGCCTTGTTCTGTCGAGAGAGGGGCGCCCGCTACCTTTGCAAACTAAATTTCAAGGAACCTGGGATTGGTAACCCTAGGTCTCCTGGGGGCAACCAGACGTGGTCTCCCTCTCACTGTGCTTAGAGAGGCATCAGCTTCACCTCACTGATGATCCCCAACAAGGGTGACACACGTGTATGGAGTTGCTGGTGGTACTCTCGTTCAGGTTGGAGTTGCCATTGCATTTCGGTGCTGGACTGCCCCTGGGCAGGACAAAGACTGATATGCAAATGGATATTTCCCATCTGTGAAAGGCACCGTGAGTAAAAGCAGTGGCTGCGAACTCTCAAGTGGTTAATAACCACTGAACAGGTTATCAGGCCTTGTTCTGTCGAGAGAGGGGCGCCCGCTACCTTTGCAAACTAAATTTCAAGGAACCTGGGATTGGTAACCCTAGGTCTCCTGGGGGCAACCAGACGTGGTCTCCCTCTCACTGTGCTTAGAGAGGCATCAGCTTCACCTCACTGATGATCCCCAACAAGGGTGAAACACGTGTATGGGGTTGCTGGTGGTACTCTCGTTCAGGTTGGAGTTGCCATTGCATTTCGGTGCTGGACTGCCCCTGGGCAGGACAAAGACTGATATGCAAATGGATATTTCCCATCTGTGAAAGGCACCGTGAGTAAAAGCAGTGGCTGCGAACTCTCAAGTGGTTAATAACCACTGAACAGGTTATCAGGCCTTGTTCTGTCGAGAGAGGGGCGCCCGCTACCTTTGCAAACTAAATTTCAAGGAACCTGGGATTGGTAACCCTAGGTCTCCTGGGGGCAACCAGACGTGGTCTCCCTCTCACTGTGCTTAGAGAGGCATCAGCTTCACCTCACTGATGATCCCCAACAAGGGTGAAACACGTGTATGGGGTTGCTGGTGGTACTCTCGTTCAGGTTGGAGTTGCCATTGCATTTCGGTGCTGGACTGCCCCTGGGCAGGACAAAGACTGATATGCAAATGGATATTTCCCATCTGTGAAAGGCACCGTGAGTAAAAGCAGTGGCTGCGAACTCTCAAGTGGTTAATAACCACTGAACAGGTTATCAGGCCTTGTTCTGTCGAGAGAGGGGCGCCCGCTACCTTTGCAAACTAAATTTCAAGGAACCTGGGATTGGTAACCCTAGGTCTCCTGGGGGCAACCAGACGTGGTCTCCCTCTCACTGTGCTTAGAGAGGCATCAGCTTCACCTCACTGATGATCCCCAACAAGGGTGAAACACGTGTATGGGGTTGCTGGTGGTACTCTCGTTCAGGTTGGAGTTGCCATTGCATTTCGGTGCTGGACTGCCCCTGGGCAGGACAAAGACTGATATGCAAATGGATATTTCCCATCTGTGAAAGGCACCGTGAGTAAAAGCAGTGGCTGCGAACTCTCAAGTGGTTAATAACCACTGAACAGGTTATCAGGCCTTGTTCTGTCGAGAGAGGGGCGCCCGCTACCTTTGCAAACTAAATTTCAAGGAACCTGGGATTGGTAACCCTAGGTCTCCTGGGGGCAACCAGACGTGGTCTCCCTCTCACTGTGCTTAGAGAGGCATCAGCTTCACCTCACTGATGATCCCCAACAAGGGTGAAACACGTGTATGGGGTTGCTGGTGGTACTCTCGTTCAGGTTGGAGTTGCCATTGCATTTCGGTGCTGGACTGCCCCTGGGCAGGACAAAGACTGATATGCAAATGGATATTTCCCATCTGTGAAAGGCACCGTGAGTAAAAGCAGTGGCTGCGAACTCTCAAGTGGTTAATAACCACTGAACAGGTTATCAGGCCTTGTTCTGTCGAGAGAGGGGCGCCCGCTACCTTTGCAAACTAAATTTCAAGGAACCTGGGATTGGTAACCCTAGGTCTCCTGGGGGCAACCAGACGTGGTCTCCCTCTCACTGTGCTTAGAGAGGCATCAGCTTCACCTCACTGATGATCCCCAACAAGGGTAAAACACGTGTATGGGGTTGCTGGTGGTACTCTCGTTCAGGTTGGAGTTGCCATTGCATTTCGGTGCTGGACTGCCCCTGGGCAGGACAAAGACTGATATGCAAATGGATATTTCCCATCTGTGAAAGGCACCGTGAGTACAAGCAGTGGCTGCGAACTCTCAAGTGGTTAATAACCACTGAACAGGTTATCAGGCCTTGTTCTGTCGAGAGAGGGGCGCCCGCTACCTTTGCAAATTAAATTTCAAGGAACCTGGGATTGGTAACCCTAGGTCTCCTGGGGGCAACCAGACGTGGTCTCCCTCTCACTGTGCTTAGAGAGGCATCAGCTTCACCTCACTGATGATCCCCAACAAGGGTGAAACACGTGTATGGGGTTGCTGGTGGTACTCTCGTTCAGGTTGGAGTTGCCATTGCATTTCGGTGCTGGACTGCCCCTGGGCAGGACAAAGACTGATATGCAAATGGATATTTCCCATCTGTGAAAGGCACCGTGAGTAAAAGCAGTGGCTGCGAACTCTCAAGTGGTTAATAACCACTGAACAGGTTATCAGGCCTTGTTCTGTCGAGAGAGGGGCGCCCGCTACCTTTGCAAACTAAATTTCAAGGAACCTGGGATTGGTAACCCTAGGTCTCCTGGGGGGCAACCAGACGTGGTCTCCCTCTCACTGTGCTTAGAGAGGCATCACCTTCACCTCACTGATGATCCCCAACAAGGGTGAAACACGTGTATGGGGTTGCTGGTGGTACTCTCGTTCAGGTTGGAGTTGCCATTGCATTTCGGTGCTGGACTGCCCCTGGGCAGGACAAAGACTGATATGCAAATGGATATTTCCCATCTGTGAAAGGCACCGTGAGTAAAAGCAGTGGCTGCGAACTCTCAAGTGGTTAATAACCACTGAACAGGTTATCAGGCCTTGTTCTGTCGAGAGAGGGGCGCCCGCTACCTTTGCAAACTAAATTTCAAGGAACCTGGGATTGGTAACCCTAGGTCTCCTGGGGGCAACCAGACGTGGTCTCCCTCTCACTGTGCTTAGAGAGGCATCAGCTTCACCTCACTGATGATCCCCAACAAGGGTGAAACACGTGTATGGGGTTGCTGGTGGTACTCTCGTTCAGGTTGGAGTTGCCATTGCATTTCGGTGCTGGACTGCCCCTGGGCAGGACAAAGACTGATATGCAAATGGATATTTCCCATCTGTGAAAGGCACCGTGAGTAAAAGCAGTGGCTGCGAACTCTCAAGTGGTTAATAACCACTGAACAGGTTATCAGGCCTTGTTCTGTCGAGAGAGGGGCGCCCGCTACCTTTGCAAACTAAATTTCAAGGAACCTGGGATTGGTAACCCTAGGTCTCCTGGGGGCAACCAGACGTGGTCTCCCTCTCACTGTGCTTAGAGAGGCATCAGCTTCACCTCACTGATGATCCCCAACAAGGGTGAAACACGTGTATGGGGTTGCTGGTGGTACTCTCGTTCAGGTTGGAGTTGCCATTGCATTTCGGTGCTGGACTGCCCCTGGGCAGTACAAAGACTGATATGCAAATGGCTATTTCCCATCTGTGAAAGGCACCGTGAGTAAAAGCAGTGGCTGCGAACTCTCAAGTGGTTAATAACCACTGAACAGGTTATCAGGCCTTGTTCTGTCGAGAGAGGGGCGCCCGCTACCTTTGCAAACTAAATTTCAAGGAACCTGGGATTGGTAACCCTAGGTCTCCTGGGGGCAACCAGACGTGGTCTCCCTCTCACTGTGCTTAGAGAGGCATCAGCTTCACCTCACTGATGATCCCCAACAAGGGTGAAACACGTGTATGGGGTTGCTGGTGGTACTCTCGTTCAGGTTGGAGTTGCCATTGCATTTCGGTGCTGGACTGCCCCTGGGCAGGACAAAGACTGATATGCAAATGGATATTTCCCATCTGTGAAAGGCACCATGAGTAAAAGCAGTGGCTGCGAACTCTCAAGTGGTTAATAACCACTGAACAGGTTATCAGGCCTTGTTCTGTCGAGAGAGGGGCGCCCGCTACCTTTGCAAACTAAATTTCAAGGAACCTGGGATTGGTAACCCTAGGTCTCCTGGGGGCAACCAGACGTGGTCTCCCTCTCACTGTGCTTAGAGAGGCATCAGCTTCACCTCACTGATGATCCCCAACAAGGGTGAAACACGTGTATGGGGTTGCTGGTGGTACTCTCGTTCAGGTTGGAGTTGCCATTGCATTTCGGTGCTGGACTGCCCCTGGGCAGGACAAAGACTGATATGCAAATGGATATTTCCCATCTGTGAAAGGCACCGTGAGTAAAAGCAGTGGCTGCGAACTCTCAAGTGGTTAATAACCACTGAACAGGTTATCAGGCCTTGTTCTGTCGAGAGAGGAGCGCCCGCTACCTTTGCAAACTAAATTTCAAGGAACCTGGGATTGGTAACCCTAGGTCTCCTGGGGGCAACCAGACGTGGTCTCCCTCTCACTGTGCTTAGAGAGGCATCAGCTTCACCTCACTGATGATCCCCAACAAGGGTGAAACACGTGTATGGGGTTGCTGGTGGTACTCTCGTTCAGGTTGGAGTTGCCATTGCATTTCGGTGCTGGACTGCCCCTGGGCAGGACAAAGACTGATATGCAAATGGATATTTCCCATCTGTGAAAGGCACCGTGAGTAAAAGCAGTGGCTGCGAACTCTCAAGTGGTTAATAACCACTGAACAGGTTATCAGGCCTTGTTCTGTCGAGAGAGGGGCGCCCGCTACCTTTGCAAACTAAATTTCAAGGAACCTGGGATTGGTAACCCTAGGTCTCCTGGGGGCAACCAGACGTGGTCTCCCTCTCACTGTGCTTAGAGAGGCATCAGCTTCACCTCACTGATGATCCCCAACAAGGGTGAAACACGTGTATGGGGTTGCTGGTGGTACTCTCGTTCAGATTGGAGTTGCCATTGCATTTCGGTGCTGGACTGCCCCTGGGCAGGACAAAGACTGATATGCAAATGGATATTTCCCATCTGTGAAAGGCACCGTGAGTAAAAGCAGTGGCTGCGAACTCTCAAGTGGTTAATAACCACTGAACAGGTTATCAGGCCTTGTTCTGTCGAGAGAGGGGCGCCCGCTACCTTTGCAAACTAAATTTCAAGGAACCTGGGATTGGTAACCCTAGGTCTCCTGGGGGCAACCAGACGTGGTCTCCCTCTCACTGTGCTTAGAGAGGCATCAGCTTCACCTCACTGATGATCCCCAACAAGGGTGAAACACGTGTATGGGGTTGCTGGTGGTACTCTCGTTCAGGTTGGAGTTGCCATTGCATTTCGGTGCTGGACTGCCCCTGGGCAGGACAAAGACTGATATGCAAATGGATATTTCCCATCTGTGAAAGGCACCGTGAGTAAAAGCAGTGGCTGCGAACTCTCAAGTGGTTAATAACCACTGAACAGGTTATCAGGCCTTGTTCTGTCGAGAGAGGGGCGCCCGCTACCTTTGCAAACTAAATTTCAAGGAACCTGGGATTGGTAACCCTAGGTCTCCTGGGGGCAACCAGACGTGGTCTCCCTCTCACTGTGCTTAGAGAGGCATCAGCTTCACCTCACTGATGATCCCCAACAAGGGTGAAACACGTGTATGGGGTTGCTGGTGGTACTCTCGTTCAGGTTGGAGTTGCCATTGCATTTCGGTGCTGGACTGCCCCTGGGCAGGACAAAGACTGATATGCAAATGGATATTTCCCATCTGTGAAAGGCACCGTGAGTAAAAGCAGTGGCTGCGAACTCTCAAGTGGTTAATAACCACTGAACAGGTTATCAGGCCTTGTTCTGTCGAGAGAGGGGCGCCCGCTACCTTTGCAAACTAAATTTCAAGGAACCTGGGATTGGTAACCCTAGGTCTCCTGGGGGCAACCAGACGTGGTCTCCCTCTCACTGTGCTTAGAGAGGCATCAGCTTCACCTCACTGATGATCCCCAACAAGGGTGAAACACGTGTATGGGGTTGCTGGTGGTACTCTCGTTCAGGTTGGAGTTGCCATTGCATTTCGGTGCTGGACTGCCCCTGGGCAGGACAAAGACTGATATGCAAATGGATATTTCCCATCTGTGAAAGGCACCGTGAGTAAAAGCAGTGGCTGCGAACTCTCAAGTGGTTAATAACCACTGAACAGGTTATCAGGCCTTGTTCTGTCGAGAGAGGGGCGCCCGCTACCTTTGCAAACTAAATTTCAAGGAACCTGGGATTGGTAACCCTAGGTCTCCTGGGGGCAACCAGACGTGGTCTCCCTCTCACTGTGCTTAGAGAGGCATCAGCTTCACCTCACTGATGATCCCCAACAAGGGTGAAACACGTGTATGGGGTTGCTGGTGGTACTCTCGTTCAGGTTGGAGTTGCCATTGCATTTCGGTGCTGGACTGCCCCTGGGCAGGACAAAGACTGATATGCAAATGGATATTTCCCATCTGTGAAAGGCACCGTGAGTAAAAGCAGTGGCTGCGAACTCTCAAGTGGTTAATAACCACTGAACAGGTTATCAGGCCTTGTTCTGTCGAGAGAGGGGCGCCCGCTACCTTTGCAAACTAAATTTCAAGGAACCTGGGATTGGTAACCCTAGGTCTCCTGGGGGCAACCAGACGTGGTCTCCCTCTCACTGTGCTTAGAGAGGCATCAGCTTCACCTCACTGATGATCCCCAACAAGGGTGAAACACGTGTATGGGGTTGCTGGTGGTACTCTCGTTCAGGTTGGAGTTGCCATTGCATTTCGGTGCTGGACTGCCCCTGGGCAGGACAAAGACTGATATGCAAATGGATATTTCCCATCTGTGAAAGGCACCGTGAGTAAAAGCAGTGGCTGCGAACTCTCAAGTGGTTAATAACCACTGAACAGGTTATCAGGCCTTGTTCTGTCGAGAGAGGGGCGCCCGCTACCTTTGCAAACTAAATTTCAAGGAACCTGGGATTGGTAACCCTAGGTCTCCTGGGGGCAACCAGACGTGGTCTCCCTCTCACTGTGCTTAGAGAGGCATCAGCTTCACCTCACTGATGATCCCCAACAAGGGTGAAACACGTGTATGGGGTTGCTGGTGGTACTCTCGTTCAGGTTGGAGTTGCCATTGCATTTCGGTGCTGGACTGCCCCTGGGCAGGACAAAGACTGATATGCAAATGGATATTTCCCATCTGTGAAAGGCACCGTGAGTAAAAGCAGTGGCTGCGAACTCTCAAGTGGTTAATAACCACTGAACAGGTTATCAGGCCTTGTTCTGTCGAGAGAGGGGCGCCCGCTACCTTTGCAAACTAAATTTCAAGGAACCTGGGATTGGTAACCCTAGGTCTCCTGGGGGCAACCAGACGTGGTCTCCCTCTCACTGTGCTTAGAGAGGCATCAGCTTCACCTCACTGATGATCCCCAACAAGGGTGAAACACGTGTATGGGGTTGCTGGTGGTACTCTCGTTCAGGTTGGAGTTGCCATTGCATTTCGGTGCTGGACTGCAGGACAAAGACTGATATGCAAATGGATATTTCCCATCTGTGAAAGGCACCGTGAGTAAAAGCAGTGGCTGCGAACTCTCAAGTGGTTAATAACCACTGAACAGGTTATCAGGCCTTGTTCTGTCGAGAGAGGGGCGCCCGCTACCTTTGCAAACTAAATTTCAAGGAACCTGGGATTGGTAACCCTAGGTCTCCTGGGGGCAACCAGATGTGGTCTCCCTCTCACTGTGCTTAGAGAGGCATCAGCTTCACCTCACTGATGATCCCCAACAAGGGTGAAACACGTGTATGGGGTTGCTGGTGGTACTCTCGTTCAGGTTGGAGTTGCCATTGCATTTCGGTGCTGGACTGCCCCTGGGCAGGACAAAGACTGATATGCAAATGGATATTTCCCATCTGTGAAAGGCACCGTGAGTAAAAGCAGTGGCTGCGAACTCTCAAGTGGTTAATAACCACTGAACAGGTTATCAGGCCTTGTTCTGTCGAGAGAGGGGCGCCCGCTACCTTTGCAAACTAAATTTCAAGGAACCTGGGATTGGTAACCCTAGGTCTCCTGGGGGCAACCAGACGTGGTCTCCCTCTCACTGTGCTTAGAGAGGCATCAGCTTCACCTCACTGATGATCCCCAACAAGGGTGAAACACGTGTATGGGGTTGCTGGTGGTACTCTCGTTCAGGTTGGAGTTGCCATTGCATTTCGGTGCTGGACTGCCCCTGGGCAGGACAAAGACTGATATGCAAATGGATATTTCCCATCTGTGAAAGGCACCGTGAGTAAAAGCAGTGGCTGCGAACTCTCAAGTGGTTAATAACCACTGAACAGGTTATCAGGCCTTGTTCTGTCGAGAGAGGGGCGCCCGCTACCTTTGCAAACTAAATTTCAAGGAACCTGGGATTGGTAACCCTAGGTCTCCTGGGGGCAACCAGACGTGGTCTCCCTCTCACTGTGCTTAGAGAGGCATCAGCTTCACCTCACTGATGATCCCCAACAAGGGTGAAACACGTGTATGGGGTTGCTGGTGGTACTCTCGTTCAGGTTGGAGTTGCCATTGCATTTCGGTGCTGGACTGCCCCTGGGCAGGACAAAGACTGATATGCAAATGGATATTTCCCATCTGTGAAAGGCACCGTGAGTAAAAGCAGTGGCTGCGAACTCTCAAGTGGTTAATAACCACTGAACAGGTTATCAGGCCTTGTTCTGTCGAGAGAGGGGCGCCCGCTACCTTTGCAAACTAAATTTCAAGGAACCTGGGATTGGTAACCCTAGGTCTCCTGGGGGCAACCAGACGTGGTCTCCCTCTCACTGTGCTTAGAGAGGCATCAGCTTCACCTCACTGATGATCCCCAACAAGGGTGAAACACGTGTATGGGGTTGCTGGTGGTACTCTCGTTCAGGTTGGAGTTGCCATTGCATTTCGGTGCTGGACTGCCCCTGGGCAGGACAAAGACTGATATGCAAATGGATATTTCCCATCTGTGAAAGGCACCGTGAGTAAAAGCAGTGGCTGCGAACTCTCAAGTGGTTAATAACCACTGAACAGGTTATCAGGCCTTGTTCTGTCGAGAGAGGGGCGCCCGCTACCTTTGCAAACTAAATTTCAAGGAACCTGGGATTGGTAACCCTAGGTCTCCTGGGGGCAACCAGACGTGGTCTCCCTCTCACTGTGCTTAGAGAGGCATCAGCTTCACCTCACTGATGATCCCCAACAAGGGTGAAACACGTGTATGGGGTTGCTGGTGGTACTCTCGTTCAGGTTGGAGTTGCCATTGCATTTCGGTGCTGGACTGCCCCTGGGCAGGACAAAGACTGATATGCAAATGGATATTTCCCATCTGTGAAAGGCACCGTGAGTAAAAGCAGTGGCTGCGAACTCTCAAGTGGTTAATAACCACTGAACAGGTTATCAGGCCTTGTTCTGTCGAGAGAGGGGCGCCCGCTACCTTTGCAAACTAAATTTCAAGGAACCTGGGATTGGTAACCCTAGGTCTCCTGGGGGCAACCAGACGTGGTCTCCCTCTCACTGTGCTTAGAGAGGCATCAGCTTCACCTCACTGATGATCCCCAACAAGGGTGAAACACGTGTATGGGGTTGCTGGTGGTACTCTCGTTCAGGTTGGAGTTGCCATTGCATTTCGGTGCTGGACTGCCCCTGGGCAGGACAAAGACTGATATGCAAATGGATATTTCCCATCTGTGAAAGGCACCGTGAGAAAAAGCAGTGGCTGCGAACTCTCAAGTGGTTAATAACCACTGAACAGGTTATCAGGCCTTGTTCTGTCGAGAGAGGGGCGCCCGCTACCTTTGCAAACTAAATTTCAAGGAACCTGGGATTGGTAACCCTAGGTCTCCTGGGGGCAACCAGACGTGGTCTCCCTCTCACTGTGCTTAGAGAGGCATCAGCTTCACCTCACTGATGATCCCCAACAAGGGTGAAACACGTGTATGGGGTTGCTGGTGGTACTCTCGTTCAGGTTGGAGTTGCCATTGCATTTCGGTGCTGGACTGCCCCTGGGCAGGACAAAGACTGATATGCAAATGGATATTTCCCATCTGTGAAAGGCACCGTGAGTAAAAGCAGTGGCTGCGAACTCTCAAGTGGTTAATAACCACTGAACAGGTTATCAGGCCTTGTTCTGTCGAGAGAGGGGCGCCCGCTACCTTTGCAAACTAAATTTCAAGGAACCTGGGATTGGTAACCCTAGGTCTCCTGGGGGCAACCAGACGTGGTCTCCCTCTCACTGTGCTTAGAGAGGCATCAGCTTCACCTCACTGATGATCCCCAACAAGGGTGAAACAGGTGTATGGGGTTGCTGGTGGTACTCTCGTTCAGGTTGGAGTTGCCATTGCATTTCGGTGCTGGACTGCCCCTGGGCAGGACAAAGACTGATATGCAAATGGATATTTCCCATCTGTGAAAGGCACCGTGAGTAAAAGCAGTGGCTGCGAACTCTCAAGTGGTTAATAACCACTGAACAGGTTATCAGGCCTTGTTCTGTCGAGAGAGAGGCGCCCGCTACCTTTGCAAACTAAATTTCAAGGAACCTGGGATTGGTAACCCTAGGTCTCCTGGGGGCAACCAGACGTGGTCTCCCTCTCACTGTGCTTAGAGAGGCATCAGCTTCACCTCACTGATGATCCCCAACAAGGGTGAAACACGTGTATGGGGTTGCTGGTGGTACTCTCGTTCAGGTTGGAGTTGCCATTGCATTTCGGTGCTGGACTGCCCCTGGGCAGGACAAAGACTGATATGCAAATGGATATTTCCCATCTGTGAAAGGCACCGTGAGTAAAAGCAGTGGCTGCGAACTCTCAAGTGGTTAATAACCACTGAACAGGTTATCAGGCCTTGTTCTGTCGAGAGAGGGGCGCCCGCTACCTTTGCAAACTAAATTTCAAGGAACCTGGGATTGGTAACCCTAGGTCTCCTGGGGGCAACCAGACGTGGTCTCCCTCTCACTGTGCTTAGAGAGGCATCAGCTTCACCTCACTGATGATCCCCAACAAGGGTGAAACACGTGTATGGGGTTGCTGGTGGTACTCTCGTTCAGGTTGGAGTTGCCATTGCATTTCGGTGCTGGACTGCCCCTGGGCAGGACAAAGACTGATATGCAAATGGATATTTCCCATCTGTGAAAGGCACCGTGAGTAAAAGCAGTGGCTGCGAACTCTCAAGTGGTTAATAACCACTGAACAGGTTATCAGGCCTTGTTCTGTCGAGAGAGGGGCGCCCGCTACCTTTGCAAACTAAATTTCAAGGAACCTGGGATTGGTAACCCTAGGTCTCCTGGGGGCAACCAGACGTGGTCTCCCTCTCACTGTGCTTAGAGAGGCATCAGCTTCACCTCACTGATGATCCCCAACAAGGGTGAAACACGTGTATGGGGTTGCTGGTGGTACTCTCGTTCAGGTTGGAGTTGCCATTGCATTTCGGTGCTGGACTGCCCCTGGGCAGGACAAAGACTGATATGCAAATGGATATTTCCCATCTGTGAAAGGCACCGTGAGTAAAAGCAGTGGCTGCGAACTCTCAAGTGGTTAATAACCACTGAACAGGTTATCAGGCCTTGTTCTGTCGAGAGAGGGGCGCCCGCTACCTTTGCAAACTAAATTTCAAGGAACCTGGGATTGGTAACCCTAGGTCTCCTGGGGGCAACCAGACGTGGTCTCCCTCTCACTGTGCTTAGAGAGGTATCAGCTTCACCTCACTGATGATCCCCAACAAGGGTGAAACACGTGTATGGGGTTGCTGGTGGTACTCTCGTTCAGGTTGGAGTTGCCATTGCATTTCGGTGCTGGACTGCCCCTGGGCAGGACAAAGACTGATATGCAAATGGATATTTCCCATCTGTGAAAGGCACCGTGAGTAAAAGCAGTGGCTGCGAACTCTCAAGTGGTTAATAACCACTGAACAGGTTATCAGGCCTTGTTCTGTCGAGAGAGGGGCGCCCGCTACCTTTGCAAACTAAATTTCAAGGAACCTGGGATTGGTAACCCTAGGTCTCCTGGGGGCAACCAGACGTGGTCTCCCTCTCACTGTGCTTAGAGAGGCATCAGCTTCACCTCACTGATGATCCCCAACAAGGGTGAAACACGTGTATGGGGTTGCTGGAGGTACTCTCGTTCAGGTTGGAGTTGCCATTGCATTTCGGTGCTGGACTGCCCCTGGGCAGGACAAAGACTGATATGCAAATGGATATTTCCCATCTGTGAAAGGCACCGTGAGTAAAAGCAGTGGCTGCGAACTCTCAAGTGGTTAATAACCACTGAACAGGTTATCAGGCCTTGTTCTGTCGAGAGAGGGGCGCCCGCTACCTTTGCAAACTAAATTTCAAGGAACCTGGGATTGGTAACCCTAGGTCTCCTGGGGGCAACCAGACGTGGTCTCCCTCTCACTGTGCTTAGAGAGGCATCAGCTTCACCTCACTGATGATCCCCAACAAGGGTGAAACACGTGTATGGGGTTGCTGGTGGTACTCTCGTTCAGGTTGGAGTTGCCATTGCATTTCGGTGCTGGACTGCCCCTGGGCAGGACAAAGACTGATATGCAAATGGATATTTCCCATCTGTGAAAGGCACCGTGAGTAAAAGCAGTGGCTGCGAACTCTCAAGTGGTTAATAACCACTGAACAGGTTATCAGGCCTTGTTCTGTCGAGAGAGGGGCGCCCGCTACCTTTGCAAACTAAATTTCAAGGAACCTGGGATTGGTAACCCTAGGTCTCCTGGGGGCAACCAGACGTGGTCTCCCTCTCACTGTGCTTAGAGAGGCATCAGCTTCACCTCACTGATGATCCCCAACAAGGGTGAAACACGTGTATGGGGTTGCTGGTGGTACTCTCGTTCAGGTTGGAGTTGCCATTGCATTTCGGTGCTGGACTGCCCCTGGGCAGGACAAAGACTGATATGCAAATGGATATTTCCCATCTGTGAAAGGCACCGTGAGTAAAAGCAGTGGCTGCGAACTCTCATGTGGTTAATAACCACTGAACAGGTTATCAGGCCTTGTTCTGTCGAGAGAGGGGCGCCCGCTACCTTTGCAAACTAAATTTCAAGGAACCTGGGATTGGTAACCCTAGGTCTCCTGGGGGCAACCAGACGTGGTCTCCCTCTCACTGTGCTTAGAGAGGCATCAGCTTCACCTCACTGATGATCCCCAACAAGGGTGAAACACGTGTATGGGGTTGCTGGTGGTACTCTCGTTCAGGTTGGAGTTGCCATTGCATTTCGGTGCTGGACTGCCCCTGGGCAGGACAAAGACTGATATGCAAATGGATATTTCCCATCTGTGAAAGGCACCGTGAGTAAAAGCAGTGGCTGCGAACTCTCAAGTGGTTAATAACCACTGAACAGGTTATCAGGCCTTGTTCTGTCGAGAGAGGGGCGCCCGCTACCTTTGCAAACTAAATTTCAAGGAACCTGGGATTGGTAACCCTAGGTCTCCTGGGGGCAACCAGACGTGGTCTCCCTCTCACTGTGCTTAGAGAGGCATCAGCTTCACCTCACTGATGATCCCCAACAAGGGTGAAACACGTGTATGGGGTTGCTGGTGGTACTCTCGTTCAGGTTGGAGTTGCCATTGCATTTCGGTGCTGGACTGCCCCTGGGCAGGACAAAGACTGATATGCAAATGGATATTTCCCATCTGTGAAAGGCACTGTGAGTAAAAGCAGTGGCTGCGAACTCTCAAGTGGTTAATAACCACTGAACAGGTTATCAGGCCTTGTTCTGTCGAGAGAGGGGCGCCCGCTACCTTTGCAAACTAAATTTCAAGGAACCTGGGATTGGTAACCCTAGGTCTCCTGGGGGCAACCAGACGTGGTCTCCCTCTCACTGTGCTTAGAGAGGCATCAGCTTCACCTCACTGATGATCCCCAACAAGGGTGAAACACGTGTATGGGGTTGCTGGTGGTACTCTCGTTCAGGTTGGAGTTGCCATTGCATTTCGGTGCTGGACTGCCCCTGGGCAGGACAAAGACTGATATGCAAATGGATATTTCCCATGTGTGAAAGGCACCGTGAGTAAAAGCAGTGGCTGCGAACTCTCAAGTGGTTAATAACCACTGAACAGGTTATCAGGCCTTGTTCTGTCGAGAGAGGGGCGCCCGCTACCTTTGCAAACTAAATTTCAAGGAACCTGGGATTGGTAACCCTGGGTCTCCTGGGGGCAACCAGACGTGGTCTCCCTCTCACTGTGCTTAGAGAGGCATCAGCTTCACCTCACTGATGATCCCCAACAAGGGTGAAACACGTGTATGGGGTTGCTGGTGGTACTCTCGTTCAGGTTGGAGTTGCCATTGCATTTCGGTGCTGGACTGCCCCTGGGCAGGACAAAGACTGATATGCAAATGGATATTTCCCATCTGTGAAAGGCACCGTGAGTAAAAGCAGTGGCTGCGAACTCTCAAGTGGTTAATAACCACTGAACAGGTTATCAGGCCTTGTTCTGTCGAGAGAGGGGCGCCCGCTACCTTTGCAAACTAAATTTCAAGGAACCTGGGATTGGTAACCCTAGGTCTCCTGGGGGCAACCAGACGTGGTCTCCCTCTCACTGTGCTTAGAGAGGCATCAGCTTCACCTCACTGATGATCCCCAACAAGGGTGAAACACGTGTATGGGGTTGCTGGTGGTACTCTCGTTCAGGTTGGAGTTGCCATTGCATTTCGGTGCTGGACTGCCCCTGGGCAGGACAAAGACTGATATGCAAATGGATATTTCCCATCTGTGAAAGGCACCGTGAGTAAAAGCAGTGGCTGCGAACTCTCAAGTGGTTAATAACCACTGAACAGGTTATCAGGCCTTGTTCTGTCGAGAGAGGGGCGCCCGCTACCTTTGCAAACTAAATTTCAAGGAACCTGGGATTGGTAACCCTAGGTCTCCTGGGGGCAACCAGACGTGGTCTCCCTCTCACTGTGCTTAGAGAGGCATCAGCTTCACCTCACTGATGATCCCCAACAAGGGTGAAACACGTGTATGGGGTTGCTGGTGGTACTCTCGTTCAGGTTGGAGTTGCCATTGCATTTCGGTGCTGGACTGCCCCTGGGCAGGACAAAGACTGATATGCAAATGGATATTTCCCATCTGTGAAAGGCACCGTGAGTAAAAGCAGTGGCTGCGAACTCTCAAGTGGTTAATAACCACTGAACAGGTTATCAGGCCTTGTTCTGTCGAGAGAGGGGCGCCCGCTACCTTTGCAAACTAAATTTCAAGGAACCTGGGATTGGTAACCCTAGGTCTCCTGGGGGCAACCAGACGTGGTCTCCCTCTCACTGTGCTTAGAGAGGCATCAGCTTCACCTCACTGATGATCCCCAACAAGGGTGAAACACGTGTATGGGGTTGCTGGTGGTACTCTCGTTCAGGTTGGAGTTGCCATTGCATTTCGGTGCTGGACTGCCCCTGGGCAGGACAAAGACTGATATGCAAATGGATATTTCCCATCTGTGAAAGGCACCGTGAGTAAAAGCAGTGGCTGCGAACTCTCAAGTGGTTAATAACCACTGAACAGGTTATCAGGCCTTGTTCTGTCGAGAGAGGGGCTCCCGCTACCTTTGCAAACTAAATTTCAAGGAACCTGGGATTGGTAACCCTAGGTCTCCTGGGGGCAACCAGACGTGGTCTCCCTCTCACTGTGCTTAGAGAGGCATCAGCTTCACCTCACTGATGATCCCCAACAAGGGTGAAACAGGTGTATGGGGTTGCTGGTGGTACTCTCGTTCAGGTTGGAGTTGCCATTGCATTTCGGTGCTGGACTGCCCCTGGGCAGGACAAAGACTGATATGCAAATGGATATTTCCCATCTGTGAAAGGCACCGTGAGTAAAAGCAGTGGCTGCGAACTCTCAAGTGGTTAATAACCACTGAACCGGTTATCAGGCCTTGTTCTGTCGAGAGAGGGGCGCCCGCTACCTTTGAAAACTAAATTTCAAGGAACCTGGGATTGGTAACCCTAGGTCTCCTGGGGGCAACCAGACGTGGTCTCCCTCTCACTGTGCTTAGAGAGGCATCAGCTTCACCTCACTGATGATCCCCAACAAGGGTGAAACACGTGTATGGGGTTGCTGGTGGTACTCTCGTTCAGGTTGGAGTTGCCATTGCATTTCGGTGCTGGACTGCCCCTGGGCAGGACAAAGACTGATATGCAAATGGATATTTCCCATCTGTGAAAGGCACCGTGAGTAAAAGCAGTGGCTGCGAACTCTCAAGTGGTTAATAACCACTGAACAGGTTATCAGGCCTTGTTCTGTCGAGAGAGGGGCGCCCGCTACCTTTGCAAACTAAATTTCAAGGAACCTGGGATTGGTAACCCTAGGTCTCCTGGGGGCAACCAGACGTGGTCTCCCTCTCACTGTGCTTAGAGAGGCATCAGCTTCACCTCACTGATGATCCCCAACAAGGGTGAAACACGTGTATGGGGTTGCTGGTGGTACTCTCGTTCAGGTTGGAGTTGCCATTGCATTTCGGTGCTGGACTGCCCCTGGGCAGGACAAAGACTGATATGCAAATGGATATTTCCCATCTGTGAAAGGCACCGTGAGTAAAAGCAGTGGCTGCGAACTCTCAAGTGGTTAATAACCACTGAACAGGTTATCAGGCCTTGTTCTGTCGAGAGAGGGGCGCCCGCTACCTTTGCAAACTAAATTTCAAGGAACCTGGGATTGGTAACCCTAGGTCTCCTGGGGGCAACCAGACGTGGTCTCCCTCTCACTGTGCTTAGAGAGGCATCAGCTTCACCTCACTGATGATCCCCAACAAGGGTGAAACACGTGTATGGGGTTGCTGGTGGTACTCTCGTTCAGGTTGGAGTTGCCATTGCATTTCGGTGCTGGACTGCCCCTGGGCAGGACAAAGACTGATATGCAAATGGATATTTCCCATCTGTGAAAGGCACCGTGAGTAAAAGCAGTGGCTGCGAACTCTCAAGTGGTTAATAACCACTGAACAGGTTATCAGGCCTTGTTCTGTCGAGAGAGGGGCGCCCGCTACCTTTGCAAACTAAATTTCAAGGAACCTGGGATTGGTAACCCTAGGTCTCCTGGGGGCAACCAGACGTGGTCTCCCTCTCACTGTGCTTAGAGAGGCATCAGCTTCACCTCACTGATGATCCCCAACAAGGGTGAAACACGTGTATGGGGTTGCTGGTGGTACTCTCGTTCAGGTTGGAGTTGCCATTGCATTTCGGTGCTGGACTGCCCCTGGGCAGGACAAAGACTGATATGCAAATGGATATTTCCCATCTGTGAAAGGCACCGTGAGTAAAAGCAGTGGCTGCGAACTCTCAAGTGGTTAATAACCACTGAACAGGTTATCAGGCCTTGTTCTGTCGAGAGAGGGGCGCCCGCTACCTTTGCAAACTAAATTTCAAGGAACCTGGGATTGGTAACCCTAGGTCTCCTGGGGGCAACCAGACGTGGTCTCCCTCTCACTGTGCTTAGAGAGGCATCAGCTTCACCTCACTGATGATCCCCAACAAGGGTGAAACACGTGTATGGGGTTGCTGGTGGTACTCTCGTTCAGGTTGGAGTTGCCATTGCATTTCGGTGCTGGACTGCCCCTGGGCAGGACAAAGACTGATATGCAAATGGATATTTCCCATCTGTGAAAGGCACCGTGAGTAAAAGCAGTGGCTGCGAACTCTCAAGTGGTTAATAACCACTGAACAGGTTATCAGGCCTTGTTCTGTCGAGAGAGGGGCGCCCGCTACCTTTGCAAACTAAATTTCAAGGAACCTGGGATTGGTAACCCTAGGTCTCCTGGGGGCAACCAGACGTGGTCTCCCTCTCACTGTGCTTAGAGAGGCATCAGCTTCACCTCACTGATGATCCCAAACAAGGGTGAAACACGTGTATGGGGTTGCTGGTGGTACTCTCGTTCAGGTTGGAGTTGCCATTGCATTTCGGTGCTGGACTGCCCCTGGGCAGGACAAAGACTGATATGCAAATGGATATTTCCCATCTGTGAAAGGCACCGTGAGTAAAAGCAGTGGCTGCGAACTCTCAAGTGGTTAATAACCACTGAACAGGTTATCAGGCCTTGTTCTGTCGAGAGAGGGGCGCCCGCTACCTTTGCAAACTAAATTTCAAGGAACCTGGGATTGGTAACCCTAGGTCTCCTGGGGGCAACCAGACGTGGTCTCCCTCTCACTGTGCTTAGAGAGGCATCAGCTTCACCTCACTGATGATCCCCAACAAGGGTGAAACACGTGTATGGGGTTGCTGGTGGTACTCTCGTTCAGGTTGGAGTTGCCATTGCATTTCGGTGCTGGACTGCCCCTGGGCAGGACAAAGACTGATATGCAAATGGATATTTCCCATCTGTGAAAGGCACCGTGAGTAAAAGCAGTGGCTGCGAACTCTCAAGTGGTTAATAACCACTGAACAGGTTATCAGGCCTTGTTCTGTCGAGAGAGGGGCGCCCGCTACCTTTGCAAACTAAATTTCAAGGAACCTGGGATTGGTAACCCTAGGTCTCCTGGGGGCAACCAGACGTGGTCTCCCTCTCACTGTGCTTAGAGAGGCATCAGCTTCACCTCACTGATGATCCCCAACAAGGGTGAAACACGTGTATGGGGTTGCTGGTGGTACTCTCGTTCAGGTTGGAGTTGCCATTGCATTTCGGTGCTGGACTGCCCCTGGGCAGGACAAAGACTGATATGCAAATGGATATTTCCCATCTGTGAAAGGCACCGTGAGTAAAAGCAGTGGCTGCGAACTCTCAAGTGGTTAATAACCACTGAACAGGTTATCAGGCCTTGTTCTGTCGAGAGAGGGGCTCCCGCTACCTTTGCAAACTAAATTTCAAGGAACCTGGGATTGGTAACCCTAGGTCTCCTGGGGGCAACCAGACGTGGTCTCCCTCTCACTGTGCTTAGAGAGGCATCAGCTTCACCTCCCTGATGATCCCCAACAAGGGTGAAACACGTGTATGGGGTTGCTGGTGGTACTCTCGTTCAGGTTGGAGTTGCCATTGCATTTCGGTGCTGGACTGCCCCTGGGCAGGACAAAGACTGATATGCAAATGGATATTTCCCATCTGTGAAAGGCACCGTGAGTAAAAGCAGTGGCTGCGAACTCTCAAGTGGTTAATAACCACTGAACAGGTTATCAGGCCTTGTTCTGTCGAGAGAGGGGCGCCCGCTACCTTTGCAAACCAAGTTCACCATAGAGATGCGCAAGCTGACCCTCGAAGAGAAGAAGGAGGCCAACAGATCCACCTCTGTCGAAAGGATCAGTAGTAGCTCAAACCAAGGTTCTCGGCATAAGCCCCGGCACCACATTTTCAAAGATTTAGTAGAGGTTTAGGAAATGGGAAAGGATATTTTTGATTGATTTGAAGCACTTGAGCAGGATGTGGAGGAGGTTCTGCGGGGTGCAGCCCTGATGAGTCACTTACAGGCCGTGGGGACTGACGCAATTCTTCAGTTCAGTCCTGAGGAAAGGCCAATTTTTAGGAGCATGAAAGCGGCCCTCCTTGGAAAGTTCTATACAACCCCAGAACAGTATCTCAAGAGCTTCAGAGAGCCGGGAAAGAAAAGTGGGCAAGCATTTGAAGCATTCACACACTTTTTGCTGAATATCTGAGTGGGTGGGTGTCTGATAACAAAGTTGACACATTTAAAGAGATGTACAATTTGACTGCATGTGAGCATGTCTTGAAGAATTGTGAGGTTGACCGAAACTAGCATCTTGTGGACAAGACAATTGCAGACCCTAAGGAGCTTGCAAAGGCTGCCAACAGGCTTGTAAGAACTGAAGTCCAGATAAAGGCTCAGGTGAGCATACCCAAACTAGACGAGAAACCCTTGGACAAGGAAAGTAACAAGGATGGGAAGGACAAAGATCCAACCCACTCCTCTTCTATGTCAGGTTCCCAAAGGCATGATGGGAAATCCCACAACTCTAGCATAGCCGTGCACTTTGAAAACCAGAGCACAGGCACCCCAACAATGGGACAACTTCGTTCTCACAACCCAAAGGTGTTTTGTGTGTAAGGAGCTGGATCATAGGAAAGGGGATCCTGCTGGCAAGGGCTTAGCCAAGAAAGCCAGAGTGAATGTTGTACTCATGGAGGAGGCCATCATTAGTATGGGCTTCCTAGAGGAGGACTTCCCACTCAGCCAAGGAGTGGTGGAATTTTGAGTGGTTACCCTGAGTGGGAAGGTACTGGTTCTCCAGAAGAGGTCCCAGTTCCCACAATACTCAACTGTTCTGAGAACATGTGTATATCAATGGACACAAATCTCCTGCAGTCAGAGACACCATGGCTAGCATCACTGTCACCCGGCAGGGAGTACAGTCAGGCCAGTATATTGATGGGCCTGATTGTAGTGTCAGTGGGTTTGATGGGAAGTGTATGTGCCCCTTGATGATAGTAGAGTTCAGCTGACGAGGTAAACCTTCCAATGCTGTGTAGTGGTGACAGACTTAATCCCTGTCCCATGTCTGTTGGATAATGATCTAACTGACCCAAGATAGTCGCGGCAGCTACCAGATTGAAGGCCAAAGAGGCTGCCAGATTGAAGGCTCTCAGCACCTTAGGGCATGGAGGGCTTCTAGAGGGCTTGTTGGAGGGACTGGCCAGTTCCAGAGACTGCCGAGTCACCTACTCCTGCAAGAGAGGAGCCAGTAGCCACTGAAGACCCTACTTTGATAGAAAGGGACGGAGTGACTTCAGCGTTGCCTGGTGCAGCACAGGAACCTGAGGTGGAGGACCAGGTGATTTCAGATCTTAAGGGCCTGCCCAAACTGAATGAGTTTGCATCTGCTTAGGCCCAGATCTGACTGACTTCTTCAAAGCCCAGAAAGAGTGTCCCACTATGGCGGGCCTGCGGAAGCAGGCACAGGAGCAGGCTAAGGGCGAGAACCCTGGACTATTCAAAGTGTACTGTGAGGATGGGCTCCTGTACAGTGAGCCAAAAAACTTTGAGGTCGAGGACGCCAGAAGTGTGTTATCCCCCCCCAATGCCAGAGAAAGTTTCTTTTTGTTTTGGCTCACCAAATTCCTTTTGGCGTGTCACTTGGGAGTGACTGAGAAGTCAGACTGGTTGTCTGCGCACTTTTACTGGCCCCAGTTTGGCGTAAAAGTTGAGGAATTTGTCTGATTCTGCCTGACCTGTCAAGATTCTGGCAAGTCAGGCGGTACCACAAAGGTGCCCTTAATTCCACTAACCATGGTTGGGTGGCCTTTCGAGAGAATTGGCATGGACATTGTGGGTCCTTTGGATCCCCAAACCAGCACAGAGAACAGATACATCTTGGTGATGGCAGACCATACCACTCGGTACCCTGAGGCTGTCCCTCTGATGAGCATCAAAGCTCTCAAGGTTGAGAAGGCTCTGATTGGGATATTCTCCTGTGTTGGTTTCCCCAAGGAAGTTGTTTCTGACAGGAGAACAAAATTCATACCAGCCCATATGAAGGCTTTGTGGGAAGAGTGTAAAGTCACCTACTGGTTCTCGAAATCTTTCCACCCACAAACAAACTGACTTGTTGAGTGGTTTAACAAGACCCTAAAAGGCATGATAGGTGGCTTGGAAGAGCACCTGAGGAAAAAATGAAATGTGATGTTCTTCTGCCATGCCATCTGTTTGCCTACAGGGAGTTGCCACAGAACGGAGTAGGGTTTAGCCCCTTTGAGCTTCTGTTTGAACACATGTACAAGGTTCCCACAGTCTAGTGAAAGAGGGATGGGAGGGCAATGCTTTCTCCCCTATGCGAGATGTGGTGTACTATGTACTTGGCCTTCAGTCTATAATGACAAAGTACATGGAACAATCGACAAAGAATCTAAAGGCCAGTCAGGAGCTCAGGGGCGTAGGAGCACATCAAATCTGGGGGGACAGGGACACCTTGGAGACTTTGCCTTTTTAAAATGTATTTATTGTGTTTTAGTCAAAGAACTCAACTTTTCACAAAATTTAAATTAAAATAGTAGTAAGTATTAAATTACATATATCATCACTGTATGAAACAAGAGAAAAGAAGAAAAGTAAAAAGAAGAAAAAGAAAAGCAGTTCAGAGGATAAAATCCTTCAATTTGGCGTCTCACTTCAGAAGGTTCAGTTCACGTAAAAATGTGACCACTTCCCAGGTCAAAAGGCTTCATGGCCTGAGCATAGCTAGTCCCAAAAAGATTGGGTGTCCACCCACCATTCCTTGTCCACAAATCTCAAAAACTTTACAACCTTCTTAGGGACTTTGCTGCAGACACAAACCACAGAGTAAAATGATCTGCAAATTATTTTGTCGTGAGTGATGATCATGAGCATTTGTTCAAAAATCCATATCCCCTAATGGAGTGCATTCATCTAATGTGTAATGTAAATATTGGAGAGGCGGCTTAAGACAGACACCCAATGTTACAATATTTTTTTTTTAAATCAGGCCGTCCGTGCTTTAAGGATGGCTTAGTGAATACCAGAGGCCATTAACAGCATGTACTGCAGTTAGTATTAAACTATTGGGGTAGGACTGAAGGCATCCCCTCACCTGGCACAGTGTCTATTGGGTGTGGCACCAGGCCATGCAGAAGCATTAAGTTAAAAAGCCCTCTCTCCTGTATAGAGGAGCAAGGCATGCGGCGGGCTGCTGGAGTGAGAGCTCTGTGTGCTTTCGTTGACAACCCAACCCAGCCAGCCAGTGCAGTGTGTGACAACGGTACACAGTTTGTGACTAAGGAGGTAGAAAGGTATCTTCGCCAACGTTGTATAAAACACAAGATGGCAGGCTGTACCTCCCCAAAGTAATGGGGCGGTGGAAAGTGTTAATCGCTGCCTGATGGATGTGGTGCAAATGGCGAGTCCAAGTGATGTGGACAAGAAGGAGGCGATCCATGAAAGAGTGAGTTGATTGCATCAATCTCCACACAAGGTCATGGGAGTCTGGGATTGATGGTTGCTGGGAGAGGAGGCTGAGGCTTGCCATGCAGGGGCTTTTTTATGTATACGGTGTGGAACCTTCAGAGGTGGTCAAAGTGCATGTGAGACCTCACTCAAATATGTGCACAAAGAGGAGGTGTGTGAGTTTGTCATTGCCTGAGCTCATATGGCTCTCTCATTCCAAGTCCTTCCTAGAAGGGTGTCAAATGCAGAGCACAGACCTTATAGGGTATTCTATGCCCACAAAATGACAAGAGACTGTGCTCCCACATAAAAATAAAAGTTCCCTTCCTCTTTGAGGTGCCTGAGCACCACCAAACCGCAGTGGTTGAATCACTGCAGCTGGTTTCAATCTTGGATCCTGTGCTAGTGGGCTAAATCCAACCAAAACACATGGTCCAGGATAACGCAATTTCCTTCACTGCAGGCCTCTTGTTTCCCACACCCGTGAGCAGAATGCATCAGCCCACCCATTAGCCAAAACCTGCATTAGCATCACGTACATTAGGGCTGCGAGGACTTCCCATATACAGGAACTGCCCTGTTCAGCCTCCGGTATCCCCTATCCTTCAATATATAAAGCTTCTTTTATTATAAGGATTTTTTTGCAGATGTTTATTCTACCATCAATAACTTATTTTTGAAGTCCCACGTCTAAGTGCTTGCATCTTACTTTCACCAATAGAGTACATGTACTTCTATTGATTGTATCCTAATTGATTGGAAAAAGAACAAGCATTGGCAATGCCAACAGTTTTGGCTTTTGTGTCGGCAAAGTCAATTGTGGCGCGAGTACCTGGGCTTCTAACAGCAGTGCTTGGCAAATGCCTAAAACTTGTTCACAAGCCAAAACTGCTGGCTTTGCCAATGTTTGTTTTGTACCAGGGCTTAAGTGAAGGACACACGTATAAATCAAGTGGCTGAGCACAAACCAGGGTACAATATTTTGATTACACTAATAGAGCATTGGCAGCTGCAACATCTATTTCTCAGCTGTGTGCCTACAATCTGTGGGAGCTGGCGTAGGCTGGCGTAAGCTGGTAAGGCGAGTGTGTTTTGGCAGCATTCTGGGAATGTGCTGCGGCTGAATGGGACAGAACTTCAACTGAGTAAGCAGTGATTAAAGGACCTAACGACCCTGGGTTTCGTACTGGTGAGGCTCCATGAGGCTGAGTGGAATTTATAATTAAGGTCGCTTTGGATACTTCTCTATTTCAAGCCTTACTGGTTACCCAACCATGTGCATGTGCAGTTGCTTCACCGAGATAGTTTAAGAGAAGGAATCAGGATATGTGAATAAGGGTCAGGAGCTACTGACTTATTATCTCACTGACGTCTGACAGACAGCAGCTTCTAGCTGCTATATTCTTAACGGCAAAGCCTAGTAGGACTGTCACTGGTGTTTTCTTCCCTGTTCCCTGCCCCTTTTTCTGTCTTGTGGCACCTTGAAACACCATTTTCTGTCGATGCGCTTCTTAGGTGCCAAGGACGAGTATGCGCGTCCTTTTTGCATAGACTTGCATAATAACCTGGCACTTAAGGGGTATACCCAATACATACATAAATAAATAGCTATGTTCTCATGACACCATGCACCCAGCAAAGCATTGGATTAGTGGTACACAAATGCAGGAGCTGAAAAAGCCCTGTTGTTGTAAACACACCAAGGAAAGTGTTGCGTTGCGAAGGAGCTTTCAATAAATACAAAGTTGAAATGTTGTGGCAAAGGTTTCTGATGATTACTTCATGTAATATGAGAATATCTAAAAATGATAAACTGATGATTTGATCTGGTTTTCATGCTGACACTGGGGCGGAAGAAGTGTACGCGTTGCCACTCCTGCCCTCTGCACTCGGAAAACCTGCCTGTGTGCGGCGCGTCCTCTGCCCCAGCATGCTTTGGTTGTTCCCAAATCACTTTTCTATCATGTTAATGGATTTAACATATATTGATATACATCCTAATCTTCAGCAGGGGTTGGTGGTGTGCCATCTGGCAGTCTTTGGGTTTAAATTCCATACCAAACTATGTTGTTTCTCACAGGTATGCCATAAGCTCCAAGGAATAACTAGTTTACCTGGGTGTGGCAGAAACGGCGGTGGGGTTGTGCCATTTTGCACTGATAGTCATTAGAGAATTTTCTGTCAGCAGGGAAGTGTCGAAGACACATTTTTGGGCCCGATACATGGAATTTTTGTGCACGGTTGAAAGTGACTTTGCAAGTTTGCACTGCTGAAAAGTGACTTTGCATTGGAACTTCTGACCCAAAGCCTGATTCATGGAACCGTGCAAAGTGTATTTTTGCAGTGCAAAGTCATATTGTACTGCAAAAATGACTTTGCACTGACTTTGCACACAGTTCCATGAATCAGGGTTTGTGTTGGCAGTGCAAAGTCACTTTTCAGAAGTGCAAAGCCTGCAGAAGTATTTGTCATGCTGCATGCAACTGCAGACAGTGGCAGAGACACAGTGCACTGTGCACAACACAGACATATTCTGGGGGGGATAAATGCCATTATATCCCTCTGACTTAAAATTGTGGGGGGATTTGTCCCCCCTGTACTCCCCATGTCCTACGCCCATGCAGGAGCTCATGAAGCACTGGCATGACCATAGAGACACAGTGACAGTTTATTCTCTAGGCCATTGCATTTGGATTATGGAACCTGTCCAACCCAGGGCCCTTCGGGACAAGTGTACTGGGCCTTACTGTGTGCTTTAAAAAGTAATTGAGGTAAATGATCTCATTGATGTGAAAGGACCTAAACAGAAGTACTGGGTCTTTCACGTCAATCGGTTAAAACCAGATTATAGCCGGGATGACTAAACATCTCATTAGGAACAGATGAAAACACTGAGGAGGAGACCAATCCCTTCCCAGACTTCCTACACACTGAAGCCAAAGATGGGTCACTTGGAGGTGGCAACCTTGCAACATACCCGTCAGAACAGCAACTGACAGACTGTTGATGTTTACTGGGACAGTTTGGCGGTCTGTTTTCATTTACTTTGACTCCAGCTTGCGCAGATTAGTGCACCCATGATATGGAC
Organism: Ambystoma mexicanum; assembly: GCF_040938575.1. Classification (NCBI taxonomy): domain Eukaryota; kingdom Metazoa; phylum Chordata; class Amphibia; order Caudata; family Ambystomatidae; genus Ambystoma; species Ambystoma mexicanum. Next base: position 1,097,088,526 of record NC_090929.1, read on the forward strand.
ACTGGAGACAATAGGCCGTGAAGAGCAGGATTCACCAGATGTCTGATAAGGTCAGAGAACCCATCAAGAAGCAACACATCTCCAAGATGGTGTGCCTAGGACTAATAGAGCCATCCCACAGACCCTTGGCTAGCCCAGGAGTACTGGTCCCTAAAATGATCAGTGGTGGGAATGCTGAAGTATGCTTTTGTGTGGACTCCAGGGGGTCAAATTCTGTCACAAACACACATCCTTACCCCATTCCTCAGGCAGATGAGCTCATTGACAAACTCGACACTGCCAAGTTCATGAGTACCTTTGACCTCAAGGCAGAGTACTGGCAGGTTGGCTTGATAGATAGAGCGAGGTCAGCATTTTCAGAGGGACGTTTTCAGTTCACTGCAATACCCTTTGTATTGAAGAAGGGAGAATGCCCCTGCCACTTTTGAGAGGATGGTTAGCCAGGTTTTATCTGGAGTGGAAAACATCAGTGTCGCCTATTTAGACGACATTGCTGTGGTCAGCCACACCTAGGAGGATCACGCAGGTCTGACTATCAAGGCCATGAAGTGCCAGATAGCGCAGGGCACAGTGATCGGCCACCTGATCGGCGGAGGTAAGAAATAAACTCTTGAAGCAAAGTTACATGCTGCGGTGGATTGGCACATCCCCACCACACAGACACCGGGGAGAGCCTTCCTAGGTCTCACTGGGTACTACTGGTCATTCATCAAGAGGTATGGGACCGTTGCCATGCCCTGAATGATGTAACTTCAAAGAAAATGCCAAAGAAGGTAACTGATCCCTGCCTGTTAAACCTCATTCCAGGATTTGAAGGATGGATTATGCAGTGCCCCAGTTCTGAATGGGCCAGACTATGGTCAGGAGTTCATTATACAGACAGGCGCCTGTGATTTTGGGTTTGGAGCAGTGTTAGTGCAACTGAACTCTCAAGGGTAGAGCAATCTATTGCCTATATTAGCAGGCGATTAACAAATATGGAAAGGAACTGGGCCATCATTGAAAAAGAGGCTTACGCAGTCATGTGGGAGTTAAAGAAGCTGAAACCATACATCTTTGGGTCGCACTTCACCATCCAAAGAGACCACTGGCATTTTAGACGGTTAATGGTCATATCATCATGGAAGGGGAGAACTCTAAGCTTTTGCGTTGGGCCATATCCCTACGAGATTATATATGGACATCCAGCACAAACCAGGCTGCCATCATGGAAATGCAGATGGCTAAACCGGTACTTTCTTCTAGATGATGAACCAGACCCTCTTTATGGAGGTGGTTTACAGGTTGAGGCTGGGGGGCATGTGATTAATTCTACCATCGCATGGTGGCCGTGCTCTCACCTGGGCTTTTTGAAATTATTAATTTAATGGAATGTTGGAAGACCAGCCTCAGGAAAATGTGGGGGGTATTCCACACACATTTTCCTATGCTCACAACACAAAAAAAGCATAGCCTTATGTACTTCAGGCTGGATATTGCCTAGAGGCATCGTCCACCCCTGTCATATTTAGCCAAGGAGCACACAATGTGATCCCCAGGAAGGGGGAGGACCAACTGTGGCGAATCAAGTTCCGGGGCCCCAGGGATGAATATCGGATTCTAAACCATCAATCAGCCCCACACTTCTAGTACACCCAAAGGTATCCGAACCAATTGGAAATACAAGCAAAATATAAACCTCCTTGTCCAATTTCGGTAACGTGGACAAAACGGCAGGCTTATCTGCAAAAGGTTGTGGATCCTTGGTTAGTTGCAACACAGCGAAAATACCATTATTATCCAAACATAAAAGAGACTGTCCAGTGAAGGTTTTATACAAATATCTACTTTATTATTATCAGAACAGACAGTTCTAGCACACTACGAAATACAACCCCCCCTGCAAAGGAAAGCAGAGGAAAGACAGTTTCAAAGAACGAAAAGGGATGCACTCTGGATACTGACAGGAGAGTATTCAGTATATTAAAAAAATGTTAACAGTTCGAGGATACTTGGTTTCAGCACAAAGCGAGGAATGGGTTGTAACATGTCATAAGGGTCTTCGGAGAAGAACCACAGGTACAGAACTACAATGTACCTTGTGCTGTAAATGTTCTTGGTGCTCAACGGGGTCAAGTCAGTTTCAGGGTGTTTTGCAGATTCTGTGACAGTGTTCAAGATGGGAGACAACTGCAACTATCAGGCAACAAGGAGCACAACGTGTGAAGCCGGACCGATGGTTGCAGGCAGGCCTGCACGGCTGCTCAGGGTCAGAAATCATTGTCTCTGTACTGGTCAGCGGTTCTGAACCACTGGTCGAGACATCTCGGATGCCTTTAGTGACTGCTGCGTATTAACAGTCAGCAGTGCAGTCAGTTGCAGCTCAAGGGGTCAGCTGGCTCAAAAATGTCCTTTAAGGAGGAGGTTGTTAGATGCTTGTCGATGCACTTCTCCTAGCTTCTTCACTGGGTACGTGGCGTACTTTAAGGCAGATAGGCCAAAGCTGGGAGAGTGTTGCAGGCAGCTGTCTTGTCCTTGGTGTGGTTCAGAAACTCTCTGGCACTTCCCACCTAAGAAGCTTGTTGCAGAGCCTAGCAGTGCACCCTGTGTGCTGGCTGGGTACCAGTTCTGGACCTGCTGGAGGGTCCTCTGGATTTGGTATCTGCCTCTGTTCCCTATGCAATGTTTAGGGAAGGATCTTGTTTTGCTCTTGGAGGGATTGGCCTTCCTTCACTGGCGGAAGATGTAAGGCTGTGACTAATCAACTTCTGGAGCACCAGTGCTCGAGGGATGGATATCGGTCTCTAAACCATCAATCAACCCCACACCTCTAGTACACCCAAAGGGATATGAACAGATTGTAAAAACATATCAATTATAAACCTCCTTGCCCAACTTTGGTAACGTGGACGGAACAGCAGGCTTACCTCTAAAAGGTTATGGATCATTGGTTGCAATGCAGAGAAAATACAATTATTACTCAATGATAAAAGGACTGTCCAGTCAAGGTTGTATAAAAAATATCAACTTTATTATTATCACAACAGACAGTTCTAGCGCACTACAAAATATCATCCACCCTGTAAAGGGATGCAGAGGACAGACAGTTTCAAAGAAGGAAAATGGATGCACTGTGAATACTGACAGTAGGGTAGTCAGTAGGTTAATTAATTGCAATAGTTCAAGGCTACTTAATTTCAACACAAAGGGAGTAATGGGTCGTAAAATGTCATTAGGGGCCTTCGGAAAAGGACCAGAGGGACACAACCACAATCTACCTTGTGCTTGTAGGTGTTCTTGGTGCTCACTGGGTCCAGTTGGTTTCAGGGTGCTTTGCAGCTTCTGCAACAGAGTTCAAGATAGGAGACAGCTACAGGTATCAAGCGGCAGGCAGTTCTGCGTGCGAGGCTGGACGGCTGCTGTAGGCTGGCTTACACAGCAGCTCAGTTAAGGAATCGGTGTCTGAGTGCTGGTTGGTGGTTCTGAAGCACTGGTCAAGGTGTCTCAGACAGCGTTAGCGACTGCGTCATAACAACAGTTAGCAGTGCAGTTCGAGGTGCTCAACTAACTCGAAAATGTCCTTTAAGGTGGACATCACTAGATTCTTGTTGATGTACTCCTCCTAGATTCTTCACTGGGCTTGTGTCATCCTTTAAGGCGGACGGCCCAAAGCTGAGGAGACAGTTGCAGGCAGCTGCCTTGTCCTATTTTGGGTTAGAGACTCTCTGGCACTTCCCACATGAGATGTTTGCTGCAGAGCCTAGCAGGGCATGCTATGTGCTGGATGGGTACTTGTCCTGGAGCTGCCGGAGGATCCACTGGATTCAGTATCTCCCTCTGTCCCTGGGAGATGTTTCGAGCAGGGATTTTGCTTCCCTCTTGGAGGTCCTGGCCTTCCTTCACTGGCGGAAGATGTAATGCAGGCTGTAGCTTCAGCCAGGGTCCAATGATGAGTTATTTCTTTTGCTTCTGGTGAAGTCTTCGGATGATCTGCCAAAAGAGGGGTTCAGTTCTCTTTTAAAGCCAAATGGGCCACAGTGATTGGTGGAGGTGAAGTCTACCTTAATGAACCAATCTTGGGTAACCACCAACAATATTCTGTATGCGTGAGATCATAACAAGAGTGCTTTGCAACAAAAAAAGGAAAAGGGATGAAAACATGTCATCCTAAGTCCCACCCATCTTCTTGTCTGTTGTGGATCAAAGGGCCTTTCTGGTTAATGGAGCTCTCTGTGGTTCCTGAATAAATCGACAGGTCTCCCTTTAAGCTGCAGCAAGACCAGACTTTCTGGCTCTGTCAAACCACATACTTGTACCTTCTGAATGGGGTGCCCCTGTGGGGATGACTACTGTAAACACGGAGTCCCATACATGGCATTTCACTGTCAATTCATAATGAGGGTGGGGGCTGGCATCAGGATGACACAGTGCATATGAAAGGGTTTTGAGATTTCGTGTCTCCTTTGTTAGCCCCTGCAGCCAGGCCCCATGTGGGCCTGTTTGAATTAAACCCTGATTAGGATGTGAATGATGCCGCCAGCTACAGGGCTCGACAAAAGGACAGGGCAGATCCATGGAGCCTTTGTTAGTTAATTAGGCTGGCCATGGCAGCGGGAAGGTTTGGCCCTCTCCCTTCTGAGATGACATGGTGTACTCCTGGCTGTCATGTCCCAATCAAACATGACAGGGGGGCTGTGCCTGTAGGCTGTTTCCACCCATAGTACACGGGTCTATGCGTATGTCATGCAGTGAGAATAAGAACATATGTGGGGATTAACCCCACACAATTTCCAGAGGTTGTTCCACCATCATTCAATTTCATTTAAAATTTCAAAAAAGCCCAGGTGTGCTCACACCAAGCTTCCCCCTGCCATGGTCAGCCTGATTAACTGACAAAGGCTCCATGGACCTGCCCTGCTCTTTTGTTAGGCCCTGCAGCTGGTGGCAGCTATTATCATACCAACAGGGGGTATTTCAAACAGGGCCTGGCTGCAGAGGATATCAAAGGAGGCAGGAAACCCAACAACCTTTTATATGCAGCTGTGTTCACCTGAAGCCAGCTCTCAGCTCTCAGTAGCAATGGCAGTGAACTGTCATGTCTCAGTCTCTTGTTTACAGTAGGCCACCCCGCTAGGGGTAACCCATTCATAAGGACTGAGAATGTGGTCTGGAGGAGCCAGAGAGTCTGATCTCGCTGCAGCTTCAATGTAGACCTGCCGCTTTAACAGGGACCACACAGGGAGGACCATTAACCAGAGAGACTCTTAGAACATAACAGACAGGAAGATGGGTGGGAGTTAGTGGCACAAGGGAGTGAGGCCAGAGCCCGTTCTGTTGAGAGAATGGTTCAGCCAATTTAGTTCAGGGGCACACCTTGTTCCTGTTTTCTCCCCTATACCTTTCCTGTTGCAAAGCACTCTGGTTATGACCCCACGCATACAGGAAATTGTTGGTAGGGACCCAAGGATTGTTTGTTTGTTTGTTTGTTTGTTTATTCATTTGGTAATGCGCACCAAACCCTTAGGTAGCTGGGTGCAGCAGTACAAGTAGTCTTAAAGCTTAGTTACAGTGCATATTACATATGCATACATATACATACATGCTTTCATGTGCATAAAGGCATTCAGGCAAGATATAGTACTAACGCCAGTGGTTACAACATGGTGGCGGCAGGTGCTTACATATTGAATGATGCCTGGGCAGATGCAATAGGTGTGGTAGCCGTGCCAGGTAGGGAAGAGTAGCATAGGAGGGCTGAGGAGGATCTGCTTATGAGTCATTAGTGTGAAGCCATTTGAGTACATTATGTCTAAATTTAGGGTAGGGTTGTTCCAGTCTGGGGTCAGTTGTTTCTGATTGGTTCACTATGGTAGGCTTAGCCTACACCAATCGCTGGGCCCATTTGGCTTTAAAAGAGGGTTGAGCCGCTCTTTTGGGAGATCATCTGACAACTTCACCCGAAGTAACAAAGAAGAACGCTACCTTGGACCAGGGCTGAAGGTACAGTCTGCCTTACATCTTGCAGCGGTGAAGGAAGGCCAGGATATCCAAAGAGGGAAGCAAGATCCCTACCCTAAATGTCTCCAAGGGAACACAGGGAGATACAGACACAGAGGACCCTACAGCCACTCCAGAACTGGTATCCAGCACACGGCGTGCCCTGCTGGGCTCTGCAGCAAGCTTCTTAATGTGCCATAAGGTCTTTGAACCTACAACCAAGGACAAGGCAGATGCCTGCAACACACTCCACAGTTGTGGGCTGTCCGCCTTAAAGGACATGAGCCCATTGAAGAAGCTGGGAGAAGTGCCTTGACAAGCATCTACCAAAGTCTGCCTTAAATGACATTTTCGAGCCACTGCTTCAGAGCCGCCGATCAGCACTGAGACGATTCTTGAACCCGAGCCGCCATGTAGGCCAGCCTGAAGCCGATCGTCCAGCTTCGCTCATCGAACCATCTTGCTGTCCGATGCCTGCAGCTGACTCCCATCTCGAACGCTGTCACAGAAGCCTGCAAAGCACCCTGAAGCCGACTCAACCCTGTTGAGCACCAAGAACAACTATAGCACAAGCTATATTGTAGTTCTGTTCCCCTGGTCCTTCCAAGAAGCCGACCTATAGAAATAAAAAGACCCAATGCTCCCTTTGTGCTGAATCCAAGAAACCTAAAACTGTTGTGGTTATTAACCATACTGACTACCCTCCTATCAGTATCCAGAGTGCATCCCTTTTCTTTCTTTAAAACTGTCTGTCCTCTGCATTCCTTTACAGGGTCGGTTTTATTTAGTAGTGTTGATAGAATGTCTGTCGTGATTAATAAAGTAGATATTGTTAATATAACCTTGACTGGACACTCCTTTTATCATTGGGTTGCAACTAACCAGCGATCCACGACTTTTCGGAGTCAAGCCTTTCGTTCAGTTTGCGTTACCAAAATTGGACAAGGAGGTTTATAATTTGCTTGTTATTCCAATCTGTTCGGATGCCTGGTGGATTAGAGGCGTGGGCTGACTGATATTAACTGGACCACTGGTACCCCGGAAGTTGATTTGTCACACTGCTACTTTTAGGGCAGTCTTCCATCGCCTCTCTGCATATTGAGCTTTAAAATGTACTATTTGGTAGTTGGTCCCCACACCAGACCTTGCGGTGGAACAATGGGGGCAGAGCCTCCAAGTTTGCCCACCCAGTTTCTGAAGTGCCGTTTCCCATTACCAGTTAGCCCCTCTTCTGGTTCCATGTAATAATGTCGCCACAAAAATATCGCCATACAAAAATATCGCCAAAAAATTGTCGTTTTTTGTGGCGACATTATTGCATGGAACATGCGGGGGACACCTCCACACCCTCCATTTTTTATTTTTTTTTATTTATTTTTTTTTTGCCCCTATCGCCACATATATGGTCACCCAAATAATATTGCCACGACATTTTCCCGGCGATATTATTTACGGCGACCAAATATATGGCGATATTAACACCTGATACCCCTCTTCTCCCACATTTAGGTTTCTTTGCGCCCCTGCCGAGTGCTAATACACGAACGAACATTAAGATCACTTTGATAAGTGTGCCATGACGTATTCCTCCTGCTTCTAAACACACTAGTAACAGGTGCTGTTGACTCTCATTCGACTTTTATAACGGCCATCTAAAAATCATACGCAAGCGTTTCTTTGCACCCTTGACATAGTATGAATCTAAGAATCTTGTTTTTATACTGGAACGTCTGAAGCTGAGAGCCGGGACGTCATTTGGGGGTCGCCAGGGGTCTCAACTGCGACCCCTGAAGTTTCCCTTGCTACCCCTGGGGTCTCCCTTGCTACCCCTAAAAAAAACATGTAATCAAAATGTTTTTCTTTTTTTTTTTACATTGAAGCTCCTGGGTTGTGCCCAGTAACATGCTGGAATTTATTTCGAGGCCTCTTAAAAAAAAAACAAAAAAAACGGGTTTCCATTAGTGTAACACTGAGCAGTGATCCTAAATCAGAAAGAATAGGAATACCAAATAATGTATCTTTCTGGAATTCTATACAATAATTGCTAGGCTCATTAAAGCGATGAAATGTCATGTTCTATCACTTCCCATGATGCCTCTTCGGGTTGGGGTCAAATGACATACTGCCTGTGATGTCATCAGAGGTCAAGGGTCATGTGATGTCACTTCCGCTACCCCTGGCATTTTGGTGAAATGACGTGCCTGGCTGAGAGTGAGTTGTGAATGGCAGTGAGATGATTGAATCAAGAATATATATATCATGTTACCATAAATTATAAGTGGCCCACGCACTATATATGGACCCCAGTGTGCCCACGCTAAATACACATTCCTCAGCCGCTAGTGGGGTACAGTCACGTGGCTGCAGCCCTTGCCTCTCACTGTAGCCAAAAGGGCCAAGGCTAAACCGCCACATCTCTGCACCCCTGGCATTTACGAACCCGCATGGCTGGTTTTCTGGAATTCCGGCGGCTATGCAGCAGCGGGTCTCCTTGCATCGCTGCACCCACCTATACGAGCCTCTCACAGCTGCATGTCTGGATCCTGGCCCCTATAGGCCGCAAGTCGAAGCCACTATTACCCCGGCTGTCGCGGCGTGTGGGAGAATGTGCGGCAGGCGCCCTACTGATATTAAATACGCTCCGCTCTAGCGCCTATGGAAAAATGCCCCCCCTCGTGACTAAGGGCACACTTGCTGGAGCGGTGGGGGCATCACATTGTTGTTTTGCCGCCCAGGGCGCTATGGCCGCCAAGGCCAGCCGTGCTAGCAGTGTCCATATTATGCCGGGCAGCGGCCTCCGTCCTTCGTACCCTGCTCAGCCTCCGAGAGGCAAGAGGGCGGGTCAAAGGTCAGGAGGCAGCGCGCGGGTTAATTGGTGTGAAATCCCTGGACAGGCATGCGATGCTCTGCTGCCCGCTAATTGGGAAGCCTTGTCTGGGGGTCTTAGCAAAAGGGTCACTGGACATGGACTACAGGGACATTTGAGGAGAGAGTGAGGGATGAGTAAAGCGGAGCCAGGGGCATGCCAAGCACGTGCTTTTGAAAGGCCGGTAGGTTTGGGATGAGTCAGTCACGTCACTTGCCGGTCTCACATCTAAATGGGCGATTAACCGGGTTATGATAGAGTAAATCACATCCTGTGTCAGACAACGTGCCTGAAAGCATGAGGCAGAGCCAGTTGTTGCATGCTGGGGGGTGGGGAGGATTTGGGGTAGAGTGCGGATTGGGGGGGGGTATTTCCTGGGAATAGTGAGTGTCATGCCAGACCCTTGAAAAGCTAATATGGCCAGCGTTGGCGATTGTGCCGGCTCTCGCTGGATCCGAGATCTGGCACCATATGTGTAGCGGGATCTGGGATCCAGCCAGAGTCAGCGCTGAGGGAAAAAAAAAGATAAGCACCCGTGAGCAAACTGTAACTTCCTCTGGTGACCCTGTGGAAGGGGTCACCAGAGGAAGTTACAGTCCTCAGCCACATCCGTTCTCAGCCACGACCCAGTGTATTTATTTATGGAATGTTTGTCCAATACCTGTATCCGACAAACATTGACATTGCATAAATAAATAAATATACAGGTATTAGACACACATTGCTTTCTGAGGGGAGCTACAGGAGCTGTGCCGGGTGGGGTTCAAGTAAAAGAAAACGTTGCTGATAGTGAACAGACATCACCCTGTTTGAATAGTAGCCAAGGGGGATTTTATTTATTTTAATAAAATGGGCTGCAAATCGGCATTTTAAAGAATATTTACTCAGCAACACTGGTCAAAACTATAATCCACATAGTGAAGTAACTCATCACCAGTGCCATGGACCTGGTTTAAAGTGTAATTGATATATAGTTTGGAAAAGAAACTGCATGAAAGAAATAGCGCCGTTTTAAACTATTATTTTGGACATTTCTTTTGATCGAGGTCACCTGCCAGCTCCGCCCCCTAAACCCCGCCTTGTTCAGGTGTATCTCCATCTTGGGAGGTCTGGATTTCTGATAGATTAACCGCATCAGCACCATTAGTGACACCATGCTATGGCGCCAAAACTGACCCTGAGCGTTCTTTGGGTCTTTTCAGGGCTGACTGCCCAGACTACAGTTCCCGAAGTTCCAGCTCAAAAGGCCCTCCATAATGGGAGGTTTATAGACCGACCGTGTCGCCCAGTTTAATGACTTAGGTGTGTTATGCAGTTTCCTCAATGTTATGTTTGCAGTGTGCTTTAAAATGCATTGTATTGCTCTTAATACTATACATTGGGATGTTATGCAGCAATAGAATTATAGATGAACTTTATGAATATGTTGATTATATATTAGTTGTGGTTATAAGATGTTTTTCTTTCTAAAATTATGGATTGGAATTGTAAGCTGTATTGTTTTGTAATTGCATTATGCATGCGTACATTTTCCTGTTGATGTTTTATGTATGAACTGCGGTCAAAATTTATTTGTTTAACTATAAGACCAATACAAAAAAAGGCATAATTTGACACATTTCCCGCCAAAAAAGTGCTCCCAGGTCCGGAGCCACCTGAGTTGTAAATTGTTTCCAGTGTGAACTGCCTTTTTGTCGGTGACGAGGTCTGTGCACTGCCCCCAGCCCAACCCTGATGGTAGAACTAAGCGGACCCGTAGAGGCTGGAAGACTTCCACTATTCAAACAATTCCGGGCCGTTCTTTCAATATCAAAAACATGTTCCCGCGGGAAATGTGCCCAACCTCCGGCTGACCTCAGAATAGTGTGAAGTAAATTCCTGATAAATAGCGCAATGTTCAGGTGTGTAGGCAGCGGAACGTGGGTTTCAATTTGCACCTTCCAGATGTTTCTCGCTTTCAGACAGGTTCTGACAGCGGCTGCAAGACAACCCCCGGAAAGCTGCTTATTGTGTGAAAAAGGCGAGGCCACCCAGGAAGCCAGGGTTTGGGGTCATTCTGTTTTTATTCTGTTTCTTTGGTGTTTCAGCGGAACCAGCTGCACGGCCTCGTCATTTCCAAAAGGTTTGTTGTGAACATTTCCACACCACAGTGGACCAACCACTTAATAGAGGGGCCTTCCGGAAAAATTCAGAGACTTCGCTAAAAGGCTGTGCCTCTGAAGGAATTGTTACAAGTCACGGGGAGGCTGGTGGAACGGCGCCCCCCTCAGTGGTCGAAGTGGGCGGGGGCGGTTGGGAGCAGTGCTCCTCTACTGTAAAAAAAAGTGTTTCTGTTCCTATACTTTTATTTATGGTTTAGTTTTAAAATAAGTGTAGGAAGAACTTGAAACTTGTGCACTGCACAGTCCCTTAAACAGCAGGTGTGTTTGGAGGTTTTGGATTGTGCGTGAGAGGGGCGTAGAGATGGGTTGTGGGGAACAGGGGCAGGTCAGCAGGGAACATAGTTTCACTACTTCTTTTCGTACATTTCGACAACTGGTCCCCCGTGGGGTGTCCGCTGGTGCTCTCACCACATCACGTAGCACAACCTCTATTTATTCCTCTAACGCTGTGACGTGCATGCTCCTAACATTCCTCCTTTATCATAATAATAAACAAACAACTGTACCCACATCCGATAAAGCAAGATTCCGTAACACAACAGAGAATTTTATTTTTTCTTTTCAGGATACATTTTTACGGGTCAATAACCTTATCCCCCAAATACATTGGGCATCTCCTGGACACTCTCTGAGGATACCAAGGTGCCGGGTCTACCACAGTAAGTGGTTTTCCATCTTTACCTACTGGCATGTAAGTCTCACCATCGTTCAGTTTCCTAGCACCAACTGAATCTTCAGAGAACATCCTTTCTTGGACGACAGTAGGAGGAATTTGAGCCAACTCGTCATCATCCAATCGATATAGCAAAATCATCAGAACCATTCGCTGAATCACCAATTCCTTTAAAGGAACTGAAGTTTCTTGTCAATGTTTCCTGTCCAGCTGACACTGTCAACATTGACCCATTTTTGCCAATAACATAAAAAGATGAGGCTCATACATAAAGCTCAACTTGCCAGCCAGCCTGCGTGTACTCACCAGTACTGTATCAGCTTGAACCAGTCCCTGACTGCGTAACTCCCTGTATCTGGATTCATGTTAATTAATCCTCAATCTCGCAGTCCTTACTGTGTCCTCAATTCTCCCAGGCTCATGAGATTCATGAGGTGGAATGAGACCTCGGGCGCATCCTCCAAATAGCGCCTCAGCTGCCACAACTCCTGTACCTGAATGAGGCGTTAAACGATAGTCTAACAGGAAGAGATATAGAGCACAGTTCCAACTAGTGTCTTGACCATGAGCAATTCTAAACATTGTGTTCAAAGTATGCATAAAGCATTTGGCATCGTCATTAGCTCTTGGCCACATGGGGGTGATTTTCCTATGATGCTCCCTCGCTCTTTAAGGAATCGATGGAATGTGCTGCATTGAAACGGTGGGCCGTTGTCTGCAGCAAAACACAAGAGGTGATGGCTGGAAGGTTTAGAATTAATCTTAAACTCTGGCATTGCTCTGGGCAACCCTCCAGACCATCGTTCTTCGCCTGCCAAGCCCTTACAGAAGGGGAAAGACCATACCTCTTCCGGGTATCCATGCGTCATAAATACTTTCTCCAAAATAGGTATTGCGTCCACTGCTGTAGTGGATGATATCAACTCTACCTCAGGGAATCGTGACCACTGGTCAATTGCCATCAGATAATCTTTCTGTGCGCGCATCGATCCAAAATCAGTACTTCTCTTTCTCCATGGATTGCAGCTGCTTGACATTTATTGCATTGGAGGAGCCTTCATCTCCAGGGAAACCCCTTGACACCATAGGCAATTCTTAACATAGTTATCCACTTTTTCTTCCAACTTTGGAAACAAAACTTTCTGTCTGTGTCAAGCCTTTGTTTTCACTTCAAATTGGTATAAATGGTGAACTAGTCGCATCACTTTTGGTACTGGCTTGGCCGGAATCACCGTTGTCGAATCGCAGAGCAGGAGAACCATTAGGAGAAAAAGTCAACGCATGTCTGACCTGGCTTCCTGTCTCCTCTGTTCCATGTATTGGAGGACCTGCTTCAAGTCCTTATTCACAAGAGCATGTTCAATGACCTGGAAACATTACATTTTTCTTAACGCTGTTGCAACCTACTTTACTGACATGGATTTGGGAACTGCACTTTCCGTAACCAGACAGATGACGTTTTCAGTGTCTTTTTCTTCTTGTTGTTTGCCTGACTGGTTTGAGGATGGATTCCTCGACAGGTAGTCCCTGGGATGTCACCTCCAGGGTGGTAGGAAAGTGTCACATTTTAGTCTTGTAAGGCAAGGAACCATTTTCCTATTCTTGCGGGTAGCAATAATTAGCGGACATGATTGGTAGTAGTGGCTTATGATCTGTGACTACCGCAATGGGCCTTCCATAGATATATAAGTGGAAATGGCGAAAGCCACACAAAACCGCCAGTGCCTCACGTTCATTCTGTGAGTAGCTTTGTTTGGTGGATGACAACACCCTGCTGGGATATGCTACCGGCTCATGTCATCATTCGGGTCAGCTTGCAGGAGAACTGCCCCAGACCAAAATGACTTGCATCAACCACCAAGTCTACACGCTTATCTGGATAAAAGAAAGCCATGGTTAATTTTTGTGGTGCAGGCAGCTTTGATTTCCATGGATGCAGTTTCCTCAAGTGGATCCACTGCCACAGATTATCTCTTTTTGTTAGATTCCTGAGGGGTTCTGACAGAGTCGTTAAGTTCTTGATAAACCTAACACAATATGTGACCATTCCCAGAAAACCTCTGACTTCCAAAACATTTGTGGGAGCCATGGCCTCACAGCTATCCTGCAACTTCTTCTGGTCAGAAGATGTACCATCTTGCTGAAGCTATGCCCAAACATTCTCACGCTTCTTTTGGAGGAATACGCATTTTTCTTTGTGGAGCTTCAGGCCTGCTGACTTTATTCTCTCCAGAGCTTTTTCTAATCGTTCAATGTGTTGCACTGCACTTTTAGCAAACACATCATGTTGTCACTGATATTAGATGTCGCAGGGAGTCCAGCCATAGCTCCTCTGACTACCAGTTGAAATAACCTCAGCTGCTTTTGAGGTATCAAAACAAAGTCTTTTGTGGCAAAACAGCCCTTAATGGTCAGTGAAAATGCTAATGTACCGCGAGGATGGATGCAGTGCCAAATTATGGTATCCTGCTCTCAGGTCGAGTTTAGAAAAAAACACAGCCCTTGTGAATCAGATTCAGTGTCATCAACTGTGGGCGTTAAATGACTTTCTCTCCTAATGGCTTTATATGGTAGCCTCATGTCCACACAAATGTGTACCAAACAGGCTGCATCAGATTCCGGGCCACAAACATCATGGAGACCCATGAGGTAGGTTTTTCCACTCGCTCAATAATGTCTAAGGACACCAGCTTGACCAGCTCATCCTCCAGTTTACCCCCCAGGTGAAGTTGCACCCTGCAGTATTTCAAGGCAGTGGGTTGGACAGTGTCATCGAGAAGTAAACAAATGGGTTCCCCTTTCACACCCCACCTTCCAAAATGGCACTGAACATTTCAACAAGGGTGTTAACATCCTCATTGTAGACTCCAAAAGCAAAGTTGACAATTTGTAGTGCTTCCGCTGCAGCACAGCCAAGTAAAGTGTCTTCACTCACAGATGTTACAAAGAATCTTGCCCAAATTTGTTGAGAGCCATGCACAACTTTTGCCACAAAACCCCCTCCTAGGGCAATTGGCTTTACAAAATGCGCACCTGAATATGGGTCAGGAGAGAGGGGTTCTGTAATTTATTGTAGTGCAATTTATCCTTCATGGCCATCATGATCAATGATGCACCAGTGTCAATGAGAACAGGAGTGTTGGTAAACTGTATGCGCACCACACATCTGGGATGGTGTTTGTGTTTTCTGCCTGCACTCAGCACGCCTCTGTTTTCTTCAACCACTCCTTTTGTGTTCACTTCGGGGATCAATGGTTCTACCTGAGCAACTTTCTGTTGTCTCTCTTGGTGAAAGGTTGGTGCAGCTGTCCTCTTCCTCGTGTAAGAGCAGTGGTGGCAGTTGAGCCCTGCAAGCCTTTGCGAAATGATTAATCCATTCACATCTGCCACATGTGTGTCCTTTTGTAGGGCAGTTGCCAGTATGTGGTAAGGTAAAACTGCAATATGGGCCAATACAAGCCGACTCAATTTCTAAACTTTTGCCACCTCTCCTTTCTGGAAGGATTTTAAAGGGTTTCTGGCGGCAGCATAGCATCCTCAAGTTTGATTGACTTCAGAGTAGAGTACATCCTGGCCAAGAATTCTCGTTAGACTGATGCCGGTACTTATAATATTTGTTTCCTCAGTTTTACAGAGAAACAAACTTGGATCACTTGGCCCGTATCTCATCTTCCTCATTCTGGAGAACACATGTGAACAAGGGAGTATACATATATACACATAACTTTATTCAGAAGACAAACCACCATCAAAGTGCAAATCAACAAATACACAATTTACTTAATGTCTGCGTTAGTCTCGATAACTTAAAACACTTTTTGTTTGAAATAAACATGCAATAATAAAACCAGTATCCACTTATGTAAACCCCAGCGGTACCCGCATACCACCCAATCTACTGCTCTCCCATTATTGCACTCATACTGGTCCCCAACATTCTCTTCTTGACTGCAGATATTAAGAAATGTGAGACTGATAGGACATATTCAGGGTGGGTGCAACATTTCAAGGCTTGGATGGCTGATGGAGTTGGGAAGTGAACAAGGTGGCTCCAAACCGATGCAAGCCAACGCCCCCTTGCCCGAGAGTGGGCCTTGCAGAAAAAGAAAAGATGCGCCTCGTCCTCACGCCCTTTTCCACAAAGGGGGCATTGGGATGAAGAACAAGACCCACTCTTCCACTTAGCAGACTCACGGGCCAATGGGAGTATGCCTAATCGGAACTTGACAAACCAGGTTTTTAGTTTTGCTGGCATCGGGAGGTTCAGATATGCCTCGGACCCCCAGACTTCCTTAAGCGGCAGGTAGGCCCTCACTTTTTTCCCCTTTGAACATTATCTACCATCGAACTCCATGCCCATTCTCTAAAGTTGTTCTTGGCCACCACCTTATAGGCACTACCCAGCCTTGTGGGGTCACTCCAAAGATCACCTAGTCAGATGTTAAAAAGCATGGTTCTTACATGCCTGAACCAAGGAAGTTTCCTGCCACCTGGCATCAAGAGAACCTCCTCCAAACCCTCACTAAAAAAAGCCAGGGCTTCATTATTCCAAATAAAACACTGGCTGCATCATAATGGCATATTGGATCTCGATAAGGCCAAATTCACATGCCACTGGTGTGGATGGCGCTTTGCAGGGTAAACCCAACAATGCTTTAATAAATGTGTTTTCTACCATCTGAATCTCAGTGCAATCATTTACTCCCCACAAATCGTCACCATATGTTACCTCTGGGATTGTCTGGGCCTGATACATCTTTAGGGGTACCGAAAGAGCCTCACCCTCCAATCTTGTTACCAGATTCCTGATGAGACCACACTGATTCAGATGCAAAGGTGAGCACCTTGCTATCTGGTCCTGCCATTTCAGTTTATTCGAAAAGATCAGGCCCAAGTATGTACATGAGTCCACAGACTCCAGGGGCTGGCCATTTAAGTTGAAACAGAGTACAAGACTTTTGATTTTCCATGGTGGAACTGGGGCCGGTGGACAATGTTTTTGGCCATCCCATTGAAAATATAGGACTTTCAGAGCAGATGGCCTTTCCTGGGGGGGTGCCCACGTACTCGGAGCCCCTGCATGTGAATGCAAATTGCCTTAAGCACGCATGGAACGCATCCAGTTTCCTCCTCTTTCTGTTTGGCATCACAAGCAGAAAGTGTCTGTAGTCAGCATTGGCCATTGGGCTCAAGCAATTGCTTAGCGTTAATTTAGCATTAGCAGAAGAGTTACCTGCTAGGGTGCACAGCAGGAATGGCAGAGTATAGAGAGTGGACTTCTTGGCACTATCATTTAGCTCACCTGTGGCGTCAAAATAAGGCACATGTGTGCACAATGATTTTTTAGCATGGAGCATTATGAAAGCATGGTCTGATTAGCAGTTCTATGTCATTTATTAATCGACAGTTGTTATTTCGCTGTATTTTTGTACACATCTTTTTTAATGAAAAAACTCATCAACATTGATGTTTTTATTTTGGGGGGTCACCCCAAGCCTCCCACACCGGATGTTTTTTTTTTACTATTTCTGACGCCTCCACCCCTTATATTACACTTTCCCAACACCCCCCATATTTTTCGATTTTTTTCGTTACACCTTTTCCGTAAAAAAAACCATTGAAATAACGACTGTCGATGAAAGGAAGTTGTACCTTGATAAGCAAACCTCACTTTCAGAGGCAAAGCTACCCATATTGCTTTATTCATGAAAAGAAAGGAAACTGTTATTTTGCCCTCACAGAAGGTATCCTTTCATTTGCCACGCCCCCATGTATAAAAACAAAAGGAACCCAGTTACCCCTCCCTTATTAATACATTACTAGGTATGGAATAGCACTATCTAATACTGTACTCTATTTCGGCATTATATCAACCAAGCACACATTTTACTATAGGTGTATCAATTTATTCATATAATTTTTGTAAAACCATTAAAAAAAGATATTCTTAACAACATTAACACAAGTATACAATTATGTAGCCATTGAATTGTAATGATGTGGGGTTAGTATAGCATGTGACTTAGTTTCCTTTTGGCACATTCAACATTGCTGATTGTCAACCATTTAGGTACTTCCCTATCTAATTCACAGTGAAGAGCCTCTAAAGTCATGAACCGATGTCCAATATCCACCAGGACACTACAAAAACAGAAAATAGGCTAATTATTCTAGCCTCGGAAAAGTCGATATGTTTCGGCCCCTGTGTCTCAGTACATTATCCCTGAGGATTTTCGACTGTTGCTATTGGGCCTTCTTCAGGACGCTATTGTATTTGCTGGATGGTTCGGTCTAGAAACACCTTTGGTATTTTGTACACAAACACTGTAATACAAACAAACATTGAAAAAACATTAATATTGTCAAAACTAGTGCTTGGTTTTCTCACGGTATTACTCCTTTTAGTGCCAATCACTGACCTTAATTTCAGTAAATGTGGAAATGGGCAGCATCTGCAAACAGTTCTTTTTGTCTGGAGAGGTGGAGTGACTTACTTCTTTTATCTGAATTAAAAAAAAGATATTCATATGGATTCAATCTCACTCAATTTTTGCTTTATGTATTATTCCTAAATTGTTCAAACACTACAATTAGGTTTTACTAACCTTCTCTTCTCCTGATCTCTCCTACAGATAGGTCTACCTCGAATAGAAACTGTTTTGATTCTTTTTCTGTTCTCCTGCAAGCCTTAGCACTCATGTCTGGTAATAATGGGTGCTAATGGCTATTTTACGTGCCCTTACGAGCTGATGCTGATAGTAAAAGGGCCATGCTACTTTTGTAAAAGGACCCTCACTTTGCTCAAGCCCTTGTCTCAGGTAGGTGGATCATTACCCGAGGGTTGGCCCAAAAGAGTGGGCAATAGCCTCATTATGTCCTGGCAGAGTCATGTGACACTCTCCCATTTGCCAATGTCCGGGCCATGTGAGCCGATATAGCTTGGAAATTCTGTATGGCCCAGAATTTGGCCAATGGGAGGGGAAGCTGCGTGCCCCATGAAGACAATTAAAGAAATGTATACATGGAAATAAGTGGGGGAAGATGACATTCTGAATGAATTAATTAAAATGATGGCTCACAAAGACCACCTGCTGTGATGAATCAAATTCCGGGGTACCAGTGGTCCAGGGGTGAATATCGGTTTCCAAACCATCAATCAGCCCTACACCTCTAATACACCAGAATGGCTCCCAACAGATGGGATTAAACAAGCATACAATTAAAATGATAAATCGCCTTGTCCAATTTTCGTAACGTTGATGGAACATCAGTCTTATCTCCTCTAAAGGTTGTGGATCGTTAGTTATTTGTTAGGCTTCCAATTTTATGGTATTTATTTTTCCCGCCATTTCCATCTGTATTTATCCATATTTATTTTTTGGCCTTTTTTTCTGTATCTCTCCACATTTATTTTTTGTCATATAAAAAGATCAATCACAACCAGTATTTTTCTGCATTCATTGTAATTAAAAAATGCATTTATTAAAGCACATATGCAGCCATGTAGGAAAGAAATGCCAGCTTCATTTTTTCCATAACAACAAACGGTTGCTGCTATGACTGCTGCTGCCTTAAGATATATGCTGTCAGAAATTTGAAGAACTTGAATGCTATTTTTATACAACTTTTATATTCTCCATGCTGCCAATTGAAGGCCAATCACATTTCAGATGTATGAGTGACATCTAGCACCCTGCTAAGGTCTGGTATATCTGCGCTGCACCGCTGACCCACACGCGAGCACAGCGGCTCCCCGCCTTTAATTAGTAATACCAATTGTTGATTAAGTGACGTACGCCGCTACTTGACCCTGCCTCTACCGTCATTGTACCGCTGATTTCATATTAACCTAGTAGTCTAACTTGTAAATTGACTGCCCCTCTCATATCAACCTAGCCACAGTGTTGTTTTGCCTGACTAGCTCAATACCTAACCGAATCACGCTAAATCTTATAAACATCCACTTTGCGGTAGCTGTATGTTTCCAATGATCATGTATCTGCACTATAGCTCATTACTTGAAATCACATGTCTTATATTCTATTATATTGTACTGCATATGAACTGCCTTATACAATTGAAATGCGCTGTATCCCCTGATCATCTGTCTGCACCCTAGTCTTATTACTTGAAATCCATTGCCATGGTTTCTATGATTATGCATGGCTTAGGAGGTGTATATATGAAATGAAACGCACGGATGCCTATTAATGCACTGATTCCTAGTAAGACCCACTGGCATAGGAGTTGCTCACATAAGCTGCACTGCTTACCTAAAGGGAAGTGCGCTGTGCACCATTGTGTTCTCCACTATACTCAGGTACCAGCATATCAGCTGCACACTAGAAGCTCTGCCTTCCCCATCTCACCTAGCATGGCCACCAAAGAACTACCCAAATCAAGGAAATTCCCCCTAGCCACTTCCTGTCTTCTCTCTTCCATCAACCTGTTGTTGGCAACACTCCACCTCTTGCCTCCACTGCATACTACAATCACCCTTCTGCCACTAGACTCAACAGGCTTGGGAACCGCACCAAATCACCCCATATCCTTAAGCAACCCAGATCAACGGGCACCAGAAACAAGCTCCTAGATCAGCGCTCCCGCCATGCATCAGAAGCTAAATATCTCAAATCGAGCTCACATTGCTCATACCCCTTCATGACACCTACTCAGGCCCCAACCAGAGCTTCAACGGTCTCTACGACCACCCAGCTATCTAAACGTTATACAATCACAAAGGTAGAGCCCTGTCCCCTGCAATGTGCGCTGATAAATGCAAGATCAATTCCAGCACATGCCACTGAAATCCAAGACCTGATTACCAACTTGGACCTTGATGCTATAGCCATTACCACAACTTTGCTTCATGATGCATCAGGACCTGGCATCTCACTAGCCCTTCCACCAGGATACACCATCTTCCGACAAGACAGACCTAAAGCCAAAGGTGGGGGAGTAGCACTCATAGCCAAAGAATCCCTAGCAGCCAGACAAACCACATCACATCTAGGTGAGAATGTTGACTCCCTTGCAGTCAAGATTTCTATCCCTCCCAACACCAGCATTGACATACATATAGCCTACCACCCTACAGGCCCACTAGCTCACTTTTATGGCAGTTTAATACATCTGTTTGATGATAATCTAAAAACCTCCACTAAGCCATTCTGTTTGGAGATTTGAACTTGTAGATTCAATGACCTGAAAGATAAACAAGCCAAGGCTCTGGCCAAAGGTCTACAGGAACTTGGCTTCCAGCAAAAAATAGAGAATCCGACCCATTGCAAAGGGTGCACCTTAGAATGGGTAGTAGACCACAACTGCGGTGTTGATATCAGCTGCATTACTCCATCTTCTTGGACCACCACCACCTTATCCACTTCTTCACCCTTGTCAACAATAATGTTTCTAAACCATCCATGCCTGTCCCACCTGCCTTAGCCAGATGCTCATGCAATCTAACCAAGGACAGGATCCTTCCTTACCTAGACATCCCAGCACTACAGCCCCCACTTTCCTCAGACCCCTCTGTGCTGGCTGAGCTCTGCAACACCATGCTCAGTACAGCGGTGGATGCCATTGCCCTGCTAGAGGTCAAGAAAGTGAAAAATAAGGAACATGCTAATTCCTGACTCTCCACTGAGCTCACAGAACTACGTACCCTTAAGCGCATAACATTGAGCAAATGGCAAAGGACAGCACAGGATTCCACACTAACCACATACAAAACCATGGCAAATCAATACAAAAAAGCCATAGTTTTGGTTAAATTCTCATCCTATAATGATAGGATCTCCAATGCCACCTCTGCATCAAAAGAGCTGTTTGCCATTTTCAAAGAACTGGCCACCTCCGTCACCAACACAGAACAAGAAGTCCTTAAAGACTAATCCTGGTGCACCAATGTTCAAACTGCAATGATTAATAAAATTGAACTCATACAAAGAAGATTAGCGACCACCTCAATGACCTTTCCAAATGAACATATGCCTAAGTATGATAGAACCAGCACAATCACTAAAGAGAAAAAACTCTTCTCCTTCAGAGAAGTTACACAGACAGAGGTATTGGACATAATCCGTAAAACCAAACTGTAAAGGCGATGTCTGCCCAGCCAGTCTTCTCAAAGATTGTGTGGACTCTCTAGCCCTGTTCCTGATATCATGTATCAATGCTTCTTTCAATACCAACACAGTCCCTGCCTGTCTTAAAAAGGTGTGGGTTCGACCACTACTAAAAAAACCTAGCCTAGACCCTGAATCTCCCAACAATTACAGAGCAATCACCACGGTCACTTTCCTGCTGAAAACTTTGGACAAAGTAGCTTACACTCAAATTCAGCAGTTCTTGGAAGCAAATAACATCTTGGGAAAGAGGCAATCTGGGTTCCGCCCGGGCCATTGGACTGAGTCTGCCCTGCTGGATCTCAAGATCCAACTAAGTGACCTAATGGACAAAGGCAAGCCAGCACTTCTCGTCCTACTAGATTTGTCACCTGACTTTGATCTTGTGGACCATGATAGGTTGTTTAAACATCTCAATCTCTGCCCACTTCTCCACAGAATCCACTGCATGGATCTCTTCATTTCTTAAAGGGAGACTTATGAGTGTCTTCTCAGACCAGGCATGCGCAGCACCAACCACCATACACTGTGGTGTCTCACAAGGATCCTGCGCCGCACCTACTCTATACAATATTTTTACCCTTGCTCTTTTCAATGACTTGGATGATCTTAGCATAGCATACACCAACTATGCCGACGACACCCAAGTCCTACTCCCACTCACAGGCTCTTATGAACAGGATGCAGCAGCCTTAGCCAACATATACGCAGCCATTCAGATATGGATGGCAGCGAATGGCTTATGTCTCAACGAAGACAAAACAGAGATCTTCTTGGTAGGCTCCATAGACACGCTCAACAAACTCAACCCTCAATACAAGAGATTCAGCATTAAAAATACACCTATTGCGATGTCACCAGCAGTCAAAACCCGAGGGGTTTTTATTGACTCCTCCTGCCCATGACCCGCCAAGTCAGTGCCATTGCATCCTCTGCAGCACTCACCACAAAAATCATCAACGCGGTAAAACCTTACCTGTCAACCACAAATAACCTTGCATTAGCCAGAGCTACAGTGGGGACTAAACTTGACTATTGTAATGCCCTTTCCTTGGTACCTCCTCCAAAAACATCCATAGGTTACAAGTTACTCAAAACAATGCCCTCAGAGCTGCACTGAGCATCCCTAAAAGGGAACATCTATCTCAGGCAAGGAGAGGTGTACACTGGCACCAGTGAAGGAGCACATTCTCTTCAAAACCATGGCCATTACACACACGTGCCTTTCCCGCGAAGCCCCTCCTACCTATCAGAAAAAGACATTCCTGTCACATCTGCCAGACCCATTTGTCACACCACTCCAACATGTGTACATCCCCACCTTCAAAAGAGCCAAAGCCGGAGGCTCTAGCTTCCAACATCTAGTGCCCAAAAACTGGAACGCCCTGCCCACAGAACTCAGAAACGAAGCATCATACACAGTCTTACGTACAGCACTTAAAACCAAACTGTTTAATTAGTCTGTAACTGTCATGTGCCCATCTACACCACAACCATGTTCCCCTGTAACCTAGGAACATATTGCCATCTATAACTTGTAATTCTACTGTGTGTTCGTATCAATTATTGTATACACCGCAACTATGTTCCCCTGTAACCAAGGAACATATTGCCAACCCAATCTATTAACTTGTAATTCTACTGTGTGTTTGTATCCATTATTGTCTACTATTGTCTTCATTGTTCATTCTTTATACTACTCTCGCAACTAAGTAAGCCTAGTGTTACAGCGCCACGATGCCTAAGGGACTTTTGTGCGCTTTATAAATGTGAATAAATAAATAAATAAATCATAGAGAACCAGAAATAAAGACCTGTTTTTCCATTCTTTTACATTTTTATAAATAAATACAGACAGAAAGCAGATTTATTTCTGTCTCTATTTATGTGTACAAATCAGTGAAAATGGAAAACTCCAAGCCTTAGTTATTTGCAATACATTGAAAATACAATTATAACCCAATGATAAAAGCAATGTCCAGTCAAGGTTGCATACAAATATCTACTTTATTATTATCACAACAGACAATCTAATAACACTACTAAATACAACCCACCATGTAAAGGAATGCAGAGAACAGACAGTTTCTAAGAACGAAAAGGGCTGCACTCTGGATACTGACAGGAGGGTAGTTGATATGGTTAATGACCACAATCGTTTATAAAAGGCAGCATGGCTTCAGGTAAAAAGGAGAAAGGGTCTTAAAATGTCTGTAGGGGCCTTCTGGGAAGGACCAGGGGACAGAACCAAAATGTACATCTTTCTGTAGTTGTTCTTGGTGCTCGACAGCATTGAATCAGCGCTTTTCAGGCTTCTGCAACAGAGTTCGAGATGGGAGTCAGTGACAGGTATCAGGCGGCAAGAAGGTTCGGTGTGCGGAGCTTGGTGAACTGCTGCAGGCTGGCTTTCACGGCGACTCAGGCAGGGGTGGACTGGCCTATAGGGAACTCTGGAGATTTCCCGGTGGGCCTCTGCACCCTGGGCCTCTTTTCTGTGGTATTTCCAAATTTTCTCATAGGAAAAGCATTGGGCTTGCTGAAAAGGTGTCATACAGGGCCACTTTGAACTTTATTTCCAGGGCCTCTTTTGGTCCCCAGTAATTATTTCCAGGGCCTCTTTTAGTTCCCAGTCCAGCCCTGGACTCAGGGTCAGGGATCGTTGTCTCAGTGCTGATTGGCAGTTTTGAAGCGCTGGTCGAGACATCTCGGGTTCCTTGACGATGGCAGCTCGAGGCTTGACGGCGGTCAGCTTTGCAAGCAGTTGCAGATCGAGGAACTCGACTGGCTCGAGAATGCCCTTTAAGGCGGACGGCGGCAGGTGTTCTACGTGGCACTTCTCCCCACCTCTTCAATGGGCTTGTATTGTCCTTTAAGGCGGATGTCCCAGAGCTAAGGAGTGTGCTGTAGGCAGCTGCCTTGTCCTTAGTGAGACCTTCTGGCACTCCCTGTCCAGAGAGCTTGATGGAGAGCCTAGCAGGGCAGTCTGTGTGCTGGCCAGGTACAGGTTCTGAAGTGGCTGTAGGGTCTTTTGATGACTTTTCTCCCTCTGTTACCTGGGAGAAGTTAAGTGCAGGGATCTTGCTTCCCTCGTTCGATGTTCCTGGCCTTCTGCCAGGGTACAAGGAGGAGTTCTTCGTGCTTCAAGTGCAGTATTCAGATGATCTGCCTGAAAGAGGGATCACAGCCCTCTCTTTAAGCCAAGTGGACCACAGCAAAATCCACTGGCTCTTCATTGATGATTCCTTTAATTACTTTTTGGAGGGGTTTGGCCAGGCCTCGTGACAAGATATTGTTGCCAACATTTATCAGAGACATTGGTTGGTAAAGTTTACATTCATAAAAGTCTTTCCCAATCTTGGAGATCAAAGATATTTCATCCCGATTGAGCGCCCTTATAATGTCCACTGTTTCTTCAGGTTCTTTGAATACTTTACAGAGCAAAGAAGGAGTGAGGAATTCGACCATCCGCATGTTGGGCGTGGACTGGGATGGGTTTTCTTGAAATGTTTAAGTAAATGGATATGATATGATAGGTTATTTATAACGCGCTTAATACCCAGTGGTTTCTAAGCACGGACCCGGGGATCGAACCTGTGTTGTTCCGTGTCATCTTGCTTCCAAGGCGAGCACATTGCCCCTGAGCTATCCTCCCTAGATGATAGACCTGCCTCAGGAAAATGTGTGGGGCTAATCCACACACATTTTCCTATGCTCACACCAAAAAAAAGCATAGACCCGTGTACTCCGGCATGGACACAGCCTACAGGTACAGTCTGTCCCTGTCATATTTAGTTGGAATATGAAAGGAGAGAAGAGGACAATTTCATCCAACGGAGGGGGGAGATTCCCCCTGCCATGGACAGCATGACTGACTGACAAGGGCTCCATGGAACCACCCTGCCCTTTTGTCAGCCCTGCAGCTGTTGGCAGCGATTAACATACCAATATAGTGTACAGTGAGAATACTTAATGAACAACCCACAAACCGCCTCAGTCCAACCTTCCTTTATCTTTTCAGGGTCCTACCTAAAGCACATACCATGGGGCTGACTTCCTCAGCCCTTGTAAACGCACCGGTCAGGAAAATCCCCTTATTCCCCTCCAAGAGAATCTGCTAGCGGAATTCTGGGAAATTTCTGAGGGTGGTGAGAGTGGAGGCGCTGTTATACCGAGATAGCGCAACGTCAGGAAATGATTCAAATGTTGCATAACCTCTTTCTGAACCAAGCGAACCACAAGTATTGCACTTAGTGGGCGGCTGAGCGGCAGTGATCAGCTTTTCATTTATTTTAAATCAACTTTTAATTGAATGTAAAAGACACTGAACTTTTTACAGCACTGGCAATTCAAGAAGTGACTGAGTTCATTCTGTGGGTGTGAGTTTCATTAAAAGGAGCTTACTCAGCATGACAACACATGCGGCTGCTTTACTTTAGAGAAAAGGGCCAAGAAGGGATCACTAAGCACATGTCCATCAATGGGTCACATCAAGGTTCAATTGGGTGAGCTTCGGCAGGACAACGAGAACACCAGGGTCGGACTGGGGCATACAATTGTCGTGTGCACCAATGAAAAACTGGCCCACTGTTGCAAATGGTAAACACACTCGAGCTCTATGGGTGGGTGAGTACTGTACTGAAAGTCTAACGTATTCGCACAAGGACTGTACAGGTATGGTTGACTAATTATGATTCAGTCATGTCATTTTGTACAACCTAAATTGCCCTCTAACCATGCTAACTGTACCCTCGTGCGGAGGCGTATTCCTAGAAGTCGGTGATGTGCCGCTTATCTAGGATGAGGGGACAGAGAGAGGCTTGCCCTACCAGTATATAAGGCAACAAAACATCAAAACTAAAAGCGCCTATAGGACACTTCGCGCTGTGCCCACAGTGAGGAAGAGCAGACAGGAAACACAATTACTTTAATTTCCCTGTTTTTTTTACCTCAAGTAAGATAAAAATGAATAATAAAACGATGCTCAGAAACTCAGAGAGCTGTGTGCAGATTTCCATATGCACAGATGTTCACAAAAGGGATCCCTAGATTAATGAGAAACCCCATGAACAAACAATGGCCAACCGGTTTCAGTGGTGTATGGGGGTGCAACCACTTTCTTCAGGGCCTGTGATGCCAGTATACGCACCAAGACAAGAACTGCTGGGTAGGAGGCAGAGGCTGCACCTCAGTTTGCAGCCCCAGGTCGTACCTCAGCCCACTAGTCCATTCTTCAAAAATGGACTAGTAAATAATCCAAACAACCTCTAAATCAGTCTGTGCGTCACTGCGTGCAGTACGGAAGGATCTCTCTCCCCTCACCCTAGATAAGCGGCCCACCACCGACATCTAAGGATAAGCCACCGCAGGAGGATACAGTTAGCACCACTGGTGCAAATGCCAATTCATTCCTTTAGTGACAGACAGTTTGAATAGTACCCAAGGGGGAGTTTTCTGATAAAATGGGATGCAAATTGTGCAATTTAAAGAATATTTATTCAGTACCACTGGTCAAAATTGCTAACTGCATAGTGAAGTAACTCATCAAACTGGCCCACATAGGCCAAAAAAGTGGACCACTTAGATTAACAGAAACTGTCCCACACTTGCATTTTGGGTTTTTGGTTCGGGCATTGCCTATTGCCCTGTAGGAGGGGAAACGTTCAATTGCTCTCACAGGAAATTAGTGCAGTTACTCTAAGGAACAGACTCAGAGATGTTATGTTTGTTTAGAACTCTTGCCTCTCTGCACTTTCTTTTTGGACCTTCTTGGTGGTGCTAGGGACGGCGTGACTATATTGTTTGGGGACCTGGGTTTCCAAACCTCAGTTATTTTGAGAATCGTACTGTTTGTTGTTAGGTCTGGATTGGAGGTTATGTGACATGTTACATGTTATGTAGGCATTCTTTGGGAACTTTCCAGAACTTTCTAGTGGTACTCCAAAATATCCTATTCCTTATGACCTTCAAAATGCTCAGCATCACGTACAAGGCAATGATATTGTAACACCCCTCCTACCTGGCTAAAAAAACTCACCAACTCTGGAGGCAACTGCAGTACCAGAAGCCACAACATTACCCGAGTAGAATCTAACAAATGTAGGCAGGAAGGAACCAGGAAACAAGCTGTCTCCTGCTATGCCGCAGGACTCTGGAATAACATACCAACCAATGCACATGAAATTGGCCACACCGTGCCTGTACTTCAGGAAGGAACTGACGACCCTGCTCATTAAGGAACATCTCTTGTGCCATTGACCCCTGATAGTATCTCATTCCTGTTTGGGGGATGGAAATGCACATGGAATATCACAGGTTCGTGCTGCTGTTGTACCACTTTGAAAATGCATGGAAAGGTCAGAGAAGGCCCTCTCGTGCATTTTTCATCCCCTGTGCCTGTCCAAAATAGGTACAGGTGAATGTTTTTGTTTTCTGCTCATTGTAAAGAGCATCTATTTGTGAATTTCGAGTGTGTTTTAAAATGCATAGACATATCCCCTGGTTTCATGAAATTCTGCAAAAGGGATGAAAAAGTGCCGCTGAATGTGCCGATCTGTGATGGGGACATTCCGGGGCGATTTGTCTATTTTTCGCAATATTTTCTTGGCATAAGGGAAGGGACTGGTCTGGCGCATTCCATCATTTGTGCCAAACTTATCAGAATCGATCCCACAGAGTGCTTACACAGTAAGCTCCTACATTACAAAGCAAAAATATCAACCTCCTAGTAGTAAAATATTAATGTGTATTAGCCCCCTATAGGGGGGCGGCAGCCAATAGGGAGGCTCAGAACACAGGCTGTACCGTATGGTACAAGCGAGCGTTCCGTGCTGCCTTGGCAGCCTGCACCTGCTTCTCCTCCCACTGCCTTGGCAGCCTGCACCCGCTCTCTTCCCCGCTCCCCCACCCACCTCTTCTCTTAACACCTGCGTAGTGTCCTATGCGGGTACTAAGAGTGTTCTTTTTCTTAAAAAGCAACTTCCCGGCACTGCACAGAACTGTCATTCAGGAAGCCAGCTTCCAATGTTCATGATGTCCAACGTCATCAACATTGAAAACGGACTTCCTGTTCAACTGCAATGCGCAGCGTCCGGCCGCGCTTCAAAGACGTACTTTTTTTTAATAAACACTATTAGCACCTATGTACATAACTACACGGGCGCTAATGGCGATATGCCCCTCGGCGACAGGCAGACCCTTTCAGTAATGGCACTATGCTCGGGCCCTTAACTTGGGTGGCGGGCCGTTACCTACAGGGTCGTCCCTGCTCCTCGGGGTATATCGCCTCGATACGGACCTTAGATCATTGCCCCTAAAACAGACAATAAACGCATTAGCAAGCAAGTAAAACCTCACCAGTTTGGTACAATATCACACTCTGCCTACTGCCCTCCACCACCTACCTCCTCATCCTATATTATGAAACTCAATATTTTCAACTATTTGTGCACTCTGTTTTGTACCACTTTATGATGCCAACTCTTGCTTTCAAAAATGCCTCATTTATTTTGTACAAGATTATATGTCAAACTCATTTGTGCTCTGCAGTTATTTTAGGAGTTGCTATATTGAACTTATTTGTGGATTCTCTATTCTGTGCAACTTGATACTTTGAACTCCTTATTTCCAAACTCTTCGTATTAAATTCGAAATTTTTCGCCAGGTTTGTCCAGGCTGGCATTATATGTGCCCTGTTAATCAGATCCAGTTTCAGCCGCTTGGCAAACTATTCATAGTTCCTGGTGGTTCTTTTGCAAGGTGCTTGTCCTTCCACAGTGAGTTACTGTCGGCCGGTGTGGCTGAAGTGGAGGCTTGTGTGAGAGTTGTTGTCGCTGATGATTCAAAGACACTTCACACTCCTTTGGTGACAGGTATCACTTCTATAATGTAGGCACTGGTTCCTAGTCATTGCATCGAATGCCAAAGCATCGAGTGCCTTACCATATAAAAAAGCATTAAAAAAAGCATTGAATGCATATTTTTTTCCATTTTTTTAATGGGGGTGCCCCCTACCTCCCCTTTTTTAACCTCAAAAACCCATTATAATTAAAATAAGCCCTTTACCATTGAAACAAATGCAAAGACTAGTTACCTTGGCGCTGACACCTCTGATTCATCCTGTGCTGAATATGATTGATTTTTTTGGGTGATATTATTTTGGGGCTGTTCCTCCATTTCCCTGTTACTGTCAGAGGTGTAGTCATTGTTGCTCTATAGTTTTGGCTCATTAGTACCACTTTAGCACTATCTAGTGACTGAAGCACAGCTGGCTTTGCGGTGACAGAAAAGTCTGTTTGCGCCCTTAGGCTACGCAGCTTTCGGTCATAGGTGGCACATTAGGGTTGGCTCACATGTGCTTTAACGGCATCTAATGAGGCTGCAGAAGTTTGCCTTGTGGGTGGAACTTTCACTTCACATTTTAATGTTTGCTCCTGGGTGTCGCTTAAATGCCGAAACAGAGGGATCCACATATATTGTTAAAGATACATGCAGTGTTGCATGCAACAGACACTGCTCGTTGAAAGAGACGGGAACCGGTAGACTGCAGAGGCCATAGGAGTGCATGGGCACTGCACCCCTCTGCCGTTAAGATGCATCTTTGGCCATATAGGCCACCTACCCACTCTATCTGCCTGTGACCTGGAAGGAGGCCTGCATGGTAGCAGAAGTTCCCTCTAGCAAAGCCAAAACGGATGGATTTGCCAATGCTTGTTTTTCATTGAAGTAGAGGGTTAAGCACTAGGAACGGAAGATCACTGCGCTAGTCGTAGTGATCTTGGGGTATTGGTCCTGCTGCCGGTTTGTTGGTCCCCACGGGACAGTCCTCATTTGTCTGAATAGTTACGGAAGTAGGTTGCAGGAACCACAAGTACCGAGGCGCTGGATGTTTTATATTTGTAGTTAAGCCAAATTGGGTTGGTATGTGGAGCAAAATAAATGATCAGTCTAGGTCAACTCAAATGGTTTAGAGTGGTTGTTTTATTAGCATCTATGGTGCCGACACGTGTTTTGACCCAACCATGGTCTTTATCAAGGTTGCAGAGGTTGAACCGTACCGCAATGAACAGATTGTTACGTGTGTTCCATGATAATACATGAGGACACCGGAGTAGGTGACAAAATAAATATTTACGGTGAGCCGTGTGAGTAACGTGACATCAGTGACGTGGTATTAAAGGAACAAAGGTGGTTCATTTGATTACAGCAATTTTAGTTTCGTGAATGTGTCACATTGTGGGTGATTTGAAAAGGTACAACTGGCCGAATTTGGCCAGTACCATTTGGTCATTTTGAAACGACCAATTTGGGTAATCACTACCAAACATGGGCAGCGGGGTTGCGGGGGTGTCCCCCGCTCCCTATGTTTGGTAGTGATTGCCTTTGGGGGTAGCAGGGGTTTCCCCTGCTTCCGGGGGTCTGGAGGCAGGGGACCAAAAAAAAAAAAATGGAAACCAGGCCCTGCAGCATTGGATCCGTCCCACGTAGGAGGGACACATCCGACGCCAGAGGGTAACAACATGCAAGGATGGCGAAAATGTAAGTGGGGGTTGGTGGGGGTGTGTGGAGTTTTCAATTAGGGCCGTTTTGCCCGCTGCAAAATTGGCTTCGCAGCCGATTTCACCACAGTAAATCCGGCCACGAACAAATGTGCCACGGCCAAAATGTATACATCATTTGAAAACATTGATATTGCAAGTTGCATTTGTTTAATGTAATTTGAAGTACGTGATTGTGTCACATTGGTTGATTTGAGTACATTATTGATATTGCATGTTGCATTGTACGTAGCACTAAATAGATACATGTTAGAAATTGCACGTTTGGTTTTTAAATACGTTGCATATTATATGGTTTTTGCATCAAATGGGCGAAAAGGAGAGGCACCAAGGGAGGGAAAGAAAAAGGAAGAACAAGTTGTTTGTGGTATTGCCTATCCGGATAGGAAGTGGGGGCTGCTAGGTAGCTCATTGAGTGTGGTGGAGAGATAAAACTATAAAGTTCCACACACATCCATTACTGCGCCACCAAAAAAATATATTGTTCAAAAGCAGTTATGTTTGTTCATTTTCAGCCTTATTTATTTTTAGTTGCAGCCCATATTGATGACACGTGTTTCGGCACTCTCACTTTGCCTTTCTCAAATCTGGGCAATTATTCTTATACAAATTACGATCTTTTTGTTGTTCATGGTTTCTCTAAATGACGTGGGTGATACAAATGGAGAGAGTCCCGTCAGACTCGTGGACGAGGTACGTCCTGAAAAGTCACAATTCCGGCATCAAGCGTCGTGTATTTACTGGGCGTGGTGGAGAGATGAGGCTTATCAAGTGAAGGAAGATCATGTCAGGTTTGCCGGCTGGTAAGGCTTATCAAGTGAAGGAAGATCATGTCAAGTGTGCCGGCTGGTAAGGCTTATCAAGTGAAGGAAGAGCATGTCAGGTTTGCCGGCTGGTAAGGCTTATCAAGTGAAGGAAGAGCATGTCAAGTTTGCCGGCTGGTAAGGCTTATCAAGTGAAGGAAGATCATGTCAAGTTTGCCGGCTGGTAAGGCTTATCAAGTGAAGGAAGATCATGTCAAGTTTGCCGGCTGGTAAGGCTTATCAAGTGAAGGAAGATCATGTCAGGTTTGCCGGCTGGTAAGGCTTATCAAGTGAAGGAAGATCATGCCAAGTTTGCCGGCTGGATGCTTCACATTTTACTCTGCTGGGTAGGGAGCTGAGGAAGAGAATGATGGCGTAATAGCATTAGTTGTGGAGGGTCAGTGGCCCTATACGGTTGGACGAATGTGTCCAGTTATTGATATGTGTAGTGGCAGCAGGCTCTTAGGTAGTGTTAATGCCTGGTGGTCCTGGTGGGCACCTGCAGTGTGTGATTCAGCATTGTGGCAAGCTTCGACCGGAGACTGGTACTTATCATCAAACCCAATATGGCGCCACATCCACAATACGCTTTTGCCAATCATGACATGGAGCTTTCCGCATCCTGCCAACCAACAAACCTGAATTGCCAACCAAACCCGAACGTAGCGTATCTCGCGCAGCGTTACGATCGGGGAGGAGCAACGCATCGCGTTGCAACTTCCTTGTTGCCGGTAACACTTATTTCTATCTCTGCTTTGCTCTGTGCCTTTCCTTTCTCCTGCTCCAGTTCCCTCCTTGTTCTCTGACTTCACTTATCGGCACCGTTCCTTCAATGCTATTCCGCCCCCTCTCTTAACCTCCTGTGATTATTGCTCCAGCCAGTACCTCTCTGCTACAGCCTTGTTTCAACTTCAGTAATTGTTGAGTTACTGGAGTTCTCTTGACCTACCTTGGATATCCACTTTGCTGATCCTGGACAACTGACCTTCTCCAGACCACAACCCGGTACCAATGTTTTTTCTACTCCGGTGGGAGTTTTTCCTTGCTTTTTTTTTTCTTGCCTCTTGCCAGGCCAGTCTTTATAAATGAAGAAAGCCCTGGCATCTGGAGAGGAGAGACCTTATCTTTATCACCCAAAAAACACTTTCAAAGAGTCGGATAAGCAACAGGCTAAAGGGGGGTTTGGGATGTGATCAAGGGATGTGAATGGTCTGCCTCCATGGTGCTCTACGCTCCATCAGGCTGTGATGGGCAGCGCCTGTTAGTGATGTCCGAGGTTGTATTGAAGGGGCATGATAGCATTCTGAGTGAGGGATAGCTGGTGATCGTTTGGACAGGGAAGACCAGATGGCTGATCTGACTTGAGGATTGAGTGTGCAGCAGCACACGTATATGACCCAGATCTGGGGGTTTAGTACCATAGCGTAAGCCACATGGGGGCACTACTTATACATACCTGGGTTAGTGATGGCCCTTTGGGGGTATTTGTATTTGTATTTATTATGTTTATATAGCGCTTTACGCCAAAGCGCTGCACATTTTAACAACAGGGTACATTTAACGATAACAAATTAACAGTAACAGTAGAAGCAAACAACAATTTTGAATTTTGAATCAGACCAACAAAACAGTACATAGAGCATTTAGAGAGAGGGGGAGGGAAGAGTAGTGGAGTAGAACTGGGAGGAAGAGGGAGGGATGGGTAGGAGGAGGAGAAGGGGAAATGGGAGGGGCGAAGGGGGTGTGGAAGGAGTGGAAGGGGGTGTGGAGGGAGGTGATTAAGGGGAAGAGGGAGAGGGTGGGAGTGATGAGGGGGAGGGGAATCATGGCGGAGAATGGAGAAGGAGAGATTTAAGGGAGGTGCGGAATGAGGAAAAGGTAGGATTAGAGTGGATTGAGAGAGGTAAGGAGTTCCAGTGGAGGGGAGCTAGGAGTTGGAAGGAGCGGAAACGACAGGAGGCACAAGGGGAAGGAGGAACAGTGAGAAGGAAGTGGTCAGCGGAGCGAAGGGAGCGAGAGGGAGTGTAGAAAGAGAGAAGGGAAGAGAGATAAGGGGGGGCGAGATCATGGAGAGATTTGAATACTAAGCAGAGGAAATTAAATTTAAGTTGGGAGGGAAAGGGAAGCCAGCCAAGGGAGGATAGGGAAGCAGAGATAGAGTCTCGAGAGGTGAGGAGACAGAGGGTACGATGGCAGAATGGTAGATAGATTTGAGGGGGGCGAGATGTGAAGTAGGTAGACCAAAGAGTAAGGAGGAGCAGTAGAAGAGGTGAGAGAAGATAAGGGAGGAGATTAAAAGTTTAGTGCCATGGAAAGTAAGAGAGGGGCGGACCTTGCAAATATTATAGAGGTGGTAGCGACAGGCGCGAGAGGGGAGAGAGATATGGTGGGAAAAAGTAAGAGAGGAGTCAAAGTGAATGCCTAAATTGCAAGCGTGGGGGGAGAAAGTAAGATTAGAGGAGGGAAAATGAATAAAAGGAGGAGTGGGGGGAAGGGAGTTGGAGGGGAAGAAAACTACTTCAGTTTTGTCGGAGTTAAGGGAAAGGAAGCGAGAAGACATCCAGTTTTTAATAACAGTAAGACAGGAGAGTTTAAGGTGGAGGTCAGGTTAGAAGGAAGAGAAGGATAGAAATAGCTGCGTGTCGTCGGCATAGAAATGGTGAGAGATGCCAAATGAGGAGATACAGGGGCAAGAAGAGAGGTGTAGAGCGAGAATAGGAAAGGGCCAAGCAGCGAGCCTTGGGGAACTCCGTATTCCAGAGGCTGGAAAGAAGAGGAGCGGCCTCCCCAGGAAACAGTAAAAGAGCGGGAGGAGAGGTAAGAGGACATCCAGTTGAGTACAGAGCCTTTGAAACCAAAGGAAGAGAGAGTGTTGAGAAGAAGGGGGGGATCAACAGTGTCGAAGGCAGCAGAGAGATCAAGAAGGATGAAGTTGGTTGAAGGTTGAAGGGGGTAAAGTGTTGTCATGCTTTTGATAAGTTGCGAGCTGCTGCTCCAGTGGCGTGTGCTTGGTGCAGGGTGGGTGGTGGCGGCGGTCTAGGTGCTGCAGGGACATGCTAGTGTCCCAAGTGAAGGATGTGAGTCTGGGTGAGTAGTGCGCAAAGTGAATGACTATGAAGCATTGCAGGGGCAATTGAGCCGAGTCATTGAATCAGCCCGGCTTCTGGAGTTAGGTGGTGACTAATGCAGTGGTGACCTCTAGGGGGAGGCAGACTGGTCGGGAGGTCGAGAAGATGATGCCCCAATGGATACGGTGTGGGCAGGCATGGAAGGGTGAGGGGGCCTAGAATGAAAATGGCGTGATGGTCCAATGCCTGAGAGAGGGGTGAGGACTTACCGTCTAGGCCATAGTGGCCTCTGCAGTCAGGATGTGTGGCCATAGTGATCTTTTTGATCTGTCCGCCATCTTGAATTGCAGTATGTATAGTAAGAGACACGCATTGCGATAGGGCGTGAAAGTCTCGTACTTTGATAGGTTGTGCATTGGGACGGCCCCTTAATGTGATGGTGGCGGTTGTGTAACTGCTCTAATTGTATCATGTTTTGAACAATGATTTGGCTAAGCTTGATGTAGAATACACAGAATTGTAAGTTGCAGAGTTGCAATATTTTGAGGCATGGGGGTCAAGACAAGGTTTCTAATAGGGCGCCAGCGGGCTCCAAGGTGCCTGCAGTTATGCTTGGATCAAGGCGCGCTTATAATATGGTGTATGTTTTTGGCTCAATGGGGCTATCCTAAATGGAATTCACAGCATATTGTTGTTACATATTTAGGATGCTGAGGCGCCAAGGGTCGCTGCCAGTTTAGGCTGGTAGTATGGTCAGCGGTGCTTTCACCGTTTCAAGGGAAGGCTAAGGATGTTTGGTGGCTTGTCACATGGTCTGAATAAGGAATACACAGAGTTGTAAGTTGCAGAGTTGCAAAATTACGAAGCATGGGGGTTAAGCCAAGGCTTCTGATAGCGTGACATGTGTTGGTGCCAGCGGGCTCCAAGGTGCCTGCAGTTATGCTTTGATCACGGAGGGCTTATAATATGATGTGTTTTTTTGAATCGTTAGGGCTATCCTAAATTGAAATCACAGCATATTACCGTTACATGTTTAGGATGCTAAGGCGCCAAGGGGTGCTGCCAGTTTAACAACAACCTACTTAGAGAGACGGAAGGGAAAAGATACCACCAAGCGATCCCTTCACAAAGGTGAATAACCTTGAGTCTACAAACGCAAAACGCTTGTGGTATAGGGGGGTACGTTATTCGGGGGAAGATATTCACATTTCCTGCCTTCCTATAGTCATTGAAAACACATTAGCAAATCAAGTTAGAAAAAATAAATATTTTAATAGTTAAACAACACAATTAAAATCATGGCAGTGGTTGACAAGCCATAAATTCAGTAGAACTACATAGTACCAAAAGAGTGGTCCGTACAAAACACATTGGCAAACAAGGAAATGTAATTACTCCCCATTAAAGTGACTCGTGCGGTATGATTTCACACTGGCCATACCTCATTCGAAAAGCACTACTCAACTTTCATACCATTTCTACCATTCTCAACATACCGAAATTCATGCTCAATTCATAAAAAACATAAATATAAAAAGCAGTTATATGCCCCATATGGTTCTTTATTTAAAGTTTTTAATGTCTAAGGTTGTGGGAAATTCATCAGGGGCTTGTGGTTTTGTACAAAACAACTCTTTAGTTTTTTTGGAGCAGCCTCAACATAAATTGTGATTCCTGCTCTGGTTCGAGTTAGTGCCCAAGTCCTCAATCCATGAGCAAGTCAGTTCCTTGTATAAATGTGGCAGTCTTCCCCATTTTAGCATTCGTGTCCAAACGTCCGTACTGGGCTGGGTTTAATTCGTCCACTCGATCGTTACGTCTCCTTCTCCTTGTTGCTTAATCGACATGGGGAGCAACATATCAAGTTTGAGGCATCTTAGTTGTGGTTTTCTACGGCTTCTCCAAGTGAAGCTCTGTAGATCCTTCAATGGCTGCAGGAGGGTCTTTTACAACCGGACTAGTTGGTCGTGCTTCAGAGTCTCTAGTGCACCGTCTATTCTCACTTCGGGTAACCCGCTCTAGCTTTCTGCACGACTTGGGTACGGGGTTGTGAAAGCAATAATCACACCCTGGCTTGACCCCGGCTTGACCCCAGTTTAGGCTGGTAATATGATCAGCAGTGCTTTTGCCGAGCCAAGGGAGAGCTAAGGATGTCTGGTGGCTAGGCACATGGGCTGAATGAGGTTTGAGAGGTAAGATACTGATGCATGTGCAGGATTCTAAGGAGCCACAGGGGCGTGGCCAAATTGAGCTGGTAAGAAGGTTGAGGTGTATTAGTTGAGCCAACTGAGTGGCTGAGGCTGTGTGGGAGTTAAGGCTTCTGCAGGATCAAGCTTGGGAGTCATACTTGTGTCTTGTGACCATGTGATGCCCGGGACGCTGCTATAGCTTGTACGAGTGTTAAGAGCGATGGCGATCTTGGGCCTGCAGGGCCTTAATGTAGGTGGCAGTTTTTCATTGTTGTCTGGTGAAATACCAAGGTAGTCCATACCATCTGCACACATGTGGAAGGTAGCTCTGGAGGTCCTGAGAAGGAAGAATCTGGTCTACAACACAGGACGGCATGGTGGGTATTGGGAGTTAGCAATACTACCAGAGAACCCCATTGCCATGGTGAACTAGAAAGCCAGCATGGACGAAGGCAATAACCATGGATACTGTAAAGCCATTCTTTAGGAATTTCCCATTCGATAGATATTGCCATCACATATCCAAGTGCTGCCATCTGTTGCTCTCTTACTCATGTCTTATGGCAAGTATTGCTATTATATATCAGTTCTTGGCTTCAAAGGGTGTAGGTACTCACATGAGTGTAAGGTTTTGCCACCAAAAGTACAAGTAATCATATTCATGGCAAGCATCGCCGTCAAACACCCAGGTACTCGTGTCATTGGCCAGGTATTCTGAAACTGGGGTAGGAAGTGAAAATATGCCATCATAGCTACCGAACACCACCATACCATTTACACTATAAGGGGAGACCCAGCTCCCCCAAAGTCTCAGGAAGCGGAGACGCCACACTAAGTTCTGCACTGTGTGTATCGTTTTAACAGGTAATATTTAGCATGAGGAAGAATACAGCACAGACTGTTGCATGCAGTAGCTTGTCTAGTACTAGTCAAGCTCCTATGCTTTCTACTGTCTCTGTTCATGATTAAAGTTAGCCATTGGTGGATTCATGCATATAGAGATGGTCGCTAAGCAGTCTGGCCCAGAACTTAGCGTATTATTACATTTTTATCGGCTATATAGGAGCAGAAATTGCACAAATGCTTCTCAGTGTTGGAGGCTAAAGTCCAGATGTCAGCACCACATGGATGTGAGATCTGGGGGGTTTCGACTTGTGCATGCCTAGACGTTATACAGAACATATTCTTAAAGAAAGCGCTGGGGCAGTCGCGCAGCACCCCTGGAGATGCACTGGGAGTTCTTAGTATAACGTTACAGACACAGCAGATATTTTTAGCATTTTTTCCAAAAACCCAGTTGGATCCATCTGCAAATCACAATATATGTTATGTTAAAGGTTCTTATACCGTGCACTGTCACCACCTGCGTGGTCTCTTGGCTCTCTGGCAGATCTGTAAGGCAGGAGGTTAAGGGGGGAGGTGTACGTTAGTACGACTGAGATATGATATGATATTTTATTTATATCGCGCTCGTACACAAGTGTTTCAGTGTTTGAGAGGGAGAAAGGAGCAAGAGTGCTGTGATGTGCTGTTGGCAGCTGCAGTTCGGTTTGCGCTGTTCGCTGAGCGCAAGTGTGATTTTCGGTCGGTAGCCGTCATGTGCTGTTGTGCGATGCTATGTGTGGTTTGTTTTGTTGTGGTATAGATAATGCACTCATACATATTGTAGCCTCTGCGTCAGGACTGGAGGCAGACGGGGCAGGGCACAGACAATCCAATGGCGTTTGCCATAAGGGGGATGTCATGCTGAACAGAGACATGCTACAGGATGCCATGAAGCCACTTGCGGCCATATCCCCGGATGTTGTGTTGGTTGCATGTAATGCGCGAACGAGTGAATCCACACATGTGGTGTAGCCACGTGCGGCATTGGGAACTAGAGAAAATGCACTCATTGTTGCACATTTTTTGCAGCATTCGATTTGCTACAGCGGCACAGCACGAATTGAGGGACATAATGTGCTCGCCGAAGAAACAAAGGACACTCCAAGCGAACCACTAAGCAGAGCTCAGTGCCGAATGTGTATCACGTACTGTTTATAGCTATGTAAAGCCTACATGCAACATACAACATCTTCCTTTCTTTCATCACGGTGACTAACGTCACAGAAGATACACCAGAGGCTTCTCCATGCTATATTCAAGAGCAGAAAGCGGTAAGAAAGCAGATCGCCCCATATTAATTATGCCCTGCGATACACACAGGCTTTTTTCATCATCTGATCGCCGGCTTCAAGTGCACCCCACCACTTGGCTCTGCCTAGATGGGCTTTTGCTACATTGGGCTGTTGTGCTCTAGATTTGGCAGCAGAGCGCTCATTTCCACCTTATATGCCCAGATGAGCTGCGTTGTCTTGGCTTTTTCATCTTCATTGATAGCTGCTGCCATTGCAAGCACTGGAGTGACCTGCAGACCCGCCCTCTGCCTCACTGATTGGCTGCAACTTCATTCTTCAGGCCAATCCTGTGAGCCGGCAGGCGAATGGCCCCAACCAAAGTTCACTTCTAAGGCTCTGTCTGGCCGTGAACGCCAGAACAGACCCTCTTGATCCTTCTACCTGCTGCTTTACTTTTGGAGTGGGCAAGCACATTTCGCTGTTTTCACTCCTCTGCACTCCTGGACCATCTTTCGGTTGAGTCTGAGCCCTTGCCCAGCTCCTCAGCCTCCCTCTACAGCCCTCATTGTGCTCTCTTCGAGCACACGCTCCTCTTACCGTGATGCCACTGGCCCTGGTGCAAAGCCAGCCTTTTTTCCCTTGTTACATTTCAACCTGCCCAACACTTCGGTACCTCAACTTGACTATAAACATGGCAGTTTCTTCCTCTACGTCCGCACAAGAATCTTTCAAACACTGCTATTATACCACTTGCTAAATGTTAAAGGTATTTGTACCGCGCACTGTCACCAACAGAGTTGGTCCCCAGGCGCTCTGGCGGATCTGCAAACAAGAAGGTGGGATGGGTTAGTGGGTGAAGCGGGAGTAGGATAGTGAGAGGAGTGGTGTTCTGTTGGCTGCTTCAACTGGGTATACACCGGGTGCTGAGCTTTGGTGCGAGTATCGGATCGATGTCAGTCCTCGTGTGCTGTTGGTGCGGCTTATGTGTTGTTGCGGTGTTGTGAAGTGCGTGCGGGTTGTTGTGCGAGAGATGGTTGTGTGAGATTTTTGAGTGAGATAAGTCTGCAGAAATGCTGAGTTTTTTTGTTAGTGGGTTGTATGAAGTTTAACATGCTAACATTCCGAACTCTGTCCGAGTGCGGCGCTCGCCTGTCCTTCCAATCTTATCAGGGTGGGTGAAGGGGTTACGCCTGGCAGGGTTTTAGGTTTGTGTGAGGCGCTCCCTGTGCTGTTCTAACGTGCTCTGTAAGTTTTCTAATTGCTTCTCACCGTTCTATTCTCGCAAGCTCTGTAGGTGTTCTAAAGCTGATGGATTGATTAATGTGGGTTGGGTGTCTATTCTCCTCCTTGTTTGCTGGGGCTGGTGTTGTGGTCTCCTCTCACAAACTTTCTATCTAAATGTGTCTGCTGGGGGTTTGGATATGGTACATCCGGGCGGCAATGGATGAGTCATTTAAGGGCTATTGTATTGGTCTGAGTATGTGATCAGTCTATGGTGACCTCCTTTTGTGGCTATTTCCCTTAATACTTTATGTTCTGTCGTGGGGTCCGTTCTTTGGGTTCTGTCTATGTCCATTTTGGGAGTGACCAAGGTTAGTGTTATTTTCATAGTTTAACGAAGTGGGCATTCTGGTGCATCTCTGTTGTAGTTACGCTGTGAAGAGCCATGATTTGAGGAGTTTCCTCAATGCTAGGTGGTTTGTTGTGTTGCGTGTATTCTTATGTAGGTCATTCCAGGGTTTCGGTGCCTGGTGAGAGAAAGAGGATCGTCCGACTTTTCGTCTGTTATAGGGTTTTGGTTCCAGGCGGATGTCGGTGCTTGATCTCAGTGTTCTTGTCAGTTGCTGTAGGCGTAGTTTGGCGCTTAGGAATTCTGCGCCTTGTTTGTGTATTGCTCTGTGTGTGATGCACATGGATTTGAACTTTATTCGCTGTTTTAATGGTAGCCAGTGTAGTATTTTTAGCGCGGGTGTGATGTGTTCTCTTCTGGGTAGCTTGAGGAGGAGTCTGGCTGCCGCATTTTTTATGCTTTGTAGTTTTTTTAGAAGTCGTTCGGGCATGCCCAGGTATAGGCTATTGGCGTAATCTACTCTGGACATGATCAGAGCGATGATGGTAAGTGTTTTGCTGATGAACAACAGGAACGGTAGGATCATTTTTGCTGCTCGCAGGAGGAAGAAACTTTCCCTGAGTAGAGCGTTTACCTGTGGCTCTAGAGTGAGATTGTTGTCCATCAGGACCCCTAGGTTTTTTACAGTTGATGATGGTGCTGGTGTGGTGCCGAGCTCTCTTGGCCAGGGGATGTAGCTGATGTCTCCTCCCTTTTTTGAAACAATCATTATCTATGTTTTGCCTGGGTTGATTTTGAGGTGGTTGAGGTTCATCCAGCTGAATATATCACAAAGGCAATTCTCTGATGTAGTGTTTTCTTCTCGGGTGTCTTGTATGTTGAAGATCATTTGAGTATCGCCTGCGTAGTTGTAGCATGTGAGGCTGTGTTTTTTGATGAGTTTGATTAGTAGGTACATGTAGATGTTGAATAGAAGCGGGGGGAAAGATGATCCTTGTGGTACTCCGCAAGTGGAGTCTCTAGGTTTGGACTTAAAAGGTTTCATCCATACAGTTTTGGTTCTGTTTGTTAGGAAGGATTTGATCTATTGTAGGGTGGTGTCTGTTATTGCTAGTCCTTCTAATCTCTTTATGAGGATGTCGTGGTTGACAGTGTCGAAAGCTGCGGATATATCAAGGAGAATCAGGGTGGTACTGCGTTCGTTTTTAGGCCATCCCATATTGAGAGGAGAGCTGATTCTGTTCCTCTCATTGGTCTGAAACCAACTTGTGCCTGGTCTAGTAGGCAGTGCTTTTCTATGAATTCTTGGTATGGTTGGGCACACCTGGAATGAGGTGGCACTCTTTG
This sequence comes from Ambystoma mexicanum, assembly GCF_040938575.1. Classification (NCBI taxonomy): domain Eukaryota; kingdom Metazoa; phylum Chordata; class Amphibia; order Caudata; family Ambystomatidae; genus Ambystoma; species Ambystoma mexicanum. The sequence continues at coordinate 1,097,130,978 of NC_090929.1, forward strand.
CTGCCCACCATTCATTGGCCACTTCGGTGGAGGCGGGCACCAAGGATGATGTTAATTCACTTGGGCGGCAAAGATCTGGCCAAGTTAGGTGGGGGGCGCTTGCTGGCCCAGATACAGGTGGCCCTCCGCATAGCAGCCCAGGAGTTACCGGGCACTGACATTTTTTGGTCAGAGGTGGTGCAAAGACAGGTCTGGAGGGATGCCATTTCCTTGGCAGGCATGGAAAAGTCCAGGAAGTGTCTTAATAGAAGCGTGGAGACATTCACAAGGGCAGAAGGCTTGGGTTACGTTGTGCATTGCTGCTTGAACTCCCTACCTTCCCATTTCCATGCAGACGGTGTTCACCTATCAGACAAGGGCAACGATGTGTTCTTGACAGCAATACAAGTTGCACTGGGAAGGGCTGGCTGCAGAATATTGTTATGGTGAGTATTCTCCTAGTGTATGGGGGCATTGGGTGGCAGCGTAAGCCACCCCCAAAAGCGTGGCAGAGTATCGGGGCGGTCCTAGCCAATGAGGGATTTTCATGCTGCATCTTCGGCGGCAGTGGCTCAGGATTGGCCGGGCTCGAGCCAAATCCATCGACGGGCACTGACTCCCCTTTTAGGGCTTTATGCCAACAACCTCCTTGTCAGTGCTCCAAAGTGTCCCACTGGTAGTAACCGTTGTTTGCCTGGTAGTAACTAGAAGCGTGTTCAGCTTGTGCCTTTGGCAGATAGGGTGACACGGTGCAGCCTTACCTGAGTGTAATGTAATGTGTGGCTGGGACCGTCCCAAGTCTATTGTTTGCTCCAAATCAACTGTGACCTTGTATATTCCAAATAACCTTACAAAAGTTGTCTGTTGTTACTTCATGATGTGTTTATGATATACTGGCCACAGCAGGTGAGAGTGACAAATGGGTATCGCCCAGCTAAGAGGCGGACCGGCCCCTGCAGGGGGCGCTAGAGGGACAGCCTACATAGCGGGCTTCCCCTCTGGCCACCACCTTCCGGGGCCACCTTCCCGTGCCAACTGCTGCTTTTTGCTGCTCTCTCATTTCCCCTAATCCGGATGCACTTACATTTGTGCCCTGCTTTAGTATTTCTTTTTTATGCTGTCTCTCTAATCTTCGTATTCTGACCGAGCTGGCCTCACCTAAATTGTTAGATTTCTCTTTTCTGACTAGAAGCTGAACCTAGCTGCTAAATATTCTCTGGTGTGCATCCACCATCTTGTACTGCTTTTAATGCTTTCTGGCAATATTCGAATTTAGGTGTGCTTCCAACTGTGCATCAACCATTTTGTACTGCTTTCTAGTGCTTTCTGGCAATATTCAAATTTAGGTGTGCTGTCCAATTTGTAAATGATCTGTAAATCTGGGCATTTGCAGCGTTTTCACTGATTTTGTCTACCTATCTGCCTGGTGTGACCTTATTGCTGCATAGTGCTTCTTACCCTCTCCCTGCTATCCTCTGATCTCCCCCCTTTTGTCTTTGCCCCATGGTACTCCCCTATCTTTTCTAACTGCTCCGCCATCACCTATCCTCCCTCTCTCATGACGTCTGGAAGGAAAAAACTTAAAAAGGTACTCTTTAGTTCCAACCCTGGTCTACCTATCGCAGACACCTACATCAATGCTTCCTCCAGACAGACTATCACTGGCATTCTCTTTGCTGTTCCTTCTTTTGACCTATGGACTCCCCATATGGTCTCTTTCCTCTCCCCTTTCTCTTGCTCACCAATTACTGGCGGCACCAGATAGGAAGTGCTCTTGGCTCACTTGCATCTTCCAAGTGGATCATTAATGTCTTTAACAATGGCACTAGCATGGCCCAGGGCTCTCAGCCCAACCTCCTCCTTCTTGACAGGTGTCTTCAATTTCTCTTCAACTTACCCCCTGTCCTGCCACCCCACCATCCCTCATCTGCCCTCTCACCTACCCCCAGTGGTGGCACCCCACCCCTGTATCCCCCCTTGTGAATCTTTTAAAGGGGGCAAACAGCTTCACTTAGCTACCCTCAATTCTCGCTCTGCTATAAAAACACTCCTCTGACATCTGTTGCCTCCTTGAAGACCTTGACATCCTTGCTCTCACCGAGACATGGCTCAAGACCAGCTCCATCACTGCTTTTGACACTCTTCTCCTTGAGGACTACAAGATCCTGTCCAGGCCCTCCCGGGCTTGGGGTGGACTGGCTCTGGTCTTCTCCATGTGGGTTCATGCCTCCATCATCCCCATTCAAACCTACTCCTCCTTTGAAAGCCTCCTTGGGGATTTTAACATCCATCTCGACTCTCCAGATGTGGCTACTGTTCTCTTTCACGACCTCTGTGACACTCTTTCCCTCACTATACTTCCCACTGGCCCAACCCAATATGCCGGACAACCCTTGGATTCTCTCATCTCAACAGACATCCATCTCTCCAACCCTCTCTCCTGCCTGGTCTGACCACCCACTCTTCTCTTCCCACCTTGACCTCTCCTGTCCCCTGATGATGCTTCCAGCCCACAGTGCCTGTCTCCTTCTTCGTCATCCAACCAATGAAGCGTGTGTCAGTTGTTGAATTTGCCTCTTCCTTCATCCCTCCACCTCCCCCTTCATTTGACTCTCCTTCTGACTCTATTCTAGCTAACCTCCATCTCTCTCTCTCTAACGCACTGGACATCCTTGCCCCCGTCATGAATATCTGCATGAAGCCTGCCTCCAAATGCAACTCTTGGTATGACTGACTTGGCAGATTTGAAACGCAAGTGCAAAGCTCCAGAGTGGAAGTGGCAGGCATCTAGCTCATCCTCTGACAAACTGGCCTGGCGCCTACTCCAAAGGAAATATTGTCTCACCATCTGCTCCAAGAAGAGGGCTCATGTCCAAGACTGTATCACCGGATCCACCAATAACATGGCTGAACTCTTTGAAATCTGCAAGGAACTTGCCAATCCTACCACTGTCTCCTCCTCTCCTACTCCCTCCCAGGCCCTCTGCTCTACACTGGCCACACCTTTCTCCTCCAAATCTCTGGACATCCTGTCCTCTTTGTCACCTGTTCGCCCAACACCCCCCCATCTCTTGCCTCCCTTGGGCAGCCTATTCCCTCCACACTCGCCTCCTTCTCTCCGATTTCACCAGATGAGATCTCTGGAGTTGTCGGCTCTATGAAAGTCTCCTCTAAACAGGTGACCCCTCTGCAACCACTCATTTTCCACTGGTTCCTTCCCTCAACCCTTAAGCACTCTCTTGTGCACCCTCTTCTAATAAAGACATCTGCTGACCCTTCTTGCCCGGCTAAGTATTGCCTTATCTCTATCTCCTATTTATTTGGGCAAACCCATGGAGAAGCTGCTCATCCCCCAATTGACCCTCGACACTAAAGTGGCTGGCTGCCTATATGACCACCAGTCCAGTTTCACGGCAACCAGAGGCACGGAAACTGCTCTCCTGAACACCCATGGAGACCTACTCTCTAATCTGGACTGAAACACTCCTTCTGTTCTGATCCTCCTTGATCTTTTTTCCTCCTTTGACACAGTCAAGCACTCCATCCTCATAAACGTCTCCATGATGCCCTAGGCATCACGGACAGGGCACTGGCATGGCTTACCTCCTTTCGTTCAAACAGACCACCCCAAGTGCAAATGGGTCTATTTCTCTCCTTGTGATGAATCAACTTCAGGGGCACCAGTGGTCCAGGGATGAATATCAGTTTCTAAACCATCAATCAGCCCCACACCTCTAGTACACCAGAAGGGATCTGAATAAATTGGAACAAAAGTCAATTATAAACATCCTTGTCCAATTATGTGGACGGAATGGCAGGCTTACCTCTGCAAGGTTGTGGATCGTTGTTTAGTTGCAACACAGCGAAAATACAATTATTACCCAATGATAAAAGTGACTAGCCAGTCAAGGTTGTATATAAATATCTACTTTATTATTATGACAACAGACAGTTCTAGCACACTACAAAAGACAACCCACCCTGTAAAGGAACACAGAGGACAGACAGTTTCATGAAGGAAAGGGAAGCACTCTGGATACTGACAGGAGGGTAGTCGGTAAAGCAACCAGTCTTACCTGTTCAAGGTTATTTGGTTTCAGTATCAAGGGAGCAAGGGGTCATACATGTCACTAGAGGTCTTCAGAGAAGGACCAAGGGGACAGAACCATAATGTACCTGGTGCTTGAGATGTTCTTGATACTCAACAGCATCAAGTCCAGGATGCTTTGCAGCTCTTACGACAGAGTTCAAGAAGGGAGACAGCTGCGGGTATCAGGCAGAAGGCAGTTCAGCAAGCAAGGCTGGACGAACGGCTGCAGGCTGGCCTGCATGGCGGCTCAGGGATCTCTGTCTCTGAGCTGGTTGGCGGATCTGGAGCGCTGGTCAAGGCATCTCAGACAGCTTGTATGACTGCAGCGTGACAACAGTCAGTGGTGCAGTTGGTCCCGGTTCGAGAATTCAACTGCCTCGAAGATGTCCTTAAGAGATGGACACTGGTTGATGCTTGTGTGGCACTCCCCCTAGCTTCTTCATGGGGCTTGTGGCGTCCTTTCAAGGCGGACGACCCTAAGCTGAGGATAGTGTTTGCAGGCAACAGCCTTGTCCTTTGTTCAGAGACTCTCTGGCACTTCTACCTAGGAAGCTTGCTGGCAGAACCTAGCAGGGCATGCTGTGTGCTGGCTGGGAACCAGTTCAGAACTGCTGGACGGGTCCTCCGAGTCCGGTATCTCCCTCTGTTCCCTTGGAGATGTTTATGGAGGGATCTTGCTTCCCTCTTAGAAATCCTGGCCTTCCTTCACTGGTGGAAGCTATAAGGCAGACTGTACCTTCAGCCATAGTCCAAATGAGTCCTTCTTATTCCTTTTGAAGTCATCAGATGATCTGCTAAGTGAGGGGTTCAACCAAAAGGGCCCCAGTGATTGAAGCACGCTAAGCCTACCTTACTGAACCAATCCTGGGTCCCCAACAACAATCTTATGGTATGCGTGGATCAGGACCAGAGTGCTTTGCAAAAGGAAAGGTGAGGTGACAACATATACTCCTATGTCCCACCCATCTTCCTGTCTGTTGTAGATCAAAGTGTCTCTCAGGTTAACTGAGCCTTCTGTGGCTCTTGATCAAAGCACAGGTCACTCTTGAAGTTTGTGACGTGAGCAGACGTCCTGTCTCCCTTAAATCACATACTTCTCCCTCTGAAAGGGGTCCGCTCTGCAGGAGTTGCCTATATTACTAGTGGACCCAGACATGCCTGTAAAGGGGTTCCCTTTGCACTTCATCCGCTTTTGGCATCTGTAGACTCTGGCACTGGGACAAGAACAAAGCAAGGGATGCCCGGGTACAGGTTCACAGTCATCGTTAATACACGTTTAGAAAGATACACTGGAAGCACACAGAGCTCCTGCAATCAGCTTGCTTATATATGTATTTTTGATTGATGCAATACTTTCATCCAAATTTAGGATTGTTTGTCTTAGCCAAAATAAAAGCCCTCCTTATCTTTGATTGGTTGGCTTATCTGTCACTCACAAAGCCCACATTAGTCACTCTTGGCAAGCCCTGGCTGACTGACACATTAACTGATAAGCTTGTTTTAGGCCCAGTCGGACACAATTACACATCCCTCAACTCCTGCCAAGAACCAGTCCTTATCTGCTTCTTGAGATCCTGCCAAGTCTAATTGGCAGCTCATACCGTGGAAAACCTCATGAGCTCATTTGTTTGCTGACAACTAACGCAGCTGTTCTGTCTAATTGGTGGCTTTCCCATGCCTTTATCTGATTTATGATATGATATGTTATTTATAACGCGCTTAATACCCAGAGCTTTCTAAGCACGGACCCAGGGATCAAATCTGTGGTGCTCCATGCCATCTTGTTTCCAAGGTGAGCATGTTTCCCCTGAGCTATCCTCCCGAGACTATCAATCATGTCTGGTTTCCTTGCCAAAATGTCTAAATATACCATCCCAGACATGCCTATCTACAGTGAACTGCTGCCAAGGAATGGCTGCTATCTGCATGAATAGGACTCTTACACCTGGTCGCATGACGCCATTTTGTATCTGGCATCCATTTTAGAAAATATCTCAGTCTGTTCAGCCTCGCTACTAAACAGTAAATCGTTATTTACTTTTGAGCATAACCCATTTTCTGTCCAGTTTCCAGAATATATTTTTACATATCTATGATGTGCATGCAATACTTGAGGCACCCTTCACCTCCTGAGTTATTCTGACCTCACAAATATATGTCACCTCACATGCACTCTTTATCTTCAAAAAGCACTAGAATTCTGATTTTTGCAATACTGGAACCATTGCTCATTCTATCATGTTGGCTGTGCTCAGTTTGAGGCGGGAGGGGGTCTGGTCCCCTCATACATGGTATTCATTCATACAGAGGAGCGGTAACTAGCTTCAAGTTGACACATTCCATATCAAAGTGGTGTTAGCCACACCTCCCTGTTGTCTATCCTGCGACCAAGCCCCTTTTGCAGGCTTGCCTTAATTATTTCCCATTAGTATGCACTGCCACTAGCAAAACTAGACAATAGGGAGGCAGATCCATGGAGCCTTTGATATTTTAATTAGGCTGCTCATGGCCGGAGGAAGGTGTGCCTTCCCCCTTCTTGAGATGCTTTGATGTACCCGTGGCTGTTACATTCCAGCTGAACATGACAGGGGAGGACAGCGCATGTAGGCTGTGTCCTCCCGGAATACATGTGACTTTGCGTATCATGCGGTGAGCAGGGAAAATGTGTGCAGAATGGCCTCACACATTTTTGAAGGTTGAATTCCCATTATTCATTTTCATTAAAAAAAAAATAATTTAGTAGGTCCGCCTCTATCTTTCAGTATCATATTTGCGTTTCTTTACCATGTACCCTCCCCATGGCCCTGTGGGTGCTTTGAAACACAATTAACTTGTTGTATAAGCATATAACAAATGCACAATAAAAACATAAATTACTATAGAAATTTAACAAAAGGGGATTGTTTAATACAGAGCATATTTGTGCAATGCTCCAGTTCTGCAGCGCATTTTTTAAGCAAAGTCTTTCATTACAGTTTACATAAGCTGACAGGAGGGTAGCCTGTAAAGTAATCAATCGTAATAGACAGTTCCCACCCCTCTGTGTGAAGGACAGTGAATGACATTGTAGAGGAGAAGCCAAGTACCTCTACTGGAAGTCCCGCCCCCTTTCTGCCTGTGCCCTTATGCCTGCGGGCTTCGGCGCATTATGAGCACACATAAACATAAATATAAACATGTTGGCAACTAGAAATATCGACATGCACAAAACCATTAATGGTTCCCATGCCATGAAGAGTCTTTGAAACAAGGTATCCATTGAGAAAGCCCTATATGTATCCGCAGAGAAATGACAGTCTTCTGAAGGAAGTTCTGGAAGAAGTGTGAAAATGAATGAAAGAAAAGACTGGTGATGTCACAAGAAGCAGAAAATGACGCACCCAGAAGAGATGTCAATGAAGAAGGAATATAGACCTTATAGAATCTGATGGCAGATTAGCGAAGTAAGCAACATTTCGGGAGCAAAATGAAGATTGCACATGCAGAGAAGCACTGAAGAAAATGCGAAGCCATTTTACAAATGTACAGACGCAGTAACGCAAGTAGACGCAGTAACACAAGTAGATGAGCGGACCCCTTTCAGAGGCAACAAGTAGACAAAGTAATCGTGAGGGTAGCTACGTAGTAAATAGACTGCTGGCGATGCTCCATTGTATATATATATAGGAATGTATAGAATCTGGATGTTCCACAATGCATTTTAGCAAACATGGACCCCATGAATAAAGGGGCTGGTAGTGTGGTGCAGTTGAATAAAATAACTGAAGGCGAAGGAAGATTAGAGAAGGCTTGCCTGGCCTAGTGTCAAGAGTCGGGCCGCCAAGAGCCTGGTTATCTACTCAAAAAGATACAATAACGTGAGAAGCAAGATGAGCTCCTGTTTGAGGTCTAACGGAAAAACACTACAAGTGCCAAGGTTCCTTCATTTAATAATATTAAATACAACAAAGGAGCTCAAAATGTGGTCTCTAGTCACATGGTCAGATGAAAATACACTTTGGGACGAGCTACACCTAGACCAGAAGATAAGGCCATGCCTTCACTACCATTTTATTCTCAGGCACAGTAAGCCTTCGCATGGCCAAGTTCAAATAAAGTAATTGAATGGCAGACCGCAGGGGTGATGCTGGATCTTGGGCTAATTGGGTGAGGAGGCATGACCAGGCCAGCCCACCCAGCACCTGGGGTACCAGCTTGCGTGCTGCTAGCATGCAGAATATATCCAGAAGTGTGCCAACTAATTGTAGAGGGCCACGTATTAAGGAGCCCTATCGTTTGAGAAGCCAATAGTACATTGTGTATTAGTCTAACACAGAAGATGACTTGCACTTTGGATGGGCTTAGTTGTCCACCTGATCTTAGAGACCCAATCACAACTCTATGCCCCATAGAAGGTATATGTAGATGTTCCCCTTAAGCCTATCACATCCCCTGGTAGGTTTTCCTATTTTGCCACATAGTATGACGTCACTTATGATGAATTTGTGTTTTTTATGAAATGTTTTCGAGAACTTGTTGAGCAAGTTGTGCAGCGTCCGTTGATGTCTGTTCTACTCCCTGTTTTAAAGACTTGTTATTAATACGAATAATATTTGCCAACTTCCTGAGTTGGTCCGATGATTGCTGTACGAGTAAGATCTGCATTCCCATCCATCTCAGATACTGTTACCTCGTCTTAAAGCGCCAACTCGGGTTCACTTGGTAGCAGAGGATGGCTTCAAAGACCCATCGATTAGTAGGCTCTTAAACTTTCAGAACATTGGGCGTCCTCCGCCATTTAGCTGGAGGATCGCAAGGCTTCCTGTGGAGAGGGGCCGTTACAGAACTCTTGCAAGAAGACTGATACAGGTGGGAAGGGTTCCTCTTTCACGAAATCCCTCCTGGGTTCCACAGGCACTGAAAGGACCGAAGGCGACGGTGGCCGGTTGCAGGAGGAGACAATCCTGAGTGTCAGGAGCTGAAAGGCGAATGGTGAGTAGATTGAGGGGACTGGCAAAAGAGGACCATGGGATTGTTGTATAAGTATAAGGTAACGGGGATTGGTGGGTTAAGATATGACAAGGAGTGTCTGTATAGCCCAGACTCCTAAACTCAAGGAGCTTTTAGAAGAAGTCATTTCAAAACCCAAGGGGTACTTAGGTGGCACATGAACAAGGTCCATGAGAGGAAATGATTTAAACTCCTTTTTGAGTATTTTAGGGGCAAGAGATAGCAGCAAAGAGCGCTGAGGAGATAAATGTTGAAGTCGACTAGTTGTCCGTTTGTGTATTTTGTGTATTGAAAAAGTGAAGTGTCGAAGAGCAACAAAGATAGGCTGTGTTGAGTAGAGATCAAAAGCTAATATCTTATCTTTTTAGTTATTGTCGGCACCAACTGAACAGGTAGATTGAAGTAAATTGAGAAGTAGAGGCTTTGAGCGGCGACTGGTGGTGCACGCTCATATTTGTTATTTTTCAGAAATGTATTTTGTGTAAATCAACGGTAAGTATCGACAGTCAATTGAGACTTGTCGCAATGGGGGATGAAACTCCACTGATGCATCTTTGCAAGCAACTGCCAAAACACGCACCCAAGCTCAAACAGTATAGTGCAGAATGGGTTAAGGGTACAGCAGACAAGATGTTCATGCCATGGCCACAAGAGGGATCGCTGTCAAAAGCGGTTTTGCAACACATGACCACATACTTGCCCACTGCATACACAGGGAAGAAAATGGAAATGTACCAGGAGGAATGATAAGATCCACCTCCTGAGGACTGGATGCTTAATCAGTGTAGGGAGGAAGGTGTTGAGCCTTCTGCTCCCCTTACCGCGCCCGAAGTAAATGGTGAAAGTACAAAGGATGAAGGACTGTATCCATTAAGGGAATTAAAGGCGGCGACAGGATATAGAAAACCGATACATGAACCGCCTGCCTATAGCAGTGACGAGAGCCCAGAAAGGACTAAAGGAAAAGTGGAGACCTTTAAGGTCTTACAAGACAAAGAGAAGAAAAGCGAACAACCAAATATTTCCCTAGATAGAGAACAGGAGATTAAGAGATGGAAAGGAGAAAAAGATAAAGCTGACGAGGTTACACTCGTACAGAACGACTGGATGGGTGTACAGATATTGATCAAACTTGATGGGAAGAGTATCAAGGAAGTAAGGCATGGGGAAGACCAAGAAGTACAATATTGAAAAGACAGGGAACGCGAGAAATGATTGAAAGAGGATGAGCAGAAAAGAAAGAGTAGACAAAGACGAGAGCAGATGTATTAGGAGGAACAGCTATGAAAGGATGAATGGGCAGAGGAGCAAAGGAAGTATGATAACAGACAGAGAGCAATCAAAGAACAAGACAGGCTAGAAAAGAAGAGAGAAGAGGAAGAAAAACTGACATTATGGGATAAAAGAATGCAAAGACGAAGAGACGAGGAAGTGCGTAGAGCAAACGAAAGAAGGGAAGAGAAAACATAGGAGGAGGAAAGAGTTAGATGGGAAGCGAGGAAGCAAAGGGAATTAGATGAGGAAATATAGCGAATAAGGAGACAGAGGGCACACGATATTGATCTCATTGAGAAAGAGCTGATGGAACCAAGTCCAGTAATATCATGGGGCGACATAGAGGAGTTTCTCCCATCACAAGGAGCAATGCCAGGACCATCTAGGGTAAACCTTGATGAGAATTTTGCGATAGGAAGCATCAGAGATAGGATCGATAAAGCTTATCAGGAGATAAGGAAAGGGAGATTGAGCTATAATTGCCTGGTCACAAGGCAAAAGGAAGCCTGTTTAGTCTTGAGCATAGAGCCCTATCTTTAGACAGGCTGCCTTTAAATAAGGATTGGGAAGATGAAAGCCATACTAGTTGGGGACTTGATATGCCAGACGAAGACAGAGAAACCTCCCGTGGGAAGGAGGTTGAAAGTGCATGCAGTCCCGAGGGATGTTTGCAGATAGACAAGGAAGTGAGATGGTCGGATTTAGACCAAACTAAAGATAGGACGCCAGACCCCATGGCAAACCCAGAGCGACCTAAAGGACGATCACAAAGTGAGAGGGGGAAATCGGCCCCATATGTGAACAGGTTGAGGTCATTGCCAGGTAGAAGGCAATCAGGACCCATTGTCCCTACTATCAATAAGATGACAACGGGAGGCGTTGGCGGATTTGGGTTCACGCAGTTACCCATACTGGAGAAAGGAAGGGCCAGACCGCAGTATATCCCTTGGACCCAGATGGACAGGGATCATTTAAGTTGTAAACTCCCTAGTTTAATGGTGGGTGCGGGAAAATGGATTTATGAATTAGAGAAGATGACCGGAGGAAATACTCTAGCCATAGGGGACATTAAGGGTCTCCTAGCAGCTATTTTCGGGGAAAGAGCTTATGACATTTGGACACGAGCAGGTTACTCAAGTGTCATGGCACAGAATACAGCTCACGACAGAGTGACATTTAATAACTTTAGGGCAGTTGTTTGGAAAGCACTCAGGGTACAGTATCCTGATACGTCAGATATGGGTGCAATTATGGCACGCAAAATGAAAGATGACGATGATCCGCTTTCTTATATTCAAAGTATTCAGGAACGGTGGACTTTGGAAATGCAAGAGCCGTGATGGAATCAGTGCTAGTATTTTACCACATTTTGTGTCAGGGATTGCCAGAGCAGGTGCAGAGACAGCTCAACAAGCTAGTGGGAATGGTAGCCAAAACATGGGCAGAGATACAATTGACTATCGCGCATCATTGCCGATTGTTGCAAGAGAAAAATAAGAAGAAAGAGGATGCTCAGATACTTGGAGGCTAAATTAGTATCGCAGAAGAAATTGTCAAATTACACCATAGAAGGAGTGGTGCTGACAAGCGTAGAAGGGTCGGGAATGCAGAAAGCAGTGTGTATATCACAGGCAAATAATCAACCCCAATCAGTTCCCAGTCAAATTAGACCTGATACTGGGTTAGATCCCAAAAACAATTTAATAAGTATTAATAGGGTTGAATCCCAAAACATTGAAAAAGTACTAACAAGGTTTGATCCCATCTGCTGTTCAGTTGCTCTGTTTTTGTTTTCCTCCTAGCGCTTTCCTGTCACAAACAATCATCAGGGAGGCTGTGTTGGTATTCAGGTGATTCCAATTAGAAGCTCTTGTAGTCTCTAGGGATTCTGGTAGCTGTCGTTTTCACATGTTACCTAAGAGGAGAACAAAAACAGAGCAACTGAACAGCAGATGGGATCCAACCCTGTTAATACTTTTTCAATGTTTTGGGATTCAACCCTGTTAATACTTATTAAATCGTTTTTAGGATCTAACCCAGTTACTTTTTGTATCAGGTCTAATTTGACTGGGAACTGGAGTGCGCGCCTCGCCATCCCCCCTTTTTTTCTTACCATGTTGGAGTCCTGGGCTCCAGAGGCAGCAGTACCAGGGTTATTGTGCCCCACTTTAGAGAACCACACTGATGGTTTTCTCCCCTCCCCCAAATTTGGGAAAGACTTGTGCACTAGGAGGCGTGTCAGTTCCTGGTCACCTGATTTGGTAACATGTGAACACTACAGCTACCAGAATCCCTTGAGACTACAAGAGCTGCTAATTGGAATCACCTGAATACCAACACAGCCTCCCTGATGATTCTTTGTTGCAGGAAAGCGCTAGGAAGAGAACAAAAACAGAGCAACTGAACAGCAGGTGGGATCCAACCCTGTTAATACTTTTTCAATGTTTTGGGATTCAACCCTGTTAATATTTATTAAATTGTTTTTGGGATCTAACCCAGTTGCTTTTTGTATCAGATCTAATTTGACTGGAAACTGGAGTGCCCTTATGGCCAGCCCCCATTTTTTCACTTTCCTTGTAAACAATCACTGGCAGCATCCACGTTCGCTATTGAGAAGTCTACAAGCATTGTGATGGGGTGTTCTATGACAGTGTTTGTTGAGCATGCATTGTTTGCAATTTTGGAGAAACCTAAGGGTACACTGACATCTCAGAGGGCTTCTGCATAGGAGGTAGTTAAATTGAATCCAGCGATCAAAGTAGTCAGGTGTAAAATATTGAACCCTGCCACTTTCATAGCCAAACCTATGACAGCGGATGAACAAGTGCATGATTGCTCAAATTATGAGTTTTATGATGAGATCCCAAGGGTGAAGGACAATGCTCTAGCAGGGGGGAGGGAGGTTCTCTTTATTGACAGTTTGTCAAAGATTGTTCAAACTGATGGGTAAAGGCATTCAGGGTCAGCTGTGGTAAGGCACAGAGCTAATGGGGAAGTGCAAGACTACCATCTCACTTTTCGGCGCAGGCTGCAGAATTGGTGGCACTTATTGTCGCGCTCGAGAACCACACAGGGCAGGAAATAACAGTTTACAGTGACTCTGCCTACGTGACATCAACTGTGCACACAGGGCTAGCACGTTGGAAAAGTGGGGGCTACCTCAGAGCGGACGGCACTCCAGTGCAACATGCAGCATTATTGGACAGGCTTATTAAAGCACTACAACTCCCAGTAGCCATAACAATAGTTACATGCGTAGCACATACTAAGAGAACCTACTTTATCTCACACGGGAAAGAAGCTGCAGACGAAGAGGCCAAAAGGGTTGCATATTCTCCAGATATTTCTAGTTTTGATACTCCAGATGTGAAGGAAAAAGTGGTCACAATTATGATTGTAAATGAAGGGTTTAATCATTTGTCCAGAACACAGTTGATGGAAGTTCAAGCCAATGCTCCTCAGGAAGCAAAAGAGCTATGGACACAGAGGGGGTGTTCGTTATCCCCCTCTGAAGCATTGTGGTGACAGGACAGCACTGGAAAGCTAGTGATGCCTGTAGCCTTATTAAGGGTAGCGTTAGAACAGCTACACGACCCTGCGCATGTAACTAGGGAGAGTCTCGTTCGTACCGAACCTGTTAGAACACGTTGCCTTTTATGTAGTAAATTGCATTGTATCTCAAACATTTACAGCTGGGCACACATTGCAAACAATCAGAGGAGTAAGTCCTTGACCGAACTGTCCTTTTCAGCATTTACATGTCGACTATTTCTATATGCTGCAAGTATGAATTGGATGTAGGTATATGATAGTGCTGGTGTGCCCCTTTTTAGATGGATTGAAGCTGGTCCATGTACACACCCTGATTCCACTTGCGCTGCTAAGTTTTTTGTCTGAGAAGTCTTTCCTAGATGGGGAATATGTGAGGTGCTGAGATCCGACAATGGGCCCCATCTTGTTAATGAACTATTTGAACATATCAGCCTATTGCATAATATAAAACACACGTTTTCTTCTGCTTATCACCCGCAAGCAAACGGGATATGTGACAGATTCAACAGCCTTCTCAAAGAGAGAATAGCCAAGTTAAAATGGACACTGAAGAAGGGATGGCTGTACTGCCTGCCGCTTCCTTTATATGCATTGAGGAATCAGCGCGGGTTGGACCACCACCTCACACCCCTTGAGCTAGTTACAGGAAGGCGAATGAGAACACCCCTGTTACCTCCATCGAGGAGTAGAAGTGATGCCCAGACAACTTCAGAATTGTTAGGAAATGAGCTACATGCGTATTTAACATGTATGACCGCTAGTATCTCTGTCATTTCAAATCAACTCTAGCGTAAGGGGTGTAGGTCTCAGGACACAGATGAAGACCATTCAGCAACTGGACCTAAAGAACTAGCTGTACCCAAATTATTTGTTGGAGCTCCCACTTTAATATGCAACTTGAGTCCCGATTTAGTGGACCATACATAGTGGAGAATATTACTCCATCAGCAATAAAAGTCTAAGAAAGGTGTCCCTGGATACACTTGGGCAATCTGAAGTCGTACGCTGGTGAGACCGGAACACCCCCACCCGATTCAGAAGCAAGACAATAAGAAGCAGTTCAGCACGTGCACACTTGATAGAGGAAGAAGGACACTAAGATTGCTGATTAAATAAATGCAAGGGTGCATTTGGACTGTGGCTTACCCCAGACACTCTTTATAGATATGTTAGCAGGAGTGCAAAAAGTAACTGTTCTCGAGCCACAGAAAGCATGTCAATTTGGATTTTAGAAAGTGCTGGTGTGCAAAAAATTCCAGACATTGATTTCATATTCGATGATTGGAAGAGGGAGCAGATCACGATTCTTTCCTCACTGAGTTTCTCCTTGGTCACGTTAATGGTTCTGTTTGATGTCGATATCCGTAGACTACTTCTCGCTATCTTCATTTTTATACTCCGAGCTTACCCTGCTTTTGTTGGGCCTAGCACTGACATTTGTACTTTTGTGCAGGATCCTAAGAATGGCCCTGCTATTAGAAGGTTGTTGCCAGCAATAATTGAGCAAATTTGGCAGCTACCTGAGCATCTGACAAGGCTGCCTGATTAAAAAGTTTTTTCCTTCCTTAAAAGTAGTACACGGGCACGTGTGGAGTATTGAGAATAATGCAGTTCCAGAAAATGAGCCGACTCAACAATGTGTGGAGAGACACCAGCGGTGGGGTCTTATCTAATGGTGTATAATATATGTGTGCACAGCATCCATTATTGGTTTTGTGTTTTTACTAATGCACGCTGCTTACCTTGCTGGTCCCAGAAGGGAAGGAGTCCCTCTGATTCTCCCCACTCCAGTGACCTATGCAGAGTTAGATGTTGTAAGGAAACCAATGCCATATGTGATTATTCCTACACCAGTGACACATGTAGGGTCACCTATTTCTCTACAAGTGTTCCTACGATTCCTCCGGTAGGAAGGATGATGACTGATATGCTCCATGACCATTATGCATGCATTCTTTTGGCGAGAAAGAGACCCAATAGAAGTGCAAGGGAAGATGATTATGAATTAAATAATGATCTAGATAGTACAGCACATTTGGGGAACAACATGTGGTACCAACACATGAAGGAGGTAGGAAAGGGACATCTGAAGAGGATTGCTATGTATGTGCTCTTCTACCTTATGCTATGGGAAAGTCTAGGATATTCATATCTACACAGAGAGACATCCAGACAGCTCATTGCCTGAATCAAATTGCACTCTGCCATACAAGAGGTCAATTCCAGGGTCAAACAGTTTCCTTGGTATGGGTGACTGAATGGTCAGCTCCAGAATAAGATTATGTTCAAGATTTGAAGACAGGAGCAAGAGCACACACCAGAGAACGTGTGATAAGATACGAGCAGCCTGGAATGAAAGGAGCAGGAATCCGATGGGAGATAAATAAGAAGCTCAATTGCCAGGGAAAAACTGATGAAGAAATATGAAGATGCAAGGAAAGAGGACACATGCAGATCTGGGGAACAGTACTTTCTCCAGATGGCTGGGAAGAAGGCATAGTAGTATGCAGAGCTGTGGCAGTAACAGGACATCACAAACCAGTTATAGATTGTGTGGAAAAAGGATGCAAACCCCTCTGGCGAAACCTGTAAAGCTGCTGACGTGGGTCGAAGAAAAGGAGGCCTGTGTAACGCTCACCTTGTATCCACGGGGACGCCCCTCGGCTGGTCGGGATACTCTCCGGGACCCCTCACCTTCACTGGAGTTTGTGTGGCTGAAGATCAGTTCTAGGAGACAGGATGCGAAGTTTAATTGCTGTTTCTCCCTTTGCGACCCACCTCCCGGGTTCCCCTTGCGATTCCCCTGGGGATGTCTCTCACCTTGATGCTTGTTAAGATGCACTCTCCATCCTGCCGCGGTGAGCAGGGGCGCGTTGTCGATGGCACCGTACCACCGAGTTTCTTCACTGGCGAGGGCCGGAGTCCAGACCGGCTGTGACTCCACTTTCAGTTAAGTCTTTAAGATGAAAACAAGTCTATATTGGTTTAAGCACCCAATAAACTTATCCCCTTTTGTTGCAGATGTTGAAAGCTGTGGATGTATGTTGAGGCTGTGTTTGAGAAGGTAAGATGGATCCGTCAAGCGGAGCTGCAAGCGTCCTTGCAAGTGGCTAACCTGTGATATTGTTTGTATTGCAGGTCGAGAAGAATCCAGGAGGAAAGGTTCACTGGAACCCAAGAAGGCGGAGGATGTACTGGAGACGATGGCCTTCCAGAAGAACTGGTAAGTAGCTTATTCAATGTTTGTTCACGCTTCCTTTTCCAGAGAAGATGCTGGAGGAGGACGATGATCGTTGGATGACTTTGGTTGACGGAGGATGTCACTGAGCAGGTAAGGATGACTATAGTTCTTGCCTTTTCTCGCCCGTGCAGGCCAGGATGCTGAGCAGGACCCGGTGAACGTCACGCTGCAAGAGCAGAATAACGTGAAGCGCGTGCCTCGATTCGGGCGTGGTTTAAATAGCCAGCAGGTATCCCAGGTGCTTTCAGGGTGGCCCCGCCCTGGATGCTAGACCGCAGAGTGCCATTCCCCATTATTCCTTGTGGGGGCGGCCATGCTTGCCCATTGTCCATTGAAACTCTGTCCTAGTATGTGCCTCCGATGCCAACAGCACCAGGACTGGCTCCAAGGGATCATAGGGGGGCCAAATAGGGTCTTTAGGGCCCCGTTAACACATGGTGGGGATAAAGTCATGACAGCCTGTTGCAGATAGTGCCTCTGGCTAGTGCAGAGCTATGCTTCAGAAACAATGGCACAAGAAAAGTTGGAGATAATCAGCAGTGTGGTTGAATCTCCGATGTACCAGGAATGAAGGATGGGACAGTAGTGATAATGGATCATCACTACTGGGCCTGAAGATCCAGAGCATATATGAAGCTGCCCAGAGACTGGGGAGGACTGTGTTCTATAGTGATTGACCATGTTCCAGCACTAGTGATACCAAAGAGTGACCTTAACATTTGAGAGTTCCCAGAACAGATGCTCATCTAAGAAAGAAGAGGTCAGTTGGAGTCCTCAGTCGAACAAAAAAGGAGAACTACTTCTCAGCTAAATCGATAGAAGCTTTCAATGACATTCCGTATGAACACAGGTTGTTCAGCCAGACTTCAGGGGTATTCACAACAACCTTTATGCCAGGGATCCAGATGATGGCAAATGCCAGATGGTTACAGATAACCAGATGGGAGCTTCTGCGGACAATCAACACTACCATAAAGGGATTCAATGCTATCAAGGAAGAGCTGAGAGCCATTAGATTGATAACTCTTCAGGGCAGATATGTCCTGGATATGAAAACAGCTATGGATGGCTGTGTTTGTGCCAAAATTGGAGAATCATGTTGCACAGTCATACCTTCTCACGATGAAGCGAATGGGACCTTGACAGAGGCCATAACAATGTTGACAAACTTGCACATCAAGATGGAAGATGAAGTGGAAGACATTGAAGATGATAGCTGGTTTGCATTGATCTTCTCATGGGTTCCACAGTGGATGGCGAATATCTTCAAGTTCCTTGGAGCCTGGTTGGTGATGATCATGTTTGGATTTTGTGTGATCAGAATAATAATCACACAGTGCAAAAAAAAAGGTAAAGAAAGCAACAGGGATGAAGATCATGATTGATGTTGAGTCTGGGTTTGGACCCAAAGATCTGACAGATGAAGAAATCAGAGACTATGTAAAGGGCAGTATTCATGCACCTGAGGGAACGAAATTCCTGTATACAAAGGACCACAAGAAGTATGTGGGAAGATGGATCTACTGCAACCCGAATGGGCAATGCAGTCTTATGACGTGAAGTATTGATAAACATGTGAAATCAGCAGGAGGCCTGAAAGGAGTGATGAAAATATGGACTCCAAAGAAGCAGTTGTCAGAAAAGGATGTTTAGATGTGAAGAATGATGGGAGAGTGGTTGATAAATCAACCAGAGGGGGAAGTGTAAAGGTGAGGCCAAGTACCTAAACCGGAAGTCCCGCCCCCATTCTGCCAATATGTTTACAACCAGAAATTATGACATGTGCAAAACAAGTAATGGTACCCATACCACGAAAGTCCTTGAAACAAGGTATCCATTGAGAATACCCCCTATGTATCTACGGAGAAATGACGGTCTCCTGAGGGAAGTTCCAGAAGAAGTGTGAAAATTAATGAAAGAAAAGACTGGTGACGTCACAAGAAGCAGAAAATGACACACCCAGAAGAGATGTCAATGAAGAAAGAATATAGACCTTATAGAATCTGATGGCGAAGTAGCGAAGTAAGAAAAATGTTGGTAGCGAAATAAAGATTGTGCAGAGAATGACTGAAGAAAATGCAAAGCTATTTTACAAATGTACAGACACAGTAACGCAAGTAGACAAAGTAATCATGAGGCTGGCTACGTAGTAAATAGACTGCAGGCAATGCGCAAATGCATATTTATAGGAATGTATATAATCTGGATGTTCCACGACGCATTTTGGCAAACTTAGACCCCATGAATGAAAGGGCTGGAAGTGTGGCGCAGTTGAATAAAATAACTGAATGCGAAAGAGGATTCGAGGCAGCTTGCCTGGCCCAGTGTCAAGAGTCGGGCCGCCAAGAGCCTGGTTATCTACTCAAGAAGATACAATATGATATGATATGATATGATATGATATGATATGATATGAAATGATATGATATGATATATGATATGATATGATATGATATGATATTTGTAACGCGCCTATACACATGTGTTTCAAGGCGCGACGAGGCAGGGAGGGGGGGACAAGGGGAGACAGACAACGATCTTACTAGGCCAGGTGTCATTCAGATCGCGCAAGTGCAGGGGTGGGGGAGGGGGAAAAGTGCAAGGGGAAGGGGAGGGGGGAAGTGCAGTACAAGGTAAGTGGCGTAACGTAATAAATAAATAAATAGGGCCAGCTGGTGGCAAGTGTGAGGTAAGTGCAGAACAAGTGCTGGGGGAGGGGGGGGCTGTAGGGATACAGAGACAGTCCCGCAGTGCAAAGGGGTTCCAGGGCATCAGTGCAAGTGGAGAGTGGCAGGGCCCAGGGCCGAGGCCGTTTAGAGTGGTCCAGTTGCAGGATCAGTGCAGTTTCAGTGAGGAATTAAATTAGCTGTTCAGCAGGGGAGAGGGAGAGAGAAAGAAGCAAAGAGGAAGGTTTTGAGGTGCTTCCGGAACCGGAGATGGTTCTCCTCAAGTTTCAGGGAGGCAGGAAGGCTGTTCCAGAGGGAGGCCCCTGCCGCGGAGAGAGATCTACCCCCAGCTCGTTGCTTCGAGAAGCGGCTAACCCTGAGGGAATTGGAGGCGGATGAGCGAAGGGCTCGGGAAGGAAGATATTTGGGAAGAGAGAGTTGAAGGTATTTAGGACCCAGGCCCCAGAAGGCCTTGTGGACAATGCAGAGGGTTTTGAACTTTATCCTTGCAGCCACTGGGAGCCAGTGTAGAGATTTCAGTCCTGGAGAGATACGGTCCCTGGGCTTGAGGCCAAGGACAAGTCTCGCAGTTCTGTTCTGGATGAGTTGCAGAGGGCGGTGAGTGGAGGCAGGCAGATTAAGATAGAGGCTGTTACAGTAGTCCAGCTTCGAGAGAACCAGGGCTCGGGAGACAGTGAGCTTCTGGGGGAAGGAGAGGAAGGGAAGAATACCTCTGAGGAGGTGCAGCTGGTAGTGTGACCTCTTGGCGACGTCAGAAATATGAGGAGAGAAGGAGAGTGTGGAGTCGAAGATGACCCCAAGGTTTTTTGCCTTGCAGGTAGGAGCAGGGAGGGGGCCAAGGGAGGCAGGCCAGAGAGCTACAGGGAAGGAGGGAGTGGGAGTACCGATGAGTAGGATCTCAGTCTTACTGGCATTAAGGCAGAGGTCATTGGCGGCACACCATTCTTGGATAGCAGACAGACAGTCAGAGATGAGGGAAGGAGAGGGGGAGGCTGAGGGTAGCCTGAAGATGAGTTGGGTATCGTCCGCATAGCACTGGAAATTAGGGCAGAGAGCGGCGATGCGGTGGGCAAGGAGTGCCAGATACTGGTTGAACAGCCAGGGAGAGAGATTAGATCCCTGGGGGACACCACAGGTGGAGAAAAAGATGTCGGAGAGGAAGGACCCCAGTTGGACCTGGGAGGGTCGATTTGAAAGGAAAGAGGTCAACCACGCCAGACCCTGACCAGTGATACCCAGGTTTTCCCGGAGACGGTTGAGCAGGATGGCATGGTTGACAGTGTCAAAAGCAGAGGAGAGATCGAGCAGAATGAGAACACACGGAGTGTTGGAATCGAGGTTCAAGGGCAGGTCTTCACGGATGTTCAGGAGAGCAGTTTCCGTGCTTCTGGCAGCTCTGAAGCCAGATTGATGGTCATGAAGACTACCAACAGATTCAGCATGGAGGTTAAGCTGGGAGATGGCCAGTTTCTCCAGGAGCTTGCCCAGGAAGGGAGTGATGGAGATAGGGCGATAGTTAGCCGGGCAGGAGGGGTCGGAAGAGGGTTTCTTAAGAAGAGGGTGCACAAGGGAGTGCTTGAGGGGGGAAGGGAAGACTCCAGAGGCGAAGGAGTGGTTGCAAAAGTCAGCCAGGGCAGGAGCCAGGGCGTCGATGTGGTCCTTGATAGTTTTGGAGGAACAAGGGTGAACCTGTTTAGACGAGACTTTCATAGATCGGACTTGTCTGGAAACCTCGTCAGCAGAGAAAGGTGGAAAGGCAGAGAAAGAGGGAGGCGGGGTGACCGCAGAAGGGCCAGAGGAAGGGCCGGGTAGGGAGGGAGGGAGGTGAATGGAGGAGAGCGAGGACAGGATGTCCTGAGTTTTAGAGATGAAGTGAGAGGCCAGTGCAGTGCAGAGGGCCTGGGAGGGGACAGGAGAGGTAGAGAATGCAACAGGGTTGGCCAGCTCCTTGCAGATTTTAAAGAGTTCGGCGGAGTTGTTTGATGCCGCAGAGATGCGGGCTTGGATAAGGGCTCTCTTCTTGGTGAGAACGGAGAGCCGGTACTGCCTTTGGAGCAGGCGGCAGGCCAGTTTGTCAGAGGATGAACATGAAGCACGCCATTTCCTCTCTGCAACCCTGCACTTGCGTTTTAGGGTGGCGAGATCCAAGTCATACCAGGAGTTACATTTGGCTTTGGGCTTCAGGCGGATTCTCATGACGGGGGCAAGGATATCAAGAGTAACAGATATAGCAGAGTGGAGCATGGAGAGGGCTGTATCAGGGTGGGAGTCAGCCGAAGGGGCAGGGGGGGGCGAGAAGGTAGCAGCAAAAGCCTCAACTGACACACGCTTCATGGGTCGGATGACCGAGAAGGTGGGTGGCAGTGAAGAGGGTGGCTTTGCCTGTGGGGTAGGCAGGGTGAGGTGGGAGGATAGGAGAAAGTGATCACTCCAGGAGAGAGGAGTGGAGAGAGGGACGGAGAGGGGAAGGTCAGAAGAGATCAGAGCATCAAGAGTGTGCCCAGCAGAGTGAGTAGGCCCAGATGGGAGAATAGAGAGTGAGAGAGAGTCGCAGAGGTCACGAAAGAGACCAGTGGGGGGACTGGAGGCATCAAGGTGGATGTTAAAGTCGCCAAGAAAGAGGAGTTGAGTGGTTGAGGACAGGAGTGAAGAGGAGAGGTCAGCCCACTCAGAGAGGAAGGAGGAAATTTGACCAGGTGGCCGATAGATAGTAGCCACGGTAAGGGAATGGCTAGGAGAGAGAGAGAGTCGGCAGACAAGGCATTCATAAGAGGAGTAGGTCTGCGTAGGAGTGACAGTGGCAGGAATCCACTCAGGGAAGATAAGGGCAACACCACCCCCTGCACGGTTGGGCCTGGGCACGGAGAGGATCTTGTAACCGTCAGGTAGGAGTGTGTCAAAGCTGGTGGCAGAGCTGGCTGTGAACCATGTCTCAGTGAGACAAAGGACGTCGAGGTCCAGTTCCTCAAGAAGGTGACAGATATTGGAGGAGTGCTTGATGGCGTGAGAAGTAAGCTGAGCTCCTGCTTGATGTGTAATGGAAAAATACTACAAGTGCCAAGGTTTCTTCATTTAATAAGACTGAGTTCAAACAAAGTAATTGAATGGCAGACCCCAGGAGTGATGATGAATGTTGGGCTAATTGGGTGGGGAGGCATGACCAGGCGAACCCCCCAGCACCTGGGGTACCAGCTTGATTGCTGCTAGTGTGTGGAATATTCCTGAAGGGTACAACCGTGCCAACCAATTGTAGAGGGCCACGTATTAAGGAGCCCTATAGTTTGAGAAGCCAATAGTATATTATGTATTAGTCTAACACGGAAGATGACTTGCACTTGGGATGGGCTTAGTTGTCCACCTGATTTTAGAGACTCAATCACGACCCTATGCACCAAAGAAAGTATATGTAGATGTTCCCCTTAAGCCTATCACATCGCCTAGTAGGTTTTCTTATTTTTCCATGTAGTATGACATCACTTAGGACTAATTTTTAGTATAAAGATGTGTTTCTTATGAAATGTTTTTGAGAACTTGTTGAGCAAGCTGTGCGGCATCCGTTGATGTCCGTTGTACTCCCCGTTTTAAAGACTTGTTATTAAAACAGATAATCTTTGCCAACTTCCTGAGTCGGTCCGATGATTGATGTATGAGTAAGATCTGCCACCACATTCATCTCTGATACTGTTACCTCATCTTAAAGGGCCCACTCGGGTTCAGCGTGTCTGGGTCCACTTGTTCAACTTGAAGAACGTTCTGCAAGTGCAAAGACGAGGCGAGACTAAGGAAAATGAAGTCTCCAGAGTGCAGAAAGGATAGCTTTATGATTTTGGTTAAAGGTGCTTCCTCTAAAGGTCCACATGAATCGGTTGTGTACAAATACGCTGTGTGCATATGGGGTGGGCAAAGACGGGAATATCATGCATTTTTGTATTGATCTGTAAATATGTTACCGACCCTAGAAGGGGGTGGTTTAGCCTTCATTTTCATTAAAAACAATATTATGTCATGTATGGAGGCCAGGATGCTGTTTATGAATTATAACGATTGAGACATTATGGGGTTTTTATGTCTGTCTTGACTAGTTGAGATGTGTTTGTTTGAGATGAGAAGATTTGTTTATTTGAATTTGCAAGGGATAGTTTCTGAATAAAATGTTTACCGCCACCACCGGCAGTCAGCCAAAACTGAAAATAAACATCACAAGTGTCCCCATAAACATTGAAACCCCTCAAAGAACAGTCTTGTTTCTGTTGCTTTCACCCTTGAGAACGCTCAATGACGTGTGACACCGGCGTGCCTCTGTTCAAAGAGCAACATACGTTAGTAACCTCGGAAGTGAATGAAGTGAATGATGGCATCCTAAAGGCATTATCACTTTCAAAATG
Organism: Ambystoma mexicanum; assembly: GCF_040938575.1. Classification (NCBI taxonomy): domain Eukaryota; kingdom Metazoa; phylum Chordata; class Amphibia; order Caudata; family Ambystomatidae; genus Ambystoma; species Ambystoma mexicanum. Next base: position 1,097,155,176 of record NC_090929.1, read on the forward strand.
ACGTAAACAAAGATAGAAAACTCCAAATTCCCCTATAAAACCACTGCCTCGTCAGCGCCAATGGCGGTCGACTTCCCACCTGGTCCACTGGTTAGCAACGTTTTTTTTTTTTTTTTTTTAACGGCGATAAACTTGAGAATTACAGACTAGTGACATTGTTGATATCCCCTGTTGGGGTGTCTACAAAACCCTGCGACCCCACCATCCCTTTTGTCTCAGGGGAGTCAAATGCCTATTCTGGGGGTCTTCGTACTGTCCTGCCACGGCTCACACCTCTCTTGCCAGAGTACTTCCCTACTTTCCTGTCTGGGGTGCTTTTACAAGGGTCTCACATCTGGCCGGCAGTTTGGGGGTGAGCGGGTGACGCTTCCCTCTGATGCGGGAGGGAACGGAAGGGGGCCCGAGACGCAGCTTTGCCATGCACTGACAAAACTCACTGTGCAGTCGCGAGTAGAACACCCCCTCTCTGTCCAGCCTGCGTCAGCGGTGACACAAGTCCTGGGTTTGTGTCATGTGACAAGTTTGGCGCTGCTCGTCCCATCGCCTGACGTGAGCTGCCTGCTGCACTGGCTAGTCAATGGGAAGATCACCCTTTTAAGTTATCTTCTCAAGTCGAGCAACTCCTACCTGACAGCTCTACAACAAGCAACTTCTTGAAAGTATCCACCCTGTACGTCTTAATTTCGACGCTATTCTAAAGAGGAAAATGTTACAACACGGATTGTACTTAAATACAGGGTGTGTCGAAGAAGCAGCTGTCACTAGGGGTGAACTGGGAACCAAAAGAGGCCCTGAAAATAATGTTCAAAGTGGCCCCATATTCTCAGCAAGCCCAAGCATTTTCCTATGAGGAAATTTGGAAATAAAAGATACCACACAAAAGAGGCCCAGGGTGCAGAGGACTACCGTCCATCCCTGGTGGTCACTGAAGTCACGATAAACGGTGTCCCACTTCAGCATACTGCCAGCTCTTTCCAAGATGTGTGACGTGGCGCTAAACATAACATAAGCACGGCGGTAACATAGCTCAGTGGGTTGGGCACCCGTGACAAGTAAATGACTTTTAACGGGCTGATAACTCACAAAGTTGTTCAGCATTTAATCGTTCCAAGTTAGATAAACAATAACTAAGAGCCAGATCCGTTAAAGGTATGTGCTATATAAATAACAAAAAGCGTTATTACTACAAAACCAGGAGCCAGGCCCATCAGTGGCATCGCCAGGAATCAAATTTAGGAGGGGCACAGAGAGGGGAAAAGACAAAAGTAGGGGGGGCATAGACAAAATTAGGGGGAGAACATGGTCACTGCGCGTCTTAGGTAGGGGGGGCACAAGGGGGGCACAGGGTTTCACAGGGGGGGCACCGGCCCCCCCAGCACCCCCCCAGCGACGCCACTGAGGCCCATAGGAAGGGGGCTCCGCGCGACTCACGTTAGGAGAAAATTGATGGCGTGCAACATGGGTTCGATCCCCGGTCCGGCATCAAGCAAGATATAATTTACCGATAATTAAATCAAATAAAACCCAATTATATTCATGCAAATCTCCCTGAAATATTTAGCACTTCCGTTGATTGCCCAAGCCACGCCACCCTCGCATTCGGGCAGGCAGCAGCACCACGCAGAGTGATTGGAATGCCCCTGCCCCTTGCCCCCCAGGCCCCTGCAGACCAGCAGCCCCATAAAAAGGTGCCAGGTTTAACGAGCTCTGCAATTGGTTTTTCTAGTTTTATTGCGCCAGGTTTTTCTTCAAACACTGAGCGCCTCACAAAAGAAATGCGCCATAAAGCGGTCAGTGGGGGGCAGGAGGGGGCGAGGTGTGAGACTGCCAGGAAGTGTGTGTTTGTGCGCTGGGGCAGGGTGTGTACACATAGCTGCGGAGTGTGGTGTCCCACGGCGAGGTGCCGCCTCCTTCCTTCGGCGTGTCATTAAACCTTCAGGAAGGCCTCCACAGGAATGACTCAAAATGACCGTGCATACACAGCTACCACCACCTCCCTTCCCCCTCCCTCCTAACCCCTAACAAACAAGGAAATCACGGGCGAGGCCGGTCACATCACGCCCAGCCAGCAGACCCGCGGGCAGAGCAGTGATTCGCACCCACTTACCATGCCTTATTGTTTTATGGCGGCACGGGACTCTACGTGTAGTTTCCAAGAGACAACGGAAGCAAACAGGGCCGCGTGTGCAAAGAGCAATCGGATAATGTATAGAAGACAGTTAAACGAATGCAGGTGCACCTCCTCTGCCCAATGTCCACTTCCGTTTCCTTCCTGTCAGAGCTCGCCGGACATCAAGATGCCGCCCCCCCCCCCCTAACAGCCCTGGACAGACACTGTTAGTCACTACGAGTTGGCAGCCGACACTGGTCCTTATTCCCGATACAATGACCTAGGTGACATACCAAAAGCATAAGTATCAAAGATTCCCAGAATGCCCCAATCTCTCTCAGTAAGGCCGGGCAGGCTCTCACCCATGCCCAGGCCCGGCTGAAGATGTATTGGGGGCCCCATTTCAACATGATGATTGGGGCCCCCTGCTTAGAGCAAAAACAGCCTGAGGCATGCAGGGAGCATACATTACAATGGCGACAGAGATAAGGTTAATAGTCGCTGATTGTCACGAGACAGCCAGACAGCAGGGAGCTTATACACTAATGCCCACTGAAGAGCTCTAACCCCTTCTTTGTCAGCAAGTGGCTGGTGTGGAGGCACTTGTGTTAAAGGGCAATGCAGTGATACCAATTCCTTTTATCCTGTGGGAAGAGAAAACACAGCGTGTGATGTTAGAGCTGCAAAGCGGACATTTTAAGCCCCTGAACGAAAATAGAGAAATTAATATAATATATTGCAGTGTTACAAACATGGGGACAGTTTCAACCCCCCCCCCCACCTGCCCCTGAGGCTCGAGGCCCCTTTCATTTGAAAAAGATGGAAAGGCCTTGACGCCGCCCATGCCATCTATCATTGTTTGCTAAATTATTTTTTTGTAAACCTGGCTCGATCAGATGTACAACATGCACAAAAGCGCCCGTTCCTCACTTTTTCTGCAACTGGAACTCTATGGGTCATATCACAGACACTGCATCGAACACTGGGGCAAACAATGTTCTAGCGCAGAAAACGTCTTCTTTCAATGCACTTTTTTCGCCTGTGAAATGTTTGCCCTCGTTCTAGCACCAGGGTGGAATTTGTCCCGGTGCAAAATGCATAGAAAGAAAAAGTAGTATGCACCAGGGCAGGGGTTTTCCATCTTTGGCTCTCCGGGTGTTTTGGATCCGTTGCTTATGTTGCCCCCCTTTCCTCTGCAAGACCCCCAGAGATAGGAGGTGCAGAGAAAATGCTGAATCCCCATGCCCAGGCATCACGGCAGAGGATAACGGATTCCACAATCCCCTGTCATGACATCCACAATCCCCTGTCGTGACATCACAGCAGAGGATAACGGATTGCACAATCCCCTGTCATGACATCCACAATCCCCTGTCATGACATCACAGCAGAGGATAACGGATTTCACAATCCCCTGCCATGACATCACAGCAGAGGATAAATGATTCCACAATCTCCTGCCATGACATCCACAAACCCCTGTCATGACATCACAGCAGAGGATAACGGATTCCACAATCCCCTGTCATGACATCCACAATCCCCTGTCATGACATCACAGCAGAGGATAACGGATTTCACAAACCCCTGTCATGACATCACAGCAGAGGATAACGGATTCCACAATCTCCTGCCATGACATCCACAATCCCCTGTCATGACATCACAGCAGAGGATAACGGATTCTACAATCCCCTGTCATGAAATACACAATCCCCTGTCATGACATCACAGCAGAGGATAACGGATTTCACAAACCCCTGTCATGACATCACAGCAGAGGATAACGGATTCCACAATCTCCTGCCATGACATCCACAATCCCCTGTCATGACATCACAGCAGAGGATAACGGATTCTACAATCCCCTGTCATGAAATCCACAATCCCCTGTCATGACATCACAGCAGAGGATAATGGATTCCACAATCCCCTGTCATGACATCACAGCAGGGGATAACGGATTCTACAATCCCTTGTCATGACATCCACAATCCCCTGTCATGGCATCACAGCAGAGGATAACGGATTCCACAGTCCCCTGCCATGACATCACGGCAGAGGATAACGGATTCCATAATCCCCTGTCATTACATCACAGCAGAGGATAACGGTTCTCACAATCCCCTGTCATGACATCACAGCAGAGGACGTGGCATCTCTAAATGAGAATAATTACACAACCATCTGTGTATTTTTAGGACACACTTTCACCCCCAGGGCGGGGCGGGATGCTGGAATAGACCGATAGAGATGTATTTCTACCCAGCCCAATGGTACTCGCTTTGTCAATCTTGGAAGGGGGAAGGCCGGCTGAGAGGGCCAGCTGGGATTTGAAAATGTGACCGCAAAATTAAAAGCATCCATGTAGTGGATGCGTTAGGTCGCTGGGCCACATATGCAGCACAGCCTGCCCCCATGACTCCCTATGCACCATCTCAGCCCCTCCCCGTTCCGCCCAGCTTCATCACGCGCCTCCTTATTCTCAATGATCCTCCACCAGCGTTTGCTCTTTTCTCTTCTCGCTCCCTTTTTTCTGGAGCCAACATTCTCTCTCTGCCGCCACCCCAAGGCTCTTTCACCGTGTTCTCAAAATTCGCTGCCATGTTTTCTTCAACACAGTTTACTGAGCCGTGAGTGTATCGTTCCCTCCACGTTTCCTATTGATTCAGGGAAGTCATTTGGGCGTTGCCAGGGGTCGCACCTGCGACCCCTGAGGTCTCCCTTGCTACCCCTGTGCTCTCCCTTGATACCCATAATATATAAATTAAAAAAACATGTTTTTTTAAAAAAAATGTAAGCTCCTGGGATATGGCCAGCAGCATGTTGCTCTTTGTTTTTGGTGTGGCTGGCTTTCTTGTTCACACCTCTTTAAAAAACAGGGGGTTCCACGAGTGTGACACTTTGAACAGTGACCCTAAATAAAAAAGTATAGGAATAATAATTTGCCTTTCTTGAATTCTATACAATAATTGCTAGACTCAAAGGTTTATTTCAGGCACACTTCAGGGGGTGAGTCACTGATTTAGTCTGTTCTTAAACACCTCAACTCAGCCTTTCATCCTTATGAGGTCGATAAATGAGTACCAACACAGGTTGGGTGATATTGTATGTATATTTGTGTTATATAAAGTGCTTAAGCGGAAGTGCTATAAAATAACACATCATTGTCATTTGACCTTGGACGTCTGCTTGCATCACAGTAATTTGGTGATATGGGCTACACACACTGATATTAACGATACACACGGTGATCCATTCTTGTATGAAATGTAGATCACATTATAGTGAAATCTTAACCACATTTGTGTAGTTTACTTAGGAACAATGCTATGTGATGTCACTTCCTGTTTTTATGGGGTGAAAGGTCATGTTCCATCGCTTCCCGTGATGTCACTTCGCGTTGGGGTCAAATCAAATCACTTCCTGTCATGTCATCAGAGTTCAGGGTCGTGTGATGTCACTTCCGCTGCCCATGGAAATTTGGTGAAATGACGTCCCTGTATTGATTACTATGTTTTTTTTTTAAAACCATCTGTGCAACACACTGACAAATGCACAGAGAAATTCAATGAAAGAAAAAAACTTGAAAAACCTATGCCTCCCGGGTGGGGACATCTGCATAACTGCACTGAAATTACCGCCGCAATGCGGACACCCATAATTAGCTAGTGGTGGTAGGATGCAGAGTCTATGTACTCTTCAATTAAGCAGTTAAAGGCCGACCCTCTCTTCAAGGCTCAAGCGGACCTCTTCTCTTTGATCAACTATTGCCCGGAGCTACAGGAACTTTAAGCTGGTCACATTGCAAAAAATGCAAATTGCACGCAGGTGACCGCTAACGTTAGCATTTATGTGCTGTTGAGTCCCCAGTTTGCACATTTTGAACAGCAGAGGGTTGAAGGAAAAATAATAAAGGGGGAAAATCGCCTTTACTCTCATTTAATACTGTTGTGCAAAACTTGTGAAATGTCGCTGCAACCCTTTGCAGGAGGCATTTACAACGGACTGGTATGGATTCCGCCTGCTTTTAGTAGGTACTAGGAATCAGCCTCATTACAAGGCTGGAGGTAGCCTTGCCGGTAAAACCGGCAAGGCTACCTCCAAACTTGCAAGAAAGTCCGGCACCCGCGAATGGGCAATTGCCGGGGAATTCCGTACCCTTTCGCTGGTGCTAGAATCGGTGATCCCCATTCCCTTTGAGCCCCAATGGGAATGGGGATGCCTGTAGCACGGGCACGGATATCATTACCGTGCCAGTGCTACAGGCAAGCTGTGCTCGCGGGTGCCTTTCATTCCGCCAGGTCATGAAAGGCACCCGCGAGCACACCGTTGTATCCGGACCAACAAACTCGTAATGAGGAGTTTTACACCAGCATGAAAAACTCATGTCCGTGTAAAACACAGGTGTTTTATAGGTGGAGTGGGGAAATGGAGGAGGAAACATATTTCCCTTCTCTTCTCCCTGTTCGCCTGCAAAATGTGAATGAAATGTGCTGAAGTGGTATAATATGCGTTAAAGATGGCGTAAGCTTTTTTTACACCTAGGTTTTGCGCTTATTTTACTACTTCGGGCTTACAAAAAGAGCTCCTATGAATCGAGGCTTCCAAATTGACGCAGTTATGACCCTGTCTCCTCAGTGGCTACAGCTGTAAATTAAGGATGAGCTGCCACATCCAAGTGCATAGGGCGATAATAGCGCGGGAAGTAACTTACACCCTGACTAGGTTAACACACTACACGTGTGGCTTCCCAGTAGCTGCAGCCAATACAGATGCCAGCAGTTGAGTTCCAAATAGGGCCTATGCTATGCAAGGGACGCAATATACATCAGCCTGGCCAAAGAGGGCCATATAATATACAAGGGACACAATATACATCAACATGACTAAAGAGGGCCTTATTCGATGCAAGGGATGCAATACACATCAGCATGACCAGAGAGGGCCTTATACTATGTTAGGGACACAATATGCAACAGCATGACCAGAGAGGGCCTTATAATATGCAAGGGACGCAAAATACATCAGCATCACGAAAGAGGGCCATATACTATGCAAGGGACGCAATATACATCAGCATGACCAGAGAGGGCCTTATACTCTGCAAGGGATGCAATATACATCAGCATGACTAAAGAGGGCCTTATTCTATGCAAGGGACGCAATATACATCAGCATGACCAGAGAGGGCCTTATACTCTGCAAGGGACGCAATATACATCAGCATGACTAAAGAGGGCCTTATACTATGCAAGGGACGCAATATACATCAGAATGACCAGAGAGGGCCTCATACTATGCAAGGGACGCAATATACATCAGCATGACCAGAGAGGGCCTCATACTATGCAAGGGATGCAATATACATCAACATGACCAGAGAGGGCCTCATACTATGCAAGGGATGCAATATACATCAACATGACCAGAGAGGGCCTCATACTATGCAAGGGACGCAATATACATCAGCATGACCAGAGAGGGCCTTATTCTATGCAAAGGACGCAATATACATCAGCATGACCATAGAGGGCATTATACTTTGCAAGGGACCCAATATACATCAGCATGACAGCAGGCTCTTGATGTGTTCCCTCCCTTCCTGACCTATCCTATATGGCAGGGTCCCACTCATGCCACCCATATCCCCCCTCCCTCCACATTCCTCTTTCCCAGACCACCTCCTATATTATTTTTGTCCAATTCAGTGTTGATACAGATTTGCATTTTTGTGAACATATACTCTTAAAATGCAATTCCATGATGTGTAGTCAGGGTTTCCACAGCATACCAAGAGGGCGCGGATAGAGCCAGGCGGGAAGGGCTCTCTTCTGGGACTGGAAAAGGTTTTTCCTCACTGGCATGCCTATTCTGCAATTGCTAAAGTAATAGATGATGTCGTGTCATATTTGTGTAGCTCCAAGCTGCCATTAACACGGCCTCAAAGCACTTTAGGTTGGCAGATTCGGCTCGAGACTCAGCCATCTTTTATGGGACACGTCATTGAAGGTGTCGTGAGCAGCGTGGGTATACTAGAGCTACTGTCTAAAAGAAAGGGCTCCCCTTATCACTTTACATGTTCATTTGACAAACACTACCTTACATGCACATAGCATGCAGATTGTTAAACATCACGCATTTAACGTATGCTAATATAAGTAGTCTGAGGATGGATGATAAACATTGTATTGCAGGAGAACATCACATGTAGAGGCCATTCATGATTCCAGTAAATAATATTTTCTGGCAGAGATGACTAGCACAGTAACATTATAGTAACAGTTTTATTTGCTGGTTTGTGGTGCTGTGTGAGTTACTGGGCCAGTGAATATGTGATAGTTGGAACTAATTTGGCACGGAGCTCAGCTGTCTAGTCTGGGCGACTATCCCTAGACCAACTGTTTGCAGTTGAGGGCTCTGCAATACTATAATATATATTCAAAAAAAGGTCTGGGAGCCCGAACGAACACAGTGGAATGCATGAGTTGTATCTCACTGTACCTTTCACTGTACCTTTCACAGAGGAGAAATATACATTTGCATATCAGTCTGGCTCCACCCACTTGGCAGTCCAGCAACAAAATTCTAGGCGATTCTCCTCTGAACAAGTGCACCAACATCAACCCCAGATGCGTGTTTCAGCCTAGTCAGGCTTCATCAGAGAGGTGAAGCTGTGCCTCTATACGCACAGTGAGCATGGGGTCCACGTCTGGATTACCCTGGGTAATTTAAGGAGACACCCCAATTTCCTAAAAATTCAAAAAAGGTCTGGGAGCCCCTATACAGAGTATGAACACAGATAACTAACCTGTTCCCTGCGAAGGTGCCCACGCAGGAGGGTCTACAACTACGTTTTAGCGCAATGTACCTTTCACAGAGGAGAACTAATCATTTGCATATCAGTCTGGTGGGAGGAACCAGACTGATATACGAATGCATATGTTTCCTCTGTGGAGGGTGCACTTAGGTAAAATGTGTTTGAGACCCTCCTGAGCGGAAAAAATTCCATAGAACAAGGAATTTGGCCCATGTTCGTTCTCAGTAGAGGCGCTCCCACACCCTATATATATCATGCACCGTTGCCATATCTTTACATGCTAAATGGTACATTACTTTACAAGCACATTGCATGCCATTTTATAAACTTGACATGTTAAAAGATACATTGTATGAGCTGGGCACATATGTGCATTGTGTGCTAAATGCTGGCACATTATGTGCACTAGTGACATATGCAATACCTATAATAATACACAATGCAATGCAATATGTTTTATAATGTCTGGAGCTTATTCCAAACATGCATGACCAACGCTACACAGCAGGAAAGGAGCACCACAGGAAACCACACATCCATTCCTACAGGCAAACAATCGCGACAGAGAGGACCATGACCAGCACACCAATGTCATACGAGCATCTCCATGTGCAGGGTGCAGGCATCGCCTGGCCCATCATGCTATCGGACATGCGATTGGTGTGGGGCACAACCGTATGCTGCACCAAAGGTGGAGTCAACAGTAGACACATACTCGTCCGTCCATCCCTAGAACACCAGCATGCAGTCAAGGGCACTGCAATACAATACATGGACAATTGACAAACATGAGTTCACACGCACATTTGTCAAAATGACATGTCAAACAATATATTGCACATAGAACAGAAAATTGCCCTGGGCACAAATGCCAGGCTTGCCAACTCAGGCGGCACGGCACTCACCACCCACCAGGACAAGCGCAACCCCTAAGGCCTGCAAAGAGAATGCACTAAATCATGCCAAGGCGTATCAACATGTTTGACAAGTTCATACGTGGAAAATAAAATGGAGAAATAGATCTGTATTATTATATTTTAGTATAGTGTAGTAGGGGCACGAGGAGAAGAAAGAGGAGGCGCAGGGGGACAGGGCAGGAGGACGAGCGGAGTCGGGAAGGCCTAGGGTCGGAAATCTAGGGGTGCAGTCCCAAGTGGATGAAATGCCAATGAGCAAGAAGACATATTTAGAGGCGAAAGAGGGTGAGGAAGGAGGGGTTGAGGGCGAGGAAGGAGGGGTTGAGGGCGAGGAAGGAGGGGTTGAGGGCGAGGAAGGAGGGGTTGAGGGCGAGGAAGGAGGGGTTGAGGGCGAGGAAGGAGGGGTTGAGGGCGAGGAAGGTGCACGGGGAAGACAGATGCTTAGATCAAACAAGAGCACATGATTATACATTTTAAGACGGGAGAGGATCTTGGAGGGTTAAGGGTCCTCATGATTTGCGGCAAAATAATGGTTAATTCAACATGGTGGCAGTGCTTCCGTTTTTAAATTCCACAATATCCCAGCAACCTTCTATGTCCGGAAGGTGCTACAGCCACCATTTCTGCATTGAAAATAAGAAAAGCCAAACCCTTAATCGGTGCTTTCAGTGTCGCCAGGCTACATCCAATTTCTTTCATATGCCGCCCTTGTTGCCCAGATACGGGTGTATCCTGCAGGCAACCGTTGCTGCCATGCTTGTTCCTTCAAATAATCGCCTGTTCTGAGCCCGTCCCACTGGAGTGCAATCCATTAACATTCCGCCTTCCTCACCCAGTCTATGCTTGCATCAGTGTCTCCATATCTCCACCACCTACTACTGTGGTGAGAGATCGGCACGCTTCGCGGATGTACCGATCCCTTGTTTTGATAAACCCAGGCCACATTTATGAGCAACAAGTCCTATTATCTTCAGCCATAAACTGTGCCCAATGCTCTATAGAATCCTACAGAAATGTGTCATAGAATCTTAGAAGGACTCTTCAGGTAAAGGCACTAAGTTGCAGCTGTCCAGTAGTCTCACCGCCCTCCACCAACCGCCATCAATTCTTTTGCACTCATTGTCTAGTGTGGTTGGCAATCGGAAATAAGGCCAGTGAAAGACCTCTTGGCAGCAGACACCAGCCTGGAATCAAAGTGCGGTGCACTCTTAGAAAAGACGGACCCTAGTCAGTGCCTTGGGTTTCTTATCTTGTCTGGATTTCATTGGTTATTTTTCAATATATTATCCATAATGGCAGAGTCAGCCTCTAGGGTTCAAACCTGTGACTACAGGCTACACAGATATCTTTAAAGCAATGGCTTAGATTGCTGCATTTTCCCATTGGCTAATGCATTCTTGGAACCATCCTATCGCAAGGGTCATGCCTTCTAAGGTTCTGGGGACCTTAACTGCTTTTCCTCTCTAAACTATTAATTTTACATCTACAGGGCATAGATAATGGTGTGCTCGCTAGAAACCAAGCCATCCACAGTTATACCACTGGGTTTTCATTCTTCAGACTGAACCCATTTTTTGACCTCTGCTGATGGCATGGTTCTTTGCATCCAGTTACTTCACTCATATGATCACTAGAATGGCAGCACTTAAAGACCCTGTGTGCCATGTAGATGCTTAGTGAGGATAATGCTGGCACCCCCTTGCAGGAAAATACTTCCGGTCTGAACAAGTGTCACTGGGACGGATTGGACTGTGTTGCATTGTGGGAACAGCAAGGAACAGCTGCAGCTGACTTTAAAGTGAGGGTAATCCTCCCACACCAGACTCTGTTTCTGTCAGCTTTATCATGTGCTGGACCACAGGGAGGCCCGACACCCTTCTCATCTGGGATACTCTTTGTTTTCAAACCATCCCATTCTAAGATTGAAGTTCATTTAAAGGGGGGCACACAAGGGATGTTAAGTAAAAGAATGAGCAGATGGGTCGTAATTGCAATAGGTAATAAGACAGAGTTGCCAATGGAATGTCTTCTTTTTGTTCTTAGTAGAGATGGAGGTGGTGGCCCGAATCACGGTCCCATGGAACTGACTGCGGGTTTCGGAGCATGTTATGTCATTTGATATTTGTATAGCACCTACTGCCATTGTTATGGTTTCAAAGCACTGGTTCGGGGATGCTCATAGGCATCATATAGGGGACCTGCCCCCAAGTGCATGAGAATGGGAGGACGGGTCTTTGATCTCAGGCCACCCACCCTCCAAAGGTTGGTGGAGTAGGCTCCCTCAGCCAGAGAAACGGTATGAGGGCTGATCTCACGCATATTATTGGCTGGACAACTATCACCATCTGGCAGAGGAAAATGGGGTTAAAGACAAACCCCCCTTATTTTAGAACTAATGAGAGTACTGTGGTAACTGGGACCAAAGAGTGGTTCCCCTCTTTTTTGATGAGTGTTGTGTAGTGGGTACACATTGGGCCTCATTCCGAGTACGGCGCTAACCAATGGCGCTATTAACGCCTTGGTTGACGCCGTACCCGGACCGGCAGCGCCTTGGTGGTTGGCGGAATTACCGCCCCATTCCAAGGTTGGCGGGGCGGTAATTCCCCAATCCCCATTTACCCTTCCCCATTCCCATTCTTGCCCCATAGGGCATAATGGGAGTGGGGAAGGCGTCAATTACGCCACCGTAAATTACGGTGGCGTAATTAACATCAAGGTCCCTTAGCGCCATGGTATTTAACGCCTGCTAAAAGCAGGTGTTAAAAGCACCATGGCGCTAAGGGAACTCGGAGTATGGCGGTAAGGGATTACCGCCACCGCTCTCGTTAGCGGTGGCCGCTATCCCTTAACGCCATACTCGGAATGAGGCCCATTATCTTTTTTTGTAATTTTCTTTTTTTTAAAATAGTAATTTGCTATTTTTTAATGAAACTTTGTCAGAAAGGTTTTTCAAACCTACACACATTTCCTTTGCCCCCTTGCTGCCGTTACTCAGCACTTACATGCCTCTGTGAACAGTTTATTAAAGAGCGACTTGTAATTTGCCCCCTGTTCTTGTGGCCCATTTAGCAGTATGACTCAACTATTCCAGCATTCCACAATATGGCCACCCTGAGCTCTCAATCTAGAATGGATCACACCCATCACCACACATTTCTTTACACACAGACATTTACTTACCTGCAATTAACAATGACGACCATGTCTGCCTTTAGCAAGCAACAAGCAAGACATCTGGTCACTCTCCACTCTGATCCCCGGAAGTTACGCTCACAAGTTTCCTCATTCTTTGATTTGTAAAATGTCTACCATTAGGGGTACAATTAGTACCAATCTCCTCACACGTTCAACTCCCCAGAAGCTCCATTGCACAAGACAAAAGTGACAGCAGTGCCTATTACTACAAAATCTGTTTGTTTTCCCCCTCTCTCAATAAGGTTCTCTCAGGCCTGGAGAGTTCTTCATCGACATTGGATCCATACACGACAAAGATTTTCCATTCCATTCTGCCTTATATATTGAATTCTATTATCAATAAATCCCTCGATGCAGGTCTTCACCGCAGGCCCTGTCAACACTCTGTGATCACACCACTATTATAAAAAGCCTCTTTAGCTGAGCCAGACAATGATCCACAGTCTCACAGCTTCTTTTAGCGGGTCATCTCTTGGAAAAGATTGTGACACAGCAGCTGCGAAATTACCAACATCCATGCCACGAGCTAATGGGACCAAGACTGCCTTCCTGTACATTCAGAAACCACTTGTCAAACAAGGGAGGGGGGAAGGCAAGCAGACAGCACTGAACTTGCTTTATCTTTGCGCTGCATTGATACCATAGACCACAGGGTCCATTTCGATTGCCTTGCCAGCTGTTTTTCCTGCCAGGTCCAAGCTTCTCCTGGAGGACATCTTTTTGGATGTACAGGTTGCAGTAGGTTAGGCATATTTATTTATTTTATTTTATTTATTTGTATTTATATAGCGCACATCTGCCCTGGGGCATCGTGGCGCTGAACGTAGTCTTACTTGTTACAGGCATACATAGTGTATATATAGATACATGCAGATGATATAAGCAGTTTTAGTACAGTAGTGATTGTTTACATACAGTTGTGGTAGAGCAGTTGGATAAGTGGGGCGGGGGAGGAGGGGTTAGTTAAACAGCGTGGTTTTAAGTAATCTGCGGAAGGCATGGTATGAGGCCTCAGGTTGGTGACCTATGGGGTCCTGCAGGGCTCAGCCTTCTCTCCATTTCTCTTCAATGCCTATATACCTCTCCCGGTGGGTTTGCTTTAGAAGTTTGGTCTGAGTCTCCGACGTATGTGGTCCATACTCATCTGCTAATCAATCATGACCCGCGCAAAGGCACATACAAGGGTCTGAATTTAAGTGGCTTGAATATTTTGCTTTGTTTTGTTTTCTAAACAATATTTTAATTGTCTGATTCATTTTCAGCAATCAATATTTCTGATGAAGGTCTACCGGCCGAAACACGTCAATTAGGAACAGTATATTCCACCTACCAAGCCTATTTCCTTGACCTTCTGAACTGGGTCATGCTCCAGCCCACTCCAAGCAGTTCCGTAACCTGGGCAACCCATCGTCCTCTCTTTTCAGCCCAGTGTCAGTGCTACCATGCAGAGCATTCCATTCCATCTCAACCTCATTGCCGAACTGTGTCCACTCTTTAGCCCAATGCATCGGGCTTTGCTTGTCCAAGCATTGGCTTTTTCACTGATTTCATTTCCCAACAGTGTTTCCAGTCGAGCCACTAACACACTGCTGGACACTTTAAAGATGGTCCAGTGGTGCAGTCAGAATTGTCTGGGCCTCGAGAGACACAAGCATGCTGCCCTGCCTTGGCAACTCAAATTGGGGTGGCTTACCATCTGATTACAGGAGAAACCTGAAGCAGTTATATTGCTATGGAAATCTCTCACCCTTTCTGGGCAATTTACTTGCCATCTTTGGCAGTTCACCTTTGTCCAGCCAGGCTTCTTATTAATGAGCTTGTACCACTCTAGGTAAAGTGGAAAACTAGATGTGGCTTGTCTTCAAGCCTGGGGAGGGGCAGTCTGGCAATCCCTCCCTTCTCCATTTCTCATTTGCCCACCAAGGTAGTATTTGTCAAGCAGAGTGCTCTTTATGCCAGCATGGCTGAATGCAATTAGGTTAGTCTGTTCTAGCCTGGCCTACTCTTTTGCTGCTGTCCTGCTAGCCCACGAATTTTATTTTGTGCATATATATTTGTTCTGCATTGTTTTATGTTGTTTTTACATGCGGCTGGAAGCTGCTTGTTGGTCTAATATGCTTTATAAATAAATAAATACATAAAATAAATACAGAATTTTGGGGTTTTGTGTTTTGGATTAGCTGGTTACATTTTCTTCTAGTCAAAACACCAAAATCTATGCATGCATCCCAACGCTCACTATCACTCACCCTTGTAATGAAATATCTCTAGATGCTGTCAAGTTACTTCTATACGTTTTAGTCTCCCTGACTTTTCCCACTCTAGTTGGGCCTATTTTCCTTTCCACCCCACAGACCATGGACGGATTGCCACCGTGGGTGGGTGGGGTCACAATTCACCTATACAAGTACAAGGCACGGTGCTCTTACTGCCACTACGGTGCTGATGTGTGCACTATTAAACACCAATAACATAACACAGTCCAGCATCTCTTCCGTTAAAATGGGCAATATAGTGGGCAGTCTCTCCTGGATTTACCAATAAGCTAAGAATTTGGGAATAACTTTTGACAGTCACTTCTCATACATCCATCAGATCCATATGCTCCCATGGAAAAAGTACTGCCTATCGCACTGTGCTAAGAAAAACATTGTATGCCTTGTGATGTCACAGGGCACTGAGGTCATTTTACACAGGGTTGTTGAGTACTTCCCACATGGGTCTCTGTCACTGTATGATTCACTAATCGCAACTGCTGTTAAATATGCACGCTAGAATGGTAGTTGCAATGAAACTTTGGGATGGAGGACACTGGCGTTCATAGCTTCACTTTAGCAGCCAAATTGAACACATAATAATTAAGCAATACATCCCGACTTGGGGGGCATTACCGCTCAGGTAATGCAGGGACATCTTTGGGGCCCCCCTCCACCAAACCAAACGAATTAAGGGATCAAGAATAATGGTTGCAACCCCCACCCGTTGCGCTCAAAGCCTATAGGTTGATATGCTGTCTCTCAGCATAATGAGCACTTTTACTCCCTTTAAGTCCCCTTACTCTCTTCATCCTTGCTCTCATCAGAATGATAAACAAGTAGCATTTGAAGACCAACATTAGCAGTCTACGGATAGGTTACTGCTAGTATTAATGCAGGACCATATTAAAAAAAAGGTACATGTCACCCATAATAGACAGAGAACTCACATTAGCTGCCTCACAGAATGCAAACGTGCTCAAGCATGGATAGAGGAGACCAATTGGAAGGAAGGAGAACGCTACACATACCGTAGCATGGATAGTGGATGCAGATTAGAAGCTCCCAGGAAAGTGTCTTTATCCAGACAAATTGAGATTAGAAGTGGGATATGGTTTTCCAATAGTGTTGCCATTAGATATCAAAGGAACAGATGCCTGTGGTGTGGGATATGAATATGCTCACTATTAAAGTGGAAGCAACCCTATAGCCACTGAAACCATGAATAAGTCTTCTATGAAGATCATACCATGAGAAGGAAATCACTCTGAAGGGCTGACAATTTTGAAAGGTTCAGGGACTGGCAATATAAGATTTAATGAGATGCCCAAGATCACACATTGGTTAAGGGCTGAAGGGGTGGAACTGGGATTTGTGCCAACACTGCAATTTCTGCATTTGAACACTTTCTTTTCCAGTTCTTACCATTAACTAAAACAATCTCATTTTTTAAAAATGGACCTGGAATGTACACAAATCACATTACCAAACATGACCATTTTTAACAAAATATTATAGAAGGGTTCTATGCAAAATGGGAATGGTTCTAGCTTCATTCTCTCCATCATCAAGGGAAATATATAAGTACCAGCATACCAATCGATGTGATTTAACAAATGTAATCTGGGTTTGTCTTTTGTATTTTAAAGCTTTAAATACTTCCAAAACAATGGCTTGTGACATTTTCATTTATAAATGTGCATAAAAACCTTTGACTTTTACCAAAAGGCTAACCGTTTTTTGTGTCAAACAAGCAGACCTTGAAATATGCTTGCCTAAGGCCTGCAACATCTGGTCCGCTCTCTTCTGTCTACCACCCCTTCCACTCAAATGGTCTGCATAAGAAGAAAGATCAAGTAATGGGCTAAACAATGCCAGAAGCATGCAAGAAGGCAAATCTCACAGAAGACAGTCGAGTAATGTAAGATATATTAGATGATTTGACCAGGATCACTGTATCATCTGCTGGCAAAGCCAGGATACAAGCATGAACGCTTTTGTTCCATTGTCTTGAATTTGGATACTTATTCACCTATTGGACTAACAGTTTATGACATCATTGGAGGCGATTGCCTAGGTTTTACAACACCTCACCTGAACAAACCAATTTCTAGACCTTCACCATACGGAGGACAATTTAGTTTTTATAGCATTCCATATCTGGTACAGGTACATTGCCGATACCAGCAGATGTTGTTCTGCAAAACCAAGTACATATGCAGGCAGTTTTATAAACTTCAGACATAGGAAAGGCTCAGCCAGCCTCGCTGGAATATGATATTATAATTTTGCATATGAACACGTATCTCTGCAATGGGTGCTTCACACACTGAGCTAACCTCTGAACCATTGTCGCACTCAATTTATCAATATGCATTTCACTGTTGCCTATTGCACATGATCAACATAATTCCCACAGGAAGGTAAGAATGCTACAAAGTTGTGCTGTAAGGAACACACAAACTATGTATACCACAGTGAACACAGAAAACAATACATGATGAATTGATCAAGGCAGAATGTACTTGTCAAAACAGAAAGGCAATGGGATTAAGGACTCAGCAGCACCCCATAAAATATCCTGATGTGTGCTATTTAAGACTGGTTAACAATGTAATCTTACTCCTTCAGATTAGGCAGCCTTTTTGGGGCCCCCCTCCAAGGTGGGAGCCCTGGGCAAGTGCCCCTTTTGCCCTCCCTTAAAGACGTCTCTGAGGTAATGCCCTGGGGCGTAAGTTAGAAGCCTGAGTGAAGCAAGAGCTTCAACATTAGTCCAGGGCCTGACCGGTAATGACTCCCACCCCCCAGCAAGGGGTGTACTGGTATTCGTATCCTAATACGTTGTACCAGGACACCAATCGTTTTTTTTTCAAGTTCAGAAACCGGGTGTTTGCCGTTTCTCAACTTGAAAAAAATTACAATCCAAGATGGCCGGCATGGAAGAGGGAGAAGGGAACTACATGTATTCCCCTTCTCCCTTTCCATTGCGCCCATTGCTGCGACAGGGATGTGCTGGGAAATTTAGTGTTCCCAGGCGAGGGACTAGGGAGTGGCAGGTAAGTGGGGCGGGGTGGTGTGAGGGGTTGGATATGTGTAAAAGGGTGGTGGTGGACAGGGGGAAGAGGACACAGGGAGAGCGCCGGCAGGCACTTACCTTGGCGCCAGAGGGGAAGATGACGGCCTCCCACTCTGAGGATGCTCAGAAGGGGCTGGTAAAGCCCACATTCTGAGCCTTCTGATTTTCTGGGAAGCCTCCACACCCCCTTTGCCGGGTACTAATTGACTTTAAGAGACTGTGTACTGTGCCCAAAGGCCGTTTCAACACTGGGCCCTCATATCTAAAATCTAGTTTACATAGATATCAACTAAGTAAAAACCTGAGATCTGCCAATCTCACTTTAATATCCACCCTGAGCTTCCGAATGAATGGTGATGGAGCAGTTGGGCGCAAATACTGAAATATTCTACTAATTGACATCAGAGCAGAACCTTTGAAAGGGTTCAAGAGTCTAACAAAATCTTCAAACAGGCTTTCCGGGACTGGGCATATCCCCCATTCTCTGTAAAGCGTTCTGCTAGATTTCGCTAGAATTCGGTTCTAATGTTCACTTCTGAGTGATTATGAATACACTGGCTTGCTTGCATTGTGGCTGGTTATGCAATGTGACTGGTTCCTCCCTGTCCTCGCGCTCCCTGTTCACTGAAGCAGCCTGTACTCCACCTACCTCTCTTACAGGAGCAAGGAGCCAAGGTACCATTCAAGAAGTGCTACATATGACCCAGCAATCTGACCTAACATGTGTACAGCAACTCTAACAGTACTCCAAAAGTCGTGCTCTTCCCAGCAAGGACTTGGACTTCTGAGTTAATGTCCCTAAAATAGGGCTATTAAACAATGCATATATCAGTGTCTCTGTATAGGACATGCACAAAGTGCCAACTGCAATTTCATAATAATGCTCATTTATATCACACTGAATGCCTAAGCGCTAGATCAGGAATCAAAGCTACCCAAGGGTTTTGGCGTACAACAAATGCAATAAATAAATAAATAAATAAATAAAATAAAGTCATGTTTCATGGCATGGTCTTAGGCTGTTCCTGAGCTATTCTCAGCATCCATTCATGCCTCGACAATTATCACTAGTTATTTGTCCATGGTCACATCAATCATGTAAACAGGCAGCTTCCATCTTGTTTTATTCTGGCGGTTCTGAGTTCTAATATGTAGCCACAGTACGGCCATCAACCTTCTGAACTCCCGAACCATGGTTGAGTTTATACATTTGCGCATTCTCTTCTCACGCCTCACCATGTGCCTTGTTCCTCCCACCAACCCAAACTATGCATCGGCTGGGGCGCGGCCCTGCAAAGAACATCCATGAAAATCTGCTCACAACTCCCACTGGTGCTACTTTGACAGCATCCCATAAGATTAAGAACTTGGAGCATCATTAACAGCCTGAGAAAGGCCCAGTATTCGTTCCGTTACCCTGATCTTTAGGAGGAAGGGGTTGCGGCTGTCCTTTCTTTTCCTATGCCCCAGACCCCTTTCACTGTGGGACCACCTGCCATGATGCTTTAATACTTGAGCACTGTTAGAGGACCATGGGAAGTTTTGGTTCACAGTCCACAAGCCAAAATGTTGGGGGCGGGGGGTGAACGACTTACCACCAGCAACGCCAAGTGGTTTGATAATATTAGCAGCAGAGGAATGACTTGAAGTTATCAGCCATGCTCTCGAACCGCTGTGCCAGTGCGCCTCAGGTTTTGGACATGTGACTGAGTTAGTGCAGAGAGCATATTGTAATGTAACTCGCATTTTGTGTAAGATTATGATGAAATGTGTAACTGCCGAAGAACTAGGGAATTCAAATTAGCCAGAAGTCTGATTTGTGCAACGAAAGCTCTTCTCGCCAGAAGGATACCTGCTTTCGGCTCTTTATGGCACCCAACGTTCCCTCTCCGTTGTACTGATTTATTATTCATTGTATATTATATTATACCATATTACTGATTCTGAAAAGCGCCTTGGCGAAAGCATTCTATAAATGGCCATAAATACACATAGAAATAAGAAACATTGTTATGTCATGTGTATCACCTGCACAATGTAATCACTGCATAACCAACCAAAACAGCATGAAGCTTTAATCTGAGTTAGTTATACCCTCCTTGTCCTTCACATGTAACAGTAGCCACATATGATGATCCTCAAGGCTCAACCCTGTCACCACGACACTTCAACATCCGCTTGGCTCCTCTCATGAGACTCATCAAACGGCACAGGCTTGCATGCTACAACTATGCAGATGATACTCCCAGTGTCTGCTAAATCATCACCAGCAAGGACATAGGCCCAACCCCAGTCAATTGCCTCTCACAAATCAATGCATGGATGACCAACACCAACCTTGAACTGAACCTGGATAAAACTGAAATCATGATCACCTCCAAAAACCCTTCTATCCATTCACCTCCATACCATGGCTTATGGAAATGGGAACCAGATAAGAAGCCTGCGAACAGTTAAACAATCTTGGAATCCTAGTGAACCATGAACTAGCACGGACACAAAGAAATGCTTCTTCCACCTATGATCTTGCAAACAGATATTGTCCTTTCTCACTTTTCCACAGAGAACACTCACTATTATCTCATTTGCCATGTCAAGAATGGCTATGCCAACGGAATCTACCTTGGCATGCTTGACTACCTCACCAGAAAAAACGACAACAAATCCAGAATGCAGCAGCAAGTCTTCTTCTGAGACTAAACAAGAGAGGACACATCACACCAGCACTAAGATCCGCACACTGGCTACCAGCCAAGAAACAAATGCATTTCGAAACACTCTGCATTCTTCACAGAGCCATTCATGACTATGGAGCGGAATTCCTGCAAGAAACAAATCTCCATCTACAGACCAAACCGTTTCCTGAGGTCTAGCAAAGACAAACGCCTTGAACCCTGACGTTGTTTGAAAATAAAATGTGGTGTATCAGCATTTTCAAGCATGTCAACGAAACTCTGGAACTCCATCCCCAAAGGAATACACACAATAGAGGAACACCTGACCTTCAGGAAAGCAGTAAACACATGGATGTTTAACATGCCAAGCTAACTCGCAAACCATAGGCCATTGTCAAAGAGAGACCAAACATAGCTGAAAACAGCACACTGGGTTTCAGTTACCCAACAAATGACCTGCATGACTGCCATTTAATCTCATGCCAGGAGGATTGCACTCCTTCTCCCACTAACCCATGTAAAAACCCTTCATACTCATGAAAACATACCAGATGCAAACCAACCATGCCACACAAATATGACACGTATCACAACCCCCAAAACCAACACCAAACAGCAGAACTCCACATCATCTCCACCGACTCACACAACCTCAACATGACCAAGGCATCCTTACATCATTGGCACACAAGGACTCCCATATGGATGCAAACATCTTGCACATCCACCAAAGCAATACCACCAATACCACCTAGAAGAATATCCGCACACACTGACCGTTTTTTTCTGAACGGAAACACCCAACACAATAGCAAAAGGAGGTCTCGTCGCCATCCCCATGAGTCGTCTTCAATGAGGGCTCTTTCTACACATATCAGACAGCAATGGTTCCATCTCCAGCACAGTGATTTGATCTCCAGGTCTTCTTCTAGGTACCACGGAATTCATTTTGTAAAAATGAGAGTTGGACTTGTAAGTGCAGCAAGTTCTTTCCCACTCATGTGCCTAAAAGTTCCATGTGGTGTAGTTCTAATTTGACACACTGATGGTGGTCAGACACTCCTTGTTCGGTGCGCAACACAACTTTTTCCTCTCCGCCACTGGTTGTCCACCTCAGTGCTTAATCCTTGTGGAAGCCCTATGTTCAAAAGATTTTGTGCTGCAGTTCTCTGAAGCTGATGGACATTGTCTTTCAGTACCTTAGACCCCAGCAGCCCGCTCATGTAGGCACTTTTTATGTAGCCCTTGCATTGCTGGCTCCATTCCTTGGTTTGTCACTCCAACAGGGAACCAAGACTTTGTTGCTATGGAGCGGAAGAGTCTTGGGTGAAAGTGCTTTTCTTTCATCTCTGTGTTAATATTTTATATATCCACCCCACTCTAGTGTGATGAGGACAAAGGGAAAGCACCCTTGATGCTGGCTGCTTCAGATAGCTTTAAATCTCAGGACGAAGGAGATCTGGAACAGCGCCTCTTCATTACACCTCTGATGTGGGCCATGGGCCGATTGTTGCTGCAGCCCAGTAGAGACGGTGGGCAAAGTCCCCTGTTCTCTGCAAGGGGAGGTGTTCTTTCTTGCCATGCCTGTTCGGAAGAAGGCTTGGACAGGGGGTGATACCATCCTTTCAGGATCCCTCATAAGAGGAGCCTGAATCTAAGAAAGGACGTTTATCAAATGTACCGATCAAGGGACCATCTGAAACCATGCAGTCGCAAACACACCCTCTGCGTTCATTCTTCTGGACATATTGGACGTCTTTTCCTCCATCAGCCACACAACCTCCTAAAAGGACAGGAGGGCATTGAACTAGAGTAAAGCTTGCTCTTCTGGGGCCTCCTTCCTCTTGAACTGGGACCTCCTACCCAACCTGCTTTAAGTACCCTTCTTCCCCCAGCAATAACACACGTGGAGCACCTCCCGGGTACAGTTTATCATCACTACTTTCAACATTTACATGAACCACTCTAGGAAATCATCAACAACTCATGCATCACCTTCAACAAACTCACAGACAATACTAACATCACCTACAAATGTACCCAAACCACAAGTTCATACCAACCGGACCTTGGTATATGCATCTCACACATTGACTCATGGATGATGACACGTCAATGCAAAATAAACCAAGCTAAAATAGAACTGACAATATAAATCACCAAAAATATGCACTGCACAACCTTTCCTTTGCCCACAAAAAAATGGAAACCTCTCCCCAGCAGAGAGAGACAAACACCTTGGATTACTCATTTACTGCCCCTAACACAGGGACCCCAAGTAAAATCCATAGTAAGAAGCTAATACTTTCAACATAGACCATTCACCACATCTCATTAGATATATAAAATTCCCACATTAAACCATGTCAATCATCAACCTGGATTACAACAACAGCAACTATCTGGTCTTCACAGAATCTCCGCTAACCCATTTTCAAAGACCTCAAATAACAACAGCTAGACTCCTCTAGATACTAGCGAGCTGGGAATAACAGCAAATACATTCTACTGGCTCCCTGTCAAATGTATAATCCATTTCAAGAACCTCAGTATCACCCAGCATGCTTTCCATGGCACGGGTCCAGAATGCACCAAGAGGAAATGCATCGACTACAAGCTTCGATCCAGCATTGCAGCCCTACAAGCAGTCCGACTCTTCCACCTGACACATCCAGGATGATCCTCATTCTTGTTTCTGGCACCAGCCTATGAAACACCATGCCCAACCTACTTCGGACAGAGGAAGACCACCTGACTTTCAGAAAATCTTTCAAAACATTGCTGTTTGTGAGACTCTCACATACAAATTAACATGGACATGCATTTTCCAAAGAACAGACAGTGGTACCGGGAAAACCTCCCAGACAATGGGGGCCTTGTGGAAAAACTCAAAGTTCTTGTGTTCACCGACTGGATGCCGCTCCTGTATCGTCTAATGGGTCTAGTTCTCTCCCTTGTTGCCCTTCCTTTCTGCTTCTTCGCTGCCTTTCTAGCATCCTGGAATTGTGTCGTTCCATCCCTTTTCCATCTGTGTGGATTGCTGGTCTCCGGCTTCCCCTTGTGAATTCTTCATGCTCAAGTTATTACTCCCCAAGATGAGTTGTTTGAAGATCGACCAGGGTTTCAAGGCTTCATTGTTCAATGTTGCATAGTACCAGCAATGGAGTTTTTTTTGCTACCTCTTTTTCCTCTGCATTTTCAATCTTTCTGGGTTTCTCCCCTATTTGATGGTGTTCTCCCTCATCACTGAAGCATTTTGGATACTGTGTTGAGTCCAGGGAATTAATCCCCTCTCCCCAAAGGGGAGTCTCCCCTATGAGGCTAGGGATGTGAGCCCACTCAGCAACACCGTTCCTAGGGGTCGAGGCAAGTGGGACCTCATCGGAAGGTACTACCCCTTTGGGGCAAGGACTTCTGTTCGTATGAAGAACTCCCTAAGCCATTCCCTGTGGTGGCATGTATGAGAACATCCAATATGAATAACTGTATACAACTCAGAGACTTGACATATTGGTTCAGACAAGAAAGAGGAGCTGTCTCTTTAAGGAGAGACCTCCATTTAACTAGGACAAATAAACTCAAAGTATAGGACACGCCGAGCCGTGATAAAGTGGAGAGAAGCATACGCAGAGGTGTAGGCAGGGTAGGGCCTGAGGAGCAAGGCCCACCCAAAATCTGTAAATGCCCACTCAGCAGCGCTGTGTGGGAATTTACAGATATTTTTGTCAGTGCAGTGGGCCCAACTACATTAGCATCAGGTCCCATTTGCTAGACATTCCTGGCTACGCCTCTGAGCATACTCACACAGGGGAAGCCTGAGAACAGCGTAACACCTGAGAGAGGTGGAGCCGAAGAAAGGCAGGAAGCACGTGACTTTCGAAAGAGCTCTGAGTGTAAGAGCAAGATGCTAGAGGTACAGCATCTAAGGAGGCGGAGAACCCAAGGATGTGGGAACTCAAGTCCCAGTGGTGGCATAACCATGACTAACTTTGTGGTGGGCAGTGCACTCATATAACAACGTAGACACCACTTGCCTGAGGAATCAGCAAGACAGCCTGTCATACGCAGGGATACGGGACCGTCAAGAGGGAGCCGAGAGATAGCGAGACACCGGCAGAAGCAAGAAGATGGAGAACAGGAACGAACAAAGACCTGAGCAGGTAACTTCCCCGGAGACATTTCACTGCAGATACCAAGGTAATGGGGAGAAAAGGAGAACCAGGAAGCCGCTGGGAAATGATTAGAAAATCAGGAGAAAAGTGTCTGAAATTGACGAGAACTGAAATATAAAGTTAATGAAGTGGAACTGTAATATTCTAAGAAAGAACATTTTCTTTAAACTTGAAAGAGAGACTATTGAAACTGAGGCACAACTACTGTGGGAAGAAGGGAACATACCAATTACTTTAAAGGCTGAAGAGCTTAGTGATTCAGAGGGAGACAATATTCCAATAAGAGAAAGAGAATTCTATGAAGTAAAGGCAAGTGAAGCCTATAAAAGCAAAGAGACACCAACCAAATCACTCCAGGAGAGGGAGAACAGTAAATGTCAAGAAAGCATATACCCCATTAGAAAGTGTATGTTAAAGAAACCCAAAAGGCAGATCAGCCTAGGAAAAAGGATAAGACTGAGAACTCCAAGTGATCCCTGGAAGCCAATCCCGAGGGAAGAAGGAAAACCGGAAGACCTTATGAAAAAGTTGCAAGAACTTGTACAGAAGGTGACAAAAGACTATTTAAAAATAGCATACTAGCAATATCCTTAAAGCAAAGGAGAACTCTATGCAAGACACAATAAGGAGAAGGGAGACATTCTTCTGACCTTATTTTTGGTTAGAATAGTGGTAGGGTCCGTTAGTATTAGTTTTTTGGACAGCAGATGTGTACTTTTTCTGGTAACCTCCTGACGGCAGATCCGCACCTTAGTTATTCATGTAGGCAGGGAATACCCAATAGCAATAGGGAATGATAGGCCTTTTGATTATTGTTTAATAAAACTAGCTGAAATTGGATCACAGTGTCCCCGTCCTTCTTCTGACCTGCCACAATACCCATAAAGACCGGCTTAACTCACCAGATCTTCCAGGTACCCTAAAGTGCAAGTAATGCTGATGGCTAATAGTCCCCCTTTCATTCCAGAACCATGTGCCAGTACTCCACCTTAATGGCAGAAGTGCAAGACCACTTCACATGACATTCTTTTGAGGAGTGCGAAGTGTCCTGGTTGTAGTTTCCAAGCATCAACCCTTTCCTCCAACCCTCCTATCACATCTAATACTCCAGTGGCCATTCTGCCGACACCAGCTATGGAGGCTCCACCTTAAAATACATTAAAGAGGGATGCCTGAGCCATGAAAGGGCCGGAAGCCCCCTCATCCTCTCCCCCCCATGGAGGCTAATGGCATAAAAGGCATGTCTAAATTATCTTTATGTGCCCAGCTGGAGGGCACTCAATATTTTTTCTCCCAATTCTTGGAGTTGATGGCTTACAGTTCTTTCCATGCCAGTGTGATTGATGTAGAAAATGGCACTCATCTCAGGATGTGTTCCACAGGAGGCCTCGGCACCAAACAGGAGTACCAGGTGCAAGAAATTGATCCATCAAGGGTGAAAGGGATACCAGTGACTTCTGACCACACCGGGAGATCTGTAGGCAGCACCCGGGGCAACATGTGCTGAAACATTGGGCCTCATTACGAGTATGGCGGTAAGGCAACAAGGGTGCCGGTATTGCTACCGGCACCGTTGTTACCATACCGCCATACTACGAGTTCTGCTCGAGGGTGCCCTTGCAGCCATCTGGTCCGACCAGGTGGCCATACCGGCACCCACGAGCAGAACTTGATGGTACCGACCGGTGCTACCATCCTCCCCATTCCCATTCGGCCCTATGGGGCCGAATGGGGATGGGGAGTCCCTTATTAACGGCACCCGCAAATAGGCAATTACCGGGTCCGCCAAACTCGACATGACCCGGTAATTGTCCATTCAAGGGTGCTGGAAAAAAATGGATACCGGCGGCAGCCGTGCCTGTACTACAGAACCTTAATGAGCCTGTACATTTAATGAGCCCATGCTGGAACTACAATCTTACCTGTGAGGAAATCATTACACAATTTCACTACCAAAAATCCTGCAATCAAATACAGCAATGAAAAGATGTTGAGGAATCCCAAAGGGAAAGGAAGGGACTTCTTTTGCCCATAAAAACAACCCTGTTAAAGTGTATTACGCTGAATGGATTTTCTTTTTTTTAAAAGAAAACATTTTTAAAATGTCAATCGACAATTTTCCATTTGCATGCTGCACATTTATTGACATCTGGTTGTTGGGTTTATAATTGATGTTTTTGAAATTTGTAATTTCATGAATCCTACAGAAAAACCCGACATTGTCCATATATTACTATCTTTAGATATCTTTTCTCCCCACATGCATTTTAAGGACAGACTGAGGTGCAAGGACAGAAGCTGCCAGGGTTTGTCAGAGGAGAAATTTGGCTCATAGGAAAGTTGTGATCAACATTAGTGGAGGAATGAAGATCAGGCATTGCACATTCTTGAAACTCAGTCTACCAACTTGACATAGGAGAAATACACTCAACACATGGTGACAGGTAACCCAAATGTTACCTATGCTTTCTGTAAAATGGTGCATGTCATCATATTCCCTCTTGATGTTTTGTGTACTGCTACCAAACAGAGGCCAGCCAATTACAGTAAAGCCTTTATTTGACATTTACTGCACACATGTTTGTTTGGAATAAATGTCAAATAAACGTTTCAAACATCTTTGAGTTTAATTGCACTCTCCAGGTAGGTCATTAAAACGACACGACTACCCTGAGTGGTCAGGTAGATTATTCAAGGCTTGTAGATGAGTGAATAGGTATGAAACAAACCACTGATTTCCCAATTTTTCTTTCAGTAATTCAAGAGGTATTACCCAATTTGATCGATTTTAATTGATCGAATGGTACATCTGGCCGTATTCACCCAGTACCATTCGATCGATTAAAATTGAGCAAATTGGGTAATCACTAACGAACATGGGGAGCGGGGGTGTCTCCCTCTCCCCATGTTCAGTATTGATGTCCTAGGGGATTAGCAGGGGTGTCCCCTGATTCCTGAGGATTGGAGGCGGGAGAGGGGAATAAAAAAAATAGAAAAGGGGACCCTGCGGCATCGGATCCGACCCACATAAGAAGGAGGGAACTGATGCTGCAAGGTCAGAAGGAAGCAGACGAGGAAAAGGTAAGTGGGGGTAGGATGGGGATGTTTTGGGGATGTGGGGGACGAGGGGACAAAGATTTGTAGAGTATGGCGGCTATAAAATTGGTTTTGCAGCGAAATTTACTACGGTCAATTCCGTCATAAACAATTTTGCCACGGCCAAATCACACAGATACATTCAATGCAGAAACATACTTTGAGTTCGGATCCAGGAGTATTACATTACTATTGTAATATCTATTGTTTATGGAAAATGACACCACTGCAGCCCTTAAAGTATTTATACAGAAAATTAGCCAGGGTGAATATGGCATTTTGTCTGAAGTGAGTTAACATTACAATTACATGTCTCTTATTGGCTACGGTGAAACCAGGGCCAATCCTGAAGTTTCCATGAAAGTGAAAACTATGAGGTGGTTCTTCGAGGTGGCCTTTAAGTTAAAGTGAGATTGCTATCCTTTTCTTCTGGAGTTAGTTGGCACCACTTATGCCACTAGGCCAAATGCCAAAAACATTAATCCCGCCAATAAGATAGTCACACCATGACTAGCATTGAAAATTCACACCTGGGGAAGGGCACTCAGCCAATCAGGTGGTTGCAACAACGGGTGACAATAAACATTCTCTGTCCGCTCTTTCCAGCCACCCGAGTCCCTTCTCTGGGTGGCGCCATCTTTTTTTAATGTGGGGAGGAAACAGGGGGCCTCTCCCTGTTGCCTCCCCACCGTCCAAAACAATCGATACTCCTTCCACCCCTCCCTTTCACCCCTGCTGTGGTGGGTGAACATGGCCGCTCTCGGCCCTCGCCGAAGGCCCGACCGAAGACTCGGGCTGGCAGGCCATTATCAAACATGTCCACCCCCCCACAGAAGGGAATGAAATCTATAAACAATCCTGGTAGGTGGGGCTGAAGTTCCTGTTACAGAGGCTTCACTTTATAGGTACAGAACAGGGTTTTGCGGTCTCTCTCTCTTTTCTCCATCAAATTTCATTTTTTCTTTGACCTTGGGCAGGTTTGTCTGATTCCATAGATTGATGCTTCTTTGTATCAGTCCAGGTCATCATGCTAGAAGCAGGATTGTCGATCTCCAGGTCTCGAGGGCAGGAAACGTCCGATTTTAAGGTTACCCCTCATTACCCCTCATTAATTTTCACGAGATCAATTTGCATATAATATGATCATTAGGAGTTTCCCGATATCCCGCCGGGATACCACGAAATGGACCCACCATTACCGGCTCCTGATATCCCGGAATTACTGGGATATTACAGGTGCCGGCAATGGCATTCATTCCCCATTCCGTGGAGCCCCATAGGACTCCATTGAGGGGATTGCCGGTATTACCGGCACCAGTAATACCGTTGCCCATAATACCAGCTGTCTTTTGCCAGTGGGAGCCTGATTTACCTCCAGTTCTTGGCTGGCGGTAAATCAGTCAATCACCACCACAAACTTGGGCTTTGCTAGTCCAGAAAAATGCTGATATACGGAAATACTGGCACTTTTCTTCCAGATTGACAGGGGCGTAATGATCCCCAATTATTCTAAATGTATGCAGTTTTATTCTCATGAATATTAATGATCGATATCTTAAAAACATGTCAGGATTCCAGAACCTCAAGACCTGGAGTTGCACAAACCTGAGCTAGAGGTACTGAGAAGTGTGAATGGTCCTGCCTCACCCACCCAAACCCCCACCTGCGTGGAAAACCCCTGGGAGAAATGAAGGTATTTTGATTTAATAAATTGCAATCCATTTTTGAAGCGGCTGTAGTTACAATTGGCTGCCCAGGGATAAGTAGATAAGATAGCAACTGCCGGGCACCTATTATACTTAGGCCTAGCATCAATAGATTGAGTGAATGGCTCATGATTATATACTCTCTTCTCACATTTAAACACAATAACACAATATATACAGCAATACTCACAGCCCATCCTAAACAGGGATATAATACATTATTTTGAGCAATAATATTTATTAGCACCCTGGCGCGAGGAACCGGCCAATTAGATGGCTAGCAACGCTGGCTTGAACTGCCGGTGCAAGCCTGTGTTTCCATGCTGCCTGACGGCCGGCTCTCCCCGTCACCAACTTCCGACCACCCCCTGTCCCTTTATTTTTACTCTACCCCCTTACTTACCTTTTTTTGGGTCAGCGGGTTCCACAGCTGCATCCACTCCTTCTCCTTGTCTCCAGCAGGCCGCCATGGAAAGGGAAGAGGGGCTCTGTATGGAGCCTCTCTTCCCTTTCCATGGTGGCCATCTTGGAAAAGGATTTTCCTTCATACAATGTGACGCACGCTGCGTCCCATTGTACGAAGGAAAATCCTTCTTTTTAGCACCCCGGGTTACCGCTTTGGCAACCCAGGGTGCTAATAGCCTTAATCCCACGTTCCAATGGCTGGAACGGGGCGATAACAGCCCATAGTCATCGTTATCCCTTGTTTTAGCCATTGGAATAGGGCAGTAACACCAGAATCTGTGTAGAGACCTCGGCTATTAAAATTGCTTAGATTATTCAACATTATCCCTCATTACATAATGCGATGTTTGTCAGACTGCCTCAGCACTTCGAGGCCATATCAATGGCTGTTATGTTCTTTACAAATGTTACATAACATGCGCTAACATAGGATATTCAAAGTGTGGACCCATGGCACCCAATACATTCACATATAATGCCTGAGAAAATCAAACCAACAAGGCAGGACACATAACCACCATATGAATAAGAAACAGGCACGCAACATCCAGCAACATCCAAGAGAGTAATTAGTAGTAGTACGTCATTTGTAAAGCACCTTTCACCCTTGGCACGGTCCCAACGCGCTGTTGGTTGAATGCCCTCAGGGGACCAGAGTCCAGGTATGGGAAAGGTGTCAGGAGGTGCTAGGATCCATGTGTGCATATTGGCCAATATTTAGGATATGAGGGGTTGCCACCTCCCGGCTGTTCACCCATGTCGAGCTGGCATGCGGATGGGTGGTAACAAGTGGACTGGAGGAGGTAAGAAAGAGTGGGATAGAGGTTATGTGTGCAACTATGTATCACATTTTAGTCATGAACGGTAGCTACATTCTCCTGGCAGAAGTGTTGTGTGAAGTGTGTTCGAGAGGTGTATGATGGTAAGTGCATGCATGTTTGCGGCCGTGCCTTTGGCTAGTTTCCCTATGCAAGGAGAGAAGAAGTTAATGCATGATCTACAGTCTAAGCAGGGACCCAGGATTAGTAAATCGGCTAAACCCGGGAGGATAGCTCAGCAGCAACGTGCTCACCTTGGAAGCTAGACGACACGGAGCAACACAGGCTCGAGCCTCGGGTCCGTGCTTAGAAACCTTTGGGTATTAAGCGCATTATATATAAGCAACTAAGACATATTCCTGTAACAGCGCCTCAATGCCCACGGGCTGTGAAAGTGCTTTCAAAATGCAAATAAATCAAATAAATAAATAACCACTAAATTAACTCGATTCTTGAAGGGCTTGAATTGTAAAAGCTCCTAGGACAGAGGGAAGTTGCCGTCTGCATTATTCTGGGTTAAATAAATCGCTGTGTTTCACATTTTTCGTGATTCCAAGCATTGCTACCCTTCTTTATTTCATCTGATTCAGAATCCACTATCGACATAACAAATAGCTATGATTTCCAAGACTATTCTGCGTGCAGCTACTTCAGAGCAAGGGGTGCATTCTGAGTTCACCTGGAAGTAAAAGTGTGGATTCCTTGGCTGTATAATTCATTTCCCTAGGTTTGAGCTTGTTGCAAACTGCAATCCTCAAGGAACTGAGTTTGTGTGAGGGCTACACTGCTCCGGTATCTGGAAGCACATCTTAAGATCTTCATTCGGCTACATACTATACTTGGATGGGGCCGAAATACTGGTATTGTGAAATCAACCTGGAGGAATAGTGTGAAATTACCTTAGTGGTTCTTTGCTGAATGTAACTACTGATAAAGAGATTGGGGGGTTGTATCTTACCTGGCTGTTATTGATGAGCGGTTCCGATATCTGAAATGGGCTTCCCAAGGGAGAAGGGTTAGACTGAGGGGGGGGGGAAGAGATCCCTGATTGTCTGCCCATCTTCTGTTGGTTGCCCGACTAGAGTACCTGGTTGAGCGACTGAGTCCAAGAGATCCCTGGTCATAGAATTTGACTTAGGCAAAGTACGGGGGGAATTTGCTTGGTGGAGGGAAGAGCCTGGTTTTGAGGGCGTTACTGAAGGTGAGGTGGTCCTTGTGGAGGTGGAGGTGGAGGTTCAGAGGGAGGGAGTTCCAGATGGTGGGTGCTTGAACCGAGAATGATGTACCTCTTAGTCTGGTGGAGTTGAAGGGGGGGATCACCTGGAGTTGAGCAGAGCCAGATCTCAAGGTTCTGCTGGGATGGTAGCAAAGTGGTTTGTTTTGAAGGAATTCAGAGCCTTTCTTGTGGAGGGGGAGGTGGGTGCTAAGCATGGTTTTGAAAGTGTCCCTTCGTTGATTGGGAGCCAGTGGAGCACCCTGAGTGCAGGGGAAATGTGTTCCCTAGGGGAGAGGGTAAGGAGGAGTCTTGGGCAGAGGTTTGGATTTCGTTGGAGCTCTCTGAGCTGAGAGGAGGGGGCACCTAGGTAGAGAGGGAGTTGGCATAGTCCAGCAGAGAGAGCATGTTTGCCAGGATTGCCAATAATCCATGAAGATAGGCGAGATAGGGCAAGATTCACCTGAGAATGTAGAGGTGATAATGGCCCCTATGAGAGTGGTGTGGTCGATAGTGTTGAATGCTGCTGAGATGTCAAGGAGGATGAGGGGATTACATCCTTCTGAATCTGCTGCTCTTTTCACATCATCCCAGATGGAAACTAGGCAGGGTTTAGGTCCATGGGAAGGTTTGAAGCCAGATTGGGCAGGGTCAAGGAGGCCATGGGATTCTGTATAAAGGGAGAGTTGGGAGTATGCCGTGAGATCTAGGAGTTTGGTGATTAAGCAGTTGTTTGAGATTGGGCAGTAGTTAGAAAGGAGGCGGGGTGGTCCCAGGGAGTGCCTTTGGAGTAAAGGTTTGAAATGAGAAGTTTTTAAAGCTGCTGGGAAAATACCTGATGTTAGGGAAGAGTCCATTATTGATCTAGCGATGCTGCCAGATCAGGTGTAGGAGAAGATTTATTTTAAGAGTGAAGGGAGGCAGGGTCTCTGGGGGATCCTGAGGGGTGGCTGCTGGAGAGTACCTTCAGGGATTCTGGGTGGGAGATGGGGGAGAAGGAGTGGAGGAGAGGACTTAAGAGGGGGCAGTACAAGGGGTATGGGAGAGGGAGAGGGTGGGCGGGGAGGGAAGGATGCTAACCTATAGTTGATGGCAAGGTTTTTTTCTATAGTGATGTTATAGAGGTGTTTCCTACAGGCCATTGCAGAGTTGTGCTCTAGCACCTTGAAACGTCTTCTATGTGCTAGATGGAAATACCAATAATTATCTCAGACCAAATAAACTGACAGACCAAAGGAAGATGCTAAAATACTGCTTTATTCTCATTGAAAGAAAGCAGTGTGATATGACAGCTATCCAAGTAGATTCTCAATGTTCACACATAATTGTGCTTGTACAGAGTTTATATAATTTCACATACGTTCATTTATGATGTCATCCTACATGGCATTTCATAAAACCCATTGCCCGGAGGGATAGCATTTAGGGGAACATATCTACTTATAGAATTGTATAAGGATTAATATTTAATTGGCTGCCTCTTGTCCGTAGTGCACGCCCTGAGCTACTTCTACATACATCACATACTGATTATAGCAGAGAATATGGCAGCGGACTAATAACTGCAACATTGTGTATGAAAGTGTGTCACAGGCCTTTTGATTGGTTGGCAACCCTATCCAACCTTGGACATTTGGCTCCTTAGCAGCATGTAAACAGAACGAAAAAGAGGTGTTCAAGCTGCGTCAGCTTATTCTCTTATTTTCCCAATTAGTCCATCGCATTTCATCGACCTGAAGCTTAGCCAAGGTCTATCGTTTGTAGTTGACCTCGTAGTCTGCTCACTGTT
The DNA here is from genome assembly GCF_040938575.1 of Ambystoma mexicanum. Lineage (NCBI taxonomy): Eukaryota > Metazoa > Chordata > Amphibia > Caudata > Ambystomatidae > Ambystoma > Ambystoma mexicanum. The sequence continues at coordinate 1,097,189,483 of NC_090929.1, forward strand.
CTGGGATATTCAAGTATGAGCACACCACTATCTCAACTCAAGCTCTAATGAATAGTCTTTGTTTTGAGTTCTTTATCACGTGTTAGGAGACCACCATTTTGTCAATTTCAGCCTCTCTATGACTGCTATTTGATTTTATAAAAAAAGGTGCCATTACCCCTTTTGGTCTTTAGAGACTTGCTCACTCCACCTCACATAGGCTTTTCCTTTTGTAGTTGTCCAGTCCTTGGCACCTGAAGATGTTGTTGTCTCTCCAAATCTTAGCAGAAATATGTCTGAGGCAAATGGTCTGTTCATTCCACTCCCTTTGTGCCTCGCATCCATCTCTAGAAATAGCCTACTTGACTTCAGGCCAACGTACTTGCTTATTCTGCACACAAAAACAGCTTCTTCAGCAGTTCTTCAATTTGTAATCCTAGGCTCTTATTTTTAGGTAGCTGAGTGTATTCTTTAGCACGGACTGTCATCCATTTTCTTCCAATGCCCATCCTAAATGTTATGTATATGCCTCTTTTTAACAAGCTTCTATATGCTTTTTCTATCTTGAGTTTACAGTTATTGGTCAGCAAGTTGCTTCATCTTCTTATTTGCATGGTTACTTCATTTTTAGATAGATGTTTCTTTTTGTGTACATTGTCAGTCTTAAGCATTTTCATATCATTTCAACATATGTTTATATATCTTCTTCATGACATCATGTTGTCATCGTCAAATATTTCCTCAGGGTTCATCCACGATTCCCATATCCGCATTTTGGCACTTTGGCAGTGGGCATCCTTCTTTGTGATTTCCTTCTACTTTCTCAACATGAGGCTATCTTCTGAATGGCTGCCTGAGTGCATATCGTCTTTGATACAATCAATGCAGTATGGACATGTTGCATAAACCTGTGCATGGGTTCCCAATTGTAGCTCTTCATCTGCTACTCCAATAAGACGGTGGTGAGGGGGCGGGACTAGAGAAGAGGCATCCACCTGCTCCTCTACATTCCCCCCTCTGGTAGACTATTCTACCATACCTTCCTTCTCCTCTTCTTCAGCAATTCTTGTTACTTCTTCTTCTATCATTTGAGTTGATTAAGATTTGTCCATTTATAATTCGCCGGAGCCCGCAGGCATCAGGACATAGAAAAGAAAAAGAATGAAAGAAAAAAGTACAGGAAGAGGAGATCAGCAGGAAGGGGTTGGGGTTACTAAAAAATAATCGTTTTCACCCCTTTCCTAAATTTCAGCAGATTATTTTCAGCGTGCGGATTTTAGGAAGTTTGTTTCAAAGGATGGTGGCTTGAACAGTGAAAGATCTGCCCAAACCTCTTGCACGCTTACTCCGAGGGACAGATAAGCAGACCTGTGACACGATCTGATAAGTCCAGCTGAGTGATGAAGCTAAACACACTCATTTAGGTAGTCGGGGCTTGGCCATATAAGCATTTATGTACGATTGTCAGGACCTTGAAATGGATCTGGGCTTTGACAGGAAGGGTATATTTTTAACAATACGAACTGTATCATTTTGTAAAACTTCAAGGCACCTGGGGCTCTTTTTACTAGTCGCCAACATCAAGTCATTGAAGTAGTCTATAAGGACGCGAACGAGCATGGCGCAGTTCACTTCCAAAACATACGTTCATCTCATCATATTTTCTTTTCTCTGGGACCTATATCTTCGTCACCCCTCTCAGGTGATCTGCATTTTTTACATGTTCTCCTATACTCCAGATAATATATCGAAAGTCCATTGCTGGTGAACAGAATATTCATGATCCCGCATATCTCTTCCAATCTTAGGGATAGTAAAACCTTGTTCTTGGGGATACAAGAGAACTCTTCTTCTTGATGTTTTCTTGACTACTTTCTTCAGTTTGTGTTTTCTCTCCAGTGCCACTGTTAATGTCAATAATTATCTTCATTCCAATAGTTTGCTTGGCTGTCTTTCTGGCATTCACCAAGATGATCCTTAAGAGACAGAATCCTAGCAACACTAACACTAGTATTGCTCAAAGTAATTTGAAAGCATTTGCCAACCAAGATGGTATCCATGAAAACAGGGATGAGAACCAATCATCTCCTGCCGTCTCATCAGCTTCGCCTTCCATTTTTGTGCACAGGGTTGTTAACATCAATATTGCTTCTGTCAGGGTTCCATTTCCTCCATCATGAGATGGTAAAAAACGAGCAGCAAGATGGCTCGAGCTTGACACAGATACCTCCTTCCATTGCTGTTATCAGAACCAGAACATAACTGTTTGGGAGTGTCATCAGTCTTCTGGCTCTCAAATCTTTGATTGCATTGAATCCTTTCAACATTGCATTAATTGTCTGCAGCAGTTCCCACTTAGTGATCTGCAACCACTTGGCATTCACTGCTGCTTGGAGTCCTAGAATAAATATATATGTCATCATCAAGGCAGTCTTACTGAATAATTAGTGTTCATCAGGAATGTCTCCATAAGCCTTTATTGATTTCAATGAGAAATAATTCTCTCTTTTTAGTCGACGAAGATGAAATGATCTCTTCCTTCTGTTATAGTCATTAATTTTTGGGAACTCCTCAATATCAAGATCACTTTGGGGAATCACCAATGCTGGGACATGTACATTTAGAATGGAGCACACTTCTCCCCAATCTTTAGGCAACTGCATGTAAGCTCTGTATTGATCCATTAGTACTGCAGTTCCTCCATTCATTCCTGGTACTGCAATTATTTCTCCACAACCTTTGTTCTTTACAACATAGACATTGCCATTATTCTTGAAGCAGGTTGTTGCATTCTTCAATTGTAATATAGGCACTGACCCTGCTTCATTATCAACCCAGGTCAGTAGTTTTGCATACTTCGCCCATGATTCCAGGCATTCATTGTTAACCTTTTGCACCTCTGTGGACTGATTCTTTGTTCAATAAATGTGCAGGACGTGATATCAGTCCATCTTCCCATCCATTACTGGTTGCTACACGCCCAAACATCAACAACTGACCTCTCTCCCAGCATCCTGGCTCTCCTAATCTTTCAGTCATGTCTGTGTAGTTCATTCTTTTCATTTCATCCTAGTGCCGTCTCCATTCTTTTTGTCCTGAATTTACGCACCAGCACCTGGTACCCTGAGTATAAACTAAGGGGCTGATTGTCTTTTTTGTTTTCCCTAGACCCCTCTCATTGGTTCCGGAGCTGTTGGACAGAAAAGAACCTCTTTCAGTCATCGTTTTCAAATAATCATGCATTTTGTTGCCTAAAGCCCTTGCTACACTATGAGCATCTGGATTTACCCTTGTTGGGGGAGTGGGAGGAGTTCTCAGGTGGCGTCCAGTCTCTAACTCATGGGGCGTCAGATGATGATCTGAGCATGACTGGTTCTACAGCACATTTAGCGCAAGGGTAGGCAATGAAGCCATCCCTTCTTTAAAGTGGTTTTTAGTTTTGCTATCCTTTCTTTCAAAAGGCCATTTAATTTCTCACAATACCAATTGTATGTGGCTGGTGAGGTGAAGCAAACTTGTGTTTAATGCCTAATAGCAGAACTATGTTTTCAAATAGCTAATTTACAAAGTGCGGTCCATTATAGGATTGCAAAATTTTGCACATACCTCATCTTGGAAATACTTCACACACAAGGAACTTGGCGGCACACGCGGCATCAGGGTGCGTGCATGGACCCACCTCGATCCATCTTGAAAAGGGACATACCACAACTAACATATACCTATAACAATTGCAAGTCTGCAGCATGTCTACATAACCAATGTGTAGATGCTGGAATGGTCCATTTGGTCTGGGAATCACCCCCTCACTGTTCACAAAGTGTGTCATGCAGTACATTTCTGGCACACAATACAGTTTGTAATGAACTATGCCACATGTTCATATAGGTTCGGTACACACCATTGTTCTGCAATAGTAGCAGCTAGACTCTCCTGGGACACATGAGCTGGGTAATGAAGCTGTTCCAATGCTACCTACAATAATGCTAGACAGTGGAGTAACTTTGCTGAAAATGTTGGGGGGGGACAGGGGTGGTGTGGAGGGAGTGTGGGTGTTGGCTCTTAGGGATGGTTTTCAGCCAAATTGTTCGATAAAATTTGGTTGAATGGTAGATTTGACAGAATTCAGTCACCACAATTAGTTCGAAGCCGAAGATACTCAACATGAAGATCTGGGGCTGCAGGGGTGTCCCCCGCTCCCCATGTTCGGTATTTTTGACTTCAGTGGTTGAGGGGGTGTTCCCCTCTTCCTCAGCATTGGAGGCAGGGGACCCAACAAAAAAAAAGAAGAAAAAGGGACCCTTCAGCATCAGATCCGACCTGCGTTAAATAGATAGATCTGACGCTGCAGGGTACAGGAGAGGCGGCAGATGGAGAAAAGGTAAGTAGGGGGTGTTATGGGTGTACTGGCGGTTTGGGGGGCATGTGTTTGGTTTTTTGTACTGAGGTAAAAACGTATTCGTAGCGAAGATGACTACTGTCAATTTTGCTGTGATTTTGTACCTTGGTCAAACAACCGAAATCCCTGAAGGATAACACTAGACTACTACACCACAAGAGTCCGTTGCTGAGGCTCTGTTATATCTTTCATAAGACTGGTGGTCTATCTTTAAAATTCAATTGGACCCCAACACATCTCCAATTGGCCTGCCATGCACCCAGTGACACAACATAACATTTACAAACTTAATTCCAATAGAACATACAAACAATGCATTATTTATCATTCATTCAGACACAAAAGTCAACACACATATGCTTGCATACACTGTCACTCACACACAAATGCACCCAGCACCTCCATTGACATACACTATGTGCACACAAAATGTATATGTACGTATACAATAACACATGGAAACAGTGGTGCAACGACCATTGAGCAGTCCAGACTTCATCACCCACTGATCCCTGAAATCTTGGGCTAAGTGGGCTTGACCTAGCTGAACTATAAAGCCATGGCCGAAAGGAACAGATTCACTGAAATGCCAGAATTTACCTTGATTTTTCCTTTCATTTAAAGGCAGAAGCAATTGGTTAATGCAGTGCAGGGGTTGACCAAGTATACTTGGTATCAATTTTTAAATGCCATATATCTCCAAACTTGGGTTCTGCACAGCACCTTATATGTGTACGTGCTGATAGATTTTTTTCTACAAGATTGTGACTGATTAAAATTAAGGTATGTTTTCCTGTGTTCAAATGGCTCCACGCAGTGGAGTACCAAGCGGGAGAGGCAGTGGGGGGGCAAGATTCCCCCCGTGGCTCTTTTAAGAGCCAGAACAGGACATTTGTCATTGAGACAACTCTCCCATTCAACACATCAAAGAGGATGCCCAACGGCAAAGGTGTCCCGCTGGCAGGACAATGTGTGCTGAGAAATTCCTGCTCAGCACGCTCATTGTCCTGGCAGCAGGACACCTTACCCATTCCGAATGGTAGAGGTGTCCAGCTGCCAGGACATGTCCCATGGAGCTCCGGACAGCAGAGGGTCCTCATGTTGCTCTGTATCAACAGAGCATTACAATGTGAGCGATTAGGCACTGATGGGAGGGAGGTGGGTACTATTAGCAGGGACTTTTGTCCCTTTAGAAATGTGAATGGTAGGGAGTGATAAGAATTAAGAAGGGTGCATCATGTTGCATGCTTTATGAAATAATGACTATGGCTTTAAAACCCAAGGGGGATTTGTTAGGCTCACATTAATCTACATTATGTTATTGTGACTTTGCATGAAGAATGGGGAGAATAAAACTAAAGCCATACTCCCATTGCTCAACATATTTCTATGACAATGTATATAGTGTATGGTTAGTTTTCTATGAAAGGCTAGTTTATTATGAAATGTGGTTTGCTTCCATGGCTCTGCTATAAATAATTATTTAAGCACGTGAAATGTAAATCAAAACCTTAATAACTATCTATATCAACTAAACCTGGAAAGATGTGCGGGGTCGCCTAAATTGTCCACATCCCAGTGTCACCATTTAACCAAGTGTGTGATCCTGAGCAAATCATTTAATCACATTGTGCCTTATCTGCAGCTCTGCGAGTGACTCTGATTCACTTCAAAGCTTATGTTAATGTATCATGGTATTATAATGGAAACGCCTAATGACTATAGAGTTGCTCCACATATAGCAAAAGTGCAATTTAGGTATTTTGCACCACAAAGTTATTTGTTACTTGGCTTATTTATAGCAACTTATTCTAAAGTCACTTCCATGGTGCCTCCAAGTATCAAGGCCTGATGATGCGCCGTGCAATGTCCTTTTCTGTGAAGTCACTTCTGTTGGTGCAATCCATATAATAATTAGGAAGTTTGCATGTATTTTGCCTCAGAGGGCTTGGACAGAGCTCTAATGGATGAGTTTCCTGCATCTGGAATGATCCTGCAGTTTTCTTTTTGTTGTTGTGTGTTAAAATGCCATCTTCCACTAATGTTACCAAAAAAAGTAGATTGGGGAGGGGTGGGTGGTTTGGGGTCGCCAATGAGACCAGGTGGAATTCAACACACTGCATTGCATTTCGTAGCCCAACCCCCCCCACTCCCTACACTTTTACAATGCTGGATACTCCCCTGCTTAGTTTGGTAAGTGAAGCAGTTGTTGGTGGTCTGTAACCTGAACCGTGACACCCATTTACTAATTTACACCAAACCGTCCTGAAAAAGTGTCTGCAAAACTCTAAATACTTTTTTGCCAGTTTGGTGAAGATTGTTTTTGGCGGCAGAGGGAAAAGTTATACAGGGCTCCTAAAAGTGTGCTTTCAACTCAAAATACCATACAGTTCCTTCTGCGCACCTAGAGCAAAAACTGCTTAACAAACGTTCACCATGTTTGGAAGGCGTATAGCACTCATATTCATTTCACATTCACAGAATGTACGACAGTTTTGGGTCACAGGTTTTCTCAGCTTGATTCTTTCCACTCTACTTGGGGATGGCGCACCTTCTGCCAACTTCATTTTAAAATTAGGATGGTGGTGCTTTAGTAGCATCTGAAAAGTGGCAAGACTATTTTTTGAGGTGTTGCAGAGCTGTGGCTTGCCACAGAGAATCCACCATTTTTTATTGTTAGTGTGTCTTCATACCTGGGGCCTTAATGTGTACTCACATTGTCCAAATGTGACATGCGCCCTCACTAGGGTCAGTCCGCATCCAAGCTCCCCAACAAACATACACAAACACAATCAATTTTTATTGAAATTCTTTTTTGAAGTACCTCAGCTCTGCTTTCAAATGCCGCGGGGCCAGGGCTCATGTTACACTGACCTAACCTCTTCGCACTCACACACCTCAAGACAGAAACCAGCAAGCTGAATGAGCTTCCTAGTTCCTGTCTGTGTGTTGCATGAACACAAAGCCGGAAAGCGATTCTCTGTGCTGCGGCCCCTGGAGGTACTGCTGCTAGCGTGGCAGCACAGGTGCCAGGCCCTGCAACACCCAGTTCAGCATTCTTTACTTCACTCTCAAATGCGGTTGGGTAATAGGCTACTGTTGACCTCTAAATCTGCAGCTTCGTTTCTGCAAGAGATTAAGCGCACAAGTAGCGCACGCGGCTGGCGCACAGCGTGCGCCTGCGATAGTCTGCGCCAGGCACGTGCGCTAAAACAGATTTCCGCGCACAGCGTATTCATGGATTTCAAGCTCCCAAAACAGCCGTGGCGCAGAGAATCGCAGCGAGCCTGCAGCAGCGCCAGTAACGCCCCCAAGAACGCCCTCGCGCACGGAAAAGCCATCAAAAGCGCTAAATCATCGCTAAGGGCTGCGCTAACCCCGGACCACTTCACAGGGCAGGCAAACAAGGAAAGCAAAGCGGGCAATCTCCAAATCAGGAGTACGCGGGAAGTACAACACGCGACTAGGCAGGGAACGTGAATCACAGGGGTACGCGGGAATCATCACACGCGAACAGCCAGGGTGCGTGTATTACAGGGGTAGCGGGAAGTCCAACACGCGATGGGCCAGGGAACGTGTATTACAGGGGGACGCGTGAAGTAGAACACGCGATAGGCCAGGGAACGTGCATCACAGGGGTACGCGGGAATCATCACACGCGAACAGCCAGGATGCGTGTATTACAGGGGTAGCGGGAAGTTCAACACGCGAAGGGCCAGGGAACGTGTATTACAGGGGGACGCGTGAAGTAGAACAAGCGATAGGCCAGGGAACGTGCATCACAGGGGTACGCGGGAATCATCACACGCGAACAGCCAGGGTGCGTGTATTACAGGGGTAGCGGGAAGTCCAACACGCGATGGGCCAGGGAACGTGTATTACAGGGGGACGCGTGAAGTAGAACACGCGATAGGCCAGGGAACGTGTATTACAGGGGTACGCGGGAATCATCACACGCGAACAGGCAGGGTGCGTGTATCACAGGGGTGCGTGGGAATTATCACATGCGAATAGGCTGGGTGGGCCCCCACAGGTGTACCCTGTACACCCTCCCCGGCCCCTGCAGGCAGCCCACAAAACAGTGGACTACCCTGCACACCTGATCATGTCCCCCTGCACCCCCATCCACCCGGGGCACCCTCCACCAGGCCCCCACCCATGTCTCCCACCACCCCCACCCCCCAGCAGTGCAGGGGCACCTGCCATCAGGCCCCCATCCATGTCTCCCACCACCCCAACCCCCATCCACCAGGGGCACCCTCCACCAGGCCCCCACCCATGTCTCCCACCACCCCCACCCACCAGCACTGTGGGGCACGTGGCCAGCAGGCAGTCAGGCAGCAGCCGATGGCAGGTGGGAGCGTGCTCAGGGTTCTTGGGGACTTAAATTCGGCCTCCTGGCCAGGAGCGTGGTCTTTCGTGTTAGAACGCGTGGACAGCCTGATAGGGAGTGATTTTGCACCAGAAAACCCCACACTCATCGCGCGAAAACCCGCATCGCGCGAAAACCCGTCACCAGCATATGTGCGTCAATAGTTACCTGCACGTGCAGTGTCAAAGCGTGTGATTGGTGAAAAGTGAGCGACACGCAGGAGTGTCGAAGCGCGTGATTGGTGAAAAAGGATCCACATGCAGGAGTGACAAAGCGTGTGATTGGTGAAAAGTGAGCTACACGCAGGAGTGTCGAAGCGCGTGATTGGTGAAAAAGGATCCACATGCAGGAGTGACAAAGCGTGTGATTGGTGAAAAGATACCTACACGCAGGAGTGCCAAAGCGTGTGATTGGTGAAAATGGGCCAAGCACGTACACGCCGTAAGTGACGATGTACGTGTGGGCCTGTATAAAAGGTAGTGTTGAACACAATTTCCTTGTACGTGCTTTTCGTGGCGAGCGAGTGGGTGAATTCGGTACTTCTTGTCGTTTCACACGCGATTTACTTCACGGCGTTTCCAGTTCGTACTCCCTGTTACCTCTGACAGCTCTTTTCTCTTTTTCCTCTTGTACTGGTTTTCCTGGGCCTGTTCCCTCAAACAGTGTCCCCTTCTACAGTTGTCCTGTCTCCTCAGACAGCGTACACCTCTTCTTTTGGCGGGGGTGTAGCCAACCAAAAGTGCTATTTTTTCACGCTCTTTTACCTGGCAGACGGTGAGTCACGCACGTATCTAACATCTGTGCTTGCCCCGTGTGTAGCCTACCCCTTCAGAGGTCAATCTAGGCCGCGTGTGACACGCATACGTTCATTGTGTTACTGGATGCCACAGCGTAGTGCAGGGTTTTCCATCAGCACACGTGGTCTAGGAGGGGTATTGTGCACGTTCCTTAACTTTTTTGGGGTGCCTGTGCGTTGCGTGACCCGTCATCTTTCCCCAGGGGTGTCATATAGCCTTGCCACTGCACTAGGGTACGAATACCATCTGGTACCCAACCCCTTTGACACCCAATTGCCCAGGACAATTGTGCACACCCACTCCCATACGCACAATACCATCAGTGCCATGGTTGGGAGGCGTGCAAGCCGTAAGGGTGGCAAAGGTGGCCGAGCCACACGTGGTGGCCGTGGAGGATCCAACAGGGGACGTGGTTGTGACTTGCAGGGCGCCCCTGTTCCCCCCAGTCTGGAGGAACAGTCAGGGACACCCATGCCCCCCCCCCCCCCCCAGTTGAGAGTCATGTGGCTGATACCAACCCTGATCAGCCCATGTCGGACCAGGCCATTGTGGCACCAGACCTGTCCGAGGGTGATTCCATCGCTGACATCCAGGTCAGCAGGTCCACTGTACGTGCACCGGTGCACATTGGTGTCATCAGGGCACGCGCATCTATGCCAGATAGGTCATCTGCTGGCCCCCGTAGCCAGGGTGTGGCTCAATCCACCCCACCTCTCATACACCCTGCCAAGACTGTGTCGGTCCTAGTTCATGCACCTCAGATCAGGCCTGACCCCATCCCACTACCCCCAATGCCTGCACCTACTCCCATGCTGAGTGGGCAATCACACACACCCAGTACAGAGTCCACCACGGCTCCTGCCCCTAGTGTCCACAGCGGCGTAGGACACTCTGGATCCCCACCCCCTTCCAAGCGCAAGAGGAAGAGTGCACGTCCGGCACAGGCTGATGCCCCAGACACGGCTGCACAGTCCGGCCCATCAAGGAAGCCAAGCTTCACAGACGCCGAACTTAATGCACTTGTTCAGTATGTGTCAGATCATGATAGGGAAATGGTCATCGTTGCAGGGTCCAAGACCACACATGCCAGACGCCAGGCACACTGGCAGACCATTGCTGACAGAATAAGTGCCCTTGGAGTAGTGAGGCGCACAGCTAGTGATTGCCAGAAGCGCTGGAATGACCTTAAGCGCAGGGCAAAGGATAAGCTGGCCTCAAGTCATGCCGCAACCTTGGTGACTGGAGGTGGGTCCCCAGCACAGGAAATAGAACTCACACCACACGAGTCCGTAGCTGGATCCTACGTCACCGAGGGACAACTCCAAGGTGTGGGAGACCTCCCTGATTACGAGGCATCATCCGGTGAGTGCACATGCATGTGTGTATCATCCATGTGCATGGTGTGTGTGTGAAGCATTCATGTTGGGTGCCTGTCAAGGGGGTGTGTGGCAGAGTTGACAGTGGCACCCATGTGCCTCATCCAGTATGTACAGTGCAACACCATCTGGCCACAGCACTATCCCTACTGGCAACAGTGCACATATGGGCCAACACCATGGAAGTTGCCCTTGATTAGTAATTTTGTCACTACATTGTTGCTCATACTCCCCTGTCTATTCATCTGATGTCTTACATACCATTCCTCTCCTTTCCCCCAGCCATTAAAGTTTCATCTTCACATGCCTGACATGCAATGATACCACATGCTAATGCGTCCTCTGTATATAAATGCCTACCAACATGCAGTCATAATGTGGATGTAGCCTTGACATCCACCTCCTTCCTGGGTCCTTTGGTACCGTCTGGTTTCGAGCCCCATTCCCTCACACTCCATGCTGCTCTTCATGGTCTATCTTCCATGACTTCTACAGTTCAGACCATCGTGCCCTACGCACAACACCTGCTTGCCAAAAGTCAAATGAGGGCAGCCTGCCCTCCAATGCGACCCACCCTATTGCTGACCAGTGCATCTGAGCCTACTCTAAGCTAACTCTCACTGACATCTGCTCATACATGCCTTTGCCTGTCCCATAGACCCTTCACATGGTCCCTGTCCTCTCTCCTTGCCCCTCTTCCACCATCATAGGTGGGACCCGTTGGGGTGTACTCCTGGCCTCCTTCCAATCCTCAGATACCACTAATGATGTGCATGGTAATGGGAGCGTCTCAGTCCAAGGCCCTTAGGCCAACCTCAATCTCCTTGAGAAATGCTACCCACATCTCATCAACTTCCTTACCTCTCCTGCTGTCCCCCCTCCTCTCTCCTCATCAATCCTGCACTGCCTCCCTGCACCCTCCCATGAACCTTCTCCGCCTCCCACTCCAACTCCTACACATGCGGCACCTCTGATCTCTAGCACTCCCCGTAAGTCCTACAAGGCTGTCAACCTCCTCCACAATCACACTCCTTTCACTGCGGCTGCATCAGGCATTCCTCCGATAACTGTCACTTACATGAGGTTATGCACCTTGACATCCTTGGTCTCATGGAAACATGTCTGACGGCCAGCTCTGTCTGCATCCTTGACCCTCTCCTTGGCCCGCCACTACTGTGCAGGGGGGGTGTGCCCTTGGCCTCCCTGAGGGTATTCCTGCCACTGTCACACCTACTTAGACCTACTCCACTCTGGAATGGCTTGTGTGAGGTTTCTGTCCACCACACCTTGACATTCCAAACAGTGCGTACTGTGTCTGGGAAAACTGGTCAAATGTACTACTTCCTTTCTGAGTGTCCTCACCTCTCCTCCTCACTCATGTCCCCAGACACAGAATTCCTCATCCTTGGTGCGGTACGCATCCACCTGCATGCCTGTTGACGCCCCCACGTGACCTTTCTGTGACCTCAGCAACTCCCTCTCACCCTCTAGACTCCCGTCTGTCCCTACTCATTCTGCAGGGCACACTCTTGATGCTCTGATCTCATCTGACTTTCCCCTCTCCGTCCATCTCTGCACTCCTCTCTCCTGGAGTGATCACATTCTCCTCTCCTCCCAGCTCACCCTCAACACCCCACAGGCAAAGCCACCCTCACCACTGTCACACACCTTCTTGGTATTCCGACCCATGAAGTGTGTGTCAGTCGAGGCTCATGCTGCCAAAATGTCCCCCCCATCCAGCTCCCCCTTAGGCTCACTCCCATCCTGACAGGGCCCACTCCATGCTCCACTCCATGTCAGGTACACTGGATGTCCTAGCCACGGTCATGACCACCTGTCTGAAGCCCCATGCCAATGCAGAGTCCTGGCACGACTCGGATCTTGGGAACCCAAACCACAGGTGCCGGGTGGCAGAGAGGGAATGTCCTGCATCATGGCCATCCTCTGGCAAACTGGCCTGCCACATGCTCCAAAGGCAATAGCGCCTCACCCTTCTCACCAAGATGAGATCCCCAATCCAAGGGCACATATCTGCGGCATGTGACAACTCTGCAGGACACATAGAAATCTGAAAGGACCTTGCCGAGCCAGAGGCAGTGTGTACCTCCCCTGTCCCCTCCGAGCCCACAGCACAGCATGATTGTCTCTGTACCCCTATAGGCCACCCCCCCAGCACTTGTCTGCGCCTAACACCATCTGCCCTTGACGTCAAGTCCTACTTACCTTGTACAGCACTTCCAGCCGCCACTCCCCCTTGCACTTCATTGTGCCACCCACCCCTGCACTTGCGTGACATGAATGACACCAGCACCAGTAGTATTGTTGACTGGCATCCCCTTCTGCCCCACCACCCCTCAGTGCTCCGCTGCACCTACAAACATTACTTGACCGGTGCTTCACGAATGCAAAATTATTCCGTTACAGGTGTTGGGGAGGTGGAATCACAATGTTTACTGCATTATGTTGATCTAGACAAGGCACTGTGCATCGTTGCCAATTTGGACTAGCAGATCCATGTACAACATGTATACTAATTGATGTGACGATGCAATGTCAGGACCAGAGTGGTAGAAATCCAAAAAAGTAGCCCTCCTCTCCCTCTTCACTTGGTGGCTATGTCACATGCCATGTGTGTGATGGCATGTGCCTTTGACATGGCAATCACCGCCCAATGTGTGATGGCAGTGCTAGGCATCAAGGTGAGCAGGCGTTGCTCTCCAATCAGTACATAGTATGCCCTGAGCCTCCCCTACAGACCCAGTGATGGTGAATGCATAGGAGGACTCCCAGTCATGTAGGACATGTGTCGTAGGACTACTGCCTATGTTGTTCATCAGCCCTTGTTGCATGCCATGGTGCTAATGCCTGTTTCCATTTTTCTCTTTCATGTCTTTGCAGGGGACGAAGCACTTGTTGATGCTGGGGATGTGGTGGTGGAGCCGTCCCAGGAGGGCAACCCGGGCCGACCTACCACAAGTGAGGGACGTGGTGTGTTTGTGGGTGAAAACCCACAAGTGCTGCAGGCCGTGCTGTCGAGGGGTGTCTCTGGGGGTTCCTCCCCCGAGCAGTATTCAGGTGTAGACTCGGAGGATGACACCTATGTGCAGTCGCAGGTGAGTGTTCTTGGGAGAGAATCTCCTCTGTCCGACCCACCTGCAGCCAGGCCATTGGCCTCAATGGGGATGTCAGTGTCGGCAGGTCAGCCTCCGGTGGTTACGGATGCAGGGCCACACCACCCAATCTCTGATCCTGTTCCTGGGGCTGCAGATCAGAGAGGGAATGCAGTCCTGCAGCCTGAGGCCTTGCCGGCACAGCAAGGCGCAGTCCGCCTTGCCCCAGGCAGGTGTGGTGCCCGTCAACGTGGTGGCCGTATGCCACCTGGCAATACCGTATGGGAGCAATCCATCTACGGTATGGCCACCCAACAGGCAGCATCATCCGAGATGATTGCACAGGCCATGGATAGGGTGGCCACTTCCATTGTCCCCCCAGAAAGGCTGATGGAGCGACTGGAGCAGGCTACAGAGTCCATCTGCCAGGCACACAGGGAGGATATGTTGGCGTCCAACATGGACAGGCGGGCGGCACTGGCGACTCTGGGGGAATCACTTTCCATGGAGTCCCAGCGCCACAGGGAAGCCCTGAGGGAAGAACTCCGTCACCTCAGGTCGACCCTGTTAGAGCTTGAGGCTTCATCCCATAGAAGGACAGAGGAGCAGCTGGAGCGTCTGACACGGACGCTCTCGGCCGAGATGCAGGCAACTCGTGCGGAGGTCAGGTCATCCCGGGAGTTACTGCATGGGGACCTCCGCATGATTATAACCCAGAACCAGAACTACCAGACCCGCCTGCTTGCAGCCATGGAGGAGCAAACTCGTGCTTTGCGTGGGCTGCCTCCCATTGTCACACCATCTTCTGAGGCAGCTCCCCCACCTCCAGAGTCAGCTGCAGGGTCTGGGCAGAGCCATAGCGACTCATCTCCCACAACAGAGTAGCCGTGTGGGCCACGAGCCTATGGGGTGTTTTCCTTTCCCATGATCCACACAGGTGGATTGTGGCGTGCATCCTGTCCTCGGACCTCATAGGTGGCCCCCCCCCCCGCCGGCCCTTTCATGGCCATTTTTTCTCTTTTTCATTTTTATTTTGCAAGAGTGTTGCCTTGTGTGGGTACCTGGGCATACACTGTATTGTGGCTGGGCACATGCAGGCTTGTCCTGAGTTTGGTTTCGATGCTTGGGTAGCAGACATCCACACCCCTCCTGCTTCCCTTTCCATGGGCTTGCAAAGGGTGTGCCCAAGTGACAGCAAATTACACGGTGACATTGGACTCCCATGAGCTGTTGGCCAGTCCATAGTCAATACTGTGTAGACATTCATAGTGTTCATTGTTGTTGCACCTAACTATGCATGATGGTATGATATGTGCCTCTACTTACATATGTTGCTCATGTTTTGCAGGTATTTCACACAGATCTTCACAAGGGCATACTCTCTGGAGCCACACTACATGTCGGTAGATGTGCACTGACACTTTTGCATGGCGCCATCACTGTACATCTGGACGGTGAGGACATACCAGCTGAATCAGGTAATGAGACTACCATTGATTACATGCAATGTGTCTTGTTTGGGTGGGCTTCAGGGTGGGTTGGTGTGTAATTTGATAGAAATTACTCTTACACAGGTGTGTAGTAGTGGCTCCAGGGCGGTTAGCTGCTCAAGTGCGGCTATGTTCCATTTGGGGCACTGCTATTTGTGACACTGGTGTCATGTTGTGATGGCCAGTTTGTTTGCTGTCACATACCATGACATGGTGTCCTCAGTGGCGGGACTGTGAAGGGAGTGGGTGACATGGCAATGTTGTCATGTAGTGAATCGCCTGTGGGAATGCATTTTAGATTGATGGAGTTGTGTCTTTGCGTTGTGATGCATAGCTGGTGTATGTGTAGCTAGGGGTGCACACATATTGACACTTCCATGTTAACAATCTCAGGCTGATGTGTATCTGACAGTTCATTGTCAAGTACTTTTCAGACATTGTCAGGTAGAGTCATCATTGATTGTCAGATGGTATGTGCCAGAGCAGTGTGCACTAGCCAGCACTGTGATTCCTAGGTGAAGAAGTTGGCCACCAGTTGCGTACGGGCTGCCTCCCCCCGTGCCCTTTCCCCTCCCATGCGCAGCGGGCGTGCATGTGGTTGTGGATGTGGGGGCACCACCATGTCCACGGGCAGGCCCCGGCGTGTTGCAACGTTGTGCAGGACACATGCTGCCACTATGATCCTGCACACTATTCGGGGAGCATATAACAGCTGCCCGCCAGAACGGTCAAGGGAGCGAAAGCGTGACTTGAGCACTCCGAATGTGCGCTCCACTATGCCCCGTGTAGCAATGTGGGCTGTGTTGTACCTTACCTTGGGTGGCGTGGTGGGGTTCCGGATTGGGGTCATCATGTGGGGGCTGATAGGGTAGGCACTGTCCCCTGCGGAGGTGGTGATGGGTATCATTAGTGGTGTTGTGTCATGACCCAGTATCTGACATGCATGCATGTGGAGTGGCATTCATGCTCACCAAGCAGCCATGTATCTCCATGCTGGCCAGCCTCTAGGTCCCGGCATAGGGTAGACATTCTGTAGATGAAGCTGTCGTGGGTGGACCCTGGATAGTTGGCATATACTGATGTGATGATTCCCTTGGCATTGCATACAACTTGGACGTTGATGGAATGCCAGTGCTTGCGGTTTCTATAGATGTGCTCTGTTGCCCTGGGTGGACGTAGAGCCACATGTGTGCAGTCAATTGCACCAAGCACTTTGGGGAGTTGAGCCACACCATAGAATTCCTGGATGCACGTCCGCCTTTCTGCATGAGTCCTGGGGAGATATATGTGCCTGCGGACTGAAGGCCGTGCAGTGATGATGTTCAAGACCTGGTGTAGGCAGCGTGACTGCGTGGCCTGTGACACACCACCCACTATGGCACTTGTCTGCTGAAAGGATCCAGTGGCCAAGAAGTGCAGTACATTCAGGACCTTCTGCAGGGGGCTGAGTGCTTGGGAGCACAGGGTGGGTGATGTGAGGTCATCCTCCCACTCACTGACCAGGTCCAGTATGATGTGTGCTGGAAACCTGTACCTCCCATACACCTGGTCATCAGGCATCCCGAATAGGCTGGTTCTGGGTGTGAATATTCTGGCCCTGACTCTCCTCCTCATCCTCCTTTGGTAGCCCACTGCCACTGCTGCTAGGAACGGTATGTTCATCCTGGCATCTGGCTTGTTTATTGAAAAGTGCGCAAATTAATGCCTTGCGCGTGTAGTAGGCAGCGTGTGAGCCTCGCACCCCTGGAATCGGGTTCCCACTCCAATCGCGTGTGGAAATTCCCACGCTGCAGGCATACAGGTGCGCTGACGTACTTGGCTGTGTAAGTGGCCGCGCGCCCCTGAAATACACGTATATAGGCCAATGGCGTGTAAGCGCACTTTTGGGCAATTACACGCGATGAAATACACGTACATAGGCCAATGGCGTGTACGCGCACTTTTGGCCAATTACACGCGATGAAATACACGTACATAGGCCAATGGCGTGTACGCGCACTTTTGGCCAATTACACGCGATGAAATACACGTACATAGGCCAATGGCGTGTACGCGCACTTTTGGCCAATTACACGCGATGACACTCTGACGTGCAGGATTTCCACGTGTGCTCGTCTTCACGTGCTGAGTGGGGAACGCCCGTGCGGATCACGTCAGACGCGCTTACGCGATGAGGGACTCTGGTCCAATAGAATCGCGTATGCGTGCTGACGCACTTACGCGCTAAGGGCCTTTCCTCGGATTTCACGCTGACGTGCAGGAATTTCACGTGCCAAATCACTCCGTATCAAGCTGGCCACCCGAAAACACACGGAACACCACGCTCCTGCCCCGAAGGCCGAGTTACTGCCCCCCAAGTGCCCTGAGCAGCCTCCCACGTGCTATCTGCTGCTGCCTGCCTGCCTGCCTGCCTGCTGCCACCGTGCCCTGCCATTTGGTGCCTGCACATCAGCCATCTGCAGGGGTCCAGTTGCTGTGTCCACCCCTGCTGGAACTGAAGACTCCCAACTGGGATTACATCGCTCCACAGCCCAGCCCCAGGACCCAGTTGCCCACCCACACCTGCCTCTGGGGTTGCCATGTCGGGCACTTCTACATCTGGCACCAGTGGCAACCCCAGGCCAGAGGGGCAGAGGGGCACCAGCTTCACTGCCACCGAAGTTGGTGTCCTGGTGGAGCATGTCCTGGGGCAGTATGATGCCCTCTTTGGATCGTCCCGCGCCAGCAAGGAAGGACGGGAGAGGATCTGGGCCGACTGTGTGGTTGCCATCAACGCGGAGGGGGTGGCAACCCGCAACGTCTTGAAGATCAAGAAGCGCTGGGAGGACTTGAGGTCCAGGACCCTTGTGAAGGCCCGGCGCCTCGTGGAGGGGGGCCGGGGCCACATGAGTTCCATCCAGAAGAGGGTCCTGGAACGCGTACGCCCAGCGCTCCACGCCCAGATCCTTGAGAGGGAGACCCGTCTGGAGTTGAGCGGTAAGTGTCCAAGCATCACTGTGTGAGACAGGGCATGTTGCGGTGTGCTGGTTCTATGATACTTGCCTGTATGTGTGCCATGTGCCATGTATGCATGTATGTGTGCTGGGACATCATGGTAATGCATGTGCGACCAGTGATGTGTGACCCACATGGTTGTTGCATGTGTAGAAATGCGGCATGGGGAGCACTATGCAGATTTGGGACATGAGAGCATGCCAGTCTCTGTACCTGGACATGGATGGGGGTGAGGATGGGTGCTGATGCCAGGTACATATATGGTAGCCATGTCTGTGTGCCTGACCTGCATGTCTGTGACTTGTGCATGCCATGGATGCATGACTAATGTGTGTGACAATGCACAGATTCAGTGACGCACCCACCTTACCCTTGTTTTGCCTGTGTTTGGTGTGATTGTGGCCAGATGGATGTGACTGAGGTGTAGTGTGTGCATGTGATATGCATGAGCCATGATGCATGTGAGTTACATTTCATTGAATGTTTCAAGAGTCAATTGGACATGCATGGAAATGTGCATGGCATGCACCATGCCTGTTACTGTGTGTGTTTTGCCTGGACTGACCCATGTGTTGTGGAGGGACATGATGGAAGTGTACTTTGACAGGGGTGCTCATCTGCTATTGCTTCCTGTCTAGGGGACCATTGTACAGTAGCCTGATGCTTGTGTTCTTTGTCTCCCTCTACGCAGCGGCTAGTGAAGAAGAGGGCGGAGACGGCGCTGTGGAGCAAGGCGGCGGGGATGCCCCCACGGCTGCAGCGGAAGGGGTGGGTGAGCCCCCACAGGGGCCTGCTACGGCGGGAGACGGTGAGGAGCCATCCAGGTTGGTGGTTTGCACAGAGGAGGAGGAGGCCGACACTGGTGCACACATGGGCCCTGGTGGGAGCATCCCTGCTGGTGCAAGTGGTGCAGTCCAGGGCCAGGGGCAGGAGGCAGCACAGGTCACCGTGGAGGGGCCTGTGCATGTCGCTGTCCCTGACCCTGTGAGTGCACCACCATGCACCAGCAGGGATGCCCCGTCCCAGGCCCGTCCGCAGGTAGAGGGGATGTCCATGTCAACTGACTCCCCTCCACCTGCGGCCGTGGGAACCCCTGGCCGCGTGGAGCAGGTCCTGATTGGGGTCGCGATGCGCACGGCTGTGATTCGTGATGCCGTGCGTGCTTCCCGGGAGGAGCACGCACGTCATCACGAAGTGCACCGTGCCGACGTGGCCCAATTGGGATCGGCCATGTTCGGGGGGTTCCTGCATGTGTTGGCCAATCTGACGGCCCTCTCCTCCTCTGTGCAGGCTATCCACCAGTCGTTCTCCTTGCCGTCTTCCGGCCCAGATGCCACCATGGCCCCCTGTGGACCTGCCCCGACCAATGCAGCCAGCTCGGTGGGGATCCCATCCCTGCCACAGTTGGGAGTCGGAGGTCCAGCAGGGGTGGACGACACAGCAAGTGGACCCCAGCAGATGGAAGATGTGCCGGCATCATCGGGCAGGGCACGTGCACGACGGCGTCGGTGGTTACCATCAGCCTGGATGCCGTCGTGCTGGCAGAGGCAGTGGCGTCGCAGGCAGCAGCGGGCTCGACGTGGGAGGCATCATGGCTCAGGGCCATCAAGATCGGAGGGGCAGGCATCGGCCGGAGGGCAGGGCAACCCTGGCATGGCGGTGTGTTCCGTGTGGGAGGAGTTTGGCCAGCGGATAGGTGCGGAGCGGCAGCGGGCGGAAGAGGAGCGGCTCGCCATGGCCAGGGCGGAGATCTCCATGCATCAGGCATTGAGGCGGGCTGAGTGCCTCGAGGAGGCTCGCAGGGAATTTGGAGAGCACATGGGGTTGTCCCTGCGAGACCTCGGGGCCAGGACTGAGTCCCGCCTCCAGGACATTGACGTGGAGTTCGAGGATGCCCTGGCCAGCATCACCAAGTGAGCCGCAGGACTAGCCCGCTGCCTTTGTATATAGTTTTTTAGTTAGTTAGTGCTAGGTTTCCTTTATATAATTTTTTTTTTTTGGACCGCTTGGACAATGGCCACTTCTTTGTACATATTTTTTTAAATAGTTAGTATTAGGTTTAATTTGTGGTGTTGGGCTCATGGACCCTTGAACAATCCTGTAAATATAGTTATTTTTTGTGAGATATATTTTTTAACTTTCATATTGGTCACACCATGTCGTAATGGTTTATCTTTCATTTCATTCTACATGTGTTTACTTTGGACAAAATCTATTCATTTTTCTATCCTTTGTTTTTTGGTTTCTAATTTTTGTTCCCGGACATGGACCTTTTATTTGCTTTACCAGATAGTTGTCAGAGTTTACTTTATTTTTATTTTTAATACATTTTGATATTATCTTACACTTGTGTCATTTTTTCTTTGGTTTCTTACATGCCATGATATGGGTTTTGACATTGACTTGCACCCATTGTGTATGTGTGTGTGGCGGACATGTGTTCTTTTGCTTACTTGCCTTTGGGGTTGTGTCATGTGATTGCATTCACTATGTGGGTGCATGCAATCCTTGCCTGGGTGTTTGTGCTGGGTATGCTGGTCATTACTGCCATTATTGTGTATCGTCAGGACCAGGGGCCAGGGGGACATGGGTGGGGGCCTGGTGGAGGGTGCCCCAGGTGGATGGGGGGTTGGGGGTGGTGGGAGACATGGGTTGGCCATGGGTGGGGGCCTGCTGGCAGGTTGCCCACAGTGCTGGGGGTGGGGGTGGTGGGAGACATGGGTTGGCCATGGGTGGGGGCCTGCTGGCTGGTTGCCCACAGTGCTGGGGGTGGGGGTGGTGGGAGACATGGCTTGGCCATGGGTGGGGGCCTGCTGGCAGGTTCCCCACAGTGCTGGGGGTGGGGGTGGTGGGAGACATGGGTTGGCCATGGGTGGGGGCCTGCTGGCAGGTTCCCCACAGTGCTGGGGGTGGGGGTGGTGGGAGACATGGGTTGGCCATGGGTGGGGGCCTGCTGGCAGGTTGCCCACAGTGCTGGGGGTGGGGGTGGTGGGAGACATGGGTTGGCCATGGGTGGGGGCCTGCTGGCAGGTTGCCCACAGTGCTGGGGGTGGGGGTGGTGGGAGACATGGGTTGGCCATGGGTGGGGGCCTGCTGGCAGGTTGCCCACAGTGCTGGGGGTGGGGGTGGTGGGAGACATGAGCAGGTGTGCAGGGTAGTTCCCTGTGGTGTGTGCTGCCTGCAGGGGCCGTGGAGGGTGTACAGGTAATGCCTGGGAGCTCACAGCCAAATCGCGTGTGCAACTTCCCGCGCACCCCTCGATTCCACGTTCCCTGCCATATCGCGTGTGGGACTTCCCGCGCGCCCCTGAAAGCCACGTACCCGGCCATTTCGCGTGTGCAACTTCCCGCGCACCCCTCGAATCCACGTTCCCTGCCATATCGCGTGTGGGACTTCCCGCGCGCCCCTGAAAGCCACGTACCCGGCCATTTCGCGTGTGCAACTTCCCGCGCACCCCTCGAATCCACGTTCCCTGCCATATCGCGTGTGGAACTTCCCGCGCGCCCCAGTAATCCACGTACCCGGCCATTTCGCGTGTGGAACTTCCTGCGCGCCCCTGATAACCACGTACCCGGCCATTTCGCGTGTGCAACTTCCCGCGCACCCCTCGAATCCACGTACCCGGCCATTTCGCGTGTGGAACTTCCCGCGCGCCCCTGATAACCACGTACCCGGCCATTTCGCGTGTGCAACTTCCCGCGCACCCCTCGAATCCACGTACCCGGCCATTTCGCGTGTGGAACTTCCCGCGCGCCCCTGATAACCACGTACCCGGCCATTTCGCGTGTGCAACTTCCCGCGCACTCCTGCAATCCACGTACCCGGCCATTTCGCGTGTGCAACTTCCCGCGCACCCCTCGATTCCACGTTCCCTGCCATATCGCGTGTGGGACTTCCCGCGCGCCCCTGAAAGCCACGTACCCGGCCATTTCGCGTGTGCAACTTCCCGCGCACCCCTCGAATCCACGTTCCCTGCCATATCGCGTGTGGGACTTCCCGCGTGCCCCTGAAAGCCACGTACCCGGCCATTTCGCGTGTGCAACTTCCCGCGCACCCCTCGAATCCACGTTCCCTGCCATATCGCGTGTGGAACTTCCCGCGCGCCCCAGTAATCCACGTACCCGGCCATTTCGCGTGTGGAACTTCCCGCGCGCCCCTGATAACCACGTACCCGGCCATTTCGCGTGTGCAACTTCCCGCGCACCCCTCGAATCCACGTACCCGGCCATTTCGCGTGTGGAACTTCCCGCGCGCCCCTGATAACCACGTACCCGGCCATTTCGCGTGTGCAACTTCCCGCGCACTCCTGCAATCCACGTACCCGGCCATTTCGCGTGTGCAACTTCCCGCGCACCCCTCGAATCCACGTACCCGGCCATTTCGCGTGTGGAACTTCCCGCGCGCCCCTGATAACCACGTACCCGGCCATTTCGCGTGTGCAACTTCCCGCGCACCCCTCGAATCCACGTACCCGGCCATTTCGCGTGTGGAACTTCCCGCGCACCCCTGCAATCCACGTACCCGCCCAGCCCATATCGCGTGTGGAACTTACCGCGCACCCCGGTATGCACGCACACGTTTATTTTTTCTCTCTGCGCGTGTCTGTGTTTGTGGGTACCCCTTTGTACGTCATTTGTCCAGGAGGGCAACAGTATTGTACATTGGTCATGTCTGTATATAGGTGCTATTTGTTGGCGCGCCTTTTAGCGCACATTTCTTGCAGGCGCAGACACGCTACCGCCTGCTTTCTTGTGGCGGTCGTGTTTGTGCCTGTTTGTGCCTGTGCGCTGCTTTGAGCGTGCGCTTTTTTGCCCTATTCTATTCCATGAATACGTGTTGTATGCGAGCGTGTGGGCGTTCCGCGCACTTGCCTCCTGAACTTTCCCCGTGCCGCCCACATTCTTCCCCATTCCGAGTGTTGTGCCCCATTTTATTCCCCATTCCGAGTGTCCCGCCCTGTGTTCCGCCTACTTTAGAGCTGTGCGCTGCGCTCGGAGTGATGGCGCAGTGGCCGTGGCGCACGACGTTGGTTGACCTGTGCGCCGGCCTGCGCCGCGCGCTTTTTCGGCGCACGTCCTCTGCTTTTCTTGCGCACGGACTTCCATGAATCGACGTGCGCTGGTTTCCCTGCGCTTTGCGCTGATTTTCGGCGCAGCGCACGTATTGGCCCCTCTGCGCCGGGATTTTCGGCGCACATTTATTCCATGAATCGGCCTGTAAATCTGTTCTCTTTGAATGGGCTGCACATTTTATAATTGCTACGGTCTCTGGGAAACTCAAGGCTTCAATACATTTTGCTAATAATCCTGAATGTTGCACTGGAGTGCCATCTGCATGGAGGAATCACCTCCTGTTCCAACATGACAAGCCTGGGTGCACAGTTTACCTCACATAGGCGGATTCAGAGTACACTGTCACTTCCTCATCCTCAAAGCTTTGCAGTGAAGCAATAAGCGCGGCTAATTCTGCAGCCTGTGCTGAATAATATGAGAACAATCTCCTACTAATCATTACCTCAAATTTACCCTCTTGGTTCAGCTTTAAAACTGCCGATCCTGAAGGCCTCGCCCCAGTCTTTTGATCAATTCTCAATGACCTATAAATGAAGACCACTTCCCCCCTCCCTAGAGCATTTTCTCTAAATTGGAGAATATCATCATAACACTCGGTATACGTTACACAATCATGCATATCATCATCATCTCCCACTGGTTGAGCTATAAACATTGCTGGATTCACTGTGCTACACCTAATAATTTTAATTGCATGGTTTGAGATAATTACCTTATATCCTGATGCTTTGTGTGGTCAATGTGCTTTTGTTTTTTTTCCAAAATTGCAAATAATGCATGTTCGACAAACATTGTTTTTGAATACCCCATGGTCATGCTTGAGGATTTTTCCATTGCAAAGACAGCTTCTGCCAAAGATTGCTTATAAGGATGATGTCCTTTCATGACTGGATGTAAGATCCCACCATAATAAACCAATTGTTTATGACCATATCCTAATGGCTCCATGTAATAATGTCCCCGCAAAAAGGTTTCCTGACAACAATGTTGCAGTTTTTTGCAGAGACATTATTACATTGAACATGATTTATTTTTACAAGGGGAGCAGGGGACATCCCTGCACCTGTACCCATACATAATGCCACCATATATAATGTCAGCAATGGGTTTTCCCGGTGACATTATGTTTGGGGACATTATGTATGTGACATTATTACCTGATACCGTCCCAATGCTGTTCTCTGTGTGAGCACTGCTGTCATTACTTGTCCATTTGAATGAGAGAATAAGTACAATTCTTCACTGTAATTTGGAATTCCTAACATAGGAGCTGTGCTGATCACCTATTTCAATTCATGAAACCCATCAGACATCTCTTCTGACCATATTTGTTTGTTTTTAGTCATCACTGCTTTAAAATTGGTTGAGTATATGTACTGTAATCAAAGACCCAGGTCCTGCAATAATTGCATAGGCCTAAAAACGGTTGCATTTGTCTTACTGTTTTTGGCTGTTCAGTCCTCATAATAGTCTCTGCCCTTTCAGGTGTCACTTTTCTCCCTTCGTGTGAGATCAACTGTCCTATATACAGTACTTCTTCTTGGAAATATTGTAATTTCTCCTTATCCGCTTTGTACCCTTTCTCTGCCAGTATAGTCATAAGTTTGATAGAGTCTTCTCTGCATCTTTCGTCTGTCTCACTGCACACTAAAATGTCATCAACATATTGAATTATGGTACTTTCAAGTTAACCATTACCCAAGTCCATCTGAAGGACTCTATTAAAAATTGATGGGGACTCACAGTACCCCAGAAGCAAACGAGTTTCAGACAAATCGTTCTATATGAAAAGGAAGTCAAGTCTTGTTTGTTTTCATGAAGGGTAGTTGACAAAAATGCATTTTTAAATCTACAATAGTAAAATACTTTGCTTTCGATGGGATATTACACAATATTGTCTTGGTACCAAAACGTCTTGTTTCATTACAGCGGATATGGTTTCGAATATACCTTCATCCGCTTCTCTAGACATGGGATACTGTTTTGCACATGGCAGAATTGCTCTTGGTTTGAACTTTATCTTTGCCACTCCCACTTTTTTTCAGTAAACCCATGTCATATGGACTTGTAGTCCATGAGGTACTTGGTACTTTTTCCAATTGTTCTTGAAAAAATGGCAGCTTCTTTTTGACCAATCCCATTCGCTGCAGTATTTCTACATTCTCTACTTTAATCCAATAAGTAAGTAAATAGCTCCGCGTTCGTCAAATCTGTCAACCTGTATCCTTCATTGAGGGCTATCACCGTTCTCCATCCTCTTCCCTCATCATCTATCCCATGAAGCATCGCCCGTTCTTCTCTTACTATTGCTGCTTCTAGTTCAAAAGGGATAATTTGCTCATCCTCATCATCTATAGGAATCTCTGGCCTGAACAAACATGTATCAGATATCCTCAATGGATTGCTAATCAATTTAGGCAACCATGAAAATAAGATAGTCACTCCATACAAAAACACGTCCTTGTCTAGAGGTACTCCACGTAGAGCTTTCTTTCCTGTGAATGCTAGTCTGAGCTCCCTCACATATACATAATGTGGGGTGAAACACACTGTCCCTTCATTTTTCATCATCAAATCACTCTCTAGTATGTTTACCTGCGTTTGTCTGGAGTATAATAATGGCATATGCATGTTGTGTTCACCTATAGAAATTGTCAATTTGTCTGTAAGTGGAACTAAATTAAGTGCCCCAGAAATTCCCTGTACAGTCATGACAACATCTGGCATTGAATATGTCCCTCACGGACACAGGAACGAGTTGCTTCAGTGTCCACAAGAAATGAAAATGCCTTGCCACCTATCGTCACCCTGACCCGTGGTTCCTCTGTGGGGTCTGGTGTTACAGATAGCACTGAACACATTAGGTCCTTCGGTGGGCTGTCCTTTTGTGGATATAAATACATCCCGTACCTGTGAACGGATTTTCTCCCACCACAGTCATAGTCCCCAATTTGGATTTGGCTACTTGCGTGGCTCCCGTATCCATATGCCATTATGATAGACCTTCCTGTTGCATTGAAATATATTGTACTTGTTGTACCGGTGCCTGTTGCATCTGCATAGGTACTTGGTGTTGTTGCCCTTGTGGTGACTGCAGCTGCATTGTGACTTGTTGTATTTGCTGTGCTTGTGGTGTACATGTCTGAGTTTGCGTGTGATTCTGGGCATAAAATCCTTGTGAAGCTGCATTATACCGTGGAGCATATCCCATCCCCACTCTTGGAGATTGCCAATTCTGGTGTTGTATGCCTACCCTACTTCTGCATACTCTAGCTAAATGTCCTATTTTATTGCAATTCCAACATTGCAGTGGCTATCCGCCATTAAATCCTCCCCTTCCTTGAGGGTTTTGAAATCCACCTTGTCCTCCTCATTGAAGCCCATTGCCTCTGCCTCTCGGCATAACATTATACCCGTTCTGATCCATGGCATATGCCACGCCATTCTGCTGCGGTAACTGCACTGTTTGTGCTATTGCTCCCTCATTTTTTGTCAATATCACTCCTTCTATGGCATATTCTGATAATTTCTTTCTGCACCAACTTTGCTTCTTCCTTTTTTCTATTCTTTACTTTCTTTTTGTCTTTCTCCCTTAAAATTCTACAATAATGCACAATTGCCAATTTTATCTCTGGCCATGGCTTTCCTTCAATTCCTACCTGTTTCTTTAGCTTACATTGCACCGGCTCTGGCAGCCCTTGACATAAAATATGGTAAAATAATGTTACTGTCTTTTCCCATGATTCTTGTGTTTCCAAATTCCATCTGTCCTGTATCTCCTGAATAAACGCAATAGGGTCTTCAGTTTCTCCCAGTTTCCAAAGTCATTATTGACCCAATATCTGATTTACCAGGATATTATACTCTAAGTGATCGCCATACATTTGCTTTACAATTATTAAATGGTGATAAATCGTGCACCATGTTCTGTGCAGTGTCTTTCCGGTATCCTGCTCTTTTCCAAATGTCATCAGCTCCCTCCCATAGGATGGCTGATAATAGGCATTAAATGTCACCTATAGCTAAAGTTGCTCCTGACGTTCTTTTCCCTGGTTCAGAATCCACTTTGCCTCACCCGAAGTTAAACTTGGTAGTGTGCACTTTAAATTCTCCTTATCCATTTTGGGCCACAACATATATATTGTGTGTCAGCCCCTCCTTTCTCTAATAGAGAAATTTGTGACAAACCTGATTCATTATCATAACTGCCCACACTCCTTTTTTTCCAAGCAATATTGCCCCTCAGCATTTGTTTCCATCCTAGCAATGCCCTTAATCTGCTTATATAAGGTGGGGATATATCCCTTGTACTGCGCAATCGTGCTTGCTGTCGTTCAATATGTGGTGTTGGTTCTGGTATTTTTTCTATGGGGTTTTCTAAATCTGACAATTTTACCCCATTATCTTTGCTCGATTCCCTTGAAACTCTGCATGCGCCCTCTCTCCGTGCCCTCTCATTCTCCTCTCTTTCTTCATCTGACATCATTATGACCCAGCTTGTGTGGCTGTTATCTTCTTCTACATCGTCAAGATCTAGCCTGCTTAAGGACATCGTTCTATCATCGTCTGTTATGGTGTCCCTTGATTTACCTTCAGTTCCCTTTAATCTGGAACTTCAGTATTCTCTTGAGTCTCATATCATTCTCTGTCCCTCATTTGCCTATATAATTTCCCAGGCCTCTGCTCTATGTCTTCTGTATCCTACCCACCAGCCCATGCTGATCGTGGCATTCCTTGAAGCTCCCTTTGGGGCTGTTGTGACCCTCTTTCTTCTTCCAATCCTTCTTGTGCTTCTATAGGCACTATGCTTCTGTGGCATACATATTCTATTTCATATTCTTTGAATCCCCTACTCCTGTTAATTTCTTCTTCCCATTTCCTTGCTTCCCTTAAATCCCCTCCCTCTCGCCTTTGTTGCAACCTATGTACTTTCAATCTTTGGGCTTCTACCTCTTTGTGTTTCTCCTCTTCCAATCTCTCCTTTTATTTTCCCTTTGCACACCTTTTATGTTCCTCCCATTTCCTTGCTTCCCTTAAATCCCCTCCCTCTCGCCTTTGTTGCAACCTATGTACTTTCAATCTTTGGGCTTCTACCTCTTTGTGTTTCTCCTCTTCCAATCTCTCCTTTTATTTTCCCTTTGCACACCTTTTATGTTCCTCCCTTCGCTTACATTCTTTGTCCCTTTCTTCTTTGTATATTCTCTCTACTTCCTCTCTTTTCTTTTGCTCTTCCCTTTCCTCTCTTTTCTGTACTCCATCGATGCCCTTATCTTCTAGTTTGAGCTATATTTGTCCTCCCATCCATTTGTCTCTCTTTTCTCTCATCACGCTGTTTATCTTCATCGTGTGTTGATATATTTTTGCATTCTTGATTCCCGCTCTCTTCTGAGATGTCTTCACTGTTATAAGCAGGGCCCTCAAAAGTTGGATTAACATACTCTGCTGCTGCCTTTAATTCCTTTAAAGGATACAATCTCTTTTCTTCAACCGTTACATCTTGTTTTTCAGGAGGTAAAATAGGAGCTGAAGGTGTTACATCTTCTCCTTTATTCTGATTAAGCACCCACTCCCTTTCAACTGGATCTTCTTTCTCACTCCAGAGTTGTAGAATTGCCAATCTGTTCTCTAACTTCTTTCCTTTATGAGAGGCATGTAAGTATGTCGTCATGTGATGCAATACCGATTTTGATAATGAACCCTCTTGAGGCCACGACATAAGTGCTTTATTGGTCATGCCCTTGACCCACTCGGAATGGTACTTCCTAATTTTGGCTGCATATCTAGGCAACGTTCTGCACAGGTGTAAACGCGGTGTTTCTTCCATGGTGACAGGTACATTCAGACTGTGAATACTTACCCAGTCTGTTGCTCTTCCTTCTAAGTTTATTAAATATCTCGTTTTAATCTTTTTGAGCAAACACCATCAATCGCTCCTTGTAATCCGTGAATCAAAATATTTTGAAAACGTCTTGCACAACTATTCTTCTTACTCCTATGTTTACACTTTCTATCAATTATTTTTATATTGTTCTTGGTTAATTAGTATCTCAAGGTTCTTTTCTTTATTTGTACATTCATTTTATTTAATTTTAACCTTTTGATTGAAGTCAATCCTTTGTTTAAAACATTTAACAAAAAATCACTTTTATTTATTTATTTTTACTGTTGTTTTATATCTATCAGTTAAAACATGCAGAAAACTTTATAAAGACATAATATATCCCCTACACATATGCACTTGTAATTTGTTCCCCTATGTATGCCTCCATTTACTATTCTTAGTAAATGTATCTCATCTCCTGTTGACTCCGTCTCAGAGTTTAATACATGCCCTTCTTATTGACTTTATGCCTGAGGAATCCCTTAACACTCCTTTTTCGAGTTTTGGCGTGTATTCGTTCCATCCATCATGGGCCTATGAAATCGAGGTATCCCTTCTCTTCTTTATAATCCCTAAATATAGAGTTACTCCTTCCATATATATATATATCCAACACGCCATAACACCATCCCTCCCCCGTAATCTTTTACCATATTCGATGGTCTACTCACATCCGCTATTCAGCTCGAGTCCCTTGGCATCGACTCTCCCACAATGGACCAGTTTTCCTTCAGTCCGCGGGGTGCCTGCAGGAACCGGACAGGAATTTCATCAAAGGGGGACCTGCTAAACCAGATCTTAAACACGTACTATTTTACGCTGCGCTCTCTGCAGGAAATTCCGCAATCGTCTGGCTAATGGTAGGTGCCGGTGATTGTCCGGGATCTGGATCTGGGCCTAGATATAGGTCATTAGACCAGAACCATCCGCACTGCTACCACATGTGCTCTAGTACCTTGAAGCGTCTTCTATGTGCTAGATGGAATTACCCATAATTATCTCAGACCAAATAACTGGACAGACCAAAGGAAGATTGTCAAATACTGCTTTAATCTCAATGAAAGATAGCAGAGCGATATGAAAGCTACCCCAGTAGATTCTCAATGTTCACACATAATTTTGTTTGTACAGAGTTTATATACTTTCACATACATCATTTATGACATGATCATATGTGGCATTTCATAAAAAGTATTGTTGGGAGGCATTGGATTAGGGGAACATATATACTGATAGAATTGTATAAGGGTTAATATCTCATTGGCTGCCCGTTGTCTGTAGGACACGCCCTGAGCTACTTCTACATATGTCACAAACTGATTATAGCAGAGAATATGACAGCAGACTAATAACTGCAATATTGTGTATGAAAGTGCATGGCGGGCCTTTTGATTGGTTGGCAACCCTATCCAACCTTGGACTTTTGCCTCCTTAGCAGCACATGAACAGAACGAAACCTAGGTGTTTCAGCTGTGTCAACGTATTCTCTTGTTTTCCCAATTAGTCCATCGCATTTCATCTACCTGATCCTTTACCAAGTTCTATCGGTTTTAATTGCCCTTGTAGTCTGCTCACTGTTCTGGGACATTCGAGGGAGTATGAGCATATCACTATCTTAACTAAAGCTCTAATGAATAGTCTGTGGTTTGAGTTCTTCATCATATGTTAGGAGACCACGATTTTGTCCATTTCAGTCTCTCTATTACTGCTATTTAATTTTGTTAAACAGGGTGTCATTACACCTTCTGGCCTTTAGAGACACAATGACTCCTCCTCACATAGGCTTTTGCCTTTGTTGTTGTCCAACACTTGGCACTTGCAAAGGTCGTTGTCTCTCTTAATCTTAGCAAAAATGTGTCTAATGCACATGGTCTGTGCATTCGACTCCCTTTGGGCCTCACACCCATCTTTCGAAAAACCCTCCTTGACATACTCCCTGATTCTGCACACGAAAACAGATTAATCATACATTTTTCAATTTGCAATCCTAGGCTCGTATTTTGAGGTAGCTGTGTTTATTCTTTAACAAGAACTGCCATCCATTTTCTTCCAACGGCAGTCCTAAACGTTGTGTGTATACCTCTTTTTAGCAAGCTTATTGTGTACTTTTTCTACCTTGCGTTACAGCGTATTTACAGTTATTGGTCAGCAAGTTACTTCATCTTCTTATTTGCACAGTTTCTTCACTTTTAGGTACATGATTATCTTCGTGCTTCAGTTACATCAGCAGTCTTAAGTATTTTCATATTGTTTCAACATAGGTTTAGATCTTTTCTTCATGACATGTTGCCATCGTCAATCCTTTCCTTAGCGTTCATCCATGATTCCTATAGCCGCACTTTGGCAGTCGGCATCCTTTTTGGTGACTTCCTTTCACTGTCTCAACATGAGGGTATCTTCTGAATGGCTGTCTGGGAGCATATCGTCTTTGATGCAATCGGGTCCGTATGGGCATGTCGCATAAACTCGTGCATGGGTTCCCAATTGCAGGTCTTCGTCTGCTACTCCAATAAGACGGTGGTGGGGGGCGGGACTAGAGAAGAGGCATCCGCCTGCTCATCTACAGAGTGGTTAGAAGTGGAGGGTGGGAGGGGAACAGCAGAGGGGGGCCTTGAATTTGCTAATGATTTTGTGGAGTTCATTGATGGGCTTGAGGGCGTAAGAGTTTCGGCATCCAGAGAAAGATCTTTTGGCGTTCCTTACTTCAGCACTGTAGTCCCTGATTTGTCTGGCTAGGTTGGCTTTGTTAAGGGGGAAACCGATCAGTCTGCCACTTTACATTCTAGGTGGTGGTTGAGCGTTGAGAGGGATTTGAAGGAGGGTGTGAATCACTTTGGAGTATTGCCAGCTCTGTGGGCGGGTGATCTGAGAGGTGTGAAGGGGGAGAAGGTATCAGAGAGCCATCAGTCAAAGCAATTCTCGCGCCTTGCATAAAAGGGGGAACACATCTATTTACATTGAGTGTTGGGCAAAGCTGTATCCTTAAACCCAAGTTGTGGACATCTTAATTAAGAGAGTAAAGTCCTGATGAAGGAGTATACACACTCTGAAATGCATTGACAATAAATCTCTCGATCATACAAGCCTAGCTCTGTTGGCATTTCTTCCATTTTGACAAAATTCACAATAATCTTATTTAGTTTTTTTACAACATAACTTCCTGTTGAAGCAAACTTTAAATATGGCTCACTAAGAACAAGGAAGCTTCTTTGAATCTTGAATATTTTGTTGAGAACAGATGCATTTATTGTTCAGAGTAACCCCGTAAGAGGGACTATATGAGAGCCACTGTTTAGCCGAGTGTTTCTCACATGGATTCTTTTTGTTGTGACTATATTGAGCTCAGGTGTCTCCGGGTTCTGCACAGTCAGCTCCTGTAAAAATACATGAACCACAACTTAGCAGTGTATTTTTACAGTATTTAAAACTTTTTGGACATTTTTCAATTTACCCTAAACAACTTTGGGTGGTGCCCACCTTTCAGCTTCTCACTTTGGAGAATTGCCAGCTCTGTGGGTGGGTGATCTGAGAGGGGTGAGGGGGGAGAAGGTGTCAGAGAGCCATCAGTCAAAACAATTCCATGGAAGGAGTTCCTCCTAGGGGAGCAAAAATGGGAAGAGAGGTGAGCAGGGAGTTAGCTATGTCTGGGGTGATGATGAACTTGTGCCAGTGGAGGACAGGGGGCAGAGGGTCAGAGGAAGAAGGGCAGGGGGTAAATTAGGGAGAAAATGATAGCAAAGTGGTCGGTCCATACTAGCGGGCGGATGGAGGTGGGAGATCCTGCTATGTGGGCGGGTCCTGCTACAAGTTGTGCCATGTTGAAGGCTTCTAAGTTGTCGAGGAGCAGGCGGCTCATGGGATTTGAAAGGGAGTCAGACCAGATGTTGAGGTCTCCTAGCAGGGTGTGCGATGAATCTGAGATCAGGATGGCCGCTAAGGAGTCACTAAGGTTGTCTGTGAAGGTACTATTATAGCCAGGGGATCTGTGGATGAGTAAGAAGCTGTGGGTCATGGAAGGAGAGAGTTGGAATTTAACTAGTAGGGATATGCAGTCAGCGTCGCCAGGTTGATTCTCAGTGTTTCGGACTGTGAGATGTGGTTTGTGGAGCAGGTCTGGAAAACATCTGGGCCTACGATAAAGTCAGGACTGTCAGGACTCGTGCTAGCTAGCCTTGTGGTTGTTGCCCCTGAACTTCATGCAGGGGTGCAACCAAAAGACCTGGAGCTATAGCCCCTCAGCACCTGCCTAGCAATGCTTATGTGTGGAGTATGGCTATCCCCCCTGCTCGGCTGCATCAGTTGTTTACTATCAAGGTGCATCCACAAAGGAAAGCTTTGTGTGCAGTGGGAAGTTCATCGTCAGAGAACCAGGTTTCAATAATGAAGAGGATGTATGGTTTTTCTGAAGATATAAAGTCAAAGATACTGTTTTTGTTTTTAGTGATGGATCTAGCATTGGTGAGAATGCAATAGAGAAAGTGGGGCAGCAGCAAGGCTGGGGGGGCTTGGCAGGGTGGCTAGATGAGAGTAGGGGGCGCTCTGGGGGTTAACTTCTAAGAGGGGGATCAAGGGAAATTACGGAAGGACTGGGGGGAGCATGGAGACAATGAAGGAGTGATCTGCATGCCTTATCCACTCTCTAACTATGTTAAATACAGATAATAGCATAATAGCAGCAGTAGATAGACTTCTGGAACAATGTATGATTCACCATTACTTAGGACTCATGATTTGTTGGCACTCTTTTCCAACCATGAACATTCAGCTCGTTAGCAGCTTATAGGCAATCAAACCCAGGTGCAGGGGAACAAAGTCAGACAACTGTCTTTCTTAGGTAATTAGTCTAAAATCTCTCATCACTTTGCTGGCCATTCTCTTCATCTGAGCTTTAAAGGGATTGAAGGAACATTGCTATCTTCGTTTGAAGCTTTATGAATAGGCCTTGCTTCTGCTCTTAGACCACGTGTGAAGGGATGGGGCCTCATTACGAGTCCAGCAGGTTTCTGCCGAACTCGCAACACTTTACCGGCGCCTGACTTCCCAGTGGCACCGAGACATTACAAGTCCCAGCGGATCGGCAAGTCAGGCGCCAGAAAATGTTGTTCCCCTTTCCGATGCAGCCCCATAGGACTCCATGGGAGTGGGGAGATGGAAGAACCAGCACTGTTGCTAACTCTGCGGCCGTGTGCCTTTGCGCCCGGCAGGCCATACCTTCCAGACACAATGGCCCCCGCCGTAGAGTTGTACTGTGGCAGTCCTGAAAACTTGCCGGTGCGGTGCGACCACCACCCTTATTTCCGGACCACCTCAGATGGCCCATGATTTTGTCCATTTCGTCCTTCCATCTAGTGCTATTTGATTAAATTTTATTGGGTGCTATTACTCCTCTTGGCCTCTGGAGACTTGGTTGCTCCTTCCTGCATGCACTTTTTGCACTCTTGATTGTTCAATACTTGGCACTCATAATTATTCACTCCTCTACTTAATCCGAGAGAAATATGTCTTACGTACAATGCTTATCCTCTACAACTTGTTTTGTTTCTTGCAGTTGCTTCTTGCTATGATAGTTGCATCCTTGATCCTGAGCCAAGCAAATACCCTTTTTTCTTGCACAAATGTGTATTCCGGCACCTGTCAGCTCTGTAGTCTTGGTCTCTCTCCTCAAGATTTCTTGCTTACTATCATACGATGCCGACATCCATTTTCTCAACATGGCTGCTTTACTCAACCTACCTTAGCAAACTTCTGCATTGTCTTATCTACCTTGAGTTTCTGAGTACATACATCTACCACATCTCGTCACTTATCTTCTTCATGTATATGATTTTCTTTGTATTCAAATGTATGTTTACTTTGTTGCTTCAGTTACATCTTCATTTTTCAGACATCCGTACATCAGGTTTAGTGTGTTGCTGTATTTGCTCCCTTCATGACGTCACTTTGCACCAGTCAGACTTTACTTATAGCTCTTCTATGTCCAGTGGCGTCTGCAGGCTCGTGTCTACTGCATCAGTTCGAGGGTACATTCGGTATGGTTGTCTGAGCACATAATGTCTTTCATACCTTTGATGTGGTATTGGGATGATACCAGGTGTCATGAACAGTGTTCTCTTACTGTTCTTTCAATATGACAGAGGTGAGGGTGTGGGATCAATAGATGAAGTGTACATCTGCCTCTCTACAAAGACATTATTTTGTGATCAATAAGTGAAACAGACTCCCATATCGGTTGGGAGTAGACTCAGTAGAGGGATACATTTAAAATAAAAGTTTGATTATGCTGCATTGTTCATCCAAAATAAACTCTCTGCATCACTCAGGCTCCCCAGAGACTGCCCCTCAAACGTACCCACACAACATGAAGCCCTAAGTCCCCAACATAGCAGACTCCAGACCATTAAGACAGGTTTTGGGGGCAGAGAGGGTGAAGAGCTCCCAATATCGCAGTAGTCAGTACCATTTCACTACTTTCTGGGTGGGTATAGGGGCAAATCAAGATCTGAAAGGAGCAGGGGATGCCGCCCTGGTAGACCCTCCTTAATCTCTAACAATGCACTGAGGTACCTCCACATGATCAGGGGAAAGCGGGACTGATATTCCTGTTCCTGATATCAGTGGAGATTCCAGCTGAATGAATGCATGATATCAGAGCCTGCTGGCAAATTGCTCACCCTGAAATGAAATGAGAGTTGATATAGGCCATTGTTTTTTTGTACTGAATTCAAGAAATATTGGACCAAGATTTGTGTGGTTTTATATCGAGGGAAAGACTGGACTGTAAGCGCTATCACTGAAATTTATATTCATTGTCTTATTAGGAAAAAAAGAGCTTGGCCCTTAAAGGGTATGGACATTTATTGCCATTGCTCAACTGCAAATGGCAATTTCATTCAAATGGAAAGATGGCAAACCCCCATGTTGGGTGGAATGGCATCAGAGGTTGTTCACAGAAGTCTATTGTGAGAAAATGTTTCCTGCGTATAGAGAAGATGACATATTGAACAAATGGGGTTAGTTAACAAGTTACTTTGAAAATGTGCAATTGAGATGAATTGGAGGTTTTTCGTTTTTTTCAACAACTTTTTTTATTTTAGAAAGCATGGTAGCATATTTAGCAAATAATAGAATGCCGGGTATCTTTTTGTATGATGAACTTTCAATAGTAGCAAGAAATTAAAGTTTTTGGTAAGGCAATAGGTTTATGTATCTGCAAAATATAACTCTTTATACTAGTTGTAACTTTTTGCTTTATTACTTATTGTCCTGAACGTAAAAATATATTATCCTTAGGCGATTATAAAAAAAGAATGAGTGGCATTCTAAATGATCATAGGTAAAAGACAGAGCAGAATCCTATTGTCACATCTCTTCAAAGTGTATAAATGTGTCTTGCAAATTCAGCCAGTTAGCTATTGCTAGCCACCATTTTGTTTCCTCGGTGCATCAGCAGCTTGGACTGAAATTAGTTTTTCATAGGGCAATTTATTTTTAATAGGAATGCCTCCTAATCCATACATCACAGTTAAAATGGGTGTTCTATTTAAGCAGTCAAACTCACATGTGACATGTTTTGGTATTTTAAAATGTAGTTGGTTTTGGTTAATACCAAACCTTTCACAATTGTCAAGCATATGTTAACATGTAAATAAACAAACATTTTGCAAATCAGTTAAACAAATGAAACAATTTGAATTCATTGCAATACATATCCAGAGTTAAGACATATCTACTATCATTTCCTAATGCTAAAATCAATACCTGCCTACCTAACATTAAACAGTTGCAGAATGTTTCTGATGCCAACATAGTTTTATTGTGCAAAAAGGAGCTAAAATAGATTTATTTCTGTTCGTACACATGTGTACAAATTATGCACAACTTTTCAACATTTTAATACAATTGGTGTGATTACACAATCGACATAAATGCAAGTTTCTTTGAGCATCTTGACGTACACCAGTAACTTCATATGTTTGCCAAACATTAAAGTGAAACAACATAAATTGTCAGATGTAGTACCTACTAACATTTATTTTCCAGCAGGGTTGAAAAATGCTGAATAATGTTTTAGGAAAGCAATTCATGTACCCTGCCATAAGGTGTTTCTTCTCCAAATGAGTACAATTAGATCATCACTCATGTTGAATAACTTTCCTTTTTTATTCGTAATAGGAAAACCCAGACAAATCCTACAGTGTCCGTCCAATTTAAACCTATTTGATTAATTTAATATTCACATTCTCTCATAAACGTAGCAGTTGTACGACAACTGTCCTTGTAATAAAACTCTTTGATTTGGACCAGCAAATAATTGTCTTCAGCCAAATTGAAACTCAAAAATAATTTTAGCACTTTAAACATAGTATTAGTGCATAACTATGTGAGATCCTATTCAGCTCTTATGGCTTATAATGGAAGAGCTTTGTGTACATTTGAGAAAGATGTCCAACTCCTTCCAACCCAGTAACTGAGTTTATCTATGGCTAAGGAGCTTATTATTTTGGTACCATAAACCCATACTGGAATATTTATTTGAGGGAAGGAATAACCTACATATTGGTGGTAATACCTTTTTAATTCATCAGCCAAAGGTAGGATTTTGTTGGTTTTAACTTTACAATGACATTAGTAATAGTAAATCCCAGGTATGTCAAACAGTCCCTTTCAATTAGGGAAAAATCCATCAAGATACCATTTGCAGTTTCTTTGGTCAAGGCATTTTCTTGAGAATTGCACAGTGTAGGATTTAAAGACACTAATTGGCAATTCATTATTGAGAGAATAATTTCAAATGATATTCACACTGTGGAGAAAGCCAGGATGAGTTCTAGCTACAATGTTCAAGCTTTCAGCCTAAGCCAACCACAAATACATGAAACTACCTATTTTCACTGGATAGTTATTGATCTTTTCTAATCTGGGGCCAGGATCTGCCAAATATAAATTAAAGTGCAATAAATCAGAGTGCAATATTTTATTTTTTATTTTCTTTTATTTGATTTAGCTTTACAAAAAAAAAGTAAACTTTTTGTCAACATTATCTACATTATCTTGATCCCATTTTAGATGGTTCTTTCGCATGTACTTCCATCACTTCTCTTGACAGTTTTACCATATATAATGTCTATTTATTATACAAGAGTTTATTTGTGCATAGTTAATTCGAGGGGAGAATATTGTCCATAAAGTTTATTACTCCACACGTCAATTGTTGGTTTGTGCCGGAAATTAAATAACTCCACCAGTCTTCCATGTTATCATTTTTTGGTGCGTATTTCCCAATGTGCAGTGATCTCTCTGCATACATTTCTGGACATCTGATTATTAAGTGTTTTAACAATTCGATCTCTTTATTACAAAAGCGACATACATTGTCTGATGTTTTTGGATCTTTTTTCAATGTAAGTATCTCTTTCGTTTTGTATAAGTTTAGTCGAAGTCTTATGAATTGATCTCTTTGGTACAGTGAAGGAAATTTAGAGAGATATTTCGGAAGAACTCCGACTTCATGAGTTGAAAGACCAAAATCGCAAGCTGTCTTCATTTGTCTGCGTTTTTCTTCATTGGTAATCCAATTCCGTCGACACGTCCGTTTTTTTGCAATTTGAGGCATCTGCAGTACCTGTTCTAAGGATATGTCAGCCTCATCTAGTATTTTAGTTAGTTTTGATTCCCATATTTTTAGTAAGTCGTTTGAAGGGTGTACATCTCTCCGGTTTAAAATCTCATATG
Organism: Ambystoma mexicanum; assembly: GCF_040938575.1. Lineage (NCBI taxonomy): Eukaryota > Metazoa > Chordata > Amphibia > Caudata > Ambystomatidae > Ambystoma > Ambystoma mexicanum. Next base: position 1,097,228,685 of record NC_090929.1, read on the forward strand.
GTTTAGCTAACGGTTGTAGACACATTTTCCGTAGCATTGCTATCGATTTCAACACCACTGTATTATATAGTGCCTCTATGCTTAGTTCGCGTCGAATGGCAACCGCTGACACATTTGATGGTAATTTCAGTATCTTTCGCCAAAATAAAGCTTTCATTTCATCCCAGAATTTTGCGCTTAAGTTCCAACCAGCTTCACTCCCAAATGTTAGTGTTGGGACTACCTTTTGTAGATAGAAAGTTAGAACTGGGGCCAATGTAAACTTGCCAAACTTAGCATGTAACTTTGCTCCTTGCACAGCAAACGTCTGCATTCTTGTTCTTAGATTTTGTTTCCAGCACCGTTCCTCGATTGTGGTATTAAACATAATACCTAAGTATCGAATTGTGTTGGTTTGTTCGATCGTTTTTCCATTTACCTTCCACTGGAATTTATTCTGAAGTGCTTGAGGTTTATGACCAAGAGATACTATTCTCGATTTTTTTTACATTTATTTCAAGGTCGTTTTCTGAAGTGCAGAGAGAAGTCTTTGAAGACCTATTTGCATCTGATCTAAGAGCACAATATCATCTGCATATATTATCCAGCTGATGGATTTGCCATTGATTTTTGGAGGGAAGGTCCTTGGTTGTTTTAATGCTTTTGGTAGATCTGAGATGTACAATTTAAACAGGAGAGCTGCCAATGGACATCCCTGTTTAACCCCGCTTTTGGTTTGTATTTCGTCAGTTAGGAGTCCCTGTTTATTTAATCTTACTCTGACTGTAGTATTTGAGTATAGAGCCATTGTTGGTTGCAACAGATTTTCTGGACATCCCCATGCCTTCAATTTGCTCCACAAGATCTTTCTGTTAATGCCGTCAAATGCTTGTTTAAGATCGATGAACCCCGCAAACAGTTGTTTTTTGTTCCTTAAGGTTTCTAACTTTGCTATGTTTAGCAGTGTTAGGTTTAACTCCACCCCTACTCCTTTGGTGAAGCCGGTTTGTCTCTCATCAATCACATTGGCATCTTCGGCCCATTTCAACAATTTGGATTGTAGAAATGTAGCAAACACTTTTCCAGTTTTGTCAAGAAAAGCGATGGGGCGATAATTAGCCGGATCGCTCCGATCGCCCTTCTTTAACACTGGCACGATCACTGCTTTCTTCGATGTTTCTGGGATAGATTTCACTTTTGCAATTTTCTCGAATAGGATCTTGATAAAAAGGGCCCATTCTGTTTTATTTCATTTGAGTGATACGTTTGAGATGCCATCTGGCCCAGGCGCTCGGGAGTTTTTTAGTTTTTGGTTGGCTTTCTCTATGTCTTCTTGTGTTTCTGTTACTTCTCATGTTGATTTTCTTGGTGGCTGACATAATGTTGTCGTTGAAAGGTCAGATTTGAAGACAGTTGAGAAGTGCCTCACCCACTTTTCAGCATTTACTCCGTTTGACATCGCAAATGATTGCTTAAGCTGACCTGTGTTGATTATTTCCCAGATATGTCTGGTATCTTTTGACATAATAAATTTTAACATCTGTTCAACCTGATCTTGTTCTCGCAATGCATTAAAGGATTTCAGCCAATTTCGATATTTCTGGCGCTGTTTATTTCTCAAATTTTCTTTTCCAGACGCTTGTGATTTTCTTATGATTCTTAGATCTTGTTTTAACTTTTTTTTAGCTTCATCAACTTTGGCACTGTAAGAATGTTTTGCGGTTAATAGCTTGATTTTCTGGCCATTTGACTTGATTTAAAATTTTTGTAACAATGGTTCATAATTTACTCCTCTTTCTTTTTTGTCGTTGTATTCAACGCCACAGTTAAGTCTGTAATTTGTGACCCATTTACTCGTAGTCTATTATTTCCGCTATTTATTTTCAGAGCTGAGGTGTATCGAATAGTCCTCTCATCGGCCAGCGTCCGCCAGGAAAGCGTCAGCAGATCGTGATCACTTTTTTCAGTTGGTACAATAGTTAATGTGTCAATTTGGCTTAACAGATTTCTAGAGGCCCAAACATAGTCAAGTGTCTTTTTTGATAATCCTCTATGCCATGTTTTTGCAGCGGGAATATCTCCTTTGGTGCAAACGTTTAGCATTACACATTCTCTTGTCGCCATCTCTCTAGTCCATAATTTATATTTGTATGATTGTAATAAAAGTCATAGCTTTTGAAGGCTGTTTGCATTAGCTTAACAATAGGGAAGTACATTGATAGTTGTGATTTAAAGTGCTATATTTAATTGTATACAAATGCAGTCAGTTGTGTTGCGGTTACACAGTTACAAATCAATATAATGCTCAAATTCAATTGTGAAAAGCCAATTTGCATTTCATATTGTTCATGAGTAGTAAGCATTTCAGTCACAAAGGAACACTTCTGTGTTCTTTGTTTCAAATCGTATTTTGTTCAAACACAAGCCATTTAATTTAGGTGCTGACAAGTTGTTTCAGCCATTCTGGCACTTTTTCAAGGCAAATATGTCAAAGGGGTGTTGTCAATTCCAGAAGACCAGTATGGCTTATTGTTGTGATCAGCTTGACATTAAGGTATGCTGTTGCTCTTTTCCACCTATGTAACAGCAAGCAGCCACCTCTGAACAGTACCTGCTTCTAAAGTACACCGAACCGTACGCGGCACCACTTCTCCCCCATGCTCTTTTGTCATCACCATAATTAATTTAATGTGCAGGGAGGTACAAAAGGTAGGTAGACACCAGAATATATATATCTAAGGGAACATCCACTGGCACATCCACTCCTCTGCCAGCTGTTCATCAGCTGTTCTGACAGCCACTCCCAAAATACTCACCAAGCTCATGCACACATCCTTTTATTGCATGCTACATTCCAACATGCATGCACATATCTCACTCACCCTGAAGCATCCATGAACACCAGTATTTAGAGTACCAGAGTAGCCTTCTACACTTGCAACACCAGTAGAGGATGCTGTCCGGCCTGCTGCCTGCCCACAAAATCCCTCTCATCATCACAGTAGTCATTCCCCAGCTTGACCTTTGTAATGGTATTTAGGCTGGGGTTCCAGTGAAAGATCCTCCATGAAATGTAGAGCAGGCAGAGCCGAGCTGCCCATCTCATCCATGGTCTGCAGCGTTCGGAGCACGTGTCCCCATTGTTGATGCCCCATCTCCGATCACTAGTGAAGCACTAATTTGATACTCGCGTCCCACCAATAGGTTGTCTCACTACCAGCTGCCTCGGTGCCTGCGTTTTCCTTGTCAAAACCTGCTTTACCGTGGCCTGGACTGATACAAGCAATTTAGTAGCAGAACTCCACCTCTAAAGTTCCTCTCTTTCGAACTCCCCCCAAACTCACCTATGCCTCAAACCTGATTGGCAAAGGTCAACAAAGCCATTTATTCCTAGCTCTAGTTGGCCGATGAAGCACTTTTTCCCCCAACTAAATAAATTATTTTTCCTTGTGCCCCTCAAATCCTTGAAATGGCCCCAATTACAAAAACCTTTAACAACAATCACCGCCCTAGCTGAACAGGTCCATTTATGGGGGGTAACTTCCGTGCAGATAGCCAATCCAGCCAAACTTTCACTTGCTCGTTTCTTGTCATTTTCCATGAGTTTGAGAGGAAAGGAGGGGGCATATTTCCCAAATCACCATCTTTTTGATAGGCTGAGGGTTACAGATTGATGACCTCTTTAAAGGCATGCGTCCCGCTGCTCCCCTCACCCCTCCAACCTACTTCTGCAGGAGTCTGTTCTGATACATTCTGGTTTCACCATCACCGTCTTGTGGCCAATGCTGGATTTGACTTTTATGGACTTCATTGATTCATGGTGTGTCACCCTTGCTCAACTCTCATGCTGGACTTCCTTTGCATCTTGTACTCATAGTGTCCCCGAATCATGCTGTTCCCATCTTCATCTTGTATCCCGGCTTGCAACATTTTGTGTTACTACTGACCTCTGCAATTGTAGTCACTCTCCACTCTTGCTTCTCCACTTTTCCTGACTGCTTAATCTCTATTCTCTCCTCCTCTCCCGTTCTCCCTTTTCCTATCTCCTCCCCTTACTTTCTTCTGTGCACTTACTCTATCAGAATTGTCCCTGGACCTAGTATGATAGCAACCTCGTCTGTCACCTACCCCTGCCCTTAGTTGCCCCCCCCCCCAGCACAATCTGAAATGTCTTCAGGCCTAGTATGATAGTCGCTTGTTTTGTTCCTCCCCTCCCTTTCTGCACCCCTCTCCCTCACCTTTTGCTTTCTCCGGCTCTACCAGAAATGTTGTCAGGCCTAGTACGGAAGTCACCTGTCTGTTTCCATTTCTTTCCCACTCTCCTCCTCCCTTAATTATCTATGTCTTAGCTCTTGCACTATCTGAAATGTCGTCAGAGCGAGTACGATAGTTAATTTCACATCCTTACTGTTCATAGTCTGTAAGAATGTCATTGGGCCTCATTACGAGTTAGCAGCATGGCTACCTCCAAACTCGGGTCTGGGTCCCGCAAAAGGGGACTTACCGGGCCATCCCGACCATGGAGGGCCCGGTAATTCCCTTTCGCAGGACCCGGACCCAGTACATCCCCATTCCCATTTGAGCCTCGATAGGGCTCAATGGGAATGGGAAGGATGCTAACAACGGGCCTGTTAATGACGGGCCCGTTGTTAGCATCCTGGTCAGCTAGCAGGTCCCGCTATGCACGTCTGGTCTGACCAGGCGTGAAGAGCGGGACCTGCTGCAGGACTCGTAATGGGGCGGCCCCGTATGAATGGTGCCGGTCCCTTACCGGCACCATTCATACCGTGGCCACCCTCCTCGTAATGAAGCCCATTGTATTTTCCCTTGTTCCCTCCCTTGTCTTGAAGCGCTTTGAAACACATTGTGTATAGGTGCTATATAAATAAACTATTATATCATATCATATCACTTAGAAGTGCACCCCACCCACACCAATCAGGTAGTTCAATCTATGCCTCCGATTATAAAAAATTAAACCCAAGACACTGACGTCATAATGGTGGCTTCACTGACTGGTCTTCGGTGTAGACACCACTTTCTTTCCTTTCCCACACAGGCACTTTGTTGCAGAAAACAATGCTCTGCAGTTCTGCGAGTGAAGAGGTCTGAGCTTTACGCATCTTCCATTTCAAAACGCTCACCGATTCAATAGCTTGACATACCCTCATATAATGGTTTGCCTAAGAGCAAGGAATCCGACTCGAGCTCTGTGGATCCCAGGGGAAGGATCACTCTGGACGCTTTCCTCTCTTCTCACAAGTTTCCCGCAGGTCTCCTAACACAGGGTAGACGTCAGAGCGCCAGGCACAATATTGAAGAGGGCTCTTTTTTCTCGCTGTTTTTGAAGTTGGTAGTATGTTTTTTGAGGGAGTAAACAAGTAATTCTCATTCCCGCCGGAGCTGTTTTTATATATTTTTGTCATCCGTACTTCTTTGCACCTAGTAATGCACCGAAATGGAAAGATGCGTTTCTGATTTTAAGTCCCTCTTCAGATCAGGCAGTCATCGCCAGTCAGTCAGCCGGTCAGATAGCATGGTAAGTACAGCGCTCGCTTTAACATCTGTGTCGAGTCTGCCGACTCTGGTTCAAATCCCGGCAGGGCCAAACACAGATGTTCATCCTTCCGAGGTCGATAAATAGTCGTTTCTCTGCACACAATTGCCAGAATTGCCACATACATGACCTCAAGTAATTGTTGGACTGCTGTATTCCAATCAATGACATCGTGTATTTAAAAGAAAAAATATACTATACATAAACAAAATCCAGTCACTTTTGTGACAACAGTTGGCACAACCTATATTTAATATCCCAAGTGGTACATCCCATACATTATCATCTTATCTCCAAGAGGTGTCTCGTTTTGCGTAAGATGGGTACAAATCTCATGTCCAAGCCCACCGGAGGACGTTCTCATGTTTTGAACCCATCCCACTTCCCATGAATTGGACTAAACAATCCTGAAAAAAAAAAACAAAGGAAATGTACTTTATCCTTGCTTCTACTGAATGGATGCGGTTGCGTGGGCAATGATTAGGTCACTAGGTCAGGTCACCTCATATGACATGACCATATGACATGAGCCGGTATGATAGCACAGTGAGTAGAGCGCTCGCTGCTGACGCAGGTTCGAATCCGGGCAGGGCCAAACTCAGCCTTTCATCCTTCCGAAGGTCGATAAATGAGCACCACACACCATGGGTAATAATAAGCAGCGCGAAGGGGTCGTAGCGCTATTTAAATGCTAAATTATTATTATTATATGGTAAAACATATTTTCAGGCTCATACGCCGGGCTCCTCGAGGAACTTACATCAGGAACTTTCAGTTCCTCGAGGAACTTACTTGTTCCAGTAACAATTTCAGGCCTCCCGGGCCACACTCGGTCGTTCAATCATGTAACGAGAACCGAAGACGTCTACTGCCCTTTCCCTAGAATGTTTTACTGCTGACTGGTTTGTCTAGCACAATCTTATTCTTATCCCTTTTAATAATGGCTACCGCCAGAGCCCTGGGGTCTGCCCCTGTTGCTTTCTCAGGGCCCAGCAGCAGTTAAGCTCTTGAGTTCGGCTTGAGGTAAACTAAAGGGTGCTCGGCGGAGCGAGTCTATTGGGGCTGCCTGTGATCGTGGCCCCTTAAGGCATATTATGATTAACACGTCTTAAGATCCTAGTCCCTCCCCTCTCCAGCTCCCCTCAGGGCCGGTTACTCACAGTTGATTAGCTCATGATTCCGCAGAGAGGCAATGAAGCGCGGGGCGCCCCAATGCGCCGCTCTCTCCAAATGCGGGTCCAACCCCCAAATGCGAGGCTTCACACGGAGCCAGCCAGAGGATTTGCTCTCATGGATGAATTGGTCTCACCTGGAGCTGAGAGAAGAACATACGAACCAGAGCTCCCTTCTGTGACTAACACCTAATTTGACAAATTGAAGAAAGCCCCTGACCTAGGAAAGTCCCTTTCAGGTGGATGGAGGGATTGGCTGGGCTTCACCCACCCCGCCCGCTCACCGCACTGATGTGTTGGAAAAAGGATATAGTGATAAGAATGGAATGCGCGGGAGCACGAGACCGGAAACCCGCCACCCGCAGGGGCGCTAAGCGAGGAAAGATAATGGCCCTGCCACGCGGGCTCCTTGCAGCCACCGCGGTGGCCGATGTCGATGTGTCCTGCGCTCGGTGATTGTAGCGTAAGGAGCAATGCGTCCCAGCAGTATTCCCATGGAATGGTCCAGTAGCGCACAGCCCAGGATTGCGCTGCTTTTTTGGTTTGCGGCACGCCACAAACCTATCATAGTGACAGGTTGTGGAGTTCACAGAAACCACGTGTTTGCATGCAAATCACTACTGCTGTGTATTTTCACGCACCCACCCACCTGCAGAAGTCTTATATTACTGGCACACAAGTGTGGGATCCCAGTAGGTCCCGTACATGCGTTTGCAGTTGCAATGTGAATGTTAGGGGGATATATACTTGCTGGTAATGTATATATTGTACCCTACCCTCAACATCTTATAGATGCCACCATCGACGGGGGTGGGGTTTGAGGGTGTTGGCGAACGCGGGAAAAGTTTATAAGCACCCCCAACCCCCAAATAGACATGTTTATTTCGGGAGATTAATTCATTAGTAACACCTGTTAAATAATCCAAGAGAGGAGTGGTGTTTCCTATAATGGTGCAAGCAAAGTATAAAAGATGCACACCTTTTAAACCTACCAAGCTTGCTTACATATGTTCTGCAGAGTACAAACCTAACAAGCATATTTTCCTGTTTTGTTACCAGGCATTCAAGTGGGCCAGCGGTTAAGTGACCCAGTGGTTAAGTGGCTCAGTGGTTAAGCCTCTCGACCTTAGTCCTGATGATGTGTACTCAAGCAAATGGGGTGACATATTTTGCAGGGTGTTAGGGTTCCCAGTTTTATGATATTTATTTTTCTGTCATTTCCATCTGCATTTATCCCTCTTTATTTTTTTAAAAAACTTTTCTCTGTATTTATACACAGTTATATTTTGTCATATAAAAAAATGTTTTTTGCATCCAGTATTTTTCTGCATTTGTCGCATTAAAAAATGCATTTTTTTTTAATGCGGACAAATGCACACAAACAAACAAACGCAGCCATATAGGGAGGAAGTGTTGGCTCCCTTTTTAGAATAGCAACATATGGTTGCTCCTGCGATTGCCACTGACATAAGATATATATGTAGTCGGCCGGCAGTTTGAGGAACTGTAATACCATTTTTTTATACAACGTTTACACTCTCCATGATGCCAGTGTGCAATGCGATTACAATGCAATGGGGAACGAAGCAGAAAGACCCGTTTTTGCATTTTTAGAAATAAATACAGAGCGAAAGCATATGGATTTCCACCTGCATTTATGTGCAAAAATCAGTAACAATGGGAAAAAGAGATCTTTAAATATATAACAAATGCTGTGCACATATTTGATGTATATATAAAACATGTCATGCGTATCTTGGTATGAAGCTTACATCTACCCTTAAAAGAATATAGCACAGGTCTGGTCCATATGCGCTACAAATACATTACGATGTGCTTAGCCTATGAAAGGACAGTGGTAGCTGGTGTAATGGAGCGCAAGGGCTCTACCGATCTTGTTTCATGTTCTGTTGTGTTACTGGGATGTATGTCCCACGCAACAGCGATATTTGAACGGCCTACGCATGCTCTGAATGATCTGAGAGGGAGGTGGGATCGGTTATTAGGGAAAGAGGGAGGAAGAATGCAAGGTAGCTTTGCTGTTGTGTTGATGCATGCAGACTGGAAGTACCCTGAGCTCTGCATGAGGGTCAGCTTTCAGCTGTCATGTGGTTGAGGGCATAGAGACCTTTGTGTCCACAGGGGAGCATTGGAACGGCCTACGCATGCTCTGAGGGATCTGAGAGGGAGGTGGCTTTGGTTATCAGGGAAAGAGGGAGGAAGAATGCAAGGTAGCTTTGCTGTTGTGTTGATGCATGCAGACTGGAAGTACCCTGAGCTCTGCATGAGGGTCAGCTTTCAGCTGTCATGTGGTTGAGGGCATAGAGACCTTTGTGTCCACAGGGGAGCATTGGAACGGCCTACGCAGAACGGCCTACGCATGCTCTGAGGGATCTGAGAGGGAGGTGGCTTTGGTTATTAGGGAGAGAGGAATAATGCGAGATAGCTTTGCTGTTGTGTTGATGCATGCAGACTGGATGTACCCTGAGCTCTGCATGAGGGTCAGCTTCCAGCTGTCCTGTGGTTGAGGGCATAGAGACCTTTGTGTCCAGAGAGGAGCATTTGAACGGCCTACGCATGCTCTGAGGGATCTGAGAGGGAGGTGGCTTTGGTTATCAGGGAAAGAGGGAGGAAGAATGCAAGGTAGCTTTGCTGTTGTGTTGATGCATGCAGACTGGAAGTACCCTGAGCTCTGCATGAGGGTCAGCTTCCAGCTGTCATGTGGTTGAGGGCATAGAGACCTTTGTGTCCAGAGAGGAGCATTTGAACGGCCTACGCATGCTCTGAGGGATCTGAGAGGGAGGTGGCTTTGGTTATCAGGGAAAGAGGGAGGAAGAATGCAAGGTAGCTTTGCTGTTGTGTTGATGCATGCAGACTGGAAGTACCCTGAGCTCTGCATGAGGGTCAGCTTCCAGCTGTCATGTGGTTGAGGGCATAGAGACCTTTGTGTCCACAGGGGAGCATTGGAACTGCCTACGCGGAACGGCCAACGCATGCTCTGAAGGATCTGAGAGGGAGGTGGCTTTGGTTATTAGGGAGAGAGGAAGAATGCGAGATAGCTTTGCTGTTGTGTTGATGCATGCAGACTGGATGTACCCTGAGCTCTGCATGAGGGTCAGCTTCCAGCTGTCCTGTGGTTGAGGGCATAGAGACCTTTGTGTCCAGAGAGGAGCATTTGAACGGCCTATGCATGCTCTGAGGGATCTGAGAGGGAGGTGGCTTTGGTTATTAGGGAAAGAGGGAGGAAGAATGCAAGGTAGCTTTGCTGTTGTGTTGATGCATGCAGACTGGAAGTACCCTGAGCTCTGCATGAGGGTCAGCTTCCAGCTTTTCTGCGGTTGAGGGCATAGAGACCTTTGTGTCCAGAGGGGAGCATTGCATGTCCGTGGTGCTGCAATGCATTGTCTAGGACTGAGATATGTTATGTTATCTTGCTTTTGTATAGCGCCTTCTGACATAGTTTATGTCATCAATGCAGTTTTGCCTGTCAGAGAGGCAAAGAAGGAGTATGAGAGAACTTTCGTTAGTAGTAGGGAGGAGTATGTCTGCAATTATGTGGATTGATTGTAGAACTGTATCGCTCTGCTATTTGATGCTTCTTGTGAGGGTTATTAAATTCCTTGCTGTGAGTGTCTTCGTTGATATGTGAACATAGAGTGTTTGAATGTAGAGGCTGGGAAGGTTAGTGTGGGGGAGGTTAGTGGATCGCCCATTGGACAAGTTGGAGCCTCAATCTTGTTTTGTGTCCATGGCAACATCTCGGTAGGGCCGCCTGCACCTTGGGCGATGTCTTCTTAGTTGCTGGAACTTTATTCATCTAGATTCAATTTTTAAGTTACATGTAGTATGTAGAAAGTCTTGCATTCATGTTGGATATGATGCTTCTGAGGGACTGAGCTGCTTCTGATAAAAAGCAAAGCCACTGCTACATTAATTACCTCGTTCTGCCAACAGAGCTTGAAATGCTCCACGGAGAAGCCCTAAGGCGTAATATTGAAAGGTTGGCAGGACTTAAGAAATTTAGTTCCACCACCTTTCATCTGTGTGAGAACAGCATGGGTGACCCTGACTGTCAAGAGATGCAGTGGTGCACTGCAGGCCGCCCGTGTCAGCATGTCGTGGTGAGAAGTTGAAGCACAGTAAGCAGGCAGCTGTAGAACAAATGTCAATGTGTGTATGTATTTCTGTAAGCGTGTAAGTGCATGCAACGGGTTGCCTCTGTGAATGTGCATGGGTGAATGTGTCTGTTTGTGAATGTGTGTGCCTGTGAATGTGTGCTGGAGTATCTATGTGCGTAATGCGTGAGCAAAGTGACTGTGTAACTATGTGTTTGGGCGCGGAAATAGGAGGTCTGGTGATTGCAGTCGCGAGGTGGGGACGGGAAAACCTTGAAACTTGGCAACGGACACAGAGATGTATTCTCATAGTACAACGGCAAAACCAACATTGAGAGTGTCCTTAAGTCAGGAGAAAAGCCTTATCAGTTAGGCTCAAATAATTGGAAAAAGAAGGAAATCATTGAGGAAAAGAGGAAAGATGAACCCATTGTGAGCCATGACAGGAAGAGGCATGGATATTGACGCAGTGGGGTAATGAGTAAAGTGAAAGAATCAGGTAGAGTGAATTCTGTAAATCTGCGACCCTTACTAGGAAAGATGCCTGCATAATCACATCTGAGAAGGCAGTAAAGCAGCCTAAGGAAGAAATGAGGAGCAGGAAGGAGGGGTGAAGAGAGAAGGCTTGACAGAAAAAGAAGAAAAGAGGAGCATACTGCAGGGAAGATTGTGAACAGGCAGGCACGTGGGGAGAAATATACAGGAGCAGAAAGGAGAGAGGAGTAAGAGAGTCGCCCTGAGCAATATGTCGAGTCAGGAGCTGGAAGGAAGAATTCCCTCGAAGGAAGCACTGAAACTGGACCTTACCTTGCAGCATTTCGCCAAGCTTAATGAAGTAGTAGCAACGATGGATGCCAGAGTAAAGGATACGCACAGAGAAGTTCTGAGTGTGAAAGCTGAGATGAACATGTTCACAGACAGGCTAGGAGAAGTAAAGGAAAGGGTAGGGAGAGTTGAAGAAGTGTCTGACAAAGTTTTTGTCCTACAGACACAGGTGGATGAGCTGCGGGAGGCCAACTGTGAGTATGAAGACAGAAGCAGACGAAGCAATCTACGCTTCTTCGGATTTCCAGAAGCAGTGTAGGTGAAATACCCAGTTTTGAGCTTCTCGCCCTTTGGAATGTGCATATGGTAATGGATGGGATTACACCAGAATTATTCTGAGTCCAAACAACCGGAGAAGCTCAGAGGATGGCAAGTTCTGTTTTATTATCTAAATAGGGAGGTTACAATGAATATCAATGGATTTACGCTCAGTCTTTCAATGATCTCCACACAAATTATGGCCCTTCTACTAAATAATGCATCAGAGTGATGTCATACTATGTGGCAATAGTGAAAAACCTATCAAGGATTGGTTAAGGGAAACATCTAATTATACATTTCTATAGGAGCTAGGATTGTTATTGGCTACCCGTTATCAGATGGACAACTTATACCTACATCTAAAAACATGTAATTACAGAAATAATAGATACAGTTTCTCATTGGTCTTCAAACTATAAGGTCCTTCATTATACAGACTAATACAATTGGTTGGCGCGCTTGTTCCATGTCTGGAACATTTGTTTAATTTAGCAGCACGTAAGCCCAGACCCAGGTGCAGGGAGATAGGATATTTAGCCCAGATCTCTCATCAACCCTGCCTTCTGCCATGAAATTGCCTTTATACTTGGCCTTATAGAGTATTCTTGTCTTCGGGAATGCACGGGAGGGAGGGCTATCGTGTCTGAAACTCCAAGTTCACGCTCTATTCCCATCCTTGGCTCACTTGACTGAAGACCACGATCTGGTCCATTTTGTAGCTTTTAAATGCTCTAAATGAATTAAACCTTGGCATCCTACATGTTCTTTCTTGTACCTTAACGTGAGAATATTCATCCTCCACACACTCGTTCTTCTTCAAAGTAGATAACTGACCTCGATTTCTTTGATCTTGACTTCAGGCCAGACAACCTCGCCACATAGCTACGTGAGCCTATTAGTCTTTCTGCGACACAGTTTTCCACTCTCCATTGATGGTTTCTGGCTTACTTAGTTCATGATACCAATGTTCGGTTTCTGTACAATGGTGACTTCGCCTGCATTCTATTCACTACTCATAGTTAGCTTCTATAATGACTTGATCTACCTTACGTTTCAGTGTCTGTACATTCATTGAACTTTTGTTTTCTGCAACATTTTGTTAATGAGTAATACTTTTCTTTTACATTTGAGAGTTCACGTGATTCTTTACTTCTGCATTAGTTTCTTCAGGATCTATACATTATCTTCAGTCAATATCTATGGACATCGTGTACACTTTCTTACAACCACATTATTTAACATGCTCACTTTCTCATATTCCTTCAGGGAGTTCCTCCTGCAGGTTGTCATCATTTCGAGGGTGCATTCAATAGGGTTGTCTCAGTGGGTATCTTGCAAATACTCACTGCAGTATTGGTACAGTAGCTGGTGTTCGTCAAGGCATGATCTCATGTCTCGAATACAGGGGAAGTAGGGGGTGGGATACACAGCTGCTCCTCTACATTCCCCCCTCTAGCCGAGTCCTGAACCACCTCCTCAAGTTTTTATGCTCCTTTGTATTTTCTATTGAAGATGTGTCTCTTTGGTGTCCATATCTTCATCACCCCCTTCAGGGTGCCTGCAGTTTTAACATGTTTATTCACACTCCAGGTCATATAGCTGCATTGTCCATTTGAGGTGCAATGGACCGATCATTCCACTTATTTCTTATGATCATTTGGATACCAGAATTGTGTTGCTTCAGGTGCCATAATACTTGCTTTTCTGTACTCTCTGATGATATCATCCGTCAGCACCTTGTCTCCTGGTTCATCTTTTGTGTCAATCATAATCTTCATTCCTACTGCTTTCTTGGCAGTTTTCTTACATTGTCCAATTATTATCCTTTTCATACAGAACCCAAATATTATTATCACCAATATTGCTCCAAGGAACTTGAATAAGTTTGCCATCCAATAAGGAATCCATGAAAACAGGAATGTGAACCAACTCTCATCTTCAATGGCTGACATCTCATCCACCATTTGCTTTGTAGATCTGTCAACATCGATATGGCCTCTGTCGGAGTCCCGTTCTTGTCGTCATGAGATGGTGGGAATGTGCAACATGATGGTCCTATATTGGCGCAAACACCTCCTTCCATTGCTGTAATCATGTTGAGGATACCTATTCTGGAGGGTCATCAGTCTTATGGCCCAAAGCTATTCTTTTATGGCATTAACTCCTTTTATGGTGGCATTGATTGTTTGTAACAGCTCCGATCTGGTGATCTGTAGCCACCTGGCATTCACTGCTTTTTGGATCGGAGGCATGAACATAGATGTAAACAACACTGCAGTTTTGCTGAACAATTTGTGTTTGTCAGGAATGTAAGTATACGCTGCTTTTGATTTTTCTGAGAAATCTTTTGATATCTTTTTCCACTGAAGTTCTATTGACCTTCTTCTTCTCATGTGATCGTCCATCTTTGGAAATTCTTCAATCTTCAGGTCACTTTGTGGAATCACCAATGCTGGAACATGGATGTATACCAAAGAGCACACTCCACCCCAATTCCTGCGCAGATTCATATACGATCTAGATCTGCAGGCCCAATATCGATCCATTAGGACAGCTGCCCCTCATCTCATTCCTGGGACGTTAATGGTGTTTTTGCACACCTTGTTATGTCCAACATAATTGTTCCCTCTGCCTTGAAAGCACATTGTCGCATTAATCAATAGCAATACAGACACCGGGCCTGACTCATCTTTCACCCATGTCAGCAGTTTGGAGTACTTTGCCCAAGATTTCAAATACTCATCATTCACCTTCTGTACTCCTTGCACTGCTTCTTTCCTCAGTAGATGAGCTGCACAGGACATCATTCCATCTTCCCATCCTTTATTTGTATGCACTCATCCATAGATCAGCAGTTGTGAACGTTCCCAGCATCCAGGTATTCCCGTCTTTTCTGTCATGTCAGAACAGTTAATTCTTTTTATTTCTTCAACAATCACCTCAACTTGTCCTGCAGCAGGATACACAAGCATTCTGTCTGTCCATCCAGGCTCTTTCTCCATTTATGTTGTCTTGATGCAATCATCCTGGTATGGAAACAACTGTCTTGACATGCATCTCAATGTTGCCCAGTTCCCTTGAAATTGTATTCTGGTGGTACATGCTACTAGATTACTGAGGCACTTCGCATCATGCAGCGGCATCTCGTTTGAAAGGAAGGTTTTTTTCTGTATTCATGGCATAGGGGATGAGAGAGCAGACATAGCAATTCTCATCAGATGCTCTCTACCACACTTTCTTCATCTGCTGATTCCACATATTATTCCCCAGGTGAGCTGCATTATCAAGAGAGGTATTTATCCCCTGATTATCTTCTTCTGCACCCCTCTTATGTCGCCTGACATGCCCATAGAGGTTAAAGAAGTTGTCATAATTTGTACTCATACTTGGAAAAATCATAGGAGATCTTTCTTTTCAATCGGACTATTAGGGTAATAGAGACATCAAAATGTAAGGTACAGAAAGATAAAAATAACACACATGCATATATATATATATATATATATATATATATATATATATATATATATATATATATATATATATATATACATATATATCATGCATAGAATCCTGGAGAAACATTTGGTGTGTCATCCCAATACTTGTTGAAACTGTGCTCTTTCTATAATCACATTATCCTCTTCTCGAATCATTTGTGATATAGGTATTCAATTCTGTATTTGGAGCTGCACAATTTGCTGAATATCACTATTAAGAGTCTCTTTAACACTGGACCATTTTTGGGATCATGTAGAAAGGTGTGAATATTAACATCTCTACTAACAAGATCAGGGTATGATTGAAGTATGAACACAAAATAGCAACTAAAAGCCTGTGTGTGTATGTCACTGTCAGCAGGTATCATGTATTCATCACTGAAACAGATATTCCCCTAAAAATGAAGCTAGGTATTGATCTCTTTTCCCATTTCTAATCAAGAACTAACGTTTAGGCATCATTTTGATGCCATTTTTACTCTCTCAAGGAATTTCTAAACAGTACGTTTTCAGCTTCTGGAATTCCCTGCAAGTCTATGGACTTCCTGCTATAAGTTTAAGGAGTGTCCAATGAATTCCAGACCAAATGAAATATGTCCAAATCACACGCTGTTTGTCGTCCTTCTTCTTGTCCATCGATCGAGTCTGCACACACAGACATTCTTCTCCTTGTCTTGCTTCTTGGTTTATGGATGCTGGAGGGAGGGGCTCGCCTTAATACATTTTCATATCTCCTAAATGCAGCCAAGCTCCTCTTCCAGATACCTTAACTGTAGAAGGGGAGACTTCCTCAACACAAAATGAACCATTCAATCTAGGTTTGTGGTACTTTCAAGGAACATTTTGATAAGAATACAATCACCAACATATAACTTTGGCGGTGGCAATAGTTCACTTGGAACGGTCGCTGGACTGTCCTCTTCCGTGTTCTTTGACTCCGCCCTCCAATACTTGACTTGATCTGCAATGAAAGAAACACTGGTAGTCATACATGTCAAATAATCGCGTATTTCATCATCTAAAGCTTTTGCTACACTGTAGGCATCACTCCTGACTCTAGATGGAGGCATTCCCATGTAACACCCTCTCACTAACTCATGAGGGGTGAGGTGGTGGTCAGAACCTGGCTGGTTCCAAGGGGCATATAAGGCTAGGGGTAGGCAATATAGCCATCCCGTCTTTAAAGTCAATTTAATCTTGGCAATCCTCTCTTTGAGGAGGCCATTGAGTCTCTCACATATTCTGTTTTCTTGTGGGTGATAAGCAGAAGAAAATGTATGCTTTATGCTCAGTAAAAGTCCTATTGGTTCAAATAGCTCATTAACAAAATGTGGTCCATTATCAGATCTTAGTACTCTACATACACAGACTTTGCACACTAGAAACTTTGTTGCACAAGTGGCATTAGGGTGTGTACATGGACCGGCTTTGTCCACCTAGAGAAGGGACACACCACCACTAATAGATACCTTTATCCATTATGTTTGCAGCATATCAACGTTATCAATATGTAGATGTTGAAACGGACGATTCGGCTAAGGTATTACTCTGCTGATAGTTCTCAGTGTATGCCCAGCAGTAAACCTTTGACACACAATGCAATTCACCATGACCTGTGCAACGTGTTCCAGTAAATTGGGGACTAAATCAGTCTTCTGCAATTGTGGCAGCAAGACTTTCTCTGGTTAGATGCATGGGGTAATGCAGCTGCTCAAGTGCGACTTTCAACAATGCTGCTGGCATTACTGGCTTCCTGTCTCCATAATGCTTTTGTGGGGGACAAAGAGCACCCCTACATTTCCATAGCTCTTGTTCTTCTTGTGGGGGTCTACCCTGAATCTCTATTAGTTGTGTAATTGACAGCATATTAAACCCCTCTCGTATTAGCATGCTTCTAGTCAAAACTTCTTTAGTATCTTCAGTATCAAAACTTGAAATGTCTGGAGAATATGCAACTCTTTTGGCTTCTATGTCTGCTGCTTTCTTTCCATACGAGATAAAGTCTGTTTGTTTAGTATCTGCTGCACATTTTACAACTGATATGGCTACTGGGAGTTGTAGTGCATTAATAAGCCTGTCCAATAGAGATGCATGTTGCACTGGAGTGGTGTCTGCCCGGAGGTAGCCCTCCTTTTCCAATGTGACAGCCCTGCATATACGTTTGACGTTACATAGGTGGAGTCACTGTATACTGTCACTTCCTGCGCTTCAAGTTTCTTGAGCGCAATAATAATTGCTACTAAATCTGCTGCTTGCACTGAAAAGTGAGATGCTAGTATTGCACTGGCCACTACCTCAAATTCACCATTTAATCTGTGTATTACAACTGCAGAGCCCGACTGCCTCTCCCCACTAGTCTGGTCAATTTCTGAAGAACCATCAATAAAGAGAATTTCCCCTCCTGCCAAAGTGTTTTCTTTCACACGGGGTATATCATCATAGAATTCAACATAGTTTGTACAGTGATGCACATGATTACCTTATTTTACAGGTGTAGCTACAAAAGTGCCTGGGTTCACTATTTTACACCTCACTATTTTAATGCATGTATTAGAAATCATTACTTCATAAGCTGAAGCTCTTTGTGACACCAATGGGCCCCTTGGGTTTTTCTAAAATGGCAAATAAGGCATGCTCCACTTAACGAGTCATGGAACAGCCCATGACAATGTGGACTTCTCAATTGCAAATGCGGCAGCAGCCAAAGATTGTTCGCATGGAAAATGTCTTCTCATAACTGGGACTGAAATCCTGCTGTATTATGCCAAAGGTTTGTACCCCAATGTTGTCCTTTGAGTGAGTACTGCTGTCATCACTGACCCGTTAGTATGTGAAAATAAATACAATTCTTCGCTATAATTGGGGATTCCCAAAACTGGAGCTGTGCAGATGGCTCTTTTAATTCCTCAAATCCCTCCTCCATTTTTTCAGTCCATTAAATCTTTTCCTTACCAATTTTTGCTTTCTTTAACGCTTGAAAAAGTGGCCTGGTATACGTGCTGTAATCAAAAACCCACACCCTTCAATAATTGCACAAGTCCAAAAAACGGCTGCATTTGTCTCACTGTGTTTGGCTTTCGTGTTTTCATAATAGACTCTTTCAAGTGTCACCTTCTTTCCCTATTATGAAATTAACTGACCTTGTCCATCTTGTATCCTTTGTCTGTCTATATAATTATTAACTGAATAGAGTCTTGTCTAGGCTCATCCTCTGTCTCACTACAGACTAGTATGTCATCTATACATTGAATCACTGTGCTCTTGAGTTCACTGTTACCGACTTCCATCTGTAGGACCCTGTTAAAGATCGATGGGGACTCACAATACCCTTGAGGTAAACAAGTATGTTTTAGTCTCTTTTGTCTTTGGTCTTGTGAGTCCTTATGCAACAGGATCAAGAAAAAAACAATTTTCAAATCGATCACAGTGAAATACGTAGGTTCAACTGGGATATTAGACACTATTTTTGCAGGATTGGAAACTAAAGGAAACTCTGCTTTTACAATCTGATTAAAAGGGCGCAAGTCCTGGATAAATCTCCATGACCCCCCTTTAGGTTTTCTAATCAAATACACTGCTTCATTAGTGGTGCTGAAATAGTTTGGAATATGCCTTTGTTGGCTTCTCGGGACATAGGGTACTGTTTTGCTTGGGGTATGCTCCCACAGGGCCATCCAGATGCCTGAAACGGAAGCTACTGTTGCCGTAGCAACCATCGACAAAATGCAGGGAACAACGAGAACCACTGCCGCAGCCCTTAACCCTGATAGGCTTCATATGCCTGCCAGCCCACCCCCTCTCGCTTTAAAGGGAGAGGAGGCAGACCGGGAGGCGAAGCGTTTCACCCTCTCTTCAGCTCTGCTGTGAACTGCACCATTAGAGGATCAGGATACCGCAGCTGTGAAGAATCCAGGGACACCGGAGTGCTCCCTTCCATCCCCAGCATCTGCATGCTCCCACAAGGCCATCCAGATGCCTGAAATCGCGGCCACGGTGCTTTCACTCTCTCTGTAGCTCTCAGCTGCTCGCAGAAGCCGATGCTGGCCGTAACTTGAGGATACATACTGTCAACCTATCAAGGTAAGCGGCCTCTATTGTCGGCTGTTCTGCAACACGTTGCCTTTCCTGCTGTTTGCCAAACACCTATCACTCTCTATAACTAGCTTTCCAGAGCTAAACACCTAAGAGCGCATACCCAGCACCTATAATCAGAACCCCCCCTCCATTCTGATCAGAAATGCTTGCTTGTGTACTCGCTCCAGATGCATTCTAAATACCCAGTGTCCCTTGCTAAGACACACTCACCACCCAACTTCAGCTGACCGACACCAATTGAGACTGTACCCAACACAGTCAGATGCGCCCCATGAAAAGAGAGTGCCTATATGGTCGGCGACCAACATACGTCAGACAACAATGCCTCCATTAGGCACACACTTTGCCAATATGCAGTGCATGTTATTCACCATGCAGCGTGCACAGCCATCTCAGAAGAAAGAGACCTTTGACAATGATTATGAATCATTTTGCACTTTCCAGCACTGTTCAAATAACTCCATGTATTCTTGATGCCGCCCTATCTCCACCCTTTACCAATAATGCTGACTAAGGTAATCCACAGTTCATAGCATGCCCACCAGATGTTCCCAAGGTTGAGCCCTTATTACCTACTTGTGCTCCATTTAACCCGCAGAGCCATACATTGCCCGTGATTGCCGCCCCTGCTATGCCCTACAAGGAAATTCCTACTATGGAGCCATCCATAATGCTGTTGCCTCTACTGGAACCCGATAGTATGAACAACAAGCTACCCACACCTAACTTTGTGAATACTGACATGCCCATATCTAATGTGTCCAATTATGAGGTAGCCAATATATGTCATGACATGCCAGTTGTCAATGCCACCATTACGCCTCTCAGCCAAAGTAAACCACTGCATGACCTGCTGTGCCCAATGCCACCAAATGTGATCCCACTTCTAACATGTACGATGAATGATGACCTGTATATGGCGAAAGCTATTAATGTTGACCTGCCTATGTCTAATACTGCCCAGCATGCCTTGCTGATGCCTAATGATGTCAATGATGACCTGCCTATGCCTAATCTTATCAATGATGACCTATCTATGTCTAATTCTGCGCAGCATGACTTGCCTATGCCTAATGTAATCAATGAGGTCCCCTGCATATGCCTAATGTTATCAATGATGACCTACCTATGTCTAATACTGCACAGCATGACTTGCCCATGCCTAATGTTTTCAATGATGTCCTGCCTATGCCTAATGTTATCAACAACGACCTACCTAGGTCTAATATTATGCAGCCTGACGCACCAATGCCTAATATTACTAAGGATGACCTGTCTATGCCTAACTCTTTGATTACTGCTGTGCATAGTCCCTCTATTAGGGCCTTACCCGTTGCTCCTCTTAAATGTGCCCTCATCAATGCCCGCTCCCTCCCCGCACATGTACTTCATGTCCATGATCTTATCTCTAGTTGTGATACTGACATGCTAATGATTACTGAAACTTGGCTCACAGAGGCCTCCGGCCCAGCCCTTGCCCTCGCCATTCCTGCAGGCTACAATATCATTAGGCAGGACCGCCCTCTTCAAAAAGGTGGAGGGGTAGATCTGATTGCCAAAGATTCCATCTCTGTAGGAAAGATAGAAGGGGATCTTGGCCATAACTGTGATTATCTTCCTCTAAAAGTTAAGGTCTCCCCTAACTGTACCATTGCACTCGGTATTCTATATAGACCACCAGGGCCAGTATTAGACTTCCAGGATGCCCTGATACATGCACTGATCAAAACCTGATAAATCTAGGTTTTAATGTCCCGAACGACACCCAAGCAGCCTCCCTTAGTAAAGCACTAGCTACCCTAGGGTTCACTCAGGCCATGACTAGGTTGCCCACCATAACTTTTCCCTCGGAGTCACAGACATATCTCCTATCCCGTGGTCGGATCACCATTCCATTCACTTTGAACTCAATGCTTCTAGGGGTCCAATTAAACAACAAACCCCCCCTCCCTTCAGAACTGGCTAGAAGCTCCCACCAACTCACAAAGGAAAAGCTTACTCCCTACCTCTCAGTACCGGCCTTTCAGCTCCCCTTCTCCAGTGACCCAGAAATTCTTGCCAATGCGTTCAAAACCGTCATCACTCATGCAATTGACCCCATAGCCCCACTCGCCTTGAGCAAAGTCAAGCGTCCCAAGCATTCTAATGCCTGGTTTCCCAAGAACTGTTCAAGCTTCTGGACAAGAAAAGGACAGCACTTTCCCATTGAAAAACAAACCCAAATGACTCATCCAAGTTAGCCTTTAAGACTATATCCAAAGAATATAAAATGGCCATCATCAAAGCAAAAGCCTCCTCGTTCAACTCAAGGATAGCTAATGCTAAATCGGGAACCAAAGAAATATTTGCCATCTTCAGGGAGTTGGAAACCCCTACCAACCCACCGCCAACACTTCATAAAGATGAAGATTGGTGTAACTCTATCCAAACTGCTATGTTGGACAAACTCAACACACTCCAGAATAACATTTTAGCCAATAAACAGGCCTTGAGCCACCTAATATTTAAATCACAAAACAGTACTGCCGGTGATTCACCCCCCTTCGTGTTCAAGGATATGAGCGAACAAGAAGTTGTCGCCCTCCTCAAATAAATAAAACCTTCCTTTTGTAAAGGTGATGCATGCCCGGCTCAACTTATTAAAGATTGTGCCACCTAATATTTAAATCACAAAACAGTACTGCCGGTGATTCACCCCTCTTCGTGTTCAAGGATATGAGCGAACAAGAAGTTGTCGCCCTCCTCAAATAAATAAAACCTTCCTTTTGTAAAGGTGATGCATGCCCGGCTCAACTTATTAAAGATTGTGCCCTTTCCCTTGCCCCATTCCTTACAGCTTTCATTAATGCCTCCTTCCAGTCAGGCCATGTCCCTACTGGTCTCAAGGAAGCATGGGTACGTCGTCTACTCAAAAAGCCAACACTTCATTCAACTGTCCCAGGGAACTACAGACCCATTATGACAGTCCCTTTCCTTCAAAAAATTCTTAACAAGGCAGCTTATCTGCAAATCCAAAAAATACTTCAGACTAGCAACTTGCTTGGCCTCCAGCAGTCGGGATTCTCTCCGGGGCACGGTACCGAAACTGCACTCCTAGACTTAAGAAATCAAAGGAACGATTTGAGAGATGCAGGCAAACCCGCCCTCCTTTTGCTCCTTCATTTGTCTGCAGCGTTTGATTTGGTGGATCATAATACCCTTTGTCACCATCTCTCTTCTGCTGCCAATTTACCCAATATGGCCATTGCTTGGATCACCTCATTTCTCCAGGAAAGGGTTATGAAAGTCTTCTCTGACTCAGCCTGTGCCCACCCAAGCATCATTCAATGCTGAGTCCCACAGGGCTCCTGCATCTCCCCTACCCTGTACAACCTGTTTACCAAGCCACTGTTTCACATCCTGGACGCCTTGGTCATCACATACACTAATTATGCTGATTATGCAGATCATACACAATTTGGCTGTGGCCGAATTCGTCGCGGCCGAATTGACCCTGGTCAAATTTGACGTGAAGACAATTTTGCCATGGCCAAATCCAGAAAAACCTTAACTGCCCATGGCCCCCAATAAATCTCCCCACCCACCCCCTACTTACCTTTTTGATGTCTGCTTTTCTTCTGTCCCTGCAGCGTCAGTTCCATCTGTTACGCTCACCTGACTCCCACGGAGGCTCAGGTCTGGTTTGGAGTGTTGTTGCTTCTTCTATGGTGAAGCGCAGGACCCGGAAGATGGACTGGACCGGACCTTCGAATCTGGCTTGTCTGACTCGCAGGAATATCTTTCTGTATGTGAAAAGGGAGTATTAACAATCTGTGGGAGAAAGTATAAGCCTCCCGCTCCCTTCTCACCCCTCTACGAAACCCTTCTGCGACCCCCACGTGAAGTCTCACCTTAGGGTTTGAAAGGTTGAGCTCTCCATCCTGCTTCTCATGCAGGGGCGTGTTGTATCCAGGGACTTCACTGGGATTTTGATTGTAGAGGGTTCAAGTTTTGTTTTCCCGGTATAGTACCGTAAGGATTCTGTTAACGAGTATGATTCCGCAATAATAATTGTTCGTTGTCTCTTTTTCAGGTGCGGAAACAATTCCGAGAAGAGCTGTGGAACCGAAGAATGAGACTCTGGTGAGCTTGATGAGAGTTCTCTCAGTGTGCTTGCATCAATGCGCTCACTAACGCTGATGTCTTTTTTCCCCCATAGGGGCCGGGGTCCGGAAATGCCTGGATGCGGCACCGACCCGAAACGAAGGTCAATCCAGAAGAAAGCAGGTAAGTCTTTAATGGGCGTTTGGGTAATGTCTTTTCATGCGCCCACTAACGCTGATGTCTTTTTTCCCCATAGGGGCCGGGGTCCGGAAATGCCTGGATGCGGCACCGACCCGAAACAAAGATCAATCCAGAAGAAATCAGGTAAGTCTTTAATGGGCGTTGGGTAACGTCTTTTCATGCGCCCACTAATGCTGATGTCTCTTTTTCCCCTTTGGGGCCGGGGTCCGGAAATGCCAGGATGCGGCACCAACCCGAAATGAAGTTGGAATAACCCAACAGGTAAGCTTTGTAACGGAAATTAAGGTTTCCTTGTTTTCTTTCCCCTCTCACCTTTATTCTTGTCTTTTTCTCCCTAGGCGCGGTGATGTGTCTGCGAGTCCAGATGTCGCTGTAGAACGTGGTGGCACCTTGTACAGGTGAGTGAGATGTGGCGCTGCAGCGATCGATGCGATGTGCTTTTAAATGGATGTCTTCCTTTTCAGGACCGTCGGCGAGATGTCTCCGGAATGCGGATTTAGCAGGTAAGGATTCTTCTTTACCCTTTTCTCTTCTCTTCTCTCTTTGCAAGTGTTCCAGGATGCTGGCAGGAGTGGCAGAAGACAGAATGCAGGAGCAAACACAGTGAGCGCCCAGCTGCTAGATGCAGAACAACGCGAAGCGTGAGTTGCTGCTTGGGCGTGGCTTAAATAGCCTTCAAAGTAGTTCCAGGTATGTATCCTTCCTCTCAGGTATGTATTCCTCCCCTGACCACACCCGTGTGGTTAAGTAGTTCCAAAGATAAAGTAGTTCCATTCAGGCCTCAGAAGGCCTGGATGTTGCAGCATGGTCTGCATCAGGTAAGTTAACACTAAGCACCTTCAACACAAAGTCCCCTTTTATGAGCCTGGCGCCTATGGCGCCAGGACTGTGGCCCGATATGAGCCTGACACCAAAGGCGCCAGGACTGAGTCCAAAGAGCCCCTACTTGAGGCTGTTGTGACTTCCCTTGAAGACATGATGTTTGCCTCTGGGGTAGCTGGGTCTTGTCTGGCACCTTGGAGGTAGGCATCATGACACCATCCCTCCTACGCAAGTCACATCTGATGCCACAGAGTCTGCTTTTCTTCATTTTTCCCCCATCCCCTACCTCCAAACTTTAGAAGCGGGGGACACCCCCATACCCGCAAAGGCCATCACTGCCAAACATGGGGAGCGGGGGACACCCCGCAACCCCAGTTCCCCAATTTTGACAGTGATTATCCAATTTGATCGTTTCAAATCGATCAAATGGTAGTGGCCGAATTCGGCCAGATGTACCAAATGATCAATTCAGAATGATCAAATTGGGATATACCGTTTTCTACTGTCACACTTGCATACCCTGCTCGTCTCCATATGTTGTCAACTCTCTCCCCAAGAATAGCTGCCAGTAGACCTTTTATGTCTCCTATGGCCAGCGTGTTTCCTCCTATCCTTTTCTCTAATTCGTATATCCATTTCCCAGTCCCCGAAGTCAAAGTTGGAAGCTTGCATTTTAAGGTTATCCGGTCATTCTATCTAAACCCAAACCATCGAATGTCAAACCATCAAATTTCTTTCATCAAAATACCATACCATTGAATGGCCATTTCGTTGAAAAGAAATGTATGGTTCCATCGACATGTAATGGTAAGTATTAGGGTTGGGGTTGGGGCTTGGGTTAGTTTAAGACGTTGGGTTGGGGCTTGGGTTAGTTTAAGGGTTAAATTAGGGTTAGGGCTGGGACTAGGGTTAGGATTGGGGTTGGGGCTTGGGTTAGTTTAAGGGTTAAATTAGGGTTAGGGTTCGGTTTGCGGCTTGGGTTAGTTTAAGGGTTACATTAGGGTTAGGGTTGGGGCTTGTGTTTGGGTTGGGGGGTAGGCGGGAGGAACCCCAATATAAAAGAAATGTAAACATTACAAGGGGCTGGCCAGTGCTGAAATTTCAGCACAGGACAGCACCATGTAACGTTTTAAAGTTACACAAAAATGCATGGAAATGCTACTTTTTACATGTAAAAGTGCATTTTCATTGAAACCAGTCCATGTATATTGTTGATGGACTGGTTTCGATGGAATTGCACTTTTACATATAAAATATAGGTTGTTGATGCTTTGACATTCGACTGTTTGTATTTGTTGCTTTAGCATGTCAACCATTTTCTTTCAAGGGAATCACTATAAAACCATTTTAAGTTATCCTTATCCATCTGTGGCCATGGAATGTATTGCGGTCTCGCTCCTCCCTTTTCTAACAAGGGGAACTGTGAGAACCCCATCCAATAGCCGTATCCCACTAGTCGTCCATCTATGGCAGGGGTAATTGTCTCATTCATCTTCTTGCTGCTAATGACCATAACCTACTCACATACTGTGGAGACTCCCCTTTTTCACTACATGATCTTCCTTGGGGAAGCTCAGGATATGATATGTGATCTGGTGTTCTTTCCTTAGGTTGTTCCAGATCTGAGTATTTTACTTCTTTATGCATCTGTTGCCTTCCCGGGGGTGCACATATCCTCTCCCTCTGCCTCATGGGCTGACTCTCTTTCCTCGTCTGCCATTCCTAGACCCCAACTAGTGTGACTATCATCTTCCTCTTTCCTGTCTAAATTTAATCTGCTCAAAGACAGTGCTCGGCGCTTATCACTAAACATATTTTCCTCTTATCTTGTGGTTTAGGTACTGGGGATCGGTTACTGCTCCCGATTTCCATACTCGCTGATCTGCCTCAATTACTGATACAGCTTATCGATCCTTTCTCCAATGTTTTCTGCATCATATCTTTCATCTTCTAGTGCTACTCTAGGTGTTTCTGGCATTATTTCATTTATCGGGAGAATCTCTCTTATTCTATCCCTTTGTATTTCTTCGCTCTTCCTCATTCGTTCTTTAAGGATGAGACTGGTATCTAGAACTCCGATTGTGTTTTATTTCTTCATCCACTTCCCTTTGCTTTCTCGCAACCCTTCTTATCCTCTCTTCCTTTTGCCTTTGTTCCTCCCTTCTCACTTCCTGTCTTTGTTCTTCTTCTCTTATTCTGTCCTTCTCCCTTTATGCTTCTTCTTCCTCTCTCTTTCTTTCTCTCCTATCTCTCTCTTCTTTTTTTCTTTGTCTATTGTCATGCATCTTTGTTCCTCTGCCCGATTTTTATACTTATCTTGTTCTTCTCTATATATCTGTTCCCTGTCTTACCTGTTTTTTCTTCCTTGCTCATCCTCTCTTAACTGCTTTTCTCATTCCCTGTCCTTCTTTTCTTTCTCCTCTTTGTCTTTGCTTTGCCTAACCTCCTCAATGCTTTTCCAATCTAACTTGAGTAGTATCTGTCCTCCCATTCATTTGTTCTGTACAAGCTTTACCTCGTCAGCCCTATCCTTTTATCCTTTCCATCGTTTAATTTCTCGGTCTATATCTGTCGATACATTCAATCTCTTGCCTCTTTCTTCCTAATCTTGTATAGACTTACAGGCATCTTCCTTCCTTTTGCTCTCTTCTGGACTATCATCGCTACTGTAAACAGGGAGTTCATCTATTGGGTTACTATACCCTACCCCTGCTTTCAGTTCCTTTAATGGATAAGCTCTTATCTTAGCTTCTGTAGTTACACTCTTAATCCTAGACAAGGTAAGAGAAGCTGAGGGCTCAACACCCTCCCCCTTATGCTGAGTAAGCATCCACTCCTCCTGTACTGGGTCTTCCTTCTCCTCTTGGTACATTTTCCAAAGTTCTAAAACGACCAGCCTTTTCTCTAATTTCTTTCCTGTGTATGCAGCATGTACGTATGTGGTCATGTGTTGCATCATCACTTTTGACAATGATCCCCCTTGTGGCCCTGGCATAAACATTTTATTAGCTGTGCCCTTTACTCATTCTGCACTGTACTGTTTGAGCTTAGGTGCATGTGAACCCTACTGGGTTGACAGATCTCAAACCATCATCTCTCTGCTACCACATGAACCCATAGAGTTAGGGCCCTTCAAGATGAGGTAGCAATACTTTGAGAAAGATGGGGATGCAGAATTTACTGAAACATCAATAATCAAATGACTTAGTAAGTTTGCAATACTTGGTCTGTTTTATTTTCAATTGTCTAATACAGGGAGTTAAAACGGACATCAACGGACGTTCGCTCAATTTCTCTCAGCGCATATCATAAAAAACACAACTTTTATAATCAAAACACGCCATAAGTGACATCACACTACATGGCAAACTACAAAAACCTATTTGCGGATGTGATAGGATTACAGGGAACATCTAAGTACAAGTTCCATACTGATGGGGGAAGTGATTGGGTCTCTACTGTCAGGGGGGCAACTAAGCCCAACCCAAGTGCAAGTCATCTTCTGTGTCATACTAATACGCAACACTTTATTGGTTACACAAACTATAGGGTTCTTTGATACGTGGCCCCCTACCATTGGTACCCTTTGTTCCCATCTGGAATATTCCACACGCTAGCAGCACGCAGGCTACCATACCAGGTGCAGGGAGGGTCAGCGTGATCATGCCTCCCCACCAATTAGCCCAATATCTATCATCACCCTTGCAGTCTGCCAGTCAATTAAGGCTTTGAACCTGGCCTTGTAGAGGCTCTCTGTGCCTGAGAAATAAAGGGAGCATCTTCTTGGTTTCGGTATAGCTCGACCCAATGTCTATTTTGATCTGACCATGTGACTTGGAGACCGCATTTTCAAGCTTTATACACATGTTATTCTATTAAATGATGAACATTTGAAGCTTTCAGTGTTTTTCCATTCCACTTCAAACAGACGTCTGTTTCTTTCTCACGTTCATGTAACTACTGGATGGACAACCAGGCTCACGGTGGCCTCAACTTCTTGATGCTGGGTCAGCCAAGCCTTTCTTGTATTTCACCATCGCCTTCAGTTATTTTCCAACTGCGCCACACTGAAAACCCTTTCCAATCACAGGGTTTCAAGCCTTGCTTAAAGTGCATTGTGGAATATCCAGGTTCTATACAGTCCTATGTATTATACATCGGCGCATCGCCGCAACTATTCACTATGTAGCCAGCCTTAAGATTACTTTGTCTACTTGCATTGTTGCATCTGTACAAGTGTAAACTGATTTGTATTTTCTTCAGCCTTTCTGTAGCATGAGCATCTTCATCTCGAACCCGAAATGTTGCTCATCTTTACCACCTCCTCTTCAGAGCTTAAAGGACGTCTATGTTCTTCTGCCTTGTGCATTTTTCCAGGCGCGTCATCTCTGCTCCACATGATGTCACCAGTCTTCTCTTTCACTCATCTTCACACTTCTTCCGAGACTTTTTTTCAACAGGCTGTTATTTCTTCGTGAATGCATATATGGTTTTCTCTATGGATACTGTGTTTCCAAGATCTTCTCCGGCATAGGCATCCTCACTGGTACTGCACGTGTTGCAATTTCTGTCTCACAACATATAGGCAACATGGGGGCGGAGCTTTTGGTGGGGGTGCTTGACTCCATCTCTAAACATGTTTTGGTAGTGTTTTATAAAGATGCATGAGAGGAGTGTCCTCCATAATAACAAGTCACAATTGACTGTCGATACTTACAAGATCATTAAAAAAATCCCTCTTTCAAGGCTAATCAGCCACCACACAACAACTATGAGCAAGCACCATCAATCGCCACTCATTCCTCTTTTGTTTCCACAACCTATCTGTCTTTTTATTGGCACCAAACGTTTATTACACTTTACTTCAACCAATGTCACTTCTGATTTATTCAGCTTGTTATTTGTCAAAACAAAACTTTACACAACAAATAATATGTAAAACAATAACACAATGCACATTAATAGCCCCCGTGATCACCTTCCCTTATTTATAACCATTTATAATAAGAGGTATACGTCTCACGCTTCCATTTATTTTACCCTATGCAGGGTTTAAGACGTCACCTTTCACAGTCCTGACTGTCCATATTCCCTTTCTTAATGCTCCCATTGGAGTTTGAGACGTCTTCTTCTACCTCCCTTGAAAAAGGATTACTTAGGCGTTGCATTATCTACACAACATTTCCTGTTACTCAAAATATCACATTCCCTCCCATTTCCCTTAGTCTACTGACATCCGTTAATCAATTCGAGGCCTTTGCTATCGACTCCTCCTCCAATCCAGCCACTCCACCTTCCGTCCATGGAGCGCCCATAGAAGCTGAACAGGGATTTCTTCAAAGAGGGACCTGCCCACCATCTCGGTTCTTCTTGCAAGTTTATTTCTATCGCCTGCTCTCCACAGGAAACTCCACGATCTTCCAGCTAATTTCGATTGTCCGAGACTCTGGAGCTAAATTAGTTTGGATCGGAAATCAACCGCACTGCTACCACGTGGGTTTATGGCCCTTTGAAATGTGAATATGGTAATTGGATGGGATTACACCAGAATAATTCTGAGTCCAAATAATCGGATAAACTCAAGAGTATGGGAAGTTCTGCTTTATTAACAAGTATCTAAAACTGGGAGGTTACAATGAACATCAACGGACGTATGCTCAGTCTCTCAATTATCTCCACACAAAATATGGTCCTTATACTAAATAATGTGTCAGAGTGGAATCATACTACGTGGCAATAGTGAAAAACCTATCAAGGGTTGGGATTGGTTAAGAGAAATATCTAAGTATACATTTCTATTGGAGCTAGGATTGTTATTGGCCACCTGTGGACAATGTATGCCTGCCTCTATAAACATGTAATTTCAGAAATATTAGATACACAGTTTCTCATTGGTCTTCAAACTATAGGGTCCTTTGTTATACGGATGAATACAATTGGTTGGCACGCTTGTGCCATGTCTGGAACATTTGGTTCATTTAGCAGCATGTTAGCCCAGACCTGGGTGCAGGGCGAAAGGACATGAAGCTACCTCACCACCCAATTAGCCCAGCATCTCTCATCACCCATGCCTTCTGCCATGAAATTGTCTTTGTACTTGGCCTTGTAGAGTATTCTCATCTTTGGGAATGCACGGGAGGGAGGGCTATCGTGTCTGGAACTCCAAGTTCACGCTCTGTTTCAATCCTTGGCTCACATGCAGTAGACCACGATCTGGTCAATTCTGCAGCTTTTAAATGCTCTAAATGAATTAAAACTTGCCATCCCTCGTGTTCTTTCTTGCACCTTAATGTGAGAAGATTCATCCTCCACACACTTGTTATTCTTCAGAGTAGATAGCTGACCTTGATTTCTAGGATCTTGACTTCAGGCCAGACAACCACGCCCCGCAGCTCCATGAGCCTATTATTCCTGCTGCAACACAGTTTTCCACTCTCCCTTAATGGTTTCTGGCTTACTTGATTCATGATACCAATTTCCAGTTTCTGTAGAATGGTGTATCTGTCTGCATTCTATTCACTACTCATGGCCAGCTTCTATAATGACTTCATCTACCTTGCGTTTCAGTGTCTGTACATTCATTGCACTTTTGTTTTCTGCAACTTTTTGTTAACGTGTAATCCTCTTCTTTTACACTTGAGAGTTCACGCGATTCTTTACTTCCACATTAGTTTCTTCAGGATCTATACATTATCTTCAGTCAATATCTCGAGACATCGTGCACACTTTCTTACAACAACATTATTTAACATGCTCACTTTCTCATATTCCTTCATGTTCCTCCTGCAGGTTGTCATCACTTCGAGGGTGCATTCGATAGGGTTTGTCTCAATCGGTATCTTCTTTGAAATACTTGCTGCGGTATTGGTGCAATGGCTGGTGTTAATCAAAGCACGATCTCAAGTCTCCACTACAGGGGAGGTAGGGGGGCGGGGTCTAGATAATTGGATTCCGGCCTACCTGCATGTAGATTTTGCGAGGCAGTCAGAGATACAAAGGGTGCATAGCGTGAGAAAACAGAATGGAAACAGCACACAGGCACCAAGACCTATGATTGCCTGTCTTCTGTACCACCCCCATGTTCGCCAGATTCTAGCAGCTGTCAAAGGAAAAGGTCCGATAGTGTGGGAAGGTCACAAGCTATATATCACACCAGACTTCTCCAGAGAGAAGTTAGAAAAGAGGAAAACGTTTCCAGACATGTGTCACGCTTCGCCCATGGAAGAAGTGGCAGCAATGGCGGTTCCTCTAGTGGCCGTTACGCCTTCCTCGTAACACTAGACATAGGGCCTCATCATGAGTCTGGTGGTAACCCTTAAATGCGGTGGTAGCGCTATTACCGCCACATTTAAGGGTCCGCCAGATCATGGCTTTGGCGGATTTCCCCCTAGCTCTAAGCTGGGGGAAATCCGCAGCAAAATTGCCGATTTTCTGTGTGATTACCGCTGGCAGGAAATCCACCGGCGGTAATAGCGTGAATTTTCCCCATTGGGCCCAATGGGGAATGACGAATTCCCAAATGGGCCCAATGGGGAATGGGCAATAACCCTTCCGCCAAAACCGTGATCCGGCGCTAATAGTGCCGGGGGGTTTGGCGGTAGGGCTATTAGCGCCGGCGCCCAACTCATGATAAGGCCCATAGTCTAGATGTTTCTTCCAAGATGGCCGCTGCTGTATTTCTTCCCATTTGGGATTCGGCGTGGCGCGTTGCAACCTAAGTAATTTCTTGCTCCGGTGAGACGCTAGTGATACTGTCCTGTTCCCCTTTTGACCTTCCTTTGTCTCATTTTGCCATTCGCCCGTGCCGCTAGTTTTCTTCCTAGCGTACATGTTTCCCTTCTTGTCTCTCAGCTTCCTGTCTCTGGGCCTCATTACGACCCTTGCGGAAATCGACTGACCGGACCGCAACAGCGTAAATAGCGTTTCCGCCATTGCACGAAGGAGCAAAGTGCGGCCAATCACGACCCATCGGGCACGAGCATTACGCCATGGCGGAATCCGAAAGGCTGCGATGGCGGAAATGACCCCAAAACGGCCCTTACCGCCGCCGTACGCTGCACCAGGTGCAATACCGCCACCCATCTTAGCGGTCACCGTAATGAGCGGTCACCGTAACGAGCGTGCACCGCAAATTACGGCCACCGTAAATATACGGAAACGGAAGTAAAAGCATGTGGCCGGAACGGGAAACAGCACGCCGCACAACTATAAAATCCGAATCCCAACACAACCATAAAAAATCCGACCCTGACACATCCCAACCCGTTAGCAACCCCAGTTAAAAAAATAAATATGGGAAAGGTAGCCAAGAAAGCGTGTGACCGCAAGCGGCAGGTACACTTCTCCCGAGAGGAACTGACCGTGCTCACCGAGACCCTACAGGAAAATTCCGCCGTCGTCTTCTCCAGTCAAATGACCAGGACGGCCCTTGCCAACAAGAAGGCCATATGGGTCCTGGTGGCACAGCGCGTAAGTGCGGTGGGGACAACACCCCGCACGCCACAGCAATGTCGCAAGCGGTGGGACGACCTGCGGATCCGCGTACGCAGCATACTTTCTGCGAACAGGAACATCGCCACAGCTACCGGGGGGGGTTCAGAGTCGCCCATCAAGTTGACCCCCTGGGAGGAAATCTGCGCCTCCACCATAGGAATGGAGAGCATAGAGGGAGTCGGAGGGATGGAGAAAGGAGTGCCGACATCCGGAGAATCAGGTAGGTTGGCCAAGAGAAACAATGCGAAATCCACAAACCACGAACATGTGCAGTACCATGTGACCCCATAGTGCAATACATACTTAGCCCTGACAGCGCCCTCTAAAAGTCAGAATGAACAAACAAATCAATCAAGAAGCCATAAACAACCCCTACATGTGCAGCATGCACCCCCTAACTGCAGGCAGCCAAATGAATGCATCCTCAATCCACACGAAAATGAGACCACCTCCAAGGCCCAGTCCCAAACCAGCCTCATGTACCACCCCAATGCATTTGATACGTTGCCATTCCAAATCCGACAGACCCATAACTAACGCTCGCCCCTCTTTACTCCACCACAGGGTCCGATACCAACGACGAGCTGCAGGACACCCCTACCAGCACGCCTGCAAAGAGGGCCAGGACCAACGTCCCAAGAGCCTCCACCTCAGGTGCAAGGATCAAGACACGGCAGCAGCAGGAATCAAGTGGCAGCACACTGGAGGGGACTGCAACAGGCACCCCAGCAGCCAGCAAGTCCACAACCCCAGCACCACAGGTCCCCCCAAAGAACGTATCTGATGGCACCGCCTCTGGTGGTAGCAGCACCATAGGGGACACAGCTGTCATGCCAGCATGCTCCGACACGGAAAACAGTGCTGGCGACGTAGGTACCATCCATGACCTTTCCCAATCCCCCTGCATGTCCCATCCCCTACACCATGACGAAACCACGCAGGGGCACCCTGAAGACGACGACTGGCCAACCCCCACAAGTCCTGTGCCAAGGCAACATGTGTTGAGCAGCCCCCCTGTCACACCACCGCAAATGTCCATGGCCCAGCAGAGGCAACAGTCCCTCGACCTGCTGATCGAGCAACAGCAGGAAGCGTCCACGCTACTCAAGGACCATGCAAATGAATGCGGGGGTTCCAGGGCAGCCATGGAAACATCCACCGAGACACTCAGGGCACAAATAGAGAAAAGTAGTGAGAGCCTCAGGGGAGAAATGGAGAGAAGCACCGAGAGCCTGAGAGCACAAATGGAGAAAAGCACCGAGAGCCTGAGGGGGGAACTGCATGCGACGTCCAAAGACGTTTGTGCTGAACTTGCTGCTGTGCGCCGTGTGCTCTCGGAGCTCTCACAAACCCTCAGAGACATGCATGGACGCGAGCAGGCAGAGACCTCATCCGTGGCAAGTTCCGTCCAGGGCAGCCCCCAACGCAGATCTGGCAGGAACCTGCGCTCCACGGGCAGGGGTGCCCCTGATACCCGTAGAGGGGGCTTGCAATAGCATCTACCCACGGACAGCATGCATATTTGGACACTGGTGTTGGGGGGGGAGGTAGTAGGGTGGAGGGGGTGTGTTGGGCTTCACTGGGTGGCGGGTCCATAGGGTGTATAAATCAAATCACATCAACAATACAGCACCTCATTATCATCCAATGACATGTGTGGACATTGATATTTGCGTACGAGGCCTTCATAGGCGTACAGTCCACAATGTGCCTGTACTACACACACACAGTGCCACAGGTCCCCTTTCCGTGTAATAGGCACCATGCGTGGTTGCTAGAAGCATGCATCTATGATGCTCTGTCGGATTGCACGTGCATCCTGTGCCTCATGGACTCCTTGAGGTGCCTCCACATCCCCACCCTCATCATCATCATCATCATCTTCAGGTGCATGCAGTACAGCGTCAGGGGGCATGGGCACATTCCTACGTATGCACATGTTGTGCAGCATGACACATGCCATGACCATCTTAGAAACCTTCTCATGGCTGTATATGAGTGCCCCGCCAGACCTGCTGAGGCTGCGGAAACGAGCCTTCAGTAGGCCGAATGCCTGTTCAATGACCACACGGGTACGTGAGTGGGCATGGTTGTAGTCCTCCTCATGCTCGTTCTGTGGGTTCCGGATTGGTGTAAGGAGCCATCTCTTCAGTGGATACCCGGCATCACCTGTATGAGACGAATAAAGGGTGTCAGTGGAATGATAGTGCTAAGTAGCCCCCCCCCCCCCCCCTGCAAGGTCATTGACGCATCAAATGGGCCACGATGTCATGCATGAAATGAGACTCACCGAGTAGCCAGGATCTGTGCCCTGCGTGTCGCTCCATGTAGCGTGGTATTCTTGTGTTCCTCAGGACCATAGAATCATGGGTAGATCCTGGAAATCTGGCACAACAATGCGTAAAGATCTTGTTGGAGTCACACACCATTTGCACATTGATTGAATGAAATTGTTTCCGGTTGCGGTACTGGACCTCCATGGCATGTGGGACAACCAATTCAACATGGGTGCAGTCGATGGCACCAATGCAACCCGGGATGCCGCCAAGTGCATGGAATCCCACTTTAGCGTTGGTAATCTCCTGGTACGTGCGTGGTAGTGTGATGTGGTCGTCGGCGTGCTTCAGGAGGGCATCGTGCACTTGGAAGAGTGTCCGTGAGAACAGTGGCTGTGAAATGCCATGCAACTGTCCCACTGTGTGCTGGTAGGTGCCTGTGGCCAGGAAGTGGAGTGCAGACACCACCTTCAGTAGGGGTGGGATGGCGGTTGGGCTATCTATCATGCTCACGAGGTCAGCATGTGTCATGTCCACAATGGCGATTATGGTGTCCCGGTCCAAACGGTAGAGGGTGTGGATCTGCTCAGCAGTGAGGTTGAACGGATCGGCTCGGAGGCGTGGGATTGCGGGCCGCCTGCGTGGTGGTGGTGGCAGTGCTTGTGGGCCTTGCTGACCCTGCCTTGCCCTCCTCCTCCTCCTTCTCCTCCGTCTCCCCTGTGCGCCCGGTTGTTGTACCTGTTGTTGTTCGTCGTCTTCTTGTAGTTGTAGCACTTGCAGTGCTATCTGGTACCCCAGGCCCAACATCGCTAGTCCTGCCGGTAGCATTTTGGAGTGGGAGTGGTTGTGGGAGGGGTTTGGGTCTGCAATATATGTGCTGTCGGCCTGTATGGCCTCCACCTGTGCTGATTGAATGAATCTGTGGCAGATGCAATCCCTTCTGGTCGAGCACGGCCCGCACGTAAGGCTGCATTTGGCCGCATGGCATCTTGGGATTGGAATCATGTATCAAATCCCGATGGCAGTGTGATGTACTTTGACTGATTTTCATGCTATGCTCCCATTGTTACACATGCTATGATTGCAGCCGCTTACATACCTGTGAAGAGTCAGTGGTATGTAGGGCTCGATCGATGGCCGACCCTCATGCAGCACAGTAACGTACTTCACCGACGGGCGTGGCGTGCCATTTGTGATTGCAGCCAGTTAGCATCATGACACACAGCCGCACTACATTGATGTAATTGTGAATGCAAGCGTTCACAGAAGCCTTTTCGACGTAATGTTGCAAGTGAGGTATTCGAAGGCCAGCATTTTTGGTTTTGAAGTAGCGGCGAGGATACGCCCACAGGTCTGGCTGGAAATGTAACGTTCTATTGTAGAATGTCCTTGGGACATGGCCCATAACGAGCAGGCAATGAATGATATGAATTGAATGGGATGCGCAATAGCGTAGTGGACGATAAGGCAGGACGTTCCCAAATCCATCTTGCTTCACAACACTACAGATCCGGCCAGGGGCACAGTGGTTTTTGCGGACTGCATTACGCACAGACGCGATGGAAGTTTCACATATTATGTGAGTGAATATTCATGCGTTTTCATTGCGGGATGAGGGAATGATGTGTGGATGCATGGACTGATGAATCCGTTTAGGGTCTGCCATGTACATGGGTTTCTTGGTTCACTCCCCTTCCCCTGCGTTATGTGATGCAAGGCTGCCATAGTGGGACATACGTCTCTCTGCCCTTGTCGGATCCTCCCTGTCTCGACGCGCCTTCATACACTTGTGTCTAGGCACGTTACTAATCCCATGTCATGGGTTCTATCTTGACGGACGCATGCACAGTAACCGACGTTGCCAATGGTGTATTTAGCTCGATTGGTTTCGTTGTGATTCGATACTGGATTAGGGGTGTGTATATTCCTTTGGAGTGGGCTAGCATGCATATGGGTGTGGATTTGGTGTGTTGAATGAAGATTGTAATGCATCATGAGTCCCGTAATGCAATCGGTTGATTTGTGTTTCTTTTGGGTGACAGGTATCTCCTGCCCTATTGCAGATGCCATCTCTACGCCACTCCTCCAGATGGTTTTTACTCTCGACTCCTGCAGCTTCGGGTGAATCAGTGGAGCACCATTTCGATCATATGGGACGATCGCCAATGGGCCACATGCCCTTACGCTGTACTGGTGGCTAGGTGCAACATTTCGGCCTTTCAGCTCGACTAGTGCCTGCCTCATGGGACGGACCTGCGGTTCTTGCCGCTTCCATGTTGCCTTTTGGAACGTTGATGTAAGCCCTGTGTGCCATGATGGTACAGGGCGTCACACAAGTGGAAGCCGGTCAATTATTGCAGATGCAGCCCTCGGTGATGATGGTTGTTTTGGTGGGATTTTGCAAATTGATGTGGGGCCTTTGTCATTTGGATGTGCATTTAAATTGTATTCCGATATTTGTCGTGTTGCGTTGTTCTTTGCAGGTGATGTGGCGATTTTCGCTTTGTGGCGGTATGTATTGCATGATGATCTGCTTTGTGTTCCGCCTTCTGAGTTGACTTGTGTGGTACATGCTTCTGCTGATGGTTGGTTTGTTTACTGGCATGAGTACAGGGCTGGTGCAATCCCCCTCAGGATGCTGTTGTGGATGTTGCCTTGCGCTGGTGGCAAGCGATGGGGGACTACTGTTGTTTTGTGTCATGTGTTCTTGATTTTCATTTTGATGTGTTGTACCTTCACATGCCTGTGCTGCGTCAGTACGGCTATGGTGACATGCCGTACATGGATGCCCACTCACGGGGCGCTTTGAGCCCCTGCATGCTTTTCTACGTTGGCATGCATGGGTGAATAGTGGATTTCACTGGTTGCATAGTGTGTGTACATTGCGCCTGCCAGGAGTTGTGCAATGAGGCCAGGGAGTGGAGTACAGGCACTCAGTGGGCCATTTACGGTTGGTTCGCGTTGCCGTATTTCTCGCCATGGCGGAATGGTACTTTACGACGTGCTTGATGGCGTTCAGTACATGTCCGCTAGGGTCAGAATTCGCGTACCGTTGCGCCATGGCGGTGATTCCGGTTTTGCAAGGCGCGCGTGCGCGTACTTGGTGCAGTTAGCGTTGCCGTTCACTGCGGTGTCGCTAATGGCATCGTACTTTACGGTGACGGGTCATGATCGCAACGAGCGGTGTTCGATGGCGGTATTGCATTTCCGCCATCATTTTTCCATTTCCGCAAGGGTCGTAATGAGGCCCTCTCTCTCTCGCCTGGGGTTGTGCTTTTGCCTCTCTGGATTTACCCGATTCTTATTTTATGTTTCTCTGTTGCTGTGCAAGCCAATTCCCCTGCCTTCCACGCTCCGGCTACACTAAGAAGGCGTTATCTCTTCATCTCTTGTGACGGAACGTTTGTTTGGAAGACTTTGGGCTACTGTACGTAGTCTGGTAGCGGATATTCACTACCTTCTGCAAGGCAATTGTATACTTGAGTTCCAGCACTTTGGAAACTTCCACAACACGTTTGTTTCAGCAGAAAGGCTTTTTCCCTGGAAGGGACATGCTCCCCGGGGTTACTCTTGCCTGGGGCTTCATCATCCGGTCAAAGTGGCCTCCGGGGGAGCATGTCCTTTCCTCTTCGAAAAGAAGAAGGACCGCAAAGCAGAGAAACCAAGGAAGACTGGCAAGAAGACAAAAACCTCCAAAAGTACCACAGATGATTCAGGTGAGGAGAAGGATCGGGGGAAAGACACTCAGACGCATGAGAACATGAGACCGATTATGAGAAAATGGGACCTGCGATATGGTTTTTTGGAACGAGCCAGGATGCTGGTCACAAAAGACCAGAACACCATAATTTTTACGAAGCCATCCGCACTATGCGATTACCTGCAAGATCTGGAAGCACAAGTCATGGACATCTCACAACCGAGATACACTGAAAGGCAAGACAGAGAAGGGCACCAACAAGAGGGAAAACAGGCGAGATGGAGAGACGAAACAGCAGAGAGGGATCAAGGGGCTTCCCGCAAGCTAATAGGTAACAGCAAACGATAAGAGACCGTTCTAATATGGACTGGTTACGGGAGAAGTTGCAATCCCCATTGAAGAACTGACATGGAAAAGATGGATCAGAGCCAAGAAGAAGTTTACATCATTCGAAGTTTGGAAGTAGGGAGAAGATATAACTAAGGGGTTGGGCCTATGTATTATAGACCAATGTCTAGAGGCAGACCCCATTAAGTATAACTGATTCTCTATTACCAGGTGGATTCTTGCTCACAGATAAACTGTTATATTGAATTGTGGACACAAATGGGAGAGGCGTGGTTGGCATTAGAGAAGACCAGAAGTACAGGGCTGGTCAACGTACCAGAGAAAGGAGTGGTGAGAGCAGCACATTTTTGACCCAGTTCCAGCCTTTATGAGGAGGAATAGTGAAGTTGTTTATACAATGGTGAGGAGAGTGAAAGATAATGATGACTGGGTTTTGTTGCTACAGGAATTGGATCTACAAGATGTTCAGTTATATAGTTTTGGGTCTCACATAGAGCAGGCACCAGACAAGCAATGCCCTTACGGTAGATGGAGGGAGTTTTAAGCACACATGAAATAAGTCTCCGAGCCAAGGGGAATGACATTTATAATGGGGGGTGAAGGCTTGAGGGTGCTCTCGCTAAATGTCAGTGGGTTGAAGCACAATATAAAACAGAAAAAGATCATGCAGTAGCTATCGTCCAAAAAGGCAGATATAGCGCTTCTGCAGGAAACACACCTTGACAAGCGGGAAGCAGGAAGACTGCATAGAGACTGGGTGGTAAAAGTGTATCATAGCAGCTTAGAAAGGGGGACGAAATGTGGAGTTGTGCTTCTCAAACTAAAGTCACTCATGGTTCGCATTACAAGGGTTTGGGCAGATGAGGAAGGTAGGTTCGTTACAATCAAAGCGCACACCATAGGTTTGACATATGCACCAGTGTCAGGCAAACAAAAATAAACCCTAGATCTCAACGTTTCTCTAGCGGGATTAGTCAAAAGTCCAATAATAATAGGGGGAGACTGGAATGTGCCGTTAGACCCCATCCTAGATAAATCTGTCAATCCCAGAGATTGTAATGTCAAGGACAGAGAACATCTGAAGCAACTATTAGAAACTCATAGGGCCTCATTATGACCCTGGCGGTCCCGTAATGAACTCTGCCGGTACGGGACCGGCACCGTTCGTTACGGGCTGCCCTATTACGAGGACTGCTGCAGGACCCACGAAGGAACGCCTGTTCAGACCAGGCGTCCTTAGCGGGTCCCGCTAGCAGTCCAGGATGCTAACAACGGGCCCGTCATTAACGGGTCTGTTGTTAGCATCCTCCCCATCGGGGATTAATTTTTACCAGGTCCAGAAAAGGGCAATTACCGGGTCCGCCAAGGTCGGAATGACCCGGTTATTGCCCTTTTCTGGAACCCGGTAAAAAATCATTCCCGGTGGCAGCCGTGCCCTTAATCAGGGCACGGCTACTGCCTGGGTCGTAATGAGGCTCCTACTCTCTGTGACCATTGGAGACTATTAAATCCCTCAGGCAGACAATATACATTTACATCGTGTATAGATGGCACAAGATCACACATTGATTATTTCCTGCTCTCCACCCGACTAATAAACATTGTAATGGAAGGTGAGATACTACCAGGAAGGGTTTCAGATCATGAGGCAGTGATTATTCTGCTAGACATATCATTGATGAGGCCACATGTGAAAAGGTGGTGAATGAACACGAGCATTGTCAAACACCCACAAGACAAACACACCCTTAAAAGCTCAGTAGACAATTGTTTATCTTTAAATGATGGCTCATTTAGCAAGGGAGCGTGATATTGGTGGCAGTGAAGGCACACGTCAGGGCGATCACGATACAAAGAAGTGCAAAAATGAAAAAGGAAGGTAAACTAAAACAGAAGGCGTTGAAGATGAGATAACATGTCTAACGCGCCTCTATGGCGAAATGCCTTTGCAGAAGAATCTATTAGGGTCCAAAAGGCCAAATAGGAATTAAATGCGCTATTTACAAAGAAAGCAGATTATACGCTCTTTCGGATAAAGGCGACTACCTATGAACGGGAGGAGAAGGCGGGTTGCTTGCCAGCTGCTCAATGGAAACAGAGAGAAGAGCAGGTGGCAATTGCCTTGAATAAGAATGCAGATACTGGTGAAAATATCACAGACCCAAAGGTCTGCAATTGAAGTTGATCACACTTGTCTATAAATGGCCGTCCAGGGATCTCTGCCCTTTGGGATTTCAAGGTCACGTGTTCATCGTGATTTCGCCCGTTGTACACCGGGTGTACACCCGGTGCCCCCTGACCCACAATTGAGATGTACAGTCTTGAGATGAGGCCCTTGGTACATGAAGGTGTGTTAAGGATCGAAGGAAGGGTGTTAATGGTCGGTTCAGACACCCCTCCCGCTTATGGTCTGTTAGGACACCCTTTAAATGCAGGGACATGAAAATGGACATTGGCACCCCATTCAATTCGTTGTCTAGTTCTGATTTACTCAAAGAGCTTCCCTCTCACCAACGTTGGCCAGCCCTTATCAAACCGCTTTCATTTTGGGGTTGGAATCAAAGTGGTAAATGTATTTTATCCCTGATTGGAGGGACCCATAGACAACGTAGGGGTGAGGGCCAAGTTGTTACCCCCTCTATGACCCTCGATTTTCACCACAACTGCCATACGGTAGGTACTACCGGGTGTGTCCTTACTCTATACAGCAGCTGGCTGTAGACACAACCATTCACCGATGGTGACAACTAACCATTTTTAAGATCGACCCATTGTTTTTCCTTGTTACACCTCAAATGATCTAGGAGTATCCGGAGTTTTGCTGCTCTGTAGTATTCCTTTATGTATCGAAGGCCTACTCCACCCTCTTCCTTAGGCTGTGTCATGGTCACATAGACAATGCGTGTCATTTTGTTTCCCAGAGAAAATTTCTAAACATTCTTTTTGCCTCCTCAAAAAATGTCATTGGGACTTCTACCGTCAATGTTTGGAACACAAATAGAAACCTTGGCAACACATTTATTTCCACAGAGGTAAGGCGACCCACCCATGACTGTAACGGTCCAGACCATCTTGTCAGGTCGTTTTTGATCCTGTCCCACAACGGGGGATAGTTTGCCTCGTAAAGGGCTGCTAGGTCCCCTACAAGATAAATGCTCAAGTATCTCAGGCTGTTTGTTTGAATCTGGAACACATTGTTGGAAATCTGAAGGGCCGAGACTTGTGTGCATTCCGCCATGGCGAGAACTTCTGATTTGATTAAGTTAATTTTAAAGTCAGATAAGGTGCCATACTTTTCCACTACCTCTATCAGCTTGGAAAGGGAGGAGCCTGGGGATGTGATTTAGGCCAGAATGCCATCGGCAAAGACAGCAAATTTATATACCCTTCCATATCTCACAAGCACCTGAATAGTCCTATCTGCCCAGATAGGTTTAGCCAATGGTTCTAGGGTTAGCGCAAAGATCTGGGGGCAGAGAGTGCATCCCTGTCTCGTTCCCCTATTCAAGGAAAATCTTTCTGTGGATATCCAGTTGACAGTCACCTGTGCATTAGGGTTCTTGTACAGGGCTGCAACTCCTGTAAACCATTGGGATTCCAATCCTGCCTTGCGCAGGACCACTTTCAGGAAAGACCATTCAACCCAGTCAAAGGACTTTTCCGCGTTTAATGAGACCAGCATTGGGTCTTCAACTTTGGAGTCAATGGTTGCCATTAGATCCTGGGTCTTCCAGATGTTATTCACTCCTTGTTTGCCTCTGATGAAACCAACTTGGTCTGAGTGCATAGGACCAGGCAGGAGCCTCCCCAATCTCTCACCTAACACACTCAAATATATTTCTGTATCTAAGTTTAGTAGTAATATTGAGCGGTAGGAACCACAATCCAATTTGTCCCGTCCTTCTTTTGAGATCACTACAATTCTAGCCTACATGAAGGAGTTGGGGGCCAGATTACCTTGAAGATATCATTAAAGAACTTGCTCATTGCTCAGGAACGTTGCCAGTTCCTCTCTGTGCCTTTTATAGAATGTGGTTGTGTATCCATCCAGGCCAGGGGCCAAACCCACATTCAACTTTGAAATTGCATGAAGCACTTCAAAAAGTTCAGTCAGGGCATCTAATTGAGCAAGATCTTCCTTTGATAGCCTGGGAAGTGAGATGTTATCAAGCTAGGCAGACATCTCTTGGTCACTAAGCTTCTTGTCACTGGCATATAGGCTGGCATGAAATCGACCAGACCTTTAGGCTTTTTATTTCAGGTTTGACAATATATCACCAGTTTGATCCCTTATTTCGCCCACCATTCTATCCACTCTCTGTCCCCTAAGACAAGCTGCCAGTGGCGTGTGGGCCTTGTCCCATTGCTCAAAGTACCTTTGTTTCAAACATCTGAGTTTATACATAGCTTGACCTTTTCAGAGGTCTTTTAACTCTTGTCTTAGGTCGGCCACTGCACAGGTTTTATTGAAGTTTTCCATATTGAACATCAGCATGCTATACCATCGTACACTTATTGATTGAACAGTCACATTTTAGCAGTTATAAGGTAAATGACCACCCGTTCTTGCTCCCCAGCATGCACACCCACCCCTCCCCTGACCTCCCTCCCCTCATCCAAGATAAATGTTGATGTTACAAAACATTCAATTGTGACTTTAAAGTTATTTCTTCTTAATAGTTCCTGAAATTTGGGAATTGAAAGTACGAAAATTGTTGTTGACAGAGTGAAACTGTTGGTAGTATATTACTAGTTGCTGTTGAATAATATAAGAGAATACTTTCAGTACTAATTGTGTCTTGTCTCTATTTATTGGACTTGTAGTCAGAAATAATGGGGAGGCAATATTTCTGTCAGTTAACAGTTCTGTAAAGGACAAAAATAAAAAAATATAAATAAATTATGTTTACAGTTAGTCAGAACACATTCAATTCCATGTTATCATTTTTGGAAAATAATCGAAAGCTGAATTTGCTATAAGAGTTGACTTACCTGGTGTGTTCCAAATGTGTGGGAGATAGGTACATGCTGTGAGCGTGAATTGCATCCAACATGCTGCGGTTGTGTGTAGACGCCACAGTGCTATGGTAATGCATACATCTGTATAGCGCTCCAGAAATGGCTTTTCTGGAAAGGAATGCTGTGTACTGTCTTTGGTTTTGTGGGTGCCATGTTGGAGTAGTATATGAAAGTCGCCTGTAAACTACCTATTGAGTACTTTCTGTCTGGTTGATGGATGCATACTGCTGAGGGTGCATCACTAAGTTGCTTATTCTTAAAACAGATTGTTACATAAGCTGTGATCTGATCCAAATGATGTGTGACTGATGATGATATTGTAAAACGAGTTGGAGGATTAGAAAGAACTAGAAGTTTGTCCAGAAAATATGTGTTTAATGATCAAAGTTGCAATGTTACAGGAATTGGTATAGCTACAGCTAGTGAAGAATGATTGTCATGAAGCATATTTTCTTTGCAAGATGACACAATTTTGAAATACACGTATGATGGACAATGCCTGGGAAATTGATACAGTGTTCACGCA
The DNA here is from genome assembly GCF_040938575.1 of Ambystoma mexicanum. Lineage (NCBI taxonomy): Eukaryota > Metazoa > Chordata > Amphibia > Caudata > Ambystomatidae > Ambystoma > Ambystoma mexicanum. Next base: position 1,097,273,657 of record NC_090929.1, read on the forward strand.
ATAATAATAATAATAATAATAATAATAATAATAATAATATGAAATTACAGAAAGATGTTAAAATAATGTTCATTTTTGAGACACTTGTTTATACTGTCAATTATGACGATGTACCCGGCCTCTATCTGTTTCATGCAAAGTTCACAATCTCCCCCTCTATTATGTCTGCTGATTTTTTAAATTTTGATTTCATGTAAAGTGGACCTCTTCAATGTGTCCTGTTCTGTAAACTACTGTTCCATCAGGGGTTGCTGGGATTCTTCTGTCTCGATTGCTCACATCTCATCTGAAATTGTTTAATATCGTCATTGGCAAATTTACATATTGAACAAGTGCACATTTGTGAAATCCTGTATGGGCGATGGCAGCCGTGCCTTGCTTATAAGCGTACCTGTATATAGGTGACTGGGACTGACTCTATTCTTGATATTTGGTGCTTTCAGTATAACAGTGAGGGGTGTTCCCCCAATGTAATACAAGATGATCGGGTCCGATTTTAATATATGCCCATGTTTTTCCAGATGTTGCAGGTGTTACAGTTAGAAATTGACTGATGTATGGTATACCTACCTCTGGCTCCTCAACATTTCATTTTAAATAGGGATTGATAATATCCTGTATGTCTCTCACTTCTGTCTTAGTGATAGCCTTTTCAATGCCTTTGTAACCTCTTATAGAAATCTCTTGATGATTGTCACTTTTTCAGTATCATGTTGTTTTTTGGTGTTGCAATTCTTTTAGCCTGAATAAATTCACCTGTTGGAATATTCTAGACCATTCTGTTTAGGATAGCTCTCAGCATGAAAAATAGAATGAATATCTACAGGTTTCCATAATGCACTAGTTGATATTGTACAATCTGTAATGATAGTTACCAGGTCCATGCAGAAAACACTGCTCTTGCTATATTGGCAAGTCAGTCTTTTCCCATAACTATTATCGTTCAAATATTGCAAGTATTCTTTGAATTCTATTGCAAGTATTCTTTGAATTCTTCCTCCTTTCCATGCCATATGAGTAGGATGACATCTATATATCTGGACCTTTTAACAACCTTGTTCACCACATTTTTATTGTTTATATCAAGTGCATGCCTTATTTCGCAGTTACCCATAGAGAGGTTCTCCGCAGACAGTGTATATTTTGCCCCCATGATGACGTCTTTACTTTGATTCTAATAATTGCCATTGAGCACACACATTTTATTTCTCATACTGGAATGCAATATTTCAATTATCATGTCATAATGGTGTATGTAATCTATATTTTTTTCTCAAAAAAGAATAGTACTGCTTGTACATCCAAATCATGATTAATGTTGGCGTAAAGAGCATTGAGATATAGTTAAGATTATAATCTTCTTGCCTTGAGACCTTATCTAGTAGTTGAAGAACCTGCATAGTATCTCTAAATGAGAGGTCAGAGTAATATTTTGTTACTATAATTTGAAGATGTGGGTTAATGAATTGGTTCTATGTCATATTTCCGCTTTTTAAATCCTGAACACAAAAAAGACTGATTTATTCTGGCTGTTTTTGTATTTGCTTTAAAAAGCGGAAATATGACATACTGCCCCTCTCCTTCCCTACCCCCAACCCCTCCCACTGATTCGCTCGTTACTCGGGGGGGTTAACCCCCAACTCCCCTCTTTTTCCACCCAACACTCCCTTCCTGCCTTAAATCACACATCCTCCCCACACATTCGCACACAAACACATACACGCACTCACGCTCACACACATACTAAAATGCACCTCTCACTCCCGCAACGACTCCACTGGGACTCACAGAGCCTGTCAGCCCTTGCGCACACTCGCTTGTCTTATTACTGATCCATGAGAGAAGCGCTTACAAGACATATAGAAGAAAAGTAAGAAAGAAGAGCGAGGGAGATAGTTAGGTTGGTACAGGACATTACAGCCACAGCTGTAACAACTGAAATCTTGACCTCACAGCAGCTCACAAATCAAGGCCCTTAGGAGCAACAGCTAAGCCAACAACGCACAGCACCCACACAACTGTGAAAGAACTTTCACAGGGCAAACAAGAGTCGCATTGTAGGAGATAAGGCACTATTGAGACTGTTACTATCCCATTCTGTTCCATTATTAAGGTGCAAAATGCAACCATGCAGATGTGCAGTTAAGTGCTACTGATTCAGTGAGCAATAGATACGCAAGAAGCCAGATGTTGAGGTGGTGTTGTTCTTCAAAGGAGACCTGGATTTGTCTCTTTCTTCTCAGGGGCTGCTAGCTGCAGTGACTGGATCTAGAGTGCCCAGCCTTGGTGTCAGCGAAGGAACTTTCTGATATCTAAATGGAGATAACTTGCTATCTGAGCCCAGAGATTTAGGTTTCTGAGGTGCTTGGGAAGAGGGGAAGAGGGCCCACTGGTTATCCACTGTGGAGGAATAAGTGTCCATGGGTTCCTCAGATGTACACTCGAAGGACCATTAGAAATCTGCACGGCTGTTGAAGAATCTTGAGAGGCCATTTCAGATCATAATTATCATTTTTGCCAGTGCACAGCAGCCATAGCACAACCCCATGCCATATTTCTGGACAGAGACTTAGAAATTGACCATTGTGTGTTTACAAACGCCTTGAGTTATGTAAATTGAATGTCCTTCAAAAATGAATAGTCAGTCATCTTTCTGACTGCTTCCCATACTTCAGTTACTTGGGTGTGTCGTATAAAACAGTCAATAAGTGGTCTCCACTTTGCCTCTTGTGACTGCGCAATCAAGCATATGCAGTACCCTCGCTGTATCTCTGATAGGGGAGCAAATGTAGTTAGTAGCATTGATGGAAGTTATTTCTAGAGCTAAGTCCTGGGGTCCAGGCCTTCAGCCTTCTCAGGAATCCCAACCAGCCTAATATTGTTACGTCTATTTCAGTCTTCCAAATCCATAACACTTTCCTCCAACTTAAATATTCTGCCTCTGAGATGCTCCAGTCCCTCAAACCTATCCTCATGGGTAGATATCTTTTTGACTGCATGGCTGAGATGGCCAGTTAACTGATTTATGTCCATACTAAACGATTTCATCTCATCTTTCATCTTGTACCTCTTGGGTACAGCAGTCCATTGAGGACTTGGTCTCCTGAATGATGGAAAGTTCTGCCAGGATGGGACTCTGGTCTTTTTCAAAGGATAAGCCCACCCTCTGAGGTGACAGCATATGCTGGGATGAAGGTGGGGTTGAGTTTTTCTCAACAAAGAAATGCAGTGCCTTTTTACAGGACTTTGTAAGAGAGAAATAGCTGACCTTGTGCACAAGGTAAAGCAACTCCAGACTCCTTAAAGCAGCCTCTTCTTCTATATAGTTGTAGCTGAGCCAGCACCCTATGTAGCTGTACCTGAGCCAGCATGCAAGATTGTAGGCAGCCTATAATCAGTTTCGAATTGCAATACAGAACCAAAAACATGTCCTAGTAAGCACTACTGATGTTCTGAAAACCAATAGCCCAGTCTACGATGTCTGCCGCAGTTAGTGCAAATGATGTGAGTGTAGACATAAATGAAGGGCGACATGAACTGCATGCCCAGCATTCAGTAACAGTCATGTGGCAGTCCTGCTAAGGGCCGAGAGCTGCCTTGCCTCGGGATCTCACCAGGACACTCCCCTCGGTGCGTATAGATGAGGCAGTGTGCCTGGAGCTCCCCCTGGATCCGATGGTATCCCCACCACTCCGTTGCAGATATACTTGGATCGCTCAAGGCTTCTCCCCCTCTGCTAGAGCCGGATCACCATCGACTATGCTCTACCTTCTTCTCCATATGTATGGCTCCGGAAGGGGTGTTCGAACCAAAATTAAGTAATAGATCCACTGTGAGTGACATTTAGGTGGCACTAGGACACAAGTGTAAGGGCTCAAGCCACCATCTTGTGGGCTGCCTGCCACGCCTCCTTTACTTCGGTTTTAAATAAATCAATTCTATTCAGTTGAAGTGACCCAGGACTGCAAGTACTAAAATGCAATTGGTGTAGAAATGAAAGCCCAGGACTGAGATATGGTGTTCCAGATGACATTCGGGTATCTGATAACCTTGTCCCCACACTCCAAGGTGACTACCTATGAGTCTGACAAAGAGAATTTAACAACTGTCTTAACTGTTCGTTTGGGGCTTCAGCTCCCATGCTGGCTGCCTTTTTTCCTTCTGCCATCCAGAGGACCATAACCTTGTCCCTTGACAATCTGCAGGCCACAAACCTGTGTTGCCAGGGTTTACCTCACAATCTCAAGGCACAAGCTGAGACTGTAGGTGTGCATATAATTGCTAAGAAGGTCACATTTGTAACATTATGTTGATCCAGGAGACTTGTAATCTAGTGGTGAATCAGTTAAAAATGTTGTGAAGTATGAGAAACATAACAGTTAATTTTGCAAGAATTCTTCCCTTTCCTTATTCTGTATTGATTATATATGACATAATCAGACAAGTACACCGGGGCTGGCAAATTGCAATGGCTGTAACTGCCACAGTCCTAAAAAACATATACACTGTTTTTTCATTGTACTACCCCACATGAATGCATATTTGTTGCTGACATATGGAGGTGGAGTTGCACAGTTGAAAGTGTGGAGGCCCCCAGGAATCATTTAAAAAATATATATTTTATTGTTAAACACATTAGCATATCGGGCTACTTTTGAACATACAGAAATTAATTCATGTGAATATATTATAGTAGAAAAAAGAAAGCAAAAGAATTGTCAATTGTAAAATGATGATGCAGTAGAGGCCTAGCATGCAGAACCCAACAAGATAACTCGGAATGCATACATGAAACCTGCCAAGCTTCACCAACCTTTATCTGTAGCACGTGACCTTATTGCTAAGTGTTTTTATATTTTATATCCCCATTGCCACACGGAAATAAGTTTAATAATTGTGCCGGTCCAGGAGCTCAGAACTCAGGCAGCCATCCTCTACAGCGATTGGCCACGCCCCCCAGGCATCATTTTTAAATGGGCCTGCTGTGCTTCCATCTTCAGTAGGTATGTTGTGGTTTCACAGAGTATATAGTTTGATTGTCAACAATTTGGTCAACTCAAATTGATCAACTAAGCCAAATACACCCACCCACCCGTGTGTGTGTGCGCGGGAGTAGAGAAGTTGGGAGATGAGGTGTGGGAGAAGCGTAAGCGAGTGAAGATGGGTATGGGGGAACCCCATAACTAAAAAGATTGAAATGAGGTTGATCAAATTGTAGTCCATCATAGTCTATGTAACAACGTCTAACTCTTGAGTCAGCCCCGACTTTGGCTTTACGCCTTCCTCTCACCTGAACCTTGACTAGTGAATGCCCGCACATCCAGGCAAAAAATACAAACAGATCCCCATCTTCCTGCTTTATTCTATATATTCATGGGACTGGCCTCTCCCGCCTACCTTTTCTTCATGGTTCTTTTTCAATAGCAGAGACTGCTTCCTATCTGGATGCCCCTGGCGTGGGACCAACATGTTCTAGAGGCAAGTCCCTGCACCTGTAAACCACTACGAGGGTAGCCAGTGCCGTACAGATGGCTAGTCCTTATCTGGGATCAGAGATCGAAGTGAGCGGGAACGGTCGGGAGCGGTGTTTCACTACTTTCATTTTTTTCTGTTTACCATTCCCCTACTTTTTATGACCATATTCACCACTCTATATAGAGGATCTGTCCATTCATGTCAATGCACACGTGTAAAGTTATAATAGGAGCCTTAGTTATTAGTCACTTAGGGCGCGATTGGTGGAATTTTTTGCACGGTTCAAAGTGACTTTGCACTGCCGACACAAGCCCTGATTCATGGAACTGTGCAAAGTGCATTATTGCAGTGCAAAGTCAGTGCAAAGTTCATTTTGTACTGCAAAAATGACTTTACAATGCAAAAACACCATGAATCTGGCCCTTAGCGTATTGCAATGCCCTGGCTACAACATCTTGTCACAAGTTGCGCTATGCTTTCGCCCACCCTCTTCCATGCCGAGTCCACAGTTCCACTACTTCTTTCAGTACACTTTTACCACTGCTGGGGATCCACGTTAGTATAGAGTAGAGGCATTGTCAGCCAAGAAACTAAAATAACCGCGAATAGCCGAGTGAACTGAAACACCGAGAGCTGTGCAGGTGTCACTCACAGCAGTAGTTCTTCCGGGGGAAGATCGACGGCACGTGCGCCTGGTAGGCGGGCCGAGAGAGAAATGAGAGCATGTATTGCAGCGCAGGTATCCCCGGCATGCGGTGTCATTGGTATGTGGTGTAATTAGCATGCAGTGTGAGTGTGATTAATGCAGGCCATTGGAGAGCGGAGACACGTGTGGCCGATTCTCAGAGCTTGGTTAATCATTCGGTCAGACCTTGGGTGTTACCGCACCCACGTGTTCCCAAACAGCGTGTGTCTCGTTTTAGGAATGGAGTGATTAATGAAACGGGGGAGGCGGTGGTGAGTGACACACGAGGGTATATCTGCTGCTCAGTGTTTGTGTGCGTTAGAGCTTTTCGGAAAGGATATTTCCGAAGAGATAATGGGCAACCGTCACTACCAGAGGGCTAATTTTAGGGCGTTGTGTGGGCCGGATTTCCTGAAAGGGTCCAGGTCATAAAACAGACAGGCAGTTGGACTCTACTTCAGTGGAATATTACACACCAGGGTGTGTCGCAGCCAAGAACCGCAGCATTCCACAGAGAGAGACAGAGAGAGAGAGGGCGAGACAGAGGTAGAGAGAGAGTGCGAGACATAGGTAGAGAGGTAGAGAGAGAGGGCGAGACAGAGGTAGAGAGAGACGGCGAAACAGAGATAGATAGAGGAGAGAGAGAGGGCGCGACAGAGGTAGAGAGAGAGGTAGAGAGAGAAAGAGAGAGGCAGAGGTAGAGAGAGGGGGCAAGACAGAGGTAGAGAGAGTGAGACGGAGGTGTAGAGAGAGAGAGAGGGCGAGACAGAGGTGGAGAGAGAGAGAGAGAGAGGGTGAGACAGGTAGAGAGAGAGGTAGAGAGAGAGAGAGACAGGGTGAGACAGAGGTGTAGAGAGAGAGAGAGAGAGGGTGAGACAGGTAGAGAGACAGAGGTAGAGAGAGAGAGAGAGACAGGGCGAGGCAGAGGTGTAGAGAGAGAGAGAGGGTGAGGCAGGTAGAGAGACAGGTAGAGAGAGAGAGGGCGAGACAGGGGTGTAGAGAGAGAGAGAGAGAGAGAGAGAGACAGGTAGAGAGAGAGGTAGAGAGAGAGAGAGAGAGAGAGAGAGAGAGACAGACAGAGGTAGAGAGAGAGTGCGAGACATGGGTAGAGAGGTAGAGAGAGAGGGCGAGACAGAGGTAGAGAGAGAGGGCGAAACAGAGATAGATAGAGGAGAGAGAGAGGGCGCGACAGAGGTAGAGAGAGAGAGGTAGAGAGAGAAAGAGAGAGGCAGAGGTAGAGAGAGAGGACAAGACAGAGGTAGAGAGAGAGTGAGACGGAGGTAGAGGGAGAGAGAGAGGTAGAGAGAGAGGGCGAGACAGAGGTGGAGAGAGAGAGAGAGAGGGTGAGACAGGTAGAGAGAGAGAGGTAGAGAGAGAGACAGGGTGAGACAGAGGTGTAGAGAGAGAGAGAGAGAGAGACAGGTAGAGAGACAGAGGTGGAGAGAGAGAGACAGGGCGAGACATGGGTGTAGAGAGAGAGAGAGAGGGTGAGGCAGGTAGAGAGACAGGTAGAGAGAGAGGGCGAGACAGAGGTGTAGAGAGAGAGAGAGAGTGAGGCAGGTAGAGAGAGAGAGGTAGAGCGAGTGAGAGAGAGACAGAGGGTGAGACAGGTAGAGAGAGAGAGAGGTAGAAAGAGAGAGAGAAGGTGACACAGAGGTAGAGAGAGAGAGGGCGATACAGAGGTGTAGAGAGAGACAGGGTGAGACAGGTAGAGAGAGAGAGGTAGAGAGAGAGAGGGCGAGACTTAGGTGTAGAGAGAGAGAGAGGGTGAGACAGGTAGAGAGAGAGAGGTAGAGAGAGAGAGAGAGAGAGAGAGAGAGAGAGAGAGAGAGAGAGAGAGAGAGAGAGAATTAGCAAATGTGGCAGGGAATATGCAGGGAAAAGAGAAGACAGGAGCCACTGAAAAGAAGAGGAGGTGATGAGTAACCGAAGGAGACAGAGCAATGGTGTCTCTCTACAATTTGGAAAGGTGCAACACCATGGAATTGGGGCGTGGCCTACAACCCTTTAGGGCAGGGCTGAAGTGAGCCATACACCATATTTTATTTAGTAAGATTTCAAAAGCAAATGTAGTCAATGGTGTACGAGCGGGGACACTAGCAGTTCCTAAAGCTGGCTTTAGTTACTGTGTGTACTTCTGGTTGTTAGGACAGCATATATCCTTTAGTAGTCTCAAAGATTTAGACAGCTGCCAAGTCTGATGTTTCCTCAACAATATGTACTAACACTGCCCCCTACGTGCTGTTTATCTGCCAGATAAAGATCCTTGTTTGTAAATGAGGAAATGTGGCTGTCCAGCCGGTTCCAGTGGATGTTGGAGGGAGCATGCAAACATGTAGGTCATGAGAGAGGGACTCTCATCCCTTTCCCATCCTGTGAACAATTGGGGAAAAATGCGTCTATGCAAATTGACAAGTTGGGTCCAGTGCCCACAGGCTGCCAATGGAGTACTGTTCTTGTTGAACTCTGCATCTTAAAGAAACTGGCTTTGTCACAGGTGGATTCTGTCGGGAAGGGACTGAACAAGGGGGATCTACAGCACACCCAAGAAAATGAGAAAAAGGCTCTAAATTCTTTGGCAGAAGTAAGACTGGCATCTTCTGAAACCCACCCCAGCGTGATTATAATGACTACAGCCTCCAAAATCACTAGCGCTGGGACGTGGGTGAAGGGGTTGCCCACCAGGAACAGCTTGAGCACCAGCTCCGCATTTGTAGCAACACCTGTGGCTAAATGGCTCCTCTCTACAATAGTATTCCCTTGACCACAACCATCACGGAGGTGATGTAAAGCTAGCTCCCATGACTTTGCTGCAGAATATCAGCTTGGATGCTGCTAGGGTGCCCGGATCCAAACCTCTATGTGACAATGCAGGAAGAAGCATAGACTCTGCCTGCTCACCTCCACCACCCACAATGTAAAAGTTATTTGCATAGGCTCCTCAAACTGGCATTTGATGCTCGTGAATCTAGGGAAGCAGTGGTCAACAAATGTATAGATTGGATCAGGGCAACGAAGGGATATCTGTTTGCTACATGACCAAATTCAGAGTTGTGCAAGGGTTTGTCAGCAGGGGAGTAATACCTCGAATTGTCTTTAGGGATTCGTGCTCTGCTAGAGGTATACTGAGTTTTTGGGCAGAATATCAATCCCCAGGGAATACTGTGATTGAACCCAGTGGCTACGCCATGGTGAATGTCCCTGGGGGGCCAGTGCTCTTGGGATCGAATGCAATACCACTTGAGAAAAGGTCTATAGCTGACACCCCTTGGTTGAGAAGACCCCCCCTAGTATCTGATTAGTTGAGAGCCGATTCCTCTGTCCCCTGTTACCTGGTTACCAACCCAGTGCTGTCTTCATAGCCCATATTTCGATCTTTGGGTTTACAATTATTTAAACTGAGTGATTGATTGAATATTTGCACTGTTTTATAGGTTTCGTGCAAAACTTTTATGGCTCATCACTGAAATAAAGTTATTGACTGACATTTCTTCACCACAGAAACAACACGTTAAATGTCTTTTATACAACGTCATTCACCACTGCTGTGGGCTTGCAAGGCATTGGGCCTCATTACACGGACGGCGGTAACCATGGCGCTATTAGCGCCATGGTTACGGCCGGTATTTTACAGATTCCGCCATGGTGAATGGCGGAATTACCGCCCTATTCCAAGGTTTGTGGGGGCGGTAATTCCCCATTCACCATGGCTCTTCCCCATTCCCATTTTTGCCCCCATAGGGCTCAATGGGAATGGGGAAGGTGGTAATTATGGTACCGCAAATTGCGATACCGTAATTACCTCCAAGGTCCCTTTGCGGGTCCCGTCCTTAACGGCTGGTAAAACCAGCCGTAAGGTAGGGTCCCACAAAGGGAGCTCGTAGTAAGGCGGTAAGGGTTTACCGGCACTGGTACCCTTACCAGTACCGGTAACCCCTTACCGCCATCCATGTAATCAGGCCATTGTCCGATAAATAGGGGCAGTTTGACCCCGCCAGAGATACGTAGGCCATGGTCTAGAGCAAGAGTGGAAAGGTTTAACAAAACAATAGAGACAGAAACATGATGAGAAGGGACACGGGGATGAGCACAATGGGGATGAGGAAGAGGTCGTGTCATTATGTGCATATGTTTGAGTATTGTGCGATGTTGGAAAAATTGACATGATGAAAGAAACTGAACATTTTATTCTTTACAGAAATTAGTATTTTCCCTCAAAGGCAGTTTTCCAAAACTTCAAAGGAAGGTGTTTGGGAAATTAGTGAGGTTTGTATGCGTGATGGACCATAGAAGAGGTTGGAAGTTCCCTATTAATAATAGCACAATGGAACGTACACCACCCCAAGACACATATGTCTACACTAATTTCCTCAAGCACCGTGTCAACCCACCACTGATGCACCAACTTTCCTCAGCCACCTTTTAGAGCCCTGTGTCAGTCACCACAGGCAATCACGCATAATTCACATTACCAACCGGAAGCACACATTAACCACTGCTCCAGATAACTTGCAAAATAGCTCATACAGAGCCCTACCTTTTCAGATCTGCACATATTAACACTGAAATCAAGCAACCTTGCCCTGTCCCTTACACTTCTAAATTAGTGTACTACCTCACCTCTTGCGCTCACTGGTGCCAAAGTGCCAAAAGACCATATAATGGCTAAATGTGGGCTATACGAGACATAATACCAATATAATTACATAGCAAATAGTTTCTCATTCTACTGTCGGTAGAGCTTTGCTTGTGCAAGCTACGCTGGTGACTGGCAGCATCATGGTAGAAAATAAGTGTTGGTTCTGCTGCAGCCAGTCCTGTATAGTAGAATCTCTGGTGCCCTGATTGACTGGTGAGACTATGCTTCCACCTGCCAAATCAAGTGATAGGCTCAGTGCTACAATAATGCAAGTCTAGGCAACAGCCTGTGGGACCGCTGGCAGAGGAGCACAAGGGGACATTACATGTATCCTAAACCATTAAATCGGACTCATTGTAATGGAGGCTTTTTATTAATCCGTTCTAGTTACTCCTGATGTATGTAATGTTTGCAGATAAGACACCGTAAAATTACATTATTTGCCGCAATCACAGACCTTGGTAAAGTAGTGAAGGCAAGATTTTAACCTGCTCTGTTATTTAGGCACTTGACCACATACATTCAGGACTCCAGTTAGTACGCACAAATAGGTTTTGGCTTGCAATACTGTGATGAATCAACTTCCGGGGCACCAGGGGTCATGGGATGAATATCGGTTTCTAAACCATCAATCAGCCCCACACCTCTAGTACACCAGAAGGGATCCGAACCGATTGGAAACACAAGCACATTATAAACCTCCTTGTCCAATGTTGGTAACGTGGACGGAACGGCAAGCTTGTCTCCGCAAGGTTGTTGACGGTTGGTTAGTTACAACAGAGTGAAAATACAATTATTACCCAATGATAAAAGGGACTGTCCACTCAAGGTTGCGTACAAATATCTACTTTATTATTATCACAACAGACAGTTCCAGCACACTATAAAATGCAACCCACCCTGTAAAGGAATGCAGAGAACAGACAGTTTCAAATAAGGAAAAGGGATGCCCTCTGGATACTGACAGGAGAGTAGTCAGTAAAGTAATTAATCGCAATAGTTCAAGGATACTTGGTTTCAACACAAAGGGAGCAATGCATTGTAAAGTGTCACTAGAGGCCTTCTGGGAAGGGCCAGGGGGACAGAACCACAATGTACCTTGTGCTTGTAGAAGTTCTTGGTGCTCGACCAGGTTGTGTTAGTTTCAGGGCGCTTTGCAGCTTCTGCAACAGAGTTCAAGATGGGAGACTTCTGCGAGTATCAGGTGGCAGGCAGTTCGGTGAGCGAGGTTGGACATACGGCTGCAGGCTTGCCTACAAGGCAGCTCAGGATCAGGGATCATTGTCTCATTGCTGGTTGGCGGGTCTGAAGCACTGGTCGAGGCATCTCGGATAGCGTGAGCGACTGTGGCGTGACAACAGTCAGTGGTTCAGTCGGTTGCAGCTCGAGGGGCTTGACTGACTTGAAAATATCCTTTAAGGTGGACGCTGGTTGATGCTTGTTGGTGCACTCCTCCTAGCTTCTTCACTTGGCTTGTATCATCCTTTAAGGTGGACGGCCCAAAGCTGAGGAGAGTGTTGCAGGCAGCGACCTTGTCCTTGGTTTGGTTCAGAGACTCTCCTGCAATTCCCACCTAGGAAGCCTGCTTGCGGAGCCTAGCAGGGCATGCTGTTTGCTGGCTGGATTCTGGTTCTGTAGCTGCTTGGAGGGTCCTCTGGATTCCGAATCTCCCTCTGTTTCCTGGGAGATGTTTAGGGGAGGGATATTGCTTCCCTCTTGGAAATCCTGGCCTTCCTTCATTGGTGGAAGCTGTAAGGCAGACTGTACCTTCAGCTAGGATCCAAATTAGTTCTTCTTGTTACTACTTGCAAAGTCTTTAGATGATCTGCCAAAAGAGGGGATCAACCCTCCTTTAAAGCTAAATGGGTCCCAGTAATTTGTGGAGGCTAAACCTACCTTAATGAACCAATCCTGGGTCTCCACCAACAATCTTCTGTTATGCGTGAGGTCATAACCAGAGTGCTTTGCAACAGGAAAGGTAAAGGGGGGAAACATGTACTACTAAGTCCCTCCCACCTTCCTGTCTGCTGTGGATTGAAGGGTCTCTCTGGTTAATTGAGCTCTCTGTGGTTCCTGATTAAAGGCAGGTCTCCCTTGAAGTTGTAGCAAGCACAGACTTTCTGGCTCCATCAAATCACATCAAATCTGAAAGCGTTCCCCATGCGGGGCTTGCCTACTGTAAACACATGTACCAGACATGACAGTTCACTGTCATTGATACTAAGAGGTGGGAGCTGGCTTTAGGTTGACACATATGCATATCAAAGGTATTGGGGTATCCTGTCTTTTGTTAGCCCTGCAACAAGGCTGCTTGTGGGCCTGCTTAAATGAACTCTCATCAGTATGAGTCACTGCCACCAGCAGTGCCAACAAAGGATAGTGCAGATCCATGGAACCTTTGTTATTTAATAAGGTTGGCCATGGCAGGAGGAAGGTTTTGCCCTCCCCCTACTGAGATTCCTTGATCTACTCCTGGGTGTCACATTATAGCTAAATGTGACAGGGAGGACTGCACCTGTAGGCCTCGTCCACCCAGAGTACACAGAACTATGTGTTTGTCGTGCAGTGAGCATACGAAAATGTCTGCAGATTAACCCCACACATTTTACAGAGGTTGATTTACCATCATTCAATTTCATAAGAAATTTCAAAAAGTGAAGGGAGTGCACACCCACTGTGCAGATGGTCGATTTCCTCAAAAATATCTACAATAATACTGTCTTATCTTGGGCTTTTCCCTATTTATGACATATTCCAAAATGTCCCCGCAAAACCCATAGAAAGCAGATTGGCACACAGGAACTAGGTACCCATCAACCGCACAGGTATCTGACTGTCCCATTAATGACCCCTGCACCTCCTCGTTCCCTTTTTAATCACAGTGCCATGAGCAGCAACGCCACCAATAGTGGCAGAAGGGCACTATCAGACCACTTACCTTACATTACAGAGAATGCTTGCAAAGTACACAAATCACATGCAATTCCCTATATGCCTATGTTAAGCCAATGAGAATGCTTGTAGTTTTTTCTGAATCCTGAATGGATGACTAAGTGGATCATGTTCATTCTGACGCGAATCAGAAAAAAATGGCAGTAAATGTGTTACTGAAGTTTTTTTCTGATCCACTTTGTTTCACTACATTTGTATGGCAAAGTTGGGGAGCAGGGCAGACTCAAAATGTCCCCCTCCACCATACAAATGAAGGTGCATTAATGGGTGCATTAATGGATTTTCATGCTGGCCTTAACGTAGCGGTTTCCTGTGAAATCCGCCTGAAATAACTACTTGGAAAAGGAAGGTGGACTCCACAGGAAGTCATTATAAATTCTGTCTCAAGGCATAATTTGCGTGCAGCTTTTCAGCTTTCCAATAACACTGAGGAAAGCTGAAGAGTAAAGGCCATCTCCCCTCTGTTTTACTCTTCACTTTTCCACCTTGCACTGGAAAGGAGGAAACGTTCACGCAAGGGACATTTGGCACGAAGGTGAAACCAGAGCCAGTCCCATCTGTTGTAAATAACATGGAAGTAAAAATGACCCCATGCAAATTTAAAGAGTGCAAAGTATTGCAAGTGTGAACAGTCTCTTCTGTTTTGTCCCACAATAAGTTCAGCACTAAGACAACGTAACTACTTAACTGTTTAGCACAAATATACAGATTGAGGTTAATGATAGTGCGTATAAACAAGGAATATTCTCAGAGCTCTCATGTTTCCCCATGGCCATGCCTGAGAAGGCCATCCAGTCCTGGTTTTTCCCCATTGCATTCTGGGGCTTATAGTTTATTCTTCCCCATTTGAAATTTAGGAAAACTACAAGGCCTAGAATTCCAAACAAAAACAGGACTGATTGGCCTTCTCATGCATGACACAACAAAGAAAGAGGAGCCCAGGCTACCCCGCCCTTACACGCAGAGGTAGGTGAAGGAAACTTTGGTCAAAAACTGAAGGACATTACTCTACACTAAGCGTGGTCAGAACACATTAACAACCTTTTATTCAGAAATCAGATATATCATTGTAATTTCTAAAAAACACATATGAGCTTCATAGACTAGAAGAAGTGTGGTACACAAAAACCACCATTTCAAATGGCAAAACTAAGATCCTTACACAATAACAAATAGGGCGTAATACATATATTAGCGTGATGTTAGTAACAGTGTATATGGCAATTCACTGTAAGTGTTTGTTTCTCTTGTCTTGTGAGGCATAACATCCTGTCTGTATTGCTTGCCCACTTGCGGGCCCTTCGTATGACCAGTGGCGGATAGCCTCGTTGCTGGAGTCTAGTGCTGAGATGTTTACTATTGGTGTCAAAATCCAACATAGTACTAGAGTTTCGCGGAATTCGGAAAAATTGTCCATAGGGGAGGTTTTCGGTCAAACTTAATCGGTGAAAGCTCCCTTATGGCTGAAGGGTGTTTTTATCGGTCGGTTTCCTGAAAAGATCTGTACCCACCTTCTTATCCCCAGTTTTGTAAATCTTCAGGTCCAGAAACGGAATCCTGTTTAGATTGGAGAACATCGTACATCTGATCAACTCATCCTGGTTATTTAACCAAGTTAAGAATAGTTTCAAACCGTCAGAACCACCACTTCATATCATAAACACGTCATCAATATAACAATACCAACATGTCATACATGTGTTTAATGGATTGTTATCGTTAAAGACAGTTTTTGCTCAAGATGGTCCATATACAGATTGTCTAGGTCTGGAGCAAAAGTAGCGCCCATACATGTGCCATGGCACTGATAATAAAATGTTCCTTCCATCATGAAAATTTTTCAGTGAGTGCTAACCGGATACATTCGAGGATAAACTCAGACGGCACTTAGAGATCTGATGTTGTCTCCATATATTGGCGCATAACTTTGGGGCTTGCCATCTGCGGTATGCTGGTGTACAAGGCTTCGACGTCGATGGTGACATGTATGTCATGCTCTTCGATAGAGAGTTAAGATCTTTATCATCGATGTGGGGTCCTGAAAAAAGGATTTCATCTTGCGCACAAATAGTCTTAGGAACAGATCGGCATATATAGACAAAGGTTCAAGAATAGAACTGAATGCTGAGACTATGGGTCTACCCGAGAGACATTTGTCATTCTTGTGAACCTTGGGCAGGCAATAAAATGCTAGGATGGTTGGATGTTTTTAGACCAAAAATGATTTTTTCGTCCTCATGAATCCACCCTTGCATACATGCGTGAGACATAAGGATATCGATTTCAGCTGATAGTATCGCCGTGGGCTTGTTCCCTAACTTCTTATAGAATCTGTTGTTATCTAAGTGATTCTGTAGCTCTCTAATGTATAATGCCCTTGCCCACAGGACAATCCGGCCACCCTTCTCTACTGGTTTAATGATGAAATCAGGGTGGGTATCCAGGTTATTTAATGCTGCATGCTCTGCTTTGGTCAAGTTGTCAATATATTGGTTCTTAGTGGAAAAAGGTTTATCTGTTTCCCTCAGTATCTTATTCTCCAACTTTAGGATTTCTGAGCATACAATAGAGTTCAGTTGGAAAAAGGTAGATGGGGGTTTTAGGCCAGATCCACCACAAGTGTTTATCCTCTCTTCAGGTGAGTTTCAAAACATGTATTTCAATCTTAATATTCTGAAGACGTTTCGCAATTCCACTTAAGTTTGGAATCTATTTGCCATTGCGCTAGGGACAAAATATGTTCACTTAGAGTAAAGATCAGAACTACCCAACTTGAGGTGTCGGTTGTGCTGTCCACTGTGTGGTACGGTGGTCAGTCAAAATCTCGAAAAAATAATCTCGAAAAACAATAAGGTCGGAAAAAAAAGTCGTTTTTTTTTTAAATTATATATTTATTTTGGGGTCCGGGATTTAAAAAAAAATGGTCAACAAAAAAAAAGGGGGGGTTGGGGGGGAGACCCCCCATTTCGAATAAAAAACATCATAATTTTTTTTTTCGAGATTTCTTTTTTTGAGATTTAGATATTCGAGATTTTGACCATAAACCGTGTGGTACGCATGCCGTGGTTGCCCTGCTGTCTCACTCGGCCCCTTTTCCCTCTCCCTTGAAAAAATGATCATCCCCTTTGAAGTTGTCCACCCATGGTGGAACTAGAGGGTCCCCCATTGTTGATATCCGAGTCACTACTATTAGAAATTTCAGAAAAAGTGACATATCTTCTAGGGTATCTTTGGTTATTTTGGCCCCCATTATTTACTAGATTTATGTTTTGTTGTTGGTTTTGTTGTTGGTAAAAACCTGGTCCTAGGTAAGGATAGGTCCTTTCCTCCTTGTAGTTTTCAATGTCTTTTTTCAATTTGCACATTTTATTTGTCTATAGTCAATTGTTTACATTTCTTTATTTCATCATTGTTTTTTTTCATTTGAATGTTTATGTCTGGAATCACTGATTCATCCTGCATTTTAATGTCAGAAGATGCAATTCTTATTTCTGCTTCTTGGCCTCTTCCTCTGCTGTTTCTATAATGAAGACCACCCAGTCCCTGGAACATGTATTCCCTACTCCACTAAAATTGACCTTAAGCTTGAGGTTAGCAAGAAATACTTGTGGAATGTTTTTCACCTGTAACCCTTCTGGTATCATTCCTGCTTTAAGGTATTCTAACATCAGCTGGCCGTGAGATTCGGTCCGAACAAGCTTTTTCTTTTTTTGTGTGATAGTGTCAAGGTCATTAGTGGTGGGATTATTTTCTTTAGTTCCTGGAGGGGGTGGGCCCAACATTGATGTTACATCCAATAATTTTAAAAACAATTAATCTGAGAACCATACGTTTGCATTCCCCATCATGCACCCCCTTCATGCACACTGATTGCACCAAACCAACCAACAGGTTGTCCTGATACATATTGCCCTCTCTTTTGTTACCATGGGGTGTATCCTCACTTAGTACCAGATTTTTACCAACAGCAAAACACAAATTGAGTAAATAATGGGGGCCAAAATAGCCAAAGATACCCTAGAAGATATGTCACTTTTTCTGATACTTCTAATAGTAGTGAGTCCGATACCAAAAATGGGGGACCCTCTACTTCCACCATGGGTTGACAACATCAAAGGGGCCAACGATTTTTTCAAGGGAGAGGGAAAAAGGCCAGAGTGAGACAACAGGGCAACCTCGGCATGCGTACCAGACAGTGGACAGCACAACTGCCACCCCAAGTATTGTAGTTCTGATCTTTAATCTAAGTGAACATATTTTGTCCAAAGTCAGTGTCTTAAGTAAAGGACTACGTTTTGTTCCTACCGCAATGGCAAATAGATTCAAAACTGAAATGAATTGAGAAACTTCTTCAGAATCTTAAGATTGAAATACTTTTTTTGAAACTCACCTGAAGAGATGATATACACTTGTGGTGGATCTGGCCTAAAACCCCCATCTACCTTTGTCCCACTGGCCTCTACGGTATGCCCGGAAATCCTAACGTTCGAGAATAAGATACTGAGGGAAACAGACAAACTTTTTTCCACTAAGAACCAATATATTGACAACTTGACCAAAGCAGAGTGCATAGCATTAAATGACCTGGATACCCACCCTGATTTTCTCATTAAACCAGCGGAGAAGGGTGGCAGGATTGTCCTGTGGGCAAGGGCATTATACAAGCGAGAGGTACAGAATTACTTAGATAATAACAGATTCCATAAGAAATTAGAGACCAATCCCACTGCAAGACTATCAGCTTAAATCGATAGCCTTATGTCTCACGCATGTATACAGTGGTGGATTCATGAGGACGAAAAATAATTTTTGGTCTCAAAACATTCACCATCCTAGCATTTTGTTGCTTGCCCTAAGTTCACAAGAATGACAAATGCCCCCCAGGTAGACCCATAGTCTCTGCAATCGGTTCTATTCTGGAACCTTAGTTTATATATGCTGATCTGTTCCTAAAACCATTTGTGCGCAAGATGAATCCTTCGTTCAGGACACCACATTGATGATAAAGATCTTAGATCAGCTCTCTATCGAAGATTCTGACATACTTGTCACCCTCGCAGATGGCAAGCCTCGAAGTAATGTGCCAATATATGGAGACAAGATCAGATCTCGCAGTGCCCTCTGAGTTTATCCCCGCATTTATCCGGTTAGCACTCACTGAAAACTTTTTCATGATCGAAGGCACATTTTATAATCAGTGCCATGGCACAAGTATGGCTGCTACTTTTGCCCCCGACCTAGCCAAGCCGTATATGGACCATCTTGTGCAAACAACTGACTCTAACAATAGCAATCCATTTAACATGCATATGACATGTTGGTATTGTTATATTGATGACGACGTGTTTATGATATGGAATGGTGGTTCTGACCGTTTGAAACTATTCTTAACTTGGTTAAATAACCAGGATGAGTTGATCAAATTTACGATGTTCTCCAATCTAAACAGGATTCCGTTTCTGGAACACAAGATTTACAAAACTGGGGATAAGGAGGTGGGCACAAATCTTTTCAGGAAACCGACCGATAAAAACACCCTTCAGGCATATGGCAGCTTTCACCCATTAAGTTTGAAAGAAAACCTCCCCTACGGAAATTTCTCCAAATTCAGCGAAAAGGTAGTACTATGATGGATTTTGACACCAATTTAAACATCTCAGCACTAGACACTAGCAACGAGGCTATCCGCCACTGGTCACACGGAGGGCCTTCAAGAGAGCAAGCAATACAGACAGGATGTTATGCCTCACAAAACAAGAGAAACAGACACTTAAAGTGAATTGCCATTCACACTGCTACCAACATCACACTAATGTATGTATTACGCCCCATTTGTTATTTTATAAGGATCTTAGTTTTGCCATTTGAACTGGCAGTGTTTGTGTACCACAGTTCTTCTAGTCTATGAAGGTTATATGTGTTTTTTTGACACTGCAATGATGTATCTGATTTCTGAATAAAATGTTTTTAACGTGTTCTGACCACGCTGACTGTTGAGCCATATCCTTACGTTTTTGACCAAAGTTTCCTTCACCTACCTACGCGTGTAAGGGCAGAGTAAGATGGGCTCCTATTTCTTTGTTGTGTCATTTTGCCCCTTCAAGAGACAGGCCCCCCCCCGGAACAAAAAACAGTGAATTTACCCACTGTATGTCATACTTCCCATGCATGGCAACAGAAAACTTGAGCGTTCTCTAGTCTCAAAAAACAGCAGCGGCCACAGAAATAGAATACATTTTACAAAAAGCGATTTTCGTTTCGACTCACTTTGTCTTAAAAGAAGGCTCATATTTGCTCGTATTTGTCTCCTACAGCCTTTCAAATGGAAATGCCCCATTACTATTTCCTTTATCTTAATAGTTAATTGTAAGAAAAGACTCTGCTGAGAAGAGATCCCAGTTAACAAGCTAATTGACAGGCCCTTATTCAGTGCCGGATTAAACCCTGTGGAGCCCCCTAGGCAGTCGAAATGTTGCCCCCATCCAAATGATCTCCTAATACGTTTTTAATTTTCTGCACCACTTTATTTTAATCCGTTGTCGCAGGGCCCCTAAAAGGAGTGGAGCCCATAAGCCGCTGCCTACTTGGCTTAATGGATAATCCTGCACTGCCTTTATCCAGGTGCTGCCGCGGTGCCCTTCTGCGTGTCCATATAAAAGCTCTGACGGCGGGCAGTTGGATGGCCAGAGGTGAAAGGGGCTGTGCGAGGACCCTGCTGACTACACTGAAAGGGTGCCCAAATAAAAGGGGCAACACATGTTGCAGATGTTCCACCTGGAGAGCCACTAGTGAGACAGCGCGTGAAAGAGAGTGGGATCAGAGCCACGGAAAAAGAAATTCCATTGGAACACAAAACAACAAAGTTCGTACATTCATTTATCCTTAAAACCACGGGCGGAGCCAACCTCAAACTGTTTTGGGTGGGGGGGGGGCTGGAGCACAGTTTTAAGAAGCTGGTCGTGTGTCGGACCATGAGTGACACAATATCAAAAGCCTGTACAAGCGCCGGCATGGCCACCATCAGTTGTGCCTTTCTTAACTTTGTGATCTCTGGCCTTGCTAACTCTTGACCAGTGCTTTAAATGGAAATAAGAAGTGAATGTACTCACTAATCCGGGCTTTAAGTGAGCCAGGGCTCAGTCCCGGCAGCGCTGTCACATTACTCTTAGGCCGGGGCTCATTGACCCATTACAATTAATCACACGCTGTGTGTCCCGCTCCATTTTTTTAGCTCTCCATTTGTCTCACTTTCTATGTCTGTCTCGCTCTTCGTGTCTCATTCTCTATTTGTGTCCATTTCTGTTTTCCCCTCCCCACACTCCCCCAGCAGTCATGTTCTCAACCCCTCTTAAACTTTCTGAGTAAGTGTTTTTTGTTTTTTAGGCGGTCTGGGCCTCGGGGCCGTGGCTTGCTGGAGCGTCTCAGTGATTCCAGCTGAAGCATCAGTGTAAGTCAGTAACTTTAAATGTGACTCTGTCAGCCTAATACACCACCTTTCAAAGGCACGTGTGATGTCAGGTTATGACGTGGGCTGTACGCCGGAAGGATGATGCTATACATGGCTTCCAGGAAGCCTTTATTTACTCATTATCATTACAGTCTCGGGTGATAGCTAAGACCAAACCCACCAGCGCGCGCGCGCACCACCCAGGATCTCCAACGGCCACCGCTGGAATCTATTGCTCCCAACGCTCCACACATTCTCCGGATGACATCACAGCTCGCGACATGATACCATGGCAACAGGTAGTCACCACACTCCTCCCTTCCTAAGGATGAAGAGGGAATGACTCACACCGTACTTACTTGCTTGGCCTAGCTACCGAACCCCTGCCTTATAAAGGATGAGGAGGACATGGACCCCCTACCACATTATTTGTCTCACAGGGATAGCTCAGGGGCAACGCAGCACAGGTTCGATCCCCGAGTCTGCGCTTCGAAACCTCTGGGTATTAAGCGCATTGCAAATAACCAATTACAATTACAATTACAGACCTAGCTCTCCCAAAAAATCACAGGGGTCAAAATAAACGATGACACGATCAGCTGTTGTACTTCTTGGCATGGGCGGTTGTTCTTTGCGTCACCGCTGGGTACTCTGGCTGGTCACCTATTGACACATGAGACAGGAGGCTGGTCACTTTACACACTTGCCACAGTTAATAGCCATCACTTCCAATTGCAATTGCTAGCTGGTCACGACTGACTGAAGAAGCGCCACACCCAACCATGTACAAGGATTGTAGCAAGAGGACATTACTTGTATGTCAACGAGTTAAACTTACACACTGAGAGTCCACCAATACATGCCTTACACTATAAGGCAGAGGATAGACTTAACACCAAATACGCCGAGGCGAGGCAGTACTCACATCTGCAGGTGAGAGTACCTGGAATCCTACACACAGGTGAAGCTGCTACAGGCTGCTTCCTGTCAAAGTGAAACTTACATCGAAGATACCAACAGGCTGCTGCCAATCGAAGCTCCCAAAAGGTACCCCAAACTCATCCCTCTATATAGACGTTCGAGATAGGAATCTACGTGGCTCATATCCTAAAATCATTGCCAATAAACTCTCTTCGCCGCATGTCAGCGAAACCACGGGTGCATGTAGACGATACATCTGCATCGCTTCAGGAACGCTTGAGCACTCCCAATATTTGCGGGTGAGGCACCGCGAGATTACATTATTTGCCAAGGATCACACGCTTGGGTTAATCACTGAAGCTGGGATTCCTTCACACAAACTCGCAGTTTGTTGTTATGCATGGTGTGAAGAAAAATATGAATAAGCAAATATAAGCAGCCTTTCTTTTCTGCGTGTAAAACCAGGCTCGGACTGGCCTATAGGGCAATAGGGCAATGCCCGAACCAAAAATGCAAAATGCCAGTGTAGGCCAGTTTTTCTTGGTCAAAGTGGGACACTTCTTTGGCCAATGTGGGCCAGTTTCATAAATTACTTCACATGCACCTAGTAGTTTTCACCAAAGTTGCTGAATACACATTCTTTAAAATGCACCGTTTGCATCCCATTTTATCAAAAAACTCCCCCTTGGCTTCTGTCCAAACTGTCTACCACAAAAGGAATGAATTGCCATTTGCAACTATGGGCCACTTTTTTATGTGTGCCCGAGACAATGTTATGCCCCAGTCCGACCCTGTGCAAAACTATGAATGTGAACTAATCTTCATACGGTGAGTGTTGTATTTGTCGCTTTCATTGTCTAGTGAGTAGGGGTTTTCTCGGTAACTGGAGCTGTGCGGCTGGTAACGTGCAATTAGCGCCGTGGTGTTCTGTCCCTGGCGTGCTGGCAGCTCTGGCGCTCGTTCGGGTCTTCTTTTGTTCTGCAGGGAAGGCCCGCGAGGAGCTTTCATGGACAAGGTGGGAGAAGGGGGAGGGCACAGCGTGACACAGCAAAGGCTGCAGGAGCTTAGACCTTCATTGTGGCACAGTCACATTGAAATCTCGCCACAGGTATCTTAGCTTTGAGAAGTGCAGGTACGGAAATTGTGAAGGTGCTGAGGGCCGGTTAGGACTGGCCCATTTAAAGCACTGTCCTTGACATATAGATGCTGGGTCTCTGCTCCCAGCTCTCCCGAAAGAATTGTGGGGAAACACAGAAGCATAGGTGGGTGCAGGGGCGGGCATGGTTTAAGTTACTTGTGCTGGGAATCAAGCGGGGGACGTTCTCGAGGTGATGTGAGGTGCCTACAGGTCTCGGCATAACAGGCCAACCTCTATCTGTATTGCCCCAGGAACGGGAAGTGTGTCCTACAGGTTACACACAGCCGCAGTAGGTGCATTAACACACTGAGCGGTCCCCAAATAAGGGGATGTTTAGTTTCAGAAAGGAGAGGCTAATCACCGTGAGCCCCCCAAAAGCTGAGCAGGGCAGTTACGTATTTGCCTTCATCATGGTTGTATTGCTAAGTGGAGGGCAGGTCGCCATGCTCTGTCGCGACATGCTTATTGCTGCTGCCTGTTAATGGAGGCTTAAACTGAAACACTCAGCTCGCACAGGTGAGAGACTTGACTGGCTCTTGCTGTAGCACTCACTTCACATCATGCTGTGGACTGGGCGCCACAGCAGAGAGCTGCCTCCATTCCTTCCCCTCCATAAATATGGGAGGGCCCAAGCACGCCCAAGCCAGTGACTGGCTCCCCAAGGCTCCGCCTTCATGTGCTTTCCAAAGAAGGTGTCGTTATTGGTCTAATTTCCATGCGTGTTATAATCGGTCTATAGGGGAGAAAGTGGGGGTTACTGTGGCACTGGCGAAAATCTCCTAATGTTTTGCTGGGGCAGGAGGGGTCATCAGCAGAGCACACCTTCCCTTCAGAGGGCAGGTGATGAGCAATACTCGCTACTTCTTCTTCTTGCCGACAGATTTTATCCATCAGAAGTGATTTTTGGATACTGAGTCTTGAGCCTCATTACTCCATCTTCTCGGGTTCAGTGTATAGTCGTGGGTTAGGATTCTTCTTGGTCTGTGTGAACTTGTCACAGTAGGGCTGGCTTCACAGGGTCTTCGCCGATATGGGGCGTCCCTTTAAAGGGGCTGTTTAATGAACGGTTTGATGTGATCCAGGACTGTAACAATTGTCACAAATATTCTTTTGCATTTCTCACATTTTTATTTTCCTTTGTTGGTAGTGTTTTGTATATTTGCTGTGACTTGGATTCTCTCTAGTGTGAGTGTGTGCGTGAGCTTATGGAATGTAAGGACCTGAGTGTTGCAGGGATGTAGGTTGGGGACTGGCGCATGGGCGCCCTGACAAGCAAGACCTAGCGGCCTGTTTCTCCTGACTAATCTTTCTACCTGTATACTGCAACATTAAAGAAGCTCTCCATTTGCACCTACTGGGGTCCTGTGTCTCGCCTGAGTGTTTCCTGCCTTCCATCCGGCCCAAGAGACATCAAATTTGTATAAGATCCCGTTGATCAATGGTGCAATAAAAACAAAAATTAAAGGGACTATCTAGTGAAAGGAACAAACATAGCTCTCCCCGCCCAGTCTTACACGATCAACAGTCACCAACAAGGAAGATTTCCGAAGATTGTGATTGCATGTAATGTCTGTTTGTGGCATTCACCAGCAAGCTCTGCCCCTGCGTAGAATTGAATTTCCCAACAAGGACCTGACCGACTGTACCTCAGCTCTTGGGTCCTACTGGCCGAAGACTGTCTTTGCCCCATCCCTTCTGTCGTTTCAGAGATAGCTAAGGCTAGATGACTGACTCTACCAAGTCTTCCGGAACTGTCACTGAACAGCACGCAGACCATGTGTCACAGAATCTGCATCAGTGGCGCGGGCCTTCAGGGGTAGAATATACTGGCCAGGGCACGTACCATTCACTCTACCCTAGCGGATCCCTATTAAACTTTCGGGGGCAGAGCTGCATGGAAAGTGACCGAATCTTCCGCCTGCCCTTTTTTGCCTTTTTTACTTTTCCCCAGCCCAACTTGATTTCAACATGTAGTG
This sequence comes from Ambystoma mexicanum, assembly GCF_040938575.1. Lineage (NCBI taxonomy): Eukaryota > Metazoa > Chordata > Amphibia > Caudata > Ambystomatidae > Ambystoma > Ambystoma mexicanum. The sequence continues at coordinate 1,097,298,890 of NC_090929.1, forward strand.
CTTCTAAAAGAATCTTTCTAGATTCTGTTTAAGAGCATATAACCTGCGGCGAGGTTGGCGGTGCCTTTACTGACAGGACCGTCCTGCCGCCTCGGGGCATTAGCACTCCTGTACTTCTCTACATGGATGCTAATGGTGTGTTTAAAAAGCAAAGAAAAACAACGTACCTTTGCTGCATGGCCGGCGCCATGATTCCTAAGTCACTTATCAATGTTGATAACTTTGAGTTCATCAACATTGAAAACAGACTTCGGGAAAGCACTGCGCAGCCCCGCGCCACACAGCAAAGGTAAGTTTATTACTTTTTTTACACTAAAAAAAAAATGTGTAGCACCTGCGTAAGAAACTACATGGGTGCCAAGAGTTGAGGGGGAAGGTGGAGCAGGGAAGGGAAAGAAAGGGAGAGCTGGCTACCCAGGCTGCTCAGAATGCGGGCTTGTACCATACACTACCGCCTGCGTTATGAGCATCCTGATTGGCCAGCACCCCCTTCCCGGGTGCTAATGATATTGTTTTATTTGAGTTCATGACTATATTATATAGACCGCATGTGTTTGTAACTAGAGAGTGTTGGGGTTGTTCCCCAAAGTCCTGCGATATTATTATGTAAAATCAATACGTCACAAGAAAAATACATCAATTGTTTCCCCGGCTCTACATGCCCCTACGCCCACTCTGCGCTAATATTGGGATGCATGATGGCCGGGGCAGGCTTCTGTCCTTGCTTGTAAGAGCAGTCCCGCCGCACTGGGCCCTGCGCCGGGGCCAAGCCGGGGAACGCAGTCGCCATTATCAGGCCCCGTCACGGCCACTGCAAGGTCAGCGTGCCGTCACGTCAAAGCCTCACACCGCCACGGTGTCGCAAGTGACGCAGGCGACGTTTGAAGTCGCAGGTGGAGAGAACAGGAGAAAGAAAGAAAAGCAAACAGTGGTGGAGATAAAACAGAAAGATAGGCGGGGGCGGGGGGGGGTTTAAAGTCTTCTGTGCGGAGATCAAAGCCGCAAAGACATGAAAGAAAGAAGAAAAGGAGCCTTAATCTAAGGTAAGCATCTCAGGGAAACCACAGAGGGTATGGGGATCGAACCCAGGGAGAGACCAACGCAGTTGGGAGTCATGGGGGCCTGAGACGGAAGAGTTAAAGCCAGGGCGGATAAGAAATCAGGCGATGAAGGCTTAGGTGAACAATGTCAGGTGGGGTGGCTCAGGAAATAGCAAAATGTGTGGGAAGGAGGTGCCATGCCTTAGGCGCTAAACAAGAAATATAACTGCGCAATGGAGGGCAAGGCAAAAGAATGCAGCAGCAGTATCCTGGTACGGGCGAATAAACCACGCGCGGAGACATGGGGGGGGGGCGACTGGTTCACACAACTCGAAAAAGGCCTACCCTATTTACGAGAAACTGTTGCATTTTTCAGGGTCAGACACCTAGAAGTTACTCTTTTTTTGTGTAAATTGAAATGGAGAAGCTGCAGTTTTTTCCATTAACCTCCATGGACAGCAAAATACACATGATATCTCACGTCCCTCCCAGGAGTAACATCCCTTTGGTTGGTGTCACACTTTATAGATTGTTTGTGGGAAAGCCACCCACAAAACCTGGAAAGTTGAGCATGTACAATACTGTCTTAAACACACATGCCAAAGGGCCTTGCAGCTGCAAGCTTGCTGTCACTCAGAATGACTGCTGACAGGAACGTGGTGCCAATGTTCATGTCACTGAGTGAAAGGGCTTGCTTGTGTATCCCGCCTTTCTGACAATTGCACAGGAGGTGGTTGCATTCTGCAAAGTAGTGCCTCCCAAGCAGCATGGCAGGACCACAGGCAATATACCCTACATGAACTTCTTTCTCTACAGACCCAGCTCACCCCAACTCCCACTCAGAAGGCATAACCTTCCTCGGATCTTGAAAACAGATAGACTTTTGAATGTAAGATGCACCGTGTTCTGATTGCGGCGTTTAAATATATGCCCCTGTTTGTACTACCTATAAATCATATTTTGAAAGCACTGCAAATGGGATTTAACTTCAGAGCCAGCTCAGTTCTACACACTCAGCAGACCGTATTCTGTTAATTCCTGTTCTGCACCCTTACACATCCTTCCTCTCCCTAACTAGGCAGTCCACTTGGGAACCGTCTAACTCTAGATGCTGCCATCAATGTCTGAGGTTCTCGAGAATCTGGAGATTGCTGAAGTCACCCTGAGTGGGTTGGGTATGCACAGACATGAGCCTGAGATTGCCATGCCTAGAGACCAAAGCCAACCGTCTCCATGATTACCTGGGTATCACGATCAGGCCCTGGCTTGGCTGACCTCCTTCCTCTCTGATCGACCCTCCCAGGTCAACTTGGGTCCTTCCTCTGCTCCATATCTATCGCTACCTGTGGTGTTCCCCATGGGTCTAACATCTCTCCCTGGCTGTTCAACCAATACTTTGCACTTCTTGCCCACCACATTGCCGCTCTCTGCCCCAACTTTCAGTGCTATGCGGATGACACTCAGCTCATTTTCAGGCTCCCTTCAGCCACCTCTTCTCCTTCTCTCATCTCTGACTGTCCGCCATCCAGTTGTGGTGTGCCGCCAATGATCTTTGCCTTACTGCCAGTAAGACCGAGATTCTTATCATCGGCACACCTGCTCCCTCCTTTCCTGTCACTCTCTGGCCGGCTTCTCTTGGCCCCGTTCCTGCTCGTACCTGTGAGGTAAAAACCTCTGGGTCATCTCCGACTCCACACTTTCCTTCTCTCCTCACATCTCTGACGTCTCTAAGAAGTCACACTACCAGCTGCACCTCATCAGAGGTATTCTTCCTTTCCTCTCCTTCCCCCAGAAGCTCACTGTCCCCAGAGCTCTGGTTCTCTCTAGGCTGGACTACTGCCTCTTTCTAAATCTGCCTGCCTCTACTCTTCGCCCTCTGAAACTCATCCAAAACAGGACTGCGAGATTTGTCCTTGGCCTCAAGTCCAGGGGTCATATCTCTCCAGGACTGAAATCTCTGCGGAGGCTCTCAGTGGTGGCGAGGATTAAGTTCAAAACCCTGTGCATTGTCCACAGGGCCTTCTGGGGCCTCAATACCTTCAACTGTCTCTTCCTAAATATCTTCCTTCTCGAGCCCTTTGCTCATCCGCCCCCAACTCCCTTGGGGTTAGTCGCTTCTCCAAGCAGTGAGTTGGTTGTAGATCTCTCTTCTGCTGGGACCTCCCTCTGGGACAACCTCCCTGCTTCTCTGAAACTTGAAGAGAACCATCTTCTTTTCCGGAAGCACCTGCACCTGCTGATCTCCTGGCTGAATCTGAAACTGCACCGGTTACCTGGCTACCCTCTGATCTCGGTCCCAGACCCCCGCCAGTTGCACACCTGCACTGCCCCCCTGGCAACCCTTGCACTCTGGGGCTGTTTCTGTACCTCTACATCCCCTACTAGCACTTCACACTTGATGTCTGCACTTACCCTTGCACTTGCCACCAGCTGGCTGCACTTTTATTCATTGTCTTTATTTATTTTACTGTTATCCTATGTACTGCACTGCCCCCTCCCCTTTTCCCCTGCACTTTTGCCCTTCCCCCCTCCCCTGCACTTGAGCTATCTCAATGTCGCCTGGCCTAGTAGGATTGTTGTCTCTGTCTTCCCTCTGTTTCCCCTCCCTTACCTTGTTGCGCCTTGAAACACTTGTGTATAGGCGAGTTATAAATGCCATATCATATATCATATATCATATATCATAACCCTCACTGACACTTGCATATGAGCATTAAACATGTTTGGGGTTTCTTGTGTTTTTATGCAGAATGGATGTGAGCTAGCATTTGGGCTAGACAGACCCTTTTGGGGTGAATGGGACCAAGCTTGATTTATACATGATCTTTCACCTTGTGTAATGGCATAGCAGGCTGAAAAAGGATGGTCTGAAGCAGGGTTGAGTCCTCCTTAACAGGCTTTGGGGTGCCTAGCCGCCAACCATTATGTAGGAGCCAGAAGCAATCCTAGTGAAAACCTGAGCACTCTCTCCGCTGCAGCATGAAGATGAGGAGCTCCTGGGCTGGCTTCCGTGACATTACCCCAGCACGGATGCTCAGTGGGCCATGCAAGGTCTGGGGTGTTTTGCTTTCCTGTGCTCCTGCACATTTCTGTAGCCTGGAGCAGCGATATTTTGGGCTCCAGCTCTACCTCACATGTCAGGAACCAGGAAGCTCTCCCTGCTTATTGTCAGTGGATGCACAGGAGCTGGAGTGCCACAGAAGCAGCACGCAGCAGGAGTCTCCAGCTTGAGTGAAGGCATGCAGGAAAGGAAAAAAATATATTTCTTAGTGTGTTGTTATTATGGTATTTATTGAGCACAGACCTAGCTTTGAAAAGCAATCGAGCGCTTTACAGAGGTTTACAACAATACAGATACATAACAAAGCCCTTTACTGAGGTACAGCGCTTTTCAGCAGTAACAACAAAACAGATGTACACTCAGGGTAGGATACAGAGGGGCAGAGAGGAGTGGTACAGCTGTACTGAGTTGCAGGGAGGAGAAGGGCGAGCAGCGTCTAGCGAGTCAGGTGGCGCGAGGGGCAATGTGATGGCCTAGGCGTTGAGAAGGAGAGACTCCTTGATGAGCTGGGTCTTGAGATCTTTTCTGAATTGTAGGAGCGTGGGGTTGAGTCTGATGCTGAGGGGGAGGAGGTTCCATAGTCTTGGGGCGTAGGCAAAGAAGGCTTGTTTTCTGGTCCGTTCCTTTTTGCAGTGGCGGATTTCAAGTCTGCATGTGTCCTGGCTTCAGGGGTGTGCTATCCGTCAGAGATGCTGAGTTTTTCCGTGAGGTAGCTGGGTGACTTGAGGGCGACTGCCTTATAGATGGTGCAGCAAGACTTGAAGGTGATTTGTGCGTGCAGTGGAAGCCAGTGAAGGTCGATGAGGGCTGGTGTGATGTTGTTGTATCTGCGTAGACCCTTGAAGAGGCGTGCAGCCACGTGTAGGACACTTCTCAGGGGCACAAGGGAGGATGAAAGGAGGTCTTCAAGCAGTGCATTGCCCCCATTCAGGTGGCATAGGACCAGTGCGTGAACAGCGGATCTAAAACTGTCTGCACGGAGGAAGGCCTTGAATTTCCACAGGTGGGAGCATTGCTAGCAAGCTCTCTGAGTTTTCTTAGCTAGGCGTGTCGTGAAGGAGAGATGCTTGTCTATGTTGAACCTGAGGGAATTGGCGCAGGAGGTGAGCTCAGGTGTGAAGACCTCAGAGTTGATGGTTGATAGCCAGGTCTGTATGTCTGGTGTTTGGTGTTGTTGGTGGGCTCTAGCACCTTCAAGCATCTCTTGTGTTAAATGGAATTACCAATAAAGATCTCAGACCAAATAACTGGACAGACTCAAGGAATATGGCAAAGTACTACTTTATTCGCAAGTTAATAAAGCAGGGTCACCTAGCAGACATCGGACTGATACTTGCACTTTCACACACAAACTTGATTACATAGGGGTATTATATGCCAACATGCATCATCTATGACATCATCCTACGTGGCAAACCATAAAACATATTAGCGTGAGGGATTGGATTAGGGGAACATATCTACTTATAGAAGGTATAAGGGTTAATACTTCTTTAACTGTCTCTTACCTGTAAGACAACACTCAAACTACCTCTACATATGTATAATACCGGTTATAGCAGACAAAATGGCAGCTGATTGGTCTATGCAACATTGTATAGCAGGTTTCCCCATAGACCCACTAATTGGTTGGCATTCCCAACCACCCTTGAACTTTCGACTCGACTAGCAGCATGTAAGGAAACCGAAACCCAGGTGCTTGGATCACATCAGATTACTCGCTACTTTCCCAATTTGTCCATCCTCTCTCATCAGTTCCTCCATGAGCCAAAGTTTCCCATCTGTAGTTGACCTTTTAACCTGTTCTCTGTTCTAGGACATTCAAGGAAGTGTAAGCACATCACTATCGTCATTTGAGGCATAACGAATAGCTCTTGTTTTCTACTTCTGAGTTAAGTGTGAAGAGACCATGAATTTGTCCCTTTCTGTCTCTTATTTACTGCAATGTGATTTAATTACACTGTGAGTCATTGCTCCTCTTGGCCTCTAGAGACTTGCTCACTCTACCTTGCATAGACTTTATACACTTTTAATTCTCCAATATTTGGCTCTTGCAGATGTTTTCCCCTTCTTTAATCTTTGAGAAATATGTCTCATGTCCATGACTCAACTGTCTGCCTCCCTTTGTGCTTTTCAGCTATTCCTTAAAAATAGCCTCCTTGATCCCAAGCCAACATCGACTCCTCTTTGTTTTACACACAGAGCTGTTCTTCCAGTGTCTCCTGACTCTCCAACTCTGATCGGCTTCTGAGGCAGTTGAATTGAATATTTACATGGGCTGGCGTCCATTTTCCAATTATGACCATCCTTGCCACATTATATATTTCTCTTTAGCAAGCATCTATGTATCTTTTCTACCTTGCGTTACTGCGTATTTACACTTATTCGTCAGCAAGTTACTTTATTCTTCTTTTGCACTCATGATTACTTTATTGTTTCATACATGTTTCTCTTGTTGATTTAGTTACATCGTCACTCTTCAGTATTTTCATATCGTTTCAACATGGCTTCGTATATCTTCTTTATGACATCACTCTGCCCATGTCAGATTTCACTCAGTGCTCCAAGATGTCCAATGGTGCGTGCTGACATCCTTCCATACAGCATCCTTCCACACTTTCAGTGCAAGGGTACATGTCTGAGTGCATATCGTCTCTCATACACTCAAAGAGGTATAGGCATAACACATGGAGTCCCACATATAGCCCTTCTCCTGCTGTTCCAGTATGACGGCGGTGAGGGGGCAAGAGTTAGGGAAAATGCGTCCACCTGCTCCTCTACATTGTTGAGGAGTAGGAATTCAGTCTTAGAAGGGTTGAGCTTCAAGTATGCACTGGACATCCAAGACTGGATCAGTGAGAGGCAGATTTTGAGCCTATGGATGTCCTTGACGGAGGCGATCGTGAGGTATAGTTGTATGTTGTCAGTGTATTGGTGGATGTGGATGTTGTGTGTGGCTAGGAGGGCTATCCGCAGCTCCATGTAGAGATTGAATATCACTGGGGAGAGGATGGAACCCTGCGGGACTCCACAGGTGACAGGTAGCATTGGCGATCTGGAGGAGTCCATCTGAACAAACTACTGGCAGTTGGCAAGGTAGGACTTGAACCAGCGTAGAACTAGTTTGCTGTTCCCCAATCACTGATGTAGTGTATCTGTAAGCGCCTGGTGGTCTACTGTGTCAAAAGCAGCCGAGAGGCCGAGTAGAACGAGGAGGCAGGAGTGGCCATTGTCAAGGATGTTGAGGGCATTTTCAACCACCTTCATGGTTGCTGTCTCCATGCTTCATTTGGTTCTGAACTCGGATTGGTAGGTTTGGAATTGATTGTTGGTGTAGATATGTTGCTGCAATTGGAAGATGGGTGATGGGGAATAGTTACCTATGTTGACAGGATCCAGAGTGGGTTTCTTTAGTAAAGGGAAGATTTGTCCTACTTTTAGGATCGATGGGAAGGTGCCTTGAGTTAGAGAGCTGTTGATGATCTCCAGGTAGGGAAGGAGAGCTTCTGCGGGGAGGGTCTTGATGATGGAGGCTGGAAGGATGTCGTCTGTATACATTGTGGGTTTGAGAGTGGCTAGGGTTTCTAGCAGGTCCTCTGCCGAGAGTATCTTGAATGTTGTCCAGGGTGTGTAGATTTTGCAGGAGGGATGTGAGTTAGGTCTGTGGATGCAGAGCTGGTGTCTAGGTGCTGGCAAATCTTGCTGATTTTGTTGATGAAGAAGGTGTTGATGGCAGTGAATTTCTTTCGATGGAGTATGGTATGGCAGAGGCAGGTAGCGGGTTGACACAGTGCTTGACAGCTTTGAAGAGTGCTCTGCTTTTTTGTTGGATTCTGCTATGGTGATCTGATAGTAGGAGAGTTTGGCTGTGTTGATTACTTGTCGACAGGTTGCTCGGAGCTGCTTGAGGAGCACCAGGTCGGATGCAGTCCTGGAGAGGCATCAGATTTTCTCTGGTTTCCTGATGACTCTTTTGCTGTGGTTGAGTTCTTGCATCTATCAGGGTGCTGGAGGTTTCTGTTTGCTGGTGCGTTGTTTCAGAGCTGCGTGTTGGTCGATGGATGCTGAAAGGGTGGTGTTGATTGGTTGCAGTCGAGAGTCACAGTTTGGTTGGGGGTGTTTGGTCCATGTAAGGTGGAGGTTGGTGAGGCCTTCCGTGAGGTCTTCCACCAGGAAGTTCTTGAAGGACCTGAAGGTTTGTCTGCTGGGTTTCTGCTGGGAGTGCTTGACTGGGGTGGTGTGCAGGATGTTGAAAGGCATAGCTAGGTGGTCAGACTATTCAAGTGGGAGAGGAGAGCTGTAGTGGAGGGAAGAAAGTGCAGTGATGATTAGGTTGAGAATGTTACCTTTCTCGTGTGTTGGGTCTTTCGTGTGCTGCATGAGGGTATCGAGAAGTGTATGCGTGTATGCATCCTATGCGTGAATGTGAGGGCTTGAATGACATGTCTAAGTGCATGCTTAAATTACATGAGTGCATTGTGTATGTTGTAGTATATGGTTGCGCTTGTGAATGTGTGTGTGAATGAAAGTGCAGGATGGCTGTTATAGACTTTGGGCACGCTTGAGTCAACAGGAGAGCAGTGTGACTGTATATTTGTGAATGTGTATGAAAGAGAATGTGAATGTTTGTCTTTACGTGCAGGGTGCAGGAGCGAGCAATCATGATTTTTGTGGGGTGTCTGGGGACTCACTGGTGCAGCCAGTATTGACATTTACACTGGCAAAGCATGTTTACTAGAATTCTATTCAAAACGAACATGACAGCTTGCATGTGTTGGGGGACTGATTGGTAAAAGTCTGTAGGTGCATGTTTTCTTAAAGTGGCATGGCTTTTTTGTTGGCATTTATGCACAACCAACATAATGAATGTTCTCATGTGGCATAACTGCTTATAATAGTGCAGCCAGTATGGTCATGATTTCTTACTGTGGTGCGATATTCTTTACTGGCATTACATGGTAAAATCAACATAATGAGTGTTCTTAGGTGGGTATGCTGGACTACATTGATGCACCCAGTATAGATATGCCTTCCTGCACTGGCTTGACATTTCTTACTGGCATTATGCGCAAAGCCAACTTGATGACTTTTCCTATGTGGCCATACTGCCCAACAGTAGTGCAGTCATCATGACATGATTTCCTACAGTGGCATGGCATTTTTTACTGCTATTATATGGGCAAAGTCAACATGATTAGTGTTTTTAGGTGGTTATACCAGTCTTCTTTGGTGCTGCCAATATAAACATTCTTTCTTACAGTGGCGTGGAATCTTTTACCAGCATATGGTCAAAGCCAACATGATGATTTATCTTACTTGGCCATACTTTCCTACATTGGTGCACTCACTATGGGCATGTTTTTATTTAAAGTAGCATGACATTTTTCACTGCCATTTTAGGCAAAGTCAACAGGAGTATGTCCTTACTTGGGGATACTGTCAGGCATATATTGGCAGAGCCAGCATGGACATGTTTTCCTAAAGTGTAATTACTGGCCTTATGGGCAAAGCAAACATGAGTATGTTCTTGTGTAGAAATACTGGCATATATGGGTTCAGACAGCATGGACATATTATGGCAGAGCCAGCATCAACATGTCTTTTTACAATGGCATGTAGGGTAGGCCAAGTGAATCATGAAAGTGTGTTGTAAAATGTTCCTATGAACCATTGGTGGCTTAGCATATATTGGATTTCAGGGTGACCACCCACCCCCAAACTCCTACTTGGGTTTGTTCAAGCTCTTTCACTACCCTTGGTTACCCACGCACATTCATGGGAAATTTTTGTGCCCCTCCAGTTTAAAATATCACTAGCCATCACTGTTATGAGGGTTTCCCAGAGCAGTGCCAGAGGTAATAATTCATTCAACTCAATTATTTTAAGACTTTGACTCCAAGGCCCTGAAGAAGCTTGCATATTGCGCATTAAAATGCTAGCACAATTAGCTGAAAAATGTGTTGGCGAATTTTATATTATAGAAAAACCAGACCAGAACTGCTTCCCCTTTTGTCCTGTAGAGCTTAGCCTTGCTATCCGACCTCATTATCACTGGTGAAACAAGGAAGCTAGGAGTTCCTGGGAGAAAAGTAGCCTCTGTCAGAGAGACGGGTTGGCAGAGAGATCATTAAGGGCATCCTTTGGGGCTCCTGCCTACTCCTTATTTACTAGAACAGGTCAAAGCTGGCCGCTAAGTAATAAAGGTTAAATGAGTGCCCAATGTAGGGACATCACAAGAAAAGGGGGTGATTGAGAGCCAAGTTTAAAAGTAAGTGTGCGCTCTCGCCAGGTAAGAGGAGCTTGCAGAAGGGAAGGTTGAGAGAGCCAAGGGCAGAAATGGCCATGGGCAAGAGACCCGTAGGAATACAGATAGACAGAGCACAGAGAACGAAGGCCAGAAACATCAGGGAATAGGATCACACAAGGAAAGTACTGCAGAGACTCAAGATAGCCCGGAGAAAGGACAGTTCGGAGGGAGCTCTAAAATTGGGGAAGCCCTGGAAACAGAGGGTGGAGAAATCCCAAAGAACGCAGAGCAGAAAATACCAAGGAATGGAAAATACAGCGAATAGAGAGTACATTGAGTGCAGGAGGAGCCCTGAGATTGGGGAAGTATGGGAAAGGGTGGGTGGATAACGTTCAGAGACTGAAGAGTAGGAAAGCCAAAGAGAGTCCAGCGATTGGAGGCTGGGGAGAACCCAGGTAAGGCAGAGTGGAGCGAGGTTCAGGAAATTTGAGTCAGGAGACATCATAGGCTGTAGAGTAAGGAGATCTTAGGGAGTGGGATAAACGAAGGAATGGGCGGGCCGGAGAGCAGAGGGATGGAAAGCAGCGCAAGCCTGTGAACTAAACCTTGGGAGAGACCAGCGCAAGCCTGTGAGCTAAACTTTGGGAGAGACCAGGGAATCAAGATTCCGTATAGGGAAAGGCATGGAGAGCACACCGAGGACACAGTTACAGGGGCCATTCAGCGGTCTGGGATATGAGCACCTCGGAACTGGAGGAAGAACATGATTTGATAGTTTTTCGAGGCACTATTTACAGCATAACCTGTCTTGGCTATGGATTGATCCATGGTCTTGTCCATCCTATCCTGGCCACCTTGGCTTGGAATAGCACTGCAGCAGCAAATGTTGATTGACTGTGATAACGAGGGGGTAATCTGCTCCTTTGCCTCAACGTTGACTAGATTTTATATTCTGCAGTGAACCCATTATTGACATATTGCTTTCTTAGTCCTGATGTCTTTGGCATTTCATTCAACAAACTCTGATGGCTTGTTAGTACCGTCTTGCAAGGGCACCATTGAAATGGCATCCCGGTGGTCTGCTTAATTAAAATTTCCCAGATGAAGACAGTTTTACATGCAGATTGAAGGCCCAAATGGTTTGCAGTGTGCTCTCTGTCCTTGGGAAATTAAATGTGCGTCTGCTGAAAGGGTGTAGTTAAATTACACCAAAGCCGAGATCCTACCTATGACACCTGAGAGCAAGCTCACTATGCCAAAGCTCCCATTTATAACCTGCCCAGGGCACGCTGTCTATGGGTGCAGACGTTTTTGTCTGGAACCTTCTGGTCCCATTTACCCATGCCCCGTTGGCCATGGCCAACATGTAGCAGGGACCTAGACATGAGGGGCTTTTACTGCAACCAGTAATATGACAAAACAAAAAAACCTATCCATGCCTGGATGTTACTGTTTGCTTAAATATATTGTCATCCTAACTACTAATAAATGCAGGGCTTTGGATGACTGTATACTTAACGCAAACACTACACGCAGTACATTTACAGCTCACACCTTGTTTGGTCCCACTAGCTCCCTCTCCTTAGCTTCCCTTAGAAAACCTACCACTAAGAGGCCGGCACAATTGAAAGAAATCATGTTGTACAAAACCCAGTTAAAATACATTACATTTTTATAAGTACCAGAGACTTTATGCATGACCTCCTGTCTAGAAGCCCTGAGCAAATGGCTGGAAGCAGGCTCGTGGCAAGGCAACCGCATTTAGAAGAAGTTGCAGCCAATGCAACAGAAGACTGCCAAGCTCAGGGGCTCCCTCCCTCCCCCCGTAGCCTTCTGCAGAATCACTTCCGGAATGAGCCCACCAGAATAGACGGGGAAAGGGGCGTTTACTTTCTTGAATGTGTGGATGGCACTGTGTGAAAGAAATCATTGCTCTGTCACAGAACTCCAGAACGGGGTCGTTATTTGGAAAGTGTAGGGCGCCGCAGGGCTTGATTTAGCGAGCAAACATCTGATGCCGGCCGAGAGAGGATCAACTTAATGGTGCAGGGAATACATTTGGCCAAACTATTTTGCCCCCCCCCTCCCCTCCTGATGCCAGGCTTTCAGGAACCAAAGGAATAGAAGGTATGGGCGCGTGCACAGCTAGGACCTGATCACCTGGGGTGGGTTAGTAAAGGGAGAATAGGTAACCTGAGAGATACAACCTCTGATGACTTATTGGACAATGATTCATATAGCTGGCAAATGTTCAAAATAGCTGCAAGGAGCTCGTGAGGCATTGTGGGACGAGGTTAAGGGAATGGTTATTAACTGACTAAATGAATCTAACATCAATGGGTACCAGCTCTGGAACAGGTGGTCACACATTAATAGGCCCCCTTCAGTGGAGTAACGCATATGCGCCAATCTATCTTGTGATGGCTGTTGACTGGAGATTTGATGCTGTAGAAGTGGACAGTGTTCTGGATGCAACTGTGTGCTGCTGTGCCCATCAATCACGAGTATCACACTCACGTGGCCTGAATTGATTTAATGGCTGGTGTGGATGCTGCTGGATTCCTCATTAATCAAAATAACGATTTAGAAATCTATAAAAAAAAAAACAGTTCACAGTTAAAAGAAGAATTCACTCTAAACAATAATATGCACACAATTAGTGACATAATATTACCCAGAAACCTTAAGAAGACTTGGGGCGGGAGGATTTGAAAAAAGAAACCAGCCTTTTAAATGCAAGGCAATGGGGGCTGCAGCATTGTGGTTTCAAGGGAGCACCATGCAAGGCTAGAGGAGAGCTGAGAATGTTTCGGCCATTTCCCCAGTGTCCTTCTGGGCCTCTTGGATGGGGATGGGATAGAGCGACCACATTTTCAGAACCCTGACCATTTTGTTAACTCCCTTTAAACAGCAGAAAAAAGAACAGCAAAGTCTGACAACTATCTATCTATCTATCTATCTATCTATCTATCTATCTATCTATCTATCTATCTATCTATCTATCTATCTATCAATAATTCTAAATATCTGAATAACTGGATAGATAAGCCCATAGAGTAAATAGATAAGTTAATGGGAGTTATTTTTCTGTTTTATTCCAGCAAGATTTGCTATTCCTTTAAACTGTGTCACTGATGTGTAACTATTGTTGCAAGCATTTCTGGAGCTATTCGAACAGTCTGCATATTTTCTGGGCGAGTGCGGTCTTTCTCCGCAGAGTATTTGGGTGCCCTTATGGTGGTGCATTCTAATGGTAGAACACTTGGAATAATATCGGGGCACTGCGTGTACGTCTATTGTCTATCAATCCCATGCCTTGCTCACCTTCGCACCAGGCATCCATTTTATTGGATTTCCTGTCCCCCCCTTCTCTCCGTTATATAGTTTCTTCCCTTCTGGTTCACCCCATCATGTATTCGCCTCTTTTCTGTATGTTCTAATCTATGGAATATTCTGGCGGTAGTGAGAGGTGCTCACGTGTTTACACTGCCTCTCCCTGACACCAGCCATTCCTTGCTGCTGTCGGGCCCAGGACCAATCGCTGGCCTGCATTGCTCCTTTATCAGAGTCAGGCTTTGATGGGGATTGACTGTAACTTCAAAGCCTGTTCTGAAAAGATGGATATGGACTATTTTTCAGAAACGTGTGGGGACAAGGGCGCATGGTCTGAAAACCCTCGAATTCCCCCCAAAACGAGGACACCTGGTTACCCTAGACTGGGATCAAAGGTCAGACACAGCTGTAACGGGACTTGACCTGTGGTTGGGTCCAAGGCAGGCCCTAGGATTTGCGGGGGCCTGGGCCGCAAAAGATGTGGGGACACCTTTATTTGCATCGCAGAAAATTATGTCAAATAATTAATCATTAACACCTGTGGGGATTAAACAAACTGACGTTCAATATCTGCATTTTAACTGTTAATATATGGATGTAGCAAAATCAGGAGTGAGGCTTATTTTGGAGTAGCCACTGAGGGAGCTGAATCATTTGTAGAGATGGGTACCTCAAAAGAAAGTACTGTGACGAGGAAGAGTAGGGCAAAGAGTAATGCTGATCACCGGTAAGTAATCCAAACATACCTAATGTGACTGCACATTCCAAGGATGCAAGGGCAGGGAATGGTCCTGTGCCAGACAGGGCAAAGTGATTTTGCTGCAGGATAGTGGAATAAAAAACAGAGCCTATTTACGGCAAAGCTACTGAAGCAGTCAGAGTAAGCAATTCCTCAGGTCTTCCAATGTAATCAATAGGGCTCAAGTCCAGGAAAAAGTGTGGGGGATCATTAACATACGCACAGGGACTGAACGCACCCTAAAGTGAAATACACATATTTAATTCAACTGGCCTTTCCTAATAGGAGAAAATTCAAAATAGAAATGAACATTGTCTTTCACAAAATAAATCGTCAATACACAAAAACAACAGCTAGCAGACATTTTCCTAGAACTCTGCTGCAAAGTATAAAAGGTGTTCACCCTTTTAACCCAAACATCTATATGAAATATTATATGGAAAAAACAAAATACCAAAACAAGACGTGCTTTGAAGACACTTTCATGTGGTTTTGTGGGCTAGTGGGTTCAAATCCTGGTGGGCAAAAACTTTAGCAAAAAAGCTTTTTTGCATGTTGGCCTCAAAAACACCCAAGGGGGATAGAGTCGGCATTGTGAAAAAAGTGGGCGGAGGCTGTCAACCTGCATGTAATCTCAACTTGTACCCTGAAAATCAGCACAGGGCCAGGTAGAACATCTTCAGTCCAGCAACCTCTCTTCCCACATCCATGTACTGGGTAAATCATCACAACACATTTATTTGCCTTCTGATGCCTTCCCCTCCTTACCACGACATTTGGCTTTCAACAACACTCAGTTTTATAAACCGCACTTGAAAAGTACACACATCATATTTAAAGTGCTCCAGCAATATAGGAATCCTTATAGAAATATGTTAAACAAAAAGAGTACAAATGTTGCCTTATTTTCACCCCATCCTGAAGACCACAGATTCCAGAATGCAATTCCACAAAATCATAAAAAACGGCTTGTAGGCTGTCTTTCAAGACTTAATCATAACAAAAGATAATGTCAACTGGTAACCTTTGGCATCGTTTGACAAAGGCATGCTTTATGATGCGAGTGAAATGTGAGATTCTTTTCCCAACCCAATTTTTTGAATTTATTGAACACACCAAATGCATACAAATGAATACTATCAAGATAGCTCATAACTCTTTTTTGTCAACATATTTTAATTGTCTTCAAAGAAGAAAGATTTGGGCAGCAACTCGTTTTTCTGTATGTGCTTTCAGAATAAAATGTCCCTTTTCAACCCCTTGTCCAAAACAATGGTTCTTAAATTACCATTATCATAAACAAAGAGCGTGATAAGCCTGAACTGTGAGGCTCCACGGGTCTGATGGGCTGTTGGGGAGGTGGGCAGGAGGTATTTGTCTCTGGAAGCGCATCACAAGGGCTTAGGAGCTGACAGCACGGTCTCACTAAAACATGGGCTAAGACAAGCCCTGTGGCTGGAAGCAGCCCAGCCCTCGTTACTTCTTATACTCATGGCAGCAGGAAACTGCAGGGCCCCCCAAGAGTGTGGGACTCGGGGCGACGGCACAGACTGCCCATGCCTCAGGCTCTCTCTGGTTAGGGCAGGTGATCAAAGTAGTAAAAGGAAGTGGTAGGATGCTGAGGCTAGGCTGGAATGGCAGCCATAGTAGTGACAATTAGGGGGAACACTGCAGAGAATCCCACGGGCCAAGCAGGCAATGAGGAATGCAGAGTGCGCATCGCCGGACTTGCTGGGGAATCAGCACGTCCAGCGCAACAAATGTAGAAAAGTGGGACTGGAGCTTAGTGCCACAGTCGGTAGCAGGCCATGGAGACCACTTAGCTTCAGAAGGTGGAAGACTGGACAGTATCGTATATTTTCCCCCCAGAGGGCTGGCAGTATGTGTTCTTACCCAACAAAAACTGCCCAAAGACCTTACTAATAGGGCGGCCATGCAGTGGCCAGGGCTCCAATACGGGTCGAGTACTTTGTTTTGGCAGATAATGTTTTCAGAGGAATGGGAAGGCATCAGTGGCATAACACACAATGTGTGGTGCCCCCTGCGAGCTATACTGAACGCCCCTCCCCATCAAGCATGGCAACAAAGCACAGGCAATGCACTCCAAGCTGGCCTGTACCACCATGCATGCACAGT
This sequence comes from Ambystoma mexicanum, assembly GCF_040938575.1. Lineage (NCBI taxonomy): Eukaryota > Metazoa > Chordata > Amphibia > Caudata > Ambystomatidae > Ambystoma > Ambystoma mexicanum. Next base: position 1,097,315,446 of record NC_090929.1, read on the forward strand.
ATTATCGAGCTGCTGCAGGGGCAGGTTGCACACTGCACTAGGTGAAAGATGTAAGTATGTGTTTTTTCATACCTTAGCCCATAAATCATTCACTTAGCAATCAAACAACGGGGCTGTGCCTGGATCCTGGCACCCAATTATACCAGCTGAATGGTCAGTAATATTAGATACAGTAATATAACAAAGCATGTCCTGCTGGCTCTGCCAGTATATGCTAATATACAGATGCACCAACATTCACTTGTTGGCTTTGCCTTTAATGCCAGTAAAAAACTCCTGCCACAGAAAGAAAACATGTTATTGCTGGCTTCACAAATGCTTACCCAACCCCTGCACAACCATGTAAGAATACTATTCATGTTGACTTTGCACTCAGCGCCCGTAAACGGCACAGTAAGGAAACATTTCCTTGTTTGCTGCACAAAGGCCTCCACCCACCATGTAAGAAGACTCATCATGTTGACTTTTCACTTAACACCAGTAAAACAAGCATTAGCACAGTAAGGAAACCTTGACGTTCTGACTGCAATGTAAGAACACACTTCATATGGCTGTGCCCCTTATGTGAATGAGAAATGCAATGCCCCAGAAAGAAAATGTCCAGTCTGACCGCCCTATTTTGCTATAAACCCCCACCCCATAACCCCCTCCATGTAATAACATTCATCAAGTTTGTTTTGCCCAGAAATGCTGTAAAACATGTAAGAACATGTCCAAGCTCCCTTGCCTGGGCCCCAACCTTGCATACACACATTCACACCCATTTATCTACCAGTCACTCATCCAGTGATGGCTGATGATTTTATGATTGGAGGGGCGTAAAGATTTCCCACAAATATGCTAGAGTGACCAAGCATAGCGAGGGATCCCAGACCAACCCAAGAGAGCTCAGAGTGTCAGGGGGGCTGGGGAGAGGTCCCAGGGGAAACATTTGGAATAACAGGTTAAAATGGTGCATTTTACATCACACTTTCTATTAAACGTTTTGTAAAAACCCAGTCAGTTTGAAATTGGTTTTGTAGGGTAACTCCAATCCAAAAATCCAATAGATGGGCATCACTAACAATGCACAGGTGCATTTCCCAACACATTTTCATGTTGTCCTTGCCCCCAATCTATGCCAGTATAAAAACATTTTCATGCTGGCTGTGCCCATGCATTTCAGTGTTGGCTGCATGCAAATATACCAGTATTCCCTAACAAGAACATAATCACTTTTGCTTCGCGCATAATGTCAGTAATGATTCTATAAGAAAACATGTCCGTGCTGGCTCTGCCAAGGTATGGCACCATCTCCATGTATGGACATACTCCTGTTGGCTTTAATATTAAATATGCCATGCCACAATAAGAACGCATGTCCAAACTGGCAGCACTATGTAGGTCAGTCTAGACACTTAAACGTACCATGTTTACTTTACCTTTGATGCCCAGAATAAAATACCATACCACAGTAAGAAATAGCTAGACTGGCTGCACCAGAACGTGAGCCTAGACACGTAAAAACACGTATCATTCTTGCTTTATCAAAGATGGCCAGTCAAAAATTTCATGCCACAGTAGGAAAAGCTAGACTGGCAGCTCCAAAATGCCAATCTAGCCACAAAATAACACTTATCTTGCTTGCTTTATCATAGATGCCAATAAAAATGATTGCTTTATGATAAATGCTTTGAGGAATTTGACTATTCACATGGTGGGCATGGCTCCGCCTGGGCTTTTTTGAACATTTTAAATAAATGGAATGATGGTAGACTGACCACAGGAAAATGTGTTGGGCTAATCCAAACACATTTTCCTATGCTCACACCACAACAGAAGCATAGACCTGTGTACTCTGGTATGGCATAGACCTGTGTACTCTGGCATGGACACAGCCTACAGGCACAGTCCGCCCTGCCATATTTAGTTGGAATGTGACAGATGAAGAGGGCACAATGTCATCTGAGGAAGGAGGAGGCCAAACTTAACCCTGCCATGTTCAGCATGATTAACTCAGAAAGGCTCCAAGTATCCACCATGCTCGTTTGTTTGGGCCTTTTAACGGTGGCAGTAATTAACATACTAATAGAGTGCACTTCAAACAGGCTAACATGGGGCCTGGGCGCAGAGGATAAAAAAGGAGACAGAAAACCCATCAACCTTTCATATGTAACTGTGTCAATGTAAAGCCAGCTCCCGCCCTCAGTATCAATGAAAGTGAACTGACATGTCTGGGTCTTTTGTTGCAAAAGGCCACCCCCGCTAGGTGGACCACATTCATAAGATACCAGAATGTGGTTTGCGGATGCTAGATAGTCTGTCTCTCAGCATCTTCAGGGGAGATCTGGCGCTTTAATCAGGAACCACAGCAAGATCCATTAACAGAGATATTTTTTGATCACAGCAGACAGGAACATGGGTGGGACCCAAAAAGACAAGGGAGTGAGTCCAGAGCTCTTTCTTTTGAAAGGAGGTTTCCACCATCTTGGTTCTGGGACACCCCTGGTTCCTGTTCCCCCCTTCACCTGTTCCTGTTGCAAAGCACTCTGGTTAAGACTTCACACATAAAGAAAATTGTTCTTAGAGACCCCAGGATTGGTGCATTAAAGGATAGTTCCGGGACTTTTTTTTTATTGTCCCTACGGTTCGGCCATGTGTTTTTAAGCATAACTCGGTAGATCGTAGAAAACTTTCCTATGGACCTTACCCGACTTTTCGTCCATTAACGCACTCGAAATCAGCCGCCATTTTCTGATAATCCTATCATTTCCCCCCATCGACCTGGCTCACCTGCTTTTGCGGCACTAAATCAAATCCCCCGCCCCTGAGCCTGACATCAGCAGACGCGTACCGCCCATTTCCCAACGCCAAAGCACGTTTCGTGTCAACAATCGCTGCGCCTCAGCTAATGAAGTGTCGCCATGGAAATGGCAGGACGCCTCTTTCCTCAATAAGTATAAACACACCGTTTCACAACACACAGCAGCTGATTTTCGATTCCATTACTCTCTCTGTGTTACTTTGAGTATTCTGTGACTCGTTTCTGTGCTCTGGTCAGCTACCTTCGCCGCTTCTAGGCCTTGTGAACACCTGTACCATCTCTGTAAATTAGTTTACTTTCTTTACCACACAATGGCTACAATAATGCCGTATATGTACGAGCCCGAGTACACCGAGGAGGAACTACTGGAAAGGCAAGCACGCGAAAATGATGGGGATTCGGGCGGCAGTTGGGAGGACCAGTCAACGGATGAAGAGCCTGGACCATGTCGCATGGACGGCGTCTCCACCTGGTGCACGTGCAATCGGTGCGAGCTAATGCCAACTGAGGAGGAGAACTGCTGCTGCTGTGAAAATTCCGGGTGCTTGGCCTACATTTCGGAAGGCGAGCCAAGTCCGCAATGCATCACCGAGCTGCCAGAGTTCAGGGAAGCCTGCCTCTCACGGACCGTGTTGAGGATGATGATGGTGCTTATGCACGAACTTCGCGGCACTGTTCGTCCGCGTAATCCGAGTAACGAGTAAGTATACTCTGGTTGTGATGTCAGTGATGCCACTACTATTTCATGGTCGTCTCCCACATATAAAATTACATCTACATATCATTCGAATGCATGTAAATTGGTTCCATATTGTGCATTTTCTAGATAGAATTTTTTTCAAAGCAGAATGACATTTTTTACCTGAATCGACAGTGATAAGAACGTTTTGTCATTTTAATACAGTTTGCATCTTTCTTTTTCACAGGTGGTACAGGCTGGTGGCCTATCGTTGCTTCACTTGGCGGCTTCACGGGAGGCTCGGACACCGCGTTCGGAGAGTAATACCTGCCTGTGCGGTACTTGCCATTAGACAACATTTCCCCAGCGACAGTGGACAATACCCCGGATTTTCCCTGGATGTGCTGCAACCGGAATTTTACAATGTGTAATGTTTATTATTTATGTTCAATTGAAATTAAGATCTAAAATAAAACCCAACATATATTTTAACAATGGTTGTTTTGATTTTTTAAATGAATCTAGTGTGTCTCCATTGAATAGTCTTCCTGTGCCTTGTCTTGTCACACCACATGTCTCCGGCCAGCATCCTCCCTCACGCTGGCCGCCCACCTTCAATCCACATAACCGTTGAACCCATATGCAGCAGACATACATATGTTATTTTGCGGTTTGGCATCAAGCCTCCCGGCCTTGCCTCCTCCCCCAAAAATACTTACCACACCACTTTGTTCAAGCGTTGGCAATAAAAGGCCGTTGGATTTTATTGATACAAATCATGGTTATAGGTAAATAATCAATATGGTTGATCATAATAAATCATCCTTTTGGGCACCGGGTACAGAGATGACCCCCTCTGGCCCGTGCCGCCTTGCCACCACAGGCCAGCCTGCTGCTAACTAACTGCCTAGACATCCAGGGTCTCCAGGGTGAACTGCACCCATATATTCTCCTGGGAGGGTGAGGTATTTATAAACTCACCCCCCTGCCTTCCATGTACTAGATCCTGCAGCCTGCCTCTTACATGCAGTTAGATGGCCTCTCCTTGGTGAGGCCCTGCGGCAAACGAGTCTTGTCTGCACGACCACCGCCCTAATCCACCCCCCCGCCCTATAAAAGGCAGTTCGCACCAGGGTACTTGCGCTGGCAAGTGGAGCTGTCAGGGAGCGATAAAGGCCAAGAGGTGCCAAAGACCATGTACACTTCAAAGTGGTCTATAGAGCATGGGTTGTTGTTCCCATGTCTACCTCCAGACCCGTGTCTCCTGCCAAGCATCCCCCCTCACGCTGGACGGCCCCCTGCAATCCACATAAGTGTGTCTCCATTCACGAGTCTTCCTGTGTCTTGTCTGCACGACCACCGCCCCAATCCACCCCCGCCCTATCAAAGGCAGTTCGCACCGGGGTACTTGTGCTGGCAAGTGGCGCTGTCAGGGAGCGATAAAGGTCAAGAGGTGCCAAAGACCATGTACACTTCAAAGTGGTCTATAGAGCATGGGTTGTTGTTCCTATGTCTACCTCCAGACCCCGTGTCTCCTGCCAAGCATCCCCCCTCACGCTGGATGGCCCGCTGCAAACCGCATAATGCCACGACATATACACGTCATTTATTCACAAACACACCCCTGTTTCGAATTCTTTATAACCCACTTCATATTTCTAATGTGAACTTCTTTGCGCTTTGCTTGTCAACCCGTGAAGGTGCTGGTTATCTGCTCTTCGTCTCTGTGAACTTCCGTGACCACTTCGAGGAAACTCGTCAGTTTGCAACCTGTGAACTGCTCCCTGTTCTACGACAAGAAACTACTCTGATCCCTGCATCTAACTGTTTGTTCGTCAAGGTAAGGCCATGTACCATAATCATTTTGCGTCCAATTTCTTTTCGTTCAAGACAGTACATGCAAGTAACTAGTCACATGTTCTGAGTTTAGTCAAATTATTTTTCTATTTTTTTAAAGTTATTCAAATACTTATCCGCATGTGAATAACGTGTATAGTTCCAAGAACCAAAACGAACCTTGCATTGAACCTTTTATGTGTCATTTAATTTTTTAACACATTGGTATTCATAGAGAATTGTTGATGTTTACTTTTCAGAACTTTCCACAATGCCTGCCTGTTCCATTGGCGGTTGCCCTTCGAAGACCCGTAATAAATCTGAAGGTACTATAATGCATGTTTTCCCTAAGACAATAGATCAGAGAAGAGAATGGGTCCGATATTGCGGATATCCACCGTCTGAGCTTGAAAGTAGAGTCCTAGAAGTCTTTGCGGACAAGGGGGGTGATCGATACCGCATCTGCAGCAGGCACTTTAGCTCAGACATGTACTCCACATCATTGCTAATAAAGAAGAACACACCGCGAGCGAGGCGAAAATTGCTCTCAACCGCTATTCCCACTCTATTCGTCCACATCCCTCCACTGGTGAGTCAAGTTTACGTATTTATCTCTCGGCCTTGCGGTAGTGTGTAGCATTAGCTAACAATAATTTCCCCATTTATGTATCCACTCAATATGAAGGCGGAAGATTCTCCATCCGTGTCGTTATTGCAGTCATCAGCCACTTCAAGCGCCTATCGGGTAATCTTACTTGGCTATTCTGCCACTGACTTGTTTTAGGCATGTAAATCAATAGTTTTAATTTATCGTGTAATTATTTTACCTAATGGTACACCCTTGTACTCGTCCTCTAGTCTTTGTTTTCAGTTATAATTATTGTTATCCAAAATAAAGCAAGTACTGTCTTTCAGGGAGATGCTGAGGAGTCCAACGTATTGACGACAACCGTTGATGTCACTCAGATGCTCGAGGTACGTTTCCGGACAGTTCTATCGATGGAGATCATCAGATCTTGCATTCTTGTAGCGTGATTGTTACACACAATGTTTCTTTCGTTTTTAGCCATTGATATGTCCTTCTGTCGTCGACCTCCTATGTGTCTTCTTTTTTCAATATTGTGTTCATTACTAATGAAAGTCCTATGTTTCAGGGAGTCGATGGAGCATTAGTCCAAGAAGAAGGGGGAGCATGCAGTTACGGGTCAGCGCAACAGCTTGCAGAAGTGTGCACCGCAGTTACATCGTCCCTTGAAGTTCTTATGCATTTCGAGGTATGGATACTGACAGTTCGATCAAGCGAAATCATATGACATGATTACATCCGCTATACTTCCTTCTTTATTAACGCAAGTACTATGTTTCAGGGAGATGATGGAGCTTCTTCTACAAGAACATCACCCCTAGTAGTTGATGCAGATCTCTGGGTGGTGAAACTTCATACGATCAAGCAAATCGAATCATATTTACATATCCATTATTTATTTTAGACAACTGATCATTTGTGCAGGTCTATTTAGATGAGCCGTTGACGCCTGCACAAAGTTTATGTTCTTTTTAACAAAATAGAAAACCATACTAATGCAATTACTGTGTTTCAGGGAGTTACTGAAGCATCATCTTCAATAATATCATCAATGGAAGTCTATGAGGAGCCCGAGGTATGGATCTTGACAGTTCCATCTAACTAGATAAACTATGCGTGAATAATTGTCGTTTGAATGTTCTGCACAAAGCGTTCATTCGTGTTTTGCTATTGAGATGTACGTGGGTATTGGTCCCCAAGTACATTTTGTGTTTTCAATATTATTATACATACTAATGAAAGTTCTATGTTTCAGGGAGTCGATGGAGCGTCAGTGCGTGATGGATGTGCTTATCATGAAAATATAGTCGTTGCAGCGCAAGAGGAAGTGGAGACATGCACACACGAGTCGGAGCAACAGCGTCCTGATGTTGAAGTTCGAGGCAAGAAAGTTTCAAAGAAAAGAAAGCAAAAGAAGGTTAGTGTCCTGGTCACTATATTATGTTGTTTTTCACTGTTAATAGTTCAATACTGTAAGTTGTGTTTAAACTGAACATCCCTTTTCCAATCTGTCCTCTAGTTGCGAGTGGGTGTACGAACTAGATCTACACAGACAGTGAAGCGAACGAGAGATGTTGCTTGTCAAACCTTTTGGCAGGGACTTGAGACTGGAGATGCATCGTGCCAATGGGAAGAATATGAAGTGATTGACAACGGAGCTATACCACATCCAGCCATTGATAGTGAATGTCCTCCTGGTAGTTCGGATGCAGTCGGAGATCAATTCACAGAATCCACACCCGCAAAAACTAAGACCGCGAGAAAGTTGAAGAAATTGTTTTATTCACCCATCGCCGGAGAAGGAACAGATGTTGCAATGGAAGAGAATGAAGTGGACGACAATGAAACACCATCAATATCACTGAACATAGCGGAAGACGATATCAGAGATTCTACCTTTCATGTGAGTGACATGTCCTCAACGTTACAGGCCGAACCAGCTGGGATGCAGAGTGACAGTATAAGGAAAGAGGCCAAATTCATTGTATTCGATAGTTGTTTGATTGATATTATTATTCGGATGAAATGTGGGCATTCGGTTGGTGGGGAAGTATGTGGGGAGCCATTGATTAATGTGACTCGTGCAATTCGAGGCACTAACCTTAAAATACATGCCACCTGTACAAAATATCATCCTTTCTCATGGTCTGCACAACCCATGCTGGGGCAACTGCCAGCAGGCAATCTACTTTGTGCAGCGGCTGCACTTTTTAGTGGTTCAAGTTTTAAAAAGTTAGAGTCTTTCTTTCAGTTTGTGGGAATCCATTTCATTGCGAAAACTCAGTTCTACAAATACCAAACCGATTATCTATTTCCAGCCATTAGTGAAGCTTGGAGAATGGAAAAAATGTCTATTGATAGTACATTCGCGGGCAAACGGTTCAGGCTAGCCGGTGATGGACAGTGCGACAGCCCAGGATTTTCAGCCAAGTACTGCACCTACCACTTTCAGGACATGGAAAGTAAGAAAATTGTGAGTTCGGTGGTCGTGCAGGTATCACAAAGCACATCCTCAGTGGCCATGGAGAAAGTTGGCTTTGTAGCATCATTGCAAGAACTACAATCGCGGGGAATGGTGATCGACCTGATAGCCACGGACAGACACGTTTCAATTGCCAAGACAATGAGAGAAGAGTACAAAAATATAAATCACCAATTTGACGTTTGGCATCTTGCAAAAACAATCAATAAAAAAATGTCGGCTGCAGGTAAAAAAAAAGATATGCAAGGTATTTCACAGTGGTCCAAGTCAATCAGCAACCATCTTTGGTGAAGCTCAAAAACATGTGGAGGGTCGTTGGAAATTCTACTGGAAAAATGGCGGTCAGTAATGCTACACTGTAGCAACGTTCACCGCTGGACCACAAACCAACATTTCCACAATTGTGAACATGGCCATTTGTCCACAGAGGAGGCACGGAAGAAGAAGTGGTTGATTCCTTCATCACCCACTCACAAAGCCATTGAAAAGATTGTATTTGATAAAACTATAACAAGAGATTTGAGGGGACTCACGGAATTCTGCCACACAGATTTGGAGGTGTTCCACAATATGTGCCTAAAGTACAGGCCAAAACGATTGCATTTCGGCATGGAGGGCATGATAAATCGGACTCTTCTAGCAGTCTTGGCACATAACCATAATGTTGGCCGTCAACAAAGTAGGACGACCGGAACTTTAGGGACGCTTCGCTACAATAAGGCCTTCACTAAAAGAAGTAAACAATGGGTGATCAAACCAGTGTTTCAGGATATGCAATATGAGTTTATTGAGAGACTTATTGTTGATGTCCTAGATAGGCACATACATGGAGTTGTGAACGAACCTGTGCAGGGGACAACTGCATTGCCACCCAACATTGCCTCTGTTCCATGTCCACCTAAAGCAGAGCTCATTGAGAAATACACATCACGGTTTAAATGATTGTAATTTGATTGTCTGTTCTCTCGAGTCTCCCCATGTTGCAGGCCCATTGAATATGTGTAGCTATGTATTGTGTAAATAAAAGTGATTGCTCAGTGTACATGCAATGCGTCTCTCCACCCTTGCCCCTCCCTTCACCGTGCAGTAGTGCGAACCACCCGTGTGTCACCTGTGACTTTGCTCTGGAGTCTCCTCATGTCGCAGGCCCATTGAATATGTGTATCTATGTAATGTGTAAATAAAAGTGATTGCTCAGTGTACATGCAATGTGTCTATCCAACCTTGTTCATTTGCGCATTAAATTAAACCAAACAGTAATATAAATCATTTTAAAAAAAATATAGAATGTCTCCGTATTTATGGTTCTCTGGGGCTGCAAAGCACGCAGACAAAATGCAAAGATGGAGTGTAAATTTCAAGTCCTGTGAGATGGCCTTACACTGAATGTAGCTAACTAGGAATGTGTGCTCGTTCAAAGTGAAGGTCAGCTGCTTTGATGTTTTGCTCAGGTGCCGGAATGGCCCACGACTCAGTATAAGGTTCTATTGTTATTTGACCTTGACAGGGCGGGACCATCCCGAAAGACTTCTTTTTGGGGGTGTGGTGCAATAACGTAAGAAACGATAATGAATAAAATTTCAGAAACGATAGCCATTTAATGTTCGATCATTAGAAGAAATAACGTCGGCATAGAAGGAGTGGTATTTCGGGGCTGCCCTACGCACAGACACAATGGAAAATGCAAATATAATGTAAGTAACTCTTTAGATGAGTTTATACCGCAATTTAATTACTCTACAGTAGCTTTAAAGACAGGTTAAGTTGTACTTGTTCGTTCTATGTGGCATATTGTTTTGTACCGCGCACTTGAGGAGAACCATCTCCTTTTACGGAAGCACCTCAAAACCTTCCTCTTTGCTTCTGCTTTCTCTCTCCCTCTCCCCTGCTACAACTGGTCCACTGTCTGCGACCTCGGTCCTGGACCCTTCCACTCTCCACCTGCACTGCCTCGCTGTCAACCCCTGCACTGGGGGACTGTCTCAGTATCCTACAGCCCCCCCTTCCCAGCACTTGTTCTGCACTTACCTTGCACTCGCCACCAGCTGGCCCTATGTATTTATTATTTTATGCTACTTACCTTGTACTCCACTTCCCCCCTCCCCTTCCCCTTGCACTTTTAACTTTCCCCTACCCCTGCACTTGCGCGATCTGAATGACACCTGGCCTAGTAGGATCGTTGTCTGTCTTCTCCTTTCCCCCCCCCCCTCCCTGCCTCGCCACGCCTTGAAACACTTGTGTATAGGCGCGTTGCAAATGCCATATTATATCATATCAGTGACGAAGTGGTCCACTGGCGCTCAGGCGGCTCTGAAAAAGGCGGAGGAGAGGGGGTGGGTTACTGGAAATGACGTATAATACCCAGTTGCACTGTCCTAGCTATGAAATAATTTCCCGACCTAATATATAAAATGAATAATTTTAATAAAGATCTGATGGTGAAACTAATTTCATTTTTTATGTTTTTAAAACAGGTACATCCTTCATTATTGTATGTGTCACGAGTACCAGACACCGGCGGATGGCTTTTTCAACCGCCAGTTGCTTCTCCGAGTGAACAACGTTACCACCCTGACCATTTTATGGGACGATCGCCAAGTACAAGTATGCCCTTACGCGGTACTAACGGCTAGATGCAACATACAGACCGTTGTGGTGGCCTAGTGCCTCGTTGTTGGAACAGCCATGCGATTATCAGTGCGACCGAAGAGCTTATTTTATCGTAAACCAACACCCTGTGTACTGCACACGAACATCGCTTGCCTCAAGACGAACTATTTTGGATCGAGAGCAAAGAAAAATGCAAATCGCTGAATATTCTCTAAACATTTGATGTCCAATAAATGTACTTTGCCAAATGTACAATCTTGCTGTTTGCTTTTAAACCACAGTTTCATATTCCGAATTGTGGCGCTGTATTGTGAGATGATATAAGACCCTGTGTACAGCAAAGGAACATCGCGTGCCTCAAAACGAACTTTTTGGAACGTGAGCAAATAAAAATGAAAATCGCGAATATACTCAAAACATTTGATGTCAAATAAATGTACTTTACCAAATTTACAATCTTGCGGTTTGATTTAAAAGTACAGTTTCATATTCCCAATTGTGGCGCGCTGTGTTGTGAGCTGATCTGTGTTGATTTCCGGGTTCTGTGTGGAGTCGCGTAGAAGACGCCTGGGCGCGTTTGCCTACGCAGCACAGTCACGTCACGGATAGAGGCGGGGCATATGAATGTTTTGATAAAGTCTGTTTCAGGGGCGGGGGATTTGATTTAGTGCCGCAAAAGCAGGTGAGCCAGGTCGATGGGGGGAAATAATAGGATTATCAGAAAATGGCGGCTGATTTCGAGTGCGTTAATGGACGAAAAGTCGGGTAAGGTCCATAGGAAAGTTTTCTACGATCTATTGAGTTATGCTTAAAAACATGTGGCCGAACCGTAGGGACAATAAAAAAAAAGTCCCGGAACTATCCTTTAAGGTAGGCTTAGCCTTCACCAATCACTGTGGCCCTCTTGGCTTTAAAAGAGGGCTGGAGCCCTTCTTTAAGCATATAATCTGGAGACTGCACAAGAAGCAGCAAGAAGAACTCATCCTTGGACGCTGGCTGAAGGTACAGGGTGCCTTAGAGCCTCCGAAGATGATGGAAGGCCAGGACATCCAAAAAGGGAAGCAAGATTCCTTTCCTGGACTTCTCCCAGGGAACAAAGGGAGAAAATAACTCAAAGGGCCCTCCAGCTGCTGCAGAACCTGTATTCAGTCAGCACACAGCGTGCCCTACTAGGTTATCCAGCAAATATTCTGGATAGGGAGTGCCAGAAGGTCTCTGAACCCAAAACCACGGACAAGGCAGCTGCTTGCAACACACTCCTGAGCTTTGGGCCGTCTGCCTTAAAGGACGACAGTAGCCCTGTGAAGAAACTAGGAGAAGTGCATCGACAAGCATCTACCACCATCCGCCTTAAAGGACATTCTCGAGCCAGTCGAGTTCCTCGATCTGAAACCGACTGCAACGCTGACATCTGCAAGCCACAGTCACTTAAAGAACCTCATGACGTCTCGGCCAGTGCTTCAGAACTGCAGTACAGCATTGAGACAACGATTCCTGACCCACAGTCTATGTTTAGGCTAACCTGCAGCCGTCTATCAAGCTTTGCCTGCCAAACCGTCTTGTCGCCTGATACCTGCAGCTGACTCCCATCTCAAACTCTGTCACAAAAGCCTAAAGAGCACCCTGAAGTCGACTCAACCTTGTTGAGCTTATTTTAGTTTATTTTGTTTATTTGTATAGCACAGCCGAACCCTAGGGTAACTGGGCGCTAAGTCTTTAGGATCAGCAATGGATACAGAAGGTTGCACATACAGAGGCAGGCGAGTATGATACAGTGCAGAGAATGGTGAAAGGGACCAGGTTACAGAGTGGTCTGAGAAAAGGGGCACAATAGATTGTGGTGGGACCGGGTTACAGGTTGGTCCGCCGCAATCGTGGCATGCATTTAAACAAGGATACAGATGTCAGAGTGGCGTACATAGTGGCATAAATAAGATGATGGTACAAATTAATATAGTTAAGTGCGGTTGACAGACTATTGTTGGGTTATGAGTAGTTCCTTGACTTTGGCTCTGAACGACCAAAACAATGTGTCAGCTCCAATTGTCATAGGTAGTGCATTCCAGCATTTTGCTGCTAGTACATGAAAACTTGCTGCCCCGGCCGTTTTCAGGTTGAACTTCGGGATGTTGAGTTAGTGTAGTAAGGGGATCTGGTCGGTCTGGTAGAGTTCTGTCTCGTAAATTTGTCTGAAAGGTATCGTGGGGCTGTCAAATATAGACATTTGTGTGTAATGACCAGTGCACGTAATTTAATTCTCTCACGAATGGGAAGCCAGTGAGATTCTTTTCTGAAAGAGGAGATGTGGGCCTTGCAGGGAAGATTGAGAGCACATCGGAGGGTGTTATTTTGGAGTATATGCAGTCTGTTCAGGTTGTGGTTCGTGGAACCAAGGAAAAGTGTATTGCAATAGTCCAATTTGGACAGTATTAGGGCTATAGCCAATGTGAGGCAGCTATTGGTGGATAGAAAAGGTTTACAGGCATTTATAAGTTTATTGTTGTAGGCTGTAGATGAGATGGTGGTGTTGATTTGCTTTTTGAGAGAGAGTGTGGAGTCAAGATACACCCCCAGTGTTTTGACTTCTTTTGACACTTGCCATCAATGGTGAAGGATTGGTATCTGGGGTCAAGTTTGTCGAGACGGGCCTGTGAGCCAACAATAAGCAGCTCCGTCTTGTCATCGTTTAAGCAGAAGTGATGGGTGGCTATCCATGCTTGGATTTCAAGGTAGATCTCATTCAGCTTTCCAATATCCTCGTCATAGCTCCCCGTGAGAGCGATGAGAACCTGGTGTCATCCGCATAGTTTGTATATGTGATGCCCAGGTCATCAAGGCGGACAAAGAGAAGCTTAGTGAAGACATTGTAAAGCGTGGGGGAGATATAGGATCCTTTGGGGACTCCACATTGGATTGGGACCGGTTCAGCTGCAGCACCTCCAGATGGGGCAAAGACCCTGGTTGTTTTGTCCGATAGGAAGGACCGAATCCAATTGGTGGCATCCTGGGAGAATGCGAGGAAAGGTGTTTGGTGAGAATTTGGTGGTCAACTAGATCGAAGGCTGCGGACAAATCCAACAAGAGCAGGATGGCCAAATTGCCCTTTTCTATAGCTTCATCCATTTGGATTTTAAGATCCAAGAGGGCTGTTTCTGTCCCGTCCCTGGGTCTAAAGCCAGATTGTCACAGTCCTAGAAGGTTGTTGTCTTCCAAATGACATTGTAGTTGGAGGTATGCTACTTTGTCTAGTATTTTTAAGAGAAAGGGGACCGTTGTGATGGGCTTGTAATTTGTGGGTGTGTTAGGGTCTAAGTTGGGTTTTTTGAGCAGATGTAGGACCCAGGCCTCTTTAAGGTTTTCGGGACTACTGCGTTTTTGAATGAGGCATTGATCAAAGAGGTGACTGGGGCAGGACATAGGTCACCTAGACAATTAGATGGTTGGTTTTAGGCTAGCAATTATGTTTATTACTTCAACCTGTATGACTGTTGAGAAGTGGAAGATGGGGCAGTCGGGATGAGGAGAGCTATGCAAATTGCTGACGTGGTCTTTGGCCGTGAGACTAACTTTTTAGGATTCTATTTTGGCTTGCAGGAGAGCTATTTTATTTGAGAGCGCTTGTTGGATGTTGTTGCACCAAGTTTTGTCCTTGATGCAGTCATCAGTGGGGTGCACAGGTGATTCCAACTCTCTTAGGATGGAAAAAAGCTATTTCGTGCCAGATTTGGCGTTCTGTATTCTTGTTTTGAAGATCTCTTTTTTGGCATTCGTAATAGCAGCTTTATATGTGGCGGCTGCCAGTGAGAATATTTCCTTGGTGGTGATAGAAGGGGCTTTTCTCCAGATGGATTCAGCTGTTCTCTTGAGGTTACAATGTGCCTTAAATTCTGCCGAGAACCATTTGTTCACATGAGCAGTGGGTTTAGTCATTGTTAATTTAAGTGGTGCTATTTGGTTCAGGGTTTGTTCCAATGTGGGTCATTGTAGAGGTCCACTAGGGATGTGGGATTATTGTTGGTGGAGTTAAGAATTTCAGAGGTGATTGGCTTCATTAGAGGTCTCAGATTTTCAATGGTAATATTGTGTTTGTTTCTGGATAGAGTTTGTGGTGCATTGGTGGAAGGCTTGCTTTTTTGTGTGCCTTTGGGTATGTTAAAGGTAATAAAATGGTGGTCTGACCAGGCGCATGGTGTGATGTCTGTCACAGAGATGTCACAGTTGACTTCAGCAAGCCAGTCCAATATTCTGCCTTTAATATGTGTGGATTTGTTGATTTGTTGTGTCAGGCCTAGTTGTGTGATAGTGTCATTAATCAGGGAGGCATTAGCATTATTAGGGTCCTGAAGGCCGAGGTTGAAGTCGTCCAGTAGAGTGATTTGGGAGCCTGGTTTTGTATTGGCTGTCAATATATGGGAGATGTCCTCCTCAAAGGAAGTGATAGATCCTGGAGGTCTGTATATAAGGTGAAAGTGTATGGTTTGGGAGCTAGATATCGGGAGTTTGAAGGATAGCAGGTCAGCAGAAGATATGTATATGTTGGTGACTTCTCTGATATTTAAGTTAGATTTAGCAATAACGGCTGCTCCACCCCCTATCCCGGGCTACTCCACCCCCTATCCCGGATGTTCTGTCTGTTCTGATGATAGAGTAGTTCTCTGGGACAGCAATTGAGAGTGACGGTCCAGCAGCGGGGTGTAGCCAGGTTTCTGTTACTGCGAGGAAGTCCAACTTGTTGGATGTGATCACGTCAGCAATGTCAGGAGAGCAGGCACCTAAAGAGCGTGCGTTGATGAGGGCACCTTTGAGTCTGGTGGCAGCAATAGCCGCTGAGTCATCAAGCAGGCGAGTGCATGGTGTATCAGGTCAGAGGTTGTTAGGTTCGTCCATGTAGGATGATGGTATAGTAAAGTGTGGTGATTTGATGTCCCCTAGTTGTGATGAGGGGGTTCTGGTGGGTATGTGCTTAGAGCAGAAGCGGGAGTTTAGTCGAGCATTTCTTGTGTGCAAGGGGCATGCAATGTCAAGATTCAAGATGTTAGGTGTATTCGAGTGGGAGCATAGTTTTGCATTTCTCAGATGTGTAGGGCATGGTATAAGAGGTGTGGGTGGGGTGGCAAATTTGGCAACTCATTCTGCCGGTGATAGAGGTGGTTGAGGGGGTGGGGGAGTAGTTTCTGTAGGTAAAGTAGGCAATGTTTTGTCCCAAGTGTTGGGAAGGAAGTTGGATGGTGCTATTTTGTGGAATAGTGGGAGGATAGAGGTCATAGTGAGTGTCACATGTTTTAGTGTCTTAGTGATGCCATGCTGGAGTGGATAGCTAGATAGGGCCTGTATAGTAATAGTCTAGTAACGAGGGGCTAATCTGAGTAGTGTACTCAGTAAGTAGCAATGGGCTAGTTTGATATCTAGAACCTGGTTGTGGTAATAGGCTAGATCAAGATATGCGCATAGTCTGAGGTGATAGGCTAGTTCAGGTAGGCACACAGTCTATAGTAATAGTCTATTTCGGGTAGGCACACAATCTATAGTAATAGGCTAGTTTGTGTAAGCACACAATCTATAGTAATAGGCTAGTTCAGGGTATGCACACAGTCTAAGGCAGTTGTTGCTTACAAGTGTCCAAAATACAGGCCCAGTGAGGGGTTATGTTGTTTGTCATTTAACTCAGTGTAAGACCTTAGCTATACATACAGACAGTTATGGAGTGGGCATCGAGGTAGTGACTCTGTGGATTGATAGGCTAATGCTGGGGAGGATAGTATTTAATTGAGATTGCTAGGCATATGCATCTGCACGTTAGCGCTCCAAATAGTGAAGGCAGCCTTACAGCATTATATACAATTTATCACTGCATGTGCAATTAAAAAGTAGGATCTAGGCATACCAGATTTGTCGGCCAGTGTTTGTTACTTGGATTAGCTTCCAGGGAGAGGTGTGTCCATTCACTCGTTCATGCGGAGGGTTCCTGAATGTGTCCGAGTACTTCAGTGAGGGATCGTATGGCAAACTATTAAGGCCAACTAAATGGGCATTAGCGCACTCAGGTGCGAACAGGGACAAACAGGGCCTTAGATGGCCTTCAGTGGGCTGGCTCTTTCGCCTGCCAGCGGATGGGGAAGTATTTCAAACAGATGGCTGCTTAGCAACTGCGAGGACGCCCAGCCTCGTTGTTGTGCCGCATCGAGCCCGACATTTTGTTTGTGTTTTAATGTCGGCGCTGATGCTGGCGCATGGGCCCGGGCTGCAACTGGGTGAAAAAGGGCTGCTGGGGGAACAATGTGCTTCTGGAAGGGGTAAACTGCACAAGTTATGAGCAGTTGGCAGCAGGTATGAAAGGATGAGAAGGAGCATCGGCCGCAGCGTCGATCGTTGCAGAAGTGGGTTGGATCCGCGGTGAAGATCAGGTCCTCCGGTGCAGGTAGGTGGGGGCTCCTACCCTCGCCACCTGGCTGGTAATGAATACCAGGTTGAGGGCAAACAGGGCCTTGGATGGCCTTCGGTGGGCCGGCTCTTCCGCATGCCGGCGGATGGGGGAGTATTTCAAACAGACGGTTGCTTAGCAACCGAGAGGACGCCCAGCCTCGTTGTGGCGCCGCATCGCGCCCGACATTTTGTTTGTGTTTTAATGTTGGCACTGATGCTGGCGCATGGGCCTGGGCTGCAAGTGGTGAAAAAGGGCTGCTGGGGCACAATGGGCTGCTGAAAGGGGTAAAATGCACAAGTTATGAGCAGTTGGCAGCAGGTATGGAAGGATGAGAAGGGGAATCGACTGCAGCGTCGAACGTTGCAGAAGTGGGTCGGATCCTCGCCGAAGATCAGGTGCTCTGGTGCAGGTAGGTGGGGGAGCACCAAGAACACCTTCTGCAAAAAGTACATTGTGGTTATATCCCCCTTGTCCTTTCCAGAAGGCCCCTAGAGGCATTGTAAGAACCGTTCTCCCTTTTTCTGAAGCAAAGTAACTTTTACAAATGATTGTGGTAATTAACCATACCAACTACCCTCCTGTTAGTATCCAGAGTGCATCCCCTTTCCTTCGTAGAAACTGTCATTCCTTTATAGGGTGGGTTGTAATTTAGTATTTGTACCCGGTGAGGGTCAATCAGAATGTAACAAACATTCTGATTGGTCCTCGATGGGGCATTACCTGACCGGGAATCCTTCGGCCAGGATTCCTTACCATTGTTCCCAGCGGGGGGCGTGGCAGCCCCTCAGCCCATGAGGAGGCTCAAAATGGGGCCATTCCTGCTCGAGCATTCACACAGCTGAAGGCTGCCATCCTCTCCCGCCATGGATTTTGATAAGTGTTTTTTTTCCTCACCCCTCTTCTGCAAGCAATCCACTCCCGCCCTCCCAATCCCACCTACCTTTTGATTTCTCCTTTTTTCGGTAGTGAACGCGCTGGGAACACTTCTGTTCCCAGCGTGTCTGCTCCCGATGGCCCCCATGAAAAGTGATAACGGACTCCGTTTTCCCTTCCCGGGCGGGCATTTTATTTGACATTTTTGTTTTTGTTTTTTGAAAAAAAAAATGCTATTAGTACCCCGGTCTTGCGGGCCGGGATACTAATTAGCAATAAGCCCCTCACAGCGGGGGCATTACCGAGTCAGGTATGATATGATATGATGTGGCATTTATAATGCACCTATACACAAGTGTTTCAAGGCGCGACGAGGCAAGGGAGGGGGAACAGAGGGAAGACGGAGACAACGATCTTACTAGGCCAGGTGACATTGAAATCGCGCAAGTGCAGGGGAAGGGGAAAGGGGAAAAGTGCTGGGGGAGCGGGAGGGGTCAGTGCAGTGCAAAAGATCAACAGTAGAAAAAATAGAATAAATAGAAAGCCATAAGTTAAAGGTGCGGCCAGCAACTGGCAAGTGCATGGGTGAGTGCAGACAACAGGTGTCAAGTGCAGGTAGTAGGCTGCAGGGATACAGAAACAGTCCATAAGAGTGGGGGTTGCCAGGGAGGCAGTGCCAGTGTGTGCAACTGGCGGGGGAGGGGACCTGGGCTCGAGATCAGAGGGTGGTCAGGCGACCAGTGCAGTTTCAGTTTCAGCGAGGAGTTCAGTAGGGGAGAGGAAGAGAGAAAGCAGAAGCAAAGAGGAAGGTTTTGAGGTGTTACCGAACCGAAGATGGTACTCCTCAAGTTTCAGGGGGGCAGGGAGGCTGTTGCAGAGGGAGGCGCTGCTTGAAGACAGAGATTCATCACCAACTCGTTGCTTGGAGAAGCGACTGACCCTGAGGGAGTTGGAGGCGGATGAGTGAAGAGCTCGAGAAGGAAGATATTTAGGAAGAGAGAGTTGAAGGTATTGAGGCCCCAAGCCTCAGTAGGCCTTGTGGACAATACACAGGGTCTTGAACTTAATCCTCGCAGCCACTGGGAGCCAATGCAGATATTTTAGTCTTGGAGAGATACAATCCCAGGGCTTGAGGCCAAGGACAAGTCTTGCAGTCCTGTTCTGGATGAGTTGCAGAGGGCGGAGAGTAGAAGCAGGCAGATTTAAAAAGAGGCTGTTACTTATGGCTTCGCTCTGGCCTATAACTATGGGCCCCGGGGCATTACCTGATTTCGCAGCAAGGGGCTTATTGCTTAAGTGTTGTTAGACTGTCATAATGATAAAGTAAATATTTGCATACAACCTTGACTGGACACTCCTTTTAACATTGGGTAATAATTGTATTTTTGCTGTGTTGCAAATAACCAACGATCCAAGTCCTTTAGAGGAGATACGCCTGCTCTTCCATCCATGTTACCAAAATTGGACAAGGGGGTTTTTAATTTTAATTGTATGCGTGTTTATTCCAATCTGTTCGAATCCATTCTGGTGTATTAGAGGTGTGGGGCTGATTGATGGTTTAGAAACCGATATTCACCCCTGCACCACTAGTACCACGGAATTTGATCTGTCACAGATGACCAGCAAAAAATGTCATGGCACAGTAAGAAATGGCTAGATGGGCTGCACCAAAATGCCACTCCAGCCGCTCATTAACACGTATAATGCTTGCTTTATTATAAATGCCCAGTAAAACATGTCATGCCACAGTAAGAAATGGCTAGACTGGCTGCAGCAAAATGCCAGTCTACACATGTAACAACACTTGTCATGCTTTCTTTACCATAGTTATCCAGTAAAAAATGTAATTACACAGTAAGAAATGGCTAGATTGGCTATTCCAAAATGCCAATCTAGCCATGCAATAAAACTTATCATGCTTGCTCTACTATAGATGGGCCGTACAACATGTCATTCCGGAGTGAGAAATATCGAGACTGGCTGCACCAAAATGCCAGTCTAGCCATGTAACAACACATATCATACTTGCCTTATCATGGATGTACAGTAAAAAGCCATAGTGGCGCAATGCTCCACCTGCCCCCTAACCGCACCCCTAACACCACTGCCGCTCTACCTCCACTTGCAAGAACCAGAAAAAGGTGCAGCTAAGGCTAATAAGGGGCTAGGGCACTATGCAAACCTGAAAACAGGCATATTACACACAAAAAGTAAAATGCCCTATAGCAATATATGTCAATTTGTTCAAAGCAATCTTCAAGCAAATGTAAAGCAACATTTCTTTATTTTCATTTACATAAATTATCAAAAATGCAAACAAACAAAACATTGATCATCTAATAAAAGTAAAAGTTGCCAAATTGGATTGCAAAGGTAAATTTACCAATTTTAGCCTACCATCAGCAGACACGGACGCTACTCTCACACCAAACATACATACTGCAGACACACACTATGCTCCAAACACAATCAAAATGAAAACTAAAATAATACAAAATAAACTGGATCCATTAAACCAAAAGGATATTTGCAAATATTTGAGTTTGCACTGTTTGTTATCACTATATAGCAATTTGTATAACCATCAGTCACGTGTTACAATATCTCTATTTTGTAAAGATGTAAGTATCCTGTATCTTCGTCTACCTCCACCTGTAAAACTCAGCTCCCAACAAAAACACACATTCACACAAAATTCACTCACTCTCTTACAAACACCATTCAAATTCTTGTTTAAACACACCATTCACTCATTCACACGCACACCCACCTACCGTATACCTGCTCATTCACATGCACAACCAGACCCCCATATATAATACACTCCCTTCTTCACACACATTACATAATACCAGTCCTTGCATGCACACAAGCATACATACCAACATACATACATCATAAACATGCAACACCTTCCAGCAGATCTGCTCCCACACTTCATGCAGAGAGGAGCCAGGAAGCAGGGAGGGCTTCCTGATTCCTAACATGCGCAGGCATGTCGCAGCGCCTCCACCCTGTGCCGCAAAAGAAATAATTTCTTTCTGAAGTCGGAGTGCATGCACTCAAACTTGAGAAATACATTTTTTGTTTCTGATGCCAGTCTCAGTGCCCCTCCCACACCCAGGATGTGGGCATGCGGGGCCCACCGATATGCCAAGTCCCACAACAACCCCCCCCTCCCACCCTTGATACCTTTTTGGATCAGCCGGGGCACCAGGAGACCACACGGGTCGCAGCTGTCCACGATACCCATTGCCGTGAACCTGGCTGCACCTTACATTTATCCATGTTGCACCTTGCCGTGCTTACAGCCGACCACCTGTGTGGAACAACACTGTACTTTCCAGTTAGCAACTGTGTTGAACCTTGCTATGCCCTCGAGTTAACAATTGGGTTGAACCCTCCTGTGCTTTCCGGTTAGCAACTGTGTTGAACCTTGCAGCTCAAGTTAAGGCCCTGACACTTCTATATTGCTGCCCTCATGTTATAACACTCTGCAGACCGGTTGCTTCACTCACTGGATGGTCCAATAGATTTATTAGGAGCCATCTGTGTACTGCACTTGGTGGTATTTTGGGTGTAGATAATGTGTTGCACCTGCATGGGCTGTTGGGGTTAGGAAAAAGGTTGCACTTAGCTGTATTTTGGGTGTAGGAAACATGTCACACTTTTATGGATTGTTGGGGGTAGGAAATGAGTCGCTCTTGTATGAATTTTAGGGATAGGAAATGTTTTGCAGATAACTGTATTTAGGGAGTAGGAACGTGACGCTCCGAGATGGATTGTTGACGGTAGATAATGTGTCCGCCTTATCATGATCATGGTATGTGGCAAAACAACTCTATTTCCCCAACGGACACCCTGGCTGCCCTCGCTCGGGCACCCCCACCCCACCAACTACCACTGTCAAAAACCTCAGCTGCTCAATGGACTCAGACTTAACTCTGTCTCACCACATCAACAATGCATCCAAATCCTGTCATTTCCACCACAGGCTTCTGAAGCGCATCTTCCTCACCTACCCCAATAGACTGGCTGCAAGTACGTCCATTGACATGTCGAGACTTGACTATGCAAACTACCTCTACCTGGGTGAACCGGCCTACCAACTAAACCAACTCCAAAGAGTCCAAAACTCAACTGCCAGACTGATTTTCACACTGGGACGAAGGGATCACATCTCCCCTGCTCTCTGCACCCTACAATGGCTGTATTACGCACCAAGTGGTGCACAAGGCGGGCCTCAAATACCTACAAGAACGGATTTTGCCCTACCTCCCAAACCTCACACTAAATCAAGCACAGCCCTCCTCCTAGTGGCCCCTGACTCCAATTTGGCCAGGGTCGGAGGGTTCGCCTACTGAACCGTGGCACCATTGTGGAGCTCCCTGCCTTCCCGCACCAGACACAGCCAAAAGTACATGGCTTTCCAGAAGGCTCTCATAACCTACTCCCTCCCCTAAAAACATGTAAGGGACTCCTCTGACCAATCAACCTACCACCACGGCAAAGAACAACTGAGACACAGGAACTAGCTCCAATGATCAATTAAATTGAACTTTATTGCACTGGCTGGCCCTGAACATGCTCGGCAAAATGCCTAGTCACTCTCACGGGCCACCGAGGTTGATTGTGCTACCATTATCCAGCCTTCAATTTAATAGCCAGGACTCCAAACCTTGGGTATAGTAGCACTCATGCTCCATGCTATCCCTAGCCCTGCTGTATGTCCATTGTCTTCCACCAGGTATACACTACATTCTCGGGCCAAGAGATATCTACCTCCAACTATCTGGAACCATTGCCCTCGACTTGAAATCCGAATCCTAGTAGCATTTATGTGCCTATGCCATGATGGAGCTGGATCATTGGCCTCCTCCACCAGGTATACACAGTGCTCTCAGGCCAAGAGATATCTATCTCCAATTATCTGGATCGATTGTGCTAGACTCGTAACCCGAGCACTAATTGCACTTATGTACCAACGTCATGACTGAGCTTGATCATTGCCTCCTCCAGGTGTGCACTACTTTATCATCCAGGAGATGTCTGTCCTTGCTAATCTTACTTATTTGGAGATCTATCGAGCATAACTACATACCGAGAGCCCACTAGTAATTTTATCTTTGCTAATCCTACTTAACTGGGACTGTATTGCGCAGAACGACATACCGAGGGCCTTCTAGCACTTATATTGAAATGATATGATTAGGGCCAGATCTGGTTGTCATCAGCCAACAGACATTGAATTTTCTCGGATCATGTGATGCTTAATATGGTCTGTCTGGGAATAGATCCCAGAACTCCATTCAAGTGGGGCGCAGTATCACCTGTACTCTAATGTTTTATTGGACTTGCACTTTGTCTCTTGCTGTTATTTACTACACTCTCCTATCAGATAAGCACTTGAGTGCTCTACCACACATACTTCTCGCTAAGGGACTTTGATGCAGTGTAATTTCACAAATTCGAACCACAAACTAGAACGAGAATACCCGACCACCCCACTAAAGAATTACCCGGCACCCAAAAATGTGGATCCAATAGCACTTATGCTCTAATTTTAGTTCCACATTCAAGGGAATACACTCTAGAAATCAAGCAATGAAACTGGCGAGGCAAGTACCTGCAAGGGACATCAAATTGTTGTACGGAACTGTGTTAGTCAGGCACAGCACAAACAACAAGACCTGGCCAAATACTGGACCTTCGGGTTCACTGAGTATTCACTGAGTACCACACCATATCTAGGATGTACTCATACGTCCGTTTAGTACAGAAATTGATGCAACCACACACTAAGAAGGTGCCACCAACAAGCAATGGCAGACTCAGCAAGAATCAGGGATGACCAAAGACGCTGATGCTGGACCGGGCTCACAAGCACCAGCAATCATTTCTAGGATGTAGTGGTAGGACCGATAGAACTGAACTGGATGCAACAATACTCCAATAAGCAATTGCAGACCCAACAAGACACAGGGATGACCATAGCCTAATAGCCACGAACCTGAAAGGAAGATACTGCCTCATTACTAGATTGGCATTAAAAATCTGTCCTTACCGCCATGCCGGTAACAACATGTCCGTGTAGCCTCGATCCCGCAAACAGCGGCTGATCATGAGTGTGCGAGCACACGCATACCTGCATACCTGCATGCCGGTAATGGCCGGTACCGGCATGCCGGTAACGACCCTCAAACCCCCAGATAGCGACATCATGAAATGCTAAGATAACACCTCCACCATCGGCAACCCCCAAATAGTGGTACCGGTTTTAACAGAGTGGTATGAACGGGTCAGTTATGACTGGACCCGGAAGTAACGTCATTGCGCCGGAACGGGAAATGCCCCGGCAGCCATCTTTAAAAACACAATCCATTGCCATCCTCCACAGACTGGACCTGTTCAGGCTAATCCCCAAACACACCTTGGAGAAAATGTCAAAGGCTACACAGAAAGGCACTGCCCGCTTGCAGAAACCAAGATTCAAGGACGAGGATCTGAACATGCTAGCAGATACCCTAGTAAAGCATGCAGATGTGGTCTTCTGTGCTGACCTCAGGCATCCAGCACAGCTCAGGAAGAAGGAGATCTGGGAGGAAGTGGCAAGGAAAGTTAGTGCGGTTGGCACCACCGCACGCACTGTGAGGGACTGCAAAAAGCGGTGGGATGATGTCTAAGAGTGAGGAATATCCTGTCGGCCAATCAGTGCCAGGGGCTGGCAACAGGCGGTGGTGGCCACTTACCCATTAAATTGGCAAGATGGGAAGAAACATGCAGCACATTAATCGATGTTGAGTCGATCAAAGGAGTTGGTGGAGCGGAGTTTGGAGTTCCATCATCGGCAGATGAAGGTGAGTGTCCCTACAAACACCTGACAACCCATGATCACAGTTGACCAACAAATGTGACAGTGATGCGAGCCAATACATGGCCCATCATACACACATACACATATCCCTGTCCAGATTCTGGCCCCACCACTGTCACAGCAAAATGCATGTTGCATGCCGCTCCCATACCCAAATACACACCCGACACACAGATGAACTGCACGTGTCACACAGCACGCAAGACACAACACACCCGTAGGCTCCACAGCAGACACAATGGTGAACATGTGAACACCTGAGGGATAGCAATACTCCCCCCACCCCCAAACCTTGCACGTACCTAGTCCACCGCAAAAACAGGCATGCAGCTAATCACATGGCACCAGCTGCCCAAAGACCAATGCAAGCATGATGCAAGCACTACCATCACTGATGCCCTGCCTCTCTCTGTCCCCCACAGGAACGGATGCAGACACCGATGAACGCCATGGTACTGCACATGCCACGACACCAGCCAAAAGGCCCAGGGGCTGGGATGATGGCACCAGGCCATCCACGTCGAGGGGATCAAGGATGGTCCAAGTGCTACGCAAGTCAGCCACCAGTGCCCAACCAGCCCCGCAGCCATCTACACAGGACCAGCAGACACCTGCCCCTGCAGCCCTGGAGACTCAATCCACACAGGGTGATGCCAAATATGTGGAAAATGAGCAAGAGGGCTCACAGTCCGCCGCCATAAGCTCGATAGGGGAGACCGCTGCATCGGCACCGCATAGTGGCGATGAGGAAGGGGTCCATGACAACAACACTAATGCTGGAGTCTTGTTCTCAGAGGATGTTGCTCAAATCCCAAGCCCCCAGATCACCCCCCCATTCACATTGTAAAAACCATTAGTTCAATAAATCTGTTGTGTAAAAACCCTCACATGAGTGGACATTGCTTCTTCGGTGTGTGTCAGTTTATTTCTTTACAGTGCACAGTGCCCATATACCCCCACACCCAGTGCCCAGAGTCCCACATACATGGCACCCTCTACATCATAGTACATCAGAATGATTGGTCTATGACCGATTGGCACACAGCACATCCCTCAAGTGTATCGCATCCTGGCCGATGTCCAACATCTACTCCTTCCTCTTCTTCAACATCACCTGGTGGTGGCTGGTCCATGTCAGGTGACAGAGGTACGTTCTGCCGGATGCACATGTTGTGCAGCATGACACATACCAAGATGATCTTGCCCACCTTCTCAGGCCTGTAAATGAGGGCACCACTTAACCTGCTGAAGCAGCGAAACCGTGCCTTCAACAGGCTAGAGGTCTGCTCAATGGCCACACGCGTGCGTGTATAGGCACAATTGAAGTCCTCTTTGTGCCTCTTCTGCGGATTCCTGACAGGTGTGAGGAGCCACGCCTTCAGGGGATAGCCAGCATCACCTGCATGGGAGCAGAAGAAGGTATGTGTAAGGATACTGCTCTATTTCCATTTGTGCTCAGCCTGTACATCGTTCATGTTCAGATACAGTAGTCCATCGATGGCAGCTATTGACTTCACATCTGCACAACTATCTGCCCTATACACTACTTGCAAATCCATGGTGCTGGTCTTGGGTGACGTAGATGACTTAGGGGCCTTGACATTGGAACCATCAGCCACCCAGATGGATTGACAAGGTTCATGATGTACAGACATGTGAGGGCTGTGTGGCAGGGGATGACTCCAAATGCATTTTGGGCAATGTTTGATGCATTAGGCTGCTGTACTAGATGATATTTCTTGTTCAGACTATGATGCATATGGGTCATTATAGACGCCATGCATGTGACCCTCGACGTCTACACACTCGTCACAATGGCACATGGATGTTGGTACTGTCAGCCAGTGTTGGGTAGAGTACCTTAGATGACACATGGTGTCGACTTGCATGCTGGTACTCATGTGCTGTGGGCAATTCCCACGCCTATCGCACCTATGTAGATGTTGCTCAAAACTTGATGGGTTCAATTTGATGCATCCTTGTTGCATGTTTACTACCATTTGTGTTCATCGGCACATGTTGCCATGGTGTCATGCAGTGTTGCTGTCGGGGAGGGGCAGTGACAGCGGAATTACCTGATGTGGAATTGATACTGCACACTCATGGATGCTTGTACTGCGAGGTGCTTCAATGCGGTCATGTGTTTTCAGCTTCGTGGACATGTGATGGTGCGTTGTGGTGCTGGGGGCATGGTCAGGTAATGTCCGGTGGGCATTTTCAAGGGTTTGTGCTGATTGTGTGTGTGATATTTACACATTGGTGTGCGGCCAGATTGTGTCAGACTCCATTGTCTATGTCATGCATCATATTTGGTTGACTATGGGCACAGTCTTTGGCAGCATGGACAGTGTCCAGACACCCCATTGAGGGCAATCCCATGGCCCAGAGGGCAGTCCTCTTGCATATGCATGTACACCCCCCCAACAATCTCCCATGGCCCAGAGGGCAGTCTCCTTGCGTATGCATGTACACCCCCCCAACACTCTCCCATGGCCCAGAGGGCAGTCTGCTTGCGTATGCATGTGCACCCCCCCAACACTCTCCCATGGCCCAGAGGGCAGACTCACCCAGCAGCCAGCCACGGCGTACGACAATTCCTTCCATGTAGCGGGGTAGTGAGGAGTTCCGCAGCACCATAGCATCATGCGTGGATCCTGGGTATCTGGCACAGCAATGTGATATCATCTTGCTGGCATCACACACCATCTGCACATTGATGGAGTGGTATAGCTTCCAATTGCGGTACACCACATCCACGGCATGTGGGACTACCAACTCTGTGTGTTTGCAGTCGAGGGCACCAATTACATTGGGCATGCCTGCCAGTGCATGGAATGCTATTTTGGTGTCATTCGCCTCCTGTGGTGTCCGTGGAAGGGATATGTAGGCCCTTGCGTGCTTTAGGAGTGCATCCAGCACCTGGTTTAGCACACCAGAGGAACAGGGTTGCGAGATGCCATGCAGCTGGCCCACTGTGTGCTGGTAGGTGCCTGTGGCCAGGAAGTGGAGCACATATGCCACCTTCAGCAGAGGGGGCATGGCAGTGCGGATGTTGATCAGGCTGACTAAGTCTTCATATATTAATTCCACTATGGTGGTGATGGTGTCCCTGTCCAGGTGGTACAGGTTGTGGATCTGTGCTGGGGTTAAGTTGAAAGGATATTCCTTATATGTGGAATTGGTGGCTGCCTGCGGAGAACAACTGCCTGGACTGGTGGTATTTGCTGGCCCAGTCTCACCCTCCTTTTCCTCCTGCGTCTCCTCTGTGTTGCCTGTTGTACTGCCTGCTCAAGGAGTAGCAGTGCAGGCATGTCCTCCAGCTCCAGTGTGACGAGTGCAAGTGGTATCATTTTGGTCTTGGAAGGGGTGTGGTGTGTGGGTGGGCTCCTTTTGTGCAGGGCCTGGCTCCATTGCCTCCACCTGTGCTGATTGTGTGCACCTGTGGCAGTTGGGAACACAGCAGTTTCCTAGTAACGGGTGATCCGTGATGCCGGTATTGACGGCATCATGGTGGCCCTTCTGGATGCCGGTATGTGCATTTCCGTGTGACTCGTGATGTCCTCTTCTTTGCGGCATGCTGGTATTAGGGGCACGGCGGCCGCGCGTGCGCGCACATGCCGGTACGGTGGTGCACGGCCACAGCGGGCCCTTGTCGATGCCGGTAGGACCTGCATTGCGGGTCGTGATGGGCCGGTCCTGTAAACAATGCCGGTAATGTCTTACCCGTATCGCTATTAGTGGACCGCCAACCTTGTAATGAGGCCCACTGTCACCTCGACAGGCACTGGAAGGTAATCAGGAACAGGGTTTCTCTCCAGTCCACACAGACCCTCAAACACACCAATATGCTAGCTATCTCCTCTGCACCAACAACAGAATGCAGCTATCCCCCTCGATTAATTCGGCCTAGCTGCACACGTACGTATACACCCCCATTAAAACCTCAATAGTCTTTAGAGCTCCGCTATACCCCACGAAATCGGTTTAGCTGCACACATAATCCCATGCACAAACTCCACCACTGCCAGAATGCAGCTACCCAAGTCCAATTGGCCTTGCTGCACTCATTCTACTGTTCTCACACAGCAACCACGCCACACCTTGCAGTAGAATGCAGCTGCACACCACTTAATTGGCCCTGACTGCACACATACCGAGTGCGCCTAAGCACTATTTACTACACTACTCTCTCCACTGACCTGGACCACGGTCCCCAAGGGCGTTCAACCCACAGCACTTTGAAATCATACCAATGGTAAAAAGGCGCTATACAAATGGCTAATAACATAACATAACATAACATAACATAACATAACACTTCACTTAGTCCCTAACTCACCTTTTGACAATTTCTACCTTCATGCTTTCCTATCTACCCGGCCTATGCAGCAAGCTGAGACCAGTCTCAATCTGCACTAGTTAAGCATTAGTGCCAGTGGCCGTTAGTTGTCCTGAAAACCTAACTTAAAGGCCTGAGTGAAGCAGGGGACATTAAGGAGATTTGCATCAACTCTAATGGCTGGAAATTCAGCCCCCAAAGGTGCTACGACATTTAGTCCAGTAGGCAGGCGACCAGAAGGCAGGCAGGTTTATGGTATATTTGACCAGATAAAGAGGAAGTAAGGGCCATTGCTGATGCATGGTGCCATATTATCATGGTGATTTGGCACCATGCTCATATAAACAAGTTGTTGAAAAAAGGCGTCCCAGATGATGGAACACCCTGTGAGGCAGAGGAGGTGTGCGCCAGCAACGGGTGAGGTGCCGGACAATACAGCAAATGGGTGGTTCACTGTGAGTGGAGGCCATCAGGGAGTTTGGACTGGAGGCGGGTCAAGTGGATCATAATTGGGGTGGCCAGACATCCCAGTTTTACCGGGACCAATCCGAGAATTAGGATCTCTGTCCCCCAGTCCTGAGAGATTTTTTTAATTTATAAACCATGTTCCGGCATTGGGGAAGGGAGGGTGCCCTTAACAGAAATTAAACAATTTAAGCTGACATTTTAAATAATAAACAATTTGATTCCCCCCCTTCCCATTATCACCTTTGTCAGGCACCCCAGGGTAGCCTCAAACTACCAACCTTTTTGGGAACAGCCATATGTATTTACTGATTGTGCCACAGAGACTGGTTAATAAACAAGCGCATGAAACCCTGTAACAAAAACTCTACAAAGTGCTAGATAGATCCTCATCACAAGTCTGGTGGTAACCCTTAAAAGTGGCGGTAACGGAACCAGCACAGTCAATACCGCTCTGCCGGATCATGAGCCGGTGCAAATACAGCTGACTGTAAAATCAGCCAGCGCTATAACATCCGGCGCCATCACAGCCTGATCTATTACAGCTGGCGCTATTAGTGCCGGCCACTTGCGGTGCAAACACAGCCACATCACAAGTCCATGTTCGGTGCGAATACCGCCGAAAACACTGTGCACTTACCTCCAGCTTGCAGCTGGAGGTAAATGAACACAGGTGCCAGGAATAAAACCGTAGGTGATCCCAATCCACCCCAGAGTGCTACACAAGGCATACCCCTAACCAAACACTGTTTCCAACACTATGCTGCCACCACCACTGTGAGCTGGGTCAGGCAGCTGCTCATGCTGCGGCTGGAAGTAGAGAGGCAGGACAACTAGGCCAGGGGGGTTTGGGTGGGTTGGAGGAGGCGGAGGAGGGGAGCCCAGGCAAGGCATGCACCGATCCCCAGGCCCTCACCCTGGACCCTCACTGACAGCCAGTTGGTCAACCTGTACCGCCTCAACAGGGAGACCATAACAGAGCTGCTCACTACAATACAGGACGACATAGCGAGCAGGATCAACATCCCGACAGCGGTGCCCCCACTGCTGAAGCTAGTGTCTGTCCTGCAATTCCTCATAACTGGCACCTTCCAACATTCAGTAGCTATGATGCACTGCATGGCACAGCCCACGTTCTGTGCAGTGTTGGGCAAGGTGCTCGAAGCCCTCCTGAGCCACGTGCAATGCCTCATTTCCCTGCCTACCACTCCAGCCCGGGTCAATGCACGAAGGCACAGTTCTATGCTGTTGCCCAACTGTCAAATGTGATTGCTGCCCTGGACTGTACCCATGTTGCACTGTTAGTCCCCAGGCCCACAAAGCAGTGTACCATAACCACAAGCAGTACCACTCCCTGAATGTGCAGGTTACCTGCAACCCCAACCTGTACATCACACAGTGCTGTGCCCGCTACCCTGGTTCTACTGACTATGCCATGGTTTGATGGAACTGCACACTGCAAGGATACAGGGAGAGGCACAGAGGACAATGGACCTGGATAGTGGATGAGTAGAAAAGCCAGCACACATGCGCTGTGAAGGACGTGCTCAAATGGGGGTTGAGGGATGCGAATAACTACACAAAGGATGGCATGACAATCAAATGTGAATTCCGTACTTGACCACCTCCCGCACTAATGTCACAGTACAGGCCAAAGAGCATGAACATGTGGACCTACCTGAATGGAGAAACTAATGTACACATACAGTAGCAACTATAAACACCAACATGACTACAGGTACCACAATGCAACATACACTTACCAAAGCAATGTTGAAAAATGGCCACATCTCCTCACACAAGAACAACCCTGCCAGTACCACAGCCATGCACCCATGTGCGCCCAGCCCGCGATGCCCACCCGTTGGCACCAGACCCACAGGGATGGCCCATGGGGAACCCAGCATCCCACATGCACAGTGTAAATACAATGCCACATGATTGCCACCATGTCCGGGGCACTTGTCACTGACATACAACTCACGTAACATATGCTGCAAGAGAACATGGTGCATGTGAAGCACAAAAAATGCAAGGCACGAGAGACACTGCATGGACAGACATACAATAGACACATGCCGGGAAATGAAGGCCCATGTGCATGCATGAATAGTCCATTGACCTGATATCGTGGAAGTCCACTCCCACAACTTACACCATGACTAATGCCTGTGCCTCCCTCCATGCAGGTGACTCTGCATACTCACAGCTGCCCTGGCTAAGGACCCCTGTGTGTGAGTTACATACACTGCAGGAGAATGCCTACAACCACGCACACAGCAGGACCGGGGTGTGCATTGAGCGTACCTTCAGCCTCCTGAAGGCTCGTTTCCACTGCCTCGACGGTACTGGTGGAGCCCTGATGTATGCTCCAGAGAAAGTGGGCAAAATTGTGCTTGTGTGTGCCATGCTGCACAATATCCTCCTGTAGAGGAATGTTCTGCTACCCCTGATGTGGACATGCCACCCCCAGAGGATGAGGATGCAGTGCCTGTGACAGAGGCAAATGCACGCATTGCCAGAGATGGCATGAGAGATGGGAGAATGGCACGCCGGGAACTGATAAACAATTACTTTTGACACCTTCATATGGCCCAAGCCATGCATGACTGTGTGACACCAACTCAATAATTAAATACAACAATGACACATTTATGAATGTCTTCACATTGATAAAGTTCAACTGTGTTTATTGAATGCAGTGCCCCAATGATCCCCCTCCCACCACCAACTCCCCAGCACACTATTCCTGTTCCCCCCTCCCACCACCCACTCCCCAGCACACTGCCCCCATCCCACTATCAACTCCCCAGCATGGCCACTCATGCTAATCAGTGTCTCAGAGTCCCCTACAACTGTGGCCTCCTTCCCCCCTTCCAGCCCCTAGTGAGTTTGGGCACAGAAGGCGCTGAGACTGACACCTCTGCGTGCCTTGCTGTGACACATCTATGGGAGTGGTTGAAGTGGAAGGGACGGAGCCTGTCCTCAGGTTTTGTTGCCCTGGCAACTCTGTTCTCTGCCGGATGGCCTCTGCCAGTGCAGAGACTCCTTCAGTCATCTCCCTGACTCTCTGGGATTACAGTGTCAGGACAGCCATGCTGGCATTTGTCTCTGCCTTATTCTGCGCAATGGCCCACACAATCCTGCTGGTGACCCCTTGAAGGGTGTCCCTAATGGCCTGAAGGTGTTCGGAGTGCGTGTGGCCAATTGCCTCTATCTCAAGCTGTCTGTGCTCCATGTCCTCAAGCCTCCACAACATGTCACATAAGGGGGTAGCCGCCTAACACAGTTTAAACATACTATAACGTATGTATGTATTAGATACTATTCAGATTGGTGGTATATCCAGAAATGTACCTCTGATTCATCCTAGTGATGTAATCTAATCTAAAGTCCCCTGTGGGTTGAACAAGACAATATGAATTGTATTGTATGAATAAGTTCTATGTTATTACAAGAAACCAGTTTTGTGTGGTGCATTCTTTTTAATATTGCACTCCATTTTCTTTATCAAAACAACTGAAACCAAAATACAGTGTCCTGATATGGTGGAAAAGCAAAATAATTAAGGCAGTAATAGAGCATAAGTCTCAAGCCTGTACAGTTTACTACAGAAAAACAATGACCAGAAAGCAAAATGGCTAAAATAAGGTAATTAACTTATAGCATCATCATTTACATGGTAGGATTCTTTACCAATAACAGCAGGGCTATATTTGTTTTATTTACACAAGAAGTTAAACAAATTGTTTTTTCCCATTTGGGGAACTCTGTAACACAAATAAAGCAGGACAGAGTGCACATTTACATATAGGCGAGAAACAGTTTTCCTCAAGATATCAATTGTGAATCCTAATTCCGCCATTTTGGGCTGCCTCTCTAGTGTACCTACCCTCAAGCCTCCACAACAGCATGCTGCGTGTCGGTGTGTGCTGTGTGGGAGAGGGGCTCTGTACTGGCCCTGGGCTGCATTCAGGGAGCCAAATGAGGGAGTGTCAATGTCCGGCTCGGGTGACTGTGCATGCCGGTGGTGGTAAGGGCTCTCCGGGGAGTGTGGACGCTGGCAGCATGGAGGGCTCTCTGGGGTGTGTGGACCCTG
Organism: Ambystoma mexicanum; assembly: GCF_040938575.1. Taxonomy (NCBI): domain Eukaryota; kingdom Metazoa; phylum Chordata; class Amphibia; order Caudata; family Ambystomatidae; genus Ambystoma; species Ambystoma mexicanum. The sequence goes on from NC_090929.1 coordinate 1,097,349,516, forward strand.
GCGGCATGGAGGGCTCTCTGGGGAGCGTGGACACTGGCGACGTGGAGGGCTCTCCGAGGAGTGTGGATGCTGGCAGCATGGAGGGCTCTCCTGGGTCTGTGGCCCTTCGGCAAGCAGTGATACCGCGCTGGTGTCCCTCTGAGACTTCTCAGTTGCCCTGCCAGCAGGTGTGACCTCGGTGTTGGTGCCCCCATCTGAGCATTTGTGGGTGCAGTGTGTCTTGTGTGGTGTGGAGGTTAGCTTGGCCCTGCTGTGTTGCAGTGTTACACATCAGGACATCTGCCTCGGTGTAGCCTGAGCGTGCCTTTGCAAGGTGGTGGTGGTAGACCTTGAGGGCCTGGATGTGTCGCTCGCAGATGGGCCTGCAACCTCCTCCTCCTCTGATGCCTATGGCGATGCCTGAGTGCCTGTAGGGGACATTGGAAATGTCATCAGGTATGGTTCCTCCACGTGTGTTGGTATGCAACTCACATTTGCTATGGTACAGTGTGGGAAAATGGGTATGGTTGGTCAGAGGGTATTCATGAGATTGCTTGTAGCAATGAGTGTGTGACACATGGCCAGTTGGTCTTTGGCCTGTGTGGGGGGAGGGCAGGGTATCCAATCATGGGCAGTTGACGTCTGGCATGCATGCTTGTGGTCTTTCATGCCCCCACATCTCCTTCCAGGGTGGCACGCACATGGTGGGGGAGGGGTTGGTGGCTTAGTCCATGGCACTGACATGGCTCTATGGGTATGGGGCACTGCTCTACAGCCAGCAAGGCTGCACTGTGGTGCATGGTGATTGGCAATCTGAGCACATGTCGGGGGATGAGGGGGATGTGTACTTCCCTGTGACTTGCCTACTGGGCCCGCAACATGCTGGTGTGACTGCTGCATGGTATTGTGGTTACTCACGCATCTCAATGGCACGGTTTGCACCAGTAGGGGTGTGGTGCACATGGCATTTGGCTGGGTCACTTGCCACCCCTTCCCACTGCTGTGATGCTCTAGGGTGCCCTTGGTGCCCTGCCCCATGGCTGCTGTGGAGGGTGGCTGATATGCCACCCCCTCACTCAACCCTGTTGGCATGCCCAGCTTCTGCGTATGCTGATATGTGTCCCTGTCCACTGGGGCATCTTATGCTGACCTGTCATTTGTGCATGCTATGAGAAACATGAAGGTGTCTCGCCCACTAGTCCCCGGGGATCTGTTATCCAGTTGCCCAGGACACAGCCATCGCTTTTGGATCCAGTTCCTGGGGGTGGACCAGTGCGGGAGGATCACCTGGGTGAGGGGTCTTCGGGGAGTGGGACACCGGATGGCGTGTCGCGGTATCCCCTTCCCTGTAACACCTTTGAACCAGATAGTCCAGCCCCTTTGATGAGTAGCAATTACCCTGGAGATGGATGAGGATGCAGACCTTACTCACACATCAATAAAAGAGCCTAGTCAGGAAGTTGACAAAAGGAAGACTGTTTTAATATTAATTCTCTAAAACATGGAGCATAACGTACATCAACGTACATCAACGAAATCGCTCGATCCCCTTACTCAATGCATTTAAGAAAAAAACGAAGATTTTATAAGCAATATTCGTCATCAATGACATTTAACCTGCATACTAGCAACGTCATCCTATGTGGCAAACTACAAAAACCTATAAGCATGGGTGATTGGCTCTGAGTGAACATCTAAGCATATGATCAATACTAGTCTAAAAAAGTGTACTTATGTGATTGGTTACTTAACATCAGGTGGGGCAACTAAGCCCTCCCCTAAAAATGACCATTATGAACGTCACTAAATACCCAACGCCCCATTAGTTTACACAAATATAGGACCCCAAATTACACGGTCCTCTACAATTGGTTGGCACTCTAACCTCCTACGTCTAGCAGCCTGTAGGCTGGCCATCCAGGTGCTGGTGAGATCATTTTACCATTAGCTTCCCACCAATTAGCATCTCAATCCTTTATCGCCTCAGTGGTCTACTGTTAATTAGAATTTGAAACTCGGCCTTGAGTTTGTTCGTTGCTCTGAAAAATGTATGGAGTGAAGGCACAGTCTGCCTCCGTGCGTAGGTGTGACCATTTTTTCGTCCAACTTCATGCTTACATGTGACTGGAGACCATGGAATCGAGCCTTTTCGTGCATTTGATATTATCTAATAAGCCTTTGATGTCTTCCTTTTTATGTTCATGCCTTCAGGACAGGAGTTTTGTTCTTTCACACGATATTGTATCCAATGTCAGTTCACTCCAGTTTGATAAGACCTTGGCTTCTTGGCTCGATCAGCCTCGCTTGCTGAGATTCACTTGTAACTCAATTTGCTTTTTAACTGCGACACACTAGAAATGAGGCCTTTTAGCTTCTGTCCAACCTGCTATAATGTGTAGTAGAAACATCCACAGTTCTCTTATTACACAGCCCACTATAGTGGCTGTGTAGTTATGGTTAAGTTGCTAATCCCATAGGAAGTGCACTTTATGGGCGGGTTATAACTTCGCTTCCCCTGGACGAATCCTCACCAAACCTTTGCAAAAAAAGTATATGGCTCAAACTGAATTCAAAGTTTAGTGAGGTTTGGTCCAGGGGGAGCAAAGGTATAGGGAGGGTCCCAAAATGTCTTTTTTTCCCATAGAGTGAATGGGGAAAAAACTTTGCTCACGTCTACAGCTCAAACCGCTGGACGGATTTTCACCAAATTTGCGGCAGGAGCAGCGGCTTGGTCCCAAAAACGTGCTGTTGTACATTTGGTGGAAATCTGTCCAGTAGTTTTCTTTTTAAATGACCAAAAAATAGGTCTAAATATATTTGTGATATCTATGTCCGCTCCGCTGACACATTTCCCTGTTCGCTCTGCGGATAGGGCACCGATTGGCTAAACGGTCGCAGACATGTGATATGTTCGCTGATTGGTTGGCGTGAACCGTGAGGTGCGTCAGATTTTTGGAAATGTCTGCCATCTTGGATTCGCGGACATCAGCCGGTGTCCGCAGACATTGCGGCAAAAACATATTTAAAACACAACATTGAACTTGTGAAACCTATCAAATAATCTCTGGGGAGGTGAGGGGTGATGAGGATGGAATGGAATATGGCTGCAAGAAGCAAAAAAACTGGTGTTTTTCACCGCGAAAGTCCGCGAACAGTTTGGATGTTCGCAGGCAGTTCTGTGACAGTTCGCGGACACCTCTGCATTGCTGGTTTGGTGAAAAGCAGTTCTTAGATGGCTTATAACTTTGGTGCCACTTAATGGAACTGCATGTAATTTTGCAATTATATTCCTGACCTGATCCCGAATGAGTTTGCAAAGTGTGGTGAGATTCTGTCAAGAGGGGGCAAAATTAGAGGGTGGGTCCCAAAATAATGTAAATGCTTATAAATGAGGTGCCATTTGACGAATATACACTTAATTTGGCAAACTGATAATACATATAGATATAAATGTTTTTGTAAAGTTTGGTGGCATTTTGTCAAGAGGGGGCAGAATTAGAGTAGGGGTCCCAAAATATTGTAAAGGCTTATAAATGTGGTGCCATTTGACAAATCTACACAAAGGTTTGCAAAAAGATTATAGATCTAGATATAAATATTTTCGAAAAGTCTGAATGGATTTTGTCAAGTGGGGGCTAGGTTATATGACGATTGTATGTGCATCCTTTGACACTTTTGAAAAAATAAAACATGGGTGGATTTCCAGCAAAATTGTGTAAGGAGCATTGAGAAGGACCTAAAAGCATGGTTTTGCAAATGTGCCTGTGTTTTATTTTTTGACAAGTGTCATAATGTAGGTACAAAAAATAGTGATATACCTTTGGTGACTGAGGTGTAGCCTTTGGCCATGTGCAGTGGCCAGATTGTCCTGGTCATGGAATAAGGTAATGATCTGGACAATCGGGCTACTGGCCATGACCGCGATGGACAACACATGGGGTAAAATTGGCCATGGCCACCTGGGACTGGCTTTGTGGTAAAGTTATTCGAAATTGGGATAGGTTTGAAAGGGAAGAAAAATGTGCTCGTGTTAATATGGTCATAGGGTTCTCTTTTCACCTTCTGCAGGCTGCGATGGAAAGCGAAGAGGGGCCCTGTCCTGGTGTAGGAAGAAAAATCTTTTTTTTAGCACCCCAGGTTTCCACTTTGGCAACCTAGGGTGCTAATGGCCTTCATCCCCCATTACAGGGGCTGGAATGGGGGGATAATGGTACGGAGACATCGTTATCCACCCTCGCTTCGCTTGGGCTGATAACTTGGGCTGCCAGGGCGGTATCCACTGTTCCATCCCTGGAACGGGGGATAAACGCCACAATATTGCCATTAGCATAACACAAAATTCAATTGGAAATGTAAAATGTTATTGAGTCCATGTACTCTACTGAGAAATAGAAAGTAGATGGAGTCTATAAGTTTTTTTTTAGTTCTATTTTTTAACTGTGAAAGGTGATTCCTAAAGGAACATTTCTTTTATTGTTTTTGGATGCATTTTATTTTGACAGGAGAGCTTAGAACAAAAGGCGGGGAGGGAAATGAGGGAAGAAGCACCAAACACTAATATGGAGGGGCAGGTGGAAAGGGGAAAATGTTGCACGTGTGTTTTTTGTAAGGTAGGGGGCAGTGTTTCTCATGCTACTTGATTACAGCAGTGGTGGTGTCTCTTGGGGAGGAGGGATGGCATTAGCTGATTCCATTTTAAGATAAATAGTAGTTTTGCTAAAAGTATGTACTGTGTACTGGATTGTTAATGGATGAGTAGGAATAGGTGTTGGAGCTGTGCAAGGGAAATTTTGAAGTTGAAAGTTCCTAGATCAGTAGAAAATGCTGTTCCGAACTGTCCGCTAAGCACGGATCTTATAGTGCAGTGCGGACGGGTTCTCGGACACGTCATCATGCTGCGCGCCAGCATATGGTCATGTGGCACTCTCCGGAAGGTCTGCAATGAAGTCAGATGTTAGTAGACATTATGGTTAAGTTGCACTAATAAAAACCTATGAAATTCAATGAAAAATCTTTGTTAAGGGGATGTGGTTGGTTAAATTGGACTCATAAAAACCTATGAAATTCAATGAAAAAACTTTGTTAAGGGTACGTTATGGTTAAATTGCACTAATAAAAACCTATGAAATTCTATTAAAAAACGTTGTTAAAGGGACGTTATGGTTAAGTTGCGCTACTAAAAACCTATGAAATTCAGTGAAAAAACTTTGTTAAAGGGACGTTATGGTTCCAAGTAAAACCGAAAAAACCCTGAAATTAACCAGTTATGGTAAACTAAGCAACTAGCTAACACCCAGGACATCAAAGATGACATCACACATGTCATTGATGACATCACTGATGACATCACATGTCTGGCTCACTCTGTTACTGGCCTACATATATCAGTAAAGGAAAAGTCAGGAACAAAAAATTCTAAAGTACTATATTTTTTCAAAAATTGTTGTATATGATTAACATTAACTTTTTACAACGATTTCATCATGTATCCAAATCTTTCATGATATCATACTAAAAAACATTATTTAAAACAAAATAAAATATACATGCACTCCAGATTCAAAGTTAAAGAAAATACTTTCCCACCCAACACAGGAGAAGACAGTACCCTGATGACATATAATCTCCTTTTGCTATCAGTCAAGCAAACAGTTGCAGTGATTTTGAGCGAAATTCTGAGTCATTTTCCAAAGCACATTCAGCTGTCCACTATAGTGATAGTTAGTTTCAAACTTAATCCTGATTTTCAGGATAAGACTCAATTTTACAGCTCTCCAACGTCTGTATCTGCAATTGTAATTTCCTGTGAATTACCACCAATAACCCTTTCCCACCAGGATTCTTGTGTAGAGTATAGAGCAAAATGAGTGAATTTACTGAAGAGGTGTTATCTAGCTTCTGCTGTGCCTTCGCAGAACAGCAGTAGATGTTTAATAGACTGCCATTCTGGGTTTTCACAGATCTTGCAGAGCTTTACTGCCTGATCGCCCATTGCTCTTTTTGCTAAGACTTCTCCTGTTTTGGTAACATTCAACCTCAACCCTAAGAACTTGCTCCTAATTCTCCAGTCAGGGAATCTTACTAGGTATTTATTCAAAACACCCAATTTCCGATCTGTTATCTGGAGAGGGTTCGGCGTGTGCATGTTCTTATTTTCTCAATAGTATGGATCCAGTGCATTTCGTCCCTTTTCTTTTTTTCGCTTTCATCGGATCTTGAAGTAAAAGCTTAATTTCAATGTCAGTATTCAACAGTGATTTTTCCACCAACAGCTTTAAATAGTCCAAGATGGGTGATTTCCCTGACTTCATATGGGCATCTATGACCGAATATAGCGGGTCTTCTAAAGTGGTGATCTTTTGCCAGATTGATATTAATTTCCTACCTGCTTGTGATGCAATAGATCTAAGGCCTAATTCAAAACGGAGACTGTCTATTGATAAATTCAAAGGCAGCCCTAATGCATGCTTCAAACCAGGCCTTCCCATCTTTGCCACTGTGTGTCCCATAAGTGAGGTTTTGCCTCCAATCCATACAGTAAGATCGGACAATTTTTGCTTGATAGGATTTTAATACTGGGATAATGGAAAATCTTCCATATTTCCCAAGTATCTTTTTCATCTGGGCCGTCAGACGTTTAAGCTTCAGGGAAATCTCAAGCTCCATCTTATCTACTGCTGGATTAGCAAATATTTTATAGCCAAGATATACCAACTCTTCTACACTCATTATTCTCTCTCCCCCCAATGACCAATGGTGGTAAGTGACATGTTTATTGTTCTGTCTGTACACTAAGATTTTAGATTTTGTAGGGTTAATTGAGATCCCATTTATATTTGCATAATTGAAGAGTCCATCCAACAGTCGTTGTAGTCCTTTCGCAGTTCTATCTAGAATAACAACATCATCTGCATAGGCGAGACAGTGTAGTTGAACCCCATTTAATACTGGACTCGCTAATGCAAAGGGAGCAAAAAAGTCCCCCATATCAGATGTATAAAGATTGAAAAAAAATTGAGCCCCTAAACAACCCTGCCTCACCTCCCAGTTTACCCTCACTGATTCTGATAAATGGCCTTCTTCTTGTAGACTTTTTATTTTTTTTTTAAATATTTTATTGATTTTATATTTTAGAAAAACAAACACACAACACAATACAACTGTTAATTATTTAAAACTCCCCCCACCCCCCATCAAGCCAGAGCCGGCTCCCTTGTATCCTCAGTCGGGGCACCGTCAGGAGAAACATTGTCCGTAGGCACATCTTCAGAATTCTCAGAGTCGTCCAAGCCCTGTTGTGGGTTGGTCATAGAGGCCACCAATTGTCGCCAGGCCAGCAAGGGCCCTATCTCCTCCTCGCCCCCTCTAGTGACCGCTTCAAACCAGACCACGGATTCAGCCTCCGCCCACCTCATAATGTCCGCCCACCATAGTTCCACTCTCGGCCTGCTAGCCGATTTCCAGTTCATGGCAATCCTGCGTTTGGCCAGAACATATGCCAGGTCCCTCAGCTTGCTCAGGTGCCTAAAGTGTCTGGGCCTGGGGAAGATCCCAAGCATACATGACCAGGCAGATCCCACGTCCAACACCACTCCCCCACTTGCGAGCTTCATCTTGACCTCCTCCCAAAATCTATACACTTCCGGGCAGGCCCAAAACATATGTAGCAACCCAGCTTCCACCTCCCCACACCTGGGGCATTTTTGAGTAGTCGAGCCTCCGAACCGTGCGATCCTCTGGGGAGTCAGGTAGGCCCTGTGAGTAATGTAGAACTGGAGTTGTTGGAGCCGTGCATTTCTGGACACCTTTTTGTGATATCCCAGGACCCCCTTCCACTGACCCTCCGTCATGGGTTCACCCATCTCCTCTTCCCATTCATGCCTCAGTTGGGGCAACTCTTTCCCAGCCTTCGTTCTGAGGAGTTCGTATATACGTGATATTTCGTGCCCACCTTCTGAGACGTCATACATAGTTTCAAGGGTGGCATCAGGATCATCTGCCAGTGCCGTCTCCGGCCATCTCTTTCTTACACGTTTTACTAGCCTAGCATGGGTGATGTACTGGCCTCTGTGAACCCCCGTCTCATCCTGCAACTTTTGAAAGTCCAGCGCCTCCCCCTCTCTCCATATGTCCCCAAGCGTGGCCAGGCCCACCGGCTCCCAATGCCTGCGGACAGAGTGAAACAGTTGGGTGTCATTTTCGCACAGGGCCACCAGCGGGACCTGCCAAGATAGTGGTTCTGACTCCCCCATCAATGTCCATGTTCTGTGCCAGACCTCCCATCCCAACCTCAATAGCCACCCTCTACCCGTCAGTTTATTCCTTTGTAGCCACACCACCTCTCTCAGGAAATATGGGGCCGCATCCTCACGCAGCAACCTAGATTCTGCCGAATCTTCATCAGACAACCACCTGGCCACATACAACAGTTGTCCCGCCAGATAATATAGTTCGAAGTTAGGCAAGCCTATACCCCCCTTCTCGTACGGGTTCTGAAGCTTCCACAGGGCCACCCTATCCCTGGAGTTACCCCACACGAAGCCCCTACACATACTATGAAGTCGTACAAATAGGCTTTTAGGGATCAAATACGGGACGTTCACGAAGAAGTGCAGGAGTCTGGGAAGGACCACCATTTTCAGCAAAGCCGCCCTCCCCATCATGGACAGGGGCAATCTGGACCAGAATGTCATGCTGTTCTTGACCCCCTCTATGGCTTTCTCTGTGTTATGCTTGTGCACCGCCTCAGTCCGGTGGTAAATATTTACCCCCAGGTACCTAAACGTGTCGGTCCGCCATGGTATTGGCAACACAGGCAGCCTCTCCAACGGGACGTCCCTGTACCCGCCCAAAGGGAACAGGCTAGACTTCCTGGGGTTCACTGATATGCCCGAGAGGACAGCGTAATGATCCAGTACTTCCAGTACGTACTGCAGGTTCTCCTCCGGGTAGCGGAGGTACAACAGCATATCGTCCGCATAGAGAGATGTTAAGTGGCTGCCGCTGGCAGTGTTAATGCCCACCTCACCGTATTGTTGCCGCAGGCATATCGCCAGCGGTTCCAGCGCAAGTATATATAACATGGGTGACCAAGGGCATCCCTGCCTGGTCCCCCTGCTAAGCTGCCAGGCATCCGAGACTGTGGCCCCAGTCTTGACCCTAGCCACCGGGCTGCTATATAACAACTGGACCCATCTGATATAACCAGCGCCCATGCCGTATCCCTGCAGGGCCGCTTTCAGCCAAGGCCATCTCACTGAATCGAAGGCCTTGACCGCATCCAGCGACACTACCGCCATCTCGCCCGTGTCATCCTTAGTATGGTCGATAACATGGTGCAGCCTCCTATGGTTATCACTGATATTCCTGCCTGGGACATATCCCGTTTGATCCGGGTGGATCAGCTTGCCAATCACTTTCTTCAACCTGTTGGCCAGCACTGCCGTGAGTATTTTGCTGTCCTGGTTTAGCAAGGACAGAGGTCTATAAGATCCACACTCAACAGCCGGCTTGCCTGGTTTCAGTAATGGGACAATCATGGCCTCACGGAGGGACAACGGGAGTTCTTCCTGTTCGTATGCCTCGTTAAACAAGGCCAGCAGAGGCTGCAGCAGCTCCTGCACGTACACCTTGTAAAACTCACCAGGCAGGCCATCCGCCCCAGGTGCCTTGCACGTGGGGAGGCCCCGGATCACCACCTCCAGCTCATCAGAAGTGATAGGGGCGTCCAGTTCCTCCCGCTCCAGGTCATCTAGGGTGGGCAGACCAATGTCTTCCAGTGTGTTCAGGATGTCCTGGCTCCTGTCCTCCCCAGTGTCCTCATACAAACGTTTGTAGAACCTGAGGAATTCCTCGTTCACCCCATCCTGAGTGTTGCGAAGACCACCGTCCTCACCACAGATCTCATGGATAACCACTCGGGGGGACTCACTCTTGTACAGCCAGGCCAACAGTCTGCCTGGCTTGTCGCCCCCCGCGTGCAGCCTCTCTGTGTATTTCCTATGGTTCAGTCTACATAGTCGGTCCCAAAGAGCGCTGCACGCCACCTGAAGGTCTCTCATCCTAGTCTTGTCTACCTGAGTGGCATTCTCAAGACGAGCCAGGCTCTCCAGTTCCCTTTCGGTGTCCTGAAGCTCCCTCTCGATACCCCCTTGAAGTCCCTTGGATTTAGAGATCGCCACTCCGCGCACCACTACCTTAAAGGCCTCCCACAGAGTTCCAGTAGAACGCACACTACCCGTGTTTATCTCGAAATATTCCCCGATGGCAACCCTCAGGTCCTCTCGGAAACCCTCATCCTGCAGTGCTTCCGCCCGGAGTCTCCATGTGATGACCCGAGGCCTAGGGGGTTGGTGTCGCCACTCTACCACCAGGGGTGAATGGTCCGACAATACTCGAGCCTTGTATTCCGCCTCCACTATTTCGCCCGCTATCTCGGCAGTTCCAAACACATAATCCAATCTCGTATATGAGTCGTATGGCGCCGCATAATGCGAATACTGCCTCTCCGTGGGGTGGAGTCTCCTCCACACATCCACCAGTCTCAAGTCTCCTAGCAATGTCCCGAGCGCCTTGGCCGCCGGCGACATTTTCCCTTTGGTGTCTGCGGACCGGTCAATTTTGGGATCTAAGACACAATTGAAGTCCCCTCCCCACACCATCGCGCCCCCTACCAGGGGGCCAAGTTTGCCATAGAGGGATCTAAAGTAGGTTGCAGTATCATGATTGGGGGCATAAAGGTTGAGGATGTGTACTTCCCTGTTCTCCAGGAGTCCTGTTATCGCCACCATTCTACCCTCCGGGTCCACTATCGAGTCGAGCACCCGGAACGGTACATGCGGCGCCACCCAGGTGATGACCCCTCTAGCATACGCCGAGTACGTGGCACCCACTACCTTGCCCTTCCACTTCCTCGTAACCACCTCCAATTTCTCCCTGGTGAGGTGGGTCTCTTGTAGCAGGGCTATGTCTATCCGCATCCTCTTCAGGTATAGCATGACTTTGTTTCGCTTAAGGTAACTATTGAGGCCTCGGACATTCCAGGTAACTATACGAAGACTATCCGATGCCATCGGTTTGGTCTGTATTCAGCCCCGCCCTCCCCACAATACCCCCTTGGTCTAACACTCCGCCGGCTCTTCCGCCCTTGATCCCCATCCCCCCTCCCTGTTTCCCAACTACACACCACAGCAAACAACCCCTCCCATCCCAACAAAAGCCCAGCTCCATCCCTGGATCTCAGGCCCACCCGCGTCTGGTCTTATCCCGTTTACAAGGAATAGGACCCCGCGGGGCGTCGCCGATCTAACAGCGACCTAACTAACTAGATATATTACTATTGGGGACAAAGGAAGCCTCTTGGAGCTCCCAATCAGGTGACCACGGGTGGGCACGCCCCACGGGCCAGCCAGTCAGTACCACATCATACGCATCACATATCGTACAAATGACTATATTCAAGTCCCAATGTCTCGGCCCCGTTGCCCCAGGCGGCCCAGCCATAAGCTACTTATCTTCCGTAGTCTCTGCCTGGATGCCTGATTCTTGAGGACTGCCCAGCGCGTCTAGCCAGTCCATCGCCTCAGTTGGTGTTTCGAAAAACAGGGATCTGCTTCTGTAGAAGACTTTCAATTTGGCCGTGTAGAGTAGCATATAGCGATGGCCAGCTTCACAAAGTCTCCTTTTCACCGCTCCGAAGTGCATCCGACTCTGCTGTACTTGTAGCGTGTAGTCAGGGTAGGCCGTAATCTTGGCCGATCCTCTGTCAATTGTTCCCCCTTTTCGAAAGAATTCAAGAATCTTTTCGCGATCACGGTAGTTCAGAATTTTCGCGATCACCGGCCGCGGGGGGGCCCCGGGAGGCGGCCTCCTGGTTAGGGCCCTATGAACTCTCTCAACTGCAAACCCCTGGGTCAGTACCCCGCCGGTAATCTCCTGCAAAAGCATGGATTCCACAAATTCCGTAGGGTCTGGCCCTTCAGTTCCTTCAGGTAGGCCCACGATACGGATATTGTTGCGTCTGGCACGTCCCTCCGCCTGCTCCGCTCTGTCCTCCAGGTTGCCCACCCGTTGCACAAGGGCGTGTAGCTCCTTTTTATGAGCAGCGCAATCTGCTGTGTTTGTTCCCGTCTCCTTCTCGATGGCCCCCGCGCGTTCCGAGACCGCCCTCACATCCAGCCTAAGCAGATTCACCTCCTCCTGGACGGCACCGATCTTGAGGTTTAAGCCTTCCTGTAGCTCTTTCATGGCGAGGCCCAGCTTGGTCTCCCATGACACTTTTAAGTCCGCAATCGCCGCCAGCACCTCCTGTATCGTGCCAGGTGACTCCGCGGTCGTCACGGGGGTCTCTTTGATCTTGCCTCCTTCCGCCCCTGGGGGGGACTTGGCGTAAGCCTCCATCGTGGGCTGTTTGGCCTTGGGTTTCACACCTCTCGTGGTCATAATGTTGTATGAGTCGGGCGGGGGCCCGTTCCGCCAGTCACCGAGGGGGAGTCACGCCACCCAAAGTCCAAAGCCTGACCCACCACACCATGGGGCATCCAACACGCCCGGAGCACTCCGACCACCAGGCCCACGGTCCTGTCGTTACAGCCACGTCCGTTCGGCACTCCCGCTCGCTGGGCCACCGTGCGTCCTAGGCGGCGCTCATGTGTTTTAGTCTCCGAGCAAAGTGACGCAAAGGTCCAGCACTCGTGATCGCGACACTGACTTCATGATCCTCGGTGTTCGCAACGTGTCGCCGCCATTTTGTCTTGTCCGCCTGCTCAGGGCTCGTCCCAGTCAATCACAATTATTTCGGTTTCTAAGCCTTCTGAACGTCCCAAACTTTCACAGGATGTAGTGGTGGCATTCACACACCTGGACATCGATTTCCAACGTCGGCCGGCCCCCGTGGACGTACCTCTCCATCAGGATCAAAACAGGATCAGCGGAGCTCCTCCAGAGTGCGACCTCTTACATGGCCGTCCAAGCCACGCCCCTTCTTCTTGTAGACTTATACTTCAAATATGTTCTTACAGTAATTCACTTAGGGCCCACTCCCAGCATATGAAACATATACAAAGGGGAAAACACAGACTTGGAAGAAAACAGTGCTTTCTATGTATGAAGATGATTAGTAAGGTTATCGACACTGTCTTATAGTTCTGTGTTTTTTTTTATTACTGTACTTTCCCTGGATTTGATAATATTTGTACACATTACACTTACACTACTTTCCTTAGGGCATAGTCACGGTATGTGATAGTTGTACATAGGGAAGTAGTAGCTTTGAATCAGAGCAATCATTTCTGTGCATGAAGATAATCAGTTAGGTTACTTCACTTTCCCTGTATATGCTCATATTTGTATGTGTTGTTGTCTGTTTGTGTTTTGTGTGCAGTAATGCAATAATGTAGTAAGTGGGTTTTATTAGGTACTTATTAAATGTTTCACAGTATGCAAAACTCTAATAAGAAAGCATTTATAATTTTAGTATTTAACATGGCAGAATTATTAATATTGCATCTCCATCATGTCTGCTGCACACTATGCCTATGTTACTACATGTGTACCTTAGTATTTTGGAAAAAAACTCATTATACAATGCTATTTGGATTAATGCATTGCTTAATGCACCACACACCTCGTGATATTTATTCCAATGATCCTTGACACTTTTTCTATTAACATTAAAATAAGGATCCCTTGTACAGACTTTTCATGAAAGGTAAATGCACATGTGATGTCATCAGTGATGTCATCAATGACATTTGTGATGTCATCCTTGATTTCCTTGGTATTAGTCTTAGCAGTGCACAGTGGTGGCATGAGTTATGGTTGCTTAGCTTACCATGACTGGCAAATTTCAGGTTTTTTTTGGTTTTACTTGGAACCATAACATCGCTTTAACAAAGTTTTTTCACTGAATTTCATAGGTTTTTAGTAGCGCAACTTAACCATAATGTCCCTTTAACAAAGTTTTTTCATTGAATTCCTATATATGTACATTGGCGCTTGCCGCAATCTGTTCAATATAAGCTTAAGGCTAGCTTTTCAGGATTACTTTTCTGCTTGCGTTTCTTTGCATCTGGACACATGTAAAACAACTCAATGTCTTCATCTTTTTCTGTGGCATAAGCTTTTTCACCTTGATCCCAAGATGTCACTTATCCTTGATACTGCCTTGATGCCTTGTAGAATATCTGCATTCTCTAGTCTCTGCATCTCTTCTATGTACGTCATCTCAGCTCTGTGTGACGCATAGTGGCAGTGGTTGGCGATTTTACCATTCGTCCTTGCCACTTAGTGGCTCTACTTCTTCAGGAATCTCATTCAAATGGCCATCATATTTTCTTGTATGCAAATGTTTTTCTCAATGGGAACCTTGCCTCTAGGAGTCTCTTGGCTGTTGGTATTTTCACTGGGACTGCACAGAGTCCATACTCTGCTCTTTGTCGATTCAACTGTTCCGTGTATGTCTCATATTTCGGCTTCCAATGTACAGGTAAAAGGGACGGTACAGTCAATATAGGCAATATAGGTGAAGTCGTTGAGGTGGGGGTACTTGGCCCAAGCACTTTCTCACGGACAGCTTGCTATGAGAGAAAATGGACAAACACCCGAGCTGTATATCTGACATGTCCCAATACGATAGTCAGGCAGGGTCAGGCAATTACTGAACCTCACACACACACCTGACTTCCATTACATTTCCCCACACAGATAAAAGGCAGAGTAGGAAAGCACACTGTGAACAAGGCAAAGCACACGGAGAAGCAGCAGTTACAAGATGGCAGTTTAACATGAGCTGGAAGATGGCAAAACAGAAAGAGATCGAAGGAGGGAAGTGTCCTTGAACTTTTTGATGCAGAACTGTTACTTTCACAAAACCTTAAGAATAGAAAGCGTAAGACCAGGAAACCAGGTTGAAGAATCCTACATTGTATGTCAGAGGTACCCGAGGCTCTTCCCCATCGATAATGAAGGCCGGGAGAATCGCCTACTGCCGTGGTACTGTGCTTGGCTCCTACAACAAAGTAGCGCCAGCGAAATCCACCTACCAGTGAGTTGGGGAGGCCAATACCAGATCGGTCTGTGTTGAAGCCAAGGTTGCAAACAGCAACATTTTTATGGTGAATGCTGAAGCGAATAGTGTATGTAACTCATGTGATAACCAACGCAAGTAAAATTGGGCAACAGATGAGTGATTGAACTTTGAAACCAAGATACGATACTTTAGACAGAGTGGTCCGGCACCCTGTGCTTGCTCATTCGAAGGTCTCTGTAAGGTGGCAAAAGCGAAAGAGTGACAAAGAATTGTGAATCAAAGTCATCAATGTAAATAAAGTAAAGAAAGTTGATGACAAAGTAGATAAAGTTGGTCCAAGCCTGAACGAGGGAGATCAGCTGAAAACTTTAGGCTATAGCAAAGTTTGTGATAAAGCAAATTAAAATTGGTCCGAGCCCGGCAGAGGGAGATTGACTGAATATGTGTCAGATCTGAGCCCAGCAGAGGGCGATCCAGGGTGAACCGTGAATTAACCAGGCAATTGGATACTTGAATTGGAGACATGAAAATCCTACTAGCATTGTAGTAGAGGGGATCTGAGTCTGGCTGAGGGGGATCCGAGGTGAATAGTGAATCACCTGAGAAATTGAGTGCGTGTGAAATCCTGAGAGGAAAATAACGTATTGTTTGTTTATCGCATCAGGCCCTGCGAAAGAAGAGACTTTGAAAGACAAAGAGACTTGGGCAGGGAAGGCCCTGATGCTAATGCTAAACTCAAGCGTGCCACCAGGTCGCATGCTGAAAACATGGGGAAGGGAGGCCAACAGTCTGAATATCCTGACATATCCTTTCTTTGGCTCTTCTTTCTTTTAAATAACATTGTTTCCCACATAGTTAGTAAGTAAAGGTAAGGATTGGCAATAGTTTTTTCTAGTATAGTCCCTTTTATTTGACAGAATACCACTAGGACTGCATTATTATTATTTGCTGGTCGTAGCTTGCTCCCATTTTAGATTTAGGATTAGGTAGGCTTTTTTCAAACCCTTTTTGAAGTTCAATAAACAAAAACCCTTGAACTGTGGTCACTTGTGTCTGTCTTACTGTTGATAGCATGCCGTCCTTAAAATGCACCTGACTCACCTCCTACCACCTACCTCCTACCTGCTGGCACCCACGTATGCACTGCCAACTTCCTCTATCCCTTCGAAGTCCAGCACCATACTGCATTTCTTCTTCCAGGCAGTGAGGGCCAGTGGCCCCATGTTAGGAAAGATTTCCCAAAGGTGCAATTTTCCCTCCATTTGTGCAACCCCCAAACATTTTGATTTTGTTTGGAGTACCGAACCTGACTTTTTCTAGTAAAGCACAGCCTTTAGCTGCACTCCTTTGGGCTTTCGCTCATTTGTTAAGGGGAAACCAACACGTTCTTCAGGCTGTCAGTACTGGGAAACTATGTTTCCCTTAGTCTTCAACTTTGTTGCTATTTCTTGGTAACTTTTTATCTGTGCCAAGTACCTTACAGTACCGTGCATAGAGGTCGTTTTGTTTTATGGCCCTAGCCACCCTCTAAGGATTTTTTAGTGTTTGTACAAGTGTGCTTAGGATGAACTGGTGGCAGCAGTTTACTTATAAAGTTATTTTACTTTTTTTTATGGACCATACTGCATTTACCATGTTTGGCCTAAGATTGTGGCCAGTGCCGAAAATGGCCATGCCACAAAGTCTTTTGTTCTGTCCTTTGGCCCTTTTGTACCTTTGCCTTCCCCCAGGTTGAGCAGATTTGGGTATTCCTTATTTGGGCATGCAGCCTCCCGCGAAAATCACAACTTTCGCGGGCGAATGTCACATGTGCTAGCGCCCAGGAAGTGGGTTGCGACTGTCTGGTCCTCACTCACACTACTGGTGCCAGTATGTCTAGTTGGCCTGAATGACTGGAACCACTGTGGGACCGTCCGGCTTGCATGCAAGAGAGCAGATCTTCCATTGGCTATCTGAGATTTGAGCGCAAACTGAATCCTGGATAAGTGAAGGGGCTCTGCATCCATTCCATGTAGATCTACTGAGGTTCACACCGAACCTCATAAGGAGCCAAGTATCCTTAACAAGAAAGCAGGCTTGAGGAACTGCCAGTGATGTGCTTGGAAGGTTTGGCACCCTGACAGTGCCGTTGTCCCATCGGACTCCTGTTTCTTCATCGTACCAAGAAAACCTGAAAGGGTGCTTCACCCCTTTGGAGTAATGGGAACAACTACTCTCGTCTTCTCCTGCTTACCCTTGAAAAGAGCTTCTTCGGAAGTGTTCCTGGGCCATCCAGTGAACTGACCAGCTCAACCCAGGGTATCAGACAGGAATGCCGCCAAATTGAGACTCGAGATTCTGGGATTCGCTAGCTTGAGGTCCTGAGCCCTCTCCCGCCAAAACTTGTCCTAGGTCCTCTAGGTCGTGATTTACTAGAGTGCGCAACACTGCAAGCATTTGCAGACCCTGCATCGCCCCGCTGTGGCGACCATCGCTGAAAGTGCCTGTAGTTCTTGCCTATCATGTCCTGAGACGTTCTGCACTGGAACTATCCTTCTTTTTCCTTCAAGGGCTGAGAAAAAGCAAACACCCGGTCACGCACGATCTTCCGGTACCGCAGCCACTGAGAGCTGGAGCATCCCAAAACTGGAATGTGAAAATCAACCAAGGTAAGTGGACTAGACTGCCAAAGTTTGGTCTGGGCTGTGTTGATGGTTGGTGAGTACTTTCCTAACTTACCGGTGGCCCCCTGGCACATCCATTCTCTTTTACGCGCGAATGTCCCTTAAAATATACTCACCTTGGCTGGGATAGCCTGCATTCCCCAGCTATTTCCAAACTCTGAAAGTCCCTCTATCTGAAAGAGTAGACCCTTTTTTAGGAATAGGAACTTGTTCTTCATCACCTCAATCCCCTTCCTGAGCAGCAACAGCCCCCAGAAGAGAACCCGCTTTTTTGTTTTCTAACGACCATGCATTGTTAATGCACAACTGTACTTTGAGCATTTGGCTCCTCTCTTCGTAGGGCTAGACTACATAAGTTAGGGACTGTTGATGGACTGCTTAAACTGATATCTTTGTTCATTTAACCCCTATCTGTTACAGGTTGTGGTTATTTTCTCCCCCCATCATCAGCCTTAGGATAATCGCATTATTGTATATATGTTAGATAGTGAATGATTGTGTGTGGTATTATTTCTTCATAACTGTGGTTTAATTGTGTTTTGATTATAAGGCCTATAATAAATTCTGGCAGATGGCATTCCAGATGGCTGTCCTGTGCCGCCCAGTGGTCTTCCGCTGCCGACTGCCATGAAGTTCCTCACAGTGGGCAATGACCTCATCTGTGGGGACCACCAGTTCCCCCTCACTGAATTTGGGTTTGTGCAGGCGATGTTCTCCTGGGATAATATTGCTTCTTTACAGGAATGGATGACTGCTGTAAGTGGAGATATTAAATGGATTGTGTTTTTCAAAATGTTTGCTGTAATGCTTCCCGTTCCGGCAATGACGCAATTTCCGTTGGTGCTATTAGTGCTGGGATTGCCGGCTGTAGTGCTTTAAGCTCTGTTTACTCGACAGAAACCCTTATTTCGGCGCAGTTTCTGTCAGCCGCTAATAGCGTTACCGCTGGAGTCAGGGGCTTATTCATGCCAGGCTGTGATGCAGTGATAATGCTGCCCCATGACCCAGCGGTAACACTATTTCCGCTCGTTGGAAATTGTGCTGGATTACCGCCCAATTTGTGATGAGGCACATCATTTTGCAATCCTGCCGTTTATATATATGAAAAGTGCTTGAGATTTGTTTTATGTTTAATCCCATGTGAAGGGGGTGGGGTGACAGAGGTGGAGACTGTTTGTGAGGAATCAATTTCTGGGGTACCAGTGGTCCACGGATGAATATTGGTTTCTAAACCATCAATCAGCCCCACACCTCTAGTACAGCAGAAGGGATCCGTACAGATTGAAAACACAAGCAAAATATAAACCTCTTTGTCCAATTTTGGTAACGTGGATGGAACGGCAGGCTTATCTCCGCAAGATGATGGATCGTTGATTAGTTGCAACACAGTAAAAATTCAATTATTACCCCATGATAAAAGGGACTGTTCAGTCAAGGTTGTTTAAAATATCTACTTTGTTATTATCACACCAGACAGTTCTAGCACACTACAAAATACAATTGACCCTGTAAAGGAATGCATGGGAGAGACAGTTTCAAAGAAGGAAAAGGGATGCACTCTGGATACTGACAGGAGGGTAGTCAGCATAGTAAATAATTGCAATAGGTCAAGGATACTTTTTTTCAACACAAAGGGCGCAATGGGTTGTTTGTTTATCCAACGCTGATTGGAAGTTATTTATTGAATTAGGGTCTCGAGGAAAATAGTTCAAAATAGTACTCTTAATTGAGGTCGAAGTCAAGGTAGTCAAAGTCAAGGTATAGTCTTGATTCATAAGGGAAGAATGCTTTTGTGGCACACCCTTAGACACACCCTTAGGCGTGGATTCATTCAACTCGCCAAATGTTGGAATATTAGTGACCTGACCCACACGGTTGCTGATCATCCTTTGGAAAAATGCTTTGTTTATCGAAAAATGCAATGCCTCCCCTCCTCGGGGGCATAGCAAAGATCGATCTATTTATCCACACCAGATTTTCTTTTGGGACATTTAGGTCATCCATTTCAGGGGCTCCAAAGTCCATCCCCTTGACCGTACTCTTCAAGTTATAGGCTTTCCTCATAATGTTTAACACAGTTTGTGTGTTTAGGACTTAGTAAGACTAGACTGTTGTCCTACGTACACTTGGCAGTTAACACTTTACAAGCCAAGTTATCAGATCATACGCACAAGAAGGGGAAGTCATGTGGGAGAGCTAATAACAAAGATCGTATATCAGCAGTCCCCTTACTGCATTCAAAGTTCCTTTACTTACTGAGACTAAACTGATAGACTCCTGTCCATTCCAACGTGCATAGGTACTCCACATATTTGTGATGAAGTCTTAAGAGTGGCAGTCTGTTTAGCAAACAGCCAGGTCCCAGGTCAAAGGGAAAGATCATAAGTCAAACCCCACGGTCCCTGGGAGCGGCGTTCGTAAAATGTGTCCTTGCCTCATCTAAGGCTGGTGCAGAGAATTCCTGTGTCACCACTTACTTTGTAGCGGTCCAGTTTGTGTATACCCAGGGATTGTTGCTGCTGTGCTCAACTCCGTAGAGCGAGGTCTCCCGCAGTTACAGCTTACTGCTAACTGCCAACTGCGGAAGCAAGGTCCACTTAACACTCCACTTTGTGCACCCGCTTCGCAGGGCGGATGCGATTTTATGCCGGTGGAGGGGGGCGGGGTTTATCCACCCACACGGATTCTCCTGGTAAATTAAAGGAGAACATTCCCTTCAGTTGCTACTGTTGCCTTCCTGTCTCGTCGCTGTTTCAAACTTTGGAAGCAATTTGTTCACCGGCAAATCCAATAGCAAGAATAGCAAAGACACTTTACACTCTGCCAACTGCGGAAACAAGGTCCACTTAACCCTCCACTTCGCGCCAATGGGTTGTAAAATGGCACTTTTGGCCTTCAGAGTAGGACCAGCGGAACAGAACCACAATGGACCTTGTGCTGTAGGAGTTCTTGGTGCTCTACAGGCTTAAGTCAGTTTGAGGGCACTTTTCAGCTTATGCGACAGAGTTCAAGGCGGGAGACAGCTGAGGGTATCAGGCAGCAGGCAGTTTGGCGAATGAGCGCAGCTGGATGGATGGCTACAGGCTGGCCTACACAGTGGCTCTGGGTCAGGAATCATTGCCTCAGTGCTGGTCGGAGGTTCTGAAGCACTGGTCAAGTTGTCTCGGATGGCTTTAACGACTGCTGCATACCAACAGTCAGAGGAGCAGTCAGTTGCAGTTCGAGGGGCTTCACTGGCTCGAAAATGGCCTTTAAGGCGGACGTTGATAGATGCTTGCCGATGCACTCCTGCTAGCTTCTTCACTGGGCTTGTGTCGTCCTTTAAGGTGGGTGGCCCAAAGCTGAGGAGAGTGTTTCAGGCAGTTGCCTTGCACTTGGTTTGGTTCAGAGACTCTTTGGCACTGCCCACCTTGGAAGCTTGCTGCAGAGCCTAGCTAGGCATGCTGTGTGCTCGCTGGGTAGCAGTTCTGGACTGCTGGAGGGTCCTCTGGGTTCGGTATCTCCCTCTGTTCACTGGGAGATGATTTGGGGAGGGATCTTGCTATCCTCTTGGAGGTCCTGGCCTTCCTTCACTGGTGGATGATGTAAGGCAGATGGTACCTTTAGCGTGTGTCCAATGAGGAGTTCTTCCTTCTGCTTCTGGTGAAGCCTTCAGATGACCTGCCAAAAGAGGGTCTCAGTCCATTTTTAAAGCCAAATGGGCCACAGTCATTGGTGTAGGCAAAGCCTACCTTAATGAACCAATCCTGGATCCCCATCAAAAATCTCCTGAATGTGTGAAGTCATAACCAGAGTGCTTTGCAACAGAAACGGCAATGGGGTGAAAACATGTAATACTAAGTCCCACCCATCTTCCTGTCTGTTGTGGATCAAAGGGTTTCTCTGGTTAATGGAGCTCTATGACATTCCTGATTAAAGCTGATGGTCTCTCATGAAGCTGTGGCGAGACCAGACTTTCTGGCTCTATCAAACCACATACTTGTACCTTCTGAATGGGGTGCCCCTGTGGGGATGACTACTGCAAACATGCAGTCTCAGACATGACATTTCACTGTCACTAGATACTGAGGGTGGGAGCTGGCATCAGGTTGACACAGTGCATATAAAAAGGTGTTGGGCTTTCCTGTCTACTTTGTTAGCCTCTGCAGCTAGGCCCCATGTGGGCCTGTTTAAATTAAACTCTGATTAGTATGTGAATGCTGCAACAAGCTACAGGGCTTAACATAGGACAGGGCGGATCCATGGAGCCTTTGTTAATTATAAGGCTGGCCATGGCAGGGAGATGGTATGGCCCTCCCCCTTCTGGAGATGCATTGTGTGCTTCACCTGTCAGAGCCCAACTAAATATAACAGGGGTGACTGTGCCTGTAGGCTGTGACCACCCAGAGTACATGGGTCTCTGTGTATGTCATGCGGTCAGCATAGGAAAATGTGTGCATATTAGCCCCATACATTTTCCGGAGGTTGAGCTACCATCATTCAATTTCATTTGAATTTCAAAAAAGGCTAGGTGAGCACACTGCCACTGTACTGATGGTTGAATTCCTCACGTGCTCCCAGCCTCAACATGTGAACCACCACCCTAATAAGGGTCTGGTTTGTCATCAATGCGAAAGTACCGGCTTAGGCCATCTGCATTTCCATGCTGGGAGCCTGGCTTGTGCTGGATGTCCATATCTAATCCCTGTAGGGATATGGCCCAATGCAAAAGCTTAGGGTTCTCCCTGTGCATTGCCATCAACCATTGAAGAGGCCGGTGGTCTATCTGGATATTAAACATGACCCAAAGATGTAGGGTTTCAGCTTCTTTACGCCCCACACGACTGTGCAAGCTTCTTTTTCAATGACAGGCCCGTTAATTTTCTTTTTTGTCAATCACCTCCTAATGTAGGCGACAGGTTGCTCCACCCCTTGAGAGTTCAGCTGTGCTAATACTGCTCCAATCCCATAATCACAGGTATCTGTCTGGATAATGAACTCCTGAACATAGTCTGGCACTTTCCAATCTGGGCCCCTGCACAATCCATCCTTCAAATCCTGAAAGGAGGTTTGACAGGACGGAGGTCCAAGTTACCTTCTTCAGCATTCTCTTGGAAGTTACATCATTCAGGGGCATGGCAATGGTCCCACACCCCTTGATGAATGAACGGTAGTACCCGGTGAGACCTTGAAAGGCTCCCACCTGCATCTGTGTGGTGGGGATGTCCCAATCCTTCACAGCCTGTACCTTCGCTTTGAGAGGTTCTTACCTCCACCGACCAGGTGGCCTAGGTAAGTCACTGTGTCCTGCGTTATCTGGCACTTTGTGGCCTTGATAGTCACACCTGCATTCTGCAGTGCCTGAAGCACTTGTTTCAGGTGGGATTAGCGATCCTCCCAGGTGTGGCTGAACACAGTAATGTTGTCTAAATAGGCGACACTGACGTTTTCCAGTCCAGACAGAAAATGTATAACCATCAGCTGAAAAGTGGCAGAGGCATTCTTCAATCCGAAGGGCATCACAGGGAACTGATCATGTCCTTCTGGGGTTGAGATTGCTGAACTCTCTCTTGCTCCATCTATCAAGTCGAACTGCCAGTACTCTTCCGTGAGGTCAAAGGTACTCATGTACTTGGCAGCACCAAGCTTGTCAATGAGCTCATCTGCCCAAGGAATGGGATCATCATCTGTATTTTGGACAGAAATTCGCCCCCTGTAGTCCACACAAAAGCAAACTTCAGTAATACCACTACTGGTCTTTTTACGGACCAGTACCACTGGGCTAGCCCAAGGGCTATGGAATGGCTCTATCACTCCTATTGACAACATCTTGGAAATGTCCTTCTTGATGGTGTCCTTGACCTTATTGGACATCCGGTGAATCCTATTCTTCACTGGCTTACTATCTCCAGTGTCCACATCATGGGTGCACCAATCTGCACAACCTGGAGTCAGCAAAAACAGACCTGCAATCTGTCCCAGTAAATGTGGACAGTCTGTCAGTTGCTGTTCTGACAGGTCCATTGCAAGGTTGACAGCTTCAACTGACCCATCTCTGGCTTCTGCAGTAGGTCTGGGAGGGGATCAATCTTCTCCTTGGTCTCTCCATCAGCCACTAATGCCATGACCAAGTCATCCCGACTATAATGGGATTTTAGCCGGTTGACGTGAAAGACCCTTCACATCTGTTTAGGTCTTTTCACGTCAATGAAATAGTTCACCTCACTGACCTTTTCCAGCACATGGTAAGGCCCAGTCCACTTGTCTTGAATGACATGGTTTTTGACAGGCTCAATTATCCACACCCACTGGCCTGGAGAATAGACTGTCACTGTGGCCTACTGGTTCTGCCAGTGCTTCATCAGCTCCTGACTGGCCTTTAGGATTTTCATCAACTGTCCCATGTAGTTTGCCAATTTAGACCGAAGGACAAGCACATAGTCCACCAACTCTAGCGTAGGGGATGAGAGGTTGCCCTCCCATCCCTCTTTCACCAGAAATGATTGATTGGTTCAGGTCCCCGTCTTCAGAGAGTTGGTGGCCAGGCCTTCCCAGTGGCGGCTAGTAAACTATGGAATAATCTTCCACTTAATTTAAGATAGACCGAGAATCACTTGCGTTTCCCTCATCTGCTCAAAAGTGTGCTCTTCTGTTAAGCCTTGGATAGTTGTGACTGTGCTGTGTACGTCCTTGCGCCAAGATACCCTCAGGTGAATGTGTGCATTATAAATTCAGCTAACATAACATAACATAAATGAGGGGTTCTCTTGCAGGGTATCCGAACAGAAGCATAAATGGGCTAAACCCTACTCCATTCTGTGGCACCTCCCTTTAGACAACTAATCTCGGAAAAAGAATCCAGAGGATACAAACATGGTATCAAAGGATTTTATTCAACCCGATACAAATTTTAAATATATGAATTTTAATCATGAATTAATCATAGCACTCATAACAATTTTACATAGCAGGAAAAATTGAAAACACACAGTGTTACATACAATTCATATCATTCGTCCACATACGTCCGTCAGACATTCATCCATTAAAACCCAACAATGACAAATATAGGCTAAAACCTTTATAAAAGTCATAACAATCAATTAATTATTGTCTTCATTATAAAATAAGTATACAATCAATATATAAAACCACAATCAATTCCACAAGTGTTCAAGGGTTGCGATGGGTCACATTAGTTCCAAGGTCGACCTCTTCTCTAGTCTCTTTGTGGAGGACTCTTAGCACCCTTCCATCCTCTCCAATTTTGCAATGAATTAGACATTGCAGGATTGAACATCCATCACTACTTGGCTGACAGCTGTGCAGCTCAGATTCTTTGGGACGCCGCCACTGGTGCAGCAGTTTTTTCCTGTTATTAATATCAGGAACTCCTAGTAGTTCATCTTTGTTTTTGAAGAATGTATTTCATCTCCTGATGAAGCCATTACTCAATTAAAGCTAATACGTCGAAACTGGTTGAGAGACTAGAGATGAGGTCGACCTTGGAACTAATGTGACCCATCGCAACCCTTGACCACTTGTGCAATTGATTTTTGTCTTTTATATTGATTGTATACTTATTTTATAATGAAGACAATAATTTAATTGATTGTTATGACTTTTATAAAGGTTTTAGCCTATATTTGTCATTGTTGGGTTTGAATGGATGAATGTCTGACGGACGTATGTGGACGAATTATATGAATTGTATGTAAAACTGTGTGTTTTCAATTTTTCCTGCTATGTACAATTGTTATGAGTGCTATGATTAATTCATGATTAAAATGCATATATTTAAAATTTGTATCGGGTTGAATAAAATCCTTTGATACCCTGTTTTCAAAATTGTATCCTCTGGATTATTTTTCCGAGATTAGTTGTTATACTAATACCCTGACCCAGAGTGTGGGGTACCTCCCTTTAGACAAACAGAAGGCATTGCAGGAGAATATCCCATTTCCTCCTCAGGTGCTCTTCCAAGTCACTTATCATGTCTTTTAGGGTCTTGTTGAACCGTTCAACAAGCCAGTTTATTTGTGGATGTAAGTATGTTGATCCGGTAGGTGACTCCACACTCTTCCCACATAGCCTTAACATACACAGATATGAAGTTTGATCTCCTGTCAGAAATAGCTGCCTTGGGGAATCCAACACGGGAGACTGACAGCCTCAGGGTACCTTGTGGCGTGGTCTACCACCACCATGATGTATCCGTTCCCGGGCTGGTTTGAGGATCCAAAGGACCCACAATTTCCATGCCTATTCTCTCTAAGGGCTGCCCAACCATGGATAGTGGAATGAAGGGTGCCTTTGTGGCACCACCTGACTTGCCAGAAGCTTGACAAGTCGGGCATGACCGTACAAATTACTTAGAAATTTACGCAGAACTGCGACCAGTAAAACTGCATAGAGTGCAGTGACCTAGCACCTGGAAGGATGAGTTGTGTGTGTGTTTGACTGGGGTGGAGCTTGGGGTGGAATGTGGTGAGGGGCCTGGAACCTAGGTGTCATGAGTTACACAATATAGATTTCTTAAATAATGTATTTTATGATTCAGGTGGGGATGTTTATAAATGTATGTTTGAATAGAATGTTGTGCTCACTAACAGAACGGTGCTTGATCACCCCTGTTTCCGTCTAGCGTTGTACATCCCTAAATTATACAAGTTGTTTTAAAGCATATGTATTTCTGCAGAGTGGATGTGTAATGGAGTGTATGTTTTAATGTTGATGTGTATGTTTTGGTGATACATGCATGAAGTCATTGTGGGGAGTGATGTGAGTGTGTATATGTGTGCATGTTGAGGTTTGACATGCAGGAAGTTATTTGTAGAAGTGTTGATGTATGTCTGTGATTAAAATGTAGCACGCATGCAGTTATGGATAGTGGATCACATGCTGGCCAGGTGTGGAGCCATAGTGCACATCTGTGGTGAACCTAGAGTTGTAAAGAGATGTGAAACCTTTAGACCCAGAGTTGTAGGGCATCTTAGTGGATATGAGTACAACAGCAGATTTATTAGAGGATTAGTCAGATGCTTTTGAGTTCAGTATTAGATTCTATTGGAGCGTTCTTACGGGGTGAATCCCTGTGTGGATAGTTTGTAGGTGTACATGGGACACTAAGATACTAGAATACTGATCAAACATGTCTGAGTCTATATGTGTTGGGGAGGGCACCATGCAATGGTAGGGTGTAAGGCAGGAAAGAGTGAGGGTGCCCACGTCTGTCTCTAGTGCAGTTGATGAATCACTTAGAGTGGTGTTTTAGGAGCAATGGTTGTAGTTCCTGTTTTAAGGTCTGTGTGCCAGGTTGTGCCCACTTTGAGCGGTAGGATAGGCGTTTTCCTTTGGCACACCTTATTTGAGCTTTAGCTTTGTAGTTTTTGGGCACACAGAGTTATATGCCAGTGTAGTTGAGTTCATGTGTTTGAGTTAGAGTCAGGTGGCATGTGCACATCCTTTAAGCCAGTTGAAGTGTTAGACACTGGCAAGTGATTTTAGGGGAGTGATGTTTATTTACCAATTAAAAAAATATATATATAGCGCAAGCACTTATTTTTCAACTTTTTGTGCTTGTGTGAAGTCTCCACACAGTATTTAGAGTCTGTGCATTTCCCTATGCACCACGCCGTCTGTTATTGCGTGATTGCGCCACTGTATAATGGGCTCTTTGTGTTGTGAGTCACTTTCCTGTCTTTTTATTTCTTTTGTGTGTTGGAGAGAGGTCGTGTTAGTGGTACTTAGTGGTGGTGTTTATTGGTCTTTTCTAAAGGAGTGTGAGTTATTTTGAAACCTCCCATGTGTTTGTGATGAGTTATTTGTGAAGACTCTAAAGGATTTTTGGATGATAGAGTGTTTGCTTGCGTGCAGTGACGGGCGTGCTCTATACTGTGGGTGAGGTTGTGCCTAGACGTGGCAGGTGTAGGGTTTTGGCATGGCAGGCCCTTACGGAAGGAGCAAGGTTCTGTATAGGTGAAAATGTTAGTGTTGTCTATTTGCTCACAGAGAGCAGTGTGTGCTCGGGGATGGCAGCCCTGAGGTTCTGCAGGGCAGACCAGGACTAAAGGAGTTATAGTTCTTCTGTAGGTTTATAATCCTCAAGTGCATGTGGAGAGTCTTTTCGTTTTCTTATTTTGAGGACGGAGATGTGTAGTGACCTAGAACCTGGGAGGATGAGCTGTGTGTGGATGGAGTGGAGCTCGAAATGTGGTGAGGGGTCTGGAACCCATGTATAACCTAGTTTTACAATGCTAGCGGGCGCCCCTCTCTCGAAAGAACAGACTTGATAACCTGTTCAGTGGTTATTAACCACTTGAGAGTTTGCAGCCACTGCTTTTACTCACTGTGCCGTTCACAGATGGGAAATATCCATTTGCATATCAGTCTTTGTCCTGCCCAGGGGCAGTCCAGCACCGAAATGCAATGGCAATTCCAACCTGAACGAGAGTACCACCAGCAACCCCATACACGTGTTTCACCCTTGTTGGGGATCATCAGTGAGGTGAAGCTGATGCCTCTCTAAGCACAGTGAGAGGGAGACCACGTCTGGTTGCCCCCAGGAGACCTAGGGTTACCAATCCCAGGTTCCTTGAAAAATAGTTTTACAATGGTAGCGGGCGCCCCTCTCTCGAAAGAACAGACTTGATAACCTGTTCAGTGGTTATTAACCACTTGAGAGTTCGCAGCCACTGCTTTTACTCACTGTGCCTTTCACAGATGGGAAATATCCATTTGCATATCAGTCTTTGTCCTGCCCAGGGGCAGTCCAGCACCGAAATGCAATGGCAATTCCAACCTGAACGAGAGTACCACCAGCAACCCCATACACGTGTTTCACCCTTGTTGGGGATCATCAGTGAGGTGAAGCTGATGCCTCTCTAAGCACAGTGAGAGGGAGACCACGTCTGGTTGCCCCCAGGAGACCTAGGGTTACCAATCCCAGGTTCCTTGAAAAATAGTTTTACAATGGTAGCGGGCGCCCCTCTCTCGAAAGAACAGACTTGATAACCTGTTCAGTGGTTATTAACCACTTGAGAGTTCGCAGCCACTGCTTTTACTCACTGTGCCTTTCACAGATGGGAAATATCCATTTGCATATCAGTCTTTGTCCTGCCCAGGGGCAGTCCAGCACCGAAATGCAATGGCAATTCCAACCTGCACGAGAGTACCACCAGCAACCCCATACACGTGTTTCACCCTTGTTGGGGATCATCAGTGAGGTGAAGCTGATGCCTCTCTAAGCACAGTGAGAGGGAGACCACGTCTGGTTGCCCCCAGGAGACCTAGGGTTACCAATCCCAGGTTCCTTGAAAAATAGTTTTACAATGGTAGCGGGCGCCCCTCTCTCGAAAGAACAGACTTGATAACCTGTTCAGTGGTTATTAACCACTTGAGAGTTCGCAGCCACTGCTTTTACTCACTGTGCCTTTCACAGATGGGAAATATCCATTTGCATATCAGTCTTTGTCCTGCCCAGGGTCAGTCCAGCACCGAAATGCAATGGCAATTCCAACCTGAACGAGAGTACCACCAGCAACCCCATACACATGTTTCACCCTTGTTGGGGATCATCAGTGAGGTGAAGCTGATGCCTCTCTAAGCACAGTGAGAGGGAGACCACGTCTGGTTGCCCCCAGGAGACCTGGGGTTACCAATCCCAGGTTCCTTGAAAAATAGTTTTACAATGGTAGCGGGCGTCCCTCTCTCGAAAGAACAGACTTGATAACCTGTTCAGTGGTTATTAACCACTTGAGAGTTCGCAGCCACTGCTTTTACTCACTGTGCCTTTCACAGATGGGAAATATCCATTTGCATATCAGTCTTTGTCCTGCCCAGGGGCAGTCCAGCACCGAAATGCAATGGCAATTCCAACCTGAACGAGAGTACCACCAGCAACCCCATACACGTGTTTCACCCTTGTTGGGGATCATCAGTGAGGTGAAGCTGATGCCTCTCTAAGCACAGTGAGAGGGAGACCACGTCTGGTTGCCCCCAGGAGACCTAGGGTTACCAATCCCAGGTTCCTTGAAAAATAGTTTTACAATGGTAGCGGGCGCCCCTCTCTCGAAAGAACAGACTTGATAACCTGTTCAGTGGTTATTAACCACTTGAGAGTTCGCAGCCACTGCTTTTACTCACTGTGCCTTTCACAGATGGGAAATATCCATTTGCATATCAGTCTTTGTCCTGCCCAGGGGCAGTCCAGCACCGAAATACAATGGCAATTCCAATCTGAACGAGAGTACCACCAGCAACCCCATACACGTGTTTCACCCTTGTTGGGGATCATCAGTGAGGTGAAGCTGATGCCTCTCTAAGCACAGTGAGAGGGAGACCACGTCTGGTTGCCCCCAGGAGACCTAGGGTTACCAATCCCAGGTTCCTTGAAAAATAGTTTTACAATGGTAGCGGGCGCCCCTCTCTCGAAAGAACAGACTTGATAACCTGTTCAGTGGTTATTAACCACTTGAGAGTTCGCAGCCACTGCTTTTACTCACTGTGCCTTTCACAGATGGGCAACCAGACGTGGTCTCCCTCTCACTGTGCTTAGAGAGGCATCAGCTTCACCTCACTGATGATCCCCAACAAGGGTGAAACACGTGTATGGGGTTGCTGGTGGTACTCTCGTTCAGATTGGAATTGCCATTGTATTTCGGTGCTGGACTGCCCCAGGGCAGGACAAAGACTGATATGCAAATGGCTTTCCCATCTGTGAAAGGCACAGTGAGTAAAAGCAGTGGCTGCGAACTCTCAAGTGGTTAATAACCACTGAACAGGTTATCATGTCTGTTCTTGCGAGAGAGGGGCGCCCGCTACCTTTGTAAAACTATTTTTTAAGGAACCTGGGATTGGTAAGCCTAGGTCTCCTGGGGGCAACCAGACGTGGTCTCCCTCTCACTGTGCTTAGGGAGGCATCAGCTTCACCTCACTGATGATCCCCAACAAGGGTGAAACACGTGTATGGGGTTGCTGGTGGTACTCTCGTTCAGATTGGAATTGCCATTGTATTTCGGTGCTGGACTGCCCCTGGGCAGGACAAAGACTGATATGCAAATGGATATTTCCCATCTGTGAAAGGCACAGTGAGTAAAAGCAGTGGCTGCGAACTCTCAAGTGGTTAATAACCACTGAACAGGTTATCATGTCTGTTCTTGCGAGAGAGGGGCGCCCGCTACCTTTGTAAAACTATTTTTTAAGGAACCTGGGATTGGTAAGCCTAGGTCTCCTGGGGGCAACCAGACGTGGTCTCCCTCTCACTGTGCTTAGAGAGGCATCAGCTTCACCTCACTGATGATCCCCAACAAGGGTGAAACACGTGTATGGGGTTGCTGGTGGTACTCTCGTTCAGATTGGAATTGCCATTGTATTTTGGTGCTGGACTGCCCCTGGGCAGGACAAAGACTGATATGCAAATGGATATTTCCCATCTGTGAAAGGCACAGTGAGTAAAAGCAGTGGCTGCGAACTCTCAAGTGGTTAATAACCACTGAATAGGTTATCATGTCTGTTCTTGCGAGAGAGGGGCGCCCGCTACCTTTGTAAAACTATTTTTTAAGGAACCTGGGATTGGTAACCCTAGGTCTCCTGGGGGCAACCAGACGTGGTCTCCCTCTCACTGTGCTTAGAGAGGCATCAGCTTCACCTCACTGATGATCCCCAACAAGGGTGAAACACGTGTATGGGGTTGCTGGTGGTACTCTCGTTCAGATTGGAATTGCCATTGTATTTCGGTGCTGGACTGCCCCTGGGCAGGACAAAGACTGATATGCAAATGGATATTTCCCATCTGTGAAAGGCACAGTGAGTAAAATCAGTGGCTGCGAACTCTCAAGTGGTTAATAACCACTGAACAGGTTATCATGTCTGTTCTTGCGAGAGAGGGGCGCCCGCTACCTTTGTAAAACCATGTATAACCTAGTTTCCAGGGATGACGATTGGGGAGAAAAAATAGCCAGAGGGAGTAGAAGCGTGTTGCCGCCTCTCCCTACGTACCTTCCTCCCTGTAACTGGAACAATAAAGCAAGTTTACCTTTTATACACATCTGGCTCTGGAGGGATTCCTGCTTACTATCTGATGATTCCTGCCATGCAAGATACTACACAACCGGGCCGATGTCTTAGTCACTCCGAAGTAACCTGCTAAAGGAATCTGGTGAGCCAAATCCGAATGGAACTTTCTGTCGCATTGGGGAATCACCAACCTTCTGGTGCCCTCGGCCTCAGAGTTTTTTGGCTCACTGTACAGGAGACCATCCTCCCAGTACACTTTGAACAGTCCAGGGGCCTCACCGTTAGCCTGCTCCTCTACCTGCTTCTGCAGACCCGCCAGAGTGACACTCCTTCTGGGCTTTAAAGAAGTCAATCTGATCCCGACCCCCAGCTGATGCAAACTCATCCAGCTTGGGCAGACCCTTCAGATCTGGGCTCAGCTGGTACTCCACTTCATGTTCCTGTGCTGCGCCAGGCAACTCTGAAGTCACTGAGCCCCCTGCTACCAAAGTAGCATCCTCAGTGGCCACTGGCCCCTCTCTCGCAAGAATAGGCGACTGAGCTGTCTGTGCAACTGGACTAGCGGCTACCGGCCATGCCGGTGCCTCCAACATGCCGCCTGGAAGTACACCAGGCCCAAAGGCTCTGAGAGTGTTCAATCTGGTGATCTCTCTGGCCCTTGACTGGGTAGCCTCTCCGACTATCCTAGGATCAGGAAGATCATTACCCAGCAGACATGCGACAGTGATGGCGTCTTTCACCGCTGCACAGCCTGGGTCGTTTCACCTCACCAGCTAAACTCTACTATGGCCAAGGGGCACTTACTTTTCTGTCAAAAACACTGACGCTACAATCAGGCCCATCAATATATCTTTTCTGTGAAAGATATCTGACCTTAATTCGGCATTGGATATACCACGACACCTAATATAAGGGACTGGGTCATTGTTTAATGTATTAAAAGAAAGGATATACTATATTTCCAATACCTATTGATGCATGAAACACCTTGGGTGTTCTTATTGTGTGAATGTCTGAATGAGTTGTGTATGTGGCTTTGATTGTTGGTATGAAATTGTGCTGTTTATCAATTTCTTATGGTATTTAGATGATTTTTCCGTGTGATGAATTTATTGAATAAAATTTGAATATGTATTAAAATCGTGTCATCCCATTCTACTGATCCAACCTTGGATATAAGTACACTACACCTGAAGGATCAGGGATATAAGTGCAGGACTTCCCCTTTACTTTCCCTCCATCAATATATTGGCCTGGCTGTACCCACTGACGGGTGACGGCGGTGATGCTATCCACAGTGTCTCGGACCGCAGGAGTTTTGTGTCCATTGATATACACTTGTTCTAAATAGAGTTGAGTATTATTGGGAACTGGGATATCTTCTGGAGACCCAGTACCATTCCCACTCAGTATAACCAATCCACATTCAACCACTCCTTGGCCTAGTAGGAAGTCCTCCTCTAGGAGGCCCAGACAAATGATGGCTCCCTGCACAAATCCAACATTCACTAGGGCTTGCTTGGGTAAGCCCTTGCAAGCATGATCCCCTTTCCTATGGCTCAGCTCCTTACACATGAAACAACATTTGAGTGGTGAGAACGTAGATTTCCCAGTGTTTGGGGTGCCTGCATTCTTCATTTCTGGCTGTACGGCTGAACAAAGGTTTGGGGATTTCCGTTCATTTTTTTGGGGACCTGACTTCGAAGAGGATTCCGTTGGACATTTGTCCTTCCCATCCTGTGCTCACCTGAGCCTTTTTCTGGACTTGAGTAATCACAAAAAGGTCGGCAGCCTTTGTAAGCTCCCTAGGGTATGTGATAGTCTTGTTCA
The DNA here is from genome assembly GCF_040938575.1 of Ambystoma mexicanum. Lineage (NCBI taxonomy): Eukaryota > Metazoa > Chordata > Amphibia > Caudata > Ambystomatidae > Ambystoma > Ambystoma mexicanum. The sequence continues at coordinate 1,097,383,011 of NC_090929.1, forward strand.
CAAGATGCTGGTATGGGTCAACCTCACAATTCTTCAATACATGCTCAAACACAATCAAATTGTACATCCCTTTAAATGTGTCAACTTTGTTACCAACCACCCACCCACTCAGATAATTCAACAACAAGTGTATGAATGCTTCAAATGTCTGCCCACTTTTCTTTCCGTGCTCTCTGAAGCTCTTGAGATACGATGTAGGGGTTTTAAAGAACTTGCTGACGAGGGCCGCCTTCATGATCTCATAAACAGGCCTTTCCTCAGGAGTTAACTGAAGAATTGCATCAGTCCCTGCTGTCGGTAAGCGGGTCATCAAGGCAGCACCGCACAGTACCTCGTCCACCTCCTGTAGCTGAAAAACAAGTTGGAGCGCTTCAAACATGTCAAAAATATCCTTCCTCACCTCGTAAGTCTGCACTGAGTCTTTGGGGATGTGGCGCCAGGGTTTATCCTGGGCACCCTGGTTTGAGCAACTACCGCTGCTTTTGCTAGCGGTGGATCTGTTAGTATCCTTCTTCTCGTCGAGGACCATTCTGCACAGCTCTATGGCATCCTGTCCAGCTCCATTGCGACCTTGACCCTCTCCATTGCAACCTTTTTGTTCCTTCAGTGCTAGTCTCCTCTTCTAGCCGCTATATCATTAACAGCTGGGTCAATTACTCGGCCACTGAGAGACTGTGTCAAGGCCTGGGACCTGCGGGATGGCGCACTAGCCCCTGACCTCCGTGACACTCTAGAGTGTTGATAAACCATGCTTGCCCCCGGGTGATGGTTGGCAAGAAACACTGCTCATGCTGTCTTCCTCTTCATCTTCCAGTACCCCTCCCAGAAGGTCTTCTTCATTTGGGTACACAGGGTCTAACTTGTCACATGGGGTCTTCTCCCCAACCGCCCTCGCTTCTATCCAAGCTTGGAGGCTAGTCAGCAACTCAGGTTTATTACACTTAGTATTGTAGAGAAGTCACCTCTCTTTACATAGGATTATTTAACAACACCTAGCAGTGTCTAAACATTGCCTGCAACAGTACTTTTATTATTGGCTGACTAAGCTCTGCGCAAGGATGCGGATGTACGTTATAATATCGTATCCCAAAGGACCGAATTACAAAATCACTGAGCCCACTAGCCCGCATTTTGTAATTCAGTCTTTTGGGATTTTGGCCGTTTGTCCATCACACTGCCTATAATGTATGCAGGGGACACCCCCGCAACCTCTGCAGGCCATAATACCAATCTGAAGGTGCGGGGACACCCCTAGAAGCCCTATACCCCTGTTCGGTAACATGGACTAAGATCTTATCTACTATGCCGAATGTGCTCTAAACGTGCATTCAGCATTTTAGGTACAATCTTTTTGTGCAATCCCCAAGAATCCAACTCGATCCGACCGCCTGCCACCAATGTGATGAATCAACCTCTGGGGCACCAGTGGTCCAAGGATGAATATCGTTTTCTAAACCACCAATCAACCCAACACCTCTCGTACACCCGAAGGGATCTGTACAGATTGAAAACACAAGCAAACAATACTGTGTTTGATTTTTTTCATCTGTAACGCTGCTTTCAAATCTTTGGTCATTATTTGCACCAAGAGCAAACCTCTGTTATCAATTGCATCCATATGGAAACCTAAATAAGTAAGGCTTTGTGAAGGAGAGAGGTGTTGATCTCCCACTGACCATGTATACCCCATGTTCTTTCGATTGTTGTTTATGAACCTGATGACACTACTTTTTTTTACTGTTGATGCAAAGGTTGTTTAACATTGAGTAGTCTGTAACTGCACACAGTTGTTTCTGTAGGCCCACCAAGGTCCTATCCATCAAGATCATATCATCCGCATAGGTTAAATAAGGGATGATTACCAAGGATAGTCTTGGGGGGGCAAAGGAAGACTTTGTTAAAAAATCGCCCAAATCAATTAAGTAGAGGTTGAAAAGGCATGGAGCTAATACACAGCCCTCGTGGAGCCCCCTCCTAGCCAAGAAGCTCTCTGTCAGGGCACTATCAGTGCTGGACTGGCCTAGAGGGTACTTTGGAGATTTCCCAGTGGGCCTCTGCACCCTGGGCCTCTTTTGTATTTTATTTTCACATTCTTCCATTGGAAAAGGGTTGAGCTTGATCAAAATGTGTAACATGGGGTCACTTAGAAAATGATTTCCAGGGCCTCTTTTGGTTCACAGTCCACTCCTGGTCAACATGCCCATTCAACCACACTTGCAAGAGCAATTTCTCATGTAATCGGCCTAGAATTGAGAGGAGCAAGCCTGGAATCTGCCAATCCTTCAATTTACTCCATAGTAAATTGTGGTTAACGCTATCAAAAGCCTGTGTAAAATCCCCTGCAGCCATGTAGAGTGGCAGTTTACCCGGCCTTAGAAATTCCTCTCTCATCCATCTTACTATGAGGCCATTAATCTCCATCCCTAGCCCCTTTTTGAAAACCAGTCTGGAATTTCTGGAGTCTACCGGTTTGTGATGCCCAATTCTCTAGATCCCGCAAAACCAGAAGCGCAAATATTTTACTCTCACTGTCAAGGAAGGAGATAGGTCGACAGTTACTAGGACTAGACGTATCTCCCTTCTTATAGATTGGAATTGCAGTGGCACTTGGATCAGGTAAATCTATAAAGCACAGAAAATAAATTAGCAATAAACCTGTCTAAATCCTGCATTTTGATTTTCAATAAATTGCTGAAGTATAAACACTTCAGATGGTATGTGATTGGTAATGGAATTGAAGAAGTTGACAATTTTGTTTCTCTGGGGGTTATATGTGCAAATAAGAACCAACTGGGCCTTATAAAGGGGAATTTGTGGTCCAGGATTGAACCCTGTATCACTCAAATTAAGATTGTTCAGGCCAGTTACTGTTGTTACACCTTGAACCCTCTAATAGAATTGTATAAAGCTTAAGTGCTGCTAACCCTTATGTATATCTGCAGCTCTTATTTATTAAAGACAGGAACGGCCTCAACGTATATGAGGGGCAGATCTCGAACTCAGATTAAAATCCTGCTGCTACACATGCAAATGGAATCAACTCGTTTGTTACCTGAAGATCAAAGAGAACAGGGATAGGGAATCTCTGTTTAACAAGTTAGGGGACGTCTTCCCTAGAAGCGCGTAATTACCTTGACTCTCACTCATTGTTAATCAGGAAGAAACCCAGAGCCTGGGATTTCATGGAAGACAGAGAAAGCCTGACAAACCTGAAACGGTACAAGGAATACATTGATTAATTTCCAGGTCTTAATTCACTGAATCGATTGGATATCCTCTTTTTTGGATGACAGAAAATCCAAAATCACCTGGGGTGGACACTCCTATGGCACGAATCCAGTGGATTGTGGCGTCCCACAAGGTGCTAGCTTCTCCCCTCTCCTATTCAATCTATATATCGTTGTCTCTGCGCCCTCCTTTCACAGTTGGATATTTACTTTACCAATTTCGCAGATGATACTCAACTGATTATAGAACTCAGCGGAGACCACACCACAGACAACAACAGACTCTCAGCAATCTATAATACTATAGAAAGCTGGATGAAAGCCCACTGGATGTGTCTGAATAGTTCAAAAACAGAATTTATGACATTCGGATCTTCAAAAGCCTTATCCAATTTAGGCCCAGCCTACTCATCATTTCTTATCAAGGACTCTAACATCACGGTCTCAAGTAAGGTGAAAACACTTGGCATATACCTGCAATCCTCATTAGGAGCAGATGCTCAGGTCACTTTTCTTAAAAAAACTGCCAATACTACCAGAGATTACTACGCCGCATTAGGCCATATCTCAACGTCACAAATTGCGCCACCATTGCTAGAGCCACGATTTTGTCCCGACTGGATTATGGGAATGCGCTGATGCTCGGTTCAAGTAACTCTTGCATTAAACAATGCCATATAATCCAGAACAACGCTGTTAGAACTATTACCGGGAAGTCCAAGCGTGAGCACATCACCCATGACCGAATAGGCCTTCACTGGCTCGCCATTGAGGAGCGTATTAAATTCAAATCCCTGACACTTGTCCACCGCTGTCTTTTTGGCACGGCTCCTACATACCTAGAGAAGGAATTTCTTTGGTATGAACCAAGCCGCTTTCTTAGATCAGCAAGAAAAGGGCTACTCAAAGTTAGCCACACTAGAGTCAAAGCTACTGGACTCGGGAGAGCTTTCCCCACCAAAGCTATTGCGCTCTGGAACGAGCTTCCTGACAATCTCAGATTGGAAAGTAGCTACTCGCTATTTAGGAAGCAGCTGAAAACGTTACTTTTTCGGTAATTCGTTACATATTCAGCATGGACTCGCTTGAGTCCCCCGTCCTCTCTTTTTTATGTTGTCCTGTGATCTGTCCTCTCGTGTGCTTGTCGCGCCCTGATGCTTGCGAGCTTCGGCGCATTATAAATATATAAATAAAAAATAAATAATAAAAACTGATGGCCTACGTTTTAAGATTTCTGTCTCACAATTACAGATTGTGGCTTTTATTATTCAGATGCAATTGTCTCTACACCTTGGAGGTGGTTGGATAACGGTTAAGATTACATGCAGACAGGCGTACATGTCGACTCTGTAAAACAGATCAATTGGAAACATATTGTGATTTTATATTTTAATGCTACGATTTATTACAGAGAAGATTGTTTTATGTTCAAAAATTGATCCATTCTCCTTAGGGCATATCCCGAGATTAATTTATCTTGCTCTGAGTTTACAGGATTGATTCTACCTAGAGTAGGACGTTGGAACGTCACTAAGCATGAAAGCAGTTTAATCCTTTCCTTGGTACTATGCTAGTGTTTTCTGTTTTGATTAGGCACTCACGGTTCCCTCTATGTGTACTCTGAATTGACTGGGTCCAGGTAGGGATTTGCACTCTGTCCTCCATACGGCTGCATGTTAAATTTGTATAGGCACCTTTGCATATTTCCTGTCTTGTTCTTTTAATATTAAGATTTTTAAATGTCATCGTTTAACTGTCTTTAACTGTGTTTTATGGGAACATTAATTATTTGTGACATGTATCTTGTTGTCTTGTTAACAGAGATATTTCCCCTTTTAGGTGATATTTCAAGATTTGCTAAACTTGTTCTGTGTTTCCAGGTTTGATTCCAACTAGATTAGGATTTTGGCATAGCACCTTGCACAAAAAGTACTTTAATCTTTGCCTTGGCCCTATGGCAATGCTTCCTATTTTGATTAGAGAGTCTTAATCCCCCAAAACCAAACTTCCCCCTGCCATGGTTATCCTGATTAACTGACAAAGGCCCATGGAACTGCCCTACTCTTTTCTTAGGCACTGCAGCTGGTGGCAGCAATTATCAAACCAGTAGAGGGTACTTCAAGCAGGCCCCCAGTGAGCCTGAATGCAGAGGATAACAAAGGAGATATGAAACCCAACAACCTTTCATATGTAACTGCGTCAACATGAAGCCTGCTCCCACCGCTCAGTATCAATGACATTCAACTGACATGTCTGGGACTGTTGTTGGAGTAGACCACCCCACTAGGGGGACACCATTCATGAGGTACGAGAATGAGGTTTACAGAAGCCAGAAAGTCTGGTCTCGCCACAGCTTCATGAGTGACCTGCCGCTTTACAGGAACCACACAGAGAGGACCATTAACCAGAAAGACTCTTTGATCACAATAGACAGGAAGATGGGTGGGATTTAGTAACACCAGGGAGTGGGCACAGAGCTCTTTCTGTTGAGCGAAGGGTTCTGTCATATTAGTTCTGGGACATCCCTTGTTCCTGTTTTCACCCCTTTGCCTTTTTCTGTTGCAAAGCACTCTGGCTATGACCTCACACACATAGAAAATTGTTGGTAGGGACCCTGGGATTGGTTCATTAAGGTATGCTTAGCCTACACCAATCGCTGTGGCCCACTTGGCTTTAAAAAAGGGATGGAGCCCCTCTTTAAGCAGATCATCTGAAGACTTCACAAGCAGTAAGAAAGAATAACTCATCCTTGGACCCTGGCTGAAGGTACAGTCTGCCTTACAGCTTCCGCCAGTAAAGGAAGGCCAGGACATTCAAGATACCACCCCATAACTTCTCCCAGTGAACAAATGGAGAAAATAACTCAGTAGATCCACAGCCACGTCATAACTGGTACCAAGCTAGCTCACTGCATGCCCTGGTAGGCTCTGCAGTTGGCTTCCTGGACAGGGAATGCCAGAAGGTCTCTGTACCCGAAACCAAGGACAACACAATCCCGGGATTTGGGCGGTCTGCCTTAAAGGACGACACAAGCTCAGTGAAGAAGCTTGGAGAGGTGCACTGACAAGCATCTAATGCCATGTGCCTTAAAGGGCATTTTCGAGCCAGTCCGTTCCTCAGTCCTCAACCGACTGCAAAGCTGACCGCCGCCAGGCCACAGTTGCTGAAAGAAACCCGAGACATCTCGACCAGTGCTTCAGAACCACCAATCAGCATGGAGACAACGATTCTTTACCCTGGGTCACCGTGTAGACCAGCCTGCAGCTGGTTGTCAAGCTTCGCTTGCCGAACCGTCTTGCCACCTGATAACTCGCAGCTGACTCCCATCTCGAATCTGTCACAGAAGCCTGCGTCAAAGCACCCTGAAGCCAACTCGACCATGTCGAGCACCAAGCGCACCTTCAGCAAAAGGTACATTGTGGTTCAGTCTCCCTGGTCCTTCCGAGAAGGTCCATAGAGACATTTTAAGACCCTTTACATCTTTTGCTGAAGTCAAGAACATTTACAAACTGTTGTGGTTAATAATCATACAAACTACCCTCCTCTCAGTATCCAGATCGCATCCCTTTTCCTTCATAGAACTGTCTGTCCTCTACATTTTTGTACAGGGTGGGTTGTATTTAGTAGTGTTGTTAGACTGTCTGTTGTGATAAATAATAAAGTAGATATTTTTATACAACTTTGGCTGGACACTCCTTTTATCATTGGGTAATAATTGTATTTTCGCTGTGTTGCAACTAACAGCAATCCACAACTTTCAGAGGAGATAAGCCTGCCGTTCCATCCACATTGCCAAAATTGGACGAGGAGGTTTATCATTTTAATCGTATGCTTGTTTATTCCAATCTGTTTGGATCCATTCTAGAGTATTAGTGGTGTGGGGCTGTTAGATGGTTTAGAAACCGATATTCACCCCTGGACCACTCGTACCCCAGAATCTCATTTATCACACCTACACTATCCCAACCCCACTTCCTTTCTCTGAGAAGCTTGAGCTGTTCCTGCCTCTTCAAACATCAATCATTGACTGTTTCTACTTTATCTGCCTTTATATAGACATACGGTTGAATCAAGTAAATCCTCATATATAGAACCTTGAATAAAACCTAGTTCGACCTGGTTGGACCACTGGGGGTTTGCATCAAATGTCCGAACCATGCTTACTATGTGGCACTAAATCTTCACTGCCTTCACAGCAACGAGGCTACACTGCTTTCTTAACAACATGCAGTGTTTCCAAGCTGTTGGGTCTCTGGAGGCCACACTTTTGGCAAAAAGCTGGGTGCTATAAGTTTTACCTCATGCCTCCAATAAGACAAAGTTCTAAGGTATATGTGTAGCTGAGTGATTTTTTTTCTCTTCAAGTCTATCTAATGTTCCTTTTTGCTTGGGCAGTATCGTTAATGGAATAATGTTTTATTGAGCGGAGGAACAATAAGTATATTAATGCTAAACCAGAGATGGCCTTCTATTAGAAAGCAAAAGTGCAAAAAGTTGCACATTTCATAGCAGAAAAGCAGGTAATCTGCATTTAAAAGTTGGAATATGTGGTCCAAAATGTAAGAGAACACTCAAATGGGTCTCTAGCTCTCAGTCTCTGGTTGCTCTCTGCCATATTAACATTCAACCTATCACACCCTCTCATTTTCCTACCATGTCGCATTCTTATTGGCACTTTGGTTTTCAGATGTTTTAGAAGGGTTTCTGGCATTTTAACTTTCCTTTCCCTCTGCTCTTCTCATTTTTTAGCTCCATTTCTTCTTTGCCGCCTCTCATATTGTCCATATTGCATGCTAGGTACCCATGCTTAACTCTCCATTTCTCCAAATTCTCTTTTTTTGCTTCTCTCTTCTTTTCCTTTTTCATTCCGCCCCAGTCTCTGTTTCCCACGCCTGTCCTCGTCTACTTTCAAAAATGAGATTTGCTCCAGTCAAAAGACTTTGAGACCATTACACACATTTAGCCCTTGATATGATAGGTCGTTTATAACGCGCTTAATACCCAGAGGTTTCTAAGCGTGGACCTGGGAATCAAACCTGTGATGCTTCCTGTCGTCTTGTTTCCAAGGCAAGCACATAGCCCCAGAGCTATCCTCCCGAGACTGCAGACGAAGTGCCAAGGTGAAACCACTTAGATTTCTTTTCATGTCCATTTCACATTTTCTGTGTCACATATGTTAAGAACGGGTGGAAACCCCCTGGGTAAGTAGAGAGGACCAGCCAGGCAAAATTGCACGCCCAAAAATGGAAGAGTCCAAAGAATTTGGCAAAGACCTGTTTTATTTAACAAAACGCAGAGGAAACAGGGACAGCATGGACATCAAGACAATGGACCCCATTATGAGCTTGGCGGTCTGGAAATAAGGGTGCCGGAAGCAACGTAACGGCACCCTTTCTGGACCACCAAACTATAAGTCTGCTGGCAGGCACATGCCTGCCGGGAGTTAGGCCCGTACCGGCATGCTTTTCACTGAAGCACTGGAACCGTTATTAACGGTGTCAGTGTATCGGGTTTCCCATTCCCATGGAGTCCTCGGGGACTCCATGGGAATGGGAAATAACCGTACCGCCGCCAGTGCCATCCCAGTAGCACTGGGTTGCCAGGCGGCGGTAATGGTGTTACAGAGTTGCAGGTAACCCGCCGCCTAACGGCAGGTTTTAATGGCAACCCTGTAATGAGCCCAATATCCAAGCTCTCCAATTATTCCAGGCTTGAAAATGGTTTAAAAATGAGAATTTACTCACAATTGACGTTTCATCCTAGAAAACCTATGAGGTGGAGGGATTGGTTAAGGGGATCAACTAGATATATGTTCCATATAAATGTTCCATAGGGGTTAATTGGCTGCATTCTATCTGGGGGCTCTGCCTGAGACACCTACTAAATTGATATAGGCGAATGCATGTCATCACAATACAATAGAATTGGCTGTTGCAATATTTATAGATGAGCGTTAATGGTGGGTCAAGATTGGTCAGTGGTGTCTTTCTCAGCCTTGGCAATTTGGAAGGTTACCGGCACATGAGCAACAATAGGGATCGGTGAGAACAGCACCAAGGTGCTACTTTTCCCAAGTTGGATACCATCTCTGATTCTCCAGGCCACGAGCCAGGACTGGGCATAGTTTTGCAAGGGGAAGGAGGCCCGTCCCTGAAACTAATGAATAGTCGCCACTCGACACCTGCAGGATTTTGAATCATTCTGCTCAGTATTTACTAGGATTTTAGCCCTTATTATTGTGGGTGTCTTTACCCTTTACTTTCTTCCCAATAGTAAGCCTTAGTTGATGGGAATCTGACCTTCCGGTATTATTTGTTTCTTTGCTCAATCTAAGAGAAATGCATCTTGTGCCTGGGAACTGCTATAATCTGTTCCTTGGGTGCCGATCCAAACCTTCCCCGATCATGACAACTTTTGCATGGGCTGTACGATTGTTGTCTGGGCTGCTGAGGTCTGAGTTTTCTGCTATCTCAGCAAGCCAGGTCCCCCTGCAGCTTCGTGGTTTATCGATGTCTCCCATTCACTCAAACATAGCTGTGCCGTCCATCTTGTGTAACATGGCCATTCGTTCTGGTTTTGTGTTTGCATTAAGCAAGCTTTATGTATATTCGTATGCGTATTGTGTTTCAGCGTATATAGGGTGTAGGTTTCTTACCTTTTGTATGCAAGCATATTCTTCATGTCTAAGTGCAGTTGGACCTGTTATTTGTGTAACTTCATGGTGGATGCGTATCTTCCTATTGCGTCTAGGTGGGTCAGTTCCTGCAGTGACATAATTTGCTTTCGTCATCTTGGTTGCAGCATGCTCATATCCTCCATAGCTTGCAATTTCAGTTCCTCTTAGATTCCTCTGGGATAAGGTCGGTAGGGTTGCCTTAGTGAGTAACGTCTTTCGCATCTGCAATATGACGGCAGAGAGGAGTCAGGCGCCATAAGTGATTTACACCTCCCATTACTATGGTATCGAAACAAGGGAGGGGCTGATGTAAAGAATGACACATTCATTTGGCTCTCAACTTTCCCCCCTCTAGCGGAGTCCTTGACAACATTCTTCAGCGGACCCATCCCTCCATAGGGTGTCTTGGGGATCCATAGCTTCTTCAGCCTCCTCAGGTCACAAGAATTCTTTACGTGCTCTTCAACTCTCCAGTTTATGTAGCAGCACTCCCCATCTGGTTTACAAAACACCTAACGCCCTGCAAATTGTGGGTGTCTCGGGGATAATACAATTTCCTGCAATAGGACTCTGTTTTAAGTTCAACAGCAATAGGTTATCTGTTTGCCTGTGCTCGTCCACTTGGGTATCCTTATTTATCACTATCTTAATCCCTATTGTCTTTTTGTCAGTCTTTTTGCATTGAGCTATGGCTATTCTCAAGATGCTGTTGGGAACTCATGGTATCAAAAGTAAGAATGCAACACAAAGAGCAAGTTCAAGGGTGTTTATTGAACAGTTTTCAATGGGTTTGGGAAAACTCCTAACTTGCCCTAATGCTAGAATGCGAGTAATCTTGACCATTGAATAAAAGAAAAGAAACAGTCATAGTCAGTCTAGTCCAAACTATAACAGTTAAACTAATAAACCTATTACCTGACCCAAGCTTATACAATAACTGTGAGGGTGGATGAGTAATTAAACAACAAAAAGAGGTCCATCAAAATTAAAGCCAGGATGGAAATATGGCTTCTTTATCTAGATTCAACACAGACCCCCTGGGTTTTGTTTACCCAAGTCTGGGTCTCCTTTCAATTTTTGGTTCTCTAGGTCTTAGAGAGGGGTAGACTCTCAGGTCTTGCAGATCAGCCACTCTCAGCTCTTCAGTTCCTAACCAAGAATATATTACTAAAACAATTCCCTGTAGGTGTGCCAGGTCCCTCTCCCCTGAGTTATAGTGTTCACAATGTTCCCAAAACAAAATAGTTCTCTCTAATAAGTTTTTAAACTGTTCAGGGTTCCCTTTCCCACAGTCAGGTCTATGTCCAACTAAATTCAGAAGAAATATCTAAACCACAATTTCAAATTAATTAGGGGTTCCCTTCCCAAAGTCTTCAGCTTCTCTGATTCTGATTAATCTAGGGTCTTTGTGGCCCTTCTGGGTATGGCCCCTGCCTGGAGACCACCCCTGTGCAGAACTTAACTCTCCTCGCAAGCAATCATTTGTAGTTCACCAGTACCCGGTAGGCTCCACTCAGCCGGGCTCAAGCCTACTTTATAGTTCACATTACATAAATCACATTTCAATGTAGGCTGCCCTCTGATGGGCTTATGCCTTCTTCCTTGCTTTGATTTCACTGGCAAAGACTTTCGAATGTGCGAGGATTTGATAGGTACCTCAGCATGACCACCTCGACGTATTCAGTTCACAGAGACTTTCGAAAACTTTCGAGACCACTCTGCTATTCATTTTCAGGGTTCTAATCTTTTGCTAAAAAAAACAACCACTCCCATAATGCACTTGGTCTCAGTTCATTAATTTCCATTATGCTTCAGTCACACACATGCCACTGGGTTCCTCTCTCTCTTAGACTCACCCAGGTGGCACATCGTTGACAGGCAGGGTCCAGTGCTTTCTTGGACTGAGGCCAGGGTCTCACCACCTGCTCCTCCTTGCTCCCCAACTCCTTTGTTCACCCAGGAGGGAAGCAGATACTTCTTTGTGGGTCTTTCCTCTCCAACTCTGTCGTTCATCCGGGAGGCAGTGCACTACTTTTCCCAGAATGCACTTCTACCTCTGTTTGTCAATGCCCCAGACGAATGGCACTGGCCTGGTCATGTCCAGCCTGTGCAGCTCTCTCTGGATTCCAGGCACCATCCAGTGTTGCCAGCTCGCACTGTGAGTGCTTTGTACTTAGGTAGGGATCCTCTGCCAGACTCAGCCTTGCAGCCTCCCTCCTGGCTTCCCGTGAGCAACTGCCTTGTATTCCCCTGCAGGCTCCTTTTTTGCACCTGTGAGATGTTAATTGTCTGCAGGTGTTTGGTCAGGGTTGGGTCTGCCCAACCTTGCCTGTCCTCGTTAACAGGACAGCCTGCTGTCAGAATGAAAGAGCCTGTCCTCTGTGTCTTGGCGTGTTTTCCTTTTGTAATCTTCATACTCTTAGTCCCTCTTTTCCTTGTCTGAGTCTTTTGGTATTCTAGTAGTGGGAGTTGTAGTGTTTTTTGAAAGGGAAAGGAAAATAGGGTAGATTTTTGTCAGAAAAGGGGGTTTGGATGTAAGGTTGCTGAGAAATTGGTTTTATGGAAGGAGAGGTAAAATTTGTATTGGGGTTTAGGGATGGTCTTGGTTTCCCCAGATGATGTGTCTCCTTTTCCTTAAGGGAAAAGGTTGGGGTATGACGGAACTCTGATGACTATATCCTATAAAGACAGAGGGGTTATCGGGTAGGGGTGTATGCAGAAAAAAAAGATCCTGCGTCTCGCCCAAGGGCGCTCCTACCGCAGTCCACAAGGACCCTCTTCCCAGGTGATCCTCCTTCGCTTGTCCGCCCCGAGGGTAGGGATCCAAGAGCAATGGCCCTCTGCTGGCCACCTGAGTCAAAGATCCCCAGGAATAGCATGGGAGAAACACCTCAGGTTTTTCACAATGCAGAATCCAGACAACACTAACACTAATGTAGGTATAAGTACTTTAAATCTGTTTGCCAGCCAGGAGGGGATCCAGGAGAATAGATAAGAGAACCAATCATCATCCTGCTCTACTTACTTCACTTCTTCAACCATCTTCGTGTGGAGATCTGTGTCATGATGCCTACCTCCAAGGAGCCAGGTCCGACCCAGCAACCCCAGAGGCAGGCATCATTCCCCCCAGGGAAGTTCCAGCGGGCCCAAGCTGGGGCCCTTTGGAGGCAGTCCTGGCGCCTTAGGCGCCAGGCTCATGTTGGACCACAGTCCTGGCGCCTTAGGCGCCAGGCTCATAAAGCTAGACATGTGTTCAAGTGTTTTTATGTGCACTTACCTGATGCAGACCATGCTGCTACATCCAGGCCCTCTTGAGGCTTGAATGGGACTACTTTACCTGTGGGACTACCTGATCGGTGGAAGGATACATACCTGGAACTTCTTCCAAAGCTATTTAAACCCCACCCGAACTGCCACACGTGCTTCGCGTTGTTCTGCACCTAGCAGCTGGACGCTCACCGTGTCAGCTCCTGCTTCTGGTCTTCAGCCACGCCTGTCAGCATCCTGGGACACCTGCAAAGGGTGCTAAGAAGAGAATTGGAGAGGAAGAAGGCCTTACCTGCTAAACCTGCATCACAGAGACATCTCACCGACGATCCTGAAAAGGAAGACATCATTTTTAAAAGCATTTCGCTCTGATCGCTGCAGCGCTGCATTTCACTCACCTTTCTTGGGCGCCTCCATCTTCAGCAGCGATCATCCGGATTCGCAGCCACTTCCCAGAGCCTAGAGAGAAAAAGACAAGTACACAAGGTGAGAGAAGGAAGGGAATAGGAAAAGCTCAGTTTCCTTCTAAGACTTACCTGTTGGGTCATTCCCATTTCATTTCAGGTCTTGCTGCTTCTAGGCATTTTCCGGACCCCGGCCCCTATGGGGAAAAAAGACAAAGACATTAGATGAGCGAATGCAAAAACATTACCTGAGCGCTCATCTAGGACTTACCAGATCTTTACTGGAACTGCACTTTTCACTTCGGGTCGGCGCCATATCTCCGGCATTCCGAACCCCGGCCCCTATGGGGAAAAGACATCAACATTAGCGCTTTGTTGCAAGAAGTCTCCAAAGGAATCTTCTTTCATCACCTGAAAAAGACAATGAACATTATTATTTAAAGCTTGAACTTTTGAACTTGCAACAGTCCCGGGAGGATAGCTCAGCGGCAGCGTGCGCGTCTTGGAAGCAAGACGACATGAAGCAACACAGGTTCGATCCCCGGGTCCGCGCTTAGAAACCTCTGGGTGTTTAAGCGCGTTATAAATACGTAACTAAGACAAAAAAACTATTCCTGTAACAGCGCCTCGATGCCTGCGGGCTGTGTGAGCGCTTTATAAATGTAATTTAAAAAAAAAAAAATAACTTTTACAGCGCCTTACCTGTGTAATCAAGCTTACCTGAACTCCCATCCAACCTCAATCCAGTGAAGTAACTGGGTTCAACGCGCCCCTGCGTCAGAAGCAGGATGGAGAGCTCGTCCTTTCAGACCCTAAGGTGAGACTTCACGGGGGATCATGGAAGGGTATCGAGGAGGGTTGGAAGGAAGTGGGAGGCTCGAGCATTATTCCGCCAGATTGTAATACTCCCTTTTCACGTACAGGAGGATATTCCTGCGAGCCAGATTAGCCAGAGTAGAGGGGCCCGCCCTATCCATCTTCAGAGTCCTGCGCTTCACCATTGAAGAGGCATCAACACTCGAAACCAGGCCAGTGCCCCCGTGGGAATCAGGTGAGCGTGACAATCTGTTAGCAGCGTTATGGCCTCTGCGAGAGTCTCCAATTCTCTTCATCATGGTCAGGTAGGTAGGTACAGCAGGACTGACCGATTTTTGTGCACATGCCATCCTCCATGGCTTTGATGAGCTCGAGGACATACTTATTTTGAAGAGTCATGAGCCTCACTGCTCTGAGCTCTTCCTTTATGGCATTAAATCCCTTCACTGTTGGGTTGATTGTTTGCAGTAATTTCCAGTGGGTTATCTGCAACTATTTGGCATTTGTGTTTGTCTGTATCCCAGGAATGACAGAAGCAAAGAACATTTCTGTTCTGTTGAACAGCCTATGTTTGTCTGGTATTTCATCAAGTTCTTCTTCCATTTTGTCTGACGTACCATTGCAGCTCCTTTTTACCCGTTTAAGTTTCAGAGAGCTTTTCTTTCTCTGGTGTGTATCCATATTTGGAAACCCACTTGAGGGGGGTAGTGCCTGATTGCATATTGCAGAGGTAACAGGTAAGTGTAAGGCGAAGATCATCTGGTGACAGGGAGGACAGCCACCATTCAAGTAACCACTCCGGCCTGAAGAACATCACAGGCCTGTAAGTGCCCGAAGGTAAGTGCAGGGGGGCGGGTGCTGTGGACGATTGGGCAGAAGGCCAGGACCTAATTAGACTCTTGAGGGCACAGGCAGTCAATCTCAGCGGCTGAGGGGGACTAGCGCTGGAGGGGGAAAGGGAAGGAAGAGGAAAAAAGGAAAGTATTAAGATGCTTTGTGGAACTTGAGGAGTTCCAGCTCAAGACAAAGAGAGGGAGGCTGTTCCAGAGGAAGGAGCGAGCAGAAGGAAGTGAGTGACCACCAGCTCTCTGCCCTTAACCAGAAGTTGGAGCCAGACGATCTGAGAGATCTGTAAGGAGAGTATTTAGTGATAGCAAGTTACAAATAGCATGGTCACTGGACCCAGGCAGCCTTGTGGATGATGCAGAGGGATTTAAATTTGACCCCTGCAGCAACCAGGAGCCAGTGGAGAGATTTTAGGGCTGGAAAGATATGGTGCCTGGGCTTGAGGCCAAGGAAAAGTATTGCAGCTCTATTCTGGATTAGTTTGAGGGGTCGGAAAGAGGAGGAAGGTAGATTAAAGAAGAGGATGTTGCAGTAGTCCAGCCTGGAGAGAAGCAGGGCTCTAGAAAAATTGAGCTTCTGAGGAAAGGTGACGAAAGGGAGGATGCCCCTAAGGAGATGAAGCTGGAAATGGGCCTTCTTGGAAATGTCCAAGATGTAAGGAATAAAAGAGAGAGAGGTGTCAAAGATGACACCAAGGTTTCTACCTTGAGAGGAAGGAGAGGGGGGGGACCCATAGAGGGCAGCCAGTGTGAAGGAGGGGAACGGGGAAGAGGAGTCCCTATGGGAAGGATCTCTGTTTTGCTGGCATTGAGACAGAGATCGTTGGAGGTGCACCAAGATTGGATAGCAGAAAGGCAGTTGGGAATGATAGAGGAAGTAGGACGAGAGGTGGCAGGAAGTTTGAAGAAGAGCTGAGTGTCACCTGCATACACTGGAAGTTCTGGGAAATGGTAGAGATCAGGTGGACAAGAGGAGCGAGATAGGTGTTAAAGACCCAGGGCGAGAGGATACAGCCCTGGGGAACACCATGGGTAGAAATAGTGGTGGAGGTGGAGAAGGGGCCCAGGATCACCTGGGAAGGATGGTCACAGAGAAAGGAGGTCAACCAGTCCAGTGCCTGGCCAGAGATGACAAGGGTGTCATGTAGCCTCTTTATGAGGATAGAATGGTTAACTGTGTCAAAGGCAGAGGAGAGGTCAAGAAGAATGAGAACAGCAGGAGAGTTAGAGTCGAAACTTGCAAGGAATTCTTCACAGGTGTTCAGGAGAGCTGTTTCCGTGCCTCTGGATGCTCAGAATCCAGATTGATAGTCTTGGAGGCAACCAACTAGCTCAGAGTGTTGGGTTAGTTGGGGGAAGACCAACTTTTTCAGGAGTTTCCCAATTAAAGAGATTGATATCGATAGGGCGGTAATTGGCTGGATACAAGGGGTCGGTAGAAGGCTTTTTCAGGAGGGGGTGCACAAGGGAGTGCTTGAGAGAGGAAGGGAAAGATACAGATGCAAGAGAGTGGTTGCAGACAACAGTGAGCAATGGAGCTCCGGAACAGATGTTGTCCTTTATAGTTCTAGAAGAACAGAGAGAGAGACCTGTTTGGATGAGATCTTCAGAGATCAGGCTACTCTAGTGACCTCTTCTGGTGTGATGGGAGAGAAGGATGAGAAAGAGGAAGAGGAAGGAGGAAGGGCTAGGGAGATAGGAGGGTGGGAAGGAGGACTGAGTCATTGCTTCACACAACAGGGGAATGGGGGTCATATTAGCATATGCTGATTCGGGTACATGATAGAGAATCCCTTTTTGTAGCACCTGGAGGGTTAAGAGATAGAGACAGCAGAAGATAAAAAAAAAAACATTACTGTAATCATTACTGCTGATGCATCCATATGCTGTAAAGGTGAACAAATATTGTCTGGTCCGCATGCAAGACGCCTGTATTTCTCAAAATTAAGAAGGTACATTTTTCATCAAGTCGAGTCTCAAAAACTGAACTCCTACAAGAAAAATTGTATTACTACTGCCAGAAAGATTCTCCCAAAAATAAATGGTGTCTTTGGATTGGCCAATAAAGCAAGAATCGATGCTCTACGTTTCCTAAACACACTGTAACCTTTCACTACAACGGAGTGAATAGCATAGAGAAATATATGGAGAGGTAGCATTTATTAGTTGTTCTTTCTTTGTCACAAGTGTGTTGCCTTATTACGCTGCAGATAAACATTCTTGGGGTGAAGGTTTGTATGAGCAGACTATTTGCTTGTGTAAGATAGAAGTATGCCTTTACTGTGTTTCTGTGATTTGCTCTCTGCTTCTTGTCATAGATTGGGTCTGCACTGCTCTTTCCTCTGGTTCTTCAGCTGCATCTTCTGGGACTTGGGTTAGGGGGTTTGACATCGCCAATGTGGAGCCACGTGCTCCTGCCTAACACTTTGACAGCAGTTTGGTTAATGTCCTCAATGACAAAGAGGCCTTCAAAACCGGGCTTGGGCCAGGACCTCAGAAAGTACCTCAAGAGGACTGTTTCACCAGGGTAAAGGAGAGGATGTTTGAGAAGGTTCTGCAAATCTACTTGAGTGTCGTCTTCATCATTCTTCGACCTCCCCTGCTGTGCTTGAAGCTGTTGGTATATAAAAGAGACACTAGACATCATTGCCACCAATTTCTCATGCATCTCAGATTCAAGTATGACAGCGGCACTATGGGCATCGGTTAGTGCTCTAGTTGGAGGAGCAAGAGGTATAGTTATACCGCTTGCTGTCACCAGCTCATGAGGGTTCGGGTGATGGTCTGAGCCAGGCTGATTGTGCAATGCAAATGGAGCTGAAGCTAGGCAATGGACCCATGCTTTTTTCAGGGTCATTTTTAATTTTGCTATTCTCTCTTTGCGCAGGCCATTGAGGTGTTCACAAATCCCATTTTCTAGCGTTTGAAAAGTGGAGGAGAACGTATGCTTAATCCCCAGCAGGATCACAATGTGCTCAAATAATTAATTCACAGATGGGAAGACCTCTCGTATGAGGAGCTTTGTAGCACAAGTGGCATTGGGGTGTGTGCATGGACCAGTACGATCCATCGGGAGAAAGGGCATACAACTACTAACATATACCTGTAGCCATTACAGCTTTGGAGCATGTCTACATAATCCATGTGCAAATGTTGGAAGGGTCCAGTAGGACGGGGTATTGCTCCTCTCACTACTCACAGCATGTGCCCTGCTGTATGCATTTTTACATACACCACATATAACAACAAAGGCAACAACATGTTCTGTGAAGTTGGGGGTGAACCAATCTTCTACAATCTGAGCTGCAAGACTCTCTTGTGTTGTGTGAGAGAGATAATGAAGCTGTTCTAACGCTACTTTGAGTAGTGCAAGGGGCATAACCAGTTTGCCAGTGCTGTACTGTCACCACAGTGCAGTTGTGAGCAATACTGAGCACCCCCTCCTTTTCCACAGCTCTTACTCTTTTGGTGGTGCACGTCCCTGCAGACCAATTATTTGTGTGATGGGCAAGGAATTAAAGCTTCTTTCATTATCATGCTGCATGCTTGTGTGTATTTATTGGGGGGGTCAAACTCAGATATTTTGGGAAAGTATGCTGCTTATTTGGCCTCTGTTTCTGTGGCTTCGTTATACCTCCTCCTCTCGTGTGGACTGCGCACTTCACCGCAGCAATGGCCAATGGGAGTTGTAGTGCGTCTATGAGCCTGTCCAGTAATGGTGCGTGCTGTTCTGGCGTGTACTGTAGTGCCGTCAGTGTGTCGGAAGCCCTGCCTTTTCCAACGTGGCAGCCCTGTGTGTACTGGTGATGTCATGTAGGCGGAGTCGGAATACACCGTTATCGCCTCTTCCTCATTCATTTCTAGAGATGCAATAAGTGTGACTAATTGTGCTGCCTGCACTGAAAAATGTGAGGGCAATCTTGCACTTGTCACTACTTTAAAGTTGCCATTCAGTTTTAATTTTACCACTGCTGTCCCAGTGTGTCTCTCCCCTGAAGTCTGATCAATGGATGAAGAACCGTCAATGAAGAGTATTCCCCTCTCCGAGGGCATTTTCTGTGACATGGGGTATATCGTCATGGTACTCTGTATATTTGGTGCAATTCTGTACATAGTCTCCCTCCTCCAATGGCTCTGCTATGAACATTGCTGGGTTCACTACTGTGCATCTGACTTTTAATTGCTGGGTTCGAGATAATCACTTAGTACCCTGACACTCTCTGCGTAGTCAGTGTGCTTTTGGGTTCCTCAAGAATGGCGAACAGGTCATGCTCCACATATACTGTCATTCCACAGTCCATTGTGATATTAGCCGACTTCTCAATGGCAAAATCTGCTGCAGTCAACGATTGTTCACAGGGATAGTGGCCTATCATCACTGGATCTAGGGTCCCACTGTAATATGCTAATGGGTTGTGTCCCAAAGTAGTCTTCTGTGTGAGCACTGCTGTTTTTACCACCCCATTGGAATGTGAGAACAGGTAAAACTCTGCACTGTAATCAGGGTGCTGTGCATATTGCCCTTTTCAATTTGTCAAATGCGTCTACTATTTCACCTCTCCAGGCTATTTTACTGTCATCTCTCTGCACTTCCTTGAGTCCTTTTAGAAGGGGTCTGACATATGTGCTGTAATCAAAGAAACCCACACCATGCATTAGCTGCAGAAGCCCAGAATTGCTGCATCACTCTCACTGTCCTTGACTGTTGTGTTTTCATGATTGCTTCTGCTCTCTCAGGGGTCACTTTCATGCCCTCTTGTGATTTCAACTGTCCGATGTACAAATCCTCGTCCTAACAATACTGCAGTTTTCCCCTATCTACCTTGTATCCCTTGTCTGCCAAAACTGTCATCAACTGTATTGAGTCTTTCCTGCACTGTTTGTCAGTCTTAGTGCACACCAGAATGTTGCCCACGCATTGAATTACTGTGCTGCCAAGGTGCACGTTTCCTAAATCCATTTGGAGGACACTGTTGAATACAGAAGGGGACTCACAGTACCTTTGGGGTAACCTTGTATGTTTCCACTCTTTATTTCTATATGGAAACAAGGTCAGGTTTTGCGACTCTTCATGGAGGGGGATTGAGAAGAATGCATTCTTTAGATCAATCACTGTGGCACGTTTAGCTGGTATCACTACATATTATCCCCACCAAAAATATTGCCATATATATGGTAGTCTGGAAGGGCCATAGGCGATATTTTTGGGGGGGGATACATTTTGGGGGTTTTTGGAGTGGGGGTTGCAGGGGTGTCCCCTGCTCCTTTAAAAATAATGCAGGGGTTGCACGGGTGTCCCCTGCAGGTTCCATGCCTTAACATCACTGCAAAAATATGGCGATATGTTTGTATGTCGATATGTTTGCGGGGATTTAAACACATGGAACCGTTTAGCTTTGGAAGGGATGTTGCATAGTATCATAGCTGGGTTTAGAAGCAATGGAAATTCTGCCTCAACAATATTATTTAGGGAGTGTAAATCCTGAATAAATCTCCATGAACGCCCCTTGTTTTTTTTTTCACTGGGTGCACAGCTGTGTTACATGGGGATTCTGATGGCACTAAGATTCCTTTTTGCACTAACGTGGAACTTGTCTAAAAAATTACTTCATCTGCTTCTTTGGACATGGGATATAGTTTTACTCTTAGCAGGATTGCTCCTGGTTTTAATTTGATCTTAACTGCCCATCCTCCCTTTTATAGGCCAACATCACAGGGACTGCTGGTCCACAGTGCACTCTGCACCTGTGCCAAATCATCTTGAAAAAATGATGGTGCCTTTTTTATGAGGGCCATTCTCTCTGGTACTTTCCTGTTGTCAATTTTCCTCCAATAAGTAATGTTTATGAAAAACAGCACTTCATCATCTGAGTCATTATCTCGAAACATCTATTCATCTGTCAAGTCAGTCAGTCAGTCTGTGTCCCTCATCTAGGGCAATCACTGCCCGCCATGCTTTTCCCTCGTCATCAGTCCCGTGGAGGATTACTCTCTCTTCTCTCAATATAACTGCTTCCAATTATAGTGGGAGCATGTGTCCTTCCTCCTCATCTATGGGAACCTTGGGCCTGGATAAGAACTCTTCAGGTATACGTAATATTGTGACCTGTATCCGTGGGAGCCATGTTAGTAGGAGGTTTATCCCATCGTAAAATGTTTCAGGCTCCATGGGCACACCCCTCTGTGCTGTCTAACCGCAAATGTTCAGTGCAAATTCCTGTGCATTCATGTAGTGAATCCCTGGAGTGGAGCACACTCTCCACTAATCAGTAAATGAGATGGTCATGTTGAGTTTATTCATCATGTCCCTTCCCACTATGTTGACTGGTGTCTGTCGGGAATACAATAGTGGCATGGTAAGGTCATGTTCTCTGGCAGTAACGCGCAGATCGTCAGTAAATGGAACCAAATGGTACCATTGTCCCTCTTGCTTCTATACAGGGTACCGATCCTCCTTCTTATTTTTGCTCCCTCTTCCTCGTCTGGAGGAGTGCGATTTTTCATTATCTCCTCCATTTCTCTAAAGCGCCTCTCCCAACTTCTGTCTCTTTCCCGCTCCTCTTCCTTATTTTACTCTTTACCTCTATGTAGGTGCTCTTAAACAAGCCTTTGAACTTCCTTTCGCTGCCTCTCTCGGCTTCGCTCAAACTGTCTTTCCCTTTCCTCTTCTATTTCCCTTCTTCTCTTCTCATCTGCTTTGTTCTGCCTTTCCTTTTCCTCCCTTTTATTGCTTTCTCAGCCTTTCCCTGTCTTCTTTCTCTTTCCCCTTTTCTGCTTCTTTGAATTCCCTTCTCATCTTTTCCTGTTGTCTCTTTTTCTTCCTTTCCCTTTCTTTTACTTCCTCCATTATTTTTTCCCATTCTCTTTCCTCATCTTGTAACTTTTTTCCCCTGTCATTCCTCTTCTTCCTCCTTTTTGTGTTGCTTTTTAGCTTCCCCTTCTGTGTCTTTGGGATCACTTATACCTTTTGCATCCAGTTTAAGTAATATCTTTCCTTCCACCCACTCATTCTGGGTTGTTACTGTCCCTTCCTTGTCACTTAGTCTCTCTTTCTGTCTGTGTGTCTCTTGACCCTGGCTTCCTTTTATCCAACTTGGCCCCATTTATTACGTTTTCACTACTATTTGCGGCTGCCACAAATACGGGGTTAGTTTAGCCTGCCGCTCCTTGTAATTCCTCCTTTTCCCAAGTCTCGCCGGCTTCAACAACACCAGTTTGGGTGCACATCACAAACTCTTCCCACACCCGAGACTCTGCCCTTTGAGTCCAAACCAAAGCGCCACATGCTCCTATGACATCGACCAATATTAACAGAACCTCATCTTCACAATTGTAAACTAACATCTGCTGTTTACTCCATGTCCCAACACTGCTGATAAACTTAACGGCCCTCATTACGACCCTGGCAGAGAGGGTTTTACGCCGGCGTAGTGCATGGCGTACCTTTCCGCCTGACTACGAGTTCCCGTAGCGCCATGGTGATTTTTACGCCTGCTTTTTGCAGGCGGAAAAATCCATGGCGCTACGGGACTTGTTGTTAATTACGCCACCGTAATTTACATTGGCGTAATTAACGCTTTCCCCACTCCCATTATGGGAATGGGGGAAGGGTAAATGGGGATTGGGGACTTACCGCTCCGCCAAGGTCGGCATGGGGCGGTAAGTCCGCCAACCACCATGGCGGAGTTGGCAGCTTAGCGCCATGGACCATGGTGCAAATTGCACCATGGTTCTCCGCCAGGGTCGTAATGAGGCCCAACGTCTTCTATCCATTCTCTACAACCTCCTTACAACTTACTGCTGGCGGACAATCCTTCCGCCAACCCCTCAATTTTCCTCACAACCTCCAACTGGCACCAGCAATCACTTACACATATAGGACATATGAATACACACCAAAATAATACAACAAACAAAATCCCCCATGGCCGTCGTCTTGTCCTACACTGACAAGGTAACCTTTCTTCTCTAAAATTGCCCCTCAGGGCATGACGCCTTCTTTCATCCCCTTGACACACGATAACCGTTATACCATTTGTTTCTAAATTCTTTTTGTGTTTTCTTCAATACTTAAGGCGCCACCTTCTGTAACCCTGGCTACAGATAAACTCTCATAAAATAAACACTTTATCACTTCCCCCAAAATGTACACAACAAATCCCTCCCACTTTTGTTTATCAAATGGATGCTGTCACACATGCATCCGTGGTTCGGCTGAAGCCTTCTGAATCGCTCTTCCCACAATCAGCAACTCCGCCTTCCAGCCTGTGAGGCCTTCTGCAGGTAGCGGGTAGGATTTTCACCATGGGCGCTCCTGACAACCATCTCAGTTCATGGGTGATTGGTTATACAGTGCTCACGGGTCAATCCATAGTCCTCGGCATTGCAGCAAGAAAAAGCGACATAATTCAAGGGCATTGGCCAACCATCCTCTGCTACCACATGTTACGAATGTGGGGGAAATTGCCTGGGTAAGCAGAGAGGACAGCCAGGGGAAACCCCATGCCCAAACACAGAAGAGTCCAAAGAATTTGACAAAGACCTGTTTTATTTAACAAAACCCAGATAAAACAGGGACAGCTGTGGATATCAAGACAATCTCCAAGCACTCGAATAATTACAGGCTTGACAATGGTTTAAAAACGAGAAATACTTCACAATTGACGTTTTATCCTAGAAAACCTATGCGGCGGAGGGATTGGTTAAGGGGATCAACTAGATATTTGTTCCATAAGGGTTAGTGCATTCCTTGGCTACACTGTATTTTGTGGCTCTGCCTGAGACCACCTACTAAACTGACACAGTTGCATACATGTCATCACAATACAATATTATTGGCAGTTGCAACATTGAGTGTTAATGGTGGGTAGGGATTGGTCAGTGGTGTCTTTCTCAGGCTTGGCAATTTGGAAGGCTATCAGCACAATCACAACAATCGGGGCTGGTGAAAATGGGACCAAGGTGCTACTTTTCCCAAGTTGGATACCATCTCTGATTCTTCAGGCCATGAGCCAGGACTGGACATAGTTTTGTATATTTTGTCCTTAAAGTTTGATGTGAATGAAGGCCTTGGCCAGTCCATCCCTGAAGCTCATGAATAGTCGCCATTCTCCATCTGCAGGTCACGTGTGTGGAGACCACATTTTGGATTATTCTGCTTGACATTTACCATGATTTTAGCCCTTATTAATGCAGGTGTCTTAACCCTTCCTGATTCCTCGAGCCATGTTCGAGCTACTTTCTTCCCAATCGTAAGCCTTAGTTGACAGAAATCTGACCTTCCAGTATTGTTTCGTTGCTCAATCTAAGAGAAATACATTTCATGCCTGGGAACTGCTATTGTCTGTTCCTTGGGTGCCGATCCAAACCTTCCCAGCTCACGATAACCTTGGTATGGGCTGTACGATTGTTGTCTGGGCTGCTTAGGTCTGAGTTTTATGCAAACTCAGCGAGCTAGGTCCCCTTGCAGCTTTGAGATTTCTCGATGTCTCCCATTCGCTCGAACATAGCAGCGCTGCCCCTTTTGTGTAACATGGCCATTCGTTCTTGTTTCGGGTCTCCATTGAGCTATCTTTATGTGTATTCTTAGGCGTCTTGCGTTTCAGCGTATATATAAGGTGTATGTTTTGTAACCTATTGGATGCAAGCATATTCTTCATGTCTAAATGCAGTTTGACCTATAGTTTGTGTAACTTCATGGCGGATGCATATCTGCTTTGTGTCTAATGTGTCTTTGTGTCAGTTCCTGCACTGACGCCATTTGATTTCATCATCTTGGTTACAGCATGTTCATATGCTCCATAACTTGCAAATTCAGCCCCTGCTCGATTCCTCCTGGGTAAGGTCGGTCGGGTTGACTTTGTGAGTAAGGTCTTTCGCATCTGCGATATGGCAGCAAACAGGAGTTGGGCGCTATAAGTGATGCCCACATCCCATTTCTCTGGTATCAAAACGAGGGATGGGCTGACGTAATGAAAGACACATTAATTTGCCCCCCAACACATACATGGCTTGGCATGCATGGCATACATGGCATAGTTCATGTTGTGAATGCTGCAAATCCTGACATTTTTGTTGTCAACACATTGGGCTTTTTGGAAAACGATACGGATACCGCTTTAACTGCTATTAATATCCATCTCAGGTTCCATTGCAAGTACCTTAGGTTTCCTTGCCGTGCTTCCCGCAGAACAAAACATTAACTACATATGTGGACTCCCAGTTATTAAAATACTGATGATGGAATCTGTGTGTATTCTCTTGAAAACTCGTAATTATATTACTTATACACCAACCGTACTAGACCTTCAGACAATGCACAGTATTTGATGAAAAATCACACAATACCAACCGATCCGATCCCAACACAAGCATAATCTCCTCTCAAACTCAGTGCAGCAATCTTTTCTGTGGTTTCAACCTCATACTTCGTGCCCAGGGTACATAAATCAATGATTAACCCTACAGGTAGACCCAACTTGAGTTCAATGGATTCACTTACTGAGAATATGTTTCGCTTTCTGGATTCTTGTATGTCTCCTTATGTAATGACATTACAATCATATGTAAAAGACCGAAAGGATTTCTTCAATCAAATTAATGGCTTTGATGGGAAAGTAATTATATCTTGATGTCCCTGGATATAGTCTGTTAGTTTAAGAGTTTCCGACTTGACAATTATCTTATTGATGGTAATCTTCAAATCATGGGCACATCCATGGGTTCTTTGCTTCACCCCCACATTTTGCACATTTAGCTGTGCGATGTCGGGAGAAGACTAGCTTGAAGTAGAAAACTTTAAAAGCAGAGCTAACATGTCATGTTCTGGATAATATATATTGGCCATAGCTGCACTGTGTGGGGTGACAACAGTGAACTATACAATAATGTGTGGGGAAACTGAGTATCCTTTATCACAACTTGAACTTGACGATTAACTTTAACTCGGATAGATTTGAATATTTGGAGTCCATATTTTTTATTTATAATCAGATATTTATTGTAAGACCACTAACAGTATTGTCCCCACACCTGTGGAGACTGCTTGCTAATATACTCACCTTGGAGGAATGTCAGAAATTGAAATTAGAGTCAGTGGCCTTGTCCTCGATGCTGAAGGCTTTCGATCGAGTGAGGTGGGGCCTCTTATTGAACACGATGGAGAGGATGAACTTTGGATCTGAATTTCTGAGTTGGGTCAGAGTACTTTATAGAGGACCCACTGCAGAAATTAATACAAACGGGAAAATATCTTGGAAATTTGAACTGCAGCATGGGACTCGTCAAGGTTGTCCTTTGTCCCCTTTACTCTTCGTGATTTCGATGGAACCCCTGGAAGAAGCAATAAAATCTGATGATAAGATCATGGGAATCAACTACAATGGGGTTTGTCAAAAGCTCTGGCTATATGCCGACGATCTACTACTGGTTGTGGAAGATCTCACATCCTCAATCAGGGAACTAATGAAATTTGCTGAGGAAATTTGGCCAGTTATCAAATTATAAGGTTAATTGGCCCAAATTGGAGGCTCTGCCCTGTACTCACTCAACTAACAATATATTGATTAAGAACTTTGGCTTCAGATGGTGTCCATCAAAGATGAAATACTTGGGCATATGGATTACTAAGAATATGGGGGAAATGTTAAATCTAAATATGGATCTGACTTTACAAAAAATAACATTAGAAATACATTGTTGGGAATCACTCAATCTGTCAATAGGAGGCAAAGTTACACCATAAAGATGATGTTAACTCCAAAAATTACCTATGTTCTAAGTATGATCCCTGAACATGGAAGAAGGTGGATAACATTCTCCAGTCACTTCTATGGAATAAAAAGATTCCAAGACTGAAACTGTGGAAACTACAGCTACAGTCTGACAGAGGAGGTCTGAACATTCCAAACTTCGAAAGGTTTCACCAAGTGTTCACACTTCGACATGTTATGCCATTCATATCTGGAGAAGGGGATGAATGGGCAATTGCAAAGCAAATGGGGCAGGTCCATTGGATCTTTGGGCAATCCTTTCCACAACCACTACAGATCATAAAGCTCATTCTGCCGTAACAGAATTTCTGAGATCCACCTGGAGGGCCTATGAAGTAACATCGAAACTGAATCCTGGTAGGACTGACATTTCTTCAAATTGGTTGAATCCAGTAATTAAGATAGATAATAAAGTCTAATTCTGGATTAGTTGGTTCACTGCTGGCATCAGGAGAATTGAAAACTTATTTGATGGGGTAAGATGGAAAACATTTGGAGAAATTAAAATTGAATACAACTTGGTTGAATGTTCGTATGGGGAACACAGGAGTTTGAAAAGAGCTGTGAAATTGCCAACATTAGACAAATCAGAGTTATTGATCACCGTTAAGAAAATAGGCAGCAGTGAACATATGGCTTCTAAGATGTACAATCTGTTAAGTGGGTTCAAAGGATGAAATGATGCAGGATAGATGGATAGAACTCTGTGGAAACATCAAAAGAATGTCTTTGAATATAGGTGAGAGGGCTTGTCAAGTAAAGATCCTCAACAGAGTGTTTTGGACGCCAGATCGAATGTTCAAGCAAGGCCTAAATACGTCGAACATATGTTGGGGATGTTTTCGTGGAACAATAGAACACATGTTCGTTCTGGGAGTGCCATAAGGTGAGAGACTTTTGGAGTGGTATTGCGGACGTGAATAACAGAGTGCTAAAGGGAAATCTGGATTATGACTTTGAGACATTGGTCCTGGGGTAAACCACTTTATTGGATTATTTGAATCAACATCAAATAACCTGGGCTTTAAAAGGGGCCTCAGTGGCAAACAAATGTAGTTCACAAAATTGGAAGTCAACAAGCTTTCTGACATGGAACAATTGTTTGGAAGAAATGTAAAATATTTGCAATATTGAAAGGGTAGTTTTCTCAATACTAAAGAAAGAGTCGCTATTTCGAAGAATTTGGGGGGCATTCTTGAGCTTGGACCTGGCTGACCATACTTCTTTTTGAGAAGTCTGCTGCTAACATAAGCAATTCTTCAATTTGTTCCTTATTTATGTGACATAGTCGTGTAAACTTACATATTCTGTGATTACTGATTTTTGTATTCTGTGAATCTTTACAATTTTCCCTGGTTGACTTGTGATATGCTTTTTTTCTTTTTGGATTACCTTCCTTCTTTGTTATATATGTTCATTACATTGTAGATGCTTGTTGGGGTGGGTTTTAAATACTCATGATGTTTTAAACTGTAGGGGGGATTAGGAATATTCTTGCAAGTTATTGTTTCTATTTGTTCATGCTTATGGAAAATTGTGAATAAATTGGTTACAAAAATATATATATACCCCTTGGAGAATTTAGAAGGGCTTTATGCAACTGTTCATAAGAGTCTGACTATCGAAAGGAAGTGAGGAGAATAATGGTATGGTTTGGACAGTGGGGTTACAGTTACAACCAGATGAACCAGAAAACTCTACACCAGGTAAGACTCCCAAAGTACGACTACTTGAACAACAACAAAAGAAAAAAGGAAGATACCAAATCACTGAGCTGAATTACAACATTCTCCAATGAACACAGGAAATAATATCTATTTGCAAATAAATTGCCATATACTAGAGGGGTATAAGAGGAGCTGTGTCACCTGTCCTAGCTCAGTGCTAAGCAGCCGTTATGCATCTATACTTTTGTATACCTCTGTAAAGCGCTCTGTTGCTTCTCAAAGCTAGGTCCATGCTCAATAATAATAATAATATTAATAATAATAATAAAGGCCACAACGATAGCAGAGGAGTGCCATACAAGGGCCCTTTACATTATATTACATTACAGCAGTTACAATGAATGCCATTTAGTTTTACATAAATCTACAGCATGAAAAGAACATTATTTTTATATTCCAGTACTTCCCCTATTACAATACAACATATGGGATTTCTGCTCTTACTCTATGTGTGGACTGCAATACATTGGCTGTACCATAAATTGTTCTATGGATATAGGGGTATATTCCACAAGGGTTGGCATTTGACGTTTGGTACACAACAAGAGCGAGACTGAATACACCCTGTAGTTGAAATGTACCCATCTATGAATTTAGGTTGCATATGAGGACTCCCCTAATCCACCCCCTCTCCACTCCCTTCCCTTTAAGGACCGGATTACAGCGGCACTAGAGTGGACACATGAGGCAACTATATATATATAACATGAAAAATGCCAATTTCCCTTAATTTCCTTTTACCTCCACAGCAACACAGAAAGGAAAAAGAAATAACTACCAGAGAAAATACTGTATCCCTGGCTGTGACGTCATAGCAGTTGATTGTGAATTCCATAATCTTCTGCCATGACATTACAGTAGGAGGACACAGCATTCAGAAAAGGTATTTGCACCTGGGGAAGAGAGCTGAGCCAATCGGGTGGCTGGAACAGCGGGCGAGAATACACAATCCCCGCCCGCTGTTCCAGCCACCCAAGGCCCTTCCCCGGGTGGTGCTTTTTTTTCCCTAACGGGGGAGGGCAACAGAGGGCAACAGAGAGTCGCTCCCTGTTGCCTCCCCATGTTTAAAAAAAAAACAATTCGCCCCCCCACCCAACTTACCTGCACGACCGGAGCATTGCGCTCCGGACCCCGATGCACCTCCCGTCTGGCTGCCGCCATCAAAATAGAAAAGGGACTGAGTCCTTTTTCGGATTACTGTGGCCATTTTGGAATATGATTTCCATGGCCGTTGTCGTCCGAAAAAGGAACCTAGTCCCTTTCCATTTCAATGGCGGCGGCCATTTGTTTGCATTTTAATTTCACTGACAGGAAATGGGCTCACGCAGAGATCATCTCACATAGGATGAAAAAAACAAAACTAGCCGCACCATGGTAAATCTCGGGAGGTGAATAGCTTTCACGCCCCAGCTGAGGGGTGGACATGATGTTTTTAAAGGCCTGCAGCTAGGGCCTACTAAAGCTTCGGCTGATGGGCCATTAAACCCCATGCCCACCCCTCAGCGGGGGTGGGACAGCTATAATAGTGGAAGCCATACACAAGTATAACATTATCAATAAGAATTGTTAACACACACAATTTTCCAAATTGGAAATCCAGTGTGAAAAAATTAGAAAAAGAACACCCCTCTTTTTTCACAATGCCCACCTCCCCTGATTGGTACGTCCAACTGGCCATAACTGACCTTCCCGGGGCAGCCCTCCGCCCATGCAGCCCCTGCGGCTGGGGGGCCTGGGGGGGGCAGCTCCTGGAGAGGCGGCTCTGGATTGTGTCTGCAGGTGTCGGCGGGGGGGCCGGCGGCCGGCCGTTGGTTAGCGGCCAGCTGTCAGCCAGCGACGGCCATCGGGGTGGGTGTAGCCTGGGTGAGGAGTGGAGCGGTCGCTCTGTTCCGGAGGCCCTGCCACTGTGCCTGCCCTCGGACCATGGCAGGATATTGACACTAACCTGCTTGGCAATTAGATAGAATTGTGGACGCTGGCCTGCATCACATCTGGATTGTGAATGTTAGCAAGTACCACACTTAGAACTGTGAATGTTAGCAAGTGCCACAAGTAGAAATGTGAATGTTAGCAAGTGTCACACTTAGATAGAATTGTGAACATTAGCCTGTGCCGGACCCAGACAGAATTGTGAATGATAGCAAGTACCACATTTAGATAGAATTGTGAACATTAGCCTGCGTCACATCCAGACAAGATTGTGAATATCAGCCAGGGCCACATCTAGATAGAATAGTGATTATTAGCCATTGCCACATCTAGACTGCATTGGGAATATTATCAATGCCACATTTAGATAGAATTGTGAATGCTAGCTTCATCTAGACAGGATTTCGAAGGTGGGCCAGTGCCACATTTGGATATACATGTGAATATTGGCATGCATCTAAGACAGGATTGTGAATATTAGCCAGTACCAGATCCAGATAGAAATGCAGAGATATTCATGCGCCACATCTAGAAAGAAAGTGGAAATATAGCACATATCACTTCTAGATAGCGAGGCCAATAACCAACCCACTAACAATTTCACTCCTCTGCATACACCTCTCAAACTCTAACCAAACACAACAACCCTAAAGCACAACAAACCGCACAAACTTCACTACTCCGCAACAAAAAAACAAATCACACATAGCTTCGCACAACAGCACACGATGGCTACCGACTGAAAAGCACCCCCAAGCTCAGTGAACAGTGTTAACCGAACTGAAGCTGCTAACAGCACATCACTGCTCTCTTGCACTTACCCCGCTCGTTGCCAATAACTGATCCCCTGCCCCCATTCCTTTTCAGATCCATCAGAGCACCAGTGGACCACTCTGGTGGTGATAGTGCGCGGTACAAATATCCTTTCACATTAACATTAACAACAGATAATACTAAGATGCACTCAAGATGCTGCACCACATTGGACTATTATGTCATGTTAATAGGCCAAAGTGATGTGAAAGCAAGTAATAAATGCCAAACGTCAGGCGGCGGATTAATTGGGGAAGAATGCTTTATGATAGCACGGGGGCATGTCAGTCCTGTTATGTGGAACACAGCTCTGCAAAGAGAGGAGGCGAACGCATGCTTAAGAGTTGTGATAATTGGGTGGTGTTTCCACAGCAGTGGACTCGGAATCTGAGAGCAAATTTGATCATACATTTAGTGAAACTGTTTGACCTTGATAATAGAAGGAGGGTCTTCATCTTTCGCTCAGACAGTGGACATATATACTGAACAAAAAAGATGGAAATATTCTGGTTTCTCGGTTGTTGTGCAAATTTCATTGATGAAGCTTCTTTTATCACTGGAGCATTTTATCACATTGAAGTTGTCCTGATGAATTCAGATGAATTAGTTTACTGCTTTTTAGTTCACGGTTTTGCCAAACGGATGAAGGGCGTGGCTGCATGAGCCATTTCTCTGTAATTCAATATGCTTTCCTCCCCTGTCCATCCCCAGCCCAATCTTTTATAAACAGGTTCTTTCCAAATTCTTCCACGTAAGGCTCTCTTAAAAAGCATGGGCAATGGGCAATGCAGTGTTCGTGGGTGGATGTGGATTTGATCAAATTTACTGAAGGTTGACATGGAGCCTGTATTAATATGCGGCCACGTTTTTTGCTGGTGATGGTGGTAGGGTATTACACAAATTGACCTTTTACAGTTGACCTTTTGTCCTAATTGACCTAATTATAGTGGTCCTAATTGACCTTCTGCACAATTGACCTTTATACTATTTTAGTTATTTTATATATGCATTGGGTCGGTTTTGGATTATAAATAATATAAGGGGATTGGATGGGGGTTGCAGGGGGTTTTGGATTGGGTGGGGGGACTATCGGGGGGATCCCTCCATATATATGTCCTAATTGACCTTTTAAATTAGGTCAATTCTCCCGAGGTCAATTGTGAAAAGGTCAATTAGTATACATCCGGTGGTAGTGGGGTTGGAGAAAATGTGGGTGCACCTCTGCATGCGGGAACGGCCATCATTTATCAAGATGGAAGAAAGAGATTTGTTTTTAAATGAAACAGGAATGCGTTGGGAGAGTACTTGGTGCCCTGATTGATTCCTGGGCCCCTGGCTAGGAACTCATTCACTACGATTGAAGCGACTGCTACAACAACCTTTCATTTACCAGTGCTTCATTATCCCCGCCTCAATAGGGCTTGCTTTTTAGGTGCCCTCTTTACTTTGTTATTATTTCCAACTGTAGAAATACCCCGGCACTCCCTGTGCAGAATAATATCTGACTGTTACTAATTTGCATATAGATTCAATGGTTATCACTAAATTGGCATTGAAAGAGCACCCGCTGAAATGCTTATATGCCACTCTATGCTAATTATAGTGAATCCCCAGTATATTGTCACGCCCCTACTCTTCATAAAATGCAGAGCAATTATTTTTCTATGCTGGCATCTCATTGGACCTACTTTTTCAGTTTAGAAGCTTTTTTAAAAAGTGCGCAAATCGAGAACCTTTTGCGTCAGCGCATTTCTCGAACTACGATTATTAAAGGCTGTCTTCGTTGTGTGGATCTGAATAAAATTATGTAAAGCGCTGTATTCACTTAAAAAAAAAATAATCCTGATTTTAGTTTGTATCCTTTTATTTTCCTGAGTTCAGCCAGGAGCCTGCAACGTTGGCTATCCAGATGTTTTGGACTACAAACCCTTTCAGCTTTAGCCACCACAGTCAATGATGAGGGATTATGAGAGAAATATTCCAAAACCGAATCCGTGAACAAAAAACGAATGCAAAAAGACCGGAGGAGAAATAACCAAATTTTTTGGACCGAAAGTGGTAGGTATTTTAGTATATGTATAGTAAATAATAGGTGGGGGTTGGGGTAAGGGTATACGTTAGGGTAGGGGGTATATAGGGGGACACCCCCTGCATTATTAAAAAAAAGTTTAAAAAAGCAAAAAGTAATTTTCCATCAAAGAAATTTGGTTATTTCTCCATTCGTTTTTTTTCTCGAAATGTTCACGGATATCCTTCCAAAACATGCGTAGACCCACATGTTGCAGACCCTTGCAGGGCTAAACCTTTCAAAGAAGGCAACATGACTAGGGATGCTAACTGTTGCAATTGGAACAGTACAGTAACCCGGCTCATCTCTAGGCTGCCCAGCTCAAAAAACTACTACGCATGCACAGTTTGAAGCGTGATATGGTGCAGTGCCACGGGCCATGACACACGACAGCTCACGACACACAGCACTCACTTACTGACATACATAATAACCAGTTAGACCAGTCCATGGAACGCTGGCACTCTGATCCCTGTGGTAACACTCTCCAAACATAGCGCTACGAACCCTCAGGCATCTGAGCGCTGCTTTTTATTACCCACGGTGAGTGGTGCTCATTTATCGACCTTGGAAGGATGAAAGGCTGAGTTTGCCCTGCCGGGATTTGAACCTGCATCAGTTATGTTATGTTATGTTATTGTGCTTATACCGCGCCAAAGCCCGTGGGCATCCAGGCGCCGAGAGAGCAGAGGACAGAGACTACCGCAGAAGATTACTCTAATAGAAGAGATGCGTTTTCAATTGTTTTCGAAAAGCAAGAAGATCTGTTGTCTTGCGCAGGGATATGGGCAATGCATTCCATGCCTTAGCTCCCTGGGTGTAAAAGGCCTTTCCAGAGCCTCGGGAGCGTTTAACTCGGTGCTGAACCAAAAGAAGGCCTTCAGCAGACCTGAGGTTTCTCTTGGGCTGGTAGATGCCAATGACATCCTTGAGGTAAGCAGGAGCACTGCCAAAGATGCATTTATGGCAAATAGTTAACAATTTAAATTGAATTCTGCGTTCCACAGGAAGCCAATGCAATTTTTTTCTAGCTGCAGTGGTAGGTTCTGAGCGTTTCATTTGAAAAATAATGCGAATAGCTTTATTTTGAATTTTTTGTAACTCTTGGACTTCTGCTTTACTTGCACCACCTAAGAGTGCATTGCAGTAATCAATACGAGGCAAGATAACAGCTCTCACGAGCTTGATGCGGTTTTCGACTGAAACTAGAGGTGCAACTTGCCTAAGCACTTTGAGGTGGTAATTAGTGCTAACAGTAATGGCTGCAACATGTGCTTCACAGTCTACACTGCTGTCCATGTATGTGCCCAAGGTTTTTACTTTCTGCACAGTGTTGATGAAGCTACCATCTATCGTGAAACCAGTATATTCCTGCCCCAGCTTGATTTGTGCCTGACCTGGGCCAAAGATCATGAGCTCTGTGTTTGTAGCGTTCAGACATAACCAGTTGGTGGACATCCACTGTTTAATCAGTTGATAAACCGCGTTTACTGCACATTGATCTTTGTCATAATCGCCAGTGATGTTAAGGACCAGCTGGAAATCATCTGCATAGTTACAGAAAAAGGTCTGGAAGAGATCTAATTCGTAGCACAGAGGAAAGATGTAGATGTTGAATAACAATGGGGAAAGACATGCCCCGTGGGGCACACCACATGTTATGGTTTGTGACCCAGAGGAACTGTCTCCCCAATGCACCTGTGACCGACGACCTTCCAGGAATGCTCTCAACCAAGTTATGGCATTATCGGAGAGACCTCCTGCTCAGTAGGCTCTGCACAGATGTCAAAGCGAGCACTCTACTCACTGTGCTATTGGACCAGAGTCTTAGACTGTGTGCCTGGGTCAAGCTTCACCCGGGTTTCCAGCCAATGCCCACCAAAAACAGAGCTGAGTCCATCCTCCTCTTGCAAGACAAAAAATCGAA
Organism: Ambystoma mexicanum; assembly: GCF_040938575.1. Taxonomy (NCBI): domain Eukaryota; kingdom Metazoa; phylum Chordata; class Amphibia; order Caudata; family Ambystomatidae; genus Ambystoma; species Ambystoma mexicanum. Next base: position 1,097,418,481 of record NC_090929.1, read on the forward strand.
TCAATACAAAATCAAATGTTATCTTGCTTGGGGCTGGTCCAAGGAGCAGGGGCTCCTCAGGCCTCGACATCTGTGCTGATGCTTACCACCATAGCGACCAGGTACCTAATGAGAAAGATGGGTCCAGCTCCTTAAGGAGGGCATGGCATCAGGGCCTCGCAAGTACTATTTCAGGCATCCCTTTGTCATCACTAGTACCTTATAGAGGAAGCTCTTAAAGTTGATGGCAGCAAATATAACAATTAGTGGGGAATGGATCATTGTTTGCGACAAACCTTCTAACAAGTGTGACCATTCGTTGATCAAAACTGGACAAGTACATGTGTACCTCAAAGCCCCCCACACGATACAACTCCAGTTGAGTTACTAATGTGTGCTTTCTTCAGAGACAATTGAATTGTGTAAGAAAATGGGCACAACTTTTAAACTGATTAACAAAGGTGTGTGGGAGCCCCTCTACTAAGGACAAACATGGGGCAAAAACCCTGTTCTATGGGATTTATTCCACTCAGGAGGGTGCACAACCACGTTTTAGCTCACTGCACCCTTCACAAAGGAGAAATATCGATTTGCATATCAGTCTTTGTCCCACTCACAAGGACAGTCCAGCACCAAAATGCTAGGCAAATCTCCTCCGAACAAGAGTACCTTCAGAAACCCCAGACACCTGTTTTGGCCTAGTCACCCAGGTAACCATAGTAACCCAGGGTAATCCAGACATGGACCCCTTGCTCACTGTGTCTTAGAGATGCTGAGCTTCACCTCAATGATAAGGCTCGTCTAGGCCAAAACCCATGTCTGGGGTTGCTGATGGTGAGGACACTCATTTTTACGCTATGTTTCAGAACAGAGTTTCCGGCACCAGTGACTTGACCTGCTACTGTCCTTCCAAAACCAGGAGATCTGGTCACCAGACATGTAGGCAGCACTATATTGTCTTTCTTTACTTTTCTGTGACTAGATGTAAAGGAAGGATGTGTTCCCTGGTTAAAATACACTTGCAAAAAACAAGTTGGACCGCTGATTAGGGGTACAGGGCAGTAACCAACTGGTTCCATCCTACCCTATGGGTGGCCATTTTGGGACATGATTCAGGATCCATAAATGCATATGCTGCACACTGAACCGTATCCATTATATACTGAAACGTATACACTATACACTGAGATGTATATACAGTATACTGAGAGGATACATTGTATATTGCAACATGTACACTGTACACTGAGATATATTCATTGTACACTGAGATGCATGGTAGCTAAGAGCTGGAGCTAAATTAGGCACCCCACTGGCAAAAAACAGCCAGGTGATCTATCCCCCTGGTATTACTGGCAGCGGTATTACCGCTGCTAGTAATACTGGCGATTCTCCCATGGAGTCCATGGAATGGGGATTTCCCTACTCGTACTGGCACCTGTAATCTGCTGGTATTATCGGCAGATCAGGTCCCAGTTACAGTAATACTGTTTGCCGGTATACTGGCGGTGATCCTGGCACAGCACATTTTTAATGAAGACCAGTGTTTCATACAGCTGAGCTAGCTGCCCATGACAGACTCCTCCCCCTATGCCCCACTCATCCCTTAACTTCTTCCTCACTAATAAAAATTGTGCATTACCCCTCACACACTTCTTCAGGCGACCTCCAGATCTAATGTACTTCACAGGCTCTGATCCTATCCATCTTTTATCAACAAACCTGCTGCTAATGTTTGCACTCCACAGTGCAAGGGATACCTATATGGCTAACCTGCCCGGTCGGTACAAACCACAAACAACATAACGTACTTTCAACCTGTATCCATCGACACCAAAGGTTTCCTCTGCCCTCCTGCTATCCGATCTTACAGAGCTTTGCACAGCAAGTCCAACATTATTTGCAGAAAGACGCTATATAAGACCACATGTTATGTTATGTTATGTTGATTTCTACTGTGCACTGCTTCCACGAAGGGGCAGTCTCCGGGTGCTCATGTGGCTCTGCAAGAGAAGGGAAAGGGTGTGTTAGTGAGGATAGGATAAGTTCAGAACCCAGAGGAACTGGTGCCTGTGTGTGTTGTCTTGCATGTGGGAGTTGGTTGAGAGGCCCAGCTTTTTGTAACAATAGGGGTCAGACTCAGTGCCTCGGATGTGTGCTGGTGTTTTATGATGTGTGTGTAGGTTCGATATGTGGTTAGGGTAGAGGTACGGTCGTGCGCACTAGTCAGTTGTATCCATGAGGGAGGGTCCAGTGGATGTTTGTTAGGTGTTTGATTGAGTTATGTTGGTGTGTGTTTGCGTGCAGTGTGGATGGATTTATGGATTATGTCCATTGGTATGTTCCATCTAAGTTTATGTCCAGAGTCTCAGAGAGTTAGCTTAGTGCTAGAATTAGATCAATGCTAGGTTTGTCTACGTGTAATGTGTCTTGTATAGTGGTGTAGGTTATGTAGGAGGAGCAGGAACGGGGGGATTGGTTAGTACATTGGTTAGTTTTGACAGTGCCCCAGAAGTATGTTTTCGGTTGCTGCTCAATGGTGCCTTCCAACACTCCTGGTTGTGATCCATCGGCAAAAGCCCTGCCTCCTCTTCAGGCATGGAGGCTAGCTTCCCCCACGTTTTTTTCTGAGTGCAAAGGGTTGGTTGCACCTAGTGTGTCACTATTTACTTGGCAGGGATTAGTCGGAGTATTTGCACTTTGGCCTGTTGTGAGGTTGGCTGATAAATGGACGCCCAGATTTTTTTGAATACATTTCAGAAAGTGGTGCGTGTCTGAGCTACCCTAGTTATTTAGGAGAGACATGGTTAGTCTAATGCTTTATTTAATCTGTTACATGGCTGGGGTTTCCTGAATGCATACATTTACTTTTGGGGAATCTTTCCCTGAATCTGTCTGTGTGGCGCGGGCTACTCTTTTCGCTGATCTCTCTATCTGTGGCACGTGACAGGGGGAGGGGAGTGTAAGGGGAGCGGTGTGGTATTTTGGGTTCTTGATTTTGCCACTGTTATCTGTGACTATGTCCTTTAGTGCCTTTCTTTTGGTCGTCAAAGTTGTGCTGTTGTTGTCCCTTTATGCTCGTCATTGGCCATTGAATAACCATGTTTTTAGATGTTTCCTGAAGGTCAGGTGGTCTTCTATGGTTCTAATTTCTATGGGCATAGTGTTCCATAGGTTAGCAATTAGGCATGAGAATGCTGTTCCTCCAAATTTGCTCATTTCGTATTGTTTTGTCTCTATATGTAAATCGTCACTTTATCTTTGGTCCCTTTTTGGCTGGTAGCGGCTGATCTTGGCCTTGAGAAATTCAGGTCCTTGTCTGTATAAGGATTTATTGGCAATGCAGAGGGATTTGAATTTCATGATTTTTTTTTAACTGGTAGCCAATGTAGGCATCTCAGAGCTGGTGTGACGTGGTCTCTTCTGTTTAATTTCCAGAGACTCCTGGCTGCAGTGTTTTGGACCTGTTGGAATTTTTGTGGTGAGCCTTTCTGGCATTCCTATGTAGAGACTGTTTGAGTAGCTGATTCTTTTTAATATCAGGGAAATGATTGCAAGGGGTCTGTGTGGAAAACCCCCTGAGAAGTCTGAGGAGATAGAAACACTTTTTGGTGATAGCCTTGACTTGTGGTTCCAGGGATAGTCCATTGTCCATGAGTAATCCTAGGTTATTTACCATGTTGGAAGTCTCAGGTTGTGTTCCAATGCCTGTCAGCCAGTCCGGTTGGTTGCGTTGCCTTCTAGGGGTGAGACCATTATTTCCATTTTGGCTTGGTTCAATTTCAGGTTGTTCATTGTCATCCATTTGTACATTTCTGTGAGACAGTTGTTGTCGGTTGTTTGGTTCCTGGGTCGTGATCATCTTCACAATCAGTTGTGTGTCATCTGTGTAGTTGTAGGCGGTCAGTCCGTGGGTTCTAATGATTTTCATCATGGGCGACATGCAGATGTTGAAGAGTGGGGGGATAGGCTAAATCCCAGTGGGACTCTGCATGAGATTTTTGGGTGTTTGAGGTGAAGGGTGGTAAGTAGGTTCTTTCGGATTGATTTGTGAGGAAGGACATAAGCCACCTTTTTGGTATGCCACATTCCGTCAGTCTTTTTTAGTGTTGCGCAGCTAATTTTGTCAAATTCCACAGATATGTCCAGTAGTATGAGGGCAGATTGGGTGCAGTTGTCTGCATTTATTTTCCGGTTGTCCCATATCGATAGGAGTGCTGATTCTGTTCCTCTCATTGGTCTGAAGCCAACTCACGAGTGGTCGAGTATTCCGTTCTTTCCACGTATTTAAGTAGGATTTTGTATACATGGTTCTCCAAGATTTTCTCCGGGTAGGGCAAGTTGGATATATGTCTGTAGTCTCTTGGATTTTCTACACTTTCTGAATCCTTTTTCATCAGTGGTTTGCTGTATGCTGATTTGAAGGAGTTTGGGGCATGACTAGTGCCTTAGGACTGATACTTGTTAAGATCTTTCAGGCCCCTCAAAGCAGAGCTACTACTGTGTTATGCAACCCCTTTTCCAAATGGGGCCTGTGTGAGATGGGGCTACTGCCCTGTACTTACTTTTTATCATCAGAAGATTATACACAAACCAGGGATTGCGTAAATATAGTATATCTAGTATGAATGAGATTGTTGGTGAGGACCCAGGATTTGTGCATTAAGGTAGGCTTAGCCTACACCAATCACTGTGGCCCATTTGGCTTTAAAAGAGGGCTGGGCCCCTATTTTGGGTAGATTATTTGAATATTTATCAAAGAGTAGCAAGAAGAACTCAGCATTGGACCCTGGCTGAAGGTACAGTCCGCCTTACATCTTCCGCCAGTGAGGGAAGGTCAGGACCTCCAAGAGGGAAGCAAGATCCCTGCCCTAAACATCTCCCATGGAACATGGGGAGATTCCAAATCCAGAAGACCCTACAGCAGCTCCAGCAGCCAGCAATCAGCGTGCCCTGCTCTGCAACAAGCTTCCTAGGTGGGAAGTGCCAGAGTTTCTCTGAACCAAATCAAGGACAAGGCAGCTGCCTGCAACACTCTCCTCAGCTTTGGGCTGTCCACCTTAAAGGACAACACAAGGCCAGTGAAGAAGCAAGGAGAAGTGCATCGACAAGCATATTCGTGACATCTATCGTAAAGGACATATGGCTGCAACTGACTGCACCACTGACTGTTGTTACGTCGCAGTCGCTAACACTGTCCGTGATGCCTCGACTAGTGCTTCAGACCCGTCAACCAGCACTGAGACAATGATTCCTGAGCCAGAGCCGCCTGCAGCCATCCGGCCAGCCTCGCTCGCCGAACTGCCTGCCGCCCGATACCCGCAGCTGTCTCCCATCTTGAACTCTGTCGCAGAAACTGCACATTCCCTGAAACCAACTCAACCCTGTCGAGCAGCAAGATCTTCTACAGCACAAGGTACATTGTGATTCTGTCCCCCCTGGTCCTTCTCCAAAGCCCCCTACTGATATTTTATGACCCATTGCTCCCTTTGTGTTGAAACCAAGTATCCTACAACTATTGAGATTAATTGTATTTTCTCTGTGTTACAACTAACCAACAATCCACGACCTTGCAGAGATGAGCCTGCCGTTCTGTCCACGTTACCAAAATATGCTTGTTTCCAATCTGTTCGGATTGCTTTCGTTGTACAACAGGTGTGGGCTGATTGATGGTTTAAAAACCGATATTTATCCCTGGTCCACTGGTGCCCCGCAGAACTTTATTCGTCACAGGGAACCCAGGGACTGTGCTGAGAACAGGTTGGGGGAGCCATGCAATAGTGGTTTGAGCAGGGAAGGGAGAGCCCAAGGACTTTGGTGGGAGCAGGGTGGGGAGAGCCCAGGGACTGTGGTGGGTTGGGGAAGGCCCAGGGACTGGCCTAGGAGTGGGATGAGGGAGCCCAGAGACTGTGATGGGAGCAAGTGGGCAACCCAAGAACTATAGTTGGAGCGGAGTGCGGGGTGCAGTGGCGGTGCACAATATCTCATAGCCATTTGGACTTACTGGCCATTTGGCATTTTGGGGGGGGGGCGAGCTGGCCTTATTTTGCTCAGCAGGGGCCCTGGCCAAAAATGTTTGAAGACCACTGCCTAACTGATCCAAATGTCCCTGAGTCCTATGAAAGAGCAGATGCCTGTGCCCCTTACCTCCATCTTATGGCGGTGCGAAGCAACTGTGCTCGCCTCTTGTGCTTTATAAAACACAAATAAATAAACCCCCCTCACAACAGACATGAAAGATCAGAATGCTACACCATTCCAACCACTGGCATATCACTATCTCTGCCAACACATCCTCGCACTAGAGGCCCACAAGGGTCGCCTCTGGACACAGATAACCCTAGCGCTCTTGACGCCAGCACCTACAAACAGGCACACAGTAGTACCCGGACGCTTCTGATTACCAGCTTCAAGCGAATGTTACTTCTTTCCTCACCAGACAAACCCAGCCCCCTCTCTTTCTGACCCACGCGAGTGCAAAGAGACCATGCGCTGTATACATACCAACAACATAACATAGCATATATAAAATATGTACTTGACCAATGAAGGCATCCAGTACCTGCGTGACTTCCTGCATCTTCCCCCAGAAATCGTCCCAGCGACACTGCGCAGAAGCCGCCCAGAGACCGGCAGGCCGCGGCCCAAAGGTCTGGAAGGAGAGCGTCCAGCTCGCCTCAATCGTGGTGAGGCTGATAGAGATACCTACAGACGCACTACTGCTCCACCTGGTGCCGACAAAAAGGCAGAAGCTGGTGCAGGAGCTGCAACAGAGTTCCAGTTTCGTGGTGGATTTGGCAGAGGACGTGGCCAGCCTCCTCAGTGAACTTCAATTTGGATTTCTTTGTGTATAATAAAGTTCTAGAAAACCCACAAAAAAAAAAAAAATAATAATAAATAAATAAATAAAATATGTGTTATGCAAAGCGCTTTAGATTGAAGCGCTATATCAAAAACAAATTATTATTATTATAACACAGGAGTCAGAAAGCAATGCTTTTCCTCCATCTCCATCCAGTGGTGAACATGTGTAGGGTCTGGTAATCGGGCTCTCTAAGTAGGGGCACACTACTTTCAATAGTAGTGAATTCCAGGGACACAGCACAGGAAGCCTGCCCCGAAGGACAGTGAGGGCAAATCTCCATTTAAAGCACTGCTCACATGCATGCTGGTCCAGCAACTTGCTCTGTAACTTAATACACTTTGCTCTTAGAGTCTTCTCTCCGGACTGGGAGCCTACCCACCGCTGGGCTTGTAATATGCCCAGGACCCCTCTCTGCCGCCTCCCAAGGGGGGCTCTCAACACTCTGCTGATCCATCACCACGCTGGTGCCTGAGCTCTTCATTACACCACCGAGGGTCCGCCTGACAGCTGGACATGATCCCGGCCGGGCCCATCCATCAGGCCTCAGTCACAGGCCGCCTGGCTCCATCGCCCGCTGCGTGTCTCTCCTCACACCCATGGCGGACGAGCACAGGTGAGGCGTGGCTCCAACCTCCCCAGGACGCCACCGCCCAGCCAGGGCAGTGTTACAGAGCCTGGCCCGGACTCTGTCGTGTCACAGTCCCCTGCTGTCTCAGACCGGGCCCTGTTACAGCAGCTCTGGAGCCTGCTCAGCTGCCGCCAGGGCCCTGACGCTCTGGTTGCATACTAGTCGGTTGTGCCCTGTATTACTTTCACAGTATATGCCTCAATTATAGTGCCACTAAGCGGTACACAGGGTTGTTCTGTTTCTGCTTGGTGATTGGGTACTGCTGCTATAGGCCTCGCTTTGAATGCTGCAGCTGTGCGTGGCTTCTTTTCCCGGTACTGTGTCTATCGCGAGATCAGTCGCCGGAAATGGCCCTACAGACCACTGTCATGCTTTTGAGCTAGACCTTAGGCGGGTCTTTCCTTAGGCTGGTATTTCATGGGTAAAAGGGGTGACAGCGGAGCACAATAGCATGTATACTCGGAGGTGCATGGCAGCATGGCATGACCCTGGTGAGGATGCCCATGTAGTGTTGATGAATGAGCAGGGGTGGCGAGGTGATAGAGGCGGGGGGCATGCTAGCAGTCCATGGACCTGCAGGGCAGCGGATGTGCCCCAGTGAGTGAACTGTGACCTCTTCAAGGTATGGGTCTTTGAGCTCAAGTTTCCAGTGGCGGTGCAGTTGAATCGAAACGCCAGCGTCTATCTGGTGTGTTTCCTTGAAGTATTTCCTTGAGTTTTAAGAACATGATCTGCCTGGGCCCCAAAATCCTGGCTCATTCTTGAAGCTAAAATGGAGTGGTGCTGAAGAGGCAGGGTGGTGGCACCAATGGGGAGGCAGATTGCGCGAGCTTACGCATGATTGCATGGTGCAGCTGCAGTCCGCTTAGGTGAGACACTTCGAGGAAATATGGCAGTGGGTCATTTGCAAGTGTGCAGGCTGCTGGTAGCCATTGCTTTGGAATTAAGGCACTGTGGGGGTTAGTTGACTGTCTTTGAGCTGCTTATGCGCCTCGTTGCAGTTTGGATTCTAAGAAACTGCATCTCATTCATTCTTCACAGTTTACAAAAATAACATGCACACAGACATTTGATTGTTTTGGAAGAAAAACATGCCACTTTATTAAAGAGTCAATTTACGGGTGATCCTAGCAATGCCGAGGGCCCTCAGGTATCTGGACCTAAGCTTGTTACCTGGATGGCCTTCTGACATTCTGGAGCTCGAAACCGGTGAACCGAACTCTTCGGTTTTACATTCCTTCTGGGTAAGCTACTTCACGTCCGGTTAAGTCCTCCTGGTCAAACCCTTCTTCTGGTAGCCTTTCCTACAAGGAACAACCTATTAACTCCCATAACCCTGTCTGGAGGGAAGGCCAGGCACTGTGCAGTTGTTGAGGAGTCAAACTGTCCTTAAGGGTGAAAGTGTCTGTCTCACCCGCCTAGAGACCCAAGCTACTCCTCACTGATGACACCCAACAAGGCCGAAACATGTCTGGGGGTGCTTGTTGTCTTGTGTAGAAGGGATGTGACCTAGCAGTTCGGGCTGGACTGCCACTTTTGGGGTGGGAACAATGATATGATAGGTTATTTATAACGCACTTAATACCCACAGGTTTCTAAGCGCGGACCTAGGGATCGAACCTGTGTTGCTCTGTGTCATCTTGCTTCCAAGGCGAGCACGTTGCCGCTGAGCTATCCTCCCCAGATGGTCTTTCACCTTCTGTAATGGCATGGCAGGCTGAAGAACGATGGTCTGGAGGGTTGCCCAGAGCTGTGCCGTGATTATGATTTTTTTCAAAACCTTCCAGTCATCAACTTTTGGTTTTGCTTTAGTCACCCTGAGTGGGACGGGTATGCCTAGAAGTTGGTCCCAAGCATGGTAGGCCTAGAGACCAAAGCTACAACTTACTGATGACACCCAACAAGGCTGAAACATGTCTGAGGATGGTTGTGGTCTTGTGCAGAAGGGATGTGACCTAGCAGTTCTGACTGGACTGCCCCTTTTGGGGTGGGACCAAGCTTGCTTTGCAGATGGTCTTTCCCCTTCTGTAAAGGCATGGCAGGCTGAAAAAAACAATGGTCTGGAGGGTTGCCTAGAGCTGTGATGTGATTATGATTTATTCAAAACCTTCCATTCATCAATTTTTGGTTTTGTTGTCGCACCCGCCCTGGTTCCTGCAGCCAGTGGGTAATGCTTGCAGCTAGCATCTGCAGCGTGATTCCTCCTCAGCTAAGATCGCCCCATAACTCTGCCATGCTTTGGGGGTGGCCCCTTCGGTGATGCCTAATGCACCACACCTCATTTTTCCCATACTCACCCTTTCAGTCCTACTTACATCCAATTCACAAATTCACAAGAGTGCACCAAAGATATATAGTAAAAAAAACACTGAGTCCTCCGTCCGATAAGTGCACTCTATCTGCTTTGAAATTGGCCAGATCTTTCTCGCAGAGCATCCTGTGTCTGATAAAACTGATTTATCCTCTGCCTAGATCTCTCAACCATGTTGCCTCCCCGGGCAACTCGCCATTTCTGCCTGGGTATTATTTCGGACCAAACTATTTCAGCATCCTCCAACATTTGCACATAGGTCTGTATTCCCTCTTGCATGTGACCACTTCCCAGTTAAGAAATGTCATTAGCACCCAGGTGGATAACTAAAACGTTAGGCAAAGCGCCCATTTTCAGGTGCCTTCTAAGTGTAGGCAGCAGGGCGGCCCACTGCATCCCTGATACAACAAGCCAAACTATTGTTGTTATCCTCCAACCAAGTCCAACCAATATCGCTACCCGTCCCTAGCCACTGGCAGGCTTTCTGTTATGCTCATGCCTCAAATGAATGCCAGATGACCTCCACCTTCGCATCTGCTGGAGGTAAATAAGAAAAAAAATAAAGCCCACATCCATCTGCATGAGTCATCTTTATTTATAAGCTTGCACACGCGGGAAACAATTAGCAATCACATATGAGAAATATTCATGCCCCATTGGAGCCCAGCTACGGCCTGGCTGTCAGCATGACTTCCTACTAGTCAAACCCTTCAGCCATGCACTCACCTTTATTTGGCACCCTGAGTCCTCCTGCACGTCTTCTTCATGTTCACCGGGTCGATGACAGCTTATACCTGTCAGATGCCAACCTACCCATCCTTTGTATTTCTTGTCCAGGCCTACCTTCTTGAATGGCCGTCATGGCTGGCCCAATCCTAAAGGAATGTGAAGACAATCCCATCCCCTAAAAACCTGCTTTCTGCAGCATCATTGGTAGCACCTTCCTGAATTGCAAAAGAGTCACAGGTGAACCGTCCTCTTGTATCAGCAGGTAAACCCCCCCTCCCAACCAGTCTGCTGGCCAGGTACTGCAAAAGCATTGTATGGGGAAGCTAGTGTGTGTGTCTACCTGTTCAGTGTGATGCATCTACCCCTTCCCTTCTGATGCGTCTTGGGCATTCTAACCATGATTACCAACCCCTTAGTGTTAAAGGAAACATCACCCAATTCAATGCCCTTTCCGACAAGTCCCTTTTATTCTGTGCCATCAACTCACTGACATGCAGTGCACCAAAGAAGGCAATGGCAAACGCTGCCCTAAACAATTCCACCTCAAAGGCGTTGTAGCATACTTCTAGAATTACTCTGAAGAATGTTGGCAGCATTACAAAATCTAAAGGGCGGCGACAGTCTTACTTTGGCCCTTGCAACCTGGTCCAGCCCTTGAGCGCCACAGCACTAAAAAACTCCTAGTATGGTCCCCCTTACCGCTCAGCTTGGTGCAAAATGCCACAGCGGCCAGGAAACCCACTGTCCATCTTTTAGATCTCCCTGTGGTCCTTGCCAAAGAGACAAACTCCTATGCCTGTTCCTCTAATTAACCCCTCCCCCAGCCGCACTCCGCAGCCACCCTCCTGAACATACCGCAGTACTGCAGCTACCTGGACCTTACTCCTGCTGTGAGCAAATGCTCCCCAGTTCCCAGATTGTCCGGTCCACAACACCAGCTTCCATCCTGAAGTATCTCTGTGTCTTCTGTTCCTGGTGCTTGATCTTCCGGAACCTGTCCCATTGAAAACGAGAAAGAGAGTCATCTGCGGTATTAGGGGCTTCCTGCACATGGCATGCGCTAAATTCAATGTTCTGGTACATGCATATTTCAGACAAATACAAAGCTGTGTATTGCTACCCAGCAAGCCCAGATGCACTCAACAGGGGCAATAAGTACCCTCTATTTTAAATCAAAATTCATTTAAACATTTGGCGCCAACAGGGCGTAAATTCTACGGTGTACAAGCACCACCTAAGTTTCTCTAGTTTCCAAAAGAAAATGTCATTACACAATTTAACGGTGTTAATAAGGATAAATTGTAAACACAGGTGTAAAATGAATGGAACAATCAGAACCAAGACATTAGAGTTAACTTTTGGATTTTAATCCTCTTAATCCAATAAATCGTACATGAATAAACAAAAAGTAGTACGATCAGTGTACTCTATTTACATATGAAGAGAGCATTTGTGGGTGTTCCATATAACACAAGTAGGAACAAACGGCGTAGATAGAAAACAGCTTGTATAGAGCAGCACAATTGCAAATCTGTATAGCAGTTTACAGTTTACAGTTCACAAAGCTCTAAATGCATAGGTTTAACCATTCAACAATTTACAAATGAAGTCTCATATTTAGATATAACAAATGAGGCCGACACGTTTCGGTTCAAAGAACCATCTTCAGGGGATAGACTTCATTTTTCATATTCATAACCATTAAGTCATAGCACAGTCTCTTGCTGATACAAGAGCCGAGACACAGAAAAGAAATCCAGTCAAAAAGCAATGGGTAGCCGAATGCCACAGATTGCTAGGATATACAGTCAGCAAATCTTTTCAGAGCTAGTAACGTGAACCGGGATATCCCGAGTGTGACAAGTAATAGAGGGAAACATGCATATTTCAGCCCTTTGCCTAAGCAAACCCAAAACTACTGGACAAGAGGCAGACTGCAATTTAATGGCCTGGACCACTGCCTTGTTATCAGACCAAATCACATGTTCCCGCTGCACAACTTCGCCGGCCACAGCATGGGTGCTATTACAATGGAAAAAAGTTCTATGGCCATTATGTTTTTGTCTTTCCTTTTTTGTGCCACGGTGTGGTCCACCGCTGGGTGCAACACTCTTCCCCCAGAGTGTCCCCACACCCTTCGCGACCTGAAGCATGGGTGTACAGATGTACTTCGGCACTGATAACCCATGGGGCCCTCCATAACCTAACAATGTTAAACCCTAGCAGAAAAGATCGCCACACGCAGAGGTCCCCTTTGAGGGCTGCTCAGAGCCTTATGTCATGATACTTCTGTGTCGCTTTAGCCAACCTTCTAGCGAAAGACCCTGCCCGCGAGGAGCACCCTTGATGCAAAATTCAGTTTACCCAAAAGCTGCTGCACTTTCCCAAGGGTAGTCTTCTCTTTTAACAAGTTATATTCCATGTCCGCTACTAAACCTTCCACCTTATCCTTTGGCAACTTGGAGCTTCCCTTCGGCGTATCAAGCTCAATCCCTAGAAACGTCAACACTGGCCCTGGTTCCAACGACACCTTCAGCTGGCCCATCAATTGCTGGAAGGAAACCAATGCCACAGCACCATCCTGAGAACCTTTTCTGCTTACAAAGAGAAAATAATCCATGTAAGGCACTAAGCCACCCCTCTGTTCCTTTTCACGCACCGCCCATTCCCGAAGTGAATTAAAGGCCTCCAACAGGGTGCATAATACAGCACACCCCACAGGCATGCACCCGTCAAAATACAATTGACCCTTGCACTGGAAACCCAACAAGTGTCAGCAGGGTCGGACTGGGACAAAAAAATAGGCCGGACACCCTCGCCTCAAAAAAGTGTCCCACTCCTCACCTCACGACCCTTGACTTCTGATAACTTCACCGGAAGTGATGTCATTTGACCCCACCCCAAAGTCACACCCCAGGAAGCAATGAAACACAACCTTTCACCCCTTGACAAAACAGGAAGTGGCATCAAATAGCATTGTTCTTAAGTACACTGCGAAAAATATGGTTATGATTTCACTAATGTGATATACATTTCATACAAGAATGGATCACCATATGTATAAGTAATATATGTGTGTATAGATCCATATTGTCAAATTACTGTGAATGCAAGCAGACGTCCAAGGCCAAATGATAATAAATTATTGTATACCACTTACGCTTAAGCTCTTTTTTATAGAACAAATATGCATACAATATCACCCAACCTGTGTTGGTACTCATTTATCGACCTAAGAAGGATGAAATGCTGAGATGGCACAGCTGAGATTCGAACCTGCAGATCACACACACATCGCAGCAGCAAGCGCTCAACCCACTGAGCTATCATATCGGCTATAGTAAAATGAGCAATTATTCTGTAGTGGATACCATTAAACAGGTAACTGAGATTTAACAGCAGACAAGTTAAGTTCATCTGCAGGTCTGGTGCAAAGTTGGCCGCATGTCAAGCCTGCATGCATCGACTTTCATGCTTCAGAGGTTGGCAAAATAGGGAAATCAGCGCACTCACAGGACATCCCATACTCTGACCACTCGTTACCTCATACATGCAAACAAACATCCTGAACAGCATGCCAGTGAGATGGGAAAGATAGACACATTACAACAAAGCATTCATTGTGGCACACTCAAATCAATGGCCACTTGATGTGCTTTGGTCAAATATTTGTACACTCTACAGAAGCTTTTAGGCACAAGGATTTTGTCAAGTGACCGAGGACACCAGATGGAATGTCTTGTGATGATCGTAACAGAGACAACGGCAGAAAAAAACATGCTATTACTGCAACTTGCGAAAGGCAAAGTTCATAGTCCGAAATGGATACTTATTGTACTCTAAAATTGGTTGTTTATCACTAATATATATTTTTCACTAATACAACAGCACAGCAACTCCAGGAGGCACCATGCCCCCTGGAGTGGCGGCACGGTGACAGCCGCTGGCCCCTCAACTTTGCATGCTGCAGCAGCATGGGAATGATGCATGCATCATAATTTATGATGCACATATCATTCATGCAAATAAATCATCAAAGCTAGGTAACATCCGTTACCTTGCTTTGATGAATTATGCCACTGCAGGTATTTTTTTTCTAAAAATATGTATATTTTTTTTTCTTCAAATATATATATATATATATATATATATATATATATATATATATATATATATATATATTTTTTTTTTTTTCAAATTCTTTTTTTTCTCCAAAATATATTTTTTTGTCCAAACCGGCCCAGGCATGGCCAGAAACCGGCCCCCGAGGGGCCTATCCAACCCTGAGTGTCAGCTGTCAGGGTGCACAGGCAGGAGGCATAAAGCCGACTATCTGTCCACCTTTGCCAAAAGTGTTCCTTCCGCCCATTCCAGAGACCAAGTCCACCGCTTGATATGCATAAATCACCAAGCAGTGTTCGGGACCAATCCAGTCGTTCACCGAGTTCCCTGGGGGTACTAGAGGTGGTGAATGCAATATTTACCCTTCTCCTTCTTCGGTACCATGCCCACGGGTGATATAATGAAATTGTGTATGCAAGGGGTCCCTAAGGCACCCATTATCCTGCCCAGCTCCTTCTACGTCGAAATCTTGTCCCTTAATATCTCTGGCAGTTTGTTTGTTGAAGGTACGTTTTTAAACGTTATGATGGTCACTGGCCCCTCTTAAGGGATGTGGTAATCATCCCTGAACCCTCTATACAACAAGTCCCTCTCATGGTCCCCTGGGTAGTTTATTAGGAATGCATTAAGCCGATGCCTGTCAACCGGTGATGGCCCTTTTCCCCATCTTCTACTTACTTGTACCGCCCTCTGCCCCTATTTACTTGTACCGTCCTCTGACCCATGTCTTTCCATGTGTTTTGTGACATGCTGTCACTGGGTGGTTTGCCTCACACTTACACCACCCCCTTCTGGCCCAATTGACAAGACCTGTTGTTGAATAGACGGCATGAGTTGTCCACCTGACTGATACTGGCGGGCATTTTCCAGCCACTGCTGTGAAAGGTACCCCTGTCCTCTTTGTGAAACCAGCCTTTACATTTTGCTCCAAGCTGGACCCCGCGAAAGGGCTGCCACACATCTCCCTTGATGTTCATATTATTGTTGTATCATGCCGACCTCTCAAACCTCGTTTTCACACTACTGTCCTGGCTAGTCTTTTCCTTTCCACCCATGTATGCTACCCATCCTCTCCATGTCCTTCTGATCTCATGTCATCTCCGGGACGTGGGCCATTTTAGACTGAAAGTCCGCCCCTTCTGTTCCGACTTCCCCTCATGAGCAGTGGAGGCAGAAAGGATTTTAGGGACCAAAGGGGCAGCTCACTAGCTTAGCTGACATGCTATCGCCCCCTTTGGAGGGCTGGTGCAGCTGTCTATATGAGCTGGTCTCTGTCCCTTGGTCTGATTGTGGCTACATTGTGAACTGCTGCTTACTTTTATATGGGTTTCTGGAAGGCTCTTTGCTTCCAGTCATTTGCATCCTGGGAGCGTGATCAGGTGTACTGCACTGGGAGGGTTTGTTTACTTCTGGCTACGTTGATTCTGGGTGCTTTATGTGGAGGCTGCATTGGTGGTCTTGCTTCAGGAAAACGTTTGGCCGTGTGGGGCATGCCTGCTTTGGGTCTTGGGAGGATAACTCAGAGGCAACCTGCTCGTCTTGGAAGCAAGACGACATGGAGCACCACAGGTCCGATCCCCGGGTCCGTGCTTAGAAACCACAGAGTATTAAGCATGTTATAAATAACCTATCATATCATATCATATGTTTCCCAGGTCTAGGGTAGACTGTTTGGAGAACATTGTGCTCCAGGAACTTGTTGTGCCAAGCAGACTGGTCCTGTATAGTGTGTATGAGGAGCCTTCCTTGGTGCTTCTTGGGCCAGGCAGACCTGTATGATGCATGGTTGTCCCGGGAGGGTAGTTCAGTGGCAAGGTGTTCGCCTTGGAAGCAAGATGACACGAAGCAACACAGGTTTGATCCCCGGATCCGCGCTTAGAAACCTCTGGGTATTTAAACGCGTTATAAATACGCAACTAAGACAAAAAAATTAAAGAATTTATGCAACTAAAAAACAAACAATTCCTGTAACAGCGCCTTGATGCCCGCAGGCTGTGTGAGCGCTTTAAAAATGCTAATAAATAAAAAATAAAAATGGTTCTCCAAGAAACGTGGAAGATCTGCTCTCTGGTTCTTGTTCTTGACTCTGCCTTTGTGGAGCCTGTGTGCCTTCTTTTGTTTAGACCCCATGATGTCTGCTCGTCTCCTAGCAATATGGGGGGTCGGGCTGCAGAGCCTGATGTAGATTGTGCAGGCTACATGCAGACCCAGAAGTGGTCAACACAAATCAAGGTATCTGGTGTACAAGAGATTTGGAAGATAGCAGGCCCCCACCCACAGACTACACCATAGATATACACTAAGATCGTTTGCATTGGGACTCCTGCCCCCGCTTTCCCACTCTGACTCAGGCCGGCTTCCCTTGGCCCTGTGCTCGCACCCACCTGCAAGGCAATAAACCTTGGGGTCATCTTCGACTCCACTCTCTCCTTCTCCACTCACACTTTGGACATTTCTAGAAAGTCCAACCATCAGCTGCACCTCCTCAGAGGTACTCTTCCTTTTCTCGCCTTCCCCCAGTGGCTCACTGTCTCCAGAACCCTGGTTCTCTCAAGGCTTGACTACTGCAACCGCCTCATTCTCAACCTCCCTGCCTCTGCTTTGTGCCCTCTGCAACTCATCCAGAACAGAACCACAAGACTTATCCTTGGCCTCAAGGCCAAGGGCCGCATCTCCCTGGTGCTGAAATCCCTCCACTGGCTCCCTGTGGCTGCAAGGATCAAGTTGAATACCCTTTGCATTGTCCACAAGGCTTTCTGGGGCCTGTGACCTAACTATCTCCAACAATGCCCTATCTTCAACAATGCCTACCTAAATACTGTCCTTCCCGAACCCTCTGTTCATCTACCTCCAACCTTCTGCGAGTGAGCCGGAACTCCAAGCAGAGATTTGGTGGTAGATTATTAGCCTCAGCAGCAGCCTCCCTCTGGAATAGCCTCCCTGCCACCTTCCATCTTGAGCTTTCCTAAAGTTCCAGAAACTCCTTAAGACATTCCTTTTCACCACTTCCTTCTCTCTCTCTCTACCCTGCTGACCCCTCTCTGCTCTATCCCTCTCCCCCTCCTTTTCCACACAGCTTGCTGACTGGCTGCCCGGTGTACCTCTGAGTCTCAGAGGTCCCTGGCACCATCTCCAGTCCTATCGCACTTTCCTCCGGGCCTGCACTTGCCTCATTGCTACTGCACTTGGTCAATGACCCATGAGAGTGACATCTCTCAGCACTTACCCCAGTTTCTGACTGACTAGGCGCACTTGGGTTCCCCCCCTGCACTTGTTCTCCCCCGCTCCCCTTTCTCCACCGTTTCTCCACTTGCACGATCTGAACCTACCATGCCTTGAAGTCCGTCTATCTATCTTCCCTGTCTCCCCTCTTTGCATGGTCCGCCTCAATGCACTTGGAAAAACTGCAGAATCATTGTCAGACCTATTTGCTGTTATCTACACAGTTAATTGTATTATATGCACTTACTCTGCCTGTGCAGACTTGTATCGTTCAGAAATTCAAGGGATCTGAATGATTGTTGTTTTTTTCCCCTTGTGCCCTCCCTCCTTGAGTGCTTTGAAACACTTTCCTACTGTATAGGCGCTTTAGAAATAAACATTACCATACCATATCAAGCAACTGGTCCCTACCCGTTTACATCAGACTGGCGCAAGGGCCTGGCTGCTCTTGAGTTACAGGGTCATCATTGAGGTCTGTTTATAAGGGGAGGGTGTTTCCTTGTGTAAGTGCTGTGCTACATGGCTAACTTCCACATGAGACTGAGAATTTTCTTGCATGCTCTTGTGTTTATGCAGAGACTGGCCATAATGCCAGAGTGTGCATAGAGGGGTGCCAGAACAGCCCATACAAGTTCCTATCACTCAATCCTTGGGGCATGTGGTTTTGTTTCCTACTGTTGTGTGCATTCAGTAGGCTTGGCCACATGTGACTATTATAGAATGCCAAGAGGAAGCAATTTCATGTGATGCACATGTGGAATCTTCACCTTTTTACTTTCGTCTAGGCACAGGTGCACAACATATGGACCGCAGGCCATTTTCAGCCTGTCATGTCGCCCATGGCGGCTTGCAAAGGGTTTGACTTTTATCATGAAATGCGTCCCACTGGAAGCAACAGCAAATAAAGTGGGCCACACTTCATGACAAATGTTGTCAGCCCAGGAACTGTGCTTGCCTGCTATTGGCTCAGCACATGCACTATGTAGCTGTACTTAATACTATTTATTATGCAGCACACGTTCAAACAGCACATAGCAAGGAAGACACAAACGGTCTGGTATCAACTTTCTCTCTTGCGGATAGTCAAGCTCCTCTTCCCAGAAAACAACTTGAGATCTGCTGTCTAAGCCTTGGTCCTCTACCACCTGGATGATGGCAATTCCCGTTTGGAAGGCCTTCCAGTGACAACCCTGGTACCGCTGAAATGTGTTTTGCATGCTGTACCAAGATTCATTAAAGGACTACGCAAATTCGGCCACATCACCCTGACCCTCATCAAGCTGCACTGGCTCCCACTGCAAGTCTGCATCATCTTCAAATCCTTTTGCATTGTCTACAACGCTGTCATTCTGAAGTCCCAAAGCTACCTCACTGAGCAACTCAGTATCTCCGGAGGCCTGCGATTAACCGGAAGTAAGGAAATGTGAAGGCTTGAGTTACGACAGTGCAGGAAGGAAAGAACCAAAAGACAGGCCTTCTCTGTCTACGCTCCAAAACTCTCAAACCTCCTCCCCTTCAACATCAGACTTGCCCCATCACATCTACAGTTCAGGAAAGAGCTCAGGCCTTCCTCTTCAAAGAGTGGCTCCTCCTTAACACCTATGTCCACACACCCTGTACTCCCCACCCTAACTGAGACTCAGTGAACTGCTCCCCACTGTCTTCCCCTATGCTGCCATTTGCCCACCCTCCCCTGTTAGCTCCCTGCTAATGTTTTCTCTGCTTTCCTCCCTGTATTCTTCTCCCTATGATTGTAAAGCACTCTGTTGCTTCCCGAAGCTAGGGCCGCGTCAACAAATACCCGAATTATACGTCATAAAGCACATAGTGCATGCTCTGGTCCAATCAAGGGGCAGTAATATCTGAATCGTCAGAGATTAACGAGCACTTGCTAGCCTGCTCTCACCAGCCGCCCACCTGCCTGTTACAGTCCACTACCATCACAGTCGCCAGCCCCATCCCTGCCCACACACCCAGGATGATCAGCCTTTCCTGCTGCCCCCCTGGGATCAGACTTGCGTCCTCAAACCACGTAAAACAGGAGAATTTCCCATTGTGGGGAGAGGGGCTGAGGGGTGGGGGGGCGGGGTGAACAGGGATATCCCTCCATCGACCCTTGCCGCCATATGGAGTGTAAAGAATGAATTTGGTGCAACATTGGTAAAGGATTTTAGTTGGCATGGCAGCTGTATAGTGTAAACATTATAATGGAGAACGTTTCCAAATGTACACCCCGATAGGAACTGTCCCTGATTTTATCATTAAGGTTGCATAATGTGAGCCTCACCTTTAACTACACAAAGATCCAACCATTTTCGCTGGCTCACACCAAAGAACTGAGAGCAGTGTAAAACATTATGCGGCGACATAACACCCCTTCCCCTCTCTGGCTAAAGGTCTGCACACAAAGGGGTCGGGCCTGCACGTTCTAAGCACCAGAGCAGTGTCATGTGGTCATCAATATGGGCAGATCATTGGTCGGCTGAATATACACCGCTCCTGTTCACCTGCAGGAAAGATAGCTCACTGTGTTGGTTGCTTGCTGCTTTTAAAGTATAAAATAGCAACAACGACCAGTACACCACACATTGACAGTTTGTACCAGTAGTTCCTAAGGGGTTCTGGGTAAGGGTTTGCATATTGTTTTTTGTATCCATGATCTGTCCCTGCCTTAAGATGCACGACTGTTGAGACTTTATTCATTTCAGGGATGGAATACAAGGGAGAAGTATGATTGTAAGGACATTTAAGGCATTTGGTATGAGGAGGGCAGGGTTGAAAGATAGTGTAATTCAGGGTCAGGCTGGAACAGCAAACACGCCGGGGCAGCAAAACAAACCCAAGCAATTCACACATTCTTGCAAAGGCGGTATTTAGGAAGATGGCAGGGAGGTGATTGTTGCATGTACTGTTTTGAAAGAAAACAAGAAATACCACAGCGAAAATGTATTTAGTCCCTTGTTATGTTATTATGTTACAAAGTATTTATACTGCGCCCATCACCACCGTAGTGGTCTCATGGCGCCTCACCTTGTCTGATAGGGGCAAATTGTGGCCCCCTCAGGGTGTCATCAGACCTTGGTGTGTGGATATAGAAAGAAGAAGAAGAAGGAGGATTGGGGGAGAGGATGTGATAGAAAACAGGGATTAGCCAGTGAGCAAACAATTTAGTGGTAACACAATAAAAACCATATCACAACCATATTGTTGTTTTCAGAATCAGACTAATGAGGCATGACTTTTTTCATGTGATGTATACAGATGTGCAGTTTGGCAACCATACTACCAGTAGAGAGTGGGCTGGTGAATTTTTGAAGTGGAGGGACATACATTTTTTCCCTGAATTGACTTAGGTGAACAACTGCAATGAGGTGCGATGGGGCATTTTATGGCACACATTTCAGAGTATTTGTGGACAATTTACAATCAGTTAGGAGGGGAACACACGAAAAACTCCAACGGATGCCAAGAAAGCAACGTATGAACAAGTTGCAACTTACTGCCTGATTCATGGAATTATTTGCGCTGAAAACGCAGATTTGCGCGCCTTTCTGCCCGAAAATCGCCATACTTCAAACTAGGATTTTTGGGCAGAAAGGCGCGCAAATCTGCGTTTTCGGCACAAATAATTCCATGAATCAGGCAGACAGTTTCATTCTGGCTGTGCCCAAAGTAAAATCACGGGGCCTGTCTCAACAATATATATGCCTAACATTTCCCTGTAAAACACATTCCATGATGACTGTGCCCAAAGTAAAATCACGGGGCCAATCTCAACAATATACATGCCTAACATTTCCCTGTAAAACACATTTCATGTTGACTGTGCTCAAATTAAAATCATGGGGCTATCTCAACTATATATGCCGAGCATTTCCCTGTAAAACACGTCATGCTGTGCCCAAGAAAAATAATGAGGCCTGCCTCAACAATATATAGGCCTAGCATTTCCCTGTAAAACACGTCATGCTGGCTGTGTCCTAAGAAAAATAAGGAGGCTTTTCTCAACAATATATATGCCTATCATTTCCCTGTAAAACACGTCATGCTGGCTGTGCCCTAAGAAAAATAATGAGGCCTGTCTCAACATTCAATGGCAGTGATGTCTGGTAAACCACATTTTCATGCTGGCTGGGCCCAAAGAAAAATAATTAGGCCTGTCTCACCAATATATATACACGCATTGCTCTAACAAATTGTCATGCCGAAAGTGCCTTGCAAAATATGTCAGCGTTGCCTTTGCCATGCCAAATGTGTCCCCAAAAATATATCAACATTAAAAAACACACTTTACTGCTGCTGGTGCCCCACAGCGGTACTTGCCAGCATTTATGCTGAAACTGCGGAGCAAAAGATGTCGGTAGTGCTCTGTAAAACGCATTTTGATGCGTTGGCTGCCCTTCAACAATATATGGCAGAATTGCCCTGCACATCATGTTTTAATGCAGAAAGTGTCAAACAAAATATGTCTGTATTGCTCTGCAAAGCACATTTCCATTTGGGGGTGCCCAAAAACAATATATGGCAGCGTTGCCCTGTAAAGCATGTGTTCATGCTGAATGTGCTGATCCACTGTGGCACCGTTGCAAATTATCCGAAATTGCTCCAAATTGCAATGGTCGACGCACGTCGATGTCGCGATAAGATCTGCATGTTTCCAGTTGATGTAACGTCTCTGCCGTGATTGGCCTTCCAAGGCTCAAAAGGAACCAATTGGAAGCCGGCAGGCAGATGCCGGCACCACCCCAAAGGCCCACACTTAAGGCCCTGTTTGCCTCTGTTCGCCGGGGTGAGCCGTGAGCCACCCGGATCTTGCCTTGTTTGTTATGCAGCTTCTTCCCTACTCTTGCTGCTGTCTCCAGCTGTAGCTAGAGCTTTAAAATAATGGTTTTGTAGCTATAGCTAGAGCTACAAAACCATTATATTAAAAAAAGACAGTCACAAGGGGGCACGGATGGGGTGGTGTTGAAACACAGTTAGGATGCATGCCGAGCAGTCGAAAAGCAGAGCTTCAGGGTATATGGGTATAGACCACTTGTAGTCCCTTCAGACAGGAAGCCACATATGCAGGTGTTTAGCCCGCCTTGTCACCCTTGACTGTTGAGAACTTGGACACTCTCAAGCGTACTCAATAACTTGGGGAGCTGTAAGTAACTTTGATCACACCCTTGCTCTCAGTAGCAACACCCCCAACACTACCTTGCAAACAGCTTCCGCCCTTATCGTCCAGCTGCTACACGCCTATCACAACACGCTGTGCATGTCTGCACGCCTGACATCTACCTCGTCTGCATACTGGCCCCCGCCATTGATAAGTAATGAACAAGCGTTTCACGCATGTCGGAATAGCTTATTAGCTTGTACCATAGGAGAACTAGCACTGGAGAACTAGCCTGTTATGCATTGAAGTGAACCAGCCTACTCTGCTTATCTGATCTAGCCTATTGCATTGAAGCAAACTAGCCTATTCTGCCTATCTGATGTAGCCTATTGCATTGAAGTGAACCAGCCTACTCTGCCTATCTGATCTAGCCTATTGCATTGAAGGGAACCAGCCTATTTTGCCTTAACTGATCTAGCACACTGCATCGAAGTGAACTAGCCCATCGTGCATTGAAATGATCTAGCCCAACTGCATTGCAATGAACCAACCTCCTGTGCCTTATATGTACTAGCCTACCGTATGGAAGTGAATACTGCTTTCAACTGTACTTTGCCCACGCCTGACCATCCACTAACCACTTAGCGGATGCCTACTTATTAGAATACTGTCATGGTCCACATTAGTACAACCTGCATGCCTGCTACTTGAGCAAGATGTACTAGCCCAATCTTAGTTAATGCTACAATGCTCCTGAGCAAATTGTATTGGCCTACTCAGATCCTTGATCTTATGTGTCCTGGTCTAACAAGACCATTCGACCCTTTGTGATTTTGTGACCACCTTCCACAGAGTCATTCTTGCCATGGCCTCTTTCCTCCCATTATTTCATACCATCACCCCAACTAACTTCCTCCCACCTCTCCAACCTAGCAAAAATTACAACCACACAGATGGCACCGTCACCAACCTAGTAGCCAGTACATCACTCAGCCCTATTGATTGGATACAGCGCTTCGCCACACCGCCCACCCCACTTATCCCATGTCCTTTCGACACCAGAAACAAGAGACTAGACTCTCGCTTACCCAACCACAAGGTTACGTTATGGATGGGCACTCAACACACACCGACCAAGCTTAATAAGCAACTCCCTTCCCTCCATTTAGTAGTAGCGACTAAACATCCCAACTCACCGTCACCCACTTCAAAAGCCCCCCTTCCAACTATGTCACCATCATCATCGGTTAACCGGAGCACAGGAGTACCCTTAGCCGCTCCTCTGCTGGCCACTATCAAAGGAGCACTCATCAATGCTCGTTCACTAGTAGCTCACGCCCTTAATATTGCTCACCTTTTCACGGCTAACTGCCTGGACTTCCTGGCCATCACCGAAACCTGGCTTCATCTGGCAGTAGGCCCGGCAATATCATTAGCCCTCCCAGAGGGATGTACCATTATCAGGGCTGACAGAAATTCAGGCAAAGGAGGGGGAGTGGCCTTCATCACAAAAACCCACCTCGTCCTTAGAGCCACCTCCCACACCAACCTTCCTTCTGCAGAACTACTATCAGTTTAAATTGCACTTTCACCCACTCAAACTATTCGTATGCATCTCATCTACTGACCTCCAGGCCCGATCTCTCCCTTTGACAAAGACATCACCAACCTCCTATCCACCAACACCAAACTAGTCTCCCAAACCATCCTCTTGGGAGACCTCGACCTAGGATTCCAGGACCCTAATGATACACATGCCCGAGCCTTGGAAAACTCCATAAACCCAACTTGGCTTCAAACATAGAATGTCAGAGCCCACACACTCCAAGGGCCGAATCCTGGACTGGGCGTCTGACCTCAACTGTTCCATAACAATTCTTCAGAATGAACCAGTTGCCTAGTCGGACCACCACTTCATTTTGTTTTCTATCCAAGGGAAAACTCCCCCAAACAATCCCATTGCACCCCCCACCCTATCCATAAAATGTCAAAACATCACAATTTCTACTCTTCAGCCACTTATCAACAACATCTTCGACACGTCTACCTATAAGAATCTAGAATCAAATAAGTTAGTCGACCTGTACAATGCTACACTTCAATCAGCCTTAAACATCGCTGCTCCACTCAAACAAGAAAAGCCAAACCAATTGCCCACCTTATTAAGTGGTTTACGTCTGAGCTAAAAATCCTAAGGAATATCAAAAGGTTTGCAGAAACCACATGGCTAAAATCATCCACCAGTCATAACAAAGCCACGTTCACCACGGCGGCTGCATCCTACAAAGCGGCTATCCTATTCACAAAAAAAGAAGCCTACAACACCAGAATCCACAACGCCAAATCAAGTACCAAGGAGCTTTTTAGCATCCTAAAGGAATTAGAACCACCAGCACCCTCTACTGAGGACTGCAGTAAGGATGCGACATGGTGCTCAAAAATCCAACAAGCCTTAGCTGACAAAATAACGCTATTACAAAATAAAATAGAATCTAAAAAGAGTAGTATTTCTAGTAGCCGTTACGCTAAACAAGCGAATGAGCAAAGTTCTCCTCAATGCCCACCTTTCGCGTTCTCTCAAGTGACACCAAAAGAAGTAGAAGACATTATTATAAATATGAAATCCTGACATTGCCAAGGAGACATCTGCACAGCCTCCATCATTAAGGAAGGAGCCAAAGAACTGTCTCCTTTCATTGCCACACTGATAAACTCTTCATTCGAAACCGGTCAAGTACCTAACAATCTTAAGGAGGCCTGGGTCATGCCTCTCTTAAAAAAAATAACCTAGACCCAAACATTCCAACAAACTACAGGTCTATTACTACTGTTCCTTTCCTCTTAAAAATCCTGGATAGAGCTGCTTCCCTGCAAATTCAGAAGAAGAGGAAAACAACCTATTAGGCCTTAGACAATCCGGCTTCAGACCGAGACATGGAACAGAGACAGCTCTCTTGGATTTGAAAATCCAGATGGATGAAACTAAGTACAAAGGCCATTTAGCCATGCTTCTGCTGTTAGACCTGTCTGCGGCTTTTGACTTAGTCGACTACCAAATACTAACTGGTCATCTCACCATAGCAGCAGCCTTCTCCACCAATGCTTCTAACTGGATCAAATCCTTTTTATCCAGTGGAACCACCAGAGTCTTCTCTCCCTCAGCCTCAGCTGACCCAAGCCCTATACACTGTGGAGTCCCTCAAGGCTCCTGTGTGTCACTAACGCTTTATAATATATTCACGAAGCTCATCTTCAACCATCTAGACAACTTGGGTGTCATCTACACTAACTATGCAGATGACACCCAGGTCCTCATCCCACGTACTGGTCACTATAATGAGGACTCCAAGAGAATTAACAAAATATACCTAAAAATCCAGGCCTAGATGGCCACTAACAGTCTGTGTCTTGATGATGATAAGAATGAGCTCATAATTGTCGGCACTCAGGCACGCTTGAATAAACCAGACCAGGAGTACATATCCTTCAATGTTGACGGAAACACAATCATAGTCGCCAAGGAGATAAAAACCTTGGGGTTCTACCTCGATTCAACACTGTCCCTAAAGAAGCAAGTCAGCCCCGTGGCATCCTCTACAGCTTACACCAACAAGTTTTTCTACAGTTGCAAATCCTATCTGTCCACCAACAGTTGCCTAATGCTTTCCAGAGCCTTAGCATTGTCAAATATTGATTATTGCAACACACTTTTCCTCGGTTCCTCAGAACTGAATCTAAATAGGCTTCAGATCCTACAAAATAATTCACTGAGAGCAGCACTTAACCTTCCTAGATCCAGCCACATCTCAACTATCAGACGGGACGTTAATTGGCTGACAGTTCGTGATAGAATCACTCTTCGCACCCTGGCAATCAGGCACAAAAGCCTCGCAAACTCAGCTCTTAAATATTTGTCAGATAAATTCAGCAAGCAACAACCACTTCGTCCCACCAGATCTGCCCTCTCCCATTGCCTCTCAGTACCCAGGTACAACCTAAAAAATGCGGGAGGAGCTAGCTTTGAAGTCCAGGCAGCCAAGCACTGGAACTCCATTCCTCTTGCATACAGACTATAACCCTCCTTCCAGACTTTCAAATCCAGAATTAAAAGCGGTTTTAGCAACAAGCCTACCCGATGAGACCTTTTTCCTCTGTCTCTTTATTGCTGATATTTTGACGTCTATCCTATCTATGGCTATCTCGTCTGCACTTATTTGTAAAGTTTGCCTTCAGACCTATCTGTAATCATCGGTCTTCCTAACTGTTGCTGTTTATTTCTCTATGTTTGTAACACTAAGTTTTCCAGTGCCCAGTTACCTTCGGGTACAGTGCGCGATATAAATAATAAACAAATACAAATACCAAGAATACATGTTAGCCTTGCAGCAGGCCCACAGATGCCTATAGGCTTTGGGAATGTTTCATCAAATTAAGAGGTGATAGTTGGCACTCTTTGATGCCTGGGCATGCACAAGCTTCACTTGAGACTTGCGGTGACATGGACCTGTACATATATCACTGGGGTGCTGCTTGATGCTTCTTGAGTTTCGACTAAAGTACAGGTGTGCCTTTACAGCGAGAAGCTTGATTGGGGGATTAAGGTGCTGCTTGGGGCGCATTGGGTGCTGTCAGTGCTGTTAGAGTATGATGTGTCTATAAAGGTGTTATTTGAAGCCTTTGAAGCGTACGGGTGCTAATAGATTTAAATATGGGCCTGACTCACAGAGCGTTTTCCAATGGGATTGCACCATTATAAAACGCTTCCGTGAATCAGGCCCTTGGTGTGTTGCTGGATGCACAGGGGCGCAGTCTGTACTACACACGTGCTGAGTGGAGCAATGCGTGTGGCTCATGGGTGTTGCCTATGGTGCATTGTGCTGTTAGAAGCTTTGAGTGTGTTTCTGTGTTTCCAAGGCTGTTGCCAGTATTACATGGCTGCTCTTTGAGTAGAGTGTGCTATTGGAAGACTGACAACGTGTTGCTGGATTCCCAGGGTGCTGCATATAGTGCTAGACACGGTGCTGTTTGTGGGAGGCAGCTTACGTTTTTAGAATGTTGCTGGCTTGTGGATTGACATATGCTGAGTTCTGAAAGGAGGCACCCACGGGTGCTCTCTGAAACCTATTAATGCTAGCGTTGTTGGAAGGCCTGCATGCAGTTTAAAGTGCAGGGATGCAGGAGGCTAAGAGGCCGGCACTGCAGTAGTTGCTAGAAATGCAGACATTAGAACACCGCCACTGCCAATGCCGGAGGTGGGTAGTGCAACTATGTACCCACAGCACGAAGAAGCCATCCTGACAAAGACAGGATTTACTTCTGGGCCTTGAATCGGGTCAGTAAAAATGTCCTTTGCGGTTCCTTGAATTTACAAAGCAAAAAAAGGATTTGATCTGTTTTTGTAGAAAATGTTCCAAAATAATATTCCGATTTTTTCTAGTTTTTCAGAATCAGTTTGGCGAAATATCATTTCTCCTATTACCATATGTTTTTCACAGTGCACCTAACATGACATCAAACAGTTAAAGATTTGGTTGCATGATGAACTTGACATGTACTCCAGTGTGCCATTTATTTATTTATACATTTATAGCAGCGCATGTAGCCCGGGGGGCATCTAGGCGCCAGTTACAGTACAGGACCAAGGATGATACTTAGGGGGCTTATTTATTCATTGGGTCTTACCCGTAACCTGACTTACCCCAGAGAGATACATTTAGGATTGCCCAGCCAGCTGTCAAAAGTGGATAGACACACAGGGGAAGAGAGACCGGGCTTGTGAGCCACGCCTCAGTATGTCAGACCTGCATGGCCGCTTACTGAAGAGCGAGGTGAAGCAGCAGTGAATGGTGTAATATTCTTAACAGTGTCTTCTGATATGGTCTGGAAGTGCAGCCGCTGCACATCCCGGAGGTCCTGCACAGGGGACTGCATGAGCTGGGTGACCTCCGCCACCTTATTATGGTACACTTCCAGGCAGTGCTTTAAGTGGGGTAGGGCCTGTCGCGGCCGTTCCACGGCAGTCTCCAAAAAGTGGGGCTGAGCCGGGGCCCTGCCAGAGCCCCCCGATCCTACCACACCATGGCAGGAGGCATTATCCCGCCACGGCCGCAGCCGCAACCGGAGATGTGCCCGTCATTTTAACGTCAGGCGAGCTGACAGAAGTGCCAGCCAGCCACAGCGTCACTGAGGCTGGCTGCCACTTCTGTCAGTCACTGTAACCTCCTCTGATCAGATGAAGTTAGAGTCCCTTTGTTTGCCCTCGCCAGGTCACTGACCCTCAGCAAACCCACAGGCTCCAGGGTCTTAAATGCACATTAGATCACAAAGCCCGCGGGTTCGCAGAGGGTGAAAGACGCCTTGGGCTCTATGATCTATCTGCTCTGAGCAGAGATCACTGAGCCCGAGGTGCCTTTCTCCTTTGGAAAATCTTTATAAAAGATGCCTTGAATTGTGTACGTTTCAAGCCATCTTTTATAAACGTAGAAATATTTCTATGTTTATAACAGACGGCTTGAAACGTGCACAATTCAAGGCATCTTTTATAAAGCTTTGTCAACAGACAAAGCCAACTTGGGTTTCAAATAATCTTTTATAAACATAGAAATATGTTCAAATGTCTATGTTTATAAAAGGTAGCTTGAAAAGTACACAAATCATAGTAAGGTAAGCACACAAGTGTGCGTAACTTACTATGGTTTGTGCACTTTCAAGCCACCTTTTATAAACATAGACATTTGTAACATATTTCTATGTTTATAAAAGATGGTGCGAAAAATACACAAACCATAGTAGTACGCATACAAATATATAAATGCTCACATACATTTATATATTTGTTTGCGCACCTTACTATGATTTGTGCACTTATAGGCCACGCCCACAATGGAAGCCACACCCCCAAAGGAGGCCCCCCCTCAATTTCTTACCCCACTTAAAGCACTGCTTCCAGGGTACACTGGAGCTCATCACACACTCATCTCGCAACCACTCCCTGACTGATTTCAGTGCTTGCCTGTAAGTATATCAGATACTGCCCCTAGTGGTGTACATGTGCATGCTCGTTTGAAGCAGCATTTGCCCTTTTCTGATCAGTGCTACGCTCTCATCATTTCTCCCTGACCTATTGACATGGGAAATATCTGAAACTCCACCCATCTCTTACCTGTACAAAGGTTACCGGTTTTTCTACCCTCTTTACTCTCCCTCTCTTCTGATGCCATTTTCGATTTTCTGAAAGATTAAGGTGTGCAAACACCTGTGGGGGCACAGTGCTCCACTCCCCGGGCAAGCCTTGGCTCTGTTGGTGAAGTATTTAAAATCTCTTAACGGCCTGATTCATGGAATTTATTGCACGGTTCAAAGTGACTTCGCACTACTGAAGAGTGACTTTGCAGTACAAAAATGACTTTGCACTAACTTTTTACTGCAAAGATACACTGCACAGTTCCATGAATCAGGGTTTGTGCCAGCAGTGCAAAGTCACTTTTCAGCATTACAAAAAGTGCCATGAATCGGGCCCTTAGACTAGCACCACATACGCTGGCACCAGAGTAGCTCCTCTGATGTCTTGAACATGCTTCCCATTTCACCAATGCTGTCAGTCTCTGATGCACTTTTAAGACATGCATCAACATTGTAAACTTTGA
Organism: Ambystoma mexicanum; assembly: GCF_040938575.1. NCBI lineage: Eukaryota > Metazoa > Chordata > Amphibia > Caudata > Ambystomatidae > Ambystoma > Ambystoma mexicanum. Next base: position 1,097,449,084 of record NC_090929.1, read on the forward strand.
GAAGGTCGTTTTGGTGCAAGAGCTTAGTACAAATTCACAGTTATTGAAAAACTACAGAAGCATGTACACAGTCCAATTGTTACATTGAATTGCATTACTGTCCCCGAAGCTCAGGGCCTGCGGGCTCTGCACCAACCCCTAAATATGGGGACCCTAGTCATCTTCCACTGGATGCCTGCCCAGGTACTCAGAGACCAGTAGTGGTGCCTGTGAATTGTATTTGTTTAGTTATATATTTGGGGTGTTTTTTTTGGTGCAAACCTAGTTTCAGAAACCAATGGTCTCTTTACTGCGGGAAACAGCCCTTCCATCCGGCCATGCATTACAGGCAAGCCATGGAGGGGAGCATTAAGGAGTTACCGTGTAGAATGAGTGGGGAGAAGGCAACGGTGCTGGGAAAGGGTGTAGCGGTGGATCAAGGGCTCGGATGCAAAGGACCGCTGTCAGGAGAGGTGGGGTGGATACAGGCTGGTTGTGCTTGGGCAGGGCATCTCACAGGGTGTGAAGAAGGGCCCAGCACCACAGGTGTCCGCATTATGCTGTGCTTGTCATAAGATTGGGTTTCAAAGGAAGGTGGGACTGACTCTGCTTCTTCTGCTGGAAGTCTTGGAGGTCTGGCTGGCCCCACATATTCACCACAATAAGGCTCTTACTGTAGTGCCCAGCCTATCAGAAATAGCACATCCTCCTTCATTCAGTGAGTGCATTCTCGGTACACACGAATTAGGTCACGTGCGCATGTTGTTATATGGTTTCATCTTTTGTATGCACTAATTCCAAAGCCTTCTGGTTTCATCTGCAACATTGTCACTTTTAACATTTTCCCCTTTACCCTGCAGCTCTGGAATGAGCAGTATGGTCAGAGTGGCCGCGCCTCTTAGAATGAACTGCCTCAATCATTTCCGGTTCCGCATTTCATCTCTCTCACCATGGCCACCTCCAGGCAATCTTCAAGCAAAGCCACAAAACTGCTGAGCTTAGGGCCCTTTAGTAACGTGCATGCAATGGATGGCTTCACAGACTAACTCTTAGTACAAATAACCAAACCAACTCAGGAAGATGGCAAAGTACTGTTTTATTAACAATTATTTAAGACAGGGAGTTGCAACAGACATCTCTCTCACCATGGCACCTTCAGGCAATCTTCAAGCAAAGCCACAAAACTGCTGAGTTTAGGGCCCTTTAGTAACGTGCATGCAATGGATGGGTTCACAGAATAACTCTTAGTACAAATAACCAAACCAACTCAGGAAGATGCTAAAGTACTGTTTTATTAACAATTATCTAAAACAGGGAGTTGCAACAGACATCAACGGACGTTCGCTCAAATTCTCTCCACAATCTTTTCACAAAAATAGACTTTATACTAAAAATGTGTCAGAAGTGACGTCACACTATGTGGCAAATAACAAAATACCTACTAGGGATTGTGATAGGTTAAAGAGGAACATCTAAGTATACATTTCATAGGAACTAGGATTGTGATTGGCTGCCTACTGACAGGTGTACAATATATGGATACCTCTAAAACATCTTCAAAACCATTAAATACACAGTTTTCTATTGGTCTCTAACTATAAGGTCCTTTGTTATATGGCCCTCTACAATTGGTTGGCACGCTTGTGCCATGTCTGCAACATTCAGTTCACTTAGCAGCAGATAAGACTTGACCAAGGTGCAGGGAGGTGGGCCTGACTCTACCTCCCCACCCAATTAGCCCAACATCTCTCATTACCCAAGCCATCTGCCATGAAAGTTGTCTTTGAACATGGCCTTGCAAAGCATCCTTGTCTCTGGGAATGCATGGGAGTGCGAGCAATATCTGGGGAATATGCAACCCTTTTGGCTTCTACATCTGCAGCTTCGTTCCCGCAAGAAATAAAGTCTGTTTGCTTAGTGTGAGCAGGGCATTTAACTACCGCTATGGCTACTGGGAGTTTCAGTGCCTTAATAAGCCTGCCCAATAAGGATGCGTGCTGCACTGGAGTGCCGTGCGCACAGAGGTAGTCCCTCCTTTTCCAACACGCTAACCCTGCATGTACGGTTGACATCATGTAGGCGGAGTCACTGTACACCATCACTTCCTGCCCTTTGTGTTTCTTGAGCGTGACAATGAGCACTACCAATTCTGCTGCTTGCACCGAAAAGTGAGACGGTAGTCTTGCACTTGCTACCACGTCAAGTTAATGTTAAGCTTTATCATCAAATCTCATCCCAAAATGTTAACTGGTGTCTGCCGTGAATACATCAATGGATGTCACACTCTCCTATAGAGACTGGTAATTCATTTGTAAAAGGAACCCGACTTGTAGCTCCATAGAATCCTTGAGCATTCATGGCAATTCCCAACATTGGATATTTTCCCTCTCTTATACATCAACAAGGAAAAACTTACTAAGGATTGTGATAGGCTTCAGGGGAACATCTAAGTACACATTAAATAGGAGCTAGGATTGTGATTGGCTGCTTACTGTCAGGTGTACAATATATGCCTACCTCTAAAACATGTAATCTTCAAAATCATTAAGTACACGGTTTTCAATTGGTCTCCAAACTATAAGGTCCTTCGTTATACAGCCCTCTACAATTGGTTGGCATGCTTGTGCCTTGTCTATGTGAATACATGGGAGTGTGAGCACTCACTGTCTTTGTTCTAGGACTCCAAGTTCAACTGTATTTTCATCCATGGCTCACGTGACAGGAGACCACAATTTGGTCCATTTTGCAGGTTTTAAATGTCTTAAATGAATAAAACTTGGCACTCTTGGTGTTCTTTCTCTGCACCTTAACAGGAGATGATTTATCCTTCGCATGCTCACTCCTTTCAAGAATAGATAGCCAACCTTGGCTGCCTCCGTTTTGATACCATGCCAGACAGCCTCAGCATGCAGCTCCATGATTTCAGCTTTTCTTGCTGCAACACAATTCTCCCTCTCTTCTTCATGGGTCCTGGCTTACTAAATGTTATGATACTGATGTCCATCTTCTATACATTGGCGGCTTCACCTGCATTCTATTCACTACATATAGCCAGCATCTATGATGACTTAGTCTACTTGCGTTTCACCATCTGTACAATTATTGAACGGTTGATTCTCTGCAACACTTCGTGCACATGTAATGTTCTTTTTCGTACTCAAACGATCACTCGATTCTTTCCTTCATCACTAGTTTCTGTAGGATCCATAGATCCTCTTCAGCCAATCTTCTGAGATGTCGTGCATATTCTCTTATGACATCACAGACTTAATTATTTTCTTCTTTTTCATATTCCTTCAGGGAGTTCCTCCCTCAGATGGTCATCTCTTAAGGGATAGATTCGATAGGGTTGTCTCAATGGGTGTCGTCTTTCAAATACACGCTACGGTATTGGCACAACTGCTGGTGTCAAACATGGCACAATTTCAGACTTCCAACATATAGGAGGTATGGGCGGGATTTCCTGCAGAGGCATGCAACTGCTCCTCTACATTCCCCCCTCTGGGGGGGTCCTCGACCACCTCCTCAATTGTTTCAACATGCTGGTATTGTCTCTTGAAGAAGGTTTTCTTTGGCGTCCATATCTTCATAACCCCCTCAGGGTGCCTGCTGATTTGACATGTTCATCTACACTGCAGGTCATGTAGTTACATTGTCCATTCGGATTACAATAGACCCATCGTCCCACATACTTCTTATGATTCTTCGGCTACAGGAACTTTGTTCCTTCAGGTGCTATGATGCTGGCCTCTATATATTTCCTGACAGCTCCATCAATCTGTTCCTTGGGTCTAGGTACAGATTCGACATCGATCATGATCTTCATTCCTGCCACCTTATTTGCCGTTTTCTTGCATTGGGCAATCGCTATCCTGATTACACAGAATTCGAACATCACCAGAACATATATAACTCCAAGAATCTTGAATATATTTGCTAACCACAGCGGAATCCATGAGAACAGGGAGGCAAACCGACTGTCATCTTCAATGTTGTCTGTCTCATCTTCCATCTCGTTATGCAGATCTGTCAATAACGTTATGGCCTGTGTCAAGGTCCCATTTATTTCTTCATAAGAAGGTCTGAATGTGCAACATGATGGCCCAATTTTGGCGCACACTACTCCTTCCATCACTGTGATCATATCAAGGACATATCTGTTCTGGAGGGTCATCAGTCCTATGGCTCTCGGCTCTTCCTTAATAGAGTAAATCCCTTTATGGTAGCATTGATTGTCTGCAGAAGTTCCCATCTGGTGATCTTGCCATTTGCTACTGTCTGGATCCCAGGCATGAATATAGTCGTAAATATTGTGGCAGTCTTACTGAACAGAGTGTGTTAATCAGAAATGGATCCATATGCTGTTATTGATTTGGCTGAGAAATAATTATCTCTTCTTGTCTGACTGAGAAGTTCAAGCGATCTTCTTTTTCTCAAATGGGCATCGAAAATTCACCAATGTTCAAGTCGCTTTGTGGAGTCACTTATGCTGGAACATGGATGGGCACCAAAGAACATACTACGCCCAAATCCTAGGGCAACCCTAGATAAGCTCTAGGTACACAAGCCCAATATTTGTCCATAAGGACGGCTCTTCCTTCTCCCATTCTAGGAATGTCAATTGTAGTTTTGCATTCTTCGCTATATCCCACCTGATTCGTACTGTGTCTTCGGAAGCACATGTCGCATTAGTCAATGGGATTACAACTACTGGGCCTGATTTATCTTCTACCCATGTCAGTAGTTTGGCATGTTTAGCCCATGACTTTAAACACCCATCATTCACCCTTTGCACTTCTTGTACGTATTCTGTCTTCAGCAGATGAGCTGCACAGGACATCATTCCTTCTTCCCATGCTGTCTTGGACTTCACTCGTCCATAGATTAAAAATTGAGTTTGTTCCCAACATCCAGGTTATCCAGCTATCTCTGTCACATCAGGGCAGTTCATTCTCTTCATCTCTTCATCTCTTCAATGACCACCTCATCCTGTCCTGCAGCAGGATACACAAGCATATTGCTCTTCCATCCAGGTTCCTTTTCCATTTGTAAGGTGTTGATGTAGTCATCCTGGTGTGGAATCACCCATTTTGATCTCCATCACAAAGTTGCCCAGCATCCCTGGAATTGTCCTTGGGTTGTAAATGTTGCAAGATGACTGAGGCATCGTGCTCTGGAACCTCTCTGGCAATGAAAGTCTGTACTGTATTCATGCCATAGGGGATGAGAGAGCAGACCTAGCACCTCTCCTTGGATGCTTTCTCTTCCACCTTTCTCATGTGCTGGTACCACGTTATTCCCCAAATATGCTGTGTTATCTAGATAGGTATTTATCTATTCACTATCTTCCTCTGCATCTCTCTTGTGTCGCCCAAAGGTTGTGTAATAATCATGGAGTAAATCAAACGCAGTTTTCATAGTAGGGAGAACCATATGGACTTCAGTGGAAGTACTAACATGATAGAGACTGTGAAAGATGAGAAACAGAAAGAGAAATAGAACAATCATGCATGCATATATTATGCATAAGAACATAGGCATCCATCTTTCATGCCATACCACTACTTGTTGTACTTGTTTATCTTCTACAACTATGCAACTCTCTTCATTTATCCTTTCTAATACAATCACAACATTTTTTTATGTTTGTAACTGTAAAATCTGTTCCATTATAGCAATAAGAAGTCTTCTTATCAGTGGGCCATTTTCAGGATCTTACAAGAAAGTGTGATTATTGATGTCCCTTCTAACAAGAGCAGGGTAAGATCGAAGTATGAATACAAAGAAAGCTAGCACAAGCCGATTAACGTCACTATCAGCAGGTAGCATATGTCTAATCACTTAAAACAAGTATTCTCCACAAAATGAGTCTGGATACTGATCTCGTTTCCAATTTCTGATCAAGAACTGATGGTTAGGCATAACTCTGATGCTTCAATATGTTTTTTATAAAAATTAATTTCAAAATTCCTGGAATTCTCTGCAAGTCTTTTCACTCTCTGCTAAAATATCTATAAAGAGTGTTTCCAATCCAATATAAAATCTGTATTAATCACTCGCTGTATTGTCATTCTTCTTCTTTGTCATCGATCGGGTCTGCACACACTGAAATACTTCTTCTTGCCTTGCTTCTGGATCGGCAACAGTGGGAGGGCAGGTCTTTCCTTTATAGAGTTTCACATTGCCCATGCCTAGCCAAGCTCTTCTTCCCTGTACTCTAACCGCCGAAGGGGACACTTCTTTGGTGATAAAAAGGGCCATGAAAACATGGCTCATACCTCTTTCTGGTGACATTTTTGATTAGGACTAGGTCCCCAATATATAACTTAGGTCATGGTAAAATTTCACTTGGATTAGTTGTCGAGATGTCTTCTTCTGTGTTCTTAGACAGATCCCCCTGGTGCTTGACGTGATCTGAAATTAAAGAAATACCATAGGTCATACTTGTCCATAAATCGTGCATCTCATCACCTAAAGTTTTCACTAGACTCTGGGCATCACTTATACTCTGAGACAGAGGTGTAAGGTGCGTTCTCATTCGACACCCTGTAACTAGCTCATGCGGGCTAAGGTGGTGGTCGGATCCTGGCTGATTCCGAAATAGCATACAAGGCTAGAGGTAGGCAATACAGCCATCCCTTTTTCAAAGTCAATTTGATCTTGGCAATCCTTTCTTTGAGGAGGCCGTTGAGTCTCTCACATTTCCCGTTCACTTGCAGGTAATAAGCAGATGAAAACATGTGGTTTATGCTTAATAGAAGCCCTATATGTTCGAATAGTTCATTGACAAAATGCGGCCCATTATCGGATCTCAGCACCTCACACACACCCCACCTTGGGAATACCTTGCACACTAAAAACGTTGCTGCGCAAGTAGCATCAGGGTGTGTACATGGGCCTGCTTCGTTCCCCTTAGAAAAGGGGCATACCATCACTAATAGATACCTATATCCATTGCACACCTGCAGCATATCGACATAGTCGATATGTAAATGCCTAAACTGACCATTTGGTCGAGGTATTACTCCCCTAATCATTCTCAGTTTATGCCCAGCAGTAAACGTTTGACACACGATGCAGTTCACCATAAATAGTGCAACATGTTCCAGCAGATTAGGAAAGAACCAGTCTTCTGCAGTCGTAGCAGCAAGACTCTCTCTAGTGACATGCACGGGATAATTCAGCTGTTCGAGGGTAACCTTTAATAAAGTTACTCACATGACTGGCTTTCCAGTGCTGTCCTGTCACCATAAAGCTTCTGTGGGGAATAATGAACCTCCTCCCTTCATTTCCATAATTCCTGCTCTTCCTATGGTGTGCTTCCTTGAATCTCTATTAATTGAGTTATCAACAACTTATTGAACCCCTCTTGCACTAGCATTGTTGTCACTACTTTTTCCTTAATACTCTCAGTGTCAAAACCCAAAATCTCTGGGGAATATGCAACCCTTTTGGCTTCTTCGTCTACGGCTTTGTTCCCACAAGAGATAAAATCTGTTCACTTAGTATCTGCCGCACATTAAACGACTGCTTTGGCCACTGGGAGTTGTAGTGCCTTAATAACCCTATCCAATCAGGATGCATGCTGCACTGGAGTGCCGTTTGTGCGGAGGTAACCCCTCCTTTTCCAACATGCTAACCCTGTGTGTACAGTTGACATCACAGAGGCGGAGTTACTTCCTGCCCTTCATGTTTCTCAAGCGTGACAAAAAGTGCTACTAATTCTGCTGCTTTTGCTGAAAAGTGAGACGGTAGTCTTGCACTCGCTACTACTTCAAATCCTCCATTTAACCTGTGTCTCATTACCGCAGCGCCTGAATGCCTTTCCCAACTAGTCTGATAAATTTTTGAAGAACCATCAATAAAGAGAATCTCCCCTCCCACTAAAGCATTCTCTTTCACACTGGGTATATCTTCATAAAATTCCACATAATTAACACAGTCGTGCACATGATCGCCTTCTTCTACTGGCACAGCTATAAATGTGTCAGAGTTCACTATTTTACATCTTACAATTTTAATCACTGGGTTAGAAATCATTACTTCATTAGCTGAAGCTCTTTGGGATGGACATGTGCCCTTGGGTTTCTCTAAAATGGCAAATAGAGCATGCTCCAGGAAGAGGGTCATAGAGCAGCCCATGACAATACTTGTACACTTCTCAATCACGAACGCGGCAGCTGCCAAATATTGTTCGCAATGGAAGTGTGCTCTCATAACTGGGTGTAAAATTCCACTGTAATGTAATAAGCAAAAGGTTTGTACCCCAATGTGGTTTTCTGTGTAAGCACTGCTGTCATGACTATCCCGTTTGTGTGCGAAAATAAATAGAATTCCTCAGCATAATTGGGAATTCCTAAAACAGGGGCTTTACAAATTTCTTTTTACAACTCTTCAATTCCTTCATCCATTTATTTAGTCCATTCTAATTTTGTTTTACCAACTTGTGCTTTGTTTAATGCTTATAGAAGCGGTCCTGTGTATGTGCTATAATCAAACACCCAGACTCTAACATTGTTAAATAGACTCAAAAACTGTTGCATCTGTTTCACTGTGTTTGATTTGAGGTTTTCATAATCACCTCAGCTCTTTCAGGTGTCACTTGCTCACCTTCATGTGAAATTAACTGACCTATATATAACACCTCTTCTTGGCAGTATTGTAGCTTCTCCTTGTCTACCTTACATCTCTTGTCTGCTAGAATAGTCATCAACTGAACAGAATCCTGTCTGCATTCATCTTCTGTGGTGCAAAAATAATCAAGATATCATCTACGTATTGTATCACTGCACTCTTGAGATCTATATTGCCTAAATCCATTTGTAGGACTCTGTTAAATATCGATGGGGACTCACAGTACCCTTGAGGCACCCTGGTATGTTTCAGTCTTTTTTGGCGAAATGTAAATGAAGTCAAATCTTGTGCAACAGGATTGAGAAAAACACTTTTTTCAAATCGGTCACCGTAAAATATCGAGCTTCCACCGGGATACTACACAATATTGTCGCTGGATTAGGAACTAAAGGAAACTCAGGGCCCGATTCTGAATTTGGCGCAGTGAGTGTGCTAAAGCGCACAAATCACTATGCCAAATCTAGACGCTCAGGCTCCATCACTATTCTCAAGTGGGCCTGGGCATCTTCGTAGTGCACAACGTGCACTGCCTTCATTGCGCCTGTTTTTGGCTAAAACAGGCGCAATGGAAAAGTCTTGTCAGCACTTCCCTTAAATAACGACACAATCGTTATTTTACAAAAGTGCTGCCAATAACCCTTCATATTCGACATGCAAAGTAGCAGTTAATGTTTGCAAATGTGTATGTCTCCATAAGGATATTCGTTACATTTAAAAGCGCATTGAATTATTTCTCTCACCTGCATACTAGCACTACCTCATACACTGCATAAAAAAAATAATCATGCTAAAATACAGCACAAAGGTAGAGCTAGTATGCAGGTGAGAGACAGAGTTCAATACAACCAGTGTCCCACCAACAGTGTCCAACCCATCCCACCCCCCCAAACACTAATGTTTGGCCACCCACCCGCACTGCGACCTGCTTCCTGTGGCACTCCTCCACAATACTGGCCCTGAAATGGTACCGTATATGTGTGCCACTTTAACGCACATTTAAAAGTGGAGGAGTGCCACAAGAATGTGGCGGTTGCTAGATTGGTTTCCCACCCATCCTAGCAACCACCACATATATTCTGAAAGTGGCACATTCATACCAACTTCGGAACGATGCACCGCCTTCAGAATAGATCTTAAGTACCGAAAAGGTTGTCAATGCTTTTAATGACCTTTTCGGTACTTAAAACCCACATGAGAATCAGGCCTTCAGTGTCTACAATCTGGTTAATGTGTCTCATATCTTGTAAGAATCTGCACAATCCCCCTTTAGATTTTCTAATCGGATAAACCGCTGTATTACACAATGATTCTGATGGCACCAGAATTCACTGATTAATCAGCGCTGAAATAGTCTGGAATATACCCTTGTCAGATTCTGGAGGCATGGAGTACTGTTTTGTTCAAGGTAAAATTGCTGCTGGCTTAAGCTTTATTGTAACCTCTCCTATCCCCTTTAATAAATCTACGTCATAAGGGCCTGTGGTCCATGGGACACTTGGCAACTTTTCCAAATCTTCCTGAAAAAGTGCTGGTCGTTGCTGCATTATCACCATTCGCTGTGGGACTTCCCTTTTTTCTATCCTTATCCTGTATGTAATGATCATGAAGAACACCACTTTGTCATCTGTTCAGTCCTCCCTGAACATATCGTCATCGGTTATGTCAGTCAATCTATACCTTTCCTCGAGAGCTATCACTCTTCCCCATGGTCTACCCTCATCGTCTATCACTTCGAGCATTGCCATTTCCTTTTGTACTTTGGCTGCTTCCAACTCTATAGGAATAGTCAGTCCATCTTCCTCATCCATAGGTATTTGTGGTCTGAACAGAAACTCATCAGGTATTCTCACAATCTTTTCCACGAGGCCAGGTAGCCATGTCCGTAAAATGCTCATTCCATATAGAAAATTCTCTGGATCTACCGGAACCCCACACAGAGCCACTTGCCCTGTGAATGCCAGTATAAACTCCCCCACATTTAAATAGTGTAGCTCTGGAGTGGAGCACACTATTCCTTGATCAGTAAATGAAATCGTCATGTTAAGTTTCGTCATTAAATCTCTTCCCAAAATATTAACCAGTGTCTGTTGTGAATATAACAAGGGAACAGACATGTCACATTCTCCTACGGAGACTGGTAGTTTATCAATAAAAGAAACTCGACTTGTAGCTCCAGAGCACCCTTGAGCCTTCATGGCAATACCTGACCTTGGATATTTTCCCTCCCGGATACACAAACGAGTTGCTCCAGTGTCTACAAGAAAATAACATGATTTGCCTCCTATCGTCACATCGACCCTTAGTTCCTCTTGGAGTTCTGGTGTCACAGATAGTACTTAGCACATCAAGTCACCCTGTGAGCTGTCCTATTGTGGGTACAAGCTCATCCCCTCCCTGTGAAAGGATTTCCTCCTACCACAGTGACACTTCCTATTCTGGGTGTCAATACTTTGCTGTGTCTGCATAGGGACTTGTTGCGACTGCCCTTGTGGTGGATTCATTTGTACTTGTCCCTGCTGTGGTACCTTTTGTATTTGCAGAACTTGTGTCTGATAAGATGTGTGATCCTGGGCAAAGCCGTCTCTGGTCTGTGTGCCATATAATGGGGGATAAGCTTCCCCCCCTCTTGAGAACTGTCCATTATGTACATTCCCTTGGCTCCCACATACGCACACAATATGTCCTGTCATTCCACAATTCCAACATACGAAGGATCTCTCCTATTACTCCCTACCTTGGTTATATCCTCCCTGAACATTCTGGTTCTCATTCTGTGTACCTTGAAACCCACCTCCTCTTACTCTGTAACCCATACCTCTGCCTCGTGGTGTGAACCCATATCCAACTTGATCCATCGGACGCAGATTGTTCGCCTGCGATGTACCCTTTGCTTCCTGCACTTGAAATCCTTCTCCATTTGTTGTCAATACCACCCCTTCTAAGGCAAATATTGCCAACTTTTTCTGAACGAATTTATCTTCCTCTATTTTCCTATACTCATCTTTCTTCTTAATCTTCTCTTGTAAAAACCGACAATGGTGTACTATCGTCAGCTGTATCTCAACCCATGGCTACGCTTCCATCCCTACTTGTTTTTACATCTGCCTCTTTACTGGCTCAGGCAACCCTTGACATAAAATGTGGTAAAATAATGCCACTGTCTTTTCCCACGGCTCGTGAGTTTCAGGGTCCCATTTATGCGGAATATCCTGAAGGTAAGCACTAGTGTCTTCATCTTCCTTCATCTTACGGGTCATAATTGACCTCGCTCAATCAGGTTTCAGAGACCTTCATGGAACTGAAACCACCCTAACCTCAATCTGGGATGACCTTAAAATGACGGCAGACTCCGCGAGATGCACGGCACTAATCCTTCTTGACCTATCCGCTGCCTTCGACACAATCAATCACTCAATCCTGCTAGACCGCCTCCACTCCCTAGGAATTCGTGGAACCGCTCTTAAATGGATAGCTTCATTCCTCAAAGATTGATACCAAATAATTATACTGTCCACCTATACCTCCCAAGCCCGACCAGTCGACACAGGAGTCCCTCAAGGAGCATGCCTATCCGCCCTCCTGTTCAATCTCTACTTGATCACCCTCCCACCACTAATTCATTCGCACAACATCCTGTGCTACAACTACGCCGATGACACCCAACTAATACTAAAACTCCTGAACTCAAAACCCAACTCCCGACCCGACCTGGCCTCCTGCCTCCTTGACATAGAACTCTGGATGACCCAAAGCGACCTCCTGTTAAACCCCTCCAAAACGGAAATCATGGTATGTGGCAATCCCGAACTTCTTCCACACCCACTACCCTGTCCATCCACCATGGGCAACTCACCAACCCCCTCCAACTCAGTGAAAAATCTTGGATGCACCCTTGACTCTGACCTAACACTCTTGCGCCAAGTCAACAATGTCTCAAAGTCCTGCCACTAGTGCCGAAGGGTTTTAAGGTGGATCTTTCCATATCTCTCCTTTCCCAACAGACTCTCCGCGGTCCAATCGATCGTTATATCAAGACTGGACTACGCAAACCCCCTATACCTCGGAATCCACGCGTACCAACTGAATAAACTCCAAAGGGCAAAAACCGAGGCAGCCAAATTGCTTCTTGGGCTCGGCCCAAGAGACCACATCTCCCCAGCCCTTAAGACGCTGCACCAGCTCCCAGTAGCCCAAAGGGTGACTTTCAAAACCTTGTGCATCTCCCATCGAGCACTGCATAAAACTGGACCTCGATACCTTCAAGACAAGCTAAAACCCTACCACCCCCCACGCACCCTGAGATCAAGCTCAGCCGGCCTCCTAGTCATACCAAAGACAAACTTGATCAGGTTAGGCGGATCATCATTCTCAGCCTTGTCCCCCACATTATGGAATTCACTCACACCCCACATCCGCCTAACTGAGGATTTAACGTCTTTCCGCAAACTGCTGAAAACCTGGCTCTTCCCCTAAAACAACCCGCACCAAACTTACCCAAACAGACCTACAGCAACTCAAAGTGACCAATCCATCAAACCACCAGATGCGAGAAACTGACAGCTAACAACCCCTAATATAAACTAGAAGGACAAACAGAATTAAACGTATAAAGTAGTACAGAATAGTGAAATGGTTAATAAGAGTAAATCATACGGACACAGTGAAGAGATTTAATCTCCTGAAATGGACAGAATGCATGCGGAGTGAAAGAAAGTGAATGGCGTGGATGAAGTAGTTAAAATGGATGAAACAGGTGGAACAAATGAATCCGCTGAGTGGAAGAATACATGAGTAGAAGATCAAATACCTATATAGTTCAAATGAGTGTGGAAATCAAACGAATATGTAGATTGGATGAGTGTATGGAATGGATGAACATGTTGAGTGGATGAGTGTGTAGAGCGGCTGGGTGTGTAAAACGGATAAGCGTGGAGCGCGGATGGGTGTGAAGTGGGATAATGGAAAAACAGGCTCCCCTCCTTCCCCTCTCGCGCCTGGCCTAAAGGATCACGGCCAAGGCACCCGCCACGAGAAGAGTTTGCCCATCTACCAGACGACCAAATACCCTGGTACAGGAACATAAGGATGTGTCCATCTGCCTGCCCAGCAGCCCGCCCTGCGCATGCCGACACCTGCGGCGCGGATCAACTAGACTAAAACCTACACGTCGTTAGAGATGCCATGACGACCTAGCCAACGGTCAGCACACCTGTGCAAATATACACATTGGACACTCCTGCACCCATCTACACGAAGAATATACTCAGTCCTATGACGTAGGCGACAGACATACTAACGGACGTGCATCTTTATTATTTTCCAAATAGGCTCTTAAAATGCAGAAACACAAGACGCATCATGAACTCATCTAAAGAGCTTGCTTACGCTTCTCCTAAAACCAAGTGCCATAATGAGAAATATAACGAAGACACAATACTGGTCATAAGATAATATGATACTATAACCTAAAGCGCCTGTGCACCAAACGGTTCCACCTATACACCAGGCCTAAGTAGGCCGCAAGCAAGAGCTCCCATGGACGTTAAAAGAACAAGAGTCAGGTTGCCGATCCTGCAGAATGAGCCCGGCGAAAGCAGACAGCCAAGGTCGCAATGTTGCAAACCCACATTCCAAAAGCAGACCATCAAGGGCACGATGTTGCAACCTCGCACGCCGCGCACCAACGTTAAAGTCACACCTGCAAATTAAACCAGGCACACAGTGGAAAAACAATATTAATTGTGCAGAATTCTGCCTCAAACACGGTTCCACCTCACGTGACCAAGCCGAACCTGACAGGATGCCAAGCCCAGGAGGAAGAAGACGTCTGGATCCCTCGTTACAAGACACAGGCAGATACAATTAACAAGGCTCAATGGACATCTGCGATAGTGGGAGTAGTCGGCCTCCCAGCTTATGAATAAGTCCTCACATTGTCTGCACGTACTCATAATGAAACATTGTTGCAACTGACAGGTACACCGAGAGCTGGGAACAGCGATGGTCCCAGACTGGGAAGCTCGCGGGTGCACCAATCAGAACATGGGGCTCTTATCACTGACGCCATTAACATTAACCAATCATCAGGGGTCTTCATGTAACAATTCTCATGTATCTAATTGTAGGGACAACCCAGATATATCAACTGACTAAACCTTGACCACTAATATTGTTCCCTATACGTATGCTATACTAACCCTACCACTTGAGCAACCAATTAAGAGTAGCGATAGGTTTTTTGCTAACTTTCCGATGTGACGCAAGTAGCGCGTCATACTAAGGTAAAAAGGGCCTGCGAGCCCCACGATTGTGTGTGTGTCAGGACGGACGCGTACGATCCTTGACCCATCCATGCCGTTTTGTCTAATAAACAGCAGAGTCACCTTGCTTCTTGCGTGTGTCTCATTCTCTATCTCTTTTGGGATATACGGGAGGAGTTGGGGCCTCCCTGCCCGGAGGTCTGCGGACGGCCCGGCCGACCCCGGCAGAATTTCCCCCCGACAGGTACGTAAATACAGAGAAGCGAGTAAAACGCAGGAGTGTGTAAATCAGATGAATGTCCAGAACAGATGAGCGTAAACGGGATAATTTTGTGGAGCAGATGAGTATACCGAGCACATAAGTCTAGATAACAGATGAAAATGGAAGTGCCGAGAGTGTGTAGATCACTTGAGCAGATGAATGTACAGACCTGGCGAATGTACAAAGCGGATGAGTGTACAGAGCTGATGAATATATAGAGCTGATGAATATATAGAGCGGATGATTGTATAGAGCGGATGAGTGGATAAAGTGGACGAGTGGATAAAGTGGACGAGTGGATAAAGTGGATGAGTGGTTATAGAGTGGATGAGTATATAGAGCGGATGAGCAGATAGAGCGTATGAGTAGATAGAGAGAATGAGTCTAGAGTGGATGAGAAGATAAAACGGGTGAGTAGATAGAGCGGATGAGTGGATAGAGCGGATGACGGGATGAGTGGATAGAGCAGACAAGCAGATAGAGCGGATGAGTGGATAGAGCGGATAAGTGGATAGAGCGGATGAGTGGATACAGCAGATGAGTGGATAAGTGTACAGAGAGAATGAGTGTACAGAACGGACGAAGGTATAGAACAGATGAGTGTAGAGATGAATATATAGATCAGCATATTGCTGTGGAATGCGTGGAAAGCACGAGTGCTTAAAGCAGATGAGTGCGAGAGCAGATGAGCGCTTAGAGGGGATGAGCGCGCAGAGGGGATGAGTGCGTAGAGGGGATGAGTGCGTAGAGGGGATGAGTGCGTAGAATGGATGAGTGCATAGAGGGTATGAGTGCGTGCGCATGCGTGGGGCAGACAGGAATGCATGTGTGGTGCAGACAGGTGTGCATGCGTGGGACTGACAGGAATGCATGCGTGAGGCAGACAAGTGTGAATGCTTGGTGCAGACAAGAGTGCACGCGTGGGGAAGACAAAACTGCATGCGTGTTGCTGACTGGAATACGCATGACGGAATGGAGTGCGCGGAGCGGTCTAGAATGTGCGAGGCAAGAAGGATTGCATGTGCGCGTGGAGCGGACCGGAGTGTATGGAGCAGGCCGGAATGCATGGAGTGATAGGAGTGCATGGAACGGACTGGAGCACATAGAATTGTGTGATATATATAGTATGGTTTGGAATGCAGAGAACGTTTGAAAGAGCACATAATCCATCATATCACACCCCACGTTTACTCTTGCCTTACATCACCACTCAACTAGAACACAGAGATACTATGACACCAGTCGGTATAACTGTTCTCATACCAACATCCGCCGCTCTCTTCACATCATTCTAAGTAATCACTGCTGGTTACACACCCCCCAGCCAGGCGTTCTCCTCAGGCCTAACGCAGCCACTTCCGGTCTGGGCAAATCCTGCCAGAACGAACACATTCTCCTGATCTCTCAACCACCACACCTACCGCTAAAAAGCAGCTATTACACAGATTCCGCACGAGCTGCATACATACCAGGTGCTCACACGCACCTTTTTGACTCTCTCTACTCTCTCTACTGAACCGAACTTCGGTTCCCAAGGGCGTTCAACCTACAAGCGCCTTCAGACCATACCAATGGTATATAAGGCGCCAGATAAATGCAAAATAACAATAACAATATCTGATGTGTCAGGATACTGTACCCTGAGTGCCCTCCAAACATCGCTCTACAATTATTAAACAGCACTCCATCATGCGCTGTGTTTTGTGCAGGCACACTTGAATATCGCGCTCTCCTCCATATGTCATCAGCTCTCTCCCAAGAATCGCTGACAGGAGACCTTTTATATCCGCTATGGCCAGCAAATTTCCTTCTGTCATTCTTTCTAATTCGTATATCTAGTCCCCAATAAGTGTGACTATCATTCCCTTTACCTTTGTCTGCTCAAAGACAATGCCCGACGTTCATCAGTGAACAGGTCTTCCTCCTCCCTTCGTGATTGAGGTGATTGAGGTACTGGGGATTGATCATCGTTCCCTCGAGTTTCATACTTGCAGTTTCACCTTAACTATTGATAGACCTTATTGATCCTTTCTCCAATGCTTTCTGCATCAAATCATTCTTTGTCTAACACTACTATAGATGCTGCTGGCACTACTTCCTTTATCGGAAGAATCTCTTCCACTTTATCCCACCGTATTTCAGTGCTCGGCCTCATTTGTTCTTTACGAATGAGACTGGCGTTGAGACCTTGCTGTCTCCTTTTCCGTTCTATTTCTTCATCTATTTCTCTTTGCTTTCTTGCATCTCTTCTAATTCTTTCTTCCTCTTGACTTCATTCTTCTCTTCCCCTTACTCCTTCCCTTCTTTCCTCTTCTTCCCTTTGCCTCTGTAATCTTGTGTCCCTTAATCTTTGGGCTTCTTCCTCCTCTCTCTTTCTTTCCTTTCTATCACTTTCTTCTATCGCTCTCTGTCTATTGTCGTACTTTCTTTGTTCTTCTGCCTGTTCTTCTTTTTCTCTTGCTCCTCTTGATATATCTGCTCTTTTCAATCCCTGCTTTTCCTTTTCTACTCATATTCTTTCAATCTCTTCTCTTGTTCTTTATCTTTTCTTTCATGTTAGTCCTTATCTTCTCTTTGCCTGACTTCCTCAGTACTTTTCTCATCTATCTTAAGTAATATCTGTCCTCCCATCCATTCGTTCTGAACAAGTGCTATCTTGTCAGTCTTATCCTTCTCTCCTTTCCATCTCTTAATCTCCCTGTCTATCTCTGTCGATAATTTTGACCGTTCACTCTTGTCTTCCTTGTCTTGTATGATCTTATAAATCTCTTCCTTTCTTTTATTCTCCTCCGAACTATCGTCACTACTGTAAGCAGGAGGGTTCATATATTGGATTGCCATACCCCATCGCTGCTTTCAGTTCTTTTAAAGGATAAAGTCCTATTTCTTCTATAGCAACACCCTTTGCTTCAGTTGAGGTAAGGGGAGCTGAGGGCTCCACGCCTTCCTCCTTATGCTGATTAAGCATCCACTTCCCAGGTGGCGGGTCTTCTCTTTCCTGTTGATACATCTTCCAGAGCTCTAAAATCGCCAATCTTTTCTCTGATGTCTTCCCTGTGTGCGCAGCGTGCAAGTATGTGGTCATGTGTTGCAAAACCGCTTGTGACGCTGATGCCCCTTGTGGCCACTGCATGAACATTTTATCTATATGCGAGCCTTTTACCCATTCCGCACTATACTGTTTAAGCTTGGCATATGCTTTGGCAGTGTCTTACATAGGTGCATGAGAGGAGCATTCCCCATAATGACAAGTCTCAATTGACTGTTAATACTTACCAGACTGTTAAATAAACTGTATACCTTGGCTTAAGTCACCACTTTTCAATTTTTTAAAACAACAAATATGCGCAGGCACCATTAATCGCTGCTCAAGCCTTTCATTTCAACTGCCTATCTGTTCTCTTGCTTGGCGTATCTATTCGCTGGATTGGCGTCAATCACCTAGCTATACTCAATCCTTATTGCACCTCAACCTTTTAATTTTTTACAATCTCTATCGCTCTTCAATATTTTTACTCAACAAACAACATTCAAACTAGTCAAACATTAAACATTTATAAACACTGTGATCACCTTATCTCTTGCCTTTATTTATACCCTATACAGGGTTTGAAACATCACCTTACGTAATCCTGATTACGCGTTATATATTTCACTCTACTCCCATTGGTGTTTGAGTTGTCTCCTTCTAACTCCCTTGAGTCAGGGCTTTTAGGTGCTACCTCTTCTTCACAATATTTCCTGTTACTCAAAAATTATTATAATCCCATCCCCTTATTTGCCATTCCCCTTCTACTCACCATTTGTTAATCGATGCAAGGCCTTTGGTATCAACTCCTCCATCAATCCGATCACTTTGCCTTCCGTCCGCAGAGCACCCATGGAATTTGGGCAGGGATTTCGTCAAAGGGGGACCTGCCCACCATCTCAGTTCTTCTTGAAAGTTTATTTATATTGGCCGCTCTCCACAGGAAACCCTGTGATTTTCCAGCTAATGGCAGAGGATGCCCGATCGTCTGAAAATCTGGAGACAATCTGGTTTGGATCTTTAAACCATCCACACTCCTACCGCATGAGCTTAAGGCCCTTTAGTAACGTGCATGCAATAGATGGGTTCACAGAATAACTCTTAGTCCAAATAACCAAACCAACTCAGGAAGATGGCAAAGTACTGTTTTATTAACAATTACCTAAAACACAATTTCTTCTCAGAAAACATATACTTTATACATAATTTAAGTCAGAAGTGATGTCACACTACGTGGCAAAATATGAAAAACCTACTAGGGATTGTGATAGGCTTAAGGGGAACATCTAAGCATACATTACATATGAAGTAGGATTGTAATTGGCTGCCTACTGTCAGGTGGACAATATATGCCTACCTCTAAAACATGTAATCTTCAAAACCATTAAGTAAACGATGTTCAATTGGTCTTTAAACTATCAAGTCCTTTGTTATACAGACCTCTACAATTGGTTGACATGCGTGTGCCATGTCTGGAACATTCGGTTCACTTAGCAGCACGTAAGCCTAGACCCAGGTGCAGGGAGGTGGCCCTGACTCTACCTCACCACTAAATTAGCCCAACATCTCTCATCACCCAAGCCTTCTGCCATGAAGATTGTCTTTTAAGTTGGCCTTGCAAAGTAGCCTTGTCTCTGGGAATACATAGGAGGGCGATCACGCACTATCGTTGTTCTAGGACTCCAAGTTCGACTCTTATTTTCATCCTTGGCTCACGTGACAGGAGACCACGATTTTGCAGGTTTTAAATGTCTTAAATTAATAAATCCTGGCACTTTTGGTGTTCTTTCTCTGTATCTTAACAGGAGATGATTCGTCCTTTGCACGTTCATTAGTTTCAAGAATCGATAGCTGACCTTGGCTGCTTCAGCTTTGATACCATGCCAGGCAGTCTTGTCATGCAGCTCCACGATTTCAGCATATTCTTGCTGCAACACAATTCTCCCTCTCTTCTTCACAGGTCCTGACTCACTAAAATGTATGATACTACCGATTTCCAGCTTCAATACAGTGGCGGCTTCGCCTGCATTCTTTTCACTACATATAGCCAGCTTCTATGACGACTTAGTGTACTTGCATTTCAGCGTCTGTACGATTATTGAATGGTTGATTCTATGCAACACTTCGTGCACATGTGATCTTCTTTTTCGTACTTAAAAGATCAGTCAATTCTTTTCTTCATCATTCGTTTCTGTGGGACCCATACACCTTCTTCAGCCAATCTTCTGAGAAGTCATTCATATTCTCTTATGGCATCACAGACTTCGTTATTTTCTTCTTTTTCATATTCCTTCAGGGAGTTCCTGTAAAGACTGGGGGGGATGTCTGTACTCCTGCTCTCTATATGGTAGAGGAGAGGCACAGAGGACCCCAGCCAAGATTCTCTATTGTTGGTAGCAATGTATGAGCAATCTAGGCCTAGCTTCTCAGGAGGTGATGCGGGCTGGTTCTTAAGTATAATGTAGACCCCAAGCACCCACAAAGGAATTTCCACACACTGTATTAGTTAAAAAACAGTCTTTATGTAATTAAGGTTCAAGGTTATATGCACAATCACAATAACTCACTTTGTGCTCAAACTCAGTTAATCTACAATGGCAAATATATAAAGTTCTCAGTGGTACCACAATTATTATCAGATTCAATTAAAGTGCATCAACTGTAATCTGGTCAAATGTCACACAAATCCATTAATAATGGTAACCAACAATAGACATAAGAGGAGAAGCAGTTGGTTAGAACAATTGGAAGAATACTGTCCTACCAGTAGACACAGTTTTCTGTGGAGATCCCCCCACCTGGGCAACCTGTAAGATAAAAATATACTACAAGCCCAGTCCATATATGGTTCAATGAGTCTTATTCCCTTCTAAAATGTTTCTACCACCCCAATGTACCTGGAATAGCATAGTTCCTCGACAAGGCGTCGAGGGATCCTTCTTAAGTGACTCCCTTTAAAGCAGGAGCCACGGATCATCGATGGGCTTCTGAGAAAGTTAACTCGATTCGAAAATCCTCGATGGAAGTTTGGCGGCATCGAGGCAGCAGCTTCGGTCCTGGCGGTGCTCGTCTACGACGAGTTGAAGACGTCCTGCAAGGAAGAGGCGTGCAGAGCACCTCAATGTCGATAGTTCAGGACTGCAAGGAGTTTGTGAAGAACTTTGGCCCAGCAAGGGCGTCGAGTCGTCCCGCGACTCTACGGTCTTTGGGTGGTGGGAAACACACCGGCGGATGCTCCTCAGCATGTCGACGGCCTGTCCTTCTCCAGCGTGATAAGGCGTTCGGCGGTGCGGACGAGTGAGTATGGGAATCAAAATGTCTTAATCAATGGAGCGCTGCGGCTCCGGACGTCGATGGCATGGTGTCAATCGGTCCTTGTTTCTGGGCAACACGGCTCTGACGGGCCTCCAGCGGTTATAGCAAACCTGCGAACCCTGGTCAACGACGGTGGACGGAATGTCCGGTGCTTCTCTTCGTTCTCCTCGGCGGTCCCCGTCTCCGGTTGGCAGCCTGTCGAGGGTCTGACTTCCAGGGAGCTTCGGCGAAGGTTAGCAGTGCTTGATGGTCCCTCGGAGCTCGGGAAGAGGGTGCCTAACCAGCTCCTCTCTTGGATCAGTCTCAACATCACAACGGCTTTCAGATTGCGGTGAAGGTAACAGCAGTCAACCTTCTTCTTCGGGCTCAGCTTTGAGATCAAGCATCAGTTTCGACTTCAGCTTCTGAACGATTTCTAGCAGTGAGAGGCCCCCACATATACTGTTCATCTCCCATTCATTCTGCTGGGTCACACTTAGGCAACCAATCACTCAGAAGGAGATTCAGCAGTCAGGCAGCCAATCAAGCATACAGTGCATTCAGGCCATTCTCTTCCCTCTCAGAAACACACAAGGAATGTGTATTGGGACAAGTACACAGCCATTCAACACTACACACTGCATTCAAACCAGTTTCGGGCAGGGCTGTCTCAGACATTGTGTTTCATACCAGAAACCAGACATCCACAACAAGAAGTGCATATTGGTCACACACTCCATTCACCAAGGTCCCACCCACAGGGTGTACCCACAACATACAGTCAATGGGAAGGCTCCAGCCAGTCTGGCCTGTACTTCGATACAATACCATATATGGAACTTCCACCCAACAGACAGTCAGAGGGAAGGGACAGAGTCAGGGCTTCCCAGGTCTTTGGGAAAAAAAGATAACAAGCAATAGAAAGCAAGAGGCCACAGGGGCCATCTTGTTTCCTATCAGGAATCAACTGATTCCAATGGCAGGGCCTGGGTCTCTCAAAATGGAGGATACTCAGAGCACCTGTCAAATTCAGCATGGAGCTGCCATTAGCCCATACCCTGCTCTGTGGCCACACACAGGTGCCCAAAAACATACACTAGGGGCACAGGGTTGTACCCCCACGCATGGGTTCCATAAGGGTATCCTATGGGTCTGTACACCAAACGAAAAATAGGAAGAGCTGCACTGCCAGGAGTCCCACATGGACTCCTGGGCAGAAAACAATATAGAACACAAATGAAAAAGGCCTACGGGATAAGGACAGGGAGGCCCTGTCCCTCCAATGCATTTCCAGCATCACAGTTCCTCCCTCAGATGGTCGTCTCTTCAGGGATAGATTCGATAGGGTTATCTCAATGGGTATCTTCTTTCGAATATACGCTGCGGTATTGGCACAACTGCTGGTGTCAAACCCGGCACGATTTCAGACTTCCAACATATACAAGGTAGGTGGTCGGGATTTCCTGCAGAGGCATGCAACTGCTCCTCTACACTGCATCCAAAGATTGGTGGGAATTTAGCTCAGTTGTGATTTGTGTGTATATGAAACACTAGTAAAATAAAATGTAGGATCCAATGGACATGCGTTGATCGTTGTGCTGACTCTCCCTCCCAGCTGCCATGCTTTGTGGGCAATGTGTATAGTTCAGGCACACAGCAGCGGAAAAACACTAAACCAAGTTGCTTCAAGAGGAACCTCTCAGAAGGCAAACAGTGAACATGGCAAGTGAAAAGTCTTGTTCAGACCTTGCACCATGGAGAAAAACCATAAGCATGCTTTAAGAATCCCAGGCAAGTTCTGACAAAAATGGTCCATTTTAGCATAATGACTATGATGGCCCAATGATGACTTTCATTTATTTATTTATGTATGGAAATTATAGTTAAAGCAATGCATTTTCGGCACAATAATGGTTGCATTTTTCACATTGATTTACAGAGCTGAGGACCAGTGTCCTTACCAATGGATGAAAGGATGCATAGAGGGTAAGACCACATGATGCAGGAGAGGTAGAAAAAGGAACCGGGGGCAAGGACAGTAGAGCATGTTATAGGAACAGGATAGTGGAGGAAGTGCTAAGTTTGGGATGATGGGGTGAGGGATAAGTGCTGTAGGATTGTCATAAAGAGGTAGCAAGAGAGGAGAAGGTGGTGTAAAATGCTATGCAGGTGGTTCTTCAAAAAGGAGTAGAGTTAGGAGGTTGGATTTAAATAGAGATAGAGTGTGAGTAGTGCAGAGAGGGAGAGCATTCCATAATAAGGGAGTGAGAAGAGGGAGAGAGCAGAAAAGAGAGGGATACTTTGGCCCATAAGCTGTGCTTTATGACACTTGTGAACTGCTTAACGTAATCAACAATCACTCGGCCAGTGGAAAACCATGCCTTACGGTCTGAACCACAGATTTGACATCAGTGCATGCGACTTGCGATATGTAGTGATATAGTGCATGGCACTGCTGCTGTCCGGTTTGAGTGGCCCTATCAAATCAGTGCCTTTATCGGAGATACAGGTCGCACCCCCACCCACCAATGGCAGGGGAATGAGGAAAAGGGAAACAACTATCAGCCAATATGCATTATTCTGCCTCCTTTTGATTCATCCTCCTTTTTATAGAGCTGCACGGCACCACACAGTGTCACAGGAGCTGCACTTCCACCACCTTGTACCATATGTAACATTTTTATTTTTTTGAATCTCCTACACATATATAATTCTCTAAGGATATCTGTACATTGCGAACTTAGCGTGTGCTCAGTGGTCCTTATCCTGAGACCCAGGTAACATTATGTACCGAGACAGAAAACTCAAATGGAATTATTGATGCCACAACCATTTTATCCTCACATTCGAATCATGGCTGTGTGAATCAGTACATTTGCTTCAATGTCGCAAACATTGTATTCTTATTGTTAGCGTTGTGAATAATTAATGGTGCCCAGTGTCCATAATGTACTTAGTGATTCAAGCACGCAGCCTGTTCATCACAGATATATAAAGATTGGTGGTAGCTTTTATGTTCCAAAATTGGTCTTTGATTTAATGGTTATCAGGCTTGAACCCTCAATGGTGCTATTTGTCCCCTTTTCCTTTCTCATAGGGGTAGTTCTATGTTTCAGACTGCCAGACTTTGGTTTTTGCACAATGTTTTATTCTTAATGCGGTTACACCCCATACCTCCATTTACCCCTACCTATGCACTGTCCTTTACATTCTCCCTTTTTATTCCTTTGTTTTCCTTTTTTACTCACTTTTATTTTCTGAGTTCAGCCCTTCCCATATTTCTAAATCTAGTTTGATTTTAGACACCGCATTCTCACTTTAAAGGTGCTCTTCGTCGGTGGAATGAAGGCTATTTAAGGTTAGCACTCCACCGGCTTTACACCAGCTTCCCACAGGCGGAAAGCTGGCGGAAAATCCTCGGTTCTCCATGCTTTGAAATGGGCACAGTCGGATTTCCCGTCGGCGGAAAACCAATGTAAAACTGGTGGAGGGCTAACTTTAAATAGAGTAAAGTGAATAACGCCTCGCACTTCGCGCTTGGCCAATGTAGTTATACAATATCTATGGAAAAGTTGTCCATAAAATGAATGTCCCAGAGTCTTGAGTCGGTTGCTAGTCCAGTTTATTTCCTGGTATTAGCTCGTGCAAAGACAGCCAACACGTGTTTTGACTAAAAGTCTTTCTCAGGGCCAATAGATTCTTTTGTAATTGTCAGGGTTGTTAGTCAAAGCGTTCTGTAATCAGTCACCTTCCCTGGTGTAAGTGCAAAGGAATCAATCCGTCTCCCTCGTTTGCGATACAGTCTGCGAAAGGTGTCCTGTAAGGACTCACCTCAGATGCGCTCCGCGTGTCCGTAGCCTTCGTCCCGCTGACGGAAAACCAGGGGGTTTGAACATCCACCATATACTGAACACGGGGTGTCTAAAATCAAACTAGATTTAGAAGTATGGCAGAAGCTGAACTTAGCTGTCTAACCACGATCCACTTTCTTGAGATGAACGTGTTGTCAGGGATATAAGTATTTATTTCACAATGTCTACAGTGCAGCCAAAGTCTTTTCGGGGAAAAGATGAGGGCGTATGCGGTGCCTCATTACAGCTGCAGTGTTATTAGTGGTGCTGATGCTGCCAAACGAATTATCAATACCACCGGTGGTTACATGTGAATTTCTGTTATTCCAAATAAGAAGTGCCATTGAACCTCATGGGGTATGGAGGGGGTGTCCACTGGTGACAAAACCTACGTTTTTGGATGTTTTATTTATTTATTTTTACATTTGTATAGCGCACAGGCATCCCTTGGGCATCGCGGCGCTGGTACTTGTGAGGAGCTTAGTTACAGAGAGCAGTTGCAGGTTTATTATACATAGCAGTTCAGTTACATGTCATAAAATATACATTTCATACAGTGTGTTAGTAGTGTACATATTAGTTACATATCATACCGTTTACATTTTCATCCAGCTATAATTCCAGGCTAGAGGAGCGTGATGAGAGGTGATTAGGCGAAGATCCACGTGTTTACAGCTTTTTGGAATGCTAGTGGGAGTTTTCAGCTCGCACAGGTGGTGGAAGGGAATTCCAAAGTTGGGCTGCTAGGTAGGGGAGGCTGGCCCCTCCTGCTCGGGCTCTTTTAATTTTGGGTAATGTGAGCGTGTTTGTGTATGGCCTTCTGGTCGGTCTTGTGGATGTGAAGAGGTGTTTTTCAGTTGCCTCCAAAATGGTGATTCGTATCTTTATCTGGGACCCGTCTAAGAGGGAAAGCATCTCAAGTGACTAGCTGACAATGCATTCATCCAAAGGTGTTTTTTTTCTGTTCCCTAGCAACTGGGAGCATAGCATCATTATTCACTTGCCATGATTCCATCACCATGCTGCTGGATCCCGCCAAAGCCTCGGAAGGCGCCAAGATGAGTGGACGCTGAACTCTGGGCTCCCAACGCATCACCCTAACCACTTCTTGATTTTCGGCCGGGGGCGTGGGGGTCCAAAGTAAATGAAAGTAGTGATGTTTGTCTTCACAAAGCCGGGCCTCATCTCAAGTCCCAGAATGAGGAACATAAACCTGCAGCCATCAACTGAGGCACCAATATGGGGACATTCAAATGCCTGAACCAATGGACACATGTATTTATTATTTATTTGCTGTTTCATAATGTGCCACGCGCCTTCAGAACACTCCAGAGCACACACGCTCTACCCGGATGAAGCAAGGCGCCTTTCGATGTGAGCAAGTGATTATAGATGGAAAAATTGAATAGTACAAACATGTGCAAAAGGCTTTTCCTCTTTCGGTCTGTGAACAGTGGCACTATCTGCAATTAAAACAAGTTTCGGATGCCACAGTGCTGTCTTTGATCTCCTCGAGCAGCGCTCTGTTTACACAGCTGACTGTGCCGCAAAAGTCAGCAGCAGCCAGTTTGACCACTTGAAAAATCTGTCACTGTTTAGTCAATGACAACCAACAATATGTCAACAAAAAGCACTATGCACTGGGGAAAAGCATACGGACCAGAATATTACTTTTCACAGTGTCCTCGATGGGCGAGCAGCTTGTGGGTGCTGACCCTGAATTCGCAAACTGTTTACAGCCAACAAAGAATACTGTTAGTCGGATATGGGACTCTGCAAAGAAATGCTACAACTGCACGTAACCGATTCTGACCAGTGTTGACAGCAGCGGCCTGTGGACTCTGCCCTTGTGTACAATTTCCTTGGCTGATTTTTGATCTAAGAGTGATGGTCAGATGCAGGCCAGCCTATGTGCTTGGTTCCTGGTGCTGACCTTCCACCCGACAAGATGAGGATTTCAGCCAATGACCGGACCAACAGCATTTGGGCGGACACTAAAGGCTGTTGGCGGCAGAAGACCCCACGCCAGCCAAAAATCAGTAGTTTGGCAATGAAAACCTGCAGCAGAATTACGTCTTGACTCCTGGGTGGATTAAAGTCCATCTTTATACCATTTTGAACGAGACTCATTTAAACTTTGTGAGAAAGAGGACTTGGTCGACAAAATATGGAACGACTTGTTAGAATCGAATGATTGATTTAATATATTCCATTGGGGTTGTCTGTAACTGTCAAAAAAAGTTGCTGCCTGCGTTGGGGGGCTCTGTCTGCCTCATATAGAAGGTCATTGAGGTGTTTGGAAGTTGACGTTGTTGGTATGTGACTGTAGCCTTTCTTACACTAATTACTACCTCCAATTGTATTTCTTCTTCTAATGGTGACCTTTCGCTTACTGTCCGCTTGCTGCACCCTTTTTGTTGATTCCTTAACTTTACGGATGATAATTTGCGTAAGAAAAATGCTCTGTTCCTTAACACTATATAAATGAAAGAGCAGGAAGCATACAAACAAATTAAAATATGGAGACAGTAAAACATTAGCTAAAATTTGGACTGTATGACCCAAGCCTATGCTGTGGTCCAATAGTTGTCCATACCGGGAAGGCCATATCCCGGAATGTGCATGGTCTCTTCCGCATGTTCAGTGAAGCCTCGCAGAATGTTCCAGCTATTGGCGCTGACATTTCCCACAAAGCTTTGAGCCTGCGACGGACTGGTGTCTATCTGGACATGGCCTCATTCAAAGTGTGGAGGTCTGGAAACAAGGGTGCCAGTAAGCCGTTGCCCTTGTTTCCGGACTACCACACTGCGAGTTTGCGTATGGGTGCCGTTGCGCCTGTCAGGGCCAGATCTGCTGGGCGCAACAGCCCCTACACGCAGACTTTTCACGGCAGCAACGGCACAGTTACCGAATCTGCCGCCTGACTTCCTGCGTCGCCGGGATTTGTAATGTCCTGGTGATATGTGGTGGCCCTGCTCCTTACACATGAAACAACCTTTGGGTGGGGAGAATGCTGGTGCCCTTTGTTAGGGGTCCCTGTGATCTTCTTTTTGGGGTGTATGGCTGAACTTTTTTGGGGATTTCCCTTCACTCTTTTGGGGACCTGACTTCGAAGGGGATTGGGTTGTACCTCCGTCAATCCCAACCTTGTTAACTTTTCTGTCCAAAGATTTCTCTTCTGGTTTGCCTCTGCTCGCCTGAGCCTTTTTCTGGACTCGAGTATTCACAAACCTGTCGGTAGCCTTTGCAAGCTCCCTTTGGTCTGTGATAGTCTTATTCACAAGATTCTGGTTCACAATTGTTCAATGCATGCTCACTCTCAATCAAATTGTACATCCCTTTAAAAGTGTAAACTTTGTTACCAGCTGCCCACCCGCTCAGATATTTCAATGACAAGTGTGCCAATGCTTCAAATGTCTGCCCACTTTTGTTTTCCCAAGCTCTCTGAAGCTCTTGAGATACTGTTCAGCGGTTTTACAGAACTTCCTGAAGAGGGCTGCTTTCATGCTCTCAGAAACGGGCCTTTCCTCTGGAGTTAACTGAAGAATTGCATCAGTCCCTGCAATCAGTCGGAAAGCGACACATTAGGGATGCACCCCACATTACCTCGTACATCTCCTGTAGCTGAACAGCAAGCCTGAGTGCTTCAAACCAATCTCAAATATCCTTCCCCACCTCGTAAGCCTGCACTAATTCCTTGGGGATGTGGCACTGGGATTTATCCCAGGCACCCAGGTTTGAGCCACTATCGCTGCTTTTGCTAGATGGGGATCTGTTGCCTCCTTCTTTTCATCGAGTGCCAGTCTGCACAGCTCTATAGCGGCCCTGTCCCTCCCCATTGCGACCTTGTTCCGCTGTTTTTTTCCCCCAGCGTAGTCTCCTCTCCTCCAACAGGAGCTACCTAGCCAGTACATGATTAACAGCCAGAAACAATTACAGGGCCACTTAGAGACTGTAGCAAGGCCTGGGACCTGCGGGATGCCGCACTAGTCCCTGACCTCCATGAGACCCTACAGTGTTGGGAAAGCACACTTGCCCCCCAGCGGGATTGTTGATGAGAAAGCCTGCTCATGCTGTCTTCCTCGCCATCTTCCACTACCCCTTCCGGAAGGTCTTCTTCATTCGTGTACATGGGGTCTAACCTGTCCTCTGGGGTATTCTCCCCAACTGCCTTCGCTTCTAGCCAAGCTTGGAGGCTGGTCAGCAACTCAGGTTTATTAACCTTAGTGCTGTGGGGAAGTCTCCTCTCTTGACAAAGAACGCACAGGACACCTTTGCGCATGCCTTTCACAGTTTCTATGTCAAGATCCATGATTATTTAACAATACTTAGCAGTGTCTAAATGCTGTCTGCAACAGCACTTTTATTGTTCGGTGAGTAAGCTGTGTGCAAGGCTCCAACTCGATCCGACCGCCTGCCACCAATGTGACAAATCAACTGCCCAGGGATGAATATTGGTTTCTAAACCATCAATCAGCCCTACACCTCCAGTGCACCAGAAGGGATTTCATACAGATTAGAAACACAAACAAACTATAAACCTTCTTCTCCAATTTTGGTAATGTGGAAGGAATGGCAAGCTTATCTTCGAAAGGTTGTGGATTGTTGGTTATTTGCAAAACAGCGAAAATACAATTATTACCCAATGATAAAAGCAACTGTCCATTCAAGGTTGTATAAAAAATCTACATTATTATTATCACAACAGACAGTTCTAGCACAGTACAAAATACAACCCATCCTCCAAAGGAATGCAGAGGACAGAGTTTCAAAGAAGGAATAGGGATGCTCTCTGGATACTGGCAGGAGGGTAGTCAGTATAGTAATTAATTGCGATAGTTCAAGGATACTTGGTTTCAACACAAAGGGAGTAATGGGTCATAAAAAGTCACTAGAGGCCTTCGGAGCTGGACCAGGGGGACAGAACCACAATGTACCTTGTGCTGTAGGAGTTCTTGGTGCCTGACAGGCTCAAGCCGTTTCAGATCACTTTGCAGCTTCTGCAACAGAGTTTAAGGTGGGAGACAGCTGCAGGTATCAGGTGGCAGGCATTTTGGCGAGTGAAGCTGGACAGACGGCTGAAGGCTAGCCTACACATTGGCTCAGGGCCAGGAACCGTTGACTCAGTGCTGGTTGGCGATTCTGAAGCGACTGCACCGTAGCAACAGTCAGTAGTGCAGTGGGTTGTAGCTCCAGGGGCTCGACAGACTCGAAAAATGTCCCTTAAGGCGGACATTGGTAGATGGGCATGGATGAACCTTGTGTAGCTTCTTCACTGGTTTGTGTTGTCCTTTAATGTGGATGGCCCAAAGCTCAGGAGAGTGTTGCAGGCAGCTGCCTTGTCCTTGGTTTCGTTCAGAGACTCTCTGACACTTCCCACCTAGAAAGCTTGCTGCAGAGCCTACAGGGCACGCTTTGTGCTGGCTGGGTACCGGTTCTGGAGTTGCAGGAGGGTCCTCTGCATTCAGTATTTCCCTCTGTTCCCTGGGAGATGTTTAGGGAAGGGACCATGCTTCCTTCTTGGAGGTCCTGGCCTTCCTTCACTGGCGGAAGATGAAAGGCAGACTGTACCTTCAGCCAGGGACCAATGCTGAGTTCTTTGTTGATCTCCAAAAAGAGGGTCTTGGCCCTCTTTTAAAGCCAAATGGACCACAGAGATTGGTGTAGGGTAAAACTGCCTTAATGAACCAATCCTGGGTCCCCACCAACAATCTTCTGTATGAATGAGGTAATAAACAGAGTGTTTTGCAACAGAAAAGGTAAAGGGGTGAAAACATATAATGCTAAGCCAAACCACATTCTTGTACCTTCTGAATGGAGTCCCCATTCGGGGATGACTAATGTAAATACGTAGTCCAAGACATGACATTTCACTGTCAATTGATACTGAGGGCGGGAACTGGCTTCAGGTTGACACTGTGCATATGAAAGGTTATTGGGGTTTCTTGTATCCTTTGTTAGCCTCTGCAGCCAGGCCCCATGTAGGCCTGTTTGAATTAAACTCTGATTAGTATGCAAATGCTGCCACCAGCTATGGGGCTCAACAAAAGGGCAGGGCGTATCAATGGAGCCTTTCATAGTTAATTAGGCTGACCATAGCAAGGGGGAGGTTTGGCCCTCTTCCTTCTGGGGATGCGTCATGTACTCCACCTGTCAGATCCCAACTAAATATGAAGGGGGGGACTGCACCTGTAGGCTGTGTCCACCCAGCGTACACCCAGAGTAAACAGGTCTAGGCATATGTCATTCATGTGGTGAGCATAGGAAAATGTGTGTGGATTAGCCACACACATTTTCTGGAGGTTGATCTATCATCATTCAATTTCATTTTAAATTTAAAAAAAAAGCCCAGGCAAGAGCACACCCAACATGTAGTTGGTCGAATTCCTCACATTCCCCCCCCCATGTACCCTTTTGAGAAAGATCTAGAAAATGGTGGATAGATACTACTTAACAAAAGTAAACACAGTCATGGAAAGACACATTTTCTACACCAAGGAACAACACCCGGGCGAGACAATTCTGAGGTACGTCGCTGCTCTATGTACCCTAGCAGCGACCTGTACATTTGGGGGCTTCCACAACATAGTTATAAAGGACCAAGACCACACCAACAACCAAAACATGGCAGACCACTTCTGGCTGGCTGGAGAACCCACCTTGGATGAAGCCATAGCCTTAGCCACGGGTGTGGAGCAGTCCATGGCATGGAACAACGAAATTGGCAAAGAGAAAATGCACCCTACTGTCTTTGATTCCTTCATGAATTGTAAATGGAGCCAACCGACCACACAGGTACCCTTTGATCACTCCTCAAAGCAGAGTCAACAGGAAACCAGGTACATCCACAAGACCCACAAACCCACTTGTTTGAGATGCAGCAGTATCACATACACCTCCAGATACAAAAGGTGTCCAGCTCGGAGCTGCAAATGTGCGACCTGTGGATGCACAAATCATTTATTGCAAGTGTGCATACTAAGCAAAATGTGGAAAAATAGCGCCCAATGATCCACATACCAATAGGCCCAAACCCAACGCAGTAACCATTGATGAATTGGAGCAATCAATATAGATGAACAGGGCCAACCACATTTTAAAAATGTTCCTGGTCCTTAGTGGAATGGAGGAGGATATAGGCTCACAAATAGACAAATAGACATATCAGGCAAACCTGTTTCTCTAATTGCAGACTCAGGTTTCCTCTGCACAGTAATCCCAGAAAAATGATGTCACCATACCCTGTCAGAAGAAATTGGGCAGCTGCAATCTCATTCTCGCCGATGACTGTTTGGAAAGATTTCCCTTAGGTGCAATTTTCCCGCCATTTATGGACCCCCCAAACATTTTGCTTTTGTTTGGCTAACATAACCTGACTTTTTCCAGTATAGCACAGCCTTCAGCTGCGCTCCTCTGGGCTGTTGCTCATCTGTTATGGGGAAACGGACACATCCTTCAGCCTGTCAGTACTGGGAAACTTTGTTTCCCTTAGTCTTTGACTATGTTGCCATTTCTTGGTAACTTTTTATCTATGTGCCAAGTACCTCACCGTACTGTGCATAGGGGTGCTTGTTTAATGTCTCTAGACACCTTCTAAGGATTTTATGGTGATTGTACAAGTATGCCTAAAATGGACTGGTGGCAGTAACTTACATTTAAAGTATTTTTACTTCTTTTTAACAAACCATATCACACTTACCGTGTTTGGCTCAAGAATGTGGCCAGTGCCGAAAATAGCTGTGCTACGAAGTCTTTTGTTCTGTCCTTTGGCCATGTTGTCCCTTTGCCTTCCCCCAGCCTCCTACGAAAATTGTAACTTTCGCCGGCTCCTGCATGTCACCTGTGCTAGTGCCCAGGAAGAAGATTGGGACTGCCTGATCCCGATCCACACTACTGGTGCCAGTATTTCTGGTATGCCTGAATGACTGGGACCACTGTGGACTGTGATTGGTCCACATCTGGCGTGCATGCAATAGAGCAGATCTTCGATTGGGTTTCCCAGGTTTGAGCGTGAAGCGAATCTTGGATAAGAGAAGGGGCTCTGCATCCATTCCAGGTCGATCACCTGAAGTTCAGACTGAACTACAGAAGGAACCAAGTATCCCAAAATGCTAAGCAGGCCCATGGAACCATCAGAGATGTGCTGGAAGGTTTGGCTCCCTGAGCCCGCTGTTGTCCCAATCAAACCCCTGTTTTTTTATCGATTACTGAAGTCCTGCAAGGGCACTTCAACCCTGTAGAGTAGTGCGAACAACTATTCTCGACACTTCCTGATTACTGTCCCAAAGAGCCTCATCAAAGTGTTCCTGGGTCATTCATCGAACGGACCAGCTCGAACCTGGGGTATCGTGTAGGAGCGTGGCCATCCTGAGTTGGCACTTAAGACTTAATGAATTGCCAGCTTGTGATCCTAGGCCCTTTTCCACCAAATGTCATAGTCCTAGCTCCTCTGGGTCGCGATTTAAGAGAGTGTGCCACTCTGCAAGCATTTGTGGTCCCTGTGTTGCCCTGCTGTGGTGACGGTCATTGTAGGATCCTTGCCTGCCTCCCTGTGCCCTGAGACGTGCTGCACTGGAATAGTCCTCTTTTCTTCATTGAGAGCTGAGAAAAGGCTACTGTACCGCCACGGACGATAGTCCCATCACGCAGTCTCTGAGAGCCGGAGAGATGTGCAGCTGAAGGAGTTGAACCTACAAGCAAGCTGACCTAGACTGGCAAAGTTTGGTCTAGACTGTGTCGAGGGTTGGTGAGTACTTGCATCACTTACCGGTGACCCCCTGGCAAAGCCATTGTTCTTCACACAGGAGGATCCCTAAAAAGATAATCACCCTAGCTGGGCTACCTTGCGCTCCCTAGTTATTCCCGAAACTCAAAAATCACTCTGCCTGCAAGGGTAGAACATCCTCGAATAGTGGAAAACTGTTCTTCATGACCTCAAGCTCCTGCCTGAACTTTACAGTTCCATAAAGTGGACCCGCTTTCTCTCATTTTCGCATGACCGCATGTTTTCAATGCACTACCGTACTTTTGAACATAAGGCTCCCCACTTCGTAGGGTTGGACTGCTTAAGTTAGGGATCAATTCTGAAGAACTGCCTAATGCTATATTTGTGTTAACCTACCCTTCTGTTGCAGGTTGTGGCTGTGTTTTACCCTTTACTGCATTAGGCGTACCGTAACCGTATATATGATAAATAGTGAAAGGCGTGTGTGGTAACTGTTTTATATTACTGTGGTTTATTTGTGTTTAATTATTAAGACCTATAATAAATGTATATGCCTTTTTTATATGCACTTGTCTGAGCTTATTCTGTGGCGTTTTACTGTGTGTGCTCATTGTGTGCTTCCCATCACTCTCACCCCTCTTGAAACTTGACCTCCTGCCAAGCTACCATGATTGGTCTGGCTTTTCCAGAAGGTTCTCCTGTTCCACTAAACTAGGGTGGCCTCCTAAACCTCTGGCCACCAGGTCAGAAATTCATCTCAACAATGACATACTCTGGCCACCAAATAGAAATCATCACATATTTTCAGGCTACTATAAAGTATAAAAGAAGGTTCACAGTAGGCAACATAAACATGGCAGTGAGAGGACCGCCGCCCCTCAGTTGGAAGCATCTGGCCATCTTTCATTTAAAGCTGTGTCCCAGTGAATAACAGCAGATATTATTGATAGGTGAAGCCAGATCCAATGTGCTTGAACAAATAAGACAGACAACTAGTCTAAAAAGGCAGTCAGAACCAGCTAAAGCTCATGTTTTACTCTTTCAACTCAAACAACAGTTTTGCGTGGTGTTCATTTCCACCATCGAAAATACTAAAAAAAGACGGAAAACAAATCAAACATCAGTAATACAAAGTTCCCTTCCAACTTCCGGACCAGTTAAAGGAAGAACTCGAGGAGTCAAAGGAACCAAGTGGCTGGCTCCAATAGTGCAAGCCTGCAAGGCAGACGGGGAGATCAGATTGTGTGCAGACCTCTGCAGCCTGAATAGAATCATAGAAATCAATAGACATCCCTTCCCCAACATTTCAAAGATGGTAAGCAGAATCAGTGGAGCCCAATATTTATCCACCATACATCTGATGGTAGCGTATCACCAGGTGGAACTAAGAGTAGGTTCGGGAGAATTCTCCATATTTATCACTCTGTTTGGCACCTTCCAATTCCTGGAATGCCCTTTGAGCTTGCATCATGAAAAAACATATTGCACTCCTCCATCAAGTCCTGAGAATCATCAAGCAACATGGGCTCATGCTGAAAACCAGCAAATGCCAACTACTAGGTCCAGTGGTAGAATATTTGGGCTATATGTTATAGCCTCAAGGAATACAACCCAAGCACAATATAACGAAATCCACAGCTGAAGCGAAAACCCCATCCACCAAGGATGAATTGGTGTCCTTTCTAGGAATCTACAGGTTTTACACCTAGTTTGTGCACCACTTTGCAACAGTGGTTGAACCACTCTGATGACTCACGAAAACGTGATACACTTTCGGTAAACAATGAAAGAACGAGACTTTTGAACAAGCCCAAGATCTAAAAACAATGGAAACAATGGCCCCCATACTAAGGCCATTCAACACCTGATTTGTCTTAACAGTAGATATTAGTAAAAAAGGTCTAGGGGCAGTCCTGTCCCGAATTAAGAATAGCAGAGAATGCAATATAGAAATTTGCATCCGGGGCACTCCATCACATGGAAACCAACTACTCAGTTATCAAAAGGGGGGCCCTCACGTGCGTTTGGGCACTACAGCATTTCCATCAGTATCTTTGGGGAGCATCGTTCACACTGAGAACAGACCACAGACCGCTGCTTCAAGTGTTGTCAACAGCATGCACATCAGAGGTGGCCAAAAGACTGGCCAGGATTCCTGTGTCATTTGAAGAATACAACTATGTGATTGAATAATAATAATTTGGCATTTATGAGCGCTGCTTATTATTACCCACAGTGTGTGGTGCTCATTTATCGACCCTGGAAGCATGAAAGGCTGAGTGTGGCCCTGCCAGGATTCGAACCTCCATCAGCAGGCTCTGCACGGATGTCAAAATCGAGCGCTTTGCTTGCTGTGCCACTTGACCGGCTTGACAAACTAGGGAAAACTAACCTGTCTGTTGACTGTCTGTCACTCATTCTAATCAAAAACCCATAAACCTCTGAACAAATCGACACCATAGATACCATTGAATGGTTCGATTTTTCTGTCCAGGAAGGTGTCAGTCAGGAGGAAGAGTGAAGAGATTTGTACAAAATGGTTGGCCTCTACCAAAACAATTGGATGACAATCTCCTTCCTTATTGGAAAGTCTAGAATGCATTGTCCATATGTGACTTATTTTTATACAGGGAGAGAAAGTAGTTGCTCCTAGAAGTATTAGATTGAGACTATCCCAAGTTGCTCACCAGGGCCACATGGGCAGTACATTTACAAAAAGGATTATTGATGGCCAGCCATTGATAGACACCATACTGTGAGCCAGTACCCAGTTCCCAGACAGGCAAGGTCTTGATCACCAGATCACCTCCTATTACTCCCATGCCCATTTGAGAAGGGCTTTTGGCGCCCCCTGGTCATTGACATTGCGGGACCATACAACACCCCTTTGACCCTATTACAGGTTAAGATATGATATGATAAGTTATTTATAACACGCTTGTACACAAGTGTTTCTAGGCACGACTTTTCCCTAGTCGTCGTCCACCATTTCTCCAAATGGCCTGAAGTAAAATTAGTAGAGTCGGTCACTAGCGAGTCTGCCATTGAAATCCTGAGAGAACTCTTAGGAGGGAGGGTCTTCCAGAAACCCTATTGTTGAATGATAGGGTTCAATCAACATCAGGAGCTATGAGATCCATCTTGACCTCATGCAGGGTTGTTCATCACACCACCTCTTTTTAGCACTCCCAAAGGAATGGTATGGTTGAGAGCTTCAACAGAGTATAACATCTATGGTGCGGATTGCTGTACATAGCAACTTGGAGCCCCCAGAGGTGGTGAAAAGCATGTTATTTACTCACAGGACCACCCGTCACTCGACTACTGAAGCCTCTCTCTTTGAACTCCTAAGGGGACGCAAGACTCCACTTCCCTCCTAGCTCTGGTGACCACTCAAGACCACGTCAAAGGACATGATGGTTGCTCCAAATCTCCATTGAGTATGCTCAAATTTAATTGCATCACAAAAACACATGAAAGCTACAATTCCCACGCCACTCGTATGCCCAGCTTCCAAATAGGAGATTTAGTCACAGGTAAAAGACCTGGGTCGTTTCAAAGGGGTTATGCAAGTATTTCTCTTCCTGTAGGGTCACCCAAGTGTTATGAGGAGCCATTCAAACAGAGGATGACAGGGTCGGGACTGCAGAACGTCTTGCTAAGATCATTCAAGGGACGAGGGACTTCACAGTCACCAATCCAGGAGATTGGTTACCACATTTCCTGTGAAGGTCAAATAATAACGCCTTCACCTTGCACTTTGACAGCTCTTGCAATATAAGAGAAGGAAGAAGGGATGGTGGTTGCCATTATAACTCGCAGTTCTGGGTTTGGCCCTCTCAGCTATAGTGTTCAGCTTGCAGTTATGTAGTTAGCCCACCAGTCATAGTGTTCAACAACCATAGGTATGGTTAGCGTGTACTCATCGATGTGTCTATGCACCGAAACATACTTAAGAAATTCTTCTCAAGATGTTGCTATAAAGGGGAGTAATGAATTTAGGAATTATTAATGTTATGTTAAGGAATTGTTGTGTTGCGTTAGGTATTGTGTGTGCAAGGAATAAAAGAGGAATTGCTGTTACATCCAACACATATCGTGGTGCTTTTGCAGGTGGACAGGGTTCTTGAACGACAGCCTAATAGCAGGAGCACAAGCATGTGGGCGCTGGGGAGGGTGAGGCAGCGGCCGAGCCATGGGTGTCTCTTGACAATAAACATATCTACTCCCTTACCTGTTTCACACTCCTTCAGTGAATATGATAGATGCTTTCTCTGGGGATTTTATTTTAGCTTCTCCCATTCCTCATTGTATTTCCTGAATGGTGTGTGCCTTTGGGTAAGGTCAGTTAGAGTAGGTTACAGAGTGACAATTTGACAATCAGGCTCCTTGACTTCCTGAAAAAAGTTTGTTCATGTCATGTTACCTGATGCCAACTTCCATTTCAAACCAGATAGTGAAGCTGGTTGTGGCTCTTTCGTTTTAGTTCTTTTGTTGTGTCATCAATAACACAACACAGAAACATGCTTCCCAGCTGGATTGCCAAATATTTTGGACACAGCCAATCCGGGAATGCAGATCTTCTGAAAAAGGGCAAACCTAACTAAAAATGGAGAGAAACAAGCTTTGCAAGACAGTTAATAAAATATGTTGCCTGATCACAAGCTGAACAAGACAGTTGATAAAAAAAGTCCCCCATAACAAAAGGTTAAAAATTAGTTAATAGAACATTTCTCCTGATATCAGTTCTCCTCATCACGACCACCCAAGACAGTTAAAAATGCCCCTTCATCTGAAGCCTTTTTTGACATTTGGAAAAACATCTCTCCTTATCATAAACTTTAACTTTAGTTAAACATTTCTCCTGATCCAAAAGTTTACAAGTCAATTAATAAAACATTTTTCCTAACCACAGTTTAACAAGACAGTTAAAAAAAAGTTTCTTTTGCACAAGCTTTAATTACATAAATACATAAGTTCTACTTGCAGGCTTTACAAGACAGTTATTTAAGCAATAAGCCCCAAGCTAGGGGAGCATTACCGCTTCAGATAATAGTCCGGGCACCATAGTAACAGGTCCTTGCAAAGCGAGGGGGTTAATGCAGGCCCTGGGGCATTGCCAGAAGCGGCAATGCCCCGCCCCCACCAGCTAGGGGATTATTGCTATTAGTACTCCGGCCCTTTTAACCAGGGTACTAATAGCTTTGTTTTCTTTTGAGAAATGCTTCTGCGTTTCACAACTGAAAAATGAAGGAAAAAAATGGCTGGCCGCCATGGAGCAGGATACGTAGTCTGTTCTCTCTTTCTATGGTGGCCATTCAAAAGTGTAGAAAAAAAGTAAAAAAAGAAGATGGCTGCCATGGAAGGAGAGAAGGGACAGTCATAAAACATATATCCTGGTCATAAGCTTTTCAAGACCGTTTTTAAAACTTTTCTCCTGATGATTGCCATACCATGTCCATTGCTGTATGGCCCTTTCAGTGTACTTTCCAACCCACGAACATTCAGAACCTGCGTTAACTTTATCCACTTGCAGGTAAATGAGACTTTGTGGTGATTTACAGATAAACTTTACCAAAAAACAAAGACGATCACGATTCCGCTGCCTACTTTTTGCATTTTCAAACATGGCATTACTACAGAATTATTGCGACATAATAAACCAACTGTATAGCAGCGCTGTGGGAGCACAACAGTCAAGAATACTGCACAATGGTGTTGGTAGGAATACAGCACAGGGAAAACTCACTGGAAGTTTTCAAGTATAGCATTCGCATAGGAGTACTGCGCAATATTGCATGCATGATAACCCTCCCAACTTAGGCGGGTGACTACCGATTGTTCTATAAAAAAATTGTGCTATTTTTAACTGTCTCCCGCCTAAACTAATTATAACCCCAATTAAATCCTATGGGAAAAATACATTCTCCCAATTTCTGTGGTGAAATCTCGCTCTCAGGGGCTCCCGAATATTGGCGTGTCTGATACTGTGCAAACCCTACATCTTTACTTTGGAGGCACTTAGTGCCCCCCCCACCGCGCCCCCCGCTCCCGCCCGCCCGCCCAACCTTACATGAACTTTCCCGCTGTTCCGTTTTCCATGGACTTGCACTTTCTTAGATGTCACTGGGCCTAGTCAGATCGCTGTTTTATTTTTTGTTCTCCCTTGTACTCCTCCCTTTTTGCCTAGTCGCGCTCTGAAACACTTGTGTATGAGCACGATATAAATTAAATATCATTTAATTTTGTTAACTGTTCCGATAACACAGCAAGTAGAGCGCTGCTTTGACATCTGCGCAGAGTCTGCTGATGCAGGTTCTGTAGGTAATAAATAATACGCAGCGCTCAGATACCTGGACCTGCTAGGGTAATATTGCAATTAGTATCTGGCACGACGTACTGGATTCTAATCATTGTTTTTGTTCAACTTAATAAAAATATGTTAAAAAAAGAGCCTGCCACTGATCCGCATAAGGGGCTATGCAGTCTCTTCTCCCTTTCGGTCATTTGTGCGGCTGACGGGATGCTTCGGGAACACGACAGTTCCCAGTATGGGCGAGGGACCAGACAGCCCAAGGTAAGTGGGGCAGGAATGGGAGGAGGGAAAATAGGTGGAAAGGGGGGTCAGGAGGGCCAGGTTGAGAAGGGGGTGTAGGGACACAGAGAGGTGGGCAACACTTACCTGAGCACGCAGCATGGGAAGATGGCGGCCTGCCGCTAGGAGGAGGTTCGGACGGTGCGATTACCATGTGGTAATGGCCCCAATTTGAGCCTCCTCATTGGCTGTTAGAGCAAACCCTGCCCCCACCTCACCACTCCCTTCAACGGGTACTCGTGCATTTTAGTGTGCCAAATCTACAGCAGCACTTTAGGTCTACTGCACTATAGCGTGCCAAATTCACAACAGTGCTTGGGTATACTGTGCTGTAGTGTGCCAAATCCACAGTATTACCTTTGGTATACTGCACTATAGTGTGCCAAATCCGCATCAGTCCCTTTGCTATACTGCACTGTAGTGTGCCAAATACACAGCATACCTTTAAGAGTACTGCACTTTTTTTGTTTTGATTCTTTTCTCATGCTTGCTCTTTTTATTTATACATTTACTATTTTGTCTAAGGCTTTAATATGTAAAGCCACGACACAATAACATATATACTGCACTGTAGTGCGCCAAATCCAGAGCAGTACCGTGGGTACGCTGCATTATTATGGGCTAAATGCACAGTATTGCTTGGGTGTAATGCACTGTAGTGTGCCAAATCCAAAGCATTACCGTGGGTACGCTGCATTATTATTTGCTAAATGCACAGTATTGCTTGGGTGCAATGCACTGTAATGTGTCAAATCCACAGCAATTGTTCAGGTATACTGCAGTGTGCCTAGTCCACAGAAGTGCGTTAGGTATTCTGCACTATAGTGTGCCAAATCCAGAGCAGTACCCTAGGTATACTGTTCTATAGTGTGCCACATCTAAAGCTTTACCTTAGGTATACTGGACGATAGTGGGACCAAATCTACTCTGTTCCCTTGGATGTAATGCACTATGGTGTGCCCAAGGTACAGTATAACCAGGAGTGTATAGTGTGTCCAAGGTGCAGTGTTACCTTGGGTGTAATGCACTGTAGTGTGCCCAAGGTACAGTGTAACCAGGAGTGTATAGTGTGTCCAAGGTGCAGTGTTACCTTGGGTGTAATGCACTATAGTGTGCCCAAGGTACAGTGTTACCTTGAGTGTAATGCACTGTAGTGTGCCCAAGATACAGTATAACCATGAGTATATAGTGTGTCCAAGGTGCAGTGTTACCTTGGGTGTAATGCACTATAGTGTGCCCAAGGTACAGTGTAACCAGGAGTGTATAGTGCGTCCAAGGTGCAGTGTTACCTTGGGTGTAATGCACTGTAGTGTGCCCAAGATACAGTATAACCATGAGTATGTAGTGTGTCCAAGGTGCAGTGTTACCTTGGGTGTAATGCACTATAGTGTGCCCTAGGTACAATCTTACCTTGGTTGTAATGCACTATAGTGTGCCCTAGGCACAGTCTTACCTTGGTTGTAATGCACTATAGTGTGCCCTAGGCACAGTCTTACCTTGGTTGTAATGCACTATAGTGTGCCCTAGGCACAGTCTTACCTTGGTTGTAATGCACTATACGTGCCGAAGGTGCAGTATAACCTTGGGTGTAATGCACTATAGTGTGCCCTAGGTACAGTATTACCTTGGGTGTAAAATGCACTATAGTGTGTCAAATCCAGAGCAGTACCCTAGGTATAATGTTCTGTAGTGTGCCACATCTAAAGCTTTACCTTAGGTATACTGGACGATAGTGGGACCAAATCTACTCTGTTACCTTGGATGTAATGCACTATGGTGTGCCCAAGGTACAGTATAACCATGAGTATATAGTGTGTCCACGGTGCAGTGTTACCTTGGGTGTAATGCACTATAGTGTGCCCAAGGTACAGTGTAACCAGGAGTGTATAGTGTGTCCAAGGTGCAGTGTTACCTTTGGTGTAATGCACTGTAGTGTGCCCAAGGTACAGTGTTACCTTGGGTGTAATGCACTATAGTGTGCCCAAGGTACAGTATAACCATGAGTATATAGTGTGTCCACGGTGCAGTGTTACCTTGGGTGTAATGCACTATAGTGTGCCCAAGGTACAGTGTAACCAGGAGTGTATAGTGTGTCCAAGGTGCAGTGTTACCTTTGGTGTAATGCACTGTAGTGTGCCCAAGGTACAGTGTTACCTTGGGTGTAATGCACTGTAGTGTGCCCAAGATACAGTATAACCATGAGTATGTAGTGTGTCCAAGGTGCAGTGTTACCTTGGGTGTAATGCACTATAGTGTGCCCAAGGTACAGTGTAACCAGGAGTGTATAGTGTGTCCAAGGTGCAGTGTTACCTTGGGTGTAATGCACTGTAGTGTGCCCAAGGTACAGTATAACCATTAGTATATAGTGTGTCAAAGGTGCAGTGTTACTTACCTTGGATGTAATGCACTATAGTGTGCCCAAGGTACACTATAACCAGGAGTGTATAGTGTGTCCAAGGTGCAGTGTTACCTTGGGTGTAATGCACTATAGTGTGCCCAAGCTACAGTATAACCATGAGTATATAGTGTGTCAAAGGTGCAGTGTTACTTACCTTGGATGTAATGCACTATAGTGTGCCCAAGGTACACTATAACCAGGAGTGTATAGTGTGTCCAAGGTGCAGTGTTACCTTGGGTGTAATGCACTATAGTGTGCCCAAGCTACAGTATAACCATGAGTATATAGTGTGTCAAAGGTGCAGTGTTACTTACCTTGGATGTAATGCACTATAGTGTGCCCAAGGTACACTATAACCATGAGTATATAGTGTGTCCAAGGTGCAGTGTTACCTTGGGTGTAATGCACTATAGTGTGCCCAAGGTACAGTATAACCATGAGTATATAGTGTGTCCAAGGTGCAGTGTTACCTTGGGTGTAATGCACTATAGTGTGCCCAAGGTACAGTATAACCATGAGTTTATAGTGTGTCCAAGGTGCAGTGTTACCTTGGATGTAATGCACTGTAGTGTGCCCAAGGTACAGTGTAACCAGGTGTGTATAGTGTGTCCAAGGTGCAGTGTTACCCTGGGTGTAATGCACTATAGTGTGCCCAAGGTGCAGTGTTACCTTGGGTGTAATGCACTATAGTGTGTCCAAGGTGCAGTATAACCTTGGGTGTAATGCACTATAGTGTGCCCTAGGAACAGTATAACCTTCAGTGTATAGTGTGCCCAAGGTACAGTATTACCTTGGGTGTAATGCACTATAGTGTGCCCTAGGTACAGTATAACCTTCAGTGTATAGTGTGCCCAGGGTACAGTATTACCTTGGGTGTAATGCACTGTAGTGTGCCCAAGGCACAGTATAACCATGAGTATATAGTATGTCCAAGGTGCAGTGTTACCCTGGGTGTAATGCACTGTAGTGTGCCCAAGGTACAGTGTAACCAGGAGTGTATAGTGTGTCCAAGGTGCAGTGTTACCTTGGGTGTAATTCACTATAGTGTGTCCAAGGTGCAGTGTTACCTTGGGTGTAATGCACTATAGTGTGTCCAAGGTGCAGTATAACCTTGGGTGTAATGCACTATAGTGTGCCCTAGGTACAGTATAACCTGCAGTGTATAGTGTGCCCAGGGTACAGTATTACCTTGGGTGTAATGCACTGTAGTGTGCCCAAGGTACAGTATAACCATGAGTATATAGTATGTCCAAGGTGCAGTGTTACCTTGGGTGTAATGCACTGTAGTGTGCCCAAGGTACAGTATAACCATGAGTATATAGTATGTCCAAGGTGCAGTGTTACCTTGGGTGTAATGCACTGTAGTGTGCCCAAGGTACAGTGTAACCAGGAGTGTATAGTGTGTCCAAGGTGCAGTGTTACCTTGGGTGCAATTCACTATAGTGTGTCCAAGGTGCAGTGTTACCTTGGGTGTAATGCACTATAGTGTGTCCAAGGTGCAGTGCTACCTTGGGTGTAATGCACTACAGTGTGTCCAAGGTGCAGTATAACCTTGGGTGTAATGCACTATAGTGTGCCCTAGGTACAGTATAACCTGCA
This sequence comes from Ambystoma mexicanum, assembly GCF_040938575.1. NCBI lineage: Eukaryota > Metazoa > Chordata > Amphibia > Caudata > Ambystomatidae > Ambystoma > Ambystoma mexicanum. Next base: position 1,097,493,709 of record NC_090929.1, read on the forward strand.
GTGTATAGTGTGCCCAAGGTACAGTATTACCTTGGGTGTAATGCACTGTAGTGTGTCCAAGGTGCAGTGTTACCTTGGGTGTAATGCACTATAGTGTGCCCTAGGTACCGTATAACCTTCAGTGTATAGTGTGCCCAAGGTACAGTATTACCTTGGGTGTAATGCACTGTAGTGTGTCCAAGGTGCAGTGTTACCTTGAGTGTAATGCACTCTAGTGTGCCCTAGGTGCAGTGTTACCTTGGGTGTAATGCACTATAGTGTGTCCAAGGTGCAGTATAACCTTGGGTGTAATGCACTATAGTGTGCCCTAGGTACAGTATAACCTTCAGTGTATAGTGTGCCCAAGGTGCAGTGTTACCTTGGGAGTAATGCACTAGTGTGCCCAAGGTGCAGTATAACCTTGGGTGTAATGCACTATAGTGTGCCCTAGGTACAGTATAACCTTCAGTGTATAGTGTGCCCAAGGTGCAGTGTTACCTTGGGAGTAATGCACTAGTGTGCCCAAGGTGCAGTATAACCTTGGGTGTAATGCACTATAGTGTGCCCTAGGTACAGTATAACCTTCAGTGTATAGTGTGCCCAAGGTACAGTATAACCTTCAGTGTATAGTGTGCCCAAGGTGCAGTGTTACCTTGGGAGTAATGCACTATAGTGTGCCCAAGGTACACTGTAACCAGGAGTGTATAGTTTGTTCAAGGTGCAGTGTTACCTTGGGTCTAATGCACTATAGTGTGCCCAAGATACAGTATAACCATGAGTATATAGTGTGTCCACGGTGCAGTGTTACCTTGGGTGTAATGCACTATAGTGTGCCCAAGGTACAGTGTAACCAGGAGTGTATAGTGTGTCCAAGGTGCAGTGTTACCTTCGGTGTAATGCACTGTAGTGTGCCCAAGGTACAGTGTTACCTTGGGTGTAATGCACTGTAGTGTGCCCAAGATACAGTATAACCATGAGTATGTAGTGTGTCCAAGGTGCAGTGTTACCTTGGGTGTAATGCACTATAGTGTGCCCAAGGTACAGTGTAACCAGGAGTGTATAGTGTGTCCAAGGTGCAGTGTTACCTTGGGTGTAATGCACTGTAGTGTGCCCAAGATACAGTATAACCATGAGTATATAGTGTGTCAAAGGTGCAGTGTTACTTACCTTGGATGTAATGCACTATAGTGTGCCCAAGGTACACTATAACCAGGAGTGTATAGTGTGTCCAAGGTGCAGTGTTACCTTGGGTGTAATGCACTATAGTGTGCCCAAGGTACAGTATAACCATGAGTATATAGTGTGTCAAAGGTGCAGTGTTACTTACCTTGGATGTAATGCACTATAGTGTGCCCAAGGTACACTATAACCAGGAGTGTATAGTGTGTCCAAGGTGCAGTGTTACCTTGGGTGTAATGCACTATAGTGTGCCCAAGGTACAGTATAACCATGAGTATATAGTGTGTCCAAGGTGCAGTGTTACCTTGGATGTAATGCACTGTAGTGTGCCCAAGGTACAGTGTAACCAGGTGTGTATAGTGTGTCCAAGGTGCAGTGTTACCCTGGGTGTAATGCACTATAGTGTGCCCAAGGTGCAGTGTTACCTTGGGTGTAATGCACTATAGTGTGTCCAAGGTGCAGTATAACCTTGGGTGTAATGCACTATAGTGTGCCCTAGGTACAATCTTACCTTGGTTGTAATGCACTATAGTGTGCCCTAGGCACAGTCTTTCCTTGGTTGTAATGCACTATACGTGCCCAAGGTGCAGTATAACCTTGGGTGTAATGCACTATAGTGTGCCCTAGGTACAGTATTACCTTGGGTGTAAAATGCACTATAGTGTGTCAAATCCAGAGCAGTACCCTAGGTATAATGTTCTGCAGTGTGCCACATCTAAAGCTTTACCTTAGGTATACTGGACGATAGTGGGGCCAAATCTACTCTGTTACCTTGGATGTAATGCACTATGGTGTGCCCAAGGTACACTATAACCAGGAGTGTATAGTTTGTCCAAGGTGCAGTGTTACCTTGGGTCTAATGCACTGTAGTGTGCCCAAGGTACAGTGTTACCTTGGGTGTAATGCACTGTAGTGTGCCCAAGATACAGTATAACCATGAGTATGTAGTGTGTCCAAGGTGCAGTGTTACCTTGGGTGTAATGCACTATAGTGTGCCCAAGGTACAGTGTAACCAGGAGTGTATAGTGTGTCCAAGGTGCAGTGTTACCTTGGGTGTAATGCACTGTAGTGTGCCCAAGGTACAGTATAACCATTAGTATATAGTGTGTCAAAGGTGCAGTGTTACTTACCTTGGATGTAATGCACTATAGTGTGCCCAAGGTACACTATAACCAGGAGTGTATAGTGTGTCCAAGGTGCAGTGTTACCTTGGGTGTAATGCACTATAGTGTGCCCAAGGTACAGTATAACCATGAGTATATAGTGTGTCAAAGGTGCAGTGTTACTTACCTTGGATGTAATGCACTATAGTGTGCCCAAGGTACACTATAACCAGGAGTGTATAGTGTGTCCAAGGTGCAGTGTTACCTTGGGTGTAATGCACTATAGTGTGCCCAAGGTACAGTATAACCATGAGTATATAGTGTGTCCAAGGTGCAGTGTTACCTTGGATGTAATGCACTGTAGTGTGCCCAAGGTACAGTGTAACCAGGTGTGTATAGTGTGTCCAAGGTGCAGTGTTACCCTGGGTGTAATGCACTATAGTGTGCCCAAGGTGCAGTGTTACCTTGGGTGTAATGCACTATAGTGTGTCCAAGGTGCAGTATAACCTTGGGTGTAATGCACTATAGTGTGCCCTAGGAACAGTATAACCTTCAGTGTATAGTGTGCCCAAGGTACAGTATTACCTTGGGTGTAATGCACTATAGTGTGCCCTAGGTACAGTATAACCTTCAGTGTATAGTGTGCCCAGGGTACAGTATTACCTTGGGTGTAATGCACTGTAGTGTGCCCAAGGTACAGTATAACCATGAGTATATAGAATGTCCAAGGTGCAGTGTTACCCTGGGTGTAATGCACTGTAGTGTGCCCAAGGTACAGTGTAACCAGGAGTGTATAGTGTGTCCAAGGTGCAGTGTTACCTTGGGTGTAATGCACTATAGTGTGTCCAAGGTGCAGTATAACCTTGGGTGTAATGCACTATAGTGTGCCCTAGGTACAGTATAGCCTGCAGTGTATAGTGTGCCCAGGGTACAGTATTACCTTGGGTGTAATGCACTGTAGTGTGCCCAAGGTACAGTGTAACCAGGAGTGTATAGTGTGTCCAAGGTGCAGTGTTACCTTGGGTGCAATTCACTATAGTGTGTCCAAGGTGCAGTGTTACCTTGGGTGTAATGCACTATAGTGTGTCCAAGGTGCAGTGTTACCTTGGGTGTAATGCACTGTAGTGTGCCCAAGGTACAGTATAACCATGAGTATATAGTATGTCCAAGGTGCAGTGTTACCTTGGGTGTAATGCACTGTAGTGTGCCCAAGGTACAGTGTAACCAGGAGTGTATAGTGTGTCCAAGGTGCAGTGTTACCTTGGGTGCAATTCATTATAGTGTGTCCAAGGTGCAGTGTTACCTTGGGTGTAATGCACTATAGTGTGTCCAAGGTGCAGTGCTACCTTGGGTGTAATGCACTACAGTGTGTCCAAGGTGCAGTATAACCTTGGGTGTAATGCACTATAGTGTGCCCTAGGTACAGTATAACCTGCAGTGTATAGTGTGCCCAAGGTACAGTATTACCTTGGGTGTAATGCACTGTAGTGTGTCCAAGGTGCAGTGTTACCTTGGGTGTAATGCACTATAGTGTGTCCAAGGTGCAGTATAGCCTTGGGTGTAATGCACTATAGTGTGCCCTAGGTACCGTATAACCTTCAGTGTATAGTGTGCCCAAGGTACAGTATTACCTTGGGTGTAATGCACTGTAGTGTGTCCAAGGTGCAGTGTTACCTTGAGTGTAATGCACTCTAGTGTGCCCTAGGTGCAGTGTTACCTTGGGTGTAATGCACTATAGTGTGTCCAAGGTGCAGTATAACCTTGGGTGTAATGCACTATAGTGTGCCCTAGGTACAGTATAACCTTCAGTGTATAGTGTGCCCAAGGTGCAGTGTTACCTTGGGAGTAATGCACTAGTGTGCCCAAGGTGCAGTATAACCTTGGGTGTAATGCACTATAGTGTGCCCTAGGTACAGTATAACCTTCAGTGTATAGTGTGCCCAAGGTGCAGTGTTACCTTGGGAGTAATGCACTAGTGTGCCCAAGGTGCAGTATAACCTTGGGTGTAATGCACTATAGTGTGCCCTAGGTACAGTATAACCTTCAGTGTATAGTGTGCCCAAGGTACAGTATAACCTTCAGTGTATAGTGTGCCCAAGGTGCAGTGTTACCTTGGGAGTAATGCACTATAGTGTGCCCAAGGTACACTGTAACCAGGAGTGTATAATGTGTCAAAGGTGCAGTGTTACCTTGGGTATAATGCACTATAGTGTGTCCAAGGTGCAGTGTTACCTTGGGTGTAAAATGCACTATAGTGTGCCCTAGGTACAGTATAACCTTCAGTGTATAGTGTGCCCAAGGCACAGTATTACCTTGGGTGTAATGCACTGTAGTGTGCCCTAGGTACAGTATAACCTTCAGTGTATAGTGTGCCCAAGGCACAGTCTTACCTTGGGTGTAATGCACTATAGTGCGCCCTAGGTACAGTATAACCTTCAGTGTATAGTGTGCCCAAGGCGCAGTATAACCTTGGGTGTAATGCACTATAGTGCGCCCTAGGTACAGTATAACCTTCAGTGTATAGTGTGCCCAAGGTGCAGTGTTACCTTGGGAGTAATGCACTATGGTGTGCCCAAGGTACAGTGTAACCAGGAGTGTATAGTGTGTCCAAGGTGCAGTGTTACCTTGGGTGTAATGCACTATAGTGTGTTCAAGGTACAGTGTTACCTTGGGTGTAATGCACTATAGTGTGTTCAAGGTACAGTATTACCTTGGGTGTAATGCACTATAGTGTGCCCTAGGTACAGTATAACCTTCAGTGTATAGTGTGCCCAAGGTACAGTATTACCCTGGGTGTAAAGCACTATAGTGTGCCCTAGGTACAGTATAACCTTGGGTGTAATGCACTATAGTGTGCCCTAGGTACAGTATAACCTTGGGTGTAATGCACTATAGTGTGCCCTAGGTACAGTATAACCTTGGGTGTAATGCACTATAGTGTGCCCTAGGTACAGTATAACCTTCAGTGTATAGTGTGCCCAAGGTGCAGTGTTACCTTGGGAGTAATGCACTATGGTGCACCCAAGGTACAGTGTAACCAGGAGTGTATAGTGTGTCCAAGGTGCAGTGTTACCTTGGGTGTAATGCACTATAATGTGTTCAAGGTACAGTGTTACCTTGGGCGTAATGCACTATAGTGTGCCCTAGGTACAGTATAACCTTCAGTGTATAGTGTGCCCAAGGTGCAGTGTTACCTTGGGTGTAATGCACTATAGAGTGCCCTAGGTACAGTATAACCTTCAGTGTATAGTGTGCCCAAGGTACAGTATTTCCTTGGGTGTAATGCACTATAGTGCGCCCTAGGTACAGTATAACCTTCAGTGTATAGTGTGCCCAAGGTGCAGTATAACCTTGGGTGTAATGCACTATAGTGCGCCCTAGGTACAGTATAACCTTCAGTGTATAGTGTGCCCAAGGTGCAGTGTTACCTTGGGTGTAATGCACTATAGTGTGTCCAAGGTACAGTATTACCTTGGGTGTAATGCACTATAGAGTGCCCTAGGTACAGTATAACCTTCAGTGTATAGTGTGCCCAAGGTACAGTATTTCCTTGGGTGTAATGCACTATAGTGCGCCCTAGGTACAGTATAACCTTCAGTGTATAGTGTGCCCAAGGTGCAGTATAACCTTGGGTGTAATGCACTATAGTGCGCCCTAGGTACAGTATAACCTTCAGTGTATAGTGTGCCCAAGGTGCAGTGTTACCTTGGGTGTAATGCACTATAGTGTGTCCAAGGTACAGTATTACCTTGGGTGTAATGCACTATAGTGTGTCAAATACACGGAATTGCTTTAGGAGTAATGCAAGATGTTGTGCCACCTACCAGGCATCCACTTCGGTATTTTGCAGTATACTTGGCACACTCCACAGCAGTACGTTGGGGGCACCGCGGTATAGTGTGCTGTATTCGGAACATTACCACGGCATGATCACACAGCAGGGCTATTTCCCAGCTGTGCACAATGGGTGGCTGCAGCTCAGGTGTGTTGCCTTCTGCGATGTGCTAACAGTTGGCCCACTGCCAAGCCGCTAGAGCAGGCCCGGTCTTTGTGTCCCGGGTCCGGATCTTACAGGCCCACACCCTGAGCGCGCTCTATCCCCTCCGGCTGGAAATACCTTTCGCGTGAATCTTTCCGCTTTGAATTACCCTCCATTCGCTGAACACACCGAAAGATGAGAACATTAAAAGCAGGGAGAAAGAAATGAGTCCCCGTCCTGCAGGCCGCAGCTTGGCTGGATTTCATTGCTTCCGAACTCAGATAACCGAGAAGGAAGCGACCGTGAGCAGTCATCGGTGCCGCATAACTTTCGCACGTCACGACAGGCACCTACTCCCCACTGACACACCAGCCACTTCTGGCCGTGGATATCTCCTGGCACACCGCAGAAACACACAGCACTGCCAGTGCGCTAGACTGCCCTCTGCACATCTCTGCCAGTGCACCTCAACCATAACCTGCGTGTCAAATGCTAAAACAGTACCAGGGCCAGATTACAGAAACTTTGCACCGTTACTAGGGCAAAGAACATTTTTTGTCCTGGTGCTTATAACATGCCAAACTGCACTTGTCGTGGTGCAATAGTTTTTTTAATTTTATTTTTATTGGCAGAGGTTTTGAACAAACACAGAGCAAGCGATACAATCAATACACACGAAGGACGCAATACGTCTACAGGGAAAATAGTACATCAACAAATGGAAGGCTAGTCAATTATGAGGCACTGTGACATTCGAGATCTTCACTGTGGGACCGGGGGTGAGTCATTTTCAGATGTGCTCTCCTCTTGACTGTTAAGGTAACTGTTGAAGGCAGACCATATGTTCTTGGGGCGAGAGTGAGTGGGGAGCATAGTGAGGTATTCTTCTTTGCAATTCCGGGACCAGCTAAGTGCGTTGAGCCACTTCTGAAAGGTCAGAGGTGGCGGGGGGACTCTTCCAACTTTGAAGTACACATTTCTTGGCTACCATGCAGCTTATATTTAGGAAATTAGCCATGCGTCTAGTGTCATCAGTATTCCATACCCTAAACAAAACTCCCAGTGGATTAGGATCAATCTCAGTACTAGTGATATCAGTGAGTGCCCTCAGGATCCCATCCCAGAAATCTCCCAGTTTATGACATGTCCAGAACATGTGTAGATGATCTACATTTTCCGCCTTGCAGCGAGAACAGGAATGTGTGGTGGTGAGGGCAAACTTAGAGATTTTGAGAGGAGTGTAATACAACCTGTTCAGTAATTTATACTGCATAGCTCGGTAACGGAAATTGAGTCATACTCTATTAGTGTGCAAGCACATCTTTTACCATATTTGGTCAGAGACCTCAAGGCCCGATTTGTCCGTCCATTCGATGCGTGCCTTGGAAGGCTGGGCTGTGGTGCCTACCAATAACATTTTATATAAAGAGGAGCCAAAACCACGGTCACCACTCGAGTTAGCAATGTATGCAACCTCTCGGGTGTCGGAGGGCTAATCAGGAAAGGTGGGCCATCTAGCGCGGAATGCAGCGCGAAGCCTATAGTATAGTAGCATCTCAAGTGCAGACCCAGAGTGGCCCTGCTTCCATGTCTGTGCATCAATGAACCTCCAATCATGATAGAAATATGTTAGTGTTTGATAGCCTAGAGTCCCCCAGTGTTGAGCCAAGGCGGTGTATGGTGCAATAGTTTTCTAATATGTCCCAGTGTTTTAAAAAACTAGGGCAAACTTTGCCCTAGTGCTAATACCGTGCAACTTTTCACTTGCACTGGTGCTACACTGGCAGAGTTTTTCCGAGTTTTGCAGTCTCTGGCGGTGTGGCTGCTGGTCTATCTTTACTTTCCATTGTGCAGAAGGAGGACCCTTTCTGCAAAAACCTTCCCGCATCGCAGAGCGTTTGCAGAGTTTTGCAGTCTCTGGCAGGCTGGGGCCAGGGCAACGGTTGTGATGACACAACAAACCGAAGCGGCTGTTCACCCCTCTGTCCCTGTCTCCTAAGACACTGAGGACCCCAGAGAGACGCCTTTCATCAAAGAACGGCAAGGTGAGTGTTGGCGGTGAGGCAGTCACTGACATCAACATTGACATCAACACTGCTGTCAACACTGCCTCTTATGTACAATCAGCCACTTACGCGAGTCGGGGGGAGGGACCTACCACCCTGCAGTTCAATCCTTCGACATTGAGGTGGAGGTTATCGCTAGCACAGGGCAATACATTGACAATTTGAAGAAGGCGTCTTCAAGGGCAGACGTCCGGGAGTCTGAGGTAGAGGAGAAGGAGTACACCCAACCACTGACTAGTGACTGCCCTAACACCTCGTCTACCCTCCATAACAGCTTAGAACTTACGAATTCACAGGAATCTATTGACAACAATAAAGAAGCTGATGTGGTGGCCATTCCCTCTAACACCTTAAGTCTAGCAACCAACAACAGACTTTGTGATCCCTGGGCAGTCATGAGACCCCCCCTTCTAGGGAACACAGTGAACTTGATGAAGCCCTATCCACTCCCAGCTTTTCTGTCGTAGCATTCTGAGGTTTTGATAGCCAAGGATTGCTTGCAGTACCCCATCGGGTTACCTCCCCCCAACCAGACGATGGAGCAAGTAACACCACCTGTGTTCAATTTGGGTGAAAAGCATCCCACCGCGCTTACTGCCTTTTTCAAGTGAAGGCAGTCCCCACAGAACATCAACTTCATTATGATCTAATGGCAAAGAGCCTTACCCAACGTCACACAACACCCTAAGCATGCTAGTGGCTACCACTAAAAAGCTCAACTCTAGCTTTCCAAAAGCTGGCCAGTCCCCACTGCCACACTTACCACCTGATCGAGAAGAATTACGGAAGAAGCCCAACAACCCAACACGGGAACCTGTAGACAGGCTGGCTTCAAAAAACAAACTTGGGCCTACAAAAGGCGACATACCTATCAACTCCAACATTTTCACCCCAAAGTAAATCTGGCATCCTACTGGGAATAGTACAGGAAATATGTTGGCCAACCAAAGATTTATTTGTCAGAAATCTAACCTCGAAATCAGCACAACCAGCACACAAAACAGCACAACTTAACAAACACAGTTAAACTACGAAATTGAGCGGAGGGCCAAGGTGTCGGTCTGTGTGATGCTTGAAAGCATGAGAAAGCTATAGTCTGGAGTACTTATTCAAGACCTTTATCGGTCGATAAGGGAAGCTAGCTGCGCCTTCAAAGAGGACTGGGGGCAGAATACAATGAAAGAAACCCATCATGCACCCTCCAAAAATTGTCGGTACCGCATTACTGAGTTGTATATGCCCCTAACAGCACCTCAAGAAGAAAGAGGCCTGCTTGATGCTAGGTTGTGAAGCTCGGACGCTACAAACCACACACTCGCTTCACCTCGGAGAAGTAATTACAAGACTTCAAATAAAAGACCAAGGCTGTCCATAAACCATGCGACTTCACTGAGGACGAACAGCAGACCGAGCTCAACAAGTCAACGTCAATGTCGACAAACTTCGGAGTGAGTCCCAATAAAGGGACTACACAAGGCCTGCATGCAAACATAAAAGCGATCCTAACAATCACAATGGCTCCTTTCATGAAACTTTACGAAGGCTTGAGCGATCAACTGAAGGACAACACCACGGTTCTAGCGATGTTACATTCTAAAATATTATTCGTGGAAGGCTTCCTGACAGCCTTGCAGAAGAACTTGGACAGCAATGCCATGCAGACCATGTACATATTACATAGCATTCTAGACCCAATCATTGTAGAAAAAGACAAACGCTGATTAGAAAGATATCTGTTCAACCCTGGACACTGGAAAGGAAACAAACATGAATACCAACTTAGATCTATCAGCAATGCTGAGAACAGTCCTGCCTAAGAGCTTAACCCTCTTACCTGACCTTCAGATCAACAACATCCAAAGCACTTTGACGAGGGAGACCAAAGCCCCCAGAGAAAGCAGAGACAGCCTTGCAAAACATTCGGAACTGATGGCAATTGAGGTAGAAATGGCCCAGGACAAAAACAATAGTGTTATTGAGGTTGAACCTGATGAACCCAGCCTGTCGGCCATCGATCCTGAGCCATCTAGTGCCGTCACTACATCACCTATTTTGGACGCAATGGCCCTTCACTCAATGAGGTAACTACATCCTCAAAAGAATATGACATATTCACCAAGAAGGCTGAGTCAGTGAAATCAAGTTCAGTGAAACCCACCTTAACATCTACCATAGCCACTGGGAAGAAAAACACAAACAAAAGATGTAACATCGAAAAAAATAAAATCACAAAAGCTCCACCTTAGCCAAGATCTAGCGAAAGCAAATCGTTTGTTACAAACGTAACACTACTGCCCTTATGGGCCACTTAACATCTGACAAGGAACCCTCTAAAAAGAATGTGAGAACGGGCTCTGACCCTATGGATAATAAACTCTCACATCAGGATACCGCCTGCCCGCCTCTTTCGCTTTCAAGTATAGAAGTGATAGAAGATTTACTGGATCTATGTACTTACACAATGTCGGACAACGAAGATGCTGAAAGGGATGACAGTACTACCATCTCTCGCACTCGAGACCAAATACAGCAAGTTCCAAGTGCCGGTTCCCAACTGGTGGACGTATACAATGTGGACTTGAACATTGGCCACCAATCCGAAATAGAAAGTATTCCTGAGCACTCCAGACTACACAATCATACACCAGCTGCCCCTGCTAGGGACAATCTACTGCCAAAAGAACATCCCAAATCCAGGAATTCGGAAAGGGACGAACTGGTGAATTTTTCTGGCAATCTACCTATTGTATTAATAAGAAAGTAGCATCTGTTGTTCTGAAACGATTACCCACCAGCCTAGAAACTATGAAGTCCTCGGGTCTGGTGTCCAAAGTTGTTGACCTTGAAGCAGTCACTGAGAAAGAGAAACTAGACTACCTGTCATTCCTTGGAATAAACACGTCAACCCTACCTAGCCTGGTTCTTGCCGAAACACCTACAGCTAGGACAGTCACCAGATGTCAACAAACCCTGAGAAAGGAAGAAAGGGTGAAGCCGACTGAGCTCCCAAGTGACACAAGGGCTTTCAAAACCCAGGCACAAAAAAGAAAGGCCCTCTGTCAAGGAGGTGAACATTCCAGACTGGATAGCCACGACAAAAGAAAGACCCTGGGAAACCGGCACCTTGCTAAATCGAAAAGCCTCAAGATCAGCGTACAGAGGGGTCCTGACTTTTTCTCAAACAGATTCTTCACATTAAGGATGGTTTGATAATGAACCGAACCAATGTGTTGAGACTGCTGCACCATATTCCATTGCTCAGACTGATTACAACTAACGATCTGAAAATCATCGACTTCCCCAAAGAGGACCGCCAGGACATGGTGATCATTCACCTGCCCTCAAACTTCATAAAAAATCAACTACTAGATGAGGCATTGCATCTGCTAAGTATGGGCTTCAAATTAAGAGAGCTAACCGTAAATGAAGATGCTGGGCAAGAGGGAGGAAAACAGAAACTGGGAACCCCAACCTTGGACAACATTGGAAGAAGAACGGTGCTTGGGTAACTGGAAAGGCAGTCCGAGATGCAACCTCTCAACAACAGGGGTGCGTTCGAGGGTGCATTTGAACAAAAGTGAGTTATCCTTGACCATCACGGATGAGAGCTCCCAGGCAAGCTCCAGCAGCCTCTCGCACAAAGCACCAAAGAGGATCTTGACTCACAAAGAGAACTGGTGTTGGTTGGCTGAGGCTCAGGCACCCGAATATAGTAGATCATAACAGCCCAGGAAAAAAACACTTAAAGATCTGGCCATCGGAAGTTGAAACACACAAGGTTTCAGACACCTGTTTAGTCAGGGGGACCTAGAACAAGACTCCTACAACATGATCTGTTTGCAGGAAACGTGGATGAGGAGTGTGCCTTTCTTGCCCGCATACACAATCTACCTTAACCCTGCAGTGAAGAGGCTGAAGGGTCGACTGATGCCTGGCTTATTGATAGCATTGAAGCATGTTCGTAACTGGCAAGTACTGACCTAAGATAATTATAGTCCTTACATCCAGGTACTCAGGATCAAGGTGGGTGGGTCTGAGCCGACTAAATCAAAAACAATGACAGTATTCAACCTCTTTTGGAACACGTCAGTGCCAGAGGCAGCCCTATTCTAAACACAAATTATGGACTTTCTGCATAGATCAAGAGAAAAATAGTATGACCACCACAAAATCCTTTGTGGTGACTTAAACATTCACTGTTTCAACTTTAACAAGTGCATCATCAACAAAACAAATACATAGGCGACAGAGGCTGAATCTAGAGGTCTAACATGACGGGAGGACTTGTTACTGAGAAACATTGATATACTGAATGGGAACACCAAGAGCGACTTTCCAGCTAGAGTAACATGGAAAAATGGTCTGCAAGGCAAAATCCTAGACTACATTTTCATCCCACGCAACATGCAGAAATATGTGAAAGACTTTGAAGTTCTGGAAACCTGGCAAAGTGACCACAACATACTCACGTTAACGTGTTTGCCCATGAACGAGAGGCTAACTGAAAATGACTCCACTATACTGGGAGTAGCTCCTAGGAGAAACCGATTCTTTATCTACCCCGAGAGAATTGAACTGCTGACTAACAGACTTAAAGTTCAGCTGGACCAAGACAAGGATGTTCCAAGTGATCATGCCTTGGGCTACCACAAGCTGATGTTAGATTTTGTGGACCACAGGAACAACGGCCAGAAACGTTCATTCTCACCATTGCACACATATGATAAACTTGTGACAAGGAGGAAAAAGCTCCTCAACTCAAACCTGAGACGACTCAAAAAGCTGGATTCAAAAGACGCAGCAACTACCAGTAGGAAAATAAAACAAAATCGCTGTAACTGGACCAGATCACGGAAATACAAATTGCTTCTGCAAGATTCTGAAAAAATGCTGAGGAGCATTGCATTTAAAAACATGAGTGAAATCTGACAGATGATCAATGATCCGAGCGCCCCTCAGAAGGCCCTACTGACCAATACAGTTTCGGCCAGCTCCTGGGTTAATCACTTTGCTTCATTATTTCATACTAAGGAGTTGGCATTGCATGACACTCGAACAGCAAGGTTTGACGGATGGACCTTTGAGACCACAGGCGACATTCTCACTTTGATTTATAAAGCAAGCAACTCAAGGGCCCCGGGGGCCTGATGGGATGTCGATTGCAATGCTCAAGAAGGATATGAAGGGGCATCATCTTGTGGACTCTATTGGACCACATTAAAAAGGTGAGGAAAGTTCCTCCCTCATGGAAAACCTCAATTATAGTCCCTATCTTAAAAAGGAGTGACAGGTCAGACACCGCAAATTACAGGCCCATAGCACAGCTTGATGTGGTTGTCAAGATCTTCGCAGCACTTATCCTGCAAGGCCTCGCAAAATGGAGCATAACTTTTGGGATCTTTGACATAGGGCAGTCTGGATTCGTCAAAGGAGTGGACACCGCCCTGAACGTCTTACTGATCAACATCTTAAAGGGACGCGTTAAGGAGAAGAAAGCCTTCAAATTCTATCTGGCATTCATAGACTTGGCCCAAGCTTTCAACACTATCGATAGTACAAAACTCTGGTCAAAGCTCAAAGAATGGAAGTGCCCTAAAGATCTACTGGAAGCCACGAAAGACCATTACACTAGGACCTCCTCAAGAGTTAGATTGGACGTCAGGGGCATGCTTTCTGAGCCCATCTTGACCACGAAGGGCTTGAAGCAAGGATGTTCCTTAGCCCCAGCGTTATTTAACCTTTTCATATCGGACGTTCCTAACACCTTGAACACAGCTTTGCACCGAAACTAGCTGGAGAGCTTCTCAACAGACTTTTGTATGCAGATGATCTCATCCTTGCAGATCAAACTCTGATCAGTCTACAGAGACAACTGGACACTCTTCAAATCTATGTTAGGGACAACAGCCTTAAAATTAACACCAAGAAGTCCCGAATACTGATAATGGAAACAACAGGGGCAGAGGCGGAAGTACAGGATCCTGATCCCTAAATGGCGCAAAGCTTAGAAAGGTAAGCTCACGGACTAACCTTGGAATGTGCTTAAACATCAGCACAAACGATGCTCCATGAGAGGCCATTCTCCGAAGCAAAGTCAAGAACCTAGCGCCACAGGCTAGGATAATCTTAAAAAAGTACTGTATCTTCTCTATCGGCCCAATTTTGTCATTCTACCGCATGAAGGTGGTTCCTATTCTTACATATGGAGCTGAAGCGTTCTTCGTTCTCCCGGCTACAGTATGGTCGATAGTGGAGGGTCTATTCTGGAAGAAGGTCCTAAGTATACCAAGAAGTACACCAATCCAGGCCATAATAATGGAGCTGGGCCTAACCTCCATGTATGCAATGGTGGTCTGGAAATTGTTGACCTTGTTTCAAAAATGTATCCTTCCTACGCTGCCATTGGGCTACAAATTGTTGCAAGCAGCCCTCCGGAAAGGATCTGATGCTACTTTGCGAGAATGGAAACGCATCCGTACTGCCATCGTTGAGAGTCTAGACACCTCAGAAGACACACTAATAACTAATCAGACTAGCGTGAAACGCAAGCTCTGGGGCCAAGATTGGATTAGGACGCAGCAAGAAAGGTCGGGATTCAAGTGTTATGGGAAAACCCTCTTTGAATCCCGTTCACTCAACTCACCTCTAAAGTACTTGCAGTTCTTGCGCTTCCGATTAAACCTTTTTGCTACCACAGAGTTCTTGGGTGTCAGGTCGGTGAATAATGAAGCTGAATTCAGCTGCAGACTGTGCACGGAAAAGGACTCCAAGGAAACCTTGAAGCACCTATTGCTATTTTGCTTGGCAATTACAGAACTGAGGACAAACTGGCTGGGCAAGTTCATCAATGACCAACCCTCGTTACTGGCTGACCAGTGGTGGACCCTACTGATGCAGGGGGAAAGAATATCATTGACATTTGCCGTGACAAACTTTTTAAAAGAAATATTTGTTCAAATTGAAAGTTTATAAACCCCATGGAACGCTTAAGGCTGTAAAATGTCTTTGTTAACATTATTATTGGACGAACAATGTATGTTGAAGATAACGGCTGTAACTGGTAAAAGGTTATTTTTTTTAAGCCAAACACCAATAAAAAATATTCTATACTGTGTTGTGTTATGTTATGCTATGCTATTCCATGTCATGTTTATAAACTGTAGGAATAGTTTGTGTAATGTTTGTCTTTTAGGATCTATAGATTTTGTTTCCAAACCTGAATGCATGTTAACTGTATCTGCCTGAGTTTTGCTTGTTTTTCACTTGACATTTTATATATTTATTTACATATTATTTTTTATTTTTTGGACATGATGCTGTTTCTGTTTATACTAGCTGGTTAGGTCATGTTATGTCAAGTTACAGTATGTGATGTTTCATTATGATGTTTTTCATAAATGTTTAATGTTCAATTGCCTTAGAGCAAGACATAGGGTGTCAGATAGCACTCCCCAAAATATCCAAATGAAGAAAGAAAAACCACAGGAATGGAAAGTAGCCCTGGAAATGCAGTCTGGTAATCTGACTCTACACCCCTCTTTTGACATAAGATTGACATGATGATCTCTATTAACAGGACAAGGAAATGAAGCCCAACTTGACAAGGCTACACTCAAAGGCTGGATTATGCAGATTAATCTCATAAATGCCCCGCCAAGCCAAAGAGGATTCCTACCTCACATACTCCTATAACTACAGACCAATCTAACACCCACTCTCTGGCCAAACTCATTGATCGATCACACTGCCTACTCCCAACTCAGTACCTTTGCCGAAACCAGTCACCTCCTCCACCCCGACCAGTATGGTTTCAGACCCCTTCATGGAACTGAATCCTCCCTAATCTCTATATGGGTCAACCTCAACAATGCTGCAGACTCAGAGGGATGTGCCACACTCATTCCTCTTGACCTCTCAGCTGCTTTCGACACACTTAGCCACAGCATCCTCATTGACAGGCTCCACTCCCTTGGCATCAGGTACACTGCACTTAATGGATCTAATTCCTTTCAAACAGACACCAAATTATCTACCTTCCCACTTTCACTTCTTCTGCCCTACCTGTCAGAAACAGAGTCCCCCAAGGGGTCTGCCTTTCGCATCCCATATTTAATCTCTACATGAGTCCTCTCCCTGCACTCATCCACTCACACAAACTCACCTGCTATAAATATGCTGATACTCACATCTTATTTAGAATTCTCTGTCACCACTCAACACCCAAACCTTACATCCTGCCTCTCAGACTGATGCTGGATGATGGTCAGTCATCTCCTGCTAAACCCTGGGGAAGTGGCCTCCCCCCTATGCTCCACCCCACAGCATGCACCACAGTCAAAACCCTGGGTTGCACAACAGACACTGAACTCACTCAATCTAAACACATTAACACTGTGTCCAAATCTGGTTACCTATATCTCTGCATACTTAGATGCATCTTCCCTTACATCTCCTATCTCCACAGACTGACGGCCATTATGTCCATCATCCTTTCTTGACTAGACTAGGCAAACTCTCTCTACCTGGGAGTCCCTGCCTACCAACTTAAAAAGCTACAAAGAGTCCAGAACTCAGCTGCCAGGCTTCTCCTCGCCCTTGGCCAAAGGCAACACGTGTCCCACTGCCTTGGCACCCACCATTGACTCCCGACCAGATGGCGGGGTACTTTCAAAGTCATGGGCATCAGCCACCAAGCACTGCACAAGACAGGCCCTAAATACCTAACAGAAAATCTCCCTCTATCAACCCAAATAAACCTGTGATCAAGCAATGCTCTTTGTCTAGTGATCCCCCCTCCAAATGATCCAGAATTGGATGCTCCACTTTCTAAGTCCTGGACCCCACCATCTGGAACTCCTTGCCAACCCACATCTGACACACATGTAAGGAGACAGATGTACACGTCATTTATAGAGCCCACCCCCTCACCTCCGTCATACTGGAAGAAAAGCAAGAGAACACTGCGTATGACACCTGCTATCATCCCGATACCACATCGTAGTTATGAGAGACGTTATGCACTCAGACAACCGTAGCGAATGTACCCTCAAACTGAGGCAGTAGACATGAGCCTACAGACACTACTGGTTATAGAAGAACTATAAGTAAAGTCTGATAGATTTGAAGTCACGTCATGACGAAGAGAAAATATGAGGGTGCACTAAGCCTGATGTATGGTTATCTAGAGAATGAAGATGTGACTGAAGTGACGAAGTAAACATATATGCGAATGGAGAGGAAAATCATATACACAAAGAAGATAAGTCGCAAGAGATGTAATTGATATATATACGCAGAAACGCAAGGTAGATAAGACAACGTAGAAGCTTGCTAAAGTAGGAAATAGACGGTCCTAACATAGTTTTCACTGGACGGAAAAAAAAGATCTATTTAGAATGACTGCTCTGTGACCGCACAGAGTGGGCATTCCAAATCGAGCTGTCAAGTGAGTGTCCGTGTGTGTGTCTGTGTGAGTGTTTTTGTGAGCGTTAGTGTGCAGATTTCTTTTTTTTTAAAACCTTTATTTGACTTGCTTGACATTACAACAAGGAGAGACTAGCATTGTATAGTGTGCAGATTTCTTGTGTGTTGTGCTGGAAAGTTGGGGTAGGGGAAGGAGGGGTTTGAGGGTTGAAACCCCCCCCATTTAACATAAAAACCAGCAGGAGAGTGTCAGGGTGGAGAAGAGGTCATCCTGTGGGGAGGGGGGGTGTTATATGGCTGCATTTAAAATCCAATACAAAAACAGCCGGGAAATATCAGTCTTATTTGTGTTCGGTCTTTTAAATGCGGTAATATCACATAGAACAACACCACACGAGTAAAGCAGCCATGTTGTGAAAATTGACGTCAGCATCGTATAATAGTAAGCGCGAAGCCTTGAGAAGGGAAACCAAGGCTGCAGTGCTAACAGGCACAGGAATACAGATTTGTGCAAGAACAAAGGATATTTGGTAGGCTCAGAATCAAGGATGCCACAGCAAGAAGCAACTGCAAGGCTTGAAAGGAGTTGAAGAAGATAATGAACCTAAGGCATATTTTCTTTAGATTAAGTAAAGGAGTGAATAATTGTGAGTGCCAAGTATTGTACAAAAAGACACAGAAATCAAATGCAGGATGGAGCAAAAAAGTGTCCAGAGGCCAAGGAGAGAAATAGCGCCTGATGTATAATTGAATCAAATAGCACTAAATATAAAGACAAAATGGACAAAATCATGGTCTCCTCACACATGGTGTAAAACCAGAAAACAAAGCCTATTCATAAAGCTCAAGATGAAGATAGTAGTGTAGCTTCACTCACTTTAAAGTTCAGAGGAAGAGAGCAGTCAGCAAGGTCAACTACAAAGAAAAATACTAGGCTTATGGCCTAACTAATGAGAGATGGTAGGCTAATTAGCTAAGAAAGGCAGTTGTCTGATGCTGTTCCCTTGCACCTGGGTTTCGCTGTTTACGTGCTGCTAACGAACCGGATGTCCAAGGTTGGAAGAGGGTGGAAACCAATCAGGGGGGTCTATGAAATGGTGGACAATACATTGTTGCACAGGACTATTGGCTGCTCTGACTACGTTATTATCTGTATTTTATTTACTTAGAGGTAGTTCAAGGCGTGCCTACCAGATAAGGGGCATCCAATGATGATACTAATATTCATATAAACTATATGTATATGTTTCCCTTAACCAATCACTCCACCCAGTAGGTTTTTAGTTTTAGCCATGTAGAATAACATCATAGCTGACGTATGTTGAGGTATAAAACCTTTTGTGCAACTGAAATACATTGAGAGTGTGTGAGCTACAATCCGTTTGTTCTCCAGGTTTCCCTACTTTATTAAACTGAGAATAAAGTAGTATTTTGCCATGTTGTTTGAGTCTGTCCGGTTATTTGGTAATCCCATTTGGCATTTGGAATGCTCCAGGTGCTATTGCACACACACAAGACCACATGGGTCTCATCACAAGTGGGCGGTATCCTGGGGGTAAATCCACTGGGATACCACCCAACGCAATTAGCATTACTGAAACTTGGTCCGGCGCTATTAGCCCTGGGTCACAAGTTGCGTTGGTGGGGTAGGTCCCATTGTTTTTAGTCCATAGGGCTCAGTGGGGCTTTTTCGGCTGTGGTAATTACACCATGGTAATTGCGCCGAAAATGGAGGGAAAGTCAGTGCATTCACCTCCAGCTCAGAGCTGGAGGTTAATGTCTGAGGATCTCCCCAACTCAGTATTGGGCGGAGCGGTAATGCAGCGTTAATAGTGTTATTGATGCATTTTTACCACTTCGCCCAACTGCTGATGAGGCCCCATGACTTTCCAAAGATCCCTGAAGACATGGCTATTCCCCTCAGCATAATGAATTGAACCATATCCGTAGCTGGGAGTCCCTGAGCAGCCTAACCCGGGCAACCGACTAAGGGCCAGAGGCATCACTGGGCTCCAGTAAAACCCTGCCATTCTGGTATTGCTTCCACCCACTCATAACGTGATGCCAATTAATGTTGCTTCATTGTCTAGTTAGCCTATTTGGATGGAGCTCAGAGGGAATGTGTGACCTTCATTTTGGCACTGGAATAATCCGTTGGGAATGGCTAGAATACAGGACTTGGAGGAGTCTCTTAGATGGTTTTGTAGGGCAGGCAATTTGTTACACTTAGATGGATTTTGAGGGTGGACAATGTGTTGTGCTTAGATGGATTTAGAGAATGGGTAATTTGTTACACTTAGTTGGAATTTGAGGATGGGCAAAGTGTTGCTCTTGGATGGTTTCCGAGGGTGCGCAATGTGTCGTACTTCGATGGATTTTGAGGGTGGGCAATGTATGGTTTTGAGGATGGGCAATGTATTTCACTTAGACCGATTTTGAGGGTGGACAATGTGTTGCACTTGGATGGTTTTGAAGGTAGGCAATGTGTTGCTCTTAGATGGATTTTGAGGATGGGCAATGTGTTGTGCTTAGATGGATGTTAGGGTGGGCAATGTGTTGCACTTAGATGAATTTTGGGGGCTGGCAATGTGTTGCACTAGGATGAAATTTACGGCTAGCCTACCTGAGACCACCTCTCTGCAACATGCCACTACATGAACTATGCAATGACACTCTGCACAACACATCAGTCATTAGAATGCAGCTATCCCCCACGTTAACATTCGGTTTAGCTGCACACATAATGCTTCTCATACTCTGCACAACACCTCTGTCTCTAGAATGCGGCTTCCCCGATGATCAAATTTAGTCTAGCTGTACACATAATGGGCGTCATTACAAGCTTGCCAGTCCGGACACAACGGTACCGGTAAGCATATCGGTACTGTTGAATCCAGACCGGCAAACTCCGAGTTGTGTTCGCAGGTGCCTTTCATTCCGCCAGGTCTGACCTGGCGGAATGAAAGGCACCCGCGAGCGCAGCTTGCCTCTAGCACCTGCACGGTAATGAACCGTGGTGGTGCTACAGGCATCCCCATTCCCATTGAGCAATATGGGTCTCAAATGGGAATGGGGATCGCCCGATTCCGGCACCAGTGAAAGGGCAATTACCTGGCCCGGCGGGGCCAGAATACCCCAGTAATTGCCCATTTGCGGGTGCCGGGCTGTCTTGCAAGTTTGGAGGTAGCCTTGCCGGTTTGACCAGCAAGGCTACCTCCAACCGTGTAATGAGGCCCAATGTGTCTCCCAATTCTCATACTTGGTACAACACCTCTATCTTTAGAATGCAGCTAACCCCCATGATACAAATGCAGTCTAGCCACACAGATCATGTCTCTTGTGCATACTCTCCAAACTACCTTTCTGCACCCACCCACATGTCTGCTCAACATGGGTGACTTACAGGGACTTGGTCACCCCACCTACCTCGTATTGGCTAAAATGCACACGCGCATTGTATCAATCACTGACAAATTTCCCAAGGCCGTTCAGCGCGTTAAGTCCATACAAATGGTGAAAGGCATATACAAATTACCATTACATCACATTACATATAACCATCCCCATATATGTCCTTGCAGGCCTCCAGTACTTCAAAGAATCCCTGTCCGAGACCAAAGGCATGTTGAAAAACCACCCTTATTTAAAAGTGCCAATGTTTACTAATAGATTACGCCTCTTTTGAACCTGTCTGTTTTTGGCCATTTGGGGGTCTGTTGGAGTAAGTTGTAAGGCTTTTCCCTCTGCATTTATTAGCATCATTTAAAGATGCCTGGGGTCACTGTGACACCATGGCGCTGTGGTACGCCTAAAAGACTGATCACTGCAGAGGCGAAGACTGTGTTAATGCCATTATACACTTAGCACCGATGCATGAGCTCGGGTTGTTCTTGGCCTAGTGGGGTGGTGATTGTGTGCAGTATAAAATCCTTGTTAAAATGACATAAAAGGTGGAAACTAAAATTCAAAAGGGATGATTTTGCTCATATTTCAGGGAATTACAAACATGGCCAATGTGCCTTTCTGACATTCAACCCCTCCTGAATGTTGTTTTTTTAAAGGTTTTCTATCTGTACAAGCTGCCAAAATCACCATTTCTCTTTCCTGTGAGTCTGTTTCGGGGTACAATCACTTCTATTTAATGCTCATTACCTTCACATTTGCTGGCTGGCTCAGGGGCCCCTCAGTGCTGATATTGGGTGCACTTTTGTTCACATTCTTTGTTTATTACCCACTCCTCAGACCTTTGAGTTGGCCTTGTGGTGGCACAAAGTGCAGTTCAAAGCATGTCTTGGCCTCATGGTAACAGTCAAAGCATAGTAACATAACATGAGAGAAAGGTAACAGTCTGCCACTGAAGACAGAGAGACATGTGTCTGTTCTCTCCTTACCTACGTGATCTGGTCGCACATCCAACTCCACCTTTCACAGAGGATAACATACACATCCGACTCAGGCTTCATTTTCTCACTTTAGAAGGTTGAATAGTGCTATAGTTTGATAGCCCAGATCCAAGTAGGGCACCACCCTGCCTCACCATAAGCTAAAATAAAGTGCAGCACGACATCACATGAAATCAACTCTTCATAATAAACTTTTTGACATCAAGTTGCCAGACCTTTTTACTGTCCCAGTTTTATCACTCCATTCCCTTAGCTTCTGTTACCAACAATGTTCACCTTTATACTTAGTCTCTCTTTGACTTTGCTATTGGTTCAGGCTTGGCAGTCACAGAATTAAAGTTCTGGAGTTTGACCTGGGATACAAAGTATAGAGACTTACAGGCAAATAAACCACCAAGCTTCCAGGACTCCCCGGGCACACTTTCAAGTCCCTCTGGCATCCAGTGTTACATTGTGTACTAACTGAACATTCTCCAAATCTGCCTTGGAAACACAACCCAATTATCAGAACACTTTACAACATATTTGCCTCCTCCCTTTTGTAGACCCATGGCCCACCTAACAGGACTGGCACACAGCCTGGCACCTTTACTTTCTTCCAGCAAACTATGGTCTGGATACCCCTTGCGGGGGCACAGTACACCACTCCACAGATATGCCTTCGTCCTCTAATACTACTCCAGTGGTGATTTGCGCAGTATAAAAGCATATTAGCATAACAATAGCTCTGCCAGAGCCCCTCAACCATAACCTACCGCGCTGACTACTTGCCTAGTGCTATGCCCAGTGCAATTATTTGTCAGTCTGCTCTAGCCCTAACCTACATCAATGACTCCTTGCCTAGAGCTAAGTGCCCAGTACACATCTCTGCCAGTGCACCTCAGTACTAGCCTACGGCACTGACCGATAACTCATCACTGGTACTCTGTACAGGTCTCTGCCAGTGTACCCCAACTGAAACCTCATGCGCAGATTGCTAGCACAGTACGGCTGCCCTTTACACATCTCTGCCAGTGAACTGCAATCCTAGCCAACATCACTAACTGATAGCACAGTACTGGTACCATGTACATTTCTCTTTCAGTGCACCCCAATCTGAGCCAACAGCATCATATGCTAGTCCTGAACTGGTGCCCTGAACATACCCCTGCCAATGCCTTTCAACCCTAAACTACAGCGCCAACCGCAAGCCCAATCTTAGTTCCCAGGGCCCATCTCTGCCAGTGCCCCCCCCCCCCGATCCTGATCATCATGACTAACTCCTACCATGGTAGTGCCCGTTCTCCTCAATACTCACCTACTGTACTGACTGGTAGCCCATTACCAGTGCAATGTACACATCTCTGCCAGTGCACCTTAAGCCTCACTTACTATGCTGATGGCTACCCCAGTACTAGTGCCCTGGCTGTACACATCCCTGCCCGTGCGCTCCAGTCTTGAACATCAGCACCACCTGATAGCCCAGTACTGCTGCTTTGGACAAATCTGAGCCAGTGCACATCACCCTTAACCTCATGTGCACACTACAAGCCCAAAACTGGTGTCCTATACACATCAGTGCACACCTCCACTGCCCCCTGGCAACCCATGCACTCTGGAGCTGTTTCTGTATCCATAGAGCACCCTACCAGCACTTGACGCCCGATGTCTGCACTTCTTATTTATTGTTCTTATTTATTGCTCTATTTATTAGTGTTTATCCTATGTACTGCACTTCTCCTTCTCCCTCCCCCCACACTTATCCCCTTACTCCCTCCCCTGCACTTGCAGGATCTCAATGTCACCTGGCCTAGTAAGATCGTTGTCTCTATCTTCCCTATGTTCCCCTCCCTGCCTTGTTGCGCCTTGAAACACTTGTGTAGAAGCGCGTTATAAATGGCATATCATATTATATCATATCTCAGCCTGTAGACCGAAACCTTCATTTTATTTGAAACATTTGTAAAGTGCTAGTGACCCCACGGGTATCAAAGTGCAGCAATATGCAAAGTGAGGGAGGAGAAATAGACTTAAAGAGAAAAGTCCGAATTCTTTTCCCGAAAATCGCCATATCTTTAATAAAAAATACCTCAAAAAGTGATTGGTTCCAACATTATGCTGCATGGATATCAAAGGAGCTACCCTTACCCTAACATGCTCAACACACAGAATTTCCACATTCTTAGAATGCATGATTTTCATGGTGGGGTGCCACATAAGGTCCTCCCTGAGGTACCTGGGAGTTGCCCCATAGGGAATCCCATGGGCAATAGAATTATAAAAGAGATCCTGGAAGTCAATGTAGGCTTCCCCACCACTGGTGGCATGTGCTCCTGCTTAGTGGTCCCATTACAATTCTAGCTGTGGCGTCCAGCAATACCTGGAGCTGCTGGAGAGGTTGCCTAGCTTGGCGCCTCTTCTTACTCTTGTAAACGTTTCACAAAGCGTTTCTAGCAGTCGCCCATTACCAAATAGGCAAAGTAGGCACCAGCCTATGGGCCCCACCCCTTTAAGGGGCCCCACGACAACGGATCAAAATAATATTGGTTTGATCTTGAAAGAAAATTACAATCAAGCTTTCTTAAATTGTTTCCAAAAGATAGAAAAAATAAATCAGCTCAAAGAAACGAAAACTTTACATTAAAGAATCTATAGGGAAAATGCTGTATTAATGTAATGTACCCACAAACAACTTAAAGTGCATAAACCGAGACATCAGATTCACATAACAGTTTGTTTCTTAAAAGCTCATCTTTTGGCTGCAGTCAGTTTGTAAATAAATCCAGTGCAAACTACGTCCGTGTAATGTACAGTAGTGATGGTCATCTCCATCTAGTGGCCAACGTGCACACTACTTAGATCAATGTTATCCCACTAGAGCGCATGCACGCGAAACCTCCAGAAACAAAGCTTTGTGTGAGTTAGTGTGTCACAAGAGTTCCTGCCGACTCCAGACCCTAGTAGAATATTTGTGAGTTGAAGCTTTGAGAGCCCCGACGAGTATATATACCCGATGAACCCATAGACCAAGGGCCATTTAAGACGAGGTAGCAATACTTTGAGATGAATGGGGATTCAGAAGTTACTCAAACATCAATAATCAAACCGACTCAGGAAGTTTGCAAGACTCTGTGCTGTTTTACTTGTAATTGTCTAAAACAGGGTGTTACAACAGACATCAACGGACGTTCGCTCTATTTCTCTCAGCGCATCTCATAAAAATCACAACTTTTATAATCAAAACTCGTCATAAGTGACATCACACTATGTGGCAAACTACAAAAACCTACTTGGCGATGCGATAGGATTACAGGGAACATCTAGCTATGCATTCCATACTGATGGGGGAAGTGATTGGGTTTTTACTGTCAGGGCAACTAAGCCCATTCCAAGTGCAAATCATCTTTCGTGTCACTCTAATACTAGACACTTCAATGGTTATACAAACTATAGGGCTCTTTGATACATCGCCCTCTACCATTGGTTTGGCACCTTTGCACCTTTCTGAAATATTCCCCATACTAGCAGCACGCAGGCTACCATACCAGGTGCATGGATGGTTGGCGTGATCATGCCTCCCCCTCCAATTAGCCCCACATCTACCATCACTCTTGCAGTCTGCCAGTCAATTAGGCTTTGAACCTGGCCTTGTAGAGGCTCTCTGCGCCTGAGAAATAAAGGGAGTATCTTCTTGGTTTTGGTGTAGCTCGACCCAATGTCTATTTTGATCTGACCGTGTGACTGGAAGACTGCATTTTCAAGCTTTCTACAGCATTTAATTCTATTAAATGATGAACTTTTGATGCCTTCAGTGTTTTTCCATTCCATTTCAAACAGAAGTTTCTTTCTTTCTCACGTTCATTGTAACTACTGGATGGACCCCCAGGCTCACGGCGGCCTCGTCTTCTTGGTGCTGGGCCAGCCATGACTTTCTTGAATCTCTCTCTCGCCATCAGTAA
The DNA here is from genome assembly GCF_040938575.1 of Ambystoma mexicanum. Classification (NCBI taxonomy): domain Eukaryota; kingdom Metazoa; phylum Chordata; class Amphibia; order Caudata; family Ambystomatidae; genus Ambystoma; species Ambystoma mexicanum. Next base: position 1,097,519,779 of record NC_090929.1, read on the forward strand.
ATTTCCAACTACACCATACTGAAAACTCTTTCCAATCACAGGGTTTCAGCCTTGATTAAAGTGCACTGTGGAATATCCAGGTTCTATACATTCTATACATTGGCGCATCGCCGCAAAACTATTCACTACGTAGCCAGCCTTAAGATTACTTTGTCTACTTGCGTTACTGCGTCTGTACAAGTGTAAACTGATTTACATATTCTTTATTGTTTCTGTAGCATGAGCATCTTCATCTCGAGCCCGAAATGTTGCTCATCTTCACCACCTCCTCTTCAGAGCTTATAGAACGTCTATGTTCTTCAGCCTCGTTCATTTGTTCCAGGTGCGTCATCATCTGCTCCGCATGACATCACCAGTCTTCTCTTTCACTCATTTTCACACTTCTTCTGGGACTTTGTCCAAAAGAACATTATTTCTTCGTGAATGCATATGTTTTTCTTAATGGATACCTTGTTTCCATGATTTTCTGTGGTACAGACATTCTTACTGGTACTGCACGTGTTGCAATTTCCAACTCCCAACATATAGGCAGCATGGGGGCAGAGCGTTATCTTTTCTGAGTTATAATGTAGTTTATAATGTAGTTTGATTAACTTCACCGTCTAATTTAACAGAACAAATCTATCTTGTTCAGATACTTTTGCTCATTTTTGGCTGAGACTTAAGAATTCTTTCATTTTCTTGAACATACCGTAAATATTGGTTGTTGTTTCTCATGTGCCAATATGGCCACTGAATACGATGTCTTGCAAAAGGTTGACTACCAAGATATCCTGAAAAATTGAGGATGGTGATTATGCAAAGGTTTGTTGGTTTATCAAAATTAATAATCATAATTGTTAATGTTTAGTTTTGTGTAATACAATTGCTTTATTAAAAGTTTTGGTTGGTAAAATTTAAATCTTATTAGGAGATCATTTGCGAGGGGGGCACTTAAATCTTGACTACCTAGGGGGCCTACACAGGGTTTAATCCGGCACTGGATTCTAGGTAGTAAAGGTCTGAAAAATGTCAAAAGCTGCACTAAATCCCAAAACATGAGGAGCCTGTCATCACCCACATCCGAAATCTGTACTAAATCAGCTTTATATGAATGAGGACCATTTCTGTGCCATGATGAAGTTGAAAGCCTGGTTGCCAGTCACCCAGTAAGGAAAATACTTCATATTTTTGCAAGGAGTCTTTAGGAGAAAAGGGACATTGATAATGGTACATGACTGGAAAATATCTAAATCCATTGAGGGTTTCTAAATGAGAGGGTTATCCAACACTGTGTTTGACCGTTATGGAACATTGCAGTCCCAAAAACAGCATTCATTAAATCAATAATAAAAGAGGTCATGGCCTTGCATGTTCACCTAGACAATTATTAGGTTTCAGATCTTTAATAAGAGGTCTAAGAATTCACCCTTAATAATGTCTAAGTTGTTTAATAAGAGGTCTAAGAATTCAACCTTAATAATGTCTACGAATTCAGCCTTGGATGTGGGTTTAAGGGTTTCAAATTGAACACATGTTAATTGGAGACTGATATGCCTCATCTATAGCCACTTAATTCGTTGCTGAGAATTAATTCATCTAAATAAATATGTAAGAATGTGAGGCATTTTATCACAAGGTTTTCGAGTAACATTGTGTGAAAAAAAGTGCACAGTCATTTTATTAGTACTATTATGGAGCTTTTCTAATCTCTTAATTATTTAAAGGGTTCCTTGGTGGAATTACTGGTTAGGGTGAAAAGCTTTTTTCACTTGAACGATAGCTTGTTTCTAAGCCTTACGTGCCATTTTAAGAGAGTGGGATTGAGCGCTTCTGGGATCTTTCCTCTAATGTATCATGCCTTAGTTTAAAGAGAACAAAGTTCCTCTGCAGACCAGTTCTTCTCATGAAGTATACATTTTACTGTCTCAGTTCCTAATGACTCAACGTCATCCACATATTTGAGTATGCCATCATTGTGTACGAGAGCAAGATTATCTGTGGACATCTGAGCTAGGAAGCCATTCCATCCTGCAGGGATAAGGAGTGGATGCTCTAAACCTAACTCTAAGCCTAAAAAGCCATTCCATCCTGCAGGGATAAGGAGTGGAAGCTCTAAACCTAACTCTAAGCCTAAAAAGCCATTCCATCCTGCAGGGATAAGGAGTGGAAGCTCTAAACCTAACTCTAAGCCTAAAAAGCCATTCCATCCTGCAGGGATAAGGAGTGGAAGCTCTAAACCTAACTCTAAGCCTAAAAAGCCATTCCATCCTGCAGGGATAAGGAGTGGAAGCTCTAAACCTAACTCTAAGCCTAAAAAGCCATTCCATCCTGCAGGGATAAGGAGTGGAAGTTCTAAACCTAACTCTAAGCCTAAAAAGCCATTGCATCCTGCAGGGATAAGGAGTGGAAGCTCTAAACCTAACTCTAAGCCTAAAAAGCCATTCCATCCTGCAGGGATAAGGAGTGGAAGCTCTAAACCTAACTCTAAGCCTAAATTAATTAATGCCGGAACAATATCCTTAGCATCTGCAAACGCCAAATTAAAAAGGCCCATAATCATAAAAGGATAATTAGCTTAGATTAAAGGGAACAGTGTATGCACAAAATGGCTAACAATTCAGAACCACAGCCGGGGAGCAGTTAATTATTAAAATCTGAGAGGTAAAAGTGTCCTTGTATGTGAATTTAGCACACAGTACTTGGCATGCATGGACACTGAAAGTAAGAGCGATCTCGTCACCTCTACCTGATTGCCTATTTACATTCATCATTCACATTCCATGCAGAATGACAAGTCAGTACTGGTGCCCTGTACACATCTCTGCATGTGCACCTCTACCCTAACGTACCATACCGACTGCTAGCCCAGTGGTATTACCCAAATTGTTCATTTACAATTGTTCGAATGAACAATTGACTGAATTTAAAGGGTCACAATTGACCTTTTCACAATTGACCATATATATATATATATATATATATATATATATATATACATATGCTTTGGTAATATATATATATATACTCCCCACCCAACCCAAACCCACCCAAAACCCCTTATGTATATATATATATATATATATATATATATATATATATATATATATATATATATATATATATATATATACATATAAGGGGTTTTGGGTGGGTTTGGGTTGGGTGGGGAGTTGCGGGGGGTTTCACCCCCGCATATATGTTACAATTGACCTTCACAATTCGGTCAATTGTGAAAAGGTCAATTGTCATTCGAACCGTTGTAATACGAACAATTTGTATACAACCAGCCCAGTACTAGTGCCTTGTTCAGATTTCTGTGAGTTCACCGCACCTTTAATCTACCACGCTGGATCCTAACCCAGTATTATTACCCTGTACTCATCTCTGCCAGTGCACCTCAATCCTAGCCTACACCAGTGACTCCCTACTCCTGTGATGAGGCCCACTGTGTCTTAACTGCAGCTCTGTAAGTGATTCACTTCATAGCTTATGTTAATATATCATGCTGTTATAAAAAGATAAAAAGCCTGATGGCTATGGAGCTGTTCCATCTATAATGATAGTGCAATTTAGGTATTTTGCACCACAAAGTTATTTGCCACTTGGCTAACTTATGGCAACCTATTCTAAAGTCACTTCCATGGTGCCACCAAGTATCAAAGACTGATGATGCTCCTTGCAATGCCCTGTTCTGTGAAGTCACTTCTGTTGGTGCAATCCATATGCACATTTGAAGGTTGGCATGTATTTTGCCCCACAGAGCCTGGCCAGAGCTCTAATAGATGAGTTTCCCGCATCTGTAATGGCGCTGCAGTTTATTTTTTTCTTATGTGTATGCGTTAAACTGCCATCTTCTACTAATTTGACCAAAAAAGTTGTTTTGGAAGTCTGGGCGTGCGAATGAGACCGTATGGATTACACGCACTGCATTTGGAGGGAAAAGTAGTAGGACTTTTTTCGTGTCTCGCCCCCTTCATCGCCCCCCTCCGGCTCCCCACTCTTGCAATGTTGGATACTTGCCTGCCGCACCCTCCTGCATCCTGCAGAATCCCAGCACTGGCCCCCACACACACTTCTGCCAGCGGTGCTGGGTGTGTTTGGTGGGTCGCGTGGTGTGACTAATTAACAAGCTGGGAGACTGAAGAGCGATTGGGAGACACTCACAGCGCATTAGCTGAACTCTCACAATACCTATCTAGTGGCATGCAAACGGATGTTTGACTCACTGTTTGCTCACCCTTTAGTAAGTAGTAGGGGCCTGGAAGTAGAGTTGAAAAACGACATCGAACATTATCTTCAGCATGTCATTTTTTAAAATTGGTTTAAAAAAACATTGTTTTTTAAATTAAAAGTGATATGGTTGTTAGTTACAACCTTACACACGCCACACATTCTCCGCACAAGTTCTCCTGCTATGTACCTGTTTGAGCCTTACGCTCTCAATCAGCTCTTCTGGTAGCTGTACCCCGTTACCGGCTTGCTCGAACTGGAGGACGGGCCTTTTCCGTAGCTGCTGCAAAGGCCTGGAATAACCTTCCTTTTGCACTACGCAGCACTACTGATCACTTCCTGTTCCGACGGCTACTGAAAACGGTTTTATTTAAATAAATTCTCACCTTCTGTCAGAACGTCCTATCTTGTAATCTAGCGCTAAGATGCCTTAGGGTGTATGTGCACTCCATAAGTTTGGTTAACATAACATAACACATGATACTGTCAACCATGCCATCCTGCTCAACCGTCTCCGTGATAACCTTTGTATCACTGGTCAGGCTCTGGCGTGGCTGACCTCTTTCCTCTCCAATCGACCCTCCCAGGTCCAACTGGGGTCCTTCCTCTCTAACATCTTTTTCTCCACCTGTGGTGTCCCCCAGGGATCTAACCTCTCTCCCTGGCTGTTCAACCAGTATCTGGCACTCCTTGCCCACCGCATCGCCGCTCTCTGCCCCAACTTCCAGTGCTATGCGGATGATACCCAGCTCATTTTCAGGCTACCCTCTGCCTCCTCTTCTCCTTCCATTATCTCTGACTGTCTCTCTGCTATCCAGGAATGGTGTGCCGCCAATGACCTCTGGCTTAATGCCAGTAAGACTGAGATTCTACTCATCGGCACACCCACTCCCTCCTTCCCTGCAGCTCTCTGGCCGGCCTCTCTTGGCCCTCTTCCTGCTCCAACCTGCAAGGCAAAAAACCTCAGGGTCATCTTCGACTCCACACTCTCCTTCTCTCCTCACATATCTGATGTCTCCAAGAAGTACCATTACCAGCTGCACCTCCTCAGAGGTATCCTTCCTTTCCTCTCCTTCCCCCAGAAGCTCACTGGCTCCAGAGCCCTGGTTCTTTCGTAGCTGGACTACTGCAACAGCCTCTATCTAAATCTGCCTGCCTCTACTCTCCGCCCTCTGCAACTCATCCAGAACAGGACTGCGAGACTTGTCCTTGGCCTCAAGCCCAGGGACCGTATCTCGCCAGGACTGAAATCGCTACACTGGCTCCCAGTGGCTGCGAGGATTAAGTTCAAAACCCTCTGCATTGTCCACAAGGCCTTCTGGGGCCTGGGGCCAAAATACCTTAAACTCTCTCTTCTTAAATATCTTCCTTCTCGAGCTCTTCGCTCATCCGCCTCCAACTCCCTCAGGGTCAGCCGCTTCTCCAAGCAACAAGTTGGTGGTAGATCTCTCTCCGCAGCAGGGGCCTCCCTCTGGAACAGCCTTCCTGCCTCCCTGAAACTTGAGGAGAACCATCTCCGGTACCGGAAGCACCTCAAAACCTTCCTCTTTGCTTCTGCTTTCTCTCCCCCTCTCCCCTGCTAATTACTGAAACTGCGCTGAATCTGCAACTGGGCTACTCACCGTTCTCAGTCCTTGGCCCAGCCACTCTCCCCTGCACTGCCTCCCTGGCAACCCCTGCACTGCAGGACTGTCTCTGTATCCCTACAGCCCCCCTTCCCAGCACTTGTCTGCACTTACCTTGCACTTGCCACCAGCGGGCCCTTATTATTTATCTTGTATTCTACCAACCCTATGCTGCACTTTTTCCCCTCTCCCTTTCCCCTTGCACTTTTCCCTTCCCCTCCACCCTTGCACTTGCGCGATCTGAATGACACCTGGCCTAGTAGGATCGTTGTCTGATCCCCCCTCCCTGCCTCGTCGCGCCTTGAAACACTTGTGTATAGGCACATTACGAATGCCATATCATATCATACTACAAATAACATTCAAATCATTTACAACTATACATTTTATGTCCTAAAACATGGACTAAAACATGGCCAAAACCACATAGTATATCAATAAGAGTGCAATCGATTATTTAAAAACACTATAAAAGGAAAACAGTCAATCATTTCCTGTTCTTTGTTTTCTTCTTAACCAATAAAAGCATAACAATGACCAAGTTGTCACCAAGTTAATTATTGCAAACACTTTAAAAACGCGATTGTTATTTATTTATTTTTTGCATTAGTAGCAACGCGCTGAACCCTCAGGTATCTAGGTGCTAGTTACATTAGAGAAAGGGGAAGGGGTGTACAGGTGAAGGTAAGCAGGGAAGTAGGAAGTGTAAGTTCAGTATGTTCAGCAGTAATATAGTGCCTTAGCTCCAAGGAGCTTAGGCGAAAAGCCAAGTTTTCAAGTTTCTCCTGAAAGACCAATCGGAGGGTTCCATTCTCAAGAACAAGCGGAGATTGTTCCACAGCTTGGCAGCGACGACAGGGAAGCTTGAGCCTCCTGTAGATTGGCGATTGAAGCTGGGAACTTTGAGCAAGTGGTCGTGTGAGGATCTTAGTGGGCGGGGGTGTATTTTTTCATGCGCTGAGAAAGGTAGGCAGGTGCAGTTTCGGAGAGGCACTAATGAACGATGGAGAGGATCTTGAAGTTGATCCACTCTTGGGTCGGCAAAAGTAGTCCCTACACAACCAGTTAACATCAGCTATGAAGGGGTTGAAAATCTCTGTTCTAATACCATGTAACAATGAGCATTTAATTAAAAGGTGTTTTAATGTATCAATTTTTCCATCGGAATTTCAAAATGTACATTTTCCTGAGATCTCACAATTTTTAGAACATTTTCACTGAATCTCTTGTGTTAGCATAATAGTCATTCTAAAGTGAAGGAATAGATTTCACCAATACCTATTTGGGAATTTATTTAAGTAATTTGGTACTATGCTAATTGGCTTATCTAGGCTGGAAAAGGTTCAGAAAAGTTTTTAGGCACACATTTTCCCAATTGTTTGTATCCAGTCCCACACGAATAAGGTATTTTTAGTGAGTGCTAACTTTGTCCTCAAATCAGCACTTGTACAATGCATTTCATTCAAGATTTAATCTACAAAACCTTTAAAATCAGCAAGTGCTAATGATTTATCAGCCTCCATAATCTTGTGCAAATCTTCATATAGGGACCGTTCTAGAGTCATCACCAATTTATGATATAGAGATTAAATGTCCCATCTGTACCAGCCACTTAGAGCCGTTAGGTCCAATTCGAATCTAAGGGCTGCCATCAGTACATTCAGTGGAAGATTAAGAGCCCTTTTCCAAATTTGCTCTTCCAGGCCATCCCAATAAAGTTGCATGATTTGGGGGTTCCACTTCCATGCCATATAAAAGGGCTGGAATCACTTTTAGTTTATAAAATTCAATTAGTGGTATGATGGTGAATCTACAATATTTTTTGTGCATTTCTTTCATTGCAAGGGCATATTATATGGTTCTAGCCCTCAATCGATTTATAATAAAGGTCTTGTTTGGTGTCGCTCTGAAATGGAAGTCCAAATATCTCACATTGTTTACAGGGATTAGCCTGGAGTCGTTAAGGTGCCATGTAAATTGATTTGGTTTTAAAGCGTTTCTAGTAAAGCCAATTATATCAGACTGACCCACGTCAATAACCAGGTCATTATTCAGCGCATAGTTTGCCACTGTGTTTATAAACCTCTGGAGTCCCAAAGCCATATGATCCACAACAATCAAGTCATCAGACGCCATTCATGTTATCGGTAAATTGTAGATTTTTGGTCTCGCCAGAGAGGCATCGATCAAATAGTCACCTAAATCAGATAAGTAATGATTGAAGAGACAGGGTGCAAATATGCAACCTTGTTGTAATCCACGAAATGTGGAAATCTGCCCAGTTAAAGCACCCTGTCCGTTCAATCTCACCTGCAGCACCGTGTCCGCATGCAAGTGCATGATTATCGCCAAGAGGGCAGGTGGAATGCCCCACTTCTTTACTTTATTCCATAATATCTGATGGTTGACAGTATCGAAGAATTATATTCAGACCCCTATGAAAGCCAATTTCTGGGGGTGGGGGAAATTGATTAGTGGCTATTGCCCACTCCTCCAGTTTCTTTAGCACCAGTTCAGAGAATATCTTACTATCTGAATCAAGAAGGGCGATAGGTCCATAATTCAGAGGATTAGTCCTATAGCCCTTCTTGTAAATTGGAACAATAATAGTCTTCAGGATGGAGGAACTCTACTAGTAGAGGGAATATCTCTGAATGATATAGTTAAAATGTTGGCCCATTAAGCCACATTACTTTTCAGAATGTGGTTACTATTTCCATTTGTGCCCGGGGCCCTCTGAGTACAGGCTTTCATAATGCTTCTCTCAACATTAAGAATATCAAATGTCAAATTCCAGGGTAGGCTATGGGCCCCAATGTTCCTTTCTTCTGGCAGGTGTTAATATAGATTTAGAAAATGGGATTTCCATTGATCCTGATTTACTGAGTTGCTTTGCAACGCGTCTTGTGTAGAACCTAGCTGATTAATAAGCGCCCAAAACTTGCGGGAATTCTTGCGATTACCTCACGCAACATATTCTCACCGTCCCAGTGGTCCAAAACAAATATATAGGCCTTAAGACAATTTCTATATTGTTGTTTTAATTTGCGGGACTCAGTTTACTTTCTAGTTCACCAAAATCCACTTTCCTTAATGCTCTTAAATTCTTTTTTTTTTTTGTACAGCTAGATCAAAGTAGTAGTGGCGACCCCAATTTTTAGAATGAATACCTCCAGCATCGTTCTCACCATTCCACAAGAAAGACATACAATTTAATGCCATAATAACAGCGTATTTCTCCTCAATAGATGTTTCTTGGAGAAATGTGCTCATGCGTGTATCAACTTTCCATTGTGACAAAGAGTTTGGTTATTCGATTGCCCTGTTGTGATAGGTCTAAACCGTTAAGTGTTGATGATACCTCATTCTTTAAATCAAACTCAAAAACAGCTGTAAGCTTATTGTGATGACTGAGAGAGGATTCCACAATATCAAACATGAAAACATTAACTGCTGAGCTTTAATCCAGTCTATGCAAAAAGGACGAGCATACTCGTCCTTAGCATTTAAGGGGTTAAAATAAGTAGGTGAAAGCACTAAGTGATCAATATTTGAAACCATTGTGCCATTTTTCCATGTGTTCTTGTGTTTAGAAGCACCCTCAACATTCTCGTTGGCTATTGTTAGATTCCATAAGCATTTCTGAAAATGGCCATGTGGTAATCAAATAAAAGGTAAGGTAAGTGGTCTCATATAGTGCCCTCTGCCAGTAATTGTGCCCTTGCTGTGCATGGCTCTTTAAGAGAGGAGGAGGGGGTGTTAGTGGGACAGAGGGAAGACTGATGCAGAAAAACCTGCGGTTTCCATGAAAGCTGGTCAAAAATGCCCTTTACCTGTGCACCGATGTGGTGGCTCTGCGTTCTTGCAAGGTGCAGTAGTATACTGGGGTATGTTAGCCACAAGGGTTGCCCTGGTTGTGTTGTGTTGTTTTGTTTTATGGTTGTTACTGGTTGACCAATTGGATAGGGGTATGTTTAGTACACTAGACCTTTAGGGGTTTCTGATGAGAATTGGGTGATGTATACGTTTTCAAGATTTTAGAAGGCAAGGGTTGGGAGGAGGATGAGAAGGTAGGCCGCTTTCTGGTTTTGTTTAGATACTTCAACCTTTTTTTGGCTTATAGTCCTTTCAAGGGCAATTCTAATGTGCCAATGATATTCTTTTGTGCTTGGATCTGCACTCTAAATGACTCTATTGTGGCTGAAATAATAATTACTAAATATTTTTCTTCATATGTTGTCACTTGTAATTTGTGCAACTCCTGCACCAGATATGATACGATAGACTCTTATTTATTTAAATTTTAATTGATTTTATTTTTCATGTATTATTTTCATACATTCCAGTCATCTAAGTTTACATGAAATACACTTTTATTCTCCCAACACGTGTTTCTCCACAGCTTTTAGCCGTGGTTCCTCATGAGAGATTCTGTACACAGAAAAATAATAGTAATTTAGAATACTTTTAACAAAATTATTGAAAATTGAGCTCAACATAACATTGGTTAATGATCATTTCACCTTTAACACTTTATAAATGCACTCTCTTGAGCTTTTGTATCATCTCTGTATAGAAAACAAGACTAAAGAAGAGGAACACTATTGTATTGAATTAAATATTCTGGTTAACTCAACCTTTCTTTTTTTCCTTTTCTTTCTTTTTCGAAATATAATTGTAGTTTATTTGATTTCAAGTCTTGAAAAGTGGGTTTCTTTTATACCAAAATTGATAGATCTGAAAAGAATCTCACAAGAACCAGTTATTTTATTTATAAAGGTATTGTGTTATTCCTTACTACAACGTGGCTGAGTTTGGGTAATCCAAAATAATTTTTTAAGAATGAAAGACGAAAAACTTTACCTTATTCTTATTGTTATTTGCCAGGTCCGATTGCCTAAAGCATGCTCGCCAGGATCCGCGGTTGTTTTGAGACTAATTTTGTTCTGTTTTTATAAATGAATTTGGCGCGTGATGATGTCATTGCGTGCCGTAAAGACGTCAAGACGCTCCAAAAGCGTGCCGCGGCCATCTTGGTGTATATATTGTTTACTGTGAGACCTACTTTTACTGATACTTTATGATGCTTTCTGGGTCTTGGTTGTAGAGTCTTTCCTTGAGGTGGCGGGATTGTAGTCTGCTGCAGTACCACACAGCTGGGTGGAGGTCTCAGCCGTTTGCTTATCTTCCAGTATAAGAATCTGGTTTTAAGTAGGGTTTCGATTTAGGGTTGAAGAGGATAATTATATAAGATATTAATTTATGAGACAAGGCACCCGTGAACACATAAACATATTGGATTGGAGAGGAGTCCTTTAAGTGAAACACAGTGTGTAATGGGAAGCAATGTTAGTCTATCGAATGGTAGGGGTAGGAAAAGTAGGGCAATCATCTAAGTGTAGTTCTGGGTCTTTCAAGCAGGACAGAGATTACAGGGCAGGTTGGGACATGAGGGCCTTTAGCGGCCTAAATGCTTTGGTGTGGTCTGGCAGCCAATTTTAACATTAAACTTTAAAGAAATGTTGGAAATCTGAATAATGGAAAGTGATTTGATTGCTGTGATCAATGAAGATGGGCTCCACAGCACTACAGTCTTTGAATCTTCAAATTTCTTTGCTGCAAATATTTGCACTTGGTGATGTCACTCGCATGACGCCAACAATGTGGGACGAGTATCCAACTCCATCTATGTCCTCATTGCAGTTCTTCAGTCTATAGTCTCATCTCTAGGAGACCCTCTAATGGGACGGGCAAGTCCTGTGCCACATATTGCATTCCCTCTTACCTCTGGTCTTACCCCCGACGACTTGGATAGCACTCCTTTGCTTCCTGGCTAGGATGATGCTCTATAAATCCCAAATTAAAATACAAATGCAAGACTGGTTGAGTGGTTCCTATGCCTCTCCTGTCTACTCTCATTCTGGGGAATGTGGCACACCAATGCGTCCATTCCATTTGGCTTTAGGGGGCTTAGATTCAACAGTGAGACAAAGGCCTTTCTCCATAAGATTTCTTCATATTAGGGAATTGTAGTTAAATGAAATAAACCTGTGACACAATTAAAATATCTGATTTTAATTCTATAATAATTCATACAATTCTACATATTCAATATCAAGGTCTTAAATACGAGAGTAAAAAGTGGTAACCGAATACTGCTAATATATACGTCCACTCATATAAAATATCAGTTTTCATGTGAAATAATCTGTTTCAATCTGTTTCAAAACTCCACTTCACCTGAAATGTCAAAATCCTATTATTAGATCAATTTCAAATCTATACATCATCTAAATTCATTCAGCTAGATCATATATCATTTGGCGCAATCCGTTCAGCCATTATAACCATCAGTAGACATTGAGTGTCCAGTGGACCATCCTACAATATAGCAACTTAAAGTGCATTCATGTTAAGCTTATTGCTACATTTAAGCCATCATAGGTATGTGGGCAGTATTATTTCGTTTTGCTTCTATCTTGTACCAAAGCGTAACTATGGTGACAGTCAGTGGAATATTTGAACCAGGCAGGCACCAGAGCCAGAAGGCCTCAGTTGTTATATAATCGAAGCTATGCACACACCAATCCCTACAATTATACTGAAGTCCTGGAGGTTTTGTCTGCAAACTGGCTTCCACCAGTCCTGGAAACGAATATTCAGCTGAATCGGAAGAGCAGAAAGAAGTTTTTTTCTTCTTGGCACAGAGACTGCCCATCTTCAAATAACCTCTCAAAGAATTTTCCAAGAATATGTTCCATGAGTAGCACTGAAGCTTGGAATTATGAAGGGGATTCTAGGAATGTGTGTAGTATTTTAATGGTTGCTTTAGCATGTGAAGGCTCGCGGCTCCCCAGCTCGTGGCTTCCAGCTGGTATGTGTGTGAGAGAATGCGGAGAGTGGTGACGTGAGCGGGGACGGTTGGAAGAGGGATGTCGAGTGAGGCTGGAGGTTGCTGTGCGGGGCGCCGGATAAATATACTTAAAGATATTGTATGCGAATAAAAGAATTGACTCAACTTCCACTGTGCAGTCGCATACTTCAAATGGCGACGAGGATGCCGGCGCCTTGAGAACCCACGGGCTGAATTGGGTGAAAGCAGCAACAGCAGCTGATTTGTATCGAGCTGTAACGTTGCCGGCACACTTCGAAAAACTAAGGAGAGCAGGATCACCTGTGGGAACTACGCTAGAGCGGACGCTCTGAGCTGCTGCGCCACACGGTGCAGGCTTGTGCTGTGAAGGAGAGCAGACGCTCCGAACCAACGCGTTGGCAGTACATTGGTTTGTGCAGAGAATCAGGTCGTATTTCATGAGCTGTGCCCCGCCCCCGTGTGACAAGTTGGGTGTCTAGTGCAGAGAAGAAAGCAGAGGAAAGGACCTGTAAATATATACAAGTCACATGATCTGCCTGACATTGAGGCAGAATGAGGAGTAGACAGTGATCCACTCCTCCTCCTCACAGTACTTGAAGAGTAATTTTCTGAATTTAGCAAGGTCAAGAATTATACAAGGAACAGCTGCATAACAAGAAAATACAATAGTTTAACACTTAAGGATGCTGCAAGGCATCAGCATACAACCGCCGGCAAGTTTTCTTCCAACTCCTGGTCAACCAGTGGTCCTGTGGTCAGAATGGAAAGAGTTCTGGTTAAATTACATTCAGGCTGTAGAACAGGAGGAACTCACATCCCGGAAAAAGAAGTTACTACTGCTACACGCATTGGGGTTGGAAGGACAAAGGAAGTTCAGAGAATTGCCAGAATTAACTGTGGGTGAAGCTGGTGATGCGGATGAACATGATAGAGCTATTAGGCAATTGGACAAGTATTATGCTCCAGAAACCAATGTAGCTATAAACAGGTACAAGTTCTATACCAGAGTGCAGAAAGAACATGAGAGCATTGAAGAATATGTCTCTGCATTGAGAATACTGTCACGGACGTGCTAATTTGGCAATGGCATCACCTTGGATGAGTTAATCAGAGATCAAATTATTATCCACACGAAAGATAATATTATTCAGGATAGATTATGGATGGTGGGCAACCCATCCCTACCAGAAACCATAGCCATAGCAAAGCGAGTGGAACACACTCAATTGTGTTCGAGGGAGATGAAAAACAAGAAAGAAGAAGCTGTACAAAGCATGCAAAAACATAGCCAGGGCAGCAAGGAGATGCAAGCGAAGGAAACAGAGGAGCAAGCTCAGGTGAATGTAATTCGACCTAAAGACAGAGGTGGGACTAATCTTAAGAACAAAGAGAAAGGTGAAATTAATGCAGGACGAAACAACAGAATGAAGAATTTAGAGCAGAAAGGGAACTCATATAGAGGAAAGAACTGGATGAAGAATGAACCCAGGGTTCAAAATGATCAAAGGGTTCAGTATAACCAACAGAGGGAAGGAGACAGATGTTATAATTGTGGCAGAACTGGCCATTATGCTTATGCTAAGCAATGTCCTGCATTGGGACAAAAATGTGGAAATTGTGGAATAAGAGGCCATTTCGCTGTTACGTGTAGAAGGAGGAAGAAAGTCTCTGCCATAATGGAAGAAGAAGAAGAATCGGATGAAGAAAGAGTGTTCCTTATACGAGAACCACCTGATGGAGAATTTAAATGCCCGAGTTGTGATGTATTCCTGGACAATTGGAAACTCAAGGTGAACGTGGATAGTTGTTCGCCATGGACAATTATCACAAAGAAAACATGGAAAAATTTAGCAAAACGTGGCCTTAAAACCAAGATGGAAGTATCAGACATATTAAATCCTGGAGGGTTTGAGGGATCCAAAATCAAGATGATTGGTTGGTTCTCGAGTATTATTCAATTCAAAGACAGACAATCTCAAGTAAAAGTATATGTTGCTGAAAAAGGAGTAGATGTTTTGGGGTGGAGAGATCAAGCTGGACTGAGAATCAGGTTGGATCCATGTAACGAAGAGCAGGTTTTGGTTGTCAATAAGAGTCAAGCACGAGAAAGTAAGGAAGTTAAGGAAAAGGAGCAAGGCAAAGCTGTAAAATTCGGATTGTTAAAAGATTTTTCACACAGAATTCGCCTCAAGAAAGGAGCGATACCTGTTAGGCACACGAAATCCAGGCCCATTCCGTTTGCCATTGCTGAAAAGGTGGAGCAGGAATTGATATTATTAGAAACAGAAGGAGTTATAGAAAAATTGAGTCATCCGAGTGGGTGAGCCCTATTGTAATTGCATTGAAGAAAAATGGCAAAGCTAGGATTTGTGTGGATTTGAGAGATGTCAACAAGAACATTATAACAGATGTTTTTCCACTTCCTATCATTTCTGAGATGTTGAATCGCATTGATAATGCTGATGTATTTTCCACTTTGGACCTATCGAGCGCATATCATCAAATATCACTAACAGAAGATTGTAGAGACATTACAGCATTTGTTACACCTCATGGATTGTATCGTTACAAACGCATGCCATTTGGACTAGCGTCTGCAGCAGCAGTATTTCAAAGAATTATGACGAGTGTGTTGAAGGGTCTGAGTGGAGTGGTTGTATATCAAGATGATATAATAGTATTTGCCAAGGGATCTGTGGAGCATGATGGGAGATTGAAGGAAGTGTTGAAAAGGTTGGAAGAAGTTGGGTTGAAAATTGCGATTAACAAATGTAAATTTGGGGTAGAGGAGGTAGAATATTTAGGGCATGCAGTAAATGGTAAGGGTTATAAACCCAAAAGAGATGCATTAGAAGCTATCAAGGAGTCACCAGAACCTAAAAACAAGGACGAACTAAGATCGTTTTTGGGATTGTGTGAATATTACAACAGATTTGTAAAAAATTTTGCAAGTACAACGGAACCGTTGAGGAAATTGTTAAAAAAGGATGCAAAGTTTGTTTGGAATGATGAATGTAGTGAGGCAGTCAGAAGTATAAAAGGAGGAATTTGCAATTCTGTAGAATTGGGAGGATTTGTTTATGGGAGACTGACCAAGATTACAGTGGATGCTAGTGGGAACGGTCTAGGAGCAGTGTTAACACAGATAGATGAGGATGCCAATGAAAAAACCATCAGTCATGCTTCAAGAGCAATCTCAGAAACAGAAGGCAGATATTCTGTAATCGAAAAGGAATTGTTGGCATGTTCATGGGCAGCGAACTATTTTAGAAAATATTTGTGGGGAAACAAATTTATAATTCAAACTGACCATAAACCTTTGATAGAAGTTCTCACTGTGAGAAGAATGTGTAAAGCATCTCCGAGATTAGCTAGACTCAGTTTAAAATTGCAGGATCACAACTTTTCTGTGAGATATGTGCCGGGGAAGAGGAATATAATTGCCGATTATTTATCTAGATTGCCGTTAAAGAATAATGAAGTAAATGCAGATCCAGATGAGGAAATAGTTGCAGTTATTTTTGAGGTCACGTCCAAGGAGAGGTGGATGGAAGAATTGGCTAAAGATGATGAATTGCAAGAGATAAGAAAGTACACAGAGTTTGGTTGGCCTGAAAAAAAAATTATCAGCGAAGGTTGTAGGAAATATTAGGAGATTAAGAATGAATTGTCCATGGAAGATGGATTTTTAGTGAGAGGAGATAAGTTAATTCCGCCACACAAGTTTTGGAATGAACTTATTGAGAAGGCGCACCAAGGCCATCCTGGCATCACAGGCACTTAAAATAATGTGCGGTTGAAATACTGGTGGCCAGGCATGGATATCATGATTGAGAGGTTTATCAGGAATTGTTGGCCATGTCAAAACAGTGATAAGAGTTGTAGGATTGTCAAGTCCAGACCAATTAACATTGACAAAGGTGATGCACCATGGGAGATGCTTGGAATTGACATCATCGGACCATATTTGAAATTGTTTGGAGAGAAAAAGTTCCTTATTGTGTTAGTGGATTATTACTCAGGTTGGGTAGAAGTCAAAGCAGTGAAGAAAATTGATACTAATGAGATAATAAGGTTCTTAATGCAGATATGCAGAAGGGAGGGATTTCCAAAAATAATAATAAGTGATAATGGAGTTCAGTTCAGAAGTAATGAAATGAAAGAATTTGCCAGGAAGACGGGCATTGAATGGAGGTTTTCGTCATTATACCACCCACAAAACCAATGGGTTGGTGGAGAGATACAACCGTGTAATCGTAGAAGCAGTAGAATTGGCATTGAGTAACAATATACCGGTTGATGAGGTTCTTAAGGAAAGGATATGGAGTACTAGGATGTCAGTTAAAAGAGGAATGGAGGTATCACCTTTTGAATTAATGAGGGGGAGAGCTCCCAATACGTTACTTAATCCAGAATGGGTTAATCGGAGGAGTGGTGAGTGTACAGGGTCACAAAGTCATGGGAAACAGCAAGAATCACATAAGGTACGTAGTATACATGTTGAAAAGTTTAAGTTGAAGATACTGCCGGGAGACTTTGTACAAATCAAGTTTGGAAGGAATGTTAAGAAGGGAGACTCTATATACAGCAGGCCTGTCAAGGTGTTACAAGTGTTCAGGAGAGCGGTTAGAGTTGCAGGAGGATCTGTATGGAATATGGATAGAGTTAGTAAATGGATGTGGAAAGGCGACAAGCAGGGACACATGCAAGTCAAGGTAGAGAGACCAGGAAGTGATGTATTTGGTGATGAAAATATTCTAAATAGAAACGATGTTGTGGATGGTAGTTTGGGAAGACATGCTGGTGAAGATGTGGTTCAGCGACAACAAGGGGAGGAGGTGATTGAAAGCAGGAGTGTAAGTAATTCAAGAGAGAGGAGATTGCCGTTTTGGTCAAGGGATTATGACATGTAGCATATTCCATATTACAGTAAGTCGTGTTATCCATTTGGTTCCATACAGCGTATATTACGCGTTCATTCTTATAGTAATATCATTCTTTAAGTTTTCCACATTTGTACTTCATATGTTATTTAGGTTTAGTTATCTTAAGTTTTCTTTATTCCTTTTAAATGTTTAGGGGGGGTGATGTAGTATTTTAATGGTTGCTTTAGCGTGTGAAGGCTTGCGGCTCCCCAGCTCGTGGCTTCCAGCTGGTATGTGTGTGAGAGAATGCGGCGAGTGGTGACGTGAGCGGGGACGGTTGGAAGAGGGATGTCGAGTGAGGCTGGAGGTTGCTGTGCGGGGCGCCGGATAAATATACTTAAAGATATTGGGCCTCATTACACGGAAGGCGGTGGTCCAGGGTGCTATTAGCACCCTGGACCATGCCGGTAAAATACCGGCACCGCCTTGGCGGAAAGGGGATTTACCGCCCCATTCCAAGGTTGGAGGGGCGGTAAATCCCCTTTCCGCCATTGCCCTTCCCCATTCCCATTTCTGCCCCATAGGGCTCTATGGGACTGGGGAAGGCGCTAATTACGGCACCGCAATTTTGCGGTGCCGTAATTAGCTCCGAGGTCCCTTAGCGGGTTGGTATTTAACGCCTGCAAAAAGCAGGCGTTAAAACTCCAACCCGCTAAGGGACCTCGTAGTACGGCGGTAAGGGTTAACGGTCACCGTTGCCATTAACGGTGACCGTTAACCCTTACCGCCGTCCGTGTAATGAGGCCCATTGTATGCGAATAAAAGAATTGACTCAACTTCCACTGTGCAGTCGCATACTTCAATATGATTGCTGAGATTTCTAGCCTAACTCACTAGCCAATGGTGCAAGCACCATTCCATGATGCCCACTCCCCTTTATGGTAGATTGTGGGACTAGCACAGCCCCAATGTGTTTCCTGGTTTCAGATTCAATTTCCCGTTTGCCAAAAATGGCAACTAGGAGGGCATTGCCCACCCCTTTCTTTTAAATGATTAGCTACCACTCTCCAGTACCTCACAACAAAGCACTGTGTCTTTGTGCCGAGCCTTTTTGAGGCTCCACAAATACATATTCCCCAAAGGGGGCTGGAATAAAGTGAGATAGTTATATTTGCCACATAACTTGTTTTTTAACTATATTAAAAGCATCAATTCATGATTCAGAATTATTGTGCCATGAGTTGTAAATGTACAAATGTAGAGTAAACATGTAAAGACCAACTATACAATGTATTGTCGGATACTATTCAAATGACATGTTCTCAACCCCTCTGCATCACATTCACAGGCCCACGGCTCAGGCGCTGTCAGCTAGAAAAGTGCTGTCCACAGTGGCAATGGCGGCAAGGGAGAGAAAGCTGAAGAACGTCGGGGAGGGTGACTGGATGCCAGGTATTTTAGGGGTTTGCAGGGAAAGGATTAAGGAGAGAGAGGTGCCCGTCAAAATTGTCTATGGTCCCCTTGTACCTCCTCTCTCCACCCGCCCATACTGCTGGCCCATGGCGAAAGTGGGTATAGGGCAGTTCCATCGATGGATTTTTCATCCAAGGAGAATTCATCAAATTTTTTTCGTCGAGTTTTGCTGCAAACGTATGTGGGTGGGGGGCGGGGGTGGGTTAGGCTAATAAAAAAGGGAAAGAGGGATTGAGGGGCTTGGTGGGTCTCCTTGCGCATACATTTGCGGCACAATGTCATAAAATAAAATACAAATGCAATGAATTCTCCTGCAATGAAAAAAGCTCGATGGACTCACACAGAACCAGCAAATGACAGTCCAGGACCCAGGCCAGGGTTGGACTGGGAACCGAAAGAGGCCCTGGAAATAATGTTCAAGGTGCCCCCACATTACACATTTTCAGCATCCCAACCCTTTTCCTATGAGAACATTTGGATATAAAATAGGTTACCACAGAGACGTTTTTATGGGAGGGCCCAGGGCCCCCACCTTGGAGGGGACCCCACAAAGCTGCCTGATCTAAAGAAGTAAGATTCCTTTGTTCACCAGACTGAAATAGCTCACATCAGCATATTTTATGGCATGGTCCTGAGGCTCTTAACCTATTGGCTGTCTGTTTTGGCAAGTAGATTCTGCCTCGATCAATTCATCACGTACTGCTTAATGAGTTCACTGTGGTATATATCGTTTGTGTGTTCCTTGCAGCACAACTCCTGTAGCATTCTTTCCTTCCTGTTGGAATTATGTTGATCATGTGCAATAGCCAAATTTGAAATGCATATTGGTAAATTAAGTGCCACAATGGTTCAGAAGTTAGCTCAGTGTGTTAAGCACTCATTGCAGAGATATGTGTTCCTATGCAAGATTAGAATAGCACATTCCTGTAGGGCTGCCTGAGCCTTTCCTATATCTGAAGTTTATAAACCTGCCTGCATATGTAGTTGGTCTTGCAGCACAACAGGTGCTATTATCAGTAATGTACCTGCACCAGATAGGGGTTGCTATAAGAACGAACATGTCATCCTTATGATGAAGGTCTAGAAATTGGTTTGTTCAGATGGGGTGTTGTAAAACCGAGGCAATCACCTCCAACGATGTTAGTCCAAGAGATGAATAAGTGTAAGATGAATAAGTACCACACTGAATTTAGCTCAGTGTGTTAAGCTCTCATTGTAGAGATATGTGTTCCTATGCAAGATTAGAATAGCACATTCCTGTAAGGCTGCCTGAGCCTTTCCTGTGTCTGAAGTTTATAAACCTGCCTTCGTTTGTACTTGGTCTTGCAGCACAACAGGTGCTATTATCGGCAATGTGCCTGTACCAGACAGGGGTTGCTATAAAAAGTAACATCTCATCCTTATGGTGAAGGTCTAGACATTGGTTTGTTCAGAGGGGGTGTTGTAAAACCTAGGTGATCACCTCCAATAATGACCATAAACTGTTAGTCCAAGAGGTGAATAAGTATCCACATTTGGAACCAAAGCATTCATGCTTGTACCTGGCTTTTCCAGCAGCCAATGCAGTGATCCTGGTCAAATCATCTAATATCTTGTACATTACTGTACTGTCTTCTGTGAAGTTTGCCTTCTCTCATGCTGGTGGCTTCTTTTAACCCATTACTTGATCTTTCTTCTTATGTAGGTTATTTGAATGGAAGGGGTGGTAGACAGAAGGGAGCAAACCAGATGGTGCAGGACTCGGGCAAGCATATTTTAAAGTCTGCTTGTTTGACACAAAAAAACGCTTTGCATTTTTGTAAACGTCAAAGGTTTTTCTCCACATTTATAAATAAATGACAATTTCACAAGCCAGTGTTTTGGAACTATGTAAAGCTTTAAAATACAAAAGACCAACCCAGATTAAATCTGTTAAATCACACTGAGTGGTATGCTGGTACTTATATACTTCTCTTGATGATGGAGAGAATTAAGCTGGAATCATTCAGTGTTACACCCTTCTATAATATTTTGTTTTAAAAAATGGTCGTGTTTGGTAATGTGATTGATGTACTTTCCAAGTCAGTTTTATAAAATGAGATTATATTAGTATATTGTTAAGAACTGGTAATGAAAGTGTCCAAATGCAGAAATTGCAGAGTGAGCCCTCCAGAGTGATTCCCTTTTCAGGATATGATCTTCCAAAAAGCCCCACTCATGGTTTCACTGGCTACAGTGTTGCTTGCACTATAATAGTGAGCATTGATAAATTGCACACTACAGGCATGTGTCGCTTTGATCTTTAATGACAACACTATTTGAAAACCATGTCCCACTCTAATCTCAGTCTGTCTGGATACAGACTCCTTCCTGGTAGCTTCTAATCTGCATCCACTATCCATGCTATGGTATGTGCAGCTTTCTCCTTCCTACCAATTGTTCTCCTCTATCCATGCTTGAGCACGTTTGCATTATGTGAGGCAGCAAATGTGAGTTCTCTGTCTATTCTGGGTTACATACAGTCCTGCATTAAAAAGTCTCTTGAATCTATGCCAGAACAGACGTAACCTCTTCATAGCCTGATAATGTTGGCCTTCAAATGGTACTTGTTTATCATTCTGAACTATAGCAAGAATGAAGAGGGTAAGGGTACTTAAAGGGAGTAAACATCCCTATTTTTAATGCTGTGAGGCAGCATATCAACCTATGGGTTGTGATGGTGGCGGGGGGAGCGGGGCAGATGTTCTTGATCACTTAATTCCTTTGTTTTGGTGGAGGGGGGTTGGTGGAGGGGGGCCCCAAAGATGTCTCTGCCCAGGGCCCCAAAAGTGCTTAAGATGGCCCTGGGTTACCATGCAAAAGAGACCATGGGTGCAGAGGCCTGCGGGGGAAATCTCCAGAGTTCTCTGTCGGCCTGTTCACCCCTGCCCCAGGCCCATCTAGCTCCCTCATCCAGACCTCAGTCACAGCTAATAAGGAATAGACCCCTGTGGAGGTGGGAACCACAGACCCTATGGTGGACGGAGAATGGGTGGCCTTTGTGTGGAAAAATATTAAGAGGGAAGAGTTGAAGAGCATTTTGGAGCACATGCGACTAAACCTTGAGTGTCCAGTCTCTACCCATCCTCCTGAGAAAACGCTCTTCAAACAGTTTAAAGACCTTCCATGCTCTTCCTTTGCTCTACATGAAGTAATTGAGATTGCGTTGCTTTTGGAGAGGGGTGACACAAAGAGGTCCTCTTTTTCCCCTGCTCTTTTCAAGCTCTATCTCCTGACAGACTTTGACAAGAAACATCCAGAGAATGTCAGACTTGGCAGCCAATTTGGTGATTGTTCATAGGAGAGTAGTTTTGCACCAGGCAAGACGACTCGTGCAAGCCCAGTGGATAAATAATGATGGTGCGCCCAAACAGACTGGCATAACTGTATTCCGATTGTCTCCTACAAGGTGGCAAACCTTCCTCCCAAAACCACCATGCAGATGAATACAATCAAACCAATGGGGAGAAAAGAGGGTGAGAGGGTGAGAAGGTGGCCCAGAGGTAAATATACACCAAGACTAGCCTGATCCACCTCCGAACCCCAGTACCACTCCTACTTAAATGCGGAAAAGAAATCAGAAAAGATAAAGTTATGCAGTATATGTCTTTAGGTCAAAAAACCCATTCCACCAGAGGCAAAAAGAAAGGAAAACTCCACGAGGGACCTGGCCCAGACGGAACAAGGGAAATTTCTAAGGGAGAGGAGTTCCAGGTGCGGGTACAGCAAAAGGTTTAAAAAAGAAAGACAATCTGCAGGGTCCAAAGTACACAAAGCCAACAAGGAGAAGACAAAACAGTACAGGAAGAAAATACAGGTCGAGTTAACATGTCGCTAGGCATCGAAGAAAGAAGATAGATGCAATCCAGGAGAGAAGCCGAGGTCAGTAATTAACCAAGAAGGAGGAGGAAGGAAGTCAGGAAATGGAACGCTGCACTGAGTCCAGAAAACCATTGAGAATCAGCACAGCAAAGCCGAACGCGGGTATTTACATCCGTGGTCGCTGTGTGCGGTTCTGTACCCTTCGGTGAGCCACAGGAAGTGAGACATTCCCCCCACCAAGGCCTGTGCGACACACAGGCAATCAGGATGAAGACGATGGAACCGTGCACACAATCAGGGTGAATGAACATTCCTTATCGGTTCCCAAGTACGCTCCTCCAGACTATATCCCTTCCACTCAATGAGATACTGCAGGTTACACTGTACAATGCGAGAATCCAGAATACTATGAACGTCATTTTTCTGGGAACCCTGCATGAGAACAGGAGGCAGTTTCTTCGGTAAACATGAAAAGTGAGGTGGAGTTTCCAAGCTGCAGGCAGTCGGAGCCGAACCACCACCGGATTGACCAAGTGAGTATTGGGGTAAGGGCACACAAATCTACGCAGGAATTTCTTCTGATCAGACTCATCCAGAGTTGGGACAGTCTGTCTCTGGACGAGTCCAATTGTTTCCCAATGTTCTTTTTGGTCTCTGGGGGCACAATAATATGAAATGACCACATTTTCTGCAATGTAAATAAAGATTTTCAGAGCACCGATGCTCCATTTCCTCACGAGTCAAAGGACCTCTTATATAACACATTTGCATGGGTTCTGTGGTATTAGGGGGTTTGTCATGGTTTTCATGATAGGGTTGGGGTGTCGAATGCATAACAGGATGTTTCCTTTCGCCTCGGCCTTCTGTAAGACATGCTTCTATCTATAGTTCCATATCCAGAAAGTCAGGATACATGTGAGGGAGCAGAGGCACCATAGATAGAGCATCTTTAAGAGCATCCAAGAGGCTTCTATAGAACTAAGCAGCACACTTTGTGTCTGGCCAGGATGTTTTGACTACCAGTTGGTTACATTTCGCCACATAGTCAAGAACCGACTGTGGGCCTTGTTCTAAAGCCAACAAATCAAGGTTCAAATGCCGGGCCTTGTAACGAGTGTCAAATAATCTATTCATGGCTTATTAGAGTATCGAAATTGTACAAAACAGGACTGACTCCTCGAAGGTGGCAGACCTTCCTCCCCAAACCACCTCGCAGATTAATAGAATGAAGCCTACGGAGACGATGAAGACAGAAGACAGAGAAGGTGGCCCAGGGGGCCCGTAGGATCTAAAAGGAACAAAAAGGAAAATCAGTAAATATACAAGAGTAGCCTGATCCACCTCCTAACCCCAGTACCAATCCTACTTGTATTGTATTCGGTTATTTATATAGTGCTCTTTCCCCATTTGTATTGCCTCAATGCGCTTTACTTGGATCCAGAGAAGAAATCAGAAAGGATGAAGATATCTGGTCTATAGCAACCCTATCCCCATAGGGGTGAAAGAAAAGAAAAAACCACAAGGGACCTGACCCGGACGGAATGGGGGTGATTTCTAACGGAGAGGAGTTGGTGAAGGTACAGCAAAAGGTTCCA
Source organism: Ambystoma mexicanum (assembly GCF_040938575.1). NCBI lineage: Eukaryota > Metazoa > Chordata > Amphibia > Caudata > Ambystomatidae > Ambystoma > Ambystoma mexicanum. The sequence continues at coordinate 1,097,544,263 of NC_090929.1, forward strand.
AAAAAGAAAGACAATCCACAGGGTCCAAAGTACACAAAGCCAACAAGGAGAAGACAAAAAAGTCTAGAAAGAAAATCCAGGTCAGGTTACGATGTCGACAGACATCCAGGGAAGAAGACAGATGCAGTCCAGGAGAAAAGCCGAGGTCAGTAAGTAGCCAAGAAACAGGACAATGAAAGTCAGGAAACTGAAAGCTGCTCTGAATCTGGAAAAACCATTGAGAAGCAGCACAACAATGCCAAGCGCAGATATTTAAATCCGTGTCAGCCATGCGATGACACGTGCGTGGTGACGGCAGGGGAGTCTCCAGCTGCCGATGCGGGTCTGTACCCTTGGTGAAGCACTGGAGGTGTAAGGCAGACCTACATACGCATGTTGCGCCACCCCATCCCTTCCCTTGACCCCTCTGGCTCTGTACATGACTTACCAAGATGGAGCTGATATTTCCCCACTGGTGGGAGTAATGGAATTGCGGGTTCTTTACTTCTCTGTCATTGACCATGATATTCTGAGACTGCAAAGAAAGCAGAATTAACCATGACCATTCCTGGGACCTCTCTGTTTAAGACCCAACTTGACAGGTTCTTGGAGAAATCCTAGAATGACCACAAGCATGTTAGTCCTATAGAGAAGGTGGTCTTTCATTTACTTCCAGGACTCCTCACCCGTAGCTCATTTGTAATGTTCATCACCGGCCTAGGGATTCCTTTTGGGGCAGAAGCAGAAGTAGCACCACAGGGTGTTGCCCTGAGGTTGTAGCCTCATCTATGGGTGCAACCACCCATCCATTCCACAGAAAGCTACGTTGGGGGTTGGTTTAAGCTGTTTTGCAAAGTCTTGGAAGGTCATTCCTGATGCAAGCACCAGAGAGGCTGTTTCTTGCAGAAATTCTATGGAGTTTAGACAACTTGGCTCAACTTCAAAGGTCATATGGATTGTACTTCTGAAGGAAAAGGCGAAGATGAGGGAATTAGTACAAGGCATCTCCAGCTTAATTCAAAAGGTAAGAGAGGGGTGTTTCTCGATTCTATTAGAAGTGAGAAAGCCATCAGGTGAATACAGGCCCATTCTAGATCTGAAGAGGCTGAAAGGGTACTTTGTTTACAGGCCATTCAGAAAGGGAATGCCCTTGAGCGTAATCAAAGCAGTTCACCCCATGGGCACTGGCTGGCACTAATAGATTCCGAGGATGTATACCTGGTTGTAGAGAATGAGGGTAGTAAAGTTCAGGACTTTGTCTAGTGGGAAGAAGGATAGGCAGGCCAGGGAGTAGGCTTGAGCAGTAGTCAAGTTTGCTAAGCACAGGAATGGAGATTGGAGTTTTCACAGAGTGGTTAGTAGGAACATGATGAATTCTATGAATGTTGAGGAGGTAGTAGTGATGAATTAGTGCAGTTGAAAGTCACTATCAAAGAGGACCCCAAGATTGCAAGCATTGAGCAAGGGAGCACGCAGGTCAGGGTGGAAGGAGACTGGAGAAGGCATGGGAGGGATGGCCCTGGAAGCTGGGAGAAGGATGACTTCCCTTATTGTATAGGTCGGTATGAGGCAGCTGAGAGTCATCCAGTGGTGAATTGCAGTGAAACAGTCCATATTCCCTTCCGAGATGGCTTGGGTGAAGGAGGGAAAGGAGAAAAAAGACTTGCGTGTCATCACCAAAAAGGTGATCGTGAAAGGCGAGATAAGTCTCACTAAGGCAGCGGCATAGAGGCAAGAACTGATCCTTGGGAGATGCCGACAGGGAAAGGGGAGGGTTTGGAGGTTTGTGAGTTCCAGTAGGATATTTTAAAGGATCAACCTTGGAGGCGATCGACGCTAGAGCAGAATTGCGAAACCCAAGGTTAAGGTGTCATGGTCATGAAGTCAGGGGCACAGGCATGCAGGGGTCGCATGCACAGGAGACCTGGGTGGACAATGTCCTGGCGCCTTTGGCGCTATGCTCATGTACAAAAGTAAAAAGAACATCCATTTAACACCAAAAGGCTTTATTATGGACATAGCACTTCAGATGCATTAACCTTGAACATTCCATCCATTAATCAGGATGCATTAACCTTGAGCATTCCATCCATTAAGCTGCCCCAATTGTATTCTTGGTTGTGGCTGCTAATGGATTGCCTTTGCACATGCTCACTCTCTAGGAGTGGCAGTGTGTGGCTTTTAAGCCGGCCCCAATGGGCGTGCCCACGATCCCAGCTATATGAGCTGCCCCAATCCTCAAGACAGACGCTTCACGTTATTGTGCACTTGCAAGCAGCGTAACGCTCACCGTCACCTGAGGTCAGACTTACATTTGCAGATCCTGCTTCCTGGACATCCTGCTTCTTGCCAGCATACTTACCAACTGGGGGAAGCTGTGCTTACCTGTACATCTCTTCGGAGAACCAAGTATTCATCTTTACACTTTCCGGAATGCCTAAATCTTCATCTTGGCACCGTAGCATGACACGCTCCATCATCGACAGCAGCGCCTGCAAATAAAAACAGAAGAAAAGGTTAGACATCGAAAAAACAGTCAGTTTAAGGTTGCACTTTTCCATACTTCGTGCTTTTCCTTAAACCATCACTTACCTGCTGTTGAACATTGCGGTAGCATCTATCTTCCATCCGACCGTGTCTCACAGCTGCATTGAGGCTGCATTTCCATCTAAGGGAAGAAAACAGAAGAGAGACATTATTGCGGTCATAAATAGGAGCAACAAATAAAGTCATTAAACAGAACGAACAGCATCACAAGAGCTCAAGAAAGACTCACCAATCATAAGGAGAAGCATAGTCGCAGCAGGACTGGACTAATCCTTATCAGGGATCAGTTAAGGAACTTGATCCCATTCGACACGCCCCTGCCAGAAGTAGCAGGACAGAGAGCTTATATTAGGGTGGCCAGACGTTCGGGTTTTCCTGGGACAGTCTGGGGAAATCACCCTCCGTCCGGGGGTCCTGGGAGTTTTTACATTTTTGAAACCACATCCGGGTTTGCATGTTTGGGGGGCTACGGTAATTAAACCGTAATTATTTTTCAGAACACTTTCAGAATTTTGCAGTTGGAGGTTTGGCTCGATCCCCCAACCTCTCAGGTACAAGTCAGAACACTTACTGACTGTGCCACAGAGACTGGCTTAGAAATTATTGTACAGCAAGCCATGTAATATCAATTAGAGCTAAGGCTCGTTTTGAATTAACATGCCACGATTCACAGACAAAACTGCACAAATGAGATTATATACAGTTTATAGAAAGGAGAAGTGCTGGAAATATGGTTGGGGGGTGGTTGTGGGGGCGTGTTGGGGAGGGGTGGTAATTGGTGGGCTGCGATGGGGTAGTCCCTCTTTTATGTTGTTGGCTGTCCCGGTTTTTTGTTTTGAAAATCTGGTCACCCTAGCTTATCTTCCATAATTCAAAGATGAGCTTTATGGGCCGGCATATGCTCACAGAAACCGTACTATGGGGAGAGGGGTTCAACAGGTACAACAATCACAGATTGGTGCACTCACACACTATAATCTCCACGCAGGAGCAGTATCACCATGTACCACCGCTTTTCTACTGAGGGAGAGGCCTAAAGGGGGGTGATTCAAGTTCAGGGAGGGCTGCAACCGTGCCCCAATGCCTCCGCAGAGACCAGGTGAACCTAACAGAACGTGAAGCCTCTACTACTCTTTACCTGGGTGTTATGGAAACTTCAGAAATAGATCAGTTAGCCTTCTTACTAGGGGAATTAACGGCTGAAGTACATGCTTCAAGACAGGAAACCAATGCATTACGGAGAGATCTTATTGTAACTCGAAAAAGAACTGACGAATTGGCAAGACAAATGCTACAAGCAGGACAGGTTCTACTGCCTGGAGTAACCCATTATTCTCATTCTTCCACACCACAACAATCAACACCGGTTCAGGTGGTTCTTCCAGGAGCAGTGCCTCTAGCCCCTCCAGAATGCTTCATCGGCGGCCCAAACAAGTTTGCTGTATTTATGAACCAATGTCGCCTTCATTTCTTGTGCAGACCAGGAGACTTTCCCAATGAACAAGCTAAAGTGGCGTTTGTACTCTTGTATTTAGGAGATAGTGCAACAGACAAAACTGATGAAGAAGAAGAACAGAACTCGGGAAACGCCAATGCCCGGCAAGTGTAGGGGACCACTTGTCGAACATGAAAAAGGAATCCGTACAGACCTCACATCTAGTCCTTCCAGTGCTTTTGGTGAATCACAGGCAACCATCAAAAATACATGCCTTGGAGGCATATATTGATTGTGGAGCGGTGGGTGACTACATTGACCAAGATTTGGCTCTCCGAATAGGCCTTCCTCTCCGACAGAAGCAGAAATCGGAAAACGTCACTGCTGTGGATGGTTCTCAGCTATCATCCGGCCCGGGGACACAATACACCGAGAAAGTCTAGCTTCTGTGTCAGGACAGGCATCAAGAGGACATTACTTTCGATCTCATCTGTTCTCCTCAGTTCCACATGATATTGGGAATGCCCTGGCTGGAGACCCACAATCCTAGGATCGACAGGCGAAAAAACAAGTTCTGACATTTCCTCATGATTGTGCCGACACATGTTACAACAAAGATGACACCAATCTGAAACCGAAGAAAGGAATCGTGTTGGGCCTCATCAGCTCCTTACCGCTTGAATACCAAGATTACCAGGATGTCTTCAAAAAAGAGCAAGCCAACATTCTGCCCCCGCACAGACCCTACGATTGTCAAATAGATCTTGTACCCGGTGCCCAGATCCCTTGCAGCCGAATTTACGCTCTGACAGAACAGGAAAATCAGCATCTTAGAACTTACCTGGATCACTACCTGGAGAACGGTTTCATTCGCCCGTTCAAGTCACCTGCCTCCTCGCCCTTATTCGTCAGGCCTAAAAAGGAGGGGGACTTAAGAAGTTGCATCGACTATAGAGCCATCAATCAGATCACTGTAAAAAATCGATATCCTTTAACACTTTTACCAGAGCTCCTGTACCAAGTGAAACATGCTCAAATCTACACAAAACTGGATTTAAGAGGAGCATACCATCTTGTAAGAGTAAAGGAGGGAGACGAGTGGAAAACGGCCTTCCGCATGAAGTACGGCCTCTTTGAATACCAGGTCATGCCCTTCGGGCTATGCACTGCCCTCGTGGCCTTCTTTATGAATAATGTACTCTGTGAACTACTGGATGTTTGCGCTCTTGTTTACATTGATGACATTCTTATCTACTCAAATTCCATGGAAGAACATGTAGGCCATGTCCGGGCAGTCTTAGAGAAGCTTCGACAACACCAATTGTATGCCAAGTTGGAAGTTTCCAAGTAACCGAGGTCGCGTTTCTCGGTTTCATGCTCACACCACAAGGCGTACATATGGATACACGAAAGGTGGATGCAATCCTCCAATGGCCCTCACCAACATCCACGAAAGGAGTGCAAAGCGTGCTCGCGGATTCGCCAACTTTTACCGTCGGTTTATACCTGGGTTTTCACAAATTGTACATCCAATTACCTCCTTGTAAAAGAAAAATCCAAAGTTCAATTGGTCAACAGAAGCTGAAGAAGCCTTCCAGAAGTTGAAACTAGCATTCACTACAACACCAGTCCTTCGACACCCACGAACAGACCTACCTTACATAGTTGAGACAGATGCTTCAAAAATAGCCATGGGAGCAGTATTGTCACAACGAGACCTTGAAACAAGACAACTACACCCTGTTGCATTCTGGTCCCACAAATTCTCAGCCCCCGAGTTGAACTACGCAATCACAGATAAGGAATTACTGGCGATTAAAGCAGCATTCAAGGCCTGGAGACATTACCTTCTTGGGGCGAGACATACGGTCACTGTCTCATGGACCACCGTAACTTGCAATACTTGAAAACCGCCAAAGCACAATCCGCGCGTCAACTTCTTTGGGCTCTCTTTTTCGTGGAATACGATTTTATTATCACTTATAGACCTGGAGTACTCAATGGGAAAGCAGACGCTCTATCACGCATGAGTGAAGAAAAAGAGGCTTTTGCAGCATCCGACCCCATGGCCATAATTCCTGGGGAAAGGATTCAAACCATAATAGCTGCCACCACGTGTGTGGATGACCAAAGAACCAGTTTGCAATCCCAGATGGATCAATCAACACAACAGGAATGGCTGTTAAAAGGTGACCAGTACAACATCAAAGACAATCTAGCGTATTTCCAAGGGCGATTATATGTCCAAGACCAAGAACTGCAAAAGCAAATAATCACAAATTACCATGATTCATTAGATTATAAGACACCCAGGAATAGTCAAAACTCAGGCTAAGGTAAAACAAAACTACTGGTGGTCAACCTGGCAAAAAGACATTGCCCAATTTATTGAAACCTGCGGTGTCTGTGCACAACACAAGTCTCAGAAACAGAACCCCTCTGGCTTACTTCATCCCCTAACAGTACCGCCAGCACCTTGGCATACCCTGTCGATGGACTTCATCACGGACCTTCCACCCTGCAATGGATACAACATATTAGTCGTTGTGGATTTATTCTCCAAAATGGCCCATTTTATCCGTCTGAAGGGACTCACAACTGCGTCAACTCTCGCTTCTGTGTTCCTAGAGCAAATTGTTCGATTGCATGGATTTCCATCAATATTAGTATCTGATCGCGGAACGCAATTTGTTTCTGCCTTTTGGAGAAAGTGTTGTACGATTGCCAAAATCGATCTCCGGTTGTCCACAAGCCATCACCCTCAAACTGATGGGCAAACTGAACGAACCAACCAAACTTTAGAGCAATATCTCAGGTGTATGTTGCAACAGTCCGAGGATTCTTGGAAAAATATACTCTGGATAACTGAGTATGCATACAACAACTCAGTTCACACAAGCACAGGGCAAACTCCATTGTACATCCGAGGACATCAGTATTTGATCCACCCGATATCCTGGAAATTCCAGCCATAAAAAACATGCATAAAACCATTACAGGTTCTTAAGGAGGTGACAGAGCATCTGACCAAGGCTAAGAAAAGTCACAAACTGTTTGCTGATCGACATCGGAAGGAAGCTCTCGCCTACCAGATTGGGGAAAAGGTGTGATTAGCATCCAAATATATTCCCCTGAAGGGGCCAAGAGCTTTCCACCCAAGATACCTGGGCCCCTATACTATAAAGTCTGTAATCAATCCTGTCACCATGAAATTGGAGTTACCATCTCACATGAAAATTCACCCCGTATTTCATGTCTCGCTCCTCAAACCAATGAAGTCCAACACACGGCTTAGTTCTCCCCCAGAGCCCAAAGTATTAGATGGAGAACCAGAATATGAAGTCAAATCCATCCTAGACTCCAAGGTGCTTTGATCAAAATTGTATTACCTAATTGACTGAAAAGGTTACGGACCTCAAGGCCGAACTTGGGAACCCAGTGAACACGTCCATGCTCCACTTTTAATCAGACAGTTCCATTGCAATAATCCCACCAAACCAGGACCGGGAGGAGACCCACCCTTGAGAGGGGCCTTGAGGGGGAGTGCTGTTATGGTCATGAAGTCCGGGGAACAGGCATGCAGGGGTCGCATGCACAGGAGATCTAGGTAGACACTCTCCTGGCGCCTTTGGTGCCAGGTTCATGAACAAAAGTAAACAAGAACATCCATTTAAAACCAAAAGACTTTAATTATGGACATAGCACTTCAGATGCATTAACCTTGAACATTCCATCCATTAAGCAGGATGCATTAACCTTGAACATTCCATCCATTAAGCAGCCCCAAGTGTATTCTTGGGTGTGGCTGCCAATGGATTGCCTTTGCACATGCTCACGCTCTAGGAGTGGTAGGGTGTGGCTGGTAAACCGGCCCTAATGGGCGTGCCCACGATCTCAGCCATATAAGCTGCCCCGATCCTCAAGACAGACGCTTTGCGTTATTCTGCACCTGCAAGCAGCGTAATACTCACCGTCGCCTGAGGTCAGACTTACCAATGCAGATCCTGCTTCCTGCACATCCTTCTTCCTGCCAGCATACTTACCAACTGGGGGAAGCTGTTCTTAACTGTATATCTCTTTGGCGAACCAAGTATTCATCTTTACACTTTCCGGAATGCCGAAATCTTCATCTTGGCACCACAGCACGACACGTTCCATCGTCGACAGCAGCGCCTGCAAGGAAAAATAGAAGACAAGGTTAGACATCGAAAAAACAGTCAGTTTAAGGTTGCGCTTCGCCATACTTTGCGCTTTTCCTTAAACAATCACTAACCTGCTGTTGAACATTGCAGTAGCATCCATTTTCTATCCTGCCGCATCTCACAGCTGCACTGAGGCTGCATTTCCATCTAAGGGAAGAAAACAGAAGAGAGACTTTATTGCGGACATAAATAGGAGCAACATATAGAGACATTAAACAGAACGAACAGCATCCCAAGAGCGCAAGAAAGACTTACCAATCATAAGGAGAAGCATAGTCGCAGCTGGACTGGACTAATCCTTATCAGGGATCAGTGAAGGAACTAGATCCCATTCGACGTGCCCCTGCCAGAAGTAGCAGCACAGAGAGATTATCTTCCATAATTCACAGGTGAGCTTTATGGGCCGGCGTATGCTCACAGAAACCGTACTTTGGGGTGAAGGGTTCGAGAGGTACAACAATCACAGATTGGCACACTCACACACTCTTATCTTCACGCAGGAGCAGTATCACCACGTACCACCGCTCACAGCTTTTCTACTGAGGGAGAGGCCTGAAGGGGGTGATTCAAGTTCAGGGAGGGCTGCAACCATGCCCCAACACCTCTGCAGAGACCAGGTGAGCGTAACATCAAGAGATTGAAAAGAAGAGAAGAGTGGTCAACAGTGCCGAAAGCAGAAGATCGTTCCCAAAGGATGAGTATAGAAGAGAGTTTGGAATGGAGTGGATCAGAGAGAAAGTTGGAAACATGCATAAGTACAGTTTCGGTTTATTGTTCACTACAGAAGCCAAATTGAAATGATCTCCAAGTCCATTATCCTCACGGTACTTAGTGATCCGGTTGAAGACCACATGCTCAAGGGCTTTTCAATCATTTGGAAGGAGGGAAATTGGGTGATAGTTTGCTGGGATATTTGGGTCAGCACAGGATTTCTTCAATAGGGCTAAGACAGTTGTAGTTTTGAAGGAGGCAGGGAAGAGTGCAAGAGAGAGAGAGAGAGGTTAAAGAGCTCAGAGAGATAAGGGCAAGTGATTGAGTCTTTGACCATTTGGAGAGCAAAAGGGTCGATAGGAGCGCTAGATGGGTTGGCGCTGTGAAGGATGGGTGCTTATTTGATAGAAGAGCTAGGGGAGAAATATTTGGGAGTAGAAGAGGTAGCGGAGAGAGGTAGTGGACAGAAGGAAGGTTGGGAAGGAGAAAGAGGAGGGATGTGAGAGCCATGGTCTTGAAGAACAGCAACCTGCAAGGATACATGGTCACCCAGAGGGGCCATTGTACATGTAGGGTGACCAGACGTCTGGGTTTTCCCGGGACAGTCTGGGGAAATCACCCTCCGTCCCGGGGTCCCGGGAGGTTTTTCATTTTAGAAACCCAGTCCGGGGTTTGCATGGTTGAGTGGCTACGGGGATTAAAATCGTAATTATTTTTCACAACAGGCTTGGCTCGAACCCCCAACCTCTCAAGGACAAGTCATAACACCTACTGGCTGTGCCATAGAGACTGGCTTGGAAATCGTTGTACAGCAAGCCATGTAATATCAATTAGAGCTAACGCTTGTTTTGAATTAACATGCCAAGATTCATAGACAAAACTGCACAAATGACATCATATGCAGTTCATAGAAAGGAGAAGAGCTGGAAATATGGTTGGGGGTGATTGTTGCGGCGTGTTGGTGGAGGGGCGGTAATTAGTGGGCTACGATGGGGTAGTCCCTCTTTTATGTTGTTGGTCGTCCCGGTTTTTTGTTTAGGAAATCTGGTCACCCTATTGTACATGGATATTGGGTAAGTAGCAAGGCTGAAAATGCAATGCCTAAGTGGAGCAAGCAATGAGAAAGGGGGTGTGATGTGGGGGCACGGGACAACTGTCACATACGTGTCATGCATGCCAAAATCCTTGCCACTACATGATGCATATGATAACAAGCTTACATGATGTAGTTCTCTCAAAATTCCAGAGTATTGGCATAGCTGAAGTGCTTTGCAGGTCTTTGGATGTGAGCACAGTTCCCATAAGGCCTAGTGCAGAATGCTGGAAATAAACCATGGTAAATATCACCCCATATTCCAGGTACAGTATGAAATGAGCGGGTCGGGCATCCAGGCATGCAGTGATGTGATGTACTGGCCCCAACCCTTGACCGTACTTACAGTTCTGCGGCAACCGGAAAAGCATAAAAAGTACAAGACCACCCTACAATGCCCATTACCAGTAGCATACATTACCTGCACAAGCCCAGCAATTGAACATTTAGTATGGCGGATTTTACAGTTGGGGAAATTAGGTGATAACGGACTTTAACACATTCATAGTGGCGCCAGATTAACAGTACTATACAGCCATTCCCCATTCTAAGTCACACTCACTCCACATGTAGTGGAGTTATGTATAGCTGATGAAATCTAAATCCCTGCAGCACAGTAGAATGGTGACCACTTACACAACAAACACCACCACCACCATAAAATACTTCTCTTACCTATTGCAATTGAGTCTGGCTAACCGCTGCTGCCATGGCTGATGACATCCATCAGGATCCCTGCAACCCCGCAGGAGGTGGCCTACAACTAGGCACACATACAGCTCGGGTGTGTTTAGAGGGCACTTTTGGACTGCTTAAGGGAAGTTTCTGATGACTCCACCAGACAGGTGGGGCACTCACAGCCTTGAGACAGTGGGGAAGGTTGTTGTAGTCTGTGCAATGCCCACCACGTGCTCATTCGGAGGAATGACCCCATACCTCCAGAGGACGGCAACCCTCACGCTCACCCAGGCCCAGATGTTAATAAGGATGCAGGGGGTCGCAGGCAACCTGCCTCATCCATCCGGAGCTCATTGAGAACTATTTCTGAAATACATATAAATCCACATTACACTGTACTTTTACTCATCACTAAAAGCACATCTATGACAAACATCAAATGTCCACCGGATGCATGTCTTTGAAGGCTAACTATTTAATTGAATAGTAACATACCCATGTCCACACACCACCCTCAACACTCTCATCCCCAACTCCGACACCCACCCAACACTTTCAAACCCAACACCCATGGCCACCCACCACTCTCATCTTCAACAATGATGCCCACCCACCACCTCTGACCCCAGGACCAATGACTGTACTTGCATCTGCGCTTGCAAATTCCTGGTGTAGGTGGTGGGGATCATGACAGTATCCAGCATGATCACTGTGCAAGAGTTTTGGGGGAAAACTCCTCTGTGGGAGTGACTGAGATCAAGGTGGCTGTGTTCCCCATTCTATGCTTTAGTGTGAGTGCAATTACTTTAATTACTGTTTCACTGCTGGATGAAATGGCCTCTGTCAGCTCTTGCACCCTCTTCCCCACCAAGATGATGGCATTAGTGCTTTCTGCAATCCGTCTGCTCTGCCTCGCCATGACCACCTGTCTTGATGCCCCCTACACTGCATCCCTCACAGCCTGCAAATGGCAGCGTTGTCCTTTTGCAATCGGCTCCATGTGCCACTGGAGCTGCTCAGTCATGTTCTGTCTCTCCCATATTGTGTCATGGGTATGTTGGGTTACCGGGGATGGACGGTGGTGGGTCTGCTCCCTCCCTGATCCATGTGTGGCATGTACTGCGTTGTCATCATCAGTCATGGAGTCAGCGTCCTGATGAGGGTGCCTCTGCGTGCATGGCCACTGAATGAGGGTGAGGGCATGGTGGGATAAGGGGAATAGGTTGGAAGGGGAGTATTGCGGGTGAACGTCCATGCTGACCATAACTGGTGCATATGGCATGGTGGCAGAAACAGGTGCAGGCTTTGCGGATCCTGAGGTGGTTTGGGCACGCTGATAGTCTGAGGAGCTGTTTCATAATGGGATGCAGTGGTGGTGTTCACTGTGGTGGTTTGTGCAATAGTTTCTGCGATGCTTGAGGTGTGGATGGTGCAAGTGGTCAGTGTGTCCCAAGGCTCTGGGGACAGAAATGTAGAGGGGGCAGGCAATGCAATGGCAGTAACTGACTTGCCTGATGATTTTCGGCAAGTGGCAGATCCAGACCCAGCATCCTTGGATGTGTGGCTGGAGGATGGGTTGGCAGCAGCAGACACCTTTATGCATGTGCTTGGCCCACATTTCCTCCTTGGCTGCCTTGGGTGCCTTTTGGGAGAGATGTTGCTTGCTGTCACTTGACATGTACTTACAGTAATGTTTATTCTATACATTCAGGCTCATGGTTAGTGGCTGGATGTCAGTCATACTCGTAAAGGTCATTGACATTACAACCAGGTTATGATATGATATGGTATAGTATTGTTTATTTATATAGCGCTTATACACAGGCAAGTGTTTCAAAGCGCTCAAGGAGGGTGGGAAAACAGGGAAAATACAACAGTCGCTCAGAGCCCTTGAAAGTCTGAGAAGATAATAGTCTGCACAGGCAGAGTAAGTGCATAAAATACATTTAACAGTATGGGATATAGCAAATAGGCCTGACAGCGATTCTGCAATTTTAACAGTACAATTATGGGTGAAGACAGGGGAGAAACAGACAGACGATCTTCCGGTGTGGTGCGTACGCTCGAGCAAGTGCACAGAGGGTCACAGGGAGGGGAGGGTCAAGTGCACCCAGCCAGTGCAGACTGGCATCCTTGATTACATGTAACCAATGATGTTAATGTTGCTGCTGTGGGATGAAGTTGCATCGGAATTTTGCCTTTCATGGCCACGTGGCCTGAGAACAATTTGGCTGTGTCATGCTTATTGTCTACACAATTCATGTAGTCACTCACATGTGGGTCTGATCGATGTGGTGTGTTACATCTTCAGTTGGCCTTGTAGTAGCTGCCTGTTGGTACCGTCATTCATTACGCCGGACAGACATGCGGTGGTGGTATGGTATGATGTTGCCCGGCATACAGCAGCCTGGCCCATATGTGCCAGTCGGGGTTCATCAGGTTATTTGTCTGGCTGTGAGTGAGATAGTCGAGCTATGGTTTCTGGGGAGGTACGGGAGATCTCACGGACACTCGGGTCAAATTACACACCATGTGAAACATGGCTTTGGTAAATGTTGTTACATCACTTGCTCACTGCATGTCCTAGTATGTGGGCCTCACCTTCCTTGGGCACTCATTCCTGTGGCCGCTGTATTGGTTGGGACCAGTCTTCATGTGTAATGTGGCCTCTGAGTCTACTAGATGAAAGGCAGTGTACGGCTCTCCCTTGTAGATGAGTTGTGTCGTATGCAAACGTTTGTTCATGTAGTCACCGGGGTTTGCTTGGGTGCCCACTGTGACCTCAGCCTCACCTATGACCTCCAGGCTAGCCATGTGGAGAATGGAGCTGGCTGTCTCCGCCCATAGAGTCGGCATGCAGGGATCAGCTGTGCCTCCTCCTGTGGCTGCTGCCTCCTGGTGGTGATGCGCCAGCTGTGAGCGAACCCTGGACTTGAGGTAATTCCACCTCTTTTTGATTTCATCTGTGTCTTTGGGTAACATTGCTACTGCCCCACCTAGTCCTGCACCTCATCCCAGATCGAGTCCTTCCTCTGGTGTGTGCTTTTTTCATCGTGGGCCCCATTGAGCTCTTCAGATTGGGCCCCCACCTCTTCTACCATCACAGTCTGCTCTGTAAACTTTGGCTTCCCGGTCCTCATTTTGTGCCGAGACATGACTGCATCCTTCTTCTCCATTGCATGGCAGCAGGAAATAGGTGATTTTTAATGGATTCATATTTTAAAATTGGCTGCTGCTCAACTTCCTGTTTTTGGTATGATGCTATTTCAGAATTACCATCCGGTAATTCCTCCAAATACAGCTGCAGGTGCCCAAAATTGGTGGAATTAGCACCTGTGTTTTTGAAGGTAACTCCTCCAGATTACCATTACCGTCAGACCGTTTGGTGCTAGGCCATGGGCTTGTAATATGGCAGTAACAGTAATTCAGTTTTTACCCCTATACTCGTAATGAATCTGACCATTACGTGGGAACATATGACCAGGAAAAGACAATGGGCCTCATTATGACTCCGGCGGTAGCTGTGCTGGAGTCATTTTTTTTCTGGCGCCCGGCAATGGGGATTTACCAGGACATTACAGCCCCATCGGTCCTGGTAATTCCCCATTGCCAGGCGCCGGAAAAAATTACTCCCCATTCCCATTCGAATCCCATTGACCTCAATGGGAATGGGGAAGACGGTAGCACCGGCACCATTATGAATGGTGCCGGTGATACCGTCGAGGTCTGCGAGCGGGTTCCGTTCCGCCCACCAGGTCAGAGCTGGCGGGTTGAAAGGCACCCGCTCCCAGAACTCAGAGTATGCCGGTCCGCTAAAACAACGGTGCCCGTTGTTACCTGACCGGCATACTTATAATGAGGCCCAATCAGAAGGCATGCTGTCTTATAAAGCCGTTTCTGCCTTTGGTGTTGAATCAGGGGTCAAGTAGAAAACAAAAAAAGTGGGGGGCTCATTACCATACCAATTGAATGTGGCGTCACCAGAAATTAGCATATCAAGGTGCCCTCTGAAAAAAGTGGGGGGACTCCTGGGGCGGACTCCTGAAAAAAGTTGGGACTCCTGAAAAAAGTGGGTGGACTCTGTACACCCCGTGTACCCTCGACTTGAGCCCTGGAAAAGTGAGTTTTCCAGCTAGGCAGCTCTCTTGAAAATGAACTGAGCCTAGTTTCCTAGTGCAGCAGCCCACGTCTCTCAGGCGACGGGCGGTGCTCTGTTGCTGCTGAGACAGTCAGGCTGTCAGAATGCAGCCTGTCTCGTCGGCGTTTGATGTGCATGATTGTATCCAGGTAATTGCAGGTGTGTTGGCGGTTGAGACTGGCTGAGCAGCATCAGCCGCTGGCATCTGATTTCTGGCGGTTTCGCTCGGCGCACGGTGCCTTTTCAGGCACGTAGGTCAAGGCGGAAGTGTACTTTTGACCTGAAGTGAATAGTGATTCACGACCTTTGTCTCCCTGAGCCCCCGGCATGACCGAAGTGAAGCAGAAAGTAGTCCCGCCATCAAAGGAAACGGGTTCTCGTTCGCAGACTGGAGGCACATTTGTCAACAACTGTCGACAAATCTGAATTGTAATAACCACAATAGTCAAAACCACACAGCGAATGAACCCCTGAAACTGTCCACAGTGACCAAGAAAAGCACTGCCCGCTTACTTGTTGAACCAGACTTTAGTCATTGCCCTGTGCCCTGCATGCCTTTCCGAGCCTGGCTCAGACCCAAATGTCCTGCTGACACTCCACTCTGCCAACGGTTCAAGGGGCACCTTTAAAATCTGCATTATGCCAACTTGAAACTGTAAGTGACGGTAAAACAGGTGTTGTTATAACTGGCACGTGAACTGCTGAACGCCAGCTACCCACAATCTACACCTATTTTTTGTTATCACGGAAAACACGTTATGATGTTTAGGATTCATCAAGACTTCGGTCTCTGATAGTACCCTGCATAATCTATATGAATGGCTATTTTGTCTTTCGCTCGTTGTGTAGCGCTCAAACTCTACATGGTCCAAGTGCTTAGTTTCCGCCAGGTTTGTGGGCGATTTGGTCAATTAGGTTATTCTGAGGAAGCCCGTGTCAGTTTCCCGCTTGTTATCATGAGCGCGCGCAGCAGCGCTAATGAAAGTATGACACAGCCACACAGATCAAGGGTGAACGTAACACTGCTTTATTAGCGCACCTCGCGTGCTTACATTAACATTGGTCATGTGACCAGAACCTGGACTTCCGCGTTTGTCCCTGCGGTCAGGTGACCGTGCGAGACATTACATCTCCCCCAAAAAACATCATTCTACCCCATTTCTTCGATCCATCACTGCAGATTTTGGATGGTGCGTCATGGCCTGTTCATGGCATAGGGCTGTGTATTTTCCTCGGACCGTTTGCCTACGAGAGGTGCCTGTTGTTCAGCATCCGACTCCTCTTCATCACCTGAGTATCCAGATCCTTCTCTCACACGTTCCTCGTCTCCGCTCTTGAATTGATCCACCTGGGATTTT
Organism: Ambystoma mexicanum; assembly: GCF_040938575.1. NCBI lineage: Eukaryota > Metazoa > Chordata > Amphibia > Caudata > Ambystomatidae > Ambystoma > Ambystoma mexicanum. The sequence goes on from NC_090929.1 coordinate 1,097,560,404, forward strand.
CCATCACATGCCTTCCTGAAAAACGAGCTGTTCCTCATCACTGTTCAACCGGCTCTCTCGGAAGTGACCATGGACACCTTCATATTAGTGATGGTCAGTGGCAGGGGATCAAATGGCGGTGTATCCTTGTGAGACTGAGTCTGTCGCACCAGGACATGATCGCTAACCTTCAAGTTCGCTTGCCGACCCCGGTTTCTGTGGTCTGCATATTCCTTCATGTCTTTAGCTTTGACATCCCTGTTCCTCACATCCTGCTCTTGTGGGTTTATCTCCCCCTGCTGGGTTTCATGGGACAATTGTGAGCGCACATATCGACCAAACATTAATTTGGCCGGACATGCTCTCTTGGAGTCATGAGGTGTATTTCAGTAATCACGTAGATGCTGGTACAGTGGTTGCTTGATGGGCATGTGAGTGATGGTGGCTTTTCTGATGGCCCTCTTGATATTGCCAATACAGCTCTCCAATGCCCCATATTCACCAGATCTTAGTGGGCCGTAGAATTCAATTTCACCTCTTCCCACACTCACTGACGGAGGGGTTTCATAGGTAGCGGTTCAGGGAAGGATGGGGGTTGTAGGCTGAGGCATATGTGTCACAACTTCAATGTTGCTTCAATCATTTTGTCCATCCCGGGGAGCCACACTTCTCTCCGTAGCATCTGTTTTGTGGACACAATGCCCCTATGGTTTTCATGTGCTATGTCAAGCACCCGTTGGTGGAGGGATGCTGGTAGCACAATCCGCTCCCCTTTGAGTACGAGTGAGGAGGGGCACAATGACAGTTCATCTTTGGACTTAGCAAGGGTCCAGAAAAGTGGTACGTCTAATGCTTGGTTGTGTCGTATAAACCCCATCGTCCATTCAGGAGGCAGGGTGTTGTGAGAGATAATTGTGCATCCTCTGCAATGCACCTTGTAAGTTCTGCCATCTCGATAGCTTGGGGCACCGTGTGATTGATGACATAGTTAAAGTAACCTTCTGCCCGGTTGCATGATACTTCGGTCCGGCCAGAGGGTGGCAGGAAAGAAAATCTGCATGATTCTCTTCCTACCAGGCTTGTGAGTAATGACGAACTTGTACTCCTGCAGAAAATTCCCCATCTTGCTATCCTAAGTGGCATCTGTGCGGTCGGTTTTCCATAAATGGTGACAAGGGTGTGATGGTCCGTGATAAAGGTAAAAGAATTGCCGTACACAAATAAATGAAAATGTTCACACCCCCAGATGACCGCCAGGGCTTCTTTTTAAGCCTACGAGTAGCACTGTTCAATCTTAGAAGAGTCTCTTGCTGGCGTATGACACTATGCGTCTCTGTGCATGCTTGCTGCCCATGTGTTGTCACCTCAGTGTGCATGTTGGGCTCAAAGTAGGACATGCAGACGGCTGCTGCAATGTCCCTCTTAATTTGTTTTGAAAGCATACTGCTGTGACGATCCACATTTAAATGGTTGGTCTTGTTTGGTTAGGGAGCGCAGAGGTGCACTTGTGGAGGCAAAATCTGGCAGAAAGCGGGTACAGTAGCTCGCCAGCCAAGGAAAGACCTCACTTGTGCAGTGTTCGTTGTTCGAGGTGCCTCTGTCAGTGCTTACATTTTGTCGGATCCGTCTAGATCCCTTTTTCTGAAAAAATGTGCCTGAAGAATTCAAGTGCGACTTTATTAAAGGCGCATTAGTCCGTATTGAGTGTGAGGTTTGTGTATTTGAGGGCTGAGCAAACCTTCATTAGCGTTGCATCTTGGGCCTCCTGGAATTGGGTGAATATCAGGATGTTGTTGCTGTAGTTGATACAGCTTGATATATGGCAGATAATCTTGCAGATCTCTTCTTGGAATATTTCTGCGTTCGAAGATATTGCAAAGCTTAGGTGTTTATAGAAGAACAATCCCAGATAGGTGGTGAAAGTTGTGATGTACTGCAGTTCATCACAGAGTTCTATTTGATGATAGTCTTTGTTTAGCTCTAGGCATGAGAAAACCTTAGCACCATTGAGAAGGTGCATTGTGTCGGTGATGCACGGTGAATGCTGGTGCTCTCTGAGTATGGCCTGGTAGGGTGCCCGCATGTCTACACACAGTCTTATGTGTCCCTCAGGCCCTTTTTTCAGCACTGATACCACCGGGGATACCCATGGTATTGGACCTGATGCTGGTTTTATGATATCTCCTTCCACAAGGGCAACAAGTTATTTTCCCACCGGGTGTTGAATGTTAAATGGCATGCCCCAAACTTTTTTGCTACTGGCTTCACCGCTGTGTCTATGTGTAGCTGACTTTTTCGTCCTCTCAGTTTTCCGACTCCTTTAAGTAGAGTCTGGAGAATCTCACCACTATCTTGGCGGCAAGCGATATGTACTTGTCTGCCATTACTTGATAAAGAATGTGAATGAGCCCCATCTGTACTGCTGATTTGAAACTTAGTATGCACCCAATGATGACCTCTGTGGCAAGGACATGTATAAGTATGTTGTCCTGTTTGTCTCTGTGTCTACATGAGTTGGTGAATGCCCCCAGTCATGGGAGAGGTTCTTTTGTCACATATGCATAGATCAGGGCTCAAGTCGAGGGTACACGTGGGGGGACGGAGTACACCCACTATTTTCAGAGGGGGGACTCAGTCCCCCCAGCTAAACTGAGAAACATTCAATGTGCTCTTTGAATTTATGAATTAAAGCTGCCCTCGGGGTCAAACTGCAGTTGTCAGGTCTCTAGAACGGACACTTCACCACTGCACTAAATAACCTGATGAAAAATAAACAACTAAAGGTAAAATATCCCATTTTGGTACTGCAAGTCCCAGGGAAAACATTTGTATTGGTTCTTTGAGTTTAAAACATGCACACATTTTAACGTTTTCAAAAACACTATTCGAAGAAAATATCCTCTCTTGGTTTTGTGTGTGTGTTGATTTTATGAAAGTCAAATGCCATTCGTCCTGTGCAATTTAGGTGGTTATACAAAGCCAATTTAATGAAATGTGCATGTTTCACCTTGATATGCTAGTTTATGGTGACGTTCCATCCCATTGCATTTGATGATGAGTCCCCCCACTTTAATATTTAGGACTTGACCCCTGGCATAGATGACAAATACGCATTAACATAGGGGTGAGGCAGGGGTGTATGCTGGCCCCCTAAGTTCTAATATCTATGTGGCGGACCTATTGGCCAGACTATTGGTGAGATCTGGATGTTGCCTGAGGATTGGAAATGTCAGTATTGGTGGCATGTTATATGCAGATGACCTGGCCATGTTGGAGGAATTGGCCGCCTATGCTGTTGAATTCAAACTGTCAAATAACCTTGGCAAAACCAAGGGAATGTTAGTATCCTCTAAGAAAATCAGTAGGGTAAAGCTGTTGACCTCTATAAGGACCATTGAGTATGTTTATGGATATAAGTATCGGGGGTTGGAGATTTATGGGACTCATGGTTACAGTGACATCATAGCAACTAAGGTTAGCATGGCTAGGCAAATAACTGGGGTTTGCAGGAAATTCATCAAGGAGCACTCAGGTTTCACATTAACGGTGGTTATAATGCTTTATAAGCAGTGGTTATGCCCAACAGTACTGTACAGACTTGATGCCCTAGCAATGAAAGATCTGAAATGGCTGAATGGGGTGGAAGCTAGATTTTGGAAATCTGTACTAGGCCCACCCTAATCAACTTCTGTTGAATATATTTGTTTGGAATTGGGACTTACATCTATTAGAGCCCAGTTGTTAATCAGAAGAGGTTGTCTGATGTTGAAATCTAGAATGTCACCCCGCCTGTCCTGTTCTGAGCATTTTAGGTGGGAGTTACAAGCCCGAACAGAGTGACGGTAATAATTCTGCCCACGCATTATTATTTCATGAGCTCTGAAAGGAGGTGGGATGCCAGCCTGATTATGACCGCTGCGCCAACTTTGAATCCTTAAAAGGCGCTCTTAAGCGCAGAATACAGAAATATGATTGGGTATGTAACTATAACCATCTAAACACACTGAAAAGCCATGAGTGTTGCGGCTGTGGTACATCGGTATATGAGGCTGGAGTGTTACCTTGAACTTTGAGATTTCTACCTGCGGATGCAAATGAAACCATTACAGGTGCTGTCTGCCTGTGGGGCACGGAAAAAGATCCCCTGTGAGGCCAGATATTGCAGGATTTGTAAAATTGTTAACTCTGAGACAGCAAACCATGTGCTTACGGAAAGCCGAAGACTTGGTTCACTGTGTATGGTTGCTTTGGGACATCTGGTACAAAACCTAGATACTATTAAAAGTGACACATTCTGGACGTTCTGTGTAAACACCACATCAATGTCAGCATTGTTGGCCCTTTTTAGGGTCTGTCAGACTGTGAAGTTATTTCTGGTTTAGTTCATCCCCCATAGCCCATCTGACATTTCAGAAACATGTGTCCTACCTTAAGCCGTCATGCAGCTTCTTTACCCATCTCTTATGGCAAATTCGTCTGTATCTGTCAGAAGCTAACAGAGCATCTATTGCAGCAGCTACAGTTAACACCAAGATGGACTACTGCAACAGTCTCTTGATAGGAACCTCTAAGGGGAACATCAAATGTCTCCAGACCATTCAGAATGGAGCAGTTCGAGCCGTTTTTGGCCTGAACCACCAAACTCATATTACAGAATATATCGAAAAACAACTACATTGGCTCTCCATTGAGCAGCGGCTGAAATTTAAAGGACCAGTAATAGTCTCTCAGCCTCTCAGGTAAGGCCCCAGAATATTTGAAGTCCAGGATACATATGGCTACCCCAAAGCGCACACTGCGCTCTAACAATATGATATTACTGGCTCAACCACGCATCGTTCTGAGGAAACTGGGCAGAGCAAAGTTTGCTGCCTGGGCTCCGAAAACTTGCAACATGATTCCACTTCACCTCAAACAATGTACTACATTACAGCAGTTCAGAAAACGTCTTAAGACATTTCTCTTTGAGGCCTAAATCTACCTTACTAGCCTAGGACTCACGGCCACTCTTAAGGACTCTGCCAGTCGTTTTGTTAATCGACTTCATCTCTCTCCATGCCTGAGACTATGTATTCATTTCCTTTATGTTTGTTTTGTCTCTGTGAGCGCTCTGAGACCTTTGGTGAGTGTTGCACTATATAAAACCTATTTAGTTAGTTAGTTAGTTCACCCAAAGTAAGGAGTCATATCGGGATAATCTGGGTCAGTGATTCGCCTGAATAAAATTAACAGTGGGGCCTCCATGTTGGTGATTGGGCAATTGCGGAATAATGATTTCCCTCTCCCTTACCTTTTTCTTATTTTTAGTGTGATGAGTTTTATTATTTTAAGTTGTACACATATTCTTTTAGTGCTGGAAATGTATTATTTGAGATACTCATGTTAATATGTGTGATTTGCGTTTTAGTTATTGTAAATATTGTAAAAGTTCCGTTTATTTTGAACTATTATACAATAAATAAATAAAAATAGATGGCAACGCGTGCTTTCATCAGTTTGGGGCCTTGAGCGAGTTTACGGTATTCGCGTTCCAGCATTGCATTGATGGCGGCCCCTGAATCGACGAGGAAATCAAAATCCTTTCCCTGGATTGTCAGGGATAGCGTTGTGCTGTGCTCAGATGCCACAGGGTTGCTAAGTTCATATAAATATCCTCTCTTCATTTGTTCTGTGCTGAACTGGGATTCATACTCGCTCGTGGACCACGTGTTCGTGTTTAGATGGTGGATCTGCCTCATTCCTTTACAGCGCGATTCTGGAGACGGGGAGGTCTTTTGTCGAGTGTGGCATCTCTCCTTGTCGTGCCTCCTCTCCGAGAATCTGGTTCTCTCGTCTCTCTCTGGGCAGAGAGGGGACTTATATCAGTGTTATCTTTGATCCATGTGACCAGAAAGGGAGACCTTGGGGTTTCGGCACATCACATGGAAGTGGTATTCTCTTCAAGTAGTTGGGCATATTTGGCCTTTAGCGCCACATGACCCATCATGTGGCAGATCGTAGCCACAACAAAAGCATTGTCATTTCTCCATCCGCATGTCTGGTGGTGAATTTTGGTGCACTGTGATTTTATTCACAACTTCTTCCTTGATGTTGGCCGCGAAGGAGATGTGGGCTTTGCTTAAAGTGGATACTTGAATGTCCAGTGCCAATGTTGTCCTTGCTAGCATGAGTATTTTCACCAGCGTGTGTGGCACTTGCAGTCGTTTACATTTTATGGGTATGGACTCACATCCAGCTATGACTTGTGTCTTAATGGCCTCATCATTGTTGTATAGATAGAATTTGCAAAAGTTTCACCTTGGATTTGGATCATGTGAGGAACTTGTCCATTTTTTTGCCAGAAGAGTTGCATTGTGGTATGGAACACGTGTCTCTCGTAGTCCACATTTCTATGTACTGCGAAGGGATCATTCAGTATCTGTTTGAGGTCCTGGTACCTGTATTCAAAACCTCTGGTAGCTCAAAAATGATGTCCCATACTTCCCGGTCAGCTTTGACGATAAGCAGGCCGATGATACGCTTGTCATCCTGCGGGCCAACAGCGTCTAGAAAAGCATCAAATTCCTTCATCCACCTGTTCCATCTCGGTCCTAGGCTGGTGGTGTCAGGGGTGTCAAAAGGAAGTGGTGACGGCAGTGGTCATGCATCCCTTCCTTGGGGTGTAGGCGCAAGGCCCTGTCCTTGTGCTGCATTGGACATGCTGTCAGATGCCAGGCTGTGGCTCACCACCCTTTCCTAGCCACATGGGGTGTCATGAGGGCCTATCCTGTTCTTCTGGATCCTTCCTCTGGTGCTGCAGTGTGCAGATGCAAGGCCCAACATGTCATTTGTTGCAGTCTTCACTCCTCGTTTGGGCCTACCTCGCCATTCTAGTAGCTGGGCCTCGGCCTGGTCTTGTATAGCAACATATATGTAAATATCCCTCACTTCCACCGCTACCGCTGGTACCTCATACAGCTGTGGTTCTTGATACTTCTTGCTCATCTGGGCTATTCTCTGCATAGAAAACACCATCCATCAACCCTCACACATGCTCTAGGTTGATGGGACTCAGCTACTAGCTCTATCTTGGGTCATGCTGCGTGTGTTACGCACCGCCTCATCAGGAAACAGGGCAGGTGGGTCTCAGGTCTCACATCGAGACTGCTCACCTCATGAGATGTTTCCTCTTCTGCCAGGAACAGAGCAAGTTCTGTGGGCAGGCAGCTGGGCTCAAACCACGTCACCAGTGTAACATTCCTGCTTGGGATCATGAGCGCGCACTGCATCCCTAACGAAAGTATGACGCAGCCACGCGGATCAAGAGTGAACGTAACACTGCTTTATTATAGCACCGGGCATGTCCCTGCGGTCAGGTGATCGTTTGCAACGTTACAACTAGTGTATTGTTCCTGCAGCTATCAGCCCTTGGTATAGTGGGTCATTTTCCAGTTGCACGGACTGGAAAAAGTAGTGGTAAAAAGAGTAGAATCATTTAGAACAATGTTTTCCAGTCCGTGGGATTTCCTTAATTTGGCAGTCTGATTTGGAGAGTGGAGCAGACTTACCATATCTGCCTGCTCTTCCCTCTCTGAATGCCACATCCCATGGTTTTCCACCCGGGTGAATTTTCATGCTGGTAGAAAACCAATGGATCCCTATGGAGTCCGCCTACCTCCCACCCGAAAAAAGCAAGCAAATTCCCTAGGAATGCATTGTAAATGCCCCTGGCAATGGTTAAATTTGGAGGCATTTTCACTTTTCCACAAACGTAGTGAAAACAGAAGGTATAAAAGCACTTTTGTTTGAGTTTTATAATAATAATTGGTTATTTATAACATGCTTAATACCCAGTGGTTTCTAAGCACAGACCCGGGGATCGAACCTGTGCTGCTCCGCATCGTTTTGCTTCCAAGGCGAGCATGTTGCCCCTGAGTTATCCTCCCGAGACCTTTAGACTTTACTGTTCCAATATGTAGCACAATAATTTGCATGGAGGGAGACTTTTGCCCAGAAGTACAAGCAGGCATGGTCCCCTCCAGTGCAATTACCATTTTTGTTAAAACACCTGCCTTAGTTTTCATGAAAAGATGCATTTTAATACTTTGTTCAATCAGGAGAGCTTTTGTTTCCCACCTGACGGTAAGTGGGTGTGTGTTGCAACCAGGGCTGGATTGGGAACCAAAAGTGTCCCTGGAAAATGGTTTCAAAGTGGCCCCATATTTCTCAGAAGGAGCGAGCACAGCGAGTGAGTCAAACTCTTCTAAGAGGTGACTGGGCGTTTCCCACAAGGAATTGCTGAATACAATGAGTCAAAATGAGTGCATTTAAAACACAGGTTTTAAACATATAGGAGCTCACTGTGATCCAGCGTGGCATTTGGCCGTAGGGAGCCTTTGCATGTAGACATACACGAAGGTGGCTCCCAGACACTATCGTGAAAGGGTAATCGCAAAAGCAATTTAAACCACAGCGTCATACCTCTCGCCAAACGAATAAGGGAGGTCACACTCACTTAGAAAACGAACTACCATTTAGAAAATACATATAAAAAGGATGGTTCACCAGGTGTTCTGGGATTGCTTGGAAGCCCAGGCACAGTCCGTGGATTTGCATGCTATCCTCAAACTCGTAAAACATGCCCTAGTTTTGCATTAAAGGCACTGCTCAGGCTCGCAATTCGCCATAATCCATGTAATATGACGGACTATAACATAACTGCTGAATATAACAGGGCACAATGAGGACAGAGCAGCCCATCAGCAGATGCTTAGCAGAACATATGTAGCATAACATAACATATGAGCTTAGTACTATATGATGAAGCCTAGAAATGGAAACACATCACAACCTGTAAACACAGTAGCATAGCAAAATGAGCTGACTTCCGCCTTCCCATGACACCCCACAGTTGGAATGGACTCATAACAGCTTTGGACTATTGCTCTACCTGTAAATAACATGTCATCAATCACCTGGCAATAGCTGGTTTAGCCCAGCCCTCGGTCATCCCAGCACATAGCGCCCTTGGAGATATCCATCACACCTTGCACACATGTCCCTTTACTACGGCACTTCTTCTGAAGTCCCATTGGATATTTTGGGGGGTTCTCTTGTTTAGAGTGGAAGTGCAAGGCTGGTGGAGTACAGTGAGAAAAATTGGACTAATGGAGACCCGTATCACCTCAACAAAAATTGCCTTTCTTGCGTAAAATGGGCAACAAATTTCATTCAAGTGCATTTCCGTAGGCCCACAAATAACATGGCAAACGAATGTTAAAACCTCATGATATCTAGCAATCAGGGAAATACAGTCTGCACCTCAGAATGCAATTCTGCAATATCTATAGGGGGAAACGAGTGTGCTATCCCCAAGCCAGGAATTCTGGGATACAGAAAGTGCTTTTAGGTCTCCATGCCCAGACACAAACTCCCCTAAATACGCACCCGCAGTCATGCTCATCCGTTCTCCTAGGAGCCACTTCCAATGGACCTCAGCCACACAAGTTAACTATCTCCACATTTCAGACATGTCAGGCTGACACGAGCATGCATTGCGATGTGTGTTTCCAGGGTGAGCAGCAGTCCGCTGTTGCTGTCCAAAGCCACAGACAAAATGTCTCCGCTGAAGTCACCAGTCACCTTACCTGTGCAACATGTGGGAGAAAGCAATCCGCTATGAAAGGTAGAAGGGTGGCGTATGTTCTTATGTTTATCTGAAGACAAAACCGGCTACTTAATACACAAATGCATATTTTGTAATACCGCAAACTGCATTTTCCTATATCAAAAAAGAACCACATCATTGGAAACAATTGTCTGTCTAACCCCTTGTGAGAATGGCCAGTATTTTGAAATGTGGCCGCCGTTTGTCCCTAGGAACGGTAGTCATTTTGAGAGGCACACGCTCAGGCCTGCGCTGGCCCTGACCCTTACCAGATGAAGTCTGTGCAGTGGCTGCAGTCAGAAGGTGAGCTGCTTGAAGAAGCGCGCAGGGAACTTGTGGCTCTTCACCTTGTGCACCAACTTCTGCCTCACGGAACCCTTCCAGCAGAAGAGTGGCTTCACAAACGGCGTCTCGGTGTAAGAGCCCGTACACACCTAGGCCATCTTGGTGACGAGAACTCGGGGCAGAGAGGAAGCTGGGTACCACTGGGAGAGGGTGAAGAGCGAGGAGAGAAGCGAGTGAAAGGCGGAGGGACCAAAGCAACGAGGTGGGATGCAGGAGGAGAGCGCTCTCCACACAGCAGCGCAGAGTCTGCACTGTGAAAGACACCTGGCTCTCACTGTAGGAATGTGCGTCCAGTGCTTCTTATCACGATAAGCAAGTCTTCGGTGTCTGGGCCCAACGGGCAAACAACCTCCAAAATAAGTGGGAGTGCGAGGGATGGAAGCGACCGCAAAGTCGGCGAGGCAGCCTCTCAGGGGTCGTTGTCGAAACTGCGCCTCACCACCTCTAGCTCTCACTCCAGAGTGTGTGTGCAGGCATGGGTGTAATTTTAGGGGGGCACAGGGGTGTTTGCCCCCCCAACTTTCATGGCACACCACTTTGTCCCCATTCATTTAGCTGGGGCACCTTTTCTTCAGATGTCATGTCCCCCCCAACATTTTCAGCAAAGTTACTCCACTGTGTGCAGGGCGCATGTGGTGTCGGTTCCCCGGTGCCAGCCCAGGCTCTCATGCGCAGGGGCGCTGGCTAGGAAGAAAAAAGAATTGCACAGGCAGCGCCAGCGTCAGCAGCCGGCAGACAGCCATTTCATGCAAACCACCCAGTCAGATTCCCACAACGCAGGCATATCCTTTGGCGCTAAAGAGGCCCTATGCCCAGAGGGCTACCGGGGGATGTGCCGGTGTCCAGCACTGGTTCCATCTCTGCTTTGCTGCTGAGATTTTTTTGCATTCCCATAATTATCTGCAATCTCCAGCTCCCTAGATGTTTTGGAATCCCATGAGTCCTCACTATTGACTATGAGGACTAGTGTTGATGGGGCTTATAATGCAGGATATCTAGAGAGCCAAATGTTGGAGACCGCTGCCGCAGCAGAACATAGTGCAGGAAAAACTATTGGCAGGTCTAGTATTAGATGGCAAATGTGTCTGAATAAACATCTGCCTTATTGATGTGTAATATTTCCCTTCTTGTGGATGATTGTGGCATTGTGATCTACTGAATAGGGAACACTCTTTGGGACTCATTACGAGTATGGAGGTAGCCATGGTGCTATTAGCGCCATGGCTGCCTCCATTCCAGGCTCTAATACCGGTGTCTGTGAATGAGGAATTACCGGGTCATTCCGACCTTGGAGCACCCGGTAATTCCTCATGCACAGAACCATTCCCCATTCCCATTTGAGCCCTCAAGGGACTCCATGGGAATGGGGATGGAGCTAATAACGGGCCTGTTATGGTTTTACCAGACGTCTGTTCTGGGTCCCGCTAGGGGACCTCATAATCAGGCAGCCCGTAATGAACGGTGCCGGTCCCATACCGGCACCGTTCATTACGGGACCGCCAGCCTCGTAATGAGGCCTTTTGTCTTTCTTAAACATAATTGGTTCCCTCCGATGTTGATTTGATGGAAAGAGTGCCAGATGCCCAAGCTTGACAGAACAGTGTTTGCTTTGCTCTATTTTTCTTTGAAGCATGTATCCGACAGACAGAACCTATTAGCTTTAGCAAGGCATGTCTTGCAGGGACTGGTGGTATTTGTATGCAGGATGTTATGTAAGATGATTCATGCTTACAACGGGACCCTCAGCTGGACCCTCAGCTTGACTTGTGGGCAGTGTCATTGTTGAGGCACAGGCAGCGTGACACAATTGAGGGCGGCCTGCTACCACCCACAGTGCAGTATTTTGTGTTACTGGTAGCCGTGAGATAGTTTTTATGGGTAGGGCTTTGATGTAATTGGACCTTGCTCCTATGATTGCCCTCGATCGCAATCATAGTTCTTCCTTTACCAATGACTCATCAAATTTGGCATTAAAAACCACCACGCCCTGAGGCATGCAGGCAGGAGACAGCGTCACCCCGATTTACCCAGAAGCCACCGTTCCTCTTTTGAAAATCTTCTGCCTAAATGCTGAAGCTCAAATAACTAAAACGTTATTGACTTAATCACAATAACACGCAAATAAACGTATATCTCGCCCAGGTGTGTATATACTAACTTGTTGCGTGTACTTTCACCAAAAGCACTCCGAATGGGCAACGAGGCGACATCTTTAGCACTATAGAAAACACCATAAATAAGTACTTCTGGAGATGCTTTACAACAGTGTTATAGTGCCCACCAACCCCTTCTCGCCCCTTATAGAAGCGTTCACTTATTTAACTTCATTTTTAGGATTTTCCGTGAAACATCTACTCAGTGGGAACTTTCATTTGTGGCGGTGGGTGTACTCATTTGCTGCTTTACAGTAATTTAGAATACAGTTCAGGCTCGGACTGGCCTATAGAGCATTAGGGCAATGCCCGGACCAAACACGCAAAATGCTTGTGTGTGTCCGTTTCTTTGGCCAATGTGGGCCAGTTTGATGAGTTACTTCACTCTGCGGCTATTAGTTTTGGCCAGTGTTGCTGAATAAATATTCTTTAAAATGCACAATTTGCATCACATTTTATCAAAAAACTCCCCTTTGGTTACTATTCAAACAGTCTGTCACTAAAGGAATAAATTGGCATTTGCAACAGTGGGACACTTATTCATTGGTGCCTGGGGCAATATCATGCCCCAGTCCGACCCGCAGTTGTTCAAAAAGTCCCGCTCAATGGAGATCATCTCATACTTCTATGTCCCGCCCCCTTCTGTCTAAACTCGCGAGACATCTCTTCCCTGGGAACAGAACAGGCTACAGCAATCATGCTGATAACAGCATAGGCTGGAGTGAGCACTGCTGCCTGCTGTGCCCATCTCGTACGCCCTCGGGCATTGTATGACAACCCCTTTCTCAGCTTGGATGGGAGCAGATGCGCAGCAAATGCTCTTTTCTTTTTTCGTTATTTCAAAAAATATATTTTTTTCATAAAAGGGATCAAATCACATAGCAACGATACAGGCAGCCCCACACATGTTTCTGTCAAGACTGAGCAACAATGCGCTCATCTACGTGGGTTCTTATTACCTGGCTACGTCATCAGGTTAATCAAAATGCAGCACTTGGGCCAAGCTATTTTATACTCTATCGCTCATTCCCACTGCTTTGAGGTCAGGGGCGTTGCTCGGTAGAGTTGTACCCCAGGTCTTTTGGTTGCAGCCCCGGATAGATGCTCAGGGACTACCACAAAAAGGCTAGCTAGCCCTGAGTCCCGACAGTCCCGACATTAGTGTAGCCCCGGATCTTTTCCAGACCTAGCAACACCCCTGCTCGAGGCTATGGAATAGACCATACACTCAGTGATGCACTTTCTCTCAGAGCACTGTCAGCTAGGCTCAATAGTGTTGGAACTGGGGCACAAATAGAGGGACCACGTGGATGGACATCCACTCACTTCCCCCCTTTCCCTCTGTGTGTTTTCAAGTAACTAAAAATAAAATCTCCCACAATTAAACAGTGTCATGGCTAGGATCGAAGCCAGGTCACATGACTGGGAGGCGAGATTCTTAGCCACAAGAACACACACATCGCTTTGGATGAATTTGTAAAATGTCTTATATTGATATTCTACTGTACAGGACATGTTTGCTTACCATTCCTTAGACATAAAAGGTGTGCATCTTTTATACATAGCCAGAGAAGTTAAAGGAACATCTCTTCTCGTGGCAAAGGCTTGTTTGTCTTGTGGACTTTCTACGGTTGGGAAAGACAAAGAAATGTGCATATTTCATTGCAGTAAATCTTCCATTCTTGTGACGTCACTGCCCATTGCATACGTCACAGTCACCCACTTTAAAACAAAACCTGAGCCCAGGTTAAGTCAAAGGCCAGCCCCCGAAGTTTCACAGAACTCTATGAATCGTGGAAGTAATTCTATGAGGCAAGTTTCCTTTTGTCCATGCCACCCCACCCCAGTTGATTTGTTATCGATTATGATTGGCCATGGGAGGGACTCCATCCAATGAACCATAACCCCGCCCTTGTGATCGGCATAACGGGCTCACCTTGAGGGATTGTGATAGTGTGGACTCCATTACGGGCTGCAGGTTAGTTCATGTTCCTGAGACTTTTCCACAGTGCTCTGCAGGGCCTGCTGAATATCCTCCTGGGGGCTTCCACCTCCCTCTCACCAGGTTCCAGACGGGGGGAGCAACCTGGGCTTTCTAGCCTGATTGTGGGTCTCATGATCAGCACCGGTCCTCTGACCCTCAACCAAAAACATCTGTTTGCGTGCACCTTTTAGAAGATGGCATCACATATGGGTTATTGAGGCTGAGAGGACCTGGGTAGGTCTAGGTATGTAGGTCTTCTTCTTCCTCTTCGTCATTCATCACAATCTCTGGTCACCCAAGGAATAAGCAAGTCCCCAAGGGTCTCTAGGGGCTTCAATCCCCTGTCTTTTTCATGTGATGGAAGTCGAGGAGGAGCAGCTCTATATTGGACAGAATCAGGCGTTTCAAAAGTGACTGAAGCTTCACCTTCCAAGGGTACTCAAGCCCCCATCCCTTAGAACCAATGGTGTCTTGCTCTTCGGCCTTGTACAGTTCCCTATGGGATCTCTGGCAGCATTGGGCTCTGCCTTCAGGCTTCACGAACTTTCTTTGCTGGACTTTGTGGGGCCCTCTCTGCAGTTAGTCCCTTTTTTAGAAATGGTTTATTGGCTAAATTGTCATTTAACCTGAACAATATTTCATCAGCCAAATTTACAATACAGCTTTTTAAAATACAGTAAATAAATTAATTTATAAGAATAAAAACAATGTATATAATTTCTTTGTAAAACAATTCATGAAAATACAACAATATTTGGAGGAAAACATTAAATTCATTATATAAAAAGTGAAGGTTCAACTACATTCACGTTTCCATCAGCTTCATCCTGCAAGCCCAGAGAATTCACAAAGCCCACTGTGGCAATAGCGAGTGCTACGGGAAGACCACACAAGCAGCTTTCCCAAAAAGAGTCCTTATCTAACAACCTACTCTTACCCATGATACAAGTTCAAGCAACACATAACTAAGTGTTCCAATGTTTCAGTCGAACCCTCATCACAACAGAAGCCATAGCCAATATAATTAATATCGACAGACTTAATTAAATCTCCCCAGAATTTCTTTGGTCTTAAATTGGTTCCAACGCAACCTTACACAGTCCTGTCTACAGTCTCCAATGCTGTGCTAACTCCCCGGTGTCTGTACATTGTCCAAATACGCACTCATGTCGACCGATCCAGCCTCAGGATGTCCTAGTCCTGTGACTGCCCACCAGCCACTGACAAAGGAACTACTTTTTTTGGAAAGGTTTATAATTTCACGGCATCGGCTATAATGAAGCCATGCATCTATGACCTAATGAGGATCATTCAGTTTACTCTGGGGGCCACTCCCACTTCACTAGCCCATCCTGTTCCAATGATGAACGTGGCATCAATATGATTCTTTTCTGAGTGTGAATGCCCACTTTCCATGTTCACCTGGTGGGTGGCTCCAGTATCAGATCTTCAGCCAATCCTGGTACAAACCCAAGCCTAGCGTTTCCTTAACCAGGTCCTTCAGGCTTTTTGGCACAGGCTGGTTCTGTCCCAGCTGCTGATAGTGAAGACACGTACAAAGTGTCGGAGAACAAGATTCCTTCCTCTGAGAAAAGTTTACACTGATACCTTGAATTAATAAGGGAGTTTTGTGGCCTAACTCCCACGAAAATGGCCTCTTTGGAAACTGGAGAGTAGAGGCATAGAAAGGGTAGGGCCTGACGGGGCAACACCCGACATCTGTAAATTCAGACTTAGCTGTACTGTGTGGCAGAGACGTTGCTGGGGGCCGCCTGAGGAGGCATTAGCCCAGGGTCTTTTGACTGTAGCCCTGGATAGAGGTTCAGGGGTTACAACCAAAAGGCTAGTTAGCCCTGAGTCCCGACAATCCCGACATTAGCACAGCCCCGGATCGTTTCCAGACTTAGCAACACCCCTGCTGTGTGGGCATTTACAGTGGTCAATGTTGCTGCAGTGGGCCCAACTAAATTAGCTTCAGGCCCCACTTGTTAGACAGTCCTGGCTACGCCACTGCTGGAGAGCCAGCCACCTGTCTTCTCTGAAAAGTCGGACCAAAGCTTTTTTATTTCCTTTCGGGCTGATATGCGTAACCAAGCTAAGATAATGTGGGCCATGCTGCTTTCTAGCTCAGAGTCAAACAAAAGCTGGATGCCCTACACTCCATGCAATCCACAGGGTTGTCAAGAAAGCTGGGGTTTGTAAATGGCCACTGTCCACCTTCTCCTCATCTATCCAGCAGAAAAAACGAAAATTATTTTGACTTTAGAGGAGCTGAGTATACCAAAATGTCCTCCCTACACCTTCACGCTATTTTGGAATGATTTATCCTCCACCTGTGCAAAGACATGACATAGTTCCCAGATTCCCTATCACCAGATGAACTGCAGCACTTCCAAAGACAGCAACAAGGCACCAGCCAGCATATATATTGGAGGATGCCCTCATCTACATGGAGACGCCGCCTGTGATAGGTTATTTATAACGCGCTTAATACCCAGAGGTTTCTAGGCATGGACCCGGGGATTGAACCCGTGTTGTGCCGTGTTGTCTTGCTTCCAAGACGAGCATGTTGCCCCTGAGCTATCCTCCCGGACATGAGTGTAGGAACAGTGTTGTGAAGTACTTGTCTGATTCTGCTGTAGCTGTCATGTGCTTGGTGATGTCATGTGAGTGTCAAGTGGAATGTTGATGGATGAGTGAGAGAATGCTGTGCTGAGCTTTCTGATTGTGGTCAGGTGGTCCCTCCCTCCCTGGGTGATGGGTGCCAGTGTTTATGTCTTATACCTGATGTCTGAGTCTTGTAACATGTAACTTAAGAACTGGAAGTATACGTATAAAGAAGTAACTAAGCAAGTGTGGACATCGTTTCTTTGCATTGGCGACGAGGATCTCTGAAAAGAAGAACCCTGATGCAAGGAAACCTGAAAAGACTGGCATACAGACTGAAGGGGACTGCTGCGGGGATTGCAGGAGACATCAGGACAAGAAAGTAATACATGGACTACTGCACCGCCCCAAGTAAGAAACCCCATCAACCAGGGTGGATAAGGGAGGAGGATTTATGGACCATAACAGATAAAATCAGCAGCCCATTGTGATTGGGAGTGTTGGGTCATGGGACAAAAAAAGTTGAAAGTGGTCCTGGGACATTAGAAGTTGGAAGTGGTCCAGGGACATAAGAAGTTGGAAGCCGTCCATGTGAGATCGATGTTCCTGTACTTATTTGGATAGATTGGTGTTTCTGTACTTATTTGGACAGTCCAGTAAATTGCAGCCCATAGTGATTGGGAGTGCTGTGCCCTGGGACATAAGGAACGTGAAATGGTCCATTTGATAAGGCTGCTCCTGGACATGAGGATGAAACTGACACAGTCTGTCATTGAACCGGGTGTGAAGAAGTGCGCATTCATTGAAAAACGCAGTGGCCAAACGGACCATTGGTCATCGGGCAGTGCAGGAGCTCTTCAGCCTGTGGTTACCAGTTTGGAAGTGATGACGTCTGCCATCTATCAGAGGGATTCGGCGAGGCTTCGAAACTTGGAGAGTTCCCCAGTGTTCTGGAGCGCCATAGTCCATAGTTGAAGATATGTATGACGAGGAGCGAGATGAGCGAGTGAAGGAGACGCTCGAGTAAAGGACCTTCTGGTAGGCAGGTATTGTGACGCTGTCACGTGCCGATATCCAGAAGAGGAAGTGTCATTGCAGAATGTGCTGCTCTGCTTTTCATGTTGAGGAAGGCAGTAGCGGCCACACAAAGGAACTGCCGCTCCGTCTTGGCTAGTGAGGCGTCAAGTAGCGGCCATCTATGAATGACCTTAGGGCTGCGGTGCAATCACTTTTGAGAGTGATCAGAGAGAGGCCCCTATGGAAGAGGAAACCTTGCCGTAGCACTGCAAGGATGAGGATACGGCATAACATTGTTAAGTACTGTGCATTATGTCTTGATAATTCAAGACCTTGCTAGAACAATTTGCTCTTATGGTTCAAGAGTTATATTGGGCATGCAGTTTTATATAATGCAGTTTGGTATGGGTGACTATGAACATGGACATAGAAGTTTATTGAAATGCATTGGTGCATGGGACAGGGTGAAAATAAGGGAGTGTGTTTGAAATGGTTAAGATGTGACATGTTGAAGTCTAACCATTTTGAGGCTTTGCAGGTAAATGGACTTTGAGCTGATGGTTACAATTGCCTATGCTTTGGGTTGTTGTCCTAAGAGTGGAGCATGTGAGGTGATGTGGCAAGGGTGTAGATGTGTAGCATGCATTAGTGTAATCTTTTGAAGGATTTTCAGGTGGAAAGTAATTTAACAACATGGACTTTGAGCCATTGAGCTCTCGTGTAGGCCATGGAGAAGGAATGTACTGTGCTTGAAATGAAGACACATTTTAAAATGTTGAAGGTTGCATAAGATGCGCATTGTATGCACTTAGTTCAAGAAGGATGGTAGTGAATAGCAGGCCCTATCTGTGTCACATGCATGGGAGACGCGTGCGCAAGCTTTACGTAGTTAGGGTGGATAGGTACGTAGTGAGTATCACGGTGCAGGTGAGGAGGGCTTGCGTGCAGGATGCATCTATTATTGTGGGTGTTAGGCACAGTTAGGAGGTAGCGCCTCCGTTATGGAGGCTAAGAGCTGCTGGGTGGTAGCGACTGTTATAGCAGATGTGAGGGATGTATGTGTGCTATGCATCACTGAGATTAGGGAGGTAGCGCCTCCGTTGAAGCTAACAGGAGGAAGTGTCTCCGTCTTGCTGTACTGTACAAGTATTGCTAGGTGGCAGGGCCTCGTATGGTAATTTTAGGTTTAAGTGTGGTTGGTACTACTGGGTTATGGAGGTAGCACCTCCGTAAAGGTAACAGGAGATAGCACCACCGTCTTGCGGTGCAAGTATTGCTAGGTGGTAGCGCCTACTATATTAGTTTTAGGTTTAATTGTGGTTGGCACTATTGGGTTATGGAGGTAGCGACACTGGGTATGTAACCAATGTGCGGTAGAGCTTTTTTAAGTGATATATATGAGTAAGGTAAGTGCTGGGGGAGGCGCCCTTGTCAGGAGTATGAGTGAGTGGTATGTGAGATGTGTACTAAGGAGAATGAGAGTTGTATGTTTGGTGAGTTCAGGAGTGGTAGAAGTGCACTGTAGTATAAGTCGACTCATATCTTGTTGTAAGGGACAGGTGGTTATGTTTAGATGAAGTAGAGGTACTGGTAGGGGACGCCCTCCAAATCATAATGTTGAAAGGGAAAGCAGCTGTCCAAGATGAAGAGTTGGCTGGTGAGTTTTTTTTGTGTTATTTGTTAATCCTGGCCATTGTGCTATGAGATCAGGGTTTCATTATGGGACTTGTTAGTACTGCTATTGAGATGAGTGTTTAGGTCAACGCAATGTTTTGGCGGTGGTCTTGGAGATGGATGGCCAGAATCTTCAAGTTTGTTGCAGGATCTATATACCTTGGTGTGGTTGGGTGTGCTCGATTGGCTTAGTCCATTTATGTATCAGTGCGTATGGTTATGATGCAAGTACAGTTGGTGATATTGCTTGGCAGTGGTTTTAGCGTTTTGAAGAGTCGTCTCTTTCTAGCCATGGTGATTTTGTTGTCATCCTGGCTGTCTAGCATTGCGCCAGGATGACAAGTTGTGCTTCAGGGTGGCAGCCCAGAGGCTCGCTTGTGGCGGAGGCGGGCAGAAGGATAAAAGTTATTTTTAGTGGATGTTTGGTCTGTAGGGGAGTCTTAGCCTTGGATCTGGGCTGGTGCGTGTCTAGAGTGTGAGTCTAGAATTTGTTCGTGGCAGAGACAGACGGAAGGTGATTTGCTTTATTATTGATGGTAATCTGGATAAGTGTAGGGGAAGTTTTGGGATTGCATGGCTGTAGGAGCATTTTGTGAAATATGACGGTGGATGTGTTGTGATGTGCCTGTATGCGAAGTGCTTGTCATTTGTGTAGGTGTTTTGGTAAGGAGGGAGATGTGTTGTGAAGTGCTTGTCTGAGTCTGCTGTAGCTGTCATGTGCTTGGTGATGTCATGTGAGTGTCAAGTGAAATGTTGATGGATGAGTGAGAGAATGCTGTGCTGAGTGGTCTGTTTGTGCTCAGTTGGTCCCTCCCTCCCTGGGTGATGGGTGCCTGTGTTTATGTCTTATACCTGATGGCTGAGTCTTGCAACATGTACATTAAGAACTGGAAGTAAACTTATAAAGAAGTAACTAAGCAAAAACAGACCTGAGAAAGCAGGCACCACCACAAAAGCTGCCATGGCAGATTTGTGTTTTGCCGATGGTACTGTGTTTATTGTGATATGATAGGTTATTTATAACGCACATAATACCCAGGAGTTTCTAAGCACGAACCCAGGGATCGAACCTGTGTTGCTCCTGCTGTCTTGTTGCCAAGGTGAGCACATTTCCCCTGAGCTATCCTCCTTGTACTTGTATTTTGTCGATTTGTAAAGAGCTTTAGCCAAAGCGCCGGCCAGACACAAAGCGGGGCAAATTATGAAATGAAGAAGAAAACACAAAATTGAGAATGAACAAGTACAAAAACCACATAAGAGAGGTGAGAAGATAAAGTTTGAGATGAGAGCAGATAAAATGAAGCGCGGGGGCGACAAGTGCACATCAAGGGGAAGAGAATTCCAGGGTTAGAGCGCAGATAAGAATAAGAACAGAAACGAGATTGTGCCCAGGGGGGCTTTTGGACAGACAGTAAAAATTGAATAAAAGAATGGAGAGACCTGGACGGAGCATGATGTCATGCCTGCGCCATGGGCGCATCCATTTACACTCAATTTGGACTATATGTTTATCATTTATTTACAACAGACTCTTGGATACATCTATATTTACATTGGGAACTTTATTTCCCATTCGCGAGACTTTGCTGCTTAATTATTATTTCCAACAAACTACGCATACCATAATGCACCTGGCTACAAGCATCGATTCCTGGCTGTTCCTATTGGTTATCAAAGGAACTACACCCCCCAGAAGCCCTGCAACCAATTAGCCTGCCTCTGTGCTGGGCTAGGCAGTATAAAGGCTGCTGCCTGCAGTGGCTCAGCCTCTTGCATCTGAGAGTCCTTCCTCCACCTTTTGCATCTTCCTACGGATCTTGTATGGTGCTTACCTTCACTCCTGCTTGGACCCTGCCTTGTTGCTTGCTCCACCCTGCTGCCTTCAGCCATAGCCTTCCAGGCTCCCTGCCTCACAGCCCTGCTCCTCTGGGCTCTCCACACTGCAGCTGATCACGCTCTGCTGCCTTCCAGGCTCCGCCCTTGCCCTGCCGGGCTCTCCACATTGCAGCCGATCACGCTCTGCTGCCTTCCAGCCTCCGCCCTTGCCCTGCCGGGCTCTCCACATTGCAGCCGATCACGCTCTGCTGCCTTCCAGCCTCCACCCTTGCCCTGCCGAGCTCTCCACATTGCAGCTGATCACGCTCTGCTGCCTTCCAGCCTCCGCCCTTGCCCTGCCGGGCTCTCCACATTGCAGCCGATCACGCTCTGCTGCCTTCCAGCCTCCGCCCTTGCCCTGCCGGGCTCTCCACATTGCAGCCGATCACGCTCTGCTGCCTTCCAGCCTCCGCCCTTGCCCTGTGGGCCCTCTACATTGCAGCTGATCACGCTCTGCTGCTTTCCAGCCTCAGCCCTTGTCCTCTGGGCTCCCTGCCCTGCAGCCTGCCTCACTCCGGCTGCCTTCAGCCCTTGTCTTCTGGGCCCCCTGCTCTGCAGCCTGCCTCACTCCGGCTGCCTTAGCCCTTGTCCTCTGGGGCTCCCTGCTCTGCAGCCTACCTCACTCTGACTACCTACAGCCCTAGTCCTCTGGGCCTTCCTACTTTGCAGCATATCACGCTCCGCTGCCTACTACCTACCTTTTCCGCTGGGTTCTCGGCCTAGCAGCCTCTACAGTCCTCTGCTACCTTCTACGTTCAGCGGCCCTGTCCCTCAGGGTTCACTCCTTACTGCCCGGCACTTACGGGATCCTTGCCGTGCAGTCTGCTTTACTCTGCTGCCCTAAGCCCTTTTCCTCTGGGCGTTCTACCTTACAGTCCTACTCCTGTGGGCTGACTCATTGCTTTCCTGCTCCTCTGAGCTCTCAACCTTGTTCTGTACTGTCCTCTGCTATCCTATCCTGTTACACGACTTTCCTTTCATTTCCTTCTGCTAGTTTGCTATCACCTCCTTTCCTGGATTTGTCTGTAGTATCTTCTCTTGTACTGTTTGTAGACCCTTTTGTACAGAGCTTGTCTGTTGGTTCCCATCAGTCAACCTCTGCCCCTTTCCTTGTCCTGTTTCTACATTACAGACACCCAGAGCTGCTGTTCCAAGTCATGAGCAAACAGCGTGGGCCTCTGTTATAGCAAACTGTGCAGAAGGCTAGAGTATTTCCAAGGTTCGTGGAATACTCTTTTCCTATATCTGCATACACCCCAAGAGGGTATTCATTCTGTATCTTTTCCCTTGCTACTCTTGCTTACTCTTCGTTCTCTTTCCTTTCCGCTGTGTGTGTTCTTATCTGTCGACTTTATTTGGCACAACCACCCAAACCCTTTCTGGGTGTCCTGTGCCACTCTTAATAGAGTGCCATTCCTGACACATGAAATGAGAGTAGGGAGGAAAGATGGGGTGGGGCTATCGTGCTGCGATGGTGGGAAACTGAAAGAGTGGACGATTATCAATAGTCGGTCAGGAGAGGGTGCGGAGCTATTAGGAAACCGCTTTCAAGGTTCTGTGCGTACCTCAACCCCCTTAATCAAATACCAACCACTCCATAGGCATAGTTATTCAACATACAATTAATCACACACCTCAAACGTTTCAAACAGTAAGCCTCAGAATATTATATAGGTCCCTCACAGATACATTTTCCCAAAGTTATTGTAATAAATTCTTCCACGTAGCTCAATCTGTTCTCCAAACGTACGCAATCACAGCAGCTCTGCCGAGGTTCTCTGTCCTCAAAATCTTGATTAAGGAAACATTTTACCAAAATATAGCACACACAAAAACTGTGCCACAGGAAATATGTAAGTGGCAATGCCACTATAAACTGCCAAATGTTTTAATGCATCCATACCATTCTCTCTGATTTGTTATGAATGTACATTTGAAACTAGCAACCACATCACCATCATTACCAGTATCCAGCAAAGCTACTCCGCACATCATTACCAGTCCACATTATGTTCAGGTATTTAATTACATCATACCCACTTAGCTGATCCTTACTCGTTTTACTTATGCACAGTTTGGCACATAATATGAACAAATCTAGCAAGCACACAGTGGTTAATTTTAGAATTGCAGAAGATGTATTTTATTTAGGGCACTTCTAGAGCTACAGAATCCATAGAACGAATACAAGTGGGCCAAACAATAGTTGATAGCTAGAAACAAACTCAGTGATTTTAGTGCATAAATGATTGGATGAGGAACTAAAAGAAAGAAGAAAAGAGGAGGGTCCTAGTTCCCTAATGGACTTCTTAGTGGTTATAGATAGATTGGGTTTGCATCCGTATATCATAGATACATCACCATCCAAAGATCTGGGAAATGAAAACTATAGCAGTGGGACACCGATAAGAAAATGATCTTCAGGGTACAAGCAATGTCTGAGCGAGCCACCAGCTCAACGACTTGCAAATGCAGTGCGGTGAAGCGTATCACCCTGTGGGCCCCAGTCAGAAAGGCTCTGACTCAACCGCAGAGAGTACCCCAGAAATGTCCAATTGGAAAAGATGCTATATGCAGCATAAGGGATACGCAGAGACTGGGCAGCGAGGAATAGTGGAAAGGTGAAACAAACTCTCCCGATCAAGGTGTAGCGGAGAACTGATTACAATGCATGGCAAACAGGAAAAGGGGAACACAGTTTATGGGTCCAGAAGGTCTCTTAGCTGTAGAGCGACACCTCTAAGTCTCCATCCTTAGGGTCGCTTGGCATGAAATCAGGACCCTGGAATCCCTGTGTAATGCTTGAATGTCTTCGAATGTGGGGTATATTGTACCAAGATGGTGTGATCAGTCCTTTGGTTAATTGTACTTGAATGCTCAGTCATGCGGGGGTTCAAAGGTCTTGCCATTTTACTGGAAGCCAGACGGGCATATGCGGATAGAAGCAACTCAGTCTGTAGTGCATGGCATGAGTTATTTAGCTGTAATCTCCAGGTGGTGTGATAAGAAATTAATGAATTGCTTGTGACCATATAATGTAAAGTTAGTCTTGTATAGGGTCTTTCTGCCAGTTGTGTTGGTCTTACTCTGTGTGGCTCTGTAAGAAACGATGAGGTGGGGTCGGGAGGCGGGGGGCGTCCCTAGCCTGATAGTGGGGGACAGATGCAAAAAGTGTGATGTTGGAGCGGTTACAGATGGTAAAATTCGGGCACTTATACGAACCTGTTCATTTGTGCATAAGAAATTAGCTTTTTTTATGTGTTTGTATGTGGGATCGACTCTGAGGTTGGGCCTACGCTAGTATGCACATACGTGTGGCGACGTCCAATACAGACCTATGTTGGATCCTTTTGAAAAATATGCCAATGTCATGAAACTGCTTTTTTTAAATATACGTGGTTGCTGTGTTAAACATTGTTACGTATAGGTACAAGCACCGGATTTTTCAGCAGTGTCAACGCTTTTGGGGGCTGGGCCTTAATCTACAACAGTTGCCTTTTCCTTTCTCACCTGGTCGGAACAAACGTTCTAGAATCTATTTTGCGTGTTAATGAGATCAGATCCAAATTCTGTTTCTCTGCCAGCTATGCATTTGACCCTAAGCATCTGGGAGTATGCCAGCTCTTATTTTGTTAACGTGGCTAGAGGCCAGCAATTATGTATTTTGTTCATCCAAGTGCTATATTAAGTGGGACAAATATTGACATCCAAAGCGCGTTGGTACTATAATTATGGTGAAAGGCGCTATATAACAAATAACAAAATGAATTAAACAAATTGTATTAGCGCTTAAATTCATGGTGACATGAAGGGGCGACGCAATCTCATTCAAGATGTCAGAGTATTCATATAAAAGACTCTTGTCTCCCTGTCCTGCCAGGAACACTTTGTCAGTATATTTGAACAATGCCTGTATATGGGCATAGTAAGAACTTTCATAAAGGCGAGCTTTCTCGGGGTCATTCATGAAGATGTGCATGAGGGGGGCACTCTAGGCCGCATTGCAAACCCTTGGAAAGAATGATTGTTTACAGGGATTTTAAGCATCCAACCACTATCGTTTATTCAAAGTCAGGGGTTCACAAGGATGACCCCACGCAGCCAGTGGAAAGCTTCCCAGCTTCTATTTCCAGCTCCTTGGGACTCTTTCTACATCACCCACTCTTACTTACCATGCCTTTATTTGCTATTTTGTCCAGCACTGTGTGAAGAGGAAAGTGCTTCAGAGCACTGCAGGCACAGGGGTTGGTGGGGGGATTGAGGGAGGGTGGTAGGGCTGCAGGAAGGCCTATAAGGTGAAGACAAGGGTATAGAAGACAAGGTAGGGAGTACACAGAGCAAACCCATGGGTTGTAGTCTTTAAGCTCCAAGTGCATGGAGTAAAAGTGCTGAAAGGTAGTCCAAGTGCTGATGTGAGGTCCACAGCAGTGGTGGTTTGTATGGCATCCACCTATGGCTACCTTATTTATTTAAATTTGTATAGAGCGCCACATGCCCATAGGCCTCAGAGCTCACAGTAACATAGAAGGAGAATAGGCCTTCTAGTCCCCAGATGAGCAGCAGGGGGTAGGCTGAGGATGTCAGGGCTGGACTGTTTCAGCATTACCCAGCATTACCCAGAGAAGGACATGGGAGTGTTTAATGGGGCTGCACTGCCTGGGGGATCTGGTTCAGATTGCAGTTCACTACGGCTTTTCCTAGGTTGCAGAGTGACTCAGTGATCCTGGGTAATGCAGGGAGGACCCAGCATTACCCAGAGAAGGACATGTGAGTGTTTAATGGGGCTGCAGTGCCTGGGGGATCTGGTACAGATTGCAGTTCACTACGGCTCTTCCTAGGTTGCAGAGTACTCAGGGATCCTGGGTAATGCAGGGAGGACCCAGCATTACCCAGAGAAGGACATGGGATTGATTAATGGGGCTGCACTGCCTGGGGGATCTGGTTCAGATTGCAGTTCACTACGGCTCTGCCTAGGTCGCAGAGTGACTCAGTGATCCTGGGTAATGCAGGGAGGACCCAGCATTTCCCAGAGAAGGACATGGGATTGATTAATGGGGCTGCACTGCCTGGGGGATCTGGTTCAGATTGCTGTTCACTACGGCTCTTCCTAGGTTGCAGAGTGACTCAGTGATCCTGGGTAATGCAGGGAGGACCCGGCATTTCCCAGAGAAGGACATGGGAGTGTTTGATGGGGCTGCACTGCCTGGGGGATCTGGTTCAGATTGCAGTTCACTACGGCTCTTCCTAGGTTGCAGAGTGACTCAGTGATCCTGGGTAATGCAGGGAGGACCCAGCATTTCCCAGAGAAGGACATGGGAGTGTTTGATGCGGCTGCACTGCCTGGGGGATATGGTTCAGATTGCAGTTCACTACGGCTCTTCCTAGGTTGCAGAGTGACTCAGTGATCCTGGGTAATGCAGGGAGGACCCAGCATTTCCCAGAGAAGGACATGGGAGTGTTTGATGGGGCTGCACTGCCTGGGGGACCTGGTTCAGATTGCAGTTCACTACGGCTCTGCCTAGGTCGCAGAGTGACTCGGTGATCCTGGTGGGACAGGGAGGGCAGATGGCTGAGGGCAACATTTCAGGGGGCCCGAGGTTACAGGCTCCTGAGAAGACAGGAGGGTAAGGGCTCAGTCAATGGCCTGGACAAGAGTGGAGGCGGGACCCTCAGGAGGGACAGGTGGGCTACTATGATGAAGGAGTTGGTGCCACTCGCCTTCATCATGGTACACCATCCTTAACAGGCTAGTCTTGGGGGCTTTCCCGATTCCACAGCGGCTGGTTTGGAGAGTCAAGGCATGTCTAAGGTATTCCATTGCTTAGGGTCTGCTGCGCCGAATCTGATAGCAGGAGTGCAGCAAATGGCCACGTGCAGGCGTTGAAAAGCCATGTAGGGGATCTGTGCTGACTCCTCAGAATCCTGCATGAGAGATGATGAGCGTGTGCTGTGTGGGGTCCAAGCGACACCTGCAACCACCTGTCTGCAAGGAAGAAGGAGAACCAGGCCAGTGCTTAGCCAGAGATGCCCGACTCCTGTTCAAGCCATGTGAAAGGTGGTGTGACATCATATGCAGCAGACAAGTCTAATAGGACCACTCAGAAGGAGGTTTTTTGTGCATATTTCTTATTATTTCCCAGTGATGTTCATTAGGGTGGTTTCTGTCCTACTGCTGACCTGAGAGTCTGGATTCGTTTTCATGGAGGAGGTTAGTTTCGTTGTACTTTAGTCATTGCAATTTTACCGCCTTCTCCATGCTTGTTTTATCGAATGGCAGGTCTGAGATAGAGCAGACGTTAGACTGGATTGACAGGTCAAAGTTTGACATTTTTAGCAAGGGGAACACCAGAGCCATCTTGAGTGGGGAAAGTCCCTACCTGCTGATAGTGAGGTGTTGCACAGAGTCACAAGTCGAGTTGCGAAGACTGTCAACTATTTCTTTAGGAATAGCTCAGAGCAGAGGTAGGGATCCAAGGATGGTACTTTCAGTTTGGAGGCAATTTCTACCGATGCTTCTTTGGAAGCCGGCGTGAACATTGAAAAGACGTATTTCACACTCTCTGTTGGGTGTATGGTGGACTGGACTTATTGGCTCGAGCTGACTATGTTCCTGGTGCTCTCCATCGCTCTCCACGTTTTCAGAGAAGAAGACGTCGAGGTGATCCGGTTTAGGCAGTTCAGGTGCAGTTTCTGTGCAGTTCGCATGGGGTTGATCATGACATGAAGGACATTGTAGAGTTCGAAGGATATGTTCACAGCGCATGTGTTACTGTCTTGACAGTGATTTTACTCTTTCATCCAGATCACTTTCTGATGTCCATATGCTTGGCTTTGACCGGTGATTGTGTCCTTCAAATCATTGCATTCGTTCCACGTTCTTTCAATGTTTATATCGGTCTCTTAATATTGACCATTTCGTCTATATTCGTACCAGGCGTTTTGCTAGGAGACCAGATGAGTGAGAGTATGATAGGAAGGGAACAGGTTTCATCTACTGTTTAGCTTAAACTAGTGCTCAGGACATAAGACTTATCTTTCTAATAATGCACATACAAATATTGATGCATTAAAGCATAACCCGATGAGAATCACAAAATGTCCTCCTGACTCTTTCTTGAGAAACACCATTGAAACTTTATTCCACAGATGCCCATGTTGTTCTTGTACTGCACCCCTCATGGACCTTATGAAGCATTTCATTTCAGAATAACATGAACGGCCTGCCCTGTATTTAATGGCAGGTTGATGTGTTTCTACCTTCACGTACTTCTTCTCCGTAACTGCTCATCGGGCATCATGGTACAGCTGGGACCTTTCCTTTTCACCCTTTCTCTCAATGTTGCATCTTCCTATGTCACGCGTGCCGGGTGACATAAGAGCAAATGAGCCCTGTGGTGGATTGTGGAGCAAAAGACACACCACCACAATGTCCTCGCCACACACCCATTAGTTTCCAGGTTCAGAGGGCAGAACAGGTGTAGTTTAGCACATATTCTCTGAGGATGTTTTCAGTTTCCTTGGACACCGTTGTACCCATTGCCTGTTTGTTAGAAAAGGTTTTCTGCATGAACATGGCTTCAAAACATGTATTGCCTTCTGCGTGGTCATTTCTGTTGCACCTTGCACTTGTCACCACTTAGAGAACAAGCCCCCCAACAGCACCACATTCCTGCCCCTGGTTCTGCTCTGTCTGTAATAGAACCCACGATATCTAGGGCCACTTATTCCCTCAGCAACAGCGGACTATCAAGGGGCTGCAAGGGGGCCATGCATGACGGCAGCACCTTTTCCTCTTTGCTGCATTGTGTGCAATCTCTAATCGTGCAAGCACTCTCTGCATCTAACCCTGACAGCCATGACTCTGCCCTCGCTATGCCCTTTCTTAATTCCAAAATATCTTTAATGGGGGAACTCAAGACATCTCACCTTCTCCCTGCCAGAGGCCCAATTCTACCCCTTTGGCACAACCATCTTACTTCAAGGCCAAGATCATATCTGTGCTTCCAAAGGGGGTTCCAACCACTATCTTACATACTCCTTTCCAATCAGACTTGACTTTGAGTGTCTTTCATTCAATGTCCTATTAGAACGAAAAGGGCTCCTGGTTACGGCCCTGCTCTAAACTGGGTGAACATTTTATAAAGACGAATGAGCAGGGTCACGGAACCCAATACATACACTTCTATTTGGTTTACACCACAAAAAGCAGTTGTATTTACTTTTTCAGACAATTTTACTATACAACATAAATTGCATCCAACTTAAAACATATTTTCAGGACACTCATTAAATCACAAAAGGTATGTCCATATGATAAATCAGTGCTCACCCAAGAGAAATACCTCGGATCGTATTACAAAAACATATACACACCCTTCAATCCTTGAGCGAAAACATGGGACAAATGTATAAAATTATTAAAGTGTGCTTGATCACACAATTCTTGACAGTGTGTACGTTAGTCACTGGTACCTAAAGTCAAAAAAGTCCAAACTGATGTTGTATAGTAAAATTGTCTGAAAAAGTAAAACAACTGGTTTTTGTGGTGTAAACCAAATAGAAGTGTATGTATTGGGTTCAGTGCCTCTGCTCATTCGTCTTTCATTCAATATCCTGCAATGATGTTTGTTGCAGCACATCCCTTGTAAATACTCCATCTAAATTGTGATGCAGTTGTGCCTCTTCAATTTCTCACACTCATTCTTCACGTTTCTAGTGCCCCCTAGATCAAACATCTGCAGTTACCAACAAATTGTGATCTTGCAGACGGGCCACCCAACCTTCTATGCACTTAGAAGTAATCTACAGGTTTCAAAGAAATAGATTTGAACAGTTTGGAGTTTGTTTTTACCATAACCTTTCCCCCAACAGGTAAGTGCAGAAGGTATTGACTCAACCTCTTGCTGAGTAGATATGTTATGTTCTGATCCTCTAAGTGTCCTAGGGGCTTAGGCTGTTGTCCTCTTCTCACCATTCTGTCCAGACAGATTCACTACTGTAGGAGTACAACACACTTTGCAACTGGTATCAAGGCCAGCCAACACGGGAGCTTTACTTTTGGAATCTATCACACCTTTGAATTCCTCCTCACGTTTGACTTTCCATAAAATGTAACATCTACTTAGTATTTATTTATTTTATTTTATAATATCTATTTCCCCAAAGTGCTCTGAAGGTTTAAAATAATAGTAGAGTTTAGAAGATGAACAGAAATCTACACGAGACAACACAATTAAGTTGGAGAGGGGCAAAAGAAAATGAGATTTAAGTAAGGTGTGAGGGGTGGCAAGAGGCTGGCAGGCCAGTAGAAAATAATGACCAGCATTCCAATTTAAGGGACCAAAAGAGAGGAAGAACAGGAAATAGACTGGTTGGGCACAAGCAGAGAGGAACAGTTAGTAGGAAGAGAGGTGATGATCGAAGCAAGGTATTGGGGGAGTAGAAAGAGACAAGTAAATAAGGATGGGAAGGAGCAAGACCGTGGATGCACTTAAACACAATGGAAGGATGGGTGGGGGGAGGGCAACATTGAATGGTTACAGAGTTGTCTCATGGTGGTTCTGATTGTAATTGCGCCAGAGCTCTTCAGTCTTTGCGCGAACCAGATGTGTGATATTCGGAGGGCGTAGATATCTATGCCTTATGCAGTGCACTGAGAGGGTCCAAAACAATTAAGCTCATTACCTGGAATGTGCCAGGTGTCAATAATCCTGCAAGTTTTTTTTTTATCGCAATAGACATGGAGTTGACATGCTCCTACTGTAGGAAATACATCTGACCAATAGTTCACATGCCAAAGTGTTGAGTGCATTTTTTAAAAATTTTATTTATTTGCATTTGTAAAGCGCACAACTGCCCTCGGGCATCGTGGCGCTGTAAGGAAGGCTTACTTGGTTACATAAGAGCTTGGGAAAAAACAGACTTAGTGACAATAAGTGCTGGCAAAGATATACAGTTTACCTGATCCAGTTGGAGGGGCAGCAGTAGCATACAATGCCTAGGGACAATGTAGGTGGCACAGACATGATGCAGAACCCCATCTTGAAGGGCAGCACCATAACATAGTGCAAAGTCATTTCCGGTTTAGTGGCACAGACATGATACACAACCCCATTTTAAGGAGTGGCAACATTATACAATGCAAAGTCATTATAGGTTAGGTGGCACAGGCATGATACACAACCCCATCTCAAAGGGTGGCAACATTATACAATGCAAAGTCATTATAGGTTAGGTGGCACAGGCATGATACACAACCCCATCTCAAAGGGTGGCAACATTATACAATGCAAAGTCGTTATAGTTTAGGTGGCACAGACATGATACACAACCCCATCTCAAAGGGTGGCAACATTATACAATGCAAGGTCATTATAATTCAGGTGGCACAGACATGATACACAACCCCATCACAACAGATGACCAGTGTGATGAGGTGGGGGGGCTCATTCGCACACACAGGTGACCAGTGGGGTGGGGAGGCTCATTCGCACACATAGGTGACCAGTGTGGTGGGGGTTCATTCACACACACAGGTGACCAGCAGGGTCGGCGGGCTCATTCGCACATACAGGCCACCAGTGGGGTTGGCAGGTTCTCATTTGCACACACAGGCCACCAGTGGGGTGGGGGGGCTCATTTACATAGATAGGCGAGGAGCGGGTGGGGGCTCATTCGCACACATAAAAAGGGCATGGGGCAGGTGGCATACCTTGGTGAACAGGGGTAGACAGGGCCTTAGTAGTGGGTCTTGTGAGGAGGGCCGGCCAAGCCTGCTGGCCTCCCCACTGGCCCAGATGATCAGGGCAGCAACCAATCCCAGGTCCACAGCAGCGCCCTGGGCATGGGTGGAGTGGAGATGATATGCTGGGTATTCCTCACATGCCAGAGAAGTGATGACATTGATTAGCAAACATGTGGAGTTTAAGCTTAGGGAAGCTGTTTCAGACACATAGGGGAGGTATGTTATGATGGTGGGGTGTGTGGGTGGGTTTCCCATGGTTATTTTGAATATTTATGCCCTGAATGTTGATGACACAGGGTTTTTCCAACTTTGGTTGACAAGTGTAAGATGTGCCTGGAGTCCGAAGTTATGTTAGGTGGGGAGTTCAATGTTGCCCTTTGTGAGCGCATGGACCGTTCCACTCAGCGGGGTGGAAGCAATCCTCACTTTAGGAAGGCCATCAGAGAGATGTCCCCTTTTCTGGGCATTTTGGATATTTGGAGGGCTCAACCTCCCAATGCACGGAATTGCACATTCTATTCTACAGCACACAACACACACTCGTCAATCGACTTCTGGCTGGGGTCAAGCAGTATATTAAATCAAGCAACCAGATGCGATATACTGCCTAGAACCCAGTCTGATCACAGACCAGTGCTGTTAGAGGTGGGTAATCAGAGCAAGACTCCCAGGGCGGCCATGTGGAGGTTCAAACCGGACTCCCTGCTTGACCTCATTTTTTAAATGGAAGTTTAGGACGCAATGGTACAGTACTTTGCTGTAAAGCAATCGTCGATGGATAAGTACACTGTCGTCTGGAAGACATTTAAGGCGTACATGCGTGGGGAATTTTAAAACTGATTCACAGAGAATTGAATGAATGCGAGGCCCGCTTGTTATCGCTCTGTGATAAGAAAGTACACAGCAATGCACCTGCTATGTATGTTGCTGGAGATTTAGTGCTGTCATGCTGAATTTAGCGCACTGCAGAGAGGGAAGCTAAACTGTGTGCCCTTAGACTATTGGCTAGACGGTATGGAGAATCTGATAGGCCGGGGAAGGTGTTGGCTCACTTGATTAAGCGCGTACAGGGCTCTGCAGACATTGCTTCACTGGCGGGCTCAGCAGGTGGGAATATATCTAGGGCGGCAGGCATTAACTCTGCTTTCCTGAATTATTACACAGCTTTGTATGCATCTAAACCTGAGAGTTCTACATCGCAATTAGCTGCCTATCTTAATACTGCCACGTTGATCTGGCCGAGGGACGAGCAAAGGGCACCCCTGAATGTCCCCACAACTGTGGGGGAGATCGTTGCTGCAATAAGGGATCTGCACCACCGAACTTGTGAATTTCACTGGTGCCCGGGAATGGGTAATTACCTGGTCATTACAGCCCTGCCGCACCTGGTATTTGCCCATTCCCGAGCGCCGGTAAAAAATGCTCCCCATTCCCATTTGAGCCCCATAGGGCTCAATGGTAATGGAGAGGCCGGATGCATCCGACATGCTCTGCTCGCGGGTGCCGGACTGCCCGCCAGGACCGACCTGGTGGGCAAAAAGGCACCCGTGAGAAGAACTCGTAGTTTGCCGGTCAGGTAACTATCATATCGGCAAGCTTACCGGTACCATAGTAACCGGACCGGCAAACTTGTTATAAGGGCCCATTAACAGTTTAACATGTTTTCTCACCCCCACTCGCTACCCCCATGACCTACCTCTACCAGTCCAACTCCGATACATCAAGATAATTCATTAAGGAATCTGTTGAGATTCTGGCTCCAGAGCTAGTGATGTATGAAACTGCACTGATTAGAGGCGAGCCCTCCCCCCTCTGCTAATGAGACTCGAATTATAGTGCTGCCGAAGCCCAATAAGGACCCTAAGGACCTAGATCCTATAGATCTCTGTCGATGCTGGACATGGCTAATAAATACTTTGCCAAAATCCTGCCTCGCAGAATTCTTCCTTTGCTCCTGACTACGATTATTGATGACCAGTCTGGCTTTGTACCTGGCCACCACACTCAACCTTAGAAAAGTATTTAGTATAATGATGATAATTGACCCTAAGATCCCTGCAGTTGCTGCTCTTCTAGACGCTGAAAAGGCATTCGACTCCCTTGAGTGGATGTATATGTTGACTGTGCTGTCTAGAATGGGAGTGGGTGAATACTGTATAAGATTAGTCTCAATATTATACTCCAAGCACTCTGCCAGAATGTATACCCATGGGGTTACCTCAGACGGGTTGTATGCAGGGATGCTCCTTTCCCTGATTTTATTTGTTCTAGCTGTTGAGCCCTTGGCTGCCGTACTCCGGGAGCATCATGCTGGGAGAGGGCTGCAGTTGTTTGATCAGGATGTAGTTTTGTCACTAGGCACCGATGATTTGGTGTTATTCATTAAGAATCCAGAGAGTAATCTTCAGCTGACTGTGGATGAGATCTCGCGGTTTGGACGGTTCTCTGGTTTACAAATTAATTGGAGAAAGTCTGAGCTCTTTCCATTGACGAAGATAACTCGGCCAGGGGGGTTCAGTAAGTAGTTCCATTGGTCCCCTCAGAAGGTTGGATACTTAGGTGTAAACGTAGTGCACACTGCTTCTCAAGTATAGGAGCTGAATTATGAACCGCTTCTTGGTGAGATACAGCACAAAGTTAAGTGGTGGGCGACCCTTCATATCTCCTTCTCGGCTAGGATTCCTCTCATTAAAATGGTCTTGTTGCCCAAGTGTCTGTATCTCTTTGCTAACGTATCTATTCAACTCACAAATACATTTTTGCGACAGTGCGATCAGATCTATAAGGCTTTATCTGGGATGGGGAAATAGCTTGCGTTAAGTGGCACACACTAACACTGCTATACAACTTAGGAGGACTGAATTTACCAACCTGGAGCTGCCTGCATTGGTAGTTCAGCTGCATCATGCAATATATTGGTTCAGAACCCTCCTACCCCACAGGGAATAGACATTTTGAAAATGTTGGCTTAACCTCTTCCCTTCCAAAATATCCTAATTTCTGATACTACATGCTGTGGTCTCTTGTTGGACCCTGTGGGTGGTACGGAGTGAGCGTCTCCGGTGTAGCACAGAAAACTTGCATTGTTCCCCCCTTAACACTGCACGCTTACCTGAGTAACACTGTTGACCTTCCCATCGAGAAGCCAAAGGGTTTTTGTAGAAGCTGCATAGGGAAGAATTCTTCACTTTTGAGGATGTGTTCCAGGAGGGGACGTTTTTCACCCTGGAGAGGTTCCAGGAATTGCTCTCCCCTTCCCTCCTTGTTGATTTGCTATATAGTCGAATAAAGGGGGAGGTGAAGACTAGAAGTCTCGATGTCTGAGTGTGCCAGTCGAGCCGAGAGCTAGCCCCTAGTTGAATTATATGATGACTACTGCCATAGCCATAAGGTCTATATCGATGTTGCATAACCTGACTGCCTTGCTGATAGCTTCCTTGAAGACTGGATCAGGCTGGGAACTTGCATTGGGCACTCCCATAGATGATAAAAACTGGAGTAAGATCTGCTGGCAATCCAGATACATCTCCCTGAATTACAAGCATCGGGCGTTGCAGTACCGGTATTTGCATCAGACATATTACACTCCACTTACCGTCCAGAAATGTGACCGTACGGCGACGGGCACGTGCCCTAAATGCAAGCAAATGGGTGCATAGTTTTTCCATATGACCTGGTCATGTTCGAGGATTGCAGAATTTTGGTCCGTAGTTACCGAAACGGTGGCCTGTATTCCGGATACTAAAGCGATTGATTGTCTGCTAATTTGGTGGTTGGGCCTCCCACTCCGGTTGCCAAAAATATTGGGCAGATTTGTGACTCTGGCATTACTCCTGGCTCAGAAATGTATCACACTAAAGTGGATGGATAAGACCACACCGTCCAAAGGGATGTATACGAACTGACCTAATGACAATTGATTGCAGGAGAATGGATCACAGGAGAATTTATCTAATTTAAAAGGTCAACTAGAACTTATATACGGGGGAAACCCCCCAAACCCACCCCACACATATATAAAAGAACAAAAATAAAGGTAAAGGCCAATTGTGAGAAGGTCAATTAGGACCACTATTATTAGGTCAATTAGGACAAAAGGTCAATTTGAAAAGGTCAATTTGGGTAATACCGTGCAAAGATCAATGGTTTAGTGAGCTGTCAAAAGCGAATTAATGTGAAGAGATCTATCGAGGTATGGTGCATCCGTCGGCCAGACCAAGGGACATTTGGAGCCATTTCAGATATTACTTGCTGAATAGGGGTGGCAGAAGAGCCCTAGGGAGATGCAGTGTTGTGTGGGGGCAGCTGTAACAGTTTGTGATGGTGTGAGATCTAGGATATGGGAATTCATTCAAGCTTGAAAATGGAGAGCAAGTCACCCGGCGACATGCGAAGCTTGTCTGCGAAAGAAGGGAAGGAAATAAATATTTGGGAATCGTCAGCATAGAAGTGACAATTTAAACCAAAATGTAGAATGATAGATGAGAGAGAAGTGGTACGAATGGAAAATAGTAAATGGCCAGGGACTGAGCCTTGGGTGCCACCAAAACCTAAAGGAGGAAAGCGTGGGGAGACACCAGCCCTGGCCACCAAATGGGAACATTTGGAAAGACAGGAGAAAAACCCAAAATAAGCCGAGATGAAAAGGCCAAGAGAGGAACGAATGCAGCAGAGAACGATTTGATCTATTTTATTTATTTCCTGTATTTATTGAGTGTGGACCTAGCTTCGAGAAGCAGTGGAGCACTCTACAGCAGGGGGGTTATAGAAATATAGGTAAAGGGGCACAAGTTGGACCAAGGCTGTTTTACATTGCAGTTAAGCAACAGAAGAAGCGATTAGGGGTGAGGATATGATATGATAGGTTATTTATAATGCGTTAATACCCAGAGGTTTCTAAGCGCGGACCCGGGGATCGAACCTGTGGTACTCTGTGTCGTCTTGCTTCCATGGCGAGCACGTTG
Source organism: Ambystoma mexicanum (assembly GCF_040938575.1). Lineage (NCBI taxonomy): Eukaryota > Metazoa > Chordata > Amphibia > Caudata > Ambystomatidae > Ambystoma > Ambystoma mexicanum. Next base: position 1,097,597,392 of record NC_090929.1, read on the forward strand.
CCCCAGAGCTATCCTCCCAAGAAACGAGGAGTGAGTCATGGTGTCGAAAGCTGCAGATAATTGCAAGAGAATGAGCACAGAGGATTACTTAGAGTGAGGAGCTGAAGTGAGAAAGATTGTAACGTATTAGAGAGCTGTTTTAGTAGATTGGACAGGGTGAAAACCATGTTGAAATAGAGGCATTTAACATTCACTTACAATTCTCCAAATCTGCCTTGGAAACGTAACCCAGTTACAACACTTTGGGACATATCATCCCGACCCTTTGTAGGACTTTGGACCAGCAAACCGGACTGAAATGAACCCATGCTATCATAAAACCTTCTTCCCACGCTGCATCGCTTCCCCCTGTGTTTGTAGCACCTGTTTCCTGGGTTACCATCTCTTATCTTCCCCTCGCTCCTTTTCTTGCCTACATCAGACTAAGGGGCGTGTCATCGCTGTGGGAGTCAAAGTGCATCACTCTGTGGAGCAGCCTATGTGCTGTGAAACTACTACAGTGGTGATTTGCTGCCGTACGAAAGCATATTCCCATAACATAGTACCAAACACAATAGGGAGTCAGAGTGAAAGGTAGAGAGGTAGCTGGGAGCAGGCAGCAAGACATTGGCAAGGGAAAATATGACAATAGTTTGAGTGAATGTGTGTATGTTTGAAGTGTCGCACTTTAGTGGTGTGTGCAATGTATCTGTAGTGTATCCTTGACTGTAGTGTGTGTGCCTGTGCAGTGCATGCCATGCTGGTGTGTGTGTAGCATGTGTGTCATTCTGAAGTGTGTGGTTTCTAAATGCAGTTACTTTTGTGTCGTGATTTAAGTTTTTGGCACAAGATTATAGGAAGGTAGAGCTTTCACCTTTTTTGTGGGCATTGCCTTGTTTTGTTGAAAGCACAGGAAGCCTTGTGCCGGCTCTCCTGTCCGAGAGCCAACTGAGTGCATTGATAATACTGGGGTTATTGTGTACTGTGCAGGAGCTGTAGACATGTCACTGTCTGGCAGAAAGGTGCAACTGAACATTACCCAGAGATCAGTTTCTGAGAGAGACGTTAATCCTCATCAACATCCTCCAGGAACGAAATCCGCCTCAAACCACTGACGGAACCAGGGAGCGGAAGGAGAGGGTGAAATTGGATGACACCCAACTCTTTTCGCTTTCAAGGTAGCAAAAGTACGGAGGATGTGGCAAGGTGCACCAGGAAACAGAGGTAGGTCGGATAAAGGATAATCGCTGTGCGACAGACTCGGGCGCGGCTTTACCAACCGTTCAGAGGCACCGGCCAGTTGGCAAATTACTCGGTTGGATAGTTCACCTCGGTGTGAGCGATGAACAAGAAGAGTAGATGTGGGAGAATAGCCCACGTGGGTAGGCATCCTCCGGCTCTACAAATGTGTTGGCCTACGACTCCCATAACTCCTCAACATTGACGTTCTGGGTAACGCTGATGTGAGTTTTAGGCCAAAACATTTAGAGATCCGGAGGTTGCCAACTCTAACCTAGGTGATTAACCGGCCCTAGGGGAACTCTTGCAAAATGTATGAGCCAATTGCAAGTAAAGGCACACGAAAAGTCTGATGGAAGTCCCCTGCACTTACCCAAAGCAAGCAACTGCCTAACTCCAGCCTCAACCTCTTCAACATTGCTGGAAAATGTAAACTTCACAATTGCAAAATGCTTAAGAAAATGTATAAAAGGAAGGAGTATTTATAAAATAAGAACTACAACAAGGTGTGAGAGAAAAATACATTTAAAATAAACCCAAGGAGTGTATGAACTAGTCAATTTGAAGCACGAGATTATGGGTCTCATTTAAGCCACTATCTAGTTCTACGTGAGGTGTCCTTCTGGTATTACCCAAATTGACCAATCACAATTGATCTTTTGACACAATTAACTGAATTTCAGTGGTCCTAATTGACCTTCTGTACAATTGACCGTTTAGTTATTATTATATATATAGTGGGTTGGTTTGGGCTTATAATAATTTAAGGGGATTGGGTGGGATATTCGGGGGGGGTTTGGATTGGGCGCGGGGCTTCTGGGGGTACCCCCGCATATTACACAGCCACGCTAGTGGCTGTGTTGTTATGGTTAAATTGCTGTTTCCATAGGAAGAGCTCTTTTTGGGTGGCTTATAACTTCGCTCTCCCTGGACGAATCCTCACCAAACTTTGCAAAAAAAGTATATTGGTCACATTTGTTTGCAGCAAAGTTTGGTGAGGTTTGGTCCAGGGGGGGGCAAAGTTATAAGGGCAGTCCCAAAACGTCTTTTTTTCCCATAGACTGAATGGGGAAAAAACTTTGCTCATGCCTACAGCCCAAACCGCTGGACGGATTTTCACCAAATTTGGACCAGGACTAGCGGCTTGGTCCCGAAAGCGTGCTTTTGCAAATTTGGAGAAAATCCGTCTAGTAGTTTTTTTATAAAATTAGCAAAAAATAGGTCAACAAAAATTAGTGATATCTATGTTCAGTCCGCGGACACACTTCCCTGTTCGCTCCGCGGACAGTGTCCTGATTGGCCAACCGGCTTGCATCATGTCTGCGGACATACAACGTGTTCGTTGATTGGACAGCGAAGAGTGTGAAGCATATCACATTTTCGTGAACGCACGACATCTTGAATTTGCGGATGTCCGCGGACACCGCAGTGAAACTTGGTGGAGAAATGCTATTTAGTAGAGTGTGTTGGTGTGTAAGACTGTTTTGGGAGGGTGGGGGAGTAAGAGATGGGTTAAATGTTGTATTTATTTAGGTGGTAGATCTCCTTGTTGTGTTTGATTTGTCCGCGGACAACATGGATGTCCTGAAATTTTCTAAATAAATGAAATGGGGGTGTTCTGAGGACAGTACGTCCCTACGTATGGTTCGTAGGCAAGTTGAAACTGTTCTAAGAACACACACGGTGTACTGATATGTTCGAAAATAAACAAAATGGGTGTGTTTTGTGGACGGTATGTCTGTCCGTACTGTTCGCAAGCAAGTTGAAACTGTTCTAAGAACACATGAAGTGTATCGGGATGTTAGTTAATAAACAAAATGGGGGTGTCCTGAGGATGGTATGACTGTCCGTACTGTTCGCATGCATGTTGAAACTGTTCTAACAACACATGAAGTGTCCTGGGATGTTCGTCAATAAACAAAATGGGAGTGTTCTGAGGACGGTATGTCTGTTTGGTTCGCTGGCAAGTTGAAATTGTTCTAATAACAGATGATGTGTCCTAGGATGTTCGTAAATAAATAAAATGGGGGTGTCCTGAGGATGGTATGCCTGTTTGTTTTGTTCGCAGGCTAGTTGAAACTGTTCTAAGAATACATCATGTATCCTGGGATGTTCGTCAATAAACAAATTGGGGGTGTCCTGAGGACGGTGGATGTTCATCAATAAACAAAATGGGGGTGTCCTGAGGACAGTATGACTTTCGTACTGTTCGCAATCAAGTTGAAACTGTTCTAAGAACACATGAAGTGTCCTGAGATGTTCATCAATAAACAAAATGGGAGTGTTCTGAGGACGCTACATCTGTCCGTATTGTTCGCAAGCAAGCTGAAACTGTTCTAAGAACACTCGCGGTGTCCTGAAATGTTCGTAAATAAAGGAAATGGGACTGTCCTGAGGACGCGGTCCATATTGTTCGCTGGCAAGTTGAAATTGTTCTAATAACAGATGATGTGTCCTAGGATGTTAGTAAATAAATAAAATGGGGGTGTCCTGAGGACGGTGGATGTTCGTCAATAAACAAAATGGGGGTGTCCTGAGGACGGTATGACTGTTCGTGCTGTTCGCAAGCAAGTTGAAACTGTTCTAAGAACACATGAAGTGTCCTGGGATGTTCGCAAGCATGTTGAAACTGTTCTAAGAACACATGAAGTGTCCTGGGATGTTCGTCAATAAACAAAATGGGAGTGTTCTCAGGACGGTACATCTGTCCGTATTGTTCGCAATCAAGCTGAAACTGTCCTAAGAACACTTGCAGTGTCCTGAAATGTTTGTAAATAAACGAAATGGGAGTGTCCTGAGGACGCTGTCCATATTGTTCGCTGGCAAGTTGAATCTGTTCTAAGAACACTCATCATGTCCGCGGACATTAAAAGTGCCCATATGGCATAGTCAAAATGTTTGACTCTATGGGTGTGATATGCTGCGGTGGTTGTGGCCAGGGCATAGAGTCTTGGGAGCATGGCCATATGGCCATGCTCCCAAGACTCTATACCCTGGCCACAACTGGCCATGCTCCCAAGACTCTATGCCCTGGCCACAACCACCGCAGCATATTTCACCCATAGTGACTCATAATTTAGGGATCCAAGAACAAATTTATAAGCAACAAAGTTGTAAGCCACTATGGGTGTGATATGCTGTGGTGGTTGTGGGCAGGGCCTATAGTCTTGGGTGCATGGACAAGACTAAATTTATAAGCACCGAAGTTATAAGTCAACATGGGTGTGATTTGCTGCGATGGTTGTACTTATTATAATATAATTACTGTTTGGTTTAGTAACTGGAGTACATGTATTTCTTGTGCATTTCTGTGATAAAAGAAAAGATCATGTTAGTATTGGTATTTTGTAATGACTTATAACATTGAATAATCAACATTTTTTTTTTACCATCATATTTAGTAGATTACAAACCAGTGTACTGTGCAATTTTCTCAGTTTCTGTGTTTGTTGCTAAAATCATTAGGTCTGTGGGAGAAAAAAAAATCCAAGTTGGATTAAAAAAAACCTTTTTTTGTTATGCTACAGTCTATTTGTTTGTTTGTTTTCAGTGTTCACATGTTGTTTCTGGCTAATGCTCTAAGTATTGGCTTGTTGCAGATTTTTGGAGCAGTTAGATACCTGTTGACATATTGTAACTGTCTATTTTTTGTTATAATGAAGCAGTATTCATTTATGTGTTTAATTGTTGTATAATCTTGGGGCAGTTAGATACCTTTTGGCATATTCTAACTGTTTACAGTTTTTTTTATAATGAAGTGGTATTGATTTATCTGTTTGGTTATTGTAAAATCTTGGGGCAGTTAGATACCAGTTGGCGTATTCTAACTATCTATTTTTTTTATATAATTTAGTAGTATTCATTTATCTGTTTAGTTGTTGTAGAATCTTGGGGCAGTTAGATACCTGTTGGCATATTCGAACAGTTAATAGTTTTTTAATAGAATAGAAGGTTTAAGTATAGTTTAGTTAATAAATTTTGGTTTTAAGAAGATGAAATAAGCGTTTGTAAGATTTGCTGGTAATCTCTGCTTTAGAGTAATGGTACTATCATTACATTTGAACCATCCACAATTCTTTTTTATAAATGCAGTGTAGTGACCTGAATTGGTTGTGGCTCCTGCGTGGTAGATTATACCTATTGTTGTGAAGGTTGTCTTACCAAGTGATACTTGACCATGTGTGAATCCAGTCAGCTTGCAGTTGTTTTTGGTACCATCTGCATTGTAACGTAAAAGCATTAGTATTACGTATTTACCATGTGTTTGTATTAGTAAGGTGGAACGATTATCCGAATTGCAGGTAGAACATAATCTACCATGGTTTGCATTTTGTACAAGTTGCTGAAATGGAATGGATTCACAATTAGGTATTGATATATATACGAAGCGTTCATTTGGGGATTTGTTCTTATGTCACATTGTTGCAGAGAGTGCATGTATGTTTCCACATGTATGAAATCTGGAAGATTTCATTTATAGGTATGTTTTTGTTTTCCAGTACTTGTAGTAAGTACATTAGAAATTCTTGTGGACCTTCCTGTGAGTTTATAGTGAATTTCACCATTCCAGCACAGTAGTCCAATTGTTGTCTTATTCCATAAACACTATGGGGGTCATTCCGAGTTAGGAGTTAAGGGGAAAACGATGCCGGAAAAGGATTACCGTCATAATTTCCCGTTACGGACTATTCTGCCCTACCAGACCGTTATTTACGGCGCCGTAAAGTACGAGGTTGTAAATAGCGGTCTAGTGGCGCGCGCCCGACACTCCATGCCGAAATTAGCAGCATGGCGTAAATCGGAGCTGATCCCAAGTAATGCGGACATGCAAAAAACGGCCTCCACAAGGTCGCAAAGTACCTTACCGGCATGGAGTAAATAACGACATCGCCGAGAAGGTGTTAAGAACCATGAGCAGTGTTTCCAAGAGGCACAGGTGCACTCAATCAGCACAGGTGGAGGCAATGGAGTCTGGCACAGCACAAAAAGAGCACACCTACACACCACACCCCCTCCCACGGCAAGATGATACCAATTGTAGCAGCATTCCTGGAGCTGGAGGCCCTGCTTGCAAGGCAGCAACTACAACAACAGCAACAACAACAACCACAGCCCCCACCACAGAGGATACACAGGAGGAGAAGGAGGGTGAGACAGGCCCAGCATGCCCTACCGGTGCAGCCACCATTACCACGCCGCCAGCCCCCAATCCCCCGCATCAGAGCCACCCCCTTCAACCTCACACCAGAGCAGATCCACACCCTGTACCGGCTTGACTGGGACACCATTACCACCATAGTGGACCTGATACATGACGATATAGTGAGCCTCATAGAAATCAGCACTGCCATCCCCCCTCTACTGAAGGTAGTGTCTGTGCTCCACTTCCTTGTCACAGGCACCTACCAGCATACAGTCGGACACATGCATGGCATTTCACAGCCCATATTTTCCCAGATACTCAACCAAGTGCTGGATGCCCTCCTCAACCACACAAGGGACTACATATCCCTACCCCGGACTCCCCAGGAGATATATGATACAAAAGTTGCCTTCCATGCACTGACAGGCATGCCAAATTGCATAGGTCCCCTCGACTGCACCCACGTTGAATTGGTGGTCCCGCATGCCATGGAGGTGCCGTATTGCAACCGCAAGCAATACCACTCCATCAACGTCCAGATGGTGTGTAATGCCAGTAAAGCCATCACACATTACAATGCCCGATACACCGGATCAACTCATGACTCCTTGGTCCTGCGGAACTCCACACTACCACGCTACATGGAGCGACATGCCGGACGACGTGCCTGGCTGCTTGGTGAGTAACCTGAATGGGCCATGGCAGTGCATTGGGGCTGTGAGTATGTTGGCTGCCTACTTCACCTGGGTGGGAAAGAGGGGGGGATGCCTACTTCACCTGGGTGGGAAAGGGGGGGATGCCTACTTCACCTGGGTGGGAAAGGGGGGGGGAGATGCCTACTTCACCTGGGTGGGAAAGGGGGGGATGCCTACTTCACCTGGGTGGGAAAGGGGCGGGGGAGATGCCTACTTCACCTGGGTGGGAAAAGGGGGGAGATGCCTACTTCACCTGGGTGGGAAAGGGGGGGAGGGGAGATGCCTACTTCACCTGGCTGGGAAAGGGGGGGAGATGCCTACTTCACCTGAGTCGGAAAGGGGGGGGATGCCTACTTCATCTGGGTGGGAAAGGGGGAGGGTGAGATGCCTACTTCACCTGGGTGAGAAATGGGGGTGATGCCTACTTCACCTGGCTGGGAAAGGGGGGGATGCCTACTTCACCTGGGTGGGAAAGGGGGGGGAGATGCCTACTTCACCTGGGTGGGAAAGGGGGGGGATGCCTACTTCACCTGTGTGGGAATGTTCACGCCAGTGCACGATGTGCACCTCACAGAACACTGTGCCCCAAGGCAAGTGACATGGCACATGACTACCTAACCACACAGTGATGATTTAGAGCCGACACCTAACACAGCATGACTAACAGGAAACCTGCCCAAATACCAAAACACATGCACCACTCATCTGCAGCCCTTACACACCGTAAGGGCATCCTGCACCATGCAGTGCAATAGCGCCATGTCGCAGACTCCTGCATCTCACCACACAGGACAGTCATCCCTGGGAGTGCATAGAAGTGAGTCCAACAGGGATCCCACAGCGTGTGACTGGTCCTGCACACCCATAGGATTGCTGCAAGTCACCATGGCACAGATCAGTGCAGAATGATGAGTATGCTACTAACTACAGGCAACCCCACCCCTGTCACCAAAACTTGCACAACACATCAATGAATGTAGTCCAACACTGCTGCATGCATATACGATGCACATGCAACAAGACGTGAGTTCACACCATAACCCATCATGAAGAAGCTACCCCCTCCATCATTCCATTGCACAGGACACATAGCCGGGCCAGTAATGGGGTGAATGCATCCTGGGACATGTGTGTTTGGCCAGTAATCACCTGCTGCCATGTAAGACTAGTACGGTTCTCCACCATGAATTTACAAACACTTACCTTCATTCCACTCTTATGCAGGTGATGCTGGCTACCCTTTGAAGCCGTGGCTCATGACCCCGGTCCGCAAACCACAGGACAGGCACGAGGAGGACTACAATAGATCCCATACCCGTACACGGGTGGTGATAGAGCAGACCTTCGGCCTGTTGAAGGCACGATTTTGTTGCCTCAGCTGGTCGGGTGGGGCACTCATCTACAGCCACGAGAAGGTGTCCAAGATCACCATGTCATGTGTAATGCTGCACAACATGTGCATCCGTCGGAACGTGCCATTGCCCCCTGACGTGGAACTGCTACCACCAGATGATGATGAGGGGGAGGATAAAGGAATGGCAGGACAGCATCACGGTGCCGATGCACAGGAGGGACGTGCCGTGCTACCACCAGATGATGATGAGGGGGAGGATAAAGGAATGGCAGGACAGCATCACGGTGCCGATGCACAGGAGGGACGTGCCGTGCGGCAATCATTGATCGGACAATATTTCTGACTCACTAGTCAGCTGAGGGTGTGAGGATGACAGGACATCAGACACTGGGTGTGAGGATACATGTACAACATGCACTGTGGACATTAAAAGACACATGCACAATGATCAATGTCCACTCTGTTTTTTTTGGATGATCAACCGGTGTATTGAATGATAAAGTTCTAACGTGTACAACAAAACCTACACCACCACCCCCTTCCCCCTCCCCCCCAACTCCCACACACACCCCCCTCCCCCTCCCTCCCAACTCCCACACACACCCTCACCCCCCCCCCCACAACTCCCACACACACCCTCACCCCCTCCACCTCCCCCACAACTCCCACACACACCCTCACCCCCTCCACCTCCCCCACAACTCCCACACACACCCTCACCCCCTCCACCTCCCCCCACAACAACCCCGCAATAGTTCAATTTGGGCAACATAGGCCACATGTGTGTGCCGGGATGGTCAATGTGCACTCCCAGAGCCAGGGGGATCCATGTCGTGGCGGCGCAATGTACGCAGTGAACGACGGACCGGGCTGGTCTGGGTGGAGGAGCTTTGTGAAGGTGGCTCCTCCCGCTGTGGCTGTGGTGTGGGGTGTGCTGCTTCCAGGGCATCTGCGATCCGGCCAAGGACGTCGCAGAGCCGGTTTGTGTTCGCTGTGATCACCTCACCCAGAGCCTGAAGGTCATTGCGCCACTCCACCCTTGATTCGCGATTGTCCCTGATGAACTCCTCAATGAGGCATGTGAGATGCTGGGAGCGCACTACATCCATGGCCGATGTGGCCGATGTGCTTGGCAGGCTTGGTATTGGGCCTGCAGGCCTTCGCAGAGATTCTGCAGGGGAAGTAGATACAGGACAGGCAGGTTGTACTCCTTGCCCTGTGAGCCCTGGGGTTTCACTCTCCCCGGAGTTGCTGTGTGCCACCTGGCTGTATGATGGTGTGTCAGGGGTATGGCCAATGTCAATGGTGTCCTCCACGTTGGCTCCTGATATTGATGGGGGGCTGTCTGGCACATCGAGGAGGCACATGGCTGCATTCTCACCAGCCACACTGGACTCCTCAGAGTGCAGCGTGGGACATGTGTCCAGCGGCACTGCAGGCATGGGTAGGAGTGCGGGTGGGGGTTGTGCACCCTCCATGGGGGTTGCTGGAGCAGGTGGTGGTGCGTGTGTTGTCTTCCTGCTTGCAGGTATGCGGCGCCCCCTGACTCTGCCCCTGGTGGTACTGGCCCAGGTGCTTTCCTGGTCCTCGCTGTCATGCTCGCTGCCTGTGGGGGGGGGGGGAAGAGAGAGACGGCATGAGCAATAATTTGGGGCTCAGCATTTCTACATGCCTATGGTATCACAATGGGATTGCAGCGGTTTGTTGACATTTGGGTGGTGAGTGGGACAGTGATCTGGGCTTGGATGGTCAATGCATGCAGATGTCTGGGTCACTCATGTTGGCGGAGTACTGTGATGACTCACATTCACAATGTTTACAATCACTGCCCCGTGTGCCTCACAGATTCGGCCTCTTTGTGTGGTATGGGCCATATGGGTTACAGCCTTGCACCTGACATCGGCCTGGGTCCCACTTGTTACAGCATGATTTCATTGGGGGGTGGGGGTTGCCCAACCATGACGTGACACCTTGCCCAGCCCTTGGCAGTGACTTACGTTAGGAATGCATGTTCTGTCTTGACTCATGACACTCACCTCCATCAGCGGATGACGCTGCACCGCACTCCATTTCTCCAACACCTTCTATGGCTTCTGTGTCCATCATGGCCGCACATGTTTCCTCCCACGGCATCATTTTGATGGGGGTACCTGGCCCTCCTCCTGTCTCCAGAGCCTGACTTCGGTTTGCCGAGAGGATGGCCCGCACCCTGAGACGGAGGTCATCCCAACGTTTCCTGCAGTCCTTGGTGGTGCGGGGGGTGTTTCCCACGGCACTCACCCTCTGTGCCACCAAGGCCCAGATCTCTTTCTTCCTGACGACGGTGGGCCTCCGCATACCACTGCTGAATACAGTGTCTGCATGTTCGTGCAGAGTGTCGACCAGTACCTGGAGCTCATCCTGGGTAAAGCGCTCCTTTCTTATGCATGCAGTACCCTTTTTTAATGCTTTGGGCATGATTCTGGTCTCCAAAGCCTATTTCTCTGATCACTGTATGGCTAGGGGTCCTGTATGGAGAGGATGGCAATGGATTGTGATTTTAAAGATGGCCGCCGTGCTCCTTCCCGTTCCTGTACGATGACATTTTTTCCGGTTCCGTTTTTTAATGGCGACCGTAAATAGCAGTGACCGCTATTTACGGTTACCGCTAAGTTCTCTATGTCGGTAGTGTTATGTATGGTGCACATGTTGCCGGTAAGGGCTTTTGGGGCCCTTTTACGTCATGGCGCTGAGGTGCGTTACCGGCATGGCGCAAAGCGCGTGCACGCGGAGTCGGAATAGGTTGATTTTTACGGTCTTGTGCCAGCACGGAAACGCTCTTTACGCCATGCCGGTAATCGCCTGTACTTACCGCCCTACTCGGAATGAGGGCCTATATGTGGTATTAGGATTGTTTGTTGCATTTCTATGAAGTACCAACATTTGCACACACAATTGGTCTGTACTCTGTAAGTATATGTTGTCAACAATTGGTGGTAATTGAAATAGAATATTCATTGCTACATTTGCGTAGCAACTTACACCAATTATATTTGAGAGTTTAAATGGACCAGGTAATTCTGTATCTGAGTGATTTTTTATGAGTTTGTCTTCCTTCTTTGACGAAGTACCTGGTTTATTTTCCCTAATTGGTTCTTTTTTGCTTGTGGTAGTTGATGAAGTATTCGTTTCTTTTACTCTTTTTGGAGGATTTGCAGTGATATTCTGTTGTATTTCTGTTTGATTTAGTTTTCTTTTACAACATTTTACTTTTTGTGGAACAGGATATGTTTTTAGATGGGGTGTATAGTGAACAAAGTCTATTGTATTCTAAAATGAAAGGAATATCAGCGTTTACTTACTTGCATCAAAGTTGATTAGAAATAGACCGTCAAGTGTATGTAAGCGTGATAGTGCTACGTAGCTCATGCCTTCTTTAAAGACTGTGTTACCAATGTCTATTAATGCTTTGTCTAGGGTAAGACCTTGTGATTTATGAATGGTGACTGCGTATGCAAGAGTTAGAGAAAATTGTTCTCTGCGTACATACATGTCTTTGAAGAGAAGGAATCGAGCTGTTGAGCGTCCTATCCTTTTTACTTCTGAAAGTTTGTCAAAGAGAATATTGACAAATTGAATGTTGTTGTCATGTGGGTATGTTTGAAAGCCAACAACTGTACCCAGTGCTCCATTAACTAGTCCTTGGTCCACGTCAAGGTTACGTTTAAGCATTACCCTGCAATTTAAGGATAATTTTAATATTTTTTCCGATCCAGCTGTGTTGGAGATTGAATTTTCTAAACTATTTAGTCTTGTTGTGGCTTGTTCACACATGGGTAGTGTCATACCTTGTACGTCTAGTTTGTCTGTGGCGCTAATTTCCAATATTGGTTGCATTTCTTTTTTTAACATTGTTTCATTGAATTTGAAACAGCTTGCAAGAGTTGGCATTAAGGCCATACAATTGACATTTTTGTGGGCTAATTGTTCCATAACATCTGTAGCACATGCATTATCGCCATAAAGTGAATGAATGTGCCGGGTTTTCATTATTGATTGTGCTTCTTGAGATAGTATACCAACTCTAATACTTTTTAAGATGTTGGCATAAGTGAGATCTGCAGATTGCCGCATGTTTTCTGTTAATTCTCTGTATTGGTAATGTTGCCAAAGGTTGACATTTCCTATGCTGCCAACAGTTTTACGGCAGAGTTTGTGTCCTAAAGTTTTATAAATAGGCTCACCTTTCACTGGTGTCAATTGAAGAAGATCTCCGAAAACAATAATGTGTTTTCCTGCAAAGAGCTCTTCATAGTTTGTTTTGAGTACTTCTTCCAATCTGAGGTGAATCAAAGCCAACATTAGGTTGGAGACCATGCTCACTTCATCTATTAGTAGCATTTTCATTTGTTTTAATACTCTGTGTAGTTCCATTGCAGCTTCTGTAGAAAGTTTGTAATAGTCTAATTTGTTTTGGTGTTCTACTGGCAGGAGTAGTAATCGCTGTAAAGTGACACTGCCTATGTTGTAGGCAGCTAAACCTGTGGGGGCAGTGACAGCAGTTGACAGTTTGTTGTTTGTCAATTGTTGAAGGAACTTACTGATGATTCTGATTAAGAATGTTTTGCCAGAACCAGCTTCACCACTGACGTACAGTAGTTTAGGTTTGTAATTTTGCCAGGTGCATTCTTTGTTTTCATGTTGTACACCATGTGCAATTGCTTTTGTTACTTCTTGAAAAATGCTACATTGCTCATTGTTTAGTTTTGATTGTAGTATAGTTAAGTCTTCTTTATCTTCATACTGACACATGGTGTTTTCTACTTCTGTCATAGCTAATTCTGCCTCATTTGTTATTAGTGGCTCTCCCAGTGGTTCTTGGCTTCCTGTTACAGAAGGTTGACTACTGTCAGGAGTGTCCTTATTTAGTTGGGCCTGGAGTTCTTCTTCGTGTTGCTGTTCATTGTGCAACATTGTTTTGTACTGTGTAAAGTTTACATCAGTTATAGTGCTTTCATTTGCTTTGAAAGTGTCTTCATATGAGTCATAGTTATCTAGTATTTCTTCTTCTTTCCTCCATGGTTTAAATAGTTGTAGCATGGACATGTAATATAGGTCTTTATGTTGAGGAGTCTTTAATGATAATTTGATATGATTAATTAAATTTCGTTTGGTGAGTTTTACTAAGCTGCCGTCACAATTTGTCACTCTGTATTTACCTTTTTTTCATCAGGTTTTATATTATTTTTGTATGTGAAGTTTTGGGCTATGTGGTATAGACACATGGTTTCCAAAGTGTTACTTCTGTTTGGGTAATATGTGTCCAGTAAATTGTTTTTTAAAATGTCTTGGCTGCTTGGCTGTTGGGATCATGTTTGGCTATTGTTTCTATATCTTCGTATGATTTTAGAACTCACTTTCTAGATTTAGCAGGACCAAGACTTAGCCATACTATATTTTCAGATTTTCCATACAAAGCAGTACTAGTTAAATGATCTGCTGCTTCATAGGAGCCACTTTCTCTATGGGAGAGCATTTTTATGCCCAAGCTGTATAATTTCTGAGACAGTGTTTGGTCTGATGACAGGTCATTCCAAAGGTCTTGGAGCTCTGTTTTTTTCTGCTTTTTTTTAAGTATGCTGTAACATATTGTGCAACTGCAGTGGAATTGTCTGCAATGTACTGCACATCTATGTTTGCATTACATAAGTGGGCAATGATTGCATTGTAATCATTGATATATTTTTCTTCTTCTGTTCTTTTTATGTAATATGTATTTTTAGGTGATTTACCTTTAACACTATGTCTAACTGAAGACATGAAGTTGTTCACTTGACCTGTTTTTGTAACCGGTCTAGGGAAACCAAAGCGGCATTTGGTGTAGTATTTGCCTTTGTTTTTGTATTTGCGACGACAATATTTGCCACATTTGTGTCTTTGAAATTGTAAAATTTGTGCATGAAGATCAATATTTTTTTTGCTTCTGATGGAATTTCACAAGTGACATATTTTTCAATAAACTGTAAAACAGTGGCATCACTGTCTTGACCAAAATTAGGAGCATCTTTAATCCATAAACGTATGTGGATATGTGGTGCTCCTCTGGCTTGGTATTTTTTTCTCCAAAAGAAGTGTTCCACTTCTCCGAGGGGCAGAGCAGTTTTATTACAAATAAAGTGTAGCATAGCAATGAAGCGATGGTGAAAATATCTTGAAACATTAACAGGATCTAGAGAACAAAGTTCTCTAGATGCTAGTATATCTATGTGTGTTTTGTTTTTGTTTGATATGCGTAGGAAATCATGTAAATCTTCCCATGCATATTCGGCACAACTTAATGTAACAAACCAAGTGGGTGGGCCAAGGTTTCTTATCATACAACGTACATCTCCATGACGTCAAAACCAGTACTCTTTAGTACCACGCATATTTGCTAATAGATTTGTAATATTTGATTGTAAAACCTCATCTTTTTGTTGCACTTTTGTAATAATTGTGTAGCTGACATATTTTGAAAGTGGGATCCTGATTTTAATGTGTGTGCAACTCCGTAACATAAAGTTGCTAGTTCACTTTCAAAGAGTAGGTGGAATATGTATTCATATTTTGTCTAAATCTGGGTTCTTCAGAATACATCCGTAATGAGCGGTATTCTGATGCTGTTATTTGAATAGGTCTATCATCGTACCTTCCTCCTTTGCCAGTAGGAAAGAGTAGAGGAAAAGCATGTGCTTCTATAGTTTTTTCCCATATGCTGATTGGTGATCCTTTTGTTTGATGCATTTGGTACATTTCTAGTGCATCTTCTACGGTGTCATTAGAGTGCAATGGGTGAATTGTATAATAGTCTAAAGTATTGGATATTGTAGCAGGATCTAGGAGCTCAAATTGACCAGCTTCTTGTGTCTCTTGAATTATTTCAGTGGTATCCTTCAAGTTTTCTTCAATATTAATTTTTTTGTAGTATTCATTATTGTCTTTTAGATATTGCAAGGCTTGTCTAACTTTATGTAAATCTACCAGTTGTTGCCATTTTTTTTGTCTTTTGTAGGTACACCATTTAATAAGATAATTAAAGATTGCTCCATTGGAGGTTGCAGTCCTAGAGTGTGCACATTTTCTTTTAGATCTAATGGTAAATACACTACTTTGCCCCAAATACCTTTCACTAATTCAGAGGGAGGTAATTTTGCTGTTTTTGGTTGAAGGCGTATTATTGCTTGAAATGGGTGCACTGTTTGAATTATGATGCTCTCATATAAATTAAGTTGTTGTAGGGGTTTTGGTAGTGGAAATAATTCCAAATTATTTGTGATAGCACGTGAAGGAGTTTGGTTGTTGTCCAATTTTTTACTGAAAAGTATTAAGGGGTCAGTTATTTCGTATTTGTTTTCTGCTATAAGGTAGAGAGCTAATTCAAACCATTTAGAATCTTCATTGCCTTCTATTTTGTATGTTAGGTCTACAGTTTTTGTGTCACTTTTATAAAAAGTTCTATGGCAACATACACACACATGGTTTGGTATTTCAGCAGATGTATTTATTTTTTGTATGTGTATAGTAGAGCGTTGCCATGCATAGAATTGTTGCTAATTTGCTTTAAAGCTATTTCATTCTGTAAGTGGGTTTCACGTCCAAAATATTTTTTCTGGATGTAGTCGATTTCTTCAAGTAGGTCTTTTTCTGTACCATGTAGAAGAATGTTATTTAAATTGGCTAGTGCTAAAGCAGGACTTTTAGCATAGTACAGTTTATAGACTAGATTTCTTATAGTTGAACGATGTGTTGATATCATTATGATATAATGGAAGGTGGTTTTGCAAGTAGGTCCTGAAATGCAGGCCAATGAATGTCCTTGTAGGCCTTTGTACTTGCGCACTGGACAGGTATCCATATTTTGCAGTAGTTTAATTTTGATTTCGTCTTTGCCTTTCACATATTGATTGAGGAATTGCCGTAAAGACTTGAAAGATTTTTTGGGAATGTTACACATTGATGTGTATGGCCATTTGTATACTAGACATTCTGATTCAGTTGAATGGAGAGGTAATTCTAAGTTTTCTGGGGATATTTTTGTAAGCAGTATTTCTTGTTCCATTATGGTATTATTAACTTTTTCACTGCTATGTATGGCAATTGTATGTGTTTGCTTTTGTTTGTATGCATCTTCATTAAAGTATGGTTCTGTGCTCGTAGTGTGACTCCATTCACCTCCATAGATACTTAAGAAGTTATTTCTGTTGACATTTCGTTTATTGAGAAGTCTTTTTTGTAATTTAGTCATTAGTTTTGTTAGTGGTTTCATTTTGTTTAACACTAAAATAAATAACTTTCTTTTGAGAAGGATTGCACTGTCTATCAACGCTTCTAAAATTAATTTCCTACGATAGGTTTTAAGGGTTGAGTCTGATTTCTCTCCTGTTTTTATAAGATTTATAAGGACTCTGTGAAGGAACATTTTTGTTAAAATACTTTTTTTGGTATGTTTACTTTGCACTATATCAAGATTTATAGGAGCAGTTTTATCTGTAGTGGTAGCTGATTTTTTGTTAATTGTTTTGTGGTTCGTTTTACATTTTGATAGAGGAGGCAAAGTTTCTGTAGTTGAAGCTTGTTTGTTTCGCTAAATGACTGTATTAGCTGTTTTGTTTTAACTTTGTTTACAAATTCTGCTAGAGATGGATGCTTGTTTTGGACACTTCTATTTTCATTTGCTCTGCTTCTCCGTTGCTTTCTATGGACTTGATTTTTGGTAGGCATTGTTTAGGGTCTGTTGAAAAAAATAAAGAAGGTATGTTTTGGGGTGTTGTTAATGTATGTGTGCTGTGTGCATGAGTGTCTGAGTAAGATGATAGAGATGTATGTAATTGTGTGTGATTGTGCATTGGGCAACTACAACTAGTTGGGATGGGTATTCTTGAATGTATGTGCTACTAAACTGGGGTTCAGATAACAGTAGAAAGTAAGCTGGTGGTGTGGAGAAGTAGAAATAGTAAATCTAATGGTATACAATTAAAACAGTTGTTTGTTCTGTAATATCAAAATTCTAGGGGCTGAGTTGGGTCATTTGTGTGTCGAAAAATATGTGTGCCATTCTGCCTGTAAATCTCCGTTTAAGAAATGGGGATTTTTAGACAGAATGGTGGACAGTCTCTATTTTTAGGCACAGAAATAGCATGAATTAACCTTACAGTGTGTTTGAATAATAGTACAACTAATATGGTGGTATTCAACTTACTTTTTTTCTGAAATGAGCAGGTTTCTTCTTAGTTGTTCTTTGTACATCAAATTCGGCTGCTTCTTTTCAGGAGAATGGTCTTCACTGCAATTTTAAAGGAAACAAATTAGTAATTTTGTTTGTATATAGCACTGTTTTTAATTTAGACATTGATTTTTTTTAATTGACATTGACCATCAGCGCCTTCCTCAAAATCATGAAAACTATCTTATTCACATAAGATGTGTTGCACCAGTTGAATACATATCATATGTTCTTAATGCATAAACTGTATTGTAAAGACTAACTGTACCAACCAAAATATCATTTGTATGCCTTGTGGAATTCATAATGTACCACTGAATACCACTATTTCTGTAACTAAGCTCTTGTAAGTAACAGCGCCTCAATGCCATGGGCTGCTTGTGCAGTATATAAATATAAGTAAATAAAGGTTTATGTTTTTGTACAAGTATTGTTGTTTGATATTTGAACATACTGTGTGCATGCAATTTTATTTGAGTATGTTAACCCTTCATATTGTACTTTAAATATGTTAGTTCAACATGCTTTGAAAATGTTTGTGTAAAAAGAAATTAAATAGCAGATAGGTTTGGAAGTGACAGTTAATTTTAGGAGATGGAAAAAATGACAGTAAATTAATTTTATAGTTTATACAAGCTAAAAGTCAGTTAATCTGTTTATATGAATCTATAAGAATTGTACATGTACTATACAGAAAATATGCATACCTGTAGTTTGTGTTCATGCATATGGATATGCATGCAGCTGCAAGTAGAAATCTTGGAGACTTGTACAGTATTTCTGGTAGAAGGTGCTTTCCAATGATATGACACTTGTACTCAGAGAGATTAACAGTACATTTGAAGTGCTGATCTATGATGATGCAGTTAGATGTAGAGGTCTTGGATGTGATTGGTGGATGTTCATGTGACTTCTTAGCTATATCCAATGAGGGAATGGTACAGAAAGTGAAATGGAAATGGTAGAAGGACTGTCCATGTTACGACATGTCCGCGGACATGGCGGTAGTCCGCGGACATCCGGTGTTACATCTGGGGATTTTGGGTTGGGGAGCCATGCAAATGAAAATGTGCAGAGAAAGGGATTGGTCAGGAAAGTTTAGTGGGTGTGTTTTGCCAGGAGAGAGTTTCTCACATACTCTTTTTGCTGAGAGAAGAACAGATAGCTATTGCTGTGTGTTTCAGAAAACAGATTGTTTGGATTTTGGGAGACTCGTGGATACATTGGTTGAAGGTGCATGCAGAAAGCTGTGGAGTAGCTGTAGATCTTGGATTCCCACATGTGGAAGTGCACTGGCATGGAGTACGTGGAATTAAGTGGTTGGACCTGCTACCTCTCTGTGCTACTTTGGAGACAGAGCAACATCCAGACATAATTATAATTCATTGTGAAGGGGACAGTTTAGGACATGTGTCTGGAATTTCTTTGCAATTTGCAATGAAAGAAGGACTTGGGAAGGTCATGGACATGGAGTCCATCTTACTTATGCTGGCAATCAGATTTTTCTGAGAAATGTACAAAATGCATTGCAACCTTTTTTGGAATTACAGCATCCATTTTGTAGTAGGTGTTGAGCATTTTAAATTTTTCAAACACAAACAAACACCACCAAAAGGCTCTTTTCAGAGCCACCACTTCCTCCCAGATAAAACTGCAATGGTTATGATAGGGCAGCACCCCAAAATTTTAGATGTCCGCAGACTGTCCGTGGACTTCTAAAAAATACACAGGGCCCTGCTTCAATTATTTTCACTTCTATTTTTTTTAACTGTGAAAGGCGGCTCTGAAAAGAGCCATTTTTTTTTTGTTTTATATTTTTTTTGGTTTTTTATACAAGACACACTAGGAGAGGAGGGGAAAGGAGGGTAAGGGGGACACCAACCACAGGGATAAGAAAGGGCGAGCTGAGAGAGGAAGATGTAGAGTAGGTTTTACTTGGGTAGTGAGCAGATCTTCTCGTGCTCTGAGACGATAGCCTCAAAAGCACTACGAAGTCTCTCCCCCCTGCACAGTACTGCGTCGCAGTACATACACACAACTGTGACCCTCGAAAGGTGAGGGGCATCAGTACTGCGTATGGCCTGTGAGGCAGCTTGAGGAATACGCTGTCCCACAGGAGTGTTCCTTGTGGTGACAGGATCGGAAACGGAGGATGAAGTAGAGGAAGTCAACCTGCTACGCTCCTCTCAAGGTACAACCTTGCGAATGGCCCCAGTGTGGAATGACTTTAGGTGTTGCTTCATGGTAGTTGTCCGAAAGCTGTATGAACCATGCCTCCCGCGACTGAGTACCATTTTGCACTCATTGCAGGTGACTTGGTTCGCATGCGCCTTAGGACCATTACCACGAATGGTAAATAACCACCACACCCAAGACTCACGGCGAGTGCTGGTAATAGGGACTTCCACTACCTCATTCTCGTTATCCTCTTCATCCTCCTGTGCATCCTCACTCCTGTTCCCCTCTTCAGGCCCTTGGGGAGGTGGTGGTGGTGGAGGGGATGGGGTGATGCTGAGGCAGATGCAGCACCAGGTGCCATGAGTGGAGCCATGGAAGCCATCAGCTTGGAGATGAAAATCTGCAAAATGGCAGCAAAATTCACTGTGTTCTGTAGGATAGCCAGAAACACAATGAGAATGAGCTCTAGGGCGTGGTCATTTATAGGGGTGCTTGTGCGCGGTTTGCGGACATGCGCGCTGTCTGCTGACAGATCGAACAGAAAAAAGGGTTAAGAAAATCACAAAAAGTATGTAGAAACTCAGGGTTACTATGTGGGACTTGTTCTATGGTGACTTGAAAATGTAGTTTTAAATTGTTCGGGGACACGAACAGTGTTCGCAATCAGAACATACGCTCATTGTGGACGCGGTAACATAATAGGTTCGCGAACATGTGCGCGAAGGGAGCGGGTGTCCGCAGGACACCAAATGCACTGAAACTGTTTTGCGCATGCGCGTTGGTGTTCTACGGACACTGTTCGGGTCCTGAAGTGATTAAAAGTGCATCACAAGTGAAACGAACAGTTACGGACAGGTGTTTGTTCTTAGAACAGTTTCAACTTGCCTGTGAACAATACGGACAGGCATAGCATCCTCAGGGCACCCCCATTTTGTTTATTTACAAACATCCCAGGACACTTGATGTGTTCTTAGAACAGTCTCAACCTGCCTACCAACAGTATGGACAGGTATAGTGTCCTCAGGACACGCACATTTTGTTTATTTACGAACATTTTAGGACACAGCCTGTGTTCTTGGAACAGTTTCAACTTGCCTGCAAACAATACAGACAGGCATAGCGTCCTCAGGATACCCCCATTTTGTTTATTTACGAACATCCCAGGACACTTGATGTGTTCTTAGAACAGTTTCAACCTGTCTACAAACAGTAAGGGCAGGTATAGTGTCCTCAGGACACCCCCATTTCGTTTATTTACAAACATTTCAGGACACAGCCTGTGTTCTTAGACTTCAACTTGCCTGCGAACAATACGGACAGGCATAGCGTCCTGAGGACAACCCCATTTTGTTTCTTTACGAACATTTCAGGACACTGCGTGTGTTCTTAGAACAGTTTCAACTTGCTAGCGAACAGTACGGACAGATATAGTGTTCTTAGGACACCTCCATTTTCGTTTCTTCAAGGACATTCCGGACACCCGCGCTGTCCGCCGACACCTGAACTGCTTTTTAAAAAAAGACAAGAAATGAATTAGGACACAATATAATAATTTTACTTTATTTTACATGTATGTTAAATTTATGACAGAGAAGGTGAGGCAGAAACTAAAACAAAAACAGGAGAATTGGGGGTTTCAATAGGATTTGTATGAGGTGAAGAAGGGATGGAAGTCTCATCAAAACGTTTTGGTTCATGGAGAGGGTTTGGGGATAATTAAGTGGGATATGGTGAGGGGGGACAGGTACATGTGGGACAGTGGTATGTAGTTGTTTGTTTCAAGTAATCCTTCACAAAGTTTTTTAAATTATTAAAATTTGCCAAGAGTAGGTCCATTTTTTCTTCTATGTGCTGAAGAGGCTTATCCAATACTGCTTTTTCTTTAGTGTTTTCAGTTTTTGTATGGTCTGTACAACATTTTTTGTATGGTCTGTACAAATAAATGTATATGTTAAATGTATATAAAATAATATTTATTAATTGGTTTGTATATTAAAGTGTCTACCATTAGGTTCACTATCTTCTGACATTTCCTCACATGGGAAATGGTCCTCTAGCCTCTCCAGAGTACTAGACGTTTCTGTGAGAAAAAAAACATAATATTTTTTTTTTTATCTAATGCAGAAAGTTTACAAATATATGAGTAAAATGCAGTACACTTACTAGCTTCTGGTAAGGTGTGTTCTGAGTGGTCAGTAGATCTGCTGTTGCTCTTAGTTGTGGAGTTTCTGTGAGGTAATCATGTTGGAAGACTATCTTTATTCTTTTGGTATATTCTATTTTAGAACATATTGTATTGAAATGAATGGTTAGTGTGCTGGTTTGTGAATTTGTAAAATGTTCATATGTTATGATATAACAATTAAGGGGGTAATTCATAGAATCCAGTGCACAGGTGGCGCACGCGGCTAGCGCACAGTGTGCGCGTGCGACAGTCTGCGCCAGCCGCGTGCGCTAAAATCCATTTCCACATACAACGTATTCATGGATTTTAACATCCAAAACCAGCCGTGGCGCAGAGTGGCGCAGCGACCCTGCATCAGCGCCAGTTACGCCCCCAACCCCTCCCGTGCGCCATGCACAGCACCCAAATCCCGTACATGGCGCACAGGCCATTGGACAAGCATTCAGCCCCCCAACCATGAAAACACCTGTAAAACTCCCCGCGCACCCCTCCGAATACATGTACACCCTGGCGCGGGGAGTTTCACACGCAATTGGCCCTGTGCGAGCGGGGTACGTGTATCACTGGGGTCCGTGGGGAGTTTCACACACGATTGGCCCTGTGCGAGTGGGGTACATGTATCACTGGGGTTCGCAGGGAGTTTCACACGCGATTGGCCCTGTGCGAGCGGTGTATGTGTATTTCGGGGGTGCGCGTGAAGTTTCACACGCGATTGGCCCTTTGTGAGCGGGGTACGTGTATTACTGGGGTTCGCAGGAAGTTTCACACGCAATTGGCCCTGTGCGAGCGGGGGGAGGTGTATTACTGGGGTTCACGGGAAGTTTCACACGCGATGGGCCCTGTGCGAGCGGGGTACGTGTATTACTGGGGTTCGCGGGAAGTTTGACATGCAATTGGCCCTGTGGGAGCAGTGTACGTGTATTACTGGGGTTTGCGGGGGGTTTCAAACGCGATTGGCCCTGTGAGAGCGGGGTACGTGTATTACTGGGGTTCGCGGGAAGTTTCACACGCGATTGGCCCTGTGCGAGCGGGGTACGTGTATCCAGTGGGGTCTGTGGGGAGTCCCACACGTGAATTGGCAGTGTGGGTCCTCCCAGGTGTCCCCTCTATCCCCTCCATGGCCCCTGCCGGCAGCCCACACCACAGGGGACTACCCTGCACCCCTGGTTATGTCCCGTAGGCAGCCCATCCACCATTGGCATGCCCCCCAGCCAAGCCACATGTCACCTTGCAATATGATCACCAACTCATGCCGCCCAGCACCCCCACCCCCCAGCAGTGAGGGGCACCTGCCAGCAGGTCCCCACTCATGTCCCACTCATGTCCCACTCATGTCCCCCTGCACCCCCACCCCCCAGCAGTGAGGGGCACCTGCCAGCAGGCCCCCACTCATGTCCCCCTGCACCCCCACGCCCCAGCAGTGAGGGGCACCTGCCAGCAGGCCCCCACTCATGTCCCCCAGCACCCCCACCCCCCAGCAGTGAGGGGCACGTGCCAGCAGGCCCCCACTCATGTCCCCCCTACATGACATAAAGATGCACAATCATGGCCCACTTCTACACCAAAATACCACAGCACGCCACCCCATTCCTGAGACGCAATGAGTTCCCAATCCACCCCACACTGACATGCCTATCTCAAGACACAAACCAAAAGTCAACTATGTACATCAACACATGTCCGTCACACACACACACTGGTTGGCATTGATTCAACAGGTCCAACTGGGGTCTTTCCTCTCTGACATCTTTTTCTCTACCTAAAGTGTCCCCCAGGGATCTAACCTCTCTCCCTGGCTGTTCAACCAGTATCTGGCACTTCTCGCCCACCGCATCGCTGCTCTCTGCCCCAACTTTCAATGCTATGCGGACGATACCAGCTCACTTTCAGGCTACCCTCGGCCTCCTCTTCTCCTTCCCTCATCTCTGACTGTCTTTCTGCTATCCAGGAATGGTGTGCCGCCAACGACCTCTGCCTTAATGCCAGTAAGACTGAGATTCTACTCATCGGCACTCCCACACCCTCCTTCCCTGCAGCTCTCTGGCCAGCCTCTCTGGGCCCTCTTCCTGCTCCTACCTGCAAGGCAAAAAACCTCGGGGTCATCTTCGACTCCACACTATCCTTCTCTCCTCACATATCCGACGTCTCTAAGAAGTCACACTACCAGCTACACCTCCTCAGAAGTATCCTTCCTTTCCTCTCCTTCCCCCAGAAGCTCACTGTCTCTAGAGCCCTGGTTCTCTCGAAGCTGGACTACTGTAACAGCCTCTATCTAAATCTGCCCGCCTCTACTCTCCGCCCTTTGCAACTCATCCAGAACAGGATTGCGAGACTTGTCCTTGGCCTCAAGCCCAGGGAATGTATCTCTCCAGGACTGAAATCACTACACTGGCTCCCAGTGACTGCGAGGATCAAGTTCAAAACCCTCTGCATTGTCCACAAGGCCGTCTGGGGCCTTGGGCCAAAATACCTTCAACTCTCTCTTCCTAAATATCTTCCTTCTCGAGCTCTTCGCTCATCCGCCTCCAACTCCCTCAGGGTCAGCCGCTTCTCCAAACAACGAGTTGGGGGCAGATCTCTCTCCGCTGCAGGGGCCTCCCTCTGGAACAGCCTTCCTGCCTCCCTGAAACTTGAGGAGAACCATCTCCGGTTCCGGAAGCACCTCAAAACCTTCCTCTTTGCTTCTACTTTCTCTCCCCCTCTCCCCTGCTAATTACTAAAACTGCACTGAATCTGCAACTGGGCTACTCACCGTTCTCGGTCCTTGGCCCAGCCACTCTCCCCTGCACTGCCTCCCTGGCAACCCCTGCACTGCAGGACTGTGTCTGTATCCCTACAGCCCCCCTTCCCAGCACTTGTCTGCACTTACCTCGCACTTGCCACGAGCTGGCCCTTCTTATTTATCCTGTATGCTGTATGCTAATAACCCTGTACTGCACTCTCCCCGCTCCCTTTCCCCCATGCATTTTTCCCTTCCCCTCTACCCTTGCGCGATCTGAATGACACCTGGTCTAGTAGGATAGTTGTCTGTCTCCCCTTGTCCCCCCCGCCTCGTCGCGCTTTGAAACACTTGTGTATTGGTGCGTTACAAATGCCATATCATATCATATCATATCATTGTGTAAACCCATATTTTCACATGCATGAACCCAATGAGCGAATCCCACACATGGAGGTAAAATATCAAAATGTATTATGTACAAAAATAAAGCAATGAAATGAAAGCATAACAAAATAGCAAACATGAAATGAAAAGCATGTGCAAAAGATGAGTAAATGAAAAGTATAACCAATCCAAAGAAATCCGAAAGAAAAATAGTCCAAACTCTCCCTCCACCAACGCAAATCCAAAGGAAACGTAAAAAGAAAAATCCATTAATCCATGGTGAAATCAAAAGAAAAAGTTCTAAATAATCCATTGTCCAACTATGTACAGTCCATTGTCCAAAAGAAAAATCCATTAATCCATGTTCAAAATCAAAAAAAAAGTTCAAATAAATCCATTGTCCAACTATGTACAATCCATTGTCAAGGGTCCATGAGCCCAACGAAAGAAATGAAACCTACCTAAGAAACTACCTAAGAAAAAAACTATATGCAAATGTGTGGAGCATAGTCCATTCACCCCAAATCAAAGGAAAAGGAAAAGGAAACCTAACTCTAAAAACTATTTACAATGGCAGCGGGCTAGTCTAGTCCGACGGCTCACTTCCCGATTTCCCGGGCCAGGGCATCATCGAACTCCTGCTCGATGTCCCGGAGGCGGTCCTCTTCCATGGCCCCGAGGGTTCGCAGGGACGGTGACATGTGGACCTCCAACTCCCTGCGAATTGCCACGAGGCACTCGGCCCGCGTCAGAGCCTTCCGCATGGAGTTCTCCACCCTGACCATTGTGAGCCGTGCCTCTTCCGCCCGCTGACGCTCTGCATCTATGGCGTGGCCCAACCGCTGCCACACGGAAGACACTTGCAATCCTGGGTCCTCCTGCCCTCTGGCTGATGCCTGCCCCTCCGATGTTGAAGGCCCCGAGCCATCATTGCTCCCACCATGTTGCTGCTGCTGCTGTGCCTGTGCCTGCGTCCTGGCTCTTGCTGCCTGCACGTCATCCTCCGGCTGGGGTGCAGTTGTCGTGGTGGCCACCCCTGCTGGATGTCCGACTCCTGACTGTGGCAGGGATGTGTCCTCCACCAGCCTGACCACTGGGTCAGAGGCAGCTCCACAGGGTACCCAGGTGATACATGGGTGGGAAGATGGCATGGAGGACGACTGGTGCATAGGGCGTTCACGTGAGGAGGGGGTCGCAAGAAGGTCCAGCACACGGAGGAATCCGGCACTGGTGACCCGTCCCAGTAGGTCAACGCGGTCAAAGAGGCATCCGAGATGACGTGCAGTGTCTTCACGAAAAACACCGCAGGTCACCTCACATGCCGGTCTCGGATAGCAACGTCCGCAGGGAGAGGAAGGCCAGGTGTTGTGCGCCCATCCCCTCCCTGAAAACGGGTCTGGACGTAGGCATCCCTGCTGGCACCGGCTGATGCAGTCACAGGATCAGGGTCTGGATTACACACAGGCACCTCCGCGGCCTCCTGTGCTGCCTCTTGTCCCTGCCCCTGCAGTGCACCACTGGCACCAGTGGAATCCCCACCTCCAGACCCCGTGTGTGTCCTTTCCACGGCCTCCTCCTCCTCGAAACCCCCCACCAACCTGGATGACTCCATGCCATCTTCCTCCATCGGACCCTGTGGGGTCTCAGTTGCCCCTTCTGCTGCCGAGGAGTCCATCTCCAACCTCCGCCTCTTGGACCTACCCAGGTGCGGCCTGGGACGCGGCACCAGACTCCTCACTCCCCGAAGAGATGACAATCTGGGAGGGGAGCCGGGCCTTGCATCTCCGGCTGGTGGTGCGATCCCTGCCCCTTTGCTCCACAGTACCCTCTCCGCCCTCTTCATCAGTTGATGCTGCAGACAGGGAGAGATAGAACACAGGCATCAGGGCACTGTACCATGGACTGATACACACATGACAGTTGTACATGAGTGGCAGTGTCAAACTTCACTATTCTCAAAACGGTACTGAATCACAGGTAGGGATAAAACAGACCTCTTGCTCTGTGCGCATACACTTGTATAAACAAAAAGACAGTCCGATATTTACTTAGGTGTCACTAAACACTCTTCCCACAACAAAAAGTGGTATCAATTATCACAAAATTTTATTAAGATTCTAAATTTCATAAAACAATCATAAAAATGATCATCGTACATAAAACATATACATTATGCTTAAAACCACACAAGTAGAAATACCATAAGTACGGCATTGTAGCTTTTAAGAAAAGCACCACCGTACGAAATTTGATAATGAGAAATGATGTGAGTACCAAAAAGAGACCTTTGCAACAAACAAATCTATGGGGTTTACCCCCTGTTGTTGGACATTTTCCATGCGGTAATTGTTCTATATGTACTCAAACAAGAAAAACAGTAAATGTAGATCTGGGACTGGACAGGATGTGGAACATTAATGAACATACCAATTGCAATACTAACAATGTGATTTATTTGATTGTATGTCCATGTAAACTGATCTACATTGGTAAAACTAATAGGAAATGCAGAACTAGAATGATTGAACATAGGAGCTGTATCAGGAATAAGGTGGAACAAGCGCCTATGGTCAAACATTTTATAGAAATGGAACATTCATGTAACGATTTCGAGTGGTGTATTTTGAAACAAGTCAAGGGACAGTCACAGATGGCTATCAACAGAAAATTATTACATCTAGAACAAAAACTTATTTTTTTGTCCAAAAGTCACATTAGGGGTTTGAATGAAGGAGTCGAATGGCATAATGCCTAATTAGGTAAATAGAGAATATGGACAATGGGGTTCTTCAATCTAGTAGAATATCTATGAATTCATATTGATATTAGTATAATAACTAGATCTGGAATTTCTGACACCCCTTGGTGATGAGGATTTAAGTTGCGATACCCATCTGGGGACTTTTTACCCATGACTTGCGTACAATGAAATGTAAAGTTGATGTATTACAAGATATTGCCAGTGGGAAGAGTGTTATGAGTTTTTGACACCTTGAAGTTTGGCACATGACATCGGGGGACCCGCCAGGGTTTTTATGACCTGTCTCCCGCACAATGAAATGTTAAGTTGATGTGTTACAAATTAATATCTATGAGAATAGCGCTATGTTGTACAGCTGAAGACACAGTTCCCTTTTTGTTTTCGACATGGAGACTGATTGTGTGGTATTTGTATCTTTGTTCTGCTATCTGGTGTTTATTCAGTTTACACCTAACTATGTTTGCGACTCTCCGTGGCCTTGTTGACTTCCACCTGGAAATAGAAGTTTAGATATGAAATTTGAGAAGTTGTCCCAAAGGGTGGGTATTTGTGTGCCCTAAGTCACGTCAATAACGAAAAAAAAAAAAAAAAAAGAAATCGGGAATCTACAATATTTAACTGAGAAAGCCCAAGATTCATGATTGAGCAGAGAGGTATGTAATTTAAGACATACTCTTTACCCTTGGAGGGATGAGGGTATACATGTTTTATGTAAATAGAGATTGATACTCAATGACTAGATACTAATAGGGTGTTCACTTTTTGACCAACAGAGTTCTCCCCTAAGAAAGAAGAATTTTTAAATTTCGGCACAAGACAATTTCCCCTGAAGAATGTCCTACATCACTGTATCTTAAGGACAGAAACTTGTACAAGTCAGGTTGTTTGTATTATACCAATAGGAAATAGGCCATTAGGAGTGTGACATAGGAATCAGAGTGTGAGTTGTACACACAATGTAAGATCCTTATAGAACATCTGAAAACTTGCCGTACTTATGGTATTTCTACTTGTGTGGTTTTAAGCATAATGTATATGTTTTATGTACGATGATCATTTTTATGATTGTTTTATGAAATTTAGAATCTTAATAAAATTTTGTGATAATTGATACCACTTTTTGTTGTGGGAAGAGTGTTTAGTGACACCTAAGTAAATATCGGACTGTCTTTTTGTTTATACAAGTGTCAAACTTCAGACATGGCATCACACTCCCTAACACACATGTCATTGCTACTCACACACATGAGCAATTCCACAGCAATATTGCACCAGGCAGCACCATCCATACACATACAACAGCATCAGCATCCGAAGGTGAGCCTGATGTCACATGAAACACGGGGAGTACACAACACATGCACACACACCAACACACTTACATGCATGTGTACATGTCCACCAACTGTCAGAGTGATGAGATCGCCATCCATGTCACATCTGACATTCAGCCTTCTACATGCCAGTGCCACATGCATCCATGTTGCATCACAGTTGCACACTTGTCTAATACACACACATGCACATGTACACAGTGCAGATACATGCAGCTGGAACCAACATCCATGTGTGACACCACAACCATGCCAACGTACATACACAGTAATTCAAACATCTGTGCTCCTACATCTGCATTTGGTCTGCGTGCTTACCCACACATACACCATCCATGTGTCTCACACATGAGAGGACTTGCATGTGTCAGCCTCATGCCCCTGTACATGCACATCCATACATGGCCCTACAAAAACACATGTGCAACCTGCACACTACTGGCACACCACGACACGCACAGCGTCCAATCAGTATGCATGTACACTTACCGCTCGACTCCGGACGGGTCTGCCTCTCAAGGACCTGGATGTGGAGCACTGGGCATATGCGTTCCAGGACCCTCATTTGGTGGTCGGACAAGTGGCCCCGGTGCCCCTTGGCATCCTCTGCCTTCAAGAGGGGCCGGGCCTTGTCGAGGGTCCTGGACCTGAAGTCCTCCCAGCGCTTCTTGACATGTTTGATATCACGGACTGCCACCCCCTCCTCATTGATGGCAATCACGATGTCCATCCAGATCCTGGTCCGTCCTTCATAGTCGGCATGCAAACTTCCAAAGAGGGCATCATACTGCAACAGGACTTGCTCCACCAGGACAACAACTTCCCTGGCACTGAAGCTGGTGGCCCTCTGCCTCTCTGGCTGGGGGTTGCCAGTGGTGCCAGATGGTATTGTGCCTGGCATAGCAACCCCAGAGGCAGGTGTGGGTGGGCAACTGGGTCCTGGGGCTGGGCTGTGGAGTGATGGTATCCCAGTCGGGAGTCTTCAGTTCCAGCAGGGGTGGTCACAGCAACTGCACCCCTGGCTGACGTGCAGGCAGCAAATAGCAGGGCATGTGGGCAGCAAGCAGGCAGGCAGCAGCAGTTGGCAGGTGGGAGCGTGCTCGGGGCTCTTGGGGACAGTAATTCGGCCTTCTGTGCAGGAGCGTTTTCTTCCGTGTGTTGTCGCGTGGCCAGCTTGATATGGAGTGATTTGGCACGTGAAAAAATTGCACGTCAGCGTGTAATTCGAGGAAAGGCCCTTAGCGGGTAAGCTTGTCTGTGACGTTACGCACGTGGGTGTGTCCCTCGTGACGGATGCATAGTGAATCAGCACGTGAAGACACTGCACGTACGTGAATTCATTGGACCAAAGGCCCATTAGCACGTAAGTGCGTCTGTGACGTGACGCGCAAGGGCGTTTCCCTCAACACGGTTGCATGTTCATCATACACGTGCAAAAACTGCACGTCCGAGTGTCAGCTCATGTAATTGGAGGAAAGGGCCTTAGCGAATACACGCGTAAGTGATGTTGTACGTGTGGGCCGGTTGAAAAGGTACGTGTAGGACGCCATTTTCTTGTACATTCTTTTCGTGGAGAGCGAGTGAGTGAATTTTGTACTTCTAGTCGGTTCACACGCGATTACTTCACAACGGATCATACTCCCTGTTACCTCTGACAGTGTTCAATTCTTATTTTGGCCTGTTTCCTCAAACAGCATTCACTTCTTCTTTTGTCCTGTTTCCTCATACAGCGTACAATTCTTCTTTGGTGGGGGTGTTGCCAACGCGCACACGCGCGTGTTTTTCACATTCGTTTTCCAGGCATACGGTGAGTCGCGCACGTATTTACCAGCTGTGCTTGTCCCGTGTGTTGCGTACCCCTTTAGAGGTCAGTGTCGGCTGCGTGTATTACGCGTACGCTTATTTTTGTGTTTCTGGGTGCCTCAGTGTAGTGCGGGTTCATTTTTCCACGAACGTGGTCTACGAGGGGTTGCGTGCACGCTCATTTTTGTTTTCGGGGTGCCTGTGCATTGCGTGACCCGTCATCTTCCCCCAGGGGTCACAGACAGCCTTGCTAGAGCACTAGGGTACGAATTCCATCTAGTACCCTACCCCTTTCACCCTCAATTGCCCAGGACAATTGTTTACTGCTACTCCCATACGCACAACATCAGTGCCATGGTTGGGAGGCGACCAAACGGTAAGGCAGGCAAAGGTGGCCGACGTCCAAAAGGTGGGCGTGGTGGGCGCGGTAGGGGACGTTGTCAGGATTTCCAGGGTGCCCCTAGGCCCCCGTGTGTGGAGGACCAATCAGGGACACACATGCCCCCCCACCCATGTTTGTGGGAAACGTAGCTGACACCATCCCAGCTCAGCCCTTGTTAGACCAGCCCATTTTGGCACCTGAACCAGCAAAGGATGACACCCAGACTGACTTCCAGGTCAGCAAGTCTAAGCCATGTGTGGCGGTGCAAGTTGCTGTCACCAGGCCACGTGGATCTGGGGCAGCAATGTCATCTGCTGCCCCAAGTAGGCAGGGTGGGGAGGCTGCCGGGGCAGCTGCAGCTCTATCCACCCCAGCTCTAAGTCTCCCAGCCAGGACAGTGTCGGTCCAGGTCCATCAAACCGACGTTGGCCCTGCCAACATCACCCTGCAGCCAATGCCTGCACCAAGACCTATGGTCATTGTGCATTCGCACACTCCTAGTACCCAGTGCACCGGCGCTTCTGCCCCTACTGACCAGAGCGCCTTAAGCCACTCAGGATCCACACCACCTTTGAAAAAGAAGAAGAAGGGTGCTCTGGCAGTACAGCTGAGACCCAAGACACGGCTACACACTCCGGCACGTCAAGGAAGCCTAGCTTTAAAGACGCCAAACTTGATGCACTTGTGGCCTATGTGTCAGCACATAGCCGCGAAATGGTGGTGACTGCAGGGTGCAAGACCACACCTGGTCAACATAAGGCACACTGGCAGACCATCGCAGACATCATTAGTGCCCTTGGATTTGTGAGGCGCACAGCTGATGATTGCTACAAGCGGTGGAATTACCTGAAACGCAGAGCAAAGAAAAAGCTGGCCTCAAATCATGCCTCTACTCTGGTGACTGGCGGTGGGTCTCCACCAGAGGACAACCAACTCACTGAACATGAGTCTGTTGCTGGAACCTTCGTCACATAGGAACAGATCCAAGGCATGGGAGACCTACCAGATTACGACGCATTGTCCGGTGAGTGCCTATGCATGTGTCTGTAATCCATGTGTATGTTGTTTGGGTGACTGGTTCTGATTGAGTGCCTGGTGAGGGTGTGTACTCCTGAGTGGTATGGGTCACCCATGTGCTTCCTCCAAAACATTCACCTGCCTTGAATTTGGGTAGTATCCCTTCTGCCTACAGTAGCCAATTAGCGCAACATTACTGCAGTTGCCCTTGAACTGTCATCTTGCAACAACATTGTTCAGATTTTTTCAGGGTTCATTCAGGCTGATTGTTTCAATTCTCCAATTTTTGCAATGCATCTATCAGCCCTAATGCAACATATGTGACATGCTTCTGTCATTAATTACACCCCTCATTGGGCCACATGTGTTACCTTGTCATGTGAATGATTAGACCATTCAGGGTGACTGAGTATTGGCCTGCTCACATTGATTTTTGGTGCCTGTTTGAATTTGGTACATGATAGTTGTTTCCTGTCATGTTGAAGTGACCAACCATTGATGTGTACATCTGCCTGCCATCACTGTATTATTGTACACTGGATGTGTTGCAGTGTGTGGCACATGCGTATTTTGTCACACTATTTTGCATTTTTCATCTCATCATGTCCATCTCACATGGATGGGTGACAGTACTCATTCACTGATATATGGCTGTACTTGTCAAATGTACCATGGCTATGCTACATGCCATCAGTGTGCTGGCATGTGTCATGTATGTATATTGGACATGCCACTCACAGGCTAATGTGTGATGCCAGTGCAACCCACCATGCAGCAAGTGTGTTGCTTTTCCATCTTGGTGTCATCAGCGTCTGCTTTTTGCCTCCCCTTCCAACTCATTGACAGTGCATGCATGCCAGGGCTATAGTCATGTGGGACATGTGTAAATCATGTACTGGATCTCTGGCTTGTCAGGCCTATGTGTGTGCTATGGTACTAATGCCTGTTTCCATTTTTTGTCTTTCATGTTTTTGCAGGTGATGACGCACTTGATGCTGTTGAGGTTGAGGAGATGGTGCAGACCCAGGAGGAATCTCAGGCACGACCCGGCACCAGTGGGGGACGTGGTGTGGTGGTGGGTGAAAACCCAATCTTACTGCAGACCATACTGTCCAGGGGTGTCTCTGGGTGCACCTCCCCAGACATCTATTCAGGTGCTGAATCGGATGATGAGACTTATGTGCCATCGCAGGTGAGTGTTTCTGGCAGGGATTCTGTTCTGTCCAACCCACCTGCACCAGTGGTAGAACCCTCTATGGGGATGTCAGTGTTGGTTATTCCGCCTTTGGCGATTACGGATGCAGGGTCACACTCCACAACATCTGATCCTGTTCCTGGGCCAGCAGATCAGAGGGGGAATGCAGTCCTGCAGCCTCAGGCATTGCCAGCACAGCAAGGTGCAGATCGCCTTGCCCCGAACAGGTGTGTTGCTCGCCGACGTGGTGGCCGTATGCCACCAGGCAATACTGTATGGGAAAACTCCATTTACAGTATAGCAGCCCAACAGGGCGCATCGGTTGAAATGAAAACCCAGAGAGGGTGGCCACTTCCATTCTCCCCCCTGAAAGGCAGATGGAGCAACAACAGCAGGCAACAGACTACATTTGCCAATCACACAGGGAAGACATGTTGGCATCCAACAGGGACCGACGGGCGGCACTGGAGACTCTGCACAAAGCCATATCTATAGAGTCACAGGGCCACAGGGAAGCCCTGACGGTAGAACTCCAAAATCTCAGGGAGACTCTGGGTGAACTTGAGGCTTCCCGAAATTTAAGGTCAGAATAGCAGCTGGAGCAGCTCACACGTTCGCTTTCAGATGAGCTGCAGGCAACTCGGGAGGAGATCCGGGCATCACGGGAGGCCATGCGTGCAGAAATGCAGGCAACCTGTCAGGTGCTGCATTGGGATCTCTGTACTATCATCCTCCAGAACGAGACCTTCCACACCCGCATGCTTGCTGCCATGGAGGACCATACCAGGCCTTTGCGTGGGTGCCTCCCACAGCACCACCACCTCCTGATGCAGCAGCAGAGGGTGATGAGAGCGACAGCAGCACTCCTCCCACACTAGCGTAGCCGTGCAGGCCATGAGCCCGTGGAGGTATTTTTTTTCTGCAACATCCACGCAGGTGGCTGTTGGTGTGCACCCTGTCCTCAAACCTCCTGGGTGGCCTCCACCCCCTGGTCCCCCCATGGCCATTTTTGATTTGTGTTTAATTATTATATTTTTTTACATTGTGTTGCCTTGTGTGGCTCCCCTGGGCATCCACAGTATATTCCAGCTGGGCACATGCAGGCCTGTCCTGTGTTTGGGTTATATGCTTGGGTTCCTGACACACACACCACTCCTGCTTCCCTTTCCATGGGCTTGCAAAGTGATGTCATCACTTCCATGGGCTTGCATCAGTGATGTCATCAATGACATTTGTGATGTCATCTTTGATGTCGAGGGTGTTAGTCTTAGCAGTGCACGGTGGTGGTGCAAGTTATGGTTGCTTAGCTTACCATAACTGCCGAATTTCATGGGTTTTTCGGTTTTACTTGATACCATAAAGTCCCTTTAACAAAGTTTTTTCATTGAATTTCATAGGTTTTTATTAGTGCAACTTAACCATAACGTCCCTTTAACAACATTTTTGTACTGAATATATATATATATATATATATATATATATATATATATATATATATATATATATATATCCAAAAGGAAAAAGGAAAAGGCGAACCGCACTCCCGGGGGCCGGATGCAAAATGCAAACTCCAAAAAATGGACAAAGAAACCACTGCGTAATAAATACGGAAGTTCTTTTAATGTTTAAAAAAGTTGTACAGCAATATACAACGAAACGAGCAGCAACATATACACAGACAAAGCAGAACGCTGTGGTGCGCAACCTACAGACACAACGTGTTTCACGCTACAATGAGCGCTTGATCACGTGAAGGCAGAAAAGGTAAGCTGGTATTTGTGTCACACAAAAACATGGCAGTCCTACAACTCTGTCTGTCAAATCTGAGAGTATCAGAGCAATAGATAGAAACAATGGCGGCCATGATGGAAAGGAATCAAACATCAGTATACATATAAAACTATAGTCATGCCTATGTAGAAATCGACCATGGGACAACACCACAAACTGAGCGCCTATATATATATATCATAATTCACCTTTTAAATTAAATTCAGTCAATTGTACAGAAGGTCAATTGTGAATCGGTCAAATGTAATACAATCAATTCATATACAACTGTCCTTCTGGGTCTTTGATTGGGGTATGGTAGGTTAGACAACCTCCCCACACTCCTATATGTGTGGAGGGAGATATGGGTGACGGGGTTGACCCAGCCGCTACTGGATGTGGGCCCAGATGGGGATTAGAAAGGGCTTCCCTGGACCCCCAGCCGCCTCTCTGAGAGAGGGTGCTAGAGTCATTTCCTGACCCTGTGTTGCGGCACTTGGCTGCCGCTACGCTACGGCGTACCACATTGCCCAGCAGCACACTGAATGAGGAAAGGAGATAGCACAGGATCACATACACTCACCAGCAGTCCCAGAGAGAGGCGGTAACTTGTTTCCCAGGGCAACACAGCCTGGTAATCAATCACAGGTCTTAAGATACCAGAACACTTAATGCAGGGACAAAATGGTCCATACACCCGAAAAACAAACATCCCGAGTTTGGAAGACCGCCTGGGAGCAACCGTCCTTGATCTAGGGAATACCAAGATGGTGCCATATGCTGCAGGCACCTATAAAACAGTACAGTTCCAATTGAAACCTAATAGAAACCGCTACTCCATGAACCAATCACTGGCTTCAACTAACAATTCGATAATGAGGAACAAAGTGACCCATAAGGGGAATAGCCAATCCCAAAAAAGAATACAAGATCACCAGGGGAAGAATCCATCAAAGTCAGCTTGAGCAAATACCCTACATTCTCAGGGGTGGAATTGTTAATTCATTGGCGTGGACCCGGAAAAAGACGCGGACATCCCTGTTGATGCTACTGTGATGCAAGTGATGGAGCTGGGGAGAGAAGACTGATAGGACCGCTGCCTTGAGTAAAGCAGTGCAAGCCTGGGGAGGTCGGAAGGAGAGATGAAGAGCTGCCACGCCTTGTGAGACAGTTAGGAGGAAGAGTGACCCGAAAGGCCATAAGAGCCCCTCTGTAATCGCTGGGGAAAAGTCAGAGCCCCATGTTTCCCACCAGCAATCCCCCCTAGGGAAGGAGTAAGGCCTTGGGCAGGAGGGCAAGAGAACTGCAGATGCCTGAAAAGGACCCTATAGGAGGGTGGATGGGGGAATAGTCATTGAAGTCAATGTCCAGGAGTGACCATCTACACAGCCTAAAACCTATCTCCAGAAGGGGCGAACCAGTTACCAAGGCCACGGGTGGAGGGGGGAAGGGGCTGCTGTGAATCTCAAAGGAACTGGGTAACAAAGAACCTGATACAACGCACTGTTCAGTCTGATACCGTGAAGAGGTGTGAGGCTGAAAGTGGGGAAACATAGCGGTTTCGGATAGCTTAGAGGGATAGGTTGAAGAACCTTTTTTTTTTACCTAATCTTAAAACAATTGTTCATAGTTTAGGAAAGCCTGAGGACAAAAGACTCATTAAGACTGGGTATTGGGATTTTGCGTTGGCTACATCCTTTTGGACATTATTTGTAAACCATGGTGTCCCAGAGAGGAAAAGGACTCTCAACACTAGGCGTTTGGTTTATGATTTAAATCCTGAACTTTACAAGGCATTGAATATCAGGAAAGCATCACTTTGTGCTGTGCCCCTGGACAATGTTTCATTTAGAAGTTCCTTGTAAGTATCAGCGTTTATCCTAGTTTCTTGTAGGCGCTTGCCTCACCTAAGCTTTAAGCAGCATTGACTCAAACATCCCACAGGATCCTGGAGGAACAGAACAGCCTGAAGAGTGGGAGGCGTTCAGTGGTGAGATCTACTTTGGGACTTAGAACAAATTCGGGATGCGCCCCAAATCCTGGGATGAGTTTGAGAGAGGGCTGTGTTGGAGATGGGAGGCAAAGGTTGAAAATCCCTGACATCTCAAGAGGCTGAAGTGCAATGGCTACCAATTTCGCACCAGGACCACTGGCTGTTGGTTGTTTATGTGTGGCTTTTCTGGATCCCAAGATATGGCAGCGAGTGCTGGTCAAAGGAGGAGTTCAGTAACGGAGCCTGGAATCTGCATACCGGCTACCTATCGGAAATAGTCTGTGGGTAGTTTGAGCACCACTGAGGCTAATAGGTGAGGACTTTTCTCAAATCACCTCAATGCTTCTCGGCCTGTCCTTGCAGGGATAAGAATGACCACATGGGTTTTGCAAAGCTCCTTTTCTGCAAATCACAATTTTGTAGACTGTCTTTTCTTCGGTTGCTTGGTACAACATTTCCAGGCCTTCACACTTAGATTCCTCTTTAGGCTATGCACTTCCACAGAATTCCCCACCAACACTTGCTCAATGGCACTGCAGTTGTTGCCACATTCCAGCTGCTGAAGTCTTCTGACACAGCGTGGAGAAAATGACTGTCAGCAACTTTGTCGGTCATCTCAAAAGACCCTGGCAATGGTCTGTCGAATCTTCCAGTGTCCCACCTTATTTGCACGACTGGGCGCACAGTTGCTGAGCATTGCTTACATAGCCACGAGGCACTTGGTATTAAACAGCAGCTGATACTCTGGCCTTCCAGATAAGGATGGCTCAAAGTGTCACTAGCCCACCAGATGGAGTCAGAGGCCTGCTTGCCCAAGCCCTGGAATATCCTTCAGGGTAGCTTGGGTACAGCAAACCAAACAGCTGCTTTAATGCAGATTGGGGGTCTCCAAGGTTTTCAAATGATATTTGTGCTGTCAGTTGGTCTCAAATCTTTATTATCCCACCCCATTATTTGTCCAGTGGGCAAGGTGATTTCTACTGGAGGGAGGCAGGTAAGTAGTCATGACCTTACCTACCGATCCAGGAATGATATACTATGGTGCACATTCTCGAACCGGGTGACACTAAGCAAAAGATGAGACAAATGACAGTCACAGTTCTGCAAAGTGGGCAAACACAGAACAAATGAAACCAGTGTAGCTGTAACACACTCGATCATTCGTGGTCCACCACAATGGGAGCTGGGACGCAGGACCAGATGTGCGGATGCAAAGCTCTATTTGCACCTCTCCAGAGGGTGCATGTTGCCCGATTACTGATAGGGGTACATGATAAACATGTGTGCATGAATATGATTTCCCTATTAAGGCGGACGAATGACACTGTTGCTCGTGGCAGGCAGATGCTGGTAGATCCTTTTGTGCTCACTTTGATAGCAAAGGATGGAGAAGTCATGCAATGAGAAACAGGCACTGGATTGAAAAACCTATTATTAACCGGAGGCCCAAACATTCAGGGGAAATAAGAGCCATGTTTTTAACTTTGTGGGAGCCTCTGGCAGGAGAATCTGATCAGGGAAATGTAAGGATATTTAGAGGCACAAGCACATGTAAAAGAGGTACATGTAACCTTGGAGGGTGGGACAGTGTGGACCTCGGGTGGACTGGCACCCTAAAGTGGACCTGGAAAAGTTTTTCAAAGTGGCCCCACATTGCACAGTCCGTACAAGCCAAACCCCTCTAAGTAGTGCTTGGGTGGTTACCGCGCAATACAATTTGGACAAATGGGTCCAGAAAGTGCATCTTAAAGCACTGAAGTCCTTATGTAGGGATAACAAAAGTATATAAGCAGAACAGAAAAAAGGCATATAACATTTGTTAAGAGTGAGGAACAACATACTGGAAGCTTGATAATAAATTCTTCACAAAGGAGGCCCAGGGTGCAGAGGTCCACCATGAAATCTGCAGAGTTTCCTGTAGGTCAGTCCATCACTGGTGTGGACTTACCTGCATGGATATAGACGCCCTAAAAGAGACCGGTGATGAATTGCTCTTGATGGACCTCCTTGGGTTGGCATTTTATAATGAGGGGACCAATCAGGGTCGGTCCACGTAATCGAAAGAGGACGTGGCAAGATGAGGAAGGAGCAAACGAAGGATGGAAAGGTGGTATACAGAAGACAACCAGATCAAATCGGGCACACACAAGAAAGAAGTCAGAAGACGTAATGTCAGCACGCTGAGAAGAGCCCGCAGCAAGGTGACAGCGCCCACTGGCTGACGACTGGAGAAAGAGGTGAGGTGATGTGATGGGAGCATCAACACCATGAACGTACCAATGTGGTCAAGCACAAGACTGGCAGCAGGGTTATGGATGAATATTTACTAATCCCGGGTAAGGGCCTCTGAAAAGATAGTCTGGGTAAATTTGACAATGGGTTAAACTCCTCTCTCTCTCACCTGTGAGTATGACCTGTAGCCCAGGTTCAAACGCCCAGGCCTTTATCCCTCATTGGTCAATACACTGAGAATCGTTACATTGTGGTTAATAATAACACCTGCTATTACAGTGCTAAGAAGCGTGAGGAAACCAAGCATGACCCACTATATACAAGTTCATACCATTTCTTAATGTCTAATTTATGCTGTTGTCACAGATTGTAGCCCGGTTTCAAAACATATGGCCAGCCATTGGCGGCCCTGGAGAAGTATCAATTCATTGCTTGCATGTCCCGGGTGCCATGGACGCTCTTCCGTTTCCAATTGAGATAGTAGGTGAGGTTTTGTATTGTAGTTGCACATGTCT
The DNA here is from genome assembly GCF_040938575.1 of Ambystoma mexicanum. NCBI lineage: Eukaryota > Metazoa > Chordata > Amphibia > Caudata > Ambystomatidae > Ambystoma > Ambystoma mexicanum. The sequence continues at coordinate 1,097,637,514 of NC_090929.1, forward strand.
GGTTCTATATGCTATGATGGAATGCAGCCTTCACTTAAAACCGTGTTCCATGCATTTTGTATCACTTATGGCCATTGTTCAATTTCAGTGTTTCTATAATTGATAATGTAAGAATATTACGTTCGATGTAAGTTGTATCCAGTGATGCTACCGAATAAAAAATAACGAAAAACATTTTGAACGAATCATTTTTACCGAAATAAATACTGATAAAAAAATATATATGAGGGCTGGGTAAGGGGTTAAAACGGGTGGGAATGGTGTTGGGGTGGGGTTATAAACAAAGGGAAACAGGGGATTAGGGAACCCCCCAAATGTAATTTTTTTATAATTCTGTATTTTATCTGTAAAAATATATCGTACATTTTGTTTTCGTTATTTATTCATTCGTTAATATCACATAATAAAACCGATGTAAGTTTCCTTGTTTTATTCTGAACCCCTGAATAAAGTGTTCCTTACGATAAAGTGTGAGATGTACATCCTTGCAATGCTCCCTAAAAGGTTCTGTGTGCAGGAGGGCGTGTGAGGTGTTAGGCAGCCTGTACCCCCAGCTGCCCACAGACCCTAGCTGGCAGCAGCACAGCAGAAGAGAGGATTACTCACCCCTAGGCATCCCTGCATAGCTTTGCATAGAGCCCAAGCTTTGCCAAGGCCTGTGCTGCTTGTGTCCAGTTCCCCTCCCTCAGCAGGATGCTCACCCCATGGCAGATATAGTCCATCCCACTGACCCCTGAAGAACGGATGACAGATGGAAGGTGCACTGGGGCAGGTGGTGCACCGAGTCACTCGGAGACATTACACGTGTGCAGAGCATAGGTGTGCATGTTCTGATCATGCTCTATCCTATGCTATGATGAGCACGGTTGCATGTTTCTGTCCGATGACAAGCAAGCATGGTTGAGCATGTGCAGAGCATTATTGAACATGTTTAGATCCCGTGTGGGACCTCGTTGAGCATGTTCAGATCCTGTTCTATCCTATGCTGAGCATAGTTGCATGTTACTTTCCTGTGCAGAGTAAGCATGGTTGAGCCTGTGCAGTTCCTGATTTATCCTGTGCAGAGCATGATTGAGCAAGTTCAGATCCTGTGTGGGACATGGCTGAGCATGCTCAGATTCTGCTCTGTCATATGCTGAGCCTGGTTGCATGTTCCTTCCTTTGCAGAGCAAGCATGCTTGAGCCTGTGCAGTTCCTGATTAATCCTGTGCAGAGCATGACTGAGCATGTTTAGATCCTGCGTGGGGCAGGGTTAAGCAGGCTCAGATTCTGCTCTACCATATGCTGAGCATGGTTGAATGTTCCTTCTCTGTGCAGAGCGGCACATCATTTGTTCCTGTTTGGAAACAGCTCAATTCATAATTCCAAATCATTATTTATGACACAATTAATGAAAACATCATTATCCACAGATTCTGTACAAGCTGAAATTCACAATTCGTGCATTCTAATTGATTCCATGAGAGTTAAGCAAATGAGAGAAAGTGATAGTGTGAAACGTCAGATTACATGTGTTTAAACAAGGTGCAAGTGCCGAAAGAAAGGTTTACAGGCGGTACAATTATGAATCAAACAAAATAACACAGAGCGAACATTAATTACCTTTAGAAAGCATTTAGACAAATGTCATCAACCAGTATACATATGAATGTGTTTACAATTCAATAACATGAAGCACAAGTCTCTCTTTGATTATAACCAAGGGACTCAAACCAATTATTATATGCCCCAGTGCTGAAAAACAGCATGCAACAGAAAAAACTCCTCGAAAATCATGGCAGGAAGGGGCAACTAGACTGCTGTCCACAGATTAAGATTGAGGTCTGGGTTGACGTCTAGGTTGTTTCGGCATTAACTAAAGCCTTCTTCAGGACCGAGCTTTCATATTGTGGACCCTTATGTGTGAAAAGTAGAAAATAGGACTAAGTCAGCGGGGTATTGCAAGGCAATGTTGCGTGGAGTCTGCAAAATGAATTGGAAAAGAAAAAGAAAAAGAAGAGAGGGCTCACCTAATCAGGGTGCACTCCGTCTTGCTGTGCGCAATGTACAAATATTTTGATAAATTCCTGAAGTAAGGTTCTATGAAAGATTCCTTGTTGAGGAAAAAAAACATACATCTATGTAAGTGCTGGATTCAGGCAACTCTGTCAACAGAAGACACACACTCCTTCTCTGTGCAGAGCAAGCATTGTATTTATTTATCTATTTATTTACTAATTTTTAACGCACCGGAAGCTTAGGGTATCAAGGCGCACATATACACATAGGACAACAAAAGGTACAGGATATGAGATGGGTAACAGAAGAGGAAGAGCGGGATTACTCAAAGAGGAAGGTCTTCAATGTCTTTCTGAAGGTTTTAATGTTTGTGTCTCGCCACAGGGATAAAGCAAGTGAGTTCCAGGTTTTAGCAGAGCAGGTGGCAGATGATCTGTCTAGCCCTCTGGTCCTCTTGAATGGTGGACAGTTGATAAGCCTTAGGTTAATTGATCTAAGTCACCGTGAGGGCTCATACCAGTACACTAATGATTTCAGTTAACACAGGGATTTCCCATAGAGGCATTTGTGAAGTAAGGTAGCTGCTTTGAATTGATATCTGGCCCCTACAGGGAGCCAGTGTAAGTATTGTCGATGAATTGAAATGTGGCATTTTCTCAGTATAATTTTTACAATCCGGACGGCATCATTCTGAACAGTCTGGAGCTTCTGTATGCTTCTCTTGTCAGCGCCCACAGCAAGGCACTACAGTAGTCTATTCTGTACAGGATAACCTTACAGGCTATTGTAGCACAATTATTTTCAGTGAGATATGGGCGAATATTCTTAAGGAGTTTTAAATAGTAGCTAGAGTTTTTTGCAACCTGGGCTGCATGTAGCTCAGCGCTCAAGGTGCAGTCAAGATATACGCCTAGGGTTCTTATTTTGTCCTGCACTGGGATGTTATATTCCTGTATGGAAAAAGCCTGCTAATCAGAGCCTTATTTCGCTCTTGCTTGGGGGGGGGGGATCCAAAGATTAATAACTGTGTTTTACCCCCATTGAGACACATCCATGAGTGTTGGCAGCATGATTCCCCAAGATCTCCAAGATCTCCAGGACCAGCTGGGTGTCATCTGCGTAGTTGGTGAAAAACACTCCTGAGCCTTCTAGGAGGCTGCAAAGGGTTCTAATATACAGGTCCAATAGTACGGGGGACATATAAGCCCCCTGAGGTACCCTGCAGGTGGAAGGGTGGGGGGTTCTGAAGCCTCTGCACAGCTAACACTTGATAAACGCCCAGTCAAGAAGGAATGTACCCACCTACATGTATTTTCGGAGCAATGGCCAGTGTTTTTTAATGTATCCAGAAGGCGCTTGTGGTCCAAAAGATCAAATGTGGCCGACAGGTCTAACAGGATCAAAAGGCCAGTCGTGCCCCTCTCCACAATGCTCAGCATGTAGGTCTGTAGATTGATGAGGGCCATCTTGGTGCCATACGCCAATCGAAAGCTGGATTGTCTAGGGTGTGTCTATAGATTCAATGTAGGACTGGATTTGGCGTGTGGCCTCCTTGTCCAGAACCTTCATCAAAAAGTTGCAGTTTATGATATGTCTTAAATTTGCTGCATCATTTGGATCAGCCCCAGGTTTTTTTTGAAGTGTTGTTACTGTGACATTTTTGATGCACGCTGGGACTGAACAGGTGCAAAAGGAGGCATTGATTAACCTTTCCAGAAAAGGGGCAAAGATTTCCCTGTTGTCAAGAATAATTTTCGGGGGAGGCATATTATCTGGTCCAGTAGATGGATGCATTGAGCTCAAGGTTGTTGACAGATCAAGGCAGATCAAGGTCACTTAAGCAAATTTGAAGACAGCAGGTTCAGTATCTAGCAGGGACAGGTCGGGGGAAAGGAGACTAGTATTAATGGATAGGGGGTCGTGCGAGTTTATTTTACTGGCAATCTGATCTTTTATTTCGCCGCTCGCTTTTGATATTGTTGTCTCACAGGCTAGTTGGATTTTGGAAAAGTCCATGCTTGTTGGAGTAAAGGTTGTCATTTGCGCTCTATCTTTTTCAAAAGGTTTTAGTACTTCAAACCATTTTTGGCGTATTATTGGCATCCTCAATTTGGTTATTGTAAACATTCTTTTTGGTGTTTAAGATCATATTTGTATAGGTTTTCTCAAGTGATTTACATGTGTTTTTCTTTTCAGCGGAAGGGCATTTGAGCCAACAACGCTCTGCTTTTCTTTTCTCTACATTCAAGGATCCAAGTTCTTCTGAAAACTATTTTTGGTGGCCTGGGTTATCACGAACAGACTTAGTTTTGAGGAGCGAGTTTATCTAGGAGGAATCTAAAATGGGTGTTAAAAGTCTCCACAAGTAGATTGGGCGGGGGGGTGGAATCTGACATAGAGGTAGAAGACATGATTTTAGTGATACAGTCCTGGAGGTCGGATGTATGTATTTTCTTTATGTTTCAACTAGTGACTACTGACATTGATGGATTATTTGCTTTGGATGGGGGGGCCTGAAGAGAGAGGGAAAGGTTAATCATGAAGTGGTCAGTCCAAATGCAGGGAGTGGTATTGTTGATTTGGACTTTCAAATTCCTTCTCACAAGGATGTTACCTTTGGCATTTGTGGGGTCAGAGTAACTGACATAGTGATCAATGTTATTTAGAGCTGATTCAAGCATAATAGCGTCTTTGTGCGTCGAGTCCCTTCGCCAGCGGTTAAGGTCACAGAGGAAAAGAGTAGCCCAATTTCTTGCTTTGAGTTCTGCCAAGAGCTGTTCGACTTCATCATTGAAGGTGTTCATGGTGACTGGAGGTTGGTAGATCTGGAAGAAATTAACACAGCTGCAGGGAGTGGGAGTTAATTTTAGATGCATGATCTCGCAGCCGTTGCAGTGGCTCTGTGATTTGTGTAATTTAATATGGTTCCTGGCTATAATTGCCATGCCACCCCCAGGCCCCTGATCTCTGTTCTCACAGTAGATGGTGTAGTAATTAGGGACGGAAAGTGTTATTGATGGCCCACTAGCCTCGTGAAGCCATGTTTCAGTCAAGGACAATAAATCCAAGTCGTTGTCCATGATATAATCTTGGATATTCTTGGCATGTTTATTAAGAGATCGGGTGTTCAGCAAAGCTGAATTAAGTGTTTTTCTGTCTGCCAATTGACTGGATATAATGTCTTTATTGACGACTTTACGAGAATCGGGGCTTAGTGCATGGTTGAGCATGTGCACAGCATGTGTGGGGCACGGTTGAGAGGGTTCGCATTCTGCTCTATCCTATGCTGGGCACAGCTGCATGGTCTTCTCCTGTGCAGAACACTCTTGAGCATTTGCAGATCCTGATCTATCCTATGCACAGCTGGCTGCATGTTCAGACCCTGATCTATCATGTGTAGAAGACTGTTGCATGTTCTGATCCTGATCTATCCTGCTGTGCAAAGCATGATGAAAAAGGGAGTATCTGTGCACTTGGTTATACGTGATTTTACTGAGGTCTCTTACCTTATTTGCACTTTACTCGTGCATTTGTCCTCATGGTCGTTTTCTTCATTTTCTTTATTAAATGAGGGCGTTATCTCCCCAAACTCATATCCCATACCCCCACCACCTCACACTGGCAGCCACCCACCTCGAATCCCTTACACCCAAACACACAACATATATCTATTAAAAGAAATTGAGGAAAGCGACCAAGAGGAAAAATGCAAATACTATCTCAAGGCTGAAACAAATGAAAAACAGAAAAGATTCTTACCAAAATGGTGTAGTGTGCATATTGTGAAAGAGAACATTTTTACTTTGTAATCACAAAGTCATAAGGTACAATTGAAAACTCATATAACAAGAGTTAGATCACAAGTCATATGATTACTTAATTTCAAAACGAGCCTGCACCAATTCGTGTTTTACACAGATAATTATTGGGAAGGGACATGGTGCGGACAAAGCTAGGTGATGAGATACTGTGGGTTAACCCTTCTAGGGGTGCAATACTGGGGCATCATTTGACCTTTTCAAATCTGTTTTGAAACATTGGAGGGAAAAGAACAAAAAAGACCAAGCACAATATTGAACGTGGAGCACAACGCTGCGTGGTTTAGAATGCGCAGAGTGTGTCGATGTATGCAGCGTGCCGGAGTAGGCACACAGTGTGACTAAAGATTTGCATGGTGTTTGAGGAGATGCCTGTGGAAGTGTGCACGGTGTGCAAAGCCCGTCTTAAGGCTTGCATGGCTATCATGGCTCATGGTGTGTGAAGCCTAAGTGGGCGTGAGGATGTGGCTATGATATGATATGAGAAATAAGATAGACTGGGGGTCGTACGTAGCCAGTGCGCTGGTTAATACCAAAATTAAAGTGAGATAGCCTGCTGCTCAGATATCCTTCCACTGATGTCCCCTAGTAAACACCAGTACAGGTAAACATAGGATTGAGTATGGAAGGTAAAATCAGTGCGCAGATCCCAAAGTTCTTATTGTGGAATCCATTAAACGAAATGCAAAGTAGGCTTCAAATCCATTTGATTGTTCACTAAACACCCGACACGTGTTTCAACCTTTCAGGTCGTTCTCAAGGCTGTGAATTAGTCCACAAAAATAAAATAATCATGTATAAAGGTAATCAAACCATAAATATTGAATTCAGACATGGTAACACAAAAAGCAAAAGAAAATCACATACCAGTGTTTCAATGAATGGGTGTAGCCAATGAAAGCAAAAGAATGACCAAGGTAAAACAAAAGAGAAATAAGAATTAGGGTATGCTAATTTAGCGTGAGGAAAAACCTATTCCATTTCAGTAAACAATATGTATGTGGGAAGTTGCAACATACCCTGATTCCAATGAAATAATGGACAGGGTAGTGTGTTGAGCAACACAATTGCTACCTAAAGGAATGATAAAGTAACCATTCAGAATGAAATCACTGATGTCGGTAGAATAGTAAAGAAAAAATGTCCAGTTTAGGCAAAGATGCTTTTATGAAAAATGTTTTTATCATTTGGCAAGTCACCAGTGATTTGTTTGATGATTTTGTTACTCACGTTAATGCCAACAATTTTGGAATTATTTTGTCTGGTCACTCAAGTCCCACTAACATTACTTTTCTAGATTTAGAAATCTTCATTGAAAACAATACAGTGCACACCAGAACCTTTCGTAAACCCACATCTGTTAATGCCATATTGCATGCGAACAGCTGTCATCAAAGAGCTACCATACATAACATTCCATGTGGAGAGTTCTATAGAGCGAGGAGGAACTGTTCTAAAGATATAGATTTTCAGACAGAATGTACACAGCTCAACAATCGCTTTAGACAGCGAGGTTATCTTGCTTCATCATTATCTAAGGCAGCACATAAATATCAATCTGTCAAACAGGCGGATTTGTTGAGCACTAAAACTCATTTGGATAGTAGACAGAGACCTGTCTCTTTAATCACACAGTACACTAGTTGGCTACATCCATTCATTGAAACACTGGTATGTGAGTTTCTTTTGCTATTTGTGTTACCATGTCTGAATTCAATATTTATGGTTTGATTACCTTTATACATGATTATTTTATTTTTGTGGACTAATTCACAACCTTGAGAACGACCTGAAAGGTCGAAACACGTGTCGGCTGTTTAGTGAACAATAAATTGGATTTGAAGCCTACTTTGCATATCGTTTCATGGATTCCACAATAAGAACTTTGGGATCTGCGCACTGATTTTACCTTCCGTACTCAATCCTATGATATGATATGTTATTTATAACGCGCTTAATACCCAGAGGTTTCTAAGCGTGGACCCGGTTATCTAAGGCCCTCATTGATAGAGCGTTTTCCAATGGGGTTTTGCCATTATAACACGCTTCGGTGAATTAGGCCCGGAATGTCATAGGTTCCTTGACAGTGATGCGGCTCTGAAGGATAAAGGCAAAAGAAGCCCAAATCACCAAAATGCCCTAATTTCTAAACACTGCACTGCACTCTCACTTTTTTGTGTGTTCATCTAGACATTTATATTAGCATTTACTGAATATAGAGTGACATTTCAAACAGAGAACTCATGCAAAGGAAGCACTACAGGAAACAGAGGCAGTCTCTGTGTAGTGCTCCCTTACAATAGGATCGAGATATCAGAGTTTGAGTTAGTAGTTAGACAGGGAATAGGTTTATGGGACATACCCTGGGACTTAGACAAGCAAACAGACATACAAATAAAATGCACTGCAGACGTAGAGCCACGGCAGCTGATAATCACATATTTACATATTTACAACTGGCGCATAGGAGTGGATTCGGGGGAGGGGCAGTGCAGCGAGTGGTTAGGGAGTGGGAGGTGACAGTCCCCTTCACTCGTTAGAAGGTGGAGTTTGACTCTGGCTTAAAACTGTTCATTTTAAGGGGGGGGCTTTGACGTCAGGTGGGAGGGCATTCTAATTGCGAGAAAGATCAGGAGGGGGCACAATGGGGGCATGGGTCTAGATGTTACGGACATAGGAGGAATGTCGAGTATTTGAGGGAGAATACAGAGACCCACAGTCCATAAGGTGGGGAGGGAGCAAGGCTGTGATGGGCTTTTATGCGAGTAGGAGACGTTTAAGAGCTACATTTTTTGTAGAAAGACATCTGCAAAGTGGTGGTGTGTATGGGGGGCGAGGTAGTTTGTAGAGGATGTGAGTAGCTAAGTTTGGGTAAAATGCAGAAAAAGGTTTCCAGGTACCAAAGAATCACATTCTCTGGGTAAAAAAAAATGCCTGATTCGCTAATGTTCGAAAAAGTCAAGCAGCTGTGCTCCCTGGACCCCAGCACACAACCAAATTCTGATGATACAAATAAAGTAAAGAACTTGGTGTAGGAGCTAAAGCTCTGACTAAGTGCGTGATATGGACTCAGTATTTAGTTATTTTCAAAGCTTTTTAATCTTTCAAAAAGTTCAAGAAATCCCTACACATATCAGTCTTGTTAGTAAGGTGTCAGATCCATAAAACAGAAAAACAAAAGGGCACCTGTCTAGGCTCTGATTTACCCAGGGGGGTATGAATTTATAAACTTACACAATAATCAGGGTGAGAGATTACACACACTTTCATTGTTATACCCTTAGAAAATGAAAAAGAAGTCTCTGGATTTTTTTCGAGGGACAGAAGAGTTTTTGACCCTAGCATTTTTAATACACATTTGTTTGTCATAGTAGAAAAAAACACACAAAGACACTTGACAACTCACAGTTTTTTGTACACAATACACATTGGATACAATCCAGTCAAAATGACTGTCTATTAGTACACATAGAACATGTTTTACCTTTTTGATTGACGGAATTCAATATACAAATAACATACGAACACAACAACATTACGCTGAACAAATATCAGTGTTAATAGTGGACACTGAGAAGGAGAAAAGGTTATCGACACTATTGTGTTTCGGCCTAAAGAAATGAGCTGTTTAATGGAGCTTGAGTTGGCCTTCATCCGGCCTTCATCAGGATTGTCAAGTTGGTAATATACAGAAGTGTCCTGTGGGTCTCTGTCAAGATATAATGACAAGAGCTGTATGGTTCAGAAAGTGTGTTATCTCATGTTATAATTTCTTAGTCACATTTAGCTATTAATGCTGAATATAAAATAAAAGGGGCAATAGTGTTGCAATGACACATCGCTAGGCTTACCGTATGCAAAATGCTACAGTGGAGAGCTTGTGAGCTGTTCCCCTGTTGTGGTTATAGGAGAAAGAATTCACCAGATTCTTGGTGGTTGTAAGCTGACCAAAATTCCTTGGAAAATACAGACAAAAGTGGAGGGCCTGTGAAGATGCTAAGAGCATGAATATAAATTGCTAGTCATAGCAGAACATATTTTTAGAAATTGAGGATGCTAGACGTCATACCTCAATGGTAAAGGATGTGGAGCTGCGTGCTTTGTTTCTATGGCGTGCGAAGTGGATGGGCTCCGGTGACGTCCAAAAACATTATTAGGAATGGTCAGGCTGTAGGTGGGAGGGCAGCCAATGAGTAGGGTACCTCCTGAGAGTATACTGACAGCAAGCTAGGTGACCCGCATGCAAAGTGAAAAAAGTCAGTGCACAGTGTGATGCAGGGTGCTAGCGTGTGTGAGAGAAAATGTGTCCCCGCTGGTGGTAGGACATAGTACCGGTGGCAGTTATGGAGCTTGTCTTACTAAGAAGACGGCGCAGAGGAGTGTGTTCTCGCCCAGCTGCGGGGGACCAAGTGCGAGTCCCCGGGGAGTTACTATCAAAGATGACTCCACGTTTGTGAGCCTTGAGTGCGGGACCAAAGATGTTCAGAGGAAAGTATATAGGAGGTGGGGAGTGTGATTAGCATTAGTGGAGAAGAGAAACAAGATTTTCCTTTTGGAAGACTCTGGCATCAGGCAACATAGCGAGATCCAGGGATAGATTGCCTTGGGGAAGCTGGAGATGTGTTGAGAAATGTTGGAAGTGATGGAGGGTGAAGACAAATCATTGGCAAAGGCATGGTAGTGGAAGCCAAAGAGACAGATGAGTTTTTGCAGGGGAGTGGTGTGAAGTGGAAAGAGGACTGGCCCTAGGGCAGGTCCTTGGTGGGTACCCACAGGAAATAGTATGGGGCAGGAGGTTTTAGTGTTTCATGAGATGGAGTAAGATCAGAGTAGGGGAGAAGCTGTGTAGGGTGTAAAACCGACCCGTATTTTGCGGGATTGTTCCATAATTGGTGACTCTCTCCAACAGTTTGCAGAGTTCCTGTGCTGGATGCAGGTTGCCCTGACTTTCTTTGTTCCCACTAGTTGCCTGTAACCTGGCCCATAACACACTTTGTGAGAGTGAGACCCACTCACTCCCTCGCCCTCCCTTTAAAGACGGGAGAGGTAAGTGCACAGACACAGACAAATTGCATGTATTGCCACTGCCAGCGGCCCGGCCAGCGCGTGAAAATGGTCTATTAGGGAATGACACTGACCCTACCAGCATCCTGCTGCGCAGGGTGGCCCGGCCACTCGCCCTTCACAGTGCTTTAAGTGGGATTAGAAATTGAGGGGGGGCTCTTGTTGGGGTGTGTGGCCTAAGTACGGGTGTGGTTAGGCCACACCCCCTATCGAGAGCCCCCTTTGCCTAAGGGGTGGAGGCTGCTAAAAGAAGTAGAGCTAGGGCGAACTGGCAGTATTACCTTTGATGCACCCAGCCCCTCCTTTTAAACAAAAGAAGAGGCTGGGCGCACCAAAGTTGTAACCCTAGTGTGCCCCAGCTAGCACCCAGCAGGCAGCCTTTTCATTCAAAGAGTCACAAGGTGCAATACATTACCACAGGCTCCTTGAATGGAAGTGATGCCTGCTGCTGATGGCCCTGTACTCAAACAGGAGGAGGGCTGGACTGCCCAGCTCTTCTTTTGTTTCTGAGTAAATAGTCATCAGCCAGCGTGAGGAGCCCAGGGGCTTAATTCTGGGTGATGGCTATTTACTCAGAAACAAAAGGAGAGCCGGGCAGCCCTCCTCCTGTTTCAGAGTACAGGGCCATCAGGCAGCCCGCACTGCACGGTTGCACCTTCTGCTTGCAGGTGTGCGCACTTCGGTTTAGAAAAAAAGAAAAGGTGACTCCTTTTCTTCCAACCCGAAGTGCTGACACCTGCAGGCAGCTCGTGTAACCGTGCAGCTGCTACACGGGCTGCCTCAGGTGTCAGCATGGCTCGGGCTAGTCAGGGGTGGGCCCCGGCAGGGCTCCAGCTCGAGAGTCTTTTCTGGAGACTGCTGGGGCTCGGCCCCGGCTGGCCCCGGCCCACTTAAAGCACTCCTTCCATTGGTCACTGCTGCTTCTACTAGTACACTCTGTACTCTGAGCATTGACTATGCCCAAGGTTGCCCGTCGTCTGCCCCCACTGCTTCTGCTGTGGCCTGTTGCTCCGCCCACTTCCGCTGCAACCGAAGGTAAGGCTGGACCCGGCCCCGCCAGTGCTGCCAAATGGGCACTGGACTCCTAGGAAAGAGGGGACGTTTCGTGATAGGCGAGCAATTCCAGAAAGCCAGACAGAGAGGAGGAAGGATCGGACAGTTCCACGCCCCGGTGTGCTTCGGCTACGTCTGGCAGCTCATGCCGGCTGGTCCTCGTGTCACAATCTGCACACGTTTCTTACACAAACTACTAGACAGACCATCTCTCGCTCGTTAAAACGTCCATAAACACCCCACTGGTCGTTTTCACTTTGCCACGAGCTCGTGATTTTACCCCCAAATGTTAGTCTGTTTCTGCTCTTGTGGCCTTCGCACAGCAAGTGAGGAAGTTTCATTCCTCTTCTGGATGAAAACACAAATCTCAGCCTCTAAATCTTGCTACATATGCCAGAGAAAGGTCCGTTTGTTCACATGTACCGGCCTCTCTTCCACTCGTATTCTTTCGGTGTATATGCAGTAAAAACCGAAAAAAGGACTCCAGGAATTCTTCCTGACTGTGCACCCTCATTGCTATCCTTCCGCTTAGTTTCGGAGCTTGCGCATATCACTCGAGGGAACTTGGCTTTTTAGAAATGCTGGTACATCCCACTAAGGGGCTTACAAATGTGGACCAAGCCCTCGGGCTTCTGCATTGCGCTGCATGGAGCTGTACTCGATGTGGTGTTACTAGTAATAAGAATCGTTTTTTATACAGGGCTTATTCTCTGGTAGTTACCGCTACCGCTTACCAGAAATGGAAACAATGTTGAGGAAGTTGTCTGTGGAACACATACTTGAAGGGAAAATCATGTAAATGTACGGTAGGAACATTGGCTTGATAAAGACAAGGCAGTGACAGGATAAGGAAATACAAGATCATACCCTTGGAGTTATGACCTGGTTTTACACACTGGACTTTGTAACTGACTGATTGTTATCTTACTGTATTTTATGAATGATTTGTTTCAATGATGAAATATGAATATGCAATGTTTTTGCAACAGTTTAATACCTTCGTGCAAAAGATAAAAAGAGTTTGTCATAAGCACTTAATAATACATACATACATAAATAAAATAACTGGTGTTATTGTTACTCAATTGAACGCTACTCAATTTTGTGCACTGGGGGAGTGCTGCATGTCATTGAAGGAAGGGACCGTGCACATTTTACTCGGGCTGTCCGTCTGGCAGGGATGTATTCCACCGAAAGGAATGTGTGCACTTCACTTGATGGCCATTGGCACCTAGATGTGTAAAGCTCGCTGAATAGAGCGTAAGCTTGTGCTTCTCCGTGTACGAAGTTTAGTCGTCTCACCGAGGGCGCTTATGCATTTCCTAGAGACAGATTGTGGCATCTCGCTGAATGGAACTGGTACACGTTACTGCATTTCACTGCTCTTAGTTGAGATTATCTTAGAAAAGTTTCCCTTACAATGAGGCAGATTTAATGATTTTAGGGACAGAATTCTGCTGTGCCAGGGCTATCCATCTGCTCCCCTGCTATTTGCCAGCCACTTATTAGTCTGAATGGCCCAGGGAGTCTTAAAAGGGTGTAGTGTGTATTCCTGTTGCACATGTTTGCAGGTTGACCTTCCCGATATGTACTTCCTGAATTGCTGGACCTATGCTTAGCAGGGCGATAATCTCTCTCCTTATGCTATGAAGGAAAACAGTTCACCAAGATTGCAAGCTTTTTGCTTTCAATAACTGCATCAAATGCACATCTGGAGAGAGTGTGTTCTCTCGTTTCCTTTGCCTGGAGTGACTCCAGGAACCGTTGTGTAGTTAGCACAATTAAGACTGAGCTTCAAATTAAATATAATTTTCTGATGAGCTTTACAGAGCTCGAAAGACAAGAACAATGTTTTCCGCAATACAAAAGGTACAAGGTCAAATGCAATAAATATTTACGTAAATGGAGAATCTGTTTTGTTTAATAACTAATTACATTGATAATGCAATCCATGATACTGTTAATGAAATTATAATCAACGTAGCGCTCTACTGGAACAATTCTTGGCCTAAATATTAAGGCTAACTTGAGATACTTTTGACTTCTGTCTTTTTAAACTGACCCACAATATCAGGAAATGAAAATGCTATGCTAGTGAGCAACAACAAACCAAGCTTCAAACTATCTGTTTAAGGGCCTGATTCATGGAAGTGTTTTATAATGGCGCAATCCCATAGGGAAACGTTTAATGAATCAGGCCCTAAGTGTCATATGTTAACAAAAGTATCCATATGTTGGCGCAAATGGCGCTGCACAAAATCGGGCGTGCCACAAACCATTTTTGAGCCTCCGCGTGTAAAGTGCCCTGTAAGGCCATTTTGCAAAGTTGCCAAACAAAAGGGTGGTATCCCGACTCCAGTGGGGACTGGGAAAGTAAAATCCTAAATACAAGAAAGCTGTTCCCCATCAGGAATGATTGTAAAAATGCAATTACTTAAATGATTTCATTTTGACATTTGCTGTATGTTTCATTGGTAATGTACTAGCAATAACCCTATCTCGACACAAAACAAGTAATTTTAATAAAGAACAAATAATTTATAATTTACTTGACACAATATGATAAATGAAACAATAATTCATTAAGCTATTATATACAAAGAATGAATAAACCACAATCAAACATGGCAAATGGTTATAAAAAATTAAATACTGCACATGAAAAGCTAAATTGCATGCAAGTCAGTCAGAGCCCTGTTATAGATAACACAGGTCTCCTACTCCTAATCTAAGGGGATCAGAATCACTGAGGTACTAGTTGCAAGGTATCAAAATCACCAAGCGTCTTCGCTAGCTAAGGCACTGCCATTCATTACTGTGTGCCCATCTTAAACATTCAGTGGGCCAGGGCGCATTTCAAACGTTTCAGTGGACATACAGTGATCACCACATTCATCAGGACAAAACATAGAAATGACCCTGTGATAAATAATATTGTAAATGTTAAACATAAAGGGGCCAATTCATGGAATCCAGTCTAGAAGTATCGCATGGGTTTCCGGCAGAGAGGCAGCATGCACCACGCGTGCGCCAGGCGCAGCGCAAAACATCTTTTTTGCACACCGCGTATTAATGGATTTCCCGAGCCATTACAAGCCGTGGCACAGTGAACATCCTGCAGCGCAGGGGACTCCCAACACCCATGACCGTGCCCCGAAGGCAGCCCACACCACAGGGCACCCCCAACACCCAGGACCATGCCCCGCAGGCAGCCCATCACCCGTGACCATGCCCTGCAGGCAGCCCACACCACAGGGGACCACCAACACCCATGACCGTGCCCCGCAGGCAGCCCATCACCCTTGTCCATACCCCGCAGGCAGCCCATCACCCGTGACCATGCCCAACAGGCAGCCCACACCACAGGGGACCACCGACAACCATGACCGTGCCCCCCAGGCAGCCCACACCACAGGAAACCCCACAAAACCCATGACCATGCCCCGCAGGCAGCCTATCACCTGTGACTATACCCCGCAGGCAGCCCACACCACAGGGGACCCCCAACACCCATGACCGTGCCCCGCAGGCAGCCCATCACCCGTGACCATGCCCTGCAGCCAGCCCACACCACAGGGGACCACCAACACCCATGACCGTGCCCCGCAGGCAGCCCATCACCCTTGTCCATACCCCGCAGGCAGCCCATCACCCGTGACCATGCCCAACAGGCAGCCCACACCACAGGGGACCACCGACAACCATGACCGTGCCCCACAGGCAGCCCACACCACAGGAAACCCCACAAAACCCATGACCATGCCCCGCAGGCAGCCCATCACCTGTGTCCATACACCATAGGCAGCCCACATGGCACCATACACCTGCAGTCAGGCCCCGACTCATGTCCCCCACCAGTGACGGCAACCTGCAGGCAGGCCCCGACTCATGTCCCCCCACCAGTGACGGCAACCTACAGTCAGGCCCCGACTCATGTCCCCCCACCAAACACATTGTCATAACATACATTCATGTAGCAAATGTCCACCTAAATGCCACCCTCCGCGCCCCCCAAAACCCTCCCAGTGCACCTCCACACCCATCCATTGGCCCCACTTCCCAGTACTGGCCCCATGGCATGGTATTCAGAAAAGCACACATGCATGCACTCAAAGACATGCCTAACATAGCTACACAGCAGTGACACATGACTGAGCCAATGACGATTGACACATGCACCAAACAATTGAGAGCAGACAACACTCAGATTGGACTGTATGAAAATGTATTTAAAAAAGTAAAATACACCAAATGAAAATCAAAGATGAGAATGAAAATGAAATGAACGTGAATCGAAACTAAAATGCAAATCCCAAAGGAACATGTAAATCCAAAAAAATGGAAAATCCAGAAACTGTTCCTTGTACAAAGTGATGTTTGCAGTTCCAAGTGTAAAACAATAAAAACCATTACTCCATGAGAAAAAAAGCCACAAAATCCACCAAAGTCCAACTATATACAAGAAAGTATGAAGGATTCATGATCCCAAAAGTCTGATTAATCCCCCAAAAACACCCTATAAAAAAGAACTATATACAAAAAGTGGAGCAATGTCCATGCCCTCCAAATAATAAAAAAACCGATGGAAACCTAACACCAAAAAACTATATACAATGGCGGCGGGCTAGTCCTATGACTCACCGTTGTTACCAAAGGTTTTGGCCAGAGCATCATCGAACTCCGTGTCTATATCCCAGAGGTCGGACTAAGCTCTCTCCTCGAGGGCTGGCAGGAACGCCGCCATGCTCCTCTCCAACTCCCTGCGAGTCTCCTCAAGGAACTCTGCCCACCTCTCTGCCCGCCCCATGGAGTTCTCTGCCCTGACCATGGCGAGTCGTGCCCTTTCTGCCCACCGCTGCTCTCCACCTATTTGCCGGCCCATCCGCTCCCACACGCGAGACACACTTCGTCCTGGGTCCTCCTCCCCCTTGGCCTATGCCTGCCCCGTGATGTAGTTAGCCCTGAGTCCTGACACCTCCTACGTTGAGCCTGCTGCTGCCTTGATGCCATGTGCCTGTGCCACCACGACTGCTTTGGGGAGGATGCTAACCCCCGGGGCCATTGTGCACGTGCCCTGCTCGAAGGTGCCTGCACAACCTCCATTGCCAGGGGTGCTGTTGGTGGGGTGACCACCTCTGCTGAACCTCCGACTCCCGACTGTGGCAGGGATGTGATCTCCACCAGACTGGCTGCGGTAGCTGGGGCAGGTCGCAGGGGGCCCAGGTGGCATGTGGGCCGGAAGACGGCATGGAGTACGACTAGCGCATAGTGGATGCGGAGGAGGAGGGGGTCGCAGCAAGGCCCTGCACATGTAGGCAAACCCCAACAATGATCCGTCCTAGCCAGTCCAGGATGGCACAGACCTGTTCGTGATGACGTGCCTGGTCCCGCGAGAAAGCAGGCACATCATCACGAATGACGCCTGTGCGCATCGCAACACTGACTAGGACGGGCTCAACTGTGTCGCGGATTGCCTGGTTGGCAGGTAGAGGAAGGTCAGTTGACGTGGACTCATCCTCTACCTTCGGAACGGTCTGGACTGAGGCATGCGTGCCAGTGCACAGTGATGCAGTCGCAGGATCAGGGACAGGATTAGGCACAGGCCCCTCCGCGGCGACCTGCTCTGCCTCCTGCCCCTGACCCTGAACTGCATCAATTGCACCGGTGGCATCACCCCCTCCAGGCCCCAGGTATGGGTCTGATGCGGCCTCCACCTCAACCACCACCGACCTGGATGCCTCTGCACCGTCTTCCGCATTGGATTGCCCCTGTGGGGGCTCACCTGCCCCTTCCGCTGCCGAGGAGCCCACGTCCAACCTCGCCTTCCTGGGCATCCCCTAGGCAGCTGCGGCCGTAGTCGCAGATGCGGTACCAGTCCCCTCGCTCCTGGAAGGTAACCTGGGAGGGTGACCAGCCCTTGCGTCTCCGGATGGTGGAGGCATCCCCGCCGCTTTGCTCCACAGTGCCATCCCCGCGCTCTTCCTCAATCGCCGTTGTAGATAGGGAGACATTGAAAACAAGCATCAGGGTAGTGACCAAAAGTCTGCTAGACACAAAGCAAATGCACATGAGTGGCACTGTCAAACGTCATAACCATCATCACCTTACACAACACACAGGTCAGTGCAAGCAACACATATGCAGAAACAAGCATGGCACGTGCAACAGACATTTGCATCCATGTCCAAGGCACTGTGTGAACATCAGAAAGGGGACTGAACTTCACATACATCATGGGACATGCATTAGTCAATTCATGCATCGTGATGGTCATGTGTCATGCATCCATGGTGTTTTCCAGTCACACACACACTACTCAGACACATGCATCTGTACACAATGCATGACCATGAAGTTGACATAAGCATCCATGTATCACACCCCAAACATGGCCAAGGGCCAAGTCCAGACAGAGGCATGCAAACATGTGTGCGTCATCACATGCTGGTGCACATCATGCATTGCAACACAGACACCATTGATGTGGAACACGCTTGACTGGACTCACATGCAGCACTGTCATGTTTCTGCACACAGACATCCATACATGGGCCATGCCACACATAAGTCCAAGGTGCACACTCCAGCCACACCTCAACATGCACTACGCTGGACAAGAACACATGGACACTTACCACTCGACTCCCAACGGGACTGCAACAGTAGGACCTGGTGGTGGAGCGCTGGGCGTATGCGCTCCAGGACCCTCATCTGGTTGTTGCTCAACTGGGCCCGGTGCCCCACTTCATCCTTAGCCTCCACGAGGCACCAGGCCTTGTGGAGGGTCCTGGCCCTGAAGTCCTCCCAGTGCTTCAGGACATGCTTGTAGTCGCGGGGTGCCACCCCCTCCTCGTAGATGGCACCCACAATGTCCTCCCAGATCCTCCTACGTCCTTCCTTGACAGTTCGCGATGTTGAAAAGAGGGCATCATAATGCCCCAGGACTTGCTCCACCAGGATGCCAACTTCATTGGCAGTGAAGCTGGCAGCCCTCTCCCTCTCTGCCGGGAGGTTGCCACTGGCCCCAGATGGTGTTTGGTCCAACATGGCACCCCCCGAGGCAGGTGTGGGTGGGCAACTGGGTCCTGGGGCTGGGCTGTGGAGCGATGGTACAGGAGTCAGTAGGCTTCTGTTTCAGCAGGGGTAGTCGCAGCAACAGGATCCCTGGCAATGTCTTCAGTGTAGGCACCAAATTGCAGGGCACGTTGGCAGCAGGCACACCAAGTTGGCTGGCAACAGCAAATGGCTCTTAGGAGGCAGGTCGGGGCATTGGGGTGCAGGTAAATGGCCATGTGTTGTCGCGTGGCCAGCTTGATGCAGAGTGACTCTGCACATGCAAAAACTGCACGTTAGCATGGAAATCGAGGAAAGGCCTTTAGCACGTAAACGCGTAAGTGACGTGACGCGCGCAGGCGTTGCCTTCGGTACGGGTTAAAAGTCTGTGTAGGATGCCATTTTGCTGTATGTGCTTTTCGTGGGGACCGACGCGTGTGATTCTTCTTCTTCTTGTGGGTTCACACGCGATTACTTCACAACGGTTGCAGTGCGTACTTATTGTTTACTGCAGCAGTGCTTACTTCTTGTTTTGGCGGGGGAGTTGCCGACGTGCACACGTGCATGTTTTTTTCTTAATTTTTCCAGGCAGACAGTGAGTCGCGCATGTATTATGCCCACTGTGGTTGCTCCTGTGTGTGGCGTACCCCATTTACGAGGTCATAGCAGCCTGCATGTTACACGCGTATGCATTTTTTGTGTTTCTGGGTGCCACAGTGTATTGCGGGATGTTAATTCCACGCATGTGTGCTACCGAGGGATCACGTGCACGTTTGATTTTGGGGTGCCTGGGAGTTGCGTGTCCCGTCATTTTTACCCAGGGGTCACAGACAGCCTTGCAGGAGCACAGAGGTACCTATTCTATCTAGTAACCTGCCCCCTTCCATCCAATTGCCCAGGACAATTGTTTTCTGCACCTCTCATTTGCATAAGTACATTAGTGCCATGGTTGGGAGGCCACCAAGTGGTAAGGGAGTCAAAGCTGGGTGACCTCTCAGAGGTGTCCGCGGTAGGGGACGTGGCCAGGGAGGCCAATGTGGCAGCAGAGGGCAACGTGGGCAGATTGGCCACTATGGGCGATGTGGGCAGGGTGGCCTACGCGGGCAGTGTGTCCAGGACCATTCAGGGACAGCTATGCCCCCTCCCAGTGGGTCAGGGAGATGCAGCTGAAACCACCCCAGCTCAGGGCTTGCTAGCCCGGCCCGGATTGGTCACAGAACAGGCACGGGATGACTCACAGGCCAACTTCCGTGTCACGAAGTCCAAGCCAAGTGTGGCGGGGAAAGTTGCTGTCACTAGGCCACGTGGCTGTGGGGCAGCAATGTCATCTGCTGCCCCGAGCAGCCAGGGTGTGGAGGCTGCAGAGGCAGCTGCAGCTGACACCACCCCGGATCTGAGTCACCCAGCCGGGACAGTGTTGGTCCCAGCCCCTCACACCGAGGCACTTGTGGGGCTGGGTCCTGGCAACAGCACCAACCATCCAATGCCTGCGGTGAGACCTTTGATCATCATGCCATTGCCTGCTTAGAGTGGCCAGCACACCTACGCTTCAGCCCCTACTGACCGGAGTGGCGGAAGCCACTCAGGGTCCGCACCACCACTCAAGAGGAAGAAGCGTGCTCTTGCGGAACAGGCTGGGACACCAGACACGGCTCGGCCCTCCGGTATGTCAAGGAAGCAGAGTTTCAATAATGTGGAACTGGACGCACTTGTGGGCTATGTGTCGGAACACGGACGCAACATGCTGGTGACGGCAGAGTGCAAAACTATGCCTGCTCAGCATAGCGCCCACTGGCAGTGCATCGCGGACCGCATTAGTGCCTTGGGATTTGTGAAGTGCACAGCTGATGATTGCTTGAAGCGTTGGAATGACCTCAAGCACCGAGCTAAAAACAAGAGAGCTTCTAATTACGCCTCTACTCTGGTGACTGGCAGTGGAACACCACCAGAGGATGATGAACTCACAGAACATGAGGCGATCGCTGGTGGGTTCATCTCAGAGGATTAGATCCAAGGTGTGGGAGACCTCCCAGATCTTGAGACGATGTCCGGTGAGTGTCCATGTGTGTGTGTCCAGGCCATGTGTATGTTGCCTGGGGGATGTGTTGTGATTGACTGCCAGTTCAGGGTATGTAGTCATGACTGCCATGTGTGACCCATGCAATGATTGACTGATACGTGCTTGTTGTGATGCGGACTGCATACAGGCCATGTGCTGCACACGGAGGCAATCCTCATCAACACACCTGCACCCTCCTTCCATGTCAATCACTCGCCAGCCTCTCTTGTCCATATTCTTGCTTAATGGCTTGTTTACGGATAGCCTGTGATGATCTTCCACTCAACACTCACCCTTTGTCGTCACATGACTGACGTCTCTGTGAGGTCACCCTGCAAGCTGATCCTCCTCACAGTGCCCATGAGTGTTCATTCATGGACCATGTGCATTCCAAGCAAGCCCCTATGGGTCCGGGGTAAGCCCCTCATCCGACTCCATCTCCAATATTTACTCCTTCTCATGGTATTTCATCATCCCTTTCCTGCTCCCTCAAGGTCAGTTGATCGTCATGACCATTTGTTTGGGGTTGTCGTCTGTGTCGAGCGTATGCCTCCCTCTGGTACAACCTCCCTTTTTCTATGCAACTGGTGTTGTGGTTTTTCCGGGTCTAGGGGCACTTCTGATGCTTACTCATGTGTTGTGCTTTCTGTCCTCCTCTCCCCTGATGTAGTCCCAGATGACTGTGAGTATGCAATTGACACTTGCCCACACTGCCTGCTACAACAGGGTACTCTGAGTGACCATTTTGACCGATGCACTGCCTCTAAGCCATCCCACGCCGTTGGGTTTGGGGGCTCACTGTATCCCTACAATCCACTGCAAACACTTTGCATATGATGATGCACTCGCCCTTAGTCTGCCATCATGACACAACATTGTAATTATTACATTGGAATTACTGTTTTTGTCTTTTTATTGACAGTTAAGGCCCTACACATGTACTGCACTGCACCCGCTCACCTCTGAGCCCTGTTTCAACCATCAACATGCCTATTCACTTGTGTGATGTCAAAGTGACCTACCATTGATGTACCATTGATGTATCGATGTGCCTCCAGTCACTGTATTTCAACACACTGGCGTTGTATCGTGTGACACATGTGTGTTTTGTCGTAGTGATTGCCATGTACTGTCTGATGACATGCATTTTACATGAATGGCAGACAGTAGTGATTCACTTCCATCTGGGCCTGCTTGTCAGTTCTGCCATGGCTATGCTACATTCCATCTGTGTGCTGGCATCTTTCATGTTTGTAGAAGGTCCATGCCAGTCACAGGTTTCTGTGTGATGCAGGTGCTATGCACCATGCAGCACATGTGTTGTTTTTCAATTTTAGACTCCTCCATGTCTGCTTTCAGGGTCCCCTTCCACTTCATTGGCACTGCGTGCATGGCTGAGTTTGTGTCATATGTGACATGTCTGATTAATGTGTTGGATGCCAACATTGTAATGCCTATGTGTGTGGCCTATGCTGTTAGCATGTGTGGCCATGTCTTCTTTTTGATTTTGTGCAGGTGATGAGGCACTGGAAGCAGTGGAGGAGGAGGAGATGGAACAGGGGGAGGAGTATTCAGAGCCCCAAGCAGGCACCATTGGAGGATGTGGGGTGGTAGTGCACGAGAATCCATTGCTGCTACAGACCATCCTGTCCACGAGTGTCTCTGAGTACACCTGTGAGGGTCTCTATGCCTCTGGTGCAGAATCGGATATTGACCAATATGTCCCGTCGCAAGTGAGTGATTCTGACATGGATGCTGTGTTCTGTCCAACACACCTGCACTGGAGGTAGACCCCTCAAGGATCCATTCAGTGTTGGAGTGTCTGCCTGTGGCGGTTACGGATGCAGGATCACGCTCCACACTATTTGCTCCTGTTTGTGGGGCAGCAGATCAAAGAGGAATGCATTCCTGCAGCCACAGGCAGCGCCAGCACAACAAGGATCCATGTCTCCTTGGGCCCGACAGGTGTGGTGCCCGGCAATGCGGTGTCCGTGCGCCACCGGGTAATACTGTGTGCGAGAATTCCATGTATGCCATTGCACAGCAGCAGGGGGCATCATATGAGATGATGGCTCAGGCCGTGGAAAAGGTGGCCACTTCCATTCTCCCCCCCCCCCGAAAGGCAGGTGAAGCTGCAGCAGCAGGCAACGCGGTCCATGTGCCGCTCACACAGGCAGGACATGTTGGCCGCCAACAGGGACCGACGGGCTGAACTGGAGGCTCTGCACACAGCCATGGCTGCAGAGGCACAGGCCCACAGGGATGCCCTGAGGGAAGATAACACCTCCCTCGGAGCTACTCTGGGTGCACTTGAGATGGCCCAGAGTAGACGGGCGGAACAGCAGATGGAACAGCTAACAAACAACATCTCGGCTGAGTTCCAGGCAACCCGTGAGGAGATCCATGCATCACATGAGGGCTTGCAGGCGGAGGTCCATGCAATACGTGAGACCTTCCAGGTGGAATTCCATGCTACATGTGAGGTGCTGCATGGGGACATCCGGACCATCATCCTGCAGACCAAACCTTTCAGACCTGCATGCTTGGTGCCATGGAGGAGCATGCCAGGGATATGCGTGGTCAGCCTCCAGTGCAATGCACACCTTCTCATATTGCACCAGAGGGTGATGACAGCGACGGCAGTTCTCCCACTATAGGCTAGCAGTGCAGGCCATGAGCCCATGGAGGTTTTATTTGTTTTTCTCAACATCCACGCACCTCCTCCCTCCTGGGTGGTCCCCCCACCCCGGTCATCCATGGCCATTTTTCTTTGAGGATTTGAGGACTGCTTCTGCATTTGAATTTCTGGAGGCATGGACTGGCACCTGGCAGCAGCATTTACCATCAGGGGTTTTTTTGTGTCTCGGCTGAGACTTTTTCCTCCTTTTTCCTGAGACTCCTCTTCCTGAGTGGCCACTCCTTGCACCTGTATTATATATACCCGGTTAGCAGCGTGGCTTCAGTAGGTCCCAAGTCGTGCTGGCAGACCAGGTTTCCTGAAATTTAGAATGTACCAAACAGTTCTTTAGATTCCTCAAGTGTTTTAAAGTGAATAGGGAGAAAGGTTCTTGAGGAATGCTAAGCTGCACTAATGGCCAAAACTTTGTTATCCATTTTTTAAGGGCAAATGTGCTGGTGCTATGTGTGAGAACACATACCTGTTTGTTTGTTTGTGCTAGTTCTTTCTCGGGGGGTCAGCAAGTATTTCCTTGGTGTGAATCAGGCCCTTTTCAATGAGTATGAGGCTAGTTTCTTCGGATAACCGTGTGCCCACAAGCTCTCACTCAGATTGTTGGCATGATGGTAATAGTCCTGGATCATAATGCAGTTTCCTCGTAATCGTAAAAATGGTCCAAAGGGCAGGTTCTCCTTAACACTCCTCGGATAAAAACTCGAGAAGTGTAAAAGGGTATTCCTGCCTGCTCGCTTTTTAGACAATAAGCAGGCTAACATTCCCAGATCGTTCTTGATAATAAGATCCAGAAAGTTGAACTGATCTTTGCTGTGTTCCATGGTAAATTGGATATTCACATGCCATTGGTTAATCCAGTCAATTAACTCCTGAAGGGTTTCCAGTGGACTGGACCAAATGAACATTATATTGTTGATATGACTCCAGGATGACATTCTGGGAAAATAAGGATTGTTATCTGACAGAATAAAATGTTGTTCAAACGCGGCCATGAAAAGGACGCCTACATTTGGGGCAAAACCTGCCCCCAAGGCTGTGCCTCTAGCTGGGACATGGAACTGGTTATTGATTTTAAAATAATACTTTTCCAGTTCCAAGGGGAGTAGTTCCAAAATAAACTCTGTCGTGACCCATTGCTGCAAATTCCCTCTCATCAGGTGTTCTCTGACACCCTGGACTGCTTCCAAGCTAAGGGGTGATGAATAGGATCATTCAGGTTTCAGTGGGCAGTGCGTGGGAGAGATGAATGGCCATGGTGTTTTTTAGAGGGAGAGTAGAGGATGGGAATGGGGAGAGAAAGGGGGGGGAGTGTTAGGTGAGTGGTGGGACTGAGCAGAAGGTATATCAAGGCCTTGGACAAGAGGAAGAGAGAACATTGAGGAGAAGGAGAAACTTAGGAAGGAGTATGGTAAGAAGGGGAGTGTGGTTGGGCAAGAGACCAATTGGAAGGGTCTGTACTCAGGAGACCCCTGGCAGGCCCATATAGCCGAGGTTTGCTCTGAGAGTACTTGAAGATGAGATAGCTGCACCTTAAGATGGATGGGGGTGCAGATTTATTACTCCAACACCAATCAATAGGACAACTCAATGGTTTGGCAAAGGGAGTTCGTTTAATGACAAGTACAAAAAACTGAGAGTTGTGGCAATCAGCAGTGATGCAATAGTCTGTCTCGCTTCACCTCCAACAGACTTCATAAAAAACACATCATTTATACTGAAAATTCGTCATAGGTGACGTGTAACACTCAAAATTTAATAAGCATTTCTTTTGGTTCGGAAAAGATAACTTTAATATAGGTGCTACATCTGATTATGGTAACGGAGTGAGGGGATTGGGTAAATACTGTCAGGTGGGCGTCTAAGCCCTTCCTTCAAAATGACTACTTTAGACGTCACTAAAAGTATGATGTCCCATTGGTTCTACTAACTATAGGACCCTAGATTATTTGGTCCATTGTGATTGAGTTGGCACAAACCCCATGCATACATTTCCACTTTACTTAGCAGCACGCAGAATGGTAAGCCAGGTGCAGGGTGCCCCCTCAGCTACTCGGCCTTCCTCCAATTAAGGTTACAATCAATCATCACTTCAAAAACAATGGGCCTCATTATAACTCAGGTGGTCCAGAAATAACGGTGGCGGTAAACCCGCCGCCACCGTAGTTTCCGGACCGCCTGATCCCAACTCCTGCAGGCGGGAGGTGATGTTCCCGCCAGGTCTGACCTGGCGGGTTTAACACCGCCCGCCTGCAGGCGGCCGAGGAAACACCGGCAGCATTACGAGATGCTGCCGGTGTTTCCATGATCCCGATTCCCATCGTGTCCCATAGGACTCGATGGGATTGGGGATTAACACCATTCCGCCTCCGTGATTCCCGGAAAACCGGGGTTGTAATGCTCCGGTAATTCCGGGAATCACGGAGGCGGAATGGTAATATGAGCCCGGCGGTAACCAGGCGGTTTTACCACCGCGGTTACCGCCGGACTTGTAATGAGGCCCAATGTGTCAATTATGTTACTGTGGTTGGCCTCGAAACTGCATCTTCTGTCTGGGAAAGTTCCGATATCTCCTCCTGGGCGGATGCCATGCGTAGGTGTGAACTCATGCTTCTCCTTGCTTGGATGGTCACGTGATGCAGACACCATGAAATTTCCTAGGTTCCCTTCATTCTTATTCGGCTTGCCACCTGCCTACTCTTCCTTATCTTGACCTTTCAGAGACAGGATATTCTGTTCTTAAGTTTCAATTAGATGTAGCTACTGTTTGTTCTGGCACGAGTTACATCTGCTGTGTTTCGATTCAACCGTCACTTCTAATTTTGCTAGAATATGAATCTTATCTTGTTTGGCCTCTAGCAACCTGAGTTGATTCTGCTTTTTCGTGTAAAGTGAAATCGCACTTATAATAATGTGCTTCGTTTTGAGGTAGATTACGTACAATGGGGCTTGCCGCGCTATTCTTCTAGTTAGCATAGCAAGCTGCACTGTTTTCTTAGCTTTCTTGTGGTTTCAAACATATGTACAGGCATTAGCTAGTTGAATATCTTCATCCTGCTTACAGCTTAACTTCTCCTATGCTTTGATAGCTTTCTATTAATTTAAGCTCACAATCTCTTTTCTCATGGCGTTTCGTCTCCTTGTGTTATTCTTGGTTCGTCATTTGTTCTATCTGTGAGTCTGTCTCACGTGACGTCACCATTCGTCTTCCATTAAGACCTTTTTGGTTTCTTCTGGGATGGTACTTAGGCAATCTTCATTTCGTCTCATTTGTTGGTGGGTATTGGTACTTCAATAGGTGTTGCTCTTCTGATGGGTAATGGGCAGAGCCCTACTGCGGCTCTCTGCTGGTTTATTTGCTCATCATACGTCACATATTTTGATGTCAACGTTCCTGGTACTTCAAAATGGGCAATGTGAGTGCAGGCTTTATTTGGGACCTCCTCCACACTCCCCCCTCTGAGCGATTCAGCGACCACTTTCACCTCCTTCTTTGGATGTAATTCACTTGATTCTTCTATGTTTATCTTCACTCCATTGCCTGGGTTCATTCCTTCTTCATCTTCTGGATTTATACATGATGGTTTGAAGAAGTGTCTCTTTGGAGTCCATATTTGTATTACTCCTTTCAGGCTTCCTGCTGTCTTTACATGTTCGTCTTTATTCCATGTTATTAGTTGACAGTGTCCTTTTGGGCTACAGTAAACCCATCTTCCCACATAGTTTCTGTGCTTCCTGGGATAGAGAAACTTTGTATCTTCTGGCGGGTAAATGCTAGATTTCACAAAGTCTCTTATTTCTTCTTCAGTCAGGTCTTTGGGCTTCCATCCTTGCTTGACATCAATCATGATCTTCATCCCTATGGCTTTCTTTGCAGTTTTCGGGCATTGTGAGATTATTATCTTGATAACACAAAATCCTAGTAATATCATCACTAACAGGGTTCCTAGAAACTTGAATATGTCTGCCATCCATTGTGGGACCCAAGAGAATAGTGATCCAAACCAGATGTCATCATTAACTTCGTCAGTTTTGTCGATCATCTGGTTCTGTAGCTTTGTCAGCATACCTATGGCTTCTGTTAAAGTTCCATTTTCCTCGTCATGAGAAGGTTTGAATGTGCAACATGATTCTGCTATTTTTGCACAAACTCCTCCATCCATAGCTGTGATCATGTCAAGCACATATCTGTTCTGGAGAGTCATCAGTCGGATGGCTCTTAACTCTTACTTTATTGCATTGAATCCTTTTATTGTCGTGTTGATGGTCTGCAGTAACTCCCATCTGGTTATCTGTAACCATTTAGTATTTGCTCCAACTTGGAATCTTGGCATGAAAATTGTTGCGATCACTGATGAGGTGAGGCTGAACAGCCTGTGTTCACATGGGATTGCATGGAAGGCTTATTCTGATTTGGCATAGAAGTAATGTTCCCTTTTCAATCGAGTCATCAGTTCCACAGATCTCTTCTTCCTCAGGTGAGCATCTGGTTCTGTAGCTTTGTCAGCATACCTATGGCTTCTGTTAAAGTTCCATTTTCCTCGTCATGAGAAGGTTTGAATGTGCAACATGATTCTGCTATTTTTGCACAAACTCCTCCATCCATAGTGTGATTGTGTCAAGCACATATCTGTTCTGGAGAGTCATCAGTCGGATGGCTCTTAACTCTTCCTTTATTGCATTAAATCCTTTTATTGTCGTGTTGATGGTCTGCAGTAACTCCCATCTGGTTATCTGTAACCATTTAGTATTTGCTCCAACTTGGAATCTTGGCATGAAAATTGTTGCGATCACTGATGAGGTGAGGCTGAACAGCCTGTGTTCACATGGGATTGCATGGAAGGCTTATTCTGATTTGGCATAGAAGTAATGTTCCCTTTTCAATAGAGTCATCAGTTCCACAGATCTCTTCTTCCTCAGGTGACCATCTGCTTTCGAGAAACTGTCAATATTCAGGTCACTTTTCGGGATCACCAATGCTGGAACTTGGACGTTCACTATCGTGCATATGCCTCCCCAGTCTCTTGGCAGTCTGATATATGCTTTGGATCCACATGCCCAATAATGATCCATAATCACTGCAGTTCCATGTACCATTCCTGGAGCGTCAAAAACTCGTCCACAGTTCTGATTCTCTCCCATCTTCCTTGTGCCAATGTTCATGAAGCTGAATTTTGGGCTTACTAGTGGCACTATCTGTAAGGGTCTTCCTCTGTCCTTGACCCATGTAAGTAGTTTTGCAAATTTTGGCCATAATGACTTGCATCCGTTTTGCACTGTGTTGATGGTTGGCTCGTAGTGACCGAAGACCATCCATGCTCGGCATATCCTTACTCCTTTCTCCCATCCGTCTGGTGAAAGCACTGTTCCCCAAATTTGCATTTGGCCTCGATTCTTCCATCTCCGAGCTTCTTCTTTGGTTTTTCCTTGGACATTTAGCTTCTGATTTGCTTCTATTCTGATCTCTGCTCCTTTAACGCCAGGCTTCTCATATCTGATCACAATGTGTTTCGTCTTTCTATTGTTTCTTGTCTTTATGTTCTGGACATAATCGTCTTCATTTGGATCAGTTGCTTCAGTTGCCCATTTCAGAGAGGCATCACTACCCATGACGTGGCCTCTGGTCTTGCACATTGCTACGTCTGACATACAGTGGGCTGCCTGCACATCGATTTCTACAGCTACAAAGATCTTAGACTTCCCCATGCTGTATGGTAGGAGTGCGCAAACAAAGCATTCCCCTTCTGAACTTCGTCTTCCAACCTCTTTAATTTGCTGGTACCAAATGTTGTTTCCCAGATGTGCTGTGCTGTCCAGGTAGTTGTTTAGTTCATTGTCAGATCCATGCATGCTTCTCTTGATTCTTAGTTTTTTCCTGTAGTTGGCTATGACTACATCCCTAAATGCATCTTTATGGCTCTTTCTTGCTGGAGGATTTTCAGGTATCCTG
This sequence comes from Ambystoma mexicanum, assembly GCF_040938575.1. Classification (NCBI taxonomy): domain Eukaryota; kingdom Metazoa; phylum Chordata; class Amphibia; order Caudata; family Ambystomatidae; genus Ambystoma; species Ambystoma mexicanum. The sequence continues at coordinate 1,097,667,198 of NC_090929.1, forward strand.
GTCCAAGGTGCAGGCCTCCTCATCTGCGCCATTTGACTGGACAAGAGCCTGGTAGCTCTTTCCCTCTACTCATACATCTTTCTCCCGCTTGTTACAAATGCACATGCCAACCAGCCTGACACTGGTCCGGTGTATGGTTGTATTGTAGAACTGGTACTTGTCCCTTGCGTTGGAATATATATGCTTGGTAATACAGTCTCTGCGATTTTGTCTTTCAGTCCCTCTTGCAGTTCCCTTGCTCTGGCTATGTGCGGAACTAATGAGTCTACTATCAGTTGTGTCCGTGCAGAGAGTTTCTCAGTGTTGGCTCTTGTTTTCTTAAGAGTTTCTGATATAGCTGATTCTGTTGGTTTTTGCTTTAATTTTTGTTTTCTCACAACATCTGCTGTGGAGTTTCTTATGGCAGACAGTCTCTTCTTTTCTACTGCTTTGGTTTGTGGTTCTGCAGTCATTGACACTAGGCCTGTTTCGTGTGCATTCAGTGTTTGCATGCGCGTAGTTGTCAGTGATGTTACTTCATTCCTTGCCGACCCTGTCTCCGGCTTTTCTTTTTGTTCGTTACCACAAGTGTGTGTGTATCATTGCTAATCACATCCATTTCAAGTTCATTCACTCCACCGTCAGATCTTCTAGGGACTGGAAGGACAATGTAAGGTCTAGGTGCCTTTACATGCGTGCATTATTAGGTGGGTACACTGAAATTGGGACGCTTTATGCACCAATAAAAAATGCAGTTCTTATCGTTAATGACAGTAAAACAATAATTAATATGATGCATATGTACATTATGCCCCTGTAGGTCAGGCGACAGCATTTTCTTCCAGAGAAGCGGGGTTGCCTCTCTTCTTGTGGGAGGACCAGATTGCTGCTCTGGACCCCCATCTCGATCATTCACCAAATGTCAATGTTGTTAGTCCCTTAACCAATGTCATCTTCTGAGTTTAAGAGTGTCAGATGTTCTGCGATTGTCCCCCCCTCACAAGTGCCAAATTGTCTCTTATGTCAGGATACAGTTCCTTTGCTAGACTATGGGAAAAAATCAGAAATACAATAACATTTTAGTGAGTCCCTTTACTGTGCATGTTCAAAATAGGTAAGCTCCCAATCCACTCCTCTGATTTGCTTCAATCCTGAGGACATGGTTTATGCTGGTCAATACGAAGAGTAAGGACAGAAAAATATCAAATGCCGATGAAGTTCTTGACACTGCTTCCTCGATCTGTCCCTCTGCGAAAGCTTTTTTAGAATCTCCTCAGATAGTTCTGTTGATGGTTCAAGGGCTATTTTCGCAGTACAATTCCATGCAAAAGCATGCCCATCTGTGCAACATTAGCTGGGTTTCTGATGAAAGTGAGGACGTCAACATCAATTGGTCTCTCCACTAGCTCTGGAAAGTCAGTGACTAGACGAAAAAGGATATTATGAGCAAACCTGCTGTCTTCCAGTGACAGGAACATTCGTCCTGTCTTGTTGAGGTTCAGGACTATATGTTTTCTCCTAAATGTGAACAATGTCTGCATTGTCCAGTCGTACGGAGTGCAACTAGAATTATGATTTTATTTAAAAGATGGCTAAAATGTTCTGTATTTACTGGGTCTTGAAGGAATGTGAGTGTATCTGTTGTTCTCCAGATAAGAGTTGAACAGTCTTTGATTATGCGAAAGAACAGTGTATTGATGAGCTCATCTATTTCCACCTGTGCTGGGAACATTTGATTCTTTCTCACTGTACTCAGGGAGTAGTATACATTGTTCGGCAATGACAGTGAGGAGTTGTCTTATTGTCTTTTAGTTTTCAGGATCTTGTAGAAAGTTAGTGACACTGGTGAGCCTCCCTACCAATGACGGGAATGATCTTAGCACTAGATCAAAATATGTGATCACATCCTTGGTGATGTTGCTACTGCAGGACACCATAAGTGATTCCAAATAGGGTCTCGGTGTGGAACGAGTCGGGATACTGTGTTTGCTTCCAATGTAAATGTCCTCGGTCAAAATTTGGCATATTGTTTTCTCAAAGCTTAAGTGTGCCTCAGTCCAAAGTTCAATAGTCAATAGCCTGTGTTGTGTCTTACATGTGTAATTCTCTTCTTCTTTCTGCAACTAGGATGTACAGAGTGTCTGTTTTTTTATGTCCTTATACCCTTTTTTGCTTAGAGGAAGTGTCCAGTTTAAGCCACAATTTGCAAAAAGTTCTTTGTCTTTTTCTGGCTGGTCATGCGTCCTTCTTCCGCGTCATGGATCTCGTCTGCACGTTCTGTGGTTCTTCCCTGACGCCCATCGATTCCTCTCATTGAGGTGCAGGCAGTGGGCCTTCTCCGATTTAGGGTTTTATATCGCAGAGAAAAATCCAAGCTCTCCTGCCTTGTAGTTTCACTGCAGACGGAGTGCATTCCTCCACTGTAAAAGGACTGTTGAACCTTGGCTCATCCCACTTTTTCCTTGTATTATTCTTCACAAGGACGGCGTCTCCAGGGAAGACAGGTGAAACACGTAGACCCTGAACTTGGTCTGTTGTAGTGTCTCCTTCTGTGTTCTGTGCTGCTCTGCACCATTTTCGTCGTCGCTGCAGCTGGTCTGAAATCAAAGTAAGCAATGATGTCATGCAGTTCAGATAGTTTTGCATTTCAGACCCTAAAACCTCTCCTGTTGACTGGGCATCACATCTAGCTCCATCTCGGGGTGTCAGAGGAGTTCTCATTCTTCTCCCTGTGGCTATCTCATGTGGCATAAGATGATGGTCGGATCTGGGTTGGTTCCGAAGTGCCTACAGTGCCAGTGGAAGGCAGTGTAACCATCCCTTCTTTAGAGTAAGCTTCAACTTGGCTTTCCTTTCCTTTAACCAGCCGTTGAGCTTCTCACAGATCCGATTACCTTGTGGATGAAACACCAACGAGAACTTGTGCTTTATGCCAAGCAGCAAGCTAATCTGCTCGAACACTGCATTGACAAAAGGAGGGCCATTATCTGACCTCATGAACTCGCACAACCCCCACCTGTGGAACACTTCTCTCACAAAAAATGTGGCCGCACAGGTAGAGTCTGGGTGTGTACATGGACCTGCCTCAATCCATCTAGAGAATGGACATACACCAACAATTAAGTATCTGTACCAGTTACATACTTGAATCATGTCGACGTAATCAACATGCAAGTGTTGAAAAGGCCCATTTGGCCTTGGGATGACTCTCATTACTTTTAATGTGTGCCCAGCCGTGAATTTCTGGCAGATTATGCCATTTACCATAAAGAATGCAATGTGCTCCACTAAATTCGGTATGAACCAGTCTTCTGCAAGTGTTGCAGCTAGGTTCTCTTTTATCATGTGTGCCGGGTAATGTAACTGCTCCAGCGCTTTCTTTAATAGAGCTACAAGCATTACTGGTTTACCAGTGCTGTCTTCTTGCCACAAGCTGTCAGAGGGGTTTAAAGAACACCCTTGACGTTTCCACAGGTTCTTCTCTTCCTGTGGTGCCTCCCCTTGAAGTTCAATTAGCTGTGTTTGCCCCAAATTACTGTAACTTTCAGGTGCAGTTTGTGTAACCATCATTCACTCGTTGCCATGGATAACTTCCACTTCCATGATTGTTTCGCTTTTGGATGCCATACGCTTGGCTTCCGTGTCTGCTGCTTGATTTTCGTGTGAGATAAATACCGTCCCCTTCATGTGGGCGGCGCATTTCACGACCACTGTGCCCACTGGGAGCTGTAGTGCCTTGATCAGCCCAATAAGGCTGCCTGCTGCACTGGTGTGCCGTCTGCTCGGAGGTAGCCCCTCCTTTTCCAGCGCGCTTAGCCTGCGTGCACTGTTGACGTCACATAGGCGGAGTCACTGTACACCGTTACTTCCTGGTCTGCGTGGTTCTCAATGGCAAGTATTAACGCCAATAATTCTGCAGTCTGAGAAGCACTCGAGAACTATCCATTTGTTGTGTGCTTCATCACAGCAACACCTGTGTATCTTTGCCCATCATTTTGGTCAATCCTCAAAGACCCGTCAATAAAGATGATCTCTCCTTCTGCCAAGGCATTTTCTTTCACCCTGGGTATTTCATCATAGAATTCCTCATAATTTGCACAGTCATGTATGGGCTCTGGCTCTGCTATGAACATAGCTGGGTTTACTATCTTACATCGGACTATTTTAATCAATGGATTTGATATGATCACTTCATAAGCAGAAGCTCTCTGAGATGTCAATGTGCCCTTTGGTTTCTCTAGAATGGCATATAGTGAGTGCTCGACGTACAACGTCATTAAGCATCCCATTACAATGGTTGTAGCCTTCTCTATGGTGAACGCTGCGGCAGCTAAACTTTGTTCGCCCGGGAAATGACCCCTCTTAACTGGGTCCAAATTCCCACTGTAGTATGCCAGGGGCTTGTCCCCAACGTGGTTCTCTGTGTGAGTACTGCCATCATAATGCTGCCATTTGTGTGTGAAAACAGGTAAAATGCCTCTGCATAATTGGGGATCCCTAGAACTGGTGCTGTGCAGATGGCTCTTTTGAGTTCAGCAAATCCTTTCTCCATGGTCTCAGACCATTCAATCTTTTCTTTCGTCAATTGGGCCTTCTTTAGGGCCTGAAGTAAAGGCTTGGTGTAAGAGCTGTAGTGGAAGACCCATGCCCTGACAAAGTTGCATAGGCCTAGGAAGCTCTGCATCTGCTTTATCGTGTGTGGTTTAGCCGTGTTAAATATGGCTTCAGCCCTTTCTGGGGTCACTTTCTTTCCCTCATGTGAGATCAGCTGGCCTATGTACAGCACTTCTTGTAGAAAATATTGTAACTTTTCTTTGTCAACCTTGTATCCTTTATCAGCCAGTATAGTCAATAGCTGAACAGAATCGTGCCTGGATTGTTCTTCTGTTGTGCTACAAATTAAGATGTCATCCATGTATTGCAGGATGACACTTTCTAGTGTGATATTGCTCAAATCCATCTGCTGGACTCTGTTAAAAATAGAAGGAGACTCACAGTACCCCTGTGGCAGCCTCGTGCTTTTCAGATGCATTTGTCTGAACGTGAATGACGTCAGATGTTGTGAGTCACGGTGCAACGGGATTCAGAAAAATGCATTTTTCAGGTCAATCACCGTGAAATATTTTGCCTCAACAGGTATATTGCATAGAATTTTAGATGGGTTCGGGACCAGAGGGAACGCAGCCTCTACAATATAATTTATTGGCCTCAAATCTTGAATTAGCCTCCATGAACCCCCTTTATTTTTTCCCCAGGGTACACTGACGTATTACATGATGACTCTGACATCACTAAGATGCCTTGCTCTATCATAGCAGAAATTGTCTTAAGAATCCCCTCATCTGCCTCTCTGGACATGGGATATTGTCGGGCTCTTGGTAGAATTGCTCCTGGTTTCAGTTTCATTTTCACTTCTCCAACCCCCTTCAAGAGGCCTACGTCATAGGGGCCTGTAGTCCATACTGAGACAGTCACCTGGCTATGTCATCATCAAAATATTCAGGACGATTTAGTGCCAACATCATTCCCTGAGGTACTTCTCGTTTAATCATCTTTACCGAAAAGTTGAGACTCACTTCCGCCATTGCCTCTCCTATATCTGTTTGCTCTTCAAACAGATCGTCATTGGTGATGTCAGTCAATTGATATCCTTCTTCAATGGCGATTACTGCGCACCATTGTCGGCCCTCGTCGTCATAACCATCAATCAAGACCACTCTCCCTTTTACTGCAGCTGTGTGTATCATCAAGGGAAATATTTGTCCCTTCTCCTCATGCATCGGTATTCTGGGTCTGAATAAGAACTCATCCAGGGTTCTCTTGATTTTGTCTGCAAGGCCTGGCAGTCCTGCCATAAGCACACGCATACCATATGCGAACATTTCTGGCTCTAATGGTATGGCCCTCATGGCTATGAGGCCATGAGTATGCTCTAATCATTTCCCATATATTTGAGTAGTGCATTCATGGAGTGGAACATACTATGCCCTTCTCCGTGAACGAGATTGTCATGTTAACTTTGTCTTTAAATTTTGACCCAAAATGTTTACTGGGGTCTGCCAAGAATATAATAAAGGTACATTAATTTCACATTCTCCTATGGAGACTGGAAGTGCATTTGTGAAGGGAACACAACTGGTAGCTCCTGTAAAACTCTGAGTATCTATGGCCTCACCTGAAAAAGGAAAGCTTGCCTTCACGTATGCACGAGATTGTTGAACCCGTGTCAACTAAGGAATATTCTTTATCCCCTATAATGACATCCACCCTAGGTTCCCTGTGAGGGTCTTGTGTCACTGATAGGATAGAACAGATCAGGGTACCCAGTGAGCTGTCCTAGTTTTGTATATGAATTTGGCCCACCATGTGCTGGTGAATTTCCCCCATTCCCACTGTTACCTTCCATTCCAGGGTTCATGGTCTGCGATAGTTGCAGCGGTGCCTGTTGGGATTGTCCTTGTAGAAAATTCCCCATGCTTTGCGGTTGCACCCCTTGTTGCGCTCTTGGCGCTTGTTGTTGCACCGTGTTATTCTGTGCACCACCCTGCTGTAAAACTGCAGGTGGATTTACCATGTTCTGCATCATGCCTTGATTTCTGCATGTGTGCGCCAAATGCCCTGTCATTCCACACAGACAACATACGGGTGGTGGTCGGATCATTTGCCCATTTGACATATCTTGGTTACCATTTAGCATATTTTGAAAACCTCTCTGCCATCCTCTTCCCTAAAATCTTCTTTCACTGGTGTAAAACTCTGTATTGCTCTGACTGCTCTGCTGTTGATTAGTCACCTGCGGCATGCTCGATTCAGCTGCACTAGTTATCATGGCTACCTCAAGAGCATACTTTGACAGTTTCTTTTGCACCAATTTTGCTTCCTCACCCTTTTGAGTGTCTTCATTTTTGTGATTCTTTTCCTGCAGCAGTCTACAATAATGTGCAATGGTCAACTGTATTTCAGCCCAAAGCTTGGCTTCAATTCCCACCAATTTCTTGAGTTGTTTCTGCACCGGTTTGGGCAGCCATTGGCACAATATATGGTAAAACACAGGTATAGATTTTGTCCAAGATTCATGAGTCTCGAGTACAACGCGTCTTGAAAATTCTGTATGTAAATTAACGGATCCTCAGTCCCCTTCATTTTTCGTGTCATTATAGCTCCCATATCGGAGGTATCTGGGTAAAGCACTCGTAGCACTTTCCATACTGCGGGTCTATAATTGTTAAATGGAGCTCCATCGTGCACAGTATTATTTGTGGATACACCACGGTAGCCTGCTCGTGCCCGCACATCGTCTGCTCTCTCATCAACTATGGCGATTAGGAGACCCTTAATGTCCCCTATAGCTAACGAGTTTCCTCCTATCATTTTTTCAAACTCATGTATCCATTTTCTGGCTCCCAATGTCAGCATTAGCAGCTTGTTTTTCAAATTTTCTCAATCCATGTGTGGCCATGGAATATATTGCGGTCTTATACCCCCTTCTCGAGCAATGGAAATTGGAATGTGTAACCCTCTCTCTCTTCTCTCATTGTTCTCCTGTCTATTGCAGGGGTAATATTTCCGCATCACTGTCTGCCTGGCATTGCCCTTAGTCTGTCCACATAGGGCGACGAAGACACCCCCCTCTGACCGGAGATACTTCATATCAGTCAGGCTGCGTGGCTGACTCTGATGCCCTTGGTGCAGACTTGCTAGTGTCTGACCATCTTATTCCTTTTTCCCTTTGGAGTTGTCTTTCGCTCCGTCTCTCTTCCTCATTTTCCTCATGCTCCTCCCTTTCGGAGTCAGACATTGTCTGTCCCCAACTAGTGCGACTTCTCGTATCCTTTTTGTTCCTACTTTTTTCTAATCTATCCAGGGATAGCTCCCTATTCCCACTACTTTGGGTGACATTATCAGTGTCATAAAGCTGAGTGCTCTCCAGGTGCTCTTCTTCCCCCTCCCCTTGGGGTATTTGTTCTAGCCCCATTTCATCATATATTCTATCGATCGTTTCTCACATGATTCTGGTGTCGAAGTCATCGTCAATATTTGCCCTAGACGTGCATGGTACTGAATCGTACTCAGGAAAGAATTCTTCTATGTCTTCCCAGTCTACAACTGGAGCGTGTTTTTTAACCTCTCTCCCCAGATATTCAAGATCACTTGCTATTTGTCTTCGCTTACGTTCTACATCGTCCTCAAATTCTTTGCGTTTCCTCGCCTCTTCTCTGACCCTATCTTCTTCCTTTCTCTTTTCATTTCTACGTTCATCTGCCCTTCGAATTTCCTCATCTCTTTTGTCTCTTTATTCTTTTCTCACGTATCCTTTGCTCTTCCTCTAATCTTTGCTATTTCTGTCTGTCTTGGTCATTGGCTGCTCTTGGGTTGCGATCGATCTGTCTCTCTTGCTCTTCGCGATATAGCTGTTCTCGCCTTTGTCTGTCTTTCTTTCTTATTCTTTTGTCTCTTAACTCCTTCTCTTTCCCCTTTCTCTGTGTCTCATTGTCATGATCTCTGCTTCCAAAAGGTCAGGGTTTTCCCAACGCCCTTGGAAGCAGATCCATAACCCAGGTTCCGAAGGCCAACCAGTCCCAATTGGGACCTTTTGGACCCAGTCCTGGCGCCAGTGGCACCAGGCTCATAAATGTGCCTAGTCCCAGCGCTGGGAGCGCCGGGCTCATGATGCTTGGGTGGACTTACCTGCAGCAGACCATGCTGCTTACTTGCCTGCCAGCTGAGCCTCTGATCCTCTTCTGTTTGGAACTACTTTTCCTGTTGGGTGGGGCAGGAGCCACTCCCTAGATTCAGAACACTGGAACTCTTCTGGAAAGCAGGAACTCTTTTCTTACCTAGGCGTGGCTGTGGAAGGAGACACCTAAGCACTACAGGAGGCTATTTAAACCACACCCGGTGGATGAATCTTGCTTTGCGTTATTCTGCATCCTCTGCAGCAGAACGCTCATCGTGTCTTCTGCATCGGATCCTGGGCCTAAGGAAAAAGGCTTACCATCCTGAATCCAGTCTTCAGCAACACCTATAAAGACAAGAAAGAACAGGTTAGCATTCCGGCATCTGAAAGACAAAGGCTTACCTACTCTTCGTGCGCTCCGGAGGTCTTCACACTGCATTCCGGCATCTGAAAGACAAAAGCTTACCGACTCTTCGCACGCTCCGGAGGCCTTCGGCGCTGCATCCTGCATCTGAAAGACAAAACAAGGTGCGTTTAAAGACATTGGGGAACTTTGATACTCACGTGCCATTACTCCTTTCCACATCAACCCCAGTGGGTATTCCGGCACCCTGCAGCCGCTCCGAACTCGTACCTGCAAAATAAAAGACAGTTAGAGCGCATCGTGAAGCAGGCAACAAGCGCTTACTTACGTGCTTCCAAGCGCTTCTATTCATCATACGGACTCCATCTTCAACTCACTTCAGCCCGTCATCCGCCATCGCCGGAACCTGCAAAACAAGAGACATCATTGCTAAAGACTTTAAAGACAATAGAATTACTCGAAACTTACCGTTCGTGCAGTAAACGACGGACAGCAGTCCTCTGAAGTCAAGAGGCCTGCGCTACCGATCCAGTGAAGAAACTGGTTACAGCACCCTGCCCCGAGGCAGATGGAGAGCTCGGCATTCACTTCCCTAAGACATCTTACTCTTGAAGTCAGGCATACAGTGCACAGAGGTCCAGCCCAAAGAGCCAACCGGGCGCTACACATCACCTTTGAAGATACGGTAGTCGCCCAGTCAAGACCGGCGCCTCTGCGAGAATCAGGTGAGCATTACAGAACGCAAAGCCTACCGCAAAACTCTCGCCCAGGCGCTATGGAAACCTCGGATACTGACCATCTAGCCCGGTTACTTGGGGAACTAAGGGCAGAAGTGCATGCAGCTCGTCAGGAAACGAATGCTCTAAGAAGGGAACTAATTATTTCCAAGGAGAGAACAGACGGTCTTGCTAGACAATTGCTACAGTCACAAGCCGGACAAACCCCCTTACCCGCATCAGGGGCAAATCTTCCTTCAACATCCTCTATGAATCCAGTGCAGATCAACCTACCTGGGAATGTACCTCTGGCTCCGCCCGAACGATTTTCTGGTGACCCAAAGAGGTTTGCAGTATTTATCAATCAGTGCCGGTTGCACTTCTTATGCCGGCCAGCAGCCTTTCCAACTGATCAAGCTAAAGTAGCTTTTGTACTTTCGTACCTTAGTGGCAATGCGGCAGACTGGTCGATCCCTCTAGTTAATCAAGATGATCCGGTTCTCCATGATTTTCAAGCCTTTCAGCTTAGTATGGAAAAACTGTTCGCAAGACATTCACAGGGGCAGGCCTTGGACAATGAGCTTCTTTCCTTGCGACAGGGTAATCAAGACCTTTTGGCTTATATTGCATCTTTCAATAGACTAATAGTGGAAACTCAATGGCCTGAGGACAAAAGGATTACGCTGTTTTACAGAGGTCTACGTGGAGAGCTCAAAGACGTTTTAGCCCAAGTAGTGAATCCCCCACAAGACTGTTCGGATTATATAGACTTGGTCGTTCAAATAGATCATAGACTGCAGAACAGGAAGGCCGACCGTTCCAAGTTTGATGCTCGAGTATTTTCCAAACTGCCAACTCCTTCCAAAGGAGTAGACTCCGGGGAACCCATGCAAATCGGGGGTCTGAAAGGTCCTCTAACACAAAAGGAGCGGGAAAGGAGAAAACAGTTGCAATTATGCCTATATTGCGGAAACTCAGGGCACTTTCTTCGAGACTGTCCGGTGAAACCTGCCAAGAAGGCAGTAGGAGCTGCAGTTACCAAAGTTACAAACTCTGAGCAGGGAAACAACCTCGCCCGACAAGAATAGAGGTCCTCTTGCCGAGCGTGAAAACCAGTTCCGTGACCTCGCATTTCGTGATACCTATGGTCCTCATTAGCCCTGATAATCCGGATCGATTACATGCAATTGAAGCTTACGTCGACAGCGGTGCCATCGGCAATTATGTGGATCATGAAATGGTTTTGAGGATGAATCTAACTCTTTGTCCCAAGGCTGTAAAGGACGTCATTACTACAGTGGATGGTACGGAGATAGCCTCCGGGCCAGTAACGCATACCACTCAAGAGGTGACGCTAGTAAGTCAAGATGGACACCATGAGAAGATCGTGTTCGATGTGATCAAGGCCCCTCAGTTTCAGATTATTCTAGGAATACCTTGGTTAGAGAAACACAATCCTCTGATCGATTGGCGAGCAAGAACGGTCCAGTTTCCAGAATGTGTCTCTACTTGTCACCCTCCACCTGGTGTTGCACTGGCAGCAATTTCTTCAGAGACTCCCCAGTTACCTCCCGAATACCTTGAATACCAAGATGTTTTCCGGAAGGATCAGGCTAACACTCTACCTCCTCATAGGTCTTATGACTGCCAGATAGACCTGATACCTGGATCTACTCCTCCTTGTAGTAGAATTTATGCCCTCACCGAGCCTGAGAACCTTCACCTTCGACAATACCTGGATCAATACCTGGCGAATGGGTTTATTCGTCCTTCCAAGTCCCCTGCTTCTTCAGCTTTGTTCTTCGTTCCAAAAAAGGAAGGAGACCTTAGAACTTGTATCGATTATCGCTCCCTGAACCAGATCACCGTTAAGAATAGATATCCGTTACCTTTGATCCCTGAACTCCTGGACCAAGTCAGAAAAGCATGCATATATACAAAGCTGGATCTTAGAGGAGCTTACCACTTGGTACGAGTAAAAGAGGGCGATGAATGGAAGACTGCCTTCCGCACCAAGTATGGGCTATTTGAATAAAAGGTCATGCCCTTCGGACTTTGCAATGCCCCGGCCGCCTTTCAATATTTTATGAACGATGTCCTCAGAGAGCTCATAGATGTGTGTGTTGTTGTTTACATTGACGACATCCTTGTTTATTCTTCATCGGAATCTGAACATCGGAAACACGTGAAAATGGTCCTCGAAAGATTGCGTCAACACAAACTTTTCGCTAAGTTGGAAAAATGTGTTTTCAACGTGACTGAAGTTGAATTCTTGGGATTCATATTATCACCTGGCAGAGTACGTATGGATTCAAAGAAGGTCGATGCAGTTCTCAAATGGCCATCACCATCCTCCGTAAAAGGTGTGCAAAGCATGTTAGGCTTCGCTAACTTTTACCGCAGGTTTATCCCCGAATTCTCTCGAATAGTCCAGCCCATCACTGCCTTGTTAAAGAAAAACAAACGTTTTGAATGGTCTACCGAGGTGGAACAAGCTTTCCAGGATTTGAAGACTAAATGTATCTCTGCACCAATCTTAAAACACCCTCGCCCCGAACTCCCCTACATCGTGGAAACTGATGCTTCAAGCCTTGCCATGGGGGCAGTTCTATCACAAAAGGACCCGGTAACCAATCAGTTGCATCCCGTGGCATTTTGGTCCCGCAAATTCTCGCCTCCTGAAATCAATTACACGATTACTGACAAGGAACTTCTGGGTATCAAGTCTGCCTTTACGGCTTGGCGGCATTATCTGCTGGGGGCCCGACACACCGTTACTGTGACTACGGATCACCGAAACCTGCAATATTTGAAAACCGCAAAAGCCCAATCCTCTAGACAACTCCGTTGGGCATTATTCTTTGCCGAGTTTGACTTCATAATTACCTATCGACCTGGTACAAAGAACGGTAAAGCTGATGCCCTTTCTCGGATGAGAGTGGAAGAACACTTGATCAACCCTAAACCTGTACCAATCATTCCCGAACAAAGAATTCTGGGTGTAATCGCCACAGAATCCATAGAGGAAGTTAAGGATAAAGCCAGGCAACTTGTAACTCCAGCAGACATACAAAATTGGCATCTGCAGGGAAAGGACTTTGCAGTAAAGGACAACTTATTGTATTTCCAAGAACGATTATACCTACCCAGCACAGATTTACAGAAAAAAGTAATCTCCTGTTATCACGATTCTTTAATGGAAGGTCATCCCGGTATGGCCAAGACCTCAGAAAAGATCAAGCGCTACTTCTGGTGGCCGTCTTGGAAAAAAGATATTAGAGACTTTATAATGTCTTGTGGAGTATGCGCCCAAAACAAGAGTCAAAAGGAAAGACCAGCAGGCCTCTTACGCCCTATTGACATCCCACCTCGCCCTTGGCATACGCTTTCTATGGACTTCATCACCGATCTACCTCCATGCTCCGGATACAATACGATTCTAGTAATCGTGGACTTATTCTCCAAGATGGCGCATTTCATTCCGCTCAAAGGCTTGCCAACAGCAGCAACTCTGGCCCGAGAATTTCTCGAAAACATCGTCCGACTACACGGTTTTCCTTCGGTTCTAATTTCGGATCGAGGTAGTCAATTTATTTCTCATTTTTGGCGAAGTTGCTGTCGGTCGGCTCAAATTGATGTGAGACTATCGACCAGTCACCACCCTCAGACCGACGGACAAACCGAGAGGACCAATCAAACTCTGGAACAGTATTTACGCTGCATGCTGCAACAAACTGAAAAAACTTGGAAAGACATCCTTTGGATAGCCGAATATGCCTACAATAACTCTGTCCATTTGGGAACTGGGAAAACACCGTTTTTTCTTTTGTACGGCAGTCACCCTCGAACCTCGGAGTTGGATCCCCTCCAAGACCTTGAAACACCAGCAGTAGACTACCTGCATTCTACAATCACCCAAGCCTTTAAGGAAGCTATTTCTCACCTTCAAAGGGCTAAAGAACAATACAAGAAAGGAGCAGATCAACATCGGAAGGAAGCCCCTCAATATCAAGTAGGGGACCAAGTCTGGTTATCCACCAAATATCTACCTCTAAAAGGGCCACGCACATTCAACCCAAGATACCTTGGTCCCTATTCCATCACTATCATAATAAACCCAGTAGCGGTCAAGTTGGACTTGCCCCCTCACATGAAGATACATCCGGTCTTCCACGTCTCTCTATTAAAACCCTTGCAACCTCAAACCCGACTAACTAAATCTCCAAAACCCATCCTAGTTGATGGAGAACTCGAGTTTGAAGTCAAAAGCATTCTGGACTCCAAGATCTCCAAATCTAAACTATTTTACCTAATTGACTGGAAAGGCTACGGCCCCCAAGAGAGATCCTGGGAACCTGCTGAATATGTCCACGCTCCTCGCCTAATCAAAAGATTTCACCGAACATTTCCTGACAAGCCAAAACCCCCGGAGAAGCCCGGTTTGGGAGGGGCCTTGAGGGGAGGTACTGTCATGATCTCTGCTTCCAAAAGGTCAGGGTTTTCCCAACTCCCTTGGAAGCAGATCCATAACCCAGGTTCCGAGGGCCAACCAGTCCCAATTGGGACCTTTTGGACCCAGTCCTGGCGCCAGTGGCACCAGGCTCATAAATGTGCCCAGTCCCAGCGCTGGAAGCGCCGGGCTCATGATGCTTGGGTGGACTTACCTGCAGCAGACCATGCTGCTTACTTGCCTGCCAGCTGAGCCTCTGATCCTCTTCTGTTTGGAACTACTTTTCCTGTTGGGTGGGGCAGGAGCCACTCCCTAGATTCAGAACACTGGAACTCTTCTGGAAAGCAGGAACTCTTTTCTTACCTAGGCGTGGCTGTGGAAGGAGACACCTAAGCACTACAGGAGGCTATTTAAACCACACCCGGTGGATGAATCTTGCTTTGCGTTATTCTGCATCCTCTGCAGCAGAACGCTCATTGTGTCTTCTGCATCGGATCCTGGGCCTAAGGAAAAAGGCTTACCATCCTGAATCCAGTCTTCAGCAACACCTATAAAGACAAGAAAGAACAGGTTAGCATTCCGGCATCTGAAAGACAAAGGCTTACCTACTCTTCGTGCGCTCCGGAGGTCTTCACACTGCATTCCGGCATCTGAAAGACAAAAGCTTACCGACTCTTCGCACGCTCCGGAGGCCTTCGGCGCTGCATCCTGCATCTGAAAGACAAAACAAGGTGCGTTTAAAGACATTGGGGAACTTTGATACTCACGTGCCATTACTCCTTTCCACATCAACCCCAGTGGGTATTCCGGCACCCTGCAGCCGCTCCGAACTCGTACCTGCAAAATAAAAGACAGTTAGAGCGCATCGTGAAGCAGGCAACAAGCGCTTACTTACGTGCTTCCAAGCGCTTCTATTCATCATACGGACTCCATCTTCAACTCACTTCAGCCCGTCATCCGCCATCGCCGGAACCTGCAAAACAAGAGACATCATTGCTAAAGACTTTAAAGACAATAGAATTACTCGAAACTTACCGTTCGTGCAGTAAACGACGGACAGCAGTCCTCTGAAGTCAAGAGGCCTGCGCTACCGATCCAGTGAAGAAACTGGTTACAGCACCCTGCCCCGAGGCAGATGGAGAGCTCGGCATTCACTTCCCTAAGACATCTTACTCTTGAAGTCAGGCATACAGTGCACAGAGGTCCAGCCCAAAGAGCCAACCGGGTGCTACACATCACCTTTGAAGATACGGTAGTCGCCCAGCCAAGACCGGCGCCTCTGCGAGAATCAGGTGAGCGTTACACTCATCTAACCTCTCCTTTTGTTTCACATCCTCAATGCCTTTGCCATCGAGTTTCAATAAAATGTGCCCTCCCTTCCATTCATCTTTTGGGAATGCTATCTTATCAGTTCTATCTTGATTTCCCTTCCATCTCTTCCCTTCTCTCTCTTTGTCGAGAGATGTACCTGTCTGTGCCTGATCTCTTCTTTTGTCATCACGTCTCCCCTTGTCCCTTGGCACTGCGGAAGCAATATTCTTATCCTTATCTTTCCCTTGATTTTCGTCACTACTATGTGTAGGTGACTCGTATGCCGGGTTGCTGTACCCCATGGCTGCTTTGAGTTCTCTTAGTGGGTATAATCCCTCGTCCTTACTTTCTACAACTTTCGTTTCAGGTGGGGGAGGTGGAGCGCTAGGCGTCTCACCCCCCTTTGTACATACATTAAGTATCCAATTTGTCGGCGGCTCTTCCTCCTTTCCCTGTTCATACATTTTCCACAACTCGAGAACAGCAAGGCGTGTTTCTAACTTCTTGCCTGTATATGTGGCATGCAAATATGTCGTAATATGTTGTAAGACGGCTTTAGATAAAGACCCATTTTGTGGCCATGGCATAAACATCTTGTGGGCGGTACCTTTAACCCACTCGGTACTGTATTTCTTTAGCTTGGGTGCATGTTTTGGCGACTGCTTGCATAAGTGTGCCAATGGAGTCACATCCTCCATGCTTAAATCTGTTCCCTTTCCTCTTATATAACACTTTTCAATGCTTTTGTGTGCCTTAAACAACTTCTAACAATATGAGCGAGCAACCAACAACGCAAGTTCCAATCCAAATTTTCACAAAATTCTACACCTTCTGATTTACTCAAAAAACATCAATTCATATGCGATTTTATCTCAGCTATTAAATCGCATAAAATTTAGATCCGTTTTCTCTAAGAATTCTTTTTACGTATGACGTCACAACAAAAACATGTAAGACAGACGCTTGACAGACTAGACGGACACCAGCTGGACACAGATATCTCTGCCTCTAATCATTATCCCTTCATAGAGTGTAAACGTACCCCTTTCACAACGTCTTTAAACGTTGTGGTAGTCTATTTGTTCCCCATTATGTGGGACTCTGGGTACACGTTTCTTCTAGTCACTATATTAAAGCGTAGGAAAAAGGTGAATCCTCTCACTTCTCGGGTGTCTGCCCTGGTAACCTCTCTCTTCTCAGGTGTCCTCCCCAGTAACCTTTATTTATTTAATAATTCCCCAGTAATTATCCCCTTATATATATATACAGTCTTCTCTACTTCTAACTATATTTAGTTTTTTCCCGCCTCCCTCTTTTACCTTTTCCCGTTACTTGTTCTAAAGCATGCACTTTTGCCAGAACATTAGTCTTTTTCACTCACCATTCGCATGGTTCTTCTCTGGAACCTTGGGATCACCGCCTTCGTTACCCCCTTCTTCGGTTTTTCGCCCGTTCAGCTGCCCGTAAGAATGGGAAGGGATGCGTGGGGAACACGGGTCCCTTCAGGCTCTGTCTGCAGTCTCGTTATGCTGCCATTGTCTACGGGGAGCTTCACGGTCTACTCAGCTGAATGGCAAAGGACTTGTGATATTGCCGAAGACCTAGAGTTACTTTATGTCAACGGTCAATAGGTGTCTTATTCAAATCAATAATCGATAATCGATAACCATCCAATCTCTTCTACCAAGTGTACTCATGAGACCCCCGGCCAGCCCATATAGCTGAGGTTTGCTCCGAGAGTACTTTAAGATGAGATAGCTGCACCTTGAGATGGATGTGGGTTCACATTTATTACTCCAACACCAATCTATAAGGACAACTCAATGGTTTGGCAAACGAGTCAGTTTAATGACAAGTATAAAAAACAGGGAGTCGTGGCAATCAGCAGTGATGCGATAGTCCGTCTCGCTTCAACTCCAACTAACTTCATAAAAAACACATCATTTATACTAAAATTTCATCATAACTGACGTGTAACACTCAAAAGTTAATAAGCATATCTATTGGTTCGGAAAAGGTAGCTTTAATATAGGTGCTATATCTGTATATGGTAACGTAGTGAGGGGATTGGGTAAATACTGTCATATGGGTGTCTAAGACCTTCCTTCAAAATGACTACTGTAGACATCACTAAAAGTATGACGTCCCATTGGTTCTACTAACTATAGGACCCTAGATTATTTGGTCTATTGTGATTGGGTTGGCACCAACCCCATGCATACATTTCCACTTTACTTAGCAGCACGCAGAATGGTCAGGTGCATGGTGCCCCCTCAGCTACCCAGCCTTCCTCCAATTAAGGTTACAATTAATCATCACTTCAACAACAATGTGTCAATTATGTTACTGTGGTTGGCCTCGAAACTGCATCTTCTGTCTGGGAAAGTTCCGATATCTCCTCCTGGGCGGATGCCAAGCAAAGGTGTGAACTCGTGCTTCTCATCGGTTGGATGGTCACGCGATGCAGACACCGTGAATTTTCCTAAGTTCTCCAGATTTGTGCATTTAATTCTTATTCGGCTTACCACCTGCCTACGCTTCCCTATCTTGACCTTTCAGAGACAGGATATTCTGTTCTTAAATTTCAATTAGATGTAGCTACTGTTCCTTCCTTCTATTGGTATGACCTTGGCTCTCCTGGCACGAGTTGCATCTGCTGAGTTTCGATTCAGCCGTCTCTTCTCATTTTGCTAGAATATGAATCTTATCTTGTTTGGCCTCTAGTAACCTGAGTTGATTCTGCTTTTCGTGTAAAGTGGAATCGCACTTATAATAATGTGCTTCGTTTTGAGGTAGATTATGTACAATGGCACTTGCTGCGCTATTCTTCTACTTAGCATAGCAAGCCACACTGTTTTCTTAGCTTTCTTGCTGTTTCAAGCATATGTACAGGTGTTAGCTGGTTGAATATCTTCATCTTGCTTACAGCTTAACTTCTCTTATGCTTTGATAGCTTTCTATTACTTTAAGCTCACAATCTCTTTTCTCATGGCGTTTCGTCTCCTTGTGTTATTCTTGGTTCGTCATTTGTTCTATCTGTGAGTCCGTCCGAGCTCACGTGACGTCACCATTCGTCTTCCATTAAGACCTTTTTTGGTTTCTTCCGTAATGGTACTTAGACAATCTTCATTTCGTCTCATTTGTTGGTAGGGTTTTCTCAATGGATACCTTACTATCCATGGTTGTCTGGGTATTGGTACTTCAATAGGCGTTTCTTTTCTGATGGGTACTGGGCAGAGCCCTACTGCGGCTCTCTGCTGGTTTATTTGCTCATCATACATCACATATTTTGGTGTGAACGTTCCTGGTACTTCAAAATGGGCGAAGGGAGTGCAGGCTTTATTTGGGGCCTCCTCCACAGGTCAGAGGTGGGAATGAGGGCCAGGATTACAGTCAGATAGAATACAGCATTAGTAGGCTGGTAATGACCAGATGATAGGCATCGAAATACTTGCAGGGTTGCCTGTAAAACGCAATTACAATTCAATCAGGGTGCACAGGGCGACAAGTCAACAAAATGCAGTCACAATACAATAAAGATGTGCAGCGCCGTAGGTGACCATTATGCAGTCACAATACAATCAGGGTGTGTAGGACCATTTACATTACAATCAACTTGTGCAGTGCCAGAGGCAACCGAAATCACAATACAATCAGGGTTGCATGGCCCAAGGTGACAAAAAGGCAGCCACAATCAGGGTGTGCGGGCCATAGGACACACAATGCAGTCACAATACAATAAGGATTTGCAGGGCCATAGGTGACCATGATGCAGTCACAATACAATCAGGGTGTGTAGGGCCATTTACATTACAATCAGCGTGTGCAGTGCCACAGTTGACCAAAATGCAGTCACAATACAATCAGGGTTGCCCGGCCCGTGGTGACCAAAAGGCAGTCATAATCATGGTGTGCCGGCCATAGGGCACAAAATGCCGTCACAATACACTAAGGGTGCAAAGGGAGAGAGGTGACCAACACGCAGTCACAATACAATCAGGATTTGCAGGGACATAGGCGACCATGATGCAGTCACAATAAAATCAGGGTGCAAAGGGAGACAGGTGACCAAAATGCAGTCACAATACAATCAGGATTTGAAGGCCCATATGTGGCCGTGATGCAGCCACAATACAATCAGAGTGCGTAAGGCCATTTACAATACAATCAGGGTTTCCAGGGCCATGCACGACCAAAATGCTGTCACAATACAATCAGATTGTGCAGAATGACAGCTGGCCATAATGCAGTCATAACACAATTAGTAGCACAGGGCCATAGGACACAGAGTGCAGTCACAATACAATTAGGGTGCACAGGGAGACAGGTGGCCAACATGAAGTCACAATACTACCAGGGTGCGTAAGGCCATTTACAATACAATCAGGGTTTCCAGGGCCATGTACGACCAAAATGCAGTCACAATACAATCAGATTGTGCAGGACGACAGGTGACCATTATGCAGTCATAATAAAATTGGTAGCACAGGGCCATAGGACACAGAGTGCAGTCACAATACAATTAGGGTGCACAGGGAGACAGGTGGCCAACATGAAGTCACAATACAATCAGGGTGCGTAAGGCAATTTACAATGCAATCAGAGTGTGCAGGGCCATAGTTATGGTATGTTATATGAATGTGTAAAGCAGAGCATTCTCCAGAGGGTCTCATTGCACTAATGAAAGGAAAACATCACAGCGTTGGAAAGGGAAGGGTTAGAAAATAAATGTTTTGACTCAACGACAAAAAAGAAGATGGTCTTCAGTGGCACAAATGAAAAGTGGTTCTGAATTCCAAAGAATGGCAGTAGCAATGGAAAAAACGTGACCTCCAATTCTTGTTCGGTGAACCCGAGGATCCTGGATGACTAGAGCTTTGGCTGAGTGGAGAGATCTGGGAGGATCGTAGGGACGACATTTGTCCTGCAGAAATTCAGCTCCATGGCCCTAAATGCATAAGTGGACAATGTAGAGTGTTTTAAACTTAACTTGTCCCGCCACAGGGAGCCAATGCAGTGCCTATAAATGGGAGATATGGGCATGCAGTAGGCAACCAAAATGCAGTCATAATGCAATCCGGTCCTGCAGGACGACAGGTGGCCATGATGCAGTCACAATACAATCAGGGAGCACAGGGCCATAGGACACAAAATGCAGTCAGCATACAAATAGGGTGCACAGGGAGACAGGTGACCAACATGCAGTCACAATACAATCTGGATTAGCAGGGACGTAGGCAAGCAGGAAGCAGTAATGACAAAATCCGGGTACGCGTGGCCAACAACAATACAATCAGGGTGTAGAAGGCCATTGGAGACCAACATGCATTCACAATACAGTTAGGGTGCACAGGGAGACAGTTGACCAAAATGCCAGTGTGGCCAGATTACCATCAAGTAGAAAGGGTGTGAAGCGGCCAGGAGTGTAGTAGTCCAGAGATCGTGATAACTTGCATCTATGAGGAAGAGCGGCAGGCCCTAGGCGCTAACAGGGTCCAAACAGGCCAAGGCCTTGTCTAGGTGCTCTTACCCGTCAAACACTCGGGGCAAGGGATCTAATGGAGAGAAACTTAAGAGGTGGGTGGGGGCCCACATGATGCTGGGCATCAGTAAGGACTTGACGGCTGTAAGTAAGGCTGCCATGCTCTTTAATCTGGAAATACTGGTTTTGGGGTTGCCGAGGGAGCCCCGACACCAGGATGTTGAGTGGAACGATGGAGGAGATGGGGCTTCACCCCACCTGCTCTCCCAGGGGATGTCCACCCCCCAGAGGGGGCACTAGAGGGACCGCCTGCATATCGGGTTGCCCTTCTGGCCGCCCCCCATGGGGGGCACTCCCACCTTGCCTCCTCCCAAGAGGAAGGGGTGTCTCTGGGCTCTGCCACATCCGGCTGGGCTCCAGGGAGCGGATATAAGGCGGGGGACTGGTGAGCCCAGTCTCTTTCCCCAGCCCCCTTAAAGGATGATTTACGCATGTGGCGGTCATTCTTCTTAGAGTTTAATGGAGTGCTATTGTGGAGAAGACCATGGAAAACCGGTGGTGTGTTACAGATGTACTCAGATTCTTCAGGTAATGAAGGATTTGGTGTAATATTGGGTCAAGAGTGGTGCGCACAAAAAGGGACCACCCAGTGGCACAAGAAGAGGAGAAGAAAGAATATAATGGCACTCAAGCTCTTCCCCATTGTCGTGGCACTCACATTGGGGCCAGGGAATTGGAAAACAAGAGGACACACTTCTGGTGTAATAACAAGGCAGTTGTTCAGGCCATAAATCGCAGTCTGCATCATTCCCAGGCGGTTCTGAGCCTTTTAAGGAGCTTGGTAGAGGTCTGCTGACACAGGAATATCGAGTTCAGAGCTCGACATGAACAGGGTGTTGTGAATGTTGCTGCTGACGCTCTTTCTCATTTTCAGTGGCGCACGTATTAGGAGGCCCACCCAATGGCAAGGAAGGAGGGGGCATTATTCAGGAGCGAATGGTGGCAGCTGGTGTCGTTTACAAGGCGCTCTGGAACTTACTGGAGCGATCGCTTACACCAGGCATTAGGTCCAGATCCCGGCAGGGCTACGGTAAGTTTTTGAGTGTGTCAGAAACGTTGCAAAAAGCAGACTGTTCACTAGAGAAGCAGGTCATTTGTGGCATGGGCACATGGTGATGGTAAGAGCAGGACCTTGCCGATGAGGCACCTTGCAGCCATAACTTTTTATTGCAAATTAAAGGGAAGGAAGGACCCCACCAAAGACTTTTTAGTACGCATGGCAGTGAAGGGATGGGGCCTGTCAGAAGGACCCAAGCAGGATGGTCAGAAACCCACGAACTTCGAGTTGTTGCAAAAGCTGTTACACGCCTTGCTGGGGTATGCTTTGGTGATTTTGAAGTGGCACTGTTCAGGGCGGCAATTTCACTGGCATTTTCTGGAGCTTCTCGAGTCAGTGAATTAGTAGCAGAGGCTAAGGAGGACTGCTCTGGGAAGACTCTAGCCTTGAAGGATGTGCAGTTTGGGTCAGGGGCTGACAGGGAGGTGTTGAACTTCAAGTTGCGACATTGCAAGTCTGACTAAGAGGGCAAGGGAAGGTGGGTTGTGTTGTACAAAGCCACTCTCAGTGACAATTGTCCAACTGCGCTTTTGAGGGCCTTCCTGGCTAACAGGCCCCAGCAGCCAGGCCCCCTTCTTGTGCATGCTAGCAGAGCTTCGCTGACCAACTACCAATTTAAAAGAATTTTGTCAACCACACTGGGTGCAGTCTGAGTACATGGCAAGCGATGGCCATCCCACAGTTTCCAGATAGGTGCCGCCACGACTGCCTTCCTGCAGGGCATGCCAGCGCCAGCAATTCAGAAAATAGGCAGATGGCAGTCAAACCGCTTTCAGCTTAATGTTAGGCCACAGGGCGAGCCTGAGCACAGTACAGGCACTGATTTAAGGGAAATCTTAGCATGTTAAAGGACTGACTCATTTCATTATAACTAATTATGCCTTTCCAAAATGTTTCTCAATTGTGCAATTTTGTATCAACAGATAATGCGATATGGATTATGGGGCATTCATTTATTATTCGGGCTCAGAATGTGGTCCGTCGATGGCTGCAGTGGAGGCCGACACCCAGAGTTTTAGTCGTACATTTAGGGGGTAATGACCTCGCCATCATGGGGAGGGGCCGACTATGGGCCAAGATACAAGTGGCCCTGCACACATTGGCGCAGGAATTGCCTGGCACTGACATAATCTGGTCAGATGTGGTGCCCAGACTACAGTGGCGAGGGACAGCATCTCACGTTAGGGATGGAAAAGTCCAGGCCAGGCAGAGATTGAACAAAGGGATCGAGAAGTTTGCAATGGCAGAGGGCCTGGGATTTGTTAGACACAGTTGCTTGACAAACGCTCCCTTCCCACTTTGTGGCTAATGGGGTGCCTATATCTAACAAAGGGAGTGATCTCTTCCTCACAGCTATACTGGGGGCATTGAGGAAGGATGGCTGCAACTAGACCATTTGGTAAGCAGGAATCTTGTGTGTGGGCATTGGGGGCAGCAGGAAGAGCCACCCCGAAAGCGTGGCTGAGTTTCGGGGCAGTCCTAACTGGGTAGGAGTTTGACGCTGCCTGCGGTTTCGGCCGTGGGCGGTTTCCCGATGGCCGCACTGGAGCCAAATTTGGACGACGGACACCAAGTCCCTTAGCGACAGTTGAGACTCCTCGTCAACGAGATTCAGTGCTCCCTAAGAATTACTGCTTGACAGTTACAATCAGAGGCGTATGTCCGCTGTTCTGCTAACTGGAAGTGACAAGCGTCCCCGGGAACATTAAGACAATGACATTGCCCGGCCTTTAGGGCACCTTAGAAGTCCAAGGAATTGAAATGTGAAGTTACTTAGGTCTGGGACTGCCCGCCCATATTGTTGTCTGCTCCAATAAATGTGCTCTTGTATTTCCAAATATAAACAGTTGTCTGTATTTTTATTAGCAGGTATCGCTAGTGCATGATGTTTTTTTTTTGCCCCCCAGAAAAGGGGGTGAACAGGGGGGCATAGCACCGCTATGTGCAATGGAGGCTCTGGGGTGCGTTGTGCAGGTGTCCTGATGGTAGGGTCCTCTTCTGCGGGACTGACGTCATAGGGGGGGGCCAATCAAGAGCTGGTTGGCGGCTGGAAGGAGGGCTGCCATGCTTTTTAATTCTGAAATACTGGTGTCAAGGTGCTGGGGTCCCCAGCACTTGGATGTTTAGCGGTATGGTGTGGGGTAGGGACCTCCACCTGAGTTGCTCTCTCGCAATTTTCTGTGATGTATGGTGTGTATTGCATTGGATGAAAGATCATGTATTTAATCTTAATTTTTCAATAAAAGATTAAAAGCAAATCTGGACACTTTACTTGGCTGTATTCAGCTCCCGGGGAAGATGAAATTCATCAATACATAAGAAGCAACATGTTTGGCATGTTTTAAACATTGTGGGGGGAGGGGTAATTCAGCAGATTATATGAGCAGGATCTGTCAATTAATGTTAGCCAAATATTTAGCAGCGCTCCCTTGAAATTGTGTCAGATAAGGCAGGTGCCATGTGGCATCATGAAGAAGAATTTAGTAGTGTGATGTGTGTGGGCTAAAGCATGTTACACAGTGCCCAATAGTCATTAGCGCATCACTCTCTTCGCCCACATTTTAATACAGAAATAATTCTTTAAATACATCTCTCTCTCTCTGCCCCCCCCCCCTTTCTCTCTTTACATGTTGCACCTCTAATCTCGTGTTCCTGCTTGTGCTCATCTGAAATAGCAACTGAGAGGCGTGCTTAAAAAAACCTACCCGCAAGTATAAAGCTTCCTCTCTGGAATCAAAGAAACATGGCAGCTGGGCTTCTGCCAGCATACCTGACGAGGCATCAATTAGCCCTGGCTGGCACAAGAGCATGCCCTCCCTGCTCTAGTGAGAAGAGGCTAGTGAGAATCTAAACAACGGTATCTCCTTCTTCCAAGCCTTCTGTCAAGCTGTGTGAGGCTCCCTGTGTCTGTTTTCTTGTAAGACTCTACCCCTTCTGCAGTGGACACCCTTTGGCACGTTAACACTACCCCACACCTCTCCATCTGCCAGTCTGTGCCTGTCTGTGTCTTTCTGTGTCTTTCTATGCATCATTCTGTTCCGATCTCGAGGTCTGACCCCCAAGGCAATGGTCTGTGGCTGTGTGTGCATGTGTTGGGAGTTGTCTATTGTGTGAAAGGGAGTTGAGTCGGTCACGGAGGGCACTATGGGTGCATTAGTCCACAATCACCCACTCTTTGTAACCCCAGTGAGCAGTCCTGAACACGATGAGGATGATGTGTTATTTATATAGCGATTACGCCCAAACGCTGTACATAGAACACATTTACATACATCACTGTCAAGGCTGAGTTGGTCTTGCCGGGATTCGAACCTGCAACCTGTAGATCATACATAGATCGCAACAGTGAGCGCTCAAGCCGCTGAGCTATCTTACCTTACATCTGCTGTCCTTCGACTCCCAGGGAAGGCGTTGGAGCTCAGTCCCATGGGTTCTTCAGCCTCCTGTTTGGGAAAAATCACCAGTCACTGCCAGTGGCACAGATCGGTTCCCAAATGCCTGACAAGCACTGTTCTTTGCCTGATGGGCAGAAGATCTATGCGACCTCAAACTGGCCATAGCAACAGTGCAAAGTAGGAGAAGGCGTGACACTGTATTTTCGCACCAGTGCAAAGCCACTTTGCACTGCAAAAAGACACTTTGCACCACCAGGGCTTTAAGTGGGGTAAGAAATCGAGGGGGGGCCCTCATTTGGGGGCGTGGCTTGTGGGAGGGGCGTGGCCTGAAAACTAGGCAAACCGTAGGGTATGCACACAAATATATATAAATGTTATATATTTGTGTGCGTACCTTACTATGGTGTGTGTACTATGCACGCCATGTTTTCTAAACATAAAAGATGGCTTGCAAAGTACACACACCATAGTAAGGTACGCACACAGATATATAACATGTATATATATTTGTGTGCATACCCTACGGTTTGCCTAGTTTTCGGCCCATCTTTTTTAAACATTTCGGGTTTATAAAAGATGGCTTTGAAAGTACACAATTCAAGCCGTCTTTTATAAAGCTTTGACTACGGACAAAATTGTCCGTCGAAAAAGCTTTATAAAAGATGGCTTGAAATGTGTACTTTCAAAGCCATCTTTTATAAACCTCGAAATATGTCGAGGAATCCCCAGGTTCGCCGAGGGTTAAAGACGCTGTTACACCGAGGTGTCTCTTTAAGGGACATGGGTCGGGTCACGTGGTTTAGCCACGTGACGCGTGACGTGGGGAGGAGGGAGTGCCTGCGGGCAGAACGAATTTGTAAATGAATAAAGAAAGACGTGTTCCCTACGACTCGGTGTGCCTGTCTTTATTGCGGAGGCCCATCCGGGCCTAACAACTGGCGACGAGGTGTCTCCTAGGGCCGCCGAGTCCTCCTCCTCCTCCTCCTCCTCCTCGCCCACGGCGCCAACCCAGTTCCACAACGCACGTTGGGTGCCGACGGCTCGACCTGCGAGCACTTGCATCCTCCTCCACTCCGGGACATTAACTGCCTCTGGTGACCTCTCGCGCGAGTGGTCACCAGATGCAGTTACTATGACTGACAGAAGTGGCAGCCACTCACAGCGTCGCTGTGGCTATCTGCCACTTCTGTCAGATCGCCTGACTTCATGGCAGGCGCCTCTCCCGTCGCGGCTGCGGCCGCGACGGGATAATGCATCCCGCCAATGTTGCGGGCGGTGGGACGGGGCCCCGGCAGGGCCCCGGCTCAGCCCCACTTTTTGGAGACTGCCGGGGCCCGGCCCCAGCAGGCCCCGGCCCACTTTAAGCACTGTGCACCACTCTGAATCAGGGTGCTTGTTGGCAATGCAGTCACTTTGCACCGTGCTAAAACGAATTAGGCCCTGTGCCATTTTAGCTAATAAAACATCACTCCCAGCTCAGCTTTAAGTAATATGTATCAAATACAGCCTGCTTAACAGAAGAGATATCACACACAGGCATCGGGTACAGGGAAGGAAAATGGGCAACTTCCACTTAGTTCTTTGGCAACAGCGGCGGGAATGTCACTTTGCCACCATAGAGAGATTCACAGATTTTATTTTCTGGCTGCATTAACTGCCATGGGTTTTCCTCCCCAGTGCCAAGGTCTTTTCTCGTGATTTTGGTATTTCGCCATTCAATGCCTTCTAACATTTTCTGTTTCATTAACCCCTTAAGTGCCAAGGACGAGGTATCTCGTCCTTGGCAACAGGGAGGTAATCCCAAGGACGAGATACCTCGCCCTTGGCACTTAAGGGCAGTATCAGTGTAGGTGGAGATGAAACTCTATTGGCTTTAAGGTCATGTACATGACCTGCACTGTTGGTAAAACTGCGATTTTGGGCGATTTTAGGCACAATCAGGAATCCACAACTGACTGTATATTTTTTGAAAGTAGAGTGACAAGTCCTGAGTAGAAAGAAACCAAGATAGCTCAGCAGGTTGACCGAATGATGCTGATTTGTTATTCTCTAGCGCTTTAGAAGACATGGGCCCTCATTACGACCCTGGCGGAAATCGAAAAACGATGGCGGAAATGCAATACCGCCATCGAATAGCGCTCGGTGCGATTATGACCCGTCACCGTAAAGTACGATGCCATTAGCGACACCGTAGTGAACGCCAACGCTAACTGCACCAAGTGCGCGCACGCGCGCCATGCCAAACCGTAATTACCACCATGGCGCAACGGTACGCGAATTCTGACCCTAGCGGACATGTACCTAACGCCATCAAGCATGGCGGAAAGTACCATTCCGCCATGGTGAGAAGTACGGCATCGCGAACCAACCGTAAAAGGCCCTACTGAGTGCCTGTATACCACTCCCTGGCCACATTGCACAACTCCTCGTAGGTGCAATGAAGTCACACAATGCAACCAGTGAAATGTACAAGTCACCCATGCATGCCAACGAACAAATGAATCTAGGGGCTCCAAGTGCCTTGTGAGTGGCCATCCATATTTGCCATGGCACCATTGCCGCACTGATGCAGCACAGGCATGTGAAGGTTCAAGTCCAGCAACATGAACTGAAATATGAGACAAACAAAAACAGGCCCCCCCATCGACTGACACCAGTGTAAGGCAACATTCAAAGCAGTATCCTGAGTGAGACTGCACCAGCCCTGTACTCCTGCCAGTAAACAAACCAACCATCAGCATAAGCATGTACCACACAAGTTGGCAGAGTGACTGAGCAGCCAGGCTCATCTCAAGAGGGGCCAATGGGAGCTGCAGGGCACAGATGGCACGAATACAGAAGCTATTCCAATGGACATGACCTCAGTCTCCCTCCAAGAAACGCACGCAAACACAGGCACCTGTGACCAGCCATATTCTGATAATCACATCATTCCACCAATCCACCTGGCTGACCGGCATCTGTTACACAAAAGCTAATCCCCCGCCCCTGAGCATGACATCATTAAAACAGTCATAATGGTAGCCCCTATCCCTGACCACACTGGGCTTCGTAGGCAAACGCGGCCAGTACAGTACCACGCAACTATACTCAGAAGCCGGAACCCAATGCAGATCTTCTCACAATACATCGCTCCACAAATAGGAATATGCTACATTACTTGCAAAGAAGAACGCTACACGGTTAATATCAGAATAGAAATTTAATGCACAACAAAATCACCAAGCCCATACAGCCATTAGGTCATGAACTCCAAAATATATTTCATCATTGTGGGCTGCATCCGCAATAAATGACCAGCTTCTTCTTGTGTGACGCCCTGTTCCTTCATGGTACACAGGGGCTACATTCACGTTCAAAAAGGCAACATGGAAGCGCCTAGAACCGCAGGGCCGTCCCATTAGGTAGGCACTAGTCCAGCTGAAAGGTCGATATGTTGCTCCTAGCCACTAGTACTGCGTAAGGGCATGTGGCCCATTGGCGATCGTCCCATAAGATCGTAATGGTGCTCCACTGATTAACACGAAGCAGCAGGTGTCGGGAGTAAAAGCCATCTGCAGGAGTGGCATACAGATGGCAGCGGCAAAAGGGGAGGAGATACCTGTCACCCAAATGAAATGAAAAAGAATAGTATGGGCATCAGAACTTCATTTGAATTACTCACTTCAATGATCACACTAAATCCACAGCCATATGCATGCTAGCCCACTCAAAAGGATTATTCCCACCCAAAAATCACTTGCGAATCATAACTATAAAAATCGAGGTGAAAACACTATTACAAACGAGTGTTTGTGTGCATGCGTCTGTCAAAACAGAATCCATTAGATGGGATTAGTAACGTGCATAGACACAAGTGTTTGAAGGCGCGTCGAGACAGGGAGGGTTCAACAAGGGCAGATAGACGATGGTCCCACTATGGCAGCTCTGCATCACATAGCGCAGGGGAGGTGGATAGATTCCAAAAAGCCCTGTACATGGCAAACTCTCCATTAAATCATCTGTCCATGCATCCATACATCATTCCCTCATCCCGGAATGAAAACGCCTGATTATTTACTCACATAACATGTGAAATTTCCATTGAGTCTGTGCGTAATGCAGTCTGCAAAATCCACTGTGCTCCAGGCCGGAATTCCAGTGTTGTGAAGTAACATGTATTTGGGAACGTCCTGCCTTATCGTCCACTACGCTATTGCGCATCCCATACTATTCATATCAATCATTGCATTCACGCCATGGCCCCTGTCCCAAGGACATTAAACAATAGAACGTTATATTTGCAGTCAGACCTGTGGGCGTCTCCTCGCCGCTAGCTGAAAACCGAAAGCGCCGTCCTTCGAATTCCTCATTTGCAACATCACGTCGAAAAGGCATCTGTGACCGCTTGAAATCACAAATTCATCCATGTAGTGCGGCAGTGTGTGAAAATGGCAACTGGCTTCACTCACAAATGGGACGCCCCGCCCGTCGGTGAACCTCGGTACAGTGCTGCATGAGGGTCCACCGTTAATCGAGTACTACATTCCACTGACCCTTCACAAGTTTGTTCGCGACTGCAAAGATAGTATGTGAAACAATGGGACCATAGCAGAATGAACATATGAACCAATATTTCACTGCCATCGGGATCAAAAACATGATTGTAATAGCAAGATGCCATGCGTCGAATTGCAGCGTTGTGTGCGGGACGTGCTCGCCCAAAGGGGATTGCAGCTTGCACAGGTGGAATGAATCACCACAGGTGGAGGCTATACAGCCTGAAAACACATAAATTGCACACCCAACCCCCTCCCACAACCACACCCACTCCAAAATGCTACCGGCAGGACTAGCGATGTTGGCCCTGGGGGACCTGATAGCACTGCAAGTACTCCAACTTCAAGAAGAAGACGAACACCAACTACTACAACAACCGGTCGCACAGAGGAGACGCAGGAGGAGGAGGAGGGCAAGGCAGGGCCAGCAAGGCCCGCCAGCACAGCCACTACCACCACGCAGGCAGCCCGCAATCCCACGCCTCCGAGCACATCCGTTCAACCTCACGGATGAGCAGATCCACACCCTCTACCGTTTGGACCGGGACACCATAACCGCCATTGTGGACATGACACAGGCTGACCTTGTCAGCATGATAGATAGCCCAACCGCCATCCCACCCCTACTGAAGGTGGTGTCTGTACTCCACTTCCTGGCCACAGGCACCTACCAGCACACAGTCGGACAGTTGCATGGCATTTCACAGCCAGTGTTCTCACGGACACTATTGCAAGTGCTCGATGCCCTCCTGAAGCACGCAGACGACTACATCTCTCTACCACGCTCGGAGCAGGAAATTACGAACACAAAAGTGGGATTCCATGCACTTGGCGGCATACCGGGTTGCATTGGTGCCATCGACTGCACCCATGTGGAATTGGTCGTCCCACATGCCATGGAGGCCCAGTACCGCAACCGAAAACAATTTCATTCTCTTAATGTACAAATGGTGTGTGACTCCAACAGGATCATTACACATTGTTGTGCCCGATTTCCTGGATCAACCCATGATTCTATGGTCTTGAGGAACTCTACAATACCACGCTACATGGAGCGACACGCAGGGAACAGATCCTGGCTACTCGGTGAGTCTCATTTCATGCATGATAATGTGGGGTATGTGATGCGGCAATGACCTGGCAGGAAGGGGGGGGGGTGCGTACGTAGCAATGTCATTCCACAAACATCCTTTATTGTCCACATACAGGTGATGCCGGGTATCCACTGAAGAGATGGCTCCTTACACCACTCCGGAACCCACAGAACCAGCATGAGGAGGACTACAACCATGCCCACTCACGTACCCGTGTAATCATAGAACAGGCATTCGGCCTACTGAAGACTCGTTTCCGCTGCCTCAGCAGGTCTGGCGGGGCACTCCTGTACCGCCATGAGAAGGTTGCAAAGATGGTCATGGCATGTGTCATGCTACACAACATGTGCGTACGTAGAAATGTGCCCATGCCCCCTGACGCAGAACTGCAAGCACCTGAAGATGGTCATGATGAGGGTGGGGATGTGGCAGCACCTCAAGGAGTCCGCGAGGCACAGGAGGGCCGTGACATTCGTCAGATTCTCATTGATTCATGCTTCTAGCACTCACGCCTGGTGGCTGATACATGGACACGGGACTTGTGGCACTGTGTGTGTCTGGAACATGCACAATATGGACTGTACGCCTATAAAGGCCTCGTACACAAAGATCAATGTCCACACATCTCATTGGATGATTGTGCAATGTTTATAGCATATGTGAAATTATGTTACACACCCCATCGACCCGCCACCCAAGTGAGCCCAACACACCCCCTCCACCCTCCTACCTCCCCCCCGAACACCAGTGTCCAAAGATGCTCATTGTCAGTGGGCAGACGCTATTGCAAGCCCCCTCTCCGGGTATCAGGGGCACCCCTGCCTGTGGAGCGCAGGTTCCTCCCAGATCTACGTTGGGGGCTGCCCTGGACGGAACTTGCAACGGATGATGTCTCTGCCTGCTCACGTCCATGCATGTCCCTAAGGGTTTGTGAGAGCTCAGTGAGCACACGGCGCACAGCGGCAAGTTCAGCACATACGTCTTTGGACGTCGCATGCAGTTCCCCCCTCAGGCTCTCGGTGCTTCTCTCCATTTGTACTCTCAGGCTCTCGGTGCTTCTCTCCATTTGTGCCCTTAGTGTCTCTGTACTTCTCTCCATTTCTGCCCTAAGTGTCTCAGTTGATGTTTCTATGGCTGCCTTAGTACCCCCACATTCATCAGCATGGTCCTTGAGGAGCGTGGCCAGTTGCTGCTGTTGCACGATCACCTGGTCGAGGGACTGTTGCCTCTGCTGTGCCATGGCCATTTGCGGTGGTGTCACAGAGGGGCTGATCACCTCATGTTGCCTTGCCACAGGGCTTGTGGGGGATGGCCAGTCGTCGTCTTGTGGGTGCCCCTGCGTGGTATCCTCATGGTGTACGGGATGAAACAAACAGGGGGATTGAGACAGGTCATGGATGGATCCTACATCGGCATCCCCGTTTTCTGTGTCGGAGCATGCTGCCATTAATGCAGTGTCACCTATGGTGCTGCTGCCACCAGAAGCAGTGTCTTCTGTGGCATCCATTGGGGGGACCTGTGGTGGTGCTGTTGTGGGCATGCTGGCTGCTGGGGTGCCTGTTGAAGTTCCCTCCTGTGTGCTGCCACTTGATTTGTGCTGCTGCCGTGTCTTGATCCGTGCAGCTGAGGTGGAGGGTCTTTGGCCGTTGGTCTTGGCCCTCTTTGCAGGTGTGCTGGTAGGGGTGTCCTGGAGCTCGTCGTTTGAATCGGACCCTGTGGTGGAGTAAAGGAGGGCGAGCGTTATTAATGGGTCTGTGGAAATTGGAATGGCAATGTATCACATGCATTGGGGTGGTACCTGAGGGTGATTTGGGTCAGGGCCTTGGAGGTGGTTTCATTTTTGTGTGGATTGAGGATGCAGTTGTTTTGCAGCCTGCAGTTAGGGTGTGCCTGCTGCACGTGTAGAGGGTGTTTTTAGGATTTTTAATTATTTATGTATTTAATGTGACTTTTAAAGTGCGCTATCAGGCCAATGTATGTGGACGTTCTCATGGACATGTGTTACTGTTGCACTATGTGGACACATGGTACTTCACATGATTGGACATTGTGGATTTAGCATTGTTTTATTTGGGCCACCTACCTGATTCTTCGGATGTCTGCACTCCTTTCTCCATCCCTCCGACTCCCTCTATACTCTCCATTCCAATGGTGGAGGCACAGATTTCTTCCCAGGGGGTCAACTTGATGGATGATTCCGATCCTCCCCCGGTAGCTGTGGCAATGTTACGGTTGGCGGATAGTATGCTCCGTACGCGTATCCGCAAGTCGTCCCATCGCTTTCTGCATTGCTGTGGGTTGCGGGGTGCGGTCCCCACCGCACTTACCCATTGTGCCACCAGGGCCCATATGGCCTTCTTGTTCGCAAGTGCCGTCCTGGTATTTGCGTCGAGAAGACGACGGCAGCATTCTCCTGGAGGGTCTCTGTGAGCACGGTGAGTTCCTCACGGGAGAAGTGGACCTGCCGCTTGTGGTCGCACGCTTTTTTCGCTACTTTTCCCATTTTTATTGCTTTCACTAGGGTGGATGACGGGTTGGGATGTGTCTCAGGGTAGTATTTTTTATGGTTGTGTGGGAATTCTGATTTTATAGGTGTACGGCGTGCTGTTTCCCGTTCCGGGACCATGTTTTTACTTCCGTTTCCGTATATTTACGGTCACCGTACTTTCCGATTGCCGCTCATTACGGTGACCGCTAAGATGGGTGGCGGAATTGCACCTAGGGCGCCGTACGACGGCGGTGAGGGGCGTTTTGGGGACATTTCCGCCATCGCGGACTTTGCACTTCCGCCATGGCGTAGTGCTCGTGCCCGATGGGTCGGAATTAGCCGCACTTTACTCCGTCGTGCAATGGCGGAAACGCTATTTACGCTATGGCGGTCAGGTCAGTCACTTTCCGCCAGGGTCGTAATGAGGGCCATGGTCTATCCTAGTGGTGACATGGTCAGTGATGCCTTCACTATACTTAGGATAGCCTGAGCATAACTCAAGCCCCTCGTGCATGCAGAATACACATTCGTCTTCACAGGAGTGTTTCACTAATGTCGCATATATTTTTATTGATAGTCCACTGCTCAAACCTTCAAGTAACCCTTTGTGTGTGTATTAAAGACATGCACCATATATAACATGCCAATACACAGTAAATTTAAATAGATGTTCATATTCAAAATGCCTCTGACAATTCTCAGTAATGAACACTCAATGAATGCTTCTTACGCTCCTGTGTATAATGTAAATATTTTAATGATGAGAAATAAGTAATAAAGAAACATTGCTACCACAACACACTGCAAAATGTCTCTGTCTACTGAAGACTCAGACTGATCAACCTTCTCCAAGATATCATAGTCACCTAAAAAACAGCAGCCTACCTCGCCAGGTCTTGCTAGACTACCTCACAAATATTTCTAGGCAGTCTTCGGAGAAGCACGTGTCCTTTCAATATCTCCATACCTTTCTCAACGTGATATGAATGATGGGTAAAATCTGTATATGTAGAAGGTAGGGAGACGAGAGCTGGAGAACACTGGAAACCTGGAGCAGTTTGCACAATCCAAGAAAAATACCCAGAAATATCAAAAATCACCTGTTAAATAACTATGGTCTTTTTATCAAAGAAACTGGAAAATAGGAGAAAATGCTTCGAAAGAGTTCATGTCAAATGTGAGCAACCATGGTACAAGCATCAGCCAATTAAGAATACGATCTGTTCATAGGTGGTGAGCTGATTTGCCCTGGGTGGATATGTAACAAATATTCCCCATGCAGCTCTGACAAAATCAATAGTTCATCTCAAAATCAAATAGCCAGAGTCCTTCGTGGACTCAGAAAAGCCAGATATACAATTTAGTGGCTTTAAAATGAAGCAAGGACAAAAGGAGGGACTTCAACCCCTTCCTTCTGCATGGAGGATAATGACACCAGTCCTTCTCCATTCCTGCCCTCCGTCTGCCTCATCTGCCAACTCCCATCTGGTCGGCGCACAACTAATTACCTGCTCTGCCTTCCGAAAATCAGTCTGTTATACTTTTCTGTGCACTCCCCTTATCAGCATAATATCTAATAGAAGCAAAAAAATAAAACTGTTTACATCATCAGAAGCAAAAATCGGTGTGGATCATTGGCCCAGTATCAGTGTTCAACAACTTTTCAGGGAAGCAAAACGCTTGTTTCTGTTAAAAGCAAGGCCGCGAGGACGATGCAGTCTGCCGCTACCTTTCACCTAATTATACAAGCCGATCAGCAACTACAAGCTACGCAGGAAGTACTGTAGTTTCGGTAGTTCTTTCAATTAATGCTATTTCAGTTTTATTTACTATTACCGGGGAACTTTGAACACTTCCCAGAAAGTCAGGAATACAGTCAGTGACTTGATTTACGCGATGTAGCCACAAGAACCATAACAAAGAAAATGGTCTAGTGTGGAGCCCGCAAATCCAAACGAACATTATTCTTATTGTGAATCCTACTAATTGCCTTAATGTATCAAATGCATTAAATTGCGTGCTCATGTTAATGACTACATGGTTGGGAATTACGTCCAGACAGTATATACCCCAAACATGGTTAAAACTAAAAACACATAACATGCAAAAAAACATACAAAGTAAACA
Source organism: Ambystoma mexicanum (assembly GCF_040938575.1). Classification (NCBI taxonomy): domain Eukaryota; kingdom Metazoa; phylum Chordata; class Amphibia; order Caudata; family Ambystomatidae; genus Ambystoma; species Ambystoma mexicanum. The sequence goes on from NC_090929.1 coordinate 1,097,702,936, forward strand.
ATGGGAAACTCCTCCCTCCCTCATTAGGCAGCAGAAATGACTTCCATTTATGCGTGATGATTCTCTGTCCAGTCATCATTCATATAGCTGAAGACACGTAGCACTGTCCTGTAGGTATTGAAGAAATAACGTAGTCCTGCCCGGAAGCTGAGTATGGATCAATGCGACACATAGACCCAGATGGTAGTTTAGAGGAGTGTATTTCTAAGTAACAGAAAAGAGGCTTAACCCACACAATCAAGAGGATGTCTTCTCTTTTGGTTGAAAAGAGAGGGAAAGCAAGAAGCAAGATGGCTTTTCCATTATGAAACAAATAAGTAATACATCCCTTTCTGGAATCAAGCGTCTGAGGTATTTAAGTGGTGTGACAGAGTTTTCGAGTGAGAGGCACAAAGAGGCTGGAACAAGTTTAGGGTTCTGTAACAGAAGAGGGTTTATTTTGATTGTCAAAGCAATGGGATTGTACAATAATGTATTTGTCATGGCACATAAAGAATATCTCTTACAACAGATGCAATAAAGAGGTCCATCCACCCCTGTCTGAGAATCACATTGGTAACCCTGGTCTTTGTCTTCAGACTGAAGGTTTGCAGGGTTCCTGAATTCTCATCAGCTGCGTACCATAATAAGCCTTCTTTGACCAGTCCGCTCTGGGCTTGGGTAAGTTGGAAAGTATACTCTAGCAGGGAAAAACACTGAGTGAGTTTCTGCACTCCCAATCTCCCTCCTCACTGTTCCCCCTAAGAGTAAACTACCAGGTCCCCAGTGAGATTTCACCCTGACGTCTCTCTTTCCACCTCCCATAGCTTCAACCCTGGGCTGACAGGTCCTCTGGAAACTCCCTGCTCTCTCTCTCTCTCTCGCTTTCTGTGGAAGCAGTATCTGTTCTCCCCCTCCCTCCTCATGTGCAGTAGTGGGATCACGTCTTCTAGCTTTTTTCTCTCTGCCACTGATGTTAGGGGCTGCCATTTCCTGTAATCTCCTAGACAGTACACCTCCTGATGGTTTTTCTTCCCCAACCTCCCCACGTTCTCTCGCTCTCTAGATGTTATCAGTTCTCCCCCAGCCTCCTCACAACTCTCTCTCTCCCTCTGACCATCCACCTCCTCCATTACCAATCAATATTCTCTCCCCAATGGCACATCTCTCTTCCCCCCAAACTCTTCCTAACTCTTTCTCCTCCTCTGGTCTGCCACTTGCACTCTTCAGCAACTCCTCTTCCTCTGATATGTCTCCCCTCCACCAACCTCCATCAGACTCTCCCTCCGACCTCCAGCGCGCCCCTTCTCATTCCCTCTTGCAACTCTCTGGCAAAGTCCTTCCTCCAACTACTACTCAAACTTCTGACCCTGCCAGACTGGGTTTACTGTCTTTGGACAACATTTCCTGGACACCTCTAAAAGACAACATGCAGGAAAACCCGCCCAAAGAAGACTGCACTGCAAAAGGTGGGGCGCAGCAGGCCTGGAAGAAGGAAGTCAAGGGTGCCAGTGGAGGAGATGGTACGTGTTAGGAGGAGCCGGGGGATCAGGTCATGGGGAGGTAGAGGAGGAAGGGATCATGGTTACTTTGGGCAGGGTGGGTGGGTAGTGGGAGTGTGGGGGTCAAGACTCAGAGGGAAAGGGTGAGATGGGGTGGGATAGTGTGGGACATAGTGGCATTGGGGTCTGGTGGGTGACACCCCCATTTAAGCCACTATCCCACCCTTTGGAGACCTCTCTGAAAGGGCCCAAAAAGGCAGTTTTTTGGAGGAGCCTTCTCCATTGGGTGGGATAATAATATACAACCGCAGGCTGAACTGGCTGCTTTTTATATTGAGGTCTCTCCTCAACTTGGGTGGTGTTGACTGATACTGAGGACACCTGTCCGCTGAGGGTTATGCTGTTTTGTGATTTGATTGGGCATGGGGTTGGTGGTCAGGTAGCTGTGGAAGCTGCTTGCCTGAGGTTACATGGATGCCTGTTTAAACTTCCTTCTACAGAGAATTAGCAAATTTTCAATCCTTCCAACACTGAGAGAATGGGGTTTGTTTGTTTCCTTACTTGTGCATTTCAAACAAATCACTTCCTCATGGTTTGAGCGCAACTATTTAGCATAAGGGCTTCCACAGATTTCACAAGTATGAGTCATAGCGTAAAATGGTTCTCGGGGCATCTGAGTTGAAGGGAAAGAATTCATTGCCTCCCTCATCAGAGACCTTGAACGGTTGGAGCATTGTTCCCCTAAAGGGGGAAGCTTCCTTTCTCATGCTAATGTTTGAGTCTCGCAAGGTTGCTGACCTTATGTGAATCTAAAGGTTATCAGCAACCTGCACTTACCATCTGTCGGTCACCTGGCCCCATTGACCACCCCACTGTGGGTTCCCAAGGTCAGCCAGGTGTCACAGATGGCACAGAAAACACTTAGCATCTCAAGGACGGTTAAAGGGTTTTTATTAAAATATTTCTGTGGCCTATGACCATCCCCATCTCTCTCTACCTCCCCAGGAGCATACTCAGTAACCCAGGCATCCATAGCCCCTGTTTAGTCATATTGATTGTTGACCCCTACGGTCTACTAACTGCCTTCATCTGGTAGTGCTCTCCATGAAAGCAGGCCCTCTACCTCCCGCAGAAACCTCCTAACTTTCCCTGCTATCACCAGATGCTAGTGTTCCAATGAGATGGTTAGGTATTGTGCCTTATAGCTACTCGATAAGATTCACCTGGTTCAACTCACGTTCACGGTTACCTCTCCCGTCTACTGTACGTGCTCCTCCCTTGTCTCCTCCTCACCAACGGCCTCTCCCTCAAATGCTTCACTCCTCCTTTCTCCTGCCGTCACCCTTCGATGTTAACTGTTTCATCTCCTCCTACACCAATACCATCACTGCTACTCCTCCTTCATCCCACTGCTACTTCTACTCTCCCCACCGCTGCTACTCCTTTCAGACTACTACTCTCCTCCTGCTACTACTACCACTCCTCTTCTTCCCACTACTATAACTCCTTCTCCCGCTACTACCACTCCTCCTCACACTACTACTGTCTACATACACACACCTCTTCCAACCATGTACACTCACACTACAGAACCACTAACATTCAAAGGCCAATGCCTCACCTGTTCCAAAACTCTTCGCCACAATCCACCACTCACTCCTTCCTCCTGCAGGTCACCTCCTGCTCTGACCTCATCCGATTCACCCACACTGTTTCCTGTTCCCTACTCATATATCCATCCCTTTCTAAGGGTTGTTCAACTGTTTGTACTCAATCCCCTTGCTTTCTTCTTCTCTATGTGCGAACAAAGGCTTCAAAGACGGCCTTAGCTCTGCCCACTTTCTCTGTGCATACTTGCAGCTCGGGGGATCTGGCGGTGATGAAAAGCGAAGTCCAAAGTTTGTTTCTAGAGTAATGTCATTGGGGACCCTGCGGGTAAATCCGGGCAACCTTTCAGTTTCAAGTCCATGGTGGTCTTATGGATGTGTTTCGGGACTACCTGTGAGCCCCGCAGGCCCCGTTCATACTGCAGCCACTTAGGCTGCTGCATGGCTGCGCTGTGCGTCTGTGTGCTGCACTGTCTCTGCGTGGTCGGCACCAGCGTCTTTCTCTCCCTACCTGCTCTACCTCTGTGATGAGGTCCCTGTGGCACTGAAGCCTTGGTAGTGCTGGCAACTGCTTCTGATCTTCCTGTCTTTTCTCCTCGTATTTCTATGTTCTCAGAATGCTCCTGTCTTGACTTGTGGATATGTGTCTTTCTTCCTGGCCATCCAGACTAATGGTGCATGGTCCGTTACTAACTTAAACCTCCTGCCGGTTAGATAGTGACAGAGGCTATAGATGGCCCATTTGATAGCTGGAGCCACTAGCATGACTATCAGATAGTTCATCTCTAAGGGTTGTAACTTCCGTTTGGCGTCTCCTCCCCATTTTCAAGGTGCGGTATTATGGCCTCTAATACGGTACTGGAAGCGTCTGTTTGTAGGGGGAATTCCTATGTAAAATCTTGCATGATCAATCAATCATTCACCGCATTTATGCAGTGCTCTTTCACCGAAGGCATCATGGCGCTGTCTAGAAGCGTGGAAAGAGAGAACAGACAGCTTAGGCAAATAAATGGGTCTTCAAACTCTGTTTAAAGAGACCAAAGTCCTGCAGACGGCAGTTCCCTACTGGAAGTGCATGCCACAGTTTCAGGCCCGGAAAAGCCAAACCAACTACCCTTTTCCGATGATAGGCAGGTATTTTCAGAAGTACTTCCCCTGCTGAATGAGGTAAATAGCCTGGACAGTACAATTACATGTTTTTCTGCAGGGCTAGGCAACCCTGTTCATTCAGAGACTGATGAATAATACACAGGACTTTGAAATGAATTTGAGCTTGCACGGGTATCCAGTGAAGTTCCCACCGAGCATTGGAGACATAGGGGTACATTACGACCCTGGCAGTAGGGGTTAACGGGGCCGGTAGAGCTGGCGGCCCTGTTAACCCCCTACCGCCTCATTACGAGATCTCCTTGCGGGACCCGCTCGTCATGCGAGCAGACCAGGATGCAAACAACGGGCCCGTCATCAACGGGCTTGTTGTTTGCATCCTCCCCATTCTCATTGAGCCCTATGGGGGCTTGAATGGGAATGGGGATGTACAGGGTCTGGGTTCTTGGAATGGGGCAATACCGGGCCCTCCAAGGTCGGAATGGCCCGGTATTTCCCCATTCCAGGAACCCGGACCTGGTACCCGGAATGGGGAAGTCATGCCACAAATAGTGGCATGGCTACCTCCAGGGTCGTAATGACCCCCATGCTGTCCAAAAGGGATACCTTTAACCAAGCAAACTGCTGTATTTTGCAGAATCTGCAAACGATGGAGTAGGTAAGCTGGTTGTGACAAAAAGATTGCATTACAGTAGTCTAGGCTACCATTAAGATACGTTGCCACTACCTGTGGATAGCGATCCTCAGGGATAAAAGGAAGGATTTTCCCAAGTTGCTTTAACTTTTAACTTGAGAAAGCCCAGTTCACACACAGTATTGATCTCAGTATCCATCTTCAGGGAAGCTGAGATTTTCACACCAAGGTTTTTAACCACCACGACCGGAACAGGGAGGGGCCCCAATGTTAATGGCCAGAAGTGTATGGTCCAGCTCTCAGAAGAAACCGTTGGGACAATAATAAGGACCACAGTCTTCTCGTCATTAAGTTTCAGTCAGTTGGCTCCAATCCAAGCCTCATTCACTGCTAGGCATGGTCTAAGATGAGCCACGGTGCCTGTCTGGTCCAGATCCAGCCTAAACAGAATTTGGGTGTCATATGTGTAAGAATAAAATCTAATCCCAAATTAGCAAATAAGAACTGCCAGCAGCTGGATGTATACATTAAACAGCAAAGGGGAGAGGGCAGAGCCCTGCGGAACCCCACAAGCCACCATTTTAGGTCAGGACTTGAACGAAGCAAGTGACACCAGTTGCGAGCGAGAAGTCAGAAAGGGCTGGAACCACTCCAAAACCTGGCCAGAAATGCCAGCATTCTGTAGTCTAGATAGAAGAAGGGCATGATCAATAGTATGAGAATCGGCCGACTAGTTCAATAAAATTAGGCCTGCCGTACTGCCTTGATCTTTGATCATAGTTAGGTCCTCAAGAACGGACAAAAGGACAGACTCGGTCCCCAATAAAGGTGAAAACCCATCTGACAGGGATCAAGAATATTGTGGTCCTCCAAAAAGGATCAGAGTTGAGGGGTAATAACTGCTTCTAAAACTTTCATGAGTAAAGGAAGCCGAGAGATCGGCCAATAGTTGGCAAGAACTGCTGCATCGAACAATGGCTTTTTCGGCAGAGGAATCACCAATGCTTTTTTCAAGATGGCTGGAATCTGGCCGAAGGCCAGCAAGCAATTTGTGCCAGATCACAAGTAGTGGTTAGGCTGTAATTCCCCATTTTTTAAAGAGTCTATAGGACTCTATCTCTATGGGGATTTTTGGCACTATTGCCACTGGTGGCAATAGCGCCGGTGGTAACAGTGCCAAATAAGGGTGGAAATTGGTAAAACTCCAACTTTCCGCCCACCTCGATTGGGTGTATCCTTTCATGCGGCGGTAATAGTGTTACTGGTGCATTTAAGGACTAACCCACAACTCGTGATGAGGCCCTAGGACTCAGAATAGTGGATTTAAAGACGTGTAGAGGGATATCATCAATGGGGGATGTGGATTCAATAAGGGTAACAATCCGGACAATCTCAGAGCCATCGGTGGGCTGAAAGAAGTCAAAGGTGGTATGAGTCGAGGGCATCAAAGATGATGACTTTGAAGCCTGCACCATGATACTGGAAATACGAGCCGTGATCTTTTCAATTTGTCTCCATGAAAAAAAGGGATACATTATCACACAGCATCCGAGACCCAGGCCAATAGAAACTGTGCCCTGGTTAGAGAGTTCTTTAACTGTTTGAAAAAACTTCTTGCGTACATTAAATGCGGTTTGAATCGTGGCCATAAAATGTGCATGTTTAGTCATTTTAAGGGCGTTATGGTATAATGTGAGCTGCTTTTAAAACTCATCGTTCAGATGCAAGTCGTGGGCAACCTGCCATTTGCTCTCTGCCTGGCGCACCACTAAACGAAAAGCAAGTAACTCCGCTGAAAACCAAGCAGTTTCCTAATTCATTTGAATGGAGCCAGCTGATCAACTGCTAAAGTGCAAGCCGTAACCAATCGCGAGATAGCTGGTTGTAATGGCGCAGGGCCATCCTACAATTCCTCATAGATAGAGGTAACTGGGAGGACAGAGTTGTCGACTCAACTGGCCTCCAGTTTCTCGGAAAATCTTTTATATTCCCACTAGCTCGGAAGGATCCACCGAGATAATTTGGAAAGGTACTACTAAGTGGTCCGACCATGTCAACACGTGACAGTGGAAGACACACAAGAGCTGTGCAATGCAAATATAAGATCAAGAGTATGATGAAAGACTATCCATTGCCAATGGGAAGGAGCTCACAACCGAGCTACTAACAGCATCGGCCCAAATATTAAAATCCCCCAGTACACATAGGTTTTTAAACTTCAAGGCTAACTCTGATACCACATCATAAAAAGGGTTTTCAAAGGTGGGGAGACTAAAACAAAGGGGGGGGGGCGGTATACAATGAGAAAATGAAACAGTGTAGATGGATTAATAACAATTTTTACAAGCATGGCCTCGATTTTAGCCAGAAAACCAAAGCTAAAAGACTGCAGGTAAAACAATCCTTAAATATCAGGACCACTCCCCCTCCTGGATGGGATGCACCACGATCCAGGTGAAGAATGGCATGAACTGGTGGAAGAATATGGAATATATCAGGATCAGAGGACACCGATAGCCAGGTCTCTGTTAAACAAGCCAGGTCAGGCTCTTCAGTTTCCAGAAAAGAAAACCTTTCAGACTTATGGGCAACCAGGGAGCAAGCGTTAATTAGACAGACACGGGGTTTAAACTCCTCCTGAACAGCGTCAACTGGAACAATAGTATTAGCAGGAGCCATAGATAACAAAGCTGTCTTAGAAAAGGCTTTGACAGGTGTGGGAAGCGTCCACAGTACGGACAAGCGCAGACGGGCCGGTCTTTGGGCGGGCTTTGGTCGGCGCTTGGTCAATGTGCTCCCTCTGTGACTTTTTATAAGGTCCACAAATGTTACTGCCGAGACCAATCCCATGAAAGGTCCGGATAGAGAGGGAAGAGACACTCCCGAAATGGGAGTTGCGTGCAAGCAAGAAAGAAAGGACAGTGCCGGTGCGAGCCGCCGACCTCCACCAATCCCAGGCATGCTTGGAACCGTGAACGTGGTGAAGCCATTCAGCCAGTCATCCACCAGGGCGCTGCAGCACTTAAAAGGAAATGGAAGTCTAAGGCACATGAACAAAAACAATTACAGGAATAAACCCATACCTTCATGTGTCAGACCTTTCACAGCAACTGCTGGCCTGCCGATGCGAACAAGGCTAAAGCCCAGAAGCAACACATTCTGTGAAAGGTCGGGGGAGAGAAGGAAGAGATACTCATAAAATGGGATTGTGTGCAAGTAAGAAAGAAAGGATAGGACACGCGCTTGCAGAAGGCCTCCTTTAGGTGGCCAAAGGCTCTCTGCTCTTGTCTGTGGCAGATGATAATTTCTGTGTTATCTTTTTTTAGTTTGTCAGTCAGGGGGGTGGCTATGTCCGAGAATCAGGATATCATTTGCAGATAAGAGCCTTCCAGATCCAAAAGGGCACACACGTCCTTCTCCGTGATTGGTCGCTGGACTGACTGCACTGCTTCAACCTCGATGCTCTGGGGGCACCTTTTCATTCCCCACTTGGTATCCAAAGAATTTTACTGTTGACTGCCACAGATGACAGAAGCTGGGATTGGCTGTTAGGTTAGCCTTTCTGAGTTGGATGCAAACGGCTGTTAGATATCGGAGGTGTAGGGGCAGAGAGCGGCGATGCGGTGGGCAAGGAGTGCCAGGTATTGGTTGAACAGCCAAGGAGAGAGGTTAGACCCCTGGGGTACACCACAGGTAGACAAAAAGATATCAGAGAGGAAGGACCCAAGTTGGACCTGGGAGGGTCGGTCGGAGAGGAAAGAAGACAGCCACGCCACAGCCTGTCCTGTGATACCCAGGTTATCACGGAGACGGTTGAGCAGGATGGTGTGGTTGACAGTGTCAAAGGCAGAGGAGAGATCAAGTAAGATGAGGACACACAGGGTGTTGAAGAGCAGGTCTTCATGGATGTTCAGGAGAGCAGTTTCCGTGCTTATGGCAGGTCTGAAGCCAGACTGATGGTCATGAAGACAACCAACAGATTTGGTGTGGAGATTAAGATGGGAGATGGCCAGTTTCTCCAGGAGTTTGCCCAGGAAGGGAGTGATGGATATTAGGTGATAGTTAGCCGGGCAGGATGGGTCCGCATAGGGTTTCTTAAGAAGAGGGTGCACAAGGGAGTGCTTCAGGGGGGATGGGAATACTCCAGTGGCGAAGGAGTGATTGCAAAAATCAGCCAGGGCAGGAGCCAGGGAGTCGATGTGGTCCTTGATAGTTTTGGAGGAGCAGGGGTGAACCTGTTTTGGTGAGACTTTCATAGATTGGACTTGTCGAGAAACCTCGTCTGCAGAGAAAAGGGGAAAGGCAGAGAGGGGGGTAGGGAGGCTGCCAGCAGAGGGGTCAGAGGAAGAGCAGGGGGTAGAGGGAGGGAGGCGAGAAGAGGAGAGTGAGGACAAGATGTCCTGGGTCTTAGAAATGAAATGCGAAGCCAGTGTTGTGCAGAGGGCCTGGGAGGGGACAGGAGAGGTAGAGACAGCAGCAGGATGGGCTAGTTCCTTGCAGATTTTGGTTTTATTATAACCATTATTATAACCATTTTATATTCAAATGGTTTTATTCGTCCATCTAAGTCACCGGCGCCATTACTCCTCTTCTTTTTCCCCAAGAAGGAAGGAGATCTGAGGATGTGCATCGATTACCAGGCATTAAATCAGGTGATGGCAAAAAATTGATATCCTTTACCCCTCATCCCAGAACTATTGGACCAGGTGAAGGATGCTCGAATCTACACCAAACTAGATCTTGGGGGGCATTGCATCTTGTACGTGTAAAGAAGGGAGATAAATGGAAAACGGCCTTTCGTACCAAGTATGGACTGTACAAGTATCTGGTAATGCCCTTCGGGCTGTTGAGCGCACCGGCGGCATTTCAGTTTTTCATGAATGACGTATTAAGTGAACTGCGCGACATTTGTGTGTTAGTCTATATTGATGACATCTTAGTCTACTCAGCCACCGAGCCAGAACATGTCCTTCCCGTCCGTGCGGTCCTAGAGAAACTCTGGCAACACCATCTATATGCTAAATTAGAAAAATGCTCCTTCCATGTCACCGAAGTTGAGTTTCTACGGTTTATTCTCACTCTGCAAGGAGTCCAGATGGATACGAAAAAGGTAGACGTCATCCTCAACTGGCCATCCCCATCCTCTGTGAAAGTGGTCCAGAGTATGCTTGGCTTTGCAAACTTTTACCGCCGGTTCATTCCTGGATTTTCCCAAATTGTCCACCCGATCACGTCCTTGTTTCGAAAGAACAGATGTTTTCAATGGTCTGATGAGGCTGAAAAGGCCTTCCAGGTTCTCAAGCAACGATTTACTTCAGCCCCAGTTTTACGTCACCCTCGTCCGGACCTGGCTTACGTCGTCGAAACCGATGCCTCCAGCATAGCTATGGGGGCTGTTCTCTCACAGAGGGATCCCGAAACCAACCAACTACACCCGGTGGAATTTTGGTCACGCAAGTTTACTGCACCTGAACTCAATTATGCAATAACTGACAAAGAGCTCCTGGCGATCAAAGCAGCATTCAAGGCTTTGCGACACCACCTTTTGGGTGCAAGACATACAATCACAGCCAACACAGACCACTGTAACCTGCTAAACCTCAAGACAGCAAAGGCCCAATCTTCTCGCCAACTTCGATGGGCACTCTTTTTTGCAGAATATTATTATGTAATTACATATCAGCCAGGAGTACGGAATGGTAAAACTGATGCATTGTTGTGAATGGGAATTGGAGAAGAGGCATATGTACCACCCGACCCGGTCCCCATCATTTCGGGTGACAAACTGTTAGTTCTCATGGCAATTCCATCCTTAGATGATCTAACGAAGAAATCCAGCTCCAGATGAACGAAAAGGAACAACAGGAATGGATCAAGAGAGGACAACACCATACGATCATAGATGAGCTTCCCTATTTTCGTGGACGCCTTTACCTGCCCAACCAAGAACTACAGGAACAAGTCACCGCCAGTTACCATGATTCCTTAGTGGAAGGGCATCCAGGAATCGCCAAAACGTTGGCTAAAGTCAGAAGGCATTATTGGTGGCCAACATGGCGAAAAGACATAACTTAATTTGTGCTAACCTGTGGGATTTGTGCGCAAACAAGTTGCAAAAGCAGAAACCCGCAGGTCTTTTGCAGCCTGTGGAAGTGCCTCTCACTCCTTGGCATACGCTGTCACTTGATTTTATCACAGATTTACCTCTTTGCAAAGGTCTTTTGCAGCCTGTGGAAGTGCCTCTCACTCCTTGGCATACGCTGTCACTTGATTTTATCACAGATTTACCTCTTTGCAATGGCTATAACACCATCCTGGTCGTGGTGGACCTGTTTTCTAAAATGGCCCACTTCATTCCCGTAAAGGGACTTCTAACTGCCTCCACCTTAGCAAAAGTGTTCTTAAAACACATTGTTCGTCTACACGGGTTTCCCTCGGTCTTCATTTCAGACTGAGGGAGTCAATTTGTCTCTAATTTCTGGAAGAAGTGTTGTAAGATCGCACAAACCGATGTCCGACTATCCACCAGTCACCATCCTCAAACTGATGGCCAGACGGAACGGACAAACCAAACGCTGGAGCAATACCTAAGGTGCATGCTGCATCAAACTGAGGATGATTGGAAGGACATTCTGTGGATAGCCAAATATGCATATAATAAATCCCTGCACACCAGTACTGGACAGAGTCCGTTTTATGCCATGTATGGACGACATCTGTGTACCTCTAGTTTGGATCCTCCTGAGGCTTTATAAATGCCTGCAGTGAAAACTTTGCACACCACTATCAACCAGACCTTCAAAAAGGCAGCGGAACACCTGGCAAGAGCCAAAGATAGTCATAAAAGGTTTTCGGACCAACACCGTAAGGAGACCCCTGCGTATCAAGTCAACAAAAATAGAGGACAGGAAGTCAGAGGACGGTTACTCCTTTGGTTGAGCACATGGGCGTGGCTGGCTATATAAGCCACGCCCAAACCTGGATCCATGCTTCGCGTTATTCTGCATCCCAGCAGCGTAGCGCTCACCATGTTTTGCTCCCGGCGATCCACGTGCTTCAACTCCCGATCCTGATCCGAGCGCCGACCTAAAGGGAGAAAGCAAGACAACATTATTCCTCGGCTTACCTGAGAATCCTGCGAAGAACAGAAGAATGCCTGGATTCCTCGATCATCCATCGTCGAACCACATCCTGCAAAATAAAACAACAGGTTAGAGAAACCCACAACCCAGTGCTTACGCATCGCGCCTTTGAACTCACCAGCTCTCTTCATCGGCTTCAATCCACTGCATCTCTGAGTCGAACCACAAGTCTTCAGGGCTTCTCCGGCACCGGTTCAACCTGCAAAGACAAAGAGAAATAGCATGTAAGTATATTAAGAAGCAAGAAAGCATACAAAGGGACACGCAAAGAAGAAACAAAGGAAGAAGAGGAGCGAGAGAGCAAAGGTGCATGAAAGAGTGAAAGAGCAAGTGTAAGAGATCACAAAGGACACTTATAGAAAGAACTGAAGGCGGAAAGAAGTAAAAGAACAGGAGTGATAGACACACGTAACTCTGGAAAAGACTGAAGTAAGGACAATCAAGGACCAGTGAAGTAACTAGGCCCTTCGTACCGTACTTCACCAGCAACAGAGCTCCTGCCGAGACAAGCAGGACAGAGCGCCCACCAAAAAACATACCTACGGTGAGAATCACTCTAGAGGGAAGGCAGTGAATGCCAGAGGGAGGTGTGGGTTATTCCCAGCTGGATCAACACCCTAATTCATTTCCTTGTCGTAGGAGTCACCTCCTTACAACCTAAGCTGACCACCAGAGCAAACAGAAGCGGAGGCAGCAGACGACCACGCCTTGCCCCGTCCGGGGCCCCCGCAGAGACCAGGTGAGCATAACACCTCCTGAAAGAGTGGAAAGAAAATCCTTCTGCCACTACCTCCTCTATATTATCTTGTTTGGTACCCGAGGAGATTGACAACTTAGAACGTATTCCCCAAGAACTACCTAAAGATAATCAAAAGGATTTGAACAACCTCATTACTGCATACCCCGATGCATTTTGTGAGAGACCAGGGAGAGTACATGGTACTTACTACTATATCAGAATTCCAAAGGGGAAAGTGGTCGATTTGAAGCCATATAGACTCCCAGAAGCACAAAAACAGATAGTGGTTGACGAGGTTGAAAACATGTTAAAAGCAAATATCATCGAGCCCTCATCAAGCCCATGGTTCTTCCATATTGTGCTGGTGACTGAACCCGATCATTCTTGGAGGTTTTGCATAGACTTCAGGCAGGTCAATGCTATCTTTGCCTATGATGCCTATCCTATGCCATGCATCAATAATTTGATAGATAAACTAGGAAATGCCACATTCTTGTCAACCCTAGATTTAACCAAAGGATATTGGCAGGTCCCTGTGCATGGACCTGATAAGGAGAAAACAGCATTCTCAATGCCAATAGGGCTATTCCAATTCAAAGTCCTTCCTTTGGGATTGCATGGGGCCCCAGCGACTTTCCAACGACTCATGGACAGGATATTAAAGCCTTATTCTGATTTCTGTGGGGCCTATATTAACGCCATAGGGCCTCATTACAACTCCGGCGGTAGGTGTGCCGCCAAAACCGGCATGGCTGCCGCTGGAGTTGCATTTTTACCGGCACCCGTGAATGGGCATGAACCGGGTCATGCCGAGTTTGGCTGGCCCGGTAATTGCCCATTTGCGGGTGCCGGCAATAAGGGACTCCCCATTCCCATTCGGCCCCATAGGGCCGAATGGGAATGGGGAACTGGGATTCACCGGCACCATTTATAATGGTGCCGGTGCATCTGACGTGCTGTGCCCACGGGTGCCGCTCTGCCCGCGCAGACCTGGCGGGCTGACAGGCGCCTGCGAGCACAGCTCGTAGTATGGTGGTCTGGGCACTATGGTACTGGCATGCTTACCGGTACCGTAGTTCCCAGACCGCCATGCTTATAATGAGGCCCATAGTCATTTATAGTAAAACTTGGGAAGAGCATCTTTTCCATCTTTTTTACTATTATGGGAACCTTCTGAGAGGCTGGCTTGACTGCCAACCCCACAAATTGTAAGATGGCTCCGTCAACAGTGAAATACCTAGGCTTCTTTGTAGGGAATACCAGTGTACATCCCCAGCAAGAAAATGTGAAAGCAGTTCCAGGTACTCCCACACCCAAGACCAAGAGAGATCTTTGGGCATTCCTGTGTTTGATTGTATATTATCGCAGGTTTATCCCAAATATTTCAGATAGAACAGCCAGACTGACAGATAAATTAAGACATTCGGAAGCCCAGAAAATGTGTTGAACTGATGAGGACGATGCTTGTTATAATAACCTGAAACAAACCTTATGCCAGAATCCCATGTTAAAAGTAGTAGACTTCTCAAAGGAATTTGTATGACAGACCAATGCCTTCCTTGCAGGGTTAGGAGCAATATTATCTCAGATACACAATGTATTAGACCACCCCCATCCTATTCACTAGTCGTAAACTGTTCCTCCACGAGAAGAACTACTCTGGGCCTCATTACGAGGTTGGCGGAATTGGTTCACCGGCACCGGTAATGGTGCTGGGGTTGGTAAACCCATTCCGCCCAATTACGAGGTTCCCTTGCAGGACCCGCTCAGAATGCCTGGTCAGACCAGACGTCCTTTGCGGTTCCCGCAAGGGGCCCAGGGAGCTAATAACGGGCCCGTTATAAACGGGCCCGTTATTAGCGCCATCCCCATTCCCATTGAGCCCTATGGGGGCTCGAATGGGAATGAGGAAGGGTTTTTTGAATGAGGAATTACCGGGTCCTCCAAGGTTGGAATGGCCCAGTAATTCCTCATTCACAGAACCCGGCCACTCGTAATGAGGCCCTCTGTGTTGGAACTGGAAGCCCTTGCTATCAAATGGGCAATTATCCATCTGAGATACTACTTTCTAGGGAGAAAATTCAAACTCATCACTGACCACTCACTTTTGGTATGGATAAGTCAACGAAAGGATTCTAACCCTCGAGTAAAGTGATGGTTCTTAGACCTGAAACCCTATTATTTGACTGTGGAAAAACGAAAAGGTAAAGAACAGGGGAATGTTGATTTCTTTTCCCTGTTTCCCTACGAAACAGATGCTTCTACATCACATAGGGGAAGGGTATGAGAGAAACCAAAGGTTGTCTCACTTGCTAATCCCTGAAAAAAATCTCTCTCTCAGGTGGCCAGGGCACAGCCTTCGCCTTTGGATCCAGATTGTGGGGGTGGACCAGTGTGGGAGGATCAATTGGGTGGGGGATCTTCGGGGAGTGGTTGTAAAGCAAATGATGTTGAGACGGGGTATCCCCCCACTTTCCCGTACCCACACCCCATCCTATTTTTTAGGATTCTCCAATGTCACAACTCCCACCCCCCTTTCAACACAAACACTGGGCCGAGGAAGAGGGAGATTGAGAGTAAAGAGGCTAACCCTTACATATCTCATTGGACATGTCCTGTTAATCAGGTCAGGCAAAGTCAGGCGCTTGACCTTAATCACATTCATCTGATAACGATTAGCTCCCCCACATGGATAAAAGGTGGAACATAGAGACACACTCTGAGCAAGGTGAGACACAAGAAGGAGCAGATCTTTCGGGGCGAAGGCAAACCCACTGGAGCAGGATGACCGATCGAGGGACCAGAGCGAGGGGTAGGAAAACCCTGAAGTTCCCTGCAGGTGGACGTTGCCTCCGGGAAACCTTGAAGGAGATGCAGCAAAAGCCAAATGCCACACAAGTAGGAGCTGACAGGAAGGAGCCTGCATTGTGTTTCAGGGATGCCAGCGACCCTCCTGGGTGAACGACAGAGTTGGGGAGTCGAGGCCCAGCCTGTGGTATCAACCTTAACTCGTGAATCAAAGCTGCAAAGACAAGAAAGGAATGCACACAACTGGTGAGTTAGTGAAAGAAATAAAAGGCTGGTTTGTGTCAAGAAAAGATTGAAGCCGCAACAGTATATTGCATGATTGAAGGTTGTGCACATGCTGATGAGACGCAAAAGAAAGCAAACCAGTAAAGAACCTCTAAGTTACAGATAACTGTGAAGCCAGTGATACAGAGTAGTGGAGTAGTCCGGAAATATCCCACTCAAAAGTCTCCACAAATTGTTTGATGTCTTGTTATAAAGCAGTAAAGTGACCGAACTCTGAAATGCACAATGTTCAAGATTAACCCTGATGAAAGGGGAAGTTAAAAGGTGATTGCTTAAAGAGGAAGATCTCTTTGAACTTTTCTGATTGAGGTATAGAACTACCCATACCAAGAGACATTGCAGCAAATAACATTAAGGGAAAACTGAATTGATAGTCGAAGTGGTCCTGCGGAGGTCTATGGTAAAAGCCTTGCACAGTCAAAAGTCTTCCACACCCATGAAAGGTCCGAGCCCAGCTAAGGGAGATCGGAAACATGAAATAAGTTAGGGGAAGGGAACCCCTAAAGAATGTGAATGAAGCTTGGGGAATCAAATCCCTGCAAGTGCTGTGATTGCGAGGTCTGAGCCTGGCTGAGGGAGACCTATGTGAACTATTGATGCCTTGAGAGGTCCGAGCCCGACAGACGTGAACTTTTCTTTAACTGTGAAAGAACTTTTGGAAAGCTGGAATAAGTGACTTTAACGTGGAAGGCCAAGTGGGCCTCGACCCACGTTTTGAACTGCCTTTCTTTTTTTATAACCTAAGCCAGAGTGTGTCATCCTGTTTACAGGGCCAGCTTACTCTGTGCTGTCCAACGTGGGAAGGACAGATGACTCAGCCACATTGATCCTTTATGTTATACCATTGACTTTTCTTTGCATACACATTCCCCTTTACATTCCCCTAACGGATTAGCTCGAGAACACATGACAACAGATCTCCCTCCTTATGGAAATTCAGAAAATGAAACACACTTTAAAAAGACCTGCGGGGTGCTGTTGAGCAGCCGACAAAATGGCTGCCTAGCCCAGAAGCTCTGTGGCCCACCGACTGCAATCCGCTAGCAACGGCAGAATCCTGCATCAGAGAGCCCTGAAAACTTCACCCACTGTATCCTGCGCGAGACTGTGCTGGGCCTGCTCCCTGGATTTACAGCGATTGGAATGCCTGCTGTGGCCCCGGCCTGCGCTGACCTGCTGCGCCGCGGAACACTGCTGTGAGCCCTCTGGACTGGCATGGAGGAGCGGCGGTGCTGCGGGGGAACTTTGACTTAGGCGGTGAGACCGCGGCCTGAGGGCGAGTCACCACCCCCCTCCAGCTTTGTCGCCGAAAGCCAGCCACTGGGACCACACTGCTCTCATCCCGCTACGTATGTGCGCTCCCCCCGAGCAAAGCCAGTCACCCATATTGCTGGGCATGGACTACTTGGGCGTCAAAGTCAGCGGCACACTCCCACACTTACAGGGGGACCTCTCGACCCACGTTCACCAACTAACCTGCCCAGTGAGGCGCCACCCCCCATCACTGCAATGTCAAACAGATCGTGGGGGGCCAACAAGGTTGGAGCGATGGACAAGTTTGCCCACCGCGCACTGGCACCTCGCCCCAAGCTGCGCGACTTTCCCAGACCGATAATAGCGAACCTCTTAAGCTACAAAGACAGAGACCATATACTCCGCTTGGCCAGGGAAAAAGGTGAACTAAGGCTGGACTCACAAATCATTAGGATCTTCCCGGACTTCTCTGTTGGGGTACAGATGGAGCGGCGACAATTCGGTGAGGTGTGAAAAAAATGCTAAGAGACAGAAAAATCGAGTATGCAATGCTTTTCCCTGCTCGCTTGAAATTCACTCACCGCAACAAACTCTACTTCTTCACGGTCCCTGACGAGGCAGTCAAGTTCATTGAGGCACAATTCCCTCTGACAGAACCGAAGGAGGAATTAATGGACAACGACTAAGGCGAACGCTCCCACAACTCTCACGGTGGTCTTCCTTCTGGGTGCAACCTGCTGTTCTCCCCCTCTCCCCCCAGTTGCTCACTGCATCCCCTCTGCTCCGTGGCACTTGGAGCCGGCAGTGCCCCCAACGCTACCACCTTAAGATCACCATCAATGGAAGGGGAGAACATTTTAGCTTTGCTTTACTATAGCTTTAGATGCTGGGATAGAACCCCGGCAGACCGGCCTCACCTGTATGCACCATGCTTGGGCCTCATCTGGTCAGATTTCGAATCTCAATGATAAGTATTTTCTTGTAACCTAATGTGTTATCAGCCGTTCGAAGATAAATGATGTTTCATAATAATATTATTACCAAAAGTTGGTCACACGGCAGCGGAGGCCCCCTCTGCAGCTGCAATGTTTTCAAAAACAGAGCTTTTGAGTTTAAGCCCCTGTTGGGCTATTGTTCGAGCGCTGCCGAGTTGGGGATGGCACGTGATTGTTCGCTCCAGGGGTGGGGAATAGTACACTGCTAGTCGGAATTGGGCGGTGAGGGTGGGGGGTGGAGATGTTGGGGAATGTTACATAAAAACTGGTGAGGGTGGGGGGTGGCGATGTTGGGGAATGTTACATAAAAACTGGCAGGAAGGAGGTGACTGGTTTTGAAAAGGGGTGTGTTCACGCCGCAGCAGCGCATAGTACGGAAGGCAGAGACAGATCCTTCAACTGGGATGTCCCATAGACTTCTCCCATGTCTATTAAAATGATGACATGGAATGTTCGGGGGTTAACTAATTTCACAAAGGCTCGCAGGATCACTGCTTATGTGCAGAGACATGGAATCAAGATACTCCTGCTGCAGGAGACGCACGCTCTGAGGCACCTTGCATCAAACTTGGCACAGACTTAGGGCCCTAATAGGTTTTATACACAATACTCCACTCAATCCTGGGGAGTGTTGACCCTGATCCACAAATCAGTAAAATTTACACTTCACATGTCCCACATAGACACGGGGGGCAGATATGTGATCCTTCACTGTACACTGGCTAATGAGGGATGCTTGCTTATAAACTCGTATGGTCCAAATATCGACTCTCCGGAATTTATCGACGAGGTGGCCACTCTCCTCATGAGGTACGTGGAAGTCCCCATTATATGGGGGGGGCATGAACCTTATACTACACAATGTCCTTGACAGAACAGGCAATACCCGCGAGCCATGTCCCGAGCCACAAAACGACTCCATACACATATGATGTCCCTAAATCTACATGACTTGTGGAGAACGTTTCACCCCCAAGTGTGAGATTATACTTTCTGTTCAACAGTACACGACAGCTCTTCAAGAATAGATATGTTCCTGGTGCTGGGTTGTCGGGTAGGCAGGATAACAGACGTCAAAATACTAGCACGCCTACTTTCTGATCATTCCCCGGTGGTGATGCAGATCTAACTGGGGCCTAGCCCACCCGCCCGCCCTGCCTGGCGTTTCAAATCCGAGGCCCTGCGCGACATAGTTTTTAAAGCCGAGATCCCAGCTGATATAAACACCTTTTTTGATAGCAACAAATGACATGACACATCCGATGGGACCCGCTGGGAGGAGTTTAAAGTATACATTAGAGGGATGTGCATCTCTAGGGAGGGTGGGGTACTAAAAGCCATTAGACAAGCCCTACACACTTCCGAAACTAAGCTCAAAGCACTAGAACGAGAACATGCTTCTACACCCACCCCGGCAACCTTGGCGGAGAACAGAGCTGAGCTTGAACTCTTTGAATCTCGCGCCCTCAGCGAGGTGCTGTACTATGCTCAGCCCTTGGCGGTGTGGAGGTATGGCGAGGGAGATAGACCAGGTAGAACTCTGGCCAGGTTGGTACATGCAGAGGGAGGCAAGACCCATATAGATTGCATCATAGACGCGCAAGGCACGAGACACTGGTCTGATCAGGGTATAATTGACACCTTCGCAGATTTTTACGCTAATCTGTACGGCCCCCAGCAAGAAAACATAGCCCACAACATGGGTGATCTGCTTGAAGGTATCCCAATGACCTTTATCTCCCAAAGCACCAAAGAACAACTTGATGCCCCATTCACCTTGGAAGGGATAGTACAGGTTATCTCAGACCTCCCAAAGGGCAAGGCCCCGGGCCCCTATGGGCTTACATCGGAGTTCTACCAAGAACACGTTGTCATCCTTGCACCCATACTACACCAGGTCTGGGCCGAGTCACTCCGCATAGCCACCCTCCCTCCTTTGATCCTTAAGAGGAGCCCTAATAACTGTCCTTCCCAAGCCAGGCAAACCCCTAGATGAATGCGGCTCCTACAGGCCCTTATCCCTCATAAATACTGATATGAAAATCTTTGCTAAGATAATAGCGAACAGGTTCCTCCCAATCATGCCGCACCTGGTCCATCTGGACCAAAGCGGATTTGTCCCCGGCCGCTCAACTGCCCTCAATATTCACCGACTTTTCAATGTGATGTCCAGAATCGACCCGATGGCTGACGCAGTAGCGGTCACACTGGATGCCCAGAAGGCATTTGACATGGTTTCCTGGCAACACATGTGGGCAGTGCTGGAGAAAATGGGGGTGGGACCACATATGATCTCCTACATGGACCACATATGATCTCCTACATAAAACTGCTATATACGGGACCAATGGCCAAGGTCCTGGTAAATTCTCTGACATCTTCCCCCTTTGCGTTATATAGGGGCACCCGTCAGGGCTGTCTGTTCTCCCCTATTCTATTCGCACTTGCCATTGAGCCCATGGCAGACAACATCAGGGATCGGCACACTCGCAAGGGTATATGCCCACAAGACACGCCGGAAATTATTTCACTATACGCTGATGATGTACTCCTATATGTTAGAAACCCATCCATACATCTAGACCCGATCATTTGCGACATAACCAAAATAGGCACATACTCGGGCTTCACCATTAACTATTCCAAATCGGAAATATTTCCGCTTATGGCGGCAACCCAGCAACCGTCATGTGAATTCCCCCTATGCTGCTCCCCAGGTGGCATTAAGTATCTGGGGTTTCAAGTATCATTATCCAAATTCTCCCTGCTGGCAGATAACTATGCGACTACGGCGCAGCTCATAGAATCAAAAATGGAACGATGGCGCAACCTCCCACTATCTCTCGCCGGCAGACTATCCCTAATAAAAATGATAGTGGTCCCCAAGCTCCTCTATGTCTTTGCCAATGTACCAGTATGGCCGGGGAAGCAATATTTCAAAAAGTTCCACTCGGCATGCGTCCAATTCCTCTGGCACTCCGGTGCGGTCCGCAAGAAGTGGCAACATATGATCCTTCCCTATGAAAAGAGGGTTTTGCGGCCCCAGACCTAACACTGTACTGGATTGCAGCACAGGCCCAACACGCCACACACTGGTACACACACTCGCACCTGCCCCCACATGTGAAACTAGAGAAACTGGCGGGAGAGGGAACTAACGTCATGTCCTTAATACTGCATTGCACGTTTCAAACTGATGCCCCAACAGACCCTGTGGCTACCACGATCAGGGCATGGAACAGCCTATTGTACTCGCGACCGGAGCATCGCCCATACTATAAGTGGCTCCCCATCTGGCAATTCCCGGGACTCTCCACCACACACAATAGACACCTCCTACGACACTGGGTGGACCTGGGCTATCGAGCATTAACAGATTTATACCCAGATGGGAAATTCATGACCCCCCAGACATGGCGCCCCAAGCACACTGGCTCAGCGCTAGAGCTGCTACAATACTTCAGCGGCAGTCCGAGAAATGTGGCCCACCTATCCAGACGAGCCCCCGTACTCACCTGAGATCCAATACATAGCCAACTCGGCGGGCACCAAGGGCATAACATCTTCTCTGTATAAAATGTTGTTGGGGAAATCAGGAGATGCATCCCTCAAACCATGGGAGGAATGAGCGGGGGAGCTGGGATTGGAAATTACTGAAGGTATGTGGAACAAAATGTGTGCACACACATGTAATGTTTCCCTCAATGCTATATTCAGGTGCATACAATACAAACTCCTCAACAGATTATACTACACACCACATAAAGTAGCGAAATTCACACGCATCCCAACCCACACCTGCCCGAAATGTAGATCCGAGGGGGCAGACCATATCCATATGTTCTGGTCCTGCAATGCACTTGGCACGTTCTGGACGGAAGTGACGAATGCTCTCTCAGAGATAATTGGGACCCCGGTGGACCTCGACCCACTTGCCTTGCTGTTTGGAATATGGTCCGGGATGATGCAAAAAATAATTCTAAATTTTTTTACATAAGCGCCATAGTGACCCAAAAATGTATATTGCAATGTTGGAAGCGCTGCACCCCCCCCCTACATTTGAAATGTGGTTGAATTCCCTCACTTGGACACAAATGTGCGAAGAGGAATACATTGGCTCCCTACCCATGACATCTCAGCCCAAAAATGTGTGGACTGAGTTTTGCACTTATCTGAATAACAGAGACAGTGTCGAGTGGAGATTCACCCCCTCGTCAGGCCTGCCTGGAGCCCCCTGAGTCCTGTACACCACACACTTTATCGTGCCGACAGCCCACCCCCCCATGGTACACTGCTCAAACTATTGTAAAAGTTTATTGGCAATGTGATACTGTAGTTTCTCTCTGTCTCTGTGAAACGCATGTTGTACCTGTCGCAACTTCCTGCCAATAAATATAAGTTTAAAAAATTTAAAAAAGACCCAAAAAAAGGAGAGGTAGAACATCGTAGTAAAGCAGACCCACCCGTAAACCAACACCCAGACCAACCAAACCCTTCCACATGAAACCAACGGTCCCTCATCCACCTCCAAAAGTGTGCAGCACTTGTATAAAAACTTGTGTCACTCACCAGGGGAGTTGTGCAAATTCACAGCTAAGAGGAAGCATGCTTCAAAAAATGAGCAACACACATCCAACCACTGAGACAAATCAGAACATCCTCAAGCCCTACAACACATCGGGACAAGCTCCACACCCTACCTATTCCCCCAGCGCCAAAGTTAAATTAAGTAAACTGGTTGCTGAGGTTGGCACACTCAGACAACCGAAGAAATGCTACCAGTCCAAGCCATCAATTCACTACAAACCATCCAGAGCACAATCATCCACAGCCAAGTAACAACCAGAAAGACAACAAATGCACAGATGCACAATGGGAACCACCAGGCAACAATATGACCCTACAAGAGTGCGAAAGGGCACACGCATAGCCCGAGAACATCAGCAAGGCACGTCCACCACTCCATGTGATCCAGTCACCAGGTGCAACTCCCTCAGAAGCAGGCGGAAAGCAAACAGTGTCCAACACCTCACATGCTATAAAACGCAAGCGAGAAGGTAGTAACATAGGTAGCTTAGCGACCTAAGCAACACATCTCAACCTAGCTAACAAACTACCTACAAACTTAATGTGATGAATCAACTTCCTTGGCACCAGTGGTCCAGGGACGAATATCAGTTTATAAACCATCAATCAGCCCCACTCCTCTATTACACCAAAAGTGATAAGAACAGATTGGAAACACAAGCAAATTATAAACCCCCTTGTCTGATTTTGGTAACGTGGATGGAATGGCAGGCTTATCTCCGAAAGGTCCTGGATCATTGGTTAGTTGAAAGACGGCGAAGATATAATTATTACCCAATGATAAAAGGGACTGTCTAGTCAAGCTTGTATACAAATAACTACTATATTTTTTATCACAAAAGACAGCTCTAGCACACTACACAATTCATCCCACCCTGTAAAGGAATGCAGAGGACAGACAGTTTCAAAGAAGGAAAAGGGATGCACTCTGGATACTGACAGGAGGGTAGTCAGTATAATAATCAAACGCAACAGCTCGAGGATACTTGGTTTCAACACAAAGGGAGCAATGGGTCGTAAAATATCACTAGGGGCCTTCGGAGAAGGACCAGGGGGAAAGAATCACAATGTACCTTGTGATTGTAGATGTTCTTAGTGCTCGAGAGGGATGAGTCGGTTTCAGGGCGCTTTGCAGCTTCTGCAACAGAGTTCAAGACAGGAGATAGCTGCAGGTATCAGGCAGCAGGCAGTTTGGTGAGTGAAGCTGGACAGACGGCTGCAGGCTGGCCTATAGGATGGCTCCAGGTCAGGAATCGTTGTCTCAATGCTGGTTGGGTGTTCTGAAGCACTGGTCGAGGCGTCTCAGGTGGCTTTAGCGACTGTGGCGTAACAACAATTAACGGTGCAGTCGGTTGCAGCTTGAGGGACTCGACTGGCTCGAAAATGTCCATTCAGGCAGACATCGGTAGATGCTTGTCTATACACTTCTCCTAGCATCTTCACTGGGCTTGTGATGTCCTTTAATGACGGAAAACCCAAAGCTGAGGAGAGTGTTGTGGGCAGCTGCCTTGTACTTGGTTTGGTTCAGCGACTCTCTGGTGCTTCCCACCTAGGAAGCTTGCTGCAGAGCCTAGCAGGGCATGCTGTGTCCTGTCTGCATATAGGTTCTGGAGCAGCTGCAAGGTCTTCTGGATTCAGTATCTCCCTCTGTTCTCTGGGAGATGTTTAGGGGAGGGATCTTGCTTCCTTCTTGGAGGTTCTGGCCTTCCTTCACTGGTGGAAGATGTAAAACAGACTGTACCTTCTGCTAGGGTCCAATGCCGAGTTCTTCTTGTTACTCCTTGCAAAGTCTTCAGATGATCTGCCAAAAGAGGGGCTCTGTCATGATCCCTGCTTCCAAGGGGTCAGGACTTGCCCCACGACCTTGGAAGCAGGCCCATAACTCTGATCCCAGGAACCAGCCAGTCCCTATTGGGACCTTTTGGACCTTGACCTGGCGCCAGTGGCGCCAGGCTCATGAAGATGACTGGTCCCGGCACAGGAAGCGCCGGGCACATATTAGATAAGAGTGCTTGGTGGACCTACCTGTAGCATACCATGCTGCTTACTTACCAGCTAGCTGGTCTCCTGATCCTTCTCTGCCTGGGACTACTTTTTCTGTCTGGATGGAGCAGGAGCCACTCCCTGGAAGCAGAACACAGGAACTCTTCTAGAAATCTGGAACTCTTTTTCTTACCTAGGTGAGGCCGTGGAAGAAGATGCCTAAGCACTACAGAAGGCTATTTAAACCACGCCCGATTGGTTTCATGTGCTTCGCGTTATTCTGCATCTGCAGCAGGACGCTCACCGTGTCAGCTCCAGGAAACCTCCAGTTCCAGATCCTGTGAACACAAAATCACCTGCTGGGATCCAACCTTCAGTCTTCTTCAGTCTTCAGCAGCTCCTGCAAAACAAAGGCACAGGTTAGGCTAAAGTAAAGGCAGCGCATCTACTTACCTAATCCAACGGCAGCATCCAAGGCGCCTTTTTCAGCCTTTCTCTTCCGGCATCCGACATCTGCAAAGAGAAAGAACATCGGTCAGTAATATTTAACTACAAAGTCTGCTTACCTGTGTTACGCCCGTTCCAACTCAGTTCGCGCTGCATTCCGGCACCTGCAAGACAAGATACATCGGTTAGTAACGCTTAGTTACAAGACTGCTTACCTGTGTTACGTTCGCTTCCAATCTGTTCGCGCTGCACCTCGGCACCTGCAAAGACAAAAGAGACATTACGGTGCATTCTACAGCGCTAGTGCAGTCTTTCTACTTACGTGCCATTGGAAGGATAATCTTCACCGCCACAGCATCTGAAAAGGGAAAAGACATTGGGCCTCATTACGACCCTGGCGGAGTGGGTTTACGCCAGCGGTATTCGCGGCGGACCCGTCCGCCCTACTACGAGTTCCTGTAGCGCCATGGAGCGTTTTCCGCCTGGTTTTTCCGGGCGGAGAAATCCATGGCGCTACGGGACCTTGTTGTTAATTACGCCACCGTATTTTACGGTGGCGTAATTAACGCCTTCCCCACTCCCATTATGCCCTATGGGGCAAAAATGGGAATGGGGAAGGGTAAAATGGGGAATGGGGATTTACCGCCCCGCCAAGGTCGGAATGGGGCGGTAAATCCGCCAACCCCCATGGCGGTATCGGCAGCTTTCCGCCGTGCTCCATGGTGCATATTGCACCACGATTTCCGCCAGGGTCGTAATGAGGCCCATAGACTTTAAAGACTTAAGACTTTTGAAAGAGAAGAGAACAATCTAAAAGGAACTTAAATACTTACAAGGCACACTTGTGCACTAACGGCGTCTTCGCTCTCAGCTAACCCTCTGCTATCAAGAGGCAGAGCTCGCATCCAGCGAAGCAACTGGACCCAGCGCCCCTGCACAAGACGCAGGATGGAGAGCCCGGCATTTACCTATCTACGGTAAGCGCAATTATCAACCCAGTTCCACGGGGAAAGAAAGGGCGAGAGGGGCTAGGAACTTTCCCAACCTTCCAATCACTAATACCTTGGTTTACCCTTGCAGACACCTCACTCTTCAGCTTAAACTTTCGGTGAGAAGGTGGCCCTGTCCGGGAGCAAAACAAACCCTGCGCCTAACACTGAAGACGGTATCCCCACCAGATCAAGGCCTGCGCCTCCGAGGGAACCAGGTGAGCGTTACAGAACGCGAAGCCTTACCACATAATTCCCGCCCAGGCGCAATGGAAACCTCAGACACAGACCAATTGGCCCATTTACTCGGGGAGTTGAGGGCGGAAGTACACGCCGCACGTCAGGAAACAAATGCCCTAAGGAGGGAGTTAGTGGTCTCCAAGGAGCGAACAGACGATTTGGCTAGGCAATTGCTGCAAGCCCAAGCTGGACAAACTCCTCTACCCACCCCTAGTGGGGGCCACGCTTCTACAGCTTCCTCAAATCCGGTGCAAATCAATCTACCAGGAAATATATCTTTGGCTCCGCCCGAACGCTTTTCAGGTGATCCGAAAAGGTTTGCTGTGTTCATCAATCAATGTCGCTTGCACTTTTTATGCAGACCCGCCGCTTTTCCAACGGACCAGGCTAAAGTGGCCTTCGTGCTCTCTTATCTCAGTGGCAGTGCCGCAGATTGGTCTGTTCCTTTAGTGTCTCAAGATGACCCCATTCTCCATAACTTCCAGGACTTCCAAGCCAGTATGGAGAAACTGTTCGCAAGGCACTATCAGGGACAGGCCTTGGACAATGAACTTCTTTCACTACGACAGGGCAATCAAGATCTTCTGACTTATATTGCATTATTTAACAGACTAGTGGTGGAAACCGGATGGCCGGAGGATAAGAGGATCACACTGTTTTACAGAGGTCTGCGTGGGGAATTAAAAGACGTTCTGGCTCAAGTGGTAAATCCTCCACAAGACTGTTCCGAATATATCGATCTGGTAGTGCAATTGGATCATCGACTACAGGATCGGAAAGCCGATCGATCCAGATTTGAAACCCGACTTTTTCCAAGGCCACAAAGTTCCACGAAAGGAACTGATTCTGTGGAACCCATGCAAATAGGGGTTGTTAAAGGACCTTTAACCCAAAAGGAGAGGGAAAGGAGGAGACAACTGCAATTATGCCTCTATTGCGGAAACTCAGGGCACTTTCTTCGAGATTGTCCAGTGAAGCCCAAGAAGAAGATAGTAGGGGCGTCTGATAAAGGTACCGAGAATTCTGAGCCGGGAAACGACCTCGCCCGGCAAGTGTAGAGGTCCGCTTGCCGAGCGTTAAAACCAGTTCTTTGACCTCGCATTTCATCATGCCCATGGTCCTCGTGAGTCCAGAGCAACCTAATCGTATGCATGCCATTAAAGCATACATTGATAGTGGCGCAATCGGGAATTACTTGGACTGTGAACTGGCCGCCAGGATGAATCTATCTCTTTGTCCAAAGATGGTGAAAGACGTCATCACCACCGTGGATGGGACGGAAATAGCTTCCGGACCCGTAACTCACACCACCATGGAAGTAACGTTAGTAAGCCAAGATGGGCATCAAGAGAAGATCGTGTTTGATGTGATCAAGGCCCCGCAGTTTCAAGTCATCTTGGGAGTTCCTTGGTTGGAGAAACACAATCCTCAAATTGATTGGCGAGCAAAGACAATCCGGTTTCCAGAATGCGCTTCTACCTGTTACCCTCAGCCCTCCACCAAACTAGCTGCAACTGTTTCTGAGAGTCCACAACTGCCTCCTGAATACCAGGAATTCCAAGATGTCTTTCGGAAAGACCAAGCTAATTCTTTGCCTCCCCACAGATCATACGACTGTCAGATAGACCTGATTCCCGGATCCACTCCTCCGTGCAGTCAGATTTATGACCTCACTGAACCTGAAAATCTCCACCTAAGGCAATATTTGGAGCAGTACCTGGCTAATGGATTCATCCGTCCTTCGAAGTCCCCGTCCTCCTCAGCTCTATTCTTCGTGCCAAAAAAGGAGGGAGACTTAAGAACGTGTATAGACTACCGTGCCCTGAACCAGATTACAATTAAGAACAGGTATCCATTGCCATTGATCCCAGAACTACTTGACCAAGTCAAAAACGCCTGTATATACACTAAGTTGGACCTCAGAGGAGCCTACCATTTAGTGCGAATAAAGGAGGGCGATGAATGGAAGACGGCCTTTCGTACCAAGTATGGACTGTTCGAGTATCAAGTGATGCCCTTCGGGTTGTGTAACGCACCGGCCGCGTTCCAGTTCTTTATGAATGACGTGCTCCGTGAACTCATTGATGTGTGTGTAGTTGTTTATATTGACGATATTCTGGTTTATTCGTCCTCTGAGGCAGAACACCAAAAACACGTCACCGTGGTACTGGAGAGGCTCCGAAAACACAAACTTTTTGCAAAATTAGAGAAGTGCGTCTTTCATGTCACTGAGGTCGAATTTTTGGGATTTATTTTGTCGCCTGACGGAGTTCACATGGACTCGAGGAAAGTAGACGCAATCATCAAGTGGCCCTCACCAACGTTTGTAAAAGGGGTTCAAAGTATGTTGGGCTTCGCCAACTTCTATCGTAGGTTTATTCCAGACTTCTCTCGGGTAGTCCAACCCATTACAGCTCTCCTCAGAAAAAACAAACGTTTTGAATGGTCTACCGAGGCAGAACAAGCCTTTCAGGAGCTAAAGACTAAATTTACCTCAGCCACGATTTTAAAACATCCCCGCCCGGAACTACCTTACATCGTCGAGACCGATGCCTCCAGCCTCGCTATGGGAGCAGTGCTTTCACAAAGAGATCCAGAAACCAACCAGTTACACCCCGTGGCGTTTTGGTCTCGCAAATTCTCGGCCCCAGAAATCAACTACACCATTACTGATAAGGAACTTTTGGCTATTAAGTCCGCCTTTAAGGCCTGGCGGCATTATCTCCTAGGAGCCCGACACACTGTCACCGACATTACTGACCATCGTAACCTACAGTATCTTAAATCAGCCAAAGCCCAATCCTCCAGACAACTTCGCTGGGCATTATTTTTTGCCGAATTTGATTTTATAATCACCTACCGACCAGGCAATAAGAATGGTAAAGCGGATGCCCTCTCTTGAATTGGAGTAGATGAACACATGGTTAACCCTGAGCCCGTACCTATTATTCCTGAACAAAGAATCCTGGGTCTGATCGGCATGCAATCCATTGAAGAAATTGAAGCCCAGGTTAAACAACTTGTAACTCCAGCAGACATACAAAAATGGCATCTTCGGGGGGAAGACTTCACAGTAAAGAACGACTTATTGTACTTCAAGGAACGACTTTATCTACCCTGTACTAGCTTACAAAATCAAGTCATCTCTTGTTATCACGACTCCTTAATGGAAGGACACCCGGGTATGGCCAAGACCTCGGAAAAGGTCAAGCGTCACTTCTGGTGGCCATCTTGGAGAAAGGACATCAGAAACTTTGTCATGTCCTGTGGAGTGTGCGCCCAAAACAAGAGTCCTAAGGAGAAACCAGCAGGCCTCTTACAACCAATTGACATCCCACCTCGTCCCTGGCATACCCTCTCCATGGACTTTATCACCGACTTACCTCCCTGTTCCGGTTACAATACAATCCTGGTAATCGTAGACTTATTCTCAAAAATGGCACATTTCATCCCACTAAAGGGTTTACCGTCAGCAGCAATCCTGGCTCGAGAATTTCTTGAAAACATCATTCGGTTGCACGGCTTTCCTTCAATTTTAATCTCGGACAGAGGAAGTCAATTCATCTCCCACTTCTGGCGGAGTTGCTGTCGGTTGGCTCAAATTGATATGAGACTTTCAACCAGTCACCACCCACAAACCGACGGTCAGACCGAAAGGACCAATCAGACTTTGGAACAGTACCTACGCTGCATGCTGCAACAGACAGAAGGAACTTGGAAGGACATCCTTTGGATAGCCGAGTATGCTTACAATAACTCAGTCCACTCTGGAACCGGAAAGACCCCGTTTTTTCTTTTGTATGGTAACCATCCTTGAACCTCTAACCTGGATCCACCTCAGGATCTTGGAATACCAGCAGTTGACCACCTACATTCAACCATCACCCAAGCCTTCAAGGAAGCTACTACCCACCTTCAAAGGGCCAAGGAACAATACAAGAAAGGAGCAGATCAACATCGGAAGGAAGCCCCTCAATACCAAATAGGAGATCAAGTCTGGTTATCCACCAAACATTTACCCTTAAAGGGATCACGCACCTTTAACCCAAGATACCTGGGACCCTACTCTATCACTGCCATAATAAATCCAGTAGCGGTCAAGTTGGATTTACCCTCTCGTATGAAAATGCACCCAGTCTTTCATGTTTCACTACTAAAACCTGTTCAACCAGAAACCCGATTGACTAAATCCCCTGAACCTATCCTAGTTGACGGAGAACTCGAGTTTGAAATCAAAAATATCCTGGATTCCAAGATCTCCAAATCAAAACTACACTACCTAATTGACTGGAAAGGCTACGGCCCCCAAGAAAGATCTTGGGAACCTGCAGAACATGTACACGCACCTCGACTAATCAAGAAATTTCATCGGACATTTCCTAACAAACCAAGACCTCCGGAGAAGTCAACCTTGGGAGGGGCCTTAAGGGGGGGTGCTGTCATGATCCCTGCTTCCAAGGGGTCAGGACTTGCCCCACGACCTTGGAAGCAGGCCCATAACTCTGATCCCAGGAACCAGCCAGTCCCTATTGGGACCTTTTGGACCTTGTCCTGGCGCCAGTGGCGCCAGGCTCATGAAGATGACTGGTCCCGGCACAGGAAGCGCCGGGCTCATATTAGATAAGAGTGCTTGGTGGACCTACCTGTAGCAGACCATGCTGCTTACTTACCAGCTAGCTGGTCTCCTGATCCTTCTCTGCCTGGGACTACTTTTTCTGTCTGGATGGAGCAGGAGCCACTCCCTGGAAGCAGAACACAGGAACTCTTCTAGAAATCTGGAACTCTTTTTCTTACCTAGGTGAGGCCGTGGAAGAAGACGCCTAAGCACTACAGAAGGCTATTTAAACCACGCCCGATTGGTTTCACGTGCTTCGCGTTATTCTGCATCTGCAGCAGGACGCTCACCGTGTCAGCTCCAGGAAACCTCCAGTTCCAGATCCTGTGAACACGAAATCACCTGCTGGGATCCAACCTTCAGTCTTCTTCAGTCTTCAGCAGCTCCTGCAAAACAAAGGCACAGGTTAGGCTAAAGTAAAGGCAGCGCATCTACTTACCTAATCCAACGGCAGCATCCAAGGCGCCTTTTTCAGCCTTTCTCTTCCGGCATCCGACATCTGCAAAGAGAAAGAACATCGGTCAGTAATATTTAACTACAAAGTCTGCTTACCTGTGTTACGCCCGTTCCAACTCAGCTCGCGCTGCATTCCGGCACCTGCAAGGCAAGATACATCGGTTAGTAACGCTTAGTTACAAGACTGCTTACCTGTGTTACGTTCGCTTCCAATCTGTTCGCGCTGCACCTCGGCACCTGCAAAGACAAAAGAGACATTACGGTGCATTCTACAGCGCTAGTGCAGTCTTTCTACTTACGTGCCATTGGAAGGATAATCTTCACCGCCACAGCATCTGAAAAGGGAAAAGACATAGACTTTAAAGACTTAAGACTTTTGAAAGAGAAGAGAACAATCTAAAAGGAACTTAAATACTTACAAGGCACGCTTGTGCACTAACAGCGTCTTCGCTCTCAGCTAACCCTCTGCTATCTAGAGGCAGAGCTCGCATCCAGTGAAGCAACTGGACCCAGCGCCCCTGCACAAGACGCAGGATGGAGAGCCCGGCATTTACCTATCTACGGTAAGCGCAATTATCAACCCAGTTCCACGGGGAAAGAAAGGGCGAGAGGGGCTAGGAACTTTCCCAACCTTCCAATCACTAATACCTTGGTTTACCCTTGCAGACACCTCACTCTTCAGCTTAAACTTTCGGTGAGAAGGTGGCCCTGTCCGGGAGCAAAACAAACCCTGCGCCTAACACTGAAGACGGTATCCCCACCAGACCAAGGCCTGCGCCTCCGAGGGAACCAGGTGAGCGTTAAAGGCTCAGCCCTCTTTCAAAGCAAATTCGACCACAGGGATTGCGCTGTAGGCTAACCCTACCTTAATGAACCAATCCTGGGTCTCCACCAACAATCTCCTGTATGTGTGAGGTCATAACCGGAGTGCTTTGCAACAGAAAAGGTAAAGGGATGAAACATGTAATACTAAGTCCCACCCATCTTCCTCTGTTGTGGATCAAAGTGTCTCTCTGGTTAATGGAGCTCTCTGTGGTTCCTGATTAAAGCAGCAGGTCTCTCTTAAAGTTGCAGCGAGACCAGACATCCTGGCTGCACCAAACCACATTCTCATACCTATGAAAAGGTTCCCCTGCGGGGATGACTACTGTAATACACAAAGTTCCAGACATGACATTTCACTGTCAATCGATACTGAGGACGGGAGCTGGCATCAGGTTGACACAGTGCATATGAAAGGGCGTAGGGGTTTCCTGTCTCCTATTTTAGCCTTTGCAGCCAGGTCCCATGTGGGCCTGTTTGAATTAAACTCTAATTAGTATGTAAATGCTGAAACCAGCTACAGGGTTAAACAAAAGGACAGAGTGGTTCCATGGAGCCTTTGTTAGTTAATTAGACTGGCCATGGCAGGTGGAAGGTGTGTCCCTCCCCCTTCTTTGATGATATGGTGTACTCCTGGCTGTCATATCCCAACTAAGGGGGTAATTCATAGAATTCAGCGCACACGTGGCGCACGCAGCTGGCGCACAGCGTGCGCGTGCGACTTTCCGCGCCAGCCGTGTGCGCTAAATTCTATTCATGGATTTTAACATCCAAAACCAGCTGTGGCGCAGAGTGGCGCATTGACCCAGCAGCAGCGCCAGTTACGCCCCAAACCCTCCCCGTGCGCCATGTACAGCGCACAAATCCCATACATGGTGTACAGGCTCACAACCTCAAACGCCTGTAAAACTCCCTGCACACCCCTCCGAATACACGTACCCCGCTGCGCGGGTAGTCTCACACGTGATTTGCCCTGTGCGAGCGGGGTACGTGTATTACTGGGGTTCGTGGGAAGTTTCACACGCGATTGGCCCTGTGCGAGCGGGGTACGTGTATTACTGGGGTTCGCGGGAAGTTTCACATGCGATTGGCCCTGTGCGAGCGGGGCACGTGTATCACTGGGGTTCGTGGGAAGTTTCACACGCGATTAGCCCTGTGCGAGCGGGGTACTGTATTACTGGGGTTTGTGGGAAGTTTCACACGCGATTGGCCCTGTGCGAGCGGGGTACGTGTATTACTGGGGTTCGCGGGAAGTTTCACATGCGATTGGCCCTGTGCGAGCGGGGCACGTGTATCACTGGGGTTCGTGGGAAGTTTCACACGCGATTGGCCCTGTGCGAGCGGGGTACTGTATTACTGGGGTTTGCGGGAAGTTTCACACGCGATTGGCCCTGTGCGAGTGGGGTACGTGTATTTCTGGGGTGCGCGTGAAGTTTCACACGCGATTTTGCTGTCAGAGCAGGGTACGTGTATTTTGGGGGTGCGCGTGAAGTTTCACACGTGATTTTGCTTTCAGAGCGGGGTACGTGTATTCCGGGGGTGCACGTGAAGTTTCACATGCGATTTTGCTGTCAGAGCGGGGTAC
The DNA here is from genome assembly GCF_040938575.1 of Ambystoma mexicanum. Classification (NCBI taxonomy): domain Eukaryota; kingdom Metazoa; phylum Chordata; class Amphibia; order Caudata; family Ambystomatidae; genus Ambystoma; species Ambystoma mexicanum. The sequence continues at coordinate 1,097,736,712 of NC_090929.1, forward strand.
GTGTACCCAGTGTGGTGCGCGGGGAGTCCTACACGTGAATTGGCAGTGTGGGTCCTCCCAGGTGTCCCCTCTACCCCTTCCACGGCCCCTGCAGGCAGCCCAAACCACAGGGGACTACCCTGCACCCCTGGTCATGTCCCGCAGGCAGCCCATCCACCATGGGCATGCCCCCCAGCCAAGCCACATGTCTCGTTGCAATATGATCACCAACACATGTCCCCCAGCACCCCTACCCCCCAACAGTGAGGGGCACCTGCCAGCAGGCCCCCACTCATGTCCCACTCATGTCCCCCAGCACCCCCACCCCCCAGCAGTGAGGGGCACCTGCCAGCAGGCCCCCACACATGTCCCACTCATGTCCCCCTGCACCCCACCCTCCAGCAGTGAGGGGCACCTGCCAGCAGGCCCCCACTCATGCCCCACTCATGTCCCGCTGCACCCCCACCCCCCATCAGTGAGGAGCACCTGCCAGCAGGCCCCCACTCATGTCCCACTCATGTCCCCCTGCACCCCCACCCCCAGCAGTGAGGGGCACCTGCCAGCAGGCTCCCACTCATGTCCCCCAGCACCCCCACCACCCAGCAGTGAAGGGCACCTGCCAGCAGGCCCCCACTCATGTCCCCCAGCCCCCACCACCCCCCAGCAGTGAGGGGCACCTGCCAGCAGGCCCCCACTCATGTCCCCCAGCACCATCACCCCCCAGCAGTGAGAGGCACCTGCAAGCAGGCACCCACTCATGTCCCCCAGCACCCCCACCCCCCAGCAGTGAGGGGCCCCTGCCAGCAGGCCCCCACTCATGTCCCCCAGCAACCCCACCCCCAGCAGTGAGGGGCACCTGCCAGCAGGCCCCCACTCATGTCCCCCAGCACCCCCACCCCTCAGCAGTGAGGGGCACCTGCCAGCAGGCCCCCACTCATGTCCCACTCATGTCCCCCAGCACCCCCACCTCCCAGGAGTGAGGGGCACCTGCCAGCAGGCCCCCACTCATGTCCCCCTGCACCCCCACTCCCCAGCAGTGAGGGGCACCTGCCAGCAGGCCCCCACTCATGTCCCACTCATGTCCCCCTGTACCCACACCCCCCAGCAGTGAGGGGCACCTGCCAGCAGGCCCCCACTCATTTCCCCCCCAACATATCAACATGACCCACAATCATGGCACTCATGGCCACCAAAATCCCACGGCATGCCACCCCTGCCCAAATTACCAACCAAGCATAACATACACCCCACATTGAAAGGCCCATTACATGAAACAACCCAAATGGCATGTATGTACATCAACACATGTCCGTCACACACACACAATGGATGCCAGTGAATGTGAAAACCCACATCGTGACATGCATGAAACCAATGAGAGAATACCACACAATGAAGTACGGGAACAAATGTATTGAACAAAAAATGTGGTCCAGCACACAGAGGAATCCAGCACTGGTGACCCGTCCCAGTAGGTCAACGCGGTCAAAGAGGTATCCAAGATGATGTGCAGTGTCTTCACGAAAACACTGCAGGTCACCTTGCATGCCCCGTTGACGCAACGCTATCCCAGCCAGGACAGGCTCAACACGGTCCCGGATAGCCACGTCCACAGGGAAAGGAAGGCCAGTTGTTGTGCGCCTGTCTCCTCCCTGAAAACGGGTCTGGACGTAGGCATCCCTGCTGGTGCCGGATGATACAGTCACAGGATCAGGGACAGGATTACACACAGGCACCTCCGCGGCGGCCTGTGCTACCTCCTGTCCCTGCCCCTGCACTGCACCACTGGCACCATTGGAATCCCCACCTCCAGACCCTGTGTGTGTCCCTTCCACAGCCTCCTCCTCCTCCAAACCCCCCACCAACCTGGATGACTCCATGCCATCTTCCTCCGTCGGACCCTGTGGGGTCTCAGCTGCCCCTTCTGCTGCCGAGGAGTCCATCTCCAACCTCTGCCTCTTGGACCTACCCTCGGCAGCTGCGGCCTGGGACGCGGCACCAGACTCCTCACTCCCCGAAGAGATGACAATCTGGGAGGGGAGCCGGTCCTTGCGTCTCCGGCTGGTGGTGCGATCCCTGCCGCTTTGCTCCACAGCACCCTCTCCGCCCTCTTCATCAGTTGACGCTGCAGACAGGGAGAGATAGAACACAGGCATCAGGGCACTGTAGAATGGACTGATACACACTTGACAGTTGTACATGAGTGGCAGTGTCAAACTTCAGACATGGCATCACACTCCCTAACACACATGTAATTTCTACTCACACACATGAGCAATTCCACAGCAATTTTGCACCAGGCAGCACCATCCATACACATACAACAGCATCAGCATCCGAAGGTGAGCATGACGTCACATGAAATACGGGAGTACACAACACATGCACACACACCAACACACTTACATGCATGTGTGCATGTCCACCAACTGTCAGAGTGATGAGATCGCCATCCATATCACATCTGGCATTCAGCCTTCTACATGTCAGTTCCCCATGCATCCATGTTACATCACAGTTGCACACTTGTCAAATACACACACATGCACATGTACACAGTGCAGATACATGCAGCTGGAACCAACATCCATGTGTGACACCACAACCATGCCAACATACATACACAGTAATTCAAACATGTGTGCTCCCACATCTGCATTTGGCCTGCATGCTTATCCACACATACACCATCCATGTGTCTCACACATGAGAGGACTTGCATGTGTCAGCTCCACGCCCCTGTACATACACATCCATACATGGCCCTACAGAAACACATGTGCAACCTGCACACTACTGACACACAACGACATGCACAACGTCCAACCAGTATGCATCTACACTTACCGCTCGACTCCAGACGGGTCTGCCTCTCAAGGACCTGGATGTGGAGCGCTGGGTTTATGCGTTCCAGGACCCTCATTTGATGGTCGGACAGGTGGCCCCGGCGCCCCTTGGCATCCGCTGCCTTCAAGAGGTGCCGGGGCTTGTCGAGGGTCCTGGACCTGAAGTCCTCCCAGCGCTTCTTGACATGTTTGATGTCATGGACTGCCACCCCCTCCTCGTTGATGGCAGTCACGATGTCCATCCAGATCCTGGTCCATCCTTCATAGTCGGCGCGCAAACTTCCAAAGAGGGCATCATACTGCCCCAGGACTTGCTCCACCAGGGCACCAACTTCCCTGGCACTGAAGCTGGTTGCCCTCTGCCTCTCTGGCTGGGGGTTGCCAGTGGTACCAGATGGTGTTGTGCCCGACATGGCAACCCCAGAGGCAGGTGTGGGAGGGCAACTCAGTCCTGGGGCTGGGCTGTGGAGCGATGGTATCCCAGTCGGGAGTCTTCAGTTCCAGCAGGAGTGGTCACAGCAACTTCACCCCTGGCTGACGTGCAGGCAGCAAATAGCAGGGAACGTGGGCAGCAGGCAGGCGGGCAGCAGCAGATGGCAGGTGGGAGCATGCTCGGGGCTCTTGGGGGCAGTAATTCAGCCTTCTGGGCAGGAGCGTGGTCTTCCGTGTGTTTTCGCGTGGCCAGCTTGATACTGAGTGATTTGGCACGTGAAAAAATTGCACGTCAGCGTGTAATTCGAGAAAAGGGCCTTAGCGCATAAGCGCGTCTGTGATGTTACGAGCGCGGGCGTTTCCCTCGTGACGTGGGCATAGTGGTTCAGGGCACGTGAAAAAACTGCACGTCCGCGTGTGAATGCGTGTAATCCGAGGAAAGGACCTACGCGTCTGTGATGTGGCGTGCAAGGACGTTCCCCTCAACACGGGTGCATGTTCATCGTACACGTGCAAAAACTGCACGTCCGAATGTCAGCTCGTGTAATTGGAGGAAAGGGCCTTAGCGCGCACACGCGTAAGTGGCGTTGTACGTGTGGGCCGGTTTAAAAGGTACGTGTAGGATGCCATTTCCTTGTACGTGCTTTTTGTGGAGAGCGAGTGGGTGAATTCTGTACTTCTTGTCGGTTCACACGTGATTACTTCACAGCGTTCATTTTTTTTGTTGGGCCTGTTTCCTCAAACAGCGTTCACTTCTTCTTTTGTCCTGTCTCCTCAGACAGCGTACAATTCTTGTGCGTGTCTTTTTCACGTTCTTTTTCCAGGCAGATGGTGAGTCGTGCACGTATTTACCAACTGTGCTTGCCCCGTGTGTCGCGTACCCCTTCAGAGGTCATTGTAGGCTGCGTGTAACATGAGTACGCTTATTTTTATGTTTCTGGGTGCCACAGCGTAGTGCGGGTTCATTTTTCCACGCACGTGGTCTACGAAGGGTTGCGTGCACGTTATTTTTTGTTTTTGGGGTGCCTGTGCGTTGGGTGACCCGTCATCTTCCCCCAGGTGTCACAGACAGCCTTGCTAGAGCACTAGGGTACGAATTCCATCTAGTACCCTACCCCTTTTACCCCCAATTGCCCAGGACAATCGTTTACTGCTACTCCCATATGCACAACAACATCAGTGCCATGGTTTGGGAGGCGACCAAGCGGTAAGGGAGGCAAAGGTGGCCGACCTCCAAAAGGTGGGCGTGGTGGGCGCGGTAAGGGACGTGGCCACGATTTGCAGGGTGCCCCTGGACCCCCATGTGTGGAGGAGCAATCAGGGACACCCATGCCTCCCCCCCATGGTTGTGGGAAACGTAGCTGACACCATCCCAGCTCAGCCCTTGTTGGACCAGCACATTGTGGCACCTGAACCGGCACAGGATGACTCCCAGGCTGACTTCCAGGTCAGCAAGTCTATGCCACATGTGGCGGTACAAGTTTTGTCACCAGGCCACGTGGATCTGGGGCAGCTATGTCATCTGCTGCCCCAAGTCGGCAGGGTGGAGAGGCTGCAGGGGCAGCTGCAGCTCGATCCACCCCAGCTCTGAGTCTCCCAGCTGGGACAGTGTCGGTCCCGGTCCATCAAACAGATGTTGCCCCTGCCAACATCACCCTGCAGCCAATGCCTGCACCAAGACCTATGGTCATTGTGCATTCGCACACTCCTAGTACCCAGTCCACCGGCGCTTCTGCCCCTACTGACCAGAGCGACGTAGGCCATTCAGGATCCGCACCACCTTTGAAAAAGAGGAAGAAGTGTGCTCTGGCACTAGAGGCTGAGACCCCAGACACTGCTACACACTCCGGCACATCAAGGAAGCCTAGCTTTAATGACACCGAACTTGTTGCACTAGTGGCCTATGTGTCGGCACATAGCCACGAAATGGTGGTGACTGCAGGGTGCAAGACCACACCTGGTCAACGTAAGGCACACTGGCAGACCATCGCGGACATCATTAGTGCCCTTGGATTTGTGAGGCGCTCAGCTGATGTTTGCTACAAGCGGTGGAATGACCTGAAACGCAGAGCAAAGAACAAGCTGGCCTCAAATCATGCTTCTACTCTGGTGACTGGCGGTGGGTCTCCACAAGAGGACAACCAACTCACTGAACATGAGTCTGTTGCTGGAACCTTCGTCACAGAGGAACAGATCCAAGGCGTGGGAGACCTACCAGATTACAGCGCATTGTCCGGTGAGTGCCCATGCATGTGTGTGTAATCCATGTGTATGTTGTGTGGGTGACGGGTTCTGATTGAGTGCCAGGTGAGGGTGTGTGCACCTGAGTGGTATGGGTCACCCATGTGCTTCCTCCAAAACATTCACCGGCCTTGGATTTGGGAATGACAGTATCCCTTCTGCCCACAGTAGCCATTTAGCGCCACATTACTGCAGTTGCCCATGAACTGTCATCTTGCAACAACATTGTTCAGAATTTTTCAGTGTTCATTCAGGCTGATTGTTTCAATTCTCCCACTTTTGCAACACATTTTTCAGCCCTATTGTCACATATGTGACATGCTTCTGTCATTGATTACACCCCACATTGGCCCACATTTGTTACCTTGTTATGTGAATGATTGGACCATTCAGGCTGATTGAGTATTGGCCTGCTCACATTGATTTTTGGTGCCTGTTTGTATGTGGTACATGATAGTTTATTCCTGTCAAGTTTAAGTGACCAACCATTGATGTGTACATCTGCCTGCAATCACTGTATTCTTGTACACTGGATGTGTTGCAGTGAGTGGCACATGCGTATTTTGTCACACTATGTAGCATTTTTCATCTCATCATGTCCATCTCACATGGATGGCTGACAGTACTCATTCACTGACATATGGCTGTACTTGTCAAATGTACCATGGCTATGCTACATGCCATCTGTGTGCTGGCATGAGTCGTGTATGTGTATTGGACATGCCACTCACAGGCTAATGTGTGATGCCAGTGCTACCCAGCATTCAGCCAATGTGTTGCTTTTCAATCTTGGTGTCATCAGTGTCTGCTTTTTGCCTCCCCTTCCAACTCGGTGATAGTGCATGCATGCCAGGGTTATAGTCATGTGGGACATGTGTAAATCATGTTCTGGATCTCTGGCTTGTCAGGCCTATGTGTGTGCTATGGTGCTAATGCCTGTTTCCATTTTTTGTCTTTCATGTTTTTGCAGGTGATGACGGACTTGATGCTGTTGAGGTTGAGGAGATGGTGCAGACCCAGGAGGAATCTCAGGCACGACCGGGCACCAGTGGGGGACGTGGTGTGGTGGTGGGTGAAAACCCAATCTTACTGCAGACCATACTGTCCAGGGGTGTCTCTGGGTGCACCTCACCAGACCTCTATTCAGGTGCTGAATCGGATGATGAGACTTATGTGCCGTCGCAGGTGAGTGATTCTGGCAGTGATTCTGTTCTGTCCAACCCACCTGCACCAGGGGTAGAACCCTCTATGGGGATGTCAGTGTTGGTAAGTCTGCCTTTGGCGGTTACGGATGCAGGGTCACACTCCACAACATCTGATCCTGTTCCTGGGCCAGCAGATCAGAGGGGGAATGCAGTCCTGCAGCCTCAGGCAGTGCCAGCACAGCAAGGTGCAGATCGCCTTGCCCTGAACAGGTGTGGTGCCCGCCGACGCAGTGGCCGTACACCACCAGGCAATACTGTATGGGAAAACTCCAGGTACGGCAACCCAACAGGCAGCATCAGTTGAAATGATGGCTCAGGCAATGGAGAGGGTGGCCACTTCCATTATCCCCCCTGAAAGGCAGATGGAGCAACAACAGCAGGCAACAGACTCCATTTGCCAATCACACAGGGAAGACATGTTGGTGTCCAACAGGGACCGACGGGCGGCACTGGAGACTCTGCAGGAAGCCATTTCTATAGAGTCACAGGGCCACAGGGAAGCCCTGAGGGTAGAACTCCATAACTTCAGGGAGACTCTTTTTGAACTTGAGGCTTCCACAAATTTGAGGACAGAGCAGCAGCTGGAGCGGCTCACACGTTCGCTCGCAGCTGAGCTGCAGGCAACTCGGGAGGAGATCCGGGCATCACGGGAGGCCATGTGTGCAGAAATGCAGGCAACCCGTCAGGTGCTGCATGGGGATCTCCGTACTATCATCCTCCAGAACGAGACCTTCCACACCCGCATGCTTGCTGTCATGGAGGACCATACCAGGGCCTTGCGTGGGCTGCCTCCCATAGCACCACCACCTCCTGATGGAGCAGCAGAGGGTGATCAGAGCGACAGCAGCACTTCTCCCTCTGTAGCATAGCCGTGCAGGCCATGAGCCCATGGAGGTGTTTTTTTTTCACAACATCCACAGAGGTGGGTATTGGTGTGCACCCTGTCCTCAGACCTCCTGGGTTCCCCCCCCCAGCCCCAACATGGCCATTTTTGATATTATTATTTTTTTTTTTTTACAGTGTGTTGCCTTGTGTGGCTCCCGTGGGCATCCACTGTGTATTCCGGCTGGGCACATGCAGGCTTAGCCTGTGTTTGGGTTAGATGCTTGGGCTCCTGACACACCCACCCTTCCTGCTTCCCATTTCCATGGGCTTGCAAAGGGTGTGACCAAGTGACAGTGACTTACACAGTGACATTGGGCTCCCATGAGCTGTGTGGGCAGTCTGTAGTCATAACCGTGTGGACATCCCTAGTGGGTTTGTTTTTGTATTGAACACTGCATGGTGTATTGATATGTGCTTGCGCATCCATGTCTTCCTCCTTATCCGCAGGTACCTTCTTCATGTCTTCACAAGGCCGTCTCCTTTGCAGATGCAGTTCATGTTGTATGCAGTACACTGACACATTTGCCTGACAGCAACACTCTGGAGTTGGAAGGGGTGGATGTGCTGGCTTATTGAGGTTGTATGACTTACATTACTTTGAGTTTGTACTGTCATATTTTGGCAATGTTACATGCTGTGTTGCTGTATTGTGTTGCTGGTAAGTATTTCTTCATGTGTGCTGTTTGTTATTGATTACTGGGAGCATATTGTCTGTGGCCTGTTTCCATTTGGGACAGTGCACTTTGTAACACTTGTGTCATGTGTTGTGCGTTCCTTTGTTTGCTTTCACATTGCAGGACATGCCATGGTGTGTTGGGTGGTGGAGATGGGGAGGGGTTGGGTCACATGGCGCTATTTTCATGTTGTATTTTTCAAGTGGGTAGTCATTCATTCAGCATAAATGTGTGTCTTTTTGTGACACAGCATTGGTTATCTTTGGGTAGGTAGGGATGCACACAATGTAACACTTCCAGGTGACCAGTCTCAGGCTTGTATGGTTGTGACAGTTGACCGTCCCTTATGTCATCATCATTGATTGTCAGCTGGTATGTGCCAGGGCTCTGTGCACTCCACAGGGGTGTGATTTAAGGTGAAGTAATTAGCCACCAGCTGCGTACGGGGTGCCTCACCACGTGCCCTTTCCCCTCCCATGCGCAGCAGCTGTGCATGTGGTTGGGGATGTGGGGGCACCACCATGTCCACCGGCAGGCCCCGGCGTGTTGCAACGTTGTGCAGGACACATGCTGCCACTATGATCCTGCACACTACTGGGGGCGTGTATAGCAGCTGCCCACCAGAGCGGTCAAGCTAGCGAAAGCGTGACTTGAGCACTCCGAATGTGTGCTCCACTATGCCCCGGGTTGCAATATGGGCTGTGTTGTATCTTACCTCAGGTGGTGTGATGGGGTTCCGAATCAGCGTCATCATGTGGGTGCTCAGAGGGTAGGCACTGTCCCCTGGGGAGGTGATGATGGGTATCATTAGTGGGGTTGTGACATTACTCAGTATCTGACATGCATGCATGTGCAGGGGAATTATACTCACCAAGCAGCTATGTATCGCCATGCCGCCCAGCTTCTAGGACCCGGTTTAGGGTTGACATTCTGTAAATTAAACTGTCATGGGTGGACCCTGGATAGTTGGCATATACTGAGGTGATGATTCCCTTGGCATCACATAATACCTGCACGTTGATGGAATGCCAGTGATTGCGGTTTCTGTAGATGTGCTCAGTTGCCCTGGGAGGACGTAGAGCCACATGGGTGCAGTCAATGGCACCTAGCATTTTGGGGAAGTGTGCCACCCCGTAAAAATCCTGGACGACAGCCTGCCTTTCTGCAGGTGTTCTGGGCAGGTATATGTGCCTGCGGATTGATGGGCGTGCAGTCATGATGGCCAACACCTGGTGCAGGCAGCGTGACTGCATGGCCTGTGACACCCCCCCCCCAATATGGCACTTGTCCTCTGAAATGAACCAGTGGCAAGAAGTGCAGTACATTGAGCACCTTTTCAAAGGGCCCAGTGCTTGGGAGCACAGGGTGGGTGATGTGAGGTCATCCTCCCACTCACTCACGAGGTCGAGTATTATGTGAGGTGGAAACCTGTACCTCCCATACACCTGGTCATCAGGCATCCCAAAAAGGCTGGTTCTGGGTGTAAAAATTCTGGCCCTGACTATCCTCCTCCTCCTCCTGCGGTATCCCACGACCACTGCTGCAAGGAACGGTATATTCATCTTAGCGTCTGAGCTTGTTTGTTGTTTGCGCGCACTTTTATGCTGCGCGGGTCCACGTATGCCTGCTTCCTGCTGGCGTACATGTTTCCGGATTAGCGCGTCTTTTTTGGTGCACGCGTTAGCCCCGTTCGATTCCATGAATACGTGTTGTGGGCACGCGTGTGGCTGTTCCGCGCATTTGCCTCCTGTACTTCCCCCGTGATGCCCACATTTTCACGCGTTGTTCCCCATTCCGCATGTTACGCCCCGTGTTACGCCTACTTTTGTTGTGTGCACTGCGCTATGTGCGCTTTCGTGTGCGCGTAGTGCACGCTGTTTGAAGACGTGTGCGCCAGCGTGCGCCACGCAGGATTTTAGCACGCATCCATGGATTTACACGCGCACAGTCTGCCATGAATCGCTGTGTGTGGGTTTCGCTGCAATTTTCGCACTTGCGCTGCGATTCGCACGCTCTCGCACGCTTGCGCGGAAATTTTCAGCACACATTAATTCCGTGAATCGGCCTGTAAATATGACAGGGTGGCGGTGCCTAGAGGCCGTACCCACCCAGAGTACACAGGTCTATGTGTATGTTGTGATGTGCGCATAGGAAAATGTGTGCTGACTAGCCCCACACATTTTCTAGAGGTTGATCTACCATCATTCAATTTAATTTTTTTTTAAAGCCCAGCCGAGCGCACACCCACCATGCGGTAGTCGAATTCCTCACACTTAACACCAATGCCACCCCCACCATACCCTATGGGTTGCTGGATCACAAACCCAGTAAAGCAAGAGTCATTGAACAGATCCATATATCTATATATTATATATATAATACTTTCAGCCAAGTGGCTTTGTATATACAACATTGAACACGTTACAATTGAACATTAAAACATTGTTTACATATACAATGATCACAACGGTACAATTGTTCATCCTAAAAGTACTGATAGACTTATATAAACCACTAAAACACATAATTTTAAAATGATTAAAATTTAAAAGTGATGTCTAAATTTAAAACCGCTGAAAAACAAGATCGATATCTAAATGCTCTCAGTCAAGGGGGTTACTTAATTGCAATTGGATACAAGAAATCATGGAAATATCATATACTAAAATAGTAAAGTAGATCACAGCTGGTTAAAGATTTGGGAATGTCAACACATTTCCAATTAAATTTGACAAGATAGTATATCATATTATGGTCACATCCATTTAAAAACAATTTAAAAGCAATGGCCATAGCGATGAGAGATCAGCACAGTTGAAACTACTATTATGGGATTTCCAATAGCTAAATGAGTTGCAGACTCTCACAGACAGTCAAGAGAGGCTGAATGGTTTCAATGGCTTGGGTGCCACATAGGTGCCAATAACGTGAACCGCGCTCTATACCAAGGCGAGCCCCTTGGGTGATCAATGCTTCAATTATATTGAATTTTAATAACCATTTCCACAGAAAACATCACCACCATGGTCCAACACCTCAAACTCTCTAATTGCAGAGGCAACGCCTGTCCTGCCCACATTATCAGACTTTGCGCAGCCACACTAGCACCTGCCATGGGCGATTTTGTTAATGCATCCTTTACCTCCAATAACGTAACAACTTGCCTCAAAATGGCATTGGTCTCCCCCTTATGAAGAAACCGTACCATGAACCTACCCTCCCTACTAACTACTGGCCCATCACCACTGTTCCCTTCCTCCTCAAAATCCTTGACCGTGTTGCTTATTCCCAAATTCAAAATTACCTTGAACAGCACTTGCTTCTAGGTGTCAAACAATCCGGATTCACACCAAAACACAGCACTGAAACAGCACTCTCGGATCTCAAAATCCAACTTGATCGCACTCGCAATTCGAGCAATTTAGCCATTCTACTCCTCCTAGACATGTCTGCTGAATTTGACCTTGTAGACCACGACGTCCTCTGCCAACACCTCCTGACTAACTTCCACTTCTCCCGCCAGGCGGTTCAATGGATTCAATCATTCCTGAATGAGCGTACATCCAATGTCTTCATAGGCGACCACTCTGTGGACCCCATCTGCGTTCAATGCTGCATCCCTCAAGGCTCTTGCATCTCCCCAGCTCTTTACAATACCTACACTAAACCTCTCTTTGATCACCTTGACACTCTGGCATCCCTTATGCAGACTTTGCAGGCAGCAAGCAAGTCCTTCTGTCGATCTCAGGGAACTACACCCAGAAGAATGGAAGTGATCAACCAGACCTACAATGTCATACAAAACTGGATGGCTGCTCTCAATCTCTGCCTCAATGACGAGAAGACCAAGCTTCTCATTGTAGGCTCCCCTTTCCGACTAAGCACCATGTGCCCTTCTTACTCCTCCTTCTCCATTGACGGGACAACCATCCAGGTCTCCAAGCACGTCAAGACACGGGGTGTATATCTTGACGCCGAACTCAACATGTCCCGCCATATTAATGCTTTGGTCTCCTCCACAGCCTACACAGCCATGCTCATCTCCCTGAGTAGGAATTTAATTTCTTCCACAAACTGCCTCACCCTCGCACATGCCATCATTTGCAGTAATCTTGATTATTGCAATGTGCTGTTTTACGGCACCCCCGCCAAGAACATGGCGTAACTTCAACTCTTACAAGAGAAGGCACTAAAGGGAGCCGTAGGCCTAAAGCTCACCGACCACATCACAGCAGCAAGAAGGGAAGTACAGTGGCTACCTATAAAAGTACGTATCGATTTAGAACACTGGTCCTTGCCCACCAATGTCTCCACCCGAAAGCCCCCTCCTACCTCATCCACCGCATTGCTGCAAAACCAGTGACTCGATGTCTCCGCTCTTCATCCAGCTGAGCACTATTCACCCCCAGATTCAATCGTAAGCGAGCACGGGGTTCCAACTTCTGCGTGACCGCTCCCACCCTCTGGTACACTCTCCCCAGCCACATCAGAAATGAACCTTCTCTCTTGGTCTTCAAAAAACTCTTTAAAAACCTGGCTATTTAACAAATATGTATAACTGACTTCTACGATGCACACTATTATTCACTATTTTTTACTGTCTGCTTGCCACTAATCCTGTACACATGCCGTGATACCTCTGGGTCTGGGCGCTATACAAATGAAATAAATAAACCAAATAAATCACAGGGGTCAAAAAGTGGAGAAGGCACTATGCCGCATCAATGGTAGTCAGGGGGCCAGGCAGGAGGACTCACTCAGAAAGAAGGCAAACACTTGCGATTGGAAAAGTAGATAATGTGAATACCTTCTGGGCAGCGGGGAGGAAGACACTAGCAGCAGGCATGGTAGGTAACTTTCCCGTGAGGCTGGCACGTGGTGGGCACTGGGAGGGTAATCACAAATTAGGGGTGTGTAGATGTCACCCAGGTTATCCCCCCAGCACAAGCAGCTCCAGGTTCGCCTCATTACCAGTGTTGTGGTTAGCCTTCAGGTAACTAGAGCAAGAGCCTCAGGTACAAAGGGAGCTCCTTTGTTTTCTTTGTGACAGGAGTAGGAAAGCACAGGCCCAGCAGCAGGGGAGTTGCTAGGTCTGGAAAAGACCCGGGGCTAAGCTGATATCAGAACTGTTGGGACTGGGGGCTAGGTCGTCTTTTGGCTGTAGCTCCTGAGATTCTATCCGGGGCTACAACCAAAAGATCAGGGGCTATAGCCCCCTTAGCCCCCCCCTAGCAACGCCCCTGCCCAGCAGTAGCACGGGAGATCCAGCATGAATGGCTACCTGTCTTTAGTATCTGCTAAAAGCAAGCCCAATCCTTAGGAACACATTATAAATGCTGCCTGACTTGCGTAAATGGTAGGCGCCATTTGCACTTTGTGCATTAAAAAGTTCAAAAAGAAGGTGGAAAGGGGATATTGCCGGTTCTTACAATTTTGTTTTTCACTTTGCACTGCTAATGTAGAACATTGCATGGAGGGGACCTTTTTGAACCATTGTAGACAATGACTTCCAAAGGATTCAAGCAAGACTTATGCGTATCAAGGATTCAAGACCCTGGCAGGCAGGCCCTGCTGCGAGGCAGGTAACAGAGCACCGCAGTGGACCAGTAACAGGATAGATGTGTGACAAAAAGAGCTCGAGAACAGAGACCGCGAGGAAATGGCGTCCAGACGAGAACACACAGTAACTGAAAGACTATCAACAAGGAGATGATTGTGGCGCGCCACGGAATGCCTATAGTACTCACGTTTCATACACTGTTGTGCAAACTAGTGTGACATGCAGCGGCCTTCAGGGAAGTGAGAACCCAACCCAGAGATATGCCCTTGTGACATCACAGTTTGGCAGATAAAGTGATGTCAGTCCTTACACAGACATAACAGCGGATTGAGAGAGTGTAATACAAACCAGTGTGTGCTAACCCTGAGGCATAACAACGCAGCAAAACCGCCACTCCCATGTTAGCAACAGACCGGAAGTTCAGTCTAGCATTAAACCGAAAGTAACATTAAGTTTAGCTAATCCCAAATAACCCCTCCCACCCCAATCAACTAACTCACCACTGCATCTCCTACCACCTCACATTACGCAGACATGCAGACCACCAGGCACACAGTACCTGTGTGCCCACTAATAACAGATGAACCTATAGGAAGCAAAGCCAGAGATCACCTCCCTCCTTCCCCCTCACCTCCTATCAGCGGCTAAACCTGTATCACAGCACATCTGTTTAACAGAGCTGGGGACCTACCTTCTGGATAAAGCACATACCCAAGTGTCACAACAACAAACCACATAGAACCATACCGGATACCGCCACTCAGGACGGGTAATTCGGGCCCACACTCATCAACAAGCCAAAGATAGCCCAGCGGCAACGCTTTTATCTTGTAATCAAGACAACCCAGTGCAACACAGGCTCGAATCCCCGATCCTGCACTTAGGAACCGCTCGTTGGTATTAAGCCGGTTATAAAATAACAATTACAACACCTCAGGTTTCGCATCTGCCTCTCGTTTATCCCACTAACACTACCCCCTCCTCTTATTTTGCAGCAAGGCCTCAAAAGCGGATATGACAAGACGCAGAAGGGGCAAGTGATGTGCATGAAATTTTCATGCAAGAGTACAAGGAAAGGATTCCTTTTCTATAAAAATCCATTAGTAAACACCTCCTGAAAAGTATTTGCAACAGATGGAATGGAAGAGTTAGATGGAGTTTGCCTCATTTTTACTCTGTGTCCACTATGTATCGTGCACCTTTAAAATTGCACGCTGGTGACCCAACAGCAAGTCATTGCTATCGTTGGTGGTTCCCTTGATGCAATTTATATTTTTTGTGAAATGACTGGCCTTGTGACTAAACAAAACACAAAATGCTAGAAGTATGCACATCAAAAATAGAAGAGCAACACGGGTGTGTTATAACTGCGGGTTAAAGTGTTTTGGAAGGTACATGTACTGTCCAGCAAGAGACAAGAATGTTGCAAATGCCTCCAGAAAAGACATTGAGCAAAAGTTTTGTTATGTTACTTGGCATTTATACAGCGCCTTATGTATCATTGGTATGATCTCAATGCGCTGGTAGGTTGAACGCTCTTCGGAACCGCAGTTCAAGTCAGTAGAGAGAGAGAGTCGTAGGTGCGTGGTGGCACTGGACATGTGTGCAGCTGGTGTGGTTGATCGATGATAGCTGCTTCTTAGCAGTAGGTGTGGTGCTGAGGAAAACAGTTGGATAGGTTCAGTCTGGAGGGTGGACATCCAGACTGAGTTCTGGCTGCGTTAGGCCTGGGGAGACGCCTAAGCTAGCCGGTATCTGCTCAGCAAGCTGTGTTTTATTAGGATGATGAGGTGCTTGTAGGGTCATGTTAGTATGAGAACAGCTATGCCGAATGTGTCATAGTATAGCTGTGGGTGGTCAGTCAAAAGACCGAAAAAAAAATCTCGAAATACAATAATCTCGAAAAAAAAATATCGAAAAAAAAAAAAGTCGAATTTTTTATTTATTTAATTATATGCTTTTTTGGGGTCAGGTAAGTAAAAAAAATGGGTAAAATAAAAAAAAAAATGAAAAAAAGGGGGGTTGGGGGGGGAACCCCCCCATTTCGAACAAAAAACGTCATTAAAAAAAATTCGACTTTTTTTTTTCGACCTTTTCATTTCGAGATTTTTTTTTCGGGATTTTTTTTTCTCGGTTTTATGACTATAAACCATAGCTGTGTTCTATTTGAATGATGGTGTATAGGAGAGAGTAAGCGTAGTAGTGTGATATGGTGGTTATCAGTAAAGCGCCTGCGACCAAGCACGAGAGCAGGACACGGGCGTACATAGTGGCATACGTATATAAAGCGACAGGATGGATAGGGTAAACATGTGATGCAGATAACATGGGGATACAGGTACATAGCATATACATAGCATAAATGGGAGATACAGAGATATACAGAGATATATCCACTCCATCCACTAAACTAAGCACAGTGATGATATTAGGCACACTTTCTAAATTCAATTATACTATAGTGACGCTATTGGGCACACTTTCTAGATTCAACCCCAGCACAGTGACGCTATTAGGCACACTTTCCAGATTCAACTACACCACAGTGACGCTATGAAGCACACTTTCTAAGTTCAAACTTGGCACACTGACGCTAATCCGGCACACTCTCTAAATTCAACTATACCACAGTGACGCTATTAGGCACACTTTCTAAGTTCAAATTTGGCACACTGACGCTAATCAAGCACGCTCTCTAAATTCAACTATACAGTGACTCTATTAGGCACACTTTCTAGATTCAACCCCAGCACAGTGACGCTATTAGGCACACTTTCCAGATTCAACTATACACATTGATGCTATAAGGCACACTTTGTAAGTTCAAACTTAGCACACTGACGCTAATCAGGCACACTCTCTAAATTCAACTATACCACAGTTACGCTATTAGGCACACTTTCTAGGTTTGAACTTTTGGCACAGCGCCGCTATTAGGCACACTTTCTAGATTCAGAGGCCGATTCATGGAATAATTAGCGCGGCGCAAGTGGGCAAAAACGTGCGAATCGCAGTGGAATAGCGAAAATCGCAGTGAACGTGCGAAAATCGCACGAAAAGCAGCGCACGTCGATTCATGGAAGGCCGTGCGCGAGAAAACCAGCGGATGTGCGATAAAAAGTGCGCGGCGCACGTTAGCGCACAGGCCATCTAACAGCGTGCGCCAGGTCACTGCGAAAATCGCACAGGCCGCAGCGAAAATCGCACATAGCACGGCGCACGCAACAAAAGTAGGCGGAACACGGGCGTAACACTCGGAATGGGGAACAACTTGCCAAAACGTGGGCGTCACGGGGGAAGTACAGGGCACAAGTGCGCGGAACGCCCACACGCTCGCCTACAACACGTATTCATGGAATAGAATAGGGGAAAAAAGCGCACGCTCAAACCAGCGCACAGGCACAAACACAACCGCCACAAGAAAGCAGGCGGTAGCGTCTCTGCGGCTGTAAGAAATGTGCGCCAACTAATCGCACCTATATACTGCCATGATGAATGTCCCATACTGTGGCCCTCCAGGAACAAAGACGTGCAAAGGGGTACCCACAAACACGGACACCCGCTGACAAAAAATACGTGTGCGTGTATACCGGGGTGCGCGGGAAGTCTAACACGCGATTTCAGCAGGGTACGTGCATCACAGGGGTTCGCGTGAAGTTTCACACGCGATCGGGTCTGGGGGAGCGGGCTACGTGTATTTCTGGGGTGCGCGGGAAGTTCCACACGCGAATAGGCTGGGCGCGTGTATTCCAGGGGTGCGCGGGAAGTTCTACACGCGAATAGCCTGGGCGCGTGTATTCCAGGGGTGCGCGGGAAGTTCCACACGCGAACAGACTGGGCGCGTGTATTTCAGGGGTGCGCGGGAATTTCCACACGCGAACAGCCTGGGCGCGTGTATTTCAGGGGTGCGGGGGAAGTTCCACACGCGAACAGCCTGGGCGCGTGTATTGCAGGGGTGCGCGGGAAGTTCCACACGCGAATAGCCTAGGCGTGTGTATTTCAGGGGTGCGCGGGAATTTCCTCACGCGAACAGCCTGGGCGCGTGTATTTCAGGGGTGCGGGGGAAGTTCCACACGCTAACAGCCTGGGCGCGTGTATTGCAGGGGTGCGCGGGAAGTTCCACACGCGAATAGCCTAGGCGCGTGTATTTCAGGGGTGCACGGGAATTTCCACACGCGAACAGCCTGGGCGCGTGTATTTCAGGGGTGCGGGGGAAGTTCCACACGCGAACAGCCTGGGCGCGTGTATTTCAGGGGTGCGGGGGAAGTTCCACACGCGAACAGCCTGGGCGCGTGTATTTCAGGGGTGCGGGGGAAGTTCCACACGCGAACAGCCTGGGCGCGTGTATTGCAGGGGTGCGCGGGAAGTTCCACACGCGAACAGCCTGGGCGCGTGTATTTCAGGGGTGCGCGGGAATTTCCACACGCGAACAGCCTGGGCGCGTGTATTTCAGGGGTGCGGGGGAAGTTCCACACGCGAACAGCCTGGGCGCGTGTATTTCAGGGGTGCGGGGGAAGTTCCACACGCGAACAGCCTGGGCGCGTGTATTTCAGGGGTGCGCGGGAAGTTCCACACGCGAATAGCCTGGCCGCGTGTATTCCAGGGGTGCGCGGGAAGTTCCACACGCGAATAGCCTGGGCCCGTGTATTTCAGGGGTGCGCGGGAAGTTCCACACGCGAACAGCCTGGGCCCGTGTATTTCAGGGGTGCGCGGGAAGTTCCACACGCGAACAGCCTGGGCGCGTGTATTTCAGGGGTGCGCGGGAAGTTCCACATGTGATTTCACAGTGTGGGTCCTCCCAGGTGTACCCTGTACACCCTCCACGGCCCCTGCAGGCAGCCCACACCACAGGGGACTACCCTGCATCCCTGGTCATGTCCCGCAGGCAGCCCACCCACCATGGGCATGCCCCCCAGCAAAGGCACATGTCTCCTTGAACTAATGAACACCAACTCATGTCCCCTTGCACCCCCACCCCCCAGCACTGTGGGGCACCTGCCAGCAGGCCCCCACCCATGTCCAACTCATGTCTCCCACCCCCCCCACACCCCAGCACTGTGGGGCACCTGCCAGCAGGCCCCCACCCATGTCCAACTCATGTCTCCCACCACCCCCACCCCCCAGCACTGTGGGGCACCTGCCAGCAGGCCCCCACCCATGTCCAATTCATGTCTCCCACCACCCCCACACCCTAGCACTGTGGGGCACCTGCCAGCAGGCCCCCACCCATGTCCAACTCATGTCTCCCACCACCCCCACCCCCCAGCACTGTGGGGCACCTGCCAGCAGGCCCCCACCCATGTCCAACACATGTCTCCCACCACCCCCACACCCCAGCCACCAGGGGCACCCTCCACCAGGCCCCCACTCATGTCACCCACCACCCCACCCCCCAGCAGTGCAGGGTCACCCTCCACCAGGCCCCCACCCATGTCCAACTCATGTCTCCCACCACCCCCACACCCCAGCACTGTGGGGCACCTGCCAGCAGGCCCCCACCCATGTCCAACTCATGTCTCCCACCACCCCCACCCCCCAGCACTGTGGGGCACCTGCCAGCAGGCCCCCACCCATGTCCAACTCATGTCTCCCACCACCCCCACACCCCAGCCACCAGGGGCACCCTCCACCAGGCCCCCACTCATGTCACCCACCACCCCACCCCCCAGCAGTGCAGGGTCACCCTCCACCAGGCCCCCACCCATGTCCAACTCATGTCTCCCACCCCCCCCACACCCCAGCACTGTGGGGCACCTGCCAGCAGGCCCCCACCCATGTCCAACTCATGTCCCCCACCCCCCAGCACTGTGGGGCACCTGCCAGCAGGCCCCCACCCATGTCCAACTCATGTCCCCCACCCCCCCCATACCCCAGCACTGTGGGGCACCTGCCAGCAGGCCCCCACCCATGTCCAACTCATGTCTCCCACCCCCCCCACACCCCAGCCACCAGGGGCACCCTCCACCAGGCCCCCACTCATGTCACCCACCACCCCCACCCCCCAGCACTGTGGGGCACCTGCCAGCAGGCCCCCACCCATGTCCAATCCATGCCCCCCTGCACCTGGGTCCCAACATTCCCCAATCATGTCCGTAATGCCCATCCTGCCCTGCCAAAAGGCCCAACCAACTATCACACCCACCCACATATCAAAGGCAATTACATGTTACACCCCCAATGTAAATAATGCAATTTAACACATGTCTGTCACACACAATGGCTGCAAGTGAATGACAAAACACCCAACATGACATGCCTGAAAGCAATGAGATGATACGACACATTGAAGAATAAAAAAATATTATGTATTGAACAGCAAACAAGAAAAAACACAAAGCAAATAAAACTAAACAAGAAGAATGTCCAAGAAAAAATTCTGAATTATTAAAATAAGGAAATTAAGAAGATCATCCTGGGTCCATGAGCCCTACCAAATTAAACCTAACTGACTACTAACTAAAAAGTGAACTATATACAAAAAAGTGGTGCATTGTCCAATCGCAACCAAAAAAAATTCAAAAAAACAAAGGAAACCTAACCCTAACTATACAACTATATACAAAGGCAGCGGGCTATTCGGATGGCTCACTGGTTGTTGTCATGGGCCAGGGCATCATCGAACTCCTGGTCAATGGCTTGGAGGCGGGCATGTTCCCTGGCCCCGAGGTCCCGCAGGGATAACGCAGTGTCCAGCTCTAACTCCCTGCGAAGACCCTCGAGGCACTCAGCCCGCCTCAGCGCCCTCCGCATGGAGTCCTCCGCCCTGACCATCGTGAGCCGTTCCTCCTCTGCCCGCTGCCGCTCCGCACCTATCCGCTGGCACAACCTCTCCCACACGGAAGCCACTCCCATTCCAGGGTTCTCCTGCCCTCCGGCCGATGCCTGCACCCCCGATGTTGATGGCCCCGAGCCATGATGCCTCCCACGTTGAGCCTGCTGCTGCCTCCGACGCAACTGCCTGTGCCAGCACGACGGCATCCAGGCTGATGGAAACCACCGACGCCGTCGTGCACGTGCCCTGCCCGATGATGCCGTCACATCCTCCATCTGCTGGGGTCCAGTTGCTCTGGTGTCCACCCCTGCTGGATCTCTGACTCCCGACTGTGGCAGGGATGGGATCCCCACCGAGCTGGCTGCATTGGTCGGGGCAGGTCCACAGGGGGCCCTGGTGGCATCTGGGCTGGAAGAGGGCAAGGAGAACGACTGGTGGATAGCCTGCACAGAGGAGGAGAGGGCCGCCACATTGGCCAACACATGCAGGAAACCCCCGAACATGGCCGATCCCAATTGGGCCACGTCGGCACGGTGCACTTCGTGATGACGTGCGTGCTCCTCCCGGGAAGCACGCACGGCATCACGAATCACAGCCGTGCGCATCGCGACCCCAATCAGGACCTTCTCCGCACGGCCAGGGGTTCCCACGTCCGCAGGTGGAGGGGAGTCAGGTGACATGGACATCCCCACTACCTGCGGACGGGCCTGGGACGGGGCATCCCTGCTGGTGCATGGTGGTGCACTCACAGGGTCAGGGACAGCGACATGCACAGGCCCCTCCACGGTGACCTGTGCTGCCTCCTGCCCCTGGCCCTGGACTGCACCACTTGCACCAGCAGGGATGCCCCCACCAGGCCCCATGTGTGCCCCAGTGGCGGCCTCCTCCTCCTCTGTGCAAACCACCAACCTGGATGGCTCCTCACCGTCTCCCACCGTAGCAGGCCCCTGTGGGGGCTCACCCACCCCTTCCGCTGCAGCCGTGGGGGCATCCCCGCCGCCTTGCTCCACAGCGCCGTCTCCGCCCTCTTCTTCACTAGCCGCTGCGTAGAGGGAGACAAAGAACACAAGCATCAGGGCACTGTACAATGGTCCCCTAGACAGGAAGCAATAGCAGATGAGCACCACTGTCAAAGTACACTTCCATCATGTCCCTCCACAACACATGGGTCAGTCCAGGCAAAACACACACAGTAACAGGCATGGTGCATGCCATGGACATTTCCATGCATGTCCAATGGACTCTTGAAACATTCAATGATATGTAACTCACATGAACCATGCCTCATGCCCATCACATGCACACACTTCACCTCAGTCACATCCATCTGGCCCCAAACACACCAAACACAGCGGTTACAAGGGTAATTTGGCTGCTTTACTGAATCTCTGCATTGTCACACACATGTGTCATGCATCCATGGCATGCACAAGTCACAGACACGCAGGTCAGGCACACAGACATGGCTACCATATATGTACCTGGCATCAGCACCCATCCCTCACCCCCACCCATGTCCACGTACAGAGACTGGCATGCTCTCATGTTCTAAATCTGAATAGGGCTCCCCATGCGGCATTTCAACACATGCAACAACCATGTGCATCACACATCACTGGTCACACATGCATTACCATGATGTCCCTGCACACATACATGCATACATGGCCTATGGCACACATACAGGCAAGTATCATAGAACCAGCACACCGCAACATGCCCTGTCTCACACAGTAATGCATGGACACTTACCGCTCAACTCCAGACGGGCCTCCCTCTCAAGGATCTGGGCGTGGAGCGCTGGGCGTACGCGTTCCAGGACCCTCATCTGGATGGAACTCATGCGGCCCCGGCCCCCCTCCACGAGGCGCCGGGCCTTCACAAGGGTCCTGGACCTCAAGTCCTCCCAGCGCTTCTTGATCTTCAGGACGTCGCGGGTTGCCACCCCCTCCGCGTTGATGGCAACCACACAGTCGGCCCAGATCCTCTGCCGTCCTTCCTTGCTGGCGCGGGACGATCCAAAGAGGGCATCATACTGCCCCAGGACATGCTCCACCAGGACACCAACTTCGGTGACAGTGAAGCTGGTGCCCCTCTGCCCCTCTGGCCTGGGGTTGCCACTGGTGCCAGATGTTGAAGTGCCCGACATGGCAACCCCAGAGGCAGGTGTGGGTGGGCAACTGGGTCCTGGGGCTGGGCTGTGGAGCGATGTAATACCAGTCGGGAGTCTTCTGTTCCAGCAGGGGTGGACACAGCAACTGGACCCCTGCAGATGGCTGATGTGCAGGCACCAAATGGCAGGGCACGGTGGCAGCAGGCAGGCAGGCAGGCAGCAGCAGATGGCACGTGGGAGGCTGCTCGGGGCACTGGGGGGCAGTAACTCGGCCTTCTGGGCAGGAGCGTGGGCTTCCGTGTGTTTTCGCGTGGCCAGCTTGATACGGAGTGATTTGGCACGTGAAAATCCTGCACGTCAGCGTGAAATCCGAGGAAAGGCCCTTAGCGCGTAAGCGCGTCAGCACGCATACGCGATTCTATTGGACCAGAGTCCCTCAGCGCGTAAGCGCGTCTGTGACGTGACCCGCACGGGTGTTCCCCACTCAGCACGTGATGACGGGGCACACGTGGAGATACTGCACGTCAGAGTGTCATCGCGTGTAATTGGACAAAAGTGCGCGTACACGCGATTGGCCTATGTACGTGTATTTAATGGGTGCGCGGCCACTTACACACGCAAGTACGTCAGCGAACCTGTATCACGTGGTGCGTGTGAATTTCCGCACGCTATTGGACTGGGAACTGGTTTCCAGGGGTGCGCGGGTCACACGCTGTATCCCGTGGTGCGTGTGAATTTCCACACGCTATTGGACTGGGAACTGGTTTCCAGGGGTGCGCGGGTCACACGCTGTATCCCGTGGTGCGTGTGAATTTCCACACGCTATTGGACTGGGAACTGGTTTCCAGGGGTGCGCGGGTCACACGCTGTATCCCGTGGTGCGTGTGAATTTCCACACGCTATTGGACTGGGAACTGGATTCCAGGGGTGCGCGGGTCACACGCTCGCCTAGAACACGCGCTAAGCATAAATTGCGGACTTTAACAATAACAAGCTCAGACGCCAGGATGAACATACCGTTCCTAGCAGCAGTGGCAGTGGGCTACCAAAGGAGGAGGAGGAGGATAGTCAGGGCCAGAATATTCACACCCAGAACCAGCCTTTTCGGGATGCCTGATGACCAGGTGTATGGGAGGTACAGGTTTCCACCACACATCATACTGGACCTGGTGAGTGAGTGGGAGGATGACCTCACATCACCCACCCTGTGCTCCCAAGCACTCAGCCCCCTGGAGAAGGTCCTCAATGTACTGCACTTCTTAGCCACTGGATCATTTCAGCGGACAAGTGCCATAGTGGGTGGGGTGTCACAGGCCACCCAGTCACGCTGCCTACACCAGGTCTTGAACATCATGACTGCACGTCCATCAGTCCGCAGGCACATATACCTGCCCAGAACACCTGCAGAAAGGCATGCTGCCGCCCTGGATTTTTACGCAGTGGCACGATTCCCCAAAGTGCTAGGTGCCATCGACTGCACCCATGTGGCTCTACGTCCCCCCAGGGCATCTGAGCACATCTATAGGAACCGCAAGCACTGGCATTCCATCAACGTGCAGGTAGCATGTAATGCCAAGGGAATCATCACCTCAGTATATGCCAGCTATCCCGGCTCCACCCACGACAGCTTCATTTACCGAATGTCCACCCTAAGCCGGGACCTAGAAGCTGGGCGGCATGGCGATACATGGCTGCTTGGTGAGTATGTATGCCACTGCACATGCATGCATGTTGGATACTGACCAAGGTCACAACCTCACCAATGATACCAATCCCCACCTCCACAGGGGACAGTGCCTACCCTCTCAGCCCCCACATGATGACGCCAATTCGGAACCCCACCACGCCACCCCAGGTAAGATTTAACACAGCCCACATTACAACCAGGGGCATAGTGGAGCGCACATTCGGAGTGCTGAAGTCACGCTTTCGCTCCCTTGACCGTTCTGGCGGGCAGCTGTTATACGCTCCCCCAGTAGTGTGCAGGATCATAGTGGCAGCATGTGTCCTGCACAACGTTGCAACACGCCGGGGCCTGGCCGTGGACATGGTGGTGGCCCCACATCCCCAACCACATGCACAGCCGCTGCGCATGGGAGGGGAAAGGGCACGGGGGGAGGCAGCCCGTACACAGCTAGTGGCTAATTACTTCACATAGAAATCACACCCCTGTGGAGTGCACACTGCCCTGGCACATTCCATCTGACAATCAATGATGACTCAACCTGACACTGATCCTGAATGTGTGGAGAATGAACCGGGAATTCCATGTCAGCCTGAGATTGTTCACCTGGAAGTGTCACAATGTGTGCATCCCTACCCACACAGACACCACCAATGCAGTTTTGTGAAGTTACACATTGAAGCAGCTAAAATGAATACCCACTTGCAAAATGCAACATGAGGACAGTGCCATGTCAGCCAACCCAACCCCAGCACTGCCACACGACACACCGTGCCATGTCATGCTAATTGCAGGTAAACAAAGTAAACCCCACAACATGACATCACTCTCACTATGTACAGTGGCACTATTAGAAACCTGCAACACCTGAAATGCTCACAGCAATGCCGGACCAACAACATACTTGAGCACGTAGTACCATAAACATGACATCAAAAATGTTACATATTAGTAGTCTCACCACCTGGAAATGCCTGCACTCCCACCACTACCAACTGTGCAGTGTTGGCGCCATGTAGAGTTGTAGGTGCACTGCTGCCAACATGGTCCCCATCGCCAGACTTGAGGTCCTTGTGTGGACTTGAGGAAGGGACCTGCAAATTGGGAGGTAGACACAGAAGAAGAGTTACACATCAATGCAACATGCAGTGTACAACACAACAGCAATATGCACTATGAATGTATACACAGTATTGACTACAGACTGGCCACACAGCTCATGGGAGTCCAACGTCACTGTGTAATTCACTGTCACTTGGGCACACCCTTTGCAAGCCCATGGAAACGGGAAGCAGGAGGGGTGTGTGTGACTCAAACCCAAGCATCTGAACCAAATACATTACAAGCCTGCATGTGCCCAGCCACAATGCAGCGTATGCCCACAGGAACCACGGAAGCCAACAGATCGGAGCCAACAGATCGGAGCCAACAGATCGGAGCCAACACATCGGAGCCAACAGATCGGAGCCAACAGATCGGAGCCAACAGATGGGAGCCAACAGATCGGAGCCAACAGATCCTCCCAAAAAAATTGGGAATAAAAGAAATCAAAATAAAAATAAAAATAAGAAACAATCAAAAATGGCCATTGATGGGCCCGGGGGGGTTGGGGAGGCCACCCAGGAGGTCCGAGGACAGGATGCACACCAGAACCCACCTGCGTGGATCCTGGGAAAATAAAACACCTCCATGGGCTCATGGCCCACACGGCTACCCTATTGTGGGAGTGTCACTGCTGTCGCTATTATCACCCTGTGCAGCTGCATCCGGAGGTGGTTGCACTATGGGAGGCAGCCCACGCAAGGCCCTAGTCTGCTCCTCCATGGCTGCAAGCATGCGGGTGTGGTAGGTCTGGTTCTGGAGGATGAGTGTGCGGAGGTCCCCATGCAACAACTCACGGGATGCCCGGACCTCCGCCCTCGTTGCCTGCATCTCAGCTGAGAGCGTACGGGTGAGACGCTCCAGCTGCTGTTCTGTCCTTTGGTGTGTTGAAGCCTCAAGCTCAACAAGAGTCGTCCTGAGGTGTAGGAGCTCCTGCCTCAGGGCTTCCCTGTGGCCCTGGGACTCAATGGAGATGGCCTCCTGCAGAGTCGCCAGTGCCGCCCGCCTGTCCCTGTTGGACCCCAACATGTCCTCCCTGTGTGACTGGCAGATGGAGTCAGTTGCCTGCTCTAGTCGCTCCATCAGCCTTTCTGGGGGGACAATGGAAGTGGCCACCCTATCCATGGCCTGAGCCATCATCTCGGATGATGCAGCCTGTTGGGTAGCCATACCGTAAATGGATTGCTCCCATGCGGTATTGCCAGGTGGCGTACGGCCACCACGTCGGCGGGCACCACACCTGTCTGGGGCAAGGCGAACTGCGCCTTGCTGTGCCGGCACTGCCTGAGGCTGCAGGACTGCATTCCCCCTCTGATCTGCTGGCCCAGGAACAGGATCAGATGTCGCGGAGTGTGACCCTGCATCCGTAACCACCGAAGGCGTAGCTGCCAACACTGACATCCCCATGGAGGGTACTGACCCTGGTGCAGGTGGGTGAGACAGAACAGAATCCCTCCCTGGAACACTCACCAGCGACGGCACGTAGGTCTCATCCGAATCAACACCTGAGTACAGCTCGGGGGAGGTGCAGCCAGAGACACCCCTTGAGAGCACGACCTGCAGCACTTGTGGGTTCTCCCCCACCACCACACCACGTCCCTCACTGGTGGTTGGTCGGCCCTGGGACACCTCCTGGGTCTGCACCATCTCCACAACCCCAGCAGTATCAGGTGCATCTTCCCCTGCAAAGACATGAAAACAAAGTAATGGAAACAGGCATTAGCACCATGGCACACATTGAGGGCTGAGAAGCAAGAGAACCAGTACTTGATTGACATGTCCCACATGACTAAAACCCTCCCATGCATGCACCCTCACTGCGTATGAAGTGCAGGCAAACGGCACACACTGATGACACCAAGATGGAAGATGAACAAATTTTCTGCATGCTGCCTGGCAGTGGCATCACACATTGGCCTGTGATTGGCAGGTGAAACACACATGCCATCACACAGATGGCATGTACCATTGCTATTGAGTGAAGATGGAGAGGAGGGCAGCACCTATTCATTCAGTCCAGTTCCCGCATGTAATAGCTTTTCTGATTCTAACAGGTCAGATTTTTCACCTGGAGCTGCCAGTCTGTAATGGTCAAATTGCACAGGGACATGTGTGTACAAATGATATCCAGGTAACAAAGTCACTCCCCTTTACCATACCCATGTCAGACATGTGACTAGTGGACAGCGACATGCCTAGTGAAAGTGGTGGAATGCAAACAAACTGACTGAATGAACAGTGAAAAATAAGCAAATCTGTTGTGTCAAGGTGACACTTCAAGGGCAACTGGCGTGCAGTTGTGCTAGATGTCTACTGTTGGCAGAAGGGATACTGCTATGGCCAAATGCAGCTGCGCAGGAAGTATTGCATGAAGCACATGGCTGACCCATACGACTGAGGCGCACACACTCTCACCTGGCACCCAAACAGAAGCCCTCACACACACACCATGCACATGTATGACACACACATGCATGTGCACTCACCGGACAATGCCTCGTAATCAGCCAGATCTCCCACGCCTTGGATCTGTTCCTCCGTGACGTAGGTCCCAGCGACTGACTCATGTGGAGTGAGTTCCATGTCTACTACTGGAGACCCACCTCCAGTCACTAGAGTTGCGGCATGACTTGAGGCCAGCTTACTCTTTGCCCTGCGCTTTAGGTCATTCCAGCGCTTATAGCAATCATTGGCTGTGCGCCTCACGATTCCAAGGGCACTTACGATGTCCGCAACGGTCTGCCAGTGTGCCTGGCGTTGTGCAGGTGTGGTCTTGGATCCTGCAACAATGACCATCTCGTTGTCATGTCCGGACACATACTCGACAAGTGCATTCAGTTCGTCATCCGTGAAGCTGGGCTTCCTGGACGGGCCGGACTGTGTAGCCGTGTCTGGGGCATCAGCCTGTGCCGGACGAGCACTCTTCCTCTTCCGCTTGGAAGGTGGTGGTGATCCTGAGTGTCCTGCACCGCTCTGGACACTAGGGGCAGGAGCCCTGGTGGACTCTGTATCAGGAGTGTGGGATTGCACACTCAGCATGGGAGTTGGTGCAGGCATTGGCTCGAGTGTGATGGTGTCAGGGGGAATGTCAGCAGCATGGACTAGGACCGACACTGTCCTGGCTGGGTGTGTGAGGGCTGGGGTGGATGGAGCCGCAGCTGCCCCTGCAGCCACTCCGCCCTGCCTCCTTGGTGCAGCGGATGACCTTGCTGCCCCAGATCCACGTGGCATGATGGCATCAACGTGCACCAGCGCACGTGTCGTAGCCCTGCTGACCTGGAAGTCAGCCATGGAGTCAGCCAGGTCTGGTGCCACAATGGGCTGGTCCAACAAGGGCTGAGCATGGATGGTGTCAGCCACTTCAGCCTCAACGGGAGGGGGGGAAGGGGGGGAGGGGGGGGGATGATGGGTGCCCTTGACTGGTCCTCCACACATGGGGGGACAGGCTCACCCTGCAAGTTACGACCACGTCCCCTACCGGATCCACCACGGCCACCACTTGTGGCTCTTCCACCTTTGCCACCCTTACGGAATCCTCGCCTCCCAGCCATGGCACTGATATTAATGTGCGTATGGGAGTGGCTGTAGACAATTGTCCTGGGCAATTGGGGGTCAAAGGGGTTGGGTACCAGATGGTAATTGTACCCTAGTGCTCTAGCACGGCTGATTGTAACCCCTGGGGAAAGATGACGGGTCACGCAACGCACAGGAGGCCCAAAAAAGGGAGATGACGTGCATGCAACCCCTCCTAGACCACGTGTGCAGAAAGAAAAACCTGCACTACGCTGTGGCACCCAGTAACACAAGAATGAACGTATGCGTGTCACACGCAGCCTAGAATGACCTCTGAAGGGGTAGGCAACACACGGGGCAAGCACAGAAGTTGGATACGTGCGTGACTCACCGTCTGCCAGGTAAAAGAGCGTGAAGAATGAGCACGTATGGCTGGCTAAACCCCCGCCAAAAGAAGATGTGTACGCTGTCTGAGAAGACAGGACAACAGTAGAAGGGGACACTGTTTGAGGGAACAGGCCCAGGTAAACCAGTAAAAGAGAAAAAAGAGAAAAAGCTGTCAGAGGTAACAGGGAATACGAACTGGAAACGCCGTGAAGTAAATCGCGTGTGAAACGACAAGAAGTACAGATTTCACCCACTCGCTCTCCACGAAAAGCACGTACAAGGAAATGGTGTTCTACATGTACCTTATATACAGGCCCACACGTACAGCGTCACTTACGCGGCGTGTACGTTCACCAATCACACGCTTTGTCACTCCTGCGTGTAGATCCATTTTCACCAATCACACGCTTTGTCACTTCTACGTGTACATCCATTTTCACCAATCACACGCTTTGACACTGGGACGTGTCACGCAACAATTTCCTGCACGTGCAGGTGACTATAGGCGCGCATATGCTGTTGACGGGTTTACGCGCTAAGGGCCTTTGCTGACGTGTGGGATTTCACTACCTATCAGGCTGTCCACGCGTTCACACACGAGAGACCACGCTCCTGGCCAGGAGGCGAAATTACTGCCCCCCAGAGCCCTGAGCACGCTCCCACCTGCCATCTGCTGCTGCCTGACTGCCTGCTGGCCACGTGCCCCACAGTGCTGGTGGGTGGGGGTGTTGGGAGACATGGGTGGGGGCCTGGTGGAGGGTGCCCCTGCACTGGTGGGGGTGGTGGGAGACATGGGTGGGGGCTTGGTGGAGAGTGCCCCTGGTGGCGGGGGGTGGGGGTGGTGGGAGACATGGGTGGGGGCCTGGTGGAGGCTGCCCCTGGTGGCGGGAGGGTGGGGGTGGTGGGAGACATGAGTGGGGGCCTGGTGGAGGCTGCCCCTGCACTGCTGGGGGGGTGGGGGTGCAGGGGGACATGAGCAGGTGTGCAGGGTAGTCCCCTGTTTTGTAGGCTGCCTGCAGGGGCCGTGGAGGGTGTACAGGGAACACCTGTGAGGACCCACCCAGCCCAATCGCGTGTGATGATTCCCACGCACCCCTGTAATACACGTACCCTGGCTAATCGCGTGTATAACTTCACGCGTACCCCTGTAATACACGTACCCTGGCCAATCGCGTGTTAAACTTCCCGCGTACCCCTGTAATACACGTACCCTGGCCAATCGCGTGTTAAACTTCCCGCGTACCCCTGTAATACACGTACCCTGGCTAATCGCGTGTTAAACTTCCCGCGTACCCCTGTAATACACTTACCCTGGCTAATCGCGTGTTAAACTTCCCGCGTACCCCTGTAATACACGTACCCTGGCCAATCGCGTGTTAAACTTCCCGCGTACCCCTGTAATACACGTACTCTGGCTAATCGCGTGTATGACTTCACGTGTACCCCTGTAATACACGTACCCTGGCCAATCGCGTGTTGAACTTCCCGCGTACCCCTGTAATACACGTACCCTGGCCAATCGCGTGTTAAACTTCCCGCGTACCCCTGTAATACACGTACCCTGGCTAATCGCGTGTATAACTTCACGCGTACCCCTGTAATACACGTACCCTGGCCAATCGCGTGTTAAACTTCCCGCGTACCCCTGTAATACACGTACCCTGGCCAATCGCGTGTTAAACTTCCCGCGTACCCCTGTAATACACGTACCCTGGCTAATCGCGTGTTGAACTTCCCGCGTACCCCTGTAATACACTTACCATGGCTAATCGCGTGTTAAACTTCCCGCGTACCCCTGTAATACACTTACCCTGGCTAATCGCGTGTTAAACTTCCCGCGTACCCCTGTAATACACGTACCCTGGCTAATCGCGTGTTAAACTTCCCGCGTACCCCTGTAATACACGTACCCTGGCTAATCGCGTGTATGACTTCACGTGTACCCCTGATATGCACGTTACCCGCTTTGCGTTCCTTGTTTGGCTGCCCTGTAAACTGGTCCAGGGTTAGCGCAGCCCTTTGCGATGATTTAGCGATTTTGCTGGCTTTTCCTTGCGCGAGGGCGTTCTTGGGGGCGTTACTGGCGCTGCTGCAGGGTCGCTGCGATACTCTGCGCCATGGCTGGTTTGGGAGCATGAAATCCATGAATACGCTGTGCGCGGAAATCGGTTTTATCGCACGTGCCTGGCGCAGTCAATCGCACGCGGACACTCTGCGCCAGCCGCTTGCGACACTTTTCTGCGAAATTCTATGAATTACCCTGTCAATCTTTAGCAGATGCAGAGTTCAACACAGTGACTATGATTAGGGCACACTCAGTGTTGTTTGGACAGACTGTCTAGAGGCCGAGAACTACATATTCAACTTTTATGACACACTCAATATCACTTGACCATGATATCAAGATGCAGAATTCAACACAGTGATGCATTTAGGGCGCACTCAATATTGTTTGGCCACACTATCTAGATGCAGAGTTCAACACAGTGACAATATTTAGGGCACACTCAGTGTTGTTTGGACACACTATCTAGAGGTTGAGAACTACACATTCAACTTTTATGGCACACTCAGTATCGCTTGACCATAATATGAAGATGCAGAATTCAACACCGTGAAGCTTTTAGGCAACACTCAAAGTTGTTTGTCCACACTATCTAGATGCAGCATTCAAAAGTGGTGCAAAGACAGACAGAACCCAAGAATAGGAGATATTGTGCAAGTTTAAAGGTTTGCAGAATGTTGTGTTGCTGATAAGAGCTGGCGGGCAGGTAAATTGGGCTCTGTACTGGAATATAAACTTTGGTAGAATGTCAGTTCACTATTTGGCAACACAACTGTGAGATCAGCTGCATGTCAAACAAACAAAAAGACAACTCAGGGTTGTGATAGAACTCCACCCCAAAGTCAATTGCCATTCAATCACAATTGCAAGGATAGAGCTCCTGGGACTCTTCAGTTCGACAGTCACACTCAGGGCATGGAAGAACAATTGCAAGATATGTGTAGCATGCAAGGGTGGCAATGTACATGTCTCGTCACAGGAACTGAAAATAATGTTGGACCCATGCTCAGAAGATCAGGTTGTTGAGCATCTGAGAGCTTTGTGGAAAAGTAGATGTACTGCAGTGATGCAAACATGTTTTCACTGCAGAGTTGGAGTGTATAAAAAATGACACAAAGTGAAGAAGGGGAAATAACCATTAAGCACCAGATAAAAAATGTAGCATTGCTTGTGAGGAAGGGAAAATTTGGATTTATAGAAGCCACTGAATTGTCCTTATGGTAGGCCCCAATTGTGGTGGCCGAGACAAAGTTAGGCTATGTATGGTGGTGCGCAGAATTGAGATTGTTAAACAAGAACATTTGGATTGATAACTACCCTTTACTGAGAGTACAGGAACTGATTTACTCTCTGGTAAAGGCAAACTCCTTCAAACAATAGATCTTCATTTGAAGTATCACCAAGTATGGTTCTATCCATCTTCACATCCCCTCACCTCCTTCATCGCCCTGGAACGAGTAAATCAATGTGGATGAATGCCGTTCTGCTTGGCATCGGCTGCAGTTTAGTGGACCAGGTCACATTTGTTATTGGTGATTGGGGTAAAGATATCTTGGTGCCTGGCAGGTACAAACAGGCGAACCACAAACATACCCATGACAATGTATTGGAAACCTCACAGGTACTTGTTATTAAAACGCTTGAAGAAAAATGCAGGTTGACCATCTTGGACACTGGATATCCACCAACAGTGTGCAACCATGCTCAGCTACACTGCATGCCGTAACAAAGGCACCAAGACTGATTGGCAAGGAACTGCATGCTTGATCGTTATGACACTACAAGGACTACGCTCACTTTGTAAGGAATTTGACAATTGAAACTGGAACTGATCAGGGACAAAGCTTTGATGTGTTAAAGCAAGCACTAGCTCAAACTCTTGCGTTGCAAACTTTTGAAGTGGAGACCACTTGCAATGTAACAAACAGTGCCAACACTAATGGAATGGGTGTGGTTTTGACTCAGATGGTTGAGGGCAGAGAAAACATGATAGCATTTGCTTGAAGGGCTGTACGTCATACGGAGCAAACCTGGACAGTCATATAAAAAGAGGCCCTTACCTGTTTATGAGGTGTCAAACATTTCAAGGCGTTCATGTGGAGTTGGCCATGCACGTTAGAAACAGGCCACAAACCACCAGTTAACGTCAAGGGAGCAGGTGGGTGATCAAGATTTCCCCACGTCTTGCCAGCATTGTGGCTAAATTGCATGAGTTCACTTACACAAAAGGCAGATTCTTCGAGCCTGCAACAAAAGAGCCAATCGTCTATATGGGTAACTGTAATAAAAAGAAGAATCAGGAACGGGTTTGGGAGTCACCTTTCTAAACAGGATAGATGATGGTGTCGAGGCAACCCAATCATGTACCGGCGTGTTCGAGGGTTGCTAGAGGAAAATTAACTCATGTGTCACCTCTAGTAATTATGGGGCCTGCAGAATCGCCTAGGAGGAATGTGGCTTTTGACTTCCTTAGGCCATTTAGAGTTTTGGCCAATGAAAAACAAAGTGTTACTATTATGGTAGAATATTTTTGATGGTGAATGTGATGAATACCCAGCCAGCAAGTATGTGATATACCTTCTCATTAGACTGTCTAGGGAGACGTGGGGTGTGTATAATTCATTTTTGACAGTGTGGTTCAGTGATGTAATATAAGTGGTCTTCTATAGCGCCCTTCTGCCACTACCGGTGGCCTTGCTGTCCATGGCTGTGTAAAAAAAGGGCAGGAGGGGAATTGGAGGGCCATTAGTGGGACAGTGGAAGAGGTAGATGTGAAACCTGTGGTGTAGATGGGTGCAGGTCAGTAGTACCCAGTTCTTGAGTGCCAATCTGCTTTCCATGGGTTAGCAGAGAAACTTGGGAGTATGTTATCCATAGGGAAGAACCCAAGATCTGACAGAACACAGCGTTTTGGTACTGCTTAGCCACTGATGTGGGAGAGCACGCTAGGGCTAAAGAGGAGAGCTTATTCGTGGTCCGGTTAGTGGTGTTATGCTAATGAGTAGGCCTCTGGCGGCCGTTGTGGGGGCGGGGTTGTGTGTACTGTAAGGTGCTAGGAGATCTTAGCGGTGAGTCAGTTATTCGGGGGAAGGGAAGACTAAGCCTTACAAGACAAAACAACTGTGCACTCCCATCCCAAGTTATTTGTCGACAGGTCCCATTTCTCTACCATTTCTCTAACCTGCAGTGTCACCGGTCAATTCCCTTTATCTCTCTCTCTCTCTCTCTCTCTCTCTCTCTCTGTCTCTGATAGATACATTGTATACCACGAAGAACAAAAACATGCCTATGCAAGTTGCGAGATGAGGGAAATGGGTAGCCTGGAAACTCCAGACATTACCACCAGCTGCCTGCTAAAGGTTATCGGAGGCAAGAACCTCTGGTTCAGAGGAAGGACTGCTTGAAATTGGAGTTCTGTAGCCACCCATTTCACCTTTCTTTGTATCTCGGTTGACTGGCTGAGGGACACCTTACTCTAATATGCTCAGTTGCCTGCTGGGACTTTTTTCCAACAAGGCCAGAACCTGTCGAGGATGGCAAGGTGTTTTTTAGGTATCCATCAGACATTGGTCAGGGCAGGGGTCAGAATCCCAGCTTTTTTCTCTCAAAGTTCTACCCTTCAGTCTCCGACAAGCCCCTATTAACAGAGGCTTGCATTTGCTATGTCACGCAATAAGCACCCTTGCATTCTCCTTATTCTCCCCATGGCTCTCCTGGAGCATTGCTCCATTGTGCAATACTATAAGTTCATCATCAAGCCACCATTGCTCACCGGTCTAAACATTTTCATCCAGAGATGATATGAAAGTGCGCTTAGCTCTCTGGAATGATTGGGACCCCTGAGAGAGATCACTCACAAGCTAGCATTCCTTCGAAAGAATCAGAACACATTTCTCTTATGAGCGCAGCAGCAGGTGCTGGTGATACAGATATAGAAGCTTATATGGCATAAAACTGGAGGCTAGTATACCACGTGTCAGCCTTCTGATGGTCGGTCACGCAGGGTAGCAAGAGAATGTGTGAACTCTTTTTTGTGGAGTTAATCATTGTTCGTAGAAACAAACCAACTGTTGGACCAGGCACACGTCAGCTTGAGACCCATGAGAGGCACAGAGACTGCACGTCTCTATATTTGGGAAGACCTAAAGACCAACAAGGTTCCAACACAAACTCTGCATTGATACTATTTAACTTCTCTACAGTGTTCGACACAGTCAACCACAACATCCTAATCAGAAGACTGGAAGAAACAGGGATCACTGATACGGCACTGACCTGGATTAAATCATTCCTATCTGAAAGAACAGAAACAGTATGGATAAAACCATTCAAATCAGCGCTGCGAGACACCACCTGTGGAGTACCACAAGGATCCTCCCTATCCCCACTCCTCTTTAACATCTACTTGACCCACTAATCAACCTCATCAATGCACAGCCTCGCCTGCAACAACTATGCAGATGGCACCCAAATAATGTACAAAACCGAAGATGTTCAAGAGGAGAACACAACGCTATTAGATTGTCTGAAAGAACTCTATGATTGGATGAAGACAAACAGCCGCAAACTCAACCCAGTCAAGGCAGAAATCATGATCATATCCAAAAACTAGGAAAGCAACCAATACATCCCACGGCCAACAAAACTAGGAACAGTGCCTACGCCATCAAAAACACTCAAAAACCTTGGAATCCTAATGGACATTGAGCTAACACTAGAACTGCAAGTAAACGCAATAATCAAGAAATGCTTCTTCCATATACACACAATCAAAAGGATCCTACCTTTCCCCTCCTTTATGCACAAAACACTAGCCATCATTTCCCTTATCATGTCCAGGATAGACTACACCAACAGCTAATACCTCAGAATGCCGGATTATCTACTGAAGAAACTGCAAAGTATACAGAATGCAGTGGTCAGACTCCTCCTTAAACTATCACGAAGAGACCACATCACTCCTGCGCTAAATATGCTACACTGGCTGCCAGTCAAAAAACAAATCACATTCATAACAATGTGCACAACACACAGAGAGAGCAATCCACAGTCAAGGAGCAGTATTCCTAAAAAAAAGAAATCTCTATTTACCAGCCAGCCAGAACACTCAGATACAGCAATGACATCTGCGTAGAATCAAAACAGTGCACAAGGAAACAACGTGGTTGATC
Organism: Ambystoma mexicanum; assembly: GCF_040938575.1. Taxonomy (NCBI): domain Eukaryota; kingdom Metazoa; phylum Chordata; class Amphibia; order Caudata; family Ambystomatidae; genus Ambystoma; species Ambystoma mexicanum. The sequence continues at coordinate 1,097,773,340 of NC_090929.1, forward strand.
ACCATTCTCTTGCCTAGTGGCAAACACTTAGAACTCCCATCGAGAGAAATTCGAAACATGAAGGACAGTTTAAAATTCAGAAAACTCCTAAAAACCTGGCTGTTCAACTCAGAACCGGACAAAAACGAATGAGCAACACCCACACCCCTCGGAATGAACATACACCTCACAAGATGGAGGACTAAAGCATACTACGACAAGTGCAGGGAGGTGGAGAGACTTCAGCGTGGGAGGGAGACCCGGGTCCTCATGACGGGCCTCAACAGAGTCTAAAGAGGCAGATTGGATCATACTAGGTTGAACCACAGACAGAGGGGATAAGAGTTGAAGGAGAAAGAGTGGTGACCAGGTAGATCAAGAGCACAGGGAAAAGATCCCACCATCCAATCCCACCCCTCGACTAACCCCTGAAAGGAGCAGAGGAAAGAGGTGGCAGGTGCACACCAGTACAGGCCAAAGGGCAAAATGGGTGCAGAAATAAATTACCCAGGACACTGGGTGGAGGGCGGAGGAGGAGGAGGCACTGCCTCTAAATAGCCCTGCAGACAACCCACAACCCTACAGAGAATAAAGGAAGGAGACCCTTTGTCCCCCTATAGTACCACAATACGCGACACTAGCAGGGATGCATATCGCAGGTGGCCATAGCGTAGGAGGTACAATGAAGCACCACCACTAACCAAACCCACTAAAAGTCTCATCCCTTTGCTCACACCTCTCAAATTCTAAACATAACACAACCATACCTATACTGCACAACAAACCGCACACACTTCAATACACTGCGGCAAAAAAACAAACAACACAGAGCCTCGCACAACAGCACATGACAGCTACCGATCGAAGAAAATCATGCCCACGCTCAGCGAACGGTGTAAACCAAACTAAAGCTGCCAACAGCTAAGCCTTTTTCCCGCTAAGTCCTGCTAACTTACTCTACGCTCTTCCTTTTCAGATTCACCAGAGTGCCAGGCGACCACTCCGTTGTTGATAGCACACTCTATAAATATCCTTTAACATAATTTAACATAAATAGGGAGGCTATGGGGATTGTGCCTCATGTGGACGCCTGCGCGAACGTCAGTGGGAATGCATGGAGTGTTGTGTACGTGCATGAGAAGGGTGCATATATGAGTGATAGATGTTAACTGGGTGAGTGCCAGGTGTTGAGTTGTGTTACTCAACCTTCCTCAATTAACTTACCTCTAAATTTACATTGATGCGACTTGTCCAGGCATCATTTCACCAATTCCGACATCTTACATCTGCTGTGAAATGCCTTCCCCACTCAAATTCCGAGCCCAGCAGTCACCTGGCCCTACATGGAGGTCGCCCTGACATTTGTTGATAAGCTGCTAATCTTGAACTTGGCAGCTTTATAACCTGCGTGGTCTCAGGAGGGGGTGCCTCCGATTCAGGAGGCAACAAGTGCACAACTCGGCAGCCTGGCGCCTCCGAGGACAGAGTGGCGCCGCCCTGACGTTGTGCCCTACCGTGCTCTGCCCACCTACGTGAATCTCATGCCCCACATGGCGTCAGCAAGCCGCAGCCTGTGGGTTACTTTTCTGGGGGGGGGGGCGACGGTGGAGTATATGGAATGCGTCCACCTTTACAGGGCACGTGTGTTCAGGCACGAGCCCTCGCCAGCCATGGCTTCCCGCGATAAAGCCCTTATGTAAACATCCCCTTCCAACGGTCGCAGGCCTCTGTCTGCCAGAGCTCCAGTACCATCGACTCGTCTCCCCGAGCACTGTGTCTCGCTGGCCGAGGCGTTGCTGGGGGGCGTGGGTGGAGAGGCTGGGGGGGGGGGCTATAGCCCCAGGTGTTTTGATTGTAGCCCCAGATAGAAGCTCAAGGGTTACAACCAAAAAGACTAGCTATCCCCCTGTCCCGCCAGTCACAAAATGACAGTAGATCTTTTCCAGACCTAGCAACACCCCTGCCCCGTGGACCCCTGTAAAGCACTCTTGCCTGCTGGGGCCACCCTCACTCTTCACAAAGGAGCACATTTCCCGAGCCACCGTCTTCTAAAGCTAGAAAATCCAGAGATCTTCCTGATCACTGCAAAGGTACATCTGCAAACAAGTACCCTTTCTGAAGCTGCCCGGGACCCCACCAGCTGAGAGGAACCGGGGAGCATGACGGAAGACTTAAAATCATCATATGGGATTGGTTGGCAAAATACAACTTTGAATGGGGCAGCTTAAATTCATGTTTTTTCCTTCCTTGTTGTGTTTATTTGATTATTCCTTGCACATTACTGTTTAAAATGCACCTGTAGAAACAGTGCCAGGTCAGAGTGCCCGGTTTTCTATAGAATGCTTGTTGCATGGACTTCTAGGCCTCCGCTGCACCTGCTGGCCTCCACGCACCTGCTGGCCTCCGCTGCACCTGCTGGCCTCTATTATCTTGGCCCAGTAGGCCTGGTACAGCGGTAGCCCTGGGACCCCACAAAGGCCTCAGGAGACACTGTTGCTCGTCCGGGCTCTGCTCGTGCACTGCCGTGCCATAGCGGGAACACTGCGACGGAGTTGCGTCACTCCGTTGCGTGCTTCTTAAAGCAGCCACACCACAACCTCCACAGCACCTGGTAAGGCTACCCTGTGATAAAGCCTTAATCAATGCATTCTTTGCCCAGCCCAGCCCTGCCATTTACCTTGCCCTTTTTGGGCATAAATCACTTAACGCAAAAGACCCTGCGCGCATTTCTAGGCCTAGCAAGGTATACAGTATGTCATGCCATCAATAAGGTGGGCTTTTGTGGTTAAAGCAGCACTGCTCAATTTAGTTTGGTTCTCGAATGTGGATATCTGTGGGTATTGAGGCATACATGGCATACTGCGGTCAGTGCTGCACTACAAATAGCGAGAGATGAACTGCATCACTATTATCACCATAGATGAGGTGGTCAGTGCATCGCAAGCGCAAAGGCATTTTACTTACATGTGAAATGTAAAATGCAATTCACATTCTTAATTGGAATTGAATGGGGAGTGTTTTACAATATGAAGTGTTCCCTATGAGGTTGACTCTGTTAATTAGGCAATAAGACCAGAGGCGGTGGGTTGGCTCAGCTGGTAACGTCCTGGGGCCCCCTTTACAGGCTGTTTACAGACCAGAGCAAAGCAAGGCGTCCCATTCATTCAAACAAACACGTACCTAAGATGGCCACCATGGAAATAGAAGGCAGGAGGCTCCATGCAGAGCCCCTCTTCCATTTCCATGGTGGCCCAGGATCCGGAGGGTGGTGGTGGTGAGGCCGCTGCCCAAGGAAGAAGGTAAGTAGGGCATGGTGCAGGGAGGGAAGGTAGCGATGACCGCGAGGAAGGGAATCGTGGGGGGAATAAGGTGGGGCGGGTGAGAGCAGTGTTCAGGTTGCTTGGAACGCAGACATATACCATGAGGTTCAACCCACATTCTGAGTAACCTGCTTAGCTGGCTCCACCTCCCCGGGTGCTAATGGTTAGTATGTTCCTGTTTATTTTGTGTAAGACAAAGCCTGTGAAGGGAAAAATGTATGTAAACAAACAGACCCCTATTCGAAATATAATACAAAATACTCACTTTAGGTCCCCGAGATGTAGGACAATGGTACAGGCCACAGCATAGGGAAATTGATAAGACACTGGATTTTGGGTGGGGAACCCCTGACCCCTGCGTCCAAGGCTCCTGGTTTCTCTGGCAACACTGAGATGTGGATTGTTCCAAGGGACTGGATGAAGGAGAATGGCTGCCCTTTTCAGGGAGGAGAACTCATGGGATTAAACTCCATCCAGGGGGGACTGCCCTGGACAGTCCCCCCATTGTCATTGAGGCCTATCACCTGGACTGGTGCTCATCTTTAAGAGATACAGCGCTGAGCCTGTCTGGAGGAAGGTTTGACTCAATGTTCAGAAAAGGAAAAACTGGAGTGTCCTGGTCGCATGCAGCCATACACCAAACTGCTGCGACATTACACGGTGGTGCTCCTTAGCCTGGGGAACACCTTGTGCTAGGGTACAACGAGGATTGCCTCCCGTACCCCGCAGCGCCCTGTCAGAGTTAAAGGAAACTATGACTGATTCCGCCAAGTCTTCGCAGGCCGGGAAGGAGAGAAGGCATTGTCTGCCTGCTGCTCCCCTCACATTTAGTAAGGAGAGGGTGTGTGGCGAGCATGCCACTCCATGCCCTGGGCCGGTTTGCAGCAGTCCGCGCTCCAGCACTCAGGGGATAGAAACGGTCACGTGTGGCACTTTGGCTGCTTCCCACTGGTGTGGGGAGTGAAGCTGAAGAAGCAGGCCCAAACTTGAGTGGTCCTTCAGAAGCAACTAAAGGCTGGGAGTTGTCTGCGACACTAGAGGATAGAACCCCAGCAGTGTTTCCGGGTTTATGGACGGCTGAGTGCCCTTGGAGAAGAAGAGAGACTACCCACTTCCACCACTGTGTTTGCGCCAATGTGTGACGAAATACAAACCCTGCATCTTTGACTACCACTAGAGTTGAAAGCCTGGGAAAAGCAAGAACAAGCAATAAAGTCAGGGACTTTTTGGTGATGGCCAAGGACTGTCACCAGAGTGGTTCCCACATTATCAAAAAAAAACAAAAATCGGGGATTCTCCTGCACTGGTTATCCTTAACCAGCCTAGAAGAGCATAAATAAATAAAGATAAAAAAAGGAAGTTGCTGTTGCGCCGCCAAGAGGGCATTGAGTGCTCCACCTCCTTCAAGCACCAATGCATAAGTGGAATGGAAACGCAAAGTCATGCAAGCCAACACCACAGCCTTATTCGAGCTGCCTTGTTCTTCCTGCGCCGAGGGCCTCACCCCTGAAATCTCTCTCTATTTGCCACCCTTAGTGTGGGAATGAGTGAGGCAAGATGCCCCAGCCTGGCACACAGTGACGCAAGTAAATCTCACAAAGGAAACAGAATGAAGTGGAGGCTCCGGCCACCTTGGGCTTATTGTTCATGTTGTACAAGAGTGGAAGGGAAGTCACATAGCCTGAAATAGACACTAGAAATTGACAAGTGAAGTCGGCAGGGCCAGTGAGAGACACCAGACAAATATTCTTTGGAAGGCATTAGGCCGCATTTATTGTTACATCTCTTACATCATCAAAATGCAACGAACCATGACATCATCAACTATGGCATCATCGACTATGTCATCATTACGTACTTGAGCGTGGGGCGTGGCAGTGGCAATTAGCCTCCCACGCTCCGGGATGGGCCTGAGGAAAATAAGTGACCCCCTAAACCGATCAGACTCTCTCCCCCTTGCACGGACTGGCAAGGACCATTCTATGAGCCCATGGCATTACACCTCTTGTGGTTCCTCGCCCAACCTAGGACCATAATCTGAATTAAGCCCTAAATCTCCCTTCCCGTGCTCCCAGTGACCTAAATGGGTGAGCCCCTAGCTCAATTCAATGCATTTTGCTCCAACCTACCGCAACGCACCCTGTCAACCCCTGACCTAAAAGGTGGGTCGGTGGGCAGCTTAAACAAAAAGGGTGCTGCCTTTGCAGCTCATCTGTCCCGGGCAAGGCAAGAGAGAGAGAGGGGGAGCACCTCAGGCCCCCTCTCTTTACACCTGCCCGGGACCCCTTGGCTCCGCTACTTCCGGCGCATGGCAGTGACATCACTGTATCGCCCGACGCTGGGAAGTTCCCCTTCCCCAGACAGCTGCCCCTTCCTTCTTGGCCCGCCTCCCCACCTCTCAAGGCGCTGCCCCGGCTAAACTCCAGGGCTGCTATCGAAAAGAGGACCCTCACCCCCCCCTTTCCTGCCTCTAAGTATCAGAGAGATGCTAAATATACAAGAGAGGGGCAACACTGAAAGTAGGAGGCCTGGTGAGTGTTCTCCACCAGTCTAGTGGAAGAACAAGGAAATGGCCGTCCAATGAAGCATTCAAAATGCACCCTGGGCACCTTAGAGGGGAAAACAAGATAGAGGATGAAATGATGCCAGGCTGAGTCATTGCTCCCGGGTGCAACTCTTGGGTGCAGGTGTCCCCAAACTGAAGAAGAGGGGCCTGCAGCAAAGCAGCAGCCCGGCAAAGCATGAAACAAAGAGTTTAATCCACAAAAGCACTTGAAGAAAGCCAATTGGACCCCAATGCCAGCTGCGTTTTATGGGGGCACAAGAGAAATGCAAGTGGAGAAGGAAAGGAACAGCCCAGTTTTGCGGGACAGTCAACCACATCGCCGCCCCACAGTTTAAGGGGCCGGTGGGGAAAAAAAGAGTGAAAGGTCATTGAAAAAGAAGATGAGTAAAATTAAAGGAAATTAAGAGCAACCCCAATGCCACCCGTAGGTGTCTCAATGGAGAAGTGCACATGAAGCAAGAGGAGAAAGAAGAAACGGGGCGCCCAAAGCCACCCGCACCCAGCAGGTGTGCCCCAAAATAAAGCAGGCTAAAATAAGGTCTTCATCTCCTCCACAAGAACACCTGCCTCACTGCACTCCCACATGATGAGGGCCTGGGAGAATTCCCTCTCACCAGAGGCACCTGTGCCAGAAACAGAGAGTTTACAGAGGAACAGCCTCCTAAATCTAAGGAGTCACACAAGAGGCACAAGCAAGCAGGCAGACTTTTAGTTTCCATGTTTGTTCCCCGAAGGCTTTGCTTGGTTTCATTCTGAACAGGTTGCAGCTACCGTTAGGCATCCCAAAGCAAGTCGGGTGGAATAATACTCAGCAATATATGTTTATCATACTATAATGTAAGGGGGCGCGACTAACTAAGGTTTAATGTGAGCGAAACTTCTCATTGTGGGAGACATTTTCTAATCTGCATTTAAATATTCTGGCTGTGACATAAATGTGGTGCGTGCACCTACAAAATACCCAGAATCCCCTTTATGGGGTTACACGCTTACAGGTGTTGATATTAGTATTTTCACCAGATTCTCTGCCTTCCTTTCGGTTTAATCATCCTTTTGTTTTCAGGTGGTGCCAGTGTAACAAGCCATTATATTTGCAGGAGTTAGTTTGAGGTTTTCCATCAGTTATTGGTGTATGACTTTCTTTGTGGGTGCTGCATTTTGCCCAGGGTCACACTATTGTAGTACACAGTTACAGGAACAACAGAGGACTCCACTACTATGGTGCTGTAGCCGTCTCCTGTGCATTACAGGGGTCGCTGTCAACATGTTCTATTTACTAATACATAAGAGTGTGCATGTTCTTAATTTTCAGGTTCCCCTTGCCAGTTCACTTTTCCACTATAGTGCATAGAACCGTGTAGTTTACCGTGACTATGCCACCACCATTATACACCACTCACCTTTATTAGCAAGGACTACAGAGACATAACTAGAGGATAACTATTAACAGTCAGGGGCAAAATGTGTATCACTATAGATAGATGGACATGGGAAATGTCCCTCTATTATAGTGAGAGGGAAGGAGTTACTACGCTTGGGACCTGATTCATGTAATTTTTTGCACGCCGCAAAGTGACTTTGCACGGCCAACAAACACCCTGATTCATGGAGAAGTGCAAAGACACTTTGGCCCTGATTCACAGAACGTTTTCCAATAGGGGTTTACCATTATAAGACGCTTCTGTGTTTTAGGCCCCTTGCACTGTTCCATGAATCAGGATGTTTGTTGCCAGTGCAACGTCACTTTTCACCAGTGAAAAGTGACTTTGCACTGTGCAAAATATTCCACGAATCAGGTCCTTGATGCTTGTCTTTTGCACATTTTCTGCCTCTTGCGACTTGTGCACATTCTTTGATGAATTTTATGAAACGTGTTGTGTCTATGGTGTGTCATAGTTATTTTATGTTAATAAAGGAATTGTAAATATGCATTTGCCTGTCCAGACCCAGGATTACTTGTGTAGTCCTAATTGAGAATGTAATGTGACACTGCCTTTAATTGGCACTCGTGAGGCACCGTGTTCGGTATCTGATAAACATATCCAGAAACACCACGCAAAGGATGAAAAAAGGGCATCTATGATGCACACATTGAGATGCATTTTCTAAATTTGGCAGAACGTTTTTTCCCACGAGTGAGGTCCATGAGTTAGCACATCCACTCACGTGTGCCAGCAACGTTTTCGGACTGGGGTGTTTAGTCTTTTTAGCTACACACGTGTAGGAGGCTTATCATTTAAGACTGCCTGTATTGTAACTACCTCTGTAACCAGACAAGCATGTTTATGTAACCTACGCCATGATACCTCTGGGTTTGGCCGTGTAACAAATGGTATAAATAAATAAATAAATAAATAAATAAATAAATACAATTGCATGCAGTGGTCAGAGTAGAAGGTGTTTCCACCACTGTCATTTTGACATAATGCGACAATAGATACCCTTATTCTTTGCATTCTAAACCTAGTTTAGTATTAAAGTGTTTCTATTTTATTTATTTATTTATATGGTGCCGAAAACCCACAGGCATCAGTGCGCCGGAAAAAAAAGACAAGGGTGCACCCACCAGAACGGGGCAAGCAGGCAAAGGAAAAAGGACTAAGGACTCTTCAGTGGAAAAGTAATGTTTTTAGACGTCAAAGAAAAATTCTGTTCCTCTTCAGTAATCTGAGATCCAGAGGAAGGGAGTTCCAAATTTTGGCAGCAATGATAGGAAAAGATTTTCCCTAGCTGCTGAAAATTTGGGGTTTTAACCTGTGCTGGTGTGGATGAGCGCAACTTTCTGGAAGGCTCGTAAAGGGAACACTATGTACATTTGGATCGAGCCATCTTGTGATTTGTGGACAAGTGTTGCCGCCTTGAATAGCAGACGAGCAGCAATCGCCACCTTGAATAGCAGACGAGCAGCGATCCGGAGCCAATCTAGCGGGGTAATTCATAGAATTTCGCGCACAAGTGGCGCACGCGGCTTGCACACAGTGTGCGTGCGAATGTCTGCGCCAGCCGCGTGCGCTAAAATCGATTTCCGCGCACAGCATATTCATGGATTTTAGCCTCCAAAACCAGCCGTGGCGCAGCGACCCTGCAGCAGCACCAGTTACGCCCCCAAGAACGCCCTCGCGCAGGGAAAAGCCATCAAAATCCCCAATCCAGCGCAAAGGGCTGCACTAACCGTGAACCAGTTTATAGGGCTGCCAAACCGCAAATGCCAAGCGGGGAACGTGTATTACTGGGGTTCGCGCGAAGTTTCACACACGAAAGGGTCTGTGCGAGTGGGGTATGTGTATAACTGGGGTTCGCGTGAAGTTTCACATGCGATTGGAGCAGGGTACATGTATTACGGGGGTGCGCAGGAAGTTTCACACGCGAAAGGGCCTGTGCGAGTGGGGTACGTGTATTCCTGGGGTTCGCGGGAAGTCTCACACGCGATTTCAGCAGGGTACGTGTATTTCGGGGGTGCGCAGGAAGTTTCACACGCGAAAGGGCCTGTGTGAGTGGAGTACGTATATAACTGGGGTTCGCGGGAAGTTTCACACGCAATTGGAGCAGGGTACGTGTATTAAGGGGGTTCGCGGGAAGTCTCACACGCGATTGGAGCAGGGTACGTGTATTACGGGGGTTCGCGGGAAGTTTCACACGCGAAAGGGCCTGTGCGAGTGGGCTATGTGTATAACTGGGGTTTGCGGGAAGGTTCACACGCGATAGGCTCTGTGCAAGCGGGGTACGTGGGGAGTCCTACACGTGAATTGGCAGTGTGGGTCCTCCCAGGTGTTCCCTCTATACCCTCCACGGCCCCTGCAGGCAGCCCACACCACAGGGGACTACCCTGCACCCCTGGTCATGTCCCGCAGGCAGCCCATCCACCATGGGCATGCCCCCCAGCCAAGCCACATGTCACCTTGCACTACTGATCACCAACGCATGACCCCCTGCACCCCCACCCCCCAGCAGTGCAGGGCACCTGCCAGCAGGCCCCCACTCATGTCCCACTCATGTCCCCTTGTACCCCTAACCCCCAGCACTGAGGGGTACCTGCCAGCAGGCCCCCACTCATGTCCCACTCATGTCCCCCTGCACCCCCACCCCCAGCACTGAGGGGCACCTGCCAGCAGGCCCCCACTCATGTCTCCTTGCACCCCCACCTCCCAGCACTGAGGGGCACCTGCCAGCAGGCCCCCACTCATATCCCCTTGCACCCCCACCCCCCAGCACTGAGGGGCACCTGCCAGCAGGCCCCCACTCATGTCCCCTTGCACCCCCACCCCCCAGCACTGAGGGGCACCTGCCAGCAGGCCCCCACTCATGTCCCCCTGCACCCCCACCCCCCAGCACTGTGGGGCACCTGACAGCAGGCCCCCACTCATGTCCCACTCATGTCCCCCTGCACCCCCACCCCCCAGCAGTGAAATGCCGATCTCATGACACAAACCAAAAGTCAACTATGTACATCAACACATGTCCGTCACACACATACACTGGTTGGCATTGCTTGTGTAAACCCACATTTCACATGCATCAACCCAATGAGCGAATCCCACACATGAAACTAAAAAATGAAAATGTATTATGTACATAAAATCAAAAATTAAATGAAAGCATACCAAAATATGAAACATGAAATGAAAAGCATGTGAAAAAGATGATTGAATGAAAATGATAACCAACCCAAAAAAATTAGAAAGAAATACAGTCCAAAGTCACCCTCCAACAACGTAAATCCAAAGGAAATGTAAAAAAAAATCTCCATTGCTTCATGTTCATAATTTAAAAAAAAAGAGAAATCAATCCATAGTCCAACTATTTACAATCCATTGTCCGGAAAAAATAAATCCATTGATCCATGTCCATAATGCAAAAAAATAAATAAATGAATACATGATGAAACTATATTGTGTATAGGCGCGTTACAAATGCCATATCATATCATATCATATCATATCATATCATATCATATACAATCCATTGTCCAAGTATGTAAAATGTCCATGATCCCAACCAAACAAATGAAACCTACCTAACAAACTACCTAAAAATATAACTATATACAAATTTGTGTGGCATTGTCCATTGACCACAAATAAAAGGAAAACGAAAAGGAAACCTAACTCTAAAAACTATTTACAAGGGCAGCGGGCTAGTCCGACGGCTCACTGTTGGATGTCCCGGGCCAGGGCATCATCGAACTCCTGCTCAATGTCCTGGAGGCGGTCTTCTTCCATGGCCCCGAGGGTTCGCAGGGACGACGACATGTTCTCCTCCAACTCCCTGCAAATTGCCTCGAGGCACTCGGCCCGCCTCAGGGCCCTCCGCATGGAGTTCTCCGCCCTGACCATCATGAGCCGTGCCTCTTCTGCCTGCTGCCTCTCTGCATCTATAGCATGGCCTAACCGCTGCCACACGGAAGACACTTCCAGTCCTGGGTCCTCCTGCCCTCTGGCCAATGCCTGCCTCTCTGATGTCGAAGGCCCCGAGCCATGATGGCTCCCACCTTGTTGCTGCTGCTGCTGTGCCTCTGCCTGTGCCCTGGCTCTTGCTGCCTGCACATCCTCCTCCAGCTGGGGTGCAGTTCTTGAGGTGGCCACCCCTGCTGGACGTCCGACTCCCGACTGTGGCAGGGATGAGTCCTCCACCAGCCTGGCCGCAGGGTCAGAGGCAGCTCCACAGGGTACCCAGGTGATACATGGGTGGGAAGATGGCATGGAGGACGACTGGCGCGTAGGGGGTTCAGGTGAGGAGGGGGTCGCAAGAAGGTCCAGCAAACAGAGGAATCCAGCACTGGTGACCTGTCCCAGCAGGTCAACGTGGTCAAAGAGGCACCCGAGATGACGTGCAGTCTGTTCACGAAAAAACTGCACGTCACCTCGCATGCCCCGTTGACGCAATGCTATCCCGCCAGGACAGGCTCAACACGGTCCCGGATAGCCACGTCCGCAGGGAGAGGAAGGCCAGTTGTTGTGCACTCATCCCCTCCCTGAAAACGGGTCTGGACGTAGGCATCCCTGCTGGTGCCAGATGATGCAGTGACAGGATCAGGGACAGGATTGCACACAGGCACCTCCGCGTCAGCCTGTGCTGCCTCCTGTACCAGGTCCTGCACTGCACCACTAGCACCAGTGGAATCCCCATCTCCAGTCCCCGTGTGTGTCCCTTCCACGGCCTCCTCCTCCACCAAACCCCCCACCAACCTGGATGACTCCATGCCATCTTCCTCCGTCGGACCCTGTGGGGTCTCAGCTGCCCCTTCTGCTGCTGTGGAGTCCACCTCCAACCTCCGCCTCTTGGTCCTACCCTCGGCAGCTGCGGCCTGGGATGCGGCACCAGACTCCTCACTCCCCGAAGAGATGGCAATCTGGAAGGGGAGCCGGGCCTTGCGTCTCCGGCTGGCGGGACGATCCCTGCCACTGTGCTCCACAGCATCTTCTCCGCCCTCTTCTTCAGTTGACGCTGCAGACAGGGAGAGATAAAACACAGGCATCAGGGCACTGTACAATGGACTGATACACACATGAAAGTTGCACATGAGTGGCAATGTTTAACTTCAGACACGGCATCACACTCCATGAGACACATGTCATTTTAACTCACACACATGAACATTTCAACAGCAATATTGCACCAGGCAGCACCATCCATACACATACAACAGCATGAACAGCCAAAGGTGAGCCTGACATCACATGAAACACAGGCAGTGCACTAGACATGCACACACGCCACCACACTTACATGCATGTCTACATCTCCTCCAACTGTTGCAGTGATGAGATCGCCATACATGTCACATCTGCCATTCATCCTTCTACATATCAGTGTCACATGCATCCATGTTGCATCACAGTTGCACACTTGTCAGATACACATACATGCGCATGTTCAGAGTGCAGAAATATGCATTATGAACCACCATCCATGCCACACCCATGCCAATGTACATACACAGAAATTCAAACATGTGTGCTCCCACGCCTGCATTTTCCCAGTATGCTTACCAACACATACACCATCAATGTGTCTCACAACTGAGAGGACTCACATGTGGCAGCCTCACTCCCATGTTCATACACATCCCTACATGGCCCTACATATACACATGTGCAACCTGCACACTACTGGCACACCACGACACGCACAGCGTACTATCAACATACATGTACACTTACCATTTGACTCCAGGCGGGTCTGCCTCTCAAGGATCTGGACGTAGAGCGCTGGGCATATGCGTTCCAGGACCCTCATTTGATGGTTCAACAGCTGGCCCCGGCACCCCTTGGCATCCGCTCCCTTAGCGAGGTGCTGGGCCTTGTTGAGGGTCCTGGACCTGAAGCCCTCCCAGCGCTTTTTGACATGATGTAAGTCGCGGACTGCCACCCCCTCCGCGTTGATGGCAGTCACGATGTCCATCCAGATCATTGTCGGCACGAACGTCCGAAGAGGGCATCATATTGCCCCAGGACTTGCTCCACCAGCACACCAACTTCGATGGCAGCGAAGCTGGTGGCCCTCTGCCTCTCTGGCTGGGGGTTGCCAGTGCTGCCAGATGGTTTTGTGCCGGACATGGCAACCCCAGAGGCAGGAGTGGGTGGGCAACTCGGTCTTGGGGCTGGGCTGTGGAGCGATGGAATCCCAGTCAGGAGTCTTCGGTTCCAGCAGGGGTGGTCACAGCAACAACACCCCTGGCTGATGTGCAGGCAGCAAATGGCAGGGCACGTGGACAGCAGGCAGTCAGGCAGAAGCAGATGGCAGGTGGGGGCGTGCTCTGGGCTCTGGGGGCAGTAATTCGGCCTTCTGGGCAGGAGCGTTGTCTTCCGTGTGTTTTCGCGTGGCCAGCTTGATACGGAGTGATTTGGCACGTGAAAAAATTGCACGTCAGCGTGTAATTCGAGGAAAGGGCCTTAGCGCGTAAGCACGTCAGCATACGCACGCAATTTAATTGGACCAAAGGCCCTTAGCGCTAAGCGTGAAAGTTACATTACGCGCGTGGGCGTTTCCCTCATAGCACGTGATGACAGAGCACATGTGGAAAAACTGCATGTCCGAGTGTCATTGCGTGTAATTGGAGGAAAGCGCCCGCGTACACGCGTATCTGACGTGTACGTGTAGGCCGGTTTAAAAGCTACGTGTAGGACGCCATTTCCTTGTACGTGCTTTTCGTTGAGAGCGAGTGGGTGAAATCTGTACTTCTTGTCGGTTCACACGCAATTACTTCACAGCGTTTCTAGTTCGTACGCCCTGTTACCTCTGACAGCTATTTTCTGAATTTTTGTTGGGCCTGTTTCCTCAAACAGAGTTCACTTCTCCTTTTGTCCTGTCTTCTCAGACAGCGTACAATTCTTCTTTTGGTGGGGGTGTTGCCAATGCGCACACACGTATTTTTCACGTTCTTTTTCCAGGCAGACGGTGAGTTCTGCACGTACTTAGCAACTGTGCTTGCCCCATGTGTTGCGTTCCCCTTCAGAGGTCATTGTAGGCTGTGTGTATTACACGTACGCTTAGATTTGTGTTTCTGGGTGCCACAGCGTAGTGTGGGTTCATTTTTTCATGCACGTGGTCTACGAGGGGTTGCGTGCATGTTAATTTTTGATTTTGGGCTGCCTGTGCGTTGCGTGACCCATCATCTTCCCCCAGTGGTCACAGACAGCCTTCGTAGAGCACTAGGGTATGGATTCCATCTGGTATCCTACCCCTTTGACCCCCATTTGCCCAGGACAATAGTTTACTGCAACTCCCATACGCACAACAACATCAGTGCCATGGTTGGGAGGCGACCAAACGGTAAGGGAGGCAAAGGTGGCCGACCTTCAAAAGGTGGGCGTGGTGGGCACGGTAGGGAATTTGCAGGGTGCCCCTGTACCCCCATGTGTGGAGGAACAATCAGGGACACCCATGCCCCCCCATGGTTGAGAGAAATGTGGCTGACACCATCCCAGCTCAGCCCCTGTTGGACCAGCCCATTGTGGCACCTGACCTGGCACAGGATGACTCCCTGGCTGACTTCCAGGTCAGCAAGTCTAGGCCACGTGTGGCGGTGCAAGTTGTTGCACCAAGCCACGTGGATCTGGGGCAGCTATGTCATCTGCTGCCCCAAGTATGCAGGGTGGGGAGGCTGCAGGGGCAGCTGCTGCTCCATCCGCCCCAGCTCTGACTCTCCCAGCCAGGACAGTGTCAGTCCAGGTCCATCAAACTGACGTTCCCCCTGCCAACATTACCCTGCAACCAATGCCTGCATCAAGACCTATGGTCATTGTGCATTCCCACACTCCTAGTACCCAGTCCACCGGTGATTCTGCCCCTACTGACCAGAGCGGTGTAAGCCACTCTGGCTCTGCTCCACCTTTAAAGAAGAGGAAGAAGGGTGCTCTGGCACGACAGGCTGAGACCCCAGACACAGCTACACACTTCGGTACCTCAAGGAAGCCTTGCTTTAATGATCCGGAACTTGATGCACTTGTGGCCTATGTGTCAGCACATAGCCGCGAAATGGTGGTGACTGCAGGGTGCAAGACCACACCTGGTCAACGTAGGGCACACTGGCAGACCATCGCGGACCACATAATTGCCCTTGGATTTGTGAGGCGCACAGCTGATGATTGCTACAAGCGGTGGAATGACCAGAAACGCAGAGCAAAGAACAAGCTGGCCTCAAATCATGCCGCTACTCTGGTGACTGGCGGTGGGTCTCCACAAGAGGACAACAAACTCATTGAACATGAGTCTGTTGCTGGGGCCTTCGTCACAGAGGAACAGATCCAAGGTGTGTGAGAACTACCTGATTATGATGCATTGTCCGGTGAGTGCCCATGCATGTGTGTGTAATGCATGTGTATGTTGTTTGGGTGACGGGTTCTGATTGAGTGCCAGGTGAGGGTGTGTGTGCCTCAGTGGTATGGGTCACCCATGTGCTTCATCCAAAACATTCAGCAGCCTTGGATTTGGGTGTGACAGTATCCCTTCTGCCCACAGTAGTAATTTAGCGCAACATTACGGCAGTTGCCCTTGAAGTGGCATCTTGCAACAACATTGTTTGTATTTTTCAGTGTTCGTTCAGGCTGATTGTTTCAATTCTCCCACTTTTGCTACGCATTCTTCAGCCCTATTGTCACATTTGTGACATGCTTCTGTCATTGATGAACCCCACATTGGCCCACATGTGTTACCTTGTTAGGTGAATGATTTGACCATTCAGGCTGATTGAGTATTGGTCTGATCACGTACATTTTTGGGGCCTGTTTGAATGTGGAACATGATAGTTGTTTCCTGTCATGTTGAAGTGCACAACCATTGATGTGTACATCGGCCTGCAATCACTGTATTTGTGTACACTGGATGTGTTGCAGTGTGTGGCACATGCCTATTTTGTCGCACTATGTAGCATTTTTCATCTCATCATGTCCATCTCACATGGATGGCTGACAGTATTTATTCACTGACATATGGATGTACTTGTGGAATGTACTATGGCTATGGTACATGCCATCTGTGTGATGGCATGTGTCATGTATGTGTATTGGACATGCCACTCACAGGCCAATGTGTGATGGCAGTGCTACCCAGCATGCAGCAAATGTGTTGCTCTTCCATCTCGGTGTCATCAGTGTCTGCCTTTTGCCTCCCCTTCCAACTCAGTGACAGTGCATGCATGGGAGGGTTATAGTCATGTGGGACATGTGTAAATCATGTACTGGTTCTGTAGCTTGTCAGGCCTATTTGTGTGCTATGTTGCTAATGCCTGTTTCCATTTTTTGTCTTTCATGTTTTTGCAGGGGATGACGCACTTGATGCTGTTGAGGTTGAGGAGATGGTGCAGACCCAGGAAGGATCGACCGGGCACCAGTGGGGGACGTGGTGTGGTGGTGGGTGAGAACCCAATCTTGCTGCAGACCATTCTGTCCAGGGGTGTCTCTTGGTGCACCTCCCCAGACCTCTATTCAGGTTCTGATTTGGATGATGAGACCTATGTGCCGTCGCAGGTAAGTGTTTCTGGCAGGGATTCTGTTCTGTCCAACCCACCTGCACCAGAGGTAGAACCCTCTATGGGGATGTCAGTGTTGGTAAGTCCACCTTTGGTGGTTACGGATGCAGGGTCACACTCCACAACATCTGATCCTGTTCCTGGGCCAGCAGATCAGAGGGGGAATGCAGTCCTGCAGCCTCAGGCAGTGCCGGCACAGCAAGGCGCAGATCGCCTTGCCCCAAACAGGTGTGGTGCCCGCCGACGCGGTGGCCGTACGCCACCAGGCAATACCGCATGGCAATAATACATGTACGGTATGGCAACCCAACAGACAGCATCAGTTGAGATGATGGCTCATGCAATGGAGAGGGTGGCCACTTCCATTGTCTCCCCTGAAAGGCAGATGGAGCAACTACACCAGGCAACAGACTCCATTTGCCAATCACACAGGGAGGACATGTTGGCGTCCAACAGGCACAGATGGGCGGCACTGGAGACTCTATGCCAATCGATGTCAATAGAGTCCCAAAGCCACAGGGAAGCCCTGAGGGTAGACCTCCATCACCTCAGGGAGACTCTTGTTGACCTTGAGACTTCCAATAACTTGAGGACAGAACAGCAGCTGGAGCGGCTCACACGTTCGCTCTCATCTGAGATGCAGGCAACTCGGGAGGAGATCCGGGCATCACGTCAGGTGGTGCATGGGGATCTCCGCACTATAATCCTCCAGAACGAGACCTTCCATACCTGCATGCTTGCTGCCATGGAGGACCATGCCAGGGCTTTGCGTGGGCTGTCTCCCATAGCACCACCACCTCCTGTGGCAGCAGCAGAGGGTGATGAGAGCGACAGCAGCAGTTCTCCCACATTGGCATAGCCATGCAGGCCATGAGCCCATGGAGGTGTTTTTTTTTTTCTCAACATCCACACAGGTTGCTGTTGGTGCGCACCCTGTCCTCGGACCGCCACATGGCCATTTTTGATTTTTGATTTTTGATTTATTTTTACAGTGTGTTGCCTTGTGTGGCTCCGGTGGGCATCCACTGTATTCCGGCTGGGCACATGCAGGCTTGTCCTGAGCTTGTGTTAAATGCTTGGGTTCGTGAGACACACACCCCTCCTGCTTCCCGTTTCCATGGGCTTGCAAAGGGTGTGTCCAAGTGACAGTGACTTACACAGTGACGTTGGACTCCCATGAGCTGTGTGGGCAGTCTGTAGTCAATACTGTGTATACATTCCTAGTGGATATTGTTGTTGTATTGTACACTGCATGGTGTATTGATATGTGCTTGTGCATCCATGTCTTCCTCCTAATTTGCAGGTTCATTCCTCATGTCTTCACAAGGCCGTCTACTTTGGAGATGGAGTTCATGTTGTAAGTAGTGCACTTACACATTTGCGTGGCAGCAGCACTGTACAGTTGGAAGTGGTCGATGTGCTGGCATAATCAGGTTGTAAGACTACCACTACTTTAACTTAGTACTGTCATGTTTATGCCATGTTTGAGGTTGTGTAGCTGCATTGTATTGTTGGTAAATATTTGGTCATGTGTGTTGTTAGTTCTACATTACTGGGAGCATATTGTGTGTGGCCAGTTTCCATTAGGGACACTGTACTTTGTGACACTTGTGTCATGTTTTGGGGATTGCTTTGTTTGCTCTCACATAGCATGACATGCCATGGTGTGTTGGGTGGCGGTGCTGGGGAGGGGTTGGGTGACATGACGCTGTTGTCATGTTGTATTTTGCAAGGGGCTAATGAATTTAGCAGCATAGAAGTGTCTTTTGATGACACAGCATTGGTGGTGTTTGTGTAGGTAGGGATGCAAACAATGTAACACTTCCAGGTGACCAATCTCAGGCTGGTATGGTTGTGACAGTTGACTGTCCCTTATGTCATCATCATTGATTGTCAGATGGTATGTGCCAGGGCTGTGTGCACTCCACAGTGGTGTGATTTTAGGTGAAGTAATTAGCAACCAGCTACGTACGGGCTGCCTCACCCCGTGCCCTTTCCCTTCCCATGTGCAGCGGGCGTGCATGTGGTTGGGGATATGGGGGCACCACCATGTCCACGGACAGGCCCCGGCGTGTTGCAACGTTGTGCAGGACACATGCTGCCACTATGATCCTGCACACTACTGGGGGAGCGTATAACAGCTGCTCGCCAGAACGGTCAAGGGAGTGAAAGCGTGAATTGAGCACTCCGAATATGCGCTCCACTATGCCCCGGGTTGCAATTTGGGCTGTGTTGTATCTTACTTTGGGTGCGTGGTGGGGTTCCGAATTGGCATCATCATGTGGGTGCTCAGAGGGTAGGCACTGTCCCCTGGGGAGGTGGTGATGGGTATCATTAGTGGGGTTGTGACATTACTCAGTATCTGACATGTATGCATGTGCTGTGGCATTTATACTCACCAAGCAGCCATGTATCGCCATGCCGGCCAGCTTCTAGGTCCCGGTTTAAGGTTGACATTCTGTAAATAAAACTGTCATGGGTGGACCCTGGATAGTTGGCATATACTGAGGTGATGATTCCCTTGGCATCACATACTACCTGGACGTTGATGGAATGCCAGTGCTTGCGGTTTCTATAGATGTGCTCTGATGCCCTGGGGGGACGTAGAGCCACATGGGTGCAATCAATGGCACCTAGGACTTTGGGGAATTGTGCCACCCCGTAGAATTCCTGGACGTCAGCCTGCCTTTCTGCAGGTGTCCTGGGCAGGTATATGTGCCTGCGGACTGATGGGCGTGCAGTCATGATGGCCAAGACGTGGTGTAGGCAGCATGACTGCATGGCCTGTGACAGCCCCCCACTATAGCACTTGTCCGCTGAAATGATCCAGTGGCCAAGAAGTGCAGTACATTGAGGACCTTCTCCAGGGGGCTGAGTGCTTGGGAGCACAGGGTGGGTGATGTGAGGTCATCCTCCCACTCACTCACCAGGTCGAGTATTATGTGAGGTGGAAACCTGTACCTCCCATACACCTGGTCATCAGGCATCCCAAAAAGGCTGGTTCTGGGTGTAAAAATTTTGGGCCTGACTATCCTCCTCCTCCTCGTGCGGTATCCCACAACCACTGCTGCTAGGGACGGTATATTCATCCTGGCATCTGAGCTTGTTTGTTGTTTGCGTGCACTTTTATGCTGCACGGGTCCACGTACGCCTGCTTCCTGCTGGCGTACGTGTTTCAGGATTAGCGCGTCTTTATTGGCGCACGCGTTAGCCCTGTTCGAATAAATGAATATGTGTTTTGAACGTGCGTGTGGGCGTTCCGCGCATTTGCCTCCTGTACTTCCCCCGTAACGTCCACATTTTCACGCGTTGTTCCCCATTCCGAGTGTCACACCCTCTTTTCCTCCTACTTTTGTTCTGTGTGCCACGCTATATGCGATTTTGCTGTGCGCGTAGCGCACGCTGTTTGGAGACGTGTGCGCGAGCATGCGCTACGCAGAATTTTGGCGCACATCCTGGGATTTACACGCGCACGGACTTCCATGAATCGCTGTGCGCGGGTTTCGCTGCGATTTTTGCACTGGCACTGCGATTCGCACGCTTTCGCACGCTTGCGCTGAAAATTTCAGCGCACATTAATTCCATTGTCTACTGTGAGAAATGTGCTCCCCACTGGACTTCCCTTTCATGACGATGATGTTCGGCATCGTTCTGCATTACCTGTAAATCCTGTAGATTTTTCTTACAGGCACCAATCAGAAGGGCATTTCCATAATCCAGTCTCGACAGAATGGTCACCCGGGCAAAAGAGGAGCTGTTGGATTCAGACAGGAAAGAAAGGTCAAAGATTCCTCAATAGTCTCAAGTAGTATGAGCAGTTTTTCGCAGTTTGGTTAACGTGAGTTTCGGAGCTAAGCAGGGAGTCTAGATGGAATATAGTGGTAAAAGCTCTTCTATCAAAATATATTTTGCAATCAGTACTTTTTAAATCAATTGTCTGATAAGTTTTTAACAACTTGTTAGGCCCATTTTTTATGAACTGCAGAAATATAGCTCAGAGGCAATGCTCTTGTCTTACAAACAAGACATTGCTGAATAGCACGAGTACCCGACAGAGGCGTTGCTAGGGTGGGCTGAGGGGGCTATAGAAGCAGGTCTTTTGGTTGTAGCCCCGGATAGAAGCTCAGGGGCTACAATCAAAAGGCTAGCTAGCCCCGAGTCCCGCCATTCCTGACATTAGCTTAGCCCTTGATCTTTTCCAGACCTAGCAACACCCCTGGTACCCTGTCCTGTGCCTAGAGACTGAGGTGCGACATGAACCGCGCTATAAACAATACAATGGAATTTTAATGTATTGGGATTGCATGTGTGGGCTGTATTCTCCTCTGTGTACAGTGAGCTAAAGCGTGGCTCTAGACCTTGATGGAGGGAATCGAAACAGATAATAGGTTACTTGGCTGTGTTCTTTCTCAATACAGGGGCTCCCAGAATTTTGGCAAATTGGAAAACTTGGAATCTCCTGCTTAATTAGAAGGGCAATCCCGACATGAACCTATTGCTCCCTGTGCCCTAGAGAGGCTCAGCTTCACCTCACTGATAAGGCGCATCACAGCAGACACATGTGTCTAGGGTTGCTGATGGCATTCTTGTTCAGAGGAGAATTGCTTGGAATTTTGGTGCTAGACTGACCTTGATGTTTCTCCTCTCTGAAGGGTGCAGTACTCTAAAAGTGGCTGTAGACCCTCCTGGGTGGAACCATTCCAAAGAACAGGGCATTTGGTGTTGTTCGTTCCTAGTAGAGGGGTTCCAGCAATGTTGGTAAATACTGTCATCTTGGCGAGCCAATCAGACTTTTGCAGAGTGCAACGTAAGCTTGCACTTTTGTGGCAAAAAGATAAAGCAGGCGTCCTTGCAAAAATCTTGTTTCACTTTAGATTAAGGGTTGCAATTGTGAGCTTAAGGGCCGGGGACTGCATTGTGGCTCCCTGTAAATCCCCCATGGCTTTAATGACCAACTCCTGGTCTCAGAGTTGAGGAACTTATCCCTAAAGATATATCGAAAGTGTATCCTTGCCGATAAATGGCACAGTGTCGCTATATATATAAATGTTTGTTGAATTCCTGTAGACACGTGATCAGTGTGTCCATGCAGATTGATGGGCACTACATTGCTTTGTTTACATTGGCATTGTTGATCTGTAAACTTTGGATCGGCAGATGTTTTGGACTACAACTCCCGCCAGCCCTATCCAAAATAGTCAATAGTGTGCGATCATGGGACTCATAGTCGAAAACATCTGGTGTGCCCAAGTTGCAGGCTCCTACTCTGGACAGATAAGTACTGTACCGCTGTGGGTTTCATGTCTTCATTCGGATAATGTTTCCCGCGTGGGTCCCTACCACCCTACCATTTCCGCACACATCCTTTCCTCGCTTCTGTCCCGCTGCCTACTACTCTTAGATGGGGGGTTTCCCCCTTCACCCAGTGCCTCTAAGTCTTTGTCAAAGGGAAAGTGTATACAGTTCCCTGTCCCGATCCCTCAAGATGCACCTACTCCCTCGCTCGCCCCTCACCTATTCTTCCTGATCAGCCCATATCCCACCCGTTCCTGTGTGTTCACTCTATACCCAAACTGATCATGCCCCCTTTCTGAACTCCCACAACCATTCCTTACCCAGAAAAGCATGGGGCACACTGCACACTCCAAATGGAGGTTTTGTACTGCGGAAAAGAATTGTAATGATCCGTGAGTGGATAAGGGACTGTATTTTACCAGTGATCATTTATACAGGAATTGCTCGTCCATACTGGGCGAAGGGGCGGGACCCATCTGAATACTCGTCCGTTATGGACAAACCATGCCAGCCCAGTGTAATCACTGAGCTCTCCCCTAGAAGCTTGTTGCAACTGATGAAGCTTTCCTAGTCTGTCTTAAACTGTCAAAGGGAAACATGGTTTCCCTTTGACAGTTTAGTTCCCCAGTGTGCATGCTCAATAAGCCATATCAGGCTGGGGGAGTTTTGGTTCCCCAGCCTTGCATGGCATTTTGGGGATGAAGGCTGGGAAACTGCACGTTTGTATGTGCGGGTGCTCCTGCACCACCACGAACATACACACATAACGGATCCCAGTTTCTCCGGCGCTCAGGCTCCTGCGTGCATGTGCAGGAACCAGGCAGCACTAAGTGCTTCCTGGTTTCTTGTCTTATGCATGGGAGCCGGAGGGCCCTTGTCACAGGAGGTGGCGGCGGAGAGGAGCAGGATCCGGACTGGGCTGAGGTAAGTGTAAAATATTATTTTGAATGTGTATGTTGGTATCTATGTTTGTATGTTGTTTGAATGCGTGAATATGAGTTTAAATGAGTGAGTCAATGCTGTGTGAAAGCTGTTTGATTGTGTTAATATATGTTTCAATGAGTGAATGCTGTCTGAATGCATGAACATGTGTTTGAATGAGCTGTGCTAATGCTCTTTGAATGCATCAAAATGTGTTTGAATGAGCAAGTTCATGCTATGGGAATGCTGTTTGAATGAGCAAGTGAATGCTGTTTGAATGTGTGAATATGGGTTTGAATGAGCAAGTGAATGCTGTTTGAATGTGTGTTTGAATTAGCATGTGAATGCTGTTTGAATGTGTGTTTGAATTAGCATGTGAATGCTGTTTGAATGTGTGTTTGAATTAGCATGTGAATGCTGTTTGAAATGAATGTTGCGTGAATATGTGTTTGAATGAGTGAGTAAATCTGTGTGTACTTTTGTTTGTTTTGTCCAAGCCTGGGAGGCTGATTTTAGGAGTGGGGGCAGGGGGAAGAGAAATATTTTACTGGGCATCCATGATACAGTATCATAGATGTCCTGTAAAAAATGTCATGCCCCAGTAAGCAATACTTAGACTTGCTACACCAAAATGCTAGGCACATAATAACACTTATCATGCTTGCTTTAAAAGCATGATAAAGCAACTATGATAAGTCTTATTACATGGCATGACCAGTATTTTGATGAAATCAGCCTAGCAATTTCTTATTGTAGTGCGACATTTTCTTAAATGGGAATACTGGCAAATATAGGTGCAGCCAGCATGGAAATGTATGGGCACAGCCAGTGAGAAAATGTTTTTTATACTGGCATATATTATGGGGAATGGCATCATGAAAATGCATTGGGAAATGCTCCTGTGCACTGTTGGTGACTTACATCTACTGGATTGTTTCATGAATTGCCCTACAAAACCGATAGCAAACTGGCTTTTTACCAATGCACCATTTTAACCTATTAATAAAAAAATGTTCTCTGGCGAGAAAACTCACAGACTTGGCTTGGTTGGTTCGGGCTCCCTTGCTATGCTCTGCCGCTCTTATGAATGAGAGTTTGTGGTGCACGCGTTACAAATCAAGAAAGATAAACAGTGCATAATGGCGCATGGATGGGGAGTGTATCAGTGGACAGTGTTTTACTGCATGTGGGTCGATTGCACCATATCTCTAGATAAGGAAGGGAAATTAACCTGGGGACAGGGAATGTCGCCTGTTTAGCAACAGCGTGGAAGCAGCCCTGCATCAACAAAGCACAGCGGGCTGTCGCTAAGGAGCATTGTACAATCATTGACAATGGGCGCCACGCCCACTTCCTGTGAATCACCTTTAGTCCATTTAGCACAGACCGCGCTCACCTTTGGACTCTGGCACGGTGTCTGCTGGCGCCCTGAGACTGATTGCGCATTGCGTAGCCCACGGCGCGGTGCATGCAGAGGCATAACGGACACCCCAGCATTTCCTGCGCCCATGGGGTGCACTGGGAACCAAATGTGGCCCAATGTGGAAATATTGACACCTCTGGGTTTGGGCGCTACCAACAAATACAATAAATAAACAAAAATAAATAGTGGCCTAGGATTATACTGTGCAAGAAATTCTAACTTCACTAAGCAGAGTTTGGAGATTCTCTGTCCAAGCAAGATTGGAAAAGTGGGTCCAAATAGTCAATCTAAAAACACTTGTGTCCCGAGATAGGCATTAAAAAGAGAAAACATTCGTTAAGAATGAGAATAACATACTGGAAAATGTATAACAAATTCTTTGCTTCAAAGGGATGTGGGGTCAGAGGAGATGGAAGCGAAGGGGTTTGGTGCATGGGAGGGAGGGTAAGAGGAGCAGAAAACAAGGGGACCCACACAAAAGGCCCACTAGTAAATTTGTAGAGTCCCCCATTGCCTGCGGTGCAGGGGGGGGTCACTTTTCATGGGCCTTCCCATTTGCAGAAGAACTGTGAATAGCTCTGGCTGCAACATGCAGCACTGCCTCCCTCACTACTCGGTTTGCTACCAAACTTTGTGCACTGACCACAAAAGTGTACTGAAGACGGATGGTGTCCTTAAACCAATACAAACGTCCTCACAACCTCGGTTACAGATGCTCCAAACTGGGATATATGTAGGTATGCTACCAACCCTAGATTTGTCTGTACCCATCCCGGCTCAAAGTTAAGGTCTTTGCAGGGTTTTGTTTGAGGGTTTAGCCATGAGGGCCAGAAATTATGTCTGCAAGACACCTTTGGAGAGAATGGTTCAAGCCTCCAATGAACTTGTGTAGGTGATGTAATATTGATAGCAGCCAGTTAATACATTAAGCGAAGCATTAGACTAACCATGCCTCACCTACATAACTAAGGTAGCTCAGTCGCATACCACTTCCTCACATTTCTTGCAATACCAGCTGTGTGTCTATTTAGCAGCAAACCGCACAACAGGCCAAAGAGCAACTGCTCAGACTAAGCCCTGCCTAGTAAATAGTAACATGCTAGGTACAACCAAGTGTTTGCCCTTGGAAAACCATGAGAGAAGTTAGCCTCCATACTTGGAGAGGAGGAAGGGCTGGCTGACATACCACAACCAAGAGTGCTGGAGGGTACCATTGAGCAGCAACCGACCAAACACTTCGGAGGCACTGCCGAACGAACCGACATGCTAACCAATACCCCCTCCTTTCCTGCCCCTCCAATATAACCAACTCCACTATACATGACTATGGGCTAGCCACACTACACATAAACACAGCTAGCATTAATCTAATTCTCACACTCCACTAACTCTCTGAGGCTTTGGAAATAACCTTAGCCGGAAGATACCAATGCACATACTCCATAAATCCATCCACACAAACACAATTTAATCACTCACCTAACAGACATCAGCGACACTGGACCCTCTTATGCATACAACTAACCAGTGCGCATGACCGTAGCCCCACCTTAACCATATATGACACACACACCGAACATAAAACACTAGCACACATGCGAGGCACTGAGTCCTACCCTTACAGTTACAACAAGCAGGGCCTCTCAATTAATCAATCAAGCACCTCCCACATGCAAGACAACGCACACAGACGCCAGTTTCTCCTGATTGTGAACCTATCCTATGATCCTTTCCTCACTAACCACCCCGCCCTCTTCTCTTGCAGAGCCACGTGAGCACCCGGAGACTGCCATTGGGTGGTAGTGGTGCGCGGTATAAATCAACAGAACATAACATAACCCTCAAGGCACGTTTTTAACTTATCCAGCTTCTGTCCTCT
The DNA here is from genome assembly GCF_040938575.1 of Ambystoma mexicanum. Lineage (NCBI taxonomy): Eukaryota > Metazoa > Chordata > Amphibia > Caudata > Ambystomatidae > Ambystoma > Ambystoma mexicanum. Next base: position 1,097,799,692 of record NC_090929.1, read on the forward strand.
TTCCAAATCTCAATTAATTCTTAAACCTTACTTCCTGGTTTTTCCTGCACAATATCCTTTTTAGCAATTATTTTCCGGAATGCTATCCAAGCTGTGACATGGTCAGCACAGCAACTTTCCCAATTATTGTGTTGATAGTTGCCTTAACATTTGGCACTGATCAACCGTAATACCAGGAGCAATCTGAAAAGTAACAATGCCCGCTATGTGTCAGATTTAGGCGATATTAAACTTGGCGGTGGGCCAACCCTGTTGGTAAGGGCCCGCCACGCAAGTTAAGGGCTCAAGTGCAGCTAATGTTCCTTAACGTGGGCGGCGGTGCTGTTACCAGCAGGTTCTGCTCGCTGCCGTGTTTAATATCGCCATCAGCATCTTTGTAGTTCTCTACACAGGTGCTAAAAGTGTCTTTTTTTTTATAAAAAAAAGAAACTTACCTCCTTGGCTGCGTGACCCGGCGCTATGCAGTGCTGGTGTCCTGGAAGTCCGTTTTTACTGTTGATGACTGTGACATTATCAACATGAAAACGGACTTCAGGGAAAACAGCACTGCGCTGCACAACAAGGCAACGCAGCCAAGGTAAGTTTCTTTTTTTTATTAACAAAAAAGACAACATTGGCACCCGTGTCAGAAACTACATGGGTGGTAAGGTGAAGGGGGTGCGGGGAAGCGAAATAAAGGAGGTGCTGGTTTCCCAGGTTGTTCAGAACGCAGGCATGTACCATACAGTACAGCCCACATTCCAAGCATCCTGGTTGGCTGGCGGCCCCCATCAGGGTGCTAACACTTAATATTTGACCACATGCAACTGTATGCTTGGTACGTCCCTCAGAGTCCAATTCTCACGGTGCCCCCGAATTTCTTCCAACTCACTATCACACAGGGGACCAATATTTAAATGTACCAGAGTTGAGACAAAGCATTTCATCTTTTGAGGCTGATAAAATGAGTGACAGTGGTATATTATTGATATGATTGAGGTGCTATACAGTGAAATGGCTGCTATTTTCATGGTCTTCTGGCACCATGAGTTAGTTCATACCCACTCCCAAGGGGTGGGAGGTCCTGGAAAATCAGACCTCTTGACAGGCTCTTGGCATCAGCCCCCACTTCCTAAGCAGACACAAAGGGGAGCTACAAGAGCCAGTCCCATGTCCTGGATATCGGGGGGTAGGGGAAAAAGTAAAGCAATGTGTGGCAGGGGCAAGCCACAGGACTTAGACCTGGGTAAGCATACACCATGCCCAAGACCAGTGTGCCTCCTCACTGATCTAGGCATTAACAGATAACAAGCGAGACCCCATGGCCAGGGTGTGCAGACACGATTATACCGCACGGGTTCTTAGCCAAATAAGGCCCAGCATACCCTAGCACTCGTCAGTGCAATTGCCAAGCTAAGGACCAATTCATTATGTGGTGTGCCCTACCTACCTGGCACACTGGATGGATAGCTCACAGGTTAAACACTTGTTTCAAACATCGGGCAACATGCACTTTTAAGTTTGAATCCCAGACGCCTAAGCCCTTCATCCTCCCGGGGCCAATACATTGAAATCCTCAAATTGAAAAATAATAACACTGTTTAGAAGCAGGAGGATTCCGGCAGGAAGTACTATATTAAAAAAACCTGATACTATTTTTAAAAATAAATAATCAATATCAATATTGTACGTGGACAAACACTGCAATTTATAAGTAATGCATTTTGTGTAGTGTACACTTCATTGAAGCTCCTCTAGGTGGTTCCAATTGTGTTAGCCAAGAGATTAGGAATCATTTAGGGTGAGTGATATTCCTAGGATCATGTGGATTAGTTTCCAACAAAGCTTGCCTTGAGCACATGTTCCTAGGTGACAGTTTCAGTTTTCTGCTTTTTGCCCTTCAAATTAGACCTTGTTCTTTGTTTTCTGCATAGCCGTTTTCCAAGGCCACACCTATTACCGCATGCACAGATACAAACTTTCGGATTTCTCGTGGGGAGTAGAAGGGAGGTGGAAGAGGCCAATGTTATGGTGCATCTTTTGCTTCAGTCAGCTCCTAGGGTGATGTGACACGACCTGGGGTGATTCTGAAAAGGGATAAGATGGGCTAGGGGTCGATAAGACCATAACCATTGTCTTTGGTTAGAATTCCTCTGATGTATTTGCTTATACTCCCTCTGATGTCTTTGGTTAGATTTCCTCTGGTGTCTTTGCCTAGACTTCCTCTGATGTCTTTGCTTAGACTCCCTCTGATGTCTTTGCTTAGACTCCCTCTGATGTCTTTGGTTAGATTTCTTCTGGTGCCTTTGGTTAGACTTCCTCTGATGTCTTTGCTTAGACGCCCTCTGATGTCTTTGGTTAGACTTCCTCTGGTATATTTGATTAGACTTCCTCTGGTATATTTGATTAGACTTCCTCTGGTGTCTTTGGTTAGACTTTCTCTGATGTCTTTGCTTAGACTTCCTCTGATGTCTTTGCTTAGACTTCCTCTGATGTCTTTGCTTAGACGCCCTCTGATGTCTTTGGTTAGACTTCCTCTGGTATATTTGATTAGACTTCCTCTGGTATGTTTGATTAGACTTCCTCTGGTGTCTTTGCTTAGACGCCCTCTGATGTCTTTGGTTAGACTTCCTCTGGTATATTTGATTAGACTTCCTCTGGTGTCTTTGGTTAGACTTCCTCTGATGTATTTGCTTAGACTTCCTCTGATATCTTTGATTATGCTTCCTCTGATGTCTTTGCTTAAACTCCCTCTGATGTATTTGGTTAGCCTTTCTCTGATGTCTTTGCTAAGACCTCCTCTGGTGTCTTTGGTTAGACTTCCTCTGGTGTATTTGGTTTGACACCCTCTGAGTCTGCCTTACTCTTTCAGCAGGTCTCCTGGACACCGAGCAGTCAAAGTTGTACTTACCTGCAAATAATTGAAAGCTGGTTATCAAAGCAGAAGGTGACACACAAGGCGACCATTACACAGAAGTAAGGGGGTTATCATAGGTGTGTCAGGACTGCTAAAAACAAGCAGTATTTCAATTACCACCTGTTTTTTTCAGACCATTATCACTATTACTTTTGGGGTATTTGTGTAGTATTTTAAAAGCACTGCCTGTGATAAAAGCCAGAGGATTGGGGATTTCATATCCTGAAAATCTGAGGTAGGGCTCCATAATTCTAATTCCAACCAATAGGTGGAGGTACAATTATTCACACATCCCCTTCACATGTGTATTGATGAAATGCAGGGCAATGACAAAGGGGGGGGTGAATGTGGGCATTTCTGACTGATGTTCATAACACCCCATTTGTGAACGTATTTCTGTGCTGCTGCGGTCACACTTTTATTTGTATCACTTTTAGAGGGCTGATCTTTTTTTATGCTTAAAGCCTGGAGTAGCAAATTCATAATGCATCATAGGCCCTCACAATGCATAACGTGTGTGGTATTCTAGTGGGAAACATCTTAATACGTTACTAAGGTCTACATGAGAAATAATACAACCAGAAAATGGAAGAGAGTACTAGGAGTAAAAGGGAGCAATACAGCAGGAAACAGGCAGCTCAAGGGTATAAAAAGGGGATGAGGGGAGAGTGAATCATACAGGAGAACAAGAAATATAAAAATACTACCCGTGGTTGGAATCAGAACTCTGGAGCAAGAGAAACAGATAATGTACTGTGTCAGACGGCTGATGAAGATGGTGTGTAGAAGGCCTGGCATGCAAGCCAGCCATTTCAAGAGACAGAGACATGCAAAGTGGAAAAAGGCAGAAGAACCAGGCGTAACAGCAACATTGGGATAGAGGAAACCATACAAAGTCAGGCGATTTAGGAATAAGTAAAAGAGGGAAGCACATCCAATAGTAATCAAGCAGGAGAAGCTGCAACTACATCAAAATAAGCAGAAGACTAAGAACAAAGAAGTGTATACAGAACGGATGAAGAGAATAGCAAGGTGAAGGAGAAACTGAAGGACACTTAATAGCAACAAGAAGCAACTTGGAGTATGAACAACAGCGAAAAGAGTCTCCAAAAAAGGAAGACGGACAACAGAGTGAGCAGCAAAGCTAGGAAACAAGCACGAGAACCACGAATAGGAGCACCAGTGAGATGGGTAATCTCAACCTGGCAAGATCAACAACAAAAGAGGAAAAGAGTGAGACAAGGAAACTGGCAACTACCATGAGAACCAGCAATGAGAGCAATAGAGCTAGGGATAAGAAACGGGAAGCAACCACGAGAATCCGTGAGAAAATCAACAGAGTGAGGGATGCAAAGAGAAAACAACCAAGATAACCACCTGTAAGACTACAGGAAAGAGGAAACAACCAGCAGAAACAGCAAAAAAGAGCCAGATGCTGACTCATAAGAGCGGGGAACCAACCAAGCAAACGAGGAATAAGAGAAACCGAGTGGAATTGCGAATAAAGAATACAATTAAGAAACCAGGACTACGAACAACCGTCAAAAGACTAATGCCAGCAAACGGATTTTGTAGGACAATCAGGGATACAAAGAGCGACAGGGTGAGGGATAAAAAAGGAAACAGCTCAAAGAACCATCAAGTGATGAAACAGAGCAATGGTTAAAAAGAGGAAACAATATATAGAACTTAAGAGCAACAGACCATGGGAATAAATAAGGACTCGACCATGAGAACCAGCAATAAGGCTAATAGTGAGAGAGAAAAACAGGAAAAAACAATAGAACCAACCATAAAACCAACAGAATGTGGGCTAAAAACAGGAAATAACTTAGAGAACCAGCAATAAGAGGAACAAGGGATAAAAAAAGGAAAATAAAAGCAAACGAGTGATGGATAAAAACAGTAAACACCCATGAAAACCACCAGTAATAAGAACAGAATTAGGGATAGAAAGAGGAAATGACCACGAGAACCAGCAATAAGAGGAAAAGAGTAGAGCCCAAACACAGGAATAAACTTAAGAGAATTGCAAATAAGGCCAAAGGTTCCTGACCGACAGTGGGGAGAGGGGGTAGGCACATGGGGCAGGCAAAGATGCTCTCACAAGAAGGGGTCGATGTCGGTTTGGTGCCATCACCCATGGTTAGCAGGGCATCAAGGGAATAGCCAAGAGTAGGGAAAGCAGCAGGGGGACTGGGAGAGGCCTGTCCCCCAGGTGCATAACAAAGACACAAGGGCAGATAAATAAGGGCAACAGCAAGAGGGAAGGCACAACGAAAAAACAAGCACACCCAGCTCGGGTAAGCTTGTTGGGGCAATGGCAAAGGATGTCCATGTTGTTGCTAGCGAATGCACGTTTATTTTGCTAAAACCTCGGAGGCTTGCAGTGGCTCACCTTGGTCAGGAGCAGAGTCCCAGCCAGGTTTGCAGAGAGGGTGACAACAGCCGAAGGAATGGACCTGCCTTGTTGTTGTGTTGGGGTAGAGAGAAGACAGTGATGGGGCTAAACAGCACTAGGAACCGTCCCAAAAGGAGCCACAGGTAGAGCAAGGTCAGAGAGAGGTGGATCAGCTCGATGCATGCAGCAGGCCAGCTCGGCGGCTGAGTGGCGCACCAACAACGAAGCACGGGCGCAACCATTACTTTGTGACCAGGAACAGCCGGAAAGTGGGCGGGGCACGCAGCGGCCGGTGAACGCTGAGGGAAGATGCAAACACCGCCAGGTGCAAGCTTTGGCACAGCACAGTTGATTAAGGAGCTTTTGTGCAGGCCGCAAGGCAGTAGGCCCACGAGACTCACTGGGTTACATTTCATCAGACACAGGTTGTTCCAGAACAACCTGGACTTATTCCACCAGGACGGAGTGCACCTTTCAACAAAGGGGATGTGGGTGTTTATGGATAGCATATTTAGGGCCTTGACAGATTGGCAATGCAGATAAAAGTACTTTTGGGGAAACCTAAGTGGTCGAGGCTCACACTCAGGTGTGGTGGCAAGTCTTGGAAGGATATCTCTCCGGGGCAACACGCTCGTCTTGGAAGCAAGACGACGCGGAGCAACACTGGTTTGATCCCCGGGTCCGCGCTTAGAAACCTCTGGGTATTAAGCTCGTTATAAATAACCAATTACAATTAAGTGCCCCGGGGAAAATGCCAGTTGTTGTGAGAAAGAGACACCAGCCAAGTAGAAAAGAGGAAAAACGTATGGGGCAGAAGTCCAGCTTGCATAAACACAAAAGAAGGACTTGCCGACAGAGTTCGAGCAACATTTGAGAGGCAACAAACAAAGAGCAAGGATGACCTCTGGAAGAACAGAAGGGCTGGTGGAGGACATCACTCCCCTAGGACACGAGTTGTCTAAAAGCAGGCCACTGTTGATTTTGTGGATTTCTGGGTATTATTGTAAATAATAAAAGCCTACGGACAATTTTCATTCCACACAAAAGAAGTAGGGATTGTTTTTGATGGGTATGGTATGCAAGGGCTGCCTGCCCTACTCAGCCTAGAGTAACAAGGGATGGGATGGACTGGAAAGCCCTGGAAACCTGGACGCTTCCTATCCCGGTCGTGTCTTGCCTGCCTATTCATTGTGCAAGCAGAGCCAGGGGCCTCTTCCGGGGCCGGGTAGGAAGAGCCAGAGACGGACACAAAGCACGGTGCCGTCAGCTGACCTCCTGTGTTTTATCGGCGCACAATGCGAGGAAAGCCAGCGGGCTTACGCAGATGAATAGAGTGTACCGCTGCACAGACCGGCCCAGTGCCCAGCCAGGCCACGCATTGTCCCCCAAACCTGATGAGACCAACACTTCCATTGCGCCCGCCCTGCAACCGGTCCCAGCAACGCCAACAGGAAGTTCAAAGGTCGGCCCAGAGCAGACGTGCCCACGAGGTCCTCCTTGCACGGCCGCTGCACTCCTAGCCCGCAGTGCGGAGCGCTGCATGAGGTTGTGTTTTCCTAGCATAACATCACAGGAAGACTTGGGTCCACATTGCAAGTGTGTGTATTTAACTCCTTGCGTTACCCTTACATGCAAATCCATTGCACGGTTCGCTCCCACACTCCCAGTTCCATGAAGTGGCCTACCTCTCATGCTGAAGCTTCCCCAACAGGCCTGGGCCTCAAATGGCGATAGTATTAATAGCATGGCTTTTTTTTATAGCTCTTCATACCGGTTTCATTCCTCTTCTAAGCGCTGTACTAGGTGTGTATGCGCCTATGTTCATTAAGCTGAAAAGTGTATGTTGTTTGCTAGGACTTATAGGGAAAGGCTGAAATGTGCGGCCATGTGGCTCACAGAGGTGACTTTTGATCCCGTTCCACAGTCGTCCAGCATGCTACCAGCCAACGGCAGGGGTGTGTGCAGCACTAGAACAGTCCGCCATCGACCTTCACACCTGAGGCTTATCGTAGGTGGTTCCTGTGGTTGGTACTTTGATCTGAATATGGGACGACTCGCCCACATTTGAAACCTAATGAGCAGATTTCAGCAGGTCGAAAGTGGCAGAACTTGTCTTCCCTTACCCACTCCTGTATTTTTTAAAGAAGCCATTGCCACTTTAAAGTCCTTGAATTGTCTTTTTTCATGTCTTTTTTTTCTCTGTCCCATCTAAATAGCCGCCGCTGAATCAATTTGAATGACGACTATATAGGCATCTCCTCATTTCGGATGAAACTTTACAAGTTGTCGCCTGTTTAAGCAGCGCCGGACTCATCGAATTCTAGATATTCAAGGCCTGCATGAACTGGAGCTCTTCTGGGGAACCACTGCTGCCTCGTGTTGTTCCTCGAAGGGGAAAAAAGGCAAGCAACTGGGGTGCCAGCATGGCTCCCACATTATGGAATGCGTGCGGCTCAGAATGCACCTTTCGCTGCACCACAATGAGACACCCCTGGGATCTCTGGATCATGACTTTTGTAAGATGTTTCTCGTTCTGCAGATTTCTCCTCAGACCTGAATCTCTGATGCATATAGGTACATTGTTTAACCATGGACAGTTCATATAGTGTCCACTAATGTAGTATGGGTTGCATATCTACTCCATTCTGCCCTGAATGCTTACAGGAAGTAAGCAACCTGTAAAAACCTCAGCATTGACTGGCTAGAATGATCTACATTTAGATGTGCTTCCTTAGGTGGAGGTGGTCTTTCGTAGTTTGCAGGCATTTGTTTACTTGTGGTGGGCTTCCTTAGCTTGAAGCAGGCTTCCATGCTTTGAGGTGGGCATTCTGAGCTCAATGTGGCCTACTTTACTTGGGTTGGGCTTCTTTGGCTTGAGGTGGGCTTCCTTGGCTTGAGGTAACTTTTCTGGGATTGAGGCAGACTTGCATGGCTTGGAGGGAGCTTTATAGATTTGAGGTGATCTTGTTTGGTATTAAATGAGCTTCCTTGGCTTGAAGTGGACTTCCTTGGCTTGAAGTGGCCATACTCTGCTTTAAACAGTCTCCCTTGCCTTTGGGTGGCTTGGCTTTTCTTGGCTTGAGGTGGGCTTCCTTGGCTTGAGGTGGACTTCCTTGGCTTGAAGTGACCTTACTTGGATTAAAACAGACTACCAAGACTAGAGGTGGCTGGATTTTCTTGGCTTGAGGTTGGCTTCCTTGGCTTGAGGTAACATTTCTTGAGGTAGGCTTCCTTGGCATGACGTAACCTTTCTTGGCATGAAGTAGGCTTCCTTGGGTTGAAGTGGATTTCCTTGGCTTGAAGTTGCCATACTTAGCTTTAAATAGACTCCCTTGACTTTCGGTGGCTTGGCTTTTCTTGGCTTGAGGTGGGCTTCCTTGGCTTGAGGTGGACTTCCTTGGCTTGAAGTGACCTTACTTGGATTAAAACAGACTACCTAGACTAGAGGTGGCTGGATTTTCTTGGCTTGAGGTTGGCTTCCTTGGCTTGAGGTAACATTTCTTGGCATAAAGTAGGCTTCCTTGGGTTGAAGTGGATTTCCTTGGCTTGAGGTTGCCTTTCTTTGCTGTAGACAGGCTTTCTTGGCCTGAAGTTGACTTTTCTGCAAGTGGGACTGCCTTACTTGGTTGGGCTTGTTTGGATTAACATGCCTGCCTCCTGAACTTAATTGCCTTGGCTCTGGGCTCCTTGGCTGCAATTGGGCTTATTTGCTTTAAGATGGGTACCTCTTGTGGTCTCTCTTGGACAGATATGGGCTTCCTTGGCTTTCTTCAGGTAAACCTAATTGCCATGGGATGAGCACCGTCTGCTGCCTTTATAAGATCTCCCTGGCATTAAATTGGCTTCTTTGGTTAGACAAAGGCGTGTTTGGCTGAAGATGGGCTTTGCTTTTCATTTGCTGGACTGCAGATAATTGATATTCACATTGGTGAAGCATTATGCATGCTCACAGATCTAAATGAAAAATTGTGAGTCTAGTGCACACTGACAGATGGCGCGAACACACCCAGCTCTGGTAATATACACGCAAGGATGAAACGCGCAGCCTGGGATCTAAAGAAGTCTCACAGATAATGATGCACAGCTGGAGACAGTGTTCACACTGCAGTTAAGACACACACGGAGAGTGCACATTCATACAGCAGGTGAAAACCTACAAATCTGATGCACACCTACAGATTCAGATGGCCACAAAAGGAGCGTATGCTAACCCACAGGTGTACATTCACACATGCTGCCTAGCCACAAATCTGGTGCACACCTACAGATTCAGAAGCACACAAAAGGAGCTTATGCTAATCCACAGGTGTACATCCACACATGCTGCATAGCCACAAATCTGGTGCACACCTGCAGACCCATATTCGGAAGGGGGGGGGGGCTTTATAGTTTAAACTAATGAGGTCAGTGAGGGATGTCTCCTTTCATGAGTGTGAGATTTCTTAACAGGCCAGTCGTGCCCCTCATAGACCTGTAGGGGAGGGGGAGAGACATCAAAAAGTAACAAACCAACCGTTGCGGTAAATCACCACTAATATAAGAAGGAATTCATAACGATTTGCATCTCAAAAATGATCATCAGAAAACATATTGATATTGATATTTTATTTCTATCGCGCTCGTACACAAGTGTTTCAGAGCGCGACAAGGCAAGGGAGGGGAACAGGGGAGAACAAAACAACGATCTTACTAGGCCCAGTGACATTGAGAACGCGCAAACGCATGGGAGAGGGGAGGGGAAAAGTGCATGGAAGGGGGGAGAGGTGGAAAGTGCGGAGCAAAGGAGAAACAGATAAATAATAATAAATAAATAATAAGGGCAACAAACAGTGGTAGTGCAGCCAGCAAGTGGCAAGTGCTGGGTTTAAGGCAGCAGGCAGGGTAGGTCTGATAAGTGCAGGAAGAAAAAAGGGGCGACTGTATGGGTACAGATACAGACCCCAGTGTAAGGGGTGGCCCGGAGGCAGTGCGGGAGGGTGGCAGGGTACCTGGGCCGAGGATAGACATTTCTTAATCTTCATACATTCATATAAAATGTTTTATTCTGGGTTCATAAAACGACCGATTTAAACATCACTTTCTATATTCCATGTGGCCAGTATACTTTTGGTGTATGTGCATTGCATTTAATAAAACAAAGGGTTCAAAGTCAATGTTTTTTTCAAGACCTGTCACTTCCAGCTCTTAGTCACATCTGATCCTTGCTCCTAAGTAGCAAATCTCACAACAACCCTGGTGAACTCACCACATTTCTACCACCTAGTTAGCCTACACGTGTTTCAACATATAATGGGGGGGTGCATGATTGGTAGGTCCGAGTATGTAGATGAAGCGATGATGGGGAGGGGGAGAGGCAGCAAAGACACCTGCATCCAAAATGCCTGTGGTGCATATCCTGCAATAGGACTTGGGGGTAAGTTGGGGAGTGTCTCTCAACTCAGCGTCATCCAGCAGGTGTCTTCCGCCCTGGACCCAGTTGACACGTACAGCAAGCCCCATACACCTCCATTGACTTCAATGGGCTCCCACCCGCTAATATTAGAAAACATCCAACTTCTCCTGCCTTGGCGTCTCAATAGGTTAAGAGGTATGGGTGAGGTAAACACTGTGGCAGTTGATGGCCATAGTGAGCCTTTCCCTGCAATCCGCTTCTCTTATTTTGTTTTCCGGATTTCATTGATTTACAATCAAAGGATTGAAAACACTGGCCTTATTTTTAAGATAGATAACAAAGGCAGCCTTCACATTTAACCAGCAGGCACGCCAGCCAAACACCGATCTTCCTTTATGCCAGTGTAGCAAACAGAGACACAGGGTCTATAGCAGCCCTGTCCTGCCCACTAGTCCCAATACCTCTGATCAATCAATCAATCAATTGAATGCAACCTGTGTCTCTGATGTTTTGGACTTTGCATACCAGGATCCCACACCATTCACTCTGCTGGCGAGGGCTGAAGGAACTTGTAGTCCAAAGCATCACGGGAGCCAAACATTGCAGATCTCAGGGAGAAATCAAGGAAGGCCCTAACGAGCCTTCAAGCAATTTTGGATTCAGGGTTTAAGAAGTATCTACCAGATTTACAAAAGGGCCTAAATGGCGAACAAGACCTGCAGGAGGTTACAATCTATTTTAAAAGGTGTGTTAATATAATTGAATTAATCTGCAGACACTCAACTAGAATATAAATATTCAACGAAATCAAACCACAACAGATCAATGTATATTGCACTCCCTCTGTTCTTTTGAATGAAGTCTACTATTGTTATGTTGCTGGTATTTATTCCACCTGCGTTGACTTTTGCATGGTCTCGAGGCGCTCTGGCGTATCTGAAAGGGGGCATGCAAGATTGCTTTGCTGCTGTGTTCATGCATGCAGTTTCGAAGTACCCAGGCAGTGTGTGCGGTATTCATTTTACTAAATCGTTCTAATGAGGAGACATCCATATAGTATGCTGCAAAAATCAAACAATGTATTCTCTGTTCTGTTTTCCCATCTGAATATTACAAAACAAATAACCTAATGCCAAAAGAATGAAAAGTGAATTGGGTTTCTAAACGTGGGTGATAGTGACATCCACTGGGGAAGAGCAGTAATGTCATGCATAACATTTGCATTGACTTTTCATGAATGGAAATCAGGTTGGGGTGCCCAGGCAAAACCTAGGCTCAAAAGGAATTTTTGACCCAGTCGGGGATGACCCCCAGCTAGTCCTGGCCCACTAAAAGCCCAGGCAGACATGGATGCCTCAAGGAAAACAGTGTTTCCTTTTCCCAGCAGGAAACGTTGCATTTTAGAGCAAATTTTACAGGCGGAATTTGGAAAAAACCTAAAGGCTTGATTCCAACATAACATGTAATATCTCAGCAACAGTCACCTAGCCTGCTGTGCTACCGTGCAGATTTCTGCTTTGAGGACTAGCCCTCGACTTTAAAGAATTCAACATTGCAGGTGGATTGGCAGTCGAAGTGTAAAAAAAGGTATGTTCCCCGAGCCCAGCGCATTTCTACTCCCTCTCCAACCCCCCACCACTCCCCACTGACCCCATTCTCAACCCCCCTCACAATTCAAACACCATGCCTTCCTTTTCTCCACTCCACCCCACAGTGCTGTGTGTACAGCAATACTGTCCTGACCTATGAAAACACAAAGAAATGCATTTAAATAACCACCATGAAGTGGTCATTGTCCCGAAGCCTCCCCCTTCCAAATCACCATTTCTACCTCTTAACCCCTTAAGTGCCAGGCTATTATGCAAGTCTATGCAAAAAGAACCAGCATACTCGTCCTTGCCACTTGGACATGCCTAGGACTATAGCCACACGCCTCTCGCCCATGCAGACACTGGGTCTGCAGCAATCCATGATAAATTGCAGAAGACCAGTGCCCAGCGGGGCTTTGTGACTGCTCGGCAGTGAGTGCTACGTCCCAGGCAGTCTATACAAATGAACAAGAGCGCCCCAGCGCCTGCAAGAGAGCGCAGCATGGTGTGACACTGGACTGTTACCAGCACAGCCTATGTTCAAATCCATGGTAGACTGTTACCAACAGAGCCTAGGTTCAAATCCCCGGTAGACTGTTACCAGCAGAGCCTAGGTTCAAATCCCCAGTAGACTATTACCAGCAGAGCCTAGGTTCAAATCCCGAGTAGAGAAGAAGTTAATAAATTAATTAATAAATACATTTGTCCTTCACTGCCATGTTCGAATGGCTCCCAGGGTCAACTAAAGTAAGGTAATGATGACTGATTTACCCAAACAGTGAGGGAACGTTGCACCCTTTAGTTCCCGCCCACTTTGATCTCCGAGGTGGATCCCTATACTGCACAAAGTCAAAGCATTAGAAACAGTGCAGTTCATTTACAAGGCTAGAAAAGACAATTGCGTTTTCTTTCCTGAAACATTAACAATTTGTGCAGACTCATATGGGAAGTAAAGTTGAAAAGTCTAACAGGGTAATTCAAAGAATATCGCACAAAAGTGGCGCACGCGACTGGCGCACAGCATGCTCGTGCGAATGTCTGCGCCAGCCGCGTGCGCTAAAAACCGATTTCCGCGCACAGCGTATTCATGGATTTTCGCATCCAAAACCAGCCATGGCGCAGCGTGGCGCAGCGACCCTGCAGCAGCGCCAGTTACGCCCCCAAGAACGCCCTAGCGCAAGGAAAAGCCCTCAAAATCCCTAAATAATCGCAAAGGGCTGCGCCAACCCTGGACCAGTTCACAGGGCTGGCAAACAGCAAACGCCAAGCGGGGACCGTGTATTTCAGTGGTTCGCGGGAAGTTCCACACGCGATTGTCCTGTGTACGTGTGCATCAGGGGTGCGCGGGAAGTATCACACGCAAATTCAGCTGGGTACGTGTATTTCAGGGGTGCGCGGGAAGTTCCACATGCGATTGGCCCCGTGCGAGCAGGGTACCTGTATTCCAGGGGTGCGCGGGAAGTTCCACACGCGATTCCATCAGGGTACGTGTATTTCAGGGGTGCGCGGGAAGTTCCACACGCGATTGGCCCCGTGCGAGCAGGGTACGTGTATTCCAGGGGTGCGCGGGAAGTTCCACACGCGATTCCATCAGGGTACGTGTATTGCAGGGGTGCGCGGGAAGTTCCACACGCGATTCCATCAGGGTACGTGTATTTCAGGGGTGCGCGGGAAGTTCCACACGCAATTTCAGCAGGGTACGTGTATTGCAGGGGTGCGCAGGAAGTTCCACACGCGATTACAGCAGGGTACGTGTATTTCAGGGGTTTTGGGGAGTACTACACGTGAATTGGCCGTGTGGGTCCTCCCAGGTGTACGCTCCACAACCTCCACAGCCCCTGCAGGCAGCCCACACCACGGGGGACTACCCTGCACCCCTGCCCATGTCCCGCAGATAGCCCATCCACCATGGGCATGCCCCCCAGCAAACCCACATGTCACCTTGCACCACTGATCAACAATGCATGCCTCCCAAAACCCCCACACCCCAGCCACCAGGGGCAGCCTCCACCAGGCCCCCACCCATGTCTCCCACCACCCCCACCCCCCAGCCACCAGGGGCAGCCTCCACCAGGCCCCCACCCATGTACCCCTGCACCCCCACCCCCCCAGCCACCAGGGGCAGCCTCCACCAAGCCCCCACTCATGTCCCCTATCACCCCCACCCCCCCGCAGTGCAGGGGCAGCCTCCACCAGGCCCCCACTCATGTCTCCCACCACCCCCACCCCCCCGCAGTCAGGGGCAGCCTCCACCAAGCCCCCACTCATGTCCCCCACCACCCCCACCCCAGAGCAGTCAGGGGCAGCCTCCACCAAGCCCCCACTCATGTCCCCTATCACCCCCACCCCCCCCGCAGTGCAGGGGCAGCCTCCACCAGGCCCCCACCCATGTCCCCTATCACCCCCACCCCCCCGCAGTGCAGGGGCAGCCTCCACCAGGCCCCCACTCATGTCTCGCACCACCCCCACCCCCCCGCAGTCAGGGGCAGCCTCCACCAAGCCCCCACTCATGTCCCCCACCACCCCCACCCCAGAGCAGTCAGGGGCAGCCTCCACCAAGCCCCCACTCATGTCCCCTATCACCCCCACCCCCCCGCAGTGCAGGGGCAGCCTCCACCAGGCCCCCACTCATGTCTCCCACCACCCCCACCCCCCCGCAGTCAGGGGCAGCCTCCACCAAGCCCCCACTCATGTCCCCCACCACCCCCACCCCAGAGCAGTCAGGGGCAGCCTCCACCAGGCCCCCACCCATGTCTCCCACCACCCCCACCCCCCAGCCACCAGGGGCAGCCTCCACCAGGCCCCCACCCATGTACCCCTGCACCCCCACCCCCCCAGCCACCAGGGGCAGCCTCCACCAAGCCCCCACTCATGTCCCCTATCACCCCCACCCCCCCACAGTGCAGGGGCAGCCTCCACCAGGCCCCCACTCATGTCTCCCACCACCCCCACCTCCCAGCAGTCAGGGGCAGCCTCAACCAAGCCCCCACTCATGTCCCCTATCACCCCCACCCCCGCAGTGCAGGGGCAGCCTCCACCAGGCCCCCACTCATGTCTCCCACCACCCCCACCCCCTCCGCAGTCAGGGGCAGCCTCCACCAAGCCCCCACTCATGTCTCCCACCACCCCTACCCCCCCGCAGTCAGGGGCAGCCTCCACCAGGCCCCCACTCATGTCTCCCACCACCCCCACCCCCCCGCAGTCAGGGGCAGCCTCCACCAAGCCCCCACTCATGTCTCCCACCACCCCCACCCCCCCGCAGTCAGGGGCAGCCTCCACCAGGCCCCCACTCATGTCTCCCACCACCCCCACCCCCCAGCAGTCAGGGGCAGCCTCCACCAGGCCCCCACTCATGTCTCCCACCACCCCCACCCCCCAGCCACCAGTGGCAGCCTCCACCAGGCCCCCACCCATGTACCCCTGCACAACCACCCCCCCAGCCACCAGGGGCAGCCTCCACCAAGCCCCCACTCATGTCCCCTATCACCCCCACCCCCCGCAGTGCAGGGGCAGCCTCCACCAGGCCCCCACTCATGTCTCTCACCACCCCCACCCCCCCGCAGTGCAGGGGCAGCCTCCACCAGGCCCCCACTCATGTGTCCCACCACCCCACCCCCCAGCCACCAGGGGCAGCCTCCACCAGGCCCCCACTCATGTCCAACTCATGTACCCCTGCACCCCCACCCCCTAGCACTGTGGGGCACCTGCTAGCAGGCCCCCACTCATGTCCAACTCATGTACCCCTGCACCCCCACCCCCCAGCACTGTGGGGCACCTGCCAGCAGGCCCCCACCATGTCTAACTCATGTACCCCTGCACCTCCACACCCCAGCACTGTGGGGCACCTGCCAGCAGGCCCCCACCATGTCCAACTCATGTACCCCTGCACCCCCACCCCCCAGCACTGTGGGGCACCTGCCAGCCGGCCCCCACTCATGTCCAACTCATGTACCCCTGCACCCCCACCCCCCAGCACTGTGGGGCACCTGCCAGCCGGCCCCCACTCATGTCCAACTCATGTACCCCTGCACCCCCACCCCCCAGCACTGTGGGGCACCTGCCAGCAGGCCCCCACCATGTCCAACTCATGTACCCCTGCACCCCACCCCCCAGCACTGTGGGGCACCTGCCAGCAGGCCCCCACCATGTCCAACTCATGTACCCCTGCACCCCCAACCAACCAGCACTGTGGGGCACCTGCCAGCAGGCCCCCACTCACGTCCAACTCATGTTCCCCAGCCAACATGTCATCACAATCTAGATCCCTGGTCCCTATGGTCAGCCTCCAAATGCAAAACACCCACCCGAGTATTGCATCCACCCACTCATAATTGCCAATTACATGACAGAACACCAATTGCAAGTTCCGAAACAAACACATGTCCCTCACATACACCCAATGGGTGTCAGTGAATCTCAAAAGCCATATCATGATATGCATTAAACCAATGAGATGATACTACACATTGAAGTGTGATAAAAAAATATGTATTGAAGGAAAAATAATTAGAATCAAAAATAAAGAAACAGAAATGTGAATGTACAAAAATGAAAAGAAGCATGTCCGTGAAAAAAAACGAAACCATAAATTAAAATCCTAAGTAATGGTGTCCAAAGTCACTGTCCAGAAATCAAAATCCAATGGGAAAAAAAATAGAAAGCCATTGCTCCATGGTGAAAATGCGAAAGAAAAATACAATCCAACAGTGAACTATGTACATATGAACAAGCCAGGGTCCATTATCCCAACAACAGAAAGGAAACCTATCTAACTACACTGACTAATAAAATAAACTATATACAAAAATGTGGCCAATGTCCGAAAGGTCCAAAATAAATCCTAAAAAAAAATGAAACCTAACACTACCTACATAACTATGTACAAGGGCAGCGGGCTAGTTCGACGGCTCACTTGTGGATGTCCCGGGCCAGGGCATCATCGAACTCCTGCTCAATGTCCCGGAGGTGGTCCTCCTCCATGGCCCCGAGGGTCCGCAGGGCCGTCGACGTGTCCACCTCCAAACCCCTGCGGATTGTCTCGAGGCACTTGGCCCGCCTCAGGGCCCTCCGCATGGAGTTCTCCGCCCTGACCATTGTGAGCCGTGACTCTTCCGCCCGCTGCCGCTCCGCATCTATGGCGTGGCCCAACCGCTGCCACACGGAAGACACTCTCTGTCCTGGGTCCTCCTGCCCTCCGGCCGATGCCTGCCCCTCCGATGTTGAAGGCCCCGAGCCTTCATGGCTCCCACCACGTTGCTGCTGCTGCTGTGCCTCTGCCCGTGCACTGCCTCCTGCTGCCTGTCTGACTCCCGACTGTGGCAGGGATGCCTCCTCCACCAGCCTGGCCTCACCGTCAGAGGCAGCTCCACAGGGCACCCAGGTGACTGATGGTTGGGAAGATGGCACGGAGGACAACTGGCGCGTAGGGGGTTCAGTTGAGGAGGGGGTCGTAGCAAGCCCCATCATACGGAGGAATCCGGCCTGGGTGACCTGTCCCAGCAGGCTGACGTGGTCAACGAGCCATTCGAGATGACGTGCAGTCTCCTCATGAAAAGACTGCAGGTCACCTGGCATTGGCCCATTGACACAACGCCACACCACTCAGAACAGGCTCAACCCGGACCCGGATAGCCACGTCCGCAGGCAGAGGAAGGCAAGTTGTTGTGAGCTCATCCCCTGCCTGAAAACGGGTCTGAACGTAGGCATCCCTGCTGGTGCAAGATGATGCAGGGACAGGATCAGGGACAGGATTGCACACAGGCACCTCCGCGGCGGCCTATGCTGCCTCCTGTCCCTGGTCCTGCACTGCACCACTAGCACCAGTGGGATCCCCACCTCCAGACCCCGTTTCTGTTGCTTGCACGGCCTCTTCCTCCACCAAACCCCCCACCAACCTGGATGACTCCGTGCCATCTTCCCCCGTTGGGCCCTGTGGGGTCCCAGCTGCCCCTTCTGCTGCCGAGGAGTCCAACTCCAACCTCCGCCTCTTGGACCTCCCCCCGGCAGCTGCGGCCTGGGACGCGGCACCGGACTCCTCATTCCCCGACGAGATGACAACATGGGAGGGGAGCCTGGCCTTGCGTCTCCGGCTGGCGGTGGGATCCCCGCCGCTGTGCTCCACAGCACCTTCTCCGCCCTCTTCATCAGTTGACGCTGCAGACAGGGAGAAATAAAACACAGGCATCAGGGCACTGTACAATGGACACATACACACATGACAGTTGTACATGAGTGGCATTGGCAAACCTCAGACATGGCATCACAATCCCCAACACACATGTCATTTCAACTCGCACACATGAGCCATAGCACAGCCATATCGCAACTGCCAGCACCATCCAAACACATACAACAGCATGAGCAGGCAAAGGTGAGCCAGACATCACATGCTACACAGGAAGTGCACCACACATGTACACACACCACCACACTTGCATGCATGTGTACACCTCTGCCAAGTGTCGCAGTGTTCAGATGGGCATCCATGTCACATCTGCCCATCAGGCTTCCACATACCGCTGTCACATGCATCCATGTTGCATCACTCTTGCACCCTTGTCAAATACACACACATGCACATGTACACAGTGCTGATACATGCAGCTGAAAACAACATACATGCGTGACATCACGGACATGTCTACTTACATACACATTCACCCAAACATGTGTGCCCACACAACTGCATTTGGCATGCAAGCCTACACACACAAGCACCATCCATGTCTCACACATACCAGCCCTCGCATGTGTTGGCCCCACGGCCCTGTACACCCCCACCCATACTCGACCCCATACAAACAGATGTGCAACCTGCACACTACTGAAAAATCACCACACGCACAGCTCACAATCAGGATGCATGTACACTTACCGCTCGACTCCAGACGGGTCAGCCTCTCAAGGACCTGGACGTGGAGCGCTGGGGATATGCGTTCCAGGACCCTCATCTGTTCTTCCGACAAGTGGCCCCGGCGCCCCTTGGCATCCGCTGCCTTCAAGAGGCGCCGGGCCTTGTTCAGGGTCCTGGACCTGAAGTCCTCCCAGCGCTTCTTGACATGTTGGAAGTCGCGGACTGCCACCCCCTCCGCGTTGATGGCAGCCACGATGTCAGTCCAGATCCGAGTCCGTCCTTCCTTGGCGGCGCGGGAACTTCCAAAGAGGGCATCATACTGCCCCAGGACTTGCTCCACCAGGACACCAACTTCGGTGGCACTGAAGCTGGTGCCCCTCTGCCTCTCTGGCCGGGGGTTGTCAGTGGTCTCAGATGGTGTTTGCCCCGACATGACAACCCCAGAGGCAGGAGTGGGTGGGAAACTGGGTCCTGGGGCTGGGCTGTGGAGCGATGTAATCCCAGTCGGGAGTCTTCGGTTCCAGCAGGGGTGGTCACAGCAACAGCACCCCTGGCTGATGTGCACGCAGCAAATGGCAGGGCACGTGGGCAGCAGGCAGTCAGGCAGCAGCAGATGGCAGGTGGGAGCGTGCTTGGGGCTCTGGGGGGCAGTAGTTCGGCCTTCTGGGCAGGAGCGTGGTCTTCCGTGTGCTTATGCGTGGCCAGCTTGATACGGAGTGATTTGGCACGTGAAAATCCAGCACGTCTGCGTGTAAATCGAGGAAAGGCCCTAAGCGCGTATGCACGTCAGCACGCATATGCGATTTCATTGGACCAAAGGCCCTTAGCGCGTGAGCGCGTCTGTGGCGTGAGGCGCGCGGGTGTTCCCCTCATTACACGTGATGACAGAGCACACGTGGATTTCCACCAATCGCGTGTGGAACATCCTGCGCACCCCCAGTAATACACGTACCCAGGCCAATCGCGTGTACGCTCACTTCCCTCCGAATACACGCGATGACACTCGGACGTGCAGTTTTACCACATGTGCTCGCATTTGCGATTTCATTGGCCCAAAGGCCACCATGCGCAGCTGTGACGTCACGCGCATGGCCGTAGAGAATGGCGCGTGTAAAAATGAAGAGATACACGTCCGAGTGTCAAAGCGCGTAATTGGTGGGAATGGCCTCATTGCGTATGCGCGTCTGTGACGTGTAGAACGCCATTTCCTTGACCGTGCTTTTCGTGGAGAGCGAGTGGGTGAAATCTGTACTTCTTGTCGGTTCACACGCAATTTACTTCACAGCGTTTCCAGTTCGTACTCCCTGTTACCTCTGACAGTTTTTTCTCTTTTCCTCTTTTTCCTGGGCCTGTTTCCTCAAACAGCTTCCCTACTACTGTTGTCCTGTCTCCTCAGACAGCGTACAATTCTTCTTTTGGCGGGGGTGTTGCCAACGCGCACACGCGCATATTTTTCACGCTTTTGTTCCTGGCAGATGGTGAGTCGCGCAAGTATCTAACATCTGTGCTTGCCCCGTGTGTCGCGTACCCCTTCAGAGGTCATTCTAGGCTGCGTGTGACACGCATACGTTCATTCTTGTGTTCCTGGGTGCCACAGTGTAGTGCAGGTTTTTTTTTCAACGCACGTGGTCTAGGAGGGGTTGCGTGCACCTTACTTCCCTTTTTTGGGGTGCCTGTGCGTTGCGTGACCCGTCATCTTTCCCCAGGGGTGACATACAGCCTTGCTAGAGCACTAGGGTACGATTATCATCTGGTACCCAAGCCCTTTGACACCCAATTGCCCAGGACAATAGTTCACATCAACTCCCATACGCACAATAACATCAGTGCCATGGCTGGGAGGCGAACAAGCCGTAAGGGTGGCAAAGGTGGCCGAGCCCCAAGTGGTGGCCGTGGTGGATCCGGTAGGGGACGTGGCCGTGACTTGCAGGATGCCCCTAGCCCCCCATGTGTGGAAGAGCAGTCAGGGACACCCATGCCCCCCCGCCCCCTGGTTGAGGTTACCGTGGCTGACACCATCCATGCTCAGCCCTTGTTGGACCAGCCCACTGTGGAACCAGACGTGGCACAGGGTGACTCCATGGCTGACTTCCAGGTCAGCAGGTCTAGGCCACGTGCGCCGGTGAACGTTGGTCTCATCAGGCCACGTGGATCAGGGGCAGCTAGGTCATCTGCTGCCCCGCGTAGGCAGGCTGGGGAGGCTGCAGGGGCAGCTGCGGCTCCATCCACCCCACCTCTCACACACCCAGCCAGGACAGTGTCGCTCCAAGTCCATCATGCTAACATTCCCCCTGACACCATCACACTTGAGATAATGCCTGCACCAACTCCCATGCTGAGTGTGCAATCCCACGCTCCTGCCCCTAGTGTCCAGAGCGGCGCAGGACACTCCGGATCCCCACCACCTTCCAAGCGGAAGAGGAAGAGTGCTCGTCCAGTAGAGGCTGATGCCCCAGACACGGCTACACAGTCCGGCCCGTCAAGGAAGCCCAGCTTCAATGAGGCCGAACTGAATGCACTTGTAGAGTATGTGTCCGCACATGACCGCGAAATGGTGATTGTTGCAGGATCCAAGACCACACCTGCACAGCGTCAGGCACACTGGCAGACCATTGCGGACATCATAAGTGCCCTTGGAATCGTGAGGCGCACAGCTAATGATTGCTACAAGCGCTGGAATGACCTGAAGCGCAGGGCAAAGAATAAGCTGGCCTCAAGTCATGCCGCAACTCTAGTGACTGGAGGTGGGTCTCCAGCAGACGACATAGAACTCACTCCACATGAGCAGGTTGCTGGGACCTACGTCACGGAGGAACAGATCCAAGGCGTGGGAGTAGTGGCAGATTACGAGGCATTGTCCGGTGAGTGCACATGCATGTGTGTATCATCCATGTGCATGTTGTGTGTGGGAGGGCTTCTGTTTGGGTGCCAGGGGAGGGTGTGTGTGCCTGAGTGGTTCGGCTCACCCATGTGCCTCTTCCTAAACATTCTTGCCACCAGCATTTGGGTATAGCAGCATCCCTTCGGACAACATTAGACATCCAGCCCAACACCACGCCAGTTGCCCTTGGAGTGTCATCTTGCCACTACACTGTTGCTTATTTACCTCTGTTAATTCAGGCAGATTGTTTGCATACCACCACTTTTACTCGGGATTACTCAGTCCTATTGTCACATGTCTGACATGGCTATGGTACAGTGGACTGGCTCAGTTTCGTGGACATGATTAGTTTGGACATGTCCCTGTGCTATAGGACCATTTTTGACTGGCAGCTGCATGTTAAACATTAGAACCATTACAATGAAAATAATCAATCATATGAACAAACTGGACTGAATGAACAATTGGTGACCTCCTCTCCCTCTTCACTTCATGGCTAGGGTACATGCCATCTGTGTGATGGCATGTGTATTTGACCTGCCAACCACTGGCCAATGTGTGATGGCACTGCTAGGCAGCATGCAGCAAATGTGTTCATCTTCCATCTTGGTGTCATCAATGTGTGGCATCTGCCTCCCCATCACACGCAGTGACGGTGCATGCATGGGAGTGTTTTAGTCATGTGGGACATGTGTCAATCAAGTACTGTTTCTGTAGCCTCTCAGCACTCATTGTGTGCCATAGTGCTAATGCCTGTTTCCATTTGTTTTATTTTATGTCTTTGCAGGGGAAGACGCACCTGATACTGCTGGGGTTGTGGAGATGGTGCAGACCCAGGAGGGGTCTGAGGGCCAACCGACCACCAGTGAGGGACGTGGTGTGGTGGTGGGTGAGAACCCACAACTGCTGCAGGTCGTGCTCTCAAGGGGTGTCTCTGGCTGCACCTCCCCCGAGCTGTACTCAGGTGTTGATTCGGATGATGAGACCTACGTGCCGTCGCAGGTGAGTGTTCCTGGGAGGGATTCTGTTCTGTCCTACCCACCTGCACCAGGGTTAGAACCCTCAATGGGGATGTCAGTGTTGGCAGGTACGCCTTTGGTGGTTACGGATGCAGGGTCACACTCCGCGACATCTGATCCTGTTCCTGGGCCAGCAGATCAGAGGGGGAATGCAGTCCTGCAGCCTCAGGCAGTGCCAGCACAGCAAGGAGCAGTTCGCCTTGCCCCAGACAGGTGTGGTGCCCGCCAACGTGGTGGCCGTACGTCACCTGGCAATACCGCATGGGAGCAATCCATTTACGGTATGGCAACCCAACAGGCAGCATCATCAGAGATGATGGCTCAGGCCATGGATAGGGTGGCCACTTCCATTGTCCCCCCCGAAAGGCTGATGGAGCGACTACAGCAGGCAACCGACTCCATCTGCCAGTCACACAGGGAGGACATGTTGGCGTCCAACAGGGACAGGCGGGCGGCACTGGCGACTCTCCAGGAAGCCATCTCCATAGAGTCCCAGGGCCACAGGGAAGCCCTGAGGCTGGAACTCCTTCACCTCAGGACGACTCTTGTTGAGCTTGAGGCTTCAACAAACCAAAGGACAGAACAGCAGCTGGAGCGTCTCACCCGTACGCTCTCAGCTGAGATGCAGGCAACTAGGGCGGAGGTCCGGGCATCCCGTGAGTTGTTGCATGGGGACCTCCGCACACTCATCCTCCAGAACGAGACCTACCACACACGCATGCTTGCAGCCATGGAGGAACAGACTAGGGCCTTGCGTGGGCTGCCTCCCATAGTGCCACCACCTCCGGATGCAGCTGCACAGGGTGAGAATAGCGACAGCAGTGATACTCCCACAATAGGGTAGCCGTGTGGGCCATGAGCCCATGGAGGTGTTTTTTTTTCTCGCAAGATCCACACAGGTTTTGGTGTGCACCCTGTCCTCGGACCTCCTGAGTGGCCTCCCCAACCCCCCCGGGCCCATTAATGGCCATTTTTTTTTTTTTGGGACAGTGTGTTGTCTTGTGTGGCTCCCGTGGGCATACGCTGCATTGTGGCTGGGCACATGCAGGCTTGTCATGGATTTGGTTCAGATGCTTGGGTTTTTGTCACACACACCCCTCCTGCTTCCCGTTTCCATGGGCTTGCAAAGGGTGTGCCCAAGTGACATTGACGTACATGGTGACATTGGACTCCCATGAGCTGTGTGGGCAGTCTGTAGTCAATACTGTGAATACATTCATAGTGCATATTGTTGTTTTGTACACTGCGTGGTGTATTGATATGTGCCTCTGCATCCATCTCATCCTCCATATTTGCAGGTCCATTCCTCATGTCTTCACAATGCGGTCCACCTTGGAACTGGAGTCCATGTTGTAAGCAGTGCACCTACACTCTTGCGTGGCGCTAACACTGTATACTTGCAAGTGTTTGGAGGGCTGTCATCATCAGGTGGTGAGGCTAGCAAATTTTTAAGTCTGTAATGTCATGTTTAAGGTAGGTTGGAGGTTGTGTAGGTGATTGGTATTATTGGTAAGTATTTGGTAATGTGGGCTGTAGGTCCTGCGTTACTGTGAGCATATTATGTGTGGACAGGTTTCCATTAGGGACACTGTAGCTGCTGACACTTGGGGCATGTTGTGGGGATTCATTTCTTTCCTCTCACATTGCATGACATGCCATGGTGTGTTGTGTGGCCGTGCCGTGGAGGGGGTGGGTGACATGGCACTGCTTTCATGTAGTATTTTGCAAGTGGGTATTCATTTCTGCAGCATGGAAGTGTCTTTTCATGACACTGCATTGGTGGTGTTTATGTAGGTAGGGATGCACACATTGTGACACTTCCACATGAACAATCTCAGGCTGCTATGGTTCTGACAGTTGACAGTCCCTTTGTTCGTCTTAATTGTCAGGTCGAGTCATCATTGCTTATCAGATGCTATGTGCCAGGCCTGTGTGCACTCCACTGGGGTGTGATTTCTATGTGAAGTAATTAGCCACCAGCTGCGTACGGGCTGCCTCACCCCGTGCCCTCTCCCCTCCCATGCGCAACGGGCGTGCATGTGGTTGGGGATGTGGGGGCACCACCATGTCCACGGCCAGGCCCCGGTGTTTTGCAACATTGTGCAGGACACATGCTGCCACTATGATCCTGCACACTACTGGGGGCGCATATAACAGCTGCCCGCCAGACCGGTCAAGGGAGCAAAAGCGTGACTTGAGCACTCCGAATGTGCGCTCCACTATGCCCCGGGTTGCATATGGGCTGTGTTGTATCTTACCTCTGGAGGCGTGATGGGGTTCCGAATTGGCGTCATCATGTGGGTGCTCAGAGGGTAGGCACTGTCCCCTGGTGAGGAGGTGATGGGTATCATTAGTGGGGTAGTGACATAACTCTGCATCTGACATGCATGCATGTGCAGTGGCATTCATACTCACCAAGCAGCCATGTATCAACATGCCGGCCAGCTTCTAGGTCCCGGCTTAGGGTAGACATTCGGTAAATGAAGCTGTCGTGGGTGGACCCTGGATAGTTGGCATATACTGAGGTGATGATTCCCTTAGCATTACATACTACCTGCACGTTGATGGAATGCCAGTGCTTGCGGTTCCTATAGATGTGCTCAGATGCCCTGGGGGGACGTAGTGCCACATGGGTGCAGTCAATGGCACCTAGCACTTTTGGAAATTGTGCCACACCGTAGAAATCGAGGGTGGCAGCCTGCCTTTCTGCAGGTGTCCTGGGCAGGTATATGTGCCTACGGACTGATGGGCGTGCAGTGATGATGTTCAAGACCTGGTGTAGGCAGCGTGACTGCGTGGCCTGTGACACCCCACCCACTATGGCACTTGTCCGCTGAAATGATCCTGTGGCCAAGAAGTGCAGTACATTGAGGACCTTCTAAAGGGGGCTGAGTGCTTGGGAGCACAGGGTGGGTGATGTGAGGTCATCCTCCCACTCACTGACCAGGTCCAGTATTATGTGGGGGGGAAACCTGTACCTCCCATACACCTGGTCATCAGGCATCCCAAAAAGGCTGGTTCTGGGAGTGAAAATTCGGGCCCTCACTATCCTCCTCCTCCTCCTTTGGTAACCCACAGCCACTGCTGCTAGGAATGGTATATTCATCCTGGCGTATGAGCTTGTTTGTGGTTTGCGCGCACTTTTATGCTGCGCGGGTCGACGTACGCCTGCTTCATGCTGGCGTACGTGTGTCAGGATTGGACACTTTTTCGGCACGTCGTAGGCGAACGTGTGAATCTTTCCGCCCACACCAGGAATACACGTAGCACGCTCTCACAGGCACAGTCGCGGGTAAATATTCCCGCCCACCCCTGGAATCCATGTGACCCACTCTCACAGGCCCAATCGCGTGTGGAAGTTCACGCGCACCCCGAAGTACACGTACCCAGGCAAATCGCGTGTGGAAGTTCACGCACACTCCCAGTAATACACGTACCCAGGCAAATCGCGTGTGGAAGTTCACGCGCACCCACAGTAATACACGTACCCAGGCAAATCGCGTGTGGAAATTCATGCACACCCCGAAGTACACGTACAATCGCGTGTGGAACTTCACGCGCACCACGAAGTACATGTACCCAGGCGAATTGCACGGCTGGGGGGTGGGGGTGGTGGGAGACATGGGTGGGGGCCTGGTGGAGGCTGCCCCTACTGCTGGGGGGTAGGGGGTGGTGGGAGACATGAGTGTGGGCCTGGTGGAGGCTGCCCCTGACTGCTGGGGGCTAGGGGGTGGTGGGAGACATGGGTGGGGGCCTGGTGGAGGCTGCCCCTGACTGCTGGGGGGTAGGGGGTGGTGGGAGACATGGGTGGGGGCCTGGTGGAGGCTGCCCCTGACTGCTGGGGGGTAGGGGTTGGTGGGAGACATGGGTGGGGGCCTGGTGGAGGCTGCCCCTACACTACGGGGGGGTGGGGGGTAATAGGGGACATGAGAGGGGGCCTGGTGGAGGCTGCCCCTGGTGGCTGGGGGGTGGGGGTGGTGGGAGACATGAGTGGGGGCCTGGTGGAGGCTGCCCCTGACTGCTGGGGGCTAGGGGGTGGTGGGAGACATGGGTGGGGGTCTGGTGGAGGCTGCCCCTGGTGGCTGGGGGGTCGGGGGTGGTGGGAGACATGAGTGGGGGCCTGGTGGAGGCTGCCCCTGACTGCTGGGGGGTAGGGGGTGGTGGGAGACATGGGTGGGTGCCTGGTGGAGGCTGCCACTGCACTGCGGGGGGGGGTAATAGGGGACATAAGTGGGGGCCTGGTGGAGGCTGCCCCTGGTGGCTGGGGGGTGGGGGTGGTGGGAGACATGAGTGGGGGCCTGGTGGAAGCTGCCCCTGACTGCTGGGGGCTAGGGGGTGGTGGGAGACATGGGTGGGGGCCTGGTGGAGGCTGCCCCTGGTGGCTGGGGGGTGGGGGGTGGTGGGAGACATGGGTGGGGGCTGGGTGGAGGCTGCCCCTGACTGCTGGGGGGTAGGGGGTGGTGGGAGACATGGGTGGGGGCCTGGTGGAGGCTGCCCCTGCACTGCGGGGGGGGGTAATAGGGGACATGAGTGGGGGCCTGGTGGAGGCTGCCCCTGGTGGCTGGGGGGTGGGGGTGGTGGGAGACATGAGTGGGGGCCTGGTGGAGGCTGCCCCTGGTGGCTGGGGGGTGGGGGTGGTGGGAGACATGAGTGGTGGCCTGGTGGAGGGTTCCCCTGCACTGCGGGAGGGTGGGGGTAATAGGGGACATGAGTGGGGGCCTGGTGGAGGCTGCCCCTGGTGGCTGGGGGGTGGGGGTGGTGGGAGACATGAGTGGGGGCCTGGTGGAGGCTGCCCCTGGTGGCTGGGGGGTGGGGGTGGTGGGAGACATGAGTGGGGGCCTGGTGGAGGCTGCCCCTGACTGCTGGGGGCTAGGGGGTGGTGGGAGACATGGGTGGGGGCCTGGTGGAGGCTGCCCCTGGTGGCTGGGGGGTGGGGGGTGGTGGGAGACATGAGTGGGGGCCTGGTGGAGGCTGCCCCTGACTGCTGGGGGGTAGGGGGTGGTGGGAGACATGGGTGGGGGCCTGGTGGAGGCTGCCCCTGCACTGCGGGGGTGGGGGTAATAGGGGACATGAGTGGGGGCTTGGTGGAGGCTGCCCCTGGTGGCTGGGGGGTGGGGGTGGTGGGAGACATGAGTGGGGGCCTGGTGGAGGCTGCCCCTGACTGCTGGGGGCTAGGGGGTGGTGGGAGACATGGGTGGGGGCCTGGTGGAGGCTGCCCCTGACTGCTGGGGGCTAGGGGGTGGTGGGAGACATGGGTGGGGGCCTGGTGGAGGCTGACCCTGACTGCTGGGGGCTAGGGGGTGGTGGGAGACATGGGTGGGGGCCTGGTGGAGGCTGCCCCTGCACTGCGGGGGGTGGGGGTAATAGGGGACATGAGTGGGGGCCTGGTGGAGGCTGCCCCTGGTGGCTGGGGGGTGGGGGTGGTGGGAGACATGAGTGGGGGCCTGGTGGAGGCTGCCCCTGACTGCTGGGGCTAGGGGGTGGTGGGAGACATGGGTGGGGGCCTGGTGGAGGCTGCCCCTGGTGGCTGGGGGTGGGGGGTGGTGGGAGACATGAGTGGGGGCCTGGTGGAGGCTGCCACTGACTGCTGGGGGTAGGGGGTGGTGGGAGACATGGGTGGGGGCCTGGTGGAGGCTGCCCCTGACTGCTGGGGGATACGGGGTGGTGGGAGACATGTGTTGGTGATCAGTGGTGCAAGGTGACATGTGGGTTGGCTGGTGGGCATGGCCATGGTGGATGGGTTGCCGGTGGGACATGAGCAGGGGTGCAGGGTAGTACCCTGTGGTGTGGGCTGCCTGCAGGGGCCATGGAGGGTGTAGAGGGAACACCTGGGGGGACCCACATGGCCATATCACGTGTAGCATTCCCCCGCAACACGAAATACACGTACCCAGCCAAATCGCAAAACTTCCCGCGCACCCCTGAAATCCACGTACCCAGCCAAATCGCGTGTTGAACTTCCCGCGCACCCCTGAAATCCACGTACCCGGCCAGATCGCGTGTGGCACTTCCCGCGCACCCCTGAAATCCACGTACCCAGCCAAATCGCGTGTTGAACTTCCCGCGCACCCCTGAAATCCACGTACCCGGCCAGATCGCGTGTGGAACTTCCCGCGCACACCTGAAATCCACGTACCCAGCCAAATCGCGTGTTGAACTTCCCGCGCACCCCTGAAATCCACATACCCGGCCAAATCGCGTGTGGAACTTCCCGCGCACCCCTGGAATCCACGTACCCAGCCAAATCGCGTGTGGTACTTCCCGCGCACCCCTGGAATCCACGTACCCAGCCAATTCACATGTGAAACTTCCCGCGCACCCCGAAATACACGCACACGTTATTTTTCAGTCAGCGGGTGTCCGTGTTTGTGGGTACCCCTTTGCACGTCGTTTATCCTGGAGGGCCACAGTATGGGACATTCATCATAGCTGTATATAGGTGCTATTTGTTGGCGCACCTTTTGGCGCACATTTTTTACAGGCGCAGGGACGCTACTGCCTGCTTTCTTGTGGCGGTCGTGTTTGTGCCTGTGCGCTGGTTTGACCGTGCGCTGTTTTGCCCTATTCGATTCCATGAATACGTGTTGTAGGCGAGCGTATGGGCGTTCCGCGCACTTGCACCCTGTACTTCCCTCGTGACGCCCACATTTTGGCAAGTTTTTCCCCATTCCGAGTGTTACGCCCCGTGTTCCGCCTACTTTTGTTGCGTGCGCCACGCTATGTGCGATTTTCGCTGTGGCCTGTGCGATTTTCGCTGTGACCTGGTGCAGTTAGATGGCCTGTGCGCCAACGTGCGCCGCGCACTTTTTTAGCGCACATCAGATGGTTTTTTCGCGCACGCCCTTCCATGAATCGATGTGCGCTGCTTTTCGTGCGATTTTCGCACTTGCACTGCGATTTTCGCAATTCCACTGCGATTCGCACGTTTTTGCCCACTTGCGCCGCGCTAATTATTCCATGAATCGGCCTGTCAATATCTCTAGGCGTGGCAAAGTATGGTTGCTACAGACATGAGGGGGCAGGAGCTCCCCTTTGGGCCCCTGCACTCGGCACATATGCTGGCAGACCCTGGTGCAAATGCGGCCTATCTGCTTGGTATGCATCAGATCCTTCAGAACAACACCTCTCCACCCCCACATCTACATAACCCAAAAGCATCATATTCATCTCATCTGGCATCCTCTGGCCATCTCATCTGGCATCCCTTTGGCCATCTCATCTGGCATCCCTCTGGCCATCTCACCTGGCATCCCTCTGGCCATCTCATCTAGCATCCCTCTGGCCATCTCATTTGGCATCCCTTTGGCCATCTCATCTGGCATCCCTCTGGCCATCTCACCTGGCATCCCTCTGGCCATCTCATCTAGCATCCCTCTGGCCATCTCATCTGGCATCCCTTTGGCCATCTCATCTGGCATCCCTCTGGCCATCTCACCTGGCATCCCTCTGGCCATCTCATCTAGCATCCCTCTGGCCATCTCATCTGGCATCCCTCTGGCCATCTCACCTGACATCCCTCTGGCCATCTCATCTAGCATCCCTCTGGCCATCTCATCTGGCATCCCTCTGGCCATCTCACCTGGCATCCCTCTGGCCATCTCATCTGGCATCCCTCTGGCCATCTCATCTGGCATCCCTCAGGCCATCCCATCTGGCATCCCCCGGGCCATCTCACCTGGCATCCCTCTGGCCATCTCATCTAGCTTCTACATGCATATGAGCAGGTCATAAATAAGTCGAGGGAACACGTGGGTGGACAGCGACTGCCCACTTTTTTCAGAGGGTGGGCGCAGCCTCCCCACCTCGTGTGTTTTCAAGGAATTGTTCTAAAGTAAGTTTGACGAACAGTGGTCGCTGGTTGTGAGGCCAGACAGCAACATGACCACACAAATCTCTTTTTTTCGAATTCTCCTTAACATGAATCTGTAAAGTGCCTCGCATTCCCAATCTGCTATAGAGGTCATGTTTTGTTACAGGTTTTAAGACAGTGCACCTTTTATATTTAGCCAGCAATGTTATCTGAAAAGTTGTTCTATTGGCAAATGCTTATTTGTTGTGGGCACTTTCGTCAGTTGGAAAAGGTAAATTGAAGCAAATTTGTATATTTCACTTGGATATGTTCACTTCCTGCAACGTCACTTTCCATTCCATACATCAGAGCCACTCACTTTTTTTAGGGTTTGGGCCTTGCATTTGGTCTTGCCACAGGGTCTGGCAGCAGAGCCAGCCCGCGGCATGGGCAGTCTGGGCCGTCGGCCCGGGCCCTGCACTCTTGGGGGCCCCGCAGTTTCCTGCTGCAGTGAGTATAAGAAGCGAGGGTGGGCTGCTTCCAGCCACAAGGCTTTTCTTTGTGCCTGTTTTAGAGGCTCAGCTGTCAGCTGCCAACCCCCTGTGATGAGCTTCCAGAGACAAACGCAACATTTGCACTCTTTTTGTTTAATTCATTTCTGTAAGGATTCCTATCTTGCTGCAGTACTTTAATTATGATGTGTGTGCTTTTAAAGTCCAATTTGTAAAACAGAGTACTGTTGAAAGCTAACGTCGTGAGGAGGGGAAAGGTTCAGAGGACAAATTTGTTGTGATGTTTTACCAGGTCCATGGATGTGGGAAGAGAGGTTGCTGGACTGAAGATGTTTTACTTGGCCCTGTGCTGATTTTCAGGGTACAAGTTGAGATAACATGTGGGCTGATAACTTCCACCCACTTTTTTCACAGTGCAGACTCAATCCCCCTTGGGTGTTTTTGAAGCCAGCAAGCAAAAAAGCATGTTTGCTCAAGTTTTCGTCCACCAGGATGTGAACCCAGTAACCCACAAAACCACATGAAAGTGTTTTCAAAGCCCACGTCTTGTATTGGCATGTTGCCTTCAATCGAATATTTCAATATAGATGTTTGGATTAAAAGGGTGCACACCTTTTAAACTTTGCAGCAGTGCTCTGGGACAATCTCCTCTAGCTGTTTGTTTTTTGTCGGGTATTGATTCATTTTGCGAAAGGCAATGCTCATTTCTATTGGGAATGTTCTTCTATTAGGAAAAGCCAGTTGAATAAATGTGTGTATTTTACTTTAGGATGCGTTCAGACCCTCTGCATATCTTAATGATCCCCCACAATTTTTTCGGATGACAATTTGAATTGCTTATTCTGACTGCCTCAGTATCTTTAGGGTAAATAGGCTTTGTTACGATTCCACTATCCAGCAGAAAAAGCACTTTGCCCTGCCTGGCCAAGGACCAATCCCTGCCCTTCCCTTACATCCTCGGAACGTGCAGTTGCATTATGTATGTTTGGATTACTTACCGGTGATCTTCATTACTCGTTGTCCTGCTCTTCAACCTCACAGTACTTTCTTTTGAGGTAACCATCTCTACAAATGGTTCAGCTCACTTGGTCGACTATCGCTCGGGCCCATAACTATAGGCCCTGGGGCATTACCTGACTCGGTAATGCCCCCGCAGCAAGGGGCTTATATCTATTAGTACCTCGCCCTACAAGATAGGGGTACTAAAAGCATTTCTTTCTATTCCGAAACGCTGCAGCTTTTCGGAAAAGAAAAAGAAAAAAAAATGTCCAAATATGGCAGCCGGGAAAAGGGAAAATTCCATGCGGCCATCGAGAGCGGGTGCGCTGGGGACCGAAGTGTTCCCAGCGCGTTCGCTCCCGAAAAAGGAGAAAAAAGAAGGTAAGTGGGGTTGGGAGGGTGGGGAGGGGATAGTTTGCAGGGGAGGGTGGTGGATGAAAGAAAATATGTACCTGAATCCCCGGCGGGTGACGATGGCAGCCTCCAGCCGCGTGGAGCCTAGGAGCGGGGATTGCCCCGTTTCGAGCCTCCTCATTGGCTGAGGGGCTGCCATGCCCACCGCCGGGAAGCCCTGGCGAGGGCCAATCAGAATGTTTGTTACATTCTGATTGACCCTCGCCGGGTACTAATCCAAAATAAGCCTCACCCCTGATATTGCCACAGCCCTGAATTAACAGTTACAATGCACATATTGAACGTCAGTTTATTTGATCCCCATGTATTTTAATGACTAATGTTATGACATAATTTTCTACGATGCAGATAAAGGGCCCCACACATCTTTTACTGCCTAGGCCCCTGCAAATCCTAGGGCCGGCCCTGCTGGCAGCCTCCAAGTTCATCTCATCCCACAACCTATGGGAGCTGCACCCGCCCCCAAACTCGCGAAGCATCCGACCACGCGCGCTCTCTACCCAGCAAACCCACAGAGAGGCCTGCCGAGTTCAGACGCTCCTTTCCACCGGAGCCTCCGCCTGATCTTGCCACCAAGAGCCAACCCTTTAAGCATTTGGGAACCGCGTTTGGTGCCAAGTGAGCAGCGTCCCAGAGGCGTGGAGGCACAGCGCTGGGAGGGAGGAGGCCGCGGTTTAAGGAAAGAGCTACGGCTAATCCCCGGTGCACCCCGCCCCGGAGGTCAGGGTGACATCAGCTCGGATGTCAGCATCTCGCTGGAATGCGCTCACATTCTTGGCACAGGTGTGTTTGTCCGGGACACGGATCCCAGCCGGCCTGAGGTGTGGGCTGTTGTGGAGCCTGTTTGCCAGGGGTTGGCTGGTTGCTAGGGAAGGCTGGCGTGGCATTGCACCGTGGGAATGAGGCACAGACAGGCGAAGGAGGGCAGGGAGGCAGAGGTGCCCTGGGAAGCAGGTGGCGGGGAGTAGAAGGACGCACAAGAGTAAAAGTGAAGGGAGAGAGGTAAATACATGCTTTCTTCCGCACAAACACGGGAGGGGTACTCAGCATTGCTTAAGGACCTCTCTTCTTGCAAAACCACATCTCGCTCGGAGCACGGAAGTCTCCTTGCCTCTCTGGAAGTCACACCCACGCAAACAGTCTAGCACCCCAGGCAACAAACCACGTTTCAATTCCTAGTGAATGGAATATTTCTCAGAGACACTCAGGCTCTCTGAGGCCACCCGCCGCGTTTCGCAGTGATTGTAACTTCGGCAACCGTGACAGTGCACGTGCTTACCTCTCCCTCCTTTCTTAGGTCTTCTCAACCCTAGTTTGTAATTCCAAGCTGTGGAAACCAAACACATAAAGGCTGATTGGCAGTGGCGTGTCTAGACTCATTTGACTGGGGCAGCCCAGGTGGGGCACTGACTTATGCAGGGGAGGCATAAAGAACGAGTGCGCCTGTACGTGTGCGCGGGCGGCACCTGGGGTGGCCAATCAGATTCCAGGGGTGAGACGTGCCACTCCAGGCCACTCCCTGGACACGCTTATGCTGATTGGCCCAGCAGTCTTGTGGTCCTTTTTGTCTACTTTGCTACACTTCCACCTGATAGGCCAATCCAGCTAACAGGCGCCTAGAAAAGGCCTGTGGGGAAAGCGAACTGAAGGGACCTTACAAACAGGCAGCCTTGCTCATTGCCCTTGGTGCTCTCCATATCACACACCAAGCGGAACCGCACAGAATCATTATTGTGGTACCCTGCCCCCTCTCCTCTCCTACAGAGCTGTAGGCCTGAGTGCGACACTGCTACCAAGAGGACCTCAAAGCAGCTTTAGGGAAACCTACTTTACCACTGCAGTCACAGGGAAGGGTACATGCTTAGAGGGAGTTCAGCCTCATTTCTTAAGGTCTTGGGACCATCCTCAAACAAGTTATTCCTAAATCACTTTGGGTACCAGCAGTACCCAAATTAACCATTCACCGGGTAAAATAACCCATGTAAGGGGACTTGGCCTACGACGAGTACTACTAGAGTGTATTACGACTCGCGTCTAGCCTCCAACAAGTTCCTTCCTAAACCACTTCAAATAAACAGTACCCAAATTACCCTGTCCCTGACAAAATAACCTGTATAAGGTAACCCGGCCTATGGCGAGTACTGCTGCTTTGAACTCTCAGCAGGGTCAGACTGGGGCACAACATCGGCTCGGGCACTAATGAAAAAGTGGCCCACAGTTGCAAATGGCAATTCATTCCTTTTGTGACAGACTGTTTGAGTAGTATCCAAGGGGGAGTTTTTTGATAAAATGTGATGCAAATTTTGCATTTTAAAGAATATGTATTCAGTAACAATGGTCAAACCTACTAGCCGCCTGATGAAATAACTTATCAAACTGACCCACATTGGCCAAAAAAGTGGCCCACTTTGACGAACAAAACTGGCCGACACTAGCATTTTGCGTTTTGGGTTCGGGCAATGCCCTATTGCCCCATAGGGCAGTCCGAGCCTGACAAGCAGTATGCAAATGAACCTGTCCACGACAAAATAACCAATATAAGGGGACCCGGCCTATGGCAAGTACTCCTAGAGTGTATTACGACTCGTGGCTAGCCCCCTACTTGTTCCTACCAGAATCCCTTCTAACATGCAGCCCCCAAATGGTCATAACAGAGACAAAATAACCTGTATAAGGCGACCAGGCCTATGGCGAGTACTGATAGAGTGTGTTAAAACGTGTGACTCGCCTCCTACTAGTTCTACCTGAATCCCTTCCACCAAGCATTCCCTAGAGCATGTTAAGTTTCTAGCAATCACCCTATGAGTGCCTACCTAATCACTTCCAAGAAGCTGTCCCCAACAGACTAACCATAAAAAACTATTTTCTACTTGGCCTTCATTTGTACCCGATCCTTCTTATAAAAGTTGCTAGAAGTTGAACCGTGCTATGCCTTACCTCTCGGAGAAGATACACCAACTCCTTCCATCCTCGGTCTTCTGTCCCGTGGTCCCAGCCTTGACAGTCTCCCATCTGGACACAGGGAATGGCTGTCATAGTCGGCTTTAAAGCCTCCCCCTTTCTCTCATCAAAGCAGTTCTCCAAGAGTGGGGCCAGATAATGACCAAACATGGGGCGGGCGGATAGCTCAGGGGCAAAAACAACACAGAGCAAGTCAGGTTTGAATCCCAGTCCCGTGCTTAGAGACTGGTCACCAGTATTAAGCGCATTATAAATGATTAATTAAATATGGGCAGCGTTTTTTTTACAGGCACACTTTCGTAAATTCAGCTATTTCATGAAATGCTGACTGCTCAAAAAAATGAGGCCTCCATTTTTTGCTCTTTACTCCATTGTTGAAAATGTAAGTCAAAATGGTTTGTACCAACATCCCTCGCGACGACTGATAGCTAGAATGCTTTGCCACAAATGGAAAAGGGTTTTAAAAGTTTGAAAAAAGAAGATATATTTTAAATTTAAATTTCCAAATATTTCTTAGCCATTCCTATCTGTATTTGGTTCAAAGATCCTTCCTGGTAAAATAAATGTATGCACGTTCATGAGTAAATGATTTTTTGGCTAGAAAAGGGCCCGAAATATTCTTTGTATAAAAAAGTAAAAAAACTATGGGAACTTTTTTCCACAATTAAGAAATTTGGAGGAGAATTTTGATAATTTCACAGGCCATATTCTAGTTGGAGGCTGCAATAGATACAATCACTTTACCCTCTAGTCATATAGGATGTCAAGAGGCTACCCCGATGAAATGTCAATTAAATGCATGTTTATTTTTTCATCATCTGAGGATTTTTAAAGTGTGCTAGATGCCGGTAGAGTCAGCCGCTGCCAAGCGCCATGTGCCCCTCTACATCCCACCCCCGCTGTATATCTGTTCTGCTGTTACCTCTGTAAAGCTCTCTGTTATGCATCTGTACTGTTGATAGCTCTGTAAAGCTCTCTGTTATGTAGCTGGACTGTTCTATACCTCTGTGAAGTGCTTCATTATGTATCTGTACTGTACACCTCTGTAAAGCACTCTGTTATTCATCTGTACTGTTGTATACCTTTGTAAAGCGCTCTGTTATATATCTGTGTTGTTGTATACCCCTGTAAAGCACTTTGTTATGTATCTGTATTGTATACCTCTGTAAAGCGCTCTATTATGCATCTGTACTGTTGTATACCTCTGTAAAGCGCTCTGTTATGTATCTGTATTGTATACCTCTGTAAAGCTCTTCATTATGCATCTGTTCTGTTACCTCTGTTAAGCGTTCTGCTATGCATCTGTACTGTTGTATACCTCTGTAAAGCACTCCATTATGTATCTGTATTGTATACCTCTGTAAAGTGCTTTGTTATGTATCTGTATTGTATACCTCTGTAAAGCACTTGGTTATGCATCTGTTCTGTTGTTGCCTCTGTAAAGTGCTCTGTTATGCATCTGTATTGTTGTATACCTCTGAAAAGTGCTTTGTTATGTATCTGTATTGTATACCTCTGTAAAGTGCTTTATTATGTATCTGTATTGTATACATCTGTAAAGCACTTGGTAATGCATCTGTTCTGTTGTATATGCTGTAAAGTGCTTCATTATGTATCTGTATTGTATAACTCTATAAAGTCCTGTGTTATGCATCTGTACTGTTGTATACCTCTGTAAAGCGCTCAGTTATGTATCTGTGTTGTTGTATACATCTGTAAAGTGCTTCGTTATGTATCTGTATTGTATCCATCTGTAAAGGGCTGTGTTATGCATCTGTACTGTTGTGTACCTCTGTAAAGCGCTCCGTTATGTATCTGTATTGGTGTACACCTCTGTAAAGCGCTCTGTTACGTATTTGTACTGTTTTATACCTCTGTAAAGCACTCCATTATGTATCTGTATTGTATACCTCTGTAAAGAGCTTTCTTATGTATCTGTATTGTATACCTC
The DNA here is from genome assembly GCF_040938575.1 of Ambystoma mexicanum. Classification (NCBI taxonomy): domain Eukaryota; kingdom Metazoa; phylum Chordata; class Amphibia; order Caudata; family Ambystomatidae; genus Ambystoma; species Ambystoma mexicanum. The sequence goes on from NC_090929.1 coordinate 1,097,837,349, forward strand.
TTTAAAGCACTTGGTTATGCAGCTGGACATACAGCAGTGACACTAAAAATAATTCGTTTTCTTACATAGCACGTCATGCCAGATTTCACTTTCTTCTTAGCGAATTAAAAACAGTGGTTACTGTCACCCCTTATAACGGTACTCCAGTTACTGATGTCATAAAGCTGTGTGGACCCGGCTGCAAGATTCGAACTTGCGAAGTGCAGGATTGTCTCATGTCTGATGTGAACACTTGTGAGCTGCTTCACAGACATTGAAAGGAAGGGAGAAAGAAGGATGCATGATGGACAGCGCCTCACCGACACACCGTGGGATGTATGCCAAGTGGCTATTGGAGGGCAAGTGGCAGGTCATAGACTTGTGATATGAGAAGACTCGTGGGCATTTTATCCATGCCAGCTCACATGCTTGTGAGCATCTGGAATAAGGCTGCTGACTCCAGCACCTGTGCTAAGGCTGCAAGCTCACATTATGATCTTAGTTATCCATGGTAGAGTACCACTCGTCCCGTCTCAATGAAGCAAGAGGGGAGCAGCCGTTTCTGCTCTCCTCTCAAATGGTCACCTATGAGGCTTGCAGGGACAGTGCCAGCGGGCTGCCTCTTCCACCCAGAAGATGAGCCCTCTTTGAAATTAACCAATAGGAAGTAGGCATTGGAGGACAGGTCTCCATAGGAAAGCTCCCAGTGGTCAACTGGGCAACAGGTGACGTTGCCCCTGATATCTCTGTGGCCTGAAAAGAACTGGCGAGAAAATACTTGTGTCCACCATTAGCAGGACACCACACCTCATGTCCTTCCCAGACAATGCACAGGTGAACTGGTAGGAGCTCTCTGTTTGGTGGGTGGGTTCACAGATCAAATCCGTGGTCCTTTTGAGGCTTGCTGTTCCTGGGGGTAGAAGGAGATTGGCACAGGGCAGAACCAATGCTGAACTTATAAATCTTCTCCTGAAGATTGTGGCTCCAAACAGCTCAGAGCCAAATTCAACATCACTCACTAAGTCTGTACAGGGATATGCATACAAGGTCACTCATTGCCTCAACCTCTCTATTCCCTTCTCACACAGATGCATCCATGGCGTTAAAACATGGTCCTTCACCAAGGGCTTGCATCCTAGGCAAACCTGGAGCCAAGTTGACCTTTCTCAAGATCCAATCAGCCACCTTGCAGCCTTGATGGCGCCTGGATCCTTCCGATGGTGTCATAAGGGGATGCTCGAGTCCCTTTCCATCGTATTGTTTCAAGGTGACTTGTTATCTGTGGGGCATGGCGGATGTTACTTGGGTCCTCATGTCATGCCGGATTGCTGGCAGCATAACAAGCTCAAGGAGGTTTCCATTGGGAAGTTATCCAGCCCAAACCTCCAAGCCTTTGGACATGATGGCATTCGTTGGTTTAGGCAATGGACCTCAAAGGAGATAACCACATTCTCAGACCCTTACCAAAATACAGAGATGTATTTCTTTTGGACATGGGGAACACGTTGTTGGAATGTGTATACACTTTGGATTTCATTTTAGTGGGACCCCCCTCTCCAGAGGAGGCTCCCAGAGTTGGAAAGGCATCAGTGAATCTATTTAAAAAGAAACATCCCTGAATTGAGGGCACTACAATCAACCACACTTGGAGGTTATTCAAAAGAGTTTGTGGTGTTATCTCCAGGGCACAGAGCTTCTAAACTAAACGATGACCCTCTAAGACGGCAGCAGATTCTCTAGGGCAGTATTTAATTAATCAAAGGTGTACCTCTGTGTCCCTCAGGTGTTCCCGGAAACCAAGCCTGGTGCTGCACCTGCGAAGAACAGAAGTGGGGTCACCGTGTCTGGAAGAGTTACGGCCTGTATCTCCACCTGCACCATTAAGGGACAAATAAAGGAAATCCTGTCTGCACTGTACACCCCAGCAAAATGAGAAGCATAAATACTGCATGAAACAATAACGTGGCTTCAGGGGTGGACTGGGAAGCAAACGCGGCCCTGGAAATAATTTTCAAAGTGGCCCCATACCACACATATTCAGCAAGCCCATGCCATTTCCTATGGTAAACTTTGGAAATACCACATACTAAGTAGATACTACTAAGAAAATTTGGGAAGTTCACATTAAAACATGTTATAACCTTTTATAGGTCGAAGGTAGTTCCGATCCTACTGTATGGGGTCGAGGCCTTTGCTCCGCGAGACCGTTGTTTTTGGGATGCTTGGGAAGCAAAATACTGGAAAGCAGTTTTAACATTGTCGCCCGGAACACCCTTGGCGTTACTGCGATTCGAACTAGGTTTAGCCTCTCTGCATTCCCAAGTATTATGGAAACAGTGTGCCCTGTTGCGAAAACTATTAGAAGGGTTAGTGAAACCATCCTTCTTGAATATCTTAGCTCAAAACATTCTCACATCGAATGATGGTTTATCGAGAAGGTGGCGACACCATACCCTAAATGCAGCAGCTGATGCCGCAGTAACAATTGAGTTGCTATTAACCAACCCAGATCGTGCAAAAAGAAAGATCTATGAATATGACTGGGTTGGCAACTTATCACTATGTTCAAAACTGAGGGATTTTAATTCTAGCACTTTCGGCCTTAGAAAGTATGGTGTGATAGCTGATTATTTGGTAAAATCTCCATCGCACTCACATCGCCGAAAAATATTAAAATTTTGATTGAATCAGCACGAAACAAGAGATATCTTATGTAGAAGGCGACTAATACCAAGAGAGCAAAATTATAGCCGATTATGTTTACTCAGGGAGTAGAGGGAAACGTTACAGCACCTGGTAATCGAGTGCACTGCATTAGAAGCAACAAGGGCCAAATGTTTTGGGAAGAAACTTATTGTACCGAATCATGTAGATCATGATCACATTTGGAACATGCTGTTTTCTAGCTCAAGAGTAACTGTTCATATTGCCATTGTGCAATTTTTAGAAATAATACTACCAGGAATGTAAGAGACTAAGTGAGAATAAGGAAAACAAATGAAATGTATTTTATCATGAATATGAGGAGTATTGCAATTTGCACTGTGATTGTGTGCATCCTGGGATGCATTGTATTAATTTATGCAACTTGTTGATACACTGCATTGTTATTCAATATTTGAAAAGTTGGTTCGCCAACTGTAACAAATAAATAAAAATAAATAAATACCACACAAAAGAGGCCCAGGGTGCAGAGGCCTACCAGGAATTCTCCAGAGTTCCCTATAGGCCAGTCCACCTCTGCGTGGCTTGTAAACATTTTCTTTATGTAAGATGGATTTACACACTCCATGCTATCTCTCTGCACCTATCGACTACATGCAGTACTCCAAGATCCATTGCACAACACCTCTGCCATTAGAATGCAGCTATCCCAATATAAAATTCAGTCTAGCTACCCATATAATGATACTGCTGATCTCGCAAACTCTCCATACTCCCTCTCCACGCCAATCCACATGCCTGCTTGACAAGCAGGGACTTGGCCACCCCTACTTCCTTCGTAATGACTAAATTGCACACATGCATTCTATAATTCTCTGATGAATTTCCCATACCTGGACTTCTGTCCCCTAAGGGCGTACAACCTACAGCGCTTTGGGACCATACCAAGAGTGAAAGGTGCTATACAAATGACAATTAAATGTGAAACAACACAACTATAGACACATAATACACAGTGCTTTCAACCTCTGGGGGTAACTGGCTCACAGAGCCCCTCCTCACCGAGTCAATGCCTAATCTGGTGCTCCAGAATACAAACCCAGAACCCTGTCCGCTGAGTATCGAGACCGGGATAAGGCGAGAAAGTGGTTTGTGTCGGCAGTAAAGAAAATATCCTTTCTGCGAGGTGTGAATAACACGCGGCATCAATGTGAGTAAAACTATGCCAAGCAAAATGTGTGGCGTACGTGAATAAACAAATACATGTCTGTTAGTTGTCGAGTCCAGTCAACTCTGTTGAGGCATTGCAGACTGGCCTCTGTTTAATACTCTCCTCAACTAGGCAAAGGAAAAGCGATTACTCTTCAGGGAGCTGTAGCTGTTCAGGAAGGGGGTTAAGAGGATGAAGAATAAAGTCCTACTCCTTGAGGAGGGTTTACCCTTGCAGATAGAGTGACTTTCAGAGTTCAGGAATAGCCCAGGCTAGCTCAGCTAAGGTGAATATCTTTTCAGGGATTCTCGGGTGTAAAACAGATGGATGTGCCAGGGGGCCACTGGTAAGTGATGCAAGTACTCTAGGCCAAACTTTGCCAGTAGGTTTCACCCCTGCAGTTACAAGTCACTCCAGCTCTCAGCGGCTGTGGGACGGGTCGATCATCTGTAGCGGGACAGTAGCCTTTTCTCAGCTCTCAAAGAAAGGAGAAGGACAGTTCCTATGCAGCATGTCTCAGGACAACAGGGGGTGGGAGGCAGGTCTGCAGGCATTTACAGCGACAGTCACCACAGGAGGGCGACACAGGGACTGCAAATGCTTGCGGCATGGCGCACTCTCATTAAATCACGACCCTGAGGAGCCAGGACAACAAGTTTTGGTGGGAAAGGGCCAGGACCACAAGTAAGCAAAGTCCAAAGTCACGATTCTCAACTCGGGATGACAGCTCTCCTGTACAATACAGGGTTCGAGCTGGTCAGTTCGCTGGATGGGCAAGGAAGGAACACTTCCAAAGAGGCTCTTTGCGAGGGTAAGCAGGAGGTGCCGAGAGTAATTGGTCCCACTACTCCAAAGGGTAGAAGCGCTCTTGCAGGCCTTCTTGGTACGATGCAAAAGCAGGGGTCCAACGTGACAACAGCAGGGTCAGCGTGCCAAACCTTCCAGCACGTCTCCGGCGGTTCCATGTGTCTGCTCTTTCATTCAGGATACATTTCTCCTTCTGTAGTTCGGTGTGAACATCAGGTGATTCAGCTGAATTGGATGCAGAGCCCCTTCTCTTATCCAAGATTCGTTTCACGCTCAAATTTGGGATAGCCAATGGAAGATCTGCTCTCTTGCATGAACGCCATGCGTGGGCCAATCGTGGCCCACGGTGGCTACAGTCATTCAGGCATACTAGACATACTGGTACTAGTATTGTGGATTGGGACCAGACAAACCCAACCCTCTTCCTGGGCACTAGCACACGTGGCATGCAGGAGCCTGCAAAAGAGGTGGTTTTCACGGGAGGCTGCATGCCCAAATAAGGAATACCTGGATCTCTCGACCCGGGGGAGGGCAAAGGGGCAAGATGGCCAAAGGACAGAACAAAAGACTTTGTGGCATGGCCATTTTCGGTACTGGCCACAGTCATGGGCCAACGCGGTATGGTCCATAAAAACGAAGTAAAAATACTGTAAAAGTAAACTGCTACCATCAGTTCGTCCTAGGCACACATGTACAAACACCAAAAAATCCTTAGAGGGTGGCTAGGGCCATAAAACAAAAGGACCCCTATGTGCTGTACTGTAACGTACTTGGCACATAGATAAAAAGTTACCAATAAATTACAACATAGTCAAAGACTAAGGGAAACATAGTTTGCCAGTACTGACAGCCTGAAGGAAGTGTCAATTTCCCCATAACAAATGGGTAAAAAGCCCAGAGGAGCACATGCTGAAAGCTGTGCTCCACTGGTAAAAGACAGATTAGTGTAAACCAAACAAAAGCAAAAGGTTTGTGGGGGTCCATAAATGGAGGGAAAATGGAACCCAAGGGAAATCTTTCCTCACACTATGTATGTGACGAATGTGTTCAAGCTTATTGCATTTTTCCAGTTGCAACCTCAATAATAAACCCCAAATTGATCAATGCCGAGGTGAGAGATTTTTGAGTTCCTGATAAACAGTGCAGCCAGAAACTGCCTAGTACACAATGTATCCATCTACATTGTGAACAAACAGGCCCACGTAATCTCTCTGTATATCCTTCCAGGTGCTACATATCGTTAGTATAAGTGGGGCGTGTACACTGGGAACCCCAACCGCCCATAGAGCTGGGGTTTGCCCAATAGCACTTTAAGATGAGATAGCAGCACCTGTGAGATGGATGGGTGTGCAGATTAATACTCCAACACCGAATCAATAATGACAACTCAACGGTTTGGCAAAGGGAGTTAGTTTAATGACAAGTACAAAAAACGGGGAGTCTCATGAATATCAGTGGATGCGTGATCTTCTCGCTCGCTTCACAACTCCAACGAACTTCACAAAAAACACATCATTTATACTAAAAACTCGTCATCACTGACGTTTAACGCTTAAAAGTTGGCATGTAATTCTATTGGTTCTAGAAAGGTAACTTTAATATAGGTTCTATATCTGTATATGGTAACGGATTAAGGGGATTGGGTAAACACTGTCAGATGGGACATCTAAGTCCTACCTTAAAAATGGCTACTGTGGACGTCACGGCAAGTACGATGTCCCATTGATTCTATTAACTATAGGACCCTAGATTACTTGGTCCACTATGATTAGGTTGGCATCAACCCCACTCATACTTTTCCACTTTGTCTAGCAGCATGCCGAATGGTCGGCCATGTGCAGGTTGCCCCCATAGCTCCCCCGGCCTTCCTCCAATTATTGTTACAATCAATCATCACTTCAGTGGCCAGGTGTCAATTATTTCACTGTGGTTGACCTCGAGACTGCATCTCTGTCTGGAAAAGTTCTGATATCTTTGCATGGAAATGCGCCATGCATAAGTGTGAAAGTCTCACTTCTTTTTGCTCAGCTGGTCACATGCTTCAGACACTGTGGATTTTTCTCTTCTTCATGTAATTTGTGTATTTGATTTTCACTTTACCAACCACCTGCCTTTGGTTTCTTATCTCGACCTTTCAGAGCAGGCTGTTCTGTTCCTTGCTTCATTAATTGTAGCTACCTGTTCATCTATTTTAGCTGACATGTCCTTGGTTTTTCTGGCATGATTTGCCTCTGCTGAGTTTCGTTCTTTTTATTCTTGATTTGTTAAATATGAAGCTCTCCTTGTGTGGCCTTTAGTAACCTTTCGTTAATTCTGCTTCTTGTGCAAAGTGGAAGTATACTTGTATAACGTGCTTCTTTTGAGGTAGATATGTATAGGTGGCACTTGCAGCACTCTATCTTTCTACTAAGTATAGCAAGCGGCACAATTTCCTTAGCTTTCTTGCGGTTCCATGCATATGTACATGCATAAACTGGTTCAATATCTTCATCATGCTTAAGGCTTAAGATTCTTACATTTGACATCGTCCTTTCACTTTAGGTCCATGATGTCCCTTGTCGATGGCGTTTCGTCTCTTTACGTCATTCACTGGTCATCATCTCTTCTATATGTGAGTCATTCTGGGTTCTTGTGTCATCACCATTTGTCTTCCATTAAGACCTTTTTGGTTTCTTCAGTGATTGTACTCAGACGATCTTCGTTTCATTTCATTTGTTCATATGGTTTTCTCAATGAGTACCTTACTGTCCATGGTTTCTTAGGTATAGGTATTTCAATAGGTGCTGCTCTTCTGATAGGTACTGGACAGAGCCCCACTGCGGCTCTCTGCTGGTTTATTTCCTCATCATACGTCACATATTTCGGCGTGAATGTTCCTGGTACTTCAAAATGGACGGTTGGAGTGCGGGCTGTACTTGGGACCTCCTCTACACTCCCCCCTCTGAGTGATTCATCAACCACTTTCACCTCTTTCTTTGGATCCATCTTCTTTGGTTCCTCTATATTCCCTTTTGCTTCATTGCTTGGGTCCATTATTTCTTCATCTTCTGGGTCTGTACATGATGGTCTGAAGAAATGTCTCTTTGGGGTCCATATTTTTATGACTCCTTTTAAACTTCCTGCTGTTCTCATATGTTCGTCCTTGTTCCATGTCATCAGTTGGCATTGTCCATTTGGGCTGCAGTAAATCCACCTTCCCACATAATTTCTATGCTTCCTGGGATATAGAAACTTTGTTCCTTCTGGTGCATGAATGCTGGCCTTCACAAAGTCTCTTATTTCCTCATCAGTCAGGTCCTTGGGCTTCCATCCTGGTTCGACATCAATGATGATCTTCATCCCTATGGCTTTTTTTGCAGTTTTCTGACACTGAGAGATTATTAACTTGATAACACAAAATCCGAGCAATATCATCACTAGCAGGGCTCCAAGGAATTTGAATGCATCTACCATCCATTGTGGAACCCATGAAAATAGTGATCCAAACCAACTGTTGTCATCCACTTCGTCAGTTTCATCAACCATTTGATTCTGTAGTTTTGTCAGCATACCTATGGCTTCTGTTAAAGTTCCATTTTCTTCGTCGTGAGAGGGTATAAATGTGCAACATGATTCTCCAATTTTTGCACAAACACCTCCACCATAGCTGTGATCTTGTCAAGTACATATCTGTTCTGGAGAGTCATCAGTCGGATTGCCCTTAACTCTTCTTTAATTGCGTTGAATCCTTTTATGGTCGTGTTGATGGTTTGCAGTAACTCCCATCTGGTTATCTGCAATCATTTAGTATTTGCTCCAACTTGAACTCTTGGCATGAAGATTGTTGTGAAGACTGATAAAGGGAGGCTGAACAGCCTGTGTTCATATGGGATTGCATGAAAAGCTTCTTCTGATTTGGCATGAAAATAATTTTCTCTCTTCATTTTGTTCATTAATTCTACAGATCTCTTCTTCCTCAGGTGAGCATCTGCTTTCGGAAAACTGTCAATATTCAGGTCACTTTTCGGGATCACCAAAGCCGGAACAGGGACATTCACTATTCTGCACATACCTCCCTAATTTCTCGGCAGTCTGATATATGCTTTGGATCCACATGCCCAATAATGATCCATGATGACTGCAGTTCCATGTACCATTCCTGGAGCATCAAAGACTCGTCCACAGTTCTGATTCTCTCCCATCTTCCTTGTGCCATTGTTTCTGAAGCACAGTTTCAGATTCTCCAAAGGCACTATCTGTAAGGGTCCTCCTCTGTCTTCGACCCATGTCAATAGTTTTGATTTGGCCATAATGGCTTGCATATCTTTTGTGCATTTTCAATTGCTTCTTTGCAGGCTCCAATGACCATCCATGCTCTGCAAATCACTACTCCTTTCTCCCATCCGTCTGGTGAAAGCACTGTTCCCCAAATCTGCATTTGGCCTCTGTTTTTCCATCTTCGAGCTTCTTCTGGAGTTTTTCCTTGGATATTTAGCTTCTGGTTAGCTTCTCTTCTGATTTCTGCTCCTTTAACTCCAGGCTTCTCATATCTGACCGCAATGTGTTTCGTTTTTCCATTGTTTCTTGTTTTTATTTACTGGACATAATCAACTTCATTAGGATCGGTTGCTTCAGTTGCCAAGCCTAGTTGCTAAGTGTGATAGACAGTGTGCTGTCTGGGCATCAATTTCTACAGCTACAATGATCTTTGACTTCCCCATGCTGTAAGGTAGGAGTACACAAACAAAGCATTCCCCCTCTGAACTCCGTCTTCCAACTTCTTTCATGTGTTGGTACCAGATGTTGTTGCCCAAATGTGCTGTGCTGTCCAAGTAATCGTTTAGTTCACTGTTGTCTCCTTGTATGCTTCTCTTGATTCTTAAGGTTTTCATGTAGTTCGCTATAACTACATCCTTGAATGCATCTGTATGGCTGATTCTTGCTGGAGGAATCTCAGATATCCTGGTCCATGGTGCAGGCCTCTTTATCTGACCATTTGAGTAGACAAAGGTCTCGCCATTCATTCCTTTTCCTCTTGCATCTTTTGTCTTCTGGTTAGAAATGTCCATATTCACTCTGCCATTGGTCCAGTAGATGGCTGCATTGTAGAATTTGTACTTGTCCCCTTCATTGGATCACGTGTGCCTGTCAATGTTGTCTCTGTTGGTTTATTCTCCAACTCCTCTTGACTCTTCAGGAACTCAGCTTCCTTCACGTGACTCTTAACTTCGCTACTCATGGAGCTTCTCATTGTTGGTACTCCAACCTTCCCCTCTTCTTTGACCTGTAGTTCTGTAGTCATTGACACTAGGTCTGGCATGTGTGCATTGAGTGTTTGCATGTGTGTGGTTATCAGTAACCCCTTTACATTCATACTCTGCCGACCCTGTCTCTGGCTTTTCAATTTGCTTGTTACCATAAGTATGTGTGTATTATTGCTGATCACATCCATCTCACGTTCATTCATTTCGCTATTGGACTTCCTAGGGACTGGAATGACTATGTAAGGTCTGGAATTGGAACGCTTTGTACATCAATAAAAAAATGCAGTTCTAATCGTCAGTGACAGTAAAACCATGATGAATATAATGCATAAATACATTATACCTCTGTAGGTTAATCTGCAGCATTTAGTTCCTGAAAAATATGAGCGTCTCTCCTCCTGAGGGAAGACAAGGTTGCTGCTTTGAATCCCCATCTCGATCAACCGTCGAAAGATACTAACTTTTAATACACTCTTATAAAATATTATTTCAGGATTCTGCTAGTTCTGCTTGTGAGTTGCAGGTACCAAAACAATTGTCCCTCTTTGCCTGAACAATGGATTGTCTATTGTCTCTGGATACAGTTTCCTTTTCTACGTGTGAGGTGATGTCAAATCAGGTAATATTTCAGCAAGTCTCTTTATTGTGCATGTTCAAAATATATGAGTTCCCAATCGGTGCCTCTGATTTGCTTCACTCCCGAAGACATGTTGTGTCCTTGTCAGTATACCAAAAGGTGAAGTCTCTTACACTACTCTCTCGATCTGTCCCTCGGCGGAAAGTTAAACATCTTCTTAGATAGTTCTGCCGATGGTTAGAGAGTTCGACTTGCATCACGATACCATGGAAGAGCATGCTCATCTGCGTAGAGTTAGCTGGGTCTCTGATGAATGTCAGGACGTCAATATCGGAGGGTCTCCCCACAAGTTCTGGGAAATCCTCAATTAGGGGAAAAAGACATTACTCGCCAGCCTGCTGTCTTCTGGTGACAGGGACATTTGTCCTACCCTTGCTGAAGTTTGGAACTGTTTGGCCCTCACTCACTGTGAACAGTTTCTACAATTTTGGTGTGTGTGGAGAGCAACTTGGTGTTAAAGTGTGCATCCCGTGGATGCTGCGTACCTGTGTTTCCTGAAGGCTTGCGTGCCAGGGTCGCCAGGACGTTGATTGCAGAACGAAAGAAGACGGGGTAACGCCAAGAACCGGCCCAGGTCCCGTCCTGACTTGCAGGATTGAAAATGGGTCCAATTCCTGACGCCACGGATGGACACTTCCCTGTATTGACGTGGCGCCAGAACATTGCAAGCACTGAACAGGGAAGGTCGGTAGATGTAAACAGAAAGCTTGAGTGCGTAGCTTGATTCTGCAGAAGACCCTCTCGAAGATGGTGGAAGAAGGCAGCCGAGACAGTAGTATGGCAGCAGTAAAGGCACCGTAGAGGCACTGGTACCCAAGCACAAAGCAGAGAAGGATTTCAGGCTAGGGGAGGTGGACAGGTAGGAAAGGGGTAAGGCGGCAAGGAAGGGACAAGGGGAGCTCCAGACCAGGACCGACTAAGCCCAACCCAGGGAAGCCAGACCCCAAACCAAGGAACCAGACCAACAGGACAGGAGATGAAAGGGCAAACAGGAAGGGAACAAGGAAGGCAAGCGGAGTAACCAAGTAAGGACAAGGTAATCCAGAAGCGAGCGGGAGGTCAGGACCAAACCGCGTTGAGACGCGGCGAGTACAAAACCAGGAAGCTTCTTTATAGTGACTCGGCATGGAAGCGAGGCTTGACCCGCAATGCGAGTCGGCGCATGCGCGGAATCAAGGTATTCATGGAAACGAGGCTTGAACCACAAGCCCGTTCCCTGCCGTCCCCGCGTAAGAACGCATGCACCCCGACTCGCCCGGAGCGGGCAGGTACCCCAAATGAGCGATGACCTCGGAGAATGCACCCTCGACCAAGACGATACCGCGGGTACAGCCGCCAGGCATCACCCCGCCTGCGAGGATATGGACGTCCCTGTTCCCAGGCGAGTGTCCTAACACCCTGCCCCCTCCCAGAAAGACCCGGGGCCCCCGGTTTACAAGGATGACGCAAATAGAAATCACGCACTAAACGAGGAGCATGGACATTCCCAACAGGCTCCCAAGTGCGGTCACAAGCTGAATACCCCTCCCAATCCACCAAGAACTGCAATTGACCTCGATGGAAACGAGAATCACAGATTTCCCGGACCTCATATTCAGGAACACCCTGTACCTCAATGGCCGCAGGACGGGAGCCCGAGCGCCCATAGGGGTCATCCAGGTAAGGCTTAAACAAGGAGACATGAAAAACGGGATGCACCCGCCAGGATGGGGGCAAATCCAGTTTAAATGCCACTGGGGAAATCCGTCTAGTAGATAGAAAAGGCCCTAGGAAACGGGGAGCAAGTTTCGTAGGTAAGTTGCGAACAGGTAAGTTCTTGGAAGAAAGCCATACCTTCCCTCCAACCCTAAATGTGGGTTCAGGGGTACGCCTCCTATCTGCTTGAGCCTTCATGTCCTCATGTGCCTTAACCAGGGTACCAGTCGCCTGAGCATGCAGTCTTCGGATCTCTTGAATCAGCTGATCAGCAGAGGGAACCGTGCTAGGTCGTACAGGAGCAAACGGAAAAAGTCTAGGATTGAGTCCATAGGAACAAAGAAAAGGGCTTAATCCTGTTGCAGAATGGATCGAGTTATTATAAGCTACCTCAGCTAAATCCAAATGCAGTGCCCAGTTGGTCTGAGAGGCGTTGGAAAAACAGCACAGATACTGTTCCAACGTCTGATTGGTCCTCTCCGTCTGTCCGTTGGATTGTGGATGATAGCCGGAACTAAGCGCCCGATGTATGCCCAGGTGACGACACAGCTGTTTCCAAAAGGATGATATGAACTGGGAACCACGGTCCGAGATGATCTTATCGGGTAGTCCATGTAACCGGTAAATGTTGTGCAGAAATGCTCGAGCCATGGAACTAGCAGAGGGAACTTTAATGAAGGGGATAAAATGAGCCATCTTGGAAAAACAGTCAACTACTACCATTATGCATGTGAAGCCCTCGGAAGGTGGTAGTTCCACTATGAAATCAGTAGCTATGGTATGCCACGGATATGGCGGTGTCTCGATGGGATGGAGTAGACCGAGTGGCCTCCTTCTGGGTATCTTTACTTGAGCACATACTGGGCAACATTCCACGTATTGTTTAACCTGTTTAGCCAATCCTGGCCACCAAAACTGTCTGGCGACAAGTTCTTGAGTTGCACGTATGCCCCGATGGCCCCCAATCTTCGAATCGTGAAATGCTTGCAAAATGGCAATCCGAAGAGAGTCGGTAGGTGCATACAATCTCCCACTGAAGAAGAGCAACCCCTCGTTCTCCCTAACTTGGGGTAACTTCAATAGTTCCGTTCTGTAGGGGTCTGCTGCTGTTTCCTGTAAGAACGTGTCCAGACAATGAAACACGGAAAACAAAAAATGCTTCGGGGCTAGCAATAGCTGATTCTGGCTGTCCTGCTTGATGTCTTCCAAAGAGCCAGACAATGCGTCTGCTTTCAGATTCCGAGCATTGGGTATGTAAGAGATTGTGAAATCGTAATGTGAAAAGAAAAACGCCCAACTGGCCTGGCGGGAAGTGCGACATTGAAGAGATCGTAGGTACTGTAAATTTCTATGGTCGGTACGGACCTCAACAGGAAACCGGCCTCCCAAAAGGTGATGGCGCCATTCTTCAAAAGCTAATTTGATAGCTAAAAGTTCTTTCTCGAACACGGCATAATTCCGTTCGCTTGACGTTAATTTTCGGGAAAAATAAGCCACTGGGAATTCAACATCTGACTGCGGGTCCTTCTGTAGCAAAACAGATCCAACAGCGAAATTCGACGCATCTGCTTCCACAATGAATGGTCTACTCTCGTCGGGATGACGTAGAATTGGAGAGGTGCTGAAGGCTTCCTTGAGATGTTCAAACGCATTAGTAGCTTCCTCATTCCACACAAACGACGTCTTACTGCTGGTTAAACTGGTTAAAGGTGCTGTGAGAGTCGAGAAACCTGGTATAAAGCGCCTATAGAAATTGGCGAATCCAAGGAATCGCTGAAGGGCCTTCACATCATTAGGTTGTCGCCATTCTTGTATTGCCCGTAACTTAGTTGGGTCCATCTGTATGCCAGAACTGCCAATCACGTACCCAAGAAACTCAATCTTGTCTTGATTGAAGATACACTTCTCAGCCTTGGCATATAAGTGGTTCTGACGTAAACGGCTGAGAACTTCTTTGACATGTAATATGTGTTCCTTCTTATCTATCGAAAAAATCAGTATATCATCTAGATATACCCACACTGATATTCCGTATAAATCCGAAAATATGTCATCCATCAAACGCTGGAAAACGGCTGGGGCATTGCATAGTCCGAAAGGCATTACACGATATTCATAGTGCCCCAAAGGTGTCTTAAAAGCCGTCTTCCACTCATCACCAGTCTTAATTCGTACCAGATGATATGCCCCTCTTAAATCCAACTTAGTAAATATACTGGCAGAGTGCAAGGATTCCAGGATGTCACGTATTAGAGGCAACGGATATCTGTCCTTCCGAGTAAGATCATTTAACTGCCGATAATCTACACAGGGACGTAAAGTGCCCTCCTTTTTCTTAACGAAAAACAGCAGAAATCCTGCAGGAGACTTGGAAGGGGTGATATACCCTTTCTGAAGACAGTCGTTTAGATATTCTTGTAAGGCTGTTCTTTCTTGTGGGTATAAGGAGTACACTCGTCCATGTGGAATCACAGAATCAGGCAAGAGATCTATGGCGCAATCAAAACTTCTATGAGGAGGCAGAGGAATGTCCCCTGGTTCCGAAAACACAGAAGAGTAGTCTGCATATTCAGATGGTACGGTAGATATCTGGCATACATATGATATTCCATTCATCTCTGTCTGTGTGGCAGTTGTGGATATCCCAGCAGATAACCCTGAGGAGGAACAATCCAGTAAACAACGATCAGAATTAAATGTCAATGTACGGGTTACCCAATTGATCTTAGGGTTGTGATACAACAACCAGGGTAAACCCAACACGATTGGATAAGATGGTGACTTAATCACATCCAAAGATATCTTTTCCTGATGTTCATTGATCCACAACTGCAGAACTCCAGTGTGATGTTGAATGGGACCAAAAGACAAAGGTGTACCATCAATGACCTCAATCGGTGTAGCTTGATTCTTCTTAAGTAGGGGTATCTGGTTTTTCTTGACGAATTCAATATCGATATAATTGCCAGATGCTCCACAATCCAGAAGACCCATGATTACGGTTGACTTGTCCTGCCACAATACTTTAATTCGGAGTACCAAGAGGGCTGCGGGTGACATGGGCAGTAAGAAACCATCGGTATCCGGAAGGACTGGTTTAAACGGTGGGCCTGTTATTGCCTTCCTTATACATGACAGGCCTATTAGTTTTCCGAATTCCTGATTGGTCGTAACGGACAAGTACCCAAATAGTGCCCGGCGGCACCACAATACAGGCATAAGTTCAAGTCCCTTCTTCGTTTCCTCTCCATCGCGGATAAAGGTCCTCTGAGTGCCCCCAATTGCATGGGTTCCGGACCCGACTCTGATGTACTTGAAGTACCAGCAGGTAATGGTAAAGACCTGGAGTACGTCCTCTCCAACCGACGTCTTTCTCCCTTCCATTCAGCCAAACGGTGATCGATTCGAAGAACCTGTTCCTGAAGTACCAGTAGAGTATCCGGTTCTGGTATATGAAGAATTTCATCCTTGTACTCCTCCCTCAGGCCTCGCCGAAAAAGCGTCTTTTGTGTTACTTCCGGCCATTGAGAATCCGCCGCCAATTGACGGAACCGACCGATGTATGTGATCAGATCGCTTGAACCCTGCTTTAAATCCATCAATTGATTTTGTGCAGTGGCGGCCAAGTTAGGTGACTGAAACACTTCCAGGAATGCTTTCTCAAAGGCGGCAAAATCACTCAGAATTTGACTGTTTGAGGACACCAAAGGAGCTGCCCATGCCAGCGCATTTCCGGTTAAATTCCCTAGAATATACCCAATCTTCGCCTTCTTGTCGGTGAAATGGGAAGCCCGGAACAAAAAATGTATCTTGAAATGGTTACAAAATTCGGCCACTCTTCTAGAATCCCCATCAAACTTCATGGGTGTCGTCTGTGCCATGGCAGAATCAGCCTGAGTTGTGGTGCTGGTCCTATGCACCACCATCTGACGTAGTGTCTCATTTTCTAGACGAAGCGCTGTCATTTCAGCCCTTAAAGATCTGATTTCGTCTCTGAGATCAGAGGATTCCTCCATCTCTGGGTCCGAATTGGAGGTTAGGCGTCTCAATCTGTTAAAGTGTGCGTCCCGTGGATGCTGCGTACCTGTGTTTCCTGAAGGCTTGCGTGCCAGGGTCGCCAGGACGTTGATTGCACAACGAAAGAAGACAGGGTAACGCCAAGAACCGGCCCAGGTCCCGTCCTGACTTGCAGGATTGAAAATGGGTCCAATTCCTGACGCCACGGATGGACACTTCCCTGTAGTGACGTGGCGCCAGAACAGTGCAAGCACTGAACAGGGAAGGTCGGTAGATGTAAACAGCAAGCTTGAGTGCGTAGCTTGATTCTGCAGAAGACCCTCTCGAAGATGGTGGAAGAAGGCAGTCGAGACAGTAGTATGGCAGCAGTAAAGGCACCGTAGAGGCACTGGTACCCAAGCACAAAGCAGAGAAGGATTTCAGGCTAGGGGAGGTGGACAGGTAGGAAAGGGGTAAGGCGGCAAGGAAGGGACAAGGGGAGCTCCAGACCAGGACCGACTAAGCCCAACCCAGGGAAGCCAGACCCCAAACCAAGGAACCAGACCAACAGGACAGGAGATGAAAGGGCAAACAGGAAGGGAACAAGGAAGGCAAGCGGAGTAACCAAGTAAGGACAAGGTAATCCAGAAGCGAGCGGGAGGTCAGGACCAAACCGCGTTGAGGCGAGTACAAAACCAGGAAGCTTCTTTATAGTGACTCGGCATGGAAGCGAGGCTTGACCCGCAATGCGAGTCGGCGCATGCGCGGAATCAAGGTATTCATGGAAACGAGGCTTGAACCACAAGCCCGTTCCCTGCCGTCCCCGCGTAAGAACGCATGCACCCCGACTCGCCCGGAGTGGGCAGGTACCCCAAATGAGCGATGACCTCGGAGAATGCACCCTCGGCCAAGACGATACCGCGGGTACAGCCGCCAGGCATCACCCCGCCCGCGAGGATATGGACGTCCCTGTTCCCAGGTGAGTGTCCTAACACTTGGATAATAATTCCGTTCAGGATTATACTTAAGCGTTCTGTATTTGCTGGATCTCAAAGAAATGTCAAAACGTCTGTGGTTCTTCCGACAAGATCTTGACTGTCTTCAATTAGGTGAAAGAACAGTACATTGATAAGCCTATTTGCTTCTTCCTCTGCTTGGGACATTTGTTTTTTCCTCGCTGTATTCTGGAAGCAGGAGGAACTGTTCAACAATTACAGTGAGCAGCCTTCTTATTGAAGAAAGTCAATGATACTGGTGAGCCTCCCCTCCAATGACGGGTATGATCTCAATACTAATAGAAATATATTAGTACATCCTTGGTAATGTCGCTACTGTGGGACACCATAAGTGACTCCGAACAAAGTCTCTTTGTTGAAAGAGTCTGGATACTGTATTTTCTTCCAATGTATGTGTCCTCGATCACAATTTGGCATATTCATTTTTAGTCAAGGCTTCAGTGTGCCTCAGTCCAAAGTTCAAAGTCAACAGACTATTTGTGGTTTATAAGTGCACTTTTCCTCTTCACCCTGCAACTAGGATGCACAGAGTATCCGTTTTTTATGTCCCTTACTTCTATTTTGCTCAGAGGAATGTTCAAGGGGAAGCCACAATTTTGCACAAAAAGTTATTTTTCTTTGCTTTTCTGCTGGTCGTGCATCCTTCTTCCTCGTGATGGATCGCGTCTGCACATGCTTTGGTTTTTCCCCGTCGTCTGTAGTCTCTTCGCATTGGAGTGCAGGCAAGGGGCCTTCTCCGATGTATGGCTTGATGTCACCCAAAAAGATCCAAGCTCTTCTTCCTTGCAGCTTCACTGCAGAGGGAGTGCAATCTTCCACTGTAAAGGGACGATTGAACCTTGGCTCGTTCCACTTTTTTCTCGTGTGGTTCTTTACCAGGGCGGTGTCTCCAGGGAAAATTGATGGAATACATAGGCTCTGAGTTGTGCCTGCAGTAGTATCTCCTTCTGTGTTTCATGCTGCCCTGCATCCTTTTCATTGTCACTGCAACTGGCCTGAAATTACAGTAAGACACGATGTCATGCAGTTCAGGTAATTTTGCATTTCAGACCCTAAGATTTCTCTTGTCGGCTGGGCATCACATCTAACTCTGTCTCGGGTGTCAGGGGAGTGTGCATTCTTCTTCCTGTTGCTATTTCGTGCGGTGTAAGATGGTGGTCAGGACCAGGCTGGTTTCTGAGTGCATACAATGCCAAAGGAAGGCAGTGTAACCATCCCTTTCTTAGAGTAAGCTTCGACTTGGCTATCCTTTCCTTTAAGAAGCCGTTGAGCTTCTCACATAATCCGTTACCTTGCGGGTGATACGCCGACGAGAACTTGTGCTTTATACCAAGCAACAAGCTAATCTGTTCAAAAACTTCATTTACAAAGTGAGTCCCATTATCTGATCTCATGACTTCAAATAGTACCCACCTGGGAAATACCTCTCTCACTAGAAATCTGGCCACACAGTTAGAGTCTGGCTGTGTACATGGACCTGCTTCTATCCATCTAGTGAATGGACACACCACAACAAATAGATACCTGTACCCGTTACATACTTGAATCATAGCGACGTAATCGACATGCAAGTGCTGAAAAGGTCCATTGGGCCTTGGGATGACTCCTCTAATTACTTTTAGTGTGTGCCCAGCCATGAACTGTTGGCAAATTATACAGTTCACCATAAAAAATGCAACATGCTCTGCTACGTTCGGTATGAACCAGTCTTCAGCAATTGTTGCTGCAAGATTCTCTTTTGTCATGTGCGCTGGATAGTGTAACTGTTCCAATGCTATTTTTTGGTTTACCAGTGCTTTCTTGTCGCCACAAACTTTCAGAGGGGTTTAAAGAACACCCTTTCCGCTTCCAAAGACTTTTCTCCTCCTGTGGTGCCTCCCCTTGGAGTTCCATTAACTGCGTTTGTCCCATGTTATTGTAGCTTTCAGGTTCACTCCATGCGACAATCATTTTTTTCATTTACATTAGTGACTTCCACATCCATGATCATCTCGCTCTTGGATGCCATACGTTTGGCTTCCGTGTCTGCTGCTTGATTTCCACGTGAGATAAAAATCTGTCCCCTTCGTGTGGGCGGCACATTTCATGACCGCTATGCCCACTAGGAGCTATAGTGCCTTAATCAGCCTATCCAATAGGGCTGCGTGCTGCACTGGCGTGCCATCCGCTTGCAGGTAGCCCCTCCTTTTCCAGCGTGCTATGCTTGCGTGCACTGTTCATGTCACATAGTCAGAGTAACTGTACACTGTTTCTTCCTGGTCTGCGTGATTCTAAATTGCGAGTATCAATGGCAATAATTCTGCAGATTGTGCTGAATAATGAGATGGTAATCATGCACTAAGAAGCATTTGAAACTCTCCATTTGCTGCGTGCTTCATCACAGCAGCGCCTGTATATCTTTGTCCATCTTTTTGATCGATTCTCGAGGAACCGTCAACAAAGACAATTTCTCATTCTGCCAATGCATTTTCTTTTACTCTGGGAATTTCATCATAGAATTCTTCATAATTCGCACAGCCATGTATTGGCTCTCCTTCAGTGACTGGTTCTGCTATGAACATAGCTGGGTTCACTATCTTGCATCGAACTATCTTAATCGATAGATTCAATATAATAACTTCATAAGCCGAAGCTCTCTGTGATGTCAATGTGCCCTTTGGTTTCTCCAGAATAGCAAATAGCGAGTGCTCGACGTACAACGTCATTGAGCATCCCATCACACTGGTTGTAGCCTTCTCTATGGCGAACACTGTGGCAGCTAAACTTTTTTCACAAGGGAAATGACCTCTCATCACTGGGTCCAAATTTCCACTATAATATGCCTGGGGCTTGTAAGCCAATGTGTGAGCACTGTGTTATGTTTTAACCTACCCTGGGTCTGAGGCCATTCCCTATGTATGTGTGAGCTTGAGTCCAGAATGTTTTGTGTGGTGCATTCCATGTAGAATGTTTTGGTATGAGTGCCAAGGTTCTCCCTCTGCAGTTAGAAAATGAACTGGGCAGAGGGGGACCGGTGGATGCTTCCCTCCCTTATATACTTATCCTGCCTGTAATTTATTACCTGTGACTTATGTACCACGAACCCAGTAAAGTCTCTTAACCCAACCTGGTCTCCTGGCTCATCATTGAAACCCCTCAACTTGCGTTGTAACACTGGCGACGAGGATTTTGGTGATTGAGGTGTACCTGGGGCTGAAAAGCAGCAAGAAAGGACAGAAAAGAAGCAAACTTGTGCCAGAAGGAATATGGTGCACAGGAAGTTGCCCACCAAAAAGGAGTGAGGAACCAGAAGCATCCACCGCCCCCCCCCCACCCCCCGGACCCAAGGTGAGCGCGCCCCATGTCCTGCATGACTGATTAGTGAGGGACATTTATAGTGATTTTGGGGGGCAGTGCTGCTCACTTTCATTTGTTCTGCATCTGCCACAGCAATGGCTTCTTAATATATGAAGGCATAGGCGCATTTTTAGTTTGGCGCTTCACAAGAAGTCAATGGCGTGTTATTGGCAGAGCAAGGGGTCGGGGGAACAAAAGAGTGACTCTGCTTATCAGCAGTGCAAATGGCTCCAGCGAGAGAGCGCATAGAAGTAGCCAGGCATTTGACAGCACGCCCACGTTCATAAGACTTTTACAAGCTGCGTTTGAACATGCTGTAAAAAGGAGCGGCTGCAAGTCATATTAACACTGAGTAGGAGTTAAAGGCGCAGCTGGATTGACTGTTCATTACCTTCGGCATTACTGGAACGTTGCATGTACTGCAATGACTGGAGGATGCATTTCAAGGCTATCAAAATGAAAGCGGCAGGCATTTATTTTCTATTAGCATTTCCATTTTGTCTGATCGGATCTTCAGGAAAGTGTTTCTGCCTTTCGATTTTCTTGAAAGTGTAATGTGCGAACTCAAAATGTTTTGCCTTATGTACATTGCAATTTTTTTTTGTGACATTGCCATTTTATTGAGCTGATATTTAAGAGTTGAAAGCAACATGCAATGTACCCATGCAACGTTTCGTTATATTGTAAATGCAAAGGCCAGCACATGCTAAAATGTTGTTTGGAAAATGAAAATGAAGGCAATGCATCACTTTGGGAATGTGATATATGAAAACATGGGTCACATTTTGCAGGCATTGTGGTGTAGTTTTTATGGTTTGTTATATGGCATTCTATAACATGCTTCTGGGAAAGGAGTTTCCTGTTTTTTGTGCCAATAGCGTTGGCAGGAGTGTTGATTTACAGTTGCCATGTGCTGTGGGTCTCTTTATTGGTGTTGGTGCATCATTGTAACAATGTGGTGTTGGCATTGTTTGGGAATGTGGTTCCCGTATCAGTAGCTCCAAATTGATTTGACATTGTACCAAGGATATAATGTTGCATGGTGGTGGTGGCAAGCCACGCATGGTGGCCATTTAGTGACACAGCGCCACTGACAGTGGTGTTTTGGTCTTGGTGTACCTCATGAGGTAGCATGTGAAATGCTCTGTCCAGGCACATTGCCACCGCTAGTGGTATTTGCCGTAGGGTGCCACTACATTTAGGGTCAGTAGTAACTATTGGTCAAAGTATTTCATGGTGCCAAAAGTGGTTTTGGCAAAATGTTTTGGATTATGTTGAATTTAGGCAGCCAATAGAAAAGTTACCTTATGAAATGTCAAGTGTTTGTTTTCTTTATGCACTAATCCAAATTCTCTCCACAGGCACATTAATACAAAGACTCTGCAAGCATTACATTTTGAACTCTTATTGTGGCGCAACTAAAATTCCGGATATTGAAAATCTGTAATGCTGAATTCGTCTTGTAACTATATGGATTTTGGGAGTGTTTTGGGAGAACTGCATATCTGTATCATAGTCACTTGAAAATGTTTGTTCTCAACCTAATTTTGTTTCCACAGTAATTTTAAAAAGAAAAGTGGACTCTGTAAGAATGATTTTGGGACTCGCTATGGTGATTTACTTACAATGTCTTATATTCCCAAAAGTCATTCTGAATTCGTTCATTAATTGTTTTAGGAGTAACTGTGTGAGTAATTAAAGTTGACCACCTGAATGATTGCGGTTGTATGGTTGTCTGAGTGTCAGTGTGTGATGACACGCAGTGCACTCTAGTTGCAATGCTATTAGGCATCAGAACTAAGGTGCCTATGTCTTGTGCTCAGCTGCGGCGGGCAGTCAGTAGAGTCATGGGTAAATTCTCAGGTGAGCATTGGTTGTTCGAAGTCTGTGGCCAGGTTACAGACCTGGTATTGTGTTGGCACACTGCTTGCGTCAATTTGTTGGTAAGTAAATTTTGACCTTTTGGTTGGGTATCAACTTTGGTGATCTACGTCATCGATATTGTGGTTGGTGCCCAGCAGTATGTTATGTTGAGGCTCATTGTTGCCTCAATAGGTTTATGCTTTAGGCAGATATAGGGTTTAACCCTGTGGTTTCTTCAGGAAGCTGTTGATGTTGGTGAAGGTTGATACAGGGTTAATGAGGTGATGCAGGCGGTTAGGATTGCTTATATGACTGTGGGCTGGTCTCCTGTGGATGAGTACCATAATTGGCCATTATGGTTCTGGTGAGTGTTTTTGTAGTGTTTTAGCTATTCATAGCTATATTATAGAATTGGTAGGCAATAGAATTTTGCTTTCAGTTGTTTGCAGGATGGGTTTTGGAAGAATATAGTTCTTTGAGATTTATGTGTTCATTTACTTCTTCCCCTGCTTTTCTCCTTTATTGTATTGTTATGAAAGTGGGAGATGTGTTATGTTTTAACCTACCCTGGGTCTGAGGCCATTCCCTATGTATGTGTGAGCTTGAGTCCAGAATGTTTTGTGTGGTGCATTCCATGTAGAATGTTATGGTATGAGTGCCAAGGTTCTCCCTCTGCAGTTAGAAAATGAACTGGGCAGAGGGGGACCGGTGGATGCTTCCCTCCCTTATGTACTTATCCTGCCTGTAACTTATTACCTGTGACTTATGTACCACGAACCCACTAAAGTCTCTTAACCCAACCTGGTCTCCTGGCTCATCATTGCAACCCCTCAACTTGCGTTGTAACACACTGCCATCATAACGCTGCCATTCGTGTGTGAAAACAGGTAGAATTCCTCTGCATAATTGGGAATCCCTAAAACTGGTGCAGTGCAAATGGCTCTCTTGAGTTCAGCAAACCCTTCCTCCATGGTCTCAGACCATTCAATCTTTTCTTTTGTCACCTGTGCCTTTTTTAGTGCCTGTAGCAAGGGCTTGGTGTATGAGCTGTAGTCGAAGACTCATGCCCTGACATAATTGCAAAGACCTAAAAAGCTCTGCATCTGTTTTATCGTGTGTGGTTTAGCTGTGTTCAGTATGGCTTCAGCCCTTTCTGGGGTAACCCTTTTCCCCTCATATGAGATCAGCTGACCTATGTTTAGCACTTCTTGTTGACAATATTGTAACTTTTCTTTGTCAAACGTATATCCTTTTTTAGCCAGTATAGTCAATAGCTGAACAGAATCGTGTCTGCATCTCTCCTCTGACGTGCTGCAAATTAAGATGTCATCTACATATTGTAAGACAACATTTTCTAATGCAATATTGCTTAGGTCTATCTGCAGGACTCTGTTAAAAATAGAAGGAGACTCACAGTACCTCTGGGGTAGCCTTGTTCTTTTCAAATGCATTTGTTTGAACATAAATGACGTCAGATCTTGTGAGTCTCGGTGCAATGGGATTGAGAAAAATGCATTATTCAAGTCAATCACCGTGAAATATTTTGCCTCAACAGGTATATTAAATAGGATTGTAGCCGGGTTAGGGACTAAAGGGAACTAGGCCTCAACAATATAATTTATTGGGCGTAAATCCTGAATTAAATGCCAAGACCCTCCCTTTGATTTTTCAATCGGGTAAACTGCAGTGTTGCATGACGATTCTGATGTCACTAAGATGCCCTGCTCCATCATAGCCGAAATTGTCTTAAAAATTCCTTCATCTGCCTCCCTGGACATGGGATATTGTCGTGCTTTTGATAGAATTGATCCTGGCATCAGTTTAATTTTCACTTCTCTGACTCCTTTCAATAAGCCTATGTCATAGGGGCCTGTGGTCCACCTGAGACAGACACCTGGGCCATGTCGTCCTCGAAATATTCAGGACGGTTCTGTGCCAACATCATTCTCTGAGGCACTTCTCTTTTGATCATTTTCACCCAAAAAGTGAGGTTTACCTCAACTGCTGTTTCTCCCCTGTCTGCTTGCTCGTCAAACAGATCGTTGTCAGTGACGTCAGTCAATCTGTACCCTTCTTCAATGGCGATTACTGTGCACCATTGTCGGCCTTCATCATCACAACCATCAATCAAAGCCATTTTCCCTCGTATCGTGGCTGTGTTTATCATCAAGGGAAATACTTTTCCCTTTTCCTTGTGCTAGGTGTTCTTGGCCTAAGTAGAAATTCGTCTAGGGTCCTCATGGTTTTCTCAGCAAGGCCTGGCAGCCCTGCCATTAGCATGCATACTCCATACGCAAATATTTCTGGCTCTAATGATACAGCCCTCATAGCTGTGTGTCCTGCGTATGCTGTAATCATTTCGCATACATTCAAATAGTGCATTCCTGGAGTTGAACATACTATGCTCTCCTGCCTGAACGAGATTGTCATGTTTAACTTTGTCATTAGATCTCGACCCAAGATATTTACTGGGGTTTGTCATGAATATAATAGCAGTATATTCATATCGCATTCTCCTATAGAGACTGGAAGTGCATCTGTAAACACAACTTGTAGCTCCTGTGAAACTCTGAGTATTTAGAGTATCGCCAGACAAGGAAAACTTGCCTTCATGTATAAACGAATGTGTTGCACCTGTGTCAACTGAGAAGGAATATTCTTTATCCCCTATAACGACATCCACCCTTGGTGCCTGGTGAGGATCTGGTGTCACTGATAAGATAGAACACATCAGGGTTCCCAGTGAGCTGTCCTAGTCCATATATAAATTTGTCCCATCTTTTGCAAATGGACTTCCCCCATCACTAGTTTTGACTCTCATTCCAGAGTTCACAGCCTGTCCTGTACTTACTGTCTGTGATAGTTGCATCGGCGACTGTTGAGACTGTCCTTGTGGAAAACTCATCGAATTCTGAGGTTGCAAGCTTTGCTGTGCTCCTGGCGTTTGTTGTTGCACCGTGTGATCCTGTACAACTCCATTTCCTCCCTGTTGTAGAAACACAGGTGGATTCACCATACTTGCTCTTGTTCCTTGGTCGTTTTGCATCATGCCTTGACTTTTCCATCTGCATGCTAGATGTCCTGTCATCCGGCACAACCAACATATTGGCGGTGGTCTCATTATTTGCCCATTTGTCATTTCTTGATTGCCATTTTGCATGTTTTGAAAGCCTCCTTGATTACTCTGAAAACCTCTTTGATTACTCTTCCATCCTCTTCCTCTAAATCCTCTTGCCCAGGGATAAAACCCAGTATTGTCCTGATTATTCTCTTGTAGGTTATTGACTTGCTGCATGCTTGACCCATATGTGCTAGTTATCATTGTCCCTTCAATGGCATATTTTGACAATTTCTTCTGCACTAATTTTGCCTCTTCACCCTTTCGTGCAGACTCTTTTTTTGCGATTCTTCTCTTGAAGTAGCCTGCAATAGTGTGCTATGGTCAACTGTATTTCAGACAACGGGTTGGCCTCGATTCCTACCAATATCTTGAGCTGTGTCTGTACCTGCTATGGCAGCCCTTGGCATAATATATGGTAAAACACGGGTATAGATTTCCCCCAAGATTCACAAATCTCGAGTACTCACGCATCTTGGAAATTCTGGATGTAAAGCAACACGTCCTCTGACTCCTTCATCTTCCATGTAATTATAGCTCCCATGTCGGAAGTATTCGGATATAGCAATCGTAATGCTTCCCATACCGTGGCTCTGCAATTATTAAATGGAGCTCTGTCATGCGCAGTATTAACTGTGGTCACACCAGGGTAACCTGCCTGTGTCCACACATCGTCTGCTCTGTCACCGAGTATGGCGATTAAGAGACCTTTGATATCCCCCATAGCTAACGTGTTCCCTCCCATCATTTTTTCTACCTCGTGTATCCATTTTCAAGCTCCCGATGTCAACATTGGAAGCTTATTTTTCAGGTTTTCCAGATCCATGTGTGGCCATGAAATACACTGTGGTCTCACTCCCCCTTTCTCGAGCAACGGAAATTGGGACGCATGGCCTTCTCTCTCTTCTCTCATTGTTCTTCTGTCTATTGCAGGAGAAATATTCCTGCATCACCGCCGACCTGGCAATGTCCTTACCCAGCTCACATAGGGTGGTGAGAGCACCCCCCTCTAACCGTGAGATACTTCTTTGTGTGAGTCTGACTGTGTGGCTGACTCTGATGCCCTCGGTGTAGACCCACTAGAATCTGGCCATCTTTTCCCTTTCCCTCCTGAGAGCTGTTTTTCGTGTCTTCTCTCTTCCTCCTTTTCCTCATGCTGCTCTCCTCCGGTGTCTGACATTGTCTGTGCCCAACACATGCAACTTCTCGCATCCTCTTTCTTCCTACTGATTTCCAACCTATCTAGGGACAGTTCTCTATTTCTACTACTTCAGGAGACGTCCTCAGCATTGTACAGCTGAGTGCTCTCCAGGTGCTCGTCTTCCCCATCCCCTTGGGGTACTTGTTCTAGCCCCATTTCATCATATATTCTACCGATCGTCTCACCGATGCTTCTAGTGTCGAAGTCATCCTCGATATTCACCCTAGACATGCCTGGTGCTGAATCGCACTTGGGAAAAAATTCTTCTATGTCTTCCCAATCTACTACTGGCTCAGGTTTTTTAACCTCCCTTTCCAGATATTCAAGATTGCATGATCTCTGTCTTCGCTTACGTTCTACATCGTCATCGAATTCTCTATGTTTCCTCGCTTCTTCTCTGACATGGACTTCTTCCTCTTTCGTTGCATCTCTACGTTCATTTGCCCTTCGGATTTCCACATCCCTTCGTCTCTTTATTCTTTTTTCCTGTATAATTTGCTCTTCTTCTATCCTTCGCTGCTCCTGTCTGTCCTGATCATTGGCTGCTCTCTGTTTACGATAGTGTTGCCTTTCTTGCTCTTCACAATATAACTTTTCTCGTCTCTGCCTATCTTTTTTCCTTTTTCTTTCGTCTCTCAATCCTTTTTCTTTTTCCTTCTCTATTCTCTGTAAATCAACTAGTTTCTCTTTTTGTTTCACGTCATCTATTCCTTTACCATCGAGTTTCAATAAATTCTGCCCTCCCATCCATTCGTTCTGTGTGAATGCTATCTCATCAGTTCAATCCTCACTTCCTTTCCATCTTTGCCTTCTCTCTCCATGTCGAGAGATGCACTTGCTTGTGCCTGGTCTTGTCTTTTCTCTCGTTCTCGCATTTCTCCTTGTACCTCTGGACTTTGGTGGTGATATCTCTATCTTTATCCTTATCTAGGTTTTCGTCACTACTTTGCGTAGGTGACTCATATGCCGGATTGCTATACCCTGTAGCTGCTTTAAGGTCTCTTAGCAGGTATAACCCTCCGTCCTAACTGCCCTCAGTTTTCATTTCAGACGGGGCAGGAGGCGCTGAAGGCGTCTCACTCCCCCCTTTGCATATGTTAAGTATCCAGTCTAATGGCGGCTCCTCCTCCTTATCCTGTTGATACATCTTCCAAAGTTCTAGACTAGCTAGGTGTTTGTCTAACTTTTTCCCCGTGTATGTGGCGTGCAAATATGTCATCATGTGCTGTAGGACCATTTTAGATAACGATACACCCTGGTGCCATGGCATAAACATTTTGCTTGCGGTTCTTTTACCCCCTTCTGCACTGTACTTTTTCAGCTTAGGTGCATGTTTTGGCAACTGTTTGCACAGATGTACTAATGGAGTTATGTCTTCCATATTTAAATCCGTTCACCTTCTCTTTATATAACACTTGTAAATGTTTTTCGTTTCTTCAAACAACTTCAACAATATGAGCGAGCACCAATCGTCGTAAGCTCCAATCCTATATTTCCGCAACATTTTTTGTATCTCCTTTTTTAATCAACAAACATCAATTCGTACTCTACAATGTCTTAGTTACTTAATTGTGTAATTTTTATGCTAGTTTTTGAAAGAAAAAATGTCATCCTGTGACATCACAACAAACAACACATAAGACAGACGTTAACAGACTAGACAAACGCCAGCTGGTTACACAGACCTCTGCCCCTAATGTTACCCCGACATGTGGTGTAAACCCATCCCTTTTTACAAGCATCTTTAATGCTTAAACGTTGTGGTTTTCTATTTGTTCCTATTTTTCTTCAGGACTATGGATGCAGGTTTCTTCTAGCCGCTATATTAAAGCGTAGGAATTTTGGGCGTATCATCTCTCTTCTCGGATGTCCTCCCCGGTATCCTCTCTCTTCTCGGGTATCCTCCCCGGTATCCTCTTTTGCTACTTAGTCACCCTCCGAGTCACTATTTAATTTCCCATATATATATATATATATATATATATATATATATATATATATATATATATATATATATATATATATATATATATATATATATATATATATACACATTCTACTCTACTTCTCACTATATTTTGTTTTCCCGCCTCCCTCCGTTACCTTTCTCTTACTTGTTCTAAGGCATGTACTTTTTTCCAAAGCATTTAGTCTTTTTCACTCACCGTTCGCATAGTTCCTCTCTGGATGCTCGGGATCACCGCCTTCATCACCGCCTCTCCTGCCGTTCGCCTGCTCAGCTGCCGGTAGGAGTGGGAAGGGGTTACGTGGGGAAACACAGGTGCCTTCAGACCTCTGCCTGCAGGTTCTGCTCTTTACTCTAACCAGTGTCTACGGGGAGCTTCACGGTCTACTCAGCCGGATGGCAAAGGACTTGTGATATTGCAGAGACCTAGAGTTATTTTATGTTGACGGACAATGGGTGTCTTATCTAATCGATAAACCATCTGATCTCTGCTATCAAGTGTTTTCTGGGACCCCCAAACTGGCCCATAGAGCTGGGGTTTTCCCAATAGCACTTTAAGATAAGATAGCAGCACCTGTGAGATGGATGGGGGTGCAGATTAATACTCCAACACCAAAGCAATAATGACAACTCAACAGTTTGGCAAAGGGAGTCCGTTTAATGACAAGTACAAAAAAACGGGAGTCTCATGAATATCAGCGGATGCGTGATCTTCTCTCGCTTCACAACTCCAACAAACTTCACAAGAAACACATCATTTATACTAAAAACTCATCATCACTGACGTTTAATGCTTAAAAGTTGGCATGCAATTCTATTGGTTCAAGAAAAGTAACTTTAACATAGGTACTATATCTTTATATGGTAACGGAGTAAGGGGATTGGGTAAACACTGTCAGATGGGACATCTAAGCCCTACCTTTAAAATGGCTACTGTGGATGTCACAGCAAGTACGACGTCCCATTGGTTCTATTAACTATAGGACCCTAGATTACTTGGTTCACTATGATTGGGTGGGCATCAACCCCACTCATACTTTTCCACTTTGTCTAGCAGCACACAGAATGGTTTGCCAGGTGCAGGGTGCCCCCCTGTTACCCCGGCCTTCCTCCAATTATTGTTACAATCAATCATCAGTTTAGTGGCCATGTGTCAATTATTTCACTGTGGTTGACCTCGAGATTGCATCTCTGTCTGGAAAAGTTCTGATATCTTTGCATGGCAATCTGCCACGCGTAGGTGTGAAAGTCTCACTTCTTCTCACGCGACTGATCATGTGCTTCAGACACTGTGGATTTGCCTCTTCTTCATGTAAATTGTGTATTTGATTTTCACTTTACCCGCCACCTGCCTTCGGGTTCTTATCTCGACCTTTCAGAACAGGATCCTTGCTTCATTAATTGTAGATACTGTTCATCTATTTTAGCTGACATGTCTTTGGTTTTTCTGGCACGATTTGACTCTGCTGAGTTTTGTTTTTCTTTTTATTCTCAATTTGTTAAATATGAAGCTCTCCTTGTGTGGCCTTTAGTGACCTTTGGTTGATTCTGCTTCTTGTGCAAAGTGGAAGTATACTTGTATAACGTGCTTCTTTTGAGGTAGATATGTATAGGTGGCGCTTGCAGCACTCTATCTTTCTACTAAGCATAGCAAGCTGCACAATTTCCTTAGCTTTCTTGCGGTTCCAAGCATATGTACATGCATAAACTGGTTGAATATCTTCGTCATGCTTACGGCTTAAGCTTCTTACATTTGACATTGTCCTTTCACTTTAGGTCCACGATGTCCCTTGTCGATGGCGTTTCGTCTCTTTACGTCATTCTCTGGTTGTCATCTCTTCTATATGTGAGTCAGTTCTTGTGTCGTCACCATTTGTCTTCCATTAAGACCTTTTTGGCTTCTTCAGGGATTGTACTCAGACAATCTTCGTTTCGTTTCATTTGTTGATATGGTTTTCTCAA
Organism: Ambystoma mexicanum; assembly: GCF_040938575.1. Lineage (NCBI taxonomy): Eukaryota > Metazoa > Chordata > Amphibia > Caudata > Ambystomatidae > Ambystoma > Ambystoma mexicanum. The sequence goes on from NC_090929.1 coordinate 1,097,868,042, forward strand.
TGGGTGTCCGTGGTTTCTTAGGTATAGGTATTTCAATAGGTGCTGCTCTTCTGATAGGTACTGAACAGAGCCCCACTGCAGCTCTCTGCTGGTTTATTTGCTCATCATACGTCACATATTTCGGCATGAACGTTCCAGCTACCTCAAAATGGACGGTTGGGGTGCGTGCTGTACTTGGGACCTCCTCTACAGGCGTTTGTAGGAGTGTGTAAAATTTGACAAAAGCGACAGTTTCTTTCGACAGCCGGGATCCCCAGTCAATATCCAGTAATAGCTAGTACCGGGAGCACGTTCAGTCTTAGAAGCGTGAATTCTCTTCTAAATTTCACCGACAGGAATGGCATGATGTAGGATTGTGGAATTAAAGTGGTAGAAATTGTGCCCATAAATTAGTTAGTAATGTTTAGCCTGTTAAGAGGCTTATAAAATGAACGCCAATCCCGCATTTTCGCTTTAACTGCCAGTTGTTTATTTAATGTGTGAAAATGCAAATTCCAGTTTACCTCGCAGTCTAGTAATTTCAAGAAATGGTAATTTTCTATGTTATGCTTAGTTATTGCTTTCACGCTTTCAGATCTAAACGCCTTCCCCATTATGGCCAACAATGGATATTTGGGTACGAGTCACACTTTTAAATCCAGCAGGCCTCTCCGAATTGCGAGAAATGTAGGGATGTCAGGCCTAGTTCTAACCTTGTACACTGCGCGGGCGTGCACTGAGGAACACCTAGCACCAGCCTGCAAGCCCTCCCTTCTTGTTTAGCCAATTTGTGTAAATTGCACAATCAGCGATTAAGCCATACAGGTTTGCGGGAACAACATTTTGCGTATAGGTCAGAAGCTCTACTTTTATACTAAATCCCTCAGATCTCTGTGAAAGGTATTTGACCATCATGAATGATATGGTTTGAGTGCTCATGATTTCTTTTATTTCGCTGTGTTAAAGATTGTCCCCAGATACAAATAGTTATATCCATAGGACCCAGCTTCCATCTCTTGGTATAGCCAGCGTTTTGCCTGAAGCGCATTATCTCTGCCTTTTTAGGGTTCACCTTCAGCAGTGGTAGAAGTGTACCAAAAAAAGTAGTGGAAATGTGGTCTCGGCAGAGGAGAGGGTAGGTGGAAGCCTAGTGCAACATGTGGCTAGGTGTTGCAGCCGGGCATTGCAAGGTGACTAGTAACTAAGGCTCCTATTACAACTTTACACTTGCATAGAGACATGAATGGACAAATCCTCTGTATAGAATGGTGCTTATGGCTGTAAAAAGTAGAGGAATGGTAAACAGAAAAAAATAAAAGTGGTGGAACACTGCTCACGACCGTTCCCGATCACTTTGATCACTGACCTTCAGATGATTAAGCGCAGCATATTGGTGTAATGCAGACAGTAACCTATTGAGACCAATGGGCGTGTGATCTAACAAAACCACGTCATCTGCTTTGGCTTACCAAGGCACATGGACATCCCCCTCTTGGGGGTGGGGGGCACTTTTAGTAGTTGGTAGAGAGAGAGGTAGATCAGCAAAATGCAAATTAAAACGCAAGGACGCCAATACGCAACTCTCCTGCATGCCCTTTCTTATTGAGAATATTAGCTGGTAACGTCCAATAGCTATGCAGTCTAAATTGTACTGAGGTGTGACTGTAACGTTGTATCAACACATTAAATAAGCCACTTGGGTCATGCACGTTCAACCCCATCAAATGCAGCTGCAAAATCAATGAAAATCAGATACAACCCAGGGTAGTCCTTTAGCATTGCTTTGTATATCAATATGCCCAAATGTTGTGGACTTGACCGATCCTTTGACCCAGGTTTGAAGCCTCACCAACAAAACAGCTCTGTAGGTTTTTCTAGATATGTCCAATAATGCAGGCGCTATAGTTTGTGGGATTCAGTCATTCACCTTTTTTGTAGACAGGTACAAGTGTGGACTGTTTCCAAGAATCAGCAATGGATCTTCTTGTGATCTTTATCCTGTCAAATAACTATTTAATATCAAATAACTTTATAATCCGGGCCCATACACAGGGGACTATGTTAAAGACCATGTTGGCAAGGTCGATAGGGCCTGTGGCACAGGAACTTTTTTAGGTTTACAGTGATATTTTCTATATTATCTTCTGTAATGTTAATATATGGAAATAGCTGAATACGGTATTGGAGTTTGGTTCTATCCTTTACAAATTTTCCAAAACAGTTGGTGATAAAAGATTTCCACTGTGGTTCCCTTATGGGATTGGCCATTTTGATTGCTTCATGATTTCGATGCTTGTTGTATATAAGTCAAACTTCTTGGTGCCGTTGTTAGTAACTTAATTACCAAATACCATTGCTTGTTTATGATAGTGTTTTTGTCTTTTATGCCAATTATTATAACACATTTTGGCCTTTCTTTTTAAAAACCCTTATTCCTCTTCATTCAACATCTGATATTTCCTAAGACCGAGTATATGTTTCCTTAATAGCCACCATTCATATGCAACTGTCGCGTCAAATGGCACACCTTGCCTGATGAACCTTAGCACAACACCTCGAAGCAACCGCAACATACCTAGCAGTGAGCTTCCTGAACCAGGCCGCTGTCAAATTAGGGTCCGTGTTGAAATCAAAAGTGAGTTTGCAGGAGTCAATGGTTTCCACAAATGTATTCATAGCAGCTAAATTACATTCTGACCATCATATCATGACGCTCCCTCACATTAATATCAACCTCCCCAATCTGTATTTCTTTGTCGATCGGTTTACCCAAATTTAAAGTCAATTTTAATCTGGTGTGATCAGTTTCCTGGTGGGGGAATAGGTCACGGGGGAGACCATCTTACTAAAGTCTACCCTCTTAACAAAGAGATTGTCAATTGTTCTCTAAGCGCCAGGTATAATTACCTGGTCTGTCAACTAGATGACACTCTGTCAACTACCACCATTTTGTCTGTGTAGTCCCAATGTTTTGCATCATTACTTTCTTCGGGCATGTGAGTAAAAGCAGGTGCTTCATAATAACACTGTTCAAATCTTCCTGTGCATTGAGATCACTGACAATAAACATTGAGTCTTTTATCGATAGCACAGCCCTTTCTATCAAAACCTCATGTATGTTGGTCATTATTGACTTAGTATAGCATTCGCTGGGAGGGTCATATACTTTTATCAGTCTATCACTCCCGTATATTTGTTGGAAACATATAGAATACTGTATCTGCAGGCCGCTGATCTTTGGAGTAACCAGTACTCTGTCCAGCGTGTAGCCACTCTTCACTCTGTCCAGCATGTAGCCACTCTGCGCTCTGTCCAGCGTGTAGCCACTCTGCGCTCTGTCCAGCATGTAGCCACTCTGTGCTCTGTCCAGCATGTAGCCATTCTCCGCTCTGTCCAGCAAGTAGCCACTCTGCGCTCTGTCCAGCGTGTAGCCACTCTGCGCTCTGTCCAGCATGTAGCCACTCTGCACTCTATCCAGCATGTAGCCACTCTGTGCTCTGTCCAGCATGTAGCCATTCTCCGCTCTGTCCAGCAAGTAGCCACTCTTCACTCTATCCAGCATGTAGCCACTCTGCGCTCTGTCCAGCGTGTAGCCACTCTGCGCTCTGTCCAGCATGTAGCCACTCTGCACTCTGTCCAGCATGTAGCCACTCTGTGCTCTGTCCAGCGTGTAGCCACTCTGCACTCTGTCCAGCATGTAGCCACTCTGTATTCTGTCCAGCGTGTAGTCACTCTGTATCCTGCGATCCCTTATTGTAAGTGTGGCAGAAAGAAAGTAACCAGACTCAGGAAGGACCGCCCTGCACTGCCACAGTGTCACCTTTGCAAGACATGGAGAGGTGTGTGGGAAGCATAGTGACCTAAAAGCACTGTGCTTACATGGTACGAGGCCAAAGGGCAGTGCCAACCTCCCTCTTTGGCTGCAACTTGCTACTGATGTAAAATGGTGGCATCGATTTAGGCCTCTCCATGTCCTTCCAAGTTTATCACTACTAGTGGAGTTATACCCACACCTTTGTAGCCTATTACTACATCCGTTTTGCCGCGCTCCGTTGCTTCATATCCAGGGTTGCATTATGTAAGTCCAGCACATATATACATACGGGAACCCTCCCAGATGCCATCTTTTATAAGCAGGACTTGGGAATCTTGAATGCCAGCTTGAAACTCTGAACCTGCTTAAGAACTTCAGGTGTTTATTTCAAAAGGTGAGCAGTTGCTGAGGTGTGTGATAAGTAGGGAAACCCACGAATTAATCAGATAGCCAGGTTCCCCTTCTTAAACCAAGAGGCTGTGCCACTTTTTCAAACAGATTGGGTGTGCAGGGCCAGCTTAAGGTGTGATTGAATGGTGTGGCAGCACAGGGGTACAAACAAAGGGCACAGCACATTGCCCCTTAACCTGGCCCTCTGACCTTAGAAAGTAGTATTCTAGATACAGCGCTGTGCTCCTCGCTGCAAATAGAATGTTACTTTCTGTCGAGTCCCACTGTACATGACAGGTAACCAGTTCGTGGTTTCCTGTCTGCTCAGTGGAGACTGGGGTCTGAGCGTGGAAGTCGTCTGGAGCGGATTTGGGTCTGGAGCAGGTACGAAAAATAAATGTTTTTGTGTGTGTGCATTTGTGCTGCATGTTTATGATGTATGTATCCAAGGTTGTGTTATGTAGTTATGTAATCTATGGGTGTAAATGAATGAGTGTATGCTGTATGGGTGCATGTGTGAATGAACAAATGAATGCTCTATGGGTGCGAGAGTGAATGGTTTGAATACATGAGAAAGTGAATGTTGTGTAAATTGGTGTGTGCCTTTGTTTGTGCTGGGCTTGCCACTCAGGAGCTTGATTTTGGCGGGTGGTGGGTGAGGGGCACGGTGTAATATTGACATTACCATTTTTTAATGGGCAGCCATGAAAATGCCATGGTGAAATGATAAAGCAAGCATTTTGTGTGTTATTTTGTGGCTAGGCTGGTATTTTGAGGCAGCCAGTCTAGCCCTTTCTTACTGTGGCATGACTTTTTATCCGGGCATCTATGATAAACCAAGCATGGTATGTGTTATTACGTGGCTAGAATACATTGTAATGCAACTAGTCCAGCTGTGCTTCATTGTGGCATGGCATTTTGTTCTGGTACTACTACATGCATGCCAGAACGGTGGGGGATGGGGGCACACCCAGAAATCTCACACAGGGCGCTGAAAGACCTGGTGCTGGCACTGGGTGTGCCCCTGGGTGAAGGGTGCCAGGCATGTGGAAGATATTGGAGCCTCAAATCTTCATGCCAAGAGAAGCAGTTCTGTGTGTGCTACACATCCTGGGCAAAGGATAGGTTTCTAGGCCTCAGAAAACCCACCCCCAGGGCCAAGAGGCCTTGCAGATGACAGCGGTTGTGCAGTCTAGCACAGAGCTCCTAAAAATCTGATGCTACGCACTGCAGTTTCTTGTTCTCAATCCCCTCAGGGGGTGAGGATCAGAGGAGGTGCACTATTCAGGGGTCTTTAACCCAGTGCTTTAAGTGGGATTAGAAATTGAGGGGGGGCTCTCATTAGGTGGTGTGGGCTAGATATGTGTGTCCTTAGGCCATGCCCTCTAATGAGAGCCCTCACCCTCATCTAAAGGGGGGCTGGTAAAATAAGTGGAGCTGAGGCACACTGGCATTATTACCTTTGATGCATCCAGGCCCTCCTCTAGAACAAAAGAAGGGTCTGGGTGCACTAAAGGTGTGACACCAGTGTGTCCCAGTTTGCATGCAGCAGGCAGCCCTTTCATTAACAAACCGGGTGGTAAGCAATGCTTTATCCGCGGGCTCCTTGAATAAAGGTCTTCCTGCTACTGATATCTCTGTACTCTGAAACAGGAGGAGGGCTGGACTGCCCAGCTCCCCTTTTGTTTCTGAGTAAATAGTCATCACCCAGCATGAAGCAAAGTGGCTTTATGCTGGGTGATGACTATTTACTCAGAAACAAAAGGAGAGCTGGGCAGTCCAGCCCTCCTCCTGTTTGAGTACATAGACATCAGGCAGACCGCACTGCATGGTTACACCAGCTGCTTGCAGGTGTCAGTACTTCGGTTTAGAAAAAAGAAAAGTCGATGCCTTTTCTTTTTTTCAAATACGAAGTGCTGACACCTGCAGGCAGCTTGTGTAACCATGCAACCACTGCACAGGCTGCCTGAGGTGTCAGCGCGGGTGGGGCTGGCTCAGGAACCCTTTCTGGAAACTGTTGTGGCTCAGCCTCAGCTAGCCCTGGCCCACTTAAAGCCCTGCTCTGACCTCAAGGTGCTTGCTGGGACCCACTGGTTTATTTATTTATTGTATTTATATAGCGATAGACCAAGGTCCAAAGGCATAATAGTGCTGGACAGGACAATTAACAAATAACAAATAGCTAAGCTTGCATCACTGCTGATATAGGGAGTGCAGAAGGAAGAGGGGTTATATCTTGTATGTTATGGTGTGTCTGAGTGAGTAGCTAGGCCCTGTGGAATGCTTGGTGGACTGTGGAGTGTTGCGGGCCTGGGGATTCCAAGGTTGACGGTTGGGGACAGGGAACTGGGCAAGGGACCAGGACAGATGCATGTAGTCTTCTCCCTCATCTTCTGAACTGTATCTATGAAACCAAGAGTATAATAAAGGATGTTCCTTTTCTACATACCCGAGTCAGCCTGGTTCCTGCTCCCTGTCTTCACTGGCTCAGGTGTACCTTGCAGGAGGCAAGGTACTACAGTTTGATGACGAGGATCTGAACTGAACCTATGAGAAGTGATGGAGAGTGAAGATGATGAGGTGAAGAAGTGATAAAGCCTCATAAAAGGAAAAGCCCATGGAAGTGCGCAGTAAATGCAGTCCATAAGGATGACGAGTTGGCCAGTCGAGTAAGAGTCCATCCTGCTAGAGAGTGATATGAGACCTGCATGATGGAGGAGTGCAAGCAGCCAGCATGTTTGGTGCTCATCGTGGTGGTATGTGCTGATGTCAAGGGCACTAGCAAGGGAAGGTGCTGGAATACTGAAGGAGAGAAGGACGTGTGAAGGCAGTTTAAGTGACCAGCCCCAACGCCGTGAACAGTGTTCCCCTCTGTCACAAGGTACTGTGGGGAAAGAAAAATGGTGCAGGAATTTTTGGGGGCTGTGGTGAGGGTCGCTGGGGCCGCCAGTAGGGCCCGCGCTGAGCAGGCTTTGCTTTCCAGACCAACGGATTCGTTGGAACCCAATCTAAGGATCCGGAGCCATGTTTCCATTCCTCCGTGTTCGGAGAAAGGAAGAATTAAGGAAAGGCCATCATGTTGTGCACATGGGAAGTCGTGACAATCACGGAAGAGCAGAATTATCACGCTGCGGCAGCGTTAATGTTTTACTGCTCTGAGTTCAGGTAACTGCGCAATGGAAGTTTTGTTTCTTCAGATACCGACGCTCTTGCTAAGGGAAATGAACGCGATGCGGCTTAAAGGTGAAGACGTTCTGTTTATGTTTCGGTTTGCGAAGTGAAAAGAAAAAAAAACGCAAACCGATGGTAAGAAGTTTGGTTTCTGCTTTGTGCCGGCTTGATGAGGGAAGAAAGAAATCATTTATTTTGGTGAAACTTTTATAAGTTGATGCCGGTTTGGACTGCATACGGTGACTAGTAAGGACGCAGATTTAAACATGGGATAGTGGCATCGGCCACGGAAAGAGTTTTGAAGCAGATTTTTACAGGTTGAAGTTTTATTTTGAAGTGCTGTAGGTAAATGCTAAATTGTAGTTTCAGCACGGTCATACGGACTTTATAGGCTGTTGGTTCGAATTTAAAGGGGACATTTTGAAGTACAATTGACGCGTTGTGGAAGCCTATTATATGTGTGGGCAAGGTGTGAATTTTGGAGTGTGTGCTAGCTATTGATGTTGTAAGGTGAATTGCAACATGATGTTGTTGACGTGCAGTCAGTCGAAGTTGTTGTGAAATGGAAATCTTCCACAAAGTTTTAATGGATTTTGCGCAGAAGTGTTTTTATATTATGACATGTTTTAATGATGATGCACACATTTCTTTTGGAATTGAAGTTTATTTTCACAAAGGGGTTTTTCGAAAATGTTGAAGAATTACTTAAATGATGTTGGAGCTCAAACTGATGATGATGAGAAGGAGTTACTAAGTTAATCATTTCCTTCTGCTGTGATGTTAAGCACAGTGGGGCCGATTCATGGAACAAACGTGCGCCGAAAATCTATGCGCAAGCAGGTGCAAGCAGGCGCAAGCGCGAAAAAACAGGCGCACGCGCACACGTGCGATTCATGGAAGTCCCTGCGCGTGTTTTCCTCGGGATGTGCGCCAAACCCGTGCATGGCGCACACGTCACTGAAACATCCCGAACGGCGTGCGCGACTCGCACAGTGAAAGCGCACAACCTCGGCGCACACACCAAAAAGGGGGCGGAACACGGGGCGTAACGCACGGAATGGGGAACAGCGCGCGAAAATAAGGGAGTAACTGGGATGTACTGCTGGGAAGCAGACGGAACGCCCACACGCACGCGAACCACACGTATTCATGGAATCGAATAGGGCAAAGCCGCGCACGGCCAAAGACACGCACAGGCCTAAACACGTCCGCCACACGAAGGCAGGCGGTAGCGTCCCTGCGCATCACAGAAGCGCCAATATACAGCAATGATGAATGTCCCATACTGCTATTGTGCCTGGGGTTCGCGTGAAGTTTTTCACGCGATCGGGCCTGGGGAAGTGGGCTACGTGTATCACGGGGGTTCGCATGAAGTTTTTCACGGGATCGGGCCTGGGGGAGCGGGCTACCACTCACCGTCTGCCTTGCGTGTAGAAGAACGCGTAGCCAACACCCGCTGTGAAGTAATAGCGTGTGAACCCCAACGGCTGGAAAACACACGCACCGCACCCCACGAAAAGCACGTACAGAGCAATGTAAAGGCACGTGGGATCTACAAGCCCTGCCAGGGAAACGCCCGTGCGCGAAATGTCACAGACGCGCTTATGCGCTAAGGGCCTTTGGTCCAATGAAACTGCGTATGCGTGCTGACGCGCTTACGCGCTAAGGGCCTTTCCTCGATTTACACGCAGACGTGCAAGATTTTCACGTGCCAAATCACTCCGTATCAAGCTGGCCACGCGTAAGCTCACGGAAGACCACGCTCCTGCCCAAAAGGCTGAATTACTGCCCCCCAGACCTCCGAGCAGCCTCCCACGAGCCATCTGCTGCTGCCTGCCTGCCTGCCTGCTGCCACTGTGCCCTGCCATTTGGTGCCTGCACATCAGCCATCTGCAGGGGTCCATTTGCTGTGTCCACCCCTGCTGGAACAGAAGACTCCCGACTGGGATACCATCGCTCCACAGCCCAGCCCCAGGACCCAGTTGCCCACCCACTCCTGCCACTGGGGTTGCCATGTCGGGCACTGAAACATCTGGCACCACTGGCAACCCCCGGCCAGAGAGGCAGAGGGGCACCAGCTTCACTGCCACCGAAGTTGGTGTCCTGGTGGAGCAAGTCCTGGGACAGTATGATGCCCTCTTCGGAAGTAAGCGCGCCAACAAGGAAGGACGGACTCGGATCTGGACGGACATCGTGACTGCCATCAACGCGGAGGGGGTGGCAGTCCGCGACTACCAACATGTCAAGAAGCGCTGGGATGACTGCAGGTCCAGGACCCTCTTGAAGGCCCGGCGCCTCGTGGAGGGGGGCCGGGGCCGCATGAGTACCATCCAGATGAGGGTCCTGGAACGCGTAGGCCCAGTGCTCCACGCCCAGATCCTTGAGAGGCAGACCCGTCTGGAGTTGAGCGGTAAGTGGCCAAGCATTGCTGTGTGAGACAGGGCATGTCGCAGTGTGCTGGTTGTCTGATACTTGCCTGTATGTGTGACATAGGCCATGTATCATGTGTGTGTTCAGGGACGTCATGCATGTGAGACCAGTAATGTGTGAACCACACGGTTGGTGTATGTGTTCAAATGCAACATGGGTTGCCCTATGCGGAATGGCCACATGAAAGCATGCCAGTCTCTGTTCCTGGACATGGGTGGGGGTGAGGGATGGGTGCTGATGCCATGTACATGTATGCTGTCCATGTCTGTGTGTCTGACCTGTGTGTCTGTGACTTGTGAATGCCAGGGATGCATGACACATGTCTGTCGCAATGTTCAGGTTCACTGATGCAGCCTAGTCATCCTTGTATCCACTGTGTCTGTGGTGTACGAGGCCAGATGGATGAAACTAGGGAGAAGTGTATGCATGTGATAGGCATGGCCCATGATGCATGTGAGTTCCAAAACAACATTGTATGTTTCAAGAATCCCTTGGACATGTATGCTAATGTCCATAGCATGCGCCATGCCAGTTACCGCATGTGTTTTACCTGCACTGAGCCATGTGTTGTGGAGGGACATGATGGAAGTGATCTTTGACAGTGCCACTCATCTGCTATTGCTTCCTGTCTAGGGGACCATTGTACAGTACCCTGATGCTTGTGTTCTATGTCTCCCTCTACACAGCGCCACGTGAAGAAGAGGGCAGAGATGGCTCTGTGGAGCAAAGCAGCGGGGATGCCCCCACGGCTGCAGCGGAAGGGGTGGGTGAGCCCCCACAGGGGCTTGCAACGGCGGAAGACGGGGTGGAGCCATCCAGGTTGGTGGTTTCCACAGAGGAGGAGGAAGCCGCTACTGAGGCGCACATGGGGCCTGGTGGGGGCATCCCTGCTGGTGCAAGTGTTGCAGTCCAGGGGCAGGAGGCAGCACAGGTCGCCGTGGAGGGGCCTGTGCATGTCACTGTCCCTGACACTGTGACTGCACCCCCATGCACCAGCAGGGACGCCCCATCCCAGGCCCGTCCACAGGTAGGGGCGATGTCCATGTCATCTGACTCCCCTCCACCTGCGGACGAGGGGACCCCTGGCCGTATGGAGAAGGTCCTGATTGGTGTCGCATTGCGCACAGGTGCAATTCGTGATGAGGTGCGTGCTTCCCGGGAGGCGTATGCACGTCATCACAGAGAGCACCGTGCCGACGTGGCCCAGTTGGGATCGGCCATGGTCGGGGGTTTCCTACATGTGTCGGCCAATCTGGCGACCCTCTCCTCCTCTGTGGAGACTATGCACCAGTCGTTCTCCATGCCGTCTTCCGGCCCAGATGCCACCAGGGCCCCCTGTGGACCTGCCTCGACCAATGCAGCAGGCTCAGTGGGGATCCCATTCCTGCCACAGTCGGAAGTCGGAGGTCCAGCAGGGGTGGACACACCAGCAACTGGACCCCAGCAGATGGAGGATGTGACGGCATCATCGGGCAGGGCACGTGCACGACGGCGTCGGTGGATTCCATCAGCCTGGATGCCGTCGTGCTGGCACAGGCAGTTGCGTCGGAGGCAGCGGCAGGCTCGACGTGGGAGGCATCATGGCTCGGGGCCATCAACATCAGGGGTGCAGGCATCGGCCGGAGGGCAGGAGAACCCTGGAATGGGAGTGGCTTCCGTGTGGGAGCGGTTGGGCCAGCAGATAGGTGCGGAGTGGCAGCAGGCAGAGGAGGAACGGCTCACAATGGTCAGGGCGGAGGGCGCTGAGGCGGGCTGAGTGCCTCGAGGGTCTTCGCAGGGAGTTGGAGCTGGACACTGCTTTATCCCTGCGAGACCTCGGGGCTAGGGAACATGCCCGCCTCCAAGCCATTGAACAGGAGTTCGATGATGCCCTGGCCCATGACAACATCCAGTGAGCCGTTGGACTAGCCCGCTGCCCTTGTAAATAGTTATGTAGTTAGTGTTAGGTTTCCTTTGTTTTTGCATTTTCTTTGGACCTTTTGGACAATGGGCCACATTTTTGTATATAGTTTTTTTTTATTAGGTAGTGTTGTTAGATAGGTTTCATTTCTTTTGTTGGGATCATGGACCCTGGCTTGTTCATCTGTACATAGTTCACTGTTGGATTTTCTTTTCTTTTTACAATTTACCCATGGAGCAATGGCTTTCAATTATTATTTCCCATTGGATTTTCTTTTGTGGACTGTGACTTTGGACACCATTCCTTTGGATTCTGATTTGTGGTTTTGCATTTTTTCACGGACATGCTTCTTTTTACTTTTTTACATTCCCATTTCTGTTAGTTTATTTTTGATTCAATTCATGTTTCCTTTAATACATATTTTTTGATCAAACTTCAATGTGTAGTATCATCTCATTGGTTTCATGCATATCATGATATGGGTTTTGAGATTCACTGACACCCATTGGGTGTATGTGAGGGACATGTGTTTGTTTCCAAACTTGCAATTGGTGTTCTATCATGTTATTGCCATTTCTAAGTGGGTGGATGCAATACTCGGGTGGGTGTTTTGCATTTGGAGGCTGACCATAGGGACCAGGGATCTAGATTGTGATGACATGGTGGCTGGGGAACATGAGTTGGACATGAGTGGGGGCCTGCTGGCAGGTGCCCCACAGTGCTGGGGGGTGGGGGTGCAGGGGAACATGAGTTGGACATGAGTGGGGGCCTGCTGGCAGGTGCCCCACAGTGCTGGGGGCAGGGGGTGCAGGGAGACAGGAGTGGGGGCCTGGTGGAGGGTGCCCCTGACTGCTGGGGGGTGGGGTGCAGGGAGACAGGAGTGGGGGCCTGGTGGAGGGTGCCCCTGACTGCTGAGGGGTGGGGGTGCAGGGAGACAGGAGTGGGGGCCTGGTGGAGGGTGCCCCTGACTGCTGGGGAGTGGGGGTGCAGGGAGACAGGAGGGCCTGGTGGAGGGTGCCCCTGACTGCTGGGGGGTGGGGGTGCAGGGAGACAGGAGTGGGGGCCTGGTGGAGGGTGCCCCTGACTGCTGGGTGGTGGGGGTGCTGGGAGACATGCATTGTTGATCAGTAGTGCAAGGTGACATGTGGCCTGGCTGGGGGGCATGCCCATGGTGGATGGGCTGCCTGCGGGACATGAGCAGGGGTGCAGGGTAGTCCTCCGTGGTGTGGGCTGCCTGCAGGGGCCGTGGAGGTTGTAGAGCGAACACTTGGGAGGACCCACATGGCCAATTCACTTGTAGTACTCCCCAGAACCCCTGAAATACACGTACCCTACTGAAATCGCGTGTGGAACTTCCCGCGCACCCCTGAAATACACGTACCCTGCTGAAATCGCGTGTGGAACTTCCCGCGCACCCCTGAAATACACCTACCCTGCTGAAATCGCGTGTGGAACTTCCCGCGCACCCCTGAAATACACGTACCCTGCTGAAATCGCGTGTGGAACTTCCCGCGCACCCCTGAAATACACGTACCCTGATGGAATTGCGTGTGGAACTTCCCGCGCACCCCTGAAATACACGTACCCTGCTCGCACGGGGCCAATCGCGTGTGGAACTTCCCGCGCACCCCTGAAATACACGTACCCTGCTGAAATCGCGTGTGGAACTTCCCGCGCACCCCTGAAATACACATACCCTGCTGAAATCGCGTGTGGAACTTCCCGCGCACCCCTGAAATACACGTACCCTGCTGAAATCGCGTGTGGAACTTACCACGCACACCTGAAATACACGTACCCTGCTGAAATCGCGTGTGGAACTTCCCGTGCACCCCAGTAATACACGTACCCTGCTCGCACGGGGCCAATCGCGTGTGGAACTTCCCGCGCACCCCTGAAATACACGTACCCTGATGGAATCGCGTGTGGAACTTCCCGCGCACCCCTGAAATACACGTACCCTGCTCGCACGGGGCCAATCGCGTGTGGAACTTCCCGCGCACCCCTGAAATACACGTACCCTGCTTGCACGGGGCCAATCGCGTGTGGAACTTCCTGCGCACCCCTGAAATACACGTACCCTGATGGAATCGCGTGTGGAACTTCCCGCGCCTCCCTGAAATACACGTACCCTGCTCGCACGGGGCCAATCACGTGTGGAACTTCCCGCGCACCCCTGAAATGCACGTACCCTGATGGAATCGCGTGTGGAACTTCCCGCGCACCCCTGAAATACATGTACCCTGCTCGCACGGGCCAATCGCGTGTGGAACTTCCCGCGCACCCCTGAAATACACGTACCCTGCTCGCACGGGGCCAATCGCGTGTGGAACTTCCCACGCACCCCTGAAATACACGTACCCTGATGGAATCGCGTGTGGAACTTCCCGCGCACCCCTGAAATACACGTACCCTGCTCGCACGGGGCCAATCGCGTGTGGAACTTCCCGCACACCCCTGAAATTCACGTACCCTGCTCGCACGGGGCCAATCGCGTGTGGAACTTCCCGCGCACCCCTGAAATACACGTACCCTGATGGAATCGTGTGTGGAACTTCCCGCGCACCCCTGAAATACATGTACCCTGCTCGCACGGGGCCAATCGTGTGTGGAACTTCCCGTGCACCCCTGTGATACACGTACCCTGATGGAATCGCGTGTGGAACTTCCCGTGCACCCCTGAAATGCACGTACCCAGCTGAAATGACGTGAGGTACTTCCCGCGCACCCCAGTGATACACGTAGCCCGCTTGCTGTGTTGGTACAGGGTTAGCGCAGCCCTTTGCGCTGGATTGGGGATTTTGATGGCTTTTCCCTGCGCGAGAGTCGTTCTTGGGGGCGTAACTGGCGCTGCTGGAGGGTCGCTGCGCCACTGTGCGCCACGGCTGGTTTTGGTAGCTGGAATCTATGAATACGGTGTGCGTGGAAATGGATTTTAGCGCACGCGGCTGGCGCAGGGATTCGCACACGCACACTGTGCGCCAGCCGCGTGCGCCACTTGTGCGCTGAATTCTATGAATTACCCCCAGTATGTTGTATTTAATAATAATTACAACTAGGTACTGTCGAGTACTAAAATCGATTGTCCTCTACTTGCTTCCCACAGACATTCACTCAGTGATCTTGCCTGAAGAAAGGATCAAAGGGAGGATATTAGATGTTGTACCCCCAAATGAATCGAAGAAGATAAGAGTAACATGTACATTGTAAATTAATGTGGTACACACCCCTTAAGAATTTCATAGCTAATAGTGTGATAATTTAAGGAAAGAAACATGTTGGGTGTGTTATGCGTATTGTATGAATGATGGAATGAGTGACGGTAGCACAGACAGTAAATAGTTGTATGGACTGATGTGTGCTTCCCAAATGGAAGAGGGTAGCTAATGACGGATCCTTTTTGAAAATTCACTTTATGGACACATATAAGTGTTAATGATTTAAGGTACCACATAAAATTATTGATGTACAGTAGGACTGTGTTGAATTTGAAATGTATTTTATAATTTTGTATAAACAATTTATAAAATAGTTAATGTGTATAATTTTATTGAAATGTTTTGTACAAAAAACAAATAAATTGATATTTTTTATATGAATTGGAATCGTATGTTATGATTTAATAAATATCAATACATATGACTGGGCAGACATGAATGGTCCTGGGGAAGCAAGTAACCCTGTGAATATATTATATTGTATTGTTATTTTTAGAGGGCTGTTCACAAGTGGTCCATATAAATATCTCCTCTAGTCTCTCTGAGGTTCTTGAGCAGCTCAAACTGAAGAGGTTTTTTTTAATAGGAGATGTTCACTAGATTTCATTCAGTGTTTAGCGAAAATGTTTTTCTTAAATGATGTGGGATTTACTCAAATGAAGCACTGTACAGAATTATTTGGATGCTACGAAATTGTAAGCGTTTTTATTTGGATTTGCACTTTAGAAAGGTGACTGATCACCACCATGTCTATAGTGTTAATCATCCCTCTAAGAAATGTATATGTTGTGGTTTGTACAGATGTACAGTGTAGTGGATGAATGCATGAATGCATGAGTTGTAGTGAGTGTTTATAATTGTGGAGTGTAAAAATATATATATATATATATATATATATACATATGGGTCGAATGAAGTATGTGGGCACATACAGGAGTTGAGACGTGCATGTGAGAGGTAGCATGAGCACACGTTTGGGGTGCATTAGTGAATGCGTAGTATAGTATCTAGCTACATACTGGTGTAGTGAGGGGGTAGCTTACACACGCTGGCTAGGTGTGGAGCCTTATCAAGAAAACCTTCATGGGACCCTGTTTAAGTAGAAGTGTACACATAGAGGAACAATGTTGTGTTCTGAGATGAACTCTAGTGACAAGGGTGTTATAGGACATGATGGCGGTAGACCATTAATGGTTTAGGAGACCGATCAAGTGCAGTTGGGTGCATATTAAGTGTGGGTGTGTGGACTCACATCATGGGATATGCGTTGAAGGTGAGCACATATATCTCCAGTTGTTGTTTTAATAGTGTCAGTCTGACAGTGATTCCAATTCCACATCGAGTTCTGTGTGCCAGGTAGTGCTATTGTTGCATTAGGAGGTTTTTAGCGCACCGGCAGATTTTTTTAAATTATTTTTAAGTTGGGCACACAGGTGTAGGCCAATGTAAAATGGAGTGTATTTTTTGAGTTTTAGCACATAGTTGTGTGGTCAAGTGTTAACTGGAGGAAACCTTATACACTGGCAAGGTTGTTAGATGAGAGATGTGTTGTATTTTTAATATTCACAATGTTTACTCTATTTTTAATAACTAGCACAACAGTTTACATTCTAGTGTTATATTACACTACATTTTCTCGGTTTGTGGTGTTTTGAACAGTGTAGTTGGCATAGTTGGGACTATGCGTGGCATACGCATCACACCTTTCTTTTGTGCATGCGTATTGTATTTTCGTGCTCTTTGTCTTGTGGGTCAATTTTCTATAATTTTCATTCTTTTGTATGTTTTCTTGAGGGAGAAAGCAGGAGGTATCGATTACGTGTGAATGAATGGGCTAGTGGTTTTGTTATATTTAGGTGGCATGCTGAAGACATTAGTTTGGGCCAATGTAGTAGTCCCATGTGTTTAGGAGTTACGTTATTTGGCAAGTGAGGTCGCCCTGGGATGGGGCAAAGGTTTGTGCTCGGGTGTGGCAGACCTGAGGCCAGGGGTGACAGTCCTGGCGGAAGGAGGTTGGTAGATAAAGGTTTTTTGATTGTAGGTTTGGTTTCATTGTCCATGTGACAAGGTATGTGCTTGGTGGTGGCGGCACTGAGACCCTGTTGTGGCAGGCCAGAGTAGAAGGAGGTTAGTTTAGTTATGAGTGTCAGTCTTGGCATGGAAGCTCGTATCATCTATTTGTTGTTTGTTTTAAGGAGGGGGGTGGTGTTATATCTTGTATCTTGTATGGTGTGTCTGAGTGAGTAGCTAGGCCCTGTGGAATGATTGGTGCACTGTGGCATGTTTGGGGCCTGGGGATTCCAAGGTTGACGGTTGGGGACAGGGAGCTGGGCAAGGACCAGGACAGATGCATGTAGCCTTCCCTCTCATCTTCTGAACTGTATCTATAAAACCAAGAGTATAATAAAGCATCTTCCTTTTCTACAAACCTGAGTCAGCCTGGTTCCTGCTCCCTGTCTTCACTGGCTCAGGTGTACCTTGCAGGAGGTAAGGTACTACAAGAATCATTTAATTAGAGCAGTTATCAATCCATGGTGGAACCAGACAGTGAGCTACATGCTCTTAGGTCTGGTGGCAGGGCTTTCCAACTAGACCTGCAAAGGAGAGGTGGACCGAACACAAACCGACCATCAGATGCAAAAACAGTAAATCACCATTAGCTAGACATTTTTGGGAAAACCATCACTCCATAGCACAAATAAAATTCCAAATTTTGGAAGTGGTGAGACGCCCCTATAGAGGGGGTGACTATCAATCTATTTTATCAAGACGTGAAAAGTACTGGATCCACTACCTGGACACACTTGTCCCAAAAGGTCTGAACGAAGAGTTCTCACTCAGATGCTTCATTTAACTTACGTTGAAATTCCATTTTTTTCCACTTAGTTGTCGTCTGTCGATTAGATGGAGATATCTAGTCTTATGAACACGGTTTTCCCATAACCATTTTCACTATCTCTTTCTCCACATTACAAACTAGGTTTTTTTTAAACTAGAATGTTCCCCTGCAATTGATGACATTACTTAGCGGGAGACAGACAGAAAGAATAGCAAACACCATAGTTTACACGGTGGTCTATATTAGGATCATATGGTAACCAGGTCAATAAAACCTTTAATGAACTACTAGTGGTAACCTATAACAAAATCTTTTTCTGTGACTGTATTCCTACAGTTGGCTACTCTGAACATAATGATACATAGCCGTCAACTGATCATTAACTGTGTTGCCCTTGTTATATCCTCTTATAAAAGAAGCTTAATGGGATCCTGATTACCATAGCATTATTGCCGAATATTATACTTAAATATATAATGTTTGATACATCATTGGTAGTCCATGTAAAAGGGCACCCGCTTCACACCAATTTACAGCATTAGTCCAATATGTGTAATAACAAGATGAACATTGTTGCCTCTCTGACTTATTTATTTTATTTTTGTAGTACACTATATTGCCCCTACAGCAGACCTTTAATTTGTCTTCCCCTGAGTAGGTGAATTATGCAAATGTCACACACTTGGAACATCTATCTTGATTATCACGATTCACGCAGTTGTATGAGGTGAACTATGCAGATGACATACAATTGGAATGTCTAACTTGATTATTACGGCTCACGTAGTAAAATTGAGCCAAACTACTTGGTTTCGTACCGCCTGAATCATTGTGCATACAATTCGTTGTTCATTTACCTTTCCAGATTGAAGCCTACTCTATATTACACAGTTCAACATGGTACCCATGCTAGAACTTGGTTGCACTCATTCCCTCTTTAGTCTCTATGACCAACCCAGTCAGCCATATCACCTATCCAACATGGCGACCTCCTATACGAATGCTACAGACGACTATTTCTGTGGCAACCACCACGCATCCTGATGGACAGCTTCGTGAGACACAGAGGATGCTGTGCACAGTCAGGTAAGCCCTTGATCAGCACATACCGATTAGAGTTTTCTTACTCGCGGACCCAACAGTGATAATTCCTTTCTCTTGATCACTACAGATACCAACAAAGAGATGCTGAAAACTGTTGATATTCTTCTGTGAACGGCGGCGACCCGCACAACAACTATTGACTAGCATTTCCAGTGACCATCTCCATAGCAACTACTATGCACTTAATCCCGCACTTAAGAAAATAGGTTTTTGAACACGCTGTGCGACGAATTTTTAGCCATGAGTTACCTACATTAGAGCAACCTCCCAAGCGCAACACGAGTGAGTTTGCTCGATTTACACAACTATCTCATCTTTGTTCAAACATAATGTGCTAAACAGCTCGCCTGATTCTACTTCACAGGTGACATATGACCCCCTTTCTCTTAATCCTCAGAGAATGTTAGCCCTGCTGAATCCACCAAAATACAATTACATTGCATGTTCTGCAAGTAAAGGATTCACTTTTCATCACGCCAAGAGAAAGACATTCCCTTTCATTTTTTCCTGAATGTGAGTAATTATGTCTACCATTCTCATTGCTTCACGCCTGAGTTGCCATTGTTTTTTTTATACATAAATGAATTGGCCTCTCATGCTGCAACACTATCCAGACTCCATCGAGAGCACGATATAAGTCACCTACCAACCCCACATACAATGGGTTGGCATTGGGATATGTTTACAATCTAGCATACTAATGTTTGGCAAATTGGTGCTCAACGGGTGCCCTTAAGACACTGTGGGTCTAAAACCAGTAGAACACTGGATAATGGAAATATCGCTTTAAGGTCTATAGCATGGTATACCACAATGATCTAAGCACCCTATTTTTTCTGTATTCACCGTCACCGCTAAGATTGAGATCTCACCATCTGCTCTGTAAACTTTTTTTTGCTATATTGTTTTGTTATACTATGAAAAACATTCTCATCAGAACTACTTTTTTTCTGTTTCCCCCTCCCCGCCCCAGCTTCCCTAACCGTTTCCTTCCTCCATTTTCTCCATCTTCTACAATTGTTTTTAATACTCCTCCGTTCAATTAGGCTCAAGAAGAAGAGGAAAAATCCTTGAAACACGTCAGCCAAATAGATTGAACTCATGGATTTTTTCTTTTGCTTTGAATGTCAATGTACCTACAATTGAAAAATAATTTCTGTTTCATTAAATATTCCTAATTTCTTAACCTGAAAGTATTATTGAACACAATTGAACGCACTTTTCATGTTGAATTTTGTTTGAACCATTGAATGTCTTTTGACAGTATAATATAGTGTGCAGGGGACGGGAGGGCTCCCAAGTTGGATCCTCTAGTTCTCCTCATTTTGTGTAATACTGGTCTTGTGTGTGGTCCTCTGTTACTCAAATATGAAAACTTTACTTGAAACTATTAGTGTGCACCGATAATCCCAGGTTCTTTTTGGCAGGGCTTTCCAACACATAGTGGAAAGACCCTGAGCCATTAACGTTAACCTAGACCTTAGTACCTGCAGGAGACATGAGTTATTTGATCTAAGCACTCTCTGGGCAGGAAGCCAGGAGAGTCTGCTTGATAGATCACTGGGCCATTTGCCGTATAGGCACTTGTGCGCACTGCACAGCAATCGAAAAGAAATAATGGGTATCCAGTGTAAGGCCCTTCTGGCTGCTGACACATGGCCAGTTTCTCGCAGGCCCTCCACGACAAGTACTGTATTATTTTGGATGATTTGTAAACGGGTGATTTTGCTCTTGCCAGTGCGCTGAAGTAGGCTGGGGCAATAATCTAATTTTGCCCCAGTGATTGCCCGTGCAATAGCCACACAGTGTGTAGAATTAAGGAAAGGTCTGAGTTGTGCGAGCAGTTTGAGACATATGACATATGCCTTCATGTTGAGTTCCTGGTCTCAAATTATTCCCAGGGTCTTAACTTTGGGCAGTGTTGCGATGGTACACCCTGCAATCAGGAATTGCTGATACTCAGAACTTAACTTGCACAGCTAGGGCACTGTGCAGGCTATTATAGGCTGTCTTTGCATCGTTGAGTGCTAGGCTGTCCACCATCCAGGTTTGAATAAGACTATAGATGGAAATGATGGTGTGGGAGATTTTTCTGTAATCGCCTGTTAGTGGAATAAGACACTGTGTGTTGTCAGTGTAATTAGCATAAACTACGCCTTTGGCATCCAGCATTTCAAAGAGGGGCAGCATGAAGATGTTAAAAAGCATATTAGATGCACAGGAGCCCAGGTCACCAGAAACTCATCTGCCATAGCGTCCTCATAGAAGACTTTGGCCTTGCGGTCTGCAAGAAAGGATTTGATTCAGTTAGCTGCTGCTGGAGAAAAAGAGGCCGAATTAAGCAGTCTAGCAATAAGTATAGAGTGGTCCACCAGATCAAAGCGGTAGACAGATCCAGCAGCTGAAGGAGGGCTGTGCTACCTTTCTCAAAAATATATAAGATGTTGGTTTTGAGATCAAGCAGCGTGGACACAGTCCTATGGGCACTCCTAAACCCAGATTGCTTATGACCCAGGTAGACAGGAAATCCTGAATCTGTGTCTAAGCTTCCCTATCCAAGATTTTCAACAGGAAGGTTACATTGGTGATGGGACGATAGTTAACCAGCACACTGTGGTCTAGAGACGCCTTCTTCAGCAGGGGAGAGATCCACGCCTGCTTGATGGAAGATGGTACACAATTTTCCAGAAAAGACATTTTAACAAATGTAGTGATCAGAGGTAACAGCTGAATGGCGCAGGATTTGACAGTAAGCGCAGGACAGATATCCCCCTTGCAATTTGTAGGTTTGAGTTTTTGCAGAACCTCTGAATTATCAGTCTCAGTGACTGCCCTAAACTCAAACATAGGTGAAACGGCGCGAGGTCTAGCAGTTTCCATGTTTGCACTGGTTGTACCCAGAGCACCTCATTTGGTTGCTCTGTCCGCCTTAACGTTTTTAATCTTGCTCGTCATGGCATCCTGTACAGAGATGCACCAGTTTGTATCTTTATTGACCACAGATGTGACGGGACAAGGATTTTCCAGCTCTCCAAGTATTTTTCTTAAACTTTGATCTTTATTAAAATGTCAAGTCTTTGGTAATACAAACATCGTAATAACCACAAAGATTGACGTGTATTTGATCCCCTCTCCCCCACCTCCACCCCCAACCTTAAACAATGTCCCTGCATATAGTCCTTCTGTACACATCTTGATTCAAAGGCCCAATGTGACCTTTTCCTCATGCCATAGCAGCCCCTCATGTAGCGGCTCTTGGAACCCATCCCTTCCCCCCTCCCTACTCCCTCTTGGAAGGGTTTCAAAAAGTTGCCAAATCTAGAGACACCGTAAAATGTCCATAAACACTCCCTGAGTGAACCTTCTACATAAATCTACCCCACTGGTCTACTACTTCCCCATTTCAACAGAAACGGACCCCATTTCTGGTGGAAGCCGGCTACCAAATTATTTACCATTGCTGTCAGTTTTTCCATTATACACATATCCCATAGCTTGTTCATCAAATCTGCTTTTGTGGGTATGGATGGACTCTTCCACTTCTCGGCTAGTGCCAATCTTCCTACCCTCATCATATCCTCCCACATTCTCGGGAATCGGTACTCCTACCTGTCCCCCACTGAGACACCCAGCAACATTTGTATCGGGTCCTGGTTGAGTGTCAGACCTACTATTTCCTTTATCCAACTCAGAAACTCGGGCTAGTACACCTTTAATTTGGGGAAATCCCACCACATATGGAATAGCAAACCCACTTGACCGAACGCTCTTGGGAAAAGTGGGGATACTCCACCATACATTTTGGATAACTTCAGGGGGTTCAGATGCCAACCATGGAGCATTTTTGAATTATTTTCCATTTCTGAGGTAAAGAGATTCCTATAAAACCTAACCTTATAAACTCTCTCCCATGTGCCCTCCGAAATTTCTGACCCATTCTGTTGGGCCCTATGACCTTGTATTATTTGAAAGGAATCCCTTTCCATGAGCCAGCACTGCTTATGGTGTATTCGAAGGGAGTCAGGAGGCAAGAGAGTTTGCTACTCCCATCTAGAGTAACAAAATACCCTTAAGGCGGATACACACTTATTGCCTCCCGCCCCAACATATCGGCCACCACCTCATACTCCAACCTACCCTCCAAGAACAGTTGCCCAGCCCTCTCCGAGCCTCTATCCGACCACAATTGGCAGTGTCGAAAGCCGTGGGAAGCCCCACACAAAGCTCAGTGGAGACGCCCAGGAGGAAAGCTTGTTTTTTATGTCCCCCTTCTTCCAAACCTGGCAAAATACCCCCAAAGATTAGTGTCCCCTCACCAGGCCCAGGACCGAGTTTCGCGAGGACCACCAAAGGTCTCTGACTTTCTTCGGGTGGGTGAACATGTCTTCCGATTACGTCCAATAGTTTCCCATGCCATCCCGCATGTTTTCCAGCAGTTGGGGCGCTCAGTAATAAAAATAAAAGTCCGGCTAGCCAACAAACAAGGGCAACGGAAGAACTAGACTGCAGGCAGGTCTTGTGTTGGAGAAGTCCACGGGTTACACAGGCCCTTTCTCTCGGTGACATGGCCCCTGAGTCTTCAATCCCGTGAATGAAGCCTGTTCGGTTTTAATTAAAGAGAGCTGGTAGGGCCTCGTTAAATGTGATTATTCGGCTCGTATTACCATAATCCCTTGCTCGTTTCTTGTTCACATGCACTATTCAGACCCGGTTTACACAGCCTTTTACTCTCTCGACAACGCAGCCTGCCTGGTTCTCCTTAATCCGCCCCTCTTGGGACAGTTGCCACCACACAATAGCCGGCTTGCCAGTACCTCTTGAGACGTGGCACTCCGGACGCTACATTTCCCATCGAGCCCAGCCTGTACAATCACCGCGATGAGTATGACGAGAAATGGCTGGAGTACTTCGGCTGCGCCGCCCGACTCCTCGTGCCAATAAAACTCGTCGTGGTGGCAGCTGCAAGGTTTGCATTCCATACCAGCCAGAAGAACATGGCCAGAAATTCCGCCCCGAGAAGTGCTGATGAAAAAGGCTGCACCAAAGCACTGTGCTGCCATCTAGCGGATTTGGCAAGCAAGAGCGACGGGCGACAGACTCTAATTAGTGTATGATAAATACTGGGTCAAATGAGAGTCGTGCATGTATGCATTTGCCCATGTGCATTTATTTAGATCACTGACCAAGGGGGCTTTCTAGCTGTGTGAGCATCACCGATATGCTCAGGGACCCTCACTGTCTGCATCGCCAATATCACCGGTTGGGGCCGAGGGGGGGTCAGAGCATTCGTGCATAGAGCTAGAGCCGAGCCAGTGGATCAGTCTGGCTGAGCTCGGCTCTAAGTAACAAATACGAGCCAAGCCAGCAAAAGACCCATACAAGTCGTCCAGACTCCCCACTTCAACACAAGAACCATACCTGCTGTCCTGTCACCCCACACCCCACAACAGAAGATCCACGCCCGGTGCCCACCCTCCCCACATCCACAAGACGCTTCACACGTGGTGACCCTACTTCCCAACAAGGCCCATTTACCCACCCCCACATCAAAGACCCATATCTGGCATCTGGCATCCACAGCAAAAGACCCATACCTGGCATCCGCCATACCCACCCCCACAGCAATAGATCAATAACTGGCTTCTGGCATACCCACCCCCACATGAAAACACATAACTGGCATCTGGCATACCCACCTGCACAGCAAAAGACCCATATCTGGCATCTGGCATACCCACCTCCACATCATTAGACCAATAACTGTCTCCTGGCATATCCACCCCCACATCAAAAGACATAATTGGCATCCAGCATACCCCCCTACACATCAAAAAACCTATAACTGGCATCTAGCATACCCACCTTCACATCATAAGACCCATACCTGGCATCCGGCATAGCCACCTCCACCTCAAAAGACCTTTAACTGGCATCCCACTTTTGGTTGATAAGGCAAAATAAGAGCGTTATTTGCCCAGAATCATACTTTAGTAAAGAGGTGAAGTCTGTTTGTGAGCCCTTCACTTGACCAACATATCTTAACAGCTCTAGTTTCTACAGCTAAGTGTTAACATTTGGCTTTAAAACAATACTGTTTTAAAGAGATAACTTGATAACTGCACACATTACAGACCAACCTGACAAACAAATAAACATCGTTCATAAAACACAGTGGGCCTCATTACGAGTCTGGCGGTAACTGCGGCGGTAAAACCGCCTGGTTACCGCCGGACTCGTATTACCATTCCGCCTCCGTGACTCCTGGAAATACCAGGGCATTACGACCCTGGTGTCCTGGGAATCCCGGAGGCGGAATGGTGTAAATCCCCATTCCCATTGAGTCCCATAGGACTCCCATAGGACTCAATGGGAATGGGGAAGTGGAAACACCGGCATCATCTCGTGATGGTGCTGGTGTTTCCACGTCCGCCTGCAGGCGGGAGGTGTTCAACCACCAGGTCAGACCTGGTGGGAAGATCACCTCCCGCCTGCAGGACTCGGGATCGGCCGGTCCGGAATTAACAGAAGCGGCGGGTTTACCGCCACTGTTAATTCCGAACCGCCCGACCTGTAATGAGGCCCAATGTGTGTGTAGTTTTGCTTTTGCAACATTTAATGGAAAATTACATGCGCCAAAAAGCATGGTTTATGTTTAGTTAAAGGAATAGGGCGCTCAAAAATATTATTGTCCCAAAAGATGGGCAATAATCCAAAACATGCATGAAACATAATTTTAATGAAAGTTCCTATGTAAACTTTTGAGCAAACAAGGCTCAAAGCGTTTAAATAGGAGCATCCATTTTGCCATTTCAGGCAGCCTCCTCAGCTCATGTTAAGCTCTGCCCTGGCGGCACTAAACAAGCAGCAAAAGCCCCCTACAGGGAGCTTTTGCTCACTGCAGCCAGAGCGGAGCTGTGCATGAGCTGGGGAGGCTGCCTTCACTTTCATTTTATGTTTTCGGTGCTCCCCAAACCCAGGGAAGCACAGAAAACAACAAATGAAAGGCAAAAAGCAAAGGCGAGGCAATTATAATTACATCAACATTGTATTTCTGACTGCGGAGGCTTTCGCTTTGAGTCTCCTGGGCTCCCCGGGTCAGCGTTGTTGTATTTGTAAATGCTGTGGTTTTCTTTCTACAAATACCACAGCATTTACACATTTTTTTTTATTGTATATGGTTCAAAGCATACATCGTTAGAACCTTTACAATTCTTACTCTTACAAAACAATACTTACATAAAAAGGAGACGCCAAAGAGAAAATAAACTTAAGTTGGTAGTGTCATTCCCCCTAAAATCTTCCATAAAATAACGTCTCTGATTCCTAATATCACTGTGAGGAGGACTCGACCATTCCACCCATCTGGGTTCTTGTTTCTTTGCAGATTTCCCTTGTTGCTGTGGAGTTATGTTACCTTAAGTCCCTTTTAAGTTCTTCATATCAGGGGTGCCTCACGCACTCTGTTACCTGAGGGGATGGTTTAACTTCTTGTTCCCTACATGGGCTTGCCGGCCGGTAACTACTTCCCTTTCACCCTAATTGAGCAGATTTAGGTTCTTCAGGATTTCCACCACCATTGCGGTCAATTGTATTTCTTGCCCTGAGATCATTCTCCCAGAAGTGTTCTGATAGGATTCCCTCCCCCCTATCCGTAAACCTTCTTAGCTTGGCCAACCTCAAGGTCCAAGTTTCTTCACACTGCATCAAGATGTGGCGGAGCGATTGTAATCTTGGGTTGGCACAGATTTTACATACTTTGACTGCACTCTCCTCCTGTCTTCGTATAGTCATGATTTCTCCAATTAGGGAGAAGATTCAGTCTTGCTTGCAAAAAGTCGGACCTTACTCTTGGATCCGGGTATTTTTCTAAGTAGCGTGGGAGAAGGCCTACACTTTTTTCCGCCTACAAGAACTCATTGCATGGGGTTGAGTTTCTCAACTTGGCTATAGTGTCCATCCAATCCATGCATTCTAAATCTCATTTAACCTTAAGCGGGTTGGTGATCAGGGTTTCTGGATCCAACTCTATTCTCTCCAGAATAGTGCTTACCCTGCCTTCCAAGCCTGTCAGGATGTGTGATTTTGAGCTTTTTAAATGTGCCCTGATGTCTTCATATAATGAGCCTGAGCTAGGGTTTATTATCTCTCTATAGAGTGCAATTAGTTTCCATTCTGCTCGGCACTTTAATGAGATGAGACCTAGTTCCAAACACAGGTTCCAACCCGGGGTACTTAGGGGAAGGCTAAGGGAGTTTTGCAAATTCTGCCTTCTATTTCGACCTAGTTTAGGTTGCAGAGTGATTCCCGGATTAGGGGAATTCAGGAGACTCAAGTGAAAGCCGCCGCAGTCAGAAATGCAACGTTGTTGTATTTGTAAATGCCGCGGTATTCGTTGAAAGAAAACCGCAGCATTTATTTCCCAGTGCTTTTAAAAAAGAAATTTAAAGCACTTATCAGCAGAAGGTTGTGTTAATCTCTGCTCCCTGGCAATAATGAAGCAAAAGCCACCTGCTGGTATCTTTTGTCTATTATAGCTGGCTGGCTTTTGCTTCATTAGTGACGCAAGGGCAGAAATTAACACAAGCACAGGAGGCTCATCCATTTAAAAAAAATTGATGCCTCCTAGTGCTTTGATTCAAAAGTTTACATAGCAACTTTCTTAATGAATATTGTTTATATATATTTTTGATGATGGCCCATCTTTTGAGCCAATACAATTTTTGATGGCATTACCCCTTTAATTATGGTAAAACAAAAGAAGTGATGACTGGAAGGTTTAGAATACATCTTAACCTCTGGTGGCGTGGAAGGTTGCCCAGAGCAATGCCAGTGGTTCAGATTAATTCAAAACCTTCCACCCATCACTTTTTTTTGGTTTCAGTTTGTCTCCCTATGTGAGAGAGGGTATGCCCAGACGTGGGTCCCAGTGCTCGCTGCACCATAGGGAACCAACCTGCACCTCACTGAGGAGGCCCAAAAAGGCTGAAACATGTCTGGCGTTGCTTGTGTTTCGGTGAAGAGGGGACCTGGCCTAGCAGTTCGGGCAGGGTTACTCCCATTGGTGGTAGTACCTGACTGATTTGCATATGGCTGGACCCCTTTTGCGATGGCACAGATGGCTAAAAAACGGTGCTGTGGAAGGTTGCCCAGAGCAATGCCAGTGGTTCAGATTAGTTCAAAACCTTCCACCCATCACATTTTTAGTTTTATGTAATTATGGTAAAATAAGTTTCAAGCTATAGAAACCTAGATAGTACTATACAAACACACATTACAACACGCAATAATAAATGCATGCACAACACACATGAAGCAGCCTGAAGCCCCGCTTGTCTCTGACAGGTGAAATAAAAGCAGACATTTACAGAATAATGATTCTAGACAATGTCTTTGGGGTATTACCCAAATTGGTCATTTCCAATTAGCCGTATGGTAAATCTGGCCAAATTCGGACAGTACCATTTGATTGTTTGGAAACAACCAATTTGGGTAATCACTACCAAACATGGGGAGCGGAGGTTGCAGGTGTGTCCCCCACTCCACATATTTGGTTGTGATAGCCTTTGGGGGTCGAAGGGGTGTCCCCCACTTACAGTGATCTGGAGGCGGGGGATGAAAAAAAGAAAAAAGAAAAGAAAAGAAAAGCGGACCTTGCAGCGTCGGATGTGACCTGTGTAAGAGGGGCGGATCTGGCGTCGCAGGGCCAGTGAGAAAGCTGCAGTGAATAAGGTAAGTAGGGGGTGGGTGGGGGGTTTAGTTTTTGCAGAATTGGCCATGGCAAAATTGGCTTCTAGGCTGAATTGACCACAGTCAATTCGGCCGTGGCCAATTGTGCCACGGCCAAAACGTATACAACCGTCTCCGGAGCAAAGTCAATGCGACAAAGGTTGCCAATCCATACAAGTGGTCCCTTATTCCCCCCCCCAGATCATGGGGGAGGCAAAGGCCAACATTTAGTCTCTATGGCACAATTATCTAATTATTGAGACCAGCTACTAACTTCTCAAATCTCAATAGCATTGGCAAAAGAGGAGGAAGTTCCTCATTGCTTGGCTCCTTCTCATTGGACACTGACAACAGCCCGAGTGCTGCTGATCCGGCTGCCACTTTGCTAGGTTGGTTCTAAGATATCAAATGGTGAGTTTATTAGACTGTCATCAGACTGTGGGCCTGGCTAATAACCAGATCAAGAAATTCCAGGGCACCGGCTCTATTCATGAAGCTGAACTAACTTCTCATGCTATGTTTTTGCACTGAATCTGTCCTGCACGACTGTATCTTCTTTTCAACAACTAGTGCCATTATATCCAACTCATTTGCCAGAGTGTGTGCATAGTCGCCATACCAGGAGCCCAGAACTAAAAAGATAACTTTTCTTATATCCATCAACTGAGAAATTGTATCAATGTTCTAAGAAAAGAAAACCTCTTTGACAATAGCCACACATCGAGATGGCCACACTTTCACACAAGCACTTGCTCCACGAGAGAGTAAACTGCCTGCTGCCCGCTTCCCGCTGCCCGACCAACATTAGCCTCTATATACACAATCGTATTGGCCAACCATTTCAGGACACCTAGTATTAACTTAAGACATTCTCTGCCTTCGAGAAAAACACACCCCATCAAAGGACCCAGACTTCTGCAAGATAAATTATTTGTGCAACAGTCAAGATGCCCAATAGGATTGTTTAAATCTAATTTTACATAGATGTGAGAAGCACAGGGTCGGTTATTCCCAAATAGATGACAGTGATGCCTCCAAAAGTTTATCCTTCACCATAAATTTGCGTTTGGACCTCCTTCCGATTCTATATTATAATCGTCTTTAGTTTTTCAAGATTTGCCATTAAACCATGATCATTGCAGAAAAGAGTACAAAATGGCCGCAATTTCCTGAAAGCCACCTCCCTCTTGACCAATAAGACTACATCGTCAGCAAAGATCATCTGTGCGACAAGTTTCCCTGAGGTTTTTTGCGTCAACGCTAGTTGCTTTTTGTTGCCTTCTACGAGGCCTGAAAGGAGGACGCACACACAGAGGGGTTTCTCAACACGTCTTTATTTTACTTTCCCTAACAGTAACTGGCGCTTCTCGCGCCTTACCCAGAACTCTCTTCGTTCCCCCAACTCCCTGTCATAAACTCCGCCTCTCCAACGGCGGGGGGCTAAACAAGTTAACCCATTGGTGGCCGGCAACACTTTTAACAGGTAATTCTCCATGCCCTTCAAAAGTAAACCACCAAGGAGCCCGTATGAATCCCTACTCTACTCCCAACCTGATGCTCACCTCAAAGAAAACTCCCCAGAGTTTGGTCCTTTGAACCGCATCGAATGCGGTGCTCAGAGCAAGGAATTCCAGGCAGGACCTCTCTCCTTCAATACGCTAGCCTCAGCATTAGAAGATGGAGGGTTAGACATTGTTCAATGGTATCTCACACCCCCTTTGTACCCCACAGTGATAAGTGAATACGGTGTTAGCTTCCAGCCATTCGTACAACCGACAATGAGATGTACTCACACACAGATCTTCACACGTGAAGAAAAGGAGGGGAATGGGATGATAGCATTTAGTATCTGCTCCTGTACCCTTTTTATACATTGGGACACTTGAGTCACGTGTCCATATTTTGTGGAATTTACCCAAATCAATAACAATAAGACTGTTCCATGTGGTCTCTTCTGGTTTTGCATGGTCCGGGGGATGCAATCTTGCATTCCCACGCTTCCTCTCATTGATTGCCTCTATATTGCACCCAGTGCGAGTGTTAATACACCCCCCTCCTGTAATTCCAGAAGGTGGGTCCCTGTGTGGGTTGTGCCTTTCTTGCATTCAGTGGCGTGGCCTTGAGAAAGACGTGCAAAATGGGTAAATTATATGATATGATACGTTATTTATAAAAGCGCTTAATACCCCGAGGTAAATGATATGATACGTTATTTATAACGCGCTTAATACCCAGAGGTTTCTAAGCGCGGACCTGGGGATCGAACCCATGTTGCTCCATGTTCATTGTAGTTTCAGGGTAAGTTTACCTCTCTCTCTCTATCCTGTTAGATAGGCAGTACCCCAGCGCACTCTAGGGTCAGAACACCATAGAGGGATAGGGTGTTCTTCAGTGAGGGTGATGATTAGGGAACACAATAACAGTTTGAAAGGAAACCTTCTGTAAATCAATGATTTTGCTCCTGTTTCTGAGACCTATTCAACAAAGCCTTGACGCCACCTAAAACTCTATTTACCTTGATATCCCTAAGGCCCCACTCCTCTCCCCACCTTATACTATCACGTTAATAGATTCCCCCTCCCCCAATTAATTTGCGCGATAAGTGGGTCATGATCACAATCACTCACAATTCAGCCACAAAATCATTCACACTGTCTCATGAGAGGCCAATTGCATGTCAAGACTAATTTAGTTGATCGTTGGCCATGGTTGGCATTAACGTATGAACAGTGGGGAGTTTCTAGCCTAGATTTGCCAATCGTTATCACCCAAAAAATACAAATGCAAAAATGTTGTGGTGGAAAAGACAGCGTTTTTTGGCCGAATCTTTGCGAAATTTTCACATATTTTTATTAGAAATAGATGGGGGGATAAGAGTATAACTTAAGGTAGACGGAAGTGGTGGGGATGCAAGTGAATTAGACCCAAAAAAAGCCTTCCACCTCAAAAAAAAAATGTTTCCACATTTTTCACTTACATCCCTGCCATTCAATGCTCTTGTTCTGTAGGAGATTGCCCATAGCGAGCCCCCTGCTTTGCCACTTTCTCCTTCTGCACGCATGCCCTTGAGCCCTCTACTCTGCCTATCGAGTAGGGGCTTCATAATTATCAAGTAGCTGGGCACTACCTTTGGCATCAAACTTGCCCACACCAAGACTACAAGGCATGCACCCCAGGGGACCATGTTATGATATGATAGGTTATTTATAACGCGCTTTAATACCCAGAGGTTTCTAAGCACGGATCCGGGGATCAGACCTGTGTTGCTCTGTGTCGTCTTGGTTCCATGGCGAGCACGTTGCCCCCGAACTATTCTCCCAAAACCATGTAATATTTCATCTAGACCTGCCAACAGTGCCAATACATGTTTTAGGTGATATCTTTGGTGCCCTATCCCCGCTTTCCCGGGAGCATTATAAAAGCAGATGAGCACAAGGTCAGGCATAGGAGAGGCCTTGCATCGTAGGCAAAAAACATTGAGTGAAACCATTTCTCTGGCCAGACCCAGGACAATAAATCCGAGACCCATTTGGCTAGACTCTCTGAAGCAGGACATCCCTTGTTCCTTTGGGTGGTTTTCAAAAACTTTACACACCCTTCTACTTTCAGGGGTTTCTGATAGCTGGCTTCCTCCAAAGGGATACCGGCCTGCCCTTCTAACCAGTCCCACCAATCACCAACCTCCATTCTACCCTCCAGCCCACCTACTATATTCCATGACAGGATAACAACATCATTTGCAGAGGCTTTCATTTCAAATAGGCGGGATGACTGTCCCTCTGCCTGACTCACTACATTGTGTTCCCTCTGAACATTCCCTTACTGCAAGCCCTGAAACCCCCTCCTCCAGATACCTCAGCTACCTTATTAGTCACGCATGCTACTATTTCATCATATGTCCCATACTCCATCTGCTCCAGTATTCCCAATAGTCTCCTCTGGGCAAATTGTTGTTAGACTTATTTTCGATGTCACCAGCCTTGGTCCTTACCCCCACTGTGGGGACTATGGTCTTCTCTCAGAGCACTCCTGCTCCCCTTGTGACTCCCTCACTCCTCGCCAGTCATTCTCCTCCATGGAACTAAGGGCTTGGAACCTATTTTCTACGGTAATGTTATCTCTTGCCATAGGTTGGATGTTCCATCACTATCTTACGCCCCACCTCCTGTACCATAGCCTTCCTGTGGTGGATTCCCTGCCTAGTGTCTCCGCCATTGCTCGGGTGGAGAAGAGCAGGAAGGAATGATGTTTCGGTAAAAGATCCAGAGTGGCTGGAGGACAATATAACCCCCTTCCTCCCACTGTGGTTATGGTGATCTGATGATTTGGGTTGCTAACTCAATGGGTCAACCCCATGCTGTCACCCGAGGACTCATATGACCTTATACCCACCCACTCTATCCCCTGGGCCATCAAACAAATGTGGCAGTTCAGTCAGGCTGAACGCCATGGTTGATGTGGTTTGAATTATGGATGCCTCCATTAACTCTTGAGCATTAGATTGCTGATTTCCACACACCGGGCCAAAGCAGAAGGAACTCAGCGCCTGGGGAGCTCGAAAGGTTACTGTATCCATAGCTGGGGTCATTTAGTGGAGAGACCAAATCTCTTCTGTCAGCAGTAGATTATGACAGGCCTCTTGATATGGGCCCCTGGACATTTCGATAGCAGTAAACGGGAGTGCAGCCACTTCTTTTAAGCCTCTTCCTTCCCTCCCGTTAGAGCAGGGGTGTTGCTAGGTTTGGAAAAGATCTGGGGCTATGCTAATGTCAGCACTGTTGGGACTCTGGCCTAGCTAGCCTCTTGGTTGTGATCCCTGAGCTTCTATCTGGGGCTACAACCAAAGAACCTGGGGCTAACGCCCCACAGCCCCCCTAGCGATGCCTCTGCAGGAGACCATCTGACTAGAGCTTGTAGCCTCTAAGACTACCTTAGGTTGCAGAAAAGACCAAGCTCCTCCAGCTGAAAACTCATTGCAAGGATTGTTCTGCTCGTCCAGGTCTTTCTGATTGGCCCTTATGCCTTCATCCACCACAGCAACATTACTAAAGAGAAGTTTAGGGGATGCAACATCTGTATCACTCTTATCATCAATTGGGATCATAGTTGCTGCCTCCACCTCCTTTCCCCCGCATCATCTGCCTTTTCCTGGCCTCCTGGTGAGGATCTCTCCTCACAGCATATTTATAGGACCTCCACTGAGCAAGACATTGATTCCTCTGCCTTTCCTGCTGTGCCTTCTGCTGGCCTTTCTCTTGGCCACACTACATGTACTTTGAATACGCAGGTCTGTGGCAGTAGATGTGACAGCAATGAGTTCACGAGTGTTCAAGCACACCACACCACCTCCCCCGGATCTTAGGGACAGACGTGCAATACAGTCCTCTACTATATTGTTCTGGAGAGGGATGGGAGCAAGAAATGCAAGAAGGAAGACTTGTGGAGGCTGACTGGCTAAGCTACAAGCCTGCGAAATCTGCATTCACCCATCCTCCGCTCACCCCTCCCACCTCACTTCATCTCAATGCCCTGGTGGCACTCATTGTTCACAGGGAGGCTGGCCGTGCGCTATAGGTTCCTGGGTCTCATGCTATGCTGTCAACCCATCAGCCACTGCTGGCCATGTCAACTCTTGGATGGGATGCCAGTTGGTCAGTACCACACACACACACCACCCCCCAAAGCCTCTGGCTAACTCACCAGCTGGCACCAACTCATGCCACTCACCTTGTCATCTCCAAGCTTACAACAGTATACTTAAAGTACCACCAGAAGTGTGATGTGTGTGTCAGGATGCAGAGGGCAGAAGACCATGGAACCACAATAGGGAGCGAGGTATGGAGGAAGGCAGGGTTCAAGGAGACTCAAGCCACCCTCTTGATGTGCAGGGCTGCCTCCAAGTCTAAGAGACTGCAAGGTAATGATGAAACCCCACAACAGACAAAACTGTGTGACAATCTTGTACCCACTTCTACTCGTACCCTTCCACATTTTCCCAGCCCTGCCCTCCAGGCTGCAAGCCCTTTCTGTGGGTAATTTTGGAGCCCATCTGTGTCACTATAGCTTGGATCATGAGGAGAGGAAATTAATGTAATCTCCCTTCTTTAAGCTTTCACATTGAGTTTGTGGACCGTATGAAGGTGGCGGCTTAAGATTGTTGGCTTTTTTGAGGCTGGCAGCATGGATGTTGGTGCTTTGATCAGTAAGTCTCGCTTGATATTCTTCAGCAGTCTCATTCCTTCGTTGTTCAGCAGTACTTATTCTCTTAACAGCAAATCGTGTTTCACTACTTTCTCCAGCTGTTTCGTTGCTTTGTTTTTTAGCAGCACAAATTCTCTGATTAGTAAGTCTTGCTTCAGGTTCTTGAGCACTTTCAATGTTCTGTCTGAAAGCATTTTGAATTCTATCAGCTTCATGGTCTTGAGATCTACCTTCTTCAGAATGTTGATCATGTTTCAGCTTTCAATTTTTTATTTTGATCCGGGTGAGATTAAATACTGCTCTTTTTTCGTGGCATTTCTGTAAAAATGTATTTGTGGGATTAAAACATTAATGAAAGGAGAGCATACAGAAGAAAGAAGTCTTTTTGTTAAACATGAAACTGATTCAAATCAATTGATTCAACCAGGGCATCTTCAAATTGTAGCAAAATTCCATTTGCTGTCATGAGGGTGAAGTACCTGTCGTTTACTACATTATGCAATAGAAATTAATCAGGTGTTGATCATGTTTCAGCTTCAATGAGCAATGATGAGCACTTTCTACAAATGACCTGTAGATGGAGGTGTAACATCACAAAAAATAATGCCGAAAAACCAAGCTGAAAAACAAAAAAGATTAATTATCTCAGGAACGGGATGACCTATTGAGCCAGAAATAGTTGGATGAATTCAGCAATGCAATAAAGAATATGTCATGCAAAATTCATGACACCAGACCTCACTGTGCATGAGGAGTTACATCCCCAAGAACGGGATATACATACAAACCCACAAACAAACAACTTTGTTTGTATATACTAGTCACCTGACCTGGGAAGGTTTGATAAAACGACTACAAGGCCTTACGGCACACTTATCCCGCCTCCTGGCAAAGCAATGAACCTGTTAATTAATAACCAGTCTGACATGTGACTCCATAGGATGACATCCAACCAGCTGATCCTTGCTAGGGGGATTTGGACCTCAACCCCATGACTACATCCGGTCACTTATGCGCAGTGATTTTGTCCATAACAGTCCAGGCTGGGTTCTTCTGCTCTTCAGGGACTTTCGTCCCGGGCCCAGTAACCTTGCATGGAGCGCGCTTTCCAGTGTGATTCATAGAGCACATGCTCAAACGAGTCCACAGTCATACAAATGTTGGCAAAGCCAAAAGGAGAGGGGAACATCTAAAATATTTGCTGAAACAAAAACATGGCCAACTTTATTCAATTCATGATCAAAGTCCCCCTGCAAAGAGAAACGTTTATTTCTTTCTTGTAGTCATTCATTACTTATCAGCAACGTTCCCCGTACAAGAGAGAATTGGCACTGAAACTATGGACTTTTGTGGCAAGTAAGCAGAACTCAGCCCATATTTTACCAAGACAGTTGGCTCAAAGACCAAGTCAACCACTTAACCCGGACCAGCCCAAGTGTCGCCAGGGTCACCCACCTCAGGCAGCAGTGTCTGGGACCCTCAGAGGCTCTGTTCATCACTAACATCACCTGTAGGGACACTCAATTCATTATATGGATGAGCCATAAATGTTTGAGTGACACAGATTCTATCATTACAGATGTTGCATTCGGGACCCTCAGTTTACAACCTTTTCATTACCGTTAGCATTAAACCAAAGAGGTCCACACCACCTGTGCTTATCACCACTAATATTTCATGGGTCTCACACACCTTCTCTAGCTGTATGTCACTACTGTTTTCCACTGGGGCCACAATATTATGTAGGTCTACTTCACTGTTGCCAGGGCCAGAGGCGTCACATTTTGTTTTCACAGACATTGTGTTTGTGCATCACTGCCCTTGGAGACTCATTGATGCACAGGTACATTCAGTGTTTATGCCTCTATTGACTCACAATATCGCTACCTATGCATCCCTGCCATCACCCTCAGAGACTAGCGCACATTATGAAACCAAGCAGCACGCATCCACACCCAGGGCCCCCGACATTATCCCTGGGGACCTTCCATCCGTGGATATCACGGATACTGCCAAGAGAGGGGCACAGGGCGGCCTTTTCATTTTTAGAAACTCTACAACCCAGATACTACTACAAGTTGTTGCCTGTATCACAAAGTCACATGAGTGCGAGCCATCATGGTGAGACTGGGGTGCTCTCCTGGCCAGGCAGTAAATGGAGGATCCCCAGAGTGGCCACACACAGGGAGGAGAGGGCCACACACATGGAGGAGATTGGTCCAGGTGGCAAAAGCAAGTCACAGCGCAGGCATCCTAGGAGCAAAATGGTGTGGAAATCAGATCCCGTATTGGCCCCATTAACCAATTGCCCGTATGAACTGAGGCAGACATGTCCCGGATATGTTGGGGAAGAGGGCAATTTTCCAAAGTGTACTGAGAGGAGGAGACAAATCATCCAGGAGCTGTGTGGACCAGTGGAGGAGGGCCACCCGAAGCACAGGGAGAAAGATAAGCAGTGTCTAGACTCTCTAATCATTAACCTGTCTAGCCGCTCGAAATGTCAACCTTGCCACTCTAATACTCCAGTTCACTTGATCCTTAGGTCAGGTGGGCCAGAGTATTCGAGTGGTCAGGTTGAGAGTAGAGGCCTCCTCAGAACCCGGGCCAGAGACTGGCAAGAGCTAGATAGAAAGTGACATTGAAGTGGTGCCAGTGAGTCTCGTGCTATATCCACAAAAGAGGTAAAGCGATTAGCGGCGCTATATTCCCTTAAGGTCATGCAGCGAGTAAGTGCTAGATCCTCAGGACCAGAATCTAAGATGGTTTGCCAAGAGAGGTTTGGGCCCAGGCCTGACTGGCAGCTGCAACATCACCATCCGAGCCTCAAGAATACTTAAACCAAGTAGGGTAGGAGAAAGCCCTACTCAGGAGCAACAAGGTAGTGGGGCGAGTACCTTCCCACATCGTCTAGAGAGGCAGCAAGCCAGGGGAAACCACTCGGGAGCAAAGGGAGAATAAAGACATTTTCCAAAAGAGCAGCTGAAAGAATCCGTGAGGGCACGGTGGGTGGGGGGCACAACACCTGGCCAAGGCCAATTTTGTCCCAAAAGCAACGAACGACCAAGGCCACGACAGAGACAGACCAAGAAGATTCTAGACCCAGACGCAGCCAAGAAATGGGTTGGGGTGCTGTAAACTCATAGAAACCGGTGGACTTTGTTGGTTGGACATTGTCCTGGGTGTTGACGCTCAGGAATCTTCAAAGTGGGATGAGGGAATGAACTTTGGGAAGCATGGGTCCTTTTTAATAGGTTACTCACTGAGGTTACAGCCCAACCTGACACGTTGCGTTATGGAAATCTCCCTCCTTATTTCGTAAATTCTTACCCTCCCACCCACTCCCCAACGTCCCATGGCAACTCGGCCACCA
This sequence comes from Ambystoma mexicanum, assembly GCF_040938575.1. Lineage (NCBI taxonomy): Eukaryota > Metazoa > Chordata > Amphibia > Caudata > Ambystomatidae > Ambystoma > Ambystoma mexicanum. The sequence goes on from NC_090929.1 coordinate 1,097,906,184, forward strand.
CTGCCCATTCGTTAAGTCCCATGGAGGTAAAGAACTAGGCTTAGGACCCTCAAACTAAGGGAGCTAACGGAGGCATACTCCAAAGGCGAAATGAAGTCCACTGAAACAAAGAGTGGCCTGTGCTACCCTGTTATACAGGCTCTCTCGCTCATGGGGAAACTTCTGGGCTTGGGGGAAACCTCATTGGTCAATTGTCATCAAGAGTGCCAAGGAGACACCTTGTTTAATTGTTCCCATTACCCTCCTATCCTTCTGTTGTAGATAAATCCGGATTAACATGCATACATTGGGTCAGCGTTCTGTTCAGTCCCTCAGGACACCTATTCCTTCCGAAGCCACGTGCGCCAGGGCATAGAATTTACAAAACACTTGGTTGGTCCAACCGTCCTGCACTGGATAGTTGGACAAGCCATGTGTGCATTTGCAGCATTCTACCTGTGCATCACTGTTTCTACCCCGAGAGGCTCTAACACATTCAATAATTGCCCACTACTAATACTACCCCCAAGAGGCCCTCACATGGAGTACCTGTGCATCACTGTTTCTAGCCCGATCGTCTCTCACACATTCAATAATGTCCCACTACTGATCCTACCCTCCAAGAGGCCATCTCATGGAGTACCTGTGCATCACTGTTTCTATCCCGATTGTCTCTCACACATTCAATAATGGCCCACTACTGATCCTACCCTCCAAGAGGCCATCACATGGAGTACCTGTGCATCACTGTTTCTACCCTGAGAGGCTCTCAAATGCAATAATTGCCCACTACTGATCGTACCCTCCAAGAGGCCCTCACATTCAGTACCTGTGTATCACTGTTTCTACCCCGAGAGGCTCTAACACATTCAATAATTGCCCACTACTGATCCTACCCTCCAAGAGGCCCTCACATTGAGTACCTGTGCATTACTGTTACTACCCCAAGAGGCCATCACACATTTAGTACCTGTGCATCTCTGATACTACCCAGATAGACCCTCTCACATTCAGTACCTGTGTCACTGGTACTACCCTGATACCCCCTCTCACATTCAGTACCTTTGTATCACTATCGCCTCTGAGATGCACCCCCCTCTGACGTATTCTTTCATCATTCATGTTTTCTACAGGGTCCCATTAACTGCTATACCCTTATTTAGCTACACCACAGCCATGTGCAATGTCTGAGATGTTGATAAACATGTAGCAGACCATTACACACAAAAACAAAATTGTCCCGGGAAATAGGCCAGACTGGCCCCCCAGATCCCTTGCAACCACATACCCAGGTTAGGGCTGAGAGCATTTCATCTATTGTTGCAAAACTCCCACTTTTGAAACACTTACAATTATAACAGGAGCAAAACAGCATGCATTGTTTTATTAAATGAGTTTAGAATCTTTAGTTTATAAAACGTTTACACAATACCAATACACCAGTTTAACAACATAAAATCCTACAAATCATTTACATTCCATTTCACACTCATTGAATTCATTTTTATTATACCCCCCAGCTAAAATAATAACAAATACAAATGTTCCTCTAACTCAACATGATTTTTTTTAAAGCATACAAGTGCAAAAGTCAATGAGGAGTTTACTCCATCAAACAATTAATTCCAAAACCAGTTAGAGGCCAATTGTTCCAGCTGGGTTACAAATCAACCAAATTGTTGAATCATGTGCACTGAAAGGACAGTACACGATGTTACCCAGCGTCTCAAGGACTTTGGAGTCTTTTCAACACAGCATCTGCAATTCTGCCCCATCTATCAAGAGTCCCCAACAGGTTGAGATGAAAGTGCATAAACACTGTACAGTATTTGGAGTCGAGACATTTCTTAACCTATTCCGTCAGAGTCTGAAATAGCCTGTACTGATTTGCCAGATCGGAATTCTATTTGTATTTACACAATAGGTCCTGGCCACCACTCCATTGGTACAACTTTATTTTCTGGTACACCTTACTGGGGTTCTCCACAAAACCAGTTGTGGAAATTCCAGTATTATCCACAATTAGATCGCAAGCCTGACAAATTCTTTAAGGGGCCACAGGCCCCTATATCTTGGACACTTTTTAGGCGATCCAACAAAGATTCCATTGGGGGGCCAAGATCTTATTCTATATCTGAACTTGCCAATCTGTACCAACCGGCACAATTTGGGTCTAATCAATACAAACGGAGTAGCCTTTGGAAGTTTTAAGAGTTTCTTCCAGAAGGTACTTTCAGAATGTTCGACCAACCTCAGTCCAGATTCATAAGCTCCAGCCATATAACAAAGATGGTACAACCATAGCCTTGTTGCAACAGCAGTTCTAAACAGAACCATAGCCTTGTAATAATTAACAGGATAAGAGTATATCATTTTGATTGGCTTACATTTGGTGAATGATTGGGGCTTTTCTTGACTGGCTTTAGCTTGCAATGTACTAAACGTAACCATATTTGCAAACAAAAAGGCCAGATATTTCATTTTCTTAACATTGAGTTTCTCATTTCCGGGAAAACACGGGCCAACCTTCTTCAATTTTTGTTTGGAAAATGTAGCATCGCTGTTTTACTAGCGTTGATAATTAGGTTGTCCCCCCGCAAATAGAGTGCCCGAGTATGCATTGCTCTCTGCAGACCCAACGGCGTCCTGTCAAATAACAGGACATGATCGGCAAAGAGTAATAAAGGAATTTTCAAATGGCACAGTCTTGGAGGATAACTTTCACAAGTCTCTAGACGATAAAGAATATCAGATAAATATATATTAAAAAGACAGGGTGCGAGAATGCAACCATGTCTAAGACGGATATTCATACCGACTGGAAAGCCTAGTTTACCATAGTTGTCGAGACATACCTGTATATTGTTGTTGGTATGTAATTCCATCAATAATCTCAATAAACCTCCCGGCACGCCCCATCCATGGAGATTATTTCACAACCTTGTCCTATTTACGGTGTCAAATTCTCTCACCATCAATGCTAGCAATATACACAGGGGCAGAATTTTAACTAGTGCCTTCATTTTAGCAACTGCATTAATAAAGCATTCAGCGGGGTCCCAGACTTTATAAGGAAGACTATTTGATGGGCTTCACTGCATTGACATGACTATGTGATATTGGACCATCATGGAACATCACCAGAATTCAGCCAAAGTGGGGCTTGATAACCATGCATCTGTGTATTCTAGGGTCTATGTGAGCCCTCAGTGTACAGTAAGGCTTGGCTGAAAAAGAGCTGCACCAATTCCATGTGTGTGCTAATCAAAGGCTACTGATCTACCTTTTCTGATCAATTCCCAAGGAGGGAGAAAAGACAACTTTGCAGCACTTAACCGGTGTGTAAGCGCTATATAAATGCACAAATAAATAAATAAACAAACTTCCCACGGATCCTGATAACTGCTGAAGTGAATCAGCAAAAATATTCCAGCCACTTTTAGAAAAAACCAAAAACGAAATAAAGGCAGATATAACATCAAAGAGGTAATGTAGAGAGTGTTTCCAACTCTGACACACTCCATGGAGTTGGAGCTTTTCTTCGTTTGCCTCGCCTGCTTCTCCAGGTGGTCTTTGGAGGTTCCGCTGATATAGAATCCTCGCCTTACCCCATTGATATTTGATTGATATTTTATTTCTATCGCGCTCGTACACAAGTGTTTCAGAGCAGGTCTTCTGCTCAGCACCCGACGGGACCACAGCACTCGATGGTGTGGGGTGTTTCCAAAACAAATTTCTTTCAGTTTCAGGACAGACCCATCCAACTCACCTGCACACTAACTTCACTCGGCCAATCAAAGTGGTCTATGCTGAGACACCACTGCAGGACCTTCCCTATGCCTGCACTTAAAACGGCGCACCCTGGTACATCGCACCAACAGCAAAAGCACCGTCCACCAGCAAGGAATAACAGACTACACATCAAATCCTCACCAACAGCTTGCCACCTTAATATCCATGCACTCAGCTGGGAAGGCCCCGATCACCCTTGCCAAAATGACCTACTAAACATAAGCAATTACCAAAACACTCCAAAGACCATCCAAAACACTGCATCATTCTGCAACCCTAGCTGGCCTTACCTCAATCTACTGAAAAGTGCAATTCCATCAAGACGTTTTTCACTGACAAAATTAGGTGACACACTAAAATCTCCAATCACTCTAGGGGCGTTCCCCCACGTGACATTCTTAATCAGTAAATCAGATCAAGTTCCAGGAATTCTTACAGCCCTGGGAGCAAATTTTAATGGAGATCAAATCACATGGGAACCCACCATTCGCTGCTACGACTCAGACAGGTCAGTTACGTACCCTGTTTAAGGACCACGCTCGACCCAGACAATTCAGCCAAGTATATTTCTATGCCCATTTTAGGTCACTATGCGCGGACACCACCATCGGTGCATAATTCAGGTCTCAACCTGCTGGCATATTGTATGCAAGAATGCAAAAACACTGTGCCTCATGCAGAACCGTATGGTAGGGCAGCAGGGACGGGTGAGTAGTGGCAATGAGGGGGCCGGATCTGGTGGGTGGAGCGCAGCATGGCAGATTTTCTGGGCTGATGAACAGGGTCTGGGAAGAGGGAGGGAAGGTTTGGGGAGGATTCCCCGGAAAGGAAGAGACGTGGAGCAAAAACAGCAGTGGAAGACACAACCGTCAGTCTTTACTGGGCACAAAGGGAGAGGACGGCAGGATGCGTCGGGCCTTATCCCGCCGGCAGAAAGACCTTGAAACACTGGTGTATAGGCGCGTTATAAATGCCATTTCATATCATATCTAGCTCTCCTATTACACACCTACCCTAAATCCGCAAGATTATCAATGGGATTTGAACTAGACACCATCTTATTTAGCCCTGAACAATACTACGTACTGTTTTCACCGCCAAGTCTCTTTTTAGCTCCCCCTTTGCTTTTTTCATGGTGACCATCATAGTAAATGTATATATGTATATATATATATATATATATATATATTTTTTTTTTATTTTACGGCTATGAAAGTTTGCGCAAAGGTCTTTATCAAGAAGCAAATCAATTAGCACCCTGTGTATTTTGCTGGCGAGCCAAAGGCATGAATAGCAGGTGTGATAGGCCATACTGGCTGGCAATTATGCTGCCTCGCTCTCGCCATTTCCTCGAGGGGCGAGTCATAATGAGAATGTTTTGTTAATTGTATAGCGCCTTAAGCCAAAGCACTTTACAGATAACATATTTACATACATTTTTATCATCCCAACCGAAGTTGGTACTCATTTATCGACCTCAAAAAGATGAAAGGCTGACTTGACCTTACTGGGATTCGAACCTGCGCCCTGCAGGTCTCACATAGATCACAGCAGCGAGCGCTTAACCTGCTGAGCTATCTTACCGGGATAGCTTGTGGGAAAGTTATAGCTTGCTTCCATGTCCCAAATTCCTACTAAAGGATTATGATCTCCACTATTCATGTGAATTGCCTTTGGTGGGTCCTTGGCAAGGGTTAGGGCAGGCAGTAACTATTTATTTTGTAAATGTGGTCATGTGCCAATTAGCAGTATGACCACTTCAAAGCACTTGCATGCATTGCAGTGTGGGGGATTTAGTGCTAGTGTGTCTATATTAGCCAGATATTAAGGTCTACTAACAGGAGAAAGCAGTATATTTTATGCTTTTCCAGATTCAGGTTTAATCAGATCAAATACTATAAAACCCCTCCAAGATGAAATGTTTCCTTTTAGTGGAAACTGTAAAAACGCAATTTTCATGCGTACTGGCTGTATTGTGCGATTTGCTTTTCTGCAGTTTTTGCAGGGAGAGGTCTGGAGCATTGGAATGGGTTAAAGGATGAGCCTGGAGAAAGCGTGCCCTGAAGGGCAAATGCAGCTTTTTTACATTGGTCAGACTCAGAGATCAGCTTTTGGATGGGGTGTTGTTCTCCCTCTCCTTGCTTCAGGCGCCATACATTCACCATAGCACACATGCATGTGAACACTCTCCAGCCAACCACCCCAAGCATCATACCCTCCCAATCCAAATCCCACTCATTCCTACATTGCACAACCCATGCTTTGATCACACTGTTCAATTACTTCACACAAGTGACTTGGGCTCATACCAACATTTCTAATTTCCAAAACATTGAATCCCTAAACACCGACATTTGAGACCCCCTTCAAACTACATATATGTAGAGGGGGGGGGGGGGGAAGAGAGGTAAATTGAGTAGATTAAAAAATATGATGGGTACTGGGAAGGTAGTGGGGTGTCTCCCGCTGCTTTTATATATGTGGTAAAAGGGAGTTTAAACAAATCTGGATTTTGGCATTCGAAATTATTTTTTCGCAGTATTCACATAGATCCGACAACTTCACTATAGGTTTGAGGAAATGATGGCCTCTAACTGTTGCTTTTTTCTGTGTTTTTACTTCAAATGGTCAATCGTGGGAGAGGCAGATGCAAAACCGGAGGTGTTGATGGGTGCAGCTCGTAAGTACCCTGTTCCCGAGTGCCAATCTGCTTTCTAGGTGTTTGGCAACCTGGCAGTAAGTTACCCTTAGAGAGGAACCCAAGACCTGCTTAACCACACTGCTTTGAACAAACAGTTGTCTGCAAATTGTTTGTGGGGGCAAAGTGGATACATTTTCTGCCTTTTTTGTGAACAGTAAATCAGCAGAGTGAAATAAATAAAACACTAAACATTAGTTTATCGCTAGCAAGGGTTGGTTTGTAGCCATACAATGTTATTTTATTGCATTTGTTGTATGTGGTCCTTCCTTTGCATTGAAATGAATTCTCCAAAGCAATAAAACTGTACACTCCCATCCACATGTGCAGGTGCAGATGCAAACGTAGCCTCCACTCATTGCAAATGGTCAAGCAATGGCTCCAGAACACAGCTAGAGCCCTTTCTCTAATTGAAACAACAATTGTATGGTGTCATTCCCATGCAATTTTGGGAATAGAGCCCCTAGAGATTGAAGCCAGTTGAAAAACATATTTTAAAAACAAATCCCCAAATGACCCTTTAGGGTTCCCTTAAATATTCCCACGCCACTGGAAGTATTTTTAATAAGATTACCTAAAGCAGGATGCTGCGGTTTCATGTCATTTCAATGACACAAATTAATTAAAAGTGATTTACTTCCAAGTGATTACTATAAAATTGTACTTTTATTTGGTGGGTCCCGCCCATTCCCCCTCTTCCCCTTGAATACCACCCCTAAACCGAACCCCTCCCCACCCCCGTTTTAACCCTTAACCCACAACTACATATATTTACTTCAAAGTAATTACTGGTGTTGAAACCACAGGATACCAGAGACTGGAACTGAATGGGGGCAGTTCAATGCTTAGTCTTGAACTGTGAGATTGTTGAAGCCACGTGTGGTGCATAGCGCCAAGCTCTAGTGTCCTCAAATCAGGATGGTACCCGGTTTTAGATGCCACACAAAGAATGATGACCCGCACTGAAGGCTTCACCTGGAGTATTGGTTATTAAAATGGGCTATATTTGGAGTATTGCATCCAGTTGCTGATCACAAACCTGGAGTATTCTGAACAGTACCAGAGTTTACACTCATAGCTTCCTCTCCAATGCCGGAGGCCTCAGCCAGCGTATTATTTATATAAATCGATGCATCACAAGGAGTGTCTGGAACCCAAGTTCTGGAGGCCTCGCCATGTGTGCGCAGTGGCTTGCCCAGCTCTGAAGGCCACCAATGGTGGATTGCATCTGACTTTGGTGCCTTATCTGGAGATTTGTCTGCACTTTTGAAGGCCTCATCTTAAGAACCCGGGTTCCGTGCTGGAGACCAGATCGTGTTGAGGAGCCTTATGTCAGGAGTACATTGTCTTTTTTAGGCGGGGGGTGGTGGCAACACTGCAAGCACTGTTTTTAGTTCTGTGGGTCACCCATGGAGTAGTGATTCTGTTCAGTAGATCCCTCCTGGTGTGTGGTTTCCAGCTCTGAAGGAGCCACCTGGAATATTGTGTCGCGCTCAGAAGGGCATGTTGGGAGCATGGTGTGCAGTTCTCTAGGGCTCATCTGCAGTTCTCTACCCAGCGCTGAAGGCAACTCTTGAAAGCATGTGTTCCATCGTGGGAGCAATGGCTACAGCAATGTGGGCATTTCTAGAGGTCACATCTGCCATCATTGTTCCAGCCCCATGCAACCATGAGTTTAACTGAACCATAATTTCCCTTTAACAAAGGTTTTTCACTGAACGCAAGTTATTATTATTTGTTTTAATGATCTATACAGACTAGGAGTACCTGCAGTACTTACTGGGGACTTGGTCTGTACAAGGGCTTTACCACCCTGGCTCCAATGACCCACCAGGACCTAGCCAAGCTTTGGGTGAGTCTGCTTTGATGAGAGATAAATGGGTGAAACCCTCTTTTTTGTGAAGGGGGCCCGACTCTAGAGGGTAGGAAGTACAATAAGAGAGACAGATGGAGTCAAAGCTCCCCTAACCAAAGGCGTGACATAGGGTCACAGAATTGCAGCGGAGCTAGGTAGCTGCTAGATCAAACGACAGAACACCTTGAGATACAGGAATATCAAAGAAAGGTTTTATTTACACCAACACAAAAAAGACATTTACAAAAAGCGCTGTAGCACTAAAGATATGCATTGTTGAGCACATTGTAGTCTGCACATTCATGGGTTAGTAGGCAGAGTGACAATTTATTTCATGTATTGCTTTGGATGACAATACGTTAACATTGTCGACACACAAATTGGTGTTTCTGGTTCGGTATATCGATGGCAAGTGGCAGTGGCTGTATAGAATGAAGCAGCGCTGCTGGGTAGTACCGAACGGTCTTCAGGACAGTTAGTTGATGTCGAGTAAAGAAATGCATCCACCTAGAGGTGCCAGGGGACTTGGTTAGTCAGGCGGAGGTGGTGTCTGATTGTTAAAGAAAGCTGCAAAGAACTGGACCGACCATGTTCAGGTAAGTAGACGCCTAGGTTGAGGTCTTGATAGCCCTCATTCTTATCAAAAGCTTTGTTTAATTCAAGTAGAATTCGATTTTCAAGGCCAGCATCCAATGCGGACATGGCAATGGATCCCACAACCACAAAAAACATGGTGATCCCCATTTTCAATCTCAGTGATCACACCCTGTCCTCTAACGAAATAGATGTCTTAAGTAAAGGTCTCAACTTTATCCCAAGTGCGAATGACAACCTCTTCAACACGGAGGTCGAATTACGATTTTTTTTTTTTGTACAATCAGTCTACGGTATTTCTTCAGGGATATCCCCGAAAAAGATCCACCACAATCAACGGGCCTAAAACCTCCATCCACTTTTACCCTTCTATCCTCTATGGTATTTCCTGAAATACTATCTTTTGAAAATCGAATTCTGCTTGAATTACACAACTTTTGATAAGAAAATCTGTTTCAAAAACAACCTTTCAGCCTTCCAGAGACTCGCACTGAAAACAAACATCCAAAAACACCCTCCTAGAGTACTAAAGTTTTCACCCTTCAGGCCTCAAGATGAATCTCTGTTACGGTCAATTCTTACAAATAAGAAGAAACTGCTCCACGATGAGCGAATATGTTTCAAAAAGTAAAGAACTAGCCACCAGGCTGAAAGAAAGAGGCTATCCTAAACACATAGTCCACCAAGCTCGCAAGCGTGTGAAAAACAGTAATCGAGAGCCCTGCCTAACACCAAGCAAAAGAGAACAACTGACCTCCAAGATGACATGTGTCACCACCTTTACTCCATTAAGCAACTCCATCAAAAAAGTGATCCTCAAACATTGGGACAAACTCCAGACTGATACTTTTAAACCAGAGAAACCCCTTTTTGCGTTTAAACATAGTCGCAACCTGAAAGATCTTATGCATACGTACACTGAAGTCGAGAATTCAAGCAGCCAACAAACCACGCTATGGCACCTTCCAGCAGTAAAAGGGCATCTCAAATGCGGAACCTGCTCTGATTGCTCTCTGACTACCAATCTAAAAACCATTGACTTGAAAGGAAACCTTTGTACCCTACATTTTTTCACTAATTGTAAAACTAAATGGTCTGTATGCATAATCAAATGTCCCTGTGACCTCATCTATGTAGGTAAATCCAAAAGAGAAATAAGGCAACGCATCTGCGAACGCCGCTCTTGTGTGCGCAACCAAGTAGACAAACCCTTGGTGGCGCATTTCAAGGCCAAAAACCATACCCACAATGACATTTTCTGGGCAATACTACAAACAGTGGGCAACCCCCTTCGCAGAGGCGATAGAGAGCAGGCCCTGCATAAACTCGAGCAGAAATGGATCTACCGAATGGACTCAGTCAGACAGGGTCTAAACATTGATTGAATGGAATCTCTTTTTTAACAAATAAAGTGATCACTGCAGCAAAACATCAATTTATGGGGGTAGCTTATACATCACACTGTTAAGTAACCTGTGGTATCAACAATACACATTTGTGCCAAATGTTTAAAATGTTGTTCACAATAACGTATAACCAATGTCTTAATGTCTACCCATTCCAGCCTGCAACTAAAACTGTAACACCGTTAGTATTGATATGACCCCCTTTCAAGAACAACCTTGTGCGCAAGCACCTATTTGTTTTTTTTGTAATTTTGCTCAAATTCAAAAGTTTGTAAGAAACCTGTGAGATTACCAACACACGCATGTGCCAAATGTCTAAATTGTCTAAAATGTTATTCACAATAATGTAAAACCGATTTCTTAATGTCTACCCATGCCGGCCTGCAAGTAATACTGTAAAACCTACAGCAGTGATATGACCACGTTTCAAGAACAACCTTGTGCGCAAGCTCCTATCTGTATTTCTGCATTTGTGCTTACATTCCAAAGCTTTTAACTACCTTCCCACTTGATCTTGGCTACCCACTCACTACTAGATATATTCTTTTGACTTGTTGCTCCTATTCGTGCTTTAATGACACTGACAACCCTGCCTGACATTCTTGCTGCACCCGTCCATCCATCCTGACGAGACACTACCGCCCTTGACATGCGCAGCGCGAATCGGGCGTTTCTACAATCCTTGAAAGCTCCCCATCACCACACATGCGCACCAGTGCCACCAATGACACAGCTCATTTCACTTCGGGAACGAGCTCCTGCCGCTGCTTAGCTCCTTCATCTACTGAGCAGGTAATTTCGCTGCACGTCCCTTCTGGGACTTATCAATGCCGTTTGGTGTACCCGCTTCAGGGCCACTAGACCTCACTCGAGGCTCCAGTACTAGCATCTGTTTACCAGAATCTACACTGCACTGGTATCCACCGTTGCACATTGTTCTAAGCGCCGCCACGAGTAGCGAGCACAACAGGAGCCTCAAGTTAACTTTGCACTCAATTACAAACTACACTATCAGGAGTTGAGACCTCATCTGGTGTCTTACGCAAACTGAGACCTTCAGCCTCAGCATTCCGCCGAGGCTGCACCACCCACTGCCTCACATTCTTGGTTCATATTATGTTGTTTTTTTTTTATTCAATTTTATTGGTTTTTATGGCAACAAAGCATTAATACAAACAATGGCATAGGGCCACCTGCCCGTGCCAACTTCCATAAGAAAACCATAATACTCTGCTGTATACACCCTCCCTCCCAGCTCCTGCCCAAGACCCCTAATCATAGGGCACACGATCCACATCTCCATGATTATCCTTTTTGGGCAGCTCCAACCGGGCATACAAGGGATAAACATTTGTAAACTTTACTTGGAAGAGTACAATGAGTCTTATGCCACAACCAGTTTTCAGGCCGGGTGGAGTGCCTTTATTAAACTCCTGTGTCGTCCAACGTTGCAGAACGCCTCCATGAATTGCAGCCAATCGGTCTCAACCTGCGTGCTGGAGCCGTGTATTGCTGCTGTTAGTCTCTCCATAAAGTAAATGTCCTTGGCCACAATCACCCATTCCCTCTTCGAGGGGAGAGATGCTCTCTTCCAAGTCCTGGCCCATGTAGCTCTGGCTGCCAATAACAGGAAGTGTGTCAGGTCCGGAGGTTTCTCCCAGTGGTCGTCCCTGTGGCGGAGACCAAATATTAATGAAAATGGGTCCATTGGGTAAACCCCCTCTCCCGCCTCCTCAAGCCAGCTGAGCACTTCTGACCAATAGACTTGCACTTTCTTGCAGGACCACCACATATGCCAGTAGTCAGCTCTTTCCCCACATCCGGGACAGTATCTGGGAACTTCCTAGAGAGGGAGATCGCGTCGTACTGCCACCTGTGGAGGAGCTTGATGGCGTGGGATTTGTACTGACATGAGATAGAAGTCTTGAATGCCCTGCTACATAGTCTCCCCCAAAGCCCATCCCTGATGGCACAACCCAGGTCCCTTTCCCATTTCCCTCTAAGGCTCTTAGTCCTTCCCTCGCGGGAGGTTAACAGTGCTCCGTACAGGAGGGAGATGAGGCCTTTCATTTCAGTGTGGGAGTCTAGGATTTTCTCAACCGGGGTAAGCCCTCTTTGTATGAAAGATTTTAGTTTCGGCTTCATTAGGATGCCCTTGAGGCACAGGTATAGGAGCGGGGAAAGCCTGCCGATTCCCAGAGCTGCCTCGAGCTCCTGGATGCTTATGAAAGTGTCCTCTCTTACCAATTGGCCTACCCTACACAGGCCCGCGTCGAACCATGACTGGTATTGTTCGTGGCCTGGGATTTCTTCCAGGACTGGATAGACCAGATACAGCTCAGGGGAGAGGGCCATGTGGTGACTTTCTCGCTAGAGCCTTTCCCCGCTAGTGCTTTCCACATTGTACCCAGTATTGGGTGGTCCCTGATTCTTTTGGGGAGCTTTTTCAGTGGGACCCATAGCCATTCACCCACAGTAACTGGGCGTAGATAGACATTTTCAATGTATACCCATTGTTTATTGGGGTCCTCCCTAAGGTGGGGAGCCAGGGCCCTAAGTTGGGCTGCTCTATGGTAGGCATTCAGGTCCGGCAAGGTGACCCCTCCTCTATCCTTGGGGAGGGTAAGGGTCTCGTATCCTATTCTATGTCTCTGGCCCTGCCATATAAACTTCACTATTCGCCTCTTGGCTTCTCTGAGGTATGGTTCAGGAGCCTCCAAGAGGAGCATCTGAAATACGTACAGCACCCTGGGAAGCAGGTTCATTTTTATGGCATTTATTCTTCCCATCCAGGAGATCTGCCCCTTCCCCCAAGCCTCCATGTCCCTGAATAGTTGATCAAAGAGCGGGGGTTAGTTTGCCTGGCCTAAATCGTCGTCGGGACGGACTATGTTGATCCCCAAATATTTTATCTCCTCTGTACAAATTCGGAGGCCCAGTGGGACGAGTTCTGCCAGATCTCTATCCGCATCGGGTGCGAAGGGAAAGATCATTGACTTGCTTACATTTACCTTGAATCCGGAGAAGGGCTGAACTGATGAATCACCTGCAAAGCGGCTGAGACCGATCTTGCTGGCTCCCGCAGGTGGAGCAAGATATCATCTGCATGGAGGCCTAATTTGAAGGTACGTTCGCCCACCTCAATTCCTTTCACCATTGATGCGCCCCCGAGGTACTCCGCCAGAATCTCCATTGTCATGGTGAAGAGGTGAGGGGAAAGGGGGCAACCCTGCCTCATACCTCTCCGGAGGTGAAAGACTTGTGACAAACGCCCGTTAACTGTAACTCTGGCAGTTGGTGACACATAGGGCCTTGATGGCTTGTTTAATCCCCGTGCCGAATCCCAGCTTCTCGAGTACCCCCTGAAGGAACCCCCAGTCAATCCGATCAAACGCCTTCTCAGCATCAATGGACACCAGGACGGGGTTCCCACCCTTCGGTGCTGCCTCTCTCATCAGGTGCAATGTCTTGCGCAGTGTATCTGCACCTTGCCTTCCCTGTATAAAACCCACCTGATCTGAGTGAATTAGCCTCGGCATGTAGCTGTCCAATCTCGAGGCGATAATCCTGGTAAATAGCTTAGCATCTACATTCAGGAGGGAGATGGGTCTATAGGAGCGGCAGTCCACTAGGTCTTTCCCCTCCTTCGTGATCAAAGCTTTGCCAAAGGAGGGGGGTGCCCTCCCCGTTCTCATAATGTTCGAGAAAAGTTCTGCCAGGAACCCCGCTAGTTGACCCGAGAAGGCCTTGTAGAAACCTGCCGTGAACCCGTCCTCCCCCGGGGCCCTGCCCAGTTTCAATCCCGATATGGCTCCAAGCACCTCCTCATCGGTTATGGGGGCGACTAGGGCCGGTGCTTCTAAGGGGCCAAGGACAGAGAGGGTGACCCCATTGAGATATGCATCACACGCTTCCTTCTCCATCTCCCCTTCCCTCGCGTAGAGCTTCTCATAGAAAGAAGCGAAACTCTCAACGATCCCCTCCGGATCAGATCTGTCCCCCTCTTCAGCGCTAACCACTCTCGCCACCCATCTATCTGCCCTTTGGCCTCGCAATTTGGCTGCCAGCATAGCATTGGCCTTGTCCCCTTTCTCGTAGTATTTCTGACGTAGATGTTGGAGCCCCGCTACAATTTTTCCCATCTCCATTTCTCTCAATTCTAGTCTCTTCTCCCTTGCTATGCCCAGGTCCCTCTCTTTCTCCGTCTCCACCTTCCCCTACGAGCTTTCTAGGAGGATTATTTCAGATCTCAACCTGTGGGTCAAGAGGGTCCCAATTCTTTTTTTGGATGCCCCTTCGCTGATCAGCCTTCCCCTCCAAGTTGCCTTGGCCGCCTCCCACACCATCTCCCGGCTCACCTCTCCCGTGTCATTTAGCTCAAAGAATTCTTTAATTGCAACGGTCATTTCTTCCTTAAATGTCGTGGTCTGACCAGCTGACCGGGCGGATGTCACATGCCTCTATTCTGCTCATATGCTGACTCCCCATGAAAAGGTAATCTATCCTGGTCCTGGTACCATGGACTGCGGAGTAGGTGCATCCCCTTCGTCTAGGGTGCAGCTCCCTCCATATGTCCACCAATCCCTGTTCCCACATTAATTCCCGCAGCCCACCACAAAGGTCAGCACCTCTATTACCTGATGTGGCCAAGCTCCCACTGTGGTCCAACTCTCGATCTGCCCACATATTAAAATCCCCGCCTAGGAGCAGGAGCCCTTCCGCTTTAGCCATCACCTCCCCCAAGGCCACTTGAGCAAATTCTCTCCGACCCACTTTAGGGCATAATATCAGTGGTAGGCTGACTCTGGAATTATTTAGATTGCCGGACACTACCAAGGACCTTCCATCCTCCCTCTCCCACCGGGACACCTCTGTCAATTTCTGGTTCCTTTGGAGTAGGATGCCCACTCCGCCTTTCTTTACGTGACCCGATGCCCAAAAGGTCTGGCCAACGTGAGATCCTGGGATGGCCCTCTCCTCTCCCCTCACTGTTCTGGTTTCTTGGACAAACAAAATGTCCACATTCCTATTTTTCATTTCCCTTCCGAGAAGGGAGCGCTTTGTCGGTGAGTTGAGCCCCTTGACGTTGAGTGAACCCACCCCGAGTGACTCGACCCGGCCCCTTTTTTCGTTGACTGCCATTGGTTTCCCTTATGAGATATCTTGTCCTCCCTATCGTGTTGGAGCTGCCCAGTGCACATTTGAAGTGTGGTGGATATCGTGCCCGAGCCCCTTAAAGTCAATTCCCACCCCTCCCCCCTTCCTCTTCCCTCCTTTGTCCAAGACGCCTGCCAACAGGCAAGCCACCAGGGTGTGTGCATGTTCCTGCACCACACTTCTCTTGATAAACTCTATGTCCCCAGCCGGGGTCGCCTACGATCCAGACTTAAGCGTCTCGTTAAACTGTCTTTACGCTCCTAGTCCCCTCCGACGTCGTAGTGTTGGGTTTTCAGAATTTTCTCCTGCCCTTTGTCTTCTTCTTAGTGGACCAGGGACCCGCCGGTTCTCTCACGGTGTCGTCTGGTTCTTGAGTCTCCATCAAATTTCCCCCTTCTTCCGGGGCGTCCCCCTTAAGCACTTGTAATACTTGTGAGGCTTCTTTGCCACAAATCACCCTATAGTCTACCCCAGCCCGTTCGAAGGAAAGGGTGAAGGGAAAGGACCATCTATATCTGATATCCTGGCTTGTGAGCCACTGGGTGAGTGGACGACATTCTCTTCTGCGGGTGAGCGTGAGGGACGATAGGTCCTGGAATATCTTAATTGTATCGCCTTCAAAGGTAAAGCTCCCCAGTCTTTTTGCCTTCTCCTTGACCTCCATTTTTTCTCTATAGCGGAGGAACCGCACCACGATGGACCTCGGGCCACCGCCCGCACCCCCTCCACCTCGATGCGCTCTCTCCAACTGGACCTCCTTGCCGCCCTCCAGTGTAAAAAGCTGGTTTATCAGGCCCTGGACCTTCCTCCCCATGTCCGCCGCAGTTTCCCCTCTCTCTTGAGTCACACCCATAACGCGCAGGTTGTTTCGGCGCTCTCTATTTTCCAGATCGTCCATCTTCAAAATGATGTCCTCCTCTCTCATTTCCAAGTCCGTTAGCCTAGCCCCATATTTCATGTCAAGCAGGTCTGCCTGGAGGCGATTATTTTCCATCCCTTCCATTTTATCCTCCAGGGTCTCCACCCTCCCCTTGAGATCCACTATGGAGGCTTGAATGTCTGTGCGAATCGCCTTAATCTCTTGGAGAATGTCCTTGAGATCCTCTTTAGTAAGTGCAGCAGGAGGGGGTTCGCCGCCCGCTGGCATGGTGGTTATGGCATTCCCGGGGACCGTACTTGTGACCGTGAGGGGCCGGCGGAGGGGGTTCGCCGCCCGCTGGCATGGTGGTTATGGCATTCCCGGGGACCGTACTTGTGACCGTGAGGGGCCGGCGGAAGCGCTGGAGGGATGAGATCGCCCCGGGTACTGGGGGGGTCGCTCCAGGGTCCAGGACTTCTGGCGCACCTCAGGGTGGTGCCGCTATAACCCCTTACGAGGGACGGTGTCAGCGTCGATGGGACAAGGCCCTCTCAATGGCCGGACCTCTGGGAACTCGGGCAATGTGGGCACGTGGCTCTATGAGTGGCGCTGTGCCCTAGCTGGGGCCTGCTGGTCTGAGTAGAATCTCCGATGCACTGGTCCTAGTTGGGTCCGTAGATTTCAGGCAGCACTGACCTCCCTTTGTCGCACCCCGACTGGGTGGTGTTCCTATCTGCAACCAAGGAGAAGGCCCTGGGGGGGGGCTGCCCCTGGATGGCTCGTCCCCTCGATTGTCCCTTCCCCCCCACGCTCTCCTCACCTCCAACTGCTCCCTGTCACTGTGCTGGGCCCCGCCGAGTAGGCCGAGGCGCTTCCATGGCATCTACGGGGCTGATGCTTCCGTCCGGGCGTTGTCTGTTGCGGGGCCTCCGTGTGCTGGGTGTGGGCCGGGAGCGAGCACTGGGCCCCAGGGTGCTGGAGGGCGCTCCTCTGTGCTGCCCCCATTCCGATGCGCTAATACAGGGCGGGTAGCCCGGGCTGTGTCCTCTTTGGCCCTCGTATGATTCACTGTGTCCGTGGGGGCCGCGTATGTATGAGCCCCACTCTGAGCCCCCCGTGGTGTGTCCCCTAGCACCCCTCTGTGAGATATGCTTCCGCAACAGGGGGGGGGGGGGGGGCTGGGGCGCCCAGCTCCAAGGGCCTCTTTTTGGAGCCACGGGGACGGCAACGTCCGGTGTCACAGGCCCGCACCGGTACCCACTGCTCGTGTGCACTTCTCAGGACACCGCTATAGTCAGGGCCCCGAGCCACGCTGTGGCGGGTCCCAGCGGTGGGTCCCCCGGTACTCTCAGGGTGGGGTCGGCTGGTCGGGGACAGGTCTTCTCCGGATCAGTCTTGTACTCCAGGCCGGGGTCTAGGGAAGTCCACTAGGCCCTGCGGTGCTTTCAGGAGCGTGATGCTTACACGTCCTGCATGCTCCGTGCCCCATGGTGGTCTCCGTTCATATTATGTTTAAACCACTTAACCACTGCAATAATAATTTGGCCAGCACTCCACCAGCTAATAAGAGACCAATGCAATAAGGTCATCACGCCAAGCACAACACCTGCACGGTTGGCGCCCATGAAGTATAAACCACATGCCGCGTTCACCGCTTCAACTACTTGCTATATTTTGGCCAGCCCTCCGCCAGCAAACAGTCTGAGACCTCTGCCTTTAATGCACTAAGGTCACCAGGTACTTACCTGATTTACTTCCATTTTACTTAGCTCCAGGCATCTGACTTTTGCAGATAGCTCCCCAGTCACAATGAAATACTGGGCTATCAAGACCTCAACCTAGGCGTCTACCTACCTGAACATGGTAGGTCCAGTTATTTGCAGCTTTCTTTGACAATCAGACACCACCTCCGCCTGACTAACCAAGTCCCTTGTCACCTCTAGGTGGACGCATTTTTATTCAACATCATCCCGACCACAACTAACTGTCCTGAAGACCATTCGGTACTACCCAGCAGCGCTGCTTCACTCTATACAGCCACTGCCACTTGCCATCGATATACCGAACCAGAAACACCAATTTGTGTGTCAACAATGTTAACGTATTGTCATCCAAAGCAATACATGAAATAAATGGTCACCACGAATGTGCAGACTACAATGTTCTCGACAATGCATATCTTTAGTGCTACGGCTCTTTTTGTAAATATGTCTTTTTTTGTGTTGGTGTAAATAAAACCTTTCTTTGATATTCCTGTATCTCAAGGTGTTCTGTCTTTTGATCTAGCAGCTACCTAGCTCCGCTGCAATTCTGTGACCCTATGGCACGCCTTTGGTTAGGGGAGCTTTGACTCAACTCTCTCTCTTATTGTGGGTCTGCTTTGATATCTGACCCAGCCTTGCGGCCCGGTCTGGGAACAGCAGATCCAGCCCACAGGCTACAGGTAGCCCTCCAGGCTGGGTCTGCAATCCCAGCAAAAAAAACAACTTTACATCACGACTCCATGTATTGTATGGAGATTTATAGCACACAAATGACCAAAAAACGCATCAAGGCACTGCATGAAACAGGTGCAGTGTTTAATTTTTGGGGTTGTTTGCCAGGGCTGAGCCCCGTAACTTAGTGTCTCCTATGATTATGATGTGGTATTTTGGCAACTTCATTATTTTAACTGCCAGTCGCATAATAAACACCTATAGAATCAGGGCAAAACGTACATGATCATTGTGTTTAAAGACACACTAAAACATTTGGCTCAAGTCATGACAAAACAAGTATTTTGATTGGTATTTGTAAATCACACATCTGCCATAGTGAGTACCTTCATCAACCGCACTAAGCCGGTGGGAGTTGCAGCTTCAACCCCATATATGTCGCCAGCACGGGGAGCTGCCGTGGGTGGTGGCTAGAGAACTGGTCATCCTAACGGGTCATCAGCATATTAGAAAATATTTGAGCCCCAGCACCTTTTTTTTTTTACAAACTAAGCACTGAACAGGTTATAAGAAGTCTTGTGGCATTCAGTCCTTGATGGCTCCGACATACTTTAGAGCTGGACATTTTTGTACCAGGGTCTAGCATTCTTTGGAAGATGTTAGCAGTGATGGAAGCGAGCGGGAACGGTCGGGAGCAGCGTTCCACTACTTTTGTTTTTTACTGTTAACAGTGTCACTACTTATTTTTTTTCACACTTCTCCACTTTAACACGCAACAGCAGTTACAGCTAAAACTAGATCTGCTTCAACTCAATTGGCTGTCAACCAGCATGAAACCCTTGAAAAATCTGTTGCACATTGCTCCCTTCCTGCCAACTCATTCTGCTCTATGCTCGTGACACAAAACATTTGAAAACAGGTGCACACAAGGAGTTCTGGGTGCTTCCAGTCTGCGTGCATCAACGCAGCAGCAAAACTATTGTGCTCCCTTTTTCTACATCAGTGCGCACTATGAACCCCAATAACGACCATGCAATGATGGAGTTGGGTAAGAGCAGCCCTACAGGTGTAGTGGCCACTTTTAATCCCTAAAAATAGACAAATATTCCCAAAAAATAAAAACAGGGAGAAGAAATACTCCCAACATAAATGAGAAACAGACACATAGGACCTTGTGCCCTTGCTTTCACCCACATGGGTTCATGGATATGTTGGGACCACTCGTGCGCGTAACACAGGAAGAATGTACTATGATTGCTGCCCAATTGGAAGAAGTAAACGTGTATCTTTTAATGCGTACGAATAACTACGTGCAAAGGAATTATTTCAAAAACATTTGTTTTGCAGTTAAAACGTATTGTTACTCACTTATAAAACACTCCTGTTGTGAATTGAATTTACGTTTTTACTCCCTAAAAATCATTTAACTCCCAACCTTGAAAAATAGACAGTAAAATACTCCTACTTCAAAATCTTAGCTGTAGCACTGGGTAAGAGTACGAGCTACTTATGGTAACTACCGCAAAACAAAGCTGGTCTAATGGGAAGTTCCCAAAGGAGGTAACCACAATCAGTCAGAGATTGTGTATAGGCGCTATACAATGAACAATCAATGTGTTTCAAAGCGTATAGCGCCTTTACACAATGTGTTTCAAAGCGCTTCAAGACAAGGGAGGGAGCAAGGGAAAATACAATGACATTCTTACAAGGCCTTGAGACATTAAGAATGTGAAATTAACTATCGTACTAGGCCTGACATTTCAGATGGTGCAAGAGCTGTGAGAAAAATAAGGAGGGGAGGAGAGTGGGTAGGATATGAGAACAAACAAGTGACTGGATGAAAAGAGGGACTAAGATGTGGAAACAAGACATCCATCTCCTACACAATTTATTCGCTGTAATCTTAAGGAATGCGTCCTACACGACATCCTGGCAGTTTCTTCCACATCAAGTCAACACGTGTTTTTAGATGTCCATATTAATAACCTAACTTTTTCGTCTCAAAAGAAGCCAAGAGAGTTTGGTTGTTACGTGAAAATAGGAGTTTAGCAATATTTAAATGTCAGATTGTGTTAATGAGCGCGATCGAGCATTGCAGCTGGGGTCATACAGATCTAATGCGCTCAATGTTCAGTCTTTTTGTATGGCAAGTATGAATATTGCATAGCACAGATTTGGTTACGTGCCCCGCTTTTTTTTTTTTTTTTAAATACAATGCTGCCATCTAGTGATTAAATTAAACGTTACACATATGTAGGTTGAATTGGCCCAGATTGTTTGCGCTGCAACGCCACGATAATCTGCTGCAGACAATAAAAAATTAGAAATAGAGATAGGCTATTTCGAGAAATAAACCTAAAATAATTGCCCTTTCAAAAATATTAGCAATTGGTTCTTCCTTACTTCTTCAGAAAACCCTGTAACTAAAAATGACAGAAAAACGTGCAAGAGTAGATATAAACTGGCAAACCCGTTTTAAAGAAAAATAATTTTGTGTCCGTTATAATCGTGAGATTAATGAATGATAGCCTGCTGAATGAAGGGAGTTTA
This sequence comes from Ambystoma mexicanum, assembly GCF_040938575.1. NCBI lineage: Eukaryota > Metazoa > Chordata > Amphibia > Caudata > Ambystomatidae > Ambystoma > Ambystoma mexicanum. The sequence goes on from NC_090929.1 coordinate 1,097,927,509, forward strand.
AACGGGCCTAAGAAAATAAATATCAATGCACGTTGAGCTTTATTCTGTATTTAAAGTCGGTGTGCCATATCAAACAAATTACACAGAAGCAGTAGAGTAGACCGAGACAGTGCCTGGGTGACCGCCTTTACAATAGCTTGAGGGTATCCAGGGGAAAAGTCGAACATGTGGGTGGGTGGCGTCCGCCCGTTTTTTGGAGCGGACGGACTCCGTGCCCCTTTGCATTTAAGGAATTAAAAAAAAATACAATAATTTGCTGCACCTAATTTATGTGAAAAGTGCAGAGGTTGGGATTCGAACCCAAGAGGACCACGTCATCTGTAACCCGCGTAAGAGTAAAATGGCTCATATTGCCATTCTGCTGTACATGACACGGTCACTGAATTTTAAATGTTAACGTGCGCATCCTGTACACTGAGCCAGCAATGTAATAGTACAATTTGTTCTCTTGGCAAATGCTTATTTGCGCTTTGCCACATTCTTCAATTGTGAAAAACAATTTGAATTCAATTTCAATATGTCACTTCAGGATGTGCACGTCATCTGATGCCACTTCCTATTGCCTAGGTCAGAGCCCCCCACTCTTTTGTTAGGACTCCAACCGCCTGAGTAAGGGTCACTGGTTGATGAGGTGCTAGAACATGGGTCTGCAACAATTGGCTCTCAGATGTTTTGGACTACAAATCCCACCTGTCGTACCAGCATAGCAGTGGTGAGGGAGCATGGGAATCGAAGTCCAAACCATCTGGCGAGCTTCAGGTTGCAGACCCCTGGCCTAGGGTACTGGGAAAAACTAGGAACCAGACAACCATCACATTAAATACAAGCCTAGTGCCACAGACAATAGTATTACTCCTACATACATACGGAACATGCATTGTTGGGTCTAGTGTGAAAGTGGAAACTGCGGTTGGTTAAAGTCAGGGTCTGGTCTTGAAGAGTTCATCAGACGGGATGGGGTTGGGACTTGCTCAGTATTTCCAGGTTGTCCGCATCATGCCTGGGTGGCAATAGCAGAGTTCACGACATCAGCCTGTCTTATGTCACGAACTTGAGAACCCAGAGATTTTCTGTATTACTTGGAGGGAAGGACAGTTGCTAGTCTCTGGGGATACTGTCGACTACGGTTTGGGGGCCATTGTGCCCGATACTCTGCTAGAATAAAGAACTTATGGGAAGCTACAGCCGGCTGCTTCTCACTTGCTCTATGGGAAGCTACAGCCGGCTGCTTCTCGCTGCTTCTCACTTGCTCTATGGGAAGCTACAGTCGGCTGCTTCTCATTGCTCTACGGGAAGCTACAGCCAGCTGCTTCTCACTTGCTCTATGGGAAGCTACAGCCGGCTGCTTCTCACTTGCTCTATGGGAAGCTACAGCCGGCTGCTTCTCACTTGCTCTATGGGAAGCTACAGCCGGCTGCTTCTCACTTGCTCTATGGGAAGCTACAGCCGGCTGCTTCTCACTTGCTCTATGGGAAGCTGCAGCCGGCTGCTTCTCACTTGCTCTATGGGAAGCTACAGCCGGCTGCTTCTCACTTGCTCTATGGGAAGCTACAGCCGGCTGCTTCTCACTTGCTCTATGGGAAGCTACAGCCGGCTACTTCTCGCTGCTTCTCACTTGCTCTATGGGAAGCTACAGCCGGCTGCTTCTCACGTGCTCTTGCACCTTCCTGTGGGGCCCTTCATGACTGAATAAGGTACAACTCCAGGACCACCACCGCTTCATCATCATGACCTCCTACATCTATCTCCCTCCGAGTTACAAAGGCAAGCTGCATCCTATGCTACATAGAGCGTGATATACCAATAGCATGAATTACTGCATAGCTCTTCCTAGCTGGCTGATTAGAGCGTGATACACCCTTAGCATTAATTACTGCATAGCTCTTCCTGACCGGCTTCATAAAGCATGAATTACTGCATAGCCTTTCCTGGGTGGCTACATAGAGCACGACTTAGCATGAATTACTGCACAGCTCTTCTTGGCCGACTATATATAGCCTGAAGTACTCTTAGCATGAATTACTGCACATCTCTTCCTGCTGGCTACAACAGCATGATTTAGCATGAATTACTGCACAGCTCTTCCTGGCCGTGAAGTACTCTTAGCATGAATTACTGCACAGCTCTTCCTGGCCGGCAACATGGAGCATGACTTAGCATGAATTACTGCACAGCTCCTGCTGGTCCGCTACATAGAGCATGAATTACTGCACAGCTCCTGCTGGTCCGCTACATAGAGCATGACTTAGCATGAATTACTGCACAGCTCTTCTTGACTGGATACATAGAGCCTGAAGTACTCTTAGCATGAATTACTGCACAGCTCTTCTTGGCAGGCTACATAAAGCCTCAAGTACTCTCGGAATGCGTTACTGCACATCTCTTCCTGGCCGGCTACATACAGCATGATTTAGCATGAATTACTGCACAGCTCTTCCTGGCCGTGAAGTACTCCTAGCATGAATTACTGCACAGCTCTTCCTGGCCGGCAACATGGAGCATGACTTAGCATAAATTACTGCACAGCTCCTGCTGGTCCGCTACATAGAGCATGACTTAGCATGAATTACTGCACAGCTCTTCTTGGCTGGATACATAAAGCCTGAAGTACTCTTAGCATGAATTACTGCACAGCTCTTCTTGGCTGGATACATAGAGCCTGAAGTACTCTCGGAATGCGTTACTGCACATCTCTTCCTGGCCGGCTACACACAGCATGATTTAGCATGAATTACTGCATAGCTCTCCCTAGTTGGTGCCGCTTTCCCCCACATCCTTGCATACAGATGCCGTTGAAGCACTTACTTGCCTCACCTGCAGTGGCCCGTATCCTCGACAGTTGTGCCAGTGCGGCACAGGGAAGTGGGGCACGGCACCCACACTTGAAACATTGGCAACGCCAGCATTGTGAAAGTGAAAAGCAGGCTGCTTGAGAACCTCCGCATCAAGAGTGTGTTGCCTCAGTATCCAGAATCTTGGATGCAAGGGCGCAAAGGAGAAACAGAAGCCCAGACTCAAAGCTTTTCCTACAGTGGGTGCTCGGGGGTGCTCAGGCTTGAATATTGAAGGGCAGCACGTTTTCAGATAAAGGATGCATGAGACGGTCCATCCCTGGTAAGAAGTTAAGACAAGCATTTCTACTTGTTGAGCAGCAGCTAAATATGTAAAGCTTTAAGGCGAGAACACTTCGGGACACAAAATATCTACATTTTTCATACGTACCTTACTTCGCCTGTTCTTGTGCAGGTCAAAAAAAATGCTACCATCCATCGCACATGTACAGTTTGACATTGTTAGTACTCATGTTCATATGCAAGCTCAAATTTTCTTGGTCCCATAATCTTCCTTCCGCTTCCAGAAGACGTCCAGTTGAAGTGGTCAGGCTGGAAGGAAGACGCCCAGGCGAAGTGGTCAGGCTGGAAGGAAGACGCCCAGGCGAAGTGGTCAGGCTGGAAGGAAGACGCCCAGGCGAAGTGGTCAGGCTGGAAGGAAGACGCCCAGGCGAAGTGGTCAGGCTGGAAGGAAGACGCCCAGGCGAAGTGGTCAGGCTGGAAGGAAGATATCCAGGTGAAGTGGTCAGGCTGGAAGGAAGATATCCAGGCGAAGTGGTCAGGCTGGAAGGAAGATATCCAGGTGAAGTGGTCAGGCTGGAAGGAAGATATCCAGGTGAAGTGGTCAGGCTGGAAGGAAGACGCCCAGGCGAAGTGGTCAGGCTGGAAGGAAGACACCCAGGCGAAGTGGTCAGGCTGGAAGGAAGACATCCAGGCGAAGTGGTCAGGCTGGAAGGAAGATATCCAGGTGAAGTGGTCAGGCTGGAAGGAAGACATCCAGGTGAAGTGGTCAGGCTGGAAGGAAGATATCCAGGTGAAGTGGTCAGGCTGGAAGGAAGATATCCAGGTGAAGTGGTCAGGCTGGAAGGAAGATATCCAGGTGAAGTGGTCAGGCTGGAAGGAAGATATCCAGGTGAAGTGGTCAGGCTGGAAGGAAGATATCCAGGTGAAGTTGTCAGGATGGAAGGAAGGTGTCCAGGAGTAGACAAGCACCTTTTATGCATCTAGGCTTACATTCGATCAGAAAAACATATTCCTGCTGCATTCCTTAGTAAGAAAAAACAAAAAGGAGTTTCCTGTACTGAGACAGGAGGGCCCTGAAGAGTCAAAATAAGATGGATTGATTCCGATATAAACTGCATTACAAATTTAGATCTGTATTAAAACCCAATAGCAAATATGCTCTTAGAAAGACATTGGTCTGGGGGTGCGAGACAAAAAGTAAGGGACACTGGAGCAAACCTTGACTGCTATCAAGTAGGTGCGACTTCGAGGGTGACAACATCAAGCACATGTGTGACCAATTCCTTATGAAATGGAAAAAAAGAATCACATACGAAGGGATCTGGATGTGACCGCTCTAGCAGAGTCCAACACTCCATGAAGTGTGTACATGCCACTGTGAAGGAGATGCAAGTGCAGCGAGTTCAAGGGGATCAAAGGGATGGATGTTAAGCCCATACAGAGAAGCAAAGGTGTAGCGAGGGCTGCTGGTAGACGTTTCCCAGGGGAGGTTGTTATGGAAGTCGTCCTAGCAAGGGAATCCCAGCTGAGAGTGGGAAGGTGGCAAAGAATAGCATGATGGTGATACCGCAGTAACAGTCTTCAACGCCAGGCCAATTCAAGAACCGGTCCTTGGTTTCACACCCAAAAAACACAAAATAATGTGATGTAAGGTTATGAATTCGATCATAACCACCAGCAACCTTGGCACCATCGTTTTGTATCGGTCTGCACTGTTGCAGTGGAAGGCTGCCCTTATGCAAATCAGTCTTTCATCTGCCACCAATGGAGCAGTGCTGCCAAGCCACAGCACCTTTCTGTACTGGCATTGCAGGCTGAAGAATGATAGTCTGGAAGGTTGCCCAGAGCTATGTGCAAGCTTAAGATTAATTCAGAACTTTCCAGCCTTCACTCCTTTTGTTTTGCTAAATTTACCCTAAGGGGCTCGGGAATGCATATATGTGCCCTGAGCTTGCAGTGCCTAGAGACCCAAGCTACACCTCACTGATGAAGTCCAACCAGACTGAAACATGTCTGGGGTTGCTTGCTGTCTCATACAGAGGGGATCATGTGACCAAGCAGCTCAAGCTGGACTGCCCCTTTTGGAGGGGCGCCAAGCCCGATTTCCATATCGTCTTTCCCCTTTCTGTAAAGACTTGGCAGGCGGTACAATGAGGGTTGGCAGGTTGCCCAGAACTTTGGCAAAGGTTAAGTTAAATGAAAAACCTTCCAGTCATAATTCCTTTGGTGTTGTTTGGTTCAACACGCCTGTGCTGATTGAGGTCAAAAAGGCCACTTTGCAAGGTGTTGCAGAAACGTTAAAAGGCCAATGTCAGGCAGGGGTCAGGTGCCCCTCCAAGAGGGGATGCAAGTGTAGAGGAGGTCCCAGACATGGCCTGCACCCTGGCCCACATTTTGAGGTACCAGGAACAGACTCGCCAAGGTATGTGACGTATGAGGAACAATTGAACCAATAGAGAGCTGCACTAGGCCTATGCCCAGTGCCCATCAGAAGAGCAATACCTGTTGAAGTGCATATAACCAGACAACCATGGGCAGCGCGGTACCCGATGAGGCAAAAGTACCAGCAGCTGGCCCAAAGTGAAGACTACTTCTGCGCCGTCTCCAAAGAGACCCAAAGAGCCCTAATGGAGGGTAAATGGTGACAACATAAGAGCCCGGACAGTTGCACAGATGCACATAAATGACAAGCGAAAAGGATAACATGAACAAATTGAAATTGAAAGAATAATGATGTAATGGATTTATAAGAAGAAACAATGTTGATATATAAAGAGACATAAGGAAATGTAGCTGTGAACTAAGATGGAATTTTCAACCAGCTAACGCTTGTAAATAGGCTTGGAATGCATAAGAAAACGGAACTGCTTGCAATGCTTAATAGAAGAATAGAGCGGCATGCGGCAAATATATATATCTACCTCAATGAAGCACAGTATACAAGTGCGACTCCATTTTGTAAAAGCAGGATTAAGCCCAGGCTGCAAGGTGCTAACAAGGCCAAGATTCATATTCCATCCAAAGCCAAAGGAAGGAGCGGAATGAAAACTCTGTAAGAAGCAGTTCATGCCTGGGAATTCGAGGTCAACCTAAGGAAGGGAGGAGAGCGGCAACCTCAAAGAAACGAAACTTCAGAGCATACCAGCCAGCCAGTGAAGGTCGAGATAAAGAGGCCCCAGGCAGGTGGCAAGGCCGAAGGAGAATCAAATACACGAATACAAGGAAAACTAACAAGATTCACAGTGAACAGACGTGACCAGCCAGGCGCGAAGAGGTACCAACGTCTGATGTCACCCAGAACCAAGGATGCCATAACTTTTCCAGATAAGAGGCTACAGTTTCGAGGCCATCCTCTACCAACTAATAGACACATAGCCCTAAAAGTACTGATTGATGGAAAGGAGGCAGGGTGAATATTGGGGCACAAGGCACCTGGGTGTCCATGCTGCTAATTAAAGTGGAGATTTATGTCTAGGGGTGTAACCCACCCAATCACAATGGACCAAATAATCTATGGTCCTATAGCTGTATAACCAATAAGACGTTGTACTTGTAGTGACGTCTATCACGAGTGATGTAGAGGGATGGGCGTAGACGCCCATCCGATAAGAGTTATCCAATCCTCACGCTGTTACCATATACAGATATAGCACCTATACTTAAGTTACCTTTTCCAACCAATGGAATGGCATGACAAACGTTGAGTGTTACACGTCAATGATGACGAGAATATACTATAACTATTGCTGTCTGAATGAAGAATTTGGAAGTTGAAGCGAGACAGGCGATAGCGACACTGTTGATTACCATTTGTTTCCCCGTTTTTTGTACTTGTCATTAAACAGACTTCCCTTTGCCAAACTATTGAGTTGTCCTTATTGAATTGTGTTGGAGTAAGAGAATCCTGCACCCCATCCTCCTCAAGGTGCAGTTATATCGTCTTACAGGTACTTGAGGGTGAGTTCTGACCCATGGGCCCGCCAGAGGACGTTCTGCCCTCCTGTACACTTGGTAGCAGAGGATGGTTTTGACCATCAACTATTGATTAATTATTACTAAGACACCTATTGACCGTTGACAAGAAGTAACTCTAGGTCTTCGGCAATATCACAAGTCCTTCGCCATTTGGCTGAGTAGACTGAGAAGCTTCCTGTGGACAATGATAGTGTAAGACCACAAAAAAAACTGCAGTGGGTCTGAAGGAACCTGCCTTACAAAGCATAACTCTTCTCATTCCTATAGGCAGCCGATCGGACGAAAAGGCTGAAGGAGGTGGTAAAAGAGGGGCAGTGATCCCGAGAGGCAAGATTTGAGCGGTGAGTGAAACAATAAATTCAACATTTTGGCAAATGTCTTGTAGGCATTAGAACAAGTAAGGGAAAGGTAACGGAGGGTGGCGGAAAATAAAAATAGTCAGAAGTAGAGAAGACTGTATATCTGTATATATATATAGGGATAATGACTTGAGCATAAGAGAGAAAATAGTGGTTACCGGGGGGACACCCGAGAGAAAATAGTGGTTACCGGGAGGGGCACCCGAGACAAAAAGTAAGAGGATTTGCCTTGTTCCTGCGCTTTAATATAGCGGTCAGAAGAAACGTGAACTCAGAGCCCACATAATAGGGGACGATTAGGCTACTGTGACGATTAAAGACGTCACAAAAGGGTTTCGTTTAAACTCCATGTCAGGGTATTGATTAGAAGGCAGGGATATGTGTGTCCAGCTGGTGTCTGTCTAGTCTGTCAAGTGTCTGTCATGTGTGTTCTATTATGTGTCAAATGTAAAGAACTGTATCGTTGATTTTTTTAAATTAAGTGTGGATTTTACGCGATTCTGTAACGAAGAAGGACTCACCAATGGATTGATGTTCTTGAGTAAATTGATGATCTAGAATTTTGGCAGGAAAAGATTGATTGGAGCTTGCGTATGTGGTGCTCGCTCATATTATTGGAAGTATTAAACGTGCATAAAAATATTATTGGAAATGAAATTTAAGAATGGAGGAGATTACCCCACTTGCCCACTTGTGTAAGCAGTTGCCCAAACATGCACCCAAGGTTACAAAATATAGCACTGAGTGGGTTAAGGGTATCGCCCACAAGATGTTCATGCCATGGCCACAGAACGGGTCCTTATCTAAAGCTGTCTTGCAGCATATGTCGACTTATCTACATGCCACCTATACAGGTAAAAAAACTAGAGAAACGCCTCGCTGTTCTAGAACTGTGGAAGATGTTCAAACAGACGAAGGAGGAAGAACCACCTGCAGACTGGATATTAAACATATGCACGGAGGGGGTTGAGATGCCTAGCGCGCCACCAGCCCCGCCTGAGCCAGAAATCGAGGGAAGTCAGAGGGACTTTACCCGCTAAGAGAGCTCAAGGTAGCCACGGGGTATAGCAACCCTGCATACGAGTCACCCATGTACAGTAGTGATGAAATCAAGGGGAAGGAGCAGGAAATTAATCTTACCTCCGCAGTCCCAAGGGACAAGGAGAGACGCAATGAGGAAAGGAAGGACCAAGCACAGAGATGTGCACCTCTCGATAAAGAGAGAGAGAGAGAGGGGGAAAGAAATGGAAAGGGAGTGAAGACAGAACCGATGAGATGACATTCGCAAAGGACGAATGGATGGGAGGTCATTATTGAAACTGGATGGTAAAGGAGGTGATGATGTGAGACCGAGAGAGAAGTCTGATGAGACGCAAAGAAGGGAGAAAGAAAAGGAGAAGGAAATAAGGGATGAAAGGATAAAAAGGAAAGATAGGCTGCGGCGAGAACAGCTTTATTGCGAAGAGCAAGAAAAACAGCTTGTTCGCAAACAGAAGGCAGCCTATGACCAGTGCAGACAGAATCAGCAAAGTTTGGAAGAAGAGCAGAGAGTATGTGAAAAGAGGATACAGAGGCGAAAGGATGAGGAAGTTAGAAGGGTAAATGAACGTAGGAATTAAAGAAAAAGGGAAGAAGAAAGGACTAGAGAAGACACGAGGAGACGCAAGGAAGTCGATGATATAGAACATAAGCGTAGACAGAGGGCACGAGACCTCGAATATTTGGAGCGGGAAGTTAAAAACCCAATCCTGTTGTAGAATGGGAAGACATCGAAGAATTCTTTCCTGCGTATGACTCAGTACCAGGCACGAGTGGGGCAAATATTGAAGATGACTTCGACACCAGAAGCATCGGGGAAACGATTGATAAAATATACGATGAAATGGGGATGGAATCAAACTCCCATGGGGTAAGAGAAGACAAGCACTTGGAAAGCACTCAGCTGTATGAAACTGAGGATTGATTGATATTTTATTTCTATCGCGCTTATACACAAGTGTTTCAGAGCGCGACCAGGCAGGGAAAGGGAACAGGGGAGAACAAAAACAACGATCTTACTAGGCCCAGTGACATTGAGAACGTGCAAGTGCAGGGTAGAGTGAAGTGCATGGAAGGGGGAACAAAAGGAGAGTACGGAGCGAGAAGGAAAAAAAAACAAAAATAATAATAAAATAATAAATAAAAAGGCAACAAACAATGGGAGTGCAGCCGTGTAGGTCTGAAAGTGCAGGAAGAAAAGGGGAGGGCTGTATGGGTACAGATACAGACCCCAGTGCAGGGGGTGGCCCGGAGGCAGTGCGTGAGGGTGGCAAGATGAGCAGGTACCTGGGCCCAGAGGACAGAGGGTGGCCAGGTGCATGGTGCCGAGGGAGAGCAGAATCAATAGGGGAGAGGGGAGGAGAAGGCAGAAGCGAAGAGGAAGGTTTTGAGGTGCTTCCGGAACAGGAGATGGTTCTCCTCAAGTTTTAGAGTGGCAGGGAGGCTGTTCCAGAGGGAGGCCCCAGCCGAAGACAGATCTACCCCCAGCTCGTTTCTTTGAGAAACGACTGACCCTGAGGGAGTTGGAGGTAGAGGAGCAGAGTGCTCGAGATGGGAGGTATTTGCGGAGGGATAGGTGAAGGTATGTTGGACCCAGGCGCCAGAAAGCCTTGTGGACAATGCAGAGGGTTTTGAATTTAATCCTTGCATCCACAGGGAGCCAATGGAGAGATTTCAGAGCTGGAGAGATACAATCCCAGGGCTTGAGGCCAAGGACAAGTCTTGCAGTCCTGTTCTGGATAGGTTGTAAAGGGCGGAGAGTAGAGGCAGGTAGATTAAGAAAGAGGCTGTTGCAATAGTCCAGCTTAGAGAGAACCAGAGCTTGGGAGACTGAGCTTCTGGGGGAATGAGAGGAAAGGAAGAATACCTCCGAGGGGGTGCACTAGGATGTTTGACTTTTTTGATACATCAGCGATATGGGCAGAGAAGGAGAGTGTGGAATCAAAGGTGACACCAAGGTTCTTGGCCTCGCAGGTGGGGATAGGAGGAGGGCCAAGGGAGGCTGGCCAGAGAATGAGAGGAAAGGAAGTTGATGGTGTGCCAATGAGGAGGATCTCTGTCTTGCTGGCATTAAGACAAAGATCGTTGGCGGCACACCAATCTTGGATGGCAGTTAGGCAATCAGTGATGAGAAAGGTGGTGGAGGAGGTGGCGGAGGGCAGCCTGGAAATGAGTGGAGTGTCGTCTGCGTAGCACTGGAAGTTTGAGCAGAAAATGGCAATACAGCGGGCGAGAGTTGCCAGGTATTGGTTGAAAAGCCAGGGCGAGAGGTTAGACCCCTGGGGTACACCACAGGTGGAGAGGAAGACGGATGATAGGAAGGACCCAAGTTGGACCTGGGAGGGTCGATCAGAGAGGAAAGAGGTCATCCAGGCCAGAGCCTGATCAGTGATGCCCAAGGTATCCCGGAGACGGTTGAGCAGGATGGTATGGTTGACCGTGTTGAAGGCAGAGGAGAGATCAAGAAGGTTGAGAACAAAGGGAATGCTAGAGTCAAGGTTGGAAAGCAGATCTTCACGGATGTTCAGGAGAGCAGTTTCCGTGCTTCTGCCAGATCTGAAGCCAGACTGATGGTCATGGAGACAGCCAACAGAATCAGAATGGAGGTTTAGCTGAGAGATGGCCAGCTTTTCAAGGAGTTTGCCTAAGAAGGGGGTAAGGGAAATTGGGTGTTAGTTGGCCGGACAAGAGGGATCCGCTGTGGGGTTCTTGAGGAGAGGATGCACAAGGGAGTGCTTAAGAGGGGAGCGGAAGGATCCTGAGGCAAAGGAGTGTTTGCAGAAGTCGGCAAGGGCCGGAGCAAGGGTATCAATGTGGTCCTTGAGAGTTTTAGAGGAACAGGGATGAACCTGTTTTGACAAGGCTTTCATAGATCGGACTTGTCTGGTGACCTCATCAGGGGAGAAGAGAGGAAAGGAAGAGAAGGAGGGTGGGGGGGTGGCTGGAGGAGGGTCAGTGAGTACCGACGGAGAGGGGGTGGAGGAGAGTGTAGACAGGATGTCCTGGGTTATTGAGATAAAGTGTGCGGCCAGGGCATTGCAAAGAGCCTGAGAGGCAAGGGGGAGGGGTAGAGACTGCAGCAGGGTTGGCCAACTCCTTACAAATTGTAAAGAGTTCAGCCAAGCTGTTAGATGCCGCAGAGACACGGGCTTGAATGTGGACTCTCTTCTTGGTACGGACAGAGAGATGGTATTGCCTTTGGAGAAGGCGACAGGCCAGTTTGTCAGAGGTTGAGCAGGAATCCCTCCATTTTCTCTCAGCCGCCCTACACCTACGTTTAAGTGTAGCTAGGTCGGAGTCCTACCAGGAATTGCACTTGGCTTTGGACTTCAGGCGGATCCTCATGACGGGCAAGAACATCAAGAGTAGAAGAAATAGAAGAATAGAGAGAAGACAGGGCTGTGTCAGGGTGTGAGTCAGCCAGAGGAAGAGGGGGTGGGGAGAAGGTGGCAGCAAAAGCCTCGACTGACACACGCTTCATGGGCCAGATGTCCAGGAAGGTAGGTGACAGTGTTTGGGTAAGCTTGGCTTGGGGAGTGGGGGGATGAGAGGAGAGGAGGTAGTGGTCACTCCAGGAGAGGGGAGTGGAGAGAGGGATAGATAGGGGGAGGCTAGAGGAGATCAAGACATCAAGTGGGTGCCCTGCATAGTGCGTTGGGCCAGATGGGAGGATAGAGAGGGAATCGCAGAGGTCCCGAAAGAGCAATGTTGAGGGACAAGGTGAATGTTGAGGTCATCAAGGAGGAGGAGTTGAGTGGTTGAGGCTAGGAGAGAGGAGGAGAGGTCAGCCCACTCAGAAAGAAAAGGTGATTTGACCAGGGGGCCGGTAGAGAGTGGCAAGAGTAAGAGTGGCTAGGAGAGATTGAAAGCCTGCAGACGAGGCATTCGAAAGAGGAGTAGATCTGAGTGGGAATTATAGTGGCCGGAATCCACTCAGGAAAGATCAAGGCTTCACCCCCTCCAGGGCAAGTGGATCTGGGTGCGTAGAGGATCTTGTAGCCATCAGGGAGGAGAGTCAAATCTCATGACAGAGCTGGCCATGAACCATGTCTCTGTAAAACCAAGAACGTCAAAGTCAAGTTCTTCAAGGATGTGACAGAGGTCAGAGGAGTGGTAGCAAGAAGATGGGCAGAGGAGGGAAGAATGGGCAAGGTAGCCAAGGAATGAGAGGAGGGGACAGCCGGAGAAGAAAGGAAGTTGATGAGGCGAGGGAAACGCCTATCGAAGAGGAGCTGATTTGCCTGGGGACCTTGGACCATGACAGTGCCATTTAGGTAGACGTTAAGGATGACTCTGGAGGAGTCAAAAGAAGCCATGAGGATTTCCCAGCGAGTGCCACCATTTATGGGAGAGGAGGAGACAGGACAGAGTACAGAGATCATATGGGGGTCCATAGATCAGGCGAAGGAACAACAAAGAGGATGTCGGTGAGGGTCTGTCTGGAAGAGGCGCTGTTATAGGTATCAGCAATAGGGAGACCAGGGTTGGAGGCCAAGAGCTACTTTTTAAACTTCTTCTTTCCAGACTTGGTGAGAAGGGAAGGATAGTTGATAGAGAAGCAGTTGGAAAAGATGGGAGAAACAGACAATGCCAGGAGTATGAAGAGAGGAGGCAGGGGGAGGAGACAGCAGGTGCAGCGGTATGGAACAGTCACTGGGCTAGCAGGATTACAATCAATGGGCAAAGTTAATGCAGAATTACACCCAAGTTTGACTTTCAAGTGAAATGCAAATTGCACCCAAGTTTGACTTTAAGGATAGATGAAGGTCCTGTAGTTAAGGAGACAAGAGGGAGTCAAACTGTAGTCGTGTCTGTACTCACCCTTTCCATCTGAGAACATAACAAGGAGAGTTGAAGTAGTACCAGCAGAGTAGGTAGTACAAAGGAAGTCCGAAAGGAGGGACTAACCACAGCAGAATGTGTTGTAAGAGTCATGGTAGTCCAATAGTCCAGGGGTACCAGCCTCAGGGAGGGTTTGGCTGTGGCAGAAATATCATGTTGCACCTTGTAAAGCTGACAGGATGTCACCCGAAGTAGTGGAAGCAGGGGACTGGCCCTGGACAGGCTAGAAATTCATAAGAATGACGAAGATGCAAGGAGCTGTGTGAATTGGTAACAATCAGTGTCCGACTCTGGAGAGGAGATGGAGGACGAGACAAATGAAGGGAGACATCGTGAAAGACGGCTCCCAAGGGACAAGGGGGTGCGATGGTCAGACGCTAGCGAGTACGCTCCTAGGGCATCAGAATTTGCTGTGCAGCCTGGCCGGCATGAAGGAACACCCCACGGTCAGAGGGGGTGTCAGCACCCGCCTATGTAGACAGATTGAGGACATTGCCAGGTAGACGGCAATGCGGGAATGGTACCCCAGCGATAGACAGGAGAGCTATGGGGAAAGAGAAGGAAGACTGCGCATTCCAATTCCCGCTGCAAGAAAAGGGGGGGAGCAAGACCACAATATATTCCATGGTCACACATGGATCGAGAGAACCTGAAAAACAAGCTTCCAATGCTGACATCGGGAGCCGGGAAGTGGATACACAAGTTAGAAAAAATGACAGGTGGTGTCACGTTAGCTATAGGGGACATAAAGGGTCTCCTGATTGCCATACTGGGTGAAAGAGCAGATGATGTGTGGTAGCGGGAAGGGTACCCTGGCGTAACCATAATTAACACTACCCATGACGGAGCACCACTTAATAACTGTAGAGCCGCAGTGTGGAAAGTGCTACGGGTGCTTCACCCGGACACTTCCGATATGGGAGCTATAATGACTCAAAAAATGAAGGAGTCAGAAGATCCGTTGATTTATATCCAGAATTTCCAAGACGCGTGGGTGCCCGAAACGCATGAATGTTGGACAAAATCTATCCCTGTATTCTACCATATATTGTGCCAAGGGTTGCCTGAACCGGTGCAAAAACAGCTCAAGAAATTGGTAGGAGTAGAAGCTAAACCATGGGCCGAAATACAGTTGAGAATTGCCCATTACTGTAGATTGTTGCAAGAAAAGAATCAAAAAAAGGAGGCAACGGTGAGGAAGCGAAGCTGGTGCAAAAGAAACTCTCAAAGTATGCTCTTGAAGGAGCTATGCTGACCAACCCAGCTGAATCGAAAGTACAATAGGCGACTAACCCGTCTCAGAATAACCAGGTTAACGTGGGATTTTACCCGAGGGGGAAGGGGATTCAGAGGAAGAGGATGGCAAAGTAATCAGAGAGGGTTTCAAAGTAATCAGGGAGGTTTCCAGAATAATCAAGGAGGATTTGAAAATGTGCATATGGGCAGTCCAGATATGCCAAATGGACAGATGGCCCAATCACTGCCAGTGTGTTGGCTGTGTGGAATGACAGGACATGTGGCGCGTGCGTGGCAAGATGGTCAAGGAATGGGAGCAGGCACGGTGAATCCGCCTGCTATCCCACAACAGGGCGGTGCACAGAATCACAGCACAGCAGCAAGCGGCGGGCTTGCAGCAAGGTGTGCAGCAAGGGGTTCAACCATCGAACATGGGGAATTCTCCACAAGGGCAATCCCAACAGGCACCACCGCAAATGTCTCAGCGAACAAACTCCAGAGGGGGAGTCAACCATGGAAATGGAGGAAATCAACAAGTATACAGTGGACTGAACTTATATGTGAAATAGGACAGCTCACGGAGAACTCTTATGTGCTCTATCCTATCAGTGACACCAGACCCTAAAAGGGAACCTAGGGTGAATGTCGTCATAGGGGCAGAAAGAATATTCCTTCTTAGTTGACACGGGTGCAACGCGCTCATGCATACGAGAAGGCAAGTATTCCTTGTCCAGCAAGGCCATAGATACTCAGAGTTTCACAGGAGCTCATAGTCGAGTTCCCTTTATGGACAATCTCCCAGTCTCCGTAGGAGAATGTGAGATGAATGTACCCTTATTATATTTACGTCAGACCCCAGTGAACATTTTGGGTCGAGACTTAATGACAAAGTTGAATATGATGATCTCGTTCACAGAGGAGGGTATAGTTTGGTCCACTCCAGGAATGCATTATTCAACGGTATGCGAGATGATCAGAGCATACTCAGGATGCATAACCATGAGAGCCATACCCTTAAAACCAGAAGTCTTCGCATATGGCATGCGTGCGCTTATGGCGGGATTGCCAGGCCTCACAAATAGAACAATGAGAACCCCTGATGAGTTCCTATTCAGACCAAGAATACCTATGCATGAAGAGAAGAAGGACAGGTATTTCCCTTGATACTAACCGCAGCAGTGCGAGGGAAAATAGCACTGGTCGAAGGATACGATTATGAAGGCAGACAATGGTGTGCGATTATTGCCATTGAAGAAGGGTATCGAGTGACTGACATCACCGATGACGATCTGTTTGAAGAACACCCTGAATTGGAAGAGACAAGGGTGGAAGTAAGTCTCATATTCTGTGTCAAAATGATCAAACGAGAAGTGCCACAGAGAATGTTGTTGGCGCTGTTCCGTCCAGCATACTTTGATGACATGTCCGAGGT
Source organism: Ambystoma mexicanum (assembly GCF_040938575.1). NCBI lineage: Eukaryota > Metazoa > Chordata > Amphibia > Caudata > Ambystomatidae > Ambystoma > Ambystoma mexicanum. The sequence goes on from NC_090929.1 coordinate 1,097,943,465, forward strand.
GCCTGTCTCAGTATGGACTACAGGACCTTATGACATAGGCCTCCTGAAAGGGGTAGGAGAAGTGAAAATTAAACTAAAACCAGGAGCAATTTTACCAAGAGCGCGACAATATCCCATGTCCAGAGAGGCAGATGAAGGGATCGCGAAGACAATTTCCGCCATGATGGATCAGGGAATTCTAGTGACATCAGAATCACCCTATAATACGGCGATTTACCCCATCAAGAAATCAAAGGGAGGGTCTTTGCGGTTAATCCAAGATTTAAGAGCATTAAACGATATTGTTGAAGCCGAGTTCCCTCTAGTTCCTAATCCATCTACGATTCTGTGTAACATACCAATCAAGGCAAAATACTTCACGGTGATTGACATGAAAAATGCTTCTTTCTCAATCCCGTTGCACCGTGACTCGCAAGATCTGACATTTACTTTCAGACAAATGTGTCTGAAGAGCACGAGATTGCCACAGGGTTATTATGAGTCCCCATCCATTTTCAACAGAGTCCTGCAAATGGACCTAAGCAATATTGCAGTAGACAGTGTTTTGCAGTATGTGGATGACATTCTGGTCTGCAGCACCACACAAGTGCAATGCAGGCACGATTCAGTCCAGCTACTGACCATATTGGCAGAAAAAGGATATAAGGTTGACAAGGAAAAGTTACAATATTGTCAAAAAGAGGTGCTGTACATAGGCCAGCTAATCTCACATGAAGGGAAAAAGGTAACCCCAGAAAGGGCTGAAGCTATTATGAACACGGCTAAGCCGCTCACGATAAAGCAAATGCTGAGCTTCCTAGGCCTGTGCAATTATGTCAGAGCATGGGTTTTTGATTACAGCACTTATACCAAGCACAGGCACTAAAAAAGGCTCAGATGAAAAGATTGAATGGACTGAGGCAAAGGAGAAGGGGTTTGCAGAACTCAAGAGGGCGATTTGTACGGCCCCAGTTCTCGGGATTCCTAATTATGCAGAGGAATTCTACCTGTTCTCACACACTGATGGCAGTGTTATGACAGCAGTACTCGCTCAGAAAACCTTGTTGGGGTACAAGCCCCTGGCATATTACAGTGGGAGCCTGGACCCAGTCATGAGAGGCCACTTCCCATGTGAACAAAGTTTAGCTGCCGCAGCGTTCGCCATAGAGAAGGCAACAACTATTGTAATGGGCTGTTCCATGACGTTATACGTCGAGCACTCGTTATTCGCCATTTTGGAGAAACCAAAAGGCACATTGACATCACAGAGGGCTTCTGCCTATGAAGTGATTGTATATAATCCATTGATCAAAATAGTTCGATGTTAAACTGTAAACCTAGCTACGTTCATAGCTGAGCCAGTCACTGAAGGAGAGCCGATACATGACTGTGCAAACTATGAAGAGTTCTATGATGAAATCCCCAAGGTGAAGGAAAATGCCCTGGCGGGAGGTGAGAACGTTTTCATTGACGGTTCGTCAAGAATCGACCAAGAAGATGGACAAAGATACACAGGCGTGGCCGTGGCAAAACACATAGCAAATGGAGAACTTCGAGTGCTCATCAGTGCATGAATACCATCACATTATTCAGCACAGGATGCAGAATTATTGGTGCTGAAACTCGCCATTGAGAGTCACGCAGACCCGGAAGTAACAGTATAGAGTGACTCCGCCTATGTGACATCCATTGTGCATGCAGGCCTAGCGCGATGGAAAAGGAGGGGCTACCTCCGAGCGGACAGCACGCAGCCTTATTGGACAGGCTGATAAAGGCACTACAGCTCCCAGTGGGCATAGCGGTCTTGAAATGCGCCGCCAACACTAAGGGGACAGATTTCGTGTCACGTGGAAACCATGAAGCAGACAGAAGCCAATCGTATGGCATCCAAGAATGAGACGAGCATGGAAGTAGAAGTGGCACGCACCCATGAACGAATGATGGTAGCTCGAGCCACACCAGAGGCCTACAGTAATATGGGGCAGACTCAACCACAACCCATCTGAGAGTCTACCAGTGCTGTCTTGCCGCCACAACCCATCTGAGGTTAACCAGTAATGCCTGTAGCCCTAATAAAAATAGCAATGGAACAATTGCATTACCCATTTCACATGACTAAAGAAAATCTAACTGCAACGCTCGCAGAAGACTGGTTTATACTGAATTTAGCGGAGCATGTTGCATTCTTTATGGTGTACTGCATAATCTCCCAGCAATTCACTGCTGGGCACACATTAAAAGTAGTGAGAGGAGTCATCCGCAGACCAAATGGCCCTTTTCAGCACTTGCATGTCGACATGATTCAAGTGTGTAACGGGTACAGGTACTTAATTGTAGTGGTGTGTCCATTCTCTAGATGGATAGAAGCAGGTCCCTGTACACACCCAGACTGAACCTGTGCTGCCAAATTCCTGGTGAGGGAAGTGTTCCCTAGATGGGGGATGTGTGAGGTGATGAGGTCAGATAACAGGGCTCATTTTGTCAACGCAGTCTTTGAACAGATCAGTTTGTTGCTTGGTATAAAGCACAAGTTCTCGTCAGCGTATCATCGGAAGGTGATGGGATTTGTGAGAGGCTCAACAGCCTGTTAAAGGAAAGGATAGCCAAGTTGAAGCTTACTCTAAAGAAGGGATGGCTGCACTGTCTACCACTGGCATTGTATACACTTCCGAACCAACCAGGCTCTGACCATCTTACGCCGCATGAGATAGTCACGGGAAGGAGAATGAGGACCCCCCCCCTTAGCCCTCGAGATAGAGCTAGATGTGATGCCCAGCCAACCCGAGAGGTCTTAAGAGCCGAGTTGCAGCAGTACCTGAACTGTATGACATCCAGTTTCAATGTCATTTCAGACCAAATACAGCGACGACGAAAAGAGTGCAGCACAGCACAAGACACAGCAGGAGGCACTGAAACAGATGCAGTTCAAGGTCTATGTGCACCAATCATCTTCCCTGGTGATGCCGTGCTGGTAAAGAACCACACAAGGAAAAAGGTGGGACGAGCCAAGATTCAATGGCCCTTTCATCGTAGAGGACTGCACTCCGTCAGGCGTCAAATTGCAAGGCAGGCGAGCATGGATCTTCCTTAATGACATTAAACCCTATATCTGTGAGATCCCTCTAGCTGCACGCCACCACGAAGAAAACACAGACAAAGGGGAAGAACCTCAGCACGTGCAGGCGAGATCCATGAAGAGGAAGAAGGACGCATGAGCAGCAAAGCCAGGACAAATGAACTCGGTTTGAAAATTGTGGTTTTAAATTGGACATTTCCTCTAAGCAAAAAAGGGGATATGGACATAATGGACAGTCTGTGCATCTTAGTTGCAGGGTGAAGAAGAGAATTACGCATCTTAGCCACAACGCAGTGACAATACGAACTTTTGAATCAAGTCACATTTAGGCATTGTAGAAGAAACAAGACTGATAGACTAAACAAGGACTTTTCATTAAGAGCTTAACACAGTAAGCTGAAGCAACCAGCACCAAGACTTTGTTTTGCAGAACGCATGGTATCTCCCAGCAGAAATCTCACATAGGATGTACTCACCTATTTCCAGTTAGTGGTATTATCTTATCCGTCACTTATAGGGAGATTAACCTGTGTCACAGACTTTGTTCAAGATCCTGATAACAAGAAAGTAATCCGGCAACTGCTGACTGTCATCACGGAAGCCTTCGCCGAGTTGCTTGAATACAGTGATAGGGACACAAATGCTTCCACCACAGGTGATCATAGATGAACTCGGGTACATGCTTTTCTTTAGTATCATAGAAGAGTGCCCAGGACTCGTCGGGAGAACCACGGACACTCACGTACATTAGAGATCCAAGAAACACTGAACATTTGAACCAACTGTGGATCAAGCTCAACTACTTGTTCGCAATCCAAGCAGCAGGAAAGTGCAGAGACTGTTCACATCAAAAGAAAGGCCTGTGATCCAGAACCCAGCCAAGCAGGACAAATGTCCCTATCACCCGAAGATAGCCAACTGGCTCACAATGTCCTGTTCCGCCTAGTCACGGACTATCCAGAAATGGAGGGAAGGCCTGCAGAGGTTGACGTCATCACCTTCCTCAGAGATCCAGCTAATGTCACACACATGGAAACACTCCTCCACGGAATAATGCTCTAAGTGGAGCTGTCCAACTTTCAAAGAGAGTACCGGAGGAGATTCCAATGAGACTTTCCGCCCCGAGTGACAGGTCCAGGAGACAGACACTGTTCATCTTTCTGCCGTGGGACAGATCGAGGAGGCAGAGACACTTCCACCGTGGGACAGATCGAGAAGAGCAGAGACGAGAACTTCACCATTTTGTTTTATTTTTTGGCCGATTTTGAGTGATACCAGTTTTTCCATTTTTCTGCATTGAAGAGGTTCCAGCATGTCCTCAGGACTGAAGCAGATTCGGGGAGTGCATTGGGAACTTACCTATTTTGAATATGCATAATGGATGTGATTTACCAAAGGTGTTAGTAGTCTTACTGGACTATGGAGAAAGATTAACCAGAGACAATCGCCACACCGCAAGAGGGGGGACTCTTTAAGGCACTTGACACTATGTGAAACATTTGAGAAACAAGAACTGAGTAAGTGAAAAGAATTAAACATGGACAATTGACTCATGATTGAAATGGGGGCCCAGAATAGTAACTTTGTCCTCCCGCAAACAGAGGGACGACCCTGCTTCCCTGGAAGAAAGTGCTGCCAACTTTCAAATCGGTCGATCATGTCTATATTCATAGTAATTATCATTGTTTTTCTGTCACTAACAATCAGAACTGTATTTTTCATTGGTGCACGAAGTGTCCCGATTTCAGTGCACCCCTCAGGTATGCATGAGTCCCACAAAAGCACCTAGACCCTATATAGTTATTCCAGGGTATCAGGTAATATCGCCACATATATGGTCGCCGTAAATAATATCGCCGGGAAAATGTTGTGGCGATATTATTTGGGTGACCATATATATGGCGACAGGGGCAAAAGACATTAAAAAAAAATATTTGGGGATTGCGGGGGTGTCCCCCGCAAGTTCCATGCAATAATGTCACCACAGAAATCGACCATTTTTCGGTGATATTTTTGTATGGCGATATTTTTGTGCGACATTACATGGAACCTATTCCAGTCAAGAAAATCTGATGGTAAACAAACTAAAATTGAATGTAATTAGCAGTGATTCATACACACTTGAGGCAACGAATGAAGAGAAAAGCTGGAGACAGGGTCAGCGCGGAATGAAAATGTAGCACTAACCACTACACGTGCACACACACTGAATGCACACGAACAAGGGCAAGTGTCAATGGCTACAGAACCTCGAACGATGGCAACAGAAATTACGAGACTGCCTACCGAACAACCAGTCCCAGAAGGTAGTGGAAGAAACCGAACGGAATTAAGTGAAAGACCAACTAAGGAAGATATAACAAAAGCCCTCAAGAAGACAGAGAATTCACTGCAAAGACACATGCTGATACACCATTTGTTCCCATTTATAGCTAGAGCGAAGAAACTGCATGAGGAACTGAAAAATAGAACCACAGAGACTGTAACGACTAGCACACCAGTTCCAACAAAAGGAACAAGCACCAGGCCCACGACGCAGCCATACGTTGGACAGATGGTACACCGATGGTGATTAAAGGAGCTCTACGAGAGAATACAAGAGGAGAGGAAGAGAAACACAAAACCCTCTCCCACCACAGCGATACAGATAAAGAAGCCTGCCCCACTGACAAGCATGCTTGAGAAACTCCCAGCATGGAAAAGTAGCACAGACGCATTTAAATATATAGTTATAGCAAACCACAGAAGGACACTAAGAATCAAGAGAAGCCCACATGAAGACAACAATGAACTGAACGATTACCTGGATAGCACAGCACATCTAGGAAACATTTGGTATGAAAACATGAAGGAAGTCGGAAGAAGGAAAGCTGAGGGAGAATGCTTCGTCTGTGCACTCCTACCGTACAGCATGGGAAAATCCAAGATCTTTGTGGCTGTAGGAATGGATGTCCCTACAGCACACTGTAGGTCGCACGTAGCAATGTGCAACACCAGAGGACAGTTTATGGGGAGAGATGCCTCATTGATATGGACAACTGAAACAGAGTATCCCGATGAAGACGGTTACGTACAGGATATCAAAACAAGAAACAGAGCGCGCACTAAGAATCACGTGATCAGGTACGAGAAGCCTGCGGTGAAAGGATCAGGAATAAGATGAGAAAATAAACCCGAGGCTGAACATCCAAGGAAAGACTGCAGAAGAGGCTCAAATTTGGAAGACCAGAGGCCAAATGCAGATCTGGGGAACAGTGGTTTCCCCAAACGGATGGGAAGGAGTGGTAATCTGCCGAGCTTGGATGGTCCTTGGAGCCTGCCAAGAAGCAATAGAGAACTTGCAGAGGTTATGCAAACCTCTATGGCTGAAATTGGTAAAGCTGCTGACCTGGGTTGAAGACAGAGGAGGACCCTTGCAAATAGTACCACTGGAAAGCTCGAAATTGTGCTTCATTGAGTGTTACACGTCAATGACGAGAATGTACTATAACTATTGCTGTCTGAATGAAGAATTTGGAAGTGGAAGCGAGACAGGCGATCACTGTTGATTACCATTTGTTTCCCCGTTTTTTGTACTTGTCATTAAACGGACTTCCCTTTGCCAAACTATTGAGTTGTCCTTATTGAATTATGTTGGAGTAAGGGAATCCTGCACCCCATCCTCCTCAATGTGCAGCTATCTCGTCTTACAGGTACTCGAGGGCGAGTTCTGACCCATGGGCCCGTCAGAGGACACTCTGCCCTCCTGTGCACAATGAACAAACATGGCTTTATCCATTAGTGAGTTCTGAATGGAACCAGGAGAAAACAGTGTTAATTCATGTAGCACTATGCAAACAGACATCCTCGGGTACTTTCAGGCATTAAAGCCACGGAAAGAGGCAAATGCCAAAGTATGTGTCCAAGGTGGGTGGCAATCTTCTTGGATGGGTTGAACAAGGAGAGCATGTAATCATCTTAGACCAAAATGATATGATTGGTTATTTATAACGCGCTTAATAGAGGTTTCTAAGCACGGACCCAAGGATCGACCCTCTGTTGCCCCGTGTCGTCTTGTTTCCAAGGCAAGCATGTTGCCACTGAGCCATCCTCCTGAGACAATGATCCGGCACAAGATTTACTCACTGAGAGGGAAGAGTCTCACACAGAGGGAAGTTTGAGGTCCGAGTTGGCTCCCAAAAATGTTCTCTAAAGAGGTTGTGCTCCAATGTAACGCCACACCTGTGGTTGCGAAGGGGAGGACATCTCCATTAAAACTACGAACAGAGGTTCTTCACAAACTCAAGCCTCTCCAGGAAGAGCGTGTTGCAGAGCTGATCGATGGTATGGGATCGTTTACCCATTATTGCTGCTTGCCAGGCATACAGCAGGACCAGGCTTTGTGCCACCTGGTCTTAATAAAGTAGAAGAGTGATTTCTCAACATTTCAGAGAGGTTGGATGCCTCTAGAAAGATTAAGGTGCTTTCCACTACTGACTTAATGCCCGCTTATCACCAGGTGAATTTACACCCTTTGCCCATGGATCGGACACGTTTCATAACATCCTTCCTTTGGGCTGTTCGGAGGTAGATAAATGCCACTTGGGCTTGTCTCTGGAGTCCGTGTATCCAAAAAGCAATGTTTCATTGGTTAAAGAGACAGAAGGCGACTGCGACCAGGATAATACCTTAGTTTTTGGTGAGAATGCACTAGAGCAGGAAAAGAGGTGAAGGCATGTGCTGTAAAAACGGAGATGCAGGTTTGACCCTCAGGCTTCAGAAATGCAAATTCAGAGTGTGGCGGGAGTATGTTTCTGTGCAGTACTGAGGACAGTCTGCAGCGTTTCTGCAATCCGGAGCAGTCTTTCTTCTACCCTGTTACTAGGAGGCAGGGCTTTAATCTACAAGTACTCCCTGCACCAGTGGAGCATGGCAGAATTTGGTGGGAGTGTTTCTGTGTTCCTGTGGAACCGAGAGCAGGAGACTTTGGTTTTTGGTTTTGTTCTGCTGTGTTTCCACACTAGTATTCTAATTGCGGGCTTCAGAGTTTAGAAAAAAAATAGGCCAATGGTTGTAGTAGTGCAACAGAGTCAAAGTGAGTGTTGATATTTGAGGGTTTCTTTATATGGACATTGACGTTTTGCTCGTTGCCCCCGCTCTGCTCCGAGTGAAAAAAAATCACCTTTGGTTTCACTGCTCATGAATACTCTTTAACGCCTACAATAAACACTGTATATTGTCCATCATAGACGCTAGACACGTGCGTCTTTATCGTGCACCCGCAGTGGCTCCGATCACACCGGATTACACCTATTGCGGCTGCTGTACTTACTGGGCCTTGGCAGTGTGTGGCTTTCCCTCTCCATTTAAGTGGCTCATCCACATCCAGTGCCTGTAATGGGAGAATGTCTTTCTACCCCAGAGGATGCTGTCTTTTCCTGTATTGTTTATTTATTTGCATTTATATAGCACACACACAGCCCGGGGGCATCGAGGCGCTGTTACAAGAAAGTGGCTTAGTTACAATACATAGATAGGCATCTAGCCTACAGCAGCCCACAAGATAACACGCCTGTAGTCTGGGCGCCTCGACAGTGTGTGGAATTCCTTCGCTCCTTTTGATAAATTGGAGCAACCTAAGTAGGCTGCTCAACTGAGCACATCTCCATCTTGTTCATTTGCGGTATTACGGGTGAATAATAAAATTGAATAGACGGAAAAAGAAAAGAAAGATCATATCCGAATTAACAATGGAACAATATCTTGGATTATAACTAGTGTTACAGATTTGGAGGGCGACTGTGGGCAAGCCTTTGAACCTTCCCTCCAGATGTATCCATTTTGGAGGGTGGCTGCAAGCTTTTGAGGAGCCCTCCCACATGATTCAGTTAAGAGCTCTGATAACTCTTCAATGACTACTCACTAAAGTTTGTGGCTTGGTAGGTGATTGTGGGCAGAGGTCCTTGAGTTCGCCAAGTCAATACATTTTTTCATCGGCCATTAGTGATTATTGACTTATAACATGCATCAGAAAACCGAATGCCTTTGAGAAGTTATCCTTCGGGGGAGGAGGATAGTGTGGGCATAGAAACTATTTTGTCCACAATAAATGAGTCCTTGGCACTAGGGATGCTGGCCCGAATACATCAGGAGTGATGGCTGGGCTAGGGGGTGGGGGGAGTAAATCTGTCAGACTGCCCCAGTGGTGTGTCTATTTCATTGGCTGATCGGTTATATCCAAATGCTTCAGAACTCAGGCTACACTGACTTTACCTTTGAATCTACCATTGCACCCAACACCGATAAAAGCTGACACTCAACTAGTGGGCGATGGTAGTATGTATACAGCTACTTACATTGATGTGCAAACTCTTAGACCAACTTTCCATTACAGTCACATTAGCCCCATTAAAATCTATTGCCTCAAATGGGGAAAATATTATAGCAAGTATGCCCAGGCTTAGGTTTTGTGGAAAAGAGACACGGCCTGTCCTGGGTCTTTCATTATCCTTGTTTTAACAAAACAAATTAAAATAGGCTGGACGAGGTGCTGTGAACCACAGTGAGCTTTTGGGTATGAATATAGAGTCATTGGAGGTTGGACTAGTGACTGAATATACCCTTACACAAGGAGGGTGGCTGGAATATGGCTTCTTCAAAACGAATAAATAAACACAGAAGACCTTGGATGTGGAAGGACAACTAGTGACTGGTGAATCCTGGCCACCTTATATTAGATATAGATAGAGCCTATTGCACTGCAAAGGAGTACCAGTTTTTAAAAGACTTGCATCACTAATGGAAACTGAATTAGTTGGATTTGGAAACTTATCCAAACGTTCAAGCATAGATTTCCCAATGCCTGTAATATATGATACGATAGGTTATTTATAATGCGCTTAATACCCAGAGGGTTCTAAGCACGGACCTGGGGATCGAACCTGTGTTGCTTCTGTCTTGCTTCCAAGGCCAGCACGTTGCCCCAGAGCTATCCTCATTGTGAATCATTGGGCCTGATTTCCTGAAATAATCGAATATTTTTCTTGGTACCCATGCCCTTTCGCAAATGATTTTGATCACATGAAGCAATAGCATCCCCATCATCAACACAACTAACATCTTCCTCTGAGACCTCAACCTGCCCGGGACACAAGAAACAAAAAAACCTGAAACTCCTCAAACTGCTCGCCATCAAGCAAATCATCAGAGAAGCAACCTACAAAGGCAACATACTGTCCCTGGTATTTACCTCGTCTCCAGCCATCGTTTGTCGCACACTCACACATCTTTGGTCTGAACAGATCATGCAACCAAAGCCGCCCTGCACCACCACTCACCTCACCCCCATCAAGGCCAACCCAAACTGATCAAGACACCCCTCCACGCTTTCAAGAACTTCTCCATGGACACACAAGGCAATCTTAATCATCTTGGCCTCCACAACCAACCCTCTGGAGATGGTCAACATGCAGCTCAGCACACTCAACCACATCCTGAGACAACCCATGCACCAAAAACTTTGACAAACAATAAGCCCTTGGTACACAGGAACTCATTTAGTGCAGGTATACTATACACAGAAAAGAAAAGTTCTGGAGAAGGTCCCATCAAATAGAAGAACTCATCACCCCGATGACCCTCTGATCAGCATGCAGGACACTCGTCTATCCCACCAAATGAAGCTGCTACACAACCATCATGGAAGCATTCAACAAGAGCAGCATGATCTTCCAAGCCACCACGCAGCACTGCATTAACCCTCTGTCAGACCTTGCAATACCACAATCCCCTGACAATGAAGAGCTTCTTCACAGACAAGATAACACATTGATGGATCCAAACACCACTGATATCCCACCTATACCAGTCTGCAACATATGAAGGTGGCCCGAATTTAGGACAATTACTCCAGAAGACCTGACCAATACTCTCACAGGCCTTATAGCTACCAATGACAAAGGCCATTCTCCCCTCCATTATGAATGTCACAGATGGATCACTAGCATCACTAAACACATCCCTCACACATGGCACCTTCCTATATGCACTGAGAATGGCACGGATGCTCCTGCACAGGAAACCCACACTCAACCTGGATGATGTGGCCAACTATTACCCCCATCAAGCATCTGCCCTGCCTCAGCAAAGTCACCAATATGATCATTGCCATTCAGTTACCTGACAGGATCACTCAGCCCAATTTTCTGTAGGACTAATAATCCAATTTCCAATCACAATGCAGCAGAGAACACAGCCATCCAAGTTACAGATGCTGCACTACAGATCTTGAACAAAGGGGACCCCTGATTCCTCGTCATAGAGGGAGGTTTGGTAGGGTCAGCAGTGGGTTTCTTTATTATAGGGACGGCTGACTATTTTAAAGTAAGCAAGGAAAATGCCAGTGAGGCGAGAGATTGAAGAGGGAGAAGAGGTGATGGTTTCAGGTTCTTTAATTGGCTGTGGCGGATATTGGGCCAATAGTGGCACAGGATAGGTTTGCTGATCAGAGAATTCGTAAGAGTTCAATTGGGGAGGTTGGGAGAGAGTGAATGGTTGAGAAGGTGCAGTGTATCAGATTGGAGGAGAATTAGGAGGAAAAAGCCATCAGCTCAGCAGAAGAATTGTCAGCTGTTTTTGTGGGGCTGGAACTTGGCCTATGAATCATGGAAAGTTTGAGGGTGTGGGTGAAGCGGTAGCAGGAGGATTTCGCTGAATGAAGAGCAGTAGTGAGGGTAAGGAGAGGGTCTGTGTAAGCACGGAGGAGTGTGGGGAATTATCCTGTGCCAGCAGCATAGGTGGAGATCATGGATATTGGCTACAGCGATCAATGGTTGAGAGCTACTGGCGAGAGAAGGTGAAGGAATGAGAGAGATAGTTGTGTCAAAGAAGGTGGCAGGTGTGTCACTGAATTCAGTACATGGCAGTTTGATGGAGTGGATGAGCTGAGGGAGAGGGCTTTGAGGAAGCACTTGGCCTGGGGAAGATATTGAGCCACTGAGTCCAATAGATGGAGGAAGAGGGTACAGAGATGGTGAAGTGAGTGATCAGTGTGAGGAGCTTCAACGAAGCAGGCAGAGGAGTGGAGGGTGTAGATTAAGAAGATATCACAGGCATTTCCACTGGTGTGAGTTGAACAGTTATGTAGGTTTACCAGAGTGGTCAGACAGCAGTTGATATGTACTTGATGCATGTTAGTGAGAGGTTGAAGTCACCCCTTAAAACCACATTGAAAGCTGCTTGGAAGGACTCTAGTAGTAGGTTTAGGACAGAGGAGAATAGGGGTGCCTGGTGGCTGATCGATGATGAAAGGGGTGGGAGAAAGGAGCTTGGAAGGAGTTGAAAGGAGACACAGGTAAAGTCATAGGAAGGAGGTGGTGCTGTTGTGTCCTTCCATTCATGATGACACCACATCCTTTCTTCGGGAGTTGATGAGTGGAAAAAGTTGGCCACATCAGTGCGACATACTGCAGGATGTTTTAAAAAAAAAAAACTATATTTATAGTACAGTCATTGAACAAGTGGTTTACAAAATCTTGAAACCAACAAAAACAAGAGGTTGCGGGAGTGGGAGGCCTACTTCTAACCGGCCCTCATTAAGGTACATCACCTTTAGTAACAAACAAAAAGGGTTAGAAGGGCAATGCACTCTATTGTTGTCAGGTGTTCCTAAACTGTACCAGAGTTCCATGACAGTAGATGTCTCTTAGTCAATTAAATTTATGAAGCAAATTCAAATCAATAAAAAAATACAAAATGTTATTCATATAAAAAACAGAATCACATGATAATTACAAATGTAAAAAATAGGTTGAGGTAGATTTTCGCATCTCAGTACGGATGTGAGAAGTACACAATATAGAAATGTCCTACTACATCATCTACTCGACGCTAAAGAGAGACAGTGCGAAGTGGTAACAGACAGTAATATAATACAGTTTATGAGCAGAAACTAAGCTCTATAAAGTTCTGTGGTGTCAAAAAAGTGCCTTGTGCTGTGCAAATACGCAATTTAAACTCCATCCAATACTCCAGCCTTTCTCATCATCATTCATTCATCCACATAGTATCAACAAAATACATCCAACATGTTTCTTTCCAAAAAAGGGCAGGGAAATTCGTCAGGGACTGTTTGGGATAAAAACTAAGCACTGAAGTATGCAAAGTACACAAAAGTAGATGCTAACCAGAAGGTATCCGTAAATGGAGCCACAAACTAGAATGCAAAAAAACACTTGCAAAGTGTTCAAAACGGACAACACTGTATCAACTGCAAGGAAAAATGCACGGTTGAGGCAGCGTCCATGACGCGACAACTGGCAGCTTGATGTGTCACCTGCAATAGAGGAGACAATGGGATCAGTGTCCATATGTCTATTGTGCGACTGTTCAAACAATAACAATCTGACATCCTAATTAGGATGGTATAGCAAAAAGGGCAGCCTAATTGCCCGCCGAGTTTGCATAGGTGGGGACTAATAGAGGAAAAAGAGAGAAACGAATGGACATAGGGCACAGGGCTCTATCAAAGCACACAAGGTTGGGTTGTAAATTGTAACTTGATTAAAGGCATTAAGTGGGACATGATGCCCTATGGTGAGCATATCTGCATTTCGAGATCAAACGTCCCTACAAGTATGCTATATGTGGCTGAAGGGTAGTGCTTAACATCAATGATTGGGACCGCAGAAATTCTGGAGTGGTCTAAGGTACAGTGGTGTAAGTGCAAGAGATCACCATGCAATGTTGAAATGGGACGTCATAAATAGCCGCTGAAAATAAGAGGGAAGCCCACCGGAAGTTGGTGCTGAGTGAATCTGTGGGAAGATACTTGAGAGGCCAGTAAAGTAAGATTGCTTAACAGGGGCTCATTCAGCTTCAGGTGCTATTGTACACTTCTAGGGCGTAGCCGTTGTAGTGCAGAGAGATAAACAAAGTACCTTATTCCAGTTACTGCGGAAATTCCGCCTGAAGTTGTTTAATGTTTCATCCTCTGCAAGGCTACCTGTGAATATCTGGGCAGCACTGGCATCGTTGAGGGTTGTAATCAGCAGCTGCTGTTGGCTCAATAAGGTAGACGGCCACGAGCAGCATGAAGCTAAAACAGAAGAGGAAGCACGTGTTACTGTTCGGCATCAGAGACAACCACTAAATGTCACTGGTCTAATCCCTAAGGGCATGGCCGTGGCGGGTTCTTCGTGCACAAACTACCATGAGCCAGTCTCAATGGAGGGCTTACCATGATTTCTTTAGCTGACTCATCGACCCGAAATAGATTTGTCTGCGTCCCAAGGTGTGCGGTCATGTGATCAGGCCACTGCCTGAAATACTGCATCATGCGTGACTCGACGTTGGTCTCAGTGGGTGGAATGGATGTGGTGCGTGCACCTCATCGCGGATGCTGTTCATGAATATCCATTCCTAAAAGTGGACGTCATGATGGTCGGAGGGATAGTAATCCCTTCAAGCTGTAACGACGGGACAGCATGGAGCGGAGCAAGCGTCAATGGATGCTATATCGTGTGAGATGTTTCTGCAGCCAGAGACAGATGGGCAGCGGATGGTGCTTCATGTATGTCAATTTATAAAACACATCTCGTACCTGTGTCGAGACAGAAGTGCTGTTACTGCACAACGGCTAATGCGTCGTGTGCCAGGGAATGCCAACAGAAAATGCATTGGGTATGCCAAGGTATACACCTTAGTAGACGGTCTCAGGACCTAAAAAATTAAACTGTTCAAAGGTGGTCTGTCAGTATATCGCCCTGAAAGGGTGATTATGAATATCTCAAATGTTGGGCTGTGTCTAAAGCTCCAAAAGAGGCGTTCCTAGACGGCTAGTTTAGGGGCCCATAAGTAGACCCTACTGTTCTAAAAAGCAAGAACAGCGCGCTGGGATGACTGAGTTGATCTTAGCCCATACTTGTAACACTATCCTTTGTCACACGTGTAACCTATCAATTTTTTCATTGAGGCCGAAATCGCGCTATTGGTTAAAAAAAATCAGTTCTTTGCGCAATAACGTACTTTTGTCTCTATTTGTGTCCATACTGGGTAATAGTTTGTACAGAACTGTCCACTTTAGGTCGTCAAGTGTGTGCATGTTTTCAACCGAATGATCCACCAGTGGGGCATTGTTGGTTCTGTTTTTAAGGCAGCTTTTATGTTCCCCAATTCGGAGTTTCACCTTTCTGCCAGTTTTTCCTATGTATATTTTTGAGCATGGGCACCATATGGCGTAAATTACCATAGCAGAATTGCAATTGGTGTGTTTGTTTTGTCTCCATGGTGAAGGAAGACCCAGTTCTACTTCCGTGCTTCTACCAGTGAATTGGCAATATATACAATGGTCACATGGCAAATGACCTATCAAAGGGCGCATATTCCATGTCTCTGTTAACTTTGTCTGGCTCCGTCTTTTCAGTGATATATCATTCCGGGTTACAAAGTTTTTGAAGTTCTTACTGCGTTTAAAGGAGACCGTTGGTCTGGGTACCAGTGTCTCACTTTTTTCCAAGATCATCCAAAGAAACAGGATGATTTGTTTAATGTTGTTAGACATATTGCTGTATGTGTTGACGAAAACAAATTTATCTTGGTGGTTCTTGTATAAGTTGTGTTCCTTATGTTCGAGGAGAGACTAGACTCATGATGGTTATTTCTGGCTCTTTTGAGAGCTTTTTTTGTGACCTCTCTTGGGTAGCCTCTTATTTCGAGATTCTCTTGCATTTTTCTGGCACCCTCCCGAAAGTCATTGGTGTTTGAACTATACCGTTTTAGCCTTAAAAATTGGCCCAGTGGGAGGTTGTCCCTGACGTGTTTCAGATGGAAGCTCTCGTAATGTAGCATCAAGTTTCTATCGTTGGGTTTGGTATAAGGTTTGACAAAAAGTGTCTTTGAGATAGTATCCACCGAGATGATAATGTCTAGAAAGTTCAAGTTGTCGCTAGTCGAGTTGGAGGCGAATTCAAGAAATCTGTTTTGAGTGTTAATCCATATGAGGAACTCAGCTAGCTAGTTTCTAGAGCCTTGCCAAATGACAAAAATATCATCAATGTATCGCCCCCATTTTATTATGTTCTTCAAGAAGGGATTATTGGTATGCATAATTATAGTTTGTTCAAACGGTTCCATATACAAGTTCACAATGCTGGGTGCCAGAGTGGCCCCCATTGCTGTCCCCTGGATCTGTTTATAGAATTCCCCATTAAAGTGGAAATAGCTCTCTTGCAGGCTCATTTCGGAGCACCATAAAATGAAAGATGGGTGCCTTGCCAACCTTATGATCTGCGAGTAGTTTTTCTTGAATCAATAGCTTCAACAAGGACATGAAATAGTATAAAAAATGTGTAATTCTATAAAGAAAGCAACAATCAAAATCATTCAATACAGTGCTTTGGAATGACAGCGGCCAGCCAAGTGGGTTTTAACAATTAGATAGAGGCATTAACCTCTCCCGCATTACCTCCATGATCAGCTCAAGCAAGATATAGTCTGAGCGCAATCCAAAGATCCTTGGGCTGGCTTACAGATGTTACAGTTAAAACACAGCCCTACTCTATGTGGTTGACATACACCAATTCGCCCAGCTGCTCCTTGTTGCTAGGGAATATTTCAATTTCCAGTATCATAACTCTGGTTCTCTCCAGGCTGGACTACTCTAACAACCTCTTCTTCAATCTGCAAAAATCCTACCTTTGCCCCTACAACTATTCCAGAGTAGGACTGTGAGACATATCCTTGGCCTAAAACCCAGGGACTGCATCTCTCCTGCCCTAAAATCTCTCCACTGGCTCCTGGTTGCTGCGAGGCTCAAGTTCAAGACCCTATGCATCATCCACAAGGCTTTGAGGCCTAGGACCCCTCTACATCTCTCCCTAAAAACCTCCCTGCTAGAGCCCTTCAGTTTTCTAGCTCCAATTCTCTGCAGACCAGACACTTTTCCAAGCAGAGAGTGGGGGGGGGGGCTTTCTCATTCCCCCTCCCGTGCTAATGTCTCCCTCTGCCACTTTGACAAGGCTACTGGTTCCTTCAGATTCTTACAGGGCACCAGGCCCTCCTCGACAAGTCCACCCTTACACTTGGTCTCCCCTGACCCCCCCCAACCTGCACTTGCCTTACGGCTCCCTCTCCCTGCACTAGCCTGGCTGGGCCTTCACCCCTTGAACCCTCCAGCAACGTCCCTCACGCTTAGCACGTGGACCTTCTTTCCCTGCACACTCTGCATTCCCCTGGCACTGTTCACCTGGCTTCCCCTAAAACTCATGTATTTATTTTATTTACTTATTGTGCATTTGTAAGGCGCTTATACATCAAGTAAATTGTGTTTCAAAGTGCCCACAGGGAAACGGGGAGGGGACATAGGATGAAGGACAAATACATCAATGAAACATAAATCGGACCTACCATGCCTTGTGAGCATTCAGAATGTGCAAGTGCAGAGAGCGAGAGGGGATTGGGGGGTAAGTGCTAGGTGTATCAAGAGCTAGGTAGTGAGCAGCTTTAAGTGCCTAGGTGGAGTGGTCAACCGCCAATAAGTAAATGCAGGCCTGTGGTGACATAGGCCAGTGAGTGACAAGGCAAAGTGCTTGGGCGGGGGAATGGAGGGGGTGGAGGCTGTAGGCAATTGGGTGTGGGAGGCCAGGACCCGGGAGGACACATAAGGGTCATGGTCAGCAACTGTGGGATTTAACAGAGGATGGAGGAAGGGACAGAGGACGTGAGGAGTAAAGTCTTGAGGAGCTTCTGGAATTTCAGTAAATCCAGGAAGTGGGAGACTATACCATAGGCGGGAACCTGCCGAGGGGAGAAATGGGCCACCTGCTTGATGTTTAGCAAAGTGCTCAACACACAGAGTTGGTGTCAGAGGAATGTAAAGATCTGGAGGGAGAGCATTTAAGGAGCGCAAGTTTTAGATAGCATGGTCCATGGCCCCAGACAGCCATGTGGATGATGCAGAGGGATTGGATTTTATCCTTGCAGCAACCAGGAGCCAGTGAAGAGTTGTTAAGGCTGGAGTGATGCAGTCCCTGGGCTTGAAGCCAAGGATAAGCCTTGCAGCCCTATTCTGCATTAGCTGGAGAGGTCATAGAGATGAAGAGGAGAGATTAAGGAAGAGGCTATTGCAGTAGTGTAGCCTAGAGAGAACCCGAGTTCTAGAGACATTGAGCTTCTGAGGGAAAGTGAGGAAAGGAAGAATTCCTTTGAGGGGGTGGAGTCGAAAGTGGGACTTCTTGGCAAGATCTTGAATGTTGTAAGCGATATTCAATCAACACTACAGCTAAGTCAATGCCTAGTCTGGGATGCTGATGGAAACCCTTATTGATATATTTTTATGTCCAGTTCATGTACTCTGGATGACAACCCTTATATCACACCCCTCTCTTAGAATCCCCCTGACCCCACTGAGCCAAGAAGTAGGTTTGTTATTTGAAAAATTAAACAAATATATATATATATATATATATATCACACTTCTATAGTAAATTAATATTTGATAGCACACTTGTGAGGATGATAGTGATCAACAATGGATAATGTTACAGTGGCACACTCTTTTTGATGGCTTAGAAGTGATATAGAGAGGATGAAGTAGCTGAGAATGCTTTTATGGCTTTAAGGACAATGCAATGATGAATAAAATGCAGTACAGAAATAACTTGATATGATTTAGCAAAAGATAATATAATCACTTTTTCTTTTGACAATTCACTCCCCCCCCCTATGCAATACAAGAAATGGAAGGAGAGCACACAGTCTTCAAGAATCCCAACAAAATGCAATATGAAATGCAGTTCCCCCCCAGCAAGCTTAGAGGAAAACCGGTAGAGGTTTGAAACACAGGCCCAAAATGCTTTGAATGTGATGACAATGAAGTGAGAAATGTGCTAAAATGCTTTGAATTCCCTCTAGTGGTTCAGGGTGGGTGATATCTAGTTTATATTAGTTCAGGCTCACTTTAGCAATGCTCTATGAGTAACCAGCAGGTTAAAACGAATTTTAGCAAAGGAAAGCAAGAAGCTGCTGATTTTTACATGTGGCTGACGTGGCTGAAATTGTGCAAAATGTCAAATCACGGCAAATTTACTCACGCGCATCATGCGTAATTACGGAGGCACTATAAGGAGTAGGAAGTCCGTTCTAGGTACGTTGGAAAGCGTAGAATCTTAGCTTTAAGATGAAAGTTAAATCTCGTTCCTAGCACAAACGGTTCCTGAGATACGGACGATTTTGTGAAAGTAGTTTTTTGGATTTGAAATTGTAAAGCTCAGAATGACAGATGACAGTTTTCAGTTTTAAAGATGACAGTGACACGATTCTAGGAGGCAGTTCTAATAGGCTAAAATAGTTTGGATTAGATTATTTTAAACTAAGAGATTGGTTTTGGCACAATGAGTACTCACTATATTTTTGAAATAAGCCGTCAAGTTCTTGTCAGGTTGGACGGGACTTCCGGCGGGTGGTTCTGAACAGCGGTCTGGTCTCTGGTTCTGCTCTCAGCACTGCACAGTTCTGGTCTCTCTGGATCTCTGGTCTCTCTGGATCTCTGGATGTGAAGTCTGAAGTCTCCCGGCAAAGCGTCCCGCAAGAAAGTGGAAAGTGAATGTCCTACCTGGGTTTCAGTGGCCCTTTTTATGTGTTTTGAAAATGGGTGTGTGCCTGGGCCTAGCTAAACCTGCCCCTCTCACTTGTCATTGGCCCAATTCTCCCCTCTCCCTTGATTGGGGGGAAGAAATGGAGTGTCAGAGTGATGCTGTAGGTTTTATAGTCAGAGGAACCTCCCCTTGTCAAATTGCACACAAATCTATATTTGATTCAAATACATATTTCCCAGATACACAATTTGTTGAAATTACATGTACACATTATATATTCCTTATGGTCCATGCTTGTCCGCCTCTGATCTTCCTGGCTGCTTGCATTCAAAAATGACAACATTTTGCGCTTTTTGACTGGTTTACCAATATCGGACATTTACACACGTGCGCAAGGAGTATGGACATTAATTGATGAAGTGTCAGATTTTTAACGTGCAGACATTTGGAGTAAGACCCTATTTTCCGCTAGCAACCTCCGAAATTACACCACAGGGTCCTAACACCTCTTAAAACATGCACAGAAAAATCCCAAGAATAATATTACTTATATAATTCTGACAAGTCCGTACTATGAATTATCCATCTTTTTAACTTATGCCCTGGTCAAAAAGGGGTGTGGCTTCCCACATCACATGGTGGAATAACTGGTTTATCCACTTCCCCCAAGCTCAGCTGGCTCTCACAGGCACTTCTCCTCCCACTTCTCCCAAGAGGAAGCCACTTTACGGCCCCCCCAATAGAACATTTGCCTGAGTCCAGGACAAGGCTTTGTTCAACCTCCTGCAGGTGCCCCTCCTCTAATCTAATCAGAGAGGTGTCATCTCCTTTTGGTGGGGAAGCAGGAGGCAGCCAGGCCTGGGAATGCAGTTTGATCAAGTTTCAACTCCTGTCGGGGGTTGTTGTCAGGCAGAATTCAGCTAAATGTCACTTTAGTTCCCAGTTTAAATCAACTTACAATTTTTACATATACATTAAATAATTACTTCCTTCAAGCCATTTCAGAATATAGTTTTACATTGTATCCACCTCTTAGCAAGTCTTTCCTTGGCCTGGTTTGGGTTCCTCTGTTCAGTTTTACACAAAAGTCTGGTGGTTTTAAAACGCCGGCTTTGACAGTGGTGAGTACCGGTACTGCATCCATTTTTGTTATTAAGAAAATGAATTCCCCACAGTTCTAGGTTGCTTTTGGCAATCAGCATTGCCATTCCCAATGGTTTCACGCTACTGTGTGTAGCCCAATGGTGGTTTTAGGCGGTGCCCTCCTGTGCTCACAACATAGGCAAAAATGGGTGGCAGCCTATTCTTCATGTTTTCCCTGTGCACTCTGGGGAGTTCTGGCCATCATGATGTTTTCCATGCCAGTACTGCACAGTTTTATGGTAGGGCTTGGATGCATGGGTAAAAACATCCCACAATGTGAGGGATGAAGGTAATAGAGGAGTCGAAGATGACTCCAAGGTTACCGGCTTCAGATGAAGAAGGTGGAGAGCTCATAGTAGATGGCCAGAGTGAGGGACAGAAAGAGGGAGCAGGAGCCCCAATAGGAAGGATCACAGTCTTGCTGGCATTGAGGCAGAGATCATTGGAGGTGCACTGGGACTGGATGGCAGATTGGCAGTCAGGAATCATGGAGGAAATAAGAAAAGGATCAGACAGAAGTTTGAAGAGTTGTGTGTCATCTGCATAACAATGGAAGTTTGGGGGGGTGGAAATGAGGTGTGCAAGCGGAGCAAGGCAGTTTTTAAAGAGTCAGGGTGAAAGGTTGGAGCCCTGGGGGATGCCACAGGTGGACAAATGTGGGGGAGAAGGATCCCAGCATAACCTGGGATGGACAGTCACCGAGGATGGTCGTCAGCCAGTCCAGTGCCCACACCAAGATACCTAGGGTATCTGGGATTGACAGTCAATGAGGATGGTTGTCAGCCAGTCCAGTGCCCACACCAAGATACCTAGGGTATCTGGGATTGACAGTCAATGAGGATGGTTGTCAGAAAGTCCAGTGCCTGCACCAAGATACCTAGGGTATCATGGAGTTGTTTTAGGAGAATGGAGTGGTTGACTATATCAAACAGAGGAGAGATCAAGTAGAATGAGAACAGCTGGAGAGTTGGAATCTAGAGATTTGAGCAGTTCCTCATGGGTGCTCAGAAAAGCAGTTTCCATGCCTCTGGATGCTTGGAATCCAGATTGATGGTCGTGGAGGCAACCAACAAGTTCACTGTGCTGGGTCAGTGGAAGACCGGCTTCTCCTGGAGTTTCCCCAAGGAAGGGGGTGATAGATATGGGGCAGTAGTTGGCTGGACACAATGGGTCTGCAGAAGGTTTTTTCAAGAGGGATACTCGAGGGAGTGCTTGAGACAAGAGGGGAAAGATACAGTAGCAAAATAGTGGTTGCAGAAATCAGTGAGTGCAGGGGCAAAGGAGCCAATATGGTCCTTAATGGGTCAGGAGGAGCAGGGGGAAACCTGTTTGGAGTAGACCTTCCTGGAGCAGACAACTCTGGCGACCTCCTCAGGTGTGATAGCAGAGAAAGGAGGGGAAGGGTGGGAGGCCATAGGAGGCAAGGTGGTGGGTGAAGGGGAGAGGGATACAAGGGTGCTCAGGATGTCCTTAGTTCCTGAAGAGAAGTGTGTAGCCAGTGCATTGATGAGGGAAGAGGTGAGGCAGAGACTGCAGAGGAGTTGGCTAGTACCCTGCAGATTTTAAAGAGTTCAGCCATGTTGTTGGATGCACTAGAGATATGTGCCTATATGTGGGCCATTTTCATGGTGCAGAGAGTCTGTGTTGCCTTTGGAGCAGGAAACAGGGCAGTTTGTCAGAGGGTGAGCCTGAGGTCTGCCACTTCCATTCCTCAGCTCTGCACATGTATTTCAGGATGCAAGTTCGCAGTCGTACCGAGTTTTACGCTTAGAGGCATGTTTCAGGTGGATCCTCACGATGGGGGCAAGAATGTCAAGGGAATTGGTAATGGCAAGTTAGAGGTTGCTGAGAGCGGAGTCAGAGGTAGAGTCTGTAGTGGGAAGAGAGGGGGGATGAAGGTAGATGCGAAAGCAGCAACTGACACCTGTGAGCGAGGTTGGCATTGCTGAGGGAGGCGTGGTCAGAGGGCCAAGAGGTCCCAGGTGAGAAGAGAGTTGTCTGACCAAGAGAGTGGTATGGTCAGTGGGGAGGCAAGTGAAAGATCATTGAGGATGAAGGCATCCAGATTGTACCCAGCGGAGTGTGTAGGACCAGAATGGAGAGGGAGGTGCAGAGGTCATGGAAGAGAGAAAGCTGTGATTGAGGAGTTAAGGGGAATGTTAAAATCGGCCATGAGAAGGAGTTTAGTGGTGGTAGTGAGGAGAGAGGAGGAGAAATCAGCCCATTCGGAGAGGAACAGGGTGGTAGAGCCATGTGGCCTGTAGATGGTGGCAATAGTCAGTTAAGAGGTGGGAGAGATGACCAACTTTCAAACCAGGCTTTCTAAGGAAGAGTAAGGATGGGTGGGTAT
Organism: Ambystoma mexicanum; assembly: GCF_040938575.1. Taxonomy (NCBI): domain Eukaryota; kingdom Metazoa; phylum Chordata; class Amphibia; order Caudata; family Ambystomatidae; genus Ambystoma; species Ambystoma mexicanum. The sequence continues at coordinate 1,097,966,584 of NC_090929.1, forward strand.
GAGGAAATAAGGCACCCACTCAGGGAAGATCAGAGCAACCCCACCGCCTGCACGGTTAGGACAATACTTGGAGATGATCCTATAGCCATCAGGGAAAAGGGAGTCAAAAGCAGCGACTGAGCTAGCCTTTAACCAAGTCTCAGTAAGAGCAAGGATGTCAAGGTATTGAAGGAGGCAGATGTCGGCAGAGTGTTTGATGGCAGAACAAGCATTAAGCATGGCTAGATGTAAGAGATCTCTGCCTTTGAAGGGTTTCCGAGGAGGGGTACAGGAGCATGGTATACCACTCGGGGGTGGTGGGACAGTGAGATCATGAGAAGGTGTCGCAGAAGTGGGAAGGAAGTTAATGAGGTACAGCAGGCACTGGTCAAAGAGGAGGATGCTGGGGTGAGGACCCCGATCCAAGATATTGCCATTGCGATAGAAATTAATAATCCTCCTGGATGATGTGAAGCCCACCAAGAGGGCATCCCATTTAGTGCCACCATTAATGGGTGAGGACATAAGAGTAGAGATGAGGAGTCCATAGATCTGTAGAGGGGACAGAGGAGAGGATCTCAGTAAAGATCGGTCTGGAAGTTGTGCTGACAATAGGTAGAGATTGAAAAGACCAATTGAACTCGCGCTTGCACTTTTTCAATGTGTGTAGAAAAGATTACTGGTTCACTTTTGGTTTGATCCTCAGCAAGTATTTATTTCTTTACTCATAGAATTAATTTCATTCATATGGTTTGTTGTATCCCTATTGTTCATTGAATTAATTTCATTCGTTGAATTGGTTTCATTTATGCAATACAATTTGGACAATAGGTAGGCCATGATATCTTTAACCCATAGGCCCTCTCCGCTGACTGGCACTTCCCCCTACCGCACTACTTATTACTGCACTCGCACAATCCAAATGTCATAAGGCCTAGTAGGACCATTTCTGTTCTTCATTCCTTCTTTCAGTCCACCCCGCCCCAGTCTTGTTGTGCCTTGAAACACCTGTATATAGGTGCATTGTAAACACCCAATAAATAAAAATAAATGTACATCGTTTCACCACTGCACAGGCAATATTCAAAAAAGGGCATGTAACCACAGATACCTTTCCTATGTCCCCCAGTAGGTATTTGACCTGTGAAAGGAACTTAAAGCATATCAATCATTGCTGCAACCTTGCCCCAGAACACCAATATCGGGGGGCGGCGGGGAGCAAGCCCAGTACATGTGAAAAGAATCAGATTGCACTACACCACATTTCATACAGGTAATGCTTGCATCTCAAGGAGAAAATGTGGCCACTTTGGCTGGGGTGTAATGCAAATGGTTCAGCACTTTGAACTGCATCACCCCCAAGACCTGCATTTAGGGAGACCATTTTGGACAATTGACAGAACCTGTTCCACTGCCATTCATCCAGTGTCACCGCCCAGATCTCTCTGCTAAGCAGTCTTCATGGTGTACCTTAGTGGGAGGTGGGTTTGCAAGAGATTACATAACCTGAACACCCCATGCTGTGTCCCTTCCCTAAATCACAATTAAATTGATACACTCATGGGTCTCCGGCTCACTAGAAAAGGAGAGCCACCATATGCGAAATGCTGCAGTCATCCAGTGAACCTGTAGTACTCAGGAGGCCACTTCCCAGCCTATGAGAGAAGTGTTCAATGGACACAAACCGTCCTTCCGGGAACATGTCACCCATCGTCAACTTACCAGGAGTATCCCAGGACCTTTTGCGCTCTTTATGGAACGTGGGAGAATGTCTGGAAAATGTCATAATGGTACTGCCTTTTTGTAAGATGTCTGAATCTCTAGTTTACAGAATATTCTCAACCAGGCATTAACTGGTTCTAACTGGGACAAAATTGCAGGAATCTTTGCACCGGTCACTAAAAGCACAGATTTAAAGGTATTTGGGTAATGCACCATAGAGCTCAACTGGAAGGTGTACCACCGTATGATCCCCAGCATACCAGTGTCCAGCAGAGTGGGCCGAAGCAGCCAGATAAAGCTCAAAGTCCTGCACTGCAATACCACAACGCTCATAGGGCTCAGTCAGCTTTCCCCAGGTCATCCTGGCTGCCCCTCCACCCCAAATGAACACCATCGTCATGGCCTTCCCCGGCCAAATGGGAATGTTTCAAAAAAAGTAGAGCAACTTCAGATGGACCTCTATCTTAAGTAATGTAATCCGCACATACATTGAGATCGGGAGTCCTGCCCACAAAGAGTTTAGTGGCTACCTGGTGAAGATGGGTCTCATTATTATCTGCATATAGTGACCAGTGATTCATAGAAACCATAATCCCCAGTTATCTAAACTGGAGGGGGGCCCATCGAAACCCTCTTAGATCAACCAATTGCCCAGTGGCAGGTTTAAGGGTAAAAAGTTCTGACGGCTATTTATTTGGTGCATAGAGAATCGCGCAAACCTATATACGTCCCCCCCATGAGTGGGCCCAGGTTGTGTTCAGGATCACGGACATAAAGCAAGGCATAGTCTGCATACAACAAGATTACTTGGGGTGGACCAGATATCCGAATCCCTCTATTCCCATGGTATCCCCTAACCAATACTGTGAGTGGCTCAATCACATTTCCAAATAACAGGTGGGGAATCGGGCACTCTTGTCTCATGCCCCTCCCCAAAAAATATGAGGCCGATAGAGTTTGATTAGTACGAACACTAGCCATTGGGTGAGTGTACAACATCTGCACACACTGCAAGTAGTAGGGACCGATGTGGCAAAGAACCTGAAAGTAGTGCCGTGAGACGGCTTCAAAAGCTTTCTCAGCTTCCAAGGATGCTGCCACAGCTGGTATGAAGGCATATTTGTGCTAGCACATCTGGCGCGGAATAAAGCCAGAGTGTTCAGGGTGCACTAACTGAGGCATGTAAGGGAGCAGTCGGGTGGCTAAGACTTTAGCAAATATCTTTGCATCTGCATAAATTAAAGACAGCGGTCAATAAGAGGTCACATCCTGGGCAGGTCTATGGGGTTTCAGTAACACTTCTAATTGCCTCACGCGTAGACAGGGGCAGTTTACCTGCCACTAAGGATTTCTCCCACATATGTAGCAACATGGGGTTAGTTCCTGTTGGAATTCTTTGTAGAGTTCAATCCCTAGACAGTCAGCACCAGGCGCCTTACCGGGTGCCAATGATTTCACCGCCTCCACTACCTCCACAACCATTATAAGCTGCTCCTGAGCCACCTCTACTGTCAATGCAAGTAAAGAAACGCCCGACAGGTATCGGGTAAGATCATCGTCTGGCATGCTATCACAATAGCAAGTAGAAGTTAGCAAACATGTCATTAATATCCCTTTCTCTCACAAGAACCGAGCTGTCCCACCCCATTATACCAGTAATAGGTTGTCAGAAGCTCTCAGCCTTGGACATCCTTGCCAGCAGAATACCCGCCTTATCCCTCTCCCCATAGCACCTGGCCCCAACAGGGGTGGTCATATGCAGTACCTCTCGATCGGTCAATTAATTAAATTGCACCAATAGACCCTAAATCTGACCCAATACAACCTAGTCCGCAGTACTGCCTTGTTCGTTCTCCAGGTCCCTAAGTCAACCCCATACTATGTTTAACTTCCATCTGAAACTTCTGAGAGCCCCATTGGAGACAGATAGAAAGGCCCCTCTCACCCACACCTTAGTGTAATACCACTGATCACTCATTGAGATTAACAAATTCAACTATATCCTTGTGCAACCCAACTACCCCGTGGGTCCATCCGCATAGCCGCGGCATCCTCCAAAGAGGGATTTTGCAACATCCGATCACCAAGGATAAAGCCACTGGGGAGTGATATGAACACATTCAGGGGTAAATGCTACAGTCCTGGACCATCGGCAGAAACTCAGTGGCGAGCAACCAAAAATAGATACGTGACCCGGAGTCATGGACTGAGGAAGAGAAGGTAAATTCCTTCTCTTGTGGATGCAGTTCCCACCAAGCATCAGCCAGCCACAAATACAGTTACAACTGATGCAGTGTCCTGGCAGCCCTGGACCTCACTCAGCATGTGGTGGATGTCCGTCAAGTCAATGGTCAAGGATTGTAATAAACCCCCACCCCCCAAAATGACACGACACATCCCCCAGCTCATCAGAAACTCACTGATAAAACTCTGTCGTCAACATTCGTCCCATAGGTATTTACCAAAATGATGAGGTTACCTGCCACAGCACCCCTGACTATAACATAGCAGCTCAGAGTCAACACTGCTCCTGGAGACCTTGAACCCCAGGGATTGATGTATTAAAGCAAGAATGCCCTTTCACTGTGTAGTAACCAATATACAACCGCAAGGGGCCCCAGCCAACTGCAAACATCTCATGTACACTTCCCAATTCATGAGTTTCCTGCAACAAAAGTACCTTGGGCCCGTGCCGGTCCACATATGAGAGGATTGTTGTGGCCTTTACATGGTTATTCAATCCATGTACATTCCATATTAATAGCTTTAGTGGGAGCCCATCCATTCTGTCACCCACCATGTGTAAATGCCCACTTCACATAACTTAAAGCACTCGGCAGCGCCCTACAAATTGCAGTTTTCCACATGACCGTCCAACATTTTAATTTTTTAACCAACCCCCTTCCGCCACGCGCCACCCTCACAATCCACCCGGAGTTGACAGTGTGTTTCCTCCCCCACCCCCAATCAACCATCTCATACATCAGGGAGTACAAACTGATTCATGAAAAGTTAAGACAAACAGCAGTGTGTCTTGTAAAGCACAACAGAAAAGTACACCCAAAAGGTGACAGAACCACATGAAACCTTAACATTTACAAAACAATTTCACCGGATGTGTTGATTTGGACACAGTCTTTCTGACCATTGTCACAACCTAAACCCACTGTAAAGACTAGAGGGCGGGGTGGGGGGGCATCTGTATTTCTGCTCTCTATATGGCAGAGTAGAAGCACAGAGCACCCCGGCCAAGATTCTCTATTTGGTAAACGTGGACGAGCAATTAAGGCTTAAGCTCTCAGGAGGTGATGCTGGCTGGTTCTTAAGTACAGTGTAGTTCCCAAGCCCGCCACAAAGAAACGTCCACACACTATTAGTGATAACACAGTGCTTTATATAAATAAGGTTCAAGTTATATACACATACAATAACACTTTGTGCTCAGGCAATTATATAAAGATAAATATATTCAATCTCCATGTGGTACCACAATTACTCTATGATTCCATCAAATTGCACCAACTGCTGACAGTTTCAAATGGAATACAAATCAATAGCAAAAGGTATCAACCATAGACTTGGGGAGGAAAACAAGGTGATTAAACAATTGGCAGAATACTGAGCCTGTATAAATTAGACTGTTCTGTGTGACAATCCCCCCTCACCTGGGCATCATGTAAATAAAGATAAAGCGCAGTCCATAAATTGTTTAGCAGAGTCTTATTTCCTTCTACAAATCTACTACCCCAATGTACCTTGTATACCAGGGTTCGACGTCGGGTCATTGACTGATCCTTCTTGAGTGAACTTCCTTTAAGGCAGGAGCCACAGATTGTCGAGATCCCTCGAAGAAAAAGGTGAACAATGGCATTGAGGCAGCAGCTTTGGTCCTGGCAGTGCTCGTCGACTATCGATCATGGACGTCCTGCGAAGAGGAGGCGTGTGGTGCACCACGACGATAGTTTGTTGCCGCAAAGAGTCAATGAAGAACATAGGCCCAGCAAGGGCGTCGGGTCACTGGCGTGTTTGTGGACGTCGGGTGGCGGGAAACACCGGCAAATTCTCCTTGGTTTGTCGGCAAACTTAACTTTCTCTGGCATCACAAAGCAGTCGACTGTGGTGAGCAAGGGAGTCCTTGATTCAAAGGGATCTTAGGCAATGGAGCGTTGCGGCTCCAGTCGTTGGCGGCAATCAAGCTGTCCCCGCTTCTGGGCAACACGGCTTTGACGGGGCTCCAGCGGTTATGGCGATCCTCCGAACCCTGGTCGATGATGATGGACTTCGATGGCCTCAATGTCTGGGTGCTGCGCTTAGAGATTCCTCAGCAGTCCCAGTCTCCGGTCGGCAGCCTTTCGAGAACGGACTTCCAGGGAGCCTTCATGAAGGTTAGCTGGTGCACGATGGTCCCTCGTAGCTCGGGAAGAGGTCATCTAGCCAGGTCCTCTCTTGGATCAGTTTCTTGAAGGTACAGCAGCTTTCAGATTCTGTTGAAGGGAAACAGCAGTCAACCTTCTTCCGGCTCGGCTTCGAGATCAAGCATAAAGTTTTGACTTCAGCTTCTGAACGATTTCCATCTGTAAGAGGTCTCCAGATATACAGTTTGGTCTCATTCACTCTGCTGGGTCACACTCGGGTAACCAATTATTCAAAAGAATATTCAGCAGGCAGGCAATCAGGCTCACAGTGCATTCAGGCCATTCTTCTCCATCCAGACACTCACAACAAGAAATGTGGATTGGGACAAGCACCTAGCCATTCAGCACTCCACACTGCATTCATGCCAGTTTCGAGCAGGGCTGTCTCAGTCAGCCAGTTTCCACCCCTCAGGCATACCCAAAACATGTAGTCATAGGGAAGGCTCTAGCCAGTCTGGCCTTAAAATCCCCATACCACCATATATGGAACTTCCACCCAACAGCCAGTGAGGGGAAGGGACAGAATCAGGGCTTCCCAGGATTTTGGGAAAACAAGGTAAAAGGCAATAGAAAGCAAGAGGCCACAGGGGCCATCTTGTCTCCCATCAGGAATGAACTGATTGCAATGGCAGGGCCTGGATATCCCAAAAAAGGAGGATACACAGAGCACCTGTCAATTTCAGCATGGAGCTGCCACCAACACATACCCTGCTCTGTGGGACACACAGGTGCCCAACAACATACACTAGGGGTACAGGGTTTTAGCCCCCACCAATGTGTGCCATAGGGGTATCCCAAGGGTCTGTTCACCACAAACAAAAAGAGGAAGAGCTGCACTGCCAGGAGTCCTGCATAGACTCCTGTGCAGAACATAACAGACCACACATGATAAAAGGTCTACAGGACAAGGACATGAAGGCACTTTCCCTCCAATGCATTTCCAAAATCAGGTCAACATACCTTCTGGAAAGGCAATCTGCATTATCATAACTCTTCCCTGGTCTATGCTCAATGGTGAAGTCTTGCCCTTGCAGGCTAATTGACCACCTGAGCAGTTTTGGGTTTTCACCCTTCATCTGCATAAGCCATTTTAAGGGCTTACGGTCTGTTTGGACCTTGAAGGTAGACCCCACAAGGTAGGGCCTAAAACGCCTAAGGCTCCAAACTATGCTGAAACATTCCTTTTCAACAGTAGCCCACCTAAGTTCTCTACCCTTGAGTTGTCTACTGATGAATATGATAGGATGTTCTCTCCCTTTGTCATCTAACTGGGACAAGACAGCTCTAATTGCAGTGTTGTAGGTATCAGTCTGAATGGTACACACACAACACAGGTGCCCTACACACACTTTCCTTCAAGCCAATAAGGCCCTCTGACAGGCTTCTGTCAAATTAATCTTCCTCAGTTGTTTGGGCGAAGTCAGAGCTGGCAGAGGGGCAGCTATGGTGCCATAGTCTGCCATGAAGTTACGGTAATGCCCAATGAGGTCCAAAAAGGCTCTCACCTGGGTTTGAGTAGTAGGAGCCACCCAGTCATGTACATCCTGTACCTTACTGGGGAGAGGTTGGATTTGACACCCTCCTACCTCATGACCAAGATAAATGATTTTCCCCTGAGCTATCTGGCACTTGGTGGCCTTGATAGTGAGGTTAGCCCTTTTTAAGGCCTGCAACACCTTGTCCAAGTGAGTTAAATTCTCTTCCCAGGTGGAACTGTAGACAGCAATGTCATCTAGATAGGCCACACAAAAGGCATCCAGCCCACTAAGCGCATGGTTGACTAATCTTTGGAAGGTGGCAGGTGCGTTTCCCACCCAAAAAGGCATGCCTCTAAACTGGTAGAGCCCCTCCGGTGTTGAAAATGCAGTCTTTTCCTTGGCATGGTTCATCAGAGCTATTTGCCAATAGCCTGAGGTAAGGTCAAAGATGCTCACAAATTTGGCAGCACCTATGGTGTCCACAAGCTGATCAACCCTCGGCAATGGGAGCGTTTCAGTTTTGGTGACAGCATTGACCCTTCTGTAGTCCACACAGAACCGCCAATCCTTGTTACCTGCCTGGGAACAAGGACCAATGGACTGGACCAGGGACTGGTTGAGGGTGCAATAACACCCAGATCCAACATCTTGGTGACCTCAGCCTGGATGTGGTTCTTCAGTGTGACATTCGATAGCACCTGCTTTTGACAGGCACACTGTCGCCATTGTCAATTTCGTGCCTGCGCCACAGGTTGAGGCCTGGGGTCAGTGAGAACAGAGGGGCGTACTGCAGGAGCAAAGCCCTGCAGACCCTCTGCTGCTCTGGCGTCAAATCTGGAGAGAGATGCACTCCCTTCCCTGAATCATCCTGAGGGTTGCTATGCAGCAAATCAGGAAGGGGCACATCCTCTTCTTGCTCTGAAGCTAGCAAAAGGCATGAGACTTCTGCTCGCCTATGGAAAGGCTTGAGCCTGTTGATTACTTGAGGGGCTACCAAGGTACTCCCATGTCAACCAGATAATTGACTTGGCCCATCTTGGAAATTATCCTGAAGGCTCCAGTCCACTTATCTGCCAAAGCTCTAGGCTTGTTACACTTCATCACAAGAGTCTCCTGGAATGGAGTCCAATCCACTTGCGATTTTTTAAGGTCATGCCAGTATTTGATCAATTGCTGGCTTTAGCAATCAAGGCTTAAGCTTTCAGGGGGTGATGCGGGCTGGTTCTTAAGTACAGTAGTCCAAGCCCCCAAAAAGGAATGTCCACACACTGTTAGTGATAAGTTATTTATATAAATAAGGTTCAATAATACACATACAACACTTTGTGCTCAGGCAATTCTGGAATGATAAATATATACAGTCTCAATGTGGGACCACAATTACTCTTTGATTCCATTAAAATAAACCAACTGATAGTTTCAAATGGCATACAAATCAATAGCAAAAAAGGCATCAACCATATACTTGGGAGGAAAACAAGGTGATTAAACAAATGGCAGAATACTGAGCCTCTATCAACTAGACAGTTCTGTATGAGGACCCCCCCCCCCCCACCTGGGAAACCTGTAAATAAAGATATTAAACATGTCCAGGCCATATATTGTTTAGCAGGCTTATTTCCTTCTACAAATGTGCTACTACCCCAATACTATCTGGTATAGTAGGGTTTGATGTTGGGTTGTTGACTGAGCCTTCCTGAGTGAACTCCCTTTTTTTGGCATTAGCCATGTATCGCTGAGATCCCTGGAAGAAAAGGGTGAACAATGGCATCGAGGCAGCAGCTTCGGTCCTGGCAGTGCTCGTCGACGATCGATCGTTGATGTCCTGTGAAGATGAGGCGTATGGTGCACCTCGACGACGATAGTTCATTGCCACAAAGAGTCAATGAAGAACGTAGGCCCAGCAAGGGTGTTGGGTAGTCGCAGTCTTTGGGGAATTCGGGTGGTGGGAAACCCCCTGGCGGATTCTCCTTGGTTCGTCAGCGACCTTGACTTTCTCCAGCGGGACAAAGTGGTTGACGGTGGTGAACAAGGGAGTCCTTGATTCAAAGGGTTCTTAGACAATGGAGCATTGTGGCTCCGGGCGTGAGCACAGAGTCATCATGTCCCCACTTCTGGGCAACACGGCTTTGAATGGCCTCCAGCTGTTATGGCGATCCTCCGAACCCTGGTCGACGACGATGGACTTCAATGGCCTCGATGTCCTGGTGCTGTGCATAGCGATTCCTCAGCAGTCCCCAGTCTACGGTCAGCAGCCTTTCGAGGACTGACTTCCAGGGAGCATTTTCAAAGGTTAGCTGGTGCATGATGGTCCCTTGTAGCTCGGGAAGAGGTCTCCTAGCCAGGACCCCTCTTGGAGTAATTTCATGAAGGCAGAGCATTGTGTCGAAGGGAAACCGCAGTCAACCTTCTTCCAGCTCAGCTTCGAGATCAAACATCAAGTTTCGACTTCAGCTTCTGAACAATTTCTATCAGTGAGAGGTCCACAGATATACTGTTTGGTCTCTCATTCACTCTGCCGGGTCACACTCAGGCAACCAATCATTCAGAGGAGCATTCAGGCAGGCAGGCAGCCAGCCAGCCAGCCAATCAGGCTCCCAGTGCATTCAGGCCATTCTTCTCCATCCAGACACTCACAACAAGGAATGTGGATTGGGACAAGGACCCAGCCATTCAGCACACCATGCTGCATTCATACCAGTTTTAGGCAGGGCTTTCTCAGTCTTTGTGTCACATACCAGAAACCAGACACCCTTAACATGAAATGCATATTGGTGTCACACCCCATTCACCTAGGTCCCACCCCACAGGCGTATCCACAACATAGTCATTGGGAAGGCTCAAGCCTGGACTTCATAATACCATATATGGAACTTCCACCCAACAGCCAGTCCGGGGAATGGACAGAGTAAGGGCTTCCCAGGACTTTGGAAAAACAAGGTAAGAGGCAATAGAAAGCAGGAGACCACAGGGGCCATCTTGTCTCCTATCAGGAATCAACTGATTCCAATGGCAGGGCCTGGGTATCCCAAAATGGAGTATACTCAGAGCACCTGTCAAATTGTGTGAAAGTCTTTAGTAGGCGAGATTTTTGGGGAGTATGTGGGACACTGTTGATCAACCAAACTATCATGAGCCTCCTGGATTGACTTCTGAGTTTAATAAGATTTTCTCTGATTTTGTTAAGTGTGAATCCTTATTGGTTACTGTGAAATAAAACCCAAGATTTAAAAGTAATTTGAAGTTGTTGGTTTACTAGTTTTTTTTTAGAAATTTACCAGTTGGACAAGCGAATATCTTACTCTCTGGATAAAGCAAGTGAATATATGTTCCTATTGCAGGTCTCTGCAGAAACATAACTAAAGTTAATCACTAAGGAGATCAGCAAAGTACTTCCATTCAGGGCTGTGCTTGGATGCCTGTATTGCTTACGAGGCAAGTGGCTGAGAGGCACACTTGAGACTTTTTTTTAGACTAGGACTAGCTTCATTTCTACAATGTATCCATTTCTGTTCAAATGGCTGTTCTTAATTACCCTACACAATAAGAAAATTAACAAGTGCCGTTACGGAGAATTATGTACCCCATCAACTGTGAGGTGTAGTACCACACCTGAACCAAAGTCAAGCGCAGAGCCTCTGCCGAAGCTTGAGAGAGAGTAGGAAGGGGCGAGCAAAGACGAAGAATGGCTTCTAGCAGGGCGAAACCCTGCTTCTCCCATACGCTTGAAATCAGATTCATGTTGACCCATCAGAATATACATTGGAGAACATGAATACCGGAGAATGAAAATGTCTAACAGAACTCAACTGGGAATTCATATAAAGTGAGATGGCCCTACCAACATAAACTCAAGGGACCGCAACAGCTGTCTCACTCGGTCCTGAAAACGTCCAACTAAAGAAACAGGAATTTGACAAATGGAATGTTTCATGCCTCAGATCACAGATACTCTGCTTTAAAAGGATTTGGAGTGAATAGGGCAAACAGCGTCCAAATGCACAAATCTGTTGTCAAATTAACATTCAGTACAAAAAAGAAGGCGGGTGAGGCGCGCACTCCCTGTCCTGGTCAATTGAACCTGTTGCAAAAAATATAATAAGTAGCTGGGTCAAATCCCAAAATGGACAAATATTCACAGGGTTAGATCCCTTCTGCTGCAAATCAGGTACTCAGTAATAACAGGGTTAGATCCCTTGCTGCAAATCAGGTACTCAGTAATAACAGGGTTAAATCTCTCAGCTGCAGTTCTGTGGTCTGTAGTTGTTCTACTCCTAGCGCTTTCTTATCTCAAATAATCATCAGGGAGGCTGTTGAGCAGGTGTGTCTAATTAGACTCAAAGGATTCTGGTAGCTGTAGTGAAAACGTTTTTTTCTGTTCAGGTGACCAGCAACCGACACCCCTCCAAAGCACAAGTCCTTCCCAAATTTGGGGAGGGGAGAGAACCATCTTTATGATTCTCCAAAGTGGGGCACAGTCACCCCGTGGCGCTGCCTCTGGAGCCCGGGACTCCCATAGCATTCAGTACAAAAAAGAAGGCGGGTGAGGCGCGCACTCCCGGTCCTGGTCAATTGAACCTGTTGCAAAAAATATAATAAGTAGCTGGGTCAAATCCCAAAATGGACAAATATTCACAGGGTTAGATCCCTTCTGCTGCAAATCAGGTACTCCGTAATAACAGGGTCTAATTAGACACACCTGCTCAACAGCCTCCCTGATGATTATTTGAGATAAGAAAGCGCTAGGAGGAGAACAACTACAGACCACAGAAATGCAGCTGAGGGATCTAACCCTGTTATTACTAAGTACCTGAATTGCAGCAGAAGGGATCTAACCCTGTGAATTTTTGTCCATTTTGGGATTTGACCCAGCTACTTATTTTTTACAACAGGTTCAATTGACCAGGACCGGGAGTGCGCGCCTCACCCACCTTTTTTGTACTGAATGCTATGGGAGTCCCGGGCTCCAGAGGCAGCGCCACGGGGTGACTGTGCCCCACTTTGGAGAATCATAAAGATGGTTCTCTCCCCTCCCCCAAATTTGGGAAGGACTTGTGCTTTGGAGGGGTGTCGGTTGCTGGTCACCTGAACAGAAAAAAACTTTTCACTACAGCTACCAGAATCCTTTGAGTCCAATTAGACACACCTGCTCAACAGCCTCCCTGATGATTATTTGAGATAAGAAAGCGCTAGGAGGAGAACAACTACAGACCACAGAAATGCAGCCGAGGGATCTAACCCTGTTATTACTGAGTACCCGATTTGCAGCAAGGGATCTAACCCCGTTATTACTAAGTACCTGAATTGCAGCAGAAGGGATCTAACCCTGTGAATTTTTGTCCATTTTGGGATTTGACCCAGCTACTTATTTTTTACAACAGGTTCAATTGACCAGGACCGGGAGTGCGCGCCTCACCCACCTTCTTTTTTGTACTGAATGTTGTCAAATTAAAACTTCAAAACCAAAAGATTCAAGGATTTGTCCAAGGCTATATGCCAGTAACATCTACCAAATGAAGGGGACTGGCATCTGATGAAAAAATGACAGTTCCACTGCTCCAAACTGGTGGCCATACTCTCCAGCTCAAGATTGGTCAAATCCAGACCAAGCCTGGAGCCATCAGCCAAGATGGACTTCAGCCATCCATTACACACGCGAGCATCCTTCTAAAAACGATGGCATTTCACTCACTGGGTCGAAGTATTATCGATGTGTGCTGTAAGACATCCACTCGGCTAAATATTGTAATCGCAGACGTCACCATGACCTCTGCTTCATTCATCGTCCCAGTGTGTCCCATTCCCCATGAGATTAGCACTTAAGCACAGTTTAAAGATACTGGGATACAAGTGTTTGATGGCAATTGGTTGATCCCTGTAATACTTTAAGTGCAAAAGTTATTCTGATGAAAATAGGAGGAATCACAAGACGCGGAAAGAGGAAAACACGCGTCTTTGTATTGTCTTCATAAAATTACTTTACACCTTGAATCGACTTTTATACTGCACCAACCACCAAAGTGGTTGCACGGAGGCAAGGTCTTGTCAGATGTGACGTGTGCTGTGCAGGGACGTCATTTCACCAAAATGCCAGGGGTAGCGGAAGTGGCATCATCCGACTCTTGGCCTCTGATGACATCACAGCAAGTGATGTCATTTGACCCCACGCCTAAGTGACATCACCGGAAGCGATGGAACACGATCTTTCAACCCTTGACAAAACAGGAAGTGGCATCACATAGCATTGTTTCTAAGTACACTACGAAAAATAAGGTGATATCACTGTAAACTGATATATATGTATGCACGAATGGATCACCATATGCATCATTAAAATCTGTGTGTATAGGCCCATATTACCGAATTACTATGAATGCAAGCAGACATCCAAGGACAAACTATAATGTTAATGTTAAAGGACATTTGTATCGCGCAATGTGTTATTATATAGCACTTAAGTTTAAGCACTTCATATAGAACAAATATACATACAATATTACCCAACCTGTGTTGTTACTCCTTTATCAGCCTCAGCAGGATGAAAGGCTCAGTTAACCTTGCCGGGAGTCGAACCTCCAACTTGCAAATCACACACACATTGCAGCAACGAGTGTTCAACCCACTGAGCTATCTTAACAGCTATATCCATCAGAAAACCACCCACTCCAGGAACAGAGCCTAATGCTGCTGACCACAACCCAGCAGCCTCAATTTAAATATTTTTTTAAAAGAAAAAAAAAGTTTGTATTAATTTGTTTAGGGGTAGCAATGGAGACCTCAGGGGTCACAGCTGCGACCCTTGGCGACCCCTAAATGACGTCCCTGGTGCTGCGAGGACAATACTATGAACACAGTGACGAGTAAATAGACGAAACGGGGATCGGAGCGGCGTCAAGATGGAGGGTATGAGGAGTGGACAGTGAGAGTTTACAAATCCACAAGTGGCGAAGACCAAACGGTAGCGCTGGGAATGCTTGAGGGCTGGTGCTCAAAAGTCTGGTGATATGGTAACGGGAGAGGCAGCGCTATTTTGATTTATTGCAATGTGCATTTGTAAGGCGCTTATTCAAGTAAATTGTGTTTGAAAGCGCCCACAGGGCAACAGGGAGGAAACGACGGAATACAAGGCATATACAACAATGAAAGAGGCATATGGGGCGTTTGCTTTCCTTTCCAAATTGTTGGCCAATTGAATACTGTTATTTAAATGTATTGCCAGCTGCAAAAACACCGTAGGTTTTGAGCACACGAGTTGTAATTATATTTATTATTTATTAGAACATAAAACTACGAAATGGACAAATTGCAAAACATTTACAAAGTAAAATATGGATTGGTATCAAAAATCACACTTGGCTAAACACCTTTCCATAGCTTACGTCAAAATCACTAATTTTTTCTAGTTCCATTTCAAACTGATTGGATGGAATATACGTTTGTTCAGGGACACTAAAATGCAATAATCAGCTCAATAAGGGAATGTTTTTCTGAAAGGTTTCCCGGGAAGATAGCTCAGCGGCAATGTACTGGCCTTGGAAGCAAAACGACACCGAGCAACACAGGTTCGATCCACGGGTCTGCGCTTAGAAACCTCTGGGTATTAAGCACGTTATACGCAAATAATACAAAAACTCCTGTAACAGCGCCTCGATGCCCCGACTGTGTGAGCGCTTTTTTAAAAATGCAAAAAAAAAGAAAAAATGAACCAAATTAGAATTCAAAATTGGCTGCCTCTAAATGGTGATTCACATTATTACATCCACCCCATCGTAAATTACACATGTAATCTCTCCACTGGATCCTATTCCAGCATTAGCCCTGTAAGGAGACGAGGTATCCTGTGCCCCGTAGTCTGAGGCCCCGATTGCTTGCATACTGCATCCTGCCCATGGAGCCTGCATCTGTCCAGAGAGCCAGGGTTCATGGGTTAAGTGGGGCGACAGGAACCACCTCTCCAGAAATCAAGGCACTCATTCATTTTTGGACCTGGGCATTTAACTGCATTCTACAGGGACAGGTCTGCCCATTCTTTTGCTGCTTTGTTCCCTGGTGGCAATTCCATTAATTGTCTTTCCCTTTGCACATTTACTTACAAGAGGCCTGTTTCGGACATTCAACTGGGGCAGCCTACCCTTAAAAGGCACTCTTTTGTCACTTCAATTCACTGCCTTCCAGATGCTGTTCAGCCCACTCATAGGTTGCCGAGTTCCTGGACAGGAATGCCTCCATTTTGATATCCCTGTATATTTGCTGCATTACAATGGGCTTGCTCCGTCCATTCTTACACTGCTCCCCTTTCTTTCATTAATAGTGTTTCCCTGAGAATTTACTGCCATGCACAGGCCTTGCTCCATCTATTCCATAGTTGCTGTGTACACTGGTGGATATTCCAGCATTAACTTCCAAATGGGATACTCTGTCCCTTCCTCTGTTCCTAGAGGGTAAGGCTGGAAGGTTTAGAATGACTTAACCTCTGGCATTGCTCGGGGCAACCCTCCAGACCATCGTTCTTCACCTCCCAAGTCATTACAAAGTGGAAAAGTCCATATGCAAGACGGGCTTGGTCCCACCCCAAAAGGGGCCATCCAGCTCCAACTACTAGGACACATCCATTCTGCACGAGACCACAAGCATCCCCAGACATGTTTAAGCCTCGTTGGGCCTCATCAGTGAGGAGTAGCTCGGGTCTCTAGGCCCAGCAGTCACGGGACCCGGGCCTGAGCATGCACGTCCCACTCGGGGTGACTACAGCAAAACAAAAGAGGTGATGGCTTTCCCGATGGCCATCCTTTCACTTGTGTCTTCTCTGTGGCATTTGCAGACTTCCCTAACCATTTCTCATTCCCTTTGTCATTTCCTGGCCCTGCTCTGCCCATTCAAAAGGTTGGTGGTCATTCCTTCCTAGAGAGCTTTCCTGGGAATGCACTTCCTTCTACTCCACAATGGACCTTCCCAGGTCCACCTTCATTGGGTATTTACTGCTTGACAGGCCCTATTCTACCATTATTTTATCGCTGCCCTTCCTGCTTGCAACTCCTTCACTGCCTCACACAGATGTTGCCCTGCCCATTTCTGTGTCCACCTTCTATGCAGGTCATTTAATGAGTGCCCTCCATTGAAATTTATTTCATTTGAAAGGTGTCTGTTGTGCCAATGCCAGAGTTGACATTTTCACTGGTTGAGATTACACTATGTATGCCTTCACAGGATGTAGCTTCACTACAGCCTGTTCGGCCCACTACTCTGTTGCTTCCAACCACACAAGCATTGTATTGTCACACAGAATTGCAAAAGAATTAAAGGAAACATAGGTTGTGATCACACCATTTACACCCCACAGCTGTGGAAAATCTCCCACCCATTGGAGTCGGGCCGCTCACTCACAAACACCAAACAATAAATCCATACAAAACTCCCGTCCATTGATCCATCCTTTATTGCATCGCGCCAATTCATCCACTCATTCACTGTCGCCAATACATGAATCAATTCATCCTCTCTTTAACCCAGTCTCAAATGCATGCCTCATCCATCCCCTTTCACCCAGTCCCACTCAACCATTCCTTGCATCCACTCCTGCATCCGCTTACTCTTGACCACCAATACTCGGGTGGCAACCACGAAACACACTAAGGGCACTATGGGAATACTAAAGGCACCACCAACATTCATTATATTCACGTAATTTGGGGTAATCCCACTCTACTTCCAACAAGGAAATCACTACACTCATTAGGCATTTAATATAGCACCAAACAAGCCATCCTGCAGACTTTTTAACAATACCCAGTACACATGGATCCGGTACATGGTCGCCTTTCTCTCTCTCCTATTGCCTCTTCTCCCATTAATGGTGGCACCCGCTGGGAGGTCCTCTTCGCCATTTCCAGGGACACCATCAATATGCATCTGAATGGAACCATCATGTTCAGGCCCCTCAACCCAACCTTTTCTTTGACAGGCTCCTACCTCGCCTCTCAAACCTTACCCCTTACCCTGAACAGGCCCCCTTGCCTACTCTGCCTTCCTCCTCCTCTGCACAGGCTCCCTTGCATGCTCTTCCTTCCTCCTCTGCACAGGCTCCCTTACCTGCTCTGCCTTCCTCCTCTGCACAGGCTCCCTTACCTGCTCTGCCTTCCTCCTCCTCTGCACAGGCTCCCTTCCCTGCTCTGCCTTCCTCCTCCTCTGCACAGGCTCCCTTGCCTTACTGCCAAGGCTCTCTTGTCGGCCTCGGCTGCGCCGTCATCCTCCACTATTCCTTTGGCTCTCCTGTCACCCTGGGAAAGATGGGCTGGGGGGGCACATTCCCCCTGCATCCTCCCTCGAAAGTCCTTCAGAGAAGTCAGGCTGTTCCATATTGCCACACTAAACACTCGCTTTGCTATCAAACACTCGTTCGACATCTGCAACATCCTTAAAGGCATGGATCTTGATGTGCTCACCACCACAGACTGGATTCCAGGACAGCTGTATTACAAGCGTTGACACTCCTCCCTGAAGGGTACAAGATCCTCTGTTCCCAGGCACAAGGGGTCAGGAGGGGGAGTGGCGTTGATCTTTCCAGAATGGATACCCGTGTCCATCATCCCCACTCAAGCCTACTCTTTCGAATGCCTTGTCTGCAGGCCATCACTCTCCTAATGCCTCTCCTTATGGCCACCTTCCATCGGCCACCAGGACCATCCACTCTCTTCCTCTTGGAATGGGCTAACCTAACCTCTCTACTCTCCTCCTCCCATCTCATGTTGGGTGACCTCAACGTCCATCTGGACTCTCCTGCCTCCTCTGGACCTTTCCGCAACCTATGTGATTCACTCACCCTTTCAATTCTACCTTCTGGCCCTATGCACACAGCAGGCCACACTCTGGATGCTCTCATCTCTACCTACCAACATCCCTCTATCCCTCTCACTACCTCTCTTGGACGGACCACTCTTCTCGCTTGAAGCTCTCCTCTAGCACCGGCACACCAGACGTAGCCACTCAGATTCAAAGTCACCAGACCCATGAAAAGAGCGACAGTTGTCTTTGCCTCCACCTACTCTCCACTTGCTACCCCTACGGCTGACTCTCACCCGGACACAGCCCTCAACAACTTCAATCTCTCTATATCCAACACCCTTGACACTCTTGCCCCTGCCATGAGGGTTCGACTGAAGCCTTCCAAAAAGTGCAACTCCTGGTACGACTCTGGCAGCCCTCAAACGCAAATGTAGGGCAGCGGAGCAGAAATGGAATGCATCAGAAAAAAACATCTGACAAACTGGCCTGCTGCATCCTTCAAAGGCAATATTCACTCTGCATCTGCACCAAGAAAAGGGTCTTTATTCAAGCCTGCATCAGACAAGGCTAAACTTTTCAAAGTCTGTAAGGAACTGGCCAATCCTGCAGCAGCCTCCTCTGTCACTCTCATACAGGACATCTGCTCGGCCCTGGTCTCTCACTTCACCACAAAAACCCATGATATCCTTTCCTCTCCACCTCTGTAGCCTCCCTTGGCCCCTCCACCACTTCTCTATTCCCCCCCCATCACACCTGACAAGGTCGCCAGACAAGTCCGGTCTATGAAGGCAAACAGGTGAACCCCTGCCCTCCCCCCCCCCCCCTGAAACCATTAAGGACAACATTGACTCTCGCTCTAGCCCTGGTCAATCTCTGCAATCTCTTTTGCCACTGGAGTTTTCCACAACTTCCCTCAAGCACTCACTTGTGCACCCTCTGCTTAAGAATCATCCTTCTGCAGACCCCTCCATTCTGGCAAACTACCGCCCTATCTCCATCACCCCTTTGCTTGGCAAACTCCTGGAGAAGCGTGCCATCTCAGCTCAACCTCCACACTGAATGTGCTGGTTGACTCCACAACCATGAGTCTGGCTTTAGAGCATCCAGCGGTACAGAAACTGCTCTTCTGAACACCTGTGAAGACCTGCTCTCAAATCTTGACACCAGCATTCCCTCTGTCCTCATTCTTCTTGACCGCTCCTCTGCCTTTGACACAGTAAATCACAACATCCCGATTGCATGTCTCCGTGACACCCTGGGAATCACAGGTCATGCTCTGGCGTAGTTAACCTCCTTCCTTTCCGACTGCCCATCCCAGGTAGCACTTGGGCCCTTTCTCTCTATCACTCTTTCAACCGGTGGCGTCCCCCAGGGTTCATACCCATCTCCCTGGTTCTTCAATGTCTACATGGCTGCCCTGACGTGTGATTACCAGCTTCACCTCTTAACTTCCAGTGCTTTGCGGACGACACACAGCTCTCCTTCAGGCTACCCTCTGCCACTTTCTCTATCTCGCTCATATCTGACTGTCTGCAATTCAGTCATGGTGTCATGGTGTGCTGCAAACGACCTCTGCCTCAGCACCAGTAGAAATTAGGGTTTGTATTGGGCGTCCTGCTTTCCCACTCTCCGACTACACACTCTTTTTCCACTCACATTTCGGACAGCTCTACAAAGTCCAACTACACCTCCTCAGAAGAGCTCTTCCTTTTCTCACCTTCCCCCAGAGGCTCACCGTCTCCAGAGCCCTGGTTCTCTCAAGGCTGGACTACTGCAACAGCCTCTTTCTCAACCTCCCCACCTCTGCTTTGTGCCCTCTGCAACTCATCCATAACAGAACCGCAAGACCCATCCTTGGCCTCAAGCCCAGGGACTGCATCTCTCCAGCGCTGAAACCCCTCCACTGGCTCCAAGGATCAAGTTCAAGACCCCCTGCATTGTCCACAAATGCTTTCTGGGGTCTGGCGCCCACCTATCTGCATAAATGCCTTCATAAATGCTGTCCCTCCCGAGCCCTCCACTCATCTATCTCCAACCTTCTGCGAGTGAGCTCGTACTCTAAGCAGAGATTTAGAGCCTGATCTCCTCAAGTTCCAGAAACTCCTTAGACATTCCTCATCTCTTCCTTCTCTCGCCCATTATCCATCTCTCTCTCCAGTTCCACACAGCATGCCAACTGGCCATCGGGTGTACCTCATAGTATCACAGGTATCTGGCACCATCGCCAGTACAGCACTTGACTCAGGGCCTGCACTTGCCCTATTGCTACTGCACTTGGTCAATGACCCATAACGACATCTCTCCGCACTTACCAGTTTCGGACTACATTATCACTTGTCCCCCCCTACACCTGTCCTTCCCCCCCCTCCTGTAGCTGATGTGCACTTGCACAATATGAACATACCATGCCTGAAGATCGTCCATCATTTCTTCCCTGTCTCCCCTCCTGTATGGCGGCACCTCTATGCTCTTGGAAAAACTGCAGAATCGTCAGACCCATTTGCCGTTATCTACACTGTTAATTGTATTTATGCACTGAGTCTCCCTGGGCAGACTGGTATCGCTCAGAAACCCAAGTGCTCTGAATGCCATTTTTCTCCCCGCACCCGCCCTCTACCCCTCATCGAGTGCTTTGAAACACTTGTTTTGTGTATAGGTTCTATGCCTATTAATCGTATCTTGAATTTTCGTATGTTTCCCGTGGAAATCTTCAAGATTCGTGGTGCTGTACATCACAGGTTCTTTGGAAATTATATCCAGTGCTACAATACATGCATCGATCCATCCAATACCCAACCACTCACAAATTCATCCACCTAGCCCTCACCAATTCCTTCACTGACAACTCACTCACCAATCCACATATCCATCCATTACAGATCCCCGTGCTCTCCCTTATCTAGCTATACCCCACTATTACTCACTCTAGATTTCATCAACCCATACATCCATTTGACGCCACCAATCCATTCATCCAGCAAACTCACTAATTCATCCACCTCGCCAACACTCACCGTCTTACCTATAAATCTGTAAATGCAATACTTCCCATGTTCATCGCTAATCCCTCGATGCAACAATCACTCAGGCAATAACTCATACATAATCAAACATAACTTTTCACTCACAAATGAGTCCAACCAACACATGCACCCTCTCACTTACCACACTATTAATCTGTCCCTCAGCATCATTCACTAATTCATACAGTGCTCCTTCACCCACCCATTTTATCATTCTCTACTCACTCCCCAATCTATACAAGATTTACTCACAAATTCATATATTTCTCATTGTCTGCACTAAATAATGCATATATCAATCCAACACATGTCTCACGGTCACCCACAACATCTCCCTATATGCATCCATCTGCCATCACAGGTTTGTTCTTCCAGTGGCAAATGCTGGCAATAATTGGTTAGTCATCAGGAGTTCTTACAGTAGCAAGATTGGCATTTGTTCTGTGCATGCTGTATACCTTTCCAACTAATGGCGAGGCAACTGTTTTTTTCCACACATAGTGCAAGTGTATTGCTGTAAGGAGTTACCATTTTATTTGCCCTCGAGCTTTGTTCACAGACATACCCCCTCAGGTGGAAGACATTGCTTCCGGTCAGTAAAAGAAATATGCAACTAGCAATTAAAACATGACCATATTTAGTATTGGCGCCTACTAGTGGCATTGCAACTAATTGTATTGCTCATTTAAAAGCACCATGATACTGTCCAACTTTGTCCTTAGCCTAAAAAAAGCAAGCTATGGTACTTTCTAGGGGTCGTGATGTGTGTCGAGATTCAATGTGGCTCAGTTTGCTGTAGATTTAGACAAGTTCTTCCAGAATCCAAGAACAATCCCACGCACATTTGACCAAGAAACCCAAATGTGCTCATCTACATATGTTCTTATGCATGTGTGTGATCACACTAGAAAACCAAAACACACACCTATATAATACCCCAATTTAAAATATGGCAGTTGCTCACGGCTTGTGGTTTCCCAGATAAGGGCAACACTAATACAACCTCCAGGTCCCCTTTCCATGTGTGCGGTCCTGTATAGAAATCATAGGGCAAGGACATCAGTACCAATACTACCTCCAGGGACCCACATTGTGCTCCTTGATCAGCTAAGTGGCTCCCATGCGTGCTATGCTCACTTATTACCCTCTGTGCAGTGACTACCACACCGTTAAAGGGATCCATGCAGGCGCGTGACCCTCCTCACTGTACATCACATTTTCAGGGGCTCAGACTCCCATTTGTGTCCATATGCATCATCACTGCCGGTTCTCTTTCAGGTGTGCACTTTGTAGACTGAGAAAAGTAGGATCTCGGTCCACTTGATTACACTTTGTACAAACTGGACTTACAGGTGGTGAGAAAAAACAAAAAAAAGCAAAGAGCCAACATTATACAGAACATTTATTTCAAGCTTAAAAAAATCACTACAAATTCAACAATCCCACATTTAAAGAGGGACTAGAGTACTGGGACATATGGACATGCACATCAGCAGTAAAGCCACCCCCCCACTACCTCATCACCCATCCCTCCCACCCCCCGAGAGGATGCACTTAGGGTTCCTGCACATATATCACAGATTCTACACTAGATTCACGCGAGTGCCTCTTATGTAGTTAGGGGTAGTGGATTGAATTATCTGGCACCCCCGTTGCCAACTCCAGCATCCTTTTCCCACCCACCAAACCCCCCCACATTATGAAGCAGGCCAAGTAGTGCAGAGACAGACATTTTGATCACCACTGAACACAAAATGAGTCCGTGACATTAGGGGATGAAGGATTCTACACTATCTGCTTTATTTTCATAGGAATGACTTTGGCTCAGTTGATCTGAATTAGGGTTTCCGGGCACTTTCACTACCGAAAGTAAAACTGTTTTGGAAACACACTGGTGTCTATTTAGGCATGTACTCAGGGTGATTGGCCCACTTAGAGGCACGCCTCTTCATTGCCAGCTATATGCATCATCCACACACTAGTGAGAAGATTGCGTTAAGCAAGTCTTCAACCTGTGATTAAGTGCGTTGACTTTTTCCTTATAGAAAGTCCTTCCTCGGATGAAGTTGGAGACCCATCAAAAGTGTGTCTACGCGAGAACAAACGTGCAAATACAATAACGCAATGTGAAATAAGCCACAGCTAGACACATGAGAGCTGAAATTCAAACAGTCGGAGTTAATACTGTGGGATCCATGCAGCAGTGAAGAACAGATAAGATTTTGTGCAGAACTTGAATGGATCACTTATGTGGAATGCGTTTTAATGGAATAAATGAGCAGGCAGACTGTTACCCATGATGGAGCTTGGATAAACCGGTCCTTCCCATCCAAAGACAAGTGCATGTTTTTGTGAAATCTGGTGTAGGGAAAAGAAACTGCTCCTTGCAAGTCCAAACACCAAATCGGTTGAGCGGTCAACAGATTCTAGTTGCAAGACCAGTCACAACAGCGTAGGAGTCCATCTATATATTCCAGGACCACATTTAAATGTGGCCTGACAAAGTTACTGGCAGAGGTTTCAGCATTGGCTTTCACTAAATCCTACTCAAGTTGGGAGGAGACAGACATTAAGCATGGAAAGGAATCTGGGACATCACGACAATCTTCTTTGGACTATATTAACATTCCTTAATGCACATTAAACTCTACAAACAGTAAGCACAAATGTGCTGAAACTATTAGAAGGCCTCCTACAGTGCACAGCACAATGATTTTACAAATATCAGAGGGGATTGCTCTTGTGATCTGTGTGCCTGAGAATCACATCCACACATTTGCCGGGTGAAGTTGAGCGCACCAGTCTGGGGTTTGTCCTTAGACTTTTGGCCATTTCTGCCCTCAGTAGTAGGTTTTTAGGTTTGCTCTGAGGGTATAGTCTGAGAAAGTAATCAATGCAAGTTCGAGACATGAAAACAAGCCTCTCAGAACGTCAGGTAGATTACATTTTTACTACATTAAGTAGGACCATTTTGAAGGAAGAACTCCCCCAAAGAGTTGGAAGGGTGGGTCAGCTATTTAATATCTTAAAATTGGCATTTCCTATTCCACGTGGGATCAATGATTAAAGCACAAATTATTTCAATTGAAAGAAAGCAGCCCAAGTGTAAAAAGTGTGGACGGCCAAGGGGACTTCAGAATCTCACCACTGCCAGATAGGATGACAATTGAGATATTTGAATGCGCAGTCACATTGGCTGAGTCGCGCACAACTGTACAGCCGGCCAAGTACGCTGCCAGAGGGAGGAAGGTAGAAGGCGGTACACTGGGCAAAGCAGCCAAACACGTCTATCCGGAGAGTGGAGCAGCAGGTGCACTTCATAGGGGCACCCTACACCATAACTACCAGTACCAATTTATAATTAAAGCCGAGTGATAATTTACATAAGAACCACAGTGTTCTCATGAAGCCCAGTCCCTGCTACACAAACTCTACACCCTTTGGGGGCGGAGGCAAAGTCGGGTCGGTGAGGAAAGCAAACTGAAAACTCTATATGGAGAGACCCGACTAACCTGAAAGACCACAAGAAATTGATGCAGCACTCAGCAGCGTTCAAAACCTTGTGTCCAGTATTAATAGCATCTACACCTCAGATGGGCAATGGATACGTACAAGTGGATTTCAACTGAGGGGGTTCCTACATGTGGCCCCAAATGAGCCCATAGCCCTTCCACGTGCCCAAGGGACTGCAGCGTAAAGCCAGTAGTCACTGCATCTAGTGTCCTCTTTTGGAGCATTGCGACTGTCCATTCACTGAAGCGGAAGATGCCAAGCAACACGTGGCCTTTTTAAAGGCAAATTTCCTGCTATAAAGTCCGGTCACTGCCAGCGGCCTCCATTGCCTCCAAGGCATGCCATCCGCCCAAGTGCCACACACGCAGTTTGCATTAATCTTCAAGGGCAGGCTGAGCCCATTTTGTAGAACACCGGATTGCTGAATAGGCAACGCAAAATGCATGGAGATGTCCGCAGCATCAATGGGCCATAACCCATCTTCTCACCATGGCCAGATCCTGCTCTTGTGATCATAATGAGTGCGTCCGTTCCTGCATACACATTGACACGTGTCCAATATTCCACCGTGCATGTCGAACCCGGTATGACCAAGCACCTGGTCTATTTAGATGCAGACAAAATCTTCCTCCAAAAATCATCAGGGAGCTCTTGGTCATCCAGATCAGTGATGTTTCGGCAGGCAGCCCTGAAAGAGAAGTTGAGCAAATGGTTAAAAAATTGCTGTCAGTCAAAATCAAGAAGCACAGCATCGGCCACTTCTAGACACATTTTTTAGGCCCTAGCAACTACCACAAGATCGTCAGAACTCAGAACATCAAGAATCAAGCGAAACACAAGGCCATTGTGCAAGATCGAGTGAAGGAGTGGGAGTGGCCCCTGGTTCAATATTGGTAGAGACTGAAGAAAATAAGAGCAGATGTGGAAATAAACTATTTTTCAGCACTAATCATTGGACAAAGCTGTTTAAATTTCTCCATAGTAAGGGCAGTTTGGTGAAGAAATGAAGTGGAGATCTGTACTGCGCCAAACAAATTTTTGTATTAGTAATTTCTCCTTGTGGTTATTCAGTTCATAACTTTCTGCTTTGTTTGTAAAACAATGACACTAAACAATGCGGTATCCATCGGTGGTGGTTTCACTTATGAAGTATCAAACAAATGGTCTTCCTCTGCGGTATCAAACAGTAGTGGTTTGACGGAGAAACACGTGTCGAGGAAGACCATTTTTGGTTGATACTGCCCAAGTGAAATCACCACCGATGGATACCGCATTGTATAGCGTCATTGTTATACAAACAAAGCAGAAAGTTATGATCTGAATAACCACAAGGAGAAACAACCAATAACAAAATTTAAGTTTGGCGCAAGTGTACGGATCTCCACTTCATTTCTTCATCCATTTGCAAATTATTCTGATCAGCCTCCGGATTAGGAATCCGTCTGCAGCCAGCGATATACTAACCATATCACAATAGACTAGGAATATCAGGATCGCCCCAAATTGCAGTCAGGTCGACATATTCAAAACAAATTTAAGGGCACTTTGGCTTTGTACCAATAGGTCAGACTAAGTTACAATTTTGATTTGCCCATGTATTAGTTAATGAAGTAGGAGATTAAAATTGTTCACAATAAAATATCATGATTTCGTAATTTATTGGTGTGGATTAAATGTGTAGATGCAGGAACATGTTAATCCTGTATTGAATCTGTGTTTCATTTGAGTTCATTCATTGTAGCTCTGTGCTATACAATGTTAAGAGATCTAGCACAGGGGCAGATCAGGGGTAACAGGTGGAGCGGCCACTCCTCCTGGGGGCTTCCTGGTGTCGATGCACACCAAGCCACCCACAGGGCTAGTGCTCTGAACATCAGCCCAGATATTTAAAAAAAAAAACTATGCGCTGCTCAGGTCTTTTTTAAATCTCACCAGACCTGCTGCTCAGTCAGGACACTCAATGAGCACCAACCTTGGTGATATTAAAAAGTAACCAACGTTGCCAGTTGCATGCACACATGGCAACATTTTAACATTGCTGCACACACGGTGCCAGTGCGTCCAGCTATTCAAGTCCTTCCAGGGCACACCAGGCACCTAAATCTGTCCTGTGCGCTGCTGCCTGCCCCTGAAGACCTGAAGACCTAACGTATCAAGGGATTTACAGCGACCAACCATACATTTTGTATGGTTGGTCCCCAAAACCCTTGCAGAGAAGACTAGACAGCTTCCTGCATTGGGCTTACAGTGACCATTACTGGCAAAGAAAGGTTGTGGGCCACATTTCATGAAGACTCAGCTGATTTGAGGTTGAAAGGGAGAGCCTTGAAATGATGTCTGCCTTGTACTATGAACCGAAGGAGTCTGTGCTTGCAATGTATGGGAATGTGGAAATTAGCATTCTGCAAGTTGAGAGGAAAGGAAGTCTTCATGTTCTCATTGGTCAAGAACCTGTTGAATCATGACCATGCAGAACTTCTGTGATTTTAGGAACTTTTTGAGCTGCTAGAGGTTCAGGAGAGGTCTCCACCCATCTCCACGGGAAGTATCTGGAGTACACTCCTGAGCCACAGAGGGGTGCTGGTTCAACTTCTATAGCTCCCTTTTTAGAAGGTATTTTACTTCTTGCAGGAAAAGTTCCCTTTCCTTTATGAGAGGTATGGAGGGGCTTTGGCCCAAAAACTAGGTGTGAAACGGTTAAATGAGCAGCACCCTTTGTCCATGCAGACGTCTTCCCACTGATTGACAAATTGCTACAACCGGCCTACTGCTGGGGTGCTGAAGTGAGGGCTTGGGTGCTGGTCAGGCTGGCTTGGGGGTTTGCGGTCTGGAACATCTGTGCCTTCGCTGGGTACCCCTGTACGCTTGCAACATTCCACTGTACGCCTCTTGTGAGCTGGTGTGGGTCAAGAAGGCTGACTGTAGAAGGGCCTGTAGCATCTGGTGAGTCTGGACAAACACCCCTTAGCGGAATGAAAGGGGTGCCTCTGCTGCTGCAGGGTCCCTAGTGATCGTGAAGTGTTCGTATCTGTCTTGGACTATAGGGTCTCGTCCACCACCTCCCCAAACAGGTCCACCCCATCAAACAGCATATTCACAAGCTTGCATTGCATGTCAGGCCGAAAATGTGCCGCCTTCAACCATTCCCATCGCCTGAGAGCCGGTGTCAGATATCTAGTTCAACAGTAATGGAGTGGGCCGAAGCAGCCTCTCTTTTGCCTATTATCACCCGAGCATCATCTCTTGTCATCTGGCAGAAAATCCAAGATCGGACTCATCTTGTACCACAATTCACAGTCCTACCTGGATAGGATTGCAAATAAATTGGCCGCTTTGATGGTTGTAGAGGCTTCACGTGGTTGAAATGGGAAACGGTCTCTCCGCTTTTCCTCCGGAACCAGGCCGAAGAGTTTAATAGCATGTGTTAAAAGTGCATGGCAAGAGTCAATTTCATCTGGAAGTGAGTCATGCGAAGGCAGGTCTGGTGTCTCGGAACTCAGCCAGAACCAGGCTGTCATCAGTATGAGTGTCTGTGGCAGTGTCGTATCAGTAAGGGTAGCGACTGGCACAGAGAATGGAGGAACCGGCCAGGGTGGAACTAAATTCCCTCTAGATGGTAATGCTGGAGGGCTCCTAGTAGGAGATCCTTAAAGGACCACAGGAGAGAGACCAAGTTGCAGTTCTGTGACCAAGGTCCGCAAGGCTAACAAAAAGTTGAGAGAAAGGTCACTGGGTGCAGCTGGAGATGGTGCACCTGGAGTGCCCAATGGAAAACCAGGCATTGTAGTGGGCGGAACTCCAGGAATTGTAGAAGGCTGAACTGACGGACGAGGTATTAGGAAGGATAGGGTCAGGCTGATCACACATTCTTTGTGAGCTGACAAGGCTTCCAGAGGCTCTTCATCTGATGCTTCACCCCTTGTAGTAATGTGTCAGGTGGTGCAGTAGCAGTGGATACAGAAGTCACTAGGGTGAAAAGCGGTTTAGCCTGTGTGGGCCTTGGTAAAAAATAAAATAAGAATAATTAGACAAAATAAAACAATGCTGCCGGCATCTCCACGTCCTCACTAGCACCTCTGGGAAACATGGCAATAACTAGATCATGCGGCTGTGCTGCCAACGTTCAAGCCGAGGGCCTAGGTGGGAAAGAAACTCTGGCCAATTTGGTAGAGATTGTAATAGCGGTCAATGAGACCATTGTGGATGGACAGCCGTCGACAAGGTGGTGGATGATTTTGGTGGTCCTTGGCCCGTAAACAGCATTGACGAGGCAATCATCATCAAAGCTCTTGTTGAAGATTTTCGGCTTGTGGCTCATGGATTGAGTATAAGCAGGCGTCAACAGGGGTCTCTTCTCAAACGAGTGCGAAGAGAAAACAAAGTAGCTGTAGACTGGGTTGTTGCCAAAGTAAATTGCTTTGTCATCGATGGGGGACCAGTCTAAATATGTGACTTGTGCATTTTTAAGTTTCTTCCACAGGAAATGTTAATCATGTGATCTCAACCTCGACGAGTGAGTACATTCCACAGGGCTTGCAGACTCGAAGAAACAGGACTGCGGACCAAGGTTCAGTCAGAGACCCCGGCACCCTCCTCCAGCCAAGTCACCATGCTGTGGTGACGATCCTTGCTCCATCTGCCAGTCCTCATGAAAAACAGGCAAGTGCCCATGTCGTGGTCGGGGTGCACCCAATATAAGCACTTGTGGTGGTGCTCGACATAAATTCTTGGGGCAACACTTCATATAGGCCTTGAAAAGGCTCTTCGCATCGATCGTGGTGAATGTACAAGGCCTCAACTTGCGACGAGGACTTGACATTTGAGAAGATCTGTCGATGGTCTGGATCTTCACTGGCAACAGGTCTCGGTAGCCAGTAGTCACAGAAGTGACCGATATTGAATAAACGATCTAACATTTTTGTAAAAATAGGGGAGCAAAACAAACACGTAAACGTGGAGCTAAAGAGCACTAATGTCATTGACTGGATCAGTATGACCCAACGTGACAGCAATAGGCTATTAAGTGGCATGCAGTTTTAAAGCAAAACTGCTTTAATATCACCAACGATTCCCAGCCGACAGAATATTCATGAGCACGTGAATCCATGAAAGATCCAATGCTGGAGAATATCTGTTCATTGTTGTAAGCGGTGCATGAATATATGCAAATGGATTTACTGGCGATGGGTAAACCCTTTACATTGACCCACAGAGATCGTTATCCGGATAAAGTACCAATTGCACCCTACATTTCTGTAAGTGGAATAGCTTACACTGGTTTCTTACCAAAGTGCAGCTTGGATGATTAGAATTGGCTATGGCTACAAGTGGCTGTTGTCCATCCAGAGCTAGTCTGCTAGACCTTCTTGCCACTGCCCTGCTTTGAAAGCCTTCTGCAACTTTCACTAAAGTCAAGTTAAGACTATTGAATAACACAGGCAAACTGAATGACCGATTTTAAATAATGTTAGGACTGTGGCTAAAATCATGTCACCACTTAAGCAATATACCCCTCAAAGGGATGCATTACCGGCTGGTAAGTGCATGTGGGACCATTCCAAAGTGAACTTGGGGCTTTGTCGCTAACCCTGGGCCTTTATAGCCCACAGTGCCCCCTACTAAGGTGTTCTTCACAATTGGCACTGTCAGCTAGTGAGTTGCGGTACTCTTAAAAGGTTATTCACATTCTCACGTGCAAAGTATTCCCTAAAAATAAGAAACCTACAATCTAAGATGTCCATCATGCAAATAGAAAAGGTGTTCCTTTGCCAATTGCAGGACCATGTGCATGGCCTTGGGGCTCTGAGGCAGAGATGGTGAGCCTTTGAAGGACCGAAAGATGGTGCAAATCGGGGTGTGAGGTACATAGGAGGAGGGGCGAGGTGGAGCCTGTGTGTGAGTAGAGTGCAGTTTGGTTGGGCCAGTGGTGCATGTCGCCACAGAGCAAAAAAACGTGGCACAGTGTGGAGAGATGCCAGTGGCCTTTGCAGAACACTGCCTGGGTGCTAATGGCAGGTAATTCAGTTCCTCAAACTTTTCCTTAGGGGAGATAGGCCTGAAGTCTTAAGCGGAAGACAATCAACCTATAATTAAATGCAAATTTACTTTAAGACATTGGCTATTCAGCATTGAACTGTGATGCTCTACCATCCGCAAACCAATGGCTTGATGGAAAAATTAGATTAAGGGACAGCATATAATAAGCCAGAAAGCATAGAAATCAAAGGCAGAATCATGTGCTATGAATGGTGTGGCAGAAGTAGAGGACAGACCTAGATTTGCAGTATGGGAGTGGGCATGGAGAATGTCTGCTCATATGCAGGAAAGTGAAGGTGGTGCCCATTACTTGCAAATTACCCCACTTCTTCATTAGAATGGGAACTGAGGAACTAGCTGCAAGTGTTCAGCAGCTTAAAGGACCCTCACAATTGTGGCCCATCACTGGGACAAGTGAGGGCTGTAGTCACATGTTGCACCAGGAATTATGGTTAAGAAGGCCCAGTGGCCTGAAAGTGTAGTGAGGGGAGCAGTGACCAGTTGCAGGGGTGAGGGGAACAAATGAGTTTCTATGTGAAGTGGTGGAGGATGGAGTCAAACGGCGATGTGCGTACTAATCTCTCACAAGAGCATACTCCAGTGGGTCCTGGCAGTACCTGGAACATAGTGCAGTTTGTGGTAGTTAGGAAGGCGATCATTCAGGCCTGGGTCCGCTATGAGACTCTTGGGTGTGACCTCTGACACAAATTGGATGGAGACGCTCAAGTGCAGTGCCAGACACAAAGGGGCATGAGGATTAAAGGACTAGTGTGCTCAAAAATGTTATTGAGCATTCAGGCATGTGGTTTTAAGCAAACTGATCGATCGTAAAAACATTTCCTATGCACCTTAGCTTAGTTTTCCACACTTTTACACATACGAAATTAACGAGCAGGGCGCGGCCATCTTGTGCTAATCTGATCCGTTGCTGCATCGCCCCAAGTTCGACAGCCCTCACAGCACTAAATCATATCACCCGCCCCTGAAGCTGACATCACTAGATGCGTAGAGCCCATTTCGCAACGCAAATGAATGCATGTCACATGTCAACGTTCTCTGTGCCCCAGCTAATGACGTGTCTCCATGAAAATGGCAGGACGCCTCTTTCCCCAATAAGTATAAACAGACCGCTTCTCATCAGACAGAGTTGCTTTTTCAATCGTTTCACTGTTTTTTTTGTATAGCCTCTGACCGGTTTCTGCTCTGTTCAGCTATCTTTGTTGCTCTGAGCCCGTGCGAACAGATTCTTGTACTAGCATTACTATCAATTTTCATTTTTTCGTATAATGGCAACAATACAGCCCTACCAGTATGAACCGGAGTATTCAGAGGCGGAATTAGATGATAGAGAAAGATGCAGAAACGATGGTGCATCGGACGACAGTTGGGAAGACGAATCATTGGATCCAGAGCCTAGTCGCATGTAAGGCGTTTCCACCTGGTGTACCTGCAATCGGTGCAAGGTCATGCCAACCAAGGAGGAGAACTGCTGCTGCAGAGAAAACTCTGGATGCTTGGCAGACATATCGGAAAAAGACACCGCTGCTATGCGTTACCGAGCTGCATGACTTCAGGGCAGCCTGCCTCACAAGGTCCGTGTTGAGGATTATGACGGTGCTTAAGCAAGAACTTCGCGCAACAGTTCGCCCTCGCAATCCAAGTAACGAGTAAGTGTACTCTAGATTTGATGTCACTTTGACCACTGAGGCCACTAACATTTCTTGTTTGTCTCCTATATTGTCGTATCTTCCATCTATCAATGACAAATGAATGTAGTCTGGCAATTCAATACATCTCTCGCGCTTTGGGGAAATCGTAGTGGTCATCTTATGTGCCTCAATTTCAACTAAAACAATATTTCTCTGTGCCCCAAAAGTTATGGCTTGCATGGGTGTTCACTTTTGTAATGTGTCTACACTTTAAAGCCCAAGCCGATTGATCCATGAAGTAACATTTGTACGGGCAACTATGCCATAGGATACAGGATGCATTTTCAACTAAGATTTGTACACTTAACAGGTTCATTTAAATACAGTATGTATGTTTATCTTCCACAGGTGGTACAGGCTGGTGGCCTATTGTTCATTTACAATGGTGACTTCATGGGAGGCTTGGATACCGTGTTCGACAAGTAATACCCGCCTGGGTCGGTGGAGCCATTTGTGCCAAATTCCCCAGTGACGAGGGATTTTCCCACACTGTGCTGCAACCCGAAGTATACAATGTGTAGTATATTTGTGCCATCAACAACAAAATAAAATACAAAAGAGCTTTAATGATTAGTTGTTTCAATTTGTCAGTGAATCAAGGAAACGTCTGAGGGACATGAAATAATGCTTGGTGCCCTTTTACGCTCACCTCCTCTGCAACAATCCACCCCCCCTCCATTATAAATGGGCAGGGTGCCAAACACCATTTACACTTCAAAGGTATCTTCCGCACAGGGGCCATTGTTCACACAACCGCCCCAGACCCAGTGTCTGCAGGCTCCCCTGAAGCAGACCGTGCCCCTGCAATCCCTTCAGCAGTGTTCCGGCCCTTTTCTGCATGCTTCATGCCCATCCATCCGCCCTCCACTATCAATGGCAGTTTGCACCTGTGGCCATGCACTCCCAAAGGGGGCTGGCAGGGTGGGAATGGCCAAGGTGCCAAACACTATGTACACTTCAAAAGGTATCTTCCGCACAGGGGCCATTGTTCACACAGCCTGCCCAGACCCAGTGTCTCCAGGCTGCCCTGAAACAGACTGTGCCCCTGCAATCCACATAAGTGGATCCCTTCAGCAGCACCACGCCAGAAACTTGTGACACATTAACATACACCCCCACCCACTTGTCTAATCCTTTATAAACCCCTTGATATTTATCCGGAGACCATCTTGAGCACTTGAAGGCAACTCTTGATCGTGCTACCTGTTCTCCTGCTACTAACTCCCCTACATGCTGAATCTAATTATTAGTCAAGATAAATAAAGGCAGGTCACCTTTTAACTTCACTATGTTCATCTCTTTCGAATCTCAAAATTTCTATTTCGAATGTACCCAGTAGTGTAATATTCATTCATCTCAATGACTTTACCATTGTCTAATATTAAGTGTTCTGATTTCGATATAGTAAATTTTATAATTAATTGTAATAGAATCTCACCTTTCTCGGACGATCTCTACAAGCATGTTTCCTTTTGTTGCTTGAAAGTACATTCAACGGACGAGTAACATGTTACTATTAGCATCATATTAATCAATCAATTCTGTATGTATGTCAATTCAGTATGTAGTATTTGACTACGCTACACAGGTTTTGCTTCTTTGAACAAAAACATTGTGTAGAAAACTGATAATTCCATCCATCTCATGCATTCAGTAAACATTTTTTGTAATTGTTTATACAGATCTTATTGATTTTCAAGAATGCCCGTTTTATGGTTTTGGGTTGCCGTTCGAGGAGCCTTGTTAAAAGTCATGGCACAATCCTGCATACATTCCCGAAGAACATTAAATAAGATGGGTTAGACATTGTGGTTTTGCGGTGGACGAGATTGAAAGTAGAGCCCAGGCTGCCTTTGGTGACTTGAGGGCCTATCGAATCCGCATCTGCAGTCTGCACTTTAGCCAGGATGTGTACGACCAATCGACGAACACAAAAAAGGATTGACCCAGAATGTTTCGTAAATTGCTTCCAAATGCAAACCCAACTCTATTGATGCACACGCTGCCTCTGGTGAGTCCCGGATGATGAATTAGCTGTAGGTGGTGGGGCACTGAACGGGTAACCCCATGAACGGATTGGTGCCTTCGGTGTAAATGTGTCTTACAAGTTTGCATATTTACCAGATTGTTACATTTTAACTATACCACATTTTACTACACATTTGTCCCTGGTTAATGGAGCCTCAAATGAAGTAATTCGGACCATGAAATGCCATAGTGCCCTTCACAAGAAGCATGTTTTCGTAATCGGTTGCTTGACAGGTCCATTTTTTTAGGAAAGCATACAGACGGAAGCACAGACCCTGGCAAGTGACGAAACCATTGACACGTCCAGTATACCAATGGTGAGCCCTACAGACTTGCAGAAGTTTATATCCGACAGTAGCATTTAACCTAAATATGTAATGGAAATCTAATTTTCCCTTTTACCAATTCATGACAATGCACTGAAAATGAAGGAGCAAGATTCTGCATCCATTTATTTTCACACATCAACTACAACTTCAAGCGCTTATCAGGTAATTTTATTTCACTTTTCCTTTACGATAATGTATTATGCTAGGGATTTCCAATAATATGAAAAGGTTTATGTATCCTGTCTGTTGTTTACACTAGGTGTCATTTATGGGTTTCTCTTTATATGTACCATTGTCTGCATCCGATTGTCTGTTCCATTTTGCGGTTTGCATCCGTACTGAAACAAGTACCGTGTTACAGAGGGATGCTGGTACTTTGACTACACTTGCATTGTCCTTTGCAGCTGGTCCAGAGTATGAGTTATGCATACTAACAGTTACATTGAATGAAAGAAATTAAATCCTACATAGGATACTATTAGACAATGACATGCATATAAACGTGCAGCGTTTCAAACTTTTCTCCTTTCAGTTCCAACGTTACACTTCCTCCCAAATGCAGAATACATTTCAAAATGTTTCAGGGCAACATTACAATCAGTATATTTTGCACGGTGATCTCCGATCAAGTACACTTGCCATCAATCAGGTGAAATTCAAAATCTATATTTTGACTAAATGACACGCACCGTTTGCGAGGGTATGTGTGTAAGCGATATGTGCGATAAAATATTTTATTTTCCAATACGATTGACTTTTTTTAATCAATATTCTATTCAAGGAATGTACACATGGTGCAGAATTAGAAAAGGGGGCACATGGATCAGAGGTGGTGAATCAGCTTGCTGGTGCAGTCGTTAGAGATTACCACGGTTTCACAGAAAATCAAGAAAACAAGGGTAACTAGCAAACAATTTCGTTTTCTAGAAGTGTTTTGGGCTGGTGTTTTCTTCATAACATGTTTTTGTATTTAAAGTGCTATCTACTGTATGTGTGTTATACATTAAACATGTTTTTACAACCCATCTCCTAGAGGCCCAGAAGGAAAAAAGTATAAAGACAAACAAATGAAACCAAATGTTGCTTCCCAAACAGAGATAGAGCAACTACTATTTGAGGTGCAGCGTGGTCCAGTCAATAAGCAGACTTGTGATGCTTATGACTGGCGAAGCCAGCAAAGTGTTCTTGGACCATTGCTACAATGTGAGAACTCTACAAGATGAAGCTGAATATAATTAAGATGCTTTGGAATTCCTCGCAGACCACTTGACACAATCTGCACCCGCAAAAAAAGGTCCACCCAATAAACAATCGACGTTGATGGTTTCTCCAATTCGTGTGCAAATAACACAAGCTGAACTAGCAGAGACTGAAGCTTCTACGCAATTGAAGGAGGAACTTGCCAAAGAT
This sequence comes from Ambystoma mexicanum, assembly GCF_040938575.1. Taxonomy (NCBI): domain Eukaryota; kingdom Metazoa; phylum Chordata; class Amphibia; order Caudata; family Ambystomatidae; genus Ambystoma; species Ambystoma mexicanum. The sequence goes on from NC_090929.1 coordinate 1,098,003,008, forward strand.
CTCGACTACAGTTTGTCTAGTTTGGCAGATTTGTCCACCACAGTTGAGTCACAAACCACAATCATGCAGGACAATTATCTAATAAAGGAGCAGAAATACATTGCATCTTACAGCTGCCTGGTAGAGCCTATGCTGAAATGTGCCCACACTGAGGCGGAAAATATGCGGGCAGCCACTGGTGCATGTGTCGTGTATTACAAGGCACTAACCTGAAAATCCAAGCCAGCTGTGTCCACCTCCATGACATTTTCATGGTCCGCTCAACCAATGCTGGGCAAAGTGTTAGCTGGAAATCTACAGCAGCTTTACTTTTAAGTGGCTCGGCTTTTAGTAAGTTGTCCAGTTTCGGCCAATTTGTGGGAGTCAGTTCCTTGCTAAAACAGTACTACAAATATCAAAGAATTCTTATTCTCCTCTATTAGTTAAGCCTGGAAAATGTAACAAATGTCAATTGAAGGCACATTCTCAGGCAAACAGTTCAGGCTAGCAGGCGACAGTGTGACAGCCCCGTAATATCAGCAAAGTACTGCACATACCACTTTCAAGACGTGGAAACATAACAAAAAAAAAAAACAAGAGTTCGGAGATCGTGCAGGTGTCCCAATGTAAATCCTGTGTCCAGGGAGAAACATGGTTTCATAAAATCCCTGGGACATCTTCAATCGAGGGGAATGGAAATAGCCCTCATAGCCACTGACGGACATGTTTCAATAGCCAAGGCCATGCAAGAGTAGTTTCCAAACATTCGTCATCAATTTCATGTATGGCATGTTACCAAATCAGTCAATAATAAAATTACAGCTGCTGTTAAAAAAAGGATTCGGAAAACATTAGTGTTCTCAGTCTTTAAGCAACCACCTTTGGTGGAGCTCCAAAACCGGTGATGGGTCTGTGGAAATTCTACTTGAAAAATGGTGCTCATTAATGCACCACTGTTCCAACGTTCACTCATGGACAGAAAACCAACATTTTCACCAATGTGAACATGGATCTTTACTGGAGAAGCAGGAACGCAAAAAGTGGTTTGTTCCATCTTCACCTCCACACAAAGCTTTAGAGAGATCGTGTTTGATAAAACTCTTCCAAGAGCACTAAAGGGACACTCAGAATTCTGTCACACTGGAGATGTGGAGGGGTTCTACAATATGTTCCTCAATTACAGACCCAAAAGGTTGCATTTCGGCATAGACGGTATGCAAGCTCGGACTTTACTAGCGGTATTAGCACATATGTTCCTAGGACACATACATTGCCACAAAACATTGCAAAAGCGCCCTGTCCACCTAAAGCGGATCTCGTTGAACAGTTGATTTCCCGGTATAAATGATTTGCAGTGGTGTTCATACATGAACAATGGAATGTGATTAAACTATTTTCAAAGCTATTAAATGTCTGAAGAAATTTTAATGCTCATTTAAGCCGGTTTATGATTCATTCATATACATCTTGAACGATAACATGCATGTCTGTGGTTGCTTGGTGTCTAAAGCTCCACATAGGAGGCCAAAGCATCCAAATGGTCTTTTCAAATGTATCCTCTCAACTTTTTTGTTTTAGGATGCCATACATTTAACTGTTTTGCCCCCTCACGCTTTCGCAATGATCTTGTGGGTCCTAGACTGATCAGGGCACGGGAGGGTCAGATGTATATAAGCATGAAAGGAACTGCGGGGTCTGAGCTGGTGGGCTCAGGCCTGGCAGAGTGTAGGTTGTTAATGCACGGGAAGTTCAGTAGAGATGAATGGACACTTGGATTTATGACTCTTCAGTGTCTCACGTTATTCGCAGAGCACATTCCTTCGAGAACAGGGAGCGCACAGACGTGGCAAGGACATGGGGTGGGCTGGCTGAGCTAGGCACTGGGGGTGGGAGAATTGCATTTGTACAAAGATGGATTTTTGGGCATAGTAGAAAGATGTCATTGGGCCTATTTGAAAATGGGTTTCCACGTTACTGTTTTACTTACCCCCAACTGTGACTGTTTTCCCAAAAAAACGAAATCACTCACTATTGATGTGTAAAAAAAAAAGTACACAATAGCGCGGCATGGGTAGATGCCTGCAAACAATTTGTTTATTTTTCGAACACATTTCAAATGTCACGTTGGTCTGCCGGCGGGCTTATCGCTCCCATGGAGTGAAGGTCACTTTGATGTAGCTTGTGGGTAGTTCACACCGACGCGTCTTGTACAGTATGTTTTTTATTTGTGGCTTTCCTTCACAAAAGTTACCAGGCATACACGCTCAAAACAAGGTTCAATTGTTCGACCTTGAAAGAAAGGGAGGATTTGCTATGGATTGAAGGACGGAAGTTGTGGAATACTCGGAAAAATTATAAGGTTCACTTTTTTTTTAAACTTGAAATTGGAACATTTATTTCCATTCTATGAAAACCGCTGTTCTAAGCGGACACTCTACGTTACGCCGAGAGAATGGAAATACCAAATATCATGTAAGTTTGACTGAAGACGAGTTTATATATAGACGAATGATTAAAAGTTTCATTTTCTGACCGGTATTGCTTACTTACATTGTTATGGGTTGTTGGTTGGGGCATATTGTGATGACACGCAAACACAACCTCTATGCAGGCTGGTGATATCTAAACCACTTTGTCCCATGGCATATCTTGTGCCATCAACGTTGTATTATTGGGTAGCAGGCGCACCTCTAGAAATAATCTGGCAGGATAACCTTTTATGGGTTTTTTTGACGGCGTGTCCGTAGCCATCGCCTTTAGCTCAATGTACCTTTCACAGAAGGGAAATATCGATTTGCATTTTTGCCTTTATGCCAGGCACATGGGCAGTCCAGCACTGAAATGCTATGACAATTCCCTTCTCAACTAGAGTACCTACAGCAGCCCCATACATGTGTTTTAGCCTTGTTGTGCCTCAGTGAGATGGAGCTGTGCCTCTGAGCACAGTGATCATGGATTCCACGTCTGGGTTCCCCCAGGTTACACCAACCACAAGTTATTTGCCAATCATCCGTTATAATGCTGTCTGTGTTGTTCGAAGTTTTCACCGTCAGCTTCCTCATCCGATTGGGAGCTAAACATACTCCACAGTGCTAATCTCTCAAGCACATTGTAGACTCCAACTTTCCACGATGTTTTCTGTGTGTTTCCATGGTTTGTGTTGGTTATTAGGTTTCACCCGGTGCAGAATGAAAGGGTAAATTGATCAATTTGAAAAAGAAGGGCAACTGAAATATATGTTTATTCTGTTTTCTACGCAGCTACATTCTTCCTTTCTGCGAATGTCATTGTTTCCAGATGCAGAGTGATTGTTTCTGCAACCATCAATGGCAGATACGCCTAAATGGATGGATGTCGATTACGCTGTTGAGACGATCGACCGGAACCGATAGGCACTTTGGCGGTACCAGCTACAAGGTGCAACCTGTAATCGTTTACGGTGGTCTAGCAAGAAGCTGAAGCCTTGCGAATCAAGATGCAGCGAATGCACATCTTCTCCCGAAAGGAACAATGTGCCTCATGATAACGTTTTGATGCTGTAACCCAAGGACATTCAAAAATTGGTGTCAAATGGAAATCTGTGGATGTTCTCGGAGCGTTTTTTGTGAAATAAAAGAACATAAATTGCAAAGGATTTTCATTTAAAAATTGTGTTTTCTATTCCAATTTGGGATGCGCTGTGCTGTGAGAGGATGGGATTATTGAATTTCCAGGTTCTGCGTCAACTGACGTTGAGACGTAAGTGATGACTTGGCGTGTTTGGCTTCGCTGCCCACTAACATCATGAAAGTAGGTGGAGAATATCGCTAGGAATAGTTATGTCAGCTTCAGGGGTGGGTGATCTTAAGTGCCACAGGGACACTTGAGCTTAGGGCGATCGATCCACGGATAAGATTAGCAGAAGATGGCCGCGCCCTGCTTGTTGATTTTGCATGTGTAAAAGTATGGAAAACTAAGGTAAGGTGCATAGGAAATGTTTTTACGATTGATCACAGTTCACATGCCCGAACGCTCGGGACAATAACATTTTTTGAACGCACTATTCCTTTAATGGGACATGGAAGCAAGTCCATGGAGTGGTAAAAACCAATCACGTCCCTGTAAATGTGGAGATGCAACCAATTAGGTCCCAGATAGTGCTGTTCATTCACTATAGTTCAGTATTGATGACAGACAGCAGACTCAGTATCTTGGGAGGGGTATTTCAGGAGGTCCTTGACCAACCTGTCTGAGCCCCGTGGGGTAGCCGTGAAACTAGGTGTGTCACTTTGTCACAACCGAGGCCAAAGATTAGGTCGAACCCTGTGGTTTGAAATTAAAGGTCTTTGTAATCTTTACATTGCCTGTGTGGTGGTATGTGGGGGAGGAGAAGAGGAATCAGTTGGCTTGGGTAGTATTGCTGTGGCAACGTGCTCGTCTTGGAAGCAAGACGATGCAGAGCAACAGGTTCCAATCCCAGGTCCATGCTTAGAAACTTCTTCGGTATTATGCAGGCTATAAAAAAAAAAATACACATTTTACGATAAAGCAGTTCTATTGTAGAGCAAAGAATAGAGTTATTCCCCGTTGTGAGCCAATGGTTACTCAGGTGTTGGGTGCTTTCATTTCAGCAAGGGTGTGTCCCACAGGTGATACAAGAAATGGCTATCCTAGAGGCTGTTGGACTCCGGGCTGTAGTCATCTCCTGTTTTTCTCCATTGAAGAGGTTATCCGGCATGCTTACCCGGGTTCCTAATGTCACTGCCCGGGTTTAGTTGCAGGGCAAATTTATTGACTATTGGATAGGACTCATTGGACGATGCTGTGGTGGAGCCAATGGAATGTGGCTGAGGGAGTAAAGAGTAGGCTGAGGGATTTGAGGTTGAGGGCTTGTGCCAGTGGTTTAAGGTGACAATATTGGGAAGAGGATTAGGATCGCTTAGATAGGGTTGAGAAAGGGGTCATAATTACAAAGACCTGGTGATTTAGCAGTAATCCCTCACACGAACACTCCGACAGTGGCCTCGATAATGGCGTCATTTGAAAAGGGAGAATATATTAAGAACAAATACAAAAGATCAGGAAACGGCTAGAGGGCTACTTGGACAGAGGCCATGAAGCAGAGTAAGCTTGATCTCCAGCCCCGGTTGTGGAATGCAACCCCAGAAATAGTTTACAGTAGGCTGTAGCTTTAAATGTATTACCAGCTACCAATACGGTTGTGACCAACTGAGTACCTTAAAAGGCGTGCTTGTCCATTCCTCTAATTGAGGCCAGGTTGTGGCTTTAAACAAGCCACATCTGTCCCACCGATAGTCTTTACATTTAATACACGAGCGCCCGACTACTAGGGCCCAGCCAACCTATGTATATTCAACATCCCCCAATTTATTTATTTTAAATTCGCTATGCAAACGCCCACTCGTGTCAGTCACAAGGTGCCACTCAGGCGCTGCCCAGTCTCAAGGCAGGAAGGGAGTGAGTTGTGGCCTGCTCACAGTAGCATTTTGCATGGACCGTTCTATCCATAGACCACGTCAATGGTTTTGGCATTTGCATGGGCAGGGCTTTCTTAAATAGGAACCGGTGGAGGACCCCTCTTCGGAAGTATGGGAAAGCCTGTGAGCAAGAAGGCAATTTAGTTAGGCTCTCCATTATAATGGAGGGGAGGAGCAAAGCGAGCGACAGGATGAGTGATGGGCAGGAATCATGACAAATCCGTGTGCATGCACAGGAAGACTGGATTGGTGTGACCACCGTGAGGGATGTTGGCACTCAGGACACCTCCAGTGACCTTCTCGGACCACCTCTCATTGAAATGAATAGCCTTATAGAGATGTTGTAGCCAGTGCTTAATTTGTGGGGGTGTTTGCCAGGGCTCAGCCCTGGTAGCTATTTTTGCGCCCCGGCACATAGTCTCCGACGCACTTTAAGTGCAAAGTGGTGATAGTCAGTGCATCCATCAACCACAATGAGCAGGTGCGAGCTGTAGAGCAGGTGCGAGCTGTAGTGTAACACCAGATATGGCGAGATTGTGTTGAGCAGCGTCACAGGAGTGCTGGAAAATATTTGGGCCCTGGCACTTTGTTTGTAGCACCTAGATCACCAATGCACTCAAATGCGATGTCTAAGACAGCCTTGGCATGGTGTACCCGCTCAATTCAGTCACTTGCAAGTGACCCTTCTGCAAGTAGTAGAGGTGCCAATATGCAGAGGACCCAGCTCCTGCAGTGAAGAAAAACGATCCCTTGCATAACCTGGTCTGTAGCAGTGAAAGAACCGAGCTGCCCGCCAACCGCTTTAGCGTGGCAGGGAATACTCCCTCCACCAGAGTCCAAATTCAAAACCAATGCAATGTAGAACTTGGCCAATGGCCCTAAAGCTCAGGGGCCTGGAGCCAAAGACTCCAGGGAGAGTACATTATTGTACAGGCCTGATTTTTTGCAGCAGTTTGTTTTTTTCCGATCCCTTACAATCATAGTTTATGGAACTTGGACGGGCCTGTCAATGGAGTAAAGTTTGCTTGGGAAAAGGGGATCTGGGCGCGTGCTTTGAGTCAGTGAAGGGCTTTCAAAGGTCAAAAGACAATTTGACATTAGGAAAAAAAGGAGGGTTTGTGTTTTACACTGTTCCTAGTTGCCAAACATTTTACAAGATTACAAAGCGGTCTGCTGCTGATTGTGTATTTGAGTCCTTGTGTGTAGCAGAATAGGGCGGTGCCATCGACTCCCCCTTTTCCTCCCAAGTGGAGACCCCTTATTTAAATCAAAGCAATCGGATTCTGATCCAACACTGTGGACGCTATGGCTGGCAAAAGTAAAGAGGATGAGAGCAAGCAAAAGAGGGAGCAAGAACTCATGACTAAGACTGCAACGAGGTTGGATTTGGGCGCCACTGAATGCAGACCACACCAACCAGTTCAGTGTTGGCAGTACATCTGCTCTCGAGGTCTACTTCCAAACCGCAACCCGAAACGCAGCCTTCCAAGCACACCGTCTAGAAGAATTATGGCCATTACCCACGGCTCAGGCTGGAAATAGGATATGTTCCTGCTATACTCCTTGCGAAAGTAACATCTCAAATACTTCCAGGTTAACAGATAAACGAAAGAAAAAATAAAACCAAGCACTCACTTGTATCCTTGAAGAGTCCACATTGAATTTCATTCAGATCAAGCCAATAAGGAAACAACCAGGAAGAGACAGCGGTGAATGGAGGCCTAAAAACACAGGGAAACCTCGGGTGCGACACTAAGAAGAATGTGTAGAAACATCTTAGTAGCCCCCATTGCAATCCCAAGGTACTCACCGCTCCGGCTTCCATTGAGGGGGCTCTGGATCCCATCTGACTTGAAAGTAACGACACCCATTCTTGCTTCGCATCTCTGCATGGTGAAGAGAAACGAACATTAGAGAAGAGAAAGCTGCAGAGTGTTAAGAGCATATCAATAGCCCCCTTTCCCTAGAGGTTCACATTGTTAATACGCACTCCTCAACCACATATCGCCCCCCCCCCCCCACACTCACTCATTGGCAGCATCCAGGATGAGGTTGCAGTTGGACCCGGTGTGGTTCCGCAGAAGGCACAGCAGGAAGGCAGTGCTGGGCAGACCCAGGGCCTTGGCTTTGAAGTGCTCTGCTTTCACATCGCTGGGGTTGGCGTAGTCCTCCACTAGGAAAAGGTCATGCCTGAGGAGGCAGGAGCAGAACTGGGTTAGAAGGGATGGCCACCAGGTACTGAAAACAGGCAAACTAATAACAATGTGCCCTAGAAAATTAGCATGGATATTCACACTCCAGGCGAGATAATTGTATTATAGCACATGCAGTCTCAGTGCCACTCGCTAACAGCACTTAACTGAACTTAACTTGGACTAAACTGGGTCATCTTTTTGGAGAAGGAGGCAGCAAACAATCCAGAAGGGCAGAGAACTTGCAACGCCTCAAATCATAACATTCCAAAAGTGTCACACATTAAGTGGTCAGGAGGACAGAGTCTAAAGTGGTCAACTCAAAAAAGGACAGGTCAAAAACGGACCTCTGTGTGGCTACCATGAGCATCAGAACTAGTTAAATAGCACATAATGCTTGCTTCTACAGTTCAGGAATGTGCTTTAGACCCTTCTCCTCAAAGAATGGCTCCTCCCTAACATTTAGGTCCTTATTACCTCCACTCCCTTCCTGGGAATGGATGATCTGATCCCCAGTTCCCTTCCCCGGCTGCCCTCCCTCCCCTGTTACATCCACACAGTTTCTCTCCCAACTAAGCTCATCTCTCCCCCCCCCCCCCATATGATTGTAAAGCGCTTTGTTGCTTCCAGAACCTCTGTCCATGCTGAATACAACAGCCCATTCCAGTATCTCTGTACTTTTGAAAGTGCAATATATCTATCAATTTAACCTCAAATGAATAAGTTCGAGCAAATGCATTAACCCACTGAGAAGAGTAGACCACTACAGACACAGATGGTTCCATGCAATGTCCCTGCAAAATAGTCGCCTGTCAAAAAACTCGCCAAAAATAGTTTTTTGCAGGGACATTGTTACAGTGAACATGCAGGGGGCACCCCCGCAATCTCCAAAACCGTTTTTTATTCAAGGGGAGTGGGGGACACCCCTGCCCCCCTATATATGGTCACCATATATAATGCCCCCATAAACTTTTCCTGATATATATATAGACATGATTACCCGATACCAACCAGACAGCCCAAGCTCTTTCGCTCATAAACTGTTGCTACAGTCACTTTGGTATTCGGTAATAATGTCACCATACATAATGTCCCTATTCATTGGCGGCATTACATATGTCCCCGCATTTTCAAGGTAATGTCTTCGCAAAAAACAGTGACTTGTCAGGGGACATTTTTGCTGTGACATTACATGGAAGCATCACTTCATAAAAATAAATGGTGTAACCTCACTGATCCCTCACATTTCATGACCACCCCCTTCTTTCCACAGTTTTAAGGTGCCTGCAGTGGCACCGGTAGTTGGAGAGCAGGATGCAGAGAGGTCAACGTGCCCATGGCATTGAATAGACTAAGCAAAGGTGACCGAAGGCGCACAGACTCACTCAGTCCTGGACAAGAGAAGCAGGTCGCAGAAGAGGTGGAGGTAAACAGGCCGGGTGGAGAGCCGTGGTCTCTGTCCCAGACTGGACTCCTGCAAAAGGATCTGCGAGAGCGCTCCCTGCCGGAGCAGCCAGCGTCCTCGAGAGATGAGCGGGATGGACTAGAAGCAAAGAGACAGAACAGCATTAGCAGGACCAACGAAACCTGCACCTGCAGCAAAGGGCAAACATTAGAAACTTTCAAAATCCTAGCACTTGGCTCTCAAGCCCCAAATATAAGTTCTGACCTTGAATGATTTGGAAAATCTAAAAAGCCATTCTGCAAAAACCACCCTCAAAAACCAGAATCAAAAAAAGGTATGTAGAGGATTGTGGTTCAAAGTGTTTGCAAAAAAATACATCAAATCATTACAATTTATTTGGGATGGATGAAGTCTGTAATCCTAAAGAGAGGCAGCTACTGCTCCCGTGCGGCTTGGCACAGCGCTGCTGTGTTTCCCAAATATGTGGTCAGCTGCAAGGCTGGCACAACTACAAAGAGAAAGGGAGTCTGCCCTCAGGAGGATGTGAGGAGGCCTTCCCAGGCACTCCGCAGAAAAAGCAGGAACCTAGTTGGTAATTGGAAAGGTGAGTTAAGGTTTATATCTTTTATGCAACATTGGCAATAATTGAAGGACCATCTAGAAATTCATGGCTCAATTTCAATATTGTGTTACATTTTATAATAAAGCAAATCTGACTAGAGTAAACCCATCACAAAGACCTTCCTGGCAAATCCGATAAGGACCCCATAATGTTTTCCCCCACCCCAACCACACCCCGACAGACCTTATGCCACACACTACGTGAGAGTTACTGACTTTGCCAACCTAGTCCAAACCACTATCCTAACCAAAAAAACGTGGATATCCGGGATGAACGAAAATACTAAGTCATTTAGTCATCAATTCTTGCCCTTGAATGTTGGTACCATGGCTTCCAACTAAGTTGAGAATGTGGCAACAGATATGTAGGCCGCCTTGGTTTCACTATTGAGGTGGCTATCGAGAAGTAGTCATCTTTGGCAGGTGTTGGTGCAGAGTTGACGTGTAAAGAATCTCGAGCCTTGCATGTAAAGCAAAGGTCTTAGATTACAGGTGTACCAGGCTAAGCAGTGTTTTTAACACAAGAGTTGGTGTAAAACCGTGCCAAGGACTCCAGTGTTCCCTGGAATGCACTCAAGCTAGATAGCACCCACTTAAAACCAGAGACGTTCCAGGTGTTTGGCATGTTGTGAGCACTGGCATAACAGGGGCCCTTGCAACCCACTACAGTTGGGGGGGGGCATGAGGGACACGCCAACCGGGGTAGTGGATGTGAAGGGGCCCCCTCAGCAGGGCTTGCAGGGGGCCCCACATTTTGCGTTACGGCCAATGGTTGTGGGTCACTACCCGCTACAAAGCTGGAGGTGAACCTTCCAGGGCTCAGATTTTCGAGCACTGTCCGGATTTGGCCCAAGTGCTCCATTCGATTCTGGGGCAACCTTTCCCTTAAAGGCCTCGTGCCAATGGGCCAATGTGCCAATGTGCATATTGTGCCTTGGTCCATTTGCCGACTCTTCCTTGCCATTCACCTGGTCTCTGAATACAGCTCGATCACCAGTGGAAGGCTCCAGCCGGATTAAGAGCTTTCAGACATTTGCCAACAATTATTTTCCTAATCCATTTTGATACTTATTCAACATTGGTAACTGGGAGGATCTTTCTGCTCCAACATCTCCCCCATTCCCTCCCACCACCAACATGGATGTAATAAGAAAATAAGAGTCCGTCTCCATCAGTGGAACACTGACCCTCTAGCTGACCGCTTGCGTGCACGTAGCACACCACGTGAAAAGGTTTGGTAAAAAACCAAGTCCATGCATCTAACATCGGTGGCAGGGTAACATACAGGCCTTGAAATCGCTCCATGCCATAGTGGACAAAGTTCGACATGCAAAGAGCTGTTGGGGCATCGCTGCACTAGTTTTTGCTAAGGATGGCGATTATGCTGTGTGCAGTGGGTTCATAGATCACACCTGTAGGATACAAATAGGAGTAGCAAAGGCTGCAGAAGATGGTTTTCCAAACCACTATTGTGTGCATTTGGAATAACCCGTAGTGGTGGACTCACACTGCTTTAGCCTCTACACTACCCAACTGAGCCATCAGCATAGGTGAAAAATGTGTTTCGGAAATGAAACTTTCAGTGTACTGGGCAAACTGACATGTCGAGAGATTAGCCAGCTTTTGGGAATATAGTTAAATTATTTTAAGCATGCCCCAAAAAATTCTCTTTACTTTGAAATGAGGCTAAAACCTCCCCAGAAATACATTCGGTGATGCTTTATCTAAAAAGACAAGTATTGAAATCCCTAAAACGTGAATGAACGCCCCACATGACCCAATTTTTTACCGATTGAACAATTGAGGCGGAGTCGCATGTTGGAGCTACTGAAAATTATGTATGTCTTTAAATGGTTGGATACAGAGTTACGACAAGGAATCTAGACACGGGTGCCTATGCATGAATACAAGAGATCAACTGTGCTACAAGGAGAGACGATTACTTTGCGATTAAGCTAGCAATGTAGCCATGCCCAAACGTGCCAAAGTGGATGTCTTGCCAAATGTTGGAAGTCTAAAATTGGTAGCAAATCCACCCTAAACCATGGCCAGAGATCACGATTGCCATCCAACGCCATTCCACACCACAGACCGCAATCCTGTAGACTCCAGAGATGGGAACGTGCCTGGAAACTTCAAAAAGCAGTAATATATTTGAATTTTGATGGGAAGCGGACTAAACATGGGAGTCACAAATTAATAGTAGTAAAGACATGTGTCGACCACCTAAGCTCAATACGGTGGATAGATGATTGAATCAGGACCCTCTTCATCCTATTGCAGGTTTTTAGCAATAATTGAGAAGGTCAACAGCATAGCTCTTTGGATACCGGATCTCCTATGAAATTTCATCACATCCAGAACACGGTCTAGGTTATTGAGAGAGGATGGAACATAACACACAAGCTCTATGATCACTCCACTGGCTAGCAATCAAGCACATTGGGTGCCCACAGGGCTCTTCTGGGCCTTGGCACCCAAGTCACTCAACGTATGATCATCCTACCCAAACTGAGAACACTTATATCCTGCGACAACTTAATCCGAGCATCTACCTTCTCCAAAATCACTGAAACACTTCTAAAGGAATTTTTACTATCCAGGACCACCTTACATTACAGAAAATGCATATGCCCTGCTTTATATCAGCTTAACCGGCCGGTCACACCCAATCGCCAATTGGACTAAATGCCAAAGTGCCCCTACTGCAATTCCAGTCTGCTGGTAATCAATATATTTAATACCTTTAGGTTTGGTCCCCGGTAGCAAATTTAACTAATGCGAGTATGCTGCCAGGTACGCATCGTGTGCTGCTATTTTCTGTACGTTTCCCTCAGTGGAAGACTCCTCAAGCATTTTACCCAAAGAGCAGCCCCATCAAGACATTGTTCAGGGGGCACCCACACTGAAGTCATCAAGGGCACATAAGACAGATGCTGGAAGTCACTCACCAGGCTTTCCATTAACCTCCCCAAACTAACATTATCAGCTTCCTCAAACAATATATGGACACCAACCAAGCTACTCACACAGGAAACTAATATTTATCCTAAAAGACATTTTCAAAAACGAAGTGCTCAACACCTCTGCAACCAATTTACATATGTTGACTTCTGCCATGGACTGTTATTATTTGCATGGTCCCCAAGTGTTCATGTGGCTCTGTATGCAAGTAGGTAGTGTAGGTTAGTGAGGGAAAAGGAATAAATATGGAGGTTGTGCTCTTCTGTTGGTGTTTGCAGAACCAGGAGAAACTGGCGTCTGTGCGCGTCAGCTTTGAGTATGATAGGATTGTGTTCATTGGGGTATTTGTGTCCAGAGGGGTAATGGCCATTGTCTTGTTTGCAGCATTTGTTCCTTTGGCAGATGTGTGGGTTGAGTGCTGTGTGTGGTGAGGCTGGCATGTAATGCTGACCCATATGGGCTACGAGGGGTAGTGAGGTATGCTGGAGGGGAGCAAGGAGCATGGGTGGTTAGTATTGTTTCCAGGGTCCGCAGTGACTGAGTGGGAGGTGCTGGTTTTTCTTCTGGTTACTGTGAGTTCAATAGCCAGGTTTTCAGATGTTTCCTAAATGTAAGGTGATCTTTGTCGTTCTTATTTCCTTTGGATTAAGTTCCATAGACTGATTTATGCGGCTCCTCCAAATTTCTTTTATAGTGTTTCGTTTTGTAGGTCGTTGCTTGATTAAAAGGTTACTCCCTGGTTGGTAACGGTTGAATTTGGCTCAGAGGAATTTGGCTCCTAGTCCATGTAGTAATTTGTGCGTGCTGCAGAGGGCTTTGAAGTTAATGTGTTTTATTTACTGGGAGCCAGTGTAGGCTTCTCAGTGCTGGTTTTCAGTTTAGTTTCCGGAGTATCCTTGCTGCAGTATTTTGGATGCGTTTGTTTTTTGAGAGATGTTCTGGCATTCCAAGGTAGGTACTGTTCACGTAGTCAACTCTTGATAGTACTAAGGAGAATAGTATAAAAATGTTGTCAATCTTTGTTCTTAGGTGGTTAGTGATGCTGATTGTAACATTATGCCTTTGTTGCAGAGGTCAGGTTTTTCCACTTTTGTTTTTGAATTATTCTTTTTGCGCATTTGTTGCGATTTGGATTCTAGTGGCGTAGCATGGTTTTTTTGCTGTAAGGACTGCCGATTAGTACATTCCAAGTTGTCAGTATTTTGTCCGATTGTAAGAGTTTCTTCACAGTTTTTCCAATTTGGGTTTGTTTTTCGGAGCTTCCACCGATCTATGAACATCTTGTTGCCATTTCTTTGAAGTGGCTTGAAGGGATTTGCTGGTGCCATTTGGTCTAGGGCCCGTGTAATCCAGGAGTTTCTTCCCCACTAAGTCAGGGGTCATTCCTTTTAGCTGGGCAATGTCTGGCTTGGTGGATTCCATCAGTTCAATTAGGGATTCAAGGTTGTGGCTCCTCCAGTTTTTGGTTGGTAGTGAGCAGTATTGGGTTTCCAGGTAATATGCAGTTTGGAAGTTTGACGGTAAGAGTGGTGATCACTCCATATGACCGGCACCGGTGGACGAGAGTCTGTCTCTGCAGAAAGTTGCATCCATTCACTATTTGTTTGAAGAGGCATGTCCAAAGTTTGCTGTGGTTTCGTTTTCTCTTTCGAACGAGATGTTGAAATCTCCCAGGATAATTAGAAAAATGTAACAGTGGACAACAGACTCAGTGAGTTTTGTTGAAAAATGTGGGTTGTAGGATGGCGGTCTCTATGGATCAGGATGAACAGTAAGTTGGCTTGGACACAGCTTGATTAGGAGAGATTCCCAGTCTCCTATTTCGGTTAGATTGCGTGCCGTGGGTAGATGTGGTCATTGTGCACCAATGTGACTTCACCTACTCTCGTTTTCTCTGTTGCCCTGTATTAGGTCAAAGTTGTTTGGTATGGCTTCATGGGCACTTTTGTAACTGTCCGATAGCCATGTTTCTGTGAAAAAGTGTTGGTGCCGTCCTCACTTCGGTCATAAATCTGTTTTGCGTTTGGCCATGGATCTTACGTTCAGTAGGCTGGAGTCTAGTGTGTTCGTTATTCTTGGCTTGTCATTGCCTATCCTTTCTTGCCTTTCGTTCCAGTGGTGTTTGTTGGGCTTTCTTTTCCTGTGGTTCTCTAGGATGAGGTGGCTTGCTGATCTTGTGGTTAGGGCCTCTTGTCTCTCGTTTGAGGAGGGAGATTAAATGGACTAATGGGTTTCCTTGTTCCGGTTCGTAGTGTTTGGTTGTTTGTATGTGTAGTCTTTTTTCCAGTCTTTGGTTATGTGTTATGTTATGTTAATGGGCGCAGACATACAAACATAAAACAGGCCACAAAAACAGCTAAACTATTGTCTGTCCATTATCCCTTTGGTCGGGTTTAGGCGAAAAGCAATGTTTTCAATTTCTTTTTAAAGAGCTCTGTTGAGACCAACGTTCTTATTGAGGTTGGAAGGGCATTCCAAGCAATGGGTGCTGCAACTTCAAAAGACCCCTGCCTTGTTTTGTTGGTCTTATGTCGGGGTACACTGAGTGTATTAGAGTAATTTGATCTCAGTGACCTTCCCTTGTCCTTCACAATTATGGCTTCCTTCAGATATGATGGCATTGGACCTACAATGCATTTCTGGGTAATGAGCAGAAGTCTAAACTGAATTCTTTCTCTAACCGGCAACCAATGCAGGCTCCTTCTGGCCTCTGATACATGATCTCTCTTACTTAAGCCCTTAACTACTCTCACAGCCCCATTTCAAATCACCTGAAGACGATGAATCTCGGTCTGAGGGATACCCACCAAAAGACTGCATCCATAATCTAATTTTGATCCAATGATGGCTCTAGCTAATGATTCTGAATTTTTTTCAGAAATAAATGGACGGAGATGGTGAAAAAGTTTGAGGAAATATGAGGCTGATGAAACAAGACTGTTCACCTGAGCCTTCATATTTAGGTGTCTATCCAGGCATACCCCCAGTGTCTTAACTTTGGACAAGATTTTGATAGCACAATTGTCCAGGTTGATGTTCTTATATTCTGCTCCTAATTTATCCAATTTACTTGGCGAGCCCACCAACAGAAGTTCAGTTTTGGCACTGTTAAGGGCAAGGCCATTGTATACCATCCAATCTTGAATTTTTAGGTATATTGCATTAATGAGAGCTACGTCCTTTTGGTAGGTTCCTGAGATAGGTAGGATGCATTGCGTGTCATCCGCGTAATTGGCAAACATGATCCCTTCCTCCTCCAGCATCTGAAAGAAGGGGATCATGAAGATGTTATAGAAACATGGTGGCACGCAAGCTCCCTGTGGAACTCCGAACAACAATAACATTGGATCTGCTTCTGCCAATTCACTGGTAACTCTAATTGGCCTATCCTTTAGAAAGGATGATATCCAAAGGATGGCCTCTTCCGAGAAGAACGCATTTTCTCTTAGCCTGGTGGACAAGATCGAATGGTCCACCAGGTCAAAATCCGCCGAAAGATCCAGGATCATCAGTAAGGCAATCTGACCCTTATCCATGCCCTGAATAAAATGGGATTTAAGGGCTAGGAGTGCTGTTTGTGCCATGATTGGTGCGGAATCCTGATTGATAATTATGCAGAATTTGATTCTGTTCCAGGAATGTGGAGATCTGATTATATGCCACCCGATCCAGTATTTTCAAAAGAAAGGTGGTGTTAGTAATGGGCCTATAGTTCGACGGGGTGAGTGGGCAGAGATTAGACTTTTTTAGTAGAGGTGTGATCCATGCATTTTTCAGATTAGCAGGCACTACCTTCGACTCAAATGAAGCATTGACAAATTTTGTGAGAGCTGGTATTAGGGTGGGTAGGCATTCATTAATTATAATTGCAGAGCATGTATCGCCTTTACAGCTTATGCTCTTGAGTTGACTGAGTTTTTGCCAATTCCTCTTCAGATATAGGCAAAAATCTAAATAAAAGTTGAGGTGTGAATGGCTATGGAATGAAGTTCAGCTCAGATTCTTGTTGGGGGTCTTTCCAAAGATGTCTGTCAAGTTACTGTGTTGTAAAGTGTGGTTTGGCATCTTAAGGTCCGAGTTTGCTTGGGTCCTTGCTTGTGGGTTGTGTGTTGGTTGTTTATTTTCCGTTGTGGTAGGATTGTAGATGGAGAATTAGAGCGAGTTGTATTTTTTTTTCTGGTCTTTGTCTGTATTCTTATTCTGAGTGGTGTCTGCAGGGGCTTGTGGGGTGTTGGCAATTTTGGTAAGTGTTTTCCGTTGCATGTGGGTGTGATTTCCTTACTATGTGTTTGTATCTGGCCTTCTTATACAGTGTCATGTTTGTGGTCTGTCAATTGTTCTGGGATTTAGGTATGCAGTGTTTTCCAGTGGCAGGTGCCCGCCTGTTCTTTAAATTTGGGTTAAGTCATTTAAGTCATGGAACCCTCTGCTGGAGTATACAATGGGATACAGTGGTGTCTGTCTCACAGTGGCTTTAAGTACTAGCTTCCGTTTAAAAGATAGAGTGGGAATGTTATCTATTGTAGTATATTAGCACTATATTCCAGGGGCCAGATTCCCTCCTGGGTTAGTCATTTCCTGTTTAGGTTGCATTCCCATTTCCAACTCTTAGGTTCTGGCTCCTGACTTTGTATAGCAGAGTGGCTTAGAATTCTTTTATTCTCCTGACACTCTTTCCTTGTGTGGTATTTTGTAGGCATCTGCTTCACATTGGTGAAAGCCTCTCTGTGGCGTTTGTATTTCAGACGTGTGGCATTGGAGTTCAGTTGCTGGGATTTAGTGGCTGTATTTGTATTGGGTTAACAGTGGAGAAAGCCTCCCTGTGGCGGCCTAATACTAGGAGGCTACCAAATGTAACCAACCTTACGTCAGAACTGCGCATCAGGAGGGAACAGTGTGGTGTGGTCCAGAATGTAACCTTTTCGCTGTGACGAGGTCCCTTACCTATGTATCAATGCACACCGCCACTGCAATACATTACTAGATTACCAGCTAAGATAAACAGGCAGTAGATTACTTGAAGTTTGGCTAGCTGTGCAGTGTCGAATTCAGGTTTCAAACTAAGTAAACAGGTAGTGGCTAACTAGAAAGTATCGCTAGCTAAGGGCGATGTGGCCAATTCAGATGTCAAGCTAAAATTCATAGGCAGTGGCTAACTGGAAGGTCTTGCTAACTTATGCAGCATCTATTTCAGATATCAAGCTAGATGGAAACAGGCAGTGGCTAATTTGAAGTCTCACTAGCTTAGGCCTGTGGGTAATTCAGCAGTGGCCAACATTGAAGTCTCTAACTTGGGTTCAGTATTTGGTATCCGGCTAAAATGAACAGGCAGTGGCTAACTTTAAAGCCTCCCTAGAACCTCAGAACGGTGGCTACAACTAATATCAAGTCAAGGTTGCAACAGAGGATTACTTGTCTATGCATCTAGGTTAAAAAAAATGTGGCAGTACTCCGATGCATCTAGATTACAAACATTAGCAGTACTCATATTTGCAAACAAACATTGGCAGTGGTCAAATATGGGGTGCAGCAGTGGGGTTCAACACAATGGTGCACTATAGAGCACTGCAAGATTCAATGCAATGGCCAAAGCAGGTTACAGTAATATTGTAGGCGGCTCTCAGGGCACAGAATTGGCTGCACGCCACCACCTTACCCTGTTGATGCGGTACAGGCAGGGGGAGGAGGGGCCAGGCAGTGGAGCTGCCCTTTGCCTTGAGCCCTTCATTGGCTGCCCGAGCAAGGCTTACCCGGGCAAGGCTGCCCTGTAAGAGGACTACTTCCTGGGTGGACGCACCAATCACGGGAGGGGTGGGCAAGAGTGAGGCAGAAGACGACGGGGAGGGAGCAATGGGGGATGGAGGCACAGGAGCAAGGAGGCGCAGGGGGAAAATCAAAAATAAAATGGCCAAGCAACATGGATGGGCTGCTCCAACCACCATCAACACGCCAAGGAGGACGAAAGAGCAGGACCCCGCTCTCACAGGCCTGCAGGCAGCAGAAGGGAAACTACCCCGTCCAGTGCATACTAGAACCATGGTTATTCAAAGCCACCTCTCCAAGACACAAATACCTCTATGCTCTCTACAATCGTCTACAACCGCACACAGCTCAGTGCACTTCTGGTTGGCATGCATCTGTACAACAGCAGAGCCACCTTGCATTTGCAGAACATCAATTAGCATAACCACTGGCCGCTTGAAGCAAGGAAAAGGTCAAAATCCCTTTCATACATAAATAATGAACTTCATGAGTGCCTAGTGGCACATGCAGTGGTTGGGAAAAGTAAAAAAAAAAAAAAAAACCACCACACAAACACATTGACTTTTTACACAGGTGAGGAAGGACCCCAATGTAGGAAGACAGAATACACGAGCATAATGTTGCACAGCGAACAGATTTTACAAACTTCATTTTGAAACTACCACTGCAGCTGCTCACTAATATAAGAGCAGGTAACAGTCATTTAATAAAAAGATTACAGCAATCGCTAATGGAAGGCCCAAAGCCGCTACTCTGCTTATTCAACCACCTGACAAATGACATGCAGCCCAGACCTCATCTTCCTTGGGAACCAGCCAAGTAGCAATTCAATAACCTCCCCTCTACTTAGTCCACTTATTTTCAAGGGGCAATGCAAACTGACAAATCCCAAACTCAACTTCTTTTCTTGCATAAGCCAAGCCACACCAGAACCTTTACTTGGTAAGCCCACCCTATCATGCCCGACGCGACTTTATCCATGTTCCCGCTCCACCATTATCCGCTCCACTTGCAAAGCACATGCATCCCCCAGCGGCGACACCTCGCAACCCAAGGCAGATCGTCAATCTCCACCCACTTACCGTTCCCAAGAAAGCCCTCTGTGGAAGCTTTCGATGAGGCATTGACCAGACCTATTCCCTTCTTTGCTCCTCACTAAATCGGGGTCACTAAATCGGGGTCACGCTTGCCTTTTGAAGCAGGAGGATCTGCGTGTCACAGATTCAATTTCAGGCGACCCAACCGCCAAATTGGAATTGCCCCAAATAGCCACTTTTTTAAAATTTGAAAATGATCAGGTTGAAATGATAAAATTGAAGATTCAATAGACTGAAAAGTAATTATAACCCCAAAAGATCGAAGCATAACATGTTCTGACATGGTGAATCATGAAAAAGTTTAGAAAAAAGAAGTGACATGAGTAAAGAGGAAGTGAGGGTGATTTGGGAGTGGAGCCATGAACAATGGCACACTAAGGGCATGTTGGTGTTAGAGGGATGTTTGTGGCCGTTGGGGTGGACAAAGGTGCAAAGTAGTATTCATTACGCACAAAGAAAGCAATGCTTCATTTTGGGGCTCATCAGTAGACATGACGTTCGGTTGTTAATATGAAGATTAGGATGTGGCGTGAATGTGAAAACTTCCCTGTAAATAGTGGATTATTTTAATGAAGTCAATTTTTGTATGGTTTGTCTTGCAATCTTGTTTTTCTCAGAAAATCATTCTCTTCAGCAAAATCATTTCTCGGATTATGAACTGCATCTTGGAATCAGATTTTTAAATTTGCACACTAAAAACTTTGAAAGCAGGATTTAGGACATGAATTGCCTTCTCCCCCTAACCCCTTGGAGAGCAAGACTTTTCTATAACTTTCAAAGGAACTGATAGTATTTCAGTTTGGTTTAGGTGCACAAAATGAACAGTTCTGCAAGCTTTCATTAGGTTGCATGTGAAAGTACACATGAAATGAGATTCTGCAATTCTAAAGAGTTTCTACCACAGATCAGATCCTGCAAACCTACAATGTAGCTCTTCCCCCCTCAGCCTTACCAAAGTCTAGGCACACGTTTCCTCCGAGCAGACATGCACTTAAGTACCCTCAAATCCACATTCTGCTCTCCCAGTGCAACCACTGTTCTAGCCTCACTCAAAACAAACTACTAGTAATTTCCTCTCATGCAAGTCAATCTAGGTCTTCTGTCACTCTGACCCTTGGATTTTCAGTCCCTACACTCTTCCCTCCCACACACTCCCAACGTTCGAGGTCGTTCCCAGAGGCGTAGCCAGGATG
The DNA here is from genome assembly GCF_040938575.1 of Ambystoma mexicanum. NCBI lineage: Eukaryota > Metazoa > Chordata > Amphibia > Caudata > Ambystomatidae > Ambystoma > Ambystoma mexicanum. The sequence continues at coordinate 1,098,023,699 of NC_090929.1, forward strand.
GTGGGGCCTGAAGCCAATGTAATTGGGCCCACCACAGTGACATTAACATCTGTAAATGCCCACACAGCGCTGCTGAGGAGGCATTTACAGATTTTGGATGGGCATTGCCCGCTCAGGCTTTACCCTGTCTACACCTCTGGTCATTCCCATATTCAGTCAATTGCTGCCTAGCTTTTTACCACAAACTACCACCCAGCCTCCCCCGCCCTGTCTAAAATAAACCTTTGAATGCTACTCAGATTCCCACACCATACCCAATTACCTCTTCCTCCTGCTACCAACCAGCTTCGTAGTCCACTCCAGAGACCATGCTCTCCCACGTTGCCACCTTGGTTCGGTTTTCCCACCACAGCCCAGACTCTGGTCTAATCCATTGACCTCTGAGGCCTTCAAGACTCTTGGACTAGGACATGCCCATGAAAATCAGGGGCAGCTTTCATTTCTCCTTCTGTCTTGGCGACCGGGCCTACCAGAGGCCTTGGTGCCCAATTCGCTCAGTTATTCCATGCATAAGCCAGTGTGCCCCCTGCCCCAGATTCCACTATGCCAACGATCCCCAATAATGAGAAGCTATTGCACAGAAAGGAGACGACCATCTAATTTGGTGCCATAATGCTCTAGTTTGGCTTCTCGTACCACCTCCAATAATACCAAAATCCTCTGTTTTTACCCAGCATTAATATCAGACTACTCTTAGACATGCACCATTGGAAAGCCACCGCTGCTGGATCCTGAACTTGGCCAAGGCAGATCATTCACTTGCAATCAACTACAGGTTCAATTGTGTGCTCCCTCCTCCCCTGACCCAGCAAATGGAATCTAGCTATGCATTTGATACCAAAAGTGAAATCAGCACCTAGTCACCACTGCCTGCACCCTAGTGATCCTCCCATGCACCTTCACACCTAAATAGCTTCACAGATTGTATTGCAGTTGCATACCACCCACTCTACAAATTGACCTGCACAGCTTTTTTGTTTTAGTGGTGCCAATAGGTTTCAATCTCCAACCAAACCCTGGGAGACGAATAAGAGGACAGAGAAGGACTGGAAACATCGGCCTTTGTGTTTTCACTCACAGGAAAAGCAAGCATGCTAGCGGCATTGGCATGCAGTGAGTGCAAGAACACTGTCACAATAGGTGAAGATGCCAAAGAGGTTTTGTAGTTGCACAGGGCAGTTGGTGTTCTGAAGAAAAGGGGGTTGCTCCGATGTAGCGGTGCAGAAGTCTGACCTAAATAAGGTGTTCTACGGAGAGTGGGGTTTGTGAAGGAGGACGGGCGAGAAATCAAATGGTATTTGAGCAAAGCATATGATGGGAGCGGACAAAACCACGCATGCATCCGACTACAAGTTAATGTTAAAGGATATTTGTACCGCGCACTATCACCACCAAAGTGGTCCCCTGGCGCTCTGGCAGCTCTGAAAAAGGGGAGCAGAGGGGGTGGGTTCGTGGGAATAAGCTGGAAAAGTGCAAGAGAGCAGTGATGTACTGTTGGCAGCCTCAGCCCGGTGGGTCCGTTGGCTGGGCTTGGGGTGTTTTACGGTCGGTAGTCGTGTGCTGTTGTGCAAGTCCATGTGTGGTTTGTTTTGTTGTTGCATTGTGAAGTTTGTGCAGATTGCTGCGTTTTAGGCTTGTGGTTGGTTAGAGTTTGAGAGGTGTATGCAGAGGGATGAAATTGATTGGTGGTTGGTTAGTTGGCATTGCTGTCCTTGCAATTAAGGGATTCCATCTAGGTGCGGTACATGCTGACATTCACATTTCTATCTAGATGCGGCGCAAGCTAAAGTTCAGTTCCCTACAGGTGCAGCACTAGCTAAAATTGGCAAGTAAGTTAATATGCATCACAAGGCGACATTTACAATCCATTTACAGTGGTCACAAGTCTTCCTAAGTATGTATTGTCTAAGTCTATGGCAGTCTATGCTATGGAAGGTAAGGTAGAGTGACCGGGGCTTTCTGGAGTAGAGTAATTGCTCTACACCACATCCATGCCAGAGTTGTTGGTGTCTGCTGGCTTCCCCTGCGCACATCTGCTGACACTTCCTGGAGCCGCCTCTGTTGGAGCCGCCCTTGGCCTTGGGGCCCTTAGCCGAGGGCTGCACGGGAAGAGGGCTGCCCTGGGAGGACCAGTGATGAAGGGTGAGAGGACCAATGAGAACATGCCTGGGTGGGTCGGGAGGTGGGAGGGATGGGAAAGCAGGAAGAGGGTGCGGGGAGGGAGCGGGTTGCTGGGGGGGAATCGGAAAAGGCCTCGGGGCCTACAAGATTCTTTTTTTAAAATAAGGTGCTCCTGGAAGGGCCTTGCTGCTCACCGTGCTCCTCTGGAAATGGAGCTGGTGAATTCAGCACGTTGCTGGGTTTACAGCAACACGGTCCAAAGGACCAATGAGAATGGGCCTGGGCGGGTCAGGAGGTGGGAGGGAAGGAAAAGCAGGAAGAGGGTGCTGGGAGGGAGCGGGCTGCTGGGGGGATCAGAAAAGGCCTCGGGCGACAGAGGAACAGGTAAGCAGGAAATGTATCCGAGGGTTTTGAGATGGGAGTGGCATAAAGGCATTTATTGGTGTGGCCTGAGGTCCCTGTAAGCAAGGACGTAGTTATAGTTGTGATCATAGAAAAGGTGCTGGCAAGGTTTTGGGTGGAGAGCAGCGATGAAAAGCATAGGAACTGTTAACAGGGGTCTAAACTGAGTTCATGTCGGACAAATAAAAATGCGGTTGTAGGTTCTAAACAGCACAGCTTGCCATGGGGACAGTGGTGCAGGCTTCAGTTCATTATGGGAACAGAAGGAAGCCATGTTTGAAAGGTGGGCGAATGCTTCGTCTGGAGGGAAGAAGCAATGCTGCCTTGCATAACATGATGCCAAATGTGTCCGGCCTTTTGGAGGCCCAGTGTGGGGGAATGGTGATGTAGTCTGGGTAGAGCGCAGTCGCTGTGGCATTTTCAATGGGTTAGCTGCATATTTCTATTGGGGCAATAAAGTCTATGGGGCATGTTGGAGTCCATAAAGGAGATTTCATTGCAGATTAACTTATTCCATAGGCAGAAGGGACTGAGGAGGCAGTTGTGTTTCTGGGTTAGTAGTCTGGGCTGGGTGGTTGTTTAGCAAAGACAGTTGTTGAGTTAGTAGAAGGTGCAAGGAGTAGTTAATTTGATGGCAATGCAAGAATACAAGGGGGTGGGGGGATGGTTAGGCTTTACATTTGCAAGGTTTCTCGTGCTTTGTCCACTGCCAACCTACTCTCTTTTGGCCTAGGCTGACATTCACAGTCAAGCCCTCGTTTACCACCCGATATGAGCTCTGCACTGTAAAATATTTGATAATATACCCAGGGACGTCATTTCACCAAAATGGCAGGGGTCGCGGAAGTGTCATCACATGACCCTTGACCTCTGATGACATCACAGGAAGTGATGTCATTTGACCATGCCCCCAAGCGACACCACACGAAGTGATGATACACAACCTTTCACCCCTTCACAAAACAGGAAGTGGCATCACATAGTATTGTTCCTCAGTACACTAAGAAAAGTATGATTACAATATTACTGTACTATGATATGTCACATGTCCAAACTGACTATAAAGTCACCACAACAAATAAAAAACTTCTCTTGGCGATTCAGAAATGCACTGATATCTAAATAATAGAGTGCAATGCCGAGACAACTACAAAAGCTAAACTAGAGGCTTGAGCTAACATATTTAAAACATTCCAAATCTAGCCCTTGCATAGGACAAAACTGCAGGCGAATATCCCAGACGCGTTTGACAATATAAGGGGCTGCCTGTGGTTCTAAAGTTATTTGCAGAGTCAGCCACCTTTCAACCCAGCAGATCATTTTTTTAGTGGACAAGTTTAATAGCACGACATTGATCTAATACTTACTGGATGAATGCTCACACAAAGGTTAAAGATAGAAGCTTCTTTGCAGTAATGACCACTGTAGAGCAACAGGGTACTGGTGTAAAAGCTCTCATCTTCAATGGACAAATGCACCTTCTGTCAAATGTCATCTGGGGACACTCTTTACAAATGTAAACTGGACACGAAACTTGCATGCAGCATGAGAAATTCAAGGGGGTTGTGGGGAAGCAGTGGAGCATGTACCTGGTGCTGAATAAAGAAATTGGCCCCTAATGGGTCAAAGAAAAGCATTGCCTCAGAACAAAGAGCAGCTTAGAAGGTAGCGGACAACTTGACAATTACCTTCGTTAAACAGTGCAAATCCATCTGATACGGCATCATGTTGTTTGAGGATAGCGGACCAATACAAACAAACAAGTAATACTATGTGCAATCCCTATTCAAACCACAACGCAGTAAAACATCCCAAACAGCCCATGCAGCACGGCCGCCAGCCCCGAGCACGTACATAGATGAAACGAAACGGGGACATCAAGCCAGCACTTAGCCCTCCCGTCTATGACATTGGTGCATGGAGACTGTTACCCCCTTGCATTCCCCAATCCTACCCTTGAGACAATCATCACTGTCACTAGATAAAATGAATGCCGGCATTAACGAGGCAACAACAATTTAAATAACAGTTGAGGTTTTGCCGCACAGTTATTCTTGCTCCTCGCTTGACAATATTTACAGCAGCCTTTCTGACTGCATACCACGGCTCTGCACGTTACCCATCAATGAGCCCTCATGCACCGTCGCACAGACCCCCGGGAACATACTCACGGCCGCAGACATCATTGATCCTTCCGCCCTTTGGGGCTAGCAACTGCCCTTTGAGCAGGTGGAAGGGGCGAGCAGGTGTCTGTCATCTGGTGGTGCCCAGCCTCTGCTCAGAGACACACCAAGGCTGGGCATCAAATTAAGATTAATTTCCCTCCATGGGTGAGCCACGGGCCCGAGCTCAGTCATTTCTTTTATTCGTGTCAGCCAGCGCCAGGCCCTGGGGCTGGGCTCTTCTAAAAAGCAACAATTGTGCATTGCTCTTGGTTAAGCCAATGGTTGCTAGGCAACCCTTACAAGGCTTGACTCGCTCAAGGAGACACATTGGCGTCTGTGCTCGCGCGCCACCCACGCAGGCATGGAGCTTGTGATTTCTTAAATCCTGAAATGAACCAACACGAGCTTGAGAACGTCTCTGCAGACAAAGTGGCGGGCGCCCACCACCGAGTTTACACTTTGTGCTTTTTTTAACTAATAGTTTGCTGTTTTCAACAGGGGTCTGTCTCCTGTTGAAAACAACAAACTCTTTCTTAAGAAAATACTTGCCAAACCCATGCTCCAGTCCAGCGGTCGCAGGAGGTGGGCAGAGGTCGCAAACGACCACAGAGGTCGCACTTGCGACCTCTGGCGACCCCCAAATGACGTCCCTGAATATACCTAGTAAATAGATCAATTAAAATCAAATCTGGTAGAGTATGATCGAATGGACAGTAGATCTCTGCTGTCGGAAGCGGCTGCATTTCCCTCAACCACTTAGGGATTACGCATTGATCGTGGGGAGCAGGGACTTTCCTCCAGTGGCCTGTGTGGTTCGATGAGGGTGAGAGAAGGTCAGCCAGCGAGTCGGGGGCCGCCATGACTGAGTCCTGAATCACGACATGTGGAGCTACTAACAGTGTGTAGCCGATAAGCCTGGTGCCACGAGTGAGGCGTGGAGAGCCGGAGAAGAGCTGCCCTACTGCTCCTAAACCCGTTGTCCTCAGTGCCCCAGTGTTGCTTGTGTTCTTGTCTCTAGTGGTTTATCCTCTGTGCCTGGGTGTTCAAGTGCCCCCGCCACCCTCGCAGCAGCAGGTGAAGCAAGTGAGAGGCGTGAGTGGCCTGCGTAAACGTTTGAACCTGCTAATGACCAGTGGTATATGGGGACAAATTAGTATAGTAAACTAACACCCAGTTAGTCTATACCCGAGTCCGCTACCTAGGGCCGCGTGGACCGATTTGGGCCGTTATCAGCGGATTACTTATTACAGTAATAATCAGTAGTGTGCCACATATTCCAGTATCCAAAGTGTGCACAATAGTAACATCTGTACCCAAGCCTCCTGGCTTGGACCGCAGCATAAGAAACTGTATTGGAATGAAAACCAAGAGTTTGCGCCGTGTGGGCCTCCGGAGTTAAACCATACAGACAGCGAAAAGAACGCGCAGCCCTCTGAACCCACGTAAGGGCCCTAAACATGCGTCAAATACTAAGGGCAAAAGGGACTGGGACATGCTGATGAGCATTGGTTTTCACTGCAGCCTAGGATCACCAGCTTCTCCCTGCAGCCAGTCAGTTTGGGGCACAACCCATAACAGAGGCCATGACCCTCCCACCCTGATGAGGTTTGGTCACACAGAATAATGGCAGCGGTACAAACGTTCATCAGGGGCAAATGCCAGTTTAATAAATATCACCAACACTGGTCTGGCAGAAGAGTGACAGACAAATGCTGGGCTCCTTGCAATCACTCGATAACAATGGCTCACTGTTGGTCTTGTGTAGGAACCTGAGACGCAACTCAATGGGATTCCCTGCGGATAGTTGTGCCAATGAAAAGTGGGCAAACATGTCCAGCAGTCTGAACCCCGAAGCGCTGGCAGCCAGCACGGTGCCAACTGGTGATGGAAGCCATGAGGAAGAGATTGAGAATCCTGCATGGCAGCAACCATATTACGGGGATGCTGCCTATCCCTACTTAGCATCTATTCGAAAATAGAAGCATTATTCGCTCTTTGCACAGTAATGGCCACGGAACACTACCTGAAAATTATAACAGCGAAAACGGTGGACATCTTGGTTAATTCGGCCAAGCCTATGGCCCAATCTCAAGATAAACTCCAAAGACAATACACGCGCGTAGGTGTCAACTCATCTATCCAGTGAATGTGAAGCCTTACTAAGTACTCCAAACACAGAGGGTGGTAAACCGCTGTATATGATCGCTCACCCGGAAACTCATTGTGTTGTTCCAAGACTCTGTAAACATTGTTGCAACCAACAAAGACCACGCCCTGGAAGCATTGTGCAATGAAATTAATTGCACCCCTTCCCTGCCGATGCCTGTGAAAACACGGCAGGGACCAGTGGTAATGTTGCAAAGGGGAACAAGCACGTTTCTTTTCTGAACAAACCGACTATATCCATCTAGCCAGTCAATAAGTGGAGCGCCCTCTAACAAAACAAAATAGTATAATAGAGTTCAGGGTGATGGTTCTAGGCAAAAGTCCCACTTCCAGGTCCCCTGTACAAATGGTTGCACCCAAGGGCAAAGTCCACTGAAGCCAAAACCATGGATAGCCCCACGATGGACCACACGTGCTGCTAAGCTCTGGGGGAGTTTACATGGCAGTGCCAGCCTTTCCTGGACCCAAAGGAGAGAAGTTCATCCTCTCTGTCCAAGCCTTCCATCCTTAATTTTGTCTCGGGAGCCTACTTCTGGAGACTGCTGGTTTTTGGGAACATTATCAAGATCGAGGTTACTGAACAGATCCAGTTTTCTAGATCTTTGGAAATAGATTCCGGGTCTCTCGGCCATCTTGAAGGCAGACTTTCTGCGAGTTGAACTCCCGAACCGGTTATGTACCATAAACTGGGCAATAATTGAATGGGTCTCCCCTACTGCGCCTTTTATTTTTGCACAGGGATTTACTGTCAACTGGGGTTTTTGGCTGATGGTCTTGTCCAGCAATCAGTAGGAGCCCACGAGGCCGTCAACCCAGAGGGTCATTTTCACATCCCAATTTATAATTGTGCTGCTGGCCATGTGCCCATTAGGGAAAAATGTGTTGCCTGGGGGTGCACATTTTCCGTCCCTTGTCTGTAGGCCCTATGGTCCCAATTCTGTTCAGTTATCCCCAATTCCCTCGGTGGACCACCCAGAGCTCAAACCAGTGTTGTCATGGTACATTGCAGGCATCACAAAGCATATGGTGGATTCAGAGTGGTTATACTTGGTGTGTTCCCATGATTTGATAGCTATGCAGGAGACATGGTCCCTTGTGGCACACGACTTCCAGGGGTATGCATTCTTCGTATACCAGCGGTAAAGACAAAATAGGCCTATTTTGCTGGGTTAAGGTGGGTCTATTCTAGTCAATCGCCATGTGTCCCATTGTCTCCGATGACTTGATGGCACGCCAATGTGTTGCCTCGACGGATCATGGTTCTTTTGCATCAATGTTTATAACCACCAATGTAGCCCCGCTGCTAATTCCCTATTGCTGTTATTGGTGGAAAGAATTATTGGGTAGAGGGAAAGCCATCCAGGGCCATTAAAATGTATCTGTGGGGATCTCAACCTATCCTTATGGCAAGCCTCCAGGAAGACGAGGGCCCGAGATGGCGCGTGGGAGTCCTGGTGGCGGACCATCCTAGGCGAATGCATAGATTTGCAAGAGATGCAGCAAGTATGTTCATGACACTGGGCCTAAGGGCATCGAACGGTCATTTTCAAAACGATCAGCCAGCAAGTAAGACCTATGACACGTATCCCAATTCCAGTTTGATAGACTACATTTTGGTAAATGTGGAAGCCTGGGTCCATTTGCATGATTTTAGGTTGTTCAAGAGGCCAGAAAGAGAACATAATCTGAATGTAGCCCTGGCTAATGGGTCACTCTTTGGTGTAAAAGGGAAGGGCCATAGGCACAAGGCGAAAGCTTACTCCAATGGAGGCAGGAGGCGAAGCAAGGCGACCCATTAAGTGGCATACATTGGACCTCGAACTGAAAATCCCAAGGTTGTATGCATCTATCCTGCCTCCGTTGAGTACTTCTGCCTAAAGGGGTCCAATGTGGATTTTTTCTTGCAGGTGTGCGAAAGCATTAAGAGCGTTCGAGGTAGTGGCCTGAGCAAACGTAGGTCTGTTAACAGTGGTAGGGTTAAGGTTTTTCGAGCAGCCAAAAAGGTCCTAATTGAGTGTTCTAGGTGCCCCAGAGACGAGGGCACAAGGGCCCTTGTGGATGCAAATTACTTAAGGGGGGAAAAAAAGGAGGAATACTCTGCCCAACTCCGGGACAATCTTCTCCGGACTGCTAATTCATTCCAGGGATGCCAAAGGTTTCTGGCATCATGTCAATGCAGTAAATAGCCGGGTGGACGTCCCAGCGCACGATACCATTCCTGAGGCAGCATGGGTTTTGAACTTTGGATCCTTGTATAGCAGGGACACTGCCTCGAATGGCCTTAGCCAGGAGCTCACTGCACTCTATAGACCATACGTGATGGCTGCCGCTCCATTGGTGCTATCGATTCAGGATATTAAGAGGGCAATTATGACCCAGAAGCCGGGGAAAACTACTGGCCCGGATTTAGTTACCATTGACTGGTTTAGGCAGGAGCCGAGCATATGGCTCCCCTGTCTGCATAAGCTTTTCAACAGGGTTCCCTATTCTTGGACCCAAGCAATCATCCCCATATTTAAAAAGGGGTGATAGGGTCTGCCCTGCCAATTATTGCCCGATTTCCCCGCTCGATGCGGGGGGAGGCCGGGGAGAGAATGTTTGTAAAGGCAGTGCCGGTCCACTTGGAGGCCTGGTGCCAGGAGGTGGGGACCGTTCATCTCCAGGGTGGCTTTTAACGTGCTGTCAGCGTGGTTGACCAGGTCATATGGCTCTCGTTGATATTACAGAAGTACACTTAAAACCTATGAAGATCCATGCAGTCTTCATGGATTTGAAGACTGCCTTTGACAGTGCACCGAGGGCAGAGGCCCGCCCAGTCCAGTTTCGGTATGCCATCAGGCATACTGGATGCAATACAGTCACTGTACTGTAATAATGGAGCAGTCATTAGGTACTCGGGAAGGGGGGGGTTAGAAGGGGTTGGGGGGTTAGTATCCTCTAGAAAGAACATTGAGGCCAGTGTACGGCAGGTCTGTGTTCTTTCCCCAATTCTGTTCCATCTTTTTATTAATAGAGTGATTGAATTGCTACTGGCTGAACAGATGCCCCATCTTTGGCGCTGGAGACAATCCCCATTTTGTTATTTGCCGATGACGCGACATTGCTTTCCCTGACCCCTATGGGGCTAGGGAAGAAATTAGCCATCAGGCATTTTGTGTGGCCAGTGGACTTGAAATTAATTTGCAGAAAACTGTCCATGGATTTTCGCAAACCCTGTGCCAAGAAGCACCTCCGCCTGAAAGTGGCTTTGAGTGGGGAACCAATTAAACAGGTCGCAAGCTTCAATTATTTGGTGGTCTCTTTAACAGGCAATTGTGCCTGGACAGAAAAGGTAAAGCGGACCGGCTTTATGTTGGCCAGTAATAGCAACAACAATAATAGGGCAGCCATATCTAGATTCATCCAGGCAAATGGGGCGGGTCTGGTTAGTGTATCCCAGCAAATGTATAAGCCAGGCAAGGGAGGCAGCTCTGTATGGGGTGGAGTTTTGGGGTATCTGCAACCTAGTAGACCTCCAGGGCGCGGAACAGAAATTCCTCAAATCAGCTCTGGGGCTCCCTGTAAATGTGCCAAATGCACTGGTACTGTGGATCTTGCCCTGCTGAGTATTGTGGGTTTTTCTTCTGCTGATGCCGGTATTTCTTTGGGCTAGACTGTGGCCTAATATAGGAGAGTGGTCAGCAATGTTTTGGCGTGCCCGGGTGGCCCAAGCCTACCTTGGTTCCGGTGGATTCGCAGGGAGTTATCCGCAGTGGGAATGGAAGGCTTCTGGCTGCAGCCCGAAAATATTCATGAAGGCCTCTAGGATTAGATGGCAAAGACACTAGAGCGATCCTTGCATGCTCAGCCAGTCTAGCTCCCTACTTGGCCAGGTAAGTAACCCCAGGTAACTTGGATTTTATGCCCCCTAAACTAATGAGGGCCCTGTACATGAAGAGGTGCATTGGCATATTGCCTTTGGCATCTCAAGCATTCCTGGAATGTGTCTTATTCAGCCATTTGTCCATTTTGCCCTAGTGCAGTTGAAAGCATCGAGAATTTTGTTTATTTGTCCAGCCTATAAGTACTGTAGAGGAGCAGCTGAATAACTCTGCAGGAAGTCCCGCCCCCATCCTTCCTATATGCTGGAAGCCAGAGATCGCGACATGCACGACACCAGTGATGGTGCCTATTCCACTGAGAGCCTTCGAGGAAAGGTATCCATTGAGAAATCCCCAACTGACGTATCGCCGTAGAGATGACAATCTCCTGGACATCACCGAAGGAATATGAAGATGAGAGAGAAGTTGGTGACATCACAAGAAGCGAGCGTGACACACTGAGAAGAGTGGCTGAAGAAAAAGAAGATGTATAGACTTTATGGCAGCTGATGAAGAAATAAAGAATCGAGTAAACTTTCATATGCGGAATGAAGATTGCACGCGTGTAAAGCACTGCAGAAAATGCATGCCGTTTTATAACTGTACAGATGCAGCAACGCAAGTAAGGCTAGCTATACGTAGTGAACAGTCTGCAGGCGGTGCCGCCATTATATAGAATTCTGGACAGTGTCACACATTTAGTAAGATCAGACCCACAGAGAAAGAAGGATCGGAATGCTGAGTCAGAGCAACATGAAACTAAGAGCATGGAATCCCTGAAGAGCTGTCTGGCCTGGTGTCAAAGGCTGGTGTACGTGTGATGCTGAATCAGCCCTTGTTAAGGTGCAAGGAAATAACACCACAAGTGCCAAGTTTATTAATTCAAGACAATTAAATGCTGCAAAACAGGCCAAAACACGGTCTCCTGTCAAGTGAGCCAAGGATGGAAGTAGGAGTTGGGCGTGCAGACCAGAATTGTGATAAGAGTGTGCCTATACGCAATTATATTCCCAGGAGCAAGGATACTTTGCAAGGCCAAGTTCAAAGACAATCTGGACGGCAGAAGGCATGAGCGATGAGAAGTTGGACTAATTCAGGGGCAAGGGGAGACACGGTCAAGTCCACCCACTGGCACGAGGGGCAACAGCTTACGTGCTGCTAGTGAGCCGAATGTTCCAGAAGGGCAGGAGCATGCCAACCACTTGTAGAGGGCCATATAACGAAGGGCCTTATAGTTTGAGAGCCAATTATACACTGTGTACTTAACTGTTGAAGATGACTTGCACTAGGGGTGGGCATAAATTGTCCACCTGTGTAGAGACCCAATCACAAGCCGTCCCTATATAGAAAGTATACTTAGATGTTCCCCTTGAGTGTATCACAACCCCCGTATGTTTTTCTTGTTTGCCACGTAGTATGACATCACGTATGGTGAATGATATAAATGTGTCTTCTATGCAAAATATTTGATGGCTCGAGAGAACGTCTGTTGATGTCAGTTGTAACTCCCTGAAAACAGTCGGGAGAGATTTTTTTGCCAACTTCCTGAGTCAATCTTATTGGTGTAAGAGTTATTCTGCATCCCATCCATGCATGACTTTACTTATTTAAGGACCCCTTGGGGGTACGCAAGGAAGAAATATTTGCTACCCCTAGTTATGCTCTCCTGCTCTAACAGGGCATCCTTGGTGTTGTGTTTTTGCCTGGCTGGCGATCCGGCATGGGGCACTCTGTTGGCATGGGGGAAGCGACTCAAGCACATGGCCACTGGAGGGCACGTTTTATGAGATGTATCTAACGCACAATTTTAATCGGATCTCTTTTAATGTGCATTGTTTTACTCCATGTTTTATACGGTCATAATGTCATTTCACTGGCTCATTTTTATTGTTTTTTGTGTGCATTTGTAAGACTTATGACCCACCACTAGTCGAAATAAAGTATTGAATCTTGTACATCGATTTCCACAAAAACATCAACTAACCATAATGGATCTACCATGGCGTCACTTACCCTGGTTGTCAAAAATTGGACTTGCTTCTCAAGAAGCACCAGCTCCTCTGTCTGCTTCATCCGGCCAATGCTCTCATTACATTCCCACACGATCTGTAGCGGGGCGGGAGGAAAGATGGCCGGCTCAATTAGAACAGGTTCACCCACGTCCCCTTACATTGCTAAAGGTGTATTCATGTAGGCCAAAACGGAGTTGCAACTAAACGCCATTACCCTGATGATCACAGCACGAGGCAGCACTAAAGGCAACATTTTAAACCATAGTATACAACCACGCATATCCTGATCCTTTTATTTCGGCTAGGACAACTGATCCCAAACAGTATCGGGTTTTAGAAGAAAAACGGGTCTATTCTTACGCCACCAGAGCAATGAAGTTACCTCGCCAACCAGCGAACCTGGATTATCCAGGATTCAATGTTGCATTCCAGGAGAGATGCTGGCGGGGTCAGAAGGACCAAATGTCTACCAAGGTGGTTGTTCAAGTGGGATCACGTTGACACAGGTTGTACATGAAAAGAACTGGCATCTTGGGGCCTGGGTGACTCCTTGTAATCATTGGACAGCATGGGGGTTCTCAACAACAGACTACTATCCACCACAGCAAAAGCCAAAAAGAGTCCTACTGGAGACCAGAACACTTTCATAAAGACTTCATGCGCTGGTGTATGCATGCAGCTTAACATTTAACTACAAAAACAGTCAACCAAAAATCTACGGTTTGTCTGGGATGTGAGATATGGGCTTGGTCAAAGTGACCTTGGGAGAACTGTAAGTTTATGGAAGTGTTAGTCTAATCTGAAAATGTTGGTACTACAGATGGAGATTATGTCCACTTACTTGACTGACCGCTTTCAGTGCTTTGCCCACAGACAGCGCCATCACAGAGCCCACCAAGGACAGCTTCAGAACATTCTGCAAAAAGACACTTTTTTTAAAAGAGTGAAGAAAGCAAACTAGATTCAGCCAACTCATTGGTGCAATTAAAGTCAACCACCTACAGAAGAGCTCTCAACTTTCCCGTGACCACACACGAGAAGGCAATACAGTCCTGTTTTTGCATGGGGTGCTAGGAATTTTAGTTCATACATTTTGAATAGGGTAGAGAAAACTACAAGTCCAAGAATCCAAATAGGAAATACAGGACTGGCTGCCTCCGGACCATTGAGAGTTCTGCTAAAGGCTAGACACGGCAGCCTCACCTCCATTAGGATCTTGAGACGGGTAATTCTCTGGAAGGGCAGCACTAGGAAGGACTTCAGAGTCTGGCGCTGGCACAGGGGCTGCTGCTCCAGCTTTTGTAGAACATGCTGGAACTTCAGGTTACCGTGCCTGGAGAAGAAGAGTACATAAGCTGGCAAGGTACTTTCTACTGAAATGTATCCCTGTATGGTTACATTAAGAAAAGGAGGAGGGTAGCAAAAAGGATTGCATCCTGCTAGCCCAGTTTCACTCAAACCAATCACACTGCCCTGTATCAGATCTCTCTTTTGAACATACTTTCTAAAAACCTTGAACACAAGAATAGCCTTGAAATGGCTAGAGTGACAATGGAAGAGCCAAGTGTATGCTGCTCTGGTCTCCCCCTCCCCTTCCCCCAACTGCTACAGGAGCAGCCTGTGTTGGATGGGGGCTGATCTCCCACTCCCCCACAGACATAGGTCAGACTCCATTCAGCAACCGCCCCATCAATACCATAGACTGATCGCAATGTTACAAAGGAGAGTCAGGTAAAGCAAGGCTGTCTTCTACCAAGACCCAGACATTCATCTACCACTCTGAAAAATTAAGTGACGTGTAGACGAATCGAATAAATATGAATGGGTCACTAATTGGCGAACAGCTCTAAACCTGTATGAAGGCGACATTGCATCTATGTCGGGGTAATTACTTCGAATGTCCTTCAAGAGCAAAGTTAAGAACTAGATGCATTCTGGGAGGGCCAATCAAGAAGCTTCGTTCCCTCCCCACTGCCCCCGTTTTTGCCTCCGACCACTATCTCCTCTACGGAACTTCTTCCATTCCTAGTTTACATGTCCTATTCCTGCTGCTCATTTCAAGGTACAGGTTATTTTATTAAGAGTTTTTACTTATTGATTTCCTGATCAAATCTCAGCGAGTTTTACCTCTTTAATCAAGGAGGCACATTTCGGCGAGATGGCCCTGCAATAAAATGGAGGCGGCGAACAAGAGGCTCCAACAAAGCAGAAGGGGGCTGCACAGGCGGGGTATCAAATGGTTAATGGAAATGTTGGCAAGGATCAAGAAGCCTCTGCCATTGTACATTTAGTGTTGGTAGAAGTGCTTAGGACGGTATCCAGTGAGGTTAACGAATTTCAAATAACGAATACTGAACATACAATACCGAATTTTGTATTAAAAATATATGTATGCGGGTGGGGTAAGAGATTAAAGACAGGTGGGGAGGGATTTGGGGTGGGGTATGGACCGAGGGAAACAGGGAGGTTGTGCGGGACCACAAATATTTTTTTCTGTATTTTAGGTTCGTCAAAAATGTTATTTCAGTTTTCGTGAAGATCACATGGTAAGTGTTCCAACGATTTTTTTTTAAATTTATTTCGCATTTTTAAAGCGCTCACACATCCCGCAGGCACCGAGGCACTGTTACAGGAATGGTTTTTTAGTTGCATAGTTTTTGGTCTTAGTTGCGTATTTATAACGCAACTAAATACCCAGAGGTTTCCAAGCGCGGACCCGGGGATCGAACCTGTTTTGCTTCATGTCGTCTTGCTTCCAAGGTGAGCACGTTGGCGCGGAGATATCCTCCCAACAATGCTGTGGAAGTGCAGTAGAGATGGTAATCTGGCGGGGGAAGGTGTTCGGGGCTTTGAAGGCAACACTACACTAACAGTCTAGGTGAGCAACTGCCAATGGTCAGGCAACCTCCCATCCCACACGAGAGTGATAAGTGCAGCAACTCTGCACTATGGAGCCAGAACGCCCGGCCTGCAGTTAGTCAGGGAATAGACCTGTTCAGACACAGCACAGAAGGCCCCCCCCCCGAGAGAACTTACTTCACCGGAGACATGTAGCCTTCGAGAAAGGCTCGTATTTGGGAAAGAACCAGCAAGCTGCAACGACAGGGTGCTACTTCATGTATACTTTGATGTTATGTAATCTGTGATTGACAACTTTTTTGAATTTTTGTATTATGCTAAATACATTTTGATAAGCCCTTTATAAAATAAATTTGTCCTCTGGATAATTTTCAGGTTCTTGGTTTACAATAATACGCTGGTCCAGAGTGTAGAGTTCTCCTGCGTTTTTCTTATTTTTGTATCTGCTCACTCATGACCTGCCCCATCTCCAGGCTATTGACCGGGTTTAGAAAGCAGTGCACCGGTTAGCAGTTCTGGGAAAGCGCTAGGTGATCCATTAAGGTCAAGGCATTGTAATCCTAGCTTCAAGGTGTTGGTATTATTTTCAGAAGTGCATCTGCCAAATATTCCACTATTCCCTTTCTACATCCCCCGCCATTACGCTTGGTAAAATGATTGGTGGTGTTTCCCCATCACCAACAGCACAGAGGAGCTAAACACCTGAGTGCCAAACTACCCAGAGGAAGTGCCATGGATTGCAAAATGCTGGCTCAAACATGTGCATTAATATGGTCTGTGTGCTTCTGCATGCATCGTAGGGTCCCAAGCGATGGGCGTGGCCAGTGGGCGCCTTACATCAGCTGCTGCATGAGCCGCTCCTGGTACATCTGGTTGGTGACGTAGGGGACGTAGACTTTGTGAAACGATGGACAATGCTTCAGAACAATCTCGCCAACCCCTCGGAGGAACACGTCACCCTCCAACTGCTCCTCCAACTCCAAGAGGAACCTGAAAGCAGAGAGAGTTGAGTAGCGTTTGGTGGAGGATGGGGTGGGTGTGGCGATGAGGCCTACTCCACTCCACAGCCAAGGCAAAAAAACATAGTACAGTATACAGTGAATAGAACGGGAAAACATAGTACGAGGTTCCAACTTGTTATGGTCTGAATAGGGTAGCTAGCTTGAGAGGGTTCCAGTGCTAGGGTAGAGGTCCTGCACGTCAGGGTGGAGGTGCATCGACAGAGCAGAGTTTAGGATTTCTGTCAGGGAATAGCAAGGGTTGCCAGAGATCAGTGGTAGGGTACATCGGTGCTTTTTGTTCGGTATAGTACTGTAAATGAAGCCAATGGCGTCAAAATCCTGAAATTGAGGAGGCAGCCCGATAACCCGGGGTGGGTCCTCCTCCACTCCTCCCCCTGGGTAAGGGAGAGGGCACAGGCCAAATGAGCACCAAAGTTGCCAGAAGCCTGCGAAGGGCTAACAAAAGAAAGGGGCGGGGTAACCCCTTTATAACCGGCAGGCGACCTACCGCAGGAAGCATCCAGCTCCTGCAGTAAGACGCCCGCCACGGAGGAGGGAAGGATTTCCTTTTGCCAAATGAAGAACCGTCTCATTCTGCACTTTACTAAGGGGAAATGAAAGGAACTGAAGAATGAGCAAGGATAAGCCTCGTTGGTACAAATGGACAAATGCAAGGGTTATGCACAAGTGGCCCGGGGCGAGGTTGGAGGCGCAATGGCAGAGATCTGCGAACTCTCCATACAGGGCTAAAGGGGCATGTGACAGGAAGGGATGGAGATGCGTCAGCTGAGCCACGTGGGGCATGTTAGGGTAATAGCAAAGCTCTAGACTGAAGTACAGGCACAGCTTTAGAAAACTTTAAGAACTTGGCTGTGGGTCCACCATTGACTTGGTGGGGCTGCAGATAATAAAATGGGATATTGGTTCCGCACTCACCTCTCGCTGACATCCTTCACCTGCTGCAGGTTGGAGAACAACGCATGCACCTCTGTGGCGCGGAGGCATTGCGTGAGCTTGCAGGATCGCTCAAAGTGATTCACTGCCACAGAGAGGCTGCGGAGGTAGGAGGCCTCCGATGTGACAACCTCAAACACTGCCTGAGAGAGAAAACCAGAAGACAGGTAACAGTGTTATCTGGAAAAGCCAAACCACCTCAAAATTCACCAAGCCAAACTGTATTTTCCAACTCTTGTTGGAGCTTTGGCTATTGGGTGTCGTTTAGCCACCAAGCCAAAACTATTGCATTGGAGTACTGCAGATGACGTGTGCGACCACACCGATTGCTGGATTAGCGACGCTTGCCTGCCATTTTCCAATCAGTACCATCAAACGTTGGCCTTCCAGGGTTTTTTTCAAAGCCTTCAGTTCCGAGTAAATATCTTAATTGAAAAGGTGCATTAAAAAAAGAAAGTCTTAACCTAGTGTGCCATCAGTGCAATGAACAATTGCCCAAAGTCCTGTTAAAATAAGCATCAACAACAAAACCAACAGTTTTGGCTTGTGTGTAGGTGCGAGATGGTCATTTGCCAGGTACTGCTATCATAGGCCCAGGTAATCAGCCCATTTTCCAGCTATTGTCAATGTATATCCAGGTAGAACCCTTATGGCAGTGCCTGACAAATGCCTACCCATGCCCTAAACCCCAAAACTGTTGGCTTTGCCAATGCTAGTCTAATTGTGCTCGGATTCCAGACCATGGGACCATGCGCAGTAGCACAAACGTGCACGTCAACCAGCCTACGTGGTAGCAGGCACTCTAAGGATAGCCCCTTTGAAAGTGGGCTTTAAAGATGACCCTTAACCCATAGAGCTGCCACCTTAAATCACTCAAAATACTTGCTTGAGGGTCTGTATATACTTTGCTTGTAGGAGCTGCACCAGCTACTCCCTTCCCTACAGGATATTCCTAATGCAGCATCCTGCCATCGATTAACTAGCAACCTGCTTCTCCTCCTTGCTCCAGACAAACCCCAATCTTCTGTTCTCCAATTCCTTCTGATCCTTGATAAAGAAAACTGCTACACAAATTGTTATTTACCCTCAATCTGGACTTTAACCTTCTTGTGGTGACCGCTTGGGACCAGGAGCCACTTTGAACCAGCAGCTGTATTTTGCTGGTTTGAAAGAAAAAGGCGAATTCCATTGGGGTGGATGCTAGAATTGCAAACTAAAAAATTTGGTATATATTCGGTGTGCTCATTGTCATTTCAATTTTTTCTTTTTTTATTGTGAAACTGGTTGATCTAGGCAACCTTACACAACGTCCTTTTTTATATCCATATAAAAATATTGAAAGCTCTGCAAACAAGTAAAACTAAAACAGATTACAGAAAATACAATTTAGAATTTACCTCCCATATGAACTAAAATCCCTTGGTTAAAATCCAGAAACCTGGAACTAATTGTCCAACACGTTTTTCACACTCCCTAGAAACCTTTATCTGAATCTAGTCTACGTGCTTCAGGATCCACGCAGTTTACACCCCTGGGGTGTTTTGTAGCTATTAACTACATCCTGTAAAAAAAGGTACATATTGGGAACTGTAAACGAAGGGATATTGGCAAGAAACAAGGTATCACTCAATTGAGTTGAGCATCCTTCTGCAAGTTTGAATCTGCTGGCGCATGATTACATGGTCTGATCAAAGGCAGAATACTGAGCTCTATTAGAGGAGCAGCAAGAGGAAGAAGTAATAAACTATTCGATGACCCTGAAGAAATGCAAAAACTAGGATTCAGATAAACCTTTCTAGGGAGTGCGAAACATGTGTTTTTCAAGTAGCATCAAGCTTTAGCTTTAGGATTGCAACCAAGGAATTGTGGGGAGGCAAATTCTAAAGAATATCTATTACTATGACGTTCTCCAAATTGTACTTAAATGAGCTAACAGAGACCACTCATATGTAACTATTACACAAGTGAAATTGATTCTCCTTTTAATGACCTAGGATGAAGGTCAGAAGTGGAGCCTGCCAGGATTCGCGGCAGACCTGCGGAGCACACATGCATGTTTGTAGCAAGCACTTAACCCTGCTGAGCTAGGTTATTAGCCATATTCATTTTGAGGTGGAGTAATAGAACACTGCAGTTAAACCTGCAGAGCACTTTATAAAATGGTGTATGCTCTTAAAGAGGGACACTGGATGGTTCATGCTCAACCATCGGACCCTGAACCCTATGAATCATGGATTTGCAGCCCTGGATTTGCCAGATTAAAAAGTCATCAAGTGGAGACTGGAGGAGGCTCAACCCACCAATGGGCTCCCTCCAGCCTCAACATTGGGCAGGGATATCAGATTGGAAAAACGCGTTCTTCAATATTTACCATTGTAAAAAAGAGGCCTATTAGTTACAAGCTTCTTTATTTAACTCCCCATAATTTACTCATGTCATCAGTGTCAAATACCAAAGATCAACCCCTTCTTACCCATAGAAAACCTTTCCTCAACCTTTCAAAAGACCAAGCCACTCCAGGTGTTTTGCACTCACCTCCTGCAGTCGGCGCTCCTGGAGGCTGATCCGCTTCAGTAGACCACTCTCCTTGACTTGTGGGATCTCTTGCCAGAAGGAGAATGCCGAATCCCGGGGAGACATCTGTGGAGGAGACATGAGCGTGTAGGGCACCAGACCGGCCATGCAGAAGGACCGTTCGACTTGAAAGCAGGCCATGCCAGGCCTCGGGTCCATCCCTGTGCATTGTGACCAGTACTCCTGGTAGAGAGGCTCTGGAGAGAGGAAAACATTTAAGCAAACGAAAATCGGGCAATCATACGGCATTAAACCCTCATGTAGAAAACAATGGCTTGAGGAAGCGCCATCAAAATATAGGGAGTGGTTTGTAGTCCACTTAGATCAATGAGAGACGAGTCCTTTGGTGCAAGCAAGAATGACACATTGGAGCCAAGCAAGCTGTGCAACCACACTTCAGTTCTAACAAATAGTCTTCCTGACCCCAGGAGCAAGGATTGGAGTACTCCACCTCAGCGGGGAAAATCCCCATCTGCAGCACACAATATATGAAGACTCCCCAGCAGGCCAAGGACTCGCAGAGGCCAATGTGATTGGGCAGAGTCATGCGAGCAAGCCAGTCGGCTGAAGTGGGTTTGCTCTTCGGACCAGCATGAGGATTTGCCTTGGCCATGAAAGAATGTGCTGGACATCGGATTCCAGCTGCTAACATGGCAAGCCTACGTGGAGGTATGCTCTTATGATGGCAGCTGCCAAAATGGCAAGCCCAGATGGAGGTCTGCTCCCATGAGGACAGCTGCCAAAATGGCAAGCCTAGATGGAGCTCTGCTCCCATGAGGACAGCTGCCAAAATGGCAAGCCTAGATGGAGCTCTGCTCCCATGAGGACAGCTGCCAAAATGGCAAGCCTAGATGGAGGTCTGTTCTTATGAGGACAGCTGCCAAAATGGCAAGCCTAGATGGAGGTCTGCTCCCATGAGGACAGAACATTTTGCCCCATTTCTTTGGCGTTTGTG
This sequence comes from Ambystoma mexicanum, assembly GCF_040938575.1. NCBI lineage: Eukaryota > Metazoa > Chordata > Amphibia > Caudata > Ambystomatidae > Ambystoma > Ambystoma mexicanum. Next base: position 1,098,044,768 of record NC_090929.1, read on the forward strand.
TTGCAGGCCAGTCCAGGTATCGGAGCAACAAACACTTGGGGGTTATGCCCAGAATATATAAGAAAGTATAGCTATGGACATAAGTTAGAGGTTTGCGACCTTATGAAGGAATGAAGTCACCAACCTCGTGCCTTTTTGATCATATGGTTTATACAAGAGGACTTGCAATCTCTTAACCAACTGTTTGGGGTATCGCTAGATAATGTTAGCACTTCCGCATCAGCCTCTACAGCACCAAAACGCGTGTAAGTTGCACCCTTCGCCCCACACCCCTCCAAGTTTCCCATTTTCAGATTTCTTTTTTGCAGTTTTCTCGCACTTGGTCATCCCTCGTTTCTCATCCTTCAGTTTCACAATTGAATCGCCTTCCCTTTTCTTTATGTATTCATTTTCCGCCCACTGTGTCGACCTTTCCAGTTTCTTTTTCCATTGAATTTGTGCAACTTTTTGTATTTACTTTTGCATTGCCCCCACCTCACAATCTTACACCCTCGGTTTCCAAAATCACTTCAAACAGCCTTTGCAGCGTTGCCACCATCAGTGAGGTGTGACCAGTACTGGAGCAGTCAAGTGGCATTGTGACCTCACAACCAGCTGCAATTAAGAGATCATGCAGGGTATCTTAACTACTCGCCACATGATGTACCTTACCGGGGATGGTGGGCCATTACTAGGAGGTACAAGCAACGCTTTATGGCAATATCGCTACTAGCAACTGTCAGTGCAGCTGGCATGAGGGTGTGAGGAATTCGACCATCTGCACGGATAGTGTGCATTCGCCTTGGCTTTTTTTGAAATTTTCTAAGAGATAGAATGATGGGAGATCATCCTCAGAAAATGTGTGGCTATTCTGCACACATTTTCGGGGGGAGGAACACAGCCTACAGGCGCAGTCCTTCCTGTCCCATTTAGCTGGAATGTGACCGCCACGGGTACATCAAAGCATCTCGGGAAAGGCAACACCTTCCTACTGCCATGACTAGCCTAATTAAATATCAAAGGCTCCATGGATCTGCCCGGTTCCATTGTCAAATTTCTGTGTGGTTGCAGCGCATACCGATGAGTTAAAACTAGGAAGAGGCCTGGTCACAGAACTAACGGAATCCCCTTTCAGAGGGAAGTATTATGTGATTTGATAAAGACAGTCTTCAAGGCAGACCTGCGCTTTGATCAGGAGTCACAGAGCTCAATTAACCAGAGAGAATTAATCCATAACAGACAGGAAGACTGGGACTCAGTACATGTTGTCACCCCTTACCTTTCTTGTTGCAAAGCACTTTGGTTATGACCTCATGTATAACAGAAGATTGTCGGTGGGGACCCAGGATTGGCTCATTAATGTAGGATTAGCCTGCACCACTGGGGCCGATTTGCCTTTAAAAGAGGGTTGAGCCCCTCTTGGCAGAACCGACTACTTTCAAAAGGACTAATGACTCATTTGGACCCTGGCTGAAGGTACAGTCAGCCTTACAGCTTCCACCAGTGAAGGAAGGCCAGGACGTCCATGAGGGAAGAAAGATCCTAAACATCGCCATGGGAAAAGAGGGAGATACCAACCTCAGAGGACCTGTCCAACAGCTCCAAAGCTGGTACCCACCCAGCACACAGCATGCCCTGCTAAGTGGGAAGTGCCAGAGTGTCTGAACAAAGCACAAGGCCATTGCCTGAAAACTCAGCTTTGGGCGGTCCACCTTAAAGGACATAAGCCCTGCGAAGAAGCTAGGAGTGCCACAACAAGCATCAACCAGCGTACATCTTTTAAGGATATTTTCAAGGCACTCTAACCGCAACATCACTGACTTGTCATACTGCAGTCACGCAAGCCATCCAAGATGCCTTGACCAGCAATTCAGATCCACCAACCAGCACAGAGACAACGATACTTGGCCATGAGCCACTGTGTAGGCCAGCCTGGAGCTGTTCATACAGACTCGCTCTGCCAAACTGCCTGCTGCCCAATAACTGCAGCTGTCTCCCATCTTAAGCTGTGTCACAGGAGCTGCAAAGCGTCCTGGAACCGACTTGACACTGTCTAGCATCATCTCTCTCACAAGGTACATTGTGGTTCTGTTCCCCTGGTCCTTCTCCGAAGGCCCCTAGTGACATTAATGACCCCTTGGTCCCTTGGTGCTGAAACAAATAACCTTGAACAATCAAGACTGATTGCTTTACAGGCTACCCTCCTGTCAGTACCCAGAGTGCATCTCTTTCCTTTATTAAACTGTCTGTCCTCTGTGTTCCTCTGAGGTAATAATAAAGTAGATATTTGTATACAACCTTCACTGGAGAGTCTGAAGTAAGGACAGAGACAGTAAAAGGTAAGGAGGCTTGATTGAACCATAGACCCTGTAGCCACACTGACTCAGAACCTCTCCAACCAACACCAGGAATATGGAATGCCGACCACGTAGAACAGGCCAGCATTCCATTACAACACCCCCCCCCCCCACTAGCCAAACACCACCAAGTAAGGCAATACAACAAAAAGAGAAACAGAAGCGAACAGATGAACAAAAACTAAACAGAAGCCACACCTGTAAATTGGTGCAGCACAAAATGGGTGCTCCTTAGTGACTGAAACAACCATAGAATGAAATGCGCTCGAAACAATGGAAAATATTATGGAACACTGCAAATATATGAACGAAACCTTCACCCACGCATGACTCACTCCCACCCTGCCAGACAATCTCATCTTAACAGGAGGCACCCACATCCTCAGCGGGTGACCCCTGTCACTACTGACCTATGCACATACATCCCGCTCCTCTGATACCTTGTCACATCAAATCTGTCCACACTACCACCAAAAGTTGATACCTCACTACACCCGAGCTCTAATCCAGCAGAGACACTGCTCCACAGAAAAGTCGCTTAAATGAGGTTCCAAAGAGGGGCCACCCACACCCAAAGGCACCATGGTGGTACCCCTCAACACGACTACCCTTCACTTGCTCCACCTTGTCCCACCATCCAAAACCGCATAGGGGACATAAACTTACTCCTCCCCTTTGGCACGAACCTGGGGTTCTTTACGCACACAATCCCCAAACTTGACATCAAGGAGTTTCCTCTCCCCTGTTGTGCCCTCATCCATTCCTGGGAAGCATGCACCCTTTCCAACATCTCTGACATGTTCCCTTCAGTGAAACCCCCTCCAAGAGCAGCCATTCTCAACATTAACCTTTCTTCCCCTCATGAGCTTAAATGGAGACCTGCTAGTAAAAGGTTGAAGGTGTCCATCTATATGCCGTCAACGCCCCAGAAACCAGCTCCTGCCAGCACAAACGATTGGTGCTACCAACTGAATGGCCTGTGGGATGTATTGACCCACTCTGCTATACTATGCGGCCTCACTCTGCTATCTATGGTCCAAGAAACAGTAAAATGGTGGCAAAACCCTTGTGCGCGCCAAAACCTCGTTTTTCAACACACAAAAAGATGGCTGCACAACCTGCCACCCATGGTGTATGTGGGGTGGAACAGAGCACACGCTACAGAAAAAGTGCCAGTGGGCTCCATGACAAGTAAACCGAGTGCAGAGGGAGAAACAGTGCTTTGCAAGTGAAAAAAAAAATGCCTGTACATGACATTTACTTTGCTGCTGAAACTTCAAAATGCCTGTTGAGTGTTGGAAATTATGTACAGGCTGTACATAATTTCCAACACTCAATCTTGCTTGGCGCTAAAATTCATTTAATCTAATGAAGCACTGAATTTATAAGGTCCTGAAATGTTAAGAGAAAACACCTTCTCAGCAAAACTGGATTGCCTGTGAATGGCAACTCCTGTCAAAAATCTGTGTGCAGCCACACTGGGCTACCTGTGAGTGACAGGCCCTGTCAAATGGGCTCTCCTGATTAAACTTTAAGGTTGTCTAAACTAAAGGTCTGCAGGATTAGCAAATATAAAAGGATTGTTTCTGAAAGGAACACAGATCTCAGTTGTTTTGATCCCACAGTTTTAAATCAAGAATGTACATTGCATATGTTATCTGATGCAACAAGTTCGTTTTATGCTTGATTTCAGGTCAAGAAATTAAGAATTAACGTAGGCTGGCTGGGCCTGCAAGGAGTTGACAAACAGGTTTCCACCCAAGGGGAGGACATTGCTCTCAGCAGATGGTCACTGACACATGATAATTGTGGGGTATGCCAGAGACTAAACAATAGATTCTCCATGCCAGGAAATGAAGAGGTCATAAACTAGGCTTGCAGAAGGAAATCCCAAAGGTGGGGGCTGCTCTTTGCCTCTAGAGACAGAGAAAAGGCTGACCATTTGCTGTTAAAGAATATGTAATGAAAGTTTTTAGTGTATAATTCGCTATCAGAAGTGCTGAAAAATATAAAAACGGGCAGATTTGTTAATCTAATTTTTGGCCCTACATTATAAAATTTGGTGGAACTGTAGCATATTCTGAACACGAATGGCAATATATGTGGTTTTTATGGGAACTGTATTTATGCTAGAATTGTTAAACTTTGCACACACATTCCTATGGTACACGCATATTTGTGGAAATTGCAAAATTTTGGAAAATGTTTTCAGGGCAAAATGGACAAAATGCTGCAGAAAGGCGAAACAAGGTCTCACAGCTGTGGGATTTTGATGAACAGATACTCCATAAAATATGGAATCCTTGTATGTGATTTTCGTAGAGGTTGCAAATGTATAAATATGTATTTAGGACAAAATCCGATTTTGATACTATTGGCTAGGGGAGATTTCTAGGTATTGTAAAAATCAAGCCATAAACCTGACATCATCTGTCTTTGAGCCAATCACCCAGATGCAAGGCAGAGAGGAGGCTCTGATCCAATCCCATTTCACAGGGACAGGTTAGTTAAGCCGGCCCATGCGCCCATTTGGTGATGTCATTTGACAGGATAAATAGGGACATCTGACAACACAGACTCTTCTAATTCCAGGGAAGCACTTTGATCCAGTATTCAACATCCAGCCTCAACATCCTTCTAGATCCAGATGCCAACCACCAGGCTAAGAAGTAGCTGAACTATTTTCAGCTAGGCCTCAATCCTCAACTAATCCTCACAACCCAGTGAAGCTCTGTGGTGTGGGGAAGCATCCTGAAACTATCTGGCTTGCCATCATAAATGCTTGCCTGCTGAACTTGCAATCCCGCTGATCTGAAATATCCAGAAACGAGAAGGGCAGATCCCGTGCAGTTCCGACGACCAGCCTAGCTGATGTGCTGTCCTTCCCTGATAGACCGACCCAATTGACCATAAATTTGATGGTCCATAAATCTTAAATCCCATTGGATTGTTGAGTATTAACAGGATGCTAGAGAACTATTGTATATCTTGCCTTATCTTGTTCCACCCTAATCTCTGAACTATTACTACTTTCATAACCAGTAACAGTGTCAAAGTCGTTAGTACTACCCTATCCTGTCTATTTGATAAAGCGTCATTTTGATAGTCATTGTGTAACTTTTATCCATAAATCCCACTTCGAGTGCTTGGACTGGTTCCACCGGGAAAGGCCCTGGGGATCTGTTACTGAAGTCATGAATCAGTCTCAGCTTACTTCGTCCCAACCTAGTTGTCTAGTTTGAATGCTCTAGTTTTGAGTAAAAGCATAATCCATATTTTCTGGTTTTAAACTGAAGTTCTTGTCCAAATTTGCATCTTTATTTTCGAAAAACACCTCTCAATAAAACCTCTATAACTCCCTCAGTTTTAAATATAGAAATTAAATTTCAGCTCACTAATACCCAACATCCTTAGGACAGTCTATTTGTTCAATATCGCATAGTAAATGTTTGCTGCAAATTTGCAATTTCAGCCAAAGTACACGTCTTTTGTCCATTTCAAAGTGCTTTTTCCATCCCATCATGATCTGAAGTGTATATTGTGGTTCATCTTATAGCCCATGCATGTTAGGACCTGATTAGTGTCACTTTCTTTGGAATTTGTCTCCATTTTAGTATTTTGACAATTTTGCAACATTTCACAAAGCCATTACACCTATCATTGCAAAGTGTCATTTGCCAAAATATGGTTTTTTCTCGAGTGGGAGGGAGGATTGCCTATAACTCTAGACATTGTATTTAATTCCCGAAAACCTGCTGATTACTCACATTGGTGTAGAATTGATCATTTGTATTTAAACAAAACTTTGCAGGGGGAATATTAACCTAAACGCTATCTGTGTGCAAAACAAGACTGTTCTTTTAACCTGAGTTTTCTATTTTGCCTCCTTATAAGTGAATTAAGCAGCTTGACTTATATTTCTGAATTGTATTGTTACCCTTTGGGTGATTGCTGCCCCATATACCTATCTATAGTAAACTTATGCGTGATTTGAATATTAAATATTTACTTTTGCAAACTAGCCTGATTCCTGGTTCAGTGTGACCTGGGAGTGTGGGGGGGTATTTTGAGAAGGGTATGATATGAGTGGTATATAATTCAGAATATTGAATTTATAGACAAAAATAAAATAAGGGTTTCATTTGCACACTACATGCTAGGCGAGACTTGGGTGTGTGTGCCCGATTGAAATCCCTTACAGCTTGGGGGCTCATGCCGGGTTCCTGAATTGGACCTACCACTCGTGACAGTCTAAAACCGCATACTAGCAGGTAGGGTACAGACGCCTTGCTGGGTTGGTACACTGTACAAGCACCCCTCAAAAGAAAAACTAAAAAGAAGAATTGGGCCCGTTTGCAAAAGTAACTCAACCTTGAAATAAGCCATAAGGAAATTGATATTTCTGAGATGGCGACCCCAGTGGAAATTAATATTGCTAGGGAACACTTTCTGCACAAACTGTTCGTCAGGGGTGAGTGGCCACAACAGGATGAACAGGTAATAAAACAACAAGTCACTGCAATCGACCTTGATACCTGGCAGGACAAGGGTCCATTAAATCAAGCGCTTTGCAAACTGTACATGGCCTCAAAAATAAAAGGAGCAGTTAAAAATTGCCAAAATAGCGGCCTACCTAACTCCACATAGGAATTGTACAGAAAAGCATGCAGACAATATAGATTTGGCAAAGAGGTAAGGGGAAGCACTGCAGAAAATCCAGATTAATCCTGACTCTGCAGAGCAAAGGCTCCAGGAAAGCAAAGAATCAGAAACAGAGGCTAGGCAGTATATTACCAAACTGAAGGAAGATCGGTCTCTCTTGCAGCAAGAGCATGTAGAACAGGATCTCAAATTACAGACACTGCAAGATGAGTATCAGGAAAGAGGTGACTTTATAACAGTCAACAGAAACTGGAGCATCAATTGAATTATAAAAGAGTCTGCAGAAAAGATAGTCACCTTACAAAACCACCTAGAACTTTGAAAGAGGAAAATAATAAATTATTAAAGACATCCAATCTTGATGAGGAGCGACAGAAATCTAGTGCATTTAAAAACGGACGCCCTAGCTGCACAGAGGGGCACTCTAACTCAGGAGAGGGACGACTCGGGCCAGGAAGTCAGCCAATTAAAAACTAAGTTGGAGGAAAGAAAGCAGGCCCTTCAGGAGTTTAGTGAAATTAAAACTGAATATGAAAAGCTACTAGAGCACACCAGGCAGGTGGAGGATGCTCTGACAAAGAACACTGACCAATAAGGACCAAGCTCAGGAGGTGGGTCTCCTGCAGAAAAAATTGGGCCAGTATTCCCAATCCAGGCAGGAAGCACAGGCAAAATGAGGCTCTCTGTGAAAAGAGAGACAGGCTCCACAAACAGATAGCCGTGCAGGAGCAAATCATTGAGAACAGTAAGGCCTTCATAGAGGAGCGAAAGGGTCAGATTTTGGCATGTAACCAGGGAATAGGGGTTGAAAGATTAGGTAAGAAGGGACAAACCTCCCTTCTCCCCCGCCAAGCATAATCTCAGCACCCCTGTCATCAGGGACTTTAATCCCTTCAGTTCCATGGACTGCCACCCTCATGTCCACTGGCTCATATGAACCAAGGGCCACGGGGATGGTAGACTTCAGCAGAATGGGAAATATGGGACTGACGGATCAGTGCCTCCCAGAAATTGACAGGTGGGCATCCCTGTACATATTCCCAAATGTTACGGCTAGCCTCTCTGATCAGGAAGACTCCAATGAGGGGAGAATCAGAATTGGATCCTCGAAAATATCGCCTACCAAGGGATCAGTCGGGAACTCCATGAAACTAGACCCACGAAGAGTATCTTAAAGACCTCTTCCCAGCTAGGGCAGTGGGGTGGAGGGTACTCAGCCAATCCTGGGAGCAAGGGAGAGTCAGAAGACTCTTCGGAGCGCCACAGGTCAAGAGACTAGGCCCCCCACATTCTGGAAGCCATTCCCAAGCTCGCAGAATCAGAGAGCGCCTAGAGGATCAGATGGCCACCTCCTGTAGCAGTGCCTCTGAGTCAGAGGATGAGTGGACAAGTGTGACCAAGACTAAAAAGGCCAACAAAATTAAGAGGGCCCTACTGAAAGATCCCTTGAAACAGATAAAGGCAATGAGAAGCGTCATAACTCCCCATCATGAAAATGCCAAGTATTCAGTTTGGGAGCACCTCGAGTTGTATGAGCAAATGATGTATACTTTCCATTTAAAAGATAGCCAGAGTTGCATTCAATATGTCAAGTGGACATTTTCCCCGGAATACTCTAGCTTCTTTGCGGGGCTGGAGGATCAGAACCACTCAAGATGGTCCACATATAGGGCGGCCATCTTAAAGCACTTCTCCATACATAGGAATCCTCAAGAGGCCTGCAAGGCGGCCTACAACCTGTAATGTGGGGAAGACCAGGCCCCACAAGAATTTGTACAAGAGTTAAAACGTGCCTTTGTGCAGACCACCAGCAGGGTGCGCACAGACAGTAGGGAGTTAAGAACTTCTTTCATGAAGTCCCTAAATACATCATGACCCAGCTGGTGAGGGATATTCATGAGAAGAGATCCCTAGACTGGGTCATTGAACAGGCAGCTCGCATTTATCAAGTGCAGAAAACGGTAGAAAATGAAAGTACAAATAAAAATCCCAAACCAACCAACACCCCTGCTGCTGCTAAGGTGGCGGGGGTGAACGTTGCCCCCATTTTAGATCTGGAGATGGGGTGGGCCTAAAAATATTCCAGCACAAAATCCTCCCAACCAAAGACCCAGAAGGCCCTCGAGCCAATCCCAAACAGGTAGTCAGGGAGTTAACCCCACAAATGGGGCCCCCAACTCCCCTATCAGCCCCCGTTACAAGGACAACAGACCTATCCTGGGCTATGTTTGGACTCCCCCAGCCCAAGGGGGGGGGGATTCCAACCAGATAGCGGTCAGCCCAGGAATCTGCCCTCCTAACTTTCCCCAGGAGGGCAGTAATCCCCAGGTTGAGCTGCTTTCCCGGGTAAACCTGCTAAACATCCCCCAAAACAACCCTTTTTCTTTCCCCACTTTCCTGAGCCCAGACAACCCAATCCGGGAGAAGGGAGGCCAAGGATGGAGGGGTACCAGAACTATCCCAACCAAGGGTATTATGGGAGAAGGGATGTTACCCTTCCCGTGACCAACCTAGGATGGACCAGAGAATCCCGTACCAGCCAGAGCGGGTGTCCCAACTGGAGTGCCAGGTCCAGAACTTGTCACAAGATCTGAGTCGCATGTTGAGGGCTCAGCAGAACCCTCAGATGAACATGGCAACTCATAACCCCTCAAATCAAGGGTCTGGTACTCCAGAGCAATGACGGGGGAGAACCCCGACAACCCACTGGTTCCCAAGGAGGAGGCACAGGTGGAAGGGGGTGTAAAGCCTTAGAGGAAGCTCCCTTCCCCACTTGTGAAAAGCCCATGGAAACCCAGGAACCGGAACCAAAATCTCCTGCCCCCGAAAGTCTGCAACCTAAGGAACAGAGGGCGGGTAAGAGAAATAAAGGGCCTAAAAAGACCCATTTTGTGGAGGAGTTTAGAATCTTCCAATTTGAAGGAGAGGTCCTCAGAGAATTCTGGGAAAAGTATCTTCTCTTCTTCAGGGATGGGGGAACTCCTCCCAAAGATAAATGGGTCCGAAGAGATCCTAATCAAGACTGGGCGGATGTGGCGACTGAGTTGAAACCACCCATCATTGAACCCCAACCAGAAAATCACCTTGCCCAAAACAATTCTGGTGACTGCCTCCAAAAAGGGGAGGGCAGCCCAGAATCAGAACCAGGGGAGTCTAAAACTCCCCTAATAGCCAACGGTCACCTTTTTCTTACAGGTTCCCAAGCTCCCAAACAAAATCCTGCCCAAACTACCCCTATGCCAGAATCAAGAGTAAACTAACCCACCAATTTGCCCAAAATGCGCATTATCTTTGCCCCCTTCAGGAGAAGGAGGGAAGATTTTATGCCCCGGTCCAAATACAGGGGCAATGTAAATTTTTGGTACTGGCAGATTGGATCCCAAGCCACCCTTCTGTCAAAAAGGTCCTTTGATCAGCTAAATTCAGGAAGGGGGGGCGAGATACCAGATCCCTCTCACCCCTCTTCCTGAACTTCAGAACTTTGATGGGAATGAAATCCCTGTCGAGGGGACTGCAGATTTAGACATTAAAATTGGGTGACACAAGGTGAAACACCCGGTCATAGTTGTGACTCCAGAGGGCACACCATGTTTATTAGGGAATGACATCCTGCGTAGATGGTCTCACATCATAGATTGTGTAAACAAGGTCCTCTGGACCCAGACTAAGCAACCAATCAAATTAAAACAGTGTCAACCATGTTAGTTTAAATGGCACATGCCACACGGTTGAACAAAAACCTGACCAAATTGAGTTCCATTTTCAAAACAACCGAATCCCTGGCGTGACAGTAATTTTAGTAGGACAATCAACTGGTGATGGAAGTCCTATTTCTGAAAATCAACCTTCCTTCCTGTCTCAAGTGGCATTCCACACTGGAAGGAAATACTCTGAAATTCTATACCAATCCACAATCAGAAAATCTCAATTCTATAGTCCAAAATAATGAGAAACCAGCCCAAAGCTTGGCTGACATTCAGAAAATTGGAGAACAGTTGTTCATCCCCATACAGTTAAATGTGGTGAAGGACTCGGTTCTCACCCGAGCTTGCGTGAACAATGGTAAGAGCTTCATCAGTGAAGCCATGTTCTGAAAACTCCCAAAAGATAGTCATTCCCACCCTTAAATCGATAGACAAATGGGAAATGGACCTGGAAACACCCAATTCCAAACATCTCCTGCCCAAAAGGTGTATGCTCAAAATGTCTATAGGCAACAAGAGCATAGTCCATAATTGTTCGGTCGGGCGAGATGTCCCTGCTGCATTTTATTTAGGCAGTGACATTCTCAATTGCTTTGCCATTAGTTTGGACCTAATGAACTTCAAAGCCTGGTCCCAATTAGCGGGTATTCCCGTGGACTTTGATGACCCAGAGAAAGCATTTGTCAGCTCAATTGCTGCCATATGCAGTTGAAATTCAGATTGGAGAGGAAGTCACCATCTCAGAATGGACCCAACAATTCACACAGTAAAAATTAAAAGAGGACAAACTGCAAAATCCTGACGCATATGTCACCTCAATGCCCATTTCCAACAAGGGTTGGGGTTAAACCCAACACCACTAGTCAATACAGAACACAACACCATTCCAATAGCAGTGGATAACAGCGACCTGAGGAGTATCACTCTGGGCGCAGGCACCATTATTGGAATGGCAGTTGATGACCAACATTTTTCCACAGATTTAGGTAATGAACTGGTAGGATCAATCCCCAATGACTGTTTTGGCAGTGATCGCGACAATGACAACACCAGACCGGATCTTCACCCGGCATGCAGGGGAATGTGCTGGTGTACTCTTCCTGCCCTTAAAGTAAGAAAGAGGTGACCTGTGACTTCAGGAGGGATGAGGTGATCTTTCAAGTCCACCAGGACTGCCTTCCCCATCTGAAGCCATCAGTCCAAGTCAGTACTTTAACCAGGGACTTCTCCACCCAGCTGGAGGAGGCCACTGAGAGCCAAACCAGAAGTCTCCCCGGGCTTCAGGCAGATGGTTGAAGAGAGCATCAACCTAGCTGATGCCCCAGACTCTGAAGCAAAAGCAAAAGTTGAAAGAAGTTGTTTTAGATTTTGAAGATCTTTGTGGTGGACTTATGACTGTGGTCGCAGCGACATCCACACAATTCCCACGGACCTTGGCATGACTCCAGTGTTTGTGAAGCAATATCGCTTGCCTCTAGCATCAATGGAGTCCCTTACAGAAATAATTAAGAATCTTTGAGTCCCGTGGGATAATTCGTCCAGGCCACAGCACCTTCAAAATTCCAGTGCTGGGGATTTTGAAACCAATCTGCCAGTGGAGACTGTGCTGACCTAAGGGAGCTAAACAAACGGGTCCACACTTACCGATGGTCTCTTTCCCTACATTGACCAAGGGATGGCCCAGATCCAGAGGACAAAGGTATACGCTGCCATTGATCTGACCAATGGGCGCTGGGCTGTACCAGTCAGTAGGGAGGACCAATACAAGCTAGCCTTTACCTTCGGGGGCAGCAGTACACTTAGACCTGGACTCCCTTCAGATACATCAACTCCGGCAATGAATTTGATATTTTAATGCATAAGGCCATGCCCGACTTGGGTCAAAGGGGTAACCTGGCCTATGTAGATGTTCTAAGCAAAAGCTCAACTGTGGAGGAACACAGAGATCCGTTATGTTCTGACACAGTTGAGGGCTGCCGAAGCAAAACTCTTTCCAAAAGGCACAGTGGTGCATGACCCGTGTCAACTTCTTGGGGCATGAGAACTCCGAGGGTCTCTGCCCCCAGTAAAAGAAAGTAGAAGCACTCCAGAAACTAAAAGACCCGACAACTCTGCGGGAGCTAAGGAGCCTCCTTGGACTGACTAATCACAGTAGAAAGTTCATTGAGGATTACGCACAGACCACAAGACCCCCTGATCCATCTGTTGAAAGGGGGGGGGGTCAATTGGGAGTGGGGTCCAGAACAAGCCGAGGCAGTGAAACTACTTAAGAAGCCTCTCACAAGCGCCTTGCCTAGCTTACCCTGTCAAAAACGAGGAGTTCTTGGAGACAGGGTTCTCAAATACATGTTTGACTGCAGTATTATACCAAAAGAATGACAAGGTCAATAAAGTCATCTCCTATGCAAGTAAGACTTTATCCTCTGTGGAGGAATAATTCAAAGACTGAGAAGGCACTCCTGGCAATGGTGTGGGCATTGAAGAATTACTGCCCGTTTATCCAGGGGGGGGGGGGAACACATAGTGGAGACTCCACACTAGCCTCTGCAATATCTTCAAAGTGACAGAATCCGGGCCGGAAATGTGAGTAATTCCCGAATTACTTCTTGGATTCTGTCAATGCAAGGCTTTCCTGTGGAGGTCAGATATGGCCAAAACAAGAAGAGTCCCCTTGCGCAAGGTCTGGCTGACTTGCATGATTGTGCCAGAGAAAACTGTCTTGAGGACGAAAGTCTTAATCAAGGACAACATGGAGGCATACCTTAATTCCCCACACAAGGTCTATGAAGAAGATAAGTGTGAGGGAATGCCCACTGTATGTGGATGAGTGCTCCTACCATGGTGACAACGGGGAAAAAGGAACTTGTGGCCGGCGTGGGGAATGCATGGGTTGAATGATGCCCCCAAAGCCTCTGCTGGGTACAAAAATCGGTCCCCGTAGTAGTCAAGTGGCAGAGCTGGTGGCTGTGCATCAAGCCATCCTCACTGCTGTCCAACACCAACTCCACGACCTGGTCATAATCACTGATTCAGATTATGTACGGACGGTTTGTGGAGCACCTGCTTAATAGGAAAACCAGAGACATGCTATGTGCCAACAATAAACCACTAAAACATGGAAAATTAATACAGAATATTGATGATCTGGTCACCTTGAATGGGGTGACCATCTACAGGAAAAAGCTCAAGGGTCATTCTAAAGTAGAGGGACCAGACAAAACTGGAAATTACTTAGCCGATCAGCTGGCCAAAACTGGAGCCATCCAAGGGGATCTACTTGAGATAGAGTCCCTGTTGGAGGAAATTCAGGTCACTGCGGTCACTAGGTCCCAGACAAATGCTCACAATGAACTCTCAACTGCCCAATGGAGTAAGGATAACCCAGATGCTGATTTGCTCACGGCTCAAAAAGGGGATCCAATAATTGGTTAAGTTTTATCAACACATTGAGGACCATGAAAACTTTCCCCTGATGGATAGCGATTGCATTGGGAAAGAGTACCTTAGATTGTTGATGAAATGTCCGAAAATGTTCCGAATCCAAGACGGTTTGTTGGTGAGGAGATCCATATCTGGTCATGACCAGTGGGTGGTCCCTACCTCATTCCGAAGCCTGATACTAAGTCATGCCCATGATGTGGCCACCGCTGGTCATCGGGGGTTTCATACGATATTCTAAATCTTGCGAGAGGTTGCATACTGGCCAGGCAGGACCTCGACCAATACCCAGGGGGGGGTCTTGTGTGTGCACAATTTCAGCCAACATCACTTCCACACTGTGCTCCCCTCCAAAAGAGGGGGATGACACTGCCTTGGTCAGATTTGCAAGTCTATTTTAGTGGGCCTATGATTCGCTCCTCTAGGGGGAACAAGTACGTATTGACCGTAACATGCTCGTTTACTAAATGGGTGGAATGTCTCCCGGCCCCAAATTGCAAGGCAGAAACAGCAGCTGCCCTGATGATCAATCACATCTTCTTACGTTTTGGACTACCCCAAAGGATTGAGTCAGACCGAGGAAGCCACTTCACTAGCAAAGTGATAACAAAGATGTGGGAGATACTTGGGGTAAAAAGGAAGCTACACATTGCCAACCAGCAGTCCTCTAGTGGTGGCGTTGAGAGGTACAGTACAACTATTGTGAGCATATTAAAAAAAGTTTGTGGCAGATTCTGGGCCAAGTTGGGACATTTGATTACCCCTTGCCCTGATGGCCATCAGATCTACCCCTTGTTCTGCAACAAATATGTCTCCATTTGAGCCGATAACTGGACGAAGGATGGTGCTACCCCAGCATCTGCTCTACAGAACCCAGGAGCAGAACTTGATTAATTCCTCCACAACTCATGAGTATGTTGAGAATCTGAGAAAACACCTTCAACATGCTTTTGCGTATGCTGAACGGAATCTAGAAAGATCTGCAGACAGTATGAAGACCCACTATGACCTTATGACAACTAAAAAGGAATATCAAGTAGGAGACCGGGTCTACTTGTACAATTTCCAAAGGAACCAAGCCAAAGAGCGCAAATGCCTCCCAAGTTGGCGGGGTCCTTTTGAAATTGTGGACCAGTCGCCTACAGAATCCGCATCCCCAAGGGCAATTTGACAGAGGGGGCGGGGGGACCACATAAACCAGCTAAAGAGTTGCCACCCAAGTCATACTTTGCGGCAGATAGAGCTTACTGGAAAGCCAGAGGGGGAAAATCTGGACATCTAGAAAAATTATTAAATGTTCATTGATTACACCTGAGAAAATGGGTAAATCATCACTGAATGTAGGCGGGGAATATTGCCAATTATTAGGGAATGCAAGTGTTCCCACTGCTGAGATCCCCCAAAGATGTGTGGGTACAGTAGTGGGAACATTTTCATAACCGTGCTATGTTCTGTTTTCTACTAAATCCCAAGAATCAGCAAGGAGGACCGGGAGGAAAAACCCAAGGAATCCGGAGTATCATCCCATCCCAACCCAAACTGGCGAGGAGAGCGGGTCCCCTCAATCGCCGACGGGAGAAGCAACTGAATTTCTCCACATGGACAGAAAAGAACATCCCACTCGCCCGACTCCCCCTCGACTGGAAGTCAAAACGAAGTCAGAAGGGGGAATTTGTGGGATGTATTGACCCACTCTGCTATACTATGTGGCCTCACTCTGCTATCTACAGTGCGAGAAACAGTAAAATGGCGGCAAAACCCTTGTGCGCGCCAAAACCGTGTTTTTGAACACAAAAAGATGGCTGCATAACATGCCACCTATGGTGCATGTGGGGTGGAACAGAGCACACGCTGCAGAAAACATGCCAGTGGGCTCCATGACAAGTAAACAGAGTGCAGAGGGAGAAGCAGCGCTTTGAAAGTGAAACTCAAATTTGCATGTAAATGATATTTACTTTGCTGCTGAAACTTCAAAGTGCCTGTACATAACAATTTTCAACACTTCTTGCTTGACGATAAAATTAATTTAAACTAATGAAGCACTGTGATTTCATAAGGTCCTGAAATGTTAAGAGCAAAACACCTTCTCAGCAAAACTGGATTGCCTGTGAATGACAACTCCTGTGCAAAATCTGTGTGCAGCCACAATGGGCTACCTGTCAGTGACAGACCCTGTCAAATGGGCTCTCCTGATTAAAATGTAAGGTTGTCTAAACTAAAGGTCTGCCGGATTAGCAAATATAAAAGTACTGTTGCTGAAAGGAACACAGATCCCAGTTTTGATCCCAAAGGTTTAAATCAAGAATGTAAATTATATATATGTTATCTGATGCAACAAGTTTGTTTATGCTGGATTTCAGGTCAGGAAATTAATTAACCTAGGCTGGCTGGGCCTGCAAGGGGTTGACAAACAGGTTTCCACCCAACGGGAGGGCATTGCTCTCAGCAGATCACTGACATGATCATTTTGGGGTATGCCAGACTTGTGTCTGCAGCCAGTGACTGAACAATGACAGATTCTCCAGGCCAGGAAATGGACATGTGAAGAGGTCAAACTAGGCTTGCGGAAGGAAATCCCAAAGGTGGGGGGCTGCTCCTTTCCTCCAGAGACAGACAAAAGGCTGACCATTTGCTGAGAAAGAATATGTAATAAACATTTTTAGATATATAACTCGCTATCAGAAGTGGTGAAGAATATAAAATGGGCAGATTTGTTAATCTAATTTTTGGCCCTACATTTGAAAATTTGCTGGAACTGTAGCATATTCTGAACAAAAATGGGAATATATGTGGTTTCATGGGAACTGTGCTTATGCTAGAATTGTTCAACCTTGCACACATTCCTATGGTAAATGAGCATATTTGTGGAAATTTGGAGAAATTTAGGAAAATGTTTTTAGGGCGAAATGGACAAAATGCTGCAGAAAGGTGACACAAGGTCTCATAGCTGTGGGATTTTGATGAACAGATACTCCATAAAATATGTAATCCTTGTATGTGATTTTCATAAGGTTGCAAATGCCTAAATATGTATTTAGGACAAAATTTGATTTTGATACTAGTGGCGGTTTCTAAGTATTGTAAAAATCAAGCCATAAACCTGACATCATCCGTCTTTGATCCAATCACCCGGATGCAAGGCGGAGATGAGGCTCTGATCCAATTCCATTTCACAGGGGCAAGTTTAGTTAAGCCGGCCCATACACCCATTTGGTTATGTCATTTGATAGGATAAATAGGGACATCTGACAACAGACTCTTCTGATTTCAGCTAAGCACTTTGATCCAGTATTCAACATCCAGCCTTCAACATCCTTCTAGATCCACAAGCCAACCACCAGGCCAAGCAGTAGCTGAACTATTTTCAGCTAGGCCTCAATCCTCAACTAATCCTCACAACCCAGTGAAGCTCGGTGGTGTGGGGAAGCATCCTGAAACTATCTGGCTTGCCATCATAAATGCTTTCCTGATGGAACTCGCGATCCCACGGATCTGAAATATCCAGAAACAAGAAGGGCAGATCCCGTGCAGTTCTGAGGACCGGCCTAGCTGATGTGCTGTCCTTCCCGATAGACGAACCCCAGTCTTCCAGTAATTCTTATATCACCCATTCTTTGTTCCTTAATGTAATTTTCTCAACATTTCCATTTTTCAAATGTATCATTTATATTTCCTAAAATTTCTATGTAATATTACTCCTTTGAATCCACATCCACTCTACATGCCCCTGGGCATATCCAGATGATTCTACACACTTACAAACATCTTTCACTAACTGCAGCTCTTTAGTGATCATCAGCGACTCCAACAGCCTCCGACATGAACATATTCCCGAATGCACTCCGTGCAAGCGGCACGTTACGTGATGTCACATGTTTACATGTGACGTCATCGCGTTCCTGACATCCATAACGTAGGCAGCCATTTCCTGTGCACCTAAAATTAGCTACTCTTGTGTCTGGGTGCACAGGGGAGAGGCAGCCCATCATGTTTTGTATACAAGAACAGGATCTCTTGTTTTACATCCTCTAAGATCATCAGAAGGTAAGACTCTTTAAGAATGAATTACTGCTGCTCCAGTTATTTTTATTGGGACCTATTCACTTACCACTCATATGGCATTCCATATGATATTTAGAGTCTTTTCTGCCATTTTTTTCTCCTACTTCGGAGACCTGATCCATATTGGGGACAACCCAGGGAGGATACTTATTCCACCTACTTTCTTTGAAGCCTCATCCACTCCCATTAGGACAGGGTATGGCCGTAATTAATTGAAATGCAGGCATCATTGTGAATCCAGCAACGGCATCTATTGCTCCCTTCAGCCCTAACATTAAGTTACTATTCCTTGTAATTTATCTGTTGAATACTTTCATCTTGTAATTATCCATATATACTTTGTTGATCCTTTACTTAATAGACTTACCTTCGATTTATTTAGGGTAAATACTTACCTTTTTGGGCTACAGAAGACTTGAATGATCCCACTATCTCCCACTTAGACCCTTAGACACAACCTCAGGGCACCAATGTGAGGTAGGAATACTGTGCCAACTTGTTAAACATAATTAGCAAGAAATAGCTGTTGACTAAATGAGCAAGATTCCATCTGAGAATTATTATTTCTCATAGATATCCAGAAACATCATCCTTGAAGTTTAGAAATTGAAGACAAGCTATGGACAGAAATAGGCTTTTACATTCCTTAACATTTACTCCAGAAGAAGTGATTTTTCCCGAAACGCGTTGTTTTTATGCATTATCACGTGTGAGAAATTACAGATTTGCTAAATGTTCTGCACAATTGTACACCATGCAACAATGTTAGTTGTGAACTGTATATACATTAATAAGAGAACCTCATTGATATATATATTATCTCTTTCTCCAAGAACCTAGTGTGACACTAATTTATTGATTTAATATTGAATTTTTCTAACTTACCAGTTGAGGCATTGACTATTGAACGAACCATAAGAACTTTTTCATACATCTATGGACCCGTATAATTGTAAATAATGGCATCTAAAGAACCAAATATACTGTCTGTCTACGGACATTATCCGAGTGTGCAGGGGACGCGAGGGGTCCACCTTAGACCATTTCAACTGGGCACACTGGTTGCGAGCGCACAACTCTGCTCTTATCACTCATGGCAAAAGCGGCTCACTCCTTTACCACCATCTCCACCTCATCATCCATACCTGGCCACCAATACAACTCCAGCAAACCTCTTGGTCAGGAATCTGGCCAAATGCCACAGCTCGACAAGCCTCTCATACTCACAGGAGGCACTAGCCTATACCCTCTCGGAACAACTCACTGATCCTCTGTCAGTAAGACATGCATGTACGCTCTTCCTCCCTGGGCTTGAATGCCTCCCAGCCACTGTGCAGACTAGCCTTAATCTATGCCAACTCTGGATGATTCTCTCCCACTCTTTTCCACAGTAGGGAGCACACGCCACTTGGGTGACCACATCACTTTGGCCCTTCTCCTCTGGCATCATCCCCGCGAACCACGACAAACAGTCCTTCACCCAATTCCAGATGCCCAGTATGTACCCTACCCTGATAATGAATTCCTGCAAATCCACCATCCACCTAGATATCTTCTGCAACACCGATCTCACCCCTGTGGTGGCAAGTACTTATGCAAGTGGCTTGTGGTCCATCCTAATGACATATGGACTACCCCATAGAAATGTCCTGAAGTGCTTGGAAGCACCAAACGCCTCCCTCTCAACTGCATACTGCTTCTCAGCATCCCTAACCGCTCTAGACTTGAACGAAATTTGCCGGCACACACCATTCTGCCATTGCTCTAAAACTGCCCATACACCAACCTCACTGGCATGAACCGTAAGCACAGTTCTGTTCTTTGGGTCAAACTAACTTCAGGATGGTGCCCCATCAACATCCTCTTTCACCTACACAAATTCAACACTCCTGAGACCACTGATTTTTTTAACAAGGCGCTCATGCACACTTTTCTCGGCATGAATTTGATATAGAACTCAGTCATTCCCAAAAATGGCTTAAGCTAGTCCTTGTTGACAGGGGACGGGGCCTCCCTCATTACTCTAACCAAACCTTCCCTAGGTTTTATGCTGCTGGCATCGAGGGTGTGCCCCAAATAAGTCACGCTCGCCCCCCCACCTGACATTGAGAACTTGACCGTCAAACCACTGCCGTAAAATCTGCATTACCCGATGTACCCTCATGTTCACTTTTATTCTTACCCCAGACAAAAATATTGTCCTGAAAGTAACTCAATACCAACACCCACCCCAAACAATTCCTGCATCCACCACTGGAAAACCACAGATGCCAGTCCAAATGGCATGCGACAAAACCTTAACGCACCAAAAGGGGTTACAAACCAGGTCAGGGATCATGACTCATGTAGATTGATCTGGTGGTATACTGATGAGGTTGAAGGTGGAAAACCACCACACTTGCTCCGTTATGTACCACATATAGCTTTCCATTCATGGTGCGTCCCTTGAAGTCAATTCGAGCCCAACACCTTTATGGGCACTTGGCCATATGTACTGGGATTTATGTCGGTGCTTTGAGAGCAGACACCTCCTTCCCAAAGTTCTCTTTGTATACTTCTAAGGGGAACCTGAATCCACCAACATTTGTAGTCATACACAATTCCGAGTCAAAGTGTCCTGCAACCCCCTGCCCCCTCAACATGTAGTATCATGCCTCCCCTCATTACCTCACTGTCATGAGTCAATGTGCTGCCTGTAACCCCGGCCTCAGTCATCCTGACACTTCAGTCTCTTGTGTGCTGCCATGCCCTCCATTCAACCTGCACATCCTGGCATACAGCCCTTCAGTTTTACAAGGTCTATATAGCACATTCCATGCTGGGCACTCCCCCCACCCTTGCTTCATTCTGCTTAGTCTGTTTGGCTGCCCATCGGACTGCTCAGTCTTGCTTCGGACATCGCTGCTGCCCTTCTTAGGTGGTGGCAAAACTGCCTGGATCGATTTCCCCTTGACTATTTGTCCATCCTCCGACAACCTGAACACTGGCACGCGATTCCTCGATGGCTCTCGCAATTTCAATTACTTTGTCCAAACGCGGTTCTGTCTATCCACAACCTTTTTTCTGACTTTGGAATTGCTAGTCTTCATCATGATCTGGTCTCCGATGTATTCCTCCTGCAAATTTGCAAGTGGCCATGAGTATGCAAAGCCGTAACATAGGCATCGATACATTTACCAACTCCTTGTACCCTGAATTTAAAAAAAAAATGGTATTGTTCAAGGAAAACTTTGGGTCTCTTCCCAAATCGATCTTCCAATTTCTTAACAGTTTCACATGCACTCACTTCCCCTTCACCTTATCCGCTACCTGGAATTTACACCTCGTCACCCGGAAGATGTATGAACACAGAGGCCCTCAGTGCCTAGGCAATTGAACAATGCCGCTTCCTTTTCATCATCGCTGTACCTCAAAGCTCCAACTGCTCTCATGTACACCATGTATCCAACCAAAGGTCTCACAAAACTGGGGGTTTGCCCGGGGACATTAAAAATGCTGGGGGAGGCCTGGCATTGCAGTGCTTTATGGTTGCACAGAGGTGACAGTGAGTAACTTGCACAAAAGTTGCTCAGCATGCCTACTAGGTTACTGTACCTTGTGACCTTTAGTGCCCCCTTGCTGTCTTGAGTGACAGTACCTTGTAGTTTGTCACCTGCATGTCCTCCTGCCTCCTCCCATGCTCTCCTTCTAAACCGCCAGCTTCATTTTGCTGTAGACGGCTGCAGAGCGGCAGCAATTTTGTGAGGCGTTGCCAAGCAACCCAAGGTGGCCACTGGGTCCAGCAACATTGCTGGGTCTTTTCCTCTAGTGTGCACCGGAGCTTCCCCACTCCAGTGCCGGGTCTTGGTGCGACCAAGATACAGGCCGCCACCGTCCGAGAGTGCTCTGCTGCAAGCTGCCTGTGCCCTGCTGCCATCACACTGCAGGCTAGCCCACAGTGCTTTTTTTTCCTTTTGCTCACGTGGATGCGTCGGGGTCTGTCTCATTGCTGCAACCCTCGTCTCCAGTGAAATAAGGACGGAGACAGAGGAAAAGGGAAGGAGGCTTTATCGAAGCGCAGACCCCATGGACGCACTGCCACTCAGTCCCTCCAACAGACACCAGGAATATGGAATGCTGACTGTAACACAGGCCAGCATTCCATTACAACACAATCTAATTGTATTTTCGCTGTATTGCAACTAGCCAACGATCCACGACATCGTGGAGAGAAGCCTGCCGTTCCATCCATGTTACCATAATTGGACAAGGAGGTTTCTAATGAACTTGTGTTCCAATCTGTTCAGATCCCTTCTGGTGTACTGGGGCTGATTGATGGTTTAGAAACCAATATTCATCCCTGGACCACTGGTACCCCGGAAGTTGATTTGTCAGGGTGGAAATAAAAGCAGGAAAAAAAAAAAAAGCTGCATGTTCAGCAACATGTCACTAGCATTGGCGGTTTGAGACAGGGAAGCAGGGTAGTGGACGTGGGCCAGGCAAGAGGATAGAAGTGTGATAGGATTCAGAGCTGAGCGAGGTCATAGGACAAATGGGAGAAGACAGCAAACGGAGCCTGGTGGGGAAGAGTGCTACAAGGGCCATGAAAAGGAATAACACGGTAGGTGTGGGAAGTGGAGTAAAATGGCGGCTGGTTGGAATGTGGGGATCCCAAGCCTCATTGCAGTAAAAAAACCATGTTGCTTGCATCCTGACTGGCTACTGCACATTCTAAGGATGCTAATAAGTTCTTAGTCACCGCGTAGAGTTCCAAATAGATGAGAATCCAGGTAGTCACGGATTACTTCGGGCTCAGGAAATGGGCTGGAACAAGAAAGAGCGGTGTTCCATATGACATTAAACCCCTCATATGGAAACCAATGGCTAGAGGCCCCGCCGTCAAAAAATGGTTTGTAGTCCACTTAGTTCAATGAGAGCAGCTTGTCCTCTGTCTTGTTACATAGCTTGCTTGGTTCAAATGTATAATTTCTTTCAGCAGTCTTGCCAGAGCACTGCCGAGGCCCCAGGACTTGCCCACAACACTGCGGATCGGTTCTGAAACTGTATTATAGCACAGATAACCAACCCGCCCTTCAACGAGCAGGTGGCTTTCAGAAGATTCTGCAGGACTGCCGAATCTTGGGAAAGCGGTCTGTTGAAGCGTGGGGTGCTTGTGCGCATGATAACTCAGCTTCAGAAAAGGATCCGCCTCGTGGGAGATCTATTTTCAAGCCGAGTTATCACATGCATGAGCAACATGCGGACACTTCAAGGGAAACTGAATAAAGAAACAGCCAAAGCCACATACTTGTTGGAGCTGCCCAAACTGGTACACATGTCCTGCAACGTACAGACATTTATTTGCTCAAAAGTGTCTTACTGAATCACTTCAAGACAGGTTTAACAATTTAAATTGTGGGCCTTATGTTCCCATAATTCTCAATTGCCAGGATGGGTTCTATGAAGAGAATGTATTGCGTGACGTTTCCACCTTTACATTTTTTCCATTTCCATCACTCATTACTTAAGAAAACGAACTGCGTGATAAGCAGGATGTGTTAATGTACGACAGGCAATTGCAATTTAGGAGTGCCATCGGCACGCCCACTTATGTGCTAGATCCTGCAACTAACATTACATCTTTTAAGGTAGAATTAATAGTGCATCCAAGAGAGCAGCACAAGAGGGAGTGGGTAGTCTACCCACCAGAACACGCTTTCGGTGCTGACCACTAAATGAACTGTACACGCTTCACTCAAATGGCCCATACCTCAAGTTTCACCATGGTGTAATAAAGAACATCTTTAATCAGTTAATCTTTTGAGTTGTCATTATATAACATCTTAAAAGTGGTTTATTTTCGTATACTTCAAGGAGAAGTCATACCGTTTAAGCAGGACATCAATTGTTACACAGGTTACCGGAGGTTGGGATTGCCTGATCCGGTCATTGAACCAGTGAGGAATCTTGAAGTTGCTCATTGCCTGATTTTGAGATGGGGGAGAGGTGGGGGGCTCAATTGGTTGCTTGGTAACCTACTTAATGTTGGCTGTTCGCAAGCCACCGACACTATTTGCAATGGAGCTGAATGCCCATAAATGCAATATGGAGTGCACATTTGTGAAGGATCAGAAGAGGACTAAAAGGTAGCGATACTGCAGACCACAAAGCCCCACAGCCAATACATTGAGTAGGGAAGGTGGCCGCGTGGGATGGTTTACTCCTCCGGAAGCAACATTCCAGGAAGTGCAGATGGCCAGAGAAGAGTGGACGGAAGGGGACTACCTGGCCACGTTCTCCCTGAGAACGGACCAAACCGATCTGAACTTTATACATAATCACATTAATTGGCTCAAAGAAAATGATTAATGTATTCAAGTTACTGTCCAACGGTCTATATTCTTTATTTTGTATATAGATGCTTCTGTGCCCAGCTGATGTGAACCTCTACCCTTAATGTATGTAATGTTTTCCTGATTATGTTTTATTGTATGTACATACCTCGCATTTGACCCATTGACTATGATAATTGTGTAACCATAAGCTGAAAATATTCCAGCATCTTTTCTGCGCCCTGATTCCCTTGGGTCTGGCGCGCATTACAAATAAGTAAAGAAACAGATGCTCCATACAGAAAAAGGGCAGCTATATCCAGACAAGTGTTCTCTTGGGGGGGGGGGGTGAACGTGGACTCCCTTCCCTGCAATCACTCAGAATTGACGTTGGTCCCTTTGGAAGAGGTTTTGCCAGAAGCAAGTCCAAGCAGGAGGCCAGCATCCTTGGCCAACCTACTTGTTCATGCAAGGTGGCCACAAAGTAAGCAACACGCAGTTGGTGTGCACTGGCAACTGTACACAGAGCACTTTGTCCTTCATTTGCAGGGCAGACACCCAGGTTACCAAGAGTGGTATAAATCACCCGGGGGGAGGGGAGATAAGTGGTCTTTGCAGATCAGACAAGGTAAACACCGGGCAGCCGCAGATCTTCTGGGAATAAAGAATTTGAATGCAGGCCCATCAGTGGATCGGTTTACCTCCAAGACCAGTGCATTACTCCTGAGCTTGGTCTCTGGCCTTCCTTTCAGGTGGCCTGGAGAGCAGAGCTGCAATTTCTGCCTTGGAGACTGCGGTTGCCATATGCTTTTCCACGATCCCACTACCTCTCGATAGTCAGAGGGAGCAGGAAAAATGTTGCCTACTCTTGCTCGAATCTCAACACCCCCAGGTCCCTCTGCTCCGTATTGGTTCAAGGGGTTACTTTTGTTCGTCAAATTCCAGCTCTCCTTTGGTTCTCAGTGGTCTCTCGACTTGGTTGCTTGGATGTTTAGCGGATAGGCCTGAAATGTGTCCAAATTGTGGGGATCTTTCTAGCAGAGAGGCTTAGGAAGTCTATTGAAAGATAATTAGTGCCACAGAGCATTTTAAAGATTGTGTGTTAAGGACACTGCTTTCCTCACCAGGGATTCTTCACAGGTTTATAGCAGCATCAATGTGGAAGTGCCAAGGAGCACAAATCGACCAGTGAAAATTGGAGGAGTCACTCAGGTCGTGACATTTGTCTCAAAGGTGCATAGCTTTAGGAATTGTGATAAGTGCGTTGGTTACTGCTTGGGAGCTTCCACTAGTTCTACATTTCTAAAGTTGTAAATGTAAGTGCACAATTCAGTCAACACCTCAAGAACGTCAGACAGCTGGATAGGCTCTCCTCCCCCTCTTCTGTAGTGCAGATCATTAATGGGCGAGGCAGAACCTCCCCCGTCTCCAGGAGACCCAGTGTGGAGCAGTTCCCTCCTTCAGCTTATACAAATCACTGACGGCCCTACCTACTATTGGAAGCCCAGACCTTAAAATCTAGACGAATAATGAATAACGGACCAGGCCCCATCATTCAGCTGTGGCACAAGGAAAGCTCCATGAAACCTCAGCTAGAAACGGGCAAGCAAGGCTGCAAACGCGAGACTCCAATTTTATTGTAAAATCCATCATACCCGCAGCCCCAAAACCCTGTGGTCACTGCCAACACACTGCTCTTCAATATCCTGCAGCATCTCCTAGTCTTTTTTAGTCAAAGTCGCTGCACATTTTTGAGGAATCCACAATCGCCTCATTTTTTTGTGCTCTATGTTTCTTCGTGGCCAATCTTCTGCCGGGAGGCAGCATCACTGTTACCGAAGGCCTGGTGCCACATCAAAACCTGGTGAGCTTGTCTGTTGGCGGTGAAGTGGGCATTGAGGTGGAAAGTTTTGGACGGCGTGGCAAGAGATTGGGGCTGGAGGGAGACAGCAGGGTAGACCTCTGGGGCAAAATGAGCAGTGTATGGCCCATGACCCAAACAATGCTTGACAAGCACCTTATTGCCCCGGCCCAAAATGGGCAGCATTCCCGGCAGGCCACAGCTTAATCTGCGCATGTTATAGTGTGCATTGAGGCGAGAGGGAGAGTGGGGGAGAGTGTACAATGTATCTATGCGAGTGAATTTGTGAAATGGGACCTGTATATAAGAGGCCAGTGGTGGGAGTGCAGGGTTGCAGGTTTATTTGCACTGCAAGACCTACTCCCCCCCCCCCCACTTTTGCCCCCCTCCCCCCACTGTCACTGCTCCAAGATCTACCACCTTTTACTACACAACCCCCACCCCACAAACTGCCACCACAGGCCTAGCACATCAACACATAGTCACAGCTAAGTTCTCCTCTCTCCCCCCCACACCCCTCCCACATCAGTGGCTAACCAGACCCAGGCTTCTTCTCTATGGCTAACATACTCTCAACCTTCTCGTCCAAACCCTTAGAAAGCAGATTGGCACACAGGAGCCAGGTACTATGACCTGCATCCATCAACTGAACAGGTTTCAAGTCTGCCTTTTCCACTGTCCCACTAATAAACCCGCCCTTTCTTTCAGAGAGGGCCAAGCACAGTGAAGCCACCATCAGTGATGGATGGGCGCTACTCACAAAACCATCCATTGCACATTTTTGGGAGACTCCTCTAAATATTCGTATGGCAAAGACCTTGATCCTTTTGTCAATCACTTCAGGCAGCTGAATTTGGGTAACTAGTATCTTTGTGTTATGACACGTACACATTTTTAGGGAAAGTCAGCAAAGATCAATCACCCCTTTTTCCTCACACTTCTCAGAGCTACTAATTCTGTATCAGAAGATGGTTTCATCACTAAATGTACAACTGGTCCAACACGCTTTTCATCAAGTGGTCGCTCCTTTCTTGTGGCTCAACAATGCTTCAACCATTGAATGTTGGGTTAAGTTTGCAACTCCCACTGCATATGTAATTCGGGCACTCCGCTACAATCCAGGGCAGAGCTACTTGCATGGGGGCCTCCATAGCAATGCCCCACTCTGGACCTTCCCAGCGCATTTCACCAACAGTCTGTCCCTTTCTCCACAGACTGGAAGGGACCGTTGCTCTGGGGCTGTGCCATTTTATGCTACTTGAGGTTGGTCAGCTTACTAGGATGAATCTGCGAGTGGAATGGGGAAGATCCTGTGTGTGCAATGCCACCGCATGGCTATCACCAACCCTTGACATTACCAGTAGATGGAAGCGTTTCCACTACAACAGATTTTGGTTCAATAGTTGTGTTGCCTTACACATTCATTGTTATGGCAATACATTTCAATGGTGTGCACCTACACCCACACTCGTCGAGTGTCTTCTCTTCCTTCAATACTGCTTGGTCGGTACCTACAGACCAGGGAAGCCTCGTTTTGAGATAACCAGGGAAGCCTCGTTTTGAGATAATGATGACCTTTATCACTCCAGTTCAAGCTTTCCTCGAGACTCCTAGCTTCCCTCCCTCACGTGTGCTGGAACAGGTTACAGGGCACATGGGAGTTGCCAGAAAGGCTGAAGAGGCCTTTAGTCTTTTTGTTAATACACATGGAAAGGGTGGTGGGAGCAGTGTCTCTGGAGATTTCACGTCTAAGCAAGAATGATTTCCACCAATACAGCGACCGTTTCTTGAAAAGCCCCCCTGGAAATGTAATGGGCTTTGCTTCACTGCATTATATTTAAAGTTTAAGCTATTTTGGCTTGCAAGGTATTACTTTCAATATTATGGTGGGTTTCAAAAAGCATCAAAAAACGACCTGGAATGGGAGTAGGTGGTCTGAAACCTCGAAAGCAGTCCGCCTTTTGTTGCTAACGCCATGTATAAAATAGCGCAGCCTATACGAGTTTTCTGGAGCAAAAAGCAGGGCTTTGAGCTCCTCAGCATACCCATCATGCATTGCTCTGAGGCCCTATAATAGAGGTGAACTTCCAGGGCTAGCTGCTGCGTGGCACTGAAATATGTGGCTTACCTAAAGTGGCCGGTTTACTCGAATATTACTTTGTCGTTTATTAGATTTTTTTAAAAAAAGGTAAAAAACTGGTTCGGAGTTATCTTTCGCTAACGTCTTTTTAAGCATGCTCAATCGCTTGCGGGCTTTCATAGCATTGTCGAAATAGTGTGGGGTGCGTGTCATCAAGCTTGCTGATGCAACACATGGAACACGTCCATCCACGACACAATTACATTTGCCTTGGGGTGGGGGGGGGGGGAGGGGTGTTAGGGGCTTTTGTACGGCCAAGAGGGTGCTGAAAGCACTTGCTGCATGAAGTCAATATAGTTTCTATTAGGGAGCATGGCATCGGTCCGGTCCGCACCTGGTGCGCTTGAGCAGAGCATTACACCCCATTGCCTGGCTGTCTAGGCAAAGCAGGTGTTAATTACACAATAAGTGACCCTCACTACCACCTTCAGGAGTAGTCTTCATATGACCAAGCGGCTTGGACCCTCCGTGATGTCATGCTTGCAGCATCCAGAGGGGTCACAGCACAGTGTGCATGACAGATCAGGCCTCAACCCC
Source organism: Ambystoma mexicanum (assembly GCF_040938575.1). Lineage (NCBI taxonomy): Eukaryota > Metazoa > Chordata > Amphibia > Caudata > Ambystomatidae > Ambystoma > Ambystoma mexicanum. The sequence continues at coordinate 1,098,073,819 of NC_090929.1, forward strand.
ACATGAGAACCTTAATTTGGCCTCTTACCAGGAGCACTTCTGCAGTGTGCCACCACCACCTTCATGGAGCACCACAGCTGAATTGCCCGGGAGTGTGATTTGAAGATATGAAGCGTGCCTGCCTAGGGGAGCGGGGGGCGGGGGGGGCTATAGCCTCAGCTCCGAGTTGTAGCCCTGGATAGAAGCTCAGGCGCTACAACCAAAAGGCTAACTAGCCCCAAGTCACGACTGTCCCCACATTAACGTAGCCACAGGTCTTTTACAAGTCTAGCAACACCCATGGCGCCCACAGGCAATTAGATTCCCTCATGTGCAGGGGGCATGCACAAATCTCAAAGTTCTCTCCCTACTAAAGCGTGCCTGCAAAGGTACACGTGGCATACTGTACCATTTGCCTGGCCAAGTACAGTGCGAGCAACAGTCCACTGTTCGCCAAGGAGGCTTACCATGCTTTCTAGAGGACTTTGATGTGGTTACATTGATCTGTTCACAATCCGCGATGCCAATGTAGCAAAACTCAAAGATGCACCCTTTGATCCTAAAGCATATCAGAGGACGTACCACCTCATTAAATTGGACTCCCTCCCCCCCAAAAAGATGTGCCAGTGTATTTTAATGAGGGATGGTTGATAAACAGTCAAAAGCAATCTACTAGAACTGACAAAGCCCTCTTCACTTGTATTAAATCATGGTATGCACTGCAGATGACTGCAAGTTGAGCTTCAACCACCCTTAAATTATATCCCTCGACCTCTGGATACATGATCCAAGGCCTTTCTCAGGGTCCATGGTTTGTTACAATCTTCTCTCATGTGGCTCTTCCTACGAGACTTTAGGGCCATCCCTCAAATATCAATGACAGAAAGGAGCCCGCCCTTATCACCAGTATAAGAAAGCAACAGCCCTTTATCCTCCCTGAACCCCAGAAGAAGGGCTTTTATGAGGATCAAAGACAGTTCATGTTCTCAGCAGAAAGAGAGAGGACATTATCCTTCATCTGTAGACAACATAACATGGGTACATCATAGCGGAGTGACTGAAAAAAGGGGCTTGACGAGTGGCATGCTCACTCCATCACAAGTGGAGGATTAAAGGACCCGAAACAAACTGTTGGCACTACGGTCTTCCCTCCAACACCACCCACAGCTGCGTGTTGGCAATGAAGGTAACTCGTCCAAAATGTGCCAACCATCACCCAAACAGCAGGTAACCGATGAATTGTAATGAGAAACTGGGTGTACTGGCCAAAATAAATGGTTTCTACTTACGGCTGTTGATGTATTTAGACTTCCTCTTCTGTTTGTCAGTATTTCTTGGGCTTTTTCCTCGGAGTCTATAGAGAAGACTAATGCATGGAACAGTTAGGACTCTTCAAAATGGTGGCACATTACCCACCAATTGCATACACACCCCAAGTCTGTGGCAAGCCTAACATCTCAGCCTCACTTACATCAGAACTGTGCCATAATGCATTGCATCAAACAATTCAAATCAAAAGAAAAACCATTACAGAGGTCAAAATAACTGAACTGAAAACCATGTCGGGGGCGTGAAGCAAGTGGTACCAAGGATTAATGGTGCACACCAATTTTCCAAATAAATGTTATACACAATAGTCACTCAATGAACACATTTTTAAGGTGCAGGGGAGGAACTATGTTCCTGGCACAGAACCACCACATAATACAGAAGAAAAAGAAGATCCAAAAGGTTAGATCCTCCAGTCCTTGGCCGACGCACAGACCTCGAAACGCGCCAGCCAAGTGGACATGCATACTGTTCTGCCTAATATAATCTATAATTAAAATTGTATATTTTTTGTACAACATCTTTACAAATATGTCTTGTTTGACTTCATTGAATCAATAGATGGAAAGCCTTTAAACCTTTACGCTGTCTAGTACAGTATTGCAAAGCATGCAGGGGACGAGAGGATCCGACCTTTGGATCTTTTTCTTCTTGGACCAAGTGGAGCCAGCATTAGAAACCATGGAACTTGAGTTAAGATCAATCCCAACGTCTGCTCCAAAAGGTTTGAATTATTGAAGCCAATTGAATACCCTGCTGCTTATAAAGTTGTGAATGGGAGGCCCTTCTAACTGGACCAGGGTTTCCGACTGCTTTTTCACGATTGGTGTAGTTAATAGGGGGTCAGTGAGAAGTATAGACCAGAACAAGTAATGCTCCATAGACATGAGTGAACTTCCCAACGTAAAATGGAATAATATCTCAAAATGTGCCCGTCTTGTAAAGACCTTCTGAAGACAGAAGACACAATCTAACCACTAAGGGAGGGTGTCATGCACAGGAGAACCTTACGCGATCGTATTAAGGTGAAGGGGAACCAAGAGCAGTCACACCAGAGCCTTTCTTTACTCCTGTGGTAGGCTCCAATTTCCTCAGATGTAGGACTCTGGTTCCCTTCTTGAGACAGACCCTTTGAGGATTTGTATTCCAAGCACCAATGGGCATCATTTCTGAAACTACTTCACCCAGTATCTCCAACCCCGCCCCATCTAGTGCCCTGCAAGACGCCCAGTGTTTTTCACGAATAAACTTGCATCCGTTTGCAAGGTCCCACCACTAGGCTTCTAAATCACGTGGGAATGGCCAAAGCATGGCTAAGAACTATGCCGGCATCTGACTATGGAATCCAGATTGGTTTTCCCCCAAAAAGCCAGAGCATAAATGACCACGATTTATGGTGCAGATGTTCAAAGTGATCTTAAAAAGTCACAAAAGATCCTCTACAGAGACGAAAACAAGAGCAAACAAGACACTGGAAACCGCTGTCGTGACCAAGATAGCTTTGAATCAACGCATGAGATCTTTGGATAAATATGCTTGGGTTTGTGTAGATTCTGAATGTCCATGACTAGACCAATACAAACTAAATTGTTGAGCTTGAAAGCAGAGAAGTCTATCACCAACAGGGTACCCAAACGCGAAACACTAAGGGCCTGATTCATGGAACGTTTTCCTATGGGATTGCGCCATTGTAAAACACTTCCAAGTAGGATTTGTATTTAACAGGCAAAAACCCTACACAAACAGGAATCTGGCATTGTATCTTGAAGACAAAAGTTTTCAACCGAACCAAGACTGGTCAGTGTGGAGTAAAACCAGTGAGGGCATTAACACCAATTCTCATAACGCAATGGACAGTGGTCAATTACTCCTACTCCCTTCAGACCCCTCGCCAATTAAACTGTAGGTGAAACCTTGCATCATGCCAAATAAGACCAGTAACTTGATCCAATCAATGTGCACCGTTGGCTTGAAAAAAACAAGTACAACAAACTATGGCGCATGCAACCACTCTTTAATCTGAAGGACTGTATTTAGTTTCCAAGCAGAGGAATTTAATATGCGCACCTCAAATCTAGATCCTCCCTTGGGAACAGAAAGCCATCCACAAGGCTATTGGAAAAAAAAAAATGTGAGCCTTGCAAACTCGAATAGCAACCCCCTGTTAAATTGTCCTCACTTCCCTCCTCCCCCATGCTCCGGATAAATCCACTCGTTTTTAATTTAGTGTGCATCAGTGCAATAATCCCAGAGTGCAATTGGCGACACTGAGGAACTGATGTAAACTAGTTTTACTACCGGAGTCTGGCATTCTGGGCAGAAGCAAACAGCCAACAATTCATCTCCTGGGTATATACCTGAAGACAAGAGCACCACAGAACAGAACATGCAAGTCCTTTGGGTTAACCAAATCCTGGAAGTCGAATATGGAGGAACCATGGTCACTGCATAGTGCAAGATCCAATTCATTAACCAACGTCCCCTAGGTATGCCAAACCACTAGGCATAAAACCACTAGAAGACAGTGCTGCACAGGAACCATTTCTGCTCCCAGGAGTCCTGGCAGGGGCAGAAAAACACAAATCAGGCAATCGCCTTGCTAAGACAAGAACTGAAGCAATTACACTAAGGAGGTTGGAAAGGTGAGCTACAGTACATTTTGGATAAAGTTGCCCAAGAGGAGGTAGAGTCAACACCTGCATGTATCCAGAAAAAGCAAATCATGCAAGTCCGGCTTTGCAAACAAACATTATAGACACTGCCAAGACTGGACAGTTGGCTGCCACCAAATACTGCCATTTGCATGGGTCGATAGTTTTGCGATTACAGAACACAGTTGGCAGTTTGTCAATATCTGGACAGACGAACAAACGATAGGAAAGGAGTGGTGGAACATGGTCTGCACCATGGCAAGCTGAGTGTGCCTGCTGAAGCGGCCTTTTCGCCTAGTACAAATAGTGCAACAATTCCTTGAAGTTGTGGAAAAGGTTTTCCTGGAGGACTATGCACAGTAACATTTTGCAAGGGCATTCCATGACGGCTGTTATGACCACCACTATTCTTGTGGATCATTCAAGCATAAACCGGTTCCTATCATTCTATGATGCATTTCTCACCCCTCTTGGTTACACCAGATACTTCTGGGCCTTCTGTTTCCTTCCACCACCTTTAGTTTGTCAAACCTTTCCCAATCTTTATTTACTGTCCTCCTGGACCACTTTCTCGTTCATCTCTAATCTTGATACTTTACTCTACTGTTCTTCCTTCTCTTTCTACTTGCTGAGTATACATTGCATCTTGATTCCGTACACTATTCTTGGATTCAGATTGGTCTACCCTGGACTTTCCTCATTCCTCAAGATCCTCTTGATCTCATTTTCTTCCTCTCCTTGTAATGCTTTACTCTCCTCTTATCCTATATTTCTTGTCATTCCAAGAATTGACACGCCCTTCTTTACCCCTTCTCCCAGATACTTTCTAAAATACTTTCTATGTCGTGATCTTCATTTTTTTGACTCGTCTTCCTTTATATCCTCCGACCTCTCTTCCTTGCCCTACTCATACTCCACTACAACTGTAGATTCTGCTCTTGATTCTCTTTAAACTGCTCTTGCATCTACTTTGTACTCTATCAGACACATCCCTTCAAGCAATCCTCCATGTCCGTGGCTTACCCCTTCTCTTATTGCTCTTCGTTCCTCCCTCCGGAAACTCGAATGCCTGTGGGAAAATGTCTGATCCCCCGCTTGATCTTACTGCTCACTCCTCTTACAACTTCTGGTGAGTAAAAAGCAATACTTCTGGCGTCGTCTATACCAGCTTCTTAACACCATTCTCTCACCTTGCTCCCAGAGCCGTCTCACCCCTTCCTCTGCTCATTATTTCTCCACTAAAGTCTCCAATATTTGTGCTTTTCCACCTTCCTCTTCTGTTCCCCTTTGCCTCCCTCTTCGCCTTGTCCTTTTGGCTTTTTCTCTTCTCACCGAGTCCGGCACTGCCCATTTCCTTACTGTGGCTCACCCTACTGCTTCTCCTTTCGACCCTATTCCATTTACATGAATTCCTCTAGTATACCCTTAAATTGTCTCATACCTGACTATTCTTATTAATCTCTCTCCTCCATTCTTCCTGACTCCTTAACACACACTTAGTCCCATTCTAACAAAACATCAGCGACTCCTCCCTCCCAGCTAACTAGAGAGGACCGAAAGCAGCAAAATGGGTCTAAAATTCTGGAGAGGATTGTTTATTCTCAAATCTCCTTAGCTTCATCTTTATTCTCTTCTTCCCACGCGTCATCGGGCTTTAGGCCTGCTCAGTTCACAGAAACCACCCTCCTGTACGTGTCAGATTTTCTTCTCTCCACAGCAAACTTTCTAATATTCTGATTTTACTTGATCTTGCTGCAGATTTGATACAATTATGATTAAGGCTCCCAGTTTTCCGTTTTTACACATATTCAGACGGAAAGCAATTGCTTTGCAACTATTTATAAAAATGTAAAAAGATGGAAACAGGTATTTCTGCCTGGTTCTCTATGATTTAACTCACGTCGCAGGCCAATCACATTGGAGATTGGCATTTTGCTTAGCTATCAAACTCCTTATCTTTACTTTAATTTCTTGCATTGATTACGGTTCTCTTCTGATTGGACTACCAGCTAACCTGCACCTTGTCCCTCTCCATTCCATCTACAACTCTGACATCTCAGTCTGTTTGGACTAGCCTCTCAACCTTTTCATCTGCACTTTCTATAGTTGATATTCTTTCCTTTGAGTCCTGTCCGTTTCACTTTCTTTCTATTGCATTCAAAATGTCTCCATGGTCTTGTAGACGGGGCGCCAAATCAGACCCTCATGCCCCCCACATGACCCAAGAAGGTAGAGCAACAAATGAACCTCTCAGGCACCGCACCACAATCCTCAATGTAGCACAGGTGAGAGAAACGTTACTTGCTCAGACAGCGGTTTAGAACATACGCAATCGATAATTTGGACAATATAAAATGACATCGATTGAGTAAGTCGACTGACTGCAAAGCCAGAAATCAATGACCTCATCATGGACATCACAACGAAGCCACACTTATACATGAAGTACATATTCATCCATTCATGAAGTTACACGAACATGCACTAGTTCATTTCATATAGGCATGAAGCACATGCTTATGACCCACCAAGGTAGAGGGCAGATGCACGTACTGATCGTTATACCCATATCCTGCTCTCAAGCTGAAACTGCAAGATACAAAGTATTGATATATTTAGCTTGCACATGCTTGACTGCTGCTGACATGGATAAGCCTATTGTGAATGATATAGAAGCTATAGGCTTCTGAAATAGGTGGCCAAGGAAAAATTACTTTCAGAGGTGTGCAGAGGCGTGCAGAAACAAGGCACCCAGCCAAGGACAAGTGAAGACGGAAAGTTCCAGTTACCAAGACAATGAGACACCTGCAGAAAATCAGGCTAAAATCCTCATTACAAGCAGCGACAGCTTTGTTTCATGGTCTCAACACACGTGGCACAGCCATACAGGACAATGCCCATTCAATTGAGGTAGACAAAGGGGGACTGTTCCCATCAAACCAGAGGGGGAAAAATACAAGTGTTGCCCACGAACGGCCAACTGAATGCACTCTCGCACCTGCATGTTCATTCCCATTGACTTGAAAAGGTACACTCAGTCTGGTAACCATCCATGGTCCCATAGATGGGAGGACACTTTCTGCCCAATACAGATTCAGCCTTCATATGGGGGATATAATAGGTTGCAAGGGCCAATGGTTTCTGTGACCCGGCAACATTGTAGATCGATACTAGTAGAGGCGGTCCTTGGAGGAGCCACTAGATATGGCTATCCAACAGTAGAAATAATCCTTACATATGTAGCGCACCCAAACTGACCAATATAAAAGTGTGAGGTTTCTGGCATGGAACCTGAACTTGTGACATCACAGGGATAAAACCGAGTGACATGCTTAGAACATGAGAGCTCTGGAGGATACGTGACCCCTATCATTTTGTTTGCTAATAAAAGACAGTAACTTTTCCCCTTGGCAGAGTCCTGTTCTTGTGATGGGGCGTCTGATGGGCCCAGGGGTCTCTGCTGATAATCAGGGTGACTGCGAGATGCCCTGACCACACCTATACAGTCTTGCTCCCAATCTTGCTTCTTTCAATTCACCTGCTCAAGCACTTCGTTCCCAATCCACTAACATTTGGTTGCCCGCAAACATCCTTATGCATCCTGTTTGTTCCCCTATCCCCCTCTTGCTCCACTCCATTGGCACTCTCCCTCTTGAAATTTGTCCTGACTCTACCTATTGTCTTTCATACTAGTTTAAAGTCCCATCTTCTATCCCAGTCTTCTGCATCATGATTTGCCTCCCAGATCTTGATTGCACCCCTTTTGTTCTTTTAAATTGTAAATGGTGCTTTGGCGAAAACGCAGTTTGAATACAAATAAATGCAAATATAATGTCCCTTTCAAAGAGGATAGGCCAAGTCATAAGAAGGATTATTAGGTTATGATATTTTGTCATACTTTGCCAAATTACCACCATAGTACACTGAGCGCCAAGGCTCGTCAGAGGTGGTGTATGGTGGCCCCAGCCAGGGAAACCAGATCATGGTCTGTGGCAAGAAAAGGAGCAGTTTAAAGATAAGAGGATGGGAAAAAGGACACAGCCTGGAGGATGGGCCACAACATTTGATGTATAATAGATGGTTTCTTCTAATGTCTATAGGATTAACTAGAACGTGTTGCGAGGCAGATTCGGAGAATAGGGCATAGTAAACTGAAATATTTGGCAGTCCCATAAGATTTGGCAGCTTGTTTTCCCAGGCATGCCTTTAAGTCATACCAGAGATGAAGCTCTAGAATATGAATGCTGCTAGTTCACAGGCTGTGTGCCAAGAGAATAGACTGTAGGAAGGTTCATCTTGAGAACGTGGGGGGGAAGAGGGAAGGAGCAACTGGTGTTTTAGCATGCATAAAAAGCCAGCCACCCTTAAATGTCACTAGATCGAGATCACATTAAGGTTCGTAATATCCCCCCCCCCCCCAATTCCAAATATAGCCGATGAAATGTCATTGTCATGCAAACTCCCACTACCATAGGCGAGAGCTTTAAGCAAGCAAGTATGCCACATATGAACTATGCACTAACCAACATCCAAGGCCATAGATGTGCAATGGAGCCCAGAGTACAAACAGGCCATGAAACATGACAAATATAAGAGGTTGCGCAATATGAAGACCCCCAATGAGCATTACATGAGCCTGCATGATATTCCGATTCTCTGAACCTCCGGCCAGGGGTGTTCAACTAAGTCAACAGTTCTGAGAAATAAAGAAATGAGAACCTGTAAGGCTGTGCAATAGCAGAAAGAGCCAGTCGAGGGTGCAGCAAAGCATTACAGGTACACTTCAGCAATGTACCACTGTCCCGACATGAGAGATTAAAATGGTTTGCATTTTCCATGTGAAAAAATGAACACCTTTGGTGCCTTGTTAGTTATGCGAATTTCACAGTGCATCCAAATCGCATTATCCTTGCTCACCAGTGTACTTTGCTTATAGCAACTGACTTCTGGGGCTCTAAAATTATGCACGAACAACATTTTAGGTACCAATTAGGGTTATTTGTATAGTGTTAGATTACTCAACTTTTAAATTTCGTGCTTCACAAAATCCACTCGCACCGTGATGGAAGGGGCCACCCACAGTGTCCTACTCGGCTGTATACTGTACTGAAAGTTGTGGCTACCTTTGAAACTCTAAAATGTGAACTTCTGGAGTTGTATCTGTCATTTCTTATGTTGGGTAATCCGGCTGTAATGGGTATTTTGAACGTATCCAAATCATATTTCTAAAGGTGCCATTTCCCCATCGTGATTGGCTACTTTTTGGGATCCTAACATGTCATCACGATTTAGGCGATGTTACTCCATCATGCCTATCACCATTTTTGGAATTCATAATCCTCTACTTTACAGATCGTGACTATGCCAAACACGAGGCACTCCCAACACTGGCCTCTGCAACCAGCTGTCAATTAACTGCTCACTTTCCACAACCCCTCTCTGTTTTACACATTGCATGCCTTGTTCAGCAAGATCAGGAAATTGGCAGATTAGAGGCAGCGGCAGTCTGGAGACTAAATACCTCACCATAAGTGAAGTTCTAAGGCAGGTGTCTAATATTTGGCTCTCCAGGTGTTAAGGACTACAACTCCCATCAGCCTTAGCCAGCATAATCAATTATGTTGGATCATGAAGTCCAAACCCTGTGGAGAGCTTCAGGTTTCAGACCATTGTGCTTAAGACTATGGGAGGCGTGACGTTTTGGTACAGTCAGAGCTTCTTGAGAGAGAAAGCCCCCCAGGCTTTCAATTCAACTGCTAGTAGGTTATCAGCAGGCTGAACACAGTCTCAAACACAGTCTCCTGCTGCGATTTTATCCACCAGGGCAATGAACCATGCTTTCATCAGGTGATCGGGGCAGGGTCAAGACTTCTCCCACATGTATAACCTAAAGTCGCCAACATTGTTTAAACTCCGACTGCTACAAGCAGATAATTGCGTGCAACCCTCGCCCACGCTTACCCAGTCCACTGTCCTGCAAGGCACTGTACATTTAAATGTTACTTGTTTCATAACTTGGATCTTGAGTAGGTGCCCCATGCCTGCCTGCCTGGCAATGCCACAATCTACATACTGGTCTTGCCTAACTTCAAGCGGCACCTTAGCACAGCCATGGATGCTAGCCAGTTGGCTCACCACCCATTCCCAGTCTTTGATGTGCTACGTGGTGCAATACGATACAAAGTGGCTGTGCCAAAACAAGTGCCGTTTTAGGACAGAACAAGGTTATCTGCATGTGCACATTTAGGACATGCATTTTGTATTCACATACCTGGGGCTCCCCCTACTGGTTGCCCCAAGACCACAGTCACAAACTCTGCATCACTCCACCCTACACTGGGTATTGGATGTATGCAGCCCGACCGGCACGCAAAAGCAATGACATTGCCACCCATATACAACACTGCAACAATTGCACGAGGATGATCCGCGCCGCAAGGGACAAGCTATATTGTCAATCTGTTAGGTCAATGTGTAAGCACTGTTCAGTCCAAATTCTGGTAAGCAAAATGTATAGTATTCCAATTTGAGGCAATCTTGTAGGGTTACTGCAACTCCTCCCCCCCAAGCCCCTTAAGCAGCATTGTGTAGACATACTTTTGTACCCCCATTATAAAGTTGACTAAAATAACGGCATCCTGTTGGTATCTGGAGAGGAACACAACAGCTGTACTGTGTGGTTAGTACCTCGAATGAGAAAACCAGAGGCAAATCATGTCCTAAACGGCATGTAGGGCTACATCCTCCAGCCCCCACAGCCCCTCGCCCCTCCATCTCAGCCCCAAGACCCTTTAGGGTGCAAGAGGCTGGCAAACGTCACATACAACAGGCTCTTCAGCCACTTAAAAACATTGCGACGTTCTCGGTTGCATTGGGTAAAAAGCAGTCGGCTTTTGAAAAGTGCTTTAAGTAGGAGCGCACGATGGGCTAATCGCACTCCCGTCTCCACGTATTACAGACTTAAGATGTTTTGTCTACATTGAAGACGCCCAAACCTTATCGTGCAAAGGACCTTTAACATACCTTGACGACACGGTTTGGACTCCTTATCTCCATACGTCTTGGTTGTATTAATCGTTGCCTATTCCCTTTTTGGTGTATGCACGACACCTTGTTGTGTAGTGTGCGTTATAATGTGCAGTTGGCTCCCCTGAAGAAGTTCACGGTTTATCGGTCCTAACTGGAAGATGAACGAAACATGTTGGGTTGCGTTGCACTGGAAAACAGAACAGTGATATTAATAACATATTAAGTTGGTTTTTTTTGTCCCTTGTTGCAGAGAAGAGACATTTTTATCAATAAAAGACCAGTCTCAGAGGTCCAGTGAGGTAATCCCGATTAGAACCTCCTCCAGGTTCTGCTTACCACCACTGTGTTCACACTGCTATACTGTATTGTTTTTTTTTGTACACTTGATTTAAGATTTGTATAGGAAGGGTTTTTAGTATTGTACTATGTGCAATAGGGTTTGTGAGGTTTTAGAGATGTGTAATATATTGTATATGTTTAAGAATGGCAATTTAGTCATGTGGTTTTAAACTTGAATCTGTTTTTTCCTAATAAATGTACATGTTGATTATGAAATAATCGTGACTCAGTACCCATTTGGTCCACAGACTGAGTCGTCCAAACATAGGGAGGGAGAGTTGAGAGACACTTTCTTTCTTTAGTAGTTTATGGTCTGACTTTTTGTGGGGCTGAATCTCGGGGTCTTTAAATTGCTCCCCAGGTCTCTTGTATTACCATACAAATTGTATACAAAAAAATGTAAATAAAAAATTACATTAACATTTTTTATAAACTATTAAAAACACTTCCTCCAAGATCCATCACAGGAGTTGACGATTCAATCAATACACTTGTTACCAACAAGCAAATAAATGATAGACCAGTTAGGCACAAGAGTACTTCATGTTCATTGATAAACCCAGAATATTCTTTGGGCGGGGGGCAGGGGTTGGAGTTTGAAAGAGGCTAAGGAACCGAAAGACACCAAGACTGAATTATGCTTGTGCCAGTGGGATTCTAGACTTTCTTGGCTAATACAAAACATTGTCTGGAAAACAAATGTTTCAAATTTCCAAGTAGGGTCCAACTGCACCCTCTAAGTGGCAGGGGCCCTAGCCAGACTTCCAGGATATTTAGACCATGCTCAATGATTCCCATTATGTAACACTGGAGTGGTGTCCTTAAAATGAGCAATACAGTGCCAAAGAGTCAACCACCATTGAATAGTGAAGAGGGAACCCAAATCAACACACCAGACAGCGCTAGACCTGTACTAAATACATGGTCTCAAACACAGGAAGATTGGACAGTGCTCTGAAAAAACCACTTGCCCCGAAGGCCAGCTTCATACACCAGAGCACAGCTGGGACACACCAGCAGCACTAAGGTAGGACCTGAGAAGACAAAATAACTCAGAGCACACAGATTTTGATAGCGCCTACCAAAAAGTAGTACTCATGGGAAATCTTGACAGATATGCTACAAGGGGTAACCAGCCCCAAAAATCGTAGCACCAGACCAGTGACTGAAGTGACAGGACAAAGGCAAGCCGCCCGACTCAATTTGTACTACACACGAAGTGCGCCATAACTGCAAATGACAATGCATTCCATATAAACAGGTGCCCAAATATCTGTATCCCTCCCCTCAGAGCCCAGAAGACTAAAGTCCAAGGCTAAGCTCCCTCTCAGTCATCTGTAAGTCACCAATGTCTGCTCACTCGCTGACCCAAGGCAGTTCAGCAGCTACATGCAGGCTAACCCTGTATATCTTCCACAGCCACAAAATTGCAAATACACCCATCTGCATTTGCGTGTCATGGGGCTCTTCTCCTACCCCCCCCCCCCTCACTCACTCCTCCCTCCCCCCACCAGCTAAAGGGAACGAACCTCAGTGGTTTTGGAAATCCACTAACAATCTTGGGGCATTAGAATAGATGCCCCTACCCGTACTTCAACTACCTTCAGCCTCCAGCCACCATTCTTAACCAATCAGTGAAACACAGTGCAGGGTCTACTGTACAAATGCTCCTCTGAATGGTCCCCTGACCCGTCAATCTATACAGGGGCCTCAATGTCAAAATGAATAACACCAAACCAGCAGCACTGCCCCCTTCAGGGAAGAATAGGTCACCACAGTTGCTGCCCAATAAGAATGACAATCAAACTGATGTCCTTGCTGGGTCAGGAAAGGGAGACCGGTGGACTCTCTTACAAGCAGAACTCCATAAACGAAAATAAACGCTGCAACTAACCCCATATTTAAAGGTGGAGGCGAGAATAAGCTATTCCAGGGTTCAGGGTGGTGCCTCGCATCATATTGCCCATCAACACCTCACAGGTCCACTATTCTCAGCAGAGCTCAACTTTACATGAGCTCATATTTAAATGTGGGGACAGTTAGCTGACACCAACAGGAGCTCATCCACCTCCAGTGCAGGATCAGAGTACCAGTGCCACAGTCAGCAGAGGCTTTGGTCCAGGGTTCACCCCCACTGGTACCTGGAGATATTTAAGGGCTAGTGCTCTGCTCTGCCTCAGAAGCCTTTCGTCTTCACCTCCCTGGCAGAGGCCTTCCTATGCCGCCAGCTATCTACAAGGGATTGAAGTAGTCGGCATCTAGTGCGAATGGCTTAGTTCGGTCAGTGCTGACTTTGACACACTGGTCCCAAGGAAACCTGGGTGAAGGGGGTTCCATTGCCTTGGGAGGTTCGGTCAGAAAGCATAGAGACCATGCAAATCCCAAGTCTCATCACTGAAAGTGGAAATTGTACAAAAATCAGAGAATCAACTTGGTGCCAGCCTCAAACAGGATCTAGTGAACACCCAAACAGAACTGGAGAACACCCAAACAGAACTGGACACCAAAGTGGCCACCAACGAAGACTTGACGGACACGAGAGAGATCCGTCGTGCATGGGCTCTTGGAGGGAACTGAAGCGGCAGAACTGGATCTCCCAAATGCTGAAGTAAACCTTCCTTCCCAGACATCACCCAAGGAGAGATCTTGGGTATACAGTGGCCCCATTGACTAACGACCTTTAGCATTGGCCAGAGACACAGTCAGGACATTTCCATACACTATGAAATCATCCTATCAGCTCCTTGCAAAATAAGCAGCAGATACTGGGGCTCATGAAAATCGACAATCTGGCAGTCTTCACCTTGCATAAGCAGCTTCTGGGCTGGTGAAAGACTTCCAATGTTACATACAAAAGAGGCATTCCATTCTGACTGCTCCTCACGTGGAGGAAAAGAAAAGGCAATGCATAAGCCTGGTGGGAGCAGCCCTCCCCCTGGGGGCAATTCTTAAAGCACAGACAGCCGCACTACTGCTGTAAGAAGGTCCCAACTCGAGGGAAACGCGCAAGGGCGGATGAAGGCAGGGGTGTCTAACTTTTCAGCATCCCAGGAAGGAAAAAGACTCGAGCAAACCATTCGGTGTCGCCATTTGTCAAGTGAGTCGTTACCTTGCTGCGCATCCTTTCATGATATTTGGGTTTTCCTGGTTACCTGTTTCGAGTCCCTGTTTACAGGCACCTCCTGGTGAGGCGCGATTCCGCTACAGAGCAGTGGATTGTACGGGTCTAAGCCCGGTGAGATTAGGTCACATCGGTTGGGCTTCTGCATGAGTCACATCTCCATGATTGGATAAGACAGAAAAGGATGTACGACAGATGAAGCAGCAGGGCACATCTAGGTGCATTTTAGAGACAATCCTTCGTTTAGTGGGGTTTGCGCCGCCTTCAGTGCGCAACTAATCCGATCAAAGATTCCCATCCTGTTATATTGAAAATCAGAATTAGATCTTATTTCAAAGCAACATTTAACCCCCAGCACAAGGAAGAACATCGCTCTTGAACTGAAATGTCACAAATTAGAATATCCATACAGCTCAATACTTAGAAGCAAAAAACCGCATTTGTTTTCCTTACTTAAATGAAGCAATCGCTTTGAATTTACAAGGCGCACTAACCTTTAGCATGAAATCTAAAAACAAGGATTAAAGGAAACCATATTAAAGACATTAAGTCGGCACATGGACTAATAACATGTTCTGAGAAGGATATGGGTTCTTCAAGTTCACGAACTTGTGTAGTTGTACTCCGTGTGGATTCGGGAGCATGGTCTGAACAAAAGGAAAGCAGGAAATTCAATGGCAAAATAACCAAAGCAGAAATCCTACTAGCAATTATATCAGAAAAATAAGCACCCCAGTCCCTTATTGGTTCCCGGGGTCCGGGTGGATTTACACACTGTTTGGGTTGGAATGTGTAGAGCAGCAGACAAGGGAAATCCAAGGTTTCAGAACTCTCCAAGCCAGGTCAGGATCCCGTGATGCATTGCGCCCATCGGCAAATACAGATGCTAAATTGTATGCCAACATTTTAGCAAATAGATTAGATTCAATTCCACCTAGGAATCTTGATCAAGCAGACCGTGTTTGTAAAAGGGTGGTGTAATTTCCATCATACCCTCCACACTTCTAAGATACAAAACAGCTCCACTACCATCTAAGCAAGTCTGCGTTTCATGTCGAAATCATTGCAACGGCTAGAAATATCAGTTTGGACTGCTTTATTGCTTTCACAATCGGTCTGTTGAAACGCTTCCAGATTTTACAAAATGGCGCAGTACGATTGATCACAGGTATCCCCTATGGATAGCCAGTGTCGGCAGCCTGGCGTCAATTGCACTGGCTTCCTGTCGTGTCACATGTCCACTTAAATCCTTGTGCCTTATTCATCGAGGTTTAGCAGAGTAAAGGCTGTAAAGCTCTCCAGCAGAAAACCAAGCCATATGGTCCCTCGAAGTCTCTACGTTCAGCCCCTTTCGGCCAGCTTATAGTTGCGCACCATCGTCTGGAGCGCTGCGGAGGATGGGCCTTTTCAGTGGCAGATCTAAGGTTGTGGAACTCCTTGCCAGCAGCACTCATGGCAGATTCAACACATTTTGGCAGCATTTAAAAACCTATTAGTCTCTTCCACAGTTCCATTTCTTGGTGCACTAATGACCATGGTGAATTTTGCGCCTTACAAGAACCTGACTGAAGTCGCCCAAAGAAACAAGGTTTGTACAACCAAGCTACATACAGATGAAGGGCATGGCGGTACCTGCAGTAACTGACGAATTGGATTCAGCTTTGCAGGAGTACACGGATGAGTAGGGGTCCTCACTTCTACAAACCAAAACACACAAAGGTAAAATCGGGGACAGTTATACCTCCTTCACCTTTTGCAGTAACGTGGGCCAAATAAAAGCCTATGCTCTTAAGAGGGGTGTGAAGGTGAACCAGTTGTGACCCAAACAGTATCATGGTTGAAAATAAAGGAAATGTCCAATCCAGGTTCTATAAAAATATAAACACTTTAACCCACCTGCACATAGAAATAGAGAATACTGTACAAAAACCAACCCTGAAGGAAGAACAGAAGACTCAGCAGACTGGAGAATTTGCACTGAGCATCATTCCAGGGTTGGTTGGTAGGTAAAGTATTAACCACAAAAAGGATATCTTACTAGAAAACAGGAGTGATCATGACCTAACCAGTCGCTAGGGTCTAAGTGGACAGAGGGGGCAGTTCAGAGTCAACAGTAACTGGATTCAGTGCTTGGTGGGCTGACAGACCCAGAGGTCGAGCCTCAATGTGAGCTAATTAGCCTTGGTTTGGGCATGTAGGATAATGGGGCCCTGGCAGCAAGTTTGAGTTCAGTATGGGCAAATGTGGGCACTTGGTGCAGTAGAATAGCAGCTCTTCAAGGATGCAGGTCAGGGTGGTCCCAGGAAGGCTTTGCAATTGGATAGGATTTAGCTTCTTTGAGTGGTATGAGTGATGCTCCAGCAGTGAGAGTCAGAGGGCGACCATCGAAGCAGTGATCTTGGGTGCATTGATGTGCAATCGATGAGGTGTTGGTTCATGGGCTAGCTGGGCTGAGCCATCGTAGTGACTTCAGTGGTTTATCGGCCCACGGTTTTGAGCAGTCGCTTAGGGCCTATCAAGTGACAAGCTCTGGCTGGGACCCAATGCAGTGTCGAGCTTGGCGAAGGTGCAAGCAATGATCAATGGGTGGAGGAGACAGCAATCAGCTCAAGCAATCCCCCTCTAGTTCCAGGTGTGGAAAACATGGAGCTTCAGCTGATCAGGTTCTCCATTAACTAGGAGACCATTTTCATGGGTACTCAAGGATCGGATGCTTCCATTCAGGGACTGTTCTCCCAGCTCAGGACATTCCAGGGCAGAGTGATAGGGTTACTCCTGATGTGCCTTTGAGCATTAGTAGACCGATCTTGCTTCGGGCTTGGATGATTCCTTCAACTCTGGTTTGAAGAGTAGAACTCTCCCAAAGCAGGTTCAGTGAGATATTCAGAAACCAGGATCCGAGAGGAACTGTGCGAATCTGTGGAAGACCCCTTTTAAGGGCAAAAGGCCTCAGGTAATTGGACAAAAGTTAGCCTGCTTTGGTGGTCCAGTTCCTGCCCTTGAACGGAGTGGAATTTGCCCTTCTCATGTCACACCACACCCAAAGTGCCTTGCACCAGAGGAAGTAGAGGGGACAGGAAAGAGGGACAGCGAGAATCCAGATGGTGGAAACCTTCTCCCACTGACCCGAGCCCCCCTGACCATCATAATCCTGCACCTTCCCTTCTTACTGAAAACAAAGGCCATTGGAGATGCAGCACCCCACTGTGAGGCTACTTATTTTGAATGGGTGTGCTCCCTTGATGTCCTTGCCCAGGTCAGCTGCCTGCTGTGCAGTCTCTTGTGGATGGTGTTAGCTGCCCTCCCAAAGAGATCACCCATTTCCAACTGTGCTTTGCTTCGATCTTTCTTTGTTGGCACCCCAAACCATTGCAAAATCGAGCCCTACCCCCATTCCTTTTCCTAGCTGCATACATCCTGCGCATTTAATGATTCAGCCCCTTTGCCCCCTCCCATCTACTGGCCCTTTTATATTCTCACAGAGTCCAAAATCTGGGGACACATTGAAGGAGCGCAGCAAAAAAAGACTAGCATACTTCTAATTTGCTATAAGTTCTAGACCAAGAGCATCAGCTTATTTGCCTTGAGAAATCCAGCTCAGGGAGTCTACTGCAGCATTTACTGCACTTTGGAAATTGACAAATATTTACAGCTGGGTTCTCAGGGCGGGGTCCCTTTTTGTTGAATGCAAATAGAAATAGTCTTAATTCACAGTGTGCAGAACTGAAGGTTCAAAGCAGCTTTGGATCTATAAAATTAAACATCCAGCATATGCTTTTAGATCTCCGCTTGGCACAATGGGCATAGTGAGGGTGTTTCCAGCGGTGGACTCATGAAAATGCAGTAACCCTCTAAATTTACTTAGGGAGGATTTCAGCGCTACACTTGGACAGGGTCCATCATGTTTACAAGTTCACTTTTGCATCCTAATGAAGTGCACTTGACACAGGAGCCCACCACCACACCAACGAAGGGCATCACTACAGGATAGGACACCACCACCCCAGTATTGCAACATCCCCCTTCTTGTAGCACAGACGAGTGACCCTGACGTTGGACAAGACACCATAATAAACTAAGTGAGCCTCAATGCAAAAGTGCCATGTGCAGGACACTATTGCAATGCAAAAGGACTACAAATGGAGGACCCACACAGGGTCATCGGCCGCAGGACAGAAGTGCTCATCACACCAGACAAAACACCATTACTGTACTACAGAAAGTGGACCCTTGCTGCAGGTGTGGTGCGAACAGACGCCATCCTTTCAATAGTTAACGGTGACGCTCCTGCACCTTTGGTGCCGTGTTGCAGTTACAGGACACCATCACTCCCATTCCTGGAAGGAGATCTTCCAGGAAGAACTGTGAAGAGCACCATTGCAATAGACTAGGGACAGGGCACCTCAGGAGGCAAACATGTGTGCATCACACGCAAAGCAACGCCACCATTGCAGTTCTGAAAGGTGACCTCCACTGCAGGGCTGCAACAACCGCACCTCGACCACAGGACACCCCCCTCTGCAAGCTGACCCACCAAATACAAGTGCAGCTCACACGAGACTGGATAGCACCACAAATCAAAGTCACCCACGTGCAGGGACTGAATCAAATGCCCCTCCGAGGGAGTTTGTTGCTACCCTTCCTGCGAAGATCGGTATCCTGAAGCCCTCAGACATGACCCTAGATCAGAGGTATTCAAACTGGGGCGCGTGAGCCCAGCATGAAATGTAAAAATAAATAGATTTGTTTTTTAGATTGGCGGAAATGGGCAGGGGTGGCTCAGATGGTCGCACTAGAGCATGAAACTCAGGCACCAATGAAAAAGTGGCCCACAGTTGCAAATGGATATTCATTCCTTTATTCACAGACTGTTTGAATAGTACCGAAGGGGGTGTTAAAATGCAAGCAAATTGTGATATTGAAATAATATTTCTCTAGCAACAATGTCAAAACTACTAGCTGCATAGTGAAGTAACTCATCAAAACTGGCCCACAGTTGCCAAGAAATTGGCCTATTTTGATGCCCCATTAGCATTTTTGGTACAGGCATTGCCCTATGGGAAAGTTAGAGCCTGGCGGCTCATCCATAATTGGCGAGGGGGCGTTCACTCAGTGGCCACCTCGCCCATTATGGAGGTGAGGAGCCAGGCCAGTGAAACACTGAGCACTCCCTTAGCTGTTTTTTCCAGCTAAGGGAGTGCTCCTGTACTGGCTGAACTGTCAAAGGGAAACATTTTCCCTTTGCCAGTTCTGTTCCCTAGCTGCACATGCTCACTGAGCCATGCAAGGCTGGGAGGGCTTTGCTTCACCAGCCTTGCATAGCTAATTGGAAATGCTGGTTGGGGCACTGCATGCTTGTATGTGCAAGGGGGGAGCACCTGCACCTCCTCACATACAGACAGAGCAGCCTGGAACAGGGCGTATCAGCCCCCACACGCAGGGGGGGGCTGATACGCCCCCCCACGCGTGGGTACGTTTATGTTCATATATTTTTTATTTAAATGTGTATGGATGCGTGTACACTTGCATTATGAGTGAGTGTATGGGTGGTTGTGTGAGTGGAGCTGATTTTAGAGAGTAGGGCTGGGGTGGGGGTGGAGAAGGGTTGTACAACAAAGGCATTTTAAAAATGCCTTTGTTGCACAATTCCCCCTTGCCAAAATCAGCTCTCCTGAGGCTCTGTGGAGCCCAGGGGAAAGGGATGGTATTTATTTACTGGATTTCTATCATAGATGTCAAGTGAAAAATACTATGCTTTCCCATTGGCCCCCCAGCGCCTTGCATACACATAATCATGTTGATTGTGTTCGGCACTGTGGGCCAAGGGAACAGTAATGGTATCTTTACTGGACATATAGCGGACCAGTAAAAAATATGCCTGCCCGCTGTGCCCCCCAGTGCCAATTGCAAACTGTTTGGCTTTTTGCCCATTTTTATTTTAAAAAGGTATGCTCTAAAATGCAACATTGTAACCTATTTAAAAAGAAAATCACGATTGAAACCCCCCCCCGAATCTCCCTTGATTGGTTCGGGCTACCTCGCTGCGCTGGGTCGCTATGGCACATTTGGTGGAAATGCCACCACTGGCTCTGGGGCTGTGCTGGGAGCAGGGTGGGGGAGCCCAGGGACTGGTGGGAGCAGTATGGGCAAAAGACATGGGATGGGTGGGAGACATGGGATAGGAGTAGGAGCAGGGTTTGACAAGCCCAGGGACTGGGCTAGGAGTGGCATGAGGGAGACCAGAGACTGATGGGAGAAGGTCGGAGAGCCCAGGGACTATACTGGGAGTGGGGTGCGGTGAGGGCACGCGATAGTTCATAGCCATTTGGACACAGTCCATTTGGCATTTTTGTCGGAGCCCGGCCTACCCACATTTTGCTTGGGGGTTTGGGGGGCCAGGCCTAAAAAGTTTGAAGACCACTGCCCTAGAGGTTAGTTATGAAAAGTCTTGCCACATCAGATTTGTTCCCCTGGTGCCCCTCTTTCCCTTGCAGTGAGCTCTGCATGCTTTGGCCAGTCTCTAGCCCATAATACCACCGCTCGGGGGGAGGTCATTTAGAGGTGACCAGGGGTCACACCTGTGACCCCGAGGTCTCCTTTGCTACCCCATTTTTTGTTTTAATGGAAGCTCCTGGGCTGTGGCCAGCACTACGTGGCTTCGTTTCTGTGGAGTGGCTGGCTCTTATTCAGGCCTAAAAAAAATATTTTAAAAAAGGGTTCCACAAGCGTACAACTTTGAGCCATGACCCCAATTAAGAAATAGGAACAAGAAATAATTTGTCCTTCTGTAATTCTATACAATAATTGCTAGGTTTATTTTAGGCACACTTCAGGGGGCGAGTCACCGACTTAGTCTGTTCTTTAACACCTCAAATTCACAATGCAGGCAAAAACATCCAAAAAGCATTTAGAGTACATTAGGCATCCATTTCTGACTATGTATTTTGCTTTTTGCAGGTTGCAGTTATAGCATGTTTTTTCCTGCCATTGTCTGTTCCGATCGCCACAAGAAATTCCACATTGGTGTCCTCGGTCACTTGACAAAATCCTTGCACCTAAAAGCTTGTGTACAGTGTACAAATGTTTGAGATATATTTTATTTGTAGCGCGCTCGTACAAAAGTGTGTCACCATAGCAGATAGTGTCCCTTGATTTCATTATGACACAATTATTTGTTGTAATAGGTCTATCTTTCCTATCTCCTTGGCATGCTGTTCATGATGTTTGTATGTATGAGGCAACGGGTGCCCAGAGTACGGGATGCCATTTGAAGCCCACCTCTGAAGCCTGAAAAGTAGATTCATGCAGGCTTGACATGTGGCCAACTTTGCACTAGACCTGCAGAGGAAAAGGCCTTCTAAATCTGTAACCAGTTTAATGGTATCCACTACAGAGTGTAATTTTCTTTCTGACTTCTAGAACATTCAGACATGCAATTGCTCATTTTACTTTAGCCCATAAACTAGCTGTAGCCGGTAATAGCTCAGTGGTTTTAGCACTCGCTTCAGCAATGTTTGTGTGATCAGCAGGTTACAGGTTCGAATCCCGGGAAGGCCAACTCAGCTCTTCATAATTTTGAGGTTGAAATTGAGTAGCAACACAGGTTGGGTGATATTGTGTGCCTTTGTTCTATATAAAGCACGCAAGTGCTATCATTTGGACTTGGACGTCTGCTTACATTCACAGTAATTTGGTAATATGGGCCATTACGTACTGACATTAATGATACATATGGTTATCCATTCTTCTATGACATGATTATCACACTACAGTGATATCGTAACCATATTTTTCGCAGTGTACTTCTCAACAATGCTATGTGATGCCACTTCCTGTTTTGTCGAGGGGTGAAAGGTCATGTTCCATCACTTCCTGTAATTGAACTTCGGGTAGGGTCATATGACAAATTCCTGTGATATGAGAGGTCAAGGGGCATGTGATGTCACTTCGGCTACCCCTGGCATTTCGGTGAAATCAAGTCCCTGCTCCACTCCCATCTCAAGACGAAGACCAAGATCATCATCAGTGGCATTACTAAGGCCAATGTAGACCAGACACCACCCACCATTTGGCCCAGCTCCCAGTCAAATCATTCAATACTTACATCCCCTAGTGCAGAGGCCAGAAACCTGCAGCTTCCCTTGTGCTTTGAACTACAACTTCCATGATCCCCTACCCCTACCTTTGGCAATGCAATCTACAGCTTATGGGAGTTGTAGACTAACACATCCCCTGCTCTAGTGAAACCTTATTTAGGTTGCGCCTGTAAACCTGTTCCTGTATACCACACTATGCTTTCTATACAAGTTATTCCAATGACCTTTTACCTTGGAGGTCAGGCTTGGAAGTTGCCTCTACCCTGCTTCTCTTTGTGAAACAGGACGACATCTAAAGGGGAGAAGGGTTCTTTAAAATCTCGGGCAACACTTCATCATGGCAGCATGTGCTTTCAATAGACAGGTTAATATCTACTTCAGAAGATATGTAGCCTGATGTGACGCACATTTTAAATAACATGCAGGATTTAACATTTGGAGAACGTGTAAAATCATTCTGAGCAGTTACTGCACCATTGGTGGGTCATACAGTACAGCTACCCTAAGAATCTTTATAATGGCAAGCCAATCGAAAATGCATGTTACGAGCTGGTTTTCTGTGTTCAGTGGATAAGAGCACTCGCACTACCAAGAAGACTCAAATTGTCGTCTATTCACCAAAAAGACTAGGTCCTAGGCGTTTCTTGTGGTCAATTGACCAAGTGGAACTACAAAGTCCCACATTATACTTATTTGGGCATTTGTTTTGAGGGTTCAACTAATGTTAGTACCCAGTTGGAGTGGTTGGAGAGCAAACTCGACACAGCCATAGCACAAACCAAACTATCATGGCCAAATCTGGAAAATTCTCAATTAAGCCGGCCTGGTCCTATTGGACACAGAAGGCAATTCCGGCAATGTTATACGGTCTAGAGATGTTACCAAGCACCACCGTGTTCCAATTTGATCAATGGGAAGCCAAATTTTGGAAACAAATTCTTCGCCTACCAGGTTGTGCACCACACACCTGGATTTGGTATGAGCTGGATCTAGTTTCGCTCCAAGCACTCCACAACTGGATATTATGTTCCCTATTCAGGCTGACTGGATTAAGACCTATAATAATGGTTTACAATATGGAGATTATAAAAATCTTGCCTCCTTATTTGTTAAGATCCCCCACCCCAGCCTATAAATCCGCAGTCATACGATTGCGATTTAATCTGTGGCTGACACGAGAGGCCCTAACAAAACAGCACTTGATGCTTCCTGACGATAATATTTGCCGGTTTTGTGATATAAGAGTAGTCTGAGACCCTTTGACATCTCATAACCCAATGCCCATGTTTGAAATCCGATAGACAAATACATTTTGCGAAATATTGTCAATGCGTGGGAAATCTTAATGAGGAAGCATGTTGGTCCAAGCTTAGTTGTTCCAAACCGATGATTCAATTCGCCACAGTGAAATTTTTATGAAGTCTGAAACTAACTTTAGATTTTTCCTCATAGGGCATTAACCGGTATATATATATATATATATATGTTATATATATATATATATATACACACACCACATTTGTGATCTCTGAACTAGCAGCAACTTTACTCTACAAATGTTAGTAGTTGCTGATGACTGTGCATAGAAATGAAGTTGCATAGCTCGAAGATTGTAGTAGCATTTTAAAAAAGTTGAGGGTCTATCTGTTGATATTAATCAGTGGTATATCAATGTTGAACATGGATTTTATTAATCACCCATAAAGGTTATTAGTTTTGTTTGTTTGAAATATGTAATTTCCAGTTCTTAACATGAGAATTTTTTCTATTCCTTTTGACTTGCTTGCTAATTTCTCTTTTTTAATTGTTTGATTATGAAATTTTGAATTCGTATTTGACATTGTTACGGTGTTTATTGATAAATGTATATTGTGTCTTGTTTTTTCTTAATTTTGATATTGTAAGGTTGATTAAATTCAACTAATTCAATAAAAAAAAAAATATATAAGAGCACTCGTTTTAGCAGAACATTTCCAGAAAAGAATTTGGTTACAAAACTCTTGATTTGTTAAAGGTTTATTATTCCGCCCATTAGATACATCCTTTTTGGGAATGGGGTAAGGTAATTTGCCATTTTAACCACTTACTTAACAATACCCCCTCCTAAGGGCTACTTCAGGTATGGCCGCAAGAAGGGCTGTTGTGGCTAGTTGTACCAGGAGCGTTTCAGGGAACAATTACTTGCACAAACTGCACAGATTTCCTTAAAGATGGGTTCTAAAAAGGCGACTGCCACAGAGTGAGTTCTCGGAGTCCCTTTTTCATGTCTGTGGTGGCAGGTAGAAAGACTTGGTCGTCAAGGGAGCAGCATGTAGGCAAGTCTTTGCAGTGGTTATTATGTGCGAGGGTGCAGTAGTTCCAGGTTGGATAAGCAAGCACAAGTGGAGGGGGCAGGCGAGATCAACAAAAATAGTGGACTGCTAGAGAGGCACAAGCTTTAACTGGGCAGAGGAAAGTTCCCAAGTATTTACTCACTGGGCCGTAGGGAACATACAAACGCAGGAAAAAGGGATGGGCGGGCAATGTGAGAAAGGGGAGGGGGTTTCTGATGTGTTCATTTGTCCATTGAAAGCACATGACAAAAGCAAACCAACATCTCTGGGTACAACCTTTTTTCTACACCAGCTTCTCAGTCAAGGCAGCTCTTCACCCAGGAGGAGGCCTGTACCTACCGCCAGATGGGCATCGTAACGACCTTGATTCTCCTTCAAAGCGGGTTGTGGTCCAAGTGGACTGCAATAAAGTGCAAACAAGGTGTGGCAGGACTTTCAAAGGGAGGGATGAGGGAAGAACCTTATATAACTATTGGCCAATAGAGCAGCTAGTCCTTTATTGGGATTTGGGTTGGGGGTGGGTGTCCACGAGGCACAACCTTTAAAATAAAAACATGGATGAAGATGGCAGGACCTCATTTTGATGTAACATTTAATATGGCAATAGCTGGGGCAGTCGTGGCACAATAGAAAGTGAACTTGGTTGAAGAAGGGTTTGGGGTCAATAGTGCATTTGCCACTCATATTAGGAACATTACACAGACTTGGGAAAGGGATCCGTTGCCCCCTGGTTCAGGTCAGGATGGGGTGAGCTGCGTTTTCTGGAAAGAGACCCATCTTAGTAAACACAGAATATTTGGACTTGTGCAAGATAGAGGCAATACATGATGGCTAAGATTTTGGGACATCAGGGAATAAACCCAAGAGACAAACTAGAGACATGCGGCACCCAAGAAATATTCCACAAAATTAAATGGCCTAACAACTATTTCAAAGTTAGTACCATGACATTGGTTATGATCAACTGGAGATCTCTTCTGTCTCAATGTCTGGGCTCAACACAAACCTTTGTTGTGGCATTTATTCTTTAAGCAAATGACTGATTTCAGTTTGCACCTCCTGGGTAACTGCTTTCTCATATCTAAACTATCTAATCCCCCACACCAGCTGACCCCAGTGTACCCCTCTGGATAACAATGTCCCATTCGTTTGTTTAATGCATGTATTGTATTTAGGCTCTACGTCCTCGATGTCGATCAGTGTGTTCCTTGTTCACCATCCCATGGTCTATGTAACCGCCCGTTTCTCACCTGCTCTAATGTTCATACATCCATCCACCGATTGTAAAGGCGCCCTACACAGGGAATGCCTCGATTGTCAATATTGTATACCATGGACATCATTTCTGTCAGAAACATCATCCCAAGTGTTCCATGAATTCTAAATATGAACACAATCTGGGGGATGGGGAGGCTGCGACATCCTCCTGGGAAAGACATTACATCCTTAAGGTGTCCCCAAAACCCTAGTACAGAAGAAATTTCCCCTTTCTGGAGTTTGAAGGGTAATACTCTTCCCCAGCTAGTCCTTACCTTGTCTCCGAGTGCATGGTCTTCATGTTCGGCCCCCACTGACGGGATTCCAGGCAGGAAGAGGATTTATGCCTCACAGAAGCCAGTCCTTTTACTTCCGGGTCCACAGAAGAAGAACAAGCCACTTGGCCACTGGCTGTAGATTCCACCATGGTCACCAGTGTCTCCATTGTGGTGTAAGAAGGTGGTTTGGTTGGACAGATGCTGGTGAAATCAGTCTTTGGCAATGCTAGGTTGGTAGAGGTAACCGCTGAACTTGACAATTCTGGCACACAGGCCCTCAGCACAGTTGCGAGAGCACCATGGATACCAGACACTGGCAGCATAGCAGAATCGCTACTGGGGAGAACCATCATTTCAATGGCAGAGTCCGCACTGGTGGAGCTTACCATTGGCATGGCCTGATTCGTCGGTCTAACTGGCAATGGCATGGCAGTGTAATTAACAGTGCAAACTGATGCGGGCACAGCTACATCACAAGTGGTAGAATCTGCTATGGTCATTGCTGGGTCTTCACTCTGGACAACGGGCATCGCTAGGTGACTGGTAGAATCTGCCAATGCTACTGATGAATCAGCGTAGGTACCGGCTAGCAGCGGCATGGCTGGTTCAGCAGAATCTGCCATTAGTATTGCTGGGTAAGTACCATTGAGTGCTGGCATTACTTCAACAGGGTCACCAATGCTAAGAATTGGCACTGTCTCCACCAGGTCAGGCGTTGAATTGCCAATTCTGGATCAGAGTTGAAGGAACAGGTTTTGGAGCTGGAAGCACGTGCGCGGTGTAGGTTTGCAATATAAATGGCGTTGGTGGGTCGCTGCCTGTAGAAGCTCGTGCTGGGATTTGATGGAGTGGAGTAAATCTGAAAAGAAACAGGGGTGATTAGAGGTGAAAGAACGCAGGCACATTGGAAGAGTCTAGACTTAAGATTGGTGTATTTAACTGTTCCATACGACAATCATAAAAGCCTGCCCCATTACCTTGTGAAGTCTGCTACTACAGCTGGCAGATCTGCGGCTGGCACGGTGCTCACCCAGGGTGTAGGGAACAGGGACATCCCCACTTGGGAATGAAAGGCAGGGGATGCAATTTAGTCTATCCCCCCCCACATTTCTGAGCTTAGGGTGGTTTTAATGGGTGAACAAAAGTGGCAGGTGTTTATAGACCAAATTCTGTGAAGCAGGCCCCAGCTATATGGGTGGGCCAGGTATGTAATCGGGGAGAGGGTGTGAATTTCCATTGGATATGGTTTTAGGAGTACCCTAGACAAAGTGCTGGCATTGAGCAAGATTTCCCAGATCCGTGATCAACAGAAAATATCTTCCTGGATCCAGAATACATGTGTACCCCTCTTTAAAATAAAACAGTACAGGGCAAAACAAGCAAGGAAAAGTTATGTTATATTATGTTATTTTGCATTTATATAGCACCTTATATACCATTGGTATGGTCTGAAGGCGCTGGTAGGTTGAACGCCCTTGGGAACCGAAGTTCAGGTCAGAGAGTAGAGAGGGTCAAAGGCGCATGTGCGCACCGGGTATGTGTGCAGCTGGTGGGGTATTCGTGTAGTAGCTGCTTCTTAGCGGTGGGTGTGGTGGTTGAGGGATCAGGAGTATGTGTTCGTTCTGGCAGGATTATCCAGACCGAATGTGGCTGTGTTAGGCCTGAGGAGAACACCTGGCTGGGGGGTGCGTAACCAGCAGCGTTTACTTAGGATGATGGGGAGTGAGCGGCCGATGTTGGTATGAGAACAGTTATACCGAATGGTGTCATAGTATCTGTGTTCTAGTTGAGTGGTGGTGTAAAGAGAGTAAGCGTGGGGTGGGATATGATGGGTTATATGCTCTTCCAAACATTCCCTGCATTCCAAACCATACTATGTACGTCACGCAATTCTATGCACATTTATTCATTCCATGCATCCCTGTCTACCCCATGCATGCACTGACTGCCCCACACATGCACTCCTGACTGCCCCACGCAGTTCCATGCGCTCCCATCTATGCCATGCATCCCAGTCTGCGCCACACACTCCGGTTCACACAACGTACTCAAGCACTTTGGTCCACTCTGCGCGTTCCAGTCCTGGGCGCTCTATTCCCCCATGCGCGTTCTAGTCTGCCCTACGCATGCATTCTTGTCTGTTCCATGCATGCACTCTTGTTTGCCCCACGTGCTCCATTTTGCTTGTTCCATCAACTCTACGCATTCAGTATCTCTACGCAACTTGCCTGCTCTAGCAACAGGACAGTTCCGCTCTGGGTACTCGTTTGCTCAAGGCACGCGTTCGCTCAAGGCACTCATCCTCTTTATGCCCTCATATGTGCTATGCGTTCCCTTGTTTTATTACCTCAGCCCCTCTACACACAGCCCCTCTACGCAATCGTCTGCTCAGTATACCTGTCGGTGCTACACACTAGTCTGTTCTATGCCGCCTCACTGTATACGTTTTCTGCTTAGCTCATCACATCCCACCCCGCTCATCCACTAAATCCCACACTCATCTGTTCTATGCACTCATCAGCTCTGCATGCATTCCGCACTAATCCATTCTACATGCTTATCCATTCTGCGCACTCAGTCTATGTAACTCCTCCGCTCTAGGCATTTGTCCGCTTTATCCTCTCGTATGCACCATACTCATCCGCACTCTCTGTCCTGTGCACTCATTCGCCCTCCGCGCTCATCTATCCTCCGTGCTCTTCCACCCTCCGCGCACATCCGGTCCCCACGCATTCAACAGCAAATGCATTCATCAGCGTTACAAAGTCATTCGCTAATACGCAGTAATCCTGTTTCATTTATTCGTCTCTCTACACTCACCTGCTTTATACCTTCATCCACACTGGACACCCCTCCACTCTGGACAGCCCTCTACACCCATCCGCCCTCTACACCCATCCACTCCCGGGAACCATCAGCTCTCCGCGCTCATCCGCGCCCGGTGCTCATCCAGTCCGTACGCATTCAGCAGCAATATGCACTCTGTCTTATAAAGTCATTCGCTAATAAGCAGTAATCCTGTTCCATTTATTCATCTGCTCTCTACACTCACCTGCTTTATACCTTCAGCCCCCTCTGTGCACCCAGCCACTATCAATTTATCCTATCTTCACACCAAACTGCTCAACCTGATCATCCAATCTATACCCTCATCCACTATACACATTAATTTGATTTATACGCTTATTCAAATTATATAGTCTTCTGTTCTTCCACTCATGCGTTCTTCCATTCAACGCTTTCATCTGGTCCACGCGCTTCATCTATTCTAACTATTTCACCCACGCCTTTCATTTCGTTCGCTCATTTTGCATTATGTCCATTTCTGGAGTTTAAGTCTCTTTACTGTTTCCGTATGATTTATTCTTATTGACCACTTCAATGTTTAGATCTATTTTATTCTGTTAGTGCCGATTGTCATTTTAGTTTATTTTAGGGTTTACTGGCTGTCAATTTCTCAGATCAGGTAGTTTGTTGGAATGTTGTCATTGAGACGCTGTTAGTTTGGGTGGTTTGGTAAGAGTTGATTTTAGGGGAAGAGCCAGGTTTTCAATAATTTGCAGAAAGACGTTAAATCCTCAGTTCGGCGGATATGGGGTGGGAGTGAGTTCCAGAGTGTGGGGGCTACGGCTGAGAATGATGATCCGCCTAACCTGACTGAGTTTGTCTTAGGTGTGACTAGGGGGGCAGCTGAGCTTGATCTTAGGGTGCGTGGGGGGGTGATGGGGTTTAAGCATGTCTTGAAGATATTGAGGTCCGGTTTTATGCAGTGCTCAATGGGAGATGCATAAGGTTTTGAAAGTCACCCTTTGCGCTACAGGAAGCCAGTGCAACGTGTTAAGGGCTGGGGAGATGTGATCTCTTGGGCCGAGCGCAAGTAGCATTTTGGCTGCCACTTTTTGTGCTCTTTGGAGTTTATTCAGTTGGTATGCGTGGATTCTGAGGTAGAAGGGGTTTGCGTAGTCCAGTCTTGATAGAACGATTGATTGGACCGCGGAGAGTCTGTTGGGAAAGGAGAGATATGGAAAGATGCGCCTAAGGGTTTTAAGGTGGTAGTGGCAGGAGTTTGAGACATTGTTCACTTGGCGCGATAGTGTTAGGTCAGAGTCAAGGGTGCATCCAAGATTTTTCACTGAGTTGGAGGGGGTCGGAGCATTGCCCATGGCGGGTGGCCAGGATAGAGGGTGGGGGAGGAGATTGGAGTTGCCACAAATCATCATTTCCGTTCTGGAGGGGTTTAACAAGAGGTGGCTTTGGGTCATCCAGAGTTCTATGTCAAGGAGGCAGGAGGCCAGGTCGGGAGTTGGGTTTTGAGTTCAGGAGTTTTAGAATTAGTTGAGTGTCGGCGTAGTTGTAACACAGGATGTTGTGTGAACGAATTATTGGTGGGAGGGTGATCAAGTAGGGATTGAACAGCAGGACGGATAGGCAAGCTCCTTGAGGGACTCCCGTGTCGACCGGTCGGGCTTGGGAGGAATAGGTGGAGAGTATCGTTATTTGGTACCTGTCTTTGAGGAATGAAGCTATCCATTTAAGAGCGGTTCCACAAATTCCTAAGGAGTGGAGGCGGTCTAGGAGGATTGAGTGATTGATTGTGTCAAAGGCGGCGGATAGGTCAAGGAGTATTAGCGCGGCGCATCCCGTGGAGTCTGTCCTTTTAAGGTCATCCCAGATTGAGGTTAGGGTGGTTTCAGTTCCATGGAGGGCTCTGAAACCTGATTGTGCAGGGTCTAGAAGATTGTTGGCTTCCACAAAGGTATTTAGTTGGGAGTAGGCGGTTCGGTCAATGAGTTTGGCAAGGAACCTTGTGTTTGAGATGGGGCGGTAGTTTTTGGGCTCGAGAGGGTTGAGGGAAGGTTTTTTTTTTTTTTTTTTAAATCAGAGGTTTGACATGGACTGTTTTGAATGCGTCGGGAAAGATACCAGAGGAAAGGGAGGCATTTATGATGAATCTTGCGTGTTCTCCTGTGCAGGTGGAAGCGAACATTTCTTTGAGGACTGTTGCTGGGCAAGGGTCAAGCGGCGAGCCAGATGGTTTGCGAGTGGATAGAAGTTTGAGGAATTGCTCTGGAGTTATTGGACTAAAGGATTTGAACATTGGTTGCCTAGCGGTTGCAGCTGGTTGGCAGGTCGGTATGGGCGGAGTATTGCCTGGTGGATGTTGGAGCGTCAGTTTGGTCGCTAGAGTATTTGTTCTTTCGAGAGCTGTGGTGTAAAAGTGGAGGGAGAGTGAGTCGCACAGTGATTGAGAGGGGGTCAGGACGGTTGTGGTGCAGGCCTGTTTGGTGAACTCGGCAATGATTTTGTGGCGTTCTTTGCTCGGGTTTTTGCAGTTTAGGATTCAGGAGTTGTAGTGGGCTTTTTTTGCTTTGCGAATTTCTGCCTTGTACTGATAAAGGTGTCAGGCCAAGGTGGCCCTGCTTTCCTGGGTTTTGTCTTTCTGCCGTTTGCATTCTAGGTATTTATATAGTTGTTTAGCGGTCTTCAACTCCAGGGTGAACCATTGGGGTAGAGGCCACGGCGGGTTGATGGTTTGCAAGAGGGTTTGAGCCGCATCAGAGATGCGATGAGCCATGAGTCAAAGGCGTCAGGGGTTAGTTTACTGATTTGGCAAGTAGGTGGGGGAGACTGGAGGAGCGCATCGGTCAAGTCTGGGGTGATAATTAGTTTTTTCCAGCATTTACGTAGTCGAATTCAATTACGGGAAGGGGGACGGGTGAGCGAATGGTGAACGAGAGAATGAAGTGAACGGACCAGATGATAGGGGTGGGGGGTTTAGATCGATCCAGGTGTTGGAGCTAAAGATGGCATCCAGAGTGTGCCCGTTAGTGAGTCGGGCCATTTATGTGGGGTTGGAGGTTAATGGCGTCTAGACCATCAACCAGAGAGTGTGTCATAGGGTTGGTGGGGATGTCGAGCCATAAGTCTCCAAGAAGGGTGAGGTTGGGATGGATTATTTGAAGGGTGGCAATAGAGTCGCAGAGGTTGTTTGCGAATTGCCCATCATAGCCAGGGGGTCTGTCTATTAGGAAGCTGAGAGAGCGAGACGGAGATGGATAGTTTAACGAGGAGGGATTCGCAGGAAGGAATGGAAGGTTGGTTGTCGATGATTGATGCGTGGAAGAGAGACTTGAAGACAAAATGCTACTCCCCCTCCTCTGGGGGGATGGTTCAGTGGGATGAGGGAGTAGTCAGGGGGGATGGCTTCACTAGCGATTGGGGCGAAGTCATCAGAGAACCAAGTTTCAGTGATGAAGACGAGGTCTGGTTTGTCAGAGGTGAGGAGGTTAAAGATGGAATGTGTTTTTTGCTACGGATCGGGCATTAAATAGGATGCAGTTGACATCGGCAGGCGGGGTTGGTCTTGGAGCTGGAGTGGAAGGGGGTGGTGGCGGAGAGAGTGGAAAGTGGAGAGGAAGCGGGGTAGGGCAGGTGATGATCGATGGGAATAGTGGGCGAGCAGAAGTATTGGTGGGCTTCGTGCAGGATTGGGAGGCTGCGTGTGCAAGGATGATCGGGTCTGGTTCGGGTGATTTGAAGGTGTGGTGAGGGCGGGAGTTTCAGTTGCGGTTGGTGAGAAATCGAGGGAGAGGGGTTTCAGGAAGGGTGAAGCCACGGGGGAAGGGGGTGAGTGGGGAAATGCGGTGGTGGGTCGAGACAAGAGAGGCAATGAGTGCTGAGAGATTGTGGGGGACCAGGTACGTTTCCTCTTTAGCTTCTTCGTCGCGATTGGAGTGTGAGAGAGGGTAGGGGGGTCAGAGGGGGAGAGGGATGCGGCTTCGGTTCTTGCTAGGGCTAGTCGTGCAGTTTTTAGGGAGGGAAAAGGGTGCAGTCGGGGGGAAGGTGGCCGGCGTTTGGGGACAAGGCGGCGGGTGGATGCTTGCAGGGCGTGGTGTGCCGGGTATGGTAGTGAGGGGGGCAGGCATGGGTAACGTTGGCTGGTCGGTGGTGGTGTTCAGGGGAGGAGTGGTCTTAGGGTGGTTGGCTCGCCATCGTGCCCCTCTGGCTTGGTGTTTGGATAGATGAGTGGCTGGGAGTGCGTATGAGTGTGGGGTGATTTGGGAAGGCAGATCAGGGAGTGGGGGCGATCCACGGTAGTCGTTTACGACAAACTGTGGGTTTGTGGGTACACTCGTGTTTGGTACAAGCTTTTAGGTGGATTTAGGAGGGCTTTCTAATTGTAGTTCTACTTCAGGTACACTTCCACGTTTAGATTGCACAGGTACACTTCCACGTTTAGATTGCTCAGAGATGATATTGGGCTATTGGGTACTATTAGGTAGACTTCTCGGTTCAACTGTACACAGATTTTAGGTCTATCACTGGATTCAATTATGTATAGAGGGGATATTAGGTTATTGGAACAGTTCTAGATTCAACGTGACACAGATATTCTATTAGGTATACTAATACGATTAATTGGGGTATTTAGGCACGTTCCTTAACCTCAATGCTGTTGTGGACACTTCTAATTTGAACTAGGTGCAGAGAGACTATTCTGGAAACTAGTCAGTTCAATCATGGCATGCTAATGGATGCACTTCTCCTGCACGGCATGGTATGGTATTATGCTATTAGGATAATGGGCATACTTCAAAATTCAACTTTCGCAGAGAGGCTATTGGGTGCCTTCTACATTTAATTTTCACTCAGAAGTTATTGGGCATCGGCAGGAGGGGTTGGTCTACTAAATTCGACTTTCTCAGTGAGGCTATTGGACACAATTCTAAATGCAATTTTCACAATGAGGCTATTGGGAACAGTTTCACAGAGAGGCTATTGGGCACACCTAATTGCAACTTCACAGAGGCTGTTGGGAACAATTCTAAATTCCGGAGAGCTTCTTGGGCACACTTCTAAATGCAGCTATCACAGAGAGGCTATTGGGAACAATGCTAGATGTAACTGCGACTTTCACGGGGAGGCTATTGGGCACACTTCTAGATGCAGCTTTCACAGCGAGGCTATTGGGAAAAAATCTAAATGCAGCTTTCACAGAGAGGCTATTGGGAACAATTATAAACGCAACAGTCACAGTATCTACTAATTTTCCCTTCCCCCAACCCCCATCTGCTCACTCCTTTGTTTTATCAGCTCCTCCTCCACCATTCACCCCAAGTAGCCTTCCATCAGCTCCACCATGCCCCCATTTCCATGTACCTCCACTCCCACCTACCCCCACCATGTATTTCTTGGCCTGGCTGGGGAGAAAGAGGGTGATGCCACTTCCTCTGTGAGGACTGAGCAACAAGCTCCCCAGTTTTGTTCCATCTCAGATGGTGTGCACCAACCAATGCCTTCCTAAACACTGTGGCTACTTCCAGCAGGCAGCGCTTGTGGTCCAGCTATCTTTAAGTGAAAGACAGAACCCCCCCACCCCCCAACAAGAATACTGAAGTAGGGAATATGACATTTGGTTGCTTACAAAATGAATTTTTGTAGCACCAAATCTTTGTTGCATATTTGAAGCATGCAGGAGAGAGTCGGGGGGGGGGGGTAATGGCGGGGAAGAGTGGGGCTGGAATTCAGGAGGCAGATGGTGTAGGTTTGGGGGTTTCCAGCAAACTGATATTGCTCCCGGTAGGATGTGGCAGGGGGAAGGGGCAGCTGCTCCCCCTTTATACATCATTTTCTGGTACATATGGTTTACATATTGGGTATACCATGCAATTGTCCCTGATGACCACCATCTTTACTTTGATTTTCTATTGAAAGTCGCAATTTTGTTCAATAACTGCGGCCAGTGAACTAAAAGATGTGAGTCTCCTTGACATAAGGCAGTGAGATTAAATGATTTCCCAGGATCCCACAGTTTGGTTAAGTGGTAAAGCCGTAATTTTAACCTAACCTGAAATGTAGGTATGAATCGGTTTCATTCACATGCCAGATTATTGCGCCACGATAATTAAAACCGGAACAATAGTGCTTTTAACATAGATTTGTTTTAATTCGTAGCCCTTTGCGATGACACGTGTTTCGGCATTTTGAGTGCCTTTATCAAACCAGGGCATATATTGTTTCCTTCTCATTTCAAAAAAGCATAATAGCCAAGACATGGTAGTACTGGGTTAAATCCCTGCAAGTATCAATTCTCCTCGCGCATCTTGCATCATGAAATGTAGGTACTTTGTACAAACTTGAGCAGGGCTTGTGTTGAAGTTTGGTTTGGAATACCTAAAATAATCAATTTTATACAGATTAATTTGAAATTGCTAAAGTCACATGATAAACCAACTGACAATGTAGAAAACCAACTGACCATATAGAAACATGTTGATGAGTCTAAAGGGGGTCATTTTGTTTTGAATCCTAATGCGTACAGAGGTAACCACTCGTGTTTGTGCTTTTTTTTGCAAAAGGGGCCCTCCAAGCAATTTGAATGGTTTCCACTAAGTACTGTCATTCGTAATTGCCTTTGCTATTCCCTTTTCCACTGCGTGTCTGAAAAAGTGTAAATCCCTTCCCACAATTAACAATTGTGGTAGCCCTCTACACTGGATTCAATTCCATAGAAATTCACTAGTTTCCCACCAAATCAAAACTACAATCTGGTGCTAAACAGATAAGACGAGAGCAAGTGGGTGGGGGAGGGGGCAGGAGGTGGGGGCATGGGCATTTGTCCCTTGTCCAAATGTTAGATCTACCTCTGATTCACTCTTTGGGAAATATTTAAATACTGATTTTTAGGCATACACCTACATGCACCTTTTGTACTTTATCCGCAACATTATAAAACACGCTTAGTGTTATGTTCCAGGTTTTCATGATTAATCTTCTGAGAGGCAAATGTTTATTGGGGGATGGGGAGGGGAGACAATCCTTGGCTGCCTGCCCCCCCCGTACCCCACAAGCTCCCATCACTGGGGTCCCACAACTAAATTGGCCCTGCCTAAACACCCAGTCAGGATTGACATAATTCTTTCCAGACAAGACCCACAGTACACATGATGTACTCTTTGCATCCAGGTTACTCCAACAGTATGAGATTATCAAGTCGGTACTCATCAGGTTGAATCATGAAAAGTTCTAGCAGGACAGGCTAGGCTTCAACACAACCCCACTGATAAGAATGCATGAGAAGATCTGAAACTGACCCATACTTTACATCCTAGCCTGGTTATGTTCAGGTAGGGCCTTGTTGGGCCACCTCAGTGAGGTGCAGCTTGATCCCCTAGGCATAGCGAGCAAGGCACCCATATCTGACATACCAGTTTCACTTAGGGAGACAAACAAACCAAGACACATTAACAAAGCCCAAAGCCAACTGTGTGGGCCTTTGAGCAGGCATGGATAGGCATTTGCCAGGCGCTGCCATAAGGGTACCAGCTGGCGATAAGATGGGAACAGCTGGAAAATGGTGAGTACCTGGGCATATCGTCACTGGCATGCATCTGTATTTTTTATTTTATTGTTTACATTTGTATAGCGCACTACAGCCCACGGGCATTGAGGCGCTTTTTCAGGAAAGTGTACGTAGGCAAGAATACGACTTTGGAACATGCAGTTACTTAGTTACATCTTAGGCGGGAGGTTGCAAGTACATTAAGCAGACATAGGTTTCAGTTAAGTACCAAGCAAATGCTAGGCATGAACATTTCAAACAAATAGACTGGTTTTGATGGCTTTGCGGAACGCCAAGTGGGAGTTGATAGCCCTGATGTGATTGGGGAGTGCGTTCCAGTGGGCGGCAGCAATAGCTGGGAAACTGGAACCTCCAGCACGCACTCTGCATGTTTTGGGCTTGGTGATCAGGTTGGCGTAGGCTAGCCTAGACGGCCTGGCGGATGTGGGCATGGAAATGCGCCGAGTGAGGTAAGGGGCCCAAGATCATGGAGGCATTTGTGGGTAATGGAGAGGATTTTTAAGATAACTGTTTAACGGGAAGCCAGTGCACTTGTCTCCTATGGTCCGATAAGTGATCCTTTTTCGGAAATCCTGTGGCGGCCCTAAGTGCATTGTTTTGGACAAGCTGGAGTTTGGCAATGTTTTTGCTGGATGTGCCTCCGAGGAGAGCATTACAATAGTCCAGTCTTGAACCGATAGTGACCCTGGCAATAGTAAGGCAGTTCTGCGTGGTGAGGAAGGGTCTTGCTGCATTGAGCAGTTTAGAGTAGTAGGCCGATAAGTATGCAATGGCGTTGACCTGCCTGTTCATGGTGAGGTTGGAGACAAGGTAGACCCCCAGAGTTTTAACTGTGTGGGACACTTCGATGGGTAGATTATCGATGGTGAAGGAGTGATATTTCTTGTCAAGGTTACCCAGGATGGTTGGTGATCCAATGAGTAGGAGCTCTGTTTTGTCGCTGTTGAGGCACAGCCAATTTTCTGCCATCCAGGCCTGGATGGTGCAGTAAATGGAGTTAAGGGTGATCCGGTCACCTGTGAGAGGGATGAGCACCTGCGTATCGTCAGCGTAGTTGGTGTATGAGATGCCCAAGGTGTCGGGAAGGTTAAAAAGGGGCCTAGTAAATAGGTTGTAGAGGGTGGGTGTGATGCAGGACCCCTGAGGTACTCCACATTTAATGTTGCTGGGAGAGGCACATGCCGAGTCGGAAAAGACTTTCATGGCCCGTTCCTGTAGAAACAAAGTGATTCACGCACACGCTTTGGGGGAGAATTTGGCTGCAATGGAGAGGTGGTGGCAAAGTGTGTTGTGGTCGACAAGGTCGAATGCGGCGGATAAGTCAAGGAGCAGAAGGAGCGCAGGTTTCCCTGCGTCTGATATTGTCCATTTGATTTTTTAGGTCAAGTAAGGCCGTTCGGTCCCATGTCGTGGCGGGAAACTAGACTGCCGAAGGGCCAGAAGGCGGTGGTCCTCAAGGAATTTTTGGACTTGCAGGTAGGCTGCTTTGTCCAGAATTTTGAGCAGGAAGGGGACTGTGGTAATAGGCTTGTAGTTACCTGGTACTGAGGGGGTCAAGGGATGACTTTTTGAGGAGTGGTCGTACTCAGGCCTCTTTGAGGTCGGACGGGACAAGGCCTGATTGGAAGGGGGCATTGATAAAGGCTGTCAGGAAGGGGGCGAGGGTGGTGCCGCAGTCCTTAAATGAGCTGAGCAAGACAGGCTTTGCCCTTGCAGTTGGGCGGTTTGATAGTTTTTAGGAGGGAGATGACTTCGGATTCACTAACGTCCTTGAAGTTGAATACCGGAGAGGAGTTAGTTTTAATCTCCTTGTTCTGATGACTATTATGGGAAGCAATCAGGAGGGTTAAGGTCTTTTGGTGAGCTAGGATTTTCGTTTGCAGGGCATTTAGTTTGTTGAGCATGGCGGATTGGATGTCATTACATCATTTGTCATTCTTCAAGAGGATGGGTGGCGGGATGGACGGTGTTTCTAGCTCCCTAAAAATGGCAAAGATTTCCTTGGTGCCAGATTTGGCGTTAGCTATCCTGGTGTTGAAGGGGTTAGCTTTGGCTTGGAGTATGGCAGATTTGTAATCTTTGGAGATGGTCTTGAAGGATAGTTTGGTAGTATCATTGGGTTTAGCTTTCCAGGTTGCGAGGGCGGCACGCATTAGGAGCAGATCCTGGGAGAACCAGGCATTGGTGTGCTTGGTTTTCTTGGCTTTCCTGAAAGTGAGGGGAGCAATAGAGTCGACAGCTTGGGTAATGGCTAGCTTGAAGGATCTGGCAAGGGTTTCAGGGTCCTGCAAGAAGGGAGCCTGGAGTGCAGGTACTTTAAGGAATGGAATGATGTTTTCAGCTGCAAGTTGGAGGGAACTTCTGGAGGGAGGGGGGGGAAGTGGGAGGAGGGTTCTTTAGAGGTGTCAAGGTCAAATTGGATGCAATGGTAGTCGGACCACAGGATGGGAGAGTTCTCAGTAATGAGTACTGGAGAGTTGTGGTGGGAGACCCAGTCCAGTGAGCGTCCTTTGGAATGCGTGGGGTGGGTGATGGCTTGCGCGAATCCTAAGGTAGATAGGGCTTTATCCAGTGTGGCTGCGTGGGCGTCATTAGGGTAATTGAGGCCGAGATTGAGGTCACCAGTGAGTAGGACTTTGGATGTCTTTTTCAGGTTGGCAGAGAGGGAGTGGATGAGGGAGTCCTGGAAATCTGTGGTAGACCCAGGGGGGGCGGTAGCCTATGTGGAGAGCCAGAGTCATGTTAGGAGAGAGGTTGATTTGAGTGGGAGGTAGTCGCAAATGTGGCCAAGGTCGCCTTCTATTCTTCTGATAGGATGTCTTTCTTTGGCAATGAGAGCTACTCCGCCGCCCCTGGTGAGGGGTCGGTCTTGTCTGTGGATGGTGTATCCATCTGGGATGGCCAGGGTGAGGGCTGGGCCAGATGTTTCATTCAGCCAGGACTTGTTCTTGAGAATGAGGTTGTGGATATCCAGGGCATGGGCTGGGATAGATCTGGCGTTGACAAGACCACATTTCAACGAGGTCGGTGCTGCAGTAGGATGTGCAGGTTTAGGGGCTTGGGGAGGGGCTGAGGCACCGGTTGCTATTGGCTTGGGGGCAGCAGGCATGGTATCATCACAGGGTGCATGAGGCACAGGCAGAGCAATGGCCGTGAGGGCAGCAGCATGAGGCATAGTAGCAACACAAGGTGCATGAGGCACAACACTAGGTACATTAGGCATAGTAACACCACAAGGTGCATGAGGCACAACACAGGGTGCATGAGGCACAGGCAGAGCAATGGCCGTAAGGGCAGCAGCATTAGGCATAGTGACAACACAAGTTGCATGAGGCGCAACACTAGCTGCATGACGCATAGTTACAACACAGGGTGCATGAGGCACAGGCAAAGCAATGGCCGTAGGGGCAGCAGCATTGGGCATAGGTGCGATAGTGTCGAAGGGGGCGCCTGGCACGTGCTCAACGTGAGAGTTTCTGAAGAGAGGCGGAGTGGAGCTTTTAGCGTGGCAAGTGTCACATGGCAGGGGGCGTGCGTGTGAGGCAAGGTGACGGAGGTCGGGGCTCCTCTGTGTTGAGCACAGAGCGATGTCCTTGCTCCGAGGCGCGAGTTCCGTGAGTGCAGAGGCAGAAGGTGAGATGGAGGGAGGGAGGGCTAAGGCAGTACGCGCGCGTAGGCTCCTTGCAGCGGTGGGGGTGGATCTTGGAGGCGCATGTAGGCAGTGAGGCTCGAGTTAGCAGCTAATACCTATACACAAGCCAAGACGATTGGCTTTGTGATAGCTCGTTTTAGACAGGGCTCCAGTGCAAGGAACACAGGTGATGACACATATGGCTCATAAAATCAACTGGCTGAAGACCAGATTGTTAAGAGATTTTTATTACATCAGGATCTCACTTAAAGATGCAATTAAGTCATACACTCAAAAACATGCTTGGATATAACGCTTGCAGGCCCTATATAACACAATGTTTGGTGTTACTTTGTGATAGACTTGCTCAAAGAGTTCCCAAAAGGGTACGTTTTGGTGGCAAGGGGCAGGTAGTTGGTGGTAATGCAATAGGCATTACCAGCCATGGCTAGACATTGGGTGTGCAAATTACCAAACTCGCCCATAGAATGTCTGTTGATCCTCACATCTCATCTCAATCTGTGTGCCACTGCAAGAGTTCTGGCTTAGACCCAACAGGCACAACAAAAAGATGGATGCAAGTCCCTGAATCAATCATGACAGGCATTGCTCTGGTCATTCTTGCATACCATTGTTTGCAAATCAGCATTGGCCCTGCCACAAACGTGAGCAGCCCTGTCCAAACTGCTAGACCACAAGGCCTACAAATGCCTGTGGTTACTTGTGTTCCAGTGTAGAAGTGGCATGGCACAGTAAAGGACATTGAATTACTGCCCCTTTTGGTGGCAACCATTGCTAATGGCTTCTCCCCTTTTGTAATGGCACAGACACACCAAAGTTATGGTATGGAATGTTGCCTGGAGCAATGATGGTGGTAATGGTTAATTCAAAGTCTTGCATGATTTCAATGCTTTACCCCCTCCAGAATGACATTTGTTACTTCCAACCTTACTTTTCCCCCCATTTATACTCAGTTAATGCAGCAGAATATATACTTTGAATGTAATTTATAAGGGCTCTCAGTAGATTGGTGCACCAGCTGCAGACATCTGTGTGCAAGTAAATTCACCTGTCATTTATTTTTTGATGCAGGTAACCATTTTAAGCATGAGAATATTTTATATTCCCACAAAAAATAAATGTACTTTACATTGCAGACATCCACTTGTGATTCTATGTTGGAGTAAATAGTTGCAGGCAGCCTGCTTGAGCAACAATGTGCTACCTCACTTGGGGCCTCAATCAACTTGGTAATTTTTGCTTTCATGGCTGTGGGGTGCCTATCATTGTCCAGGGCAAGCAAACCAATCCTGGCTGGGCCTCTTGCAGTGCAGCCCCTCAGAATGCTAATCTGAGGTTGCTGTCCCATTTTGAGTGAAATATCTTCCACTCTTGGAGGTCTCGTTTCTAGGAGAGCCAATAGGTGGCCTTGGAGAGGCCTGCTTCAGCACCCCTACTGGAGCTGGGCCTGCTGTGAAGGCCCACCTCTTGGCATCCTGATGCAAAGAAGTCTACCATTTTTTTTTATAAACAAAACAGAGCATGCCTGCACATTGTATAGCAGGCTGCTGAGGGTTGGTGCCTGCTGCTGAAAAGTAAGTTTCATCCCGATTAACTGATCCTAGATAGTGTTCTGTATTCCCTGTAGTACATCACTACTTGTGTAGGCCTTTTTGGAAGGAATATATTGATCACATGAAATACCAGAAGTTGACATGTAAATTGATAGGTTGGAGTGCCACAATGGTTAAGATAGCTCAGTGCTTTAAGTGTTTGTTGGGGAGAGCCATGCTCACATGCCAGATCAAAATTTAAAATCCCAGCAATGCCATCTCAATCTTTGCTCTCTGAGGTAGATAACCCCAAGTGTCTGAACTTGGGGATAGTAACACATCCTACAAAATAATTTACTGACACAAGAAAGGACTTGTTCCAAAAATGAACATCGGTAGGTTGCAGACCAAAAGCTTAACCCCCGAAACATGGCTTGTATAAACTGGGCAGCAAGGTCGCATAATAGGCACCCAAATTGGTCATAGTGTAACCAAAGCGTCAAGGCTCATACCATGGCATGTCTACCAGAAGAAACTTTGATCTTCTGGGACACCATCTCACTGTACAGTATTGCACGGTTTTTGCTAAAATGTTCACGCTATTCAAAACCTAACGTCATTTAGCTCATCGCCGGCTCCTACTTCCCATGAGTACCATCCAAGTGGAAGGGGCCAAAGACAAGAGCGACATCGGCCCTCAGGAAGCCGATTTTCAGGTATGCTTATTTGCACAAAAATCATCCTTTTCCTATAATTTAAAATGTTCCTATCAAGAATAACTAATTAGCAGGGTTGTGTTAATGACTACAAGCAGGAGACCTTCATGCACATCATTTCAGGTTTTTTTTTGTTTTTAATAAAGTAGCAAACCCTAAGATGTTGCTTGGCTCACATCAGTTATGATGTGAAAAATAAAGCTATAATCGAGCTCCTTTTGCACATGTTTCTAAATTGATTTTCTTAAACAATTGTCATGTTGGCTTAACCTGTGGTGTGTGTGTACATAAGCCAGCAATACAAAACATGATAGCCCAGTACCTTAAAGTCAATTATCCATAAGTGCACCCTGCTTTACAAGGACTAGGGAAGAAGGTGGCCTTGTAGACCGAGCGCAAATCCCAGCATTAACACAACCATGGTGTGTCATCTTGGGTAACTCATCGCCAGGGGTGTTGCTAGGTCTGGAAAAGATCTGGGGCTAAGCTAATGACTGGACTGGCAGGACTCAGGGCCAGCTATAGCCTTTTGGTTGTAGCCCCTAAATCCGGGGCTACAACCAAAAGACCCGGGGCTATAGCCCCCTCAGGCCCCCCCCCCCCGAGCACAGCCTCTGCTCATCACATTACCTAACCTGTAGCATCGCCGCAGTGGACAAAAACCAAAAAGGTTATTCCCCAGGTGCTTACTGCTTACTGTATGCTCATCACACACTGAAGAGCATCCTTATATTGCACACCAAAACATTAGTTTCTAGTCAACACTACTTGAATACCATGTCCCTTTCTTAATCTCATCTATGTTCAGATACGTGCGCCTTTTCAGAAGACCTCCGATCAATATTCTCTACATTACTGAGAGTACCATCCTTGCTCATTTCCAATATGTCAACTGTGTCCATGTTTGAACACTTGCACATTTCTGGAGGATGCTGATCCAAGTTCTGCATTTATGCTGGGGTAGGTGTACCTTTTTCACACAGCTACTGATCAGTCTTCTGGCTACTGCGGCAGGTACACTTTGTGACTGATTGTTGACCCCCCCCCCCCCCCATTTACCTAGGTTAATGTTAAGGACATTTATAGCGTGCACCATTACCACCGGAGTGGTTCCCCGACGCTCTGGCGGATCTGAAAAGGAAAGGTGGTGGGGAGAGTTATTAGGACCGAGCTGGCAAAGGTGCAAGAGAGCAGTGATGTGCTGTGGGCAGCTTCAGTTCAGTGAGCACCGTTGGCTGAGCGTAGGTGTGCTTTTCGGTTGGTAACCGTTGGGTTCTGTTGTGTTAGGCCATGTGTGATTAGTTTTGTTGCGGTGTCGTGAGGTTTTTGTGGTTTGCTGTGCTTTAGAGGTGTGGATGTGTTTGGTTAGAGTTTGAGGTGTATGCAGAAGGGTGACATTTTTAGTGGGCTGCTTTAGTGTAATCGCTATCTAGATGGGATGCCAATTTCCAGATTCTTTCTAGATGTGGCGGGTGCATTTTGTCACAATTCTATCCAAATTTGGCTCAGGCTTACATTCACAATCCTGTCTAGATGTGACAAACCAATATTCACAACTCTATCCGGATGTGGCACAGGCTAATATTCACAATCCTGGCTAGATAACGTTCACAATACTGGCTAGATGTGATGCAAGCTAACATTCACAATTCTATCTAGATGTGGCACAGGCCAATATTCACCAATCAGCTTAGATGTGGCATAGGCTAATAT
The DNA here is from genome assembly GCF_040938575.1 of Ambystoma mexicanum. NCBI lineage: Eukaryota > Metazoa > Chordata > Amphibia > Caudata > Ambystomatidae > Ambystoma > Ambystoma mexicanum. The sequence goes on from NC_090929.1 coordinate 1,098,118,207, forward strand.
TCACAATCCGGTCTAGATGTGACGCAAGCCAATATTCACAACTATCCGGATGTGGAACAGTCTAATATTCACAATCCGGTCTAGACGTGGCATAGGCTAATTAATATTCACAATCCTAGCTAGATCTGATGCAAGCCAATATTCACAATCCGGTCTAGATGTGGCACAGGCCAATATTCACAATCTTGTCTAGAAAGGAATGATCTACACAAAAAGACTTCAAAATGAGCTCCCAGGCTAGTTTTGATTATTGCCACAGCAGCCCATCAATGTATGGGTTGTAACCAAAGTGGAAAGGGGGACCAAGATTCTTGATGTCTTCATTTTTCGTTTGGGTGAAATTATGGCAGTGTCCTGGTCCCCCAAAAGCCTTAAATGACCCTGTCAGAGCTATGTCATGTTGTTCTGGGGAAGTCCAGTACTGCAATGCAAAGAGCGATCAGGGCAGCCACCAGCATCAGGGCAGGCCAGTCCTTGCATATAAAATTAATCCAGAGGTTGTCCGGCGTCAGGCACAGTCTTGAATGCTATTAATTTTCACAAGATTAGACACCGACCTCCGGCGATGCCCACCATCCTGCCAGGTCAGCGTCAAATGTAAAAGCTGCAATGTTAAGCAAGAATTGGCAATGCCAACAATTTGGGCTTTTATGTAGGCATGGGAAAGGCACTGGCCAAGCACTGCTGTAGTGGTATTTCTGTATAATTTGGCATTAACTGGCCATTGGTGGTAGCAGGTGCAAGTACCTGGGCATCCTGGTACTTGCACCTGCTGGGTGCCTGGCAAATACCAATTATGCATGAAAAAGCCAAAACGGTTGGCTTTGCCAATGCTTGTTTTAATGTGACTTCAATGAAGGACACACATGGTGCTTATAAATCGAGTGCCTGAAGGGAGACCTGGTTAAGACATTTGTATTACATCAGTATAAGTTTTACAGCTCCAATTAAGTCATACACTGGAAGACCACTTTTGAAAAAACAATGGCAGGCACTAGGAGTGCCAAGTTTGATGGTAATGCTTGAGGAAAGCAAACTCCGAGTTCCCATGAGGAGTCGTTTTGGAGCAGGGAGGGGCAGAAATTGGGTGGGAACGGCCATAGGCATTAGATACGTTATTTTCCCACCCATTGACTGCCCATGGCCAAACGCTTACAAGCGGTGTGTCCCTCCTCACGGGTGTGCAGAGTACGCGGGTGCTGCGGGGCCCAAGCACCTGCCAGAAGAATGAAGCTGGGGCTGAGCCCAGCCACCCCCCCAGGTCGCAGTGAAGAGACGCAGTATGGGTGGCTCTTTGATCCATTGATAGTGTGTCTCTGGCGACCCGGGTAAAAAAAACAAGGTTTATAATTGAGGGACAGATGCAAAGCAACAGGCGCTTGCTTTGCATCTGTGCCTCCATTTCTAAAAATCTTTTGGGTTGGGTGTATTTGTACATCTGTGCATCCCTCTTTGGAAGACGGGTGCACAGATGTAAAAGTACACCCAAACCAAAACGATTTTTAGAAATTGAGGGACAGAGGCTCTTGCTTTGCATCTGTCCCTCAATTTATAAAAATCGTTTTGGGTTGGGTGTACCTCTACATCTGTGCTCCCCTCTTGCATTGCATCCATTGCATCTGCGGAGGGAGGAGGCAGGGAGAGGGCAAATGATACCGTTTGCATGTCTGAGTGTGCACGTGGTGAGGGTGAATGCTATGGGCGGGGCACCGAGGCGTTGAGGGAGGGAACTCCCCTGAATTCTAAGGAAGGAAACCGCGTTGGAGCAGGGGGGGGAAATCACCTTCTTGGGGAGTTTGGCGGGGGTGGTGGGGGTGAACAGTTGAATGTGATAATTCAGCATTTTTAAGACCACACAAATCGGCCGAAATAAATCGGTCTTTTTTGTATTGGTTCTTCAAAATGCGGAATTATCACATAGAACCCCGTATGGACCATGCTATACTGTTATCCTTGTTCAGTGTAATAGCTTTCAATGGGACAGTACTTGCAGGGCTGCTGTAACTAATGGTGCAGAGCTATTGGGCTTCTATAGAGACAGTAGCAGCGCTTCTCAGCAGGGCTGTGTAATCTGTATGAGCCAGCACTTTCCAGTAGTGCTAGCCATATTTGAAATGGGGCAATGCTGGTACTCCTCAGTTAGCTGGCTATACTCTTGATGGGGTAGTACTGCTGTTTCCCCAACAGGGTTTCTATAATTGTTGAATCTTCTCAACAGTAATACTATGCTCTTGTTGAGGCAATGCTAGTTCATTTTAGTGGGGCTGCTATACTTTTGATGGGACAACATCAGCACTTAGTTGAGCTGCTACACTCTTACAAGGTTTAGCACTTTTCAGCTGATTAATTTATTTTTATTGGTTAATTATAATGCGCGTAATGCCCAAAGGTTTCTAAGCGCGGACCGAGGGATCGTACCTGTGTTGCTCAGTGTCGTCTTGCTTCCAAGGCAAGCACGTTGCGCCCGAGCTATCCTCCTGAAGATCTGAAGTACATTTAATGATACAGAACCAGAACTATTGAGCAAGTCTGATTTCATCTTCATAAGGATAACTCAGCAATGTGTTTATACAAGAGCTAATATATTTAAAGGGATGTAATTACTCAGAATGTAGCAGCACTATTCAACAACCCAAAGTGCTTAAGCATAGTTAATGTGAAAATACTACACTTCTCACTGTTGGCACAGTACTGCCACTTCTCAAAGGCTTCTACACCTTTTATGGGGCAGCACTGATCGCGCCTACTGGACAGCTTCACTTTTAATGGCACTTCTCAATAGGGCTGCTACACTTCAATAGGAAATGACCAACACTAGCCCGCAGGGAATTGCATACTCTTGATGCCACCGAAGCAGCACTTCCACCCGCCACAGCTGCTTTATTTTTAATGGCACAGTGCTTGTACTTCTCAGCCACTCGGCTTTACATTTAAACAGACCGAATTGTCATTTCTCAGCAGGACTGCAACACTATACCATTGTGTTCTGTAGGTCGAATAGTTCACCACAAATGTTGATTCATGGCACTCTTAGTGTCTAAATAGTAGATCTGGCTACATTCAATTGGCAACAGGGCGTGTCCCGAGCTGCCTGCTGTCCATAAGCAGCCACTCAGGATGTTGGAAGCCGTCATGGGGCAAGAGATAGAAGGCTTGTGCCCGTAAAATAACAGAATATATAATTGTCTTCCCAGATGGGAGACTGACTCCATTAATATACATGGGGTCTCTGAGATGATGACCAAGAGTGAAACTGTACATTCAGTTGTGAGATTACCAGCAACAGGTGATACTATGCTCCAAGGAGTGAGGTGCCCACTCAATATATCACACTGTTTAAAGGTGTGGGACCCATCCTGAATGCTTGCCCAAAGAGCCTTGGCCAGAATTTCACACTGAAGTGAGCATGTGATCCCGGGTCTGCAGCCCACACAATTCCCATGCTCCCACTTGCGAGATTTGCACCAAATTAGTGAGTTTGTGCTCCAAGGTAGGAGGCACACGCACAGTCTTTGCTCTGAGGTTTGACACTCACAGGATGGGATGGCATTTCAATCTCCATCCTAGTTGTGCTGCTCTGCCTTTTGAGGGCTACTACAACCTGGATGATTATAGAGGGGTGAAGTAGGGGCAGTGATGGCCTACTGGAATGCAATTCATAAATCGGCTCCCCTGCCTCCTCATACCCATTTCTCTTTATCTGTGCATCAGTTTTGGCTTATAGGTGGCATAAGCACACCCAATAGCACAAAGTACAAAGTTGACAGTTTACTGTGCAAGCTTCATGAGAATTCACCGATCCCGTGTTGTGCGCCTCTCAAGCCTACATGTTAAAATAGAACTTTACCCGGCCCACAGACAGTGGAGTAACTTTCCTGAAAACGTTGGAGGGGCAGGACAACCAACGGAACATGCCCCCTGCCAAATGAGGGAGCCAAAATGGCGTGCCATGAAAGTTGAGGGAACAAACGCCCTTGTCCCGCCTACAATCCGGCCCATGCCCGCAGAGAAATGGGTACTTGCATCGCCAGCTAGGATGGCACAGTCCTAGCAACCGCAGTCCGATCATCGACCGAGTCACTAAAGTACACTGCCAGCTGGAGAGCCCCTTGGATAAAAACTAGAACTATACCAAGCATATCCCCAGCAGTCCTGCCAAAACCACTTGGTCTCTGGTCCTAAGCGCTGTTCATAGGTGCCCCTCCCCCACCCTACCATTCATCCTCAAAGCACATAAGGCAGAGGCATTTCTCGCAGTGCGAGTTTGACTGTCAAACACATGACATTAGAACCGACAGACTGGTCCAACTATTGCACAGTAGTAAGTGTGTGCTTTGAGCTTCCAAGGTACTGGGTGAATCGGCGTGCATATTGCGCACTGTGGGCAAAGTCACTTGGCACTGCGTCGAGTGGGTGCCGTGAAGGAACTGGATGAGGAGCAGTTGTGGACTGAAGTGTAAGCTTTTGCAGTTGGCAACAGGTTTTTGGTATTGAAAGCATTTCAATGATACATCTCGTACATCCCTTAAAATGGACCACATAATGGAGGGCTATAGGATGTAAAAATGTGGGCAAGAAATATCGCTATCAAGCAGGAAACCAGTAGATGTCCATCGCACTAGCCACACAGCGAGTCACTGCGCATGCCTCAAACCTCTTCCATTGAGTCAGGGAGGACTTCATTGCTTGGTGTCCGGTGAGGCTGGCAGAGGCCACATGTGGCACCAATTATGGTGTGGCGAAATAAGTAAAGCACCCAATACCGAATAAGGTAGTAAGCAAGAACCAACAGAAGAAGCCAAATACCTGAGCGGGCGTCCCGATATCAAAGCGCCTCCAATTGGAGTCAATGGTATGTGTAATACAGCATTCCACTGGCCGCAAGCATGGCTGACTGCACACAGAAAGGACTACGACAAACAAGGACGTTGTGCTGTGTACAAATTCTCTGCCTACCTACACCCGACTACGCCTCAACACCTCTTGACAGCAGTATGCGGCGCAGTCCTACGATAATTTCGGGCACGCTGAACACATAGCGAGTCGCTAGCACGGATGCCACCGCCATTCTTCTCTGGGCACCCATCTACAGGGGTTGATTTTCTACCGAGCCTGGCCAGCCCTGCTAAGGGTTTTCGGCCAAATGCACACGATTAATAATCGTGCCCCAGCACCTCAGTCCTCCGAGGGCATTCCCACTAACAGCGCATTGAAACTATAATTAATGGCAACGTTGGTGCTATACAAATGACAAGTGCAATACAATGATGCAAGTTCGAGCCGTTTGGGCAATAGCTAGCCAAAATAACTCCTCCACATGGCCCTGGCCCTACGAAGGGCAAAGAACCCAAGTATAGACATTCCGGGTCAGTATAGGGTCCCCAAATTGTGAAATAAAACGAAGAAAATCCCTGAAAACGTTGTGTGCAGCGTCACTGTAGACTGTGCCTTGTGTCCCACCTCGCAGAATTTTAGCATCTCCTGTGCCTCTGGTTACCACAACAGGCAGCTGCGGCTGGTGGTGTATGTTATCACACCTGCTCGAAAGGGAGGGCGGGGGGAGGGAATCCAATGGGATTTAGCATGAGTCTTAAAGTTCCTTGCTGCTCCGGGGATTGGATACATAAGGAGACAGGATCTGCAAGTCCATCGCCAAGTGAGGGCTATTACATTGGGTTAATGACCGCCATTACAGCACATAGATGCAGCAGCAATCTGGCATGAACTAGACCAACATCCAGATGCCCAATGCATTGCGCAGAATCCCCCAGAGCCCGGGGTGATGCATTGCTGGGTCAGATCACATTCACATAGAACTTCAAGCAGCAAACACTCATGTTCTTTCTTGGGGAATTGACACAGCGGGTGCAAATACTAGGCAAACTAAGCAGTTACCTCAGGCAGTGGCCAGCAAGGGGCACCAAACCACAGGTGTTCAGGTCATATTGCAAACAATGCATGAACTAAAACGATGTAAACCAATCGGAGCTAAAGTGGCTGCACGCCGCCCTCCTTTAAATCAGTGTCCGCCCGTCTAAGAAACACCAACTTGAAGTAGAAGCAAGGCTACTGCCTATTACATATTTTCTCAGTCTGTACTAGACATGCTCTGTCTTAATACAAAGCAGAGGCTTTACAGGAATAAGTTCTGATAATACAACGTGGGAGGGGCCAAGTACAAACAGGCACTTAAGAACTGTGGAAGATCCCTCCTGGAACTTCAGGCGGCAAAGCATTGACTAACCGAGGCATACACTTTGGAGGCCGGAACAGGAGGGGGCAGAGGGGTTTCATAAAATTTAAGCAACAAGGAGTGTAATGGTTCTCCCTGGAGACAATCTTAGAATAGATGAAAGTGCACAGTACTTTCAGGACATGGTCTATTAAAGAGGTCTATTCGCTTGACCAAGCAAATGGGTGGAACCTTCAGCCTCCAAGGATTGACCCCACATTAGATGTGTAGCCATGTTCTCAAGAAGTTAAAACTACTGCATAAATCAAGGTATCAGGCAGTATCGCCACCAAAAATATCGCCGTACATATGGTCGTCGGGAACGGCCATAGGCGATATTTTTGGTGGGGATAATTTATGTGGTAAATTGATGCAGGGGTTGCAGGGGTGTCCCCCACTCCCTTTTAAAATATATGGGGGTTGCGGCCGTGTCCCCCGCAGGTTCCATGGGGTAATATCGCCGCAAAAATATGGCGACATTTTTGTATGCCGATATTTTTGCGGCAATATTATCACATGGAACCTAAATCAACGGATTTATTTTGGGCACAGTTGCGATTCTGTATCTGGGTAAATTCAAAGCTGCAAGCATTATGCATTGCTTTGTTGGCAAAGAAAAGCTGATCAATTGATTTTGCAATTTTCTGTACTAACTTTCAAAACAATGCTGACCCACACTGGTCAGGGTTTGCCTCAGTTTGCCAATGTATATGGCTGAGAATGTGTGCCTACTGAGAGTAAATGCATTGGGCCCAATTTATGAAAGTTGTAGGTTGATCGCCCAATGTGAAAATGGTGGCAGAGAAAGGCATTAAACTAATATTTTGGGAGGCGACTACAACATATTGGTATTTACATCATGAACAGGGGCTACCCTTGAAATTGAGATCACTTCTAAGCAGAGCTAAAGCAATTCATAGGGCATTGGGGGTGACAGTTAACAGAAGGGATACCAGTGACTCACCCCAAAGAGCACAATATGCTCAAAGCAAACCAAGCTTTACTGTGCTGTGGTCTTAGCCCCCACTTTCAAGGACAGCTTGATACTGGCCGGCAGGCATACTGGGCAGACTGGAGTGGTGCCTTTTTGCATTGTGCAATTACCACAGCCCCATTTAGCAAGTGAGCATGTTAGCAAGCCTTTTAGCTCAGGTCAGATATATCTTAACCACACAGTTTTTACCGGGCCGGGAAAGGGGTGGGGGGAAAGGGCTGGGGGAATCCGGTGAAAGCAGAGCACTCCTGTGCATGGTAGCTGCCAGGCTGCATCAAGCCAGCACTCATGTAGCTGTTCTTTGCTAATGAAGCTGGCATGGTCCATGCTTTGACAAGTTGCCTGTCGCAGTGTGCTTGCCATGTATCTGTATCCGTTCAGGAGGAAAGTCTGCAATGGCCTTGCACATGCTCTACCCATAACTAGTGGGAGCAAAACACTGAACTGGTCCCATTTGTGCTACACCTGTACCAGATTATTAGAGTTCACGGGCCCTTGCCAAGACAGCTCTGCCAATGTGGTACTTGTGCATGTTTGTAAAGGAAACTTACACCAGCCCTAGTACTTGTTTGATTGGCATTTGAACTGGCCCTGCCCAAGTTGAGCCGTTTTGGGAGTAGAGCTTGCACTGGCCCTACAAGTGCCGTCCATTTACCCATGTGGGAGTGAAGCTTGGCACGGCCCATACTATGCATACACCCATTTGTTAGTGAAACATGTAGTCTTGTCCATACTAAGATGTAATCGTGCCCTGGCCCCATCCATTCATAACCTGTGAGAGAAGTGTAGAGGAGCAATTACACGCATCTGCAGGAAATCCCACTCCCTACCTCCTATATGTTGGAAGCCTGAGATTGTGCCATGCTTAACACCAGCTGTTGTGACCATGCCACGGCGAGTATACGAAAGAAGGTACCCACTGAGAAAACCCCTTCCAATGTATCCTCGGAGATGACAATCAGAGGAACTCACTGAAGGAATATGAAAAGGAGCAAAGAGAGGAGCTGGAGACGTCACAAGAGGCTAGCGTGATGCACCGATGATAGTAGTTGAAGAGAATGCATGGATCTTACAGAAACCGATGACATTAAGATGATGTAATGCAAGTAGGTTAAGTAATCTTAGAAGCTGAAAGTCAAATCCACCTCCTGGCACCTGGGTCTGAGCTTGCCTGCTGCCAAGTGAAACAATGGTTCCAGACATGGCACTAGCATACCAACCAATTATAGAGGGCCGTACAGTAAAGGGCCTTATAGTTTGAAGACCAATGGTAAACTGTCGCTTTAATAGTGTTGAAGATATGTCTTTAGAGGTAGGCATACATTGTTCACCTGACAGATAGCCAATCAAGTCGTTCGCCTGACAGTAGATAGCCAATCACAATTGAAGCCTTTATAGAAAGTATACTTGGATGTTCCCCTTTAACTTATCACAATCCCTCGTAGGTTTCCTTTATTTGCCATGTAGTGCGTCACATCTGACATTTTTTGCATACAATGAGGTTTTTATGAGAAATGCACTGAGCTAGAGTGAACGTCCATTGATGTCCGTTGTTTTAGATCATTGTTAATAAAACAGCAGCTTTGTCAACTTCCTGAGTTGGTTCCATTAGTTGGTATCAGTTATTCTGCATCCCCTTCCATTGCATGCATGATATCCAAAGGGGCATGTGCTCAGAAGTGTGGATTGACATTTTTTGTAAGGAATCCACTTGCCCATGTTCAACTGTTTGTGAGAAGCTTGCCCTCGTCCTAGCCATGGTGTTTAAGTTTGAGGCTCTTACACCAGCTGCGAATGCAGTTTGGTGTTTGAGAAACTTGGGTATCCAGTGAAAATGGTGCCTTGGCAAATGTGGCAACATGAATACAATCATTTTCACAAATATTCTAGGACTGGAATTTAGAATAGTAAATAACACCAGCCTTATAATATGTCGGGAAGGCTTTTTAGGATTCAGGAAAATAAAAGTCCTCCCGGGGACCATCAGAGGTGAGATTTTCACATGGAACGCAAGCATGCAGTGACACATTTGTGAGGCAAGCTTCCACCGGCCCTGCCAATGCAGTACCGGACACATTTTGAGGCAAGCTTGCACTAGCCTGATCCAGGTTTCACTCACTTGAGGAAAGCTTTCTCCGGCCGGCCGTGCCTGTTCGATTTGTGAGGGATGTCTGTGCCGGTCCAGCCCATGTAGTTGTGAGAAAATCTTGCACTGTTGGGAACTTTGCAGCAGTGCTGCTTGGTGCGACTGTTCTGGGTAGCTGCGGCACTGCAGATACACAGGTTGCAACCATTCGAGGTGAGAAGCGAGCAAGAGGACTACCCATGATGTTACTTATCCAGTGCGAGTCATGCTTTCAGTGCTCCTCCCTGGGGTCTACCAGGCCTTTGTATGAGGGTTTAATGCTGCAGTTATTTATATAAATAAACCTTCAATTACAACTCAAACGAGAGGAGTCATAAAAACTACTTTGAGTGGCATATTCGAGAAAGCCAGAAGAGTGGGAATTGATGAAACCACAGACAGCTCACAAGGGAATTGCATCCCATGGTAGACTTTCATTTTCCTCGGCTACTGCATCACCCTTAAACGCCTTCCTTTTACTCGAAGGGGGGCGGGGGTGGGGGTTCAACCTTCTGCCACTTAATGCTAGGGTGAAGGCAGGGGACATGAAGGCCTGCATGCCAACCTTAGCAGTGCACCCAGGTTTACAGTAGCAAAGCGTCAGGCCATGAAGTCCTGTTACCCCACCCACCTTTAGATTCTGGGACTACTTTTTTCTTGTCCATTTCAAGAATAGGAAACAATCACATAAGTCCAAGCTAAATCAGGACTGGGCACGCATGGCCACGGGGAAACTTGAGAGCTCTGACATTAGCTGTTCCATTCAGGAGACAGGAGTCCAATCCTGGTTTTAACTTTGTATTCTGGAAATGCAGGATTTTAAGTCCAGAATGCACAATTAAAAACCAGGACTCTATCAGCGTCTACGGAATGAGATCATGTTGGCATGTATGCACCAGTTCCTCAGGCTTGTAATTGCCCTTTTTGTTGAATGAAACCATGGGGCATTTCATCTTTTGCCCATGAGTATATACACTGTCCCCTGTACTTGGGGACCGATTTAGGCATAAACCTGTTTTTTGTCATGACAGCGACTGATTTCAGATTTGAGGGCATTCAAATATGTTGGAAAACCACTTGTGTTAACTCAATTCTAGCTTAAATGTCAAGTTATATTATTAGGATTGATGCTTTCTACCCCATTTTATTTATGGCAAAGTCCCAATTGAACCAATTTGTAAGTGATGTTTCGCTGAGTTTTAGGTGTTTCATCATTAAAAAAGAAACTTGACTATACACGTTTGCTAGGCATTAAGGACAAAGCATGTATAAACATATCTAAACCCCCTCTCCACCCCTCCCTCAATTACAAGTTCAGAAATGTAGCTCACTTCTGGGTGATGGAAAGCCAGGGTTACGTCTGACCGGCCATTGGATCAGATAGGCTTCTAGGGCTTGGCAGTAACCTGGTGTCCGACAGACGCTGCCCCAACCTAACTGGCTTTTCAGGAGGTGCCAAGTATCTTTATCCTCCCTCTGGGCTGAATAACTACGAACGAGCAGGTCCCCTCTTCCATACTTTTGAAAGAGGACGCAGGCTGCCATGTATGCATCTGTGCTCAATGGGGCCCTGCTCAGTCTATGGCCCTGGATGGCGATGGAGGAGAAATAGCGTCAAAGCGTGCTTTCCAGCGACCTCACGCCTACGCCAAGGTCAGAATACGCCAGTCCGTTCAAGTGATGGAGAGTTCGCTTTGCCTTCTAGGACAGGGTTCACCAATCTGCTGCTCTCCCGATGTCATGGACTACAACTTCCATTAGCCCTAGACATTGAGCATGACCCGTAGGGCTAACGGGAGCTGTAGTCCAAAACATCTGGAGAGCAAAGGTTGCAGATGCCTGTTCTAGGATTTGTAGTCCTGCATTGGCCAGTTATAAATCCAGGTCTACAACTTTCAGAAGACAAAGAAATGTGGTTGTTTGGTATTGTTTATTTTTATGTGATGTTTAAATATGAAACCTTGCACAGTCGATGCCAAACAGCACATAACACGGTTATAACAGATTAAAGAGGGAAAGCACTAAAGTTCCACGCGCTATTCTCCTCCAATAATACAGTGTCAGGTGCCTCTATGCGCACCTTTCGTTACGTATGAAATTTATTTTAAAAAGTTGAAAACTGCAATGAAGATATTTGGTTTGCTTTAGGACTGTACATTAATTTCATTATGCACAAGAGAATAAAACAATTTTGGACAAGACTTGGCAATCGATAACCAAATGTTTTATGGGTTTTCACCACAAGAATCACAGAAGCAACAGTCTGGACATTCTCAGAATATCACTTCAGGCTCCTATCATTTCATTTGTTAAAATTAAACTGAGTATCTCTCAAAGTTATTCTTAAAAGCTTGCAAAGGATACCGTCCTAAATACTGGAGGATGATAAAAACGTTCACCTCAATCGATACTTAATACCTTCTCTTGCACTGATCCAATCAACGGGCCACGATTTGGTTTTTAATTCTTGTGGCATTATGAACTAACTCCATCATGTCGGATTCCAAAGCTGTCTTTGTTTAAGCAGTCTGCTGACCAGATAGTCAGTACCGGGCACGTTCCATTGACCAAAGGGGAATGCAGATCATTAAATAGGAACTTGAAGGCGGGGCGAACATTTTATAATTGGGTTGTGCGATATATATGGCAGCCAAGATGTGAATAGAAAATGTAAAGGTGAAGCGTGAGGGGCAAATGGACGGAAAGAGGAAGGAGCGGCAGACTGATGAAGCAGGTGGTGTTCCCAATATCCGCCAAACGCAATAAACAGTTATAATATGGCTTTGATGTTAGTCTTGAATACCACAAGTCGCGACGAGTGACAAAGGGAATCAACACTGTAACGGGAGTGGAGAGGACTGGAGGTGACCGAGTTCTGCGACGATCCGAAGATCAGAGTGGAAGCCAGGTAAGCTACGCCACGCTGGAACACGTGTCATATCGCCAGGGCAGTTTCTAGCCAACCTGGTGCCCAGGGCAAAACTCCAGAATATGCCCCTCCCCCGCCATTTCTCCCCCTAACTGGCACACATCACTCCCAAACTACACCTGTGTTGTACGACAATGAAACTGGTTTCATTACATTGTAATGCAAGTACTTCACAGCAGACATCTAATGTGATGTCTGTTGCTGCCCAAGTAAATGGTTCTTCTATCACCTGCCCTTAGACAAGACGTTGCCTGAATGCAGTTTCAAACTGTCCGTACTGGCACACTGCAGTGTGACTAGCCTACCGGGGTCTGAGGGCCCACTGATCCCTGGTCCTGTGTTGCAGGTGTTCTATTCATACCACCTCACTTATTTCGCATGGGGGCAATGCTAGACTAACGATATGAATTATTTTCTGATGCAAGGTTATCATTCCAAGATGGACAGTATAAGAGTACTCGTTAAAAATACCTCTATGTGAGTGGGAAAGAGTACAAATAGCACCCGTGGTGGTTCCTATATGCTTTGCGCTAAATCACAGAGCATTTCAGGTCTAGAACAGTGATCAGATATCTGAAGTACGTGATAAAAGGATTTTGATAACAGATGCATGGCTTGGTGCTCGCATCAGTGTTCACAACACTCCCCCCAATATTAAAATGTTGGAGAATATAAAATGGCTGCAACATCAGACACTCAATGGGGCACAAGGGCTCTTTTGCTTCTCGTTTCTGTAGAATTTTTGATGAGCAAGGGCTGGGTCTCAGTGAGCATGTCCAGCCCCCAATACAGAAACATCTTTAGAGAATTATATCTACAGACCAGACAGGATACTGCACAAGAGCGACCCAATAAACCATGCACAGAAAGGCTACACAAAGGATTGTACCTATTACAAATATTAGCCTTACCGGTAATAAGTTGAAGTGTTTTAAACAAAAACGGCTTCTAATGCATGGTAAAGGGTCCACAGTTCCTCAGCCACTATCTCCTGACCATTACGCAGGCCTGCAGGGTTATTTCTGTAAAAACTAGCAACTAGCAGACCCATATTTCAGAGCTGGCATTAGCATCTCTTATTAGTGCTGGTCTGCAGCTAGTGAACATCATGGTGTGGCAGTGTAGAAAGGGCGCTTGGCCTAGTCGATGTACAATTTGCAGCAACTTCTTTGATTGCTTCCTGCGTGTAGCGTGGTCACAGTATGGCATGCTCGTCGGAGCCACATCCACAAAACGTTCCAGTATGCTATTGTATGGACTTTGCACACAGACAAAAACCAGCATATGTGCTGTTACATATGGGAGCGCCACTTAAACACCATTAACCAACAGGGTGGTGGGGTGTGCAGCGCACAAAATATTGCTGCACACATCACTGCATTGATTTGCCATGGACTCATGTCTGCATGGTGACAATGAACTATTGTTTCCCAATCAAGGTGCCATCTGGAGTGCGCGCAAGGCAGTGGCTGGCTTGTTTAGAAAATTAAAAGACCTTTGATGCCAAGTGCATGCAATTAGTCCATATCCCAAAGCGGCCACTAGAATACTTATGCAAGAAAAAGTTAACCTTCCCTAAAAAGTAATATGCACAAAAGAAAAACGTTTTGGTGTGTCAAATAGAGACATGAAAATAAAGAAAATAGTTTACAACTTTCTCTGTGGCACTTTAATTCTCTTTGCAGAATGCATAGGTTTGGTCAGCCAACTGATACTTGTGCTGGCCTGGGGAAGATAAATACCCCATGTTCAGTTCTTAACACTGAACAAGCACAGTGTGTAAAAACAATGGCTTGTTAAGTGAGCCATCACTTATAAATTGCCCCACTTCAAAGGCTGTCAGCACAAAGAAAGAGGGGCACAAAGTGTGTGACTCCTGAGCATCTCACAGGCTGCGTTTGGAATATGCATGCCTTTGTTTGCATAGCCCAAACGCATTGCAGCCATTCACAAGTCAGGAGAGAGCAGCCAGCCCCACATCACAGGAGCACTCACCGGCAAAAATCAGACTCCACTTTCTGAGTGGGCCCCTTACTGTGCCGCCCTCCTAAGCTATTTCTCGCTGCACCCCGGGCCATCACCTGCTCTGACCGGGCCAAGAAACGGGGCTGCACATCGCCCAAATAAAACCAACCCTGCCCCCCAAAAAGATGGATAAAAGGGTCAGCCGGCACACTGGGAAGCAAAGCAGAGCGCAGAAGCAGAGCATGACCAGCGTGCGCACATTAGTGAGCCCAGACAGCCAACACAAAAAAAAGTGGAAGTCACCCAGCAACCGTGCGCCTGCACTGCCTTCCATCAGAGTCGGGGGAATTTCTCCCAACAGTGAACATGGGGAGCACCCACTGCTCTTTAACAGATGAGTGCATGAGTACAGATAATGCCATGACAAATATAGTTTTATAAAAGAGGAAAGGAAGACACACGACGGAGAGGTAAAAGACAATACAATATAAAACAAAATAGACAAAAGGAAGGCAAAAACTGAAAAAGTTGACAGAAATAATCAGACTTTGCAGAGCCCCCACCAATACTGGTGGGATGCTCGTACAATGTGCCAACAAGGATAAGCGGTTTATACTACGCAAGTTGTAGTAGCCTATGGTGTGGCTTGTTTAACCATGATGTTGCAATTAACCTGTGTTCTGTGTAGTTAGAAAATTTGGGATATGCATTACTTTGTATCTAGTTTTGAAAACATTTTAGTTTGCAGCACGTAGCAACATAACAAGCAACAATGTAATCACAATGTTATCTGTGTGGGGCAACTTTTGTCAGAAGGGGACTGTAAGGGGAGGCGGTAATCTTATGAAGAAAATATATGGGGACTTGAGATGAGGTTGAATATATAGTTAAGAATATTATGAGGTTATGAGTTCTACAGTCTGTACTGTACATGAACACTGAAGATTGCAGTTTTCTTTAGGCTGGAGAGTTCCTGCTTTGCAGTGGCTGAGCTTGTCTTAGCCCTGGGGATGTGTGGATGACCAGGTCAAGAGAAGGGGAGGAAGCGTACCACATCTAGAAGTTGGCGATAGATGGGCTGAGGCAAGGACATAATTAATTACTATTAGATTGATTTTTATGGGCAGATTGATGTGTAGATAAATGGGACAAACTTCCTGAGGACACAGCCTGGTTATTGAATGACCAATGGGGTCCGGTTAGGTTTTGAGGGTCGAATTAGGGTTGGGTAATAAAAGCATGGAATGGATACTCTATGGCAGAGCTTGACCAGTGTTTTGTAGTTCCATCTGGATTCTCAGAAGATGAGCATAATTAATGCTAGGGAGGCCATGAAGTCGCATGAGGTGAGGCCAAGGAATGCAGAAAGGGAAGTTTGGAAGGCCAGCTTGTCTGGGGCAATGAGGTTATTGTGCGATCAAAGGAAGGATTACTGTTTTCTCTCCTCCCTCTCATTTAGGAAATCTTATCGAGGCTATGCAAAGCAAGTACTGGGTTAACATTTCTCAGACAAATGGTGAGAGTCAACTGTTGAGAATTGTTTGATATAATCAACCAATTCCATTTCAGGATGTCATGTGGAAAGGGTATTGAGTTTAGTAAATGTATCCAATGGGATTAGAGAATGTAGGGGGAGATTAGATTTCCTTGTATAGGGCTAGCCAATGGGGATTGTAGGATGACTTACCTGCTATGTGTAATTATGTAAATTATCTAATTGTGTGTATAAAAGCTGTTACTTTTTTAGCATGGCGAGGAATGGTTCGTTTTCAGCTTCACAAAGCTGACTAACCCCTTCTGGCCATTTGCATGTAATAAACTCACTTTTCTGATAACGTGCATCAACTCTTTTTAGAGTTTTTTTTTTATATTAGGTTTTTTGTTTACCCTTCTACAATACCACCAAGGACGTAAAGTGCACATAAGGTAAGTGGGATATCGCAGTGCACTATGAAGAATATAAATCCACCCATGATGTTCTTGGCAGAGCCCAGCAAGCCACCCATAGTGCGGAACAGCTGGAAGAAATGGTTTGTACACTATGCTAGTGGTATGTGTCAAAGACTGCGCTGGAGAGAAAGAAATCCTTACTGCTGCACTGCCTCGAAACAGCGTGACATGAGCAGTTCAAAAACCTATCAGATCTACCGGATGAAGTGGCAGAAGACACAGTATGAAAAATGCATGAAAATAAAATAGATAAGCATTGCAAATAGATAATTAGTATAATATTAGAAAGATTAAATTTCAGGAAAAAAAAAAAGAGTGCAAGGAGGAGAAATTCTAGAATACATAAAGGCTCTGCGAGGCATGGCATTCAGGCTATTGCAGTTTCAAGCAAACAAATGGAAGAGGCCGAGAGACCAAATCATGTTGGAATGCAGAATCAGCTAAGTGGGCTACAAGCTTTGATCGAGAAGCATCACAACACTGGAAGATGTTTTCTGCATAGCCAAGGAGGTCCAAGCACAGACGCACGTATGAAAGCACTAGATGAGAGAAGCCCAATAACGCAAATAGCCAAAGCAGCTGACCGTGACAAGGTGGCTGTCAGTGCGCATCAAGATCAAAAAGGATATTGACTGGGTCAGAGACCACTAATACACATCACAAGATAGAATGGGCACAGCTATCACACTAGAGGAAGGAGGGGGGGGGGCAGATGGTGTCCCAACCAGGGAGAGAAACAGTTTCAGGTGTGACAATGACACTCACTAGGCCAGCTGCTGAACTGCCCTGCTCGAAAGATATGGTGCAAGTGCTGAAGATCCACAGAATACATCTGCTGTTTAAAAACCAAACACTTCACTGAAGAATCAGAGGAAAACATTCACATGATAAGCAATGACAAAGCCGTGGATAGTCCCATAGTGCATGTTGAAGGGAGACCCATAACCAAGATGGTGGATTCGTGAGCCAAATGTTCATTAATATTAAAGAAGTTTAATTACTATTTGACAGAAGAGTGCTACATGAGTTTGATATCAGGCCTGCAGCATATGGAGTGATGAAAATAGATCTGTTGGGATGGTTTCCTGCCAGCCCACATGTCAAGGACAGGGTAGCACAAAGGAAAACGATATGCAACAGAAGGGAGACGTGCCTTAAATTGGACTCACCAGAAAATAATTGACATGAAATTAGACTCCAAAGACTCAGTACTCATGTTTGCAGATGAGCTACAAGTAAATAAAACAGGCCAATTGGGATGCATGAAGGGATAAGTGCACCAGATGCAGATACCAGGGTCAAGATGGGTTGTGCAAAAACGACTACACATAATCATCACAATGAGGGGCAAGGTCAACCAAGAATTGCAAAAGAGAAACAATAGAAAGGATCCACACATTGGAATGGGTATCTCCCATTGTAGTGGTGAGGAATCCTGCAGGTAAACTGAGATTATGTGTTGACCTTAGAAACAGGCGTGATACTGGATCATACTCTGCTGAATATTCACAAAGTAATGTTTACAATTGGGCTGCCAAAGGTATTCTCTACCCTAGATCTCACTGCTGCATATCACCAGGCCTGCTTACAAAAACCATCAGCATTTATCAGGCCAGAATCTTAAACGGAGACAAAGGTGAATTTTTCGTCCAATACAATGTTCTAGTGTATGGGGTCAGTGAAATGCAACATAAAATGCAAAATAAAATCTTAAGAAACTAGAAAGACATGGGCTGTCATTAGGCGAAGAGAAATGCCAATTGAATGGGCAACATATTGAATACCTGGGACATACAATTTCTGAAAAAGGGATGAAACTCAACATGGAATTCGTAGAAACCATTGACAGAACACCAGCTCCAAAGAAGAAGAGTTGATGACTTTCCTACGGATGGAGGAATATTATGCTAAATGTATACTGAATTTTGCAGGTAAAATGATAAAGTCAGTAAAATGTGTGAAGTGTGAATGGTCAATTAAGTGCAACAAGAAAATCCATGCATTAAAATGATGTTCTGAGAACTGCAGCCACTTTGAACTAGAAGCATGGCAGGATGACAATTGTGACTGATGCAAGCAATTTAGGGCTGGGGGCAATCCTCCTACAGAAAGACCGGGAAAAAGTACACAATTGCATTTACGTCAAGACAGTTGAAAGGTGCTGAGCAAGATTACACAGCAATAGAGATTGAAATGCTGGCCATAAGGTGGGCTGTATCAAAATTCTGGACATTCATATGGGGTATAGCATTTGAGGTCCATCCCAATCATAATCCATTGAGAAGTCATAATGCAGACAGGATTGGCCAAAGAATTACACTGAATAAGCAAGTGGATGGTAGAACTTCAAGATCATGCAATAGAGGTAGTATATTCACCAGGCGTCAAGAATTGCACAGCAGATCACCAATCAAGATTGACTCATTAAAAAAAAAGAGTAAGGCAATGGAGACCACAGAGTACATCATGTCTGTAGTCAGTCTGTGTCTATCTCAGGAAGTTTGGAAAGGTGATGTGGGGATTAGAGGGGGATAAAGGATGAAAAATTAAAGAAAGTAATTGACGGCATCAAGAAGACCATCTGGATAAAATGTGGATGAGGCAAAATGGAATCGAAGGTCTGTGGCAAGTGAAAGGAATGGTATAATTGGTTATTTGTAACATGCTTAATATCAAAGAAGTTTCTAATTGCGGACCCGGGAGCGGGTTGCCACTAAGCTATACTAGCAGTGCATCTAAGGTTTTCTCCTCAAGAAGGATGAGAACATGAGACCGCCGAAGGACTTGAGAGGATAGTGAGTTTAGCTCATGAAAGTCATCAGGGTGTCACAAAGACCAAGCAGCAACTGGTGGCAAGGATGTGACACGCAAGTGGAGCGATGTATCAGCGAGTGTAGCCTTTGTGAAAGAGAAAAGGAATGCGAGTCAAATGTTACATCATACAGATTTTTAGCATGCCATAGGATAAAGTATGCCTAGCTATAACAGGTCCAATTAAGTATGAAAACGACCCTACTTTCTGTCTCGTTACGATTGATTTTCTCACAAGATGGGCAGAGGTACAAGCGACCAATATTAACATGGGAAGCATCACAAGTTCTTAGATTAAGCATTTATAAGGAAAGGAAACCCTAGTGTGGTGTTATCAGAAAAATAATGGGGGGAATTCAAAAACGAAAGAAATGCAAGAATATCTAAAATGTAAGGCTATAGGACATTCGACAGTGATAGACCACCCCCAGATAAACAGAGCGGTGGAACATTTTAATAAAGTACTGAAAGATCATATTGTGGGCTGTGGCCAAAAGAAAGAATTGCAAGTTGACAATACAAGACACCATCACGGCACAGATTCACACCATACTCGACGGGTGCGTCACCATT
This sequence comes from Ambystoma mexicanum, assembly GCF_040938575.1. Lineage (NCBI taxonomy): Eukaryota > Metazoa > Chordata > Amphibia > Caudata > Ambystomatidae > Ambystoma > Ambystoma mexicanum. The sequence goes on from NC_090929.1 coordinate 1,098,137,786, forward strand.
TCAGTTTAGCAGAGGAAGTAGTCCAACACTAGATTGGCACCCCCTTGGTAGTAGGAGTCTAAAGCATTTGTAGGGGATAAGGAGAAAGTGAGTAGAGCAATAAGAAACAAGAGAGCACATGACAGGGTGTGGGTACGGCAGCCAGTATGTCTCAAAGTTGGAGATTGGGTACAAATACTCCTGCAGAACGCATGAAGAGCACGTTTAGGTTGCCTCAGCCAATACAGGTTACAGCAGTATTATTTAATGTGGTAGAGACAAATGATTGGAGTGTGGAACACGGAGGGAGTATTGTTATGTAAGAATGCATGGAAGAAAACAATTGCCCTACTCAACCAAAACATCTGCATGGGGAGGAGCAGATGTGCAGGACTCAAAAGGCCCAAGACAGGATGGAGTGCAGCGTAAGGTCGCCTAGATCAGGGAGATGCAGGAGACCAGGATATCTACAGGACTATGTCGAGAGAGGAAGATGCCCTTGGAAAGAAGGGGATGGGGTGTGATCCATGGCAGCCAGGATGCGAATAGAGAATTTGAAGAAGTGGCCAACAGGCAGACCGTGGAAGGAGTGGAGGACAGGCGAAGCAGGCACAGCGCAGAAGTCCTAATATCCACATAGCACAATTAACCTAGTTCGAACATAGCTTCAGTGCCCGCCTTGAATACTACAGGTATGTTATCAGGCAAGAACAGTGGTCCAAATGAGGCTTACACAGTAGATCGATTGAATTAAACGCTGAACATAGGCCCCAACATTAGAGAACAGTCATATCAGACTGAAACGGTAAATGGAAGGTTGAACACTACAATATAAATGTTTACAGGTTAAACTGCTTTGGTACGGATACATGTGTCCTTTGACTCTCGAAGGGAGTGGGGAGCACAGGAGTCTTTGGGAGGGAGCTACCCCTGCACCTCTTCCTCACCACGCCCCCACCAGATCGATGCCCGCACACTAACATTACAATAACATGCATGCCCACTGTTAGTGTGAAAATGCCAATCCAGACCCACTTTCTGGCCTTACAAGGCTTGTAGTTTTAGTTGAGCAACAGGTTAGAAACGGAACTACACTTCCCATAATGCACACAAACAGGACTGGATGAGCGCTCGCCGAATGACATGGGACGTGCTGTCTTATGTGGTGGTTTTGAGTGGGGCAGGGTTGTGCACAACACGGCAGGGTACCCGTTTGCCTGGTTGAGGATGCTGGACGATTTTAAACACCACAATGGCGCCAAAATAACGAGCGTTTCATTCAAACCCACTTGGAAGAATCTCTCTTCACGCGCCCGCCTGCTGTCCCCAGACTTAATTTACAATCCCGCTTCACGTGTCGCAACGTACAACTCTGAGTGGGCAACGAGCTGTCCCCTAAATCGCTCAGCGCCTCTTACCTGGAACGACATTCGGGAGAGAAAAACATGAGCAGCTTCACCTGTGTCTTAAATAACCTGTGCTGCAGGTCACAGCCCAAAGCAGACTTCTTAAAGCCGTGGTGCAGCTCCCTCAAAACCCACACTAATGTATCAGATCGCAGCCCGCGCTCAAAAATGCACACTGAGTTTTTCTTCCTAAATTCGTACATTTTGGGACGCGAATTGGTATATCCATTTATAAATTAGCTAGCAATCTATACCTGCTCACAAGCGGGATCCAGCCCACCAGAGCCAGTCCTGGTGTTCCATAAACCAACATAATGCAACGTGGGAGTGCGTGTTTCGGGTCACATTAACCACATGCTGTAAATTAGCACAGGGCAAGGGTCTGTAAACGGAAATTGCAGTCAAAATTCAAAGCGCTTCGCACTTTGTTACAGGCCCAGGGAAGGCTAGGAACATCACTATGGGAGAAACTGCCTTTAGGAACCCCAGAAACAAGAAGTCGGAACATCTGGGAACAGCTGTACAACGACCTCAAAGTGGAAGGGCCTAATTTGCAAAGCGCTTTTCGGTGGACTTTCCCCACTGAAAAAGACTTTGTAAATCAGTCCCTAGGACTTCTAAAGGCTCTGTGACAAATTAAAAGGGCACGCATTTTATTTCAGTCCATTGCATCCTTCCTGAGGGGGAAATGACTTGAGTGGGAAATGAAAGGTAAACGAGCCGTACCGAAGAAATGGTGTGAGAACACATTAGTGATAAGAGTCACTGGTAGTGCAGAGGTTACAACAGTACACATGCATAACGCAGAGCTTTTCAGAGGTAACAACAGAACAGATATCAGATATACAGGGGGGGTAGGATGCAGAGGGGCACAGAAGAGATTTACAGCTGTACAGGGTAGCGGGCGAAGAAGGGTGGACGCATATAGCGAGTCAGGTGTCGAGGGGGACAGCAAAGTAACGGCATAGGTGTTGAGGAGGAAAGACTGCTTGAAGAGGTGGGTCTTGAGTTCTTTTCTGAATTGTAGGAGCATGGGGGCGATTCTGGGGCTGACGAGGAGGAGGTTCCATAGTCTTGGGGCATGGGTAAAGAAGGCTTGTGTTTTTTCTGGGTGTTTCCTTTCTGCAGTGGTGTATTTCAAGTCTGCACGTGTCCTGGCTTCCAGTGGGACGCTGTCGGTTGGAGATGGTGAGTTTCTCCGGGAGGTAGTGGAGGCTCCCGCACAGCCTACCCCCCGTACAACAGCAGGGGACAACTGGGGCGCGGGATTGGGGCAGGGGTGAAAGAGGACGTCAAAAGGTGGCACCAGAAGGGCAGGGGGGCACGGGACCGAGAGATGGATGGCCTATATAAAGCCTCGTCAAACGGGCCTTACTCTCTCGCTTCCTGTCCACCCCCCACACCAGTGAGTCTCGTTATTCTGTTATTGTTAGGTCTCGTTATTCCAGGGTAAACCCCGGGAGGTCTAGTAAAGGGGTGGGACGGGTGTGAATGTGGCAAACAAACTGGTGTGTATGTGGAGGCGCAGCGATGGGATGCCCACGCTAAGGAGAGCTGATACTAAGCTGTCTGAGTTTTCTTAGCTATGTTTGTCTTGAAGGAGAGGTGTTTGTCGATGTGGAACCCGAGGGACTTAGCTCAGGAGGTGAGCTGGGGTGTGAAGCCCTTAGGATTTACGGTTGATAACCCGGTCTGTATGCCTGGGTGTTTGGTGTTGTTGGTGAGGAGTAGGAATTCGGTCTTGGAGGGGTTGAGTTTCAAGTATGCACTTGATAACCAAGACTGGACCAGCGAGAGGCAGGTTTTGAGCCTGTGGATGTCGATCTTGAGGTATAGTTGTGTGTCGTCAGTGGGTTGGTGGATGTGGTTGTTGTATGTGGCTAGCAGGGCTCAGAGTGGCTCCATGTAGATTGTAGATCACTGGGGAGATGATGGAACCCTACAGGACTCCACAGGTGACGGGTAGCATTGGCGATCTAGAGGAGTCTATCTGAAAAACTGCTGGCGGTTGGTGAAGAAGGACTTGAATCAGCGTAGGACAAGGTAACTGATCCCCATGTGCCAATGAAGGGTGTCCGTGAATGCCTGGTGGTCCACTGTGTTGAAAGCGGCCACAAGGTTGAGAAGAATTAGAAAGCATGGGTGGCAGTTGTCAAGGATGTTGAGGGTGTCGTCAACCACCTGTATGGTTGCCCTCTCCATGCTGCATCTGGTTCTGAAGCTGGATGGAGTGGTTTGGAGGAGATTGTTGTTGTCAATATTTGCACGAGTACCGCTTTCTAGATTATCTTACATAGGAAGGGAAGATGGGTGATGCTGTGATAGTTACCTGGGTTGTCGGGATCCAGAATGGGTTTCTTTAGTAGAGGGGTGCCTTGAGTTATGGAGCTGTTGATGATCTTCAGGTAGGGAAGTAGAGCTTCTTCAGAGAGAGTCTTGAGGGTGGATGCTGGGAGGATGTCGTCTGTATACGATGTGGCTTTGAGGGTGGCCAGGGTTTCTACAAGGTCCTCTGCAGAGAGTGTCTTGAATGTTGTACATGGCGTGGAGATTTGAAAGGGGGCATGTGAGGTGGGTCTGTGGATGCAGAGCTGGTGTCTATGTGCTGGCCAAACTTGCTTATTTTGTCAATGAATAAGGTGTTGATGGTGGTGGATTTTTTGATCGAGTGTGGTATGGCAGGGTTGGGTGGCAGGTTGAGGGAGTGCTTGACAACTTTGAAGAGAGCTCTGCTTTTGATGTCAGCTTCTGCTATGGTGTTCTGATAGTAGGATACCTTGGCTGTGTTGATTAGTAGTTGGCGGGTTGCTCTGAGTTCCTTGAGGAGCACCAAGTTAGATGTGGTCCTAGAGCGGCGCCAGGTTTTCTCTTGTTTCTTGATGACTCATTGCTGAGGTTGAGTTCTTGCATGTACCAGAGTGCTGGCGGATTCGTTTTGCAGGTGCGTTGTTTCAGAGGCACGTGTCAGTCGATGTAGGCTGAGAGGGTGGTGTTGAGTGCTTCCTCTAAAGAGTCACAGTTCGGTTGGGGGTGTTCGGTCCTTGTGAGGTGGATGTTGGCGAGGTCCTCCAGCGGGAAGTTATTGAAGGACCTGAAGTTTTGTCTGATGGGTTAAATAAGTAAGACTGAAGTTTTCTCATGTGGCCATTCCACCACCCCCTTGACCCTGCCACTGCTTCTGTCCGTTCTTTTGTCTCTGTCTTTTCGTGTGCCCTGAGACCCATGAGCATGTGGCGCGTTATAACAATTAAAATAAATAAATACATGACTGCTGGGAGTCCTTGACTGGGGTGCTGTGCAGAATATTGAAAGGCACGGCCAGGTGGTTCGACCAATCAACTGGGAGAGGAGAGCTGTAGTGGAGGGAAGAAAGTGCAGTGATAAATAAGTTGAGGATTTTACCATTCTCGTGCACTTGGTTTTTTATGTGCTGTGTGAGGCTGAGGGTGTCGAGAAGGCAGAGCAGGGCTTCCTTCATGGGTTTGGTGGCCTTGTTGCCTGGGAGGTTAAAGTCGCCTAAGAAGATGTTGGCGTGCGTCAGGGACATGGTGGTGACCAGGTCGGTGAAGTCTCTAATGAAGGCGGTGTTGGGTTTGGGTGGTCTGTAGGTGGAATGTGTCCTTCAGGGAGATCAGGAAGTGGCAGGACAGGACTTTGATGGAGTCAATGTTGGCGATGTCAAGTCTGACACAGGGCCATGTGGTCTTGTGGATGAATGCAAGGCCTCCGCCTGTCTTGTTCAGCTGGTCTCTGTGTTGGTGCTGTAGCCATTGGGACAATAATCTCTAGGATGTGGGTGGAGGTTGTGTCAGCCAGGTCTCTATGGTGATGTGTCAAGTTTGTGTGTAGTGATGAGGTCAGCGAAGTCTTCTGCATGGGTGATAGCTGAGCATCCAATATGGATTGGAACAAACCTCCCTTGTTCTATTAACTAAGGAGCAGAACGGAAGTAAATAGTATTTGCTGTAATTACTTTGTTAATTGTAGCCAAAGGTGATGGGTGAGGAAACGGACGAGCATCTCCCAGATACGCCCTGTTTTGCAATCTTTTCTCAATTATACAATGCGTGAAGGTCGTTCCTGATCAGACATGAACCTGTGACCTGCAAGGTAAACACATAGCTCAGGCAAGCACTTAACTGCTTGAGCTACATAGCTCTACCCGGATTCTATGCTTCTCCAGGCAAAGTGTTATTTCTACGCCCCCCCTTCCCTTACAATAGCCTCTCTTAACACACAATGTGTCAATCGGGTCCCAGGAAGTTGCATTGAATTATAGTACTGGCCGATGACAAGCCGATTAGTATTTCCTGGTCCCTGGAGCCTCTGTGTATGTACTGCAACTTTATTTTGCAAACAAATTCAAATATATTTATATTGCTTTAGGCAATGCAATTTTCTTTTTGACAAATTCAAATGTTTTGTTTTTCATCTTTGACCATGATGACTTCCGAGTCCAGCTGTGACATTTGACTGATGGTGGAACAGCATCCTGTGGGTTTATGACACAAGACAAAAAGTCTACCTCATTTCAACACCCCAGTGCTCGAGTAACATTACATCACTAGTACCTACAAAGTACGACTTCCATGACCATCAGAAGTCACAGCAAAACCTGCAGTGTCCAGGTAAACCCACGTGATCTGGACCCCCAAGGAAATGCAGCGCACGTTCTCCAAGTTAGCTCCAATATGCAGATGGCAGAGCCAGTTGCTTTGAGTAGAAGGAGCATGTACCTTCCATCAAACTCAGAAGGGGGCGTGGTTTGCATAATGTGACAGGTGGCCACACCCTCTTTACACGGAAGTCCCGCCCTACCGGAAGTCCCGTCCCGGGAGTGAAATTGTGGGGATTGCCAGGAATTCCCGCCCCAGAAATGACATTATGAGGGTTGCCAGGAAGTCCCACCCTGGAAGTGACATGGGGGTTGCCCGGAAGTCCCACCCTACCGGACGGTCGGTGCTAGCGGATGTTCCGCCCTACGGGATGTCCCTGGGCTGTAGTGACATCATGCGTTGTGTTGGGGGAAGTGTAGGCGTAGGAAAAGGGCATTTCCCAGCAGTGATGTCATGGGTGAGCTTTGATTTTGGGGCTAGGCGTTGCCCAGCAGGGATGGTGACATCACGGGCGTGTTCCTGAAGTTTCCCCTAAGGCCTAACTTAATAGTGACATCATGGCTTGTGTTGGGGAAGTGCAGGCATAGGAAAGGGCGTTTCCCAGCAGTGATGTCGTGGGTGAGGTATGATTTTGGGCTAGGCATGGCCCAGCAGGGATTGTGACATCCGGACGGTGTCAAGGTCCAGGGCTCTGGGGAGATGATGTAGGTATGAAGTTGTGATGTCAGGGGGGCAGGCCGGGGGGCGGGTGAGGGATATGTGTGTGTGTGTGTGTGTCTGTGTGTGTTTAGAAAATAAGCAGGGTAAAATAAAAAGTCTAAAAGTCATAAATGTTGAGCTGTGTTGTGGTAAAAAGTTTGGTGCTTTATGGAAGGATCTGGGAACGATCAATATTTCGGTCGTGCTCTGATGTGTAGCATTTCGCTCATGTTTGTAAAACAAGCATTACTATCGTTTTGAATGGAGAATGGAATTTTAAGCAGTGTCATTGTATACATTTGTAGAGTGTACGTATACCATTTGGAAAAGGCCACGTCAGAAGATGTAAGAGGATAGGTGCGTGTCTCTGACAATATACGTTTTTATGTAAATGGTTAAAATGTGGGTTGACTGGCTAAATATTAAACAGGCTAGTATATAAATATAACGGTAACAGGGAAGCGCTCTTTTCTTTTTACACTTCTACGCCGATCTTTTAAAAGAAAGGGGGCCATGGAATTTGGAAACCAAGTAAGTGCATTTTTTTTGTTTTTGTTTAATGTTTTAAAATGCTTTAAGGTGTATAATTATTGATTCCTTTTATTTAGACATGCAAAGCACCATCCTTTTACGATGAATTTGACTTCAAAAAAGTATTAGATAAGGGTATGTGTATTTTGTTTCATAAGTGTTGAATTTATGTTACAGTTGAAAGGTGTTTAAGTTGTTTGAAAAAGAGTCCCGTGAATAAAAAATAAGGCAATGTAAATGTAGGAGGGTCTGCAAAACCAAAAGAGTTGTATTTAGCGGCGGAATAGGAGTTTATGGCCGATTAATAAAGCTACACTATGTGTTTTATTTATAATAGATGTTGCAAATGATCAGGACGCCGGCACTTTAGAAGGTAATTTCACTGTTTAAAACGTGTTTGTTGCTTTGCGCTCTGTAAAAGGTATTTGTATAGGTAATCTCTAATATTGATTAGTTAGACCAACAGTGGAGCGCTAAAGGACTTTGAGCTTTTTTCTAAAGGCTCCAGGCAGTAAATGTTTTAGACTCGTGAATTTGAGAGATTTGAATCCAGGGTGGACAGAAGATTATTTGAGCCTATTAAAATAAAATATATTTTTATTCTAGAAATGAATGAACAAAAAAAACAGCGGCAATACGACACTTTAGACATAATAAGGTTGTTTAACATGGGTCTGGTGACTCGCGCTATGTAAAAAAAAAAAGAAGAGGTATTTGTCTAGCCAATCTATAATATTGATTTCTTTCTTTGAACAGGACACCGTGAATAAATATTGTACAGCAATGTATAAATGGACATGGACTACGAAACCTTTTAAATTGAATCATTGTGGCTACAAGATGATTGGATTTAATGAAAATTATGTCTCTTTAATTTCGAAGCGGAGCAGAAATATGATTTTTTAAACGGTAGTAGAACCATGTATGTTTAACATGGGTTTGTTTTATAGGGGCTGGTGCAACCTTTAAAGGGAATTTTTAGTTTGCATAGAGTTGTGGCGTGGCTATTATACTGTGTAAAGACACAAGGCATTTTGTAAATTATATTTTACAGTGTTGTTTTTCTTTGAACACCTGGAGCATTAGGGCATCAGGATTTAAGGTGTAATCACATAGAAATTAAACATATATGCTTTTGTATTAACATTACATTAGACCATGCCTGTGGCAAAAAGGCTTCAAAGAAGAGAAAGCATATGAATGCTATAATTGGGTGTGTCAAAGGTAATAACATATTTTTATTTTATTGTGTGTGGGTCTGTGTGTGTGTGTTATGTAAGTTTGGATTTATGTTATAATGTTTTTTATATAGATTTACAATTGGTGGGCCGAGCTGAACATTTTGAGAGTCAGCTCAAATGGAAGCGTTTGGAGACAGATACGGCCTGTATGTTATTTATGTTTGCTAACAAAAATATTCTTGCAGCTTTAAGGTTTATAAAAGTTATCTAGGGTGTATTTTATCATAGGTTTTTTTTATTATTTTTTTAAGGAGTTTTGGATGATTTAGAAGGAAACACGTATCAGGGGGTTATGAGGTTCTATGGTTAAAAGGAATCAGATTCATGCCTCTAGTTTTGTAACTATGTATTTAATTATGTTATGATCATTTTTTAGGCCCTAGTGTTGTGCAGAAGGCTAAAGGCTTAGCGCATGCTACCTCTGGAGGCCAGGCAGAAGATCGTGTGAACAAAACAGGCCAGACCTTAGAAAGTTTTGAGGGGATTTTGAAAAAGACCTATTCAGGGGACAGTACGTACGGTATGTTATTTATGTTTGCTAACATAATATTTTTGCAGCTTTAAGGTTTATAAAGGTATCTAGGGCATATTTTATTATAGGTTTTTATGGGTTTTGGATGTTTTAAAAGGAAACCTGTATTAGGTTTTAGGATGGTGTATGTTTGTAAGGAATAGGCTTTTGCTTTTAGTTTGTAATTATGTATCTAATTTTTTTTATTATGTTTCTTTTTAGGGTCTAGTGTTGCACTTACGACCTTTGCGGTCTCACCAACGACTCGTGTGAAGAAAACAGGTCAGCCCTACATAGAACACTTTGACACAACAACAGATGGGGGTTATGAGGAATGTGTGCGGCTCCAAAATATTTTAAAGAAAAAAAGACGTAAACTAAGTTTGAACAAAGATGTACGGTTTAAAGGGGTTGAACATGTTTTAAATGTTACTAACTATGAAACTGTGGAAGCTCAAAGTATTCAGGTGCCTCTGGCGGATGACCCTCAGCCCCAGTCTGTTAGCTGTGATAAAAATATACAGTCCCGGGTAAAGGCTATAACACTTATAGCCCCATCAGCTGATAGTTCGCGGCTGGAGAGTATAGGTTGTGGCGAGACTACCCCACCTCATGTGTTTTCATCTTTAAAGGCCGGAACCCCTTTAGACCCAACACCTGCCATCGCTAGGGCACGGTCTCCGGATTATGGATACTGTACACCATCCCATACTTATTCACCCACAATCCCCAACAGTCAGAGGTATGTTGATATTCCCCAAAATTTAGAACAGGCCTTGGTGATACCAGGTGTACCAATAGCCCCTGATTCTGAATCTGTTATAATAATTATAGACTCCCCTATAAAATAACCTCTTGGAGATTCTCCTGCTTTAGACCCAATACCGACACCGTTAGGCCGCGGTCTCTGGATTGTGGAGACCATACACCACCCCATACATATTCACCCACAATCTCCAACAGCGAGCGGCATGCTGATATTCCCCAAAATTTAAAACAGGTCTCGTTGGTACCAGATATACCAACAGCCCCTGCTTCTGAAACTGTTATAATAATTATAGATCCCCTGTAAAAGAGCCTATTGTAAATTCTCCCATAAAAGAGCCTGTTATAGTTAACTCAGACTCCCACATAAAATTAGATTGTGAAGAATTTGTATATGCCTCTGTTATTTGTAGGTTAAATGATCCCTGCAAGCCGCTAGATCTTTCAAGAACAGGACCAAATGGTGTAAACAAACCGGTGTGTGCAATGAACAATTTTCATAAGACTGATAATAAACCATTGTCTGACCTACATACCTTTAAACGTGTTAACACACCATCCGACCGGGTAAAGGTTCCCAGCTATAAAAGGGGTGGCGCTGCTAAGCGGTTATTTGAGGTAAATGTATTAAATAGTAAAAAAAGGAAAATGTTTACCAGCTTTACATAAGAAAGTAAACCTATGACACCATAGGTATAGATTAAAGCATAAGTGTACTAAAAAAGCTTTAATTGATTCGCGTAGATGTGTTTGTAAGGCCAAACACCTTTTTTTCAACATTAAATCTAAAACCAATGCATTGGCTCAAGACTATAAAAAGCAGCCTTTAGAAAATAAAGCTAGGACTGCTACAAAACAGTTGACAACCCCCATAACCGCATTAAGGACTGGGCTAGGTCTTGGGAAGTCCACAAACGGTGTAGACGTAATGACACCCCCTAGCACCACCGGGCATGGTTTGGAAGATGTGCATACACCCCCTCAGCCTGTATACATTTGACATATACCTGTAAAAGGTACAGAGGCCTTGCATTTAAAATGGCTTTGCTTTAGAAGGCAGAGGAAAATGTTTCTGAAACGTTTAAAAAAAAGCAAAAGCTATCATTAGCCGCCGCGCAAAGAAAGATTTAGAGCTTCACTCTCCAAATAAACCTGACACGTCTGATACAGAAACTGTTTTTTTACAGAGTTTGGGAACATACCATCATGATATACCAAAATATACAAGTGTTGAATACTATGAAGTTTTTCGTTTTATGAATCTAGATCGGATAACCTTAACAGGTCACGCACTATTACTGATAACAGAATCGGTTGAGAGGCTTGTTTCCCATATTTTGGAATCAGCTGGTCCTAATGTCTCTGTCCAGATCCGTTTAGACAGTTCTACGTTAAGCAGACCTCTTTTTACCAGACGATCCCACCGCCAGGTGTTTGATGTTTTAGAGTCTTTAGAAAACATCGGCCATTTGCTACAAAGTAAGGCAGAGCTTCTTGTAACTGAGTCCTTAAAAATTGTAACTGTGATTGTTAGATCTAGAGAGGGAGGCGTGTACAGGCCTTTAAAGAAAACACTCTAAAGTATATTTGTGGCTAAGAAGAAGCGTTGGCTTTTGGATTTTAACTATGGGGACTTAAATATATGTATGGCTACCAGTATCATAGGTCTGCTGGAGCCTAGAACTGTTACGGACGGTTACATACAAAGAAAGGCTTTAGAGGTCCACTAGACTCTGGGTATACCCCCCGATGTCATGGTTGGTTTTAATGAAGTGTGTCTATTTGAAGATTACTTTGGGGTGCCGATCAAAATTTTGTATAATGAAGACCGGATTTGGAAATATTTTCCCGAGGGTGACACTTTTAATAAAAACACCATCTACCTTTTACATCAGGAGAAACACTATTACGGTATTTTAACTCTACAAGGTTTTCTAGGGGTACAGAATTTATGCACTTTTTGTTGTCATATATACAACAATTGAATGTCTCACAAATGTAGATTTCATTGTCACATGTGTCAAAGAGACGGGTATCTTGTGATGGATGAATCGAAGTTTAAATGTCCCAAGTGTAAAACCTTTGCCCGGTCTAAAGAATGCCTTGAAAAACACATTGAGAAAGCAGCGCAGGGTTTAGCCCAATGCTATTTGAAAACGGACTGTGTTTCATGCGGTCGCTTTATAAAAGCTAATCATGAATGCCGTGGTAAGATTTGTCCTAGATGTAAAATTAAAGATGTTTCATTGGAGGACCATTTGTGTTCCAAAAGATGTGGCTAAAACTGAGGATTACATTGTGTTTGATATAGAGTGTATGCAAGAGACAGGCATACACATCCCAAACTATGTTTATGCCAAACATTTGACGGGTGATAAGACGTGGTCCTTTTATGGTATAGACTGCATTAAGCGTTTTATTACTAATTTCTTGGATCAAACATTTTAGGGGTTATAGCTTTTTGGCACACTACAGTCAAGGGTATGATTCATTCTTTTTGATACATGAAATGATTAAAGAATGAGTAGCAGTCAAACTGATAATGCAAGGTGCAAAACTAAAACTTCTAGAGGTAATAGACTTTAAAATTCGGTTAATTGACAGCTTGAATTTCTTGCCTATATAGTTAAGTAAGTTGCCTAAAGCTTTTGGATTTCCAGGGTCGAAAGGTTATTTTCCAAATTTTTTTAATACCCAGCAGAATCAAAACTATGTGGGCCCTATTCCCCCTGTGGAGTGTTTTGGTTCAGAATTTATGATGGCTGAAGAAAAAGAGGCATTTCTAAAATGGTACTCAGAGGCCCGTAAAGATGTTTTTGATTTTAAGACGGAGCTAAAAAGGTATTGTCGCGAAGATATCAATATTTTGAGAACAGCCTGTAACATTTTTAGAAACGGTATCATTGAGCTAACCCAAAAGGAGCACATTTTGAAACCCGATACTCCTGAGGAGTTAAAATATGTGACGTATGTAGATCCATTCACTTTTATCACGCTAGCTAGAATGTGTATGCATATATACAAGCAACTGTTTCTAGAGCCTGAAACAATAGCCCTTGTGCCAAACGACTTGTACCATGGAAAACAAAAACGCTTTTCTACTCCTTCCATGGTTGATATATGTGTCCCATCAAGATGGTATACCTATACAACATGCCCTGCGTGGAGGGGAAAAAAAGATTGGTCTCTATTTTTTAGATGGTTATGCGTGTCTAAATGGGGAAGAATTGACCTACGAATTTAATGGTTGTTTTTTCATGGGTGCCCCCGCTGCTATAAGGAAAAATGACTATAACACCATGATGGGCTGTACTAATGACCATCTGCATCGAAGAACACTTTTAAAAAAGAATTTTCTTGAAAACAGTGGTTTGCGCGTTATTACACTTTGGGAGCATGAATGGACAGATATGCTAAAAAATGATGACGGGTAAACAGTTTTTTGAAACCAACAAATCTACCAGAACCCTTAGAACCCCGTGATGCTCTTTTTGGGGGAAGGACTAATGCTGTTAAACTTTACCACGAGATAGCTCCTGGTGAAAAGATACATTACTTGGACTATACCAGTCTCTACCCCTTTGTTAACAATTCAAAACCATACCCGTTAGGGCACCCCCAAATCATCTATGAAGATTTTGGAGATGTTAAACAATATTTTGGGCTGATTAAATGTCAGGTGTACCCACCTAAAAAACTTTATTTTCCAGTGCTCCCTCAAAGAGTTTATGGAAAGATAATGTTTCAGCTATGTATGACTTGTGCCACTACAAAACAAACAGAAAAATTCACACACAGTGATGAGGAATGATCTATTACTGTTACCTGGTGCACTGTTGAGCTACAAGTGGCCTTGCAGAAAGGATACCAGCTGGGCAGGATTTATGAAATATGGCACTTTGGGAAAGCTACAGTAGAGCTTTTTACAAAATACATTTGTCTTTTTCTTCGAGACAAACAGGAAGATTTGGGTTACCCCGAGAGTTGCAAGGATGCTGAATCCCGGCAAAGAGTATTACAAACACCAAGGGATACGGTTAAGACCCGAGTTTATTGAAAACAATCCCTCTAGACGCCGTTAGCTAAACTGTGTTTAAATTCCTTATGGGGTAAATTTGCGCAAATAACCAACCTTCCAAACACAACCATTATAACGGACCCTGAAGAGTTGACCACTTATCTTTTTGACGTGGGCTATGACATTTTAAGCTTACAGTTTATAGATGAGGAAACCGTGTGTCTTTGTTGGAAGTATGCCAAAGAGTACCCAACGTACTCCAACAACATAAACATTTTTATTGCATGTTTTCCAACAGCCCATGCCCGTTTGGAGCGCTATAAAGTCATGGATGCCCTCCAAGAATGTTGTTTGTACCACGATACTGACTCTGTTATTTTTGTCAGCTCACCTGGTGACGAGGACCCGCCCCTGGGGGATTATCTAGGTAATTTAACAAGCAAACTAGCTCCAGGCGAACACATTTAGAATTTGTTTCTGCAGGTCCCAAAACCTATTCCTCTATGACATCCAACGGTGCTATCTGTATGAAAGTAAAGGGTATCACTTTAAATATTAGCAACAGTACAAAAATTAATTTTGACAGTTTAAAGGAGCTGGTGCAGGAGTACTCTTTAAACAATATAACCAGAAATATCACAGTTCAACAACCTTCAATAATGTGAAAAAAGAAACAATGTGAGATTAGCAGTGAAACGCTGCAAAAAACTTGAGGGTAGTATTTGATAAGCGTGTGCTCACTGCTAATTACAAGACATTACTCTATGGTTATTGAAAAGGGAACATTGTATAAGATGGATACCTGGCTACAACACCCTTTTTCATGCGTGTTAGCGGGACCTTCTAGCTGTGGTAAAAACTATTTTATTAAACAACTATTAGAAAATGCACCCTCTGTTATGACTACGATTCCTGAAAATGTGATCTGTTTTTTTTCTTGCTATCAGCCCTTGTATAATGAATTGGCATCTAAAATACCACATCTGAAGTTTGTGGAGGGCATACCAAATTCTTTGAATGACGACCGCTTGCTACCACCAAATCTTGTTAATATGATTATTGTAGATGATCTTATGATGGAAGGAGGGCATAGCTCGGAAATCGAAAAAGCCTTTACACAATACTCACATCATCGGAACCTTAGCATTTGTTACATTGTTCAAAATGTATTCTACCGCAGAAAGGGCAACCGCTTGATAAAATTAAACACCAGTTATATAGTGTTGTTTAAAAACCCTAGAGATAAACACCAACTAACCATCCTAGCGAGACAAATGTACCCGGGTAATACCTGTCTTTTTATGGAGGCTTTTGAAGACGCTACCTTAAAATCTTATGGTTACCTCTTGGTGGATCTAAAAACAAACACTTTAGAAGACTACAGATTGAGGGCCAGTGTTTTCCCTCCGGATATACCAGTGGTTTACGTACAAAAGACGTCTAGAAAACCCTGGTGAAAAACAATCTTTCCTCATTAGCGACGATGGCCAGCTACCGTGACGGCCCGTATACGTAGGAACTTTGCTCTTCTTAAAATGCTAGTAACAGCTCCACCCCAACAACGAAAGGCCATTTTGTGCTCAGCCTCTGATGATCTAGTGTCGGCTATAGCAGAAATTGCCTTCAACACTATAAAGGGTAACATTCCGTTATCCACCCGGCAGGTAGGCGCTTTAAAAAAGAAAAAAACCCTCCTTAAAATTCTGTGTAACAAGAGGTTGTCTATAAAAACCAAAAGAAAGCTTTGAAAACAATCTGGGGGTTTTATAGGCGCGCTACTAGGTTTGGCATTGCCTCTGATTACTAGGCTTTTAGGGGGTGGTTAATGGAGCGTGCCCAAAAGATGTATTTGGTTGACAAACGCCAGTTGGAGGGTATAAGTACTCCGAATCGGGAAGAAGGAGATATCCGAAAATCAGCCACTTTAAGGCTTGACTCTGAAATGAAAGAGGTTTTAAAACGGCATGATTTATCAGACTATGATAAGGTGGGGCTCTATTCAACTATTCTACAAAAATACTCAACATACTTTAGACAGGCCGAAAATGAGAAAAATAATCTGACGTTGTACATACCCCCCGAAGACCCTGCAATTAGCTCTAAACCCTCCCTATTTATCTCTGCCCCGGATTCTATTGTAATGGAACTTTTGGACACTATTAACCCCTGTTATCGGAAAAATGCAGAACTTTTGCTGAACAAAATGGGAAGTGAAAAAAATGTGGCAACATGGAACAACAAGGGAGAATTTGTTTATAAAGGAACAGTTGTTAAAGGATCAAATCTTCACAATTTAGTTTGCAGCATTACCAATCCTCAGGCTTTTGAAAGACACACAAAACCTCGAGGGTGGGACCTGTTTATGCTAGCAGCTGCCGATTTGAACCTGCCCGCAACCTTAATTGTAAATATGGGACATCGCAAACTGTTGGAAAATTTAAAAGACTCTGAGATCAAACCCTTAACATCAACTATTGAATCATCTGAAATGTCAATAAAAAAAGAAAAAAAAAATCCAGCAAACGCGCCTCTTGGTTTAACGTGTAACCTCTTTCTTCTTTAACAAATTCTTTAACTGTTGTAAAATATGTATATACATGTATATGTTTTTTTAAATAATATTAGCTTTCCATTCTGTAAAAAAAAGGTTATAATTACAATAAAAACATTATTCATTTTTCAAATGTGTTACGTCTAATCATTTCGATCATGTCTAACTATGCATGCTTATAAAATATTAAATAAATGAAAAATAAGACAAAAAAGACTGTTTCAATTAAAAAGAAATTGTGTTTATTTATATGTGTACACAATTTTAAGGTTTAGTAACAAGGGTACATTTTTGCCAATGATCAAAAACATTTACAGGGGATCTCCGAAAGCTGTTCTATTCACAAAAGCAGTCACCATGACATCATTTTGCCAAAGTTCCACTGAATAGGTCTGCATAACCCTTATCAGAGAGTGTTTCTCAGACATGTTAGATACAAAGTAACAGGAGTGCTTTCCACATGTGATGTCTTCAGGATGTTGCACAGGTGTTCTATTATAATGTATGACGGGAGCTATATCCTTCACATAGTCCAGGATTGCGCCTCTGTATATGGGGTGGCTTGGGAAACACCCCAGGCTGTCAAAGACGATTATTGTATCCTTGTTTATAAACATACTATCCAATGGGTGCCTTCCTGATCTTGGGAATCGGTGTTCGCCACAAGACAAATGGGTCGCTCATTACTTATGTCTCTTGGAAGGTTATCACATGAATACACACCCTTGAATGTTTTCTTAGCGTGTTTTTCTTTACTTAGGTAAGTATCCATTACATGTCGTACAATACTTGTTGTTGATTGTTGAGTTCCATAACCGAGTCAAATAGAGCCATAATAATTAGATTCACAGTGTTGGGTAAATTTGCAGCAAAGCGTACCTCTATGCGTAGATTACCATTCCTAATAATATTATAATGTCCGGTTGATGTATTATCAGGTCTCAAATCAAAATCTAGCAGAGTATAGCCCCCATCATAATCGTCACGGGGTATCACAAAACCTTTATCATGCAAGTGTTTACCACTGATGGAGACAAGTCCCAAATACTCCCTAAATGTATTTTTTTGTTGAAAACTGAGGCTGTAGGCTTTAGAGGGTATAACAACCCGCCTTTAAAAAGAGCTTCATAGTTGATGTTGTGATGTTTAAAATTAAAAGGGTTGCTGGCGTCAGCCCCAGAAAAAGCCATGTTGTCCACAAAACCAATTATGATTATTTTCGGTAACTGCCCAAGGAATAAGTTGTCTTGACTGGCAACACTGACATTTTTCAAAGATGTCCGCTCCACCAGATATTTTAAGTTTGATACTTATAGAGCATCAGCATGAGCTAATCTGACCGTGGGTGACGCATTCACCCTTTTAATAAATAAACTAGCTGATACTATGATCAACTTGTAGGCTTCAGCATCATCGCTGTTGAGGCAAAAAGCATCTTTATTTCTAGAAAGTTTAATTTTCAGATGAACGCCGTTTACCATTAGTTTCTCCTGGAAAAATAGATCGGAGTGTAGGCGGCCTAGTAAATCAAAATTTCTGCTCCCTGTGGCATGTGCCGCTCTTTTTATAAAACCGCCATTAGCCCCATCTAGAGCATAATCCTCCATATGGCCTGCTGTGTCCTTATAGAAAAGCCCCACTGTAGTTGAGTGTCCAAAGCGTCATTGCTGTAGTTCAAAATGCTTTCTATATAGGCCCTATAGGCGTACATGTTGTCGCTCTGTGTAATCAGACGGTCGCCTAGAGTAATATCCACCTGATTAAAGAGGGTAGCCACGGGGTAAGCAATCGTAGCAACTTTAGCCGTTGCTGGGATAGCTGATCCATCAGCCTTTGTCATTTTACAATTGAGGTAAAGTAACGTGTCATTTAAATCCAGGTACATCTCTGTTGAGCCTGATATGTAAAACTCTATAAGCGCTAGAGGAGATAGTGCAGCAAGAGGAGCCGCTTCCATGAAAAAGCTGTTTTCGATGTTAGTTTGTGTCGGGGGCACAGCAAACAGATCGAGTTCAGATTTGACACATTCCACTGACGCACAATGGATAAACGCCATCTTTTAGAAAATATTGATGCCGGGGCTAGTTTTATTTTTCTTGGTCGATCTGTTCTTACGAGTTCTTTTTCTCTTCTGAGCAGTTTTCGTTGCTGATCCTGGTTTTTTTTATGCGGCCCTGGAGGCCCCCATCTGTGCGATGTTTTCCTTTTTCTTTTGTTTGTGTTTTTTTCCACATAAACCAGACCAGAACCCTATTGCGGTGGCTGGTTAAAACGATTTGCGATGGAGGTTGTAGCCGTAGACACCACATCCTTAGCAATATTTGTAGCTGCTGTTTTCACACATGTTTGGCTAATTCAAACCCCTTTCGTAGAAATGGCATTGCCCTTCGAAAGAGGCTTCTAAAAATACTTCCTAAACCCGCTCCAAACATAACGGGAGCCCCTTGAAAGTAAGGTTGATTGCCATGACCAGCTTGTCGGCGGTAATAATCCCTATAAACGTATGGCTCCCCATAGTTTTTCATAAATACCATGTTTTAATAGTCTTTTTCTCTCTTAGGACGGAGGTGTAGTTTCACTAGTACCTTCCCGTATTTAAATGACACCAACTCCCCTGATCATCCCATATCTGTATATTGATGGAGTCAAAATGACTCTTAGAAACCGGTATTTAATCAGGTTTAATATATTGTATATTAACAATGCCATTATTTTCACCTTTCACCTGGGCTGTTCTCATTAGGGGGGGCGTAGGAGTCACCGACCCTTTGATATTCTACTATATCACTGTAAAAGCCCCCATCAATATCAGCACGTGTTCTGTCCAAATCTTTAGTACTTTTTACATGTTGACCGGTTCCCAAAACCTGAAAAAGTTTCCCAGTACATATAAACTCAGTGGTAAGATCCGTCGATTTTAGAAATACTTTTCTCTGCACCTTATCCAGAAACAACTGTATATCAGAATAGCGTTCAATGTTTGCGAGACTTTTATTGATAGCCTCTAACAAAGCTTGTATACTGCTGTAAAATCCAGGAGGAAAGCCGGCGTGTAACAGTTCAATAGGACCATCACACTTGATGGTAAATTTGGCCTCTCTTCGAGACACAGTGTCCCAGGTATGGGGGTATTGAATCTCCATTAGACCCGCTTCCCACAATCCTTGTAAATCAGCGGGTTTGGCAATTTTAACACAATAATTTGATATTTAATTGTTGGGGAATGTATCTAGAGAAGCGTTACTCGGTAAGGTGATATAAAATCCACTGTTTTCCATCTTCTCAGCGGGCACCTTTGCTTTGTAGATCCTTTAGAGATGGAGCGCTAACCCAACTGTTAAATTTCTCAGGCCACCCTGTCCATTTTACCAAACTTTGTTTTTTATTTCCTTTACCTTTACTCTGAAGAATGTTTTCAATCCTATAAAAGCATTGGGGCTCATTGGTGACCTTCTATAACTCTTCGGTGTAAATATTACTGCTCACACCCTCACCATCATAATCAACCAACTGGTAGATGTAAACCCCCTCTTTCACAGACACTTTGGTCACTATAAATATTTCTTCCGTAAACGATTGCTGATACCCCTTTGTAAAGACACCTTTAAGCTTGGAAACTCGGACATGGTCCCCCACTCGAAAGGATGCATTCTTGACCTTCTTCGCTACCATGTCAGCATACAAGTTTTTCCAAACGGTTAGGAAATTTTCAGACGTTACAGAATTTGGAGTCATTTTTATAGATCGATGATAGCTATCGTTGTACACCTCTATAAAACGTTGTAATACGTCCACATAATGATGTGTATTCTTTGCTGTAAAAAAATCTCCGAATCTTAGATTTTAAGGTTCTATTAAAGCGTTCAACAATAGCAGCATTAACCTCATTATACTTCATAAAATGATACACATTATGTTGTTTTAAAAGATTTTGGAAGGGTCTATTTAAAAACTCCTTGCCGGCATCCGTTTGTAATTTTACAGGCACCTGGCCTTTGCTAAAAACATGTTTGAAAGCGGCTGTCACTCTTGATCCGATCTTATCCCTCAAAACTTTGGCAAAGGTGTATTTTGATAAAATATCAATAACCGTCAGGATGTACTGCGCCCCATCGTTCTGCTTCCCACAGGGCCGCATATCTACTAAATCACACTGCCACTGTTGGTCTCTTTGGGAAACCACAGTTCTTCTTCTTTTAAAATGTTTTCTAGCAGTTTTATGAAGACTATATGCTTCTTCACCAGATAACCACTCCTCAACAGCTCCACGTGTGATAGGTTTCTTGTCCTGTTGTAGTTTTTTATTAAGAGTATCAACACCCCCATAACTGCCAACGCTGCTTTCATCATAATAGCTTTCATGCATGCTTCAATAAGAGCTGTTCAACGCTGAAACACTAAAAAAAAATAAACAAAGGCATAAAGGGTGAAAGATGATTTTATTACAACTGTTATACATATAGCGTCTGACACAAAGTCACCCTTTCTGATATTTTTTCTGCAGCCTTATAAATAGCATTATACAAAATCCCCCGTTCCCCCCGCATATAACTCTGTATGCATAAAACACTTGAGGCTTTTAAAAGTTCATACATTTCGCGGTCCTGTAAAATGTATCCTTTAATGCTAAAGTAATGTTCATACAATTGTTCCAAAAGCTGATGTAATACCTCTCTAGGGTGTAGGTATAAAGAACCCATATCATATTTGTACAGATGCCAGTATTCATCCAATACCGGGAGTCAAGTGTTGGTACATATGTTACCTATACACATCAAACTTTTACAAAACGGCTCTGGTCGGGGGGTAGGTATCTGTAGATATTTCAGGGTATCTGAGGCGATTTCCGATATCCGCTCTTTCAGCATATCGTATAACAGTTTTTCCACACATACACGGCCAGGTTTCAGTTTACGATCCACATGCCTTGCTGGCCCTTCAGAAATCTTATCCTAGAAACAAATATACACATATAAGAAACAAACTCTGGATATTTCTTCTCTCTTTAAAACAGCTTCCGGTGTGCTATACAAGGCTTCAGGGGATTCCCAAAAGTGTATAGATCACAAAAATCTTTATCCATTAAACGGGCTACCCTGTTTCTAAAAAGCACAGGACCAGCCATTTGTAAGGATCTCAATTTTTTCTCAGGATTGCGACAATGGTATATTTCTATCCATGTTTTAGATAAAACACTCTCCACACTAGCATGTACATGCATGCCCATGTCTTTATATACAGCTTTAAGCAACTGAAAAGCTTTATATGAATTCAACATAAAACATATCCGACGTATTGCTCTAGCGTGATAATTCAGAAGTAAACAGTCATGAGCATCCTGTTGCGAGTCATTGCATTTATGTCCATAACACCAGCGGTAATAATCACGCTTCATGCATACTTTCACTACACAGGCCACAAAAGCCTGAACAGCTGAGGTTTCCAAAGAAGTCATAGTTTCCTCTTCTTTTTCTTCATCAGAACTTTCAAAGCGTTTTAAACAAACACACTTCTTACACTTATTACGGGCTTGTGTTGCTGGACTTTCAATCATTTTTGAACAGCACACACAGTAAAGATTGACTGTATTAAATGAAGACCACTGACTTTCAGCGCCTTCAACTTTATTTGTCATTTTCTGCAATTCAAAAAAGAAAGAAATGTAACTCTTCAATATATATATATACATATATATATATTTTTTTACACATAGTTCACACAAACGCACCCTTTTCCTACATACCAAATTGCACAGAACAGGTCCCTCTGCTTCCGCCTCCATAGCAACAGCGGCATTCATAGACAATCCGGCCTCCACAGCATCAGCTGTCTCCATAAACAGCCTATATTCATCGGGCCTTGTTTCCAACTCCGGGGTCATGGCCACCTCTGGAAACAGCTTGTCCAAAACCCCCAGATCCGTATACAAGGGCTCTTCAAGAGTCTTCATAGATTTGTCCATAGCCTTCAGATCGGCCTCTGTATAGTCTGCATCCATTATACCAGCCTCTACACCATCAGCATCTTTAAAAGGGTAAGAATCAGGAGGTGTCATATCACCAAGATTCATTAAAAAAAGGCCCTGGCTCAATTCATCCTCATACGCCATCCCACTACCAGTGGGGCATTGCGATTCCTCATCAGCTACAGGAATTATTGTTGTCGGACTTCAAGGACTATCGGACTTTTCAGCGGTGTTGCAGGTGTCTTTCCCTACGGTATTCTTAGAGTAGTAGCTGTAACGTTTCATGATTATGGGGTATTGCTAGCGTTATGCAAATAGTACAGTCAGACTCCAAGAGTGCCGTCTACCTCTCTTCAGAGCTCCTTCTCTATATATACACCACACTCGACCCCTATGGGAGGGCACATAACTACATCACCCCCACAACGCCCCCCGGCCTGCCCCCCTGACATCACAACTTCATACCTACATCATCTCCCCAGAGCCCTGGACCTTGACACTGTCGGGATGTCATAATCCCTGCTGGGCCACGCCTAGCCCAAAACCATACCTCACCCACGACATCACTGCCGGGAAACGCCCTTTCCTACGCCTACACTTCCCCAACACAACGCATGATGTCACTATTAAGTTAGGCCTTAGGGGAAACTACAGGGACACGCCTGTGATGTCACCATCCCTGCTGGGCCACGCATAGCCCAAAATCATACCTCACCCACGACATCACTGCCGGGAAATGCCCTTTCATATGCCTGCACTTCCCCAAAACAACGCATGATGTCACTATTAAGTTAGGCCTTAGGGGAAACTTCAGGAACACGCCCCTGATGTCACCATCCCTGCTGGGCCATGCCTAGCCCCAAAATCATAGCTCACCCACAACATCACTGCCGGGAAATGCCCCTTCCTACGCCTGCCCTCCCCCCAACACAACGCATGATGTCACTATTAAGTTAAGCCCTAGGGGAAACTACAGGGACACGCCCGTGATGTCACCATCCCTGCTGGGCCACGCCTAGCCCCAAAATCATAGCTCACCCACGACAACACTGCTGGGAAATGCCCTTTTCCTACGCCTACACTTCCCCCAACACAACGCATGACATCGCTACAGCACAGGGACATCCTGTAAGGCGGAACATCCGCTAGCACAGACTGTCCGGTAGGGTGGGACTCCCGGGCAACCCCATGTCACTTCCGGGGTGGGACTTCCTGGCAACCCTCATGATGTCACTTCTGGGGCGGGAATTCCTGGCAATCCCCACAATGCCACTTCCGGGACGGGACTTGCGGTATGGTGGGACTTCCGGGTAAAGGGGGCGTGGCCAGCTGTCACATTATGCAAACCACGCCCCTTCTGAGTTTGATGGAAGGTACATGCTCCTTCTACTGCTTTACACACCCAGAGTGTTTTTTTCAGTTTGGGCTGTTAAGTGTTGCTTGTGACACCTTTAAGCGGAAACTACTGCATTGGAGTACAGATAGGGCGGAATCACATGTGAGGAGGAACACAGAATATGTAGGTGTTGTTTGGTTATATGCCCACCATTTGGCTGCCCATGGCCATGCTAATCCCTATGGTCATTCCCACCCATTCCTGCCTCTGCCACCCAAAACATCTCCTCATAGGAACTCTTTGAACTCGCTTTAATCAAGCCTTAAAGGATAGTTCCGGGACTTTTTTTTTATTGTCCCTACGGTTCAGCCATGTGTTTTTAAGCATAACTCGGTAGATCGTAGAAAACTTTCCTATGGACCTTACCCGACTTTTCGTCCATTAACGCACTCGAAATCAGCCGCCATTTTCTGATAATCCTATCATTTCCCCCCATCGCCCTGGCTCACCTGCTTTTGCGGCACTAAATCAAATCCCCCGCCCCTGAGCCTGACATCAGCAGACGCGTACCGCCCATTTCCCAACGCCAAAGCACGTTTCGTGTCAACAATCGCTGCGCCTCAGCTAATGCAGTGTCGCCATGGAAATGGCAGGACGCCTCTTTCCTCAATAAGTATAAACACACCGTTTCACAACACACAGCAGCAGATTTTCGAATCGATTCCTCTCTCTGTGTTACTTTGAGTATTCTGTGACTCGTTTCTGTGCTCTGGTCAGCTACCTTCGTTGATTGTAGCCCGTGTGAACAGATACCAGTACCACCGCTATAAATTATTTTACTTTCTTTACCACACAATGGCTACAATAATGCCGTATATGTACGAGCCCGAGTACACCGAGGAAGAACTACTGGAAAGGCAAGCACGCGAAAACGATGGGGATTCGGACGGCAGTTGGGAGGACCAGTCAACGGATGAAGAGCCTGGACCATGTCGCATGGACGGCGTCTCCACCTGGTGCACGTGCAATCGGTGCGAGCTAATGCCAACTGAGGAGGAGAACTGCTGCTGCCGTGAAAATTCCGGGTGCTTGGCCTACATTTCGGAAGGCGAGCCAAGTCCGCAATGCATCACCGAGCTGCCAGAGTTCAGGGAAGCCTGCCTCTCACGGACCGTGTTGAGGATGATGATGGTGCTTATGCACGAACTTCGCGGCACTGTTCGTCCGCGTAATCCGAGTAACGAGTAAGTATACTCTGGTTGTGATGTCAGTGATGCCACTACTATGTCATGGTCGTCTCCCACATATAAAATTACATCTACATATCATTCGAATGCATGTAAATTGGTTCCATATTGTGCATTTTCTAGATAGAATTTTTTTCAAAGCAGAATGACATTTTTTACCTGAATCGACAGTGATAAAGTTTTGTCATTTTAATACAGTTTGCATCTTTCTTTTTCACAGGTGGTACAGGCTGGTGGCCTATCGTTGCTTCACTTGGTGGCTTCACGGGAGGCTCGGACGCCGCGTTCGGAGAGTAATACCTGCCTGTGCGGTACTTGCCATTAGACAACATTTCCCCAGCGACAGTGGACAATACCGCGGATTTTCCCTGGATGTGCTGCAACCGCAACTTTACAATGTGTAATGTTTATTATTTATGTTCAATTGAAATTAAGATCTAAAATAAAACCCAACATATATTTTAACAATGGTTGTTTTGATTTTTTAAATGAATCTAGTGTGTCTCCATTGAATAGTCTTCCTGTGCCTTGTCTTGTCACACCATATGTCTCTGGCCAGCATCCTCCCTCACGCCGGCCGCCCACCTTCAATCCACATAACCGTTGAACCCATATGCAGCAGACATACATATGTTATTTTGCGGGTTGGCATCAAGCCTCCCGGCCTTGCCTCCTCCCCCAAAAATACTTACCACACCACTTTGTTCAAGCGTTGGCAATAAAAGGAAGGCCTTTGGATTTTATTGATACAAAACATGGTTATAGGTAAATAATCAATATGGTTGATCATAATAAATCATCCTTTTGGGCACCGGGTACAGAGATGACCACCTCTGGCCCGTGCCGCCTTGCCACCACAGGCCAGCCTGCTGCTGACTAACTGCCTAGGCATCCAGGGTCTCCAGGGTGAACTGCACCCATATATTCTCCTGGGAGGGTGAGGTATTTATAAACTCACCCCCCTGCCTTCCATGTACTAGATCCTGCAGCCTGCCTCTTACATGCAGTTAGATGGCCTCTCCTTGGTGAGGCCCTGCGGCAAACGAGTCTTGTCTGCACGACCAGCGCCCTAATCCACACCCCCCCCCGCCCTATCAAAGGCAGTTCGCACCGGGGTACTTGCGCTGCCAAGTGGAGCAGTCAGGGAGCGATAAAGGCCAAGAGGTGCCAAAGACCATGTACACTTCAAAGTGGTCTATAGAGCATGGGTTGTTGTTCCCATGTCTACCTCCAGACCCCGTGTCTCCTGCCAAGCATCCCCCCTCACGCTGGATGCCCCCCTGCAATCCACATAAGTGTGTCTCCATTCACGAGTGTTCCTGTGTCTTGTCTGCACGACCACCGCCCCAATCCACCCCCCGCCCTATCAAAGGCAGTTCGCACCGGGGTACTTGTGCTGGCAAGTGGAGCTGTCAGGGAGCGATAAAGGCCAAGAGGTGCCAAAGACCATGTACACTTCAAAGTGGTCTATAGAGCATGGGTTGTTGTTCCCATGTCTACCTCCAGACCCCGTGTCTCCTGCCAAGCATCCCCCCTCACGCTGGACGCCCCCCTGCAATCCACATAAGTGTGTCTCCATTCACGAGTGTTCCTGTGTCTTGTCTGCACGACCACCGCCCCAATCCACCCCCCGCCCTATCAAAGGCAGTTCGCACCGGGGTACTTGTGCTGGCAAGTGGAGCTGTCAGGGAGCGATAAAGGCCAAGAGGTGCCAAAGACCATGTACACTTCAAAGTGGTCTATAGAGCATGGGTTGTTGTTCCCATGTCTACCTCCAGACCCCGTGTCTCCTGCCAAGCATCCCCCTTCACGCTGGACGGCCCCCTGCAAACCGCATAATGCCACGACATATACACGTCATTCATTCACAAACACACCCCTGTTTCGAATTCTTTATAACCCACTTCATATTTCTAATGAGAACTTCTTTGCACTTTGCTAGTCAACCCGTGAAGGTGCTGGTTATCTGCTCTTCGTCTCTGTGAACTTCCGTGACCACTTCGAGGAAACTCGTCAGTTTGCAACCTGTGAACTGCTCCCTGTTCTACGACAAGAAACTACTCTGATCCCTGCATCTAACTGTTTGTTCGTCAAGGTAAGGCCATGTACCATAATCATTTTGCGTCCAATTTCTTTTCGTTCAAGACAGTACATGCAAGGAACTAGTCACATGTTCTGAGTTTACATTGGTATTCATAGAGAATTGTTGATCTTTACTTTTCAGAACTTTCCACAATGCCTGCCTGTTCCATTGGCGGTTGCCCTTCGAAGACCCATAATAAATCTGAAGGTACTATAATGCATGTTTTCCCTAAAACAATAGATCAGATAAGAGAATGGGTCCGATATTGCGGATATCCACCGTCTGAGCTTGAAAGTAGAGTCCTAGAAGTCTTTGCGGACAAGAGGGGTGATCGATACCGCATCTGCAGCAGGCACTTTAGCTCAGACATGTACTCCACATCATTGCTAATAAAGAAGAACACACCGCGAGCGAGGCGAAAATTGCTCTCAAACGCTATTCCCACTCTATTCGTCCACATCCCTCCACTGGTGAGTCAAGTTTACGTATTTATCTCTCGGCCTTGCGGTAGTGTGTAGCATTAGCTAACAATAATTTCCCCATTTATGTATCCACTCAATATGAAGGCGGAAGATTCTCCATCCGTGTCGTTATTGCAGTCATCAGCCACTTCAAGCGCCTATCGGGTAATCTTACTTGGCTATTCTGCCACTGACTTGTTTTAGGCATGTAAATCAATAGTTTTAATTTATCGTGTAATTATTTTACCTAATGGTACACCCTTGTACTCGTCCTCTAGTCTTTGTTTTCAGTTATAATTATTGTTATCCAAAATAATGCAAGTACTGTCTTTCAGGGAGATGCTGAGGAGTCCAACGTATTGACGACAACCGTTGATGTCACTCAGATGCTCGAGGTACGTTTCCGGACAGTTCCATCGATGGAGATCATCAGATCTTGCATTCTTGTAGCGTGATTGTTACACACAATGTTTCTTTCGTTTTTAGCCATTGATATGTCCTTCTGTCGTCGCCCTCCTATGTGTCTTCTTTTTTCAATATTGTGTTCATTACTAATGAAAGTCCTATGTTTCAGGGAGTCGATGGAGCATTAATCCAAGAAGAAGGGGGAGCATGCAGTTACGGGTCGGCGCAACAGCTAGCAGAAGTGTGCACCGCAGTTACATCGTCCCTTGATGTTCTTATGCATTTCGAGGTATGGATACTGACAGTTCGATCAAGCGAAATCATATGACGTGATTACATCCGCTATACTTCCTTCTTTATTAACGCAAGTACTATGTTTCAGGGAGATGACGGAGCTTCTTCTACAAGAACATCACCCCTAGTAGTTGATGCAGATCTCTGGGTGGTGACACTTCCAACGATCGAGCAAATGGAATCATATTTACATATCCATTATTTATTTTAGACAACTGATCATTTGTGCAGGTCTATTTAGATGAGCCGTTGACGCCTGCACAAAGTTTATGTTCTTTTTAACAAAATAGAAAACCATACTAATGCAATTACTGTGTTTCAGGGAGTTACTGAAGCATCATCTTCAATAATATCATCAATGGAAGTCTATGAGGAGCCCGAGGTATGGATCTTGACAGTTCCATCTAACTAGATCAACAATGCGTGAATAATTGTCGTTTGAATGTTCTACAATCCACACAATCCAGCGTTCATTCGTGTTTTGCTATTGAGTTGTACGTGGGTATTGGTCCCCAAGTACATTTTGTGTTTTCGATATTATTATACATACTAATGAAAGTTCTATGTTTCAGGGAGTCGATGGAGCGTCAGTGCGTGATGGATGTGCTTATCATGAAAATATAGTCGTTGCAGCGCAAGAGGAAGTGGAGACATGCACACACGAGTCGGAGCAACAGCGTCCTGATGTTGAAGTTCGAGGCAAGAAAGTTTCAAAGAAAAGAAAGCAAAAGAAGGTTAGTGTCCTGGTCACTATATTATGTTGTTTTTCACTGTTAATAGTTCAATACTGTAAGTTGTGTTTAAACTGAACATCCCTTTTCCAATCTGTCCTCTAGTTGCGAGTGGGTGTACGAACTAGATCTACACAGACAGTGAAGCGAACGAGAGATGTTGCTTGTCAAACCTTTTGGCAGGGACTTGAGACTGGAGATGCATCGTGCCAATGGGAAGAATATGAAGTGATTGACAAGGGAGCTATACCACCACCAGCCATCGATAGTGAATGTCCTCCTGGTAGTTCGGATGCAGTCGGAGATCAATTCACAGAATCCACACCCGCAAAAACTAAGACCGCGAGAAAGTTGAAGAAATTGTTTTATTCACCCATCGCCGGAGAAGGAACAGATGTTGCAATGGAAGAGAATGAAGTGGACGACAATGAAACACCATCAATATCACTGAACATAGCGGAAGACGATATCAGAGATTCTACCTTTCATGTGAGTGACATGTCCTCAACGTTACAGGCCGAACCAGCTGGGATGCAGAGTGACAGTATAAGGAAAGAGGCCAAATTCATTGTATTCGATAGTTGTTTGATTGATATTATTATTCGGATGAAATGTGGGCATTCGGTTGGTGGGGAAGTATGTGGGGAGCCATTGATTAATGTGACTCGTGCAATTCGAGGCACTAACCTTAAAATACATGCCACCTGTACAAAATATCATCCTTTCTCATGGTCTGCACAACCTATGCTGGGACAACTGCCAGCAGGCAATCTACTTTGTGCAGCGGCTGCACTTTTTAGTGGTTCAAGTTTTAAAAAATTAGAGTCTTTCTTTCAGTTTGTGGGAATCCATTTCATTGCGAAAACTCAGTTCTACAAATACCAAACCGATTATCTATTTCCAGCCATTAGCGAAGCTTGGAGAATGGAAAAAATGTCTATTGATAGTACATTCGCGGGCAAACGGTTCAGGCTAGCCGGTGATGGACAGTGCGACAGCCCAGGATTTTCAGCCAAGTACTGCACCTACCACTTTCAGGACATGGAAAGTAAGAAAATTGTGAGTTCGGTGGTCGTGCAGGTGTCACAAAGTACATCCTCAGTGGCCATGGAGAAAGTTGGCTTTGTAGCATCATTGCAAGAACTACAATCGCGGGGAATGGTGATCGACCTGATAGCCACGGACAGACACGTTTCAATTGCCAAGACAATGAGAGAACAGTACAAAAATATAAATCACCAATTTGACGTTTGGCATCTTGCAAAAACAATCAATAAAAAATTGTCGGCTGCAGGTAAAAAAAAAGATATGCAAGGTATTTCACAGTGGTCCAAGTCAATCAGCAACCATCTTTGGTGGAGCTCAAAAACATGTGGAGGGTCGTTGGAAATTCTACTGGAAAAATGGCGGTCAGTAATGCCACACTGTACAAACGTTCACCGATGGAACACGAACCAACATTTCCACAATTGTGAACATGGCCATTTGTCCACAGAGGAGGCACGGAAGAAGAAGTGGTTGATTCCTTCATCACCCACTCACAAAGCCATTGAAAAGATTGTATTTGATAAAACTATAACAAAAGCTTTGAGGGGACTCACGGAATTCTGCCACACAGGAGATTTGGAGGTGTTCCACAATATGTGCCTAAAGTACAGGCCAAAACGATTGCATTTTGGCATGGAGGGCATGATAAATCGGACTCTTTTAGCGGTCTTGGCACATAACCATAATGTTGGCCGTCAACAAAGTAGGACGACCGGAACTTTAGGGACGCTTCGCTACAATAAGGCCTTCACTAAAAGAAGTAAACAATGGGTGATCAAACCAGTGTTTGAGGATATGCAATATGAGTTTATTGAGAGACTTATTGTTGACGTCCTAGATAGGCACATAAATGGAGTTGTGAACGAACCTGTGCAGGGGACAACTGCATTGCCACCCAACATTGCCTCTGTTCCATGTCCACCTAAAGAAGAGCTCATTGAGAAATACACATCACGGTTTAAATGATTGTAATTTGATTGTCTGTTCTCTCGAGTCTCCTCATGTCGCAGGCCCATTGAATATGTGTATCTATGTAATGTGTAAATTAAAGTGATTGCTCAGTGTACATGCAATGTGTCTATCCAACCTTGTTCATCTGCGCATTAAATTAAACCAAACAGTATTATAAATCATTTTTCAAAAAATATAGAATGTCTCCGTATTTATGGTTCTCTGGGGCTGCAAAGCACGCAGACAAAATGCAAAAATGGAGTGTAAATTTCAAGTCCTGTGAGATGGCCTTACACTGAATGTTGCTAAATAGGAATGTGCGCTCGCTCAAAGTGAAGGTCAGCTGCTTTGATTTTTTGCTCGGGTACCGGAATGGCCCACGACTCAGTATAAGGTTCTATTGTTATTTGACCTTGACAGGCCGGGACCACGTAAGAAACGATAATGAATATAATTTCAGAAACGAAAGCCATTTCATGTTCGTTCATTAGAAGAAATAACGTCGCATAGAAGGAGTGGTATTTCGGGGCTGCCCTACGCACAGACACAATGGAAAATGCAAATATAGTGTAAGTAACTCTTTAGATGAGTTTATACCGCAATTTAATTACTATACAGTAGCTTTAAAGACGGGTTAAGTTGTACTTGTTCGTTCTATGTGGCATATTGTTTTGTACCGCGCACTATCTTGGGGAGAACCGTCTCCTTTTACGGAAGCACCTCAAAACCTTCCTCTTTGCTTCTGCTTTCTCTCTCCCTCTCCCCTGCTACAACTGGTCCACTGTCTGCGATCTCAGTCCTGGGCCCTTCCACTCTCCACCTGCACTCCCTGTCAACCCCTGCACTGGGGGACTGTCTCAGTATCCTACAGCCCCCGCTTGACGTATAAAACCCAGTTGCACTGTCCTAGCTATGAAATAATTTCCCGACCTAATATATAAAATGAATAATTTTAATAAAGATCTGATGGTGAGACTAATTTCATTTTTTATGTTTTTCAAACAGGTACTTCATCCATTATTGTCTGTGTCACGAGTACCAGACACCGGCGGATGGCTTCTATAATCGCCAATTGCTTCTCCGCGTGAACAACGTTAGCACCCTGACCATTTTGTGGGACGATCGCCAAGTACAAGTATGCCCTTACGCGGTACTAACGGCTAGATGCAACATACAGACCGTTGTGGTGGCCTAGTGCCTCGTTGTTGGAACAGCCATGCGATTATCAGTGCGACCGAAGAGCTTATTTTATCGTAAACCAACACCCTGTGTACTGCACACGAACATCGCTTGCCTCAAGACGAACTATTTTGGATCGAGAGCAAAGAAAAATGCAAATCGCTGAATATTCTCTAAAAATTTGATGTCCAATAAATGTACTTTGCCCAATGTACAATCTTGCAGTTTGCTTTTAAACCACAGTTTCATATTCCGAATTGTGGCGCTGTATTGTGAGATGATCTAAGACCCTGTGTACAGCAAAGGAACATCGCGTGCCTCAAAACGAACTTTTTGGAACGTGAGCAAATAAAAATGAAAATCGCTGAATATTCTCTAAACATTTGATGTCAAATAAATGTACTTTACCAAATTTACAATCTTGCGGTTTGATTTAAAAGTACAGTTTCATATTCCGAATTGTGGCGCGCTGTGTTGTGAGCTGATCTGTGTTGATTTCCGGGTTCTGTGTGGAGTCGCGTAGAAGACGCCTGGGCGCGTTTGCCTACGCAGCACAGTCACGTCACGGATAGAGGCGGGGAATATGAATGTTTTGATAAAGTCTGTTTCAGGGGCGGGGGATTTGATTTAGTGCCGCAAAAGC
Source organism: Ambystoma mexicanum (assembly GCF_040938575.1). Lineage (NCBI taxonomy): Eukaryota > Metazoa > Chordata > Amphibia > Caudata > Ambystomatidae > Ambystoma > Ambystoma mexicanum. The sequence goes on from NC_090929.1 coordinate 1,098,170,445, forward strand.
AGGTGAGCCAGGGCGATGGGGGGAAATGATAGGATTATCAGAAAATGGCGGCTGATTTCGAGTGCGTTAATGGACGAAAAGTCGGGTAAGGTCCATAGGAAAGTTTTCTACGATCTACCAAGTTATGCTTAAAAACACATGGCCGAACCGTAGGGACAATAAAAAAAAAGTCCCGGAACTATCCTTTAACATAAGGCTTTGCACTCAGAGTGCATGTTCAAAGCAGTCTTCTGAGAGTTAATGACTTAATTGGAGTTGTAAACATGCTACTGGTGTAATAAAAATATTTTACTAGGTCTGCTTTAAGCCACTCGATTTATAAGCAGTATCTGTGTGCTTCACTGAAGTCCTGTTAAGAACGAGCATTGGCAAAGCCACTGAAGACCTGTCTTAAACAAGCATTGGCAAAGCCATCGTTTTTGGGTTGAGCATAAGATTTAACCTTCTTCTAGGCACTGCTATTAGATGCCCAGGTACTCACCCCATTTTGCACCTGCTACCAACAATGGGTAATTAATACTACTATGGATGTGCCTGGAAAGTACCTTTCCCATGCTTACACAAAAGCCCAAACTGTTGGCATTGCCAATGCTTGTTAAAAAAATGTAGTGCTACATGCCGGATTCTACCCACTTTAAAGTGTTTTGACGACAGCTGTTATCATTGGCAAAGTTAATAACATGCGTGATAATCGCATGTCACAGCACAATCTACAGTGCCCAATTTTGGGCTTGGAGTATAGGAGGGCAAAGAGGGCAACTGCCCCCTTCTCTAGCAGCAGAAAGCACTCTTTGCCCCCACTCTTTCACTTTGCAACACCCAGCTGTACTTCCTTATGAGTCTGCATGTACCATCAATGTTGCAAGAAACGAATCATTATTGACTTCTAAGCCATGCACACGGACATCACTGCTCTAATGTAGTGACTTTGAGCAGTAGCAGGGACCCACGTACACTGCTGGATTCTTCCAAGTTGAGTGATAGTCCCCAAAGAAGAACGCTGTAAGGTAGCACAGCAGGTTAGGTGATTGTTGCTGACATATTATATGTTGAGATCAATCTATGAATCGTTTAGGTTTTTTAAAAAATTCCATCTGTAAAATATGCTCAAAAACATAAAGGACCTGATTCATGGAACATTTTCATATGGGATTGCACCATTATAAAACACTTCCATGAATCAGGCCCATAATGTTTACCTGGTAGGGGGTGGACCTTGGCAGCTTGCTCATTTCCGCGGGGGAGGGTGGATTTGTGCCTCTAGTGAAAATCAAAAGTAGGCCCCTCCATGCCCACATGTGTAAGCAGAGCTGGTTCTCCAAGACAGGCCCAATATGCAGAAGGAGCAGCCAGCTGTTTTGCACACCCATGTCCCAGATGAAGAATATGGAGTCATACGCCCACCTGTCTCTATGGCTAGTAGTCCGTTTTAGAAAGGTGTAGCCTTATATGCCAGATTCCTCCTGCTTCCAAGAGCTGCAGTAACACTGCGGTTATTATTGCCCAAGTCTCTGAGAGACTACGGAAGGGGGAAGGCTGCACCGGCTCTGCTGGTATTCTCACCTCAAGTTACTCCATGTGGTCGGAGTTTAGCGGAGGCGATCCCTGGACATCAGGACGCAACTCTGGCTGTCCTCACTTCACACACAAACTAAGCGTCTCCTGCACAGTTTTGCAACCGTTTACCGTTACAATTAGAGTCTTACATATGAAACGCAGGCGTTGTGACAACACATGAAAGAAACATAAGCACCACGCAATATTTCAATGCACATATGCACTGTCCCATTCAGACCCAAAAATAAACCGGGCTAGTGCGTAAAAGCCATCCGACTCGAAAGAGGTGCAGGTTCTGACTGGCCCATAGGGCAACAGAGCAATGTCCGAACTAAAAACACAAAATGTTAGTGTAGGCCAGTTTTTTGGCTAAAAGCGAGCCACTTTTTTGACCTGTGGTGTGTCACCCCTCATGGGAGCATGGTATCTCCCAGGGCTCCTGCCCATGTCACATGTCACTGACCATGTGACCAAATCAAAAAAAGGGACGAGCCAGTTCTGGCACATGAGTCGATGCAATCTGACTCCTGCCTGCTGTATGTCCTGGGCTGCAGCGCTATGCAGGCGCTGCGTATTAGGCAGAGGGCCTGCTGCTGCAGAGCCCTCTACCCTGACAGTGCCCCTGCTTGGCAATGCTGTCCATGATGGCCCCTCCCTTGTCTAAGCAGAGCCCCTTCTCGGCAACTCTGTTCCCTTGCAACAGCAGAGCCCCTGGAGGGCAACTTTGCATGGAGGTGCCCGTGCCCCTGCTGGGCAACTCCGTCGCCGGGTCAAGTGTCAGCCTGGATACCCCCAAGCCATGGAGGAGCCTGTGTACTCACGGGCTCACAGGGTACCCCCTGTCCCGCGATGTCAGCTGGGTGCCCCCAGCAAGTCCTCAGGCTGGCCTGTGAGCCTACGGGCCAGCCCGTAACTGTTCAGGCCTACGTGTGAGTGCCCCAGAGATGTTTGGACTGGCCTGCATGACCGCAGGTCCAGTCGTCACATTGGCGATGAGGAAGAAGAACCTTGCGGGCTGCCGGTCGCCTGCTGGAGAAGGGAGCGCAGCGCATTCTCCCGCTTGGGGGAAGAGAGGTGGTGTGGCGCAGCCATGTCTGCTGCCAGTTTCCCCACCTTGAGGGGAGCCCGGCGCCTGCACTGGGGAATGGGTGCAGTGCTCTGCCTGCATCATACCTAGGCTGCGTGGCGGTGAATATTCAATGTGCTCCACGATCGGAGATTAAAGAGGAGCAGTAATGGAGCTGCGCGACGGCCCACGGATAACCCCGGCATCCGTCCATTTTGGACCCAACACATAACAATAGGTCATTCCCTTTCTCCCCCCAGAAAAGTGTAGAATGAGTCTTGTTTTGTTTTTTGGCATAAAAAGGCTGCAGATTTATTTCCACAATTTAATAAAACCACACTGCACACATTAGTGGAAAACACTCATAAAATGCGGTGACTGCTCCGTGTCCAAAATAACCTGCTTCCCCCTTTCCTTCCCCAAGAGTCCAGAATAGGCCCAACTCTCCCAACCTTTGCATCCGAGCCTCTCCTGCCCCTGCAGGCGCTCCTGGGCGGGGAGAGTGCCGTTTCCTTGGGGGAAGCTCAGCCCTAGTTTTTCCCCCCAGACCCCCCTGCCGCTTAGGCTCCCAGGGGGCCCTGGTCTGAGAAGAGCAAAGACCCTTCTGGCTTTCGCCTGGCTCATCCGGCGTCTGTCTCAAGTGTTTGTTCGGCCAAACACCGCCATGGCACTGGTGGGTTACCGTCCACCGTGGCTCCCCGCTTGCTCCTCTCCCTATATTTCAAGGATTTTCGTGCCGAGATTCCAGTAAAACAGATCCATTCCCAATGGTGATAAGTGCACCCCATGCTTGAGAAAATATTCCGGAGATTTCAAGTTAATCAGGCCGTGCCTCTGCCCCTGCAGAACTTTGCCATTGTGCAATTTAGCTTCCGCCTGGACTTCTCCACTGCTGCCATGATTATCCGTGCCTCTCCATTCTGGCCTCGGGATTATCTCTGACCAGACGATCTCTGTTTCACCCAGTTGTCCCGCCAGCTCCTGTAATGAGAACATCATTTCCCGCATCAATGCCCCCCTCCCCAGACTTGTCAAATCATTAGCTCCCAAGTGAATAACCAATACGTCCGGCTTTTGCTTGTTGCCCAGCAATCTGCGCACCTGCCCCTGCAGTTGCGTCCATTTCATAACTGGCACCCCGTGACACCCAATCCTGAACTCTCCGGCCGTCAGTTTCTCCTGCTCTGCCGTCCAGCTTGCCCCCGCCCTAGACACAAATGAGTGTCCTATTACCCACACTGATCTCTTCCTTCTTCGGGCTGCTGCTGGTAGGGAGAGAAGGAGGCATGTCAACCTTACAGTTTTTCCGGCCTGATATATCTCTTGAAACAACCTGATTTCCATCTCCCAATCTGCTTGATTGCCACCTCCCCCATGCCCATTTCTGCGGCCGATGTAGCAGCCCCAATCCGGAATGAGTGTGTTCCAAAGACTCCCTTCGTCTCCCCAATTCTTTCCAGTGCCAGCTCCATCATCCTCCTGTATTGAAAGCAACTCAGTGCTGAACCATCCTGGTGGATGAGTAGCAGAGCCCCCCCTACTGAGGGAGGTCTTAGCTTGAGGAAGCCTGACACTGCCTTGACTGGGCATACAATGGTTCCTGAGATGGGTTGTGTTGACACTGTGCACCCTTTGCTTTCCTGGCCCGTCTTTGATCTTTTTAACCATAATGTCACCCCTCTGAACAGTGCACATCCTGTACTTGTAGGAATCCCATACCTTTCGCCCCTTTGTTCTCCAGTACCAGTTCACTCACCCTGAATGCCCTGAAGAATGCTAACGTAAAAGCTGCTTTGAATAATGACACTTCGAATCCCCCGTGGCAGATTTCCTCCAGGCAAACCACTACCCTCTGCAGCTTGACTATGTCTATGGGCCTCCTTTCATCACTTTTAGGTATTCCTTGCTTGGCCCAACCATTCATGGCCATAGTAATGTAATGTTCCTTAGTAGGGTCACCCTTCCCTTCCAGCTTAGAAAAATGGGTGATGGCTGCTAGGTGGTATGCCATCCATGACCTGGTTTTCCCTTCATGCCAGCCCCAACCCACAAAGGCCCTCACCGGCATTTCCCGCTGGCCTTCCCCCAATACCTCTTGTTTGAAATCCAAGTACCGTTCCCAGCATGCCTTGTATCTCCCTGCCGTGCCTGGTGCTAGTGCCGTCTGAATCAGGGAACTCAGATTGCCTCAATCATGTCCCACCACTGTGTTTCGAACAGGGACATCACTTTGTCTGCTCCCGGGCAACTCCCTCGGAATTGTTCCCACTGCAAACGAGAGAGAGCATCAGCTGCCGTGTTCTGAACCCCGGGTATGTGTCTTGCTCGTACGTCGATATTACCTTCCAGCATGCATTTATTGAGCTCCCTTAGCAACCGCAAAACACTTGTGCTGCTGACAGCACCTTGGTTTATGATTTGGACTACCGCTAGGTTGTCCGACCAGAGCATGACTTTGCTGTCCTTCAGCTGTTTGCCCCAAAGTTTAAAAGCTACCACAATGGGGAAGAGTTCCAACAGCATGATATCCCTGGTGACCCCTTGCTGATGCCATTACTCAGGCCACGCCATGCCACACCACTTGGTGTCAAGAATTGCCCCAAACCCCAGGGCCCCAGATGAGTCTGTAAACAACTTGCACCTGTCATTGTTGCTCCTTTCGCTTCTCCACATTAGTGCCCCATTAAAGTTGTCCAAGAATGTGTCCCACATGGCCAAATCCTCCCACACTTCTGACCCCAGACTGACATGTTGGCCTGCATGCTGCAGCCCCACTGTTTTCAGCTCGACACTCCTTGCAAATGCCTTACCCACCGGGATGACTTTCCCAGCAAAATTGAGGTTACCCGCCAAGACCTGGAGTTCCCTCAGAGTTGCCTTCTTCTTACCCCTTAACCCCTTGATGATCTCCTTCAGTTTTGCTACCTTGTCCTGGGAGAGCCTGCATTCTCCCTTCACTGTGGCAATTTCAATCCCCAGGAAGGTCAGACAGGTCACCGGTCCTACTGTTTTCTCACCGGCTAGCGGAACCCCCATTACCTTCATCAGCCTCTGAAATGTACCCATGAGGGCCTCACATTCTTTGGACCCCTTTTTCCCGATAAACAGAAAATCATCCAGGTAATGTACCACTGCCCCTTCCTGACACTCTTGTTGTACCGCAAACTCTAGAAAGGTGCTAAACGCCTCAAAATAAGCACAGGAGATGGCGCACCCCATCGGTAAACATTTATCATAATAGTATAGCTCCTGCACCTTGAAACCAAACAAATGTTGACTTTCTACTTGAATGGGTAACAACCGGAATGCAGACTTGATGTCCCCCTTTCCCATCAGGGCTCCCCTCCCGACCGCTCTCACCACTTCCACTGCATCCTCAAAGGATGAATAATGCACTCTGCACAGTTCTTCGCTAATCCCATCATTAACTGACTCCCCTTCTGGAAAAGAGAGGTGGTGGATCAGCCGGTATTGCCCCTCCTCCTTCTTAGGGACCAGCCCTAGCGGGGATACTACCAGGTTTGGCATTGGTGGTTGCGTGAATGGTCCCGCCACCCTGCCCAAGTTCACCTCTTTGGCTACTTTCCGTGCTACCACCTCCGGCATCCCTAGCGCCGACCACAGGTTGCGCGCCTCCGTGCCCTTTTTTACCTCTGCACATGAGATCCTTAACCCCCACCTGAAACCTTCCCACAACAATCTAGCATCCTCACAGTTGTGATAAGTATTCAACCACAGAGTCATTGCTTGCAGGTTAACCGGGGTTGGCAGCCCAATTTTAATCATACCATTACACATTCATTTTTGGGTTGACCTTGACATTATGTTCTTAACCTCATTCCTTTTTGACCTTATCCTTTCCTCCGGGGCTGCTCCTGCATTTCCCTTCGCTGGTCGAGGAGCTGCGCTCCTTGTTGCTTCCCCCCCGAGGATGCTCAAATCGCATGCTTTGCCGAAGGGGCAACCCCCTTCCGCATTGACCCTCCAGCAGTCAGCTTGCTCCCCCTGGTAGCTGGCTCTGCTGTTCCAGGAGGGGTACCCGCGAAAGGACGCCCTCCCCCGCCGGGTGTACCCCCCCTACCCCTCCAGACCTGGGGCTTCTCCCCTGGGGATTCCCCCCCTTCTCCAGTAGGCACTAGTTTATCCAAAAACCCGCCCACATCCATTTCATCCCAGGACAACGCTGGCCATACCTGCATTTTCAAACGGAATACCCGATCATACTGTAGCCATCCCTCTCCCCCACGTTTCAAATACAGATTATTGATGTACTGTTCATATGCAAGCATTGATAACACATCCTGCTGGTACTTCTCTATCATTATTGATGTATATACCTTGAACGCTTTTAGCCAATTATGAATGGATGCCTCTGTCTTGGGTGTCTCCCTATCCCTCTTCTCCTTCTCTTTTTCAGACAATTCCTTAATCCCATTTCCCAAAGGCTCCATCCCCACAAAGTCCAGGATTTCTATGAACTCTTTTCTCCACACCCTTTCTTTGACTGCCCCTGGTATGTGCCATGATAAGGAGTTCACTGGCACCCTGACCGGGCCAAACCCCGGCATTGCTCTCCCATACTGAGTCATTGTTCCCCACACCCTCTCCTGGCCAGCATTGGTGCTGGAACTGGAGGTAACCCTGTTCCTGTCACTCCTTGCCCCCACCATGTGGGTGCCTGTGCTGCCCCCGCTGTTGGTAGCCCTACTTGGGTCACTGGACTGCCCCCGCTTATGGGGTTTGTGTTGGGCCCTGCAATGGCCTGCTGGCCTTGAGAAGACTGTGCTGTGGTGAGGCCCCCGGTGTTAACACTGGTCACCGTGTTGGGCCCTTGACCCTGTACCTGCTGAACCACACCACCTAGGAGTGGTATGGTGGGCCATGCCCCTGGCCACTGGCTCCCCCCTCCTGGCACCCCAATGCTGGAAAGGTTCCTTGGCTGCTGGTAACCCACTGAGCCCCCGGCACCTGGCCCCAGTGTTACCCCTCTCTGCTGTAGTCCAGCTGCCCCACTTCCAATTTGGTTAAATGCATTGACATTTCCACTCAGTAATTGCCCATGGCCCCCATCACCCCATGCTTGCATACATTGTATTACCATACCTTTCACAGCCTCCAAAGATGTGGGTCCGTCAGCCCTCACAGCCACCGGTCTGGTTGCAGGCGTACTGGATGGACCCTGGTTCCTTGGCGCTTCCACAGGTACAGATGCCGGTACGGCTACAACCTCCTGTGTGCTTCCCCTGTTCCTTGCCCCAGTTGCCCTGGATTTCTTGCTACTTGCAGCTTGTCCCTTGCTTGCCTTGGCTTTTTGTGTTATGACTCGTCTCCTTTTCCCTGTTGGTTCTTCCTCCTCTTCTCCATGTCCTTCCCCAACTTGTTCCTGCGTTTCTTCCTCTTCCTGGAACATCAATGGGGAATCAGGCCTCTCACTGGGCCCTGGCTGCTCCTCCCCTGGCTGTGGGATGAAGGCCTCCATCCAGTTGCGGCCATGCTTGGCCACTGCCAGCTTGGCCATGGCCATGAATGCCTCCAAGTCCATTCTTGTGTGCAAGGCTGCTTCCTACGACAAGTTCCCGGGCCTCCTTTGATCGTCTTCACCCTGGCCTTGTTGCCTGCCGCCGGTGCCTTGGTGCTTAGATTCTAACTGGGTGAGGGAGTTCTCTATGCGACCCGACTTGGCCTGTTGCTGGCTGTTTTGTGCAAGACGGGTCGGCAGGGCGGCGTATGCTGTATGTCGCGTTGGCCGTCTGGTCCTTTTGCCCCGCTTGCCTGCCCACGTGTGTCTCTGCGCTCACGTGTGCCTCCTTGAATGAGCAGCGGAGGCGGCGTGTGTGGCGGGAGCTGTGTGGCGCGTCGGCCGCCTGGTCCTTTTGCCCCAATTGCCTGCCCACGTGTGTCTCTGGCTCACCTTCCACTCCGAAACGTTCGGTTGCAATTGCGAGCGAGTGTGTTAAATAATAAGATTCCCCCAACTGAAACGCCTGCCGGCTTGTGCTGTGAAAGTTCCACGAGCGTGCCCTGCCTGTCCCTCTAACCCGGCTTCTTCTGTTCTCCGACTTCCTGAGAGTGGCTAACTCGTGCCTCGCTGTGCGGACTCTGTGCCGCTGCTCTGTTGCTCCTCCTGCACGGTGAACTTCTCTGTTCCCCCGACGCGGCTCCTTTTCTCGTCCTCCGGTGCTGTTCTCTCGATGGGGCTACTCCTCTCGATCCGCTCCGCTGTCCTCTCCTTGGGGCCGCTCCTCTCCTTCCGTTCTACACCACGACACAGCTTCCCTGCTGTCATGGTCTTCCCGGGCTCCTGCCCTTGGTCGGTCCACTGGCCCCACGATGCCTCGACCCGTCCCATGTAGATTATAGCCTCAGACCTGCTTCGGCTGGTGTGCTCTGCCTCAGCTTGAGCAGCGCTTCCAGCTGCACTGCAACAAACGGAAAACGAAGTCCAAAAACGAAAACCTCTTCCTTCGTGTAGCGGACGGGCGTCCTTCTCCTGCAGCTGGATGCAGCCTGCAGTAAGGAGCGCGCCCTTTATAAAGGGGTAGCCCCTCCCCTTTCCTTTGTTGCCCTTCGCGGGCTTTCCCCATATTTCGCCGTGCTTTTCTCCTTCGCAGGCTTTCCCCTTAGTTTGCCGCGCTTTCGGTCAGCGCCTCTCCTTCTTCCCAGGAGGGGGAGGCCAGGAGGAGGACACTGCCCAGGTTATCGGGGTGCCTCCTCCATTTTGCTTTGCTTTTGTTCGTCGTCACTGGCACACCCACCGTGGTTCCCGGCCCAACCGGTGAGTGCTCCTATCAGCGGAGCTATGGGAAATGGCTGGCTGCCGTGCCGTAGGAGCCCCCAGTGTTATCTCGGGCCCATCGGTGGTTAAATGTGTGTGTTCCGGATCGGAGCGGGAAAACAAAAATTAAAAGATGCTGTGCTCCAGGTCGGACCAGAGAAAGAAAGAAAGATCCCAGGCACGATCTGCGGTGAATCAAAGGAAGATTTCCATGTCGGGGGAATACCAATACCATGTAAATGGCCCCGTGCAGATCATGGGCCGAACAGGCGGTGAGTTCAGAGTTTTAAAAAAATAAAGAAGGGAAAAAAATGTCACGCGGCTGCCTGTGCCTCTCTTGCAGCATACCTGGGCCTCAGGTGATGCAATGATCATTACATGCTCTGGGTTTGGAGCCTTACAAAGAATCTAAACCATAGCATTGTACAGGCAAAGGTGCTCCTCCTGCACTCCTAGCAACAGCAGTGAGTAAATAAAGGTAACTTCTGTCTGGGGGAGCTAATTTAGTGATGTGGCCCAGATACTCTGCCACCATTGCACTGCAGAAAGAAGGATTTGAACTAGCATGGGATGGTTGCAGCACGATATTGAGTGTTGGTGCACCCTCTAATGCTGGCTGTGTCCTGCCAACAACCCCTGCCTGGGGTGAGAAGTTAAGTGGCTGGTGCCTCCGCAGGAAGAAGAAAAGCATCCGGTTTGAGAGAGTGAAGAAAGTGGCCCAGACACCCTTGCCACCAGTGGTGACTCACTGTTCTGCCCCCACCATCTATGGACCAGGCTGATGTGGCCCCTGGTGCCCCCCAGGTGCGGCTTTGCCGGTGCCACCCAGGTGCGGCTTTGCCAGGACCCCCCACCATCTATGGACTAGGCCGATGTGACCCCTGGTGCCCCCCAGGTGCGGCTTTGCCAGCACCCCCACCATCTATGGACTAGGCCGATGTGGCCCCTGGTGACCCCCAGGTGTGGCTTTGCTGCCCTCTGATCTATGAACTGAACTGTCCTGGATGGATGCCAACGGAAGTCGGACTCGTCTCCTGCAAACCTGGAAGTGCTTAAAATGGACTCAGTGGCATGCATTTGTGAGGCTGTGTGCCTGCATGTCATGTATGTGCTCAAAGTGTTCCCAGTTGCAATGATATGTTAAGCTGATATGTTAAGCTGTTGGCATGCCTTAAATGGCGCCAGGAGCTAACAATGGTGTCTTTCAGTGGTTTCAAGTTCCACTCACCCGGGTCAATAAAGGGTCTTTTTATAAGGTGATGAAACCATCAAGGTGTCACCAAATCTGACTGTCACCCTCAAATATGTATACATGCTAAACGTATGTTTTATGTGTGAAATCACAAGTATTGCTGTTCGTGATTTAATTCGTTTGATGTCCAGTGATGCTTGTCATTTGTTTCTTCGTTATGGAAAAGGAGGAGTATGGTGTGTCAGCACTCCTGGGAGCATGGTATCTCACAGGGCTCGTGCCCATGTCACATGTCAGTGAGCACGTGACCAAATCAATAAAAGGGACGACCAGTTCTGTCTCGTCAGTTGATGCAATCTGACTCCTGCCTGCTGTGTGTCTGGGTTTCAGCGCTATGCTGGCGCTGCGTGGTAGGCAGAGGGCCTGCTGCTGCAGGGCCTTCTACCCTGACAGTGCCCCTGCTGGGCAACGCTGTCCATGATGCCCCCCCTTGTCTAAGCAGAGCCCCTGCTGGGCACCTCTGTCCTCCTGAAACAGCAGAGCCCCTGCAGGGCAACTTTGCATGGAGGTGCCGGTACCCCTGCTGGGCAACTCCATCGTCGGGTCAAGTGTCAGCCTGGGTGCCCCCAGGCCATCGGAGAGCCTGTGTGCTCACGGGCTGACAGAGTGCCCCCTGTCCAGCGATGTCAGCTGGGTGCCCCAGCAAGTCCTCGGGCTGGCCTGTGACTGTTCAGGCCTACGTGGGTGCTGGGTGCCCCCAGCGTTCTTTGGACTGGCCTGCGTGACCGCAGGTCCAGTCATCACATGACCCATGTGGGCCAGTTTGATAAGTTACTTCACCATGCGGCTAGTAGTTTTGACAAATGTTAATGAATAAATATTCTTTAAAATGCTCAATTTGCATCACATTTGATCAAAAACCTCCCCCTTCCGTGCAACTCAAACAGCCTGTCACAAAAGGAATGAATTGCCATTTGCAACTGTGGGACACTTTTTCATTGGTGCCGAGACAATTTTATGCCCCAGTCCAACCCTGAACGGGGTTGTAAAGAATATCTGGGGGAAGTGAAGGGGACTAGTAGATAAGTAACGTGGAAACTCACCGGAAGTGGCAGGAAAGCAGCCCAGGCAAGCAATGGCCACTAGTCCTGAATCGACGCCAAGGTGCGCGCAGTTGTCGGCATGTTCATGTGTTTTGAGAACGAGTGTGTGTGTTTTGTTAGTTTCTGTGGCTGCGTGCACGAAGCGTGATATAGGTGTAGATGTTTGACTTTCACACCCCCAGTAAAGACACAGCCGATTTTGTTGTGTGCAGTGTTTGTTTTGGAATACTGCCTGCATGGCTGAAAGGAAGAAGCAACACTTTTGCAGTAGAGAGTGGCTGAGCGGATGTAGATCACATACTTGCCAACCCTACAGATTTAGGCAGTAGGCTATTGATTTTAAGCAGTCCTACCGCCTACAGATTCTGGTGACAGATCCTACTGCTTTTTACAATGGCAGGTAATTTACTTGACTATAAGGCAGGCAGCTGGACAAAGCATGCAACACATTAATTAGTCTGTACAGTGGGCTGGTAGGTGATACTTTTATTGGGCTCAGACTAATCCACTGACCTGACAGCTACGTGACTCTGTCCTGCACTCTTGCCGGGACAGACCTTAGGTGACCCACCAGTGAAGGCAAGTGACAGAGCGTAACACCATCACACAGCAACTGCCTATCAGACTGAGGCGGGTATCAGTCTCCATGTTATTCAGTGTTCAACTCGCACTGCAGAAATACATATGTATTGCCCATGCTGCTGCTACAGAGCAGTGGCAAACGTTGCCAACCAGCTCTGTGTGATTACCTTCTGTGAAGTTAGGTAATTGAATTTGGTGTTAACCTACCATTCAGAATTATATTTTTTTTACATTTGAATATCTTTCCATGTTATGTTGATAGATGGGTTGTGTATTTTAGAATGCTACAATGGTGCCAACAATGTATGTTTTGCATTTTCCTGTGATGTCATTGTTATGCGAATTATTATTTTTGAAACTTGAAAAATCCTACATCTTTTTGGTCACATAATGTTGGCAAGTATGAGATCAGAGACACTAAGAGGACCCACTAAAGGAGAGATAGATGGGAGAGACAGAAAGGCGAGATAGAACAGAGAAGTGGGAAACAGAGCAAAGAAATGCACTTTAAAATGCAGTTTCTTTAAAACAACCTCCCCATGTCTGCACCCCAGAAAGTACACTCCAATTTGTAAACAGCGAATCTCTGATCATGTGCACATGTACCCGCCCCGCCCCCCTCCTCTCTCATACACACGATGTCTCCTGCTTGTCCCTCTCTTGTACGGGTTGTCTTGCATCTGTCTCTGTTGTGCACTGTCTCTGTTGTGCAGAGTGTCTCTCGCATGTCTCTTAATTTCTCTCTTGAACTTGATAATCATTCATTTCCAACGACAGAGCAGAGGAGAGACAGGGCATAATGGAGACAACCCCCCTGTGTAGCCCCCAGGTCAATTAGGGTCTTGCTAATGTAGTGGGTACATACCCCGGGGGAGAGGAGGATAAGACGTCTAGAAATAACGACATAGACACCACGGCCTGATGTATTAAGGTTTTTGAATGTATGCGTGTTTGTTCCGTTGTATTAAACTCACTTATCAGCAGCAGGATATACAACGTTGTGTAGGGGAGCCCTAGGAATGTTGGGCTCCAGGACAATAGACAGGTCTTCCCTGCACAGAGACGGTGGGCTGGCTCTTGGAAAGGAGAGCACGGACAGGGAAAAAACATTGGAATGGTTGGTCCTTCGCCTTAAGGCCAGGCACCACATCTCTCCAGCCCTAGTATCTCTTCACTGGCTCCTGGTGGCTGCAAGGATCAAATCCAAGACCCTCTGCATCATCCACAAGGCTTTCTGGTGCCTGGGACCGCGCTACATCCAACCTTCTCTCCCTAAATACCGCCCTGCTAAAGCCCTCTGGTCCTCTAGCACTAACTCTCTGCAGGTCAGACATCTCTCCAAGTGAGTGGGAGGTACATCTCTTTTTTCGACAGGAGCCTCCCTCTGGAACAGCTTTCCTGCCCCTCTCAGACTTGAGCCAGGCCTTCTTAAGTTCTGGAAGCTTCTCAAGACCTTCCTTTTCTCCTCCTCCTTCCCTCCCCCTCTTCCTTCCTAATTACCCCTGCTGTTGCAGCTGGCTGCCTGGTCCCGTCTGAGTCATACAGGGGCTCCCTCAACTAGTCTGCCCCAGGGTCCCCACCACCAGCACTTCCCTTCGGGCACCCTTTCCTGACTAGAATACTGAATGCAGTTCACCCTACTCCCCACCCCCTTGCCCACCAGGACCCCCCTAGCACTTACACAGCTTCTGGGACCCCATGCTTCCTGTTTCCCCGCTCCCCTTACCTTCCCTTCTCCTTGACCTGACCCCCTGCACTTGCTGTGTGCTGCACTTGCACAATCCAAATGTCACAAGCCCTAGTAGGACCGGTTATTGTTTTTATCCTCCTCTGTTCCCCCTTCCCCTTAGTCTTATGGCTCCTGGAAACACTTTCTGCTGTATAGGCACCATACAAATCTTCAATGAATAAAGCAAATAAATAAAGGCAGTAGGGGGCTGGAAAAAGGAGAAGCCAGGAATTTGGATGAATACATGGATGGCTGCGGCCTTCAGAACCCCTGAGTGTCTCTGGAACCGTGTGTGGTGCTTAGTCAGCTCACCCTTACGCCAGGGGACATAAGCATTTAACAACAACATAGGCGGTCTCCCCCTCCATGGGGCAAAGCAGACCTTGAGGGAATTTCCATGTCAACAGGGCAGCCCGGGTCAAAGACTAGCATGGGGACAGTGCCCAGGAGTGGGACTAGTATGCAGCGGAGGGCCCAAGCCTTGTGAGTTGAGGCGGCTCAGAAGGAGAGGAGAAAAGTAACAAGCCCTTCACGGCCCGAGGCCAGATGGGCTGCAGGTGGCACGTCACAATAGAGTGTGTCAGGGACCGCCTGTGCCATGCAAGAGGGCATGCTGAAGAAAGCCTTGGGGCCACTGGAACGCCAGCATGTCACAGGTGGTGACCACTCTAAGAAACTCATGGTGGCAACAGTAAAGACAGACACAAGTGATCACAGCGTGTTCATTAAACTGTACAAATGGGTGAGAAAAACGCCTGATTTAAACCTAAATCTAAGATGGGAGCAAGCTACGACCATCAAATAATAAGGTAGTCCTAGTGGCGTTCTGTCAAATTAAAAGGGCCTATACTAAAATACTAAAAAAAGCTATTGCCAATCCTTAACACTAAATTACAAAATAGTGTGGGATAATGTTCACCAGAAAAGAAAGAAGTGTTCACAAAATGATAACTCAGGATGGCACAGCTGGGGTCTCCCTTCCCCATGTTTTTAGCACAGGACAAGGGGGAGACTCCTGAGCACAACACACAACTGTGCTTCTCCAGCACGATGTCACAGTTCTTTTCAGTGATATCAGGACCTTCGGTGGCCAAGTCTCTTTCATACAAAGTCTCTTGCCTCTGAGGGCAGATGTATCAACAATAACAGAACAAAAGATCCTTTCCGTAATCTTTTATGTTGGGTGATGACTCTTCATCCCTGGATCCCCCTCAACCGGGCTCCGATCCTTCTTGAATGTTAGCTTCCCGCATTGGGTTCACTACGGCCTTTTACTCAAAAATGTTTTCTTCTATAGTTTTCACAAGTCTCAATGGGCCTCATTACGACCCAGGTGGTAAATTACCGCCTGGGTCGTACCTTTAACACCATGGTGTAAACTATGTTTACGCCATGGTGGTTGGCGGACTTACCGCCCCATTCCGAGGTGAGTGGGGCGGTAAGTCCCCATTAACCCATTTAACCTTCCCCATTCCCATTTTTGCCCCATAGGGCATAATGGGAGTGGGGAAGGCGTTAATTACGCCACCGTAAATTACGGTGGCGTAATTAACAACAAGGTCCCTTAGCGTCATGGATTTTAACACCTGCTAAAAGCAAGTGTTAAAACCTCCATGGCGCTAAGGGACCTCGGAATCAGGCGGTAAGGGTTGGCGCTGTTTACGCCGCCGTAAACCCCTTACCGCCTGGGTCCTAATGAGGCCCAATGTCTTTTTAAACAACCTTTTCACTGTGGACATCTTTCACCCAGGTTCACTGTCAACACAATGTTCACAGGGTTATTATACTTCATACCAACTTGCAGGCATCCCTCAGCCGGGTTTACATTTGCCAGATACCCAATTCACTTTGCGATATCATAAATGCAGGATTTACATCCCTTTGCTTTTCCCTTCGCATCCCTCCGTCGGGTTTACATAGTCATTCTAACACACTCTTATCGGAATGCGGGGCTTCCCTTCTCCTAGCTTTCTCTTGGCATCCCTCCTTTGGGTTCACACTTGCCTCAGTTCACAATTTTCCAATATTATCAGAGAGCAGCAGGGTTCCCTTCCCCTAGCTTTCTCTTGGCATCCCTCCATCGGGTTCACACTTGCCACAGTTCACTAGACCATTTAGGTTATTTTCTTACCTAAGTCCAGGTCTCAGCCCCCAGTCAAGCTTCACATACTTTTATTCACACAATGTTCTCAGGGTTGTTATTGGTAACCATAATTCATAGGCATCCCTCAGTCAGGTTCACATTTGCCCCAGTCAGCAACATTCACTTTGTTTCCTCAGTGTTTCAAAGGCTTTTGATTGTACAACAGCCTTTCACTCTACCCTAGTATGACCATTTTGACCTCTTACGTCAGGCTCTCCAAGGGCCCTCTGATATCGGTAGTTTCAACAAAAGGGGACCAGCCAGAGTCTTTCGAATGAGCGCCCACGTGGTGCCGGACCACTCTGCAGCTGGTCATTTCCTGGGCTTTTAAAAGTTCAGTAACACGCAAGTTCTTTGTTCATATGTGCTTTCATATCATTTTGCCGTTTGCAACCTTCGTTCAACACAGTTCGGTTTACTATCGGTTCTCCCTCTGACTCACTGGCTGTGATGGCGCTTGTCTTTTCTTGTCACTGGAGTCACGGCCGGTACCACGGTAGCAGGTGCCTCTCCCCGACTTAGTTATCCATGTGGGAGGGTCACGTGAACCATTGACATCTGTTACACCACACACTAGCTGTATTTCCCCGTCTTATGATTCCTTGTATGGAGGCTTTGCAGGTCTGGGTCGAAAAGGACAAGGGCACGTCCCTTCTTGTCGTCCTTTCAGTTCTCACCACCTTTCTCCACCTTTTGAACTGCCGTCTTGGAATAGCTGCTTCCTTGTGTGTTTTGCCTTGCTCAATGTGTGCTCTCGTGCTCTGCCTTTTATCCCGGTGGGGAAGGGAAAGGGCCGTCAGGTGTGCTTAGTTATTGTCAATTGCTTGACTCTGCCCGACCCTTGTGTTGGAACATGTCAGGTAAACAGCTCTGGTGTTAGTCCGTTGTCTTTGTGAGAAAGTGTTTGTGTTGTAAAAAGGGGATGTGACGGGGAGCGCTTCTACATATCCTACGGGATAGGATGGGGAAAAGGTGTCATAAGGAAGGGGATACCGCATCTCAACCTTCGATGTCCCACCTCCACTGCCTGACGGCCCCTCATACAGGTTATCCTCCCTCACTAGTCCACCCCCAGCAACTGGATCTAATAGCGATAGCCGTGTCCTAGCCACCAGGATGACAGATCCCCGGGGACTAGTCAGTGAGACACCTTCTGGTTTCTCACATACCCTTTCCCTATGCAAGGTGGCTATGCCTGTTCTTTGTCCAGGTTACACTTTGTCAAAACCTGGGAGAGAACAGGGAGGAGAGATGTCCAAGAACTCCCACATATTCCACTGATTCGTTGTGACAGGTGTCGGTAGAGGTGCAGTGATTTTACTACTTTCGTCACAATAGCATATGAATTGGGTTTCAATAGTTGTTTCAGTTCTCTTGGGCTCAGAATTCTCCCAATCACATGTGGGAGAGTTTTGGGAATATTAGTCTGTTTGGCAACAACTCTGGGGTTGAAAGGCACCAAATGGAGGTGGAGTTTCCTGGAGGAGAGTAGAAAAGGTAGGGAAATCACACCCCAGAAAAACTTCCTCGGGGAGCCCATGGATCATAGCGGTTGACATCTCATAGGATTCACCTCAGATGTTAATGTGTACAGGTATCTTGGGGTATAACTCATTATCCCCATGTGCACAGATAACCAAATCGACCTGTATAGCAGTTTGCTTACTACCAGAATCAATCAGGGCGCTTACTTGTCGCCCATTTACTCAGGCCTTCTCGTTTGTAAAATCAGCAGAGGCTTGGCATATATATATGTATTATATGGCCACCGTAGTGGCCATGTAATTATGGTTAAGTTGCTGTTTCCGTAGAAAGAGCACTTTTTGGGCGGCTTATAACTCGGCTCCGCCTGGACGAATCCTTACCAAAGTTTGCAAAAAAAGTGTATGGGCCACTCTGAATTTCTTTCCAAAGTTTGGTAAGGATTCGTCCAGGGCGGGCAAAGAGATAGGGAGGGTCCCAAAATGTCTTTTTTTCCCATAGACTGAATGGGGCAAAAACTTTGCGCACGGCTAGAGGCCAAACCACTGGACGGATTGTCACCAATTTTGTTCCCCAAAGCGTGCTTTTGTACATTTTGTGAGAAATCGTCCAGTACTTTCCTTTAAAACGATCAAAAAGTAGCACTCTAAGAATTAGTGATATCTATGTCCGCTCTGCGGTCCCACTTCCCTGTTCGCTCAGTGGAGAAGATTTCTATTGGCTAATCTATGGTATGCTGTACGACAAGATGTTGCGCTTTCACCGATTGGTTCTGCCGCAGCGTCAAGTGCGTAGCATTCTTTTGATATGGCCGCTATGGTCATTTCGTTTTTGTGTTGTACGCCGAAATCCCCGCAAACAAACCCTTATGGAACACTGTGTCGAAAGTTAAGCATTATTTATATGTGGCAGTAGGAAGTGAAACAGTGCTTTATTGTTGATACCACTATCATACCGTACACTGAAACTTGGTAGGCAATGTACGACAAGTCCTTACTGAATCTATGTAAGAAGCCACCACCAAAAGTACTGCAGTTAGACTGGCGCCTTATAATTGGAATCTGAGGCAGCCACCTGCACGGTTTCGTAAACACAGCACATCTGCACGTGGTCAGGAGTAACGGTTCTCATGATTGACTGCTGATATGTTTTTGCAAAATGAGAATGTATTTGCGTTCTGAGTGAAGGTCACTTCATTTCATTTCATTTTTTCACTAGGCGCTCAGTATGGTCGCACATGTACCAAACCTCATAAGGGTCAATTGGTTTTCGACCTTGACGAACAGGGCAGAGACAGAAAGAATGTAGGGAGTCACAGTTTGTGAAAGATTCCCTTTGATAAGTTATGCTTCAAAAAGGTTTGTGAAGCACATGAAATATCAGTTCCCGAGGATGTCTTCTTGCAAACAACTACTGTGTGACTGCGGAGGCTGAAATGGAGGCGGTGCATATCATGTAAGCTTATTTTTCAGGCCTGTACACCAAACTGCCATTATTTACTGCAAAAAAAAAAACTATTACTAATAATGTATTTGGAAGTGTGTGTGCCGTTGAAGTTTCAGATTGCACATTACCGAAGTCTGTAAGATGTCACTACAATTTCCACTATTACCTACGAAATGTATGTAGCATTGATATTTTTTTACCTATTACGCAGATTGTACATTGTCGCCGTTTGTAGGGAGTCAGTACATTTACCCATATAACATTAATTGTTTATAGAAATGTTATCTGTTACACCTTACATTTCCGCAAAGGCTTCGTATTGATAGATCTTTTTTGTCATTTTCACCTCAGCTACTTCCTTCCCTATTGCGAATGTCATGGATTGCAGCGTCCGAGTGACGGTTTCTTTAATCGTTAAGTGTAGCTATTCGTCACCGGTTGCATGTGCGTCATCATTGAATGGGATGACCGCATTGGACCTCTATGTCCGTACGCAGTTGTAGCAGTAAGAAGCAGCATACCATCCTTTCTGGTGTCATAGTTCGCAGCCATTCACGTCACCTTGTAAATCACTGTAACAGGAATACGACTACTGTGTCAACAACGCTTAATTTCTGTGTGGTTAAACAACAACATCACCATTGCCACTAACATTATAAGTAACATACCATACTTTCTGATGGACTACATCACAGCGATTGACGCCATCTTGGCAATGAATGTGAGAGGAAACCGACTACTGTGTCGCCACTGCATACTGTGTGTGTGATAAAAACTGTGGTGCCAACGCATAGTGACTGTGTGGGAAAACATCAACGTGACCGTCAAAATTAACATTTTCATCGTGCAGCAGAGACACAAACTTCCAATTTCTTTGCAACTGAGAAAAGGGCGATGATTTAGCGCTGTGCATTGTGAAATAAAAGTACCTTACTACTTTTTACATGTTAGTGTGTTTTTTAACCATTTCATGTTCCCCTTCACAATCTGTCATGCTACGTTGCAGGTTGCAGTATGTTCTTTAATAGGTGCCATATCACGGTACGTAAGTCTTTATGTGGAATCATTTTTTTACGCTGCCAAGGTACGTTATCCAGAACGCTAGTGCACACCACTTGCTTTGGCAACGTAAGGCTCAGGCCCATCTATTATGTTTTTGTGTGTTAGGGTACTTTCTGTTACCCAGATGCCCCAATTACCAAGATTAGTTCTGCATGAAGAAGCTATGTTGTCAGATTTGGTATCTTTCTAAAAGTGGAAAAATGAGATCAGGTGCAGTGAAAGTGTTTGCTGTACAGAAACGTTTCAAAAGCAATGCTTCCTTATACCTTCTCACTACACATTTCTTCACACTTTTCACCTTGTGGCACTTACACAAAAATGTGTGCAGAGGTCAGTGGTAATGGTGTTGCTTGCAATATTTCTGCCATTAGGGCACTTCACTTCACAGAGTTTGTTGTGATTTTGTCCACACATTAGAAGACTACTTCTTTGCCTTCTGTACGCACATTTTTGCCAAACATATTCACTGTATGTTCCACACATTTATGTAAAGGTCATTGCGCACAAACAAACACCTTTGTGTTTTACATGTGGTAGTGTTTTCATACTTCACAAGTGTCGTAATGTACATAACAAATCAACGGTACGCCTTTCGTCTCTGAAGGGTACGCTGTAGGTATACTTACTGACCACAATGTTGGGGACGTAAATACTGGCATTTACTGGTTGGGACTAAACATTGTATTGCAGTCGCCATGTCCACCAGGCACTGCCTTTCTGTTAAAGGTGTTGCTGATGAACCACACATTTTAGAACAAATACTAATCTTCTTCGCCCACTACGGTCACATGTTTTCCTTTTTTACCTTCTGGCAGCTGTAATGGAAAGCGCAAAAAGACTTTCTATGCAACGCCCGCCTTCCCTTTCCATGGTGGCCATCTTGGAAAAGGATTTGTTTTCTTCAACCGGGAACGCCACAGGCGTTCCCGGTTGAAGATAAAAAATCCTTTTTTTGGTGCAATGGGCTAGAGCCGTAAAATCTGTATTGGTAATGGCATTAATCCCCCATTTTTTTAGGGTGGAATGGGGTTTACTGATTCAAAGACCTCGGTATGCACCGTTGCTTCTATTGTGATGCAAACTTGCCCTGTTGAGTTGTGAACGGGAAGTGTTACAGTTACAAGTTCGTACAACAATATACAATGTCCTTCCGCATTATCAACGACTCACCCACATTATTGTGAAGTGTGTATGAGTTCTGCACCATGTGGCCATGCTGTGCAACAGCATATTCTACTGTGCAGTTCGTAGAAAGATGGGCAGTGAAGTCAAATGTTGCTTTACAGTATGCTTATGTGTTACTATTGGAATCCTTCTAAATGCTCAACAAAAATTTTGGTCAATTTATGTTATGAATCATTTACAGTACTGCCAGCCTATGCAAATCATTCAAAAAACGTTTGTCAAAGGGACATTATGGTTACGTTGCCCTACTAAAAACGTCCAACATTCACTACAAAAAATACTTTGTTAAAGGGACGTTGTGGTTAAGTTGCCCTATTAAAAACCTATGCCATTCTGTACAAAAACTTTGTAAAAAGGACGTTATGATTACAAGTAAAATCTAAAAACCTCTGAAATTCGAGAGTTATGGTAGGCTAATCACCCATTTTTCTCATCAGCACTCTCCACTGCTACCACTACCATCCCGAACATAAAAGATGCCACCACACATGTCATTGATGCCATCACTGATGCCATCACATCGGTAGCCCCTTTCTTTTATGTCAGCTAAGCAACCATAACTCGCGCCACCACTGTGCACTCCTAAGACTAACACCTAGGATATCAAAGATGACATGACAAATGTCATTGATGACATCACTGATGACATCAAATGTCTAGCTTACTTATATTGTGTCATTGAAAAATCTAGGCCAGGTGGTTTTCTTCACTGACAATCACAATATAAAAAATCAAAAGGTGCTGTACATGAAAACATTAACCTTCTCATATGTTCTTAAAGTACATACCTTAGGGTTTGCTCTCAGATCATGGTACACATGCATGGGGCAATAGGAGGCATCCAACACCAAATTAATTTGCATACATGAAGATAAACATTAATGCCATTAACATTTTCTGATGATGCTGTTTCTTTCTTCCTTCATTTAGTTTCCCTGTGTGTGCCTCTAATTTGTATGCATTGTGGGTCTTCGTATGTATTGTTTCTACTACCACAGGTGTATATGCAGTCTTGCATTGTTAGCTAGTTATTGCATGTTTACCATTACATAAACACCCCTCACATCTAACTACCAACATAATACACACAACCCCTTGCAGGTGGGCATTTTTAATTGGCATTATTTTCACATGTGATGTCGTCAGTGATGTCATCAATGACATTTGCAGTGCACGGTGGTGGCGCGAGTTATGGTTGCTTAGCTGACATAAAAGAAAGGGGCTACAGATGTGATGGCATCAGTGATGGCATCAATGACATGTGTGGTGGCATCTTTTATGTTCGGGTGGTAGTGGTAGCAGTGGAGAGTGCTGATGGGAAAAATGGGTGATTAGCCTACCATAACTCCCGAATTTCAGGGGTTTTTAGATTTTACTTGTAATCATAACGTCCTTTTTACAAAGTTTTTGTACAGAATGGCATAGGTTTTTAACAGGGCAACTTAACCATAACGTCCCTTTAACAAAGTCTTTTTTGTAGTGTATATATATATATATATATATATATATATATATATATATATATATATATATATATATATATATATATATAGATATTTGTTTGGTTTTTTTATGCAAAGCTAAAACATTTTATTTTTTGTTTTTTTTTCCTGGGTTCAACATAATAACCCTCAATTTCTGCATATAAAAATTTCAGGTTTGCCCCACTCTTTTTAACACTCCCTCCTTGATGGATAGACATGTGACCCCCCCTGTGCAAGATTAAGTAGTTGATAGGGGGTTTGCCGTTCTCCTTTCAACAAAGGCCCCAAGTAGCATCTTTTGAGGTGCTCTTCCCATCCAAGTTGCTCCACTAGGCGCTTAAAGTTCAGAAATCAATTCCCTAAATCTTCACCTCCAAGATATGGCTGAAGTACCCTTTGTGGTGATAATGGTCATATTTTCTTGGAGACTAGCTTCAGTCTGCATCTGATGGGCCGCCAACTGGGCAATGACATTGGCTAGGTCGGCCATATCTTCCGGGGGTGCAAAGGTTCCTTCCGTGGATGGTTCAGAATCGGAGTAGAAACAACTCTCGACTCCGTCATACAAGGTCTTAAAGTCCTCTGATACTTCTGATTCTGATTCTGCAAAAGGAAGGGATTTTGGTCGGTTAATCTTTAACCCTGATGGTGTCACTGACTTTCCCTGTGGCGCCTTTGGAAGGAGTGGACATTCCACCATTAGCGTGCCGGCACGTTTCAGTCTGAACGCGCAGTAGTGCTCTAGTCTTTTCCAACATGGTCACCGCCAGACTGGATTTCCTTCGCCTTTCAACGCAGCCCTTCAATTGCAACCTCAGTCATTCTACTACAGGTAAGACGCTAGTAGTTAGGTTTTCACCGCGGTTCCTCAAGCCTTTTCTCATCCTCATCTGTGTATCCTTGTGCCTACTCCTTTCCTGTTCTACTGCTCTCCTCTTCCATGGGTCCTCTCATCTTCTTGGTTCTCTGCAGTGCTTTCCCAGCACTTTGAGTCCTCCTTCCTCAATCCTCTTTTTGTTCTACTGTTTCCTCTGGTGTTGCCGTGCAGGCACCTTATCTGTTCCTTCCTGGGATACCTTGGATACAAGATCTTGTTCTTGCTACCTGAACAGGACTTGAAAAACCATTTCGAATTACACAATGCCACTCCAGATGTTTCTTGCCTTCATTGGCTTGTCCACCAACCAGGGAAGGGGACACTAGTCTGCCTGTATTACCAGTCAGACATAGCGGCTTCCCTCTGTGACAGACCATATCTCTTTAAAGACAAAAAGACCTCCAGAAAGAAGAAGAAGAAGGGGAAGAAAGGATACCCCTCTTTGAGCAAGTAAGGATCAGGTGAGGAGCAAGGGGAGTATTCTGACAGTTGTGACAGTTTGGCACGCCAAGAAGAAGACATGGCCAACGCTGAACAAGTACAGGAGTTAGTTGCTGCTGTCCAAGGACACAGCCTTGAGATCCAGAATCTGAATATCGAAAACACTGTACTGAGACAGTTGGCTATGGACAGAGAGCACCACCCTTCTGATCTCTCTACCATGGGTTAGGCCTCAGGTAAATTCGACAGATGCCAAAGAAGCTAAAAGAGTTCATTGAGGCTTGCATGGTTCACTTTACCTTTCTCTCTGGAACCTATGCTTCAGACCACGCTCAAGTAGGATTCATGGGATCTAATATGATTGGCAATGCCCTTGCTTGGGCTACTACTCTGGTCATCCCTGCTAATCCCGTCCTACAGGACTACTGGGCATTCCTGAACCTACTCAAACAAACCTTTGAAAGTCCTGAAGTGGTTTACTCTTCCTGCACAGACTTGTTGGATATTTAACAAGGTACTTCTGATCTATTGTCTTACATCGCATCCTTCCAATGCACCGCTGCCATAGCCGGATGGCCGGTGAGCAGAGCCTTGGGATACACTTATGGCACCCATGGGTGGGGGTACAATCCTGTACCTCTAGTGTATGTTTCTGGGCACCTGCGGGTGGCCCACAGAGCAGGGTATGGGCTGGTGGCACATCTATGCTTAATTTGACAGGTGCTCTGAGTATCTTCCATTTTGGGATACCCACGCCCTCCCATTGGAATCAGTTGATTCCTGATATGGGAGACAAGGTGGCCCTGTGGCCTCTTGCTTTCTATTGCCTGTTACCTTGTTTTCTCAAAGCCCTGGGAAGCCCTTACTCTGTCCCTTCCCCTGACTGGCTGTTGGGTGGAAGTCCCATATATGGCATTGTGGGGAAGTCCAGGCCAGAATGGCTGGAGCCTTCCCAGTGACTGTATGTTGTGGGTACGCCCTTGGGATGGGACCTAGGCGAATGGATTGTGTGACCAATATGTACTTCATGTTATGGGTGTCTGGTTTCTAGTATGTGACAGAAAGGCTGAGACAGCCCTGCCCGAAACTGGTATGAATGCAGTGTGGAGTGCTGAATTGCTGGGTACTTGTCCCAATACACATTCCTTGTTGTGAGTGTCTGGAGGGAGGAGAATGGCCTGAATGCACTATGAGCCTGATTGGCTGCCTGACTGCATGAATGCCCTTCTGGATGATTGGTAGCCTGAGTGTGACCCAGCAGAGTGAATGAGAGACCAAACAGTATATCTGGGGACCTCTCACTGATGGAAATTGTTCAGAAGCTGAAGTTGATATTTGATGCTTGACCTTGAAGCCCACTGGAAGCACAAGAATTGCTGTTGCTGTCCTTCGCCAATCTGAAAGCTGCTGTGCCTTCAAATTACTGATCCAAGAGAGGACCAGGCTAGGAGACCTCTTCCCGAGCTACGAGGGACCACCATGCACCAGCTGATCTTTGCCAAAGCTCTCTAGACGTCAGACCCTCAAAAGGCTGCCGACGGAGACGCGGACTGCTGCAGAATCACGAAGTGAAGCTCCTGGACATTGAACTCCATCTCCGTCGATGACCGCCGTCGCCGACCTGAGCCGCAGTGCTCCTTTGCCTAAGAACACTTTGACCGAAGGACTCCCTTTCTCACCATTGACAACCGATTTGATCCACCGGAGAAAGTCAAGGCCACCGACGCACCGAGGAGAATCCGCTGGTGGGTTTCCCACCACCCAAAGACCACAAAGACGCTGATGACCTGACGCCCTTGCTGGGACAAAGTTCTTCAGTAACTATTTGCAGCAACAAACTATCATCGTCGAGGTGCACCGCACACCTCATCTTTGCAGGACGTCCACGACTGATCGGCAATGAGCACCACCAGGACCGAAGCTGCCGCCTCGATGCCTTTGTTCATCATTTCCTCGTGGGATCTCCACGATCCGTGGCTCCTGCCTTAAAGGGAGCCGCGCAAGAAGGATCCATCGACTACCCGATGTCGAACTCTGCTATTCCAGGTACATTGGGGTGGTAGAACCTTTTTACAGGGAAATAAGACTCATTGAACAATATATTGACTGGGCTTGTGTTATATCTTTATTTACAGGTTGCCCAGGTGGGGGGATCCTCATACAGAACTGTGCCTAGTGGTAGGGGCCCAGTATTCTGCCTATTGCTTTAATGAACCTGCTTTCCTCCTATGTGTATTGTTGATTCACATTATTAACTGATTTGTATGACATTTGAACTGAGTACAGTTGATGCATTTTAGTGGAATCAAAGAGTAATTGTGGTATTGCATAGAAACTGTATATATTTACCATTTTAGATTAACTTGAGCACAAAGTGTGTTATTGTGATTGTGTACATAGCTTGAATCTTATTTATATAAAGAACTGTGTTTTCACTAACATAGTGTATGGACATTCCTTTGTGGGTGCTTGCGGACTACACTGTACTTAAGAACCAGCCCACATCACCTCCTGAGAGCTTAAGCCTTAATTGCTCGTCCACGTTTACCAAATAGAGAATCTTGGCTGGGGTGCTCTGTGCCTCAACTATGCCATATAGGGAGCAGGAGTACAGATATCCCCCTCCAGTCTTTACAAGGAGATCAAGGATGAACTAGCCCACACTCACCATCCTAGTACATTTGTCAACTTGCTCTCCCTGCTCCTCCAAATAGACTATTGTTTGACCGAAAGAAGAGCAGAAAGAAAGAAGACCAGATGCACTTTTCCAATTTCCCCAGAAACCATGACGTATGCTCCTCCTCCCAGCAGAGCTCCAGGGGGTGAACCCATGCAGACTAGATCCGCACGAGGACCTCTAACCCCAGAAGAAAGAAAGCGGAGAAGGGAGAAAGGCTTGTGTATGTATTGCGGATCCAATACCCACTTGTTACGAGACTGCCTGGAAGTTCCACCCCGGCGGGCGGGAAACGACAGACCTCGGTCCTAGAAGGGAAGTGTTACCAGGGTCACATTTCCAGTCCCTCTCACACCCTTTCCGTTACTTCTTCCCAAGATGATAACAGATTAATGGTTGTAAGCATTCAAATCACAGTCGATCAGAGGAATATTGACACTTTAGCTCTCATTCATTGTGGAGCCGCTGGTAATTTTGTTGACAAAGTCTGTGCTAAAAAGGAGAAAATCCCCAGGCTCGACAGAAGAGTGGATCAGGTGGTCAAAGGAGTGGATGGGAGACCTCTCAGTTCAGGTCGGATAACACAAACCACCACACCATGAGTAATTACACTTTGACAACATCTGTGCTGCTCCTTTCCTAGTTGTTTTAGAGATCCCCTGGTTAAGGAGACATAATCCCACTTTTGACTGGGCCATGAATCTTCTGCAGTTTGATTCAGAATATTGTATGAAACAGTGCCTGGAAGACTCATCAAAGGAACCCGTGAAGGCCAATCCTCCTGTATCTACTGATGTGGGCATACACTGTATTCCACTTGAGCTCAAGGAATTCACTGATGTGTTTTAAGACAAGATCCCTAAGGACCTTCCACCTCATCACCCTGCGGACTGTGCAATTGATCTCACCTCAGAGGCATTAGTTCCATTTGGTCGTATGTACCCATTATCTCTTTCAGAAAAGTATGTACTCAGGGAGTATTTGGATTCCAACCTTCAGAACGGCCTCGTCCAACCCTCTCATTCTCCTGCAGGAACACCATTATTTTTCACCTCAAAAAGAGACATTCATGAGCTTAGACCATGCATCGATTACAGGAGTCTCAACAGGGTTACGTTCCGTGATCGATATCCAATGCCTCTCAGCAGAGACATTCTGAAGGCCATACAAGGGGCCGTGGTTTTTTCGAAGCTAGACCTTCGTGGGGCATACAATCTCCAACGTATAAAGGCGGGAGACGTATGGAAGACCGCCTTCCAGACTCCTTTTGGTCATTTTGAGTATCAAGTGATGACATTCGACTTGGTCAGTGCCCCAGCCGTCTTTCAGCGCTTTATGGACAGACTCTTTCTGAACATGTTATTCCACTCAGTTATCATTTATTTTGATGACATCCTGGCTTTCTCTTCTTCACGACATGAACATTGGATCCAACTCAGGGAAGTCTTGCTTCACCTTCGGAAGAACCAACTCTTAGTGACATGAGAGAAATGTCTATTTGAAGTCACCACTGTGCCCTATTTAGTGTATATTCTGTCCGATGCATGTATTGAGATCGACCACTGCAAGCAGGTGGCTAAACTTAAATGGTCAACTCCTGCGTCAGTGAAGGACATACATCGGTTCTTAGGTCTTGATAACTCTTACCGTAACTTTATCCCTGACTTCTCTGGAATTGTCCTTCCCATTACTTCTCTACTGTCTCCAAGGAAAATCAACTACTCGGTGATGGAAAAGGAGCTCCTTGCCATGAAATTGGCTTGCAGAGAATGGCATCACCTCTTGCATGGTGCCTCCCATCCTTTGAAATACATACAGTCCACCGTAATTTATGGATTCTGCAACAGATGGAAAGCCTCAACCCTAGACAAGCACAGTTCAGCCCATTATTTCACCCAATTTGATTTCTCCATCACTTACATACCCAGCAGCCAAAACATTTTGACAGACGCATTGTCTCATTGTCATAACCAAGTAACCAAGGCAACAGGAATATCTGTTTCAAAGAAACAAGTTTGTCTTTTGGTGTCCTCTTTCTTATGAGGGGTTAAGGAAGCCTCAATCACTCTGCCCCTGGATCTGAACAAGGACAGGAAATTCAACCTTGAAAGAAAGGAGGGCTTGATTTTTCACAATCACCGATTGTAAGTACTAGATGCTTCCTTACAAGGCCTATTGCTGTCTTGGTGTCATGAAGTCAAGATAGCAGGTCATCAGGGATTTGCCAGTACATTGGCATTCATCCAATGCAACCTTTGGTGGCTTACCATTTGTTTTGATGTCAAGACCTATACATGTGCCTGCCCTGTTTGCACCCACAGCAAGTACTGTACCAAAAAACCCATTGGCCTTCTGGAACAAACCTCTGTTCCCACACAACCCTGGAGCCACCTCTCTACCATTTTTTTTTATCTGCCACCCTCTCAGGGGTGTACGGCCATCATGGTTACCATCGACTCCTTTACCAACATGGCTCACTTCACTCTGCTTCCTGGTTTACCCTCCACTTCAGAAATGGCCAAAGTGTTTCTTTGAGAGATTTTTTTGTCTTCACGGGCTTCTGGAATGCATAGTCTCTGACTGTGGATCTCAGTATACTTCAGTGTTTTGTCAGACATCTCCAGTGCCCACAAGACTACCTATCAGAGTCTGGAAGAAAGCAAGAAGTGACATAAACAGCAATCTGATAAACATCAGAGTGAGGTTCCCGGATGGGATGTGGGGTCCAGAGTTTGGTTATCTACTAGATTGTTGCCAAGATGGGTCCATCATTCCATCTCGCTCGCCGTTATATTGGTCCTTATGAAATCACAGCCAGGATCAAGCCTGTCACCTTCAAGCTAAAACGTCCTAGTTCTTTGAGCCGCTTGCATCCAGTGTTTCATTCATCTCTTTTTTGCTTGTGGGTGCCATATCCTTATCCTCGACTGAAGACAGAGCATCATATCCCTCTCATCACTGAGCCTAAGGAGTACGAAGTATCCTGTATATGCGACTCGCGATACCACAAAGGGAAATAACCATACCTGGTGCATTGGTAGGTTTATCCTCCCTCTGAGAATTCCTGGGAACCCAGCACTTACATCCGTGCCCCCCGGTTGCTTCGGATGTTTCACAGGATACACCCAGGAAAAACCTGGCAACTCCAGGTACAAGAGGGGCATACTATCACAGTGCTTTGCCCCGTGGCGCCTTTGGAAGAGATGGATATTCCGCCATTAGCATGCCACCACGTTTCCGTCAGAACGTGCGGTAGCACTCTAGTCTTTTCCAACATGGCCGCCACCAGACTGGATTTCCTTCACCTTCCAACGCAGCTCTGGCATTGCAACCCCAGTCATTCTACTACAGGTAAGAGGCTAGTGGTTAGGTTTTCACTGCGGCTCCTCAAGCCTTTTCCCATCCTCCTCTGTGTGTCCTTGTGCCTCCTGCTTTTCCTGTTCTACTGCTCTCCTCTTCTGTGGATCCTCTCATCTTCCTGGTTCTCTGGGGTGCTTTCCCAGCTTTTCGACTCCTCCTTCCTCGATCCCCTTTTTGTTCTACTGTTTCTTCTGGGGTTGTGGTGCAGGCACCTTTGTCTGTTACTTCCTGGAATTCCTTGGATACGAGACCTTGTTCTTACTACCTGAACAGGACTTGGAGAACCATTTGGAATTGCACCACAACATTCCAGTTTTTTTTTGCCTTCATTGGCTGTTTCCCCAACCCAGCTGCACCAGGGAAGGGGCCACTAATCCGCCTGTATTACCAATCAGACATAGTGGCTTCCCTCTGTGACAGACCATATCCCTTTAAAGACAGAAAGACCCCCAGAAAGAAGAAGAAGGGAACAAAGGATTTGAAGAAAGGATCCCCTCTCCGAGTAAGGAAGGATCAGGTGAGGAGTAAGGAGATTATTCTGACAGTTGTGATAATTGGCCCCACGACAGATAACAATTGGGTGCCAAATTAAAAAAAGTTTCAAAGGGGGGGGAGGTTAGAGCACTAGGTCTAACAAAAGAAAAGATTGGTCAGACTTTTAGTACTATTCGATCCCACTGTCGTATATTGCAATGTGAGAAAAGAAGGGTGTCCAATAGTACCTGAGTCTTAAAGAACAAATCTTGCTGGCTAGTCAGGATTCGAAGTTGGGATAACAACACCTCTTTTAGTGTGGTTTCAAAGATTTGGTTTTCCCCTTCTGGTGGTATGGGTTTCAATTTCTAGCAGTTGAATCATATCCCACTCTGACACCATATGTAAGAAACCGATGGTGGCAACAGTAAAGACAGACACAAGTGATCACAGTGCAAGGTTGTTTATTAAACTGCATAAATGAGTGAGAAAAATGCCTGAACTAAACCTAAATCTAAGATGGGAGCAAGCTACGACCATCAAATAATAATAAGGCAGTCCTAGTGGCATCTTGTCAGATACAAATGGTCTATAAAAAAAAAAACTATTGCCAATCTTTATCTCTAAATTACAAAATAGTGTGGCTAATGTCCACCAGAAAAGAAAGAATTGTTCACAAAATGATAAGGCAAGATGGCATATCTGGAGTCTCCCTTCCCCACGTTTTTAGCACGAGCATGATGTTACAGTTGTTTTCAGTGATATAAGGACCTTCAGTGGCCAAGTCTCTTTCATACAAAGTCTCTTTCCTCAGAGGGCCTTGATGTGTCATTGATAACATAACAAAAGTTCCTTTCCGTAATCTTTTGCGTTGAGTGATGACTCTTCACCCCTGGATCTCCCTCAACCGGGCTTGGATCCTTCTTGAATGTTAGCTTCCCTCTGTCGTGTTCACTACGGCCTTTTACTCAAAATATTTTCTTCTGTAGTTTTCACGATGCTCAGTGGCTTTTTAAACAACTTTTTCACTGTGCACATCCCACAACCAGGTTCACTTTTGCGACACAATTTTCACAGTGTTATTGTGCTTCAGCCCAACTTGCAGGCATCCCTCAGCCGGGTTCACATTTGCCAGATACACAATTCAATTGTCTTTATCATAAATGCAGAATTTACTTCCCTTTGCTTTTCTCTTGGCATCCCTCCATTGAGTTCACATAGCCATTCTAACACCGTCTTATCAGAAAGCAGGGGTTCCCTTCCCCTAACTTTCTCTTGGCATCCTTCCGTTGGGTTCACACTTGCCTCAGTTTGCAATTTCACAATCTTATCAGAAGGCAGGGTTCGCGTCCCCTAGCTTTCTCTTGTCATCCCTCCATCGGGTTCACACTTGCCACAGTTCACTAGACGCCGTTGGTTCTTTTCTTACTTAGGTCCGGCTCTTAGCCCCCAGTCAAGCTTCACATACTTTTATTCACACAATGTTCTCGGGGTTGTTACTTTTCTCTCTAATTCATAGGCATCCCTCAGTCGGGAATCACATTTGCCCCAGTAACCAACATTCACTTTGTTTACTCAGCATGTTCAAGGCTTTCGATTTTATAAGGGCCTTTCACTCGACTCTGGTATGACCTCTTTGACCTCTTAGGTCGGGCACTCCTAGGGCCCTCTGGTATCAGTAGTTTCAACAAAAGGGTACCAGCCAGAGTCTTTCGAATGAGTGCCCACGTGGCACGGGACCAATCTGCAGCTGGTCTTTCCCTGGGCTTTTAAAAGTTCAGTAATACACAAGTTCGTTGTTCATAAGTTATTTCATATCATGTTGCCGTTTGCAATCTTCGCTCAATATAGTTCAGTTTACTATTGGTTCTCCCTCCGACTCACCGGCTGTGATGGCGCTTGTTGTTTCTTGTCACTGGAGTCAAGGATGGTACCACGGTAGCAGGCGTCTCTCCCCACCTTGGTTATCAGTGTGGGAGTGTCCCATGCCCCGTTGACATCTGTTACACCACATGGTAGTATTTCCCAGCAGTGGAGTGACGTTGCTGAATATGTTGGGGGGGGACATGACAACTGAAAGAAAGGGGCAGGGTGGAGGAAGGGCAGAGAGTGGCCCTGAGGGATAACACTAAACTACTACAGCACAAGAGTCAATTGCCTACGCTCTGTTATGACTTTCATAAGAATGGTGGCATATCTTTCAAATTAAATTCTAAAGACACGCCAGTCTTCTGAAACTTATAACACCACAGTTGGTCTTTAGAATTCACTGCATTGACAACAGTAAAAAAGCCTGAGCCCCCTCTACCCAAAGAGGGCCTGCAAGCAGGCTGAATGGAGCTGGTGTTTGATTATTGCCACTGGGGCAATGACTCAAACAAGCATACAGACATGATATAAAATGGATGCCTGCAAGATTTTAAAACAGCACATTAGGTTGCTTATTCTGATTTCATTAATTACTTGCAACAGACTCTAAAATTAAGGTATGTTTTCCTGTGTTCCAATTACCCCAAGCAGTAGCGTACCGAGTGGGAGGCCAGAGCGGGACATTTATCAGGGTGACACCGATCCCGTTCAGCACCTCAAAGAGGGTGCACAGAGGGAAAGGTGTCCCACTAGCAGGACAATGTGTGTCCTGAGCAATTCCTACTCAGCACACTTATTGTCCTGGCAGCAAGACACCTTACCCTTTCCGAACGGTAGAGGTGTCCCACTGCCAGGACAATGTCCAAGGAGCTCCGGGAAGGAGAGGGTCCTTGCGTTGCTCTGTGTTGACAGAGCATAACACTATGAGCCATTAGGCACTGGTGGGGAGGGGGACTAGTATCAGAGACTTTTGTCCCTTTAGAAATGTGTATGGGAGGGAGTGATCAGAAGTTAGAAGGGTGCATAATGGTGCATGCTTTGTGAAATAATGACTATGGCTTTAAAACACAAGGGGAATTTGTTAGGTGCACATTAATCTGCATGATGCTGTTGTGATTTTGCATGCAGGATCGGGAGAATAAAACTAAAGTCATTCCTCAACATATTTCTATGACAATATATTTATTATACAGTTATTTTACTATGAAAGGCTAGCTTATTATGTAATGTGCTTTGTATCCAAGGCATTGCCAGAAATAAATATTTAAGCACATGAAATCTAAAGCAAAACCTTAATAAATATCTATATCAGCCAAACCTGGGAAGATGTGCACATTGCTTAAATTGTCCACATCCTAGTTTCACCATTTAAACAAAGTGTGTGATCCTGGCCAATTCATTTAATCACATTGTCTTATCTGAAGCTCTGTACGTGAAGCTTATGTTAATATATCATGCTATTATAATAAAAAACGTTATGACTATAGAGTTGCTGAATATATAGCAATAGTGCAATTTAGGTATTTTGCACCACAAAGTTATTTGCCACTTGGCTGATTCATGGCAACTTATTCTAAAGTCGCTTCCATGGTGCCTCCACATATCAAAGACTGATGATGGTCCTTGCAATGTCCTTTTCTCTAAAGTCACTTCTGTTGGTACAGCCCATATGCATATTAGGAGGTTTCCATGTATTTTCCCCCCAGAGGGCCTGGACAGAGCTCAAATAGATGTGTTTCCTGCATCTGCAATGATCCTGCAGTTTTATTTATTTTTTATGTGTAAAAATGCCATCTTCCACTAATGTTACCAAAAAGGTAGATTGGGGCTGGGGTGGCCAGTTTGGGGGTGTGAATGAGACTATTACACATACTGCATTTCGTGGCTCACTTCACCCCCCAATGTTGCATTGATGGTTACTGCCCTGACCCCAAATGTGATTGTACAAATGTGACCCCTTACTAGGGTCAGCCCGCAGCCCAGCCCTACAACAAACATACACGCAGCTGAGCTCAGCTCAGTATTATGTAATGAGACAGCGCAAGTGTGGCTGTGCACCTCAGCCAGGCTCGCACTGTCAAATTACATGATCTTGAATGCGGCAGCCAAAATGTGCCCCCCTGGCCCTCCCACCAAAAGATGGGGGACAAAAAGGCATGCCACATAAGTTGGGGGAGGGGGGACTTGTCCCCCCCTATAATTATGCCATGTTTCCCAGTCTGATGATTCCTTGTACAGAGGCTTCGCGGGTCTGTGTCAAAAAGAGCAAGGGCACTTCCCTTCTTGTCCTTTCAGTTCTCGCTGCCTTACTTCTCCTTTTGAACTGTCGTCCTGGAATAGCTGCTTCCTCGTGCGTTTTGCCTTGCTCAATGTGTGCTCTAGCGCTCCGCCTTTTATCGCTGTGGGGAAGGAAAACGTCAGGTGCGCATAGTTATTGTAAACTGCCTGACTCTGCCTGACCCTTGTGTTGAGACATGTCAGGTAAACGGCTCTGGTGTTAGTTCATTGTCTTTCACAGTGTGAGAAAGTGTGTGTGTTGTAAAAGGGGGAGAGGGTAGAGCTTATACATATGCTATGGGATAGGATGAGGAAAAAGTGTCAGAAGGAAGGAGATACGGCATCTCAACCTTGGGTGTCCCACCTCCACTCCCCGAGAGCCCCGCATCCAGGTGATCCTCCCTCACTAGTCCACCCCCAGGAACTGGATCCAATAGCGATGGCCATGTCCTGGGCACCTGGATGACAGATTCCTGGGGACAAGTCATTGAGACACCTTCAGGTTCCTCACACCACCCTGGGAGGCTATGAACTGGGTGGACCCTTGCAAACAGCAACCACTCTTTGAGGGGTAACAAAACAAAAGAGGTGATGGCTGGAGTTTTTAGAAGTAATCTTAACCCCTGGCATCGCTATGGCAACCCTCCAGATCATCATTCTTCACCAGCCAAACCATTAAAGGGGAAAGACCATATGCAAATCAGGATTGGTCCCACCTCAAAAGGGGCAGTCCAGCCCAGACTGCTTGGTCACATCTCTTCTGCATGAGACCACAAGCATCCTCAGACATGTTTCAGCCGCGTTGACTCTCATCATAGAGGAGTATCTTGGGTCTCTGGGCCCAGGAGGCACGGGACCCACATCTGGGTATACCTGTCCAACTCTTTGAGGGGTAGCATGGTTGCTGATGGATATGCATGGCAAGTGCCGTGCACATCTGATGAATGGAGGAGGCATAGATTCCATTGTGCTGGCTTTCTGAGTGTGCCAAAGTGTGAGCAAGTGTTACTCTCACGTCCCTGTGGGGGACAGACCAGGTGTGACCGCCCAAGTTGGTGCCACTTGGGTGATTGGAAAGGAAGAGTGGCAGGTCCACCATCAGGCCACTGTATACCCTCTGCTTTATGCGATACACTTTGGACCATGCCGGTTTTCTCCGGTGAGCAACGGGAAACTAATGGAGCTGGACAGAGTGGGCTGAACAGGGGGCAGCACACAAATGCAAAGAAGCACTGAAGACCAATTGGGAAAAATAAAGGCACATTGATTTATAGTCAACACATTGCGCACATGTGACCCAAAAAGCAGAAAGATAACACAAAACATCAACACAGCAAAACTGGCATAAACCTTTGCTTTTGCAGACAGGTGGCCCCATCCGCCCGATGGGGGCGGTACCGGAATGCCCCACACACCGTACCTATAACGAGACCTCCTGATCCTGCTCCCCACCCGCCCTTCCCAGTCGCCCCTCCAGTCGGAGGGGTCTTACATCCGAAAGGATACTGCAACTATGTTCTAGAGGGTTGATGAACAGAAAAGCAAAGTTTTATCTGTGCTACCATCCTGTGAGAAGACCTAACTATACATGGTCAACCCTTGTTTGTTGGATAGATTATATTTTTCTAACCAGTACTCTATTTAAATATGTGAAAGATTTTAAGATCATCCCAAAAAACCTTAGTGATCACGCTATTTTGAAAGGCATGTTTCAGCCGCTGGATTTTGATTTGGCTCATTATATTAAGAGCCCTTGAAGTATCAATTGGCGTGGTAATAAAGTTATTTGGACAGAGACGAACATTGATAAATTTAATACTGATCTGGCTAGGAAAGTGGCGAATCAACGTCCGGGGTAACAGTGGTCCATGGGTGAATATAGGTTTCTAAACCATCAGTCAGCCCCACACCTCTAGTACACCATAAGGAATCTGAACAGATTGGAATAACAGGCAAATTATAAACCTCCTTGTCCAATTTTGGTAACATGTTCGAAATGGCAGGCTTATCTCCGAAACGTCATGGATGTTGCAATACAGCGAAAATACAATTATTACCCAATGATAAAAGGGACAGCCAGTCCAGACATTAACAGGAATATCTACTTTATGTATATCACAACAGATAATTCTAGAAACACTACCAAACACAACCCACCCTGTAAAGGAATGCAGAGAACAGAAAGTTTCAAAGAAGGAAACGGGATGCAATCTGGATACTGACAGTGTAGTCGATATGGCTAATAGCCAGGACAGTTTCATGTTTCTTGGTTTCAGTACAATGGGAGAAATGGGTCTTAATATGTCTTTAGGGGCCTTCTGGGAAGGAGCAGGTGGACAGAACCACAATGTAGCTTGTGCTGTAGGTGTTGTTGTTGCTCGACAGGATCGAGTCCGCTTCAGGGCGCTTTGCAGGCTTCTGTGAGAGAGTTCAAAATGTGAGTCAACTGCGGGTATCAGGCAGCAAGACGGTTTGGTAAGCGAAGCTGGACGAATGGTTGCAGGCTGGCCTACACGGCTGCTCGTGGTCAGGAATCGTCTCAGAGCTGATCGGAGGTCATGAAGCACTGGTTGATTCGTCTTGGAGGTCTTTATGTCTCTGCAGCTTGACAGCGGTCAGCGTTGCAGTCGGTTGCAGTGCGAGGAACTCCACTGGCTCAAAAATGTCCTTTAAGGTGGACGTCAGTAGATGCTCGTCAAGGCACTTCTCCCAGCTTCTTCAATCGTCTAGTGTCATCCTTTAAGGCAGACGGTGCATAGCTGTGGAGTGTGTTGCAGGCAGCTGCCTTGTTCTGGATTGTAGGTTCAGAGACCTTCTGGCACTTCCTATCAAGGAAGCCTGTTGCAGCGCCCAGCAGCGCACACTGTGTGCTGGCTGTGTACCGGTTCTGGAGTGGCTGGAGCATCCTCTGAGTTCTTTATCTCCCTCTGTTCCCTGGTAGATGTTTAGGGGAGGGATCTTGCTTCCCTCTTTGGAAATCCTGGCCTTCCTTCACTGGAGGAAGATGTAAGATGGACTGTACCTTCAGCCAGGGTCCTAGGTTGAGTTCTTCTTTGTTACTTCAGGTGAAGTCGTCAGATGACCTGCCAAAAGAGGGGCACAATCCCTCTTTTAAAGCCAAGTGGACCACAGGCTGGCTAAGCCTACCTTAATGAACCAATCCTGGGGTCCCTACCTACAATCTCCAGTATGCGCGAGGTCATAACCACAGTGCTTTGCAACAGGAAAGGTAAGGGGGTGAAAACAGGAACAAGGTGTGCCCCAGAACTAACATGGCAGAATCCTCCTCTCAACAGAAAGCTCTGGCAACTCCCTTGTGACACTAAGTCTCACCCATGTTCCTGTCTGTTGTGTTCAAAGAGTCTCTCTGGTTAATGGTCCTCTCTATGTGTTCCCTGTTAAAGAGGCAGGTCTCCTTTGAAGCTGCAGCGAAACCAGACTCTCTGGCTCCTGAAAACCACACTCTGGTACCTTATGAATGGGGTCCCCCTGGAGGGGCGGCTTACTTTAAACAGCAGTCCCAGACATGACAGCTCACTGTCATTGATACTGATGGCAGGAGCTGACTTCAGGTTGACACAGTTCTGTATGAAAGGTTGTTGTGTTTCCTGTCTCCTTTGTTAACCTCTGCAGCCAGGCCCCATGTGGGCCTGTTTGCAGTTCCTCTATTGGTATGTTAATCACTGCTAATACCTGCAAGGCCTAGAAAAAGAGCAGGGCACATCCATGGAGCCTTTATTACTTAATCATGCTGGCCAATGCAGTGGGAAAGTTTGCCTCCCCCTCCATTTGTGGAGATAACATAGTGCACTCCTGGCTGTCACATTGCAACTAAATATGACATGGCGGACTGTGCTTGTAGGCTGTGTCTACCCAGAGTGCACGCTTCTATGTGTTTGTCGTGGTGTGAGTATAGAAAAATGTTCATGAGGTTGGTCTACCATCATTCCATTTAATTAAAAAAATTTAAAAGCCCAAGCGAGTGCATGCCTATCATGAGGGTTGTTGAATTCCTCACAGAAACTATTGCCTTTTAGCAATGGTTAACACGTTCTCCAAAATATTTTCTTCTTTTTTATTAGATAGGGTGAAAAATGGGAATAATCAATGGAAAATAATTAAGAACCAACAAACTGGCTTTCGAAAAGGGGTCACTACTATGACTAATCTTTGGTGCTTGCTCTTTTTTAATTCGATCAACATTGAGAACTAAGGGGTTGTCACTTTTTATATTTGCTTTGTCGAATATAAGGGAGCATTTAACACTGTCAATCATCAAAAATTGCTTGAAAAATGGGGATTGGATTTGGCTGTTTTATATCTAATTAAAGCTCTTTTTTCAGACACTTCATCGCTTTTAAGACTAAACCAGGAGGGATGACTTACTTCTCCAAATACTACAAATTATTAACTAAAACAGGGGTGTGTTTTGGCACCAGTCCTTTATAATCTCTATGTTTCTGATTTGGATGCTACCTTACAACAATGCCTCTACTTTCCACCGCATATTGGGCAACAATCTGTTTCAATTACATGGTTATTGTATGTAGATGACACTATTATTTTAGACTGTACCCCCATTGGCTTGCAGCCAGCGTAACCTTCATGCTTTTCAACAATACTCCATAAATAATGATTTAACGGTCAACCTTAAAAGACTAAGATCATGGTGATTAAGGCTTGTAGGAAAAAGAGTCCCAACTTCATCTGGAAAATTGATGATTCTCCTTTAGAGATCCTAAAGAAATATATTTATCTCAGAGTTCCAATGTATGACTTGTTGCGGTCTATATTTCTGGCCAATGATGTTAGCACTGATGTTTTAAAAAAATGTCGAGCCATTAAAGCATTTGTTTCAACTAGTGGTGGGTACTCAATTGAGGGTTTGTTGAGGATTCATAAATCCAGCATTTTCCCCAGTGCTTCATATGTCCTAGAGGCCTTTTCTGGGAAAAGGGGTGCAGTGGCTTAACGCCCCGGGAAAGCAAGCTTTGGCATTCAGCACTGGGATGATTAAGGTCTACCCCAATTGAGGCTATCTGCAGTGAATCAGGCTTAACCACTTTTCTCACTTGTCAGAAGATAGCTCGTTGTTCCTTATTTAAACAAATGGTGGCAGGAAACAATAATCAAGACTCCCTTTCTTGGATTTTTGCAGAAATATTGTTTGGTGATCCCCCGCTGGTTATTTTTGTGAATGGCTAACTGCTACTAAGTCCTTTCATGAGGAGATTGGTTTTGTTGTAACCTTTTCATTAAGCTTGGACCTAATGTTCAAGGAGATGAAACCAAAGGCTATTAATTGGGACAGGATTAATAATATTCATAAACTGTCAAGTGAATCATGAGTTCAATAACATTAAATTGGAAAGTATTTACAGCCGGCCAACAAGTGTTCCTAGGGATACCGAGAGAAGGGACCACAGAAAGCGACCAATGAGACATTAAGGTGGATTTAGGAACTGTGAGGCCACAGTTGGCAGCCTTAGTCTCCTGCAGGATCTGGGATATGCATCTACCGACTCTCCGCTTCCCGATACTACTAGACAGGCCCAGCGGCCTCTCATGCCATCAAGTTGATCATACCCATTCACTCCCTACCTTGCCCGACTACACACCTAAGATACAAACCCTCCCAAAGCACCAAAACAACTGGGCTGTACAATGTCTCTGTGCAGTCTGTCCTTAGCACCACTGCCTTGGTAGGGCTATATTACTGCGAGATATATCCATCCAGTATCCTGCCAAGACCTACCTTGTAACCCACCATAGGCCATAACCAGAGCTCCTGACACATAGTGCTGTGCCTAATGAACAATGACCCTCTGACCGGGGAAACCATAACTTACTCCAGTCCAACCTGTAAATCTCCTCAGGGTACCGCTACCACGAAACATGAGGACGATCACTGCCAGCTCATCCAGACCCAGAAAGTAACCAGCAACTGTGGGCTCCTAAGAGTACATCATCCTCTCCAGACACTCACCTTTCCTACCTTTATGCTCACTCTCCACTTTACAACAACAAACAATAGAGCGCAGCTATACCCCTCAATCAATTACGGCCTAGCTGCTCACATACGAACAATTTCTCCATGAACACCTCAAAAACCTGTTAGAACGCAGCTATACCCCATGAAAAAATCATCGTAGCTGCACACATAAACGTCCTACACAGGCCTAATGCCGCCAGAATGCAGTCTCGGAGAACGACCACCTGATTGCACACATTCGACTGACCTCTTACTACCACCACACCTAGTGTTAGGTTGCAGCCTCCATTACGCAACTCACACTGGCTGCACACATATTGAGTGCACCCAAGCATTGTATTCCACCCTACTCTCTCGACTGACCTGGACTACAGTCCCAAAGGGCGTTCAACCCACAAGCGCTTTGAGATCACACCAATGATATATAAGGCGCTATATAAATGCCAAATAGCATAACATAAATACACCTCCCACGATTATGTTTTACAAGGATTCCACATTGGCAACCCTTTTAGCCATATTATAAGGACAACACATTTAAAAATGAGATGTTTTATTATGAGACTTTGTTTTAATCAATTACTGACCACTGTATGTTTGGGTGCGTGGTCTAAAACACCTTGTCATCTAAGAAATTGTCGGGTATGTGAATTAGAAGTGGAAACACTGCGGCATCTTTTAACTTCTTGCACTTTTTGTATAACAAATATGTCTAAGAAAGGCTATGGTAAATTCTTAAGCGTCATAGCGAATGTTCAAATTTATCAGTTTTGGGCCTTTTTAACTCGGCAAATGTCTCACTTATTATCACTGCAGCATTTTATATTTGGACGGAATTGGAAAACTGGTATTTTTCTTAGGTTTTATCTATTGTGATTGTGTAAGGAATACATTAATCGTAATATTTATATTTATTTTTTGTATTGCTGTGCTACTATGTTGTATATGATGTAAAAGGTTATTTTGGTAACCAGACACCTTAATTGAAAAAAAAGGCAAAAGCTAGATATATGGGGCCCCCAACGAGGTGCACAGGCGGTTAAAGACAATGGCTGCCTACAGCAGTTTGTGCATATTGCTTTGTGCATACATATATACTTAGTCTCGCCTACAAGAGCAATGCTATATGTGAACTGGGATGTTAGCAGAAGGGTAGCTTGTGGAAACTGATAGAAGACATTTATGAAAGCTGGCCTGCTAAAAGCCCTGTAATTGGTGGGGTAACTAATGTTCTACCTCCTAGGCTAATATATATAGCTGGCCCTAGGTAGTGTTGTATTGGGTGACTGCTTTGTACGCATACCTCTGAGTATCCTCTTTGTAACCCCCTTAAGAGTGGAGTGGGTAGACTGGACAGGGTCCCTTAGATGAGGCCTGAACCAGGATTAAGTGGATTCTGAAGGAGGGCTTAAGTGTGTATAAAGTTTCAACACTGTGGTTCATTGTTTTACAAAAATAGAGATCCCCTTGGGGATTCAAAACAGCCATTCTGTGTATCATGTGTATTTTAAAAAGAATGAGGGAAAACTTCATGTAACTGCTTTCATAAGGGTCGTCTTCATGTTGCAGGTTGCAGAGGCATAGACAGGGTAGGGCCTGAGTGGGAAAGGCCCACCCATCATCTGTAAATGCCCACTCAGCAGCGATGTGTGGGTATTAACAGATGACACTGTGCTTGCTGAGCAGCAGGGGTCGCTCTCTGACTCATCTGCACATGTCAGGAACCAGGAAGCTCTCCCTGCTTCCTAGTTGCTGTCTGCGTAGATGGCGGGATCCGGAGGCCATCCAGCAGTTGAGCAGGTGGTGTGGTGTTAATTCTGGAGGGAAACAAGGCAAAAAAAGCATTTTTGTTTGTGTGTATACCTTTGCGAGAATTCATGGGCGTGTATGGGAAGGGGTTTGGGATGGCACGTGCTACCCCTGGAATCTGATTGGCCACCCCAGGTTTATTACATTATGGAGGGGTTGGGTTGGAGGGGTACTACAATAGGGCTCGCTAGGTACTACTGTAGCATGGAATTGTGTACACACATTAAGAGCAAAGCCAATATGAGAGTTCTTACTTGGAGGGAGGGCATGTGTCCTAACTGTGGCATGGCATTTCTTTTCACTGGTGTTAAGGTCAAAGGCAACATGATGAGTGTTCTCATATGGGGGGCACTTGCGCAGCCCGCAATACAATTTTTTCTTACTGTGGAATAACATGTTTTACTGGTGTTAGGGGAAAATATTGCATAATGAGTATTCTTATATGGTGGGTTGGGACAATAGGGGGGAGCAAGCAAAGACATGTTTTCATAGTGTGGCATGGCTTTTTTTACAGGCATTAAGGCAAAGTCAACAGGAGTATGTTGTTACGTGGGGATACTGGCATATTTTGGCATACCCAGGATGAACATGTTTTTTTTATAGTATCCCTACTGGCATTATGGCCAAAGCAAACATGAGTATGTTCTTATGTGGGATACTGGCATACATAGGTGCACCAATATGGACATATAGTGGACCAATCTGTATGAAATGTTTTTTTACACTTGCAGAGTACTGGGATGCAGCGAGCAAAGGTATTATTAAAATGTGTTGCAAAATGGTCCTGTACATTTCTTAACCTACACAGCCGATTGTTAACTG
This sequence comes from Ambystoma mexicanum, assembly GCF_040938575.1. Taxonomy (NCBI): domain Eukaryota; kingdom Metazoa; phylum Chordata; class Amphibia; order Caudata; family Ambystomatidae; genus Ambystoma; species Ambystoma mexicanum. Next base: position 1,098,213,849 of record NC_090929.1, read on the forward strand.
TGGCTTTTCCCCAAATTTATCACATAAAGTACGTTGTATAATGCACCATTTAAACCCATTATTTTAAAAAAAAATGTTCTTGCGGGATACCATGTGCCACCCTTGATTGGTTAGGGCTCCCTCACTATGCTTGGTCACTCCTGCACATTCAGCCAGGGGGGCAGAACAAATCACCTTCCCTCTGCGGGCTGCCCTCGAGGTGGGCCCTGCTACATTACCTCCAGACAGTCCTGGCTATGCCTCTGGCAGGCTACCTGGTATCATGCTGTTCCTTTGCATGTTGGCTGTGGTGAAGGATCCACACCAGCAGGCCAGGGCAAATACAGCAGGGCACCTTGAGCACATCTCAAGGCCATCATGCATGCACAACATGACCTAATGCAATACCCCCTCTGCCTCCATGAAATCTCTGCCGGCCAAGAAGAGAAGCTCTCCTCCCTTCTTTTCACTACATTTCCTTCCGGTTAAAACACTAACATCTATAGATTGCTATTACTCACCCTCCTATAGTTTCACAGCCCTGCATGTTGTGAGTTAAGCCTGTACTTTTTCTCTCTCTGACTTCTCCTACTCTTCCGCATATGTTGTGTTAATGGAGCATAGTATAGCACGGCTATTATGGAACACCACATGGGTCAACCATGAAGAGTGCCCCGTGTTCCTTTTCACCCCACATAGCACGGTCCGGCTGCCACCCTGGGCTGGGTCATAATTTGCTTGTAGAGGGACAAGGCTCAGCGCTTTAAGACCACTACAGTGGCACGAGTGCAGTATAACAGACTAAAAAGATGACAACATTTAATTGACGTAGGGAGCTACAGAATAGGTTTGATGAGAGACAGCACAGTCTACAGGAGACAGAGCTTTGCAGAGAATAGGCAGTGGCAGGGTGACAGCACGCAGAACAAGACAGGAAGGGCAGAGGAGAGCCAGCTGGATGGGGCATCCAAGGCAGGATGGGGGGGGGCACAAAACCGATGAGAGGCCATGATTGAGAAGAGACGTCAGAGGAGAGGCACCTTCAGATATTGACAGCTGCACGTGAAAGAGGAGATGAGTCACAAAAGAAATGAAAGAAAGCTGCATGTGACAGAGAGGGTGAGTATGCAAGAGAGGCAAGACGGTGCATGTGACAAAAGACCAGAGACAACTTCATGGGACATCCATGAAACTAACAAGAAATGGCAGAGATCTGCTTCAGGTGGCGTTTGCAGGAGGCACTTTTGGGATAGAACTGAGCACTGAGAGCCAACTGGGGCCTGGGCAGGCCAGAGATCAAGGTGGCACAGAACAGGGGCGGTGAGAGCCACATGGGGCTGAACTGGGCAGGGAGAGAGCAACATGGCATGGGGCATTACTGGAGGAATAACCAGCAGGGAATCAAAGTGTACAATGGCTGGGGTTGCTTGTGTTTCCGTGCAGAGGGGACCTGGCCTACCAGTTCGGACAGGGCTGCTTCCATTGGTGGCAGTACCTGACTGATTTGCATATGGCTGGACCTCTTTTGCAATGGCACAGACGGCCCAAAAAAACGGTGGCGTGGAAGGTTGTCCAGAGCAATGCCAGTGCTTCAGATTAATTCAAAACCTTCCATACTTTTTTGGTTTCGGCCAGTATTGTTGAGACAGGCATCATCTGAATGTTCATAATCCCCTGCAGAACTGATTGTAAATTGGAACATTTTTACCCAATTTGTCACAAACGAGTTCTGTAAAAATATTCCATTTGAAGTGAACCCATTATTGAAAAGCATTCTCGTGGACAGAACTCTCTCCGGCTCCCCTTAGGTTCCTCCTGGCGCCCTTGCTGGGGGAGGTCTGTGGCTCTCTGGCGTTACCAATGTGAGAGTCCCATCCAGAGGTGGAAGTGGGTGGGAACGAAAGGGCATGCCATGGTTATAGGCCTGAGAAAAGCGATAACTGATTATTGCTCGCTGTATTGTGTTCCACCCATATATCCAAGTACTCTGATTACACCGCTCCTCCCCCCTTAGACTCAAAGAATACTTAAGGTCTCTGTAGGACTAAACACCAACACCCATCTGTTCTGTCCCCCTTCGGGGTGTGGGGATGCCTTGCAGTGTGGAGTAGTTTTGACAGCTGCCCCCCAACACCTGTCCAATGCACACCACCACAAATCTGATCCTGCCCTGACATATTGGGAAATCTATATAAACACTTTAACATCCTACATGCGTTTACCTTTCCCAAAGAAAGGCACACACGTTTGGTTGCACGGATTTATAGCCAATGCTGGTCACTGGGCCACAACTTCCGGATTCGAGATCCTGCAGAAATTGCCTCCAGAGAGATCCTGGGAATTTAGCCTTTTAATGTAACTGCCTGTTTTTGTTGCCGAAGCCAGGATTTGAGATCGGCTCGTTAGGACCCAAGTCAGAGACGTTGCCAGTGCACTACTAGAATGTCTGGCTCGAATCTTTGTGAATATGTTTGTTAGGATTGTACTCGGCAGGAAAGTACAGCGTTGTACGTTTAAAAGATATGCACGTTTTATAAATTGCTTGTAACATTATAGGAAACGCTCCCCCTTCCTTAGCTTATTTTCCAGTTGTTTATAAATTATTAATTAATCTCCCGAAATAGGAATGTTTATTAGGCGAGCTGAGAAAATCTCCTGAGTTCCTCGCCACCCCTAATTTGTAACCCCCTCTCCCGCATACACGCTCCTCCAATCGCTGGTGGGGTCCCAGAGTTAATGTCCATTTCCAATTTATAATCCAATTGCTGTGGAGAGTGACAAAAGGGGTCCCTGCTAGGTGCAGCAGGCTCCAGGTGAAATAAAAAAACGAAACTGACGACTGCCTGTGATGCGTGGGCGGATCCTCAGCCGTCTTCACAGAAGGACACCGGATGTTTGTTTATAGTCCCACTCCCATAAACTCTGATGATGAATCTCAAATCTGCTCCATTGGCCTCCCTGTATATCAAGTGCTGAGCCACACGGACCTCAGTTCTTACTGTCAGCACTACCAGCTATTCCAGTGCTGCGATCTGGATCTGCGGTGCCAACGCTCTCCGTCCTGGTCCTCCACTTGCAGGAAGTGCGAACTCTATGTAAATGCACTGACAATAACAACATGCATAGCTCTATCAATGAACCCCAGTATTCCCCTGGAGCACCGCCAACAGTTCCATCTGTGAGAGACACGCACTTCAATCCGATCCTGCAGCATCCCCAGCCCCAACACACGCCCCCTTCAATTCCAGTATGGGGATGTACATCTCTGCCAATGTACTGCGCGTGCCTGCCCTCTCCCTGCTATTCTGGGCAATGCCGCAGGGCCGCCCAAGGCGAGGCAGGTTAACTGTTGTTACCATTAGCAGGCCAAGAGAGGGGCAGCCCACCCCCACCCCCTTTGCCTGCTCCTCTCCCCTCCCCAGCTGCAGAGACACACAGTCTCGGCCACACAAAGCTGAGGCAGGGTGAGGTGTGAGCAATCACCTCACCCTTCCTCTAAGCAGCCAGGTGCTAAGCACCTGAGGAAACCAACAGTCAGGCAGGGCCCAGGTTCAAAGACCTGCTCCACCCGAGGGTGCCAGACAGTCAGCTACCCGGCCGGCCGGGGGCTGTGACAACAGCCCCCACTACTATACACATCAAAGACCCAGGGCTCCCCTGGGTCTTATCAATAAGAGCAGCATGCTCTGAGAAAACAGAATCTTGTTGGGGGCTGTGACAACAGCCCCCACTACTATACACATCAAAGACCCAGGGCTCCCCTGGGTCTTATCAATAAGAGCAGCATGCTCTGAGAAAACAGAATCTTGTTTGTGGACCCTGAACGGGGACCCAAGCAAACAGGAGGTTCACTGTTTACTCAGTGTCTTCCAACCTTTGCTTCTTTACCACAAAACCCTCCCACCCTACAAAATAAGGGAGAAGAACAAAGGAAAAGAGGTACAAGGCACTGTACGGTGCCCACAACAAGTCGTGGGACCCGAAAAGGCGGCACGGGCCACAGGGGGTAACCTCAGGCCGGTGCCCAAAAGTATGATACTATTATGATATGTGATTATTGTTATCTCCATAACCATATCTGTACAATAAACTCCTACGGCCTTTTATTGCCAACGCTTGACAAAATTTTGTGAGCCAAATTATTCCGGGTGAGGGTAAGGGGTCGGTCAATACTAATGCATGCATATGGGTTCAGCAGTTATAGCACTCAGCCCTATGCAAAGCTCCGCCAATGGAGCTGCGCCGCGAGGCCCATGATCCTGTACTATTCAGGTATGTGTCTAGTCTACACAGAATTCTGCCTCCCATCCTCTGCTCCGTGGCTCTTCCATTGGCGCCTGCCATCCGGACCCAAAGCCACTATCACCCCATGGTATTAAGAGACTCCCACCAGGGAAATGCTGTCAGTGCACCCCAGTGCCATTGTCCACAGGCACCCCCCCCTTCAACCCTCCCTGCAATCTCCCCTCGCCTCATCCACGCTCATAACACCAATCAGCAGGACCCCTGCTATTCAAGTGCTAGGACGCAAAACATAACTAACTGTATGTACAAAATGTCATCCTGCCTGACTTCAGTCAGAAACCGCAATGCAGGCCACGCTGGTAAGGAATCGCATCGGCGTATTGCAGTCATCGGACATCTCTGATAATGTACCTCGAACCTGACCTGCAACACCCCCTGCTATTCCAGTAACTGTGACCACAGACAGCTCTGTTGATACACCTCAATCTTGATATGCAGCGCCTCCTGCTATTCCAGCACCTTTGACCACATACAGCTCTGCTGATACACCTCAATCCTGACCTGTTGCACCCCCTGCTATTCCAGCACCTGTGACCACAGACAGCTCTACTGATACACCTAAATCCTGACCCGTGGCACCCCCTGCTATTCCATCACCTGTGCCCACAGACAGCTCTGCAGATACATCTCAATCCTGAGATGCCACACCTCCTGCTATTCCAGTACCTGTGACCACAGACAGCTCTCCTGATACACCTCAATCCTGACCTGTGGCACCCCCTGCTATTCCAGCACATTTGCCCACAGACAGCTCTGCTGATACACCTCAATCCTGACCTGTGGCACCCCATGCTATTCCAGCACCTGTGCCCACAGAAAGCTCTGCTGATACACCTCAATCGTGGCCTGCGGTGCCTCCTGCTATTCCAGCACCTGTGACCACATACAGCTCTGCTGATAGAGCTCAATCCTGACCTGCAGCACCCCCTGCCATTCCAACACCCGAGTCCAATAGATAGCTCTGATAATAGTCCTCAATCCTGACATGTGGTGCTCCCTGCTATTCCAGCACCGGAGACAACACACAGCTCTGCTGATACACCTCAATCCTGACCAGCAGCACACCTGCTATTCCAGTACCTGAGACAAAGACAGCTCTCCTGATACACCTCAATCCTGACCTACGGCTCCTCTGCTATTCCAGTACCTGTGACCACAGACAGCTCTGCTGATACACCTCATTCCTGACCTGCGGCTCCTCTGCTATTCCAGTACCTGTGACTACAGACAGCTCTGCTGATACACCTCAATCCTGACCTGTGGCACCCCCTGCTATTCCAACACCCGAGTCCAATAGACAGGTCTGATAATACTCATCAATCCTGACCTGCGGCGCCCCCTGCTATTCCAGCACGGAGACCACACACAGCTCTGCTGATACACCTCAATCCTGACCAGCAGCACACCTGCTATTCCAGTACTTGAGACAACGGACAGCTCTCCTGATACACCTCAATCCTGACCTGCCGCATCTCCTGCTATTCCAGCACATGTGACCACAGACAGCTCTGCTGATACACCTCAATCCTGACCTGCCACATCTCCTGCTATTCCAGTACCTGAGACCACGGAAAGCTCTGCGGATACACCTCAATCCTGATATGCATAGCCTCCTACTATTCCAGCACCTGAGACCACAGACAGCTCTGCTGATACACCTCAATCCTGACCTGCGGCGCTCCCTGCTATTCCAGCACCTGAGACCACACACAGCTCTGCTGATACACATCAATCCTGACCAGCAGCACACCTGCTATTCCAGTACCTGAGACAACAGACAGCTCTGTTGATACACCTCATTCCTGACCTGCTGCTCCCCCTGCTATTCCAGCTCCTGAGACCACAGACAGCTCTGCTGATGCACCTCAATCCTGACCTGCCACATCTCCTGCTATTCTAGCACATGTGATCACAGACAGCTCTGCTGATGCACCTCAATCCTGACCTGCCACACCACCTGCTAGTCCAGCACATGTGACCACAGACAGCTCTGCTGAAACACCTCAATCCTGACCTGCAGCGCCCCTGCTATTCCAGCACCTCAGACCACGGACAGCTCTGCTGATGCACCTCAATCCTGACCTGTCAAACTGCCTGCTATTCCAGTACATGTGATCACAGACAGCTCTGCTGATACACCTCAATCCTGACCTGCCGCTCCCCCTGCTAGTCCAGCGCCTGAGACCACGGACAGCTCTGCTGATGCACCTTAATCCTGACCTGCCACTCCGCCTCCTATTCCAGCACATGTGATCACAGACTGCTCTGTTGATGCACCTCAATCTCGACCTGGCACACCTCCTGCAATTCCAGCACATGTGACCACAGACAGCTCTGCTGATACACCTCAATCCTGGCCTGCAGCACTCCCTGCTATTCCAGTACCTGTGAGCACTGACAGCTTTCCAGATACTCCTCAAACCTGACCTGCGGCACCCCCTGCTATTTCAGCACCTGTGATCAAAGACAGCTTTGCTGATGCACCTCAATCCTGATCTCCCACACCGCCTGCTATTCCAGCACCTGTGACCACTGACAGCTCTGCTGATACACCTCAATCCTGACCTGTTGCACCCCCTGCTATTCCAGCACCTGTGACCACAGACAGCTCTGCAGATACACCTCAATCCTAACTTGCAGCACCCCCTGCTATTCCAGCACCTGTGATCACAGAGAGCTCTGCTGATACACCTCAATCCTGGCCTGCAGCACCCCCTGCTAGTCCAGCACGTGACCACAGACAGCTCTGCTGATGCACCTTAATTCTGATCTGCCACTCTGCCTGCTATTCCAGCACGTGACCACAGACAGCTCTCCTGATATTCCTCAATCCTGACCTGCAGCACCCCCTGCTATTCCAGAACCTGTGAGCACTGACAGCTCTATTGATACACCTCAACCCTGACCTGCAGCACCCCGTGCTATTCAAGCACGTGACCACAGACAGCTCTGCTGATGCACCTCAATCCTGACCTGCAGCATCCCCTGCTATGCCAGTACCTGAGACAACAGACAGCTTTCCAGATACTCCTCAAACCTGACCTGCAGCGCCTCCTGCTATTCCAGCACCTTTGACCACATACAGCTCTGCTGATACACCTCAATCCTGACCTGTTGCACCCCCTGCTATTCCAGCACCTGTGACCACAGACAGCTCTACTGATACACCTCAATCCTGACCTGTGGCACCCCCTGCTATTCCATCACCTGTGCCCACAGACAGCTCTGCAGATACATCTCAATCCTGAGATGCCACACCTCCTGCTATTCCATTACCTGTGACCACAGACAGCTCTCCTGATACACCTCAATCCTGACCTGTGGCACCCCCTGCTATTCCAGCACCTTTGCCCACAGACAGCTCTGCTGATACACCTCAATCCTGACCTGTGGCACCCCATGCTATTCCAGCACCTGTGCCCACAGAAAGCTCTGCTGATACACCTCAATCCTGGCCTGCGGTGCCTCCTGCTATTCCAGCACCTGTGACCACATACAGCTCTGCTGATAGAGCTCAATCCTGACCTGCAGCACCCCCTGCCATTCCAACACCCGAGTCCAATAGAAAGCTCTGATAATAGTCCTCAATCCTGACATGTGGTGCTCCCTGCTATTCCAGCACCGGAGACAACACACAGCTCTGCTGATACACCTCAATCCTGACCAGCAGCACACCTGCTATTCCAGTACCTGAGACAAAGACAGCTCTCCTGATACACCTCAATCCTGACCTGCGGCTCCTCTGCTATTCCAGTACCTGTGACCACAGACAGCTCTGCTGATACACCTCATTCCTGACCTGCGGCTCCTCTGCTATTCCAGTACCTGTGACTACAGACAGCTCTGCTGATACACCTCAATCCTGACCTGTGGCACCCGCTGCTATTCCAACACCCAAGTCCAATAGACAGGTCTGATAATACTCCTCAATCCTGTCCTGCGGCGCCCCCTGCTATTCCAGCACGGAGACCACACACAGCTCTGCTGATACACCTCAATCCTGACCAGCAGCATACCTGCTATTCCAGTACCTGAGACAACGGACAGCTCTCCTGATACACCTCAATCCTGACCTGCCGCATCTCCTGCTAATCCAGCACATGTGACCACAGACAGCTCTGCTGATACACCTCAATCCTGACCTGCCACATCTCCTGCTATTCCAGTACCTGAGACCACGGAAAGCTCTGCAGATACACCTCAATCCTGATATGCATAGCCTCCTACTATTCCAGCACCTGCGCCCACATGCAGCTCTGCTGATACACCTCAATCCTGACCTGCAGCACCCCCTGCTATTCCAGCACCTTAGACCACGGACAGCTCTGCTGATGCACCTCAATCCTGACCTGCAGCGCCCCCTGCTATTCCAGCTCCTGAGACCACAGACAGCTCTGCTGAAACACCTCAATCCTGACCTGCAGCGCCCCCTGCTATTCCAGCACCTTAGACCACACACAGCTCTGCTGATGCACCTCAATCCTGACCTGCTGCATCTCCTGCTATTCCAGCACATGTGATCACAGACAGCTCTGCTGATGAACCTCATTCCTGACCTTCCACACCACCTGCTATTCCAGCACATGTGACCACAGACAGCTCTGCTGAAACACCTCAATCCTGACCTGCAGCACCCCCTGCTATTCCAGCACCTTAGACCACGGACAGCTCTGCTGATGCACCTCAATCCTGACCTGCAGCGCCCCCTGCTATTCCAGCACCTGAGACCACAGACTGCTCTGTTGATGCACCTCAATCTCGACCTGGCACACCTCCTGCTATTCCAGCACATGTGACCACAGACAGCTCTGCTGATACACCTCAATCCTGGCCTGCAGCACTCCCTGCTATTCCAGTACCTGTGAGCCCTGACAGCTTTCCAGATACTCCTCAAACCTAACCAGCGGCACCCCCTGCTATTTCAGCACCTGTGATCAAAGACAGCTCTGCTGATGCACCTCAATCCTGACCTCCCACACCGCCTGCTATTCCAGCACCTGTGACCACTGACAGCTCTGTTGATACACCTCAATCCTGACCTGCAGCACCCCCTGCTAATCCAGCATGTGACCACAGACAGCTCTGCAGATACACCTCAATCCTAGCTTGCAGCACCCCCTGCTATTCCAGCACCTGCGATCACAGAGAGCTCTGCTGATACACCTCAATCCTGGCCTGCAGCACCCCCTGCTAGTCCAGCACGTGACCACAGACAGCTCTGCTGATGCACCTTAATCCTGATCTGCCACTCTGCCTGCTATTCTAGCACATGTGTTCACAGACTGCTCTGCTGATGCACCTCAATCCTGATATGCAGCACCTCCTGCTATTCCAGCACATGTGACCACAGACAGCTCTCCTGATATTCCTCAATCCTGACCTGCAGCACCCCCTGCTATTCCAGAACCTGTGAGCACTGACAGCTCTATTGATACACCTCAACCCTGACCTGCAGCACCCCCTGCTATTCAAGCACGTGACCACAGACAGCTCTGCTGATGCACCTCAATCCTGACCTGCAGCACCCCCTGCTATTCCAGTACCTGAGACAACAGACAGCTTTCCAGATACTCCTCAAACCTGACCTGCGACACCCCCTGCTATTTCAGCACCTGTGATCACAGACAGCTCTGCTGATGCACCTGATTCCTGACCTCCCACACCGCCTGCTATTCCAGCACCTGTGACCACTGACAGCTCTGTTGATACACCTCAATCCTGACCTGCAGCACCTCCTGCTTTTCCAGCACCTGTGCCCACAGCCAGCTCTCCTGATACTCCTCAATCCTGACCTGCATCACCCCCTGCTATTCCAGCACCTGTGACCACTGACAGCTCTGTTGATACACCTCAATCCTGACCTGCAGCACCTCCTGCTTTTCCAGCACCTGTGCCCACAGCCAGCTCTCCTGATACACCTCAATCCTGGCCTGCAGCACCCCCTGCTATTCCAGCACCTGTGACCACTGACAGCTCTGCTGATACACCTCAATCCTGACCTGTTGCACCCCCTGCTATTCCAGCACCTGTGACCACAGACAGCTCTGCAGATACACCTCAATCCTAACTTGCAGCACCCCCTGCTATTCCAGCACCTGTGATCACAGAGAGCTCTGCTGATACACCTCAATCCTGGCCTGCAGCACCCCCTGCTAGTCCAGCACGTGACCACAGACAGCTCTGCTGATGCACCTTAATCCTGATCTGCCACTCTGCCTGCTATTCCAGCACATGTGTTCACAGACAGCTCTGCTGATACACCTCAATCCTGACCTGGGGCACCCCCTACTATTACAGTAACTGAGTCCACAGACAGCTCTGCTGATGCACCTCAATCCTGAACTGCAGTGTCACTGCTATTGCAATACTGGGGGGCACAGAAAGCTTTGCTAATGCAGCTCAGTGCTGACTCCCCAACATCCCCTGCTACTCCTTTACAGAAAGGGTTCCACACACTTCAGTCACCCTTTTTTTCGCAGTAACAACTAGTGCAAAATACACACTGCAATTCCCATCCTGCAGGACAAGCAAAATAGGATTTTAAAAAACGACCAGAGTCACGAACTAGCAATCCGGGGAAAGCTGGCCATTAAATGCATAAACCGTCCACACATATAGGGCGCAATCAAAATAATATTCAATGCATGCATACGTGGATTCAACTGCAATCGCCCCAGAGACAGCAGGCACAGAACGCAGCGCCACCGACCCCTACACACGAAAGAACTACACAGAGTAGAGTGCCCAATTCTTCATAGAACGCACCCTTATCCCAGGCGTGGACACTGGGCCACGATCGCATGGACCGGCTCTAGCATGTGTCTCCAGGCACTATGGAGCTGCTTCTGTGCTGGCGACACAGTGACATTGCTGGGCAATACAGAAGGCGCGTGCGCCCAATCAGCCTGTGAAAGGGGCAGGTTTCTGAGGAAGGTGCCATTGTTTCACGTGCCAGTCTATTGGCGTGGCGTGCACCATTCGTGATCTACAGCCAGGCTCGGACTGGCCTGTAGGGCAATAGGCCCAGGGCCGAACCAACAACGCAAAATGCTGGCGTGGGCACGTTTTTTTGTCAAAGTGGGCCACCTTTTGGGCCAGTTTGATGAGATAATTCACTCTGCGGCTAGTAGTTTTGACCAGTGTTGCTGAATAAATATTCATTCAAATAAACAATTTGCATCACACGTCATTAAAAAAAACTCCCCAGTGTCACAAAAGGAATGAATAGCCATTTGCAACTGTAGGGCACTTTTTCATTGGTGCCTGAGACGCTGTTATGGCCCAGTCAGACCCTGTCTACAGCAGCACAGCTGTGCAAGTCCTGGGGCTCACTCGCAGCCCTGGCAGTGCACGTGCATTCTATGAAATGGCGGCCACATGGGATATAGCACAGGGCGTGGAGATGTCTACCACGGAGCGCACTCTGTCTAAATGAATGCGTCTACACGGGGTTCAGATTCTATAAAAACACCGATGTGACCTTTTCATAACTTAAATAGATACGTTTATTCTTCAAAATGACTGTCACGTCACATAACGCCGTGGCCAGACACACCTCTGCCAACACGCTCACATTCTAACCTGCAGGAAAGGACGTTGGCAGCCACACAGCCTGAACCCACAGCTGACGGCTCCACCAATGCACCTCAATGCTGCACTCCCTGGAACTTTCGCCACCAGCCAGGTACCTCCGTCCGGTTTCCGGAGGTAGCAGTGGAAGCCAGCACCCAGAGCCCCGCGTCAGTGCCCTGTGCCCGGCTGTGAATGGGCCGGGTTGCCCGCAGGGTCACCCGGCGAGTTCGGCCGATCTCCAGGGGGGGTTCGGAGCTGCGGGTTCCGGAATAAACGGGCTCCTGTGAGAGGAGAGCCGCGCGCCCGCCGCTCCCCGCTGGTGTCGGTTCTTCAGAGAAAGGTCAGCACCTGCGATGCAGAGACATGCTGCCGTCACAGACTGGCCCCTTTAGCAGGCGGCGAGGCTGTCTGCCGGGTCGGAATGGGACTGGAAGAACAAAAGTAGGTACGGGCACCAAAAAACAGTTGCCCACCTTTGCAGATCTACCTAAGGGAAAGGTGCGCTGGAGCAACAACTTGTAACAGAACTCCCCATGCCCACCAACACCTTCTGTCACCCCCACCCTGTCACGTCGTTTTCTGTGACGTCCCAATTATGTCATTTCATATCCAGCAAAACGTGCCTCTCTGAATTTAATGATAGTGCATGGACAGCTGTGGAAACCAGGTTTGGGGATGCAGTGCATAATTTGTGGCGGTGGTTGCCGGTCCCCAACACCGGCAGTCTTTTTTGGGGACCGGAACATGGCTGGGCAGTGTAATTACTTAGTTCAGTTTTGTTTCCACTTTCTTCAGTCTCGTTTCCAAACGTTCCAAGATAATCATGCTCTGCGGCTCTGCTTGCAGTTGCAGGCCATGTCTGGCTGCTGGGCCTCAGTATAGCAACAAACAGCCAATGGAAGCCAACATTCTGTTGTTACTATGCAGTGTTTGATACATTCTGTATAGTAACACAGCATGTATGGTTTTCATTGGCTGTTTGACTCCATGATGTCATGTGTGGAGTCAGGGGGAGTGAGTCACGTGTTGTTGTTGCAGAGGCAGCAGGCAGTTCACGAGCACACTTGATTTGTTGAGGCGTGGCAAGTGACTTGTGAAAGCCTGCTGCCCTGCACGTGTGGTTCCAACTTCGGTGTGCTGTGCGGCCTAGTTTTGCTGCTGCAGCAGCTTAAGTTCCTCTGGGGCAGCGCAGCCGCCTGGCGCGCGCGCTGGCGTTCAACAAAACAACAACGCGGTGGTAGGTGCTCGTCCGGTCCGGATTAGTATCATTTTAGTATAAAGTTGAATTTATTGCGTCTTTCTGCCCGCCGCCGTGAAATTAAAATATAGAGAATCATCCATGGCGGCGGGCGGCGCGGCGTCATATGATGAAGACAGTACGGTCGGTGCCGTACTCGAGCTCCCCTCTGCCCTGTGCCCCCTGCCCTGTGCCCTCTCTCCCCTCTCCGCCTCCCCCCAACTTTGAATGTATGCGCATAATTCATTGTGATGCCGTGATTGCGGCTGGGCGGTGTTGTGCTCGCGTGCTGCTGTGCCCGAGGCCGAGCCGAGCCCGCCCCAGCATGCCCAAGGGCAGCCGTAGGGTAGGATTTGGCCATGCAGGCCCACGGGGCGGGCCTCGAAGCAATGCGAGCGGGCGCGGCTGTGTGAATCTGATCATTAGTAACGCCCCGCAGCTGCAGACTAGGTCCTCTGACCAAGGCTGCAGCCGCGGGGCGCTTACCATTACTATGTGAGATTCACACAGCCGCTTGCATTGCCTCGCAGCCCCGCAGGCCTGCGGCCTGCAGTGCCAGCTGAGCTGAGGCCGCCCCGCGGCCCATAGGATGGACGGGGCAGCGCAGCAGCCTGGATTTTGCCGTGCAGGCCCGCGGGGCCACAAAGCAATGCGAGCGGCTGTGTGTTTAGTGTGTGATCATGGGCAAATAATGTAATCTCACCTAACTTCAACTGCAAAGGGTCACTCATATGTCTGCGGCCAAACAAACACATTTCAATAGCATCTGACAGTCTATTTAATTGATATAGATTCAATGCCTTCTCTACCTCCTTTTCTAAGTTTAAAATGAAAGACAAACATGGCACCTTGTACTTTCTTGTTTGGTTCTGTTCTATATTCAATGCCTTTATTATTCTTAGTGTGTTTATTTATTATTTATTCAGTGTGAGGTTAAATAAAAGAGTGTTTTTGAGGACTCAGATTTGTAATTACTGCAACATCTGTTAACTTTCATTCAATCAAACCTAATGTTTTAAATACAGTATTATTTTTCCTAGTGTACGTCAAAACAGAAAGATACTGTGAGTCTCAGACCCCAGTTCCACTCAGAGCCATTTTGGAAACAGGGCAGTGGGAGGGGTGGGCGGTGGGGTGTCATTCTACAAAATTGACAAATAAGATAACATCCACAGGTTTGCAACTATTTTATCAAATGCATTATCACTTCGAGGACAGCAGAAGTATGGTCCAGACGTCTAACAAGTGTGGTCTAGAAGTTAGAAGTGTGTTCAAATGCACTCTTTTGCCTCTGGGGTTGCCGGAATGCTGGAACCACTACACCTTCCATAACAAGTGTTTTCCAACTATAAAGCATTATACTTTCTCAACCCATGTGTGCCCTTCCCCATCCATCCCACTACTAGCGTGTGCCAGCAGTTGCTTGTGCAGTGCCAAACATGTGACATGAAGCAGCAACAGTGTGATGGGCTGGTGGTGGGCCTATCTAGGTCTAGCACTGAACTGGCACGGGCAGCGCGCTGGCACCACACCTGCACTGCGGGCAGCGCCGCGCCCGGCACTATGGGGCCAATATGTTTTGGGGACTGGCACTTATTTTTTTACAAATTAAGCACTGCTTCCAGGGCAGACCGTGGCCTGGCTCACCAAAATCATAATTTCTTCTGTTATATTAGCCTTCCAGGATTCATTTGTGCGCTGGGCGATCTGCGAAATCAATACTGGATCACCTCCCTACCTAATGGCCTGAAGTTGTTTAGCTAAAGCCTATTTTTTCCAAATTGAATTTGAACTAAAATGTCAGGATAGTGTTCTGCAAGTGCGCTGTGCACATTCCCATTTCAGGGGTGGAACAGAGCCCCGGAGCTGTTGCCTGGCATGGCGTAGGCAGAGAAACCCAGAAGCGCTGTGCTCCCCGGTTTACTTTCATTCTTTTAGGTTTTACATTTTTTATTTTAAATACACCGCTAACATAAAGGCAAGATGGTGCATACAAACAATGGAATATACATATAACGAATGCAACCTTTTTAGAGGTATAACAACAACACTGCCCCATCTGATACACATAAGATAAAATAAGTGCACACAGGAAGAGAGAAGAAAGGAAGGAAAAAAACAAAACACATCATGTATTATGAAAACAGAGTAAATAATCTCACGGCAGGACACTGAAGCAAGAGTAATATGGGAAGAACATCATCCGCTGGGAACAGATACAAAGTCTTCATCCTATAAGTCCATCAGACAATCATATCCCAGACTAGTCGCCATGTCTCACTGAACTTGGTCCATTTCACCTCTGATTCAGAAAACAGCTTTCTCATGGGTAGACAAAGTTAGCAATGCCTCCAGCCAATCATCAATGCAGAAAGAGTTGGAGGATTTCCACGCACGCAGGATCATTCTTCACGCAAGCATGCAGCCACGCAACAGCCAAATCTTGTTCGCAAATGGCACATCCTTCATCGAATGGATGTCTCCATAGATCATGAGGGTTAGCCCGTCTGGTAATGGGGCACCCCAACACCAGGCCCAGCCTCTCACAGACCCCTTCCCAAAAGTCCCTAGTCTTGCTACAAAACCAGAGGTGGCGGCTTAGGGCCCCCCTCACCTGTCTACATTTCCAACATTGGTCTTTCTCTAAAAGGTGTCTTTTAAGCATTCGTTCTGGGGTCCAATAAGTCCCAAAGAGTAGTTTAGTTTGAGAGGCCCTCAAGTTCTAGGCTATGCCCTTCAGGCGGTTTACCTTCATTCTTAATCGGCATGGCTGAAAAGTAAAAATGCAAGTTCTTTCTTTGGAAAATCAAACATTTTCTATACTTTGTTAGATATTTGAGGAAAGATAACCGGAACTGAACTATTTCTTTGCAAATTAAGAATTTTAGGACAACCTGAAAATAATGTTATTCAACTATTCGTTGGTTTTTGTATTGGTGGTGCTCATTCTTAGTATGTAGCTGATTTACAAGCACATATATGTTGTCAGCTGTCAGGGAGATAAAATGAATCGGCAGCGTTCGCACAGTTTGCTCGAGTGAGGAAGTTGGATTGCCCCATCACTCGCTCCCTTCTTTGTCACAGCAACTGCAAAGGTGAGCAAGGGTTGTGATAGCCCAGGGGCAACGCATTTGTTTTGGAAGCAAGACAACGCAGTGCAACACAGGTTCGAATCCTGATCCCGCGCTTAGGAACCACTTCTGGTATTAAGTGCCAGGGACGTCATTTCACCAAAATGGCAGGGGTAGCGGAAGTGACATCACACGATCCTTGACACCCTGATGACATCACAGGACGTTATGTCATTGGACTCCACCCGAATTGAATAGAACATGACCTTTCACACTTTAACAAAACAGGAAGTGGCATCACATAGCATTGTACACTACGAAAAATATGGTTACGATATCACTATAATGTGATGTACATTTCATACAAGAATGGATCGCCATATATATCGTATCGATCCTAGGTTGGAATCCTGACGAATAAGGCTCAGCCTTTCACTTTGCCAAAGCTTAAGAAACGATTGCCATTAAAATAGGCCACAAAAACAACAATTATTTAAAGTGTTGCAAAAAAAGAAACAACAGTGACACCAAGTGCTGTACAAAAAACAAGTTATTACTTACTGTTAAATGCCGCCAATACAAAATATACAGTCTGAAGTTAGAACTCATTGGGCCTCATTAGAGGTAGGAGGTAGCCATGGCACTATTAGCGCCATGGCTACCCCCTTACCGCATTCCGGGTCCGTGTTCCTGGAATAGGGACTTACCAGATCATTCCGACCTTGGAGGACCCGTTAAGTCCCCATTCCGAGAACCATTCCCCATTCCCATTCGAGCCCCCATAGGGCTCAATGGGAATGGGGATGGAGCTAATAACAGTATCGCAATTTGCGGTACAGTTATTAGCTCTGAAGTCCCTTAACGGGTCCCTTCCATAACGCCTGGTAAAACCAGGCGTTGAGGAAGGGACCCGCTAAGGGGCCTCAGAATAGGGTGGTAAGGGATTAGCGGCACCGGTGTCCTTACCGGTGCCGGTAATCCCTTACCGCCCACCTCGTAATGAGGCCCATTGAAATCTTTATAAAAGCTATGCACATATACCTAAATGCATGCATATGGGCACGTTTGCGTCACTTCCTACTTCCAAGCAGCTCCAAATCTCAAAAAGATGATGAAATTGCTGGTATTTTTGTTTTAGTTTTTTGGTTTTGGAGCACATTGTGTCACTTTGTCAAAACAGTGCTACAGATCATTGAGAAGATGTCAAGGGGTGTTGAGAAGCAGAACATGTAGTTGGCATGGTAACCGGCACCAATTGTGATATGCACTGGCTGCAGTACTCATTGTTGTTTTCTATGCTTTCCACCGTGTCAACCAATGAGTGGGTGTTTTCTTAATGTTGTGCCAATCAGGAATTAGGATATACAACATTTCTGTTTCCCACTTAGCTGTGTGCAGTGCACACCACCACCTGACTCCTGTAAGATGAAGCCCAGAGAAGCATATGCACAACACTCTTCCTGTCCTTGCCTCAGCTATAACCCCCTCCACCACATCTATGTCGGCCTCTGGGGAATGTGTTTTCCGATGATGCAACCTTACCAGGCTGTTTTTGTGAGGAAGCAATCATTTTTTGTCAGCATTAGCCGAATTTGATTTCTGTAATAATTAATATTTTGGGTTTTTGTGTGGGATTAGATAGGCATTTCCTAGGGACTGGCATCTTATGCCCAGATATTCACCTCATTTGCCAACTGCTGTCACCTTACAGCTAGGAAGTGCCCTCCTTTGCCAGGTACTGCCATGGTATGCCCTGTTACTCAGATCAGATGGTTTTGGGAAATGGTGCTGTTGGCAAGTAATTGCAGCTGGTGGGGTTCTGCTTAGCAGGAGACTGAGGTGGTGTCATGCCGTTGACTGCCAAAGGAGTATCAAGGAGTGTGCCAGGAGTCTGTCAAAGGAAATGATGGGTACCCACTGGTACAGAATGAAGAGGGGCTGGGACCAGCAGGAACTCCAGTGCAGCAACATGACTGGGGAGGAGGTTGTGCCTGTGAGCAGGTGGAGCATATCTAATTAATAAATGACCTTTCCCCTGTCTACAGGCTGCAACTGCTACACTGCAGCATTGCCCATTACCATAGAAAGTGAGTACCTAGACGTGCCATGCGTACACCCGGCAAACAATAGCACTATCTGATCCTGCCGCCATTATAATTTATCCAATAATCAATGTTTGAGGTTGGCTGGTCCAGTCGGTGTTCATAATTAATTTAAAGATAAGCCTTCGAGTGGACTGGTCCCCGCTGCCATTTGTTTATTTAATGTAATAACTAGCATTTCCGTTGGGCACTGTCCCCTGGCAATTTGTGCATTTCCTCAAAAGCCTTCGAGTCCTACCAGTCCCGCCGCGGTTTCATGATCAGACACTAATCATTATTTGTGGTGGGAAGGCCCTGCATGTAATCATAAGCCTGCAAGACAACTTCATCACAACGTGAGATACAAACAACAGACATAGGTTCGCAACGGGCTAGTCCCACCACCCCAACAATAAACAAAAATATATGGGTAGGGCTGGTGCCACCGCAATCCTTGAATCACAAAAACCACTTGAAGATGACATGTCCCCCGTAGGCTTCAGGCTACGCATCGGACTCTCAGTCTCTGGCGGATCGGGAGCTCTTCTCCGTGCTGCTCGCACTTGGGACTTTACGTCAGTGGCCTGTGCCGGCTGCTCTGGTCATACTTACCACTCTATATCATGTACCAGAAGATCTGTAGGGGTTCTGAGGTGCTAAGAACTGGGGTCCCTTTGGGCCTATGAATCACAGCTTCCTTAGCACAGCCTACGCTGCTTCTGTAGCCGCACTTGCTATCTAGTGTCAACAATTGATCCCTACACCTGAGACTACGCCGCATGAACGATTGTTAACGATGGGTTGATCAGCTCACTTAGAGAGTGGCGCGGCCACAGTGAATAAGATAGTGACCCCGGGTCTGACAACAACTGCATGCACATAGGAGGAGGATTCCTCGGAATGGTAGATGAAGGTGTGTATAGGAAAAGTATCCAGTAAACAAAGTCAATGAAGTTCGGTACGCTTTTAAAATGTGCTTTTGACAACTAGTGAATTGTCATTATGCCTGAACACCAAATGGTGGATTGGCCTTGATGAGGACATAAGAAGCAATGAGACATATTTAAGCCGAAACGCAATTTGGCTAGCAAGTTCGTGATGGGTTTTATGTTAAAAGTGAGTGAGTGATTTTTCACCATGAAGTGCATCGAAGTAGGAGCATTATATTGAACTTACAGTCCAAACTAGGCAGGGTGAAATACGGTCAGCAACAATTTTAAAACATACATTGTTTTGTTATGTTTTGATTGTTTTTCAGTATAGGTTTAGTGTGAATTAGGTGTGGATGAAATGTGCGTGGGTGTGGTTAGAGAGGAAACTTTGTGAACATTGTCTAGATAGTTTCGGTTTAAATATTTGTTATTGTTCTGTGGATTGTCTGTTTGTACATTTCATTGTTTGGTTATTGTTTTTGAATTTCTGTGAACACATTTCTTTTTCTCAAATCAACAGTTGTTCACTTACATTTTTGCATAAGTTGTTATCCAGTGCTCTTTTGGCTCATTGATTAACATATAAATCATATAAATAGAATTTCTGCTTTGTGTCTTGCTATGTAATAAGGCATGTCCCGCATTACTGCAGTTCTCACTTGGCTGGTGTTGGCCGGGAGGACAGCTCAGGGGCAACACACTTGTCATGACAATGCAGAGCAACACAAGGTTGAATCCTGGGTCCACGCTAAGAAACCTCTTTGGTTTAAAGTGTGTCATAAAAAACAATGATATATATATATATATATTTATATATATATTGACTAACAAAGACATTGTTAAAGGGATGTTATGGTTAAATTGCACTATCAAAAATCCATGAAATTCTATGGAAAAACGTTGTTACAGGGACGTTATGGTTACAGGTAAAACCGAAACCCCCCCGAAATTCAACAGTTATGGTAAGCTAAGCAACCATAACTCACGCCACCACCGTGCACTGCTAAGACTAACACCCATAACATCAAAGATGACATCACAAGGCCAGTGCAGATTTTCTTCCTAAACTGGTACAGGTCCAGCATGGTCGGTGCCAGGGCAAGCTCCAAAAGACAACTGGCACAGCATAGGCAGTGACAGTTGTGAGAAGCCTGAGGGTATTCTCACTCTAAAACCTGTGGATCCTCTTCTCAGGTGGCCAGGGAAAGGCTGTCACTCTTGGATCCTGAACCTGGGGGTGCAGAAGTGAGGGAGGATCACCTGGGGGGATGGTCCTTCGGGGTTGGGAGTAGGGTACGTATAGGCGAGACATGGTATCCCCTTTTCCTAATAATGACCAACATACCCCTTCCCCGACTTTTATGGGCTCCTACAAGACTGTTCCCCCTCAGTTCCCCACATTTGGCTGCTAAACTGTACGGGGACGAGGATAAGGAGACTGAGAGTAGTAAACACTATATCATCATTTTATGAACAAAGCAAACCTTGAAGAACAATTAAAGTGCCCATGTGAAAATAAATTACGGGAAAAGGGCATAAGTGGTATAGAATGCCATAGAAGTTGGAATAGGAATAAAACCCCAAAAAGGAAAACCTTTATGAATGAATGCAATACGGCAAGGCCGCAGACTGGCGAGAACTGTGTGATACATGGTGGCAAAATCAAGAGGTTGACAAGGAGAAACCAAAGAAGTGTCAACTTGCACATAAAGCCAAGAGGCCAGCAAAGTTCAATGAAGTGAAAGTGACTTGGGGAAGTACCTGAGGAACCTGTGTGGCCTAGGACCTAGGAATCCTGGTTGTGCGATCTGTGATGGGTGGACCGTTTGGTCTGACAACTGCGCCTAGATCAGTGAGCCCGGAATGAGTGTGAAACAAAGCAAGGAGAAATATTGTGAATAAACTATTGAAGCCAACCAAAAGGAGGACCAAGTTGACCTTGAGTTTCGTTGTACTTTTGAAAAGACTATACTAAACTTGGCGGAGGTGAAGTCTCGGGGAAGGGCACCCCAAGACTTGAGCCTCAAGACCCCTTTACTTAGTGATCTGTGTTGCTTGGAACTTGGGGAAGGGAACCCCAATGATATTTTGAAACTGCACTGCTTGAGATTTTTTGTGGAACTGTCTTGCACTTGGGGAAGGGAAGCTGGAAGAAAGCTGAGAGCTGGTAGTAGCTCAGATTTTGCATAAAACACTGTTTATTGTGTTAGTAACATCCCTGCCCACTGTTTAGCTTTAGTTGTGAGGGCACAAATAGGTTTTGGACACAGGCAGACTTTTAAATTGAACTCTTTGACTGCGACTTTCCTTAGTTCTGTTCAGCTAGGGAAATCCCACCATAGCATGGGGCAGGTTAGGCCTTCAACTATCCTGAAATTTAAGTTAATAAATATCTTTTATTTGAACTTTAAGTCTGTTGTCTGTGTTGTGAGAAACCTGAGGCATTTCTCCCAGGATATTCCCGGGGATCCTTTGTTCAGGTGGCCTGGGGAGGGCCATCGCTCTTGGATCCCAACCTTGTGGGTGGACGAGTGAAGGAGAATCACCTGGGCAGAGGGTTCTTGGGGACTATGGAGACATTCCCATGGCGAGACATGGTATTCCTCCCGTTCTGATACACCCCTACCCGACATCCCCTCAGTATTCATGGGATATTGTCAGCAGAGACCCATTATACCCCAGTACCTTTACGTAAGAAAAAGGAGAAAACGAGCAGGAAAATTAAAACCCAATAGAAAATCCATCCACCCATCACAATACATTTACCCCCTTCATCCGGACAAAAACCTACATGGTTTTTCCATGATCTCCAGGAAAACCTACAACTCCCACAATCCCTACTTCCATTCTAGAAGTCCAACTACTGGGATGAAGAAGAGGCAGATGGGAGTCATGAGGAGTACCCATAGGAATCAATGGGCAATAAATTCCTATGGGCAGTCTCCATGTTGTCCTTATAATGAGGTCAGGCAGAGTCAGGCACTCAGGGACAACTACTCACAGCTGACTCGAATCAACTCTTTCAAAGAGCATACAAGGTCAGACACCCAGGCGCACTCTGAGCGAGCTGGGGATCCTGAAGGAATTGTGAAGACCAGAAGGAGAAGTAAGCAGCTGGGAGAACCTTGAGAAGCCAGAAGGAGGACGGACTGCTAAGACATTGAAGCCTGTGAGTACAAAGGGGGCTACAGTGTGGCAGTGTGGCAGGAGAGCCGTGCCTCAGGGAAGCAAAACTCCAGCTACACTTTTCTGGTAGTGTTTAAATCAGTGCTTGCTCCCTGGGTGAGTTCTAGAAACCGAGGTAGTTGAGGCGCAGATCCTGGGACCCTGACCTCAAGTGAATCCCCATTGAGGACCAGCTAACACCTCATCACTGAGGGTAAACGATGGAGACCCTGTGACTCGAGGGAAGCTAAGGCGGGATAACCATTTGTGTCAAGAACTTTGTGTAAATTCCAAAAGGGCCTGTAACTGGCAAAGTGGGAACGAATCCTTGAATGTGCTTTCTGGGATTTGTAGTCCAAAAGAGCAAAGCTGTGAGACAGAGCAAATCTGTGGGACAGTAGGAGTTGGTTGGAAGTGCTGCTATGTATGTTACGTTTGTGCATAATGGTAGGTGCCCACATGGTCGCTTGCTTTGATGTATAGTGTGGTGGTGTGTGTGGAGAGGGATGCAATGTTGTGTGCATGGCCAAAGGTGTGCTGGGTGGGTCTTAGGATCTTTGTGGATGCTGCAATCATGCATTATTTAGCAGAAGTTTCTGGTGAAGAGGCTTTGCAATGAAATGGATGCAGATGTTGTACCCGTTACCGCGTATGAGAGAGGCTTGCACTGATCCTGTTTGTGCCATAAATGTACCAAGTGAAGTGTACACAGGCCCTTACAGTCAGTTTCTCTACTAATGCGGTACTTGTGCATATTTGTCAGGGAAATGTACACTGGCACTTGTAAGCTATGTCTGAATCTGTTTGCAGGGGACTTGCGCTGACGCTGCCCATGTTGTTTCTGTTTGTGAGGAAAGCTTGCCTGGCTCTACCCATGCTGTCGCTATACTGTAGAAGTGACTGAATCGAATGTTTTCGAGGAAGAAGTGACTGAATAGTTTTAAAAACATTTTTTTATCAAAAAAAGTTTTAAATACAATTGTGGGACGGGGTAAGGGATATTGATAAAGGTAGGGGGAAGGTGGGAGGCTGCAGGGGGTCTCCCTCCCACAAAAAAGACATTTGGTCACTTCACTCTTTTGAAAACATGGATTCGGTCAAATCCCCTACATCCATGCTGTCGTACACTCTTGTGAGGGAAAGATGCACTGGTTTGTCCGCTCTATACCTGTACTTTTCGTGAAGGGCGAATGCGTTCACTTTTCTTGTGAAGCAACTTCCACTTGACCATGCCAAACCGTTTGTGAGAGAAACTTGCTCGTGTTGTATAAATACTGCATCTGTTTGAGATGAATTCTTGCACTAGCCCTGTCCATGCAATATGAAAACCTGGTTGTTAGGGAAGCTTGAGGTGGCACAGCACATGCTTTACCTGTTTGTGGAAAGCATCTGCTAGCCCTGCACGTGCAGCTCCTGATGGATTTTGAGAAGAGCTTCAAACAGCTTGGTCTACATCGTATCTGTTTGCGAAAAGCCTGTGCTAGACTTGCCTGAGCTGTGCCTGTTCTGTTTGTGAGGGAAGCATGTGCTGGTCTTATGCATATCGCAACTGTATGTGCTGTATTTGTGAGGAAAGCTTGTACTTTTGGAAACTTTGCAGGACTGTTGCATAGACTGTGGCTTGTGAGTTCATGTGAAGGAATTTGGAACTGCTGCTTCCCATGCAGTATCTGTCAGGTGTGCAATATCAGCTTTCAGTGTTGCTGATGATGTATCTGTACAGTGTGTGATATAAGCTTTCAAAGCTGCTCCCCATGTTGTTCCTGCTCTTTGTGGGATGGTAACTTGCTCTGATGCCCATGTTGTACCTTTCCTGGTTGTGTTGTCTTATTTTTTTTTTTTTAATTTATTTGTATTTGTAGATCGCACTACAGCCCACGGCATCGAGGTGCTGTAAGCGGAGTGTAAGAAGGAGTAATTCAGGGTTACAATGAAGCCTCCCAGCAGAAGTAGTCTTGAAGAGGATACATGGTTACATATACAGATGATACGATACACGTTACTTAGGTTATCTTTTCCCTATGTGAATAAGGTTTGCACTGCTTGTGCCAGTACTATACCTACTTAGTGAGTAAAGGAAGCAGTGAGGCACACATTCATGAAACACAATTAGTGACTTTGCACAGCAAACTGAGTAGAACCAGGAGGACATTTTCTGGGCAAAGAGTAAGAAATTTGACTTTTTAAAAAACATTGGATGTGTGAAATTGGTTAGAAGTTCCAGCTGCACTGAACTCTAAATCTGGTGAAGCCGAGCTATCCCCACATCTCCACTCATCCTGTGTCATCCTGGCTAAGAGGCTGAGTACTCCCCCATTTTCAGCTCAGGTACTAATGTTAGCCTATTGGCGTTCATCAGCCTGGTCAAGTAATTTTCACCAAGTGGATTCCATACGATAAGTCATGTATAACGCACCGGTACACAAGTGTTTCTAGGTGTGACAGATGGTGCTTTAGGTATCGTATGACTTGCTTGGGGTTGTGGGGGGCTGGCTCACCCCTGTCCTCCTCTCCATCTCTAAGATGCCAAAGGAATTCCCTACACTCTCCTGCAAATGCAGTCGAGCAAAGTGCATTTCTGTGGCATCCCTGATAGAGGATGTGAGGGGTCTACCACCAGCCGGGGCTAGAGGTGCTGGTGGCGAAACTACTGACAACCACTAAAACCCTCTCACTTTCAGTGACTAAAGCTGGGATTTCTGCCAGTCTTATTGATGCCAATGGAGGCATTTCATAGGCAGAGATACGACAAGCAGAGTAAAAATCAGGGGGCTCTCAGAGAGCCAGTGGGTTGGTGGAAGTAAAGAATAGCATCCTTCCCACAACCTTTAAATAGACGCCTACTATATGTAATCAAAGTGTCTCACAATAGCCCAGAAAATGGGCTCAGAGGCACAAACGTGTTTGTGTGTGTGTGGGGAGGAGCACACCAGCGTACCTGGCAGCTAAACTCCACATATCTGGTGGCATGCACTCCTCGCCGCGTAGCAAATAGACCAACCGGACCGGCTCCAACCACAACTCATCCGCAAAGGGAGGACCCGCAAACAATCCTTCTCTTGTCACCACTCACCCTCTGGAACTCAATCCTGGTATCGGCCCTGAATAATGCCCCCACAATTCTCCAATTCTGCAAATCTCTCAAAACATGGCTTTTCCAACATCACCCGATCAAGGACTAATCCCAATGGACACACATTACGATGCACAGACCTCCCTGTACTGTGCGACTGTTAAAAGATGACAGCCCAAATGCTGGCTTCCCACGCCCTGTACAGCGCTCCGCTTTAAACACTAAATATAATTCAAAATAAATATTCAAGTACAGTCAGTCAGAACAGTCAGACAAGATTCCAGTCTACTGTGAAGCATCCTACGTATCCCTCACTGAAACCCTGCCTAAGGTCTCCTCTCAGGGGGACAGGGGAAGGCAGGCGCTTCCTGATCCCAACCCCGGGGGTTGTGTACTACGAGAGGATCACCTGGGAGGAGACAGGGCCCAGGGTGGTGAGGAGACTCCGTGGGATGAGACACAGTATGTTTCCTCTGACAGGAACATTTTTACCACTGTACCTAAAGAGGTTATGGCTTATTGTCATTTTAATGTCG
This sequence comes from Ambystoma mexicanum, assembly GCF_040938575.1. Classification (NCBI taxonomy): domain Eukaryota; kingdom Metazoa; phylum Chordata; class Amphibia; order Caudata; family Ambystomatidae; genus Ambystoma; species Ambystoma mexicanum. The sequence continues at coordinate 1,098,239,800 of NC_090929.1, forward strand.
CTCAACCTAATATGAGATCTAAGGTTGTGAACCCTAAGGCTAGAAAATCAGAACAAACTAAACCGAACAAAAGATCCTTGGGGGTTAAGCTTGGGAAGGGGAATTCTAGTAATTTCGGTTTTTCATGATTCTGCTTATTTGTATTGCTTATCCTTCCTGATCTGGTCATAGTTTCTAATCCAGCCTGTATATCATAGAGTATGTGTGTAAAACAGAATGATTTAATTTCACCTTGTTATGAAAAGAAATAAAACCTGATGGAGAAACTGCATCTTGTGAACGTGGTGGGCAAGACATGTATGTGAAGTGGTGAGAATACATCTGGGATGAGGGGATTGTATATTCAGGACACAGGGAGTTGTCTGTGGGGGTGCAGCAAAATAACCTTTCACTTAGGGTGGCAATAATCCTTGCACGGGCCCGGCTCCTATGTCATACAATGCTCTGCACGAAGGCTTCATCTCGGTGGCTGTGACATGGCGATCAGTGCTTCACATCTAAAGGCTGGGGAAAGGTCAGATACCTGGCCTGAAATCATAGCTGTTTGAAGTGAAAGGCCAGATCCGAGCCTGGTGACATGGACAGGATGAGCTCAAAAGCCTGCGGTGAGAGTGGTGGGGAAGGGGCTGTGAGGTAGAGATATATATGAGGGTCATCAACTTGAAAGACCAATCACCTGAGCCACACACGCCATTACTAACTACAACCGACACATTGTCTTTTGCATAGATCAACGGTCAGATGTACCCAATGATGCTTTGACTCCCTCGCCCTTTAGGATAAAATGAGGGCGGATTTAAATATGTCTTATCCATAGCCACATCTATCCAGTGTGTTTATAGTGTGCTTAATCCTCTGGCTTTGGCAAACATTAAAACACTTAAATGCAACCATGATACCCTTATCCTCGCGCCCTGGTGTACTTTACAAAATTTGAATTGCTCTAATGAGTCTTTGCATGAATTGTATTGGCAAAAATTAATAAGAGTAATTGTTGTCAACAATTATTACATAACCATCATTGCCGGCCTTATGGCCATGTGTTTCGCCATGAGGCTTTTTCAGGGCTTGCTCCTTGATAGCAACATTAATAGTATTCCACTTTCTTAAATTGTCCAATGTTAGCATAACCTATACATTTATCGGTACTATATATTTTTGGTATTGACAACCGTGTTTGAGAAAGAATCCTGTGCATATCCTCCCAACGTTTAAGTTGAACATTCCATTGGGACAATTTAATACTTCAACTTCAAATATGCTGAATGATATCTTTAGCAGCTGTCTGTTCTTGTGCCAGAATTGGTATACATTTGGACTTAGCTTTCAATACACACTCTAAAATATGCCCTTACTGTGCAAACTGAAAATGCCAGATCTGCCATTACTGTGCTGGCTGGAGATATTGGAACCTGTCTTTACTATGCTTGCTGGACATAGTGAAACATGCCTTTAGCAGGCACACTGAAATATGACCTTAGTGTAAGAACATGACATACTGTAATCTGCCTTTGCTGTTCTAGCCTTTACCAAACACTACAATTTGCTCTTAATGTACTTGCTGGAATATTCCCATATTATGTTGACTGGACCTACCTATGGAATGAGCTACTATCATGCCAACTCAGCATACTGGAATCTGTCTTCACTGTGCTTACTGGACATACAGGATTCATACGGAATGAGACCTTACCCAGGACAGCAGAATCTGCCCTTACTGTGCAAATATGGCACACTGTAATCTGGTGCTACTGTTGTACTTGTGCATATTAAAATCTGTGCTTATTGTGCTAGTTGCACTCAGGCAAGCTGCCCATACTGTGCCATCAGAGCATACAGTAAACTGCCTGTATTGTGTTGGCGCCTTATACTGGAATCTGTCCTCACTGGAACTACTCAAATATGCCATTCTGTGCTTACTAGGCATGATAGAAACCTGACTGTGCCAACTGGGTAATGTGAGGGTTCAGTAATGTGAGGCGGGTTGTAGATTTCTCAAAATATGCCATTTTTTTTAATAATCATGTAAAGAAAATATCTTGCTTGCGGTACTCTACAGAGGAATTCCCTACCTAGTCTAGAGTATAAGGGAACATTCTCTATCATGGAAAAACTGGCCCTCACTCTATACAACAAAATATATAGCAACACAATATAATAAACAATATAAACACAATATCTGAATGGCCTTCTCTTGTCCTTGGTAAGATCCCTTCCCCAGGATTCAAAGTCAACTCCAAAATGTTCAACCAAAGAAAAGAAAGGGTTTGAACCAATACTTGAAATCTCAAAGTCGAAGCAAAAGTTCTGCAATCACAGTAACAAGACTCACATGAGGAAAACTCAGCCTCCTGCATGTTTTCCGCTGTGCAGCCTCTGCATTTAAGAGTTTGGGAGAACAGGACTCCCTCACAGCTTGCAGGTGAAATCTGCTGTCTCCACCCTCTGGTGTCCTTTTATTCTTCAACTTTCTTGTGATTTGCCTGCCTTGTGCTTGTCCTCTACTACTGCCGCAACAGCCAGCCTTCCAGCTCTTGTTCCAACTCATTGTACTTCTCCTTCCCTGCTGGGGCATTTTATGCATCACTGGTTCAATGATTTTCTTCAGGTATGAGCAATTAACATTAATTGCCTGACTACTGCAATGGCTACCAAGTTAATTGCTTGACTACTACGTCTACATGCCTCTTCAGTCCTTTTCCTCATCTCAGTACCTCTAGGATTCTGGGACTTGTAGTTTCTTCCAACAAAGTTAGGGTTTTCAACTTCTACATTATTGGTAGAGTTCAGTCCCTTAAGGTTTTTAACTGAGGGGTCATGTATTAGCTATTATAAAGGAACATTGTTTAGTGAGGACATTTCCATAATCATTTATGTTGTACCCTTGAGTTTGAGAAATGTGTTTAGTCTGGGATACCAAAAAGGATCTTTTGTTCGGTTTAGTTTGTTCTGATTTTCTAGCCTTAGGGTTCACAATCTTAGATCTCATATTAGGTTGAGCAACATTAAAATGACAATAAGCCATAACCTCTTTAGGTACAGTGGTAAGAATGTTCCTGTCAGAGGAAACATACTGTGTCTCATCCCACGGAGTCTCCTCACCACCCTGGGCCCTGTCTCCTCCCAGGTGATCCTCTCGTAGTACACAACCCCCGGGGTTGGGATCAGGAAGCGCCTGCCTTCCCCTGTCCCCCTGAGAGGAGACCTTAGGCAGGGTTTCAGTGAGGGATGCGTAGGATGCTTCACAGTAGACTGGAATCTTGTCTGACTGTTCTGACTGACTGTACTTGAATATTTATTTTGAATTATATTTAGTGTTTAAAGCGGAGCGCTGTACAGGGCGTGGGAAGCCAGCATTTGGGCTGTCATCTTTTAACAGTCGCACAGTACAGGGAGGTCTGTGCATCGTAATGTGGGTCCATTGGGATTAGTCCTTGATCGGGTGATGTTGGAAAAGCCATGTTTTGAGAGATTTGCAGAATTGGAGAATTGTGGGGGCATTATTCAGGGCCGAAACCAGGATTGAGTTCCAGAGGGTGAGTGGTGACAAGAGAAGGATTGTTTGCGGGTCCTCCCTTTGCGGATGAGTTGTGGTTGGAGCCGGTCCGGTTGGTCTATTTGCTACGCGGCGAGGAGTGCATGCCACCAGATATGTGGAGTTTAGCTGCCAGGTACGCTGGTGTGCTACTCTTGACTGCTTTGTAGATGAGGCATGCAGTCTTGAACAGTACCCTGGCCTGAAGAGGAAACCAATGTAGTTTGTGTAGGACAGAGGTGATTTGATGAAATAACCGTCCACCCGTAATAATACATGTTGCAGTGTGGTGGATTGCTTTTAAGGGAGCCAAGTGAGCAGCTGGGATTCCAGTCAGGAGACCATTTCCCCCATCGGCATACAAGACCACAGGAGCCTGCAATACAATCCAGAAGTCCTGCAGTGGGATCATAGGTTTGATTTTGGGAAGGGTGGCGATTTGGAGCCAGGCGTTTGGGCCTTCTTGGCTATGTGTTTCCAAAGGACAGGTTGCTGTCTATGGTGAAGCCTAAGGATTTTCCTCAATCAGAAAGTTGCCAATCAAATCTTTCTTGCATTCATCAGGGAGTCATTGTCAGCCAAGTTGTTAAGAGGATGGACCGATGAGGACAAATTCAGTCTTGAGGTAGGCAGTCTACATCCTGGACTGGATGATGGCTATGTAATCGCTGAGACGACTGATGTCCTGTGGGATCTTTCCTCTTATGTACAACTAAGTATACCTTATGTGTCCGGAGTAATTATGTGCAACCTGCTCCGTTTTGCTTTTTCTTTGTAACATCTTGTCAAGACTGTTCCCGTGGGGGAACAGGCCATGTATGACTGTAACCACCTTCATGTAACTACGCGCCCAGATGCCTCAGGGCAAGGTTGCGCGCAACAAATAATAAATGCAAATACAAATACATCTGGGCTAACAGGGAATACTGGGATCTCTATTTAATGTGCTAACTGTGTTTGGTGCAATCTGCCCTTACTGTACTAACTAGAGTTATGGTATTAGTCCTTCCTGTTCTATATGGTAACACTAAATACTGGATTAACTGTGCTAAAGGGGAGTACTGGAGCATTCCCTAGATGTCCTAAAAGGAAATATTGCAATCTCTGTTTAGTATGCTAACCATGCACACTAGAAACTGCGATTACTGTGCTAACTGAATTTATGTAATTTGCCCTTACTGTTTAAGCTGGGTATAGTGGATGTTGACCTTACTGTGCATATGGATGTACTAATTATTTGTAATTATTGTGCTAAATGATCACACAATAATCTGAACTCAATGTTCATAATCGAGGAATACGTCACTTACCTCAGTTGAAGGGTGCGACAACATGACTTCTTCTCTGACGCAGTAAATCGATGAGTGGAGCGCCTACTCATAGCCACACTACTACTTAATGAGCAGTGATCCCAATCATAAAGGTGAAAGAGGCACAGCCTGGCAGGTATACCTCCTTTGCATTATGGTTGAGGAGGCCGAGGGCATGGCTATACTCTTCAGGAGTGGTGTGAACTGGTACAAGGGCAATCTAAACAACAATATTACTGTGATACCAACACTAAAGAATGTACAACCACAGTTCTATAGAAAATATGATCTTTAATTTAAAGTAACAAAAATGCACACAACTAAGACACATACTGCGGACCCACCTTTGTAGGTGGGGAAACACAGAGAATGGAGACTTATAATATAAGGGGTACCCAGAGTTGGTAAGCAAGGTTTCTCAGGTAAAGATTTCAGCAGCAAACTGTCAAGGTTTATGAAGATGCCTTTTAAAAGGTATCCTAAATATCAGCAAGGCCCTTTAAGGCAGGATAGGGTGCCAGGACCACTTTAAATACCTCTTAGTCTTGTGAGACCCACCAGCAGCAAGCCAAGCTCCTACCACTAGGCTATCAAGTGAGAAGAGTGTGTGTCATCCCTTTTGAACTCCCTAGGGGTATCCAGCCAGGAGAATCACAGTTAAAGGCCTGACAGTGAAGAGTGAAGACCAGCTGTTGACCAGCCTCTTTGCCTCTTGGCCTATGATCCTTTGCTTTTGCCTTTCTCCCTGTTGCACCTGTGATTATCCCAAGCTTCCTAATTACCATAATGTCTCTCCAGACTGTGCTACTCACCTATAATGCATTCACACCCACTGCTACTCCTACTCTCCTCTCCTTACACTTTCTCCAATCACGCTACAACTTCCTCCTTTTCTATCCCTATTATAAAACTCACAACTCGAAACTCCCACTACTCCATCTCTTTTCCACCTCCTTCCAACAAACAAAGTTGGCAAACTAAACATGCCTCCTCTAACTCCTATCCACCTCGCCTGTCTTCGTCTTAGACTCAACGTTTCTACTCTACCTTACCACATCAACTGAACATTTCACTCTGGAATGCTCAGTGTGTACGCAACAAAACTTCCTTTATCACTGACTACTTTCACACCAGCTCTCCTCCCCTAAACCTTCTTACTATCACTGAAACCTGGATTTCTCCATCTGACACTGCCACTGTGGTGGCCCTTCATGACTATAAACTATCCTTAATGCAATCTCTTTGACTGACTGGCAGAGGTGGAGGCATCAGTCACCTACTCTCTTCCCGCCTCAATGCCTCACACATCTCCGATGCCACGTCCACTCCTACCTCTTTTGAATTCACCATCTCTGCTATTGCTCTGCTTCACTCGGTTTACCTCATCTCCATCTATCGCCCTCCTGGTCCCACTGGACCATTCTTTGATGATCTTGGGACCTCCTTGATTCTCTTTCCACTAAACATTACCTCATTATCTTAGGTGACTTTAACCTTCCCTCTCCAACCACTACTCAGAAATCTTGAACTTCAGTCTTTTTTTAGAGACCATGCTCCCCACTCTATCCATAACATACTTAGCCACAAAGGCAGTAACACTTTGGATCTCCTATGCATCTCCACCTCTCTCTCAGCCACTAATACTACTGTCACACATCCATATGTGACCACTCAATTGTTTCCACAACCATCTCCTTTCCACCCTGTGACCTTTCCTCACCACTTGCTTCACTTATTTCTAAAAGGAAATTTAAACCTACTGCCATCCCCCCTTTCTCTCTGACATACAGTTCTCACTCTCCTCGTTCACACCCAAAGCCTCTTCCACCAACACTGCCTTCTCCAGCTTTCAATTCTTATATATGACTCATTCTTCTCTCACTTACCACTGCTTACATTCCCCCCTCAGTCTCAGAATCCTCAACCATGGGTCACCCCATTCATATGCTCCCTCCACACAGGCATACGTCGACTTCTGCGCAAACGGAGGGGTACCCACTTGCATGAGGACCTGCAACTCTACCTCTCAGCCCAGAACTCTCTCAAGTCCACTCTTGATGGAGCAAAAAAGGGAATTCTACTGAATCTTCATTGACTTACTTCAACTGTCCTCGTTGGCTACAGGGCACCTTAAACTCACTCCTCGCTCCTCCTAAGTCTACCAACTCCACTCTCACAGCTAATGACCTAGATGAATACTGTCAAAAATCAGAGACTCTCTCCAGACCTTCCCCACACTCCTTCCTCCTACATTTTACACATTGCCTACTTTACCATCATCCTCTACCTCTACCTCCCACTTAAGTCACACTAATACTGACAAAGTCAAATCTCTACTGATGAAGGCTAACCCCTCCTGTGCCCCATTAGACCCTCTTGCTCCTCAGCTTGTCAAGCCTATGGACCTTTTAGTGGCCTCTCACCTCGCTGAACTCTTATACCGGTCCTTTGACTCTGCTTGCTTTCCCCCTGTTTTCAAAATAGCCGCGGTCATACCTTTCCTAAAAAATCAAGGGGCTGACCCGCACCTACCGGCTAAACTTTGCCCTGTTTCTCTCCTTCTGCACTACACCAAAGTGCTTGAAAGGATTGTGCTCAACCATCTTACCATTGTCTTAGACATCCACAACCTTCGAGACCCCCAAAAAGCAGGTTTCTGCTCCTGTCACTTCATGGAAACTGCTCTCATGAATGTCTATAACTTAATCGCCTCTGCTAATCACTCCAACCTATCCTCTATCCTAATTTTCCTTGACCTATGTGCTGCCTTTGACACTGTCAATCACTCTGATCTCCTCAATACTCTCTTTCTTCTTGGGATTCACGATCAAGCCCTTGCCTGGATTCAATCCTACCTTACACCTCACCAATTCTCTGTCTCCTGGAGCAACACAACCTGTCAACTCACTCCTCTAACGGTTGGTCTTCCACAAGGCTCTGTGGTGGGTCTGCTCCTCTTTACACTCTACACCTCTGCTCTTGGAGCACTAATCTCCTCCTTTGGGTTCTTGTACTAACTCTTCACGGAAGAGACACACATCTTCTCTTTTCCTGAACTCTTCTCTGATCTCTCAATCAAGATTCCAAACTGTCTCTCTGCCATTAAATATTGGATGGCTTTGCACTCTCTGATGTTAAACCCTACCAAAACAGAGGTGCTCTTCTTCCCTGCCAAAAGAGCTCTCTCGTCTCTTTCTCTGGCTATTCAGTTCCCACCTCACACTCTACCCTACTCTTCCTCAGCTAGAAACCTCTGTGTCATCTATGACCCTTATCACACCTTCTCTACTTTAATCTCCAAATCTGGACCAGCAGCTTGCCTCAAACGCTTAAATATTAGGAGAATTAGGCACCTCCTTCCTTTGAACACCGCCAAACCTCTCTTACCCACTCCTGTCTTTTCTAAACTGGACTACTGTGCCATCACCATCTTTGGTCTCCCAACTATGCTTTCTGTCCTCTCCACAAGATCATTAACTCCGCTACCAGGACCCTCTTTGAACTCCCTCACCTCACACCTACTTCCTCGTACGGCCATCAGGCTGGATGGCTGATGATGCAAAACGGAGCCAGATTTAAATGTCTTCTACTGGTTCACAAATCTATCCACAGTAAGGATAGAGGAGAACCATCTCCGGTTCCAGAAGCACCTCAAAGCCCTCCTCTTTGCTTCTGCTTTCTCTCCCCCTCTCCCCTGCTGAATTCCTGGTTATAATTGCACAGGTTACCTGGCCACCCTTTTCTGATCTCGGGCCCAGGCCCTGCCAATTGCACACCTGCACTGCCTCCCTGTCAACCCCCGCACGTGGGGACTGTTATTCTGTATCCCTACAGTCCCCCTACCAGCACTTACATCTGCTCTTACCTTGCACTTGCCACCATCTGGTCGTTTTATTTATTTTATTTATTCTACTATCCCATGTACTGTACTTTCCCCTCTCCCTTCACCCAGGCACTTTTCCCTTTCCCCCTTCCCATGCACTTGCGCGATCTGAATGACACCTGGCCTAGTAGGATCGCTGTCTGTCTTCCCTCTTTTCCCCTCCTTTGACTCATCGCGCCTCGAAACACTTGTGTATAGGCGCGTTATAAATGCCATATCATATCATATCAAGGCACCACTGTATCTATCCTCCTCTATCCAACCCTATAAGCCTTCTCGTAATCTCTGCTGTGCCTCCTCAACTACCCTTGTGGCTCCTCGCCCTCCCTGTGCTTCCTCTCGCTTCCACTCTTTCTCTCTCATTGTTCCACATGCATGGAATTCACTTCCCCCGGAAATCCGAGAGACCGTCCACACAGCTTTGTTCAAAACCCAACTAACTGCCTACCTCCTCGCCCCTGAGTTACCCTTTAACCTACCTCTCATCTGCCTGCTAGCTAAAATGTTTCCCTTGCCTCTAACCTGCCTCTGCCCCTCCCTTTCTCTGCCTCCACTGTAGCACTTCACCCATCATGGTCACATCTCGAGCACAGCTGGCCTTACCGGCTACCTGCATTTGAAATTGACCAATGCTGGCTGTCCTTAATCTGTATATGTCCACTTATATATTGTCCCGGCGACTGTTCCATTTAATCCCTTTCAAAACCTGCTCAAAATGTCCCTAAAACTCACCTCATTGTAAGAAGCTCACTGCTTCCCATCAAATCTGATTTCTTATCTATTGCATGTTCTTTTGTGATCAAAAGAGCATTGTTCCTCTGGAATACAAATTCAAGGTGCCGTGTGAGGTGGTGATATGGTGTCGGGTTGGTGGGCTGGGCGAATGGGTCCAACACGTGGTGCAGTTCAATAAGCTGCAACAGCATGTGGCATGAAGAAGCTTGGGATAAGCAGGTGATATCAGAGTCAGTGTAGCTCACAAGCTGTTCGAGGCAGGAAACAGGGCCCATGGCAGTTCCCTGGTTTCTTGGTTGCTGAGAGGTCCTATCCAGGGTCTCAAGGGGCCAGGAAATCATTTCTCCTTTCTTCTGCACTAACCAACCAGGAAGATCACTTGCAAGGTTCTGCCACCTGAAGTGAGCAGGATCAAGGGCACAAGTGGTCTTTGTGACAGTAGGCCGGGTCCAGCCAGAAGGGGACCCCGAATATTTCTCAGGGATCGTTAAGAGAAAAGGCTTGTCCTTTTCATAGAGGTCTCTGTCTTCACCTCTTTGACAGAGCACTTTGGAGCAGACTGTACTCCCAAACGACTTTCAGATGAATGCTTCTTCTTCAATAGTCAAAAGATGAATCAAGTAAGGGGAGGGTCTCCCCACCTTACATAGGTAAAATACTAAAGCAGATTGGTCCCTCGCAAAGTCTGTAGTCAAGTGTCCAACCAAGCTCCGGGAATAAGTATACTCTGCGTGCTGAAGTCAAACCCAGAGTGCATTATACGCAGAAAGTGGGAAAAGCAAAAGGAAGCTTACGAGCGCTACCAAAAATAAATGATAGTGAGACCCTTCTCTGATCTGAATCTTTCCTCTGGGCTACTCTATCTCCACCCTTCCGCTTTCTACCTACTTCAAAAGGACTCCATTAATCAGCACCCTGGTGTTTAGAGGGCCATTGTCATTGCAGATCTGTCTTTGGAACACTGGTTCTCATAGGGCCTCCTGGGGAGCATTCCTGTTCCCTGGGGAAAGGAGCCAATTCTCCTCATGGAGATCAAAGAAGGCTTCCTGGGTTGGGCCACACATGGTTGTTGTGGACACACCCAGTCCACAAGGCTAATACACACCCAGCCCTTTCATAAATGAGTCACTGATCCCCAAGCTGACTTTAACATAACATCCAAGTGTGTGTGGCTGTATAATGATGTATTCTCAGTAGTGTAAGGAAGGCATGGCATCAAACAGTGAAGACTGACACAGGTGATCACAGTTCATGGGTGTTTATTGAACTTTAATGGGTTGGTTGAATTCCTATCCAACCTAAATCTAGGGATGGGAGCAAGCTATGACCATCACATAAAAATAATGCAGTCCTAGTCGAGTCTCTCTCAAAATAAAAGGGCCTATACTAATAAACTGATTGACAGTCCTTACTTCTAAATACAAAAGGGTGTGGGACAACAGTATATGCAAAAAAAAAAGTGTTGAAGAAATGATTTGTCAGAACGGTTGAGCAGTTGGCCTCCCTTACCCACGTTTTCAGCACGGGGCAAGGTAGCATGGTAGAGCTTTGCACACCCTATGGCTTCTCTGCCACGAGAATACAGTTCAAAGCATAGATATCAGATCCTTATGCCAAAGCCTCTTTTTCAATAACAGTTTCTTACTGCAGAGGGCCTGTCATAGCAAACAAATATGAAAGTTCCATTCCTATCAGGATCTTCACATGCACAGGTTCTCGCTTTCAATGTTCATCATGGATCTCCTTCCTTCAGGCTTGGACCCCCTTTTTACCACAATCTTTACACTTGGTTTCCCTCGTTTGTGCTCGGACCATGGATCTCCCTCGTACAGGCTACATCCCCTTCATATCAAAATCGAAGACTTTCAAATGTGGAATGGGTTTTGCTTAAACCTTTGCAGGACTACTTCAATTCGCTTCACACAATGTTCTTATCAATCTTCTACTTTCATTTCTCTTGTGGGGATACCTTACAGAGACCTTTGATTGAGCACATTCACGGTGCTGGACCACCCTGTCAATGGTATCGTATCTTTCCTTCTCAAGTTCAAACATTCATAAGCAGTTTAGCTTTACTGGTGTCTTTCAACACATGCAATTAACAATATTAGTTCCAGCGCTCGTTATGCAATCTTGCCGCTTGCAACCTTGACTTCAACACAGACCGGTCTTGTATCAGTCTCCACAATTCACTGGCTGTGTTGATCTCTCTGGTGCTTCTTTGTTTTGGAGCCAAGGACAATACCACGGCGGCTGCTGCTCCTTCCCGCCCTGGTCTGTTATGTGGGAGTGCCTTAGGTATCTCTGACACACAATGCAGGATTCTTCAGTCTGGTTTCCTGGCCTTACACTTTCTGTCTCTAAGGTTTCTTTAAAGGAAAGGTCAAGGGTATTTTCCTCCTTGCGAACCCTTCTTGGTTGGTCGTCATTCTCCCCTTGTTCAGCTGCCAACTCGAAACTGCTGTTCCTTCGTGTGCTTTTCCTCACTCAGAGTGTGCTCTCCTGCTCTGCCTTTTATCCGTGTGGGGAAGTTTAATGGAAGTCAGGGGTGAGTATTTGTCAGTAATTGCCTGACTTCACCTGACCACAGTAGTGGCACATGTCATATACACTGCTCGGGGTTGAGTCTGTTTTCTCCCAGAATGGGCTGTCCATGTGAAAGTGTTTGAGAAGGGAAAGGGGGTGGGAGAGTTAAATTTCCCATGTATCCTAACTGGTCGGATGGGTTAAAGGTGTTACAGGGGGCGGGATACCGCGTCCCACCATCCGGTGTCCCACTCCCGGAAGACCTCTCACCCAGGTGATCCTGCCCCACTGGTCCACCCCCAGGGTCTGAATCCAAAGGCGATGGCTGTGCCCTGGCCACCTGAGAGAGGGATATGCAGGGACTCGCGGGTGTGACACCATCTGGTTTCTAACAGTAGCCACCATGTCAAAAGCAGACCTGGTTTATATTTGTATTTTAATAACTGCCACCAGACTGTCTGAGTTACACAATTATGATATTTTGAACCAGAGGTGCAGATGGTTAAAAAGCCACCTCTGCCTGTTGGAACATTATGTCCCAGCGGCTATGTTCAGGAATGAACATGTGACCTTTGAATATGCCCTGCAGGGCTGGTGCTGTGGATGTAAGGAGATATTTCCGGAAAGGTACATGGGTGCATTATGTTTTTGGCATGCAGAAATAGGAAAGTGGGATCTGATTAGCAGATCTCACTTACCTTTCAGAGTCCGGATTACCTGCATCATTATATTTCAAATAAGCTTAGGCTATGCCCTCACAGATGGCTTTTCATCACATGTGTATTTTGTAAACCACAGAAGGGAATTTCTAGGACATGATTATGGGCTTGGAGCAACATTAAGGTAATTGCGATTGGGTCTGCCTGAAATTTGAAAAAATACTTAAGCTTATTTATTTACTGAGGCAATATTAACCGAGGCAGCGGGCCACCCAAGTTAAGGGGCAGTGATGCATTTACAGGCAGGGTTGGCCCAAAGCGGAGGATACTATCACCATTAGCACCCATGACCTGCATCGTTACCTTTGATCGTACGATGTTGCTTGGGTGGCAGGGAGTCCATTCTTTTCAGTGTTGATTATGGTTGTTGCATGTCACCCTGTGGGGAGACATGGTATCTCCCAGTGTTGTTTGTCTTGGTCACATGGAGAACCATGTGACCAAGTTAATAAAAAGAACGAGCGCTTCCGGCTCGTCAGTCGATACTAAACTGACTCCGGTGACGTTCCTCGGAGTGCACCCTGCTGGTGCAGCACCGCGTGGAGTAGGCCACGAGGTCCGCGCCCCTGCTGAGCAACGCCGCCCTCTCTGCTGCTTAGCCATGTGATCATTGCTGAATGTGGCAACCCCGCCCTGGGTGCGCCCAGAGCCGGGGCTGCAGTGAGCTGGGTGCCCCCGTCGACGTGGGTTGCTCCGGTGCTCCGGAGCGAGTGGAGTGATCCCTACTCCTTTGTCCGCTGCGTGAGCGCAGCATGCATGGTCTGTGTCGGGTGCTCCCGACACACGTGGAGGCCAGTCCGGTGCTCCGGGGCTGGCCCCAACACAATGGGGACGTAATCAATACTGAAAGGAAATCTCCCTCTACTGAAGCGTCATGCTGCAGGATTCACCATAATAATAATTATTTTATTTTTATTGTGAAAGCCTTTGGCACATGTGCTGTTGGGTACTAAAGGGGGTGCGGGTACAACTGGGGGAGCATGTGCAGCATGTGCAGGAGTGCAACACACATGACGAAGGGCATTCAGCACCTGAGCAGCTCAGAAGGCATGCATCTACCCATGACTAAAGATTTCATGAGCAGCTTCCAAATTGGTTAGCGCCCCTGCGCAAGGTGCTAATTTATAGTCTGGTGGGTGGGATTTTCAGAGCACACCTATGCTGTTTACACAACCTTGTGGTGCTATCGGTCATTTATTGTGATAACTGGGTTGCTGAAATGTGGAGTTCAATTTTGTCTTGCATTGGAGGGTGGGGAAGTGGTGATCCTATTTCGGAACTGGATTCCAAACACCCTCCCCCATCAGATTCCAGCCACAGTGTACTGAGGGTAGTACTGGCAGGAGGTCGGCTGGCTAGGTTGTGTTTTGGTGTTTGCATCTGTGTGAAGCTGGGGAATGGTGGGGTATGTGTGGGAGAATCTGGTATGTGCGTGGTGATGTGGAGTGTATGTGGAGTGCTTTGTATGGTCTGTGCATTGTTTTGTTGTTTGTGGGGGTCTGTGTATTGTTTTCCTGTGTGTGGTGGTTGTGTATTTGCTTTTGTTTTGTGCACTGTTTCTGCTGAGTCTTGTGATATGTGGGATGTGCTGCCAGTGAAGGGCTCTTTACATTCTGTTGTATACATTGGATGATGTGAACAGTGACATGCTGGGGGTGTGGGTGTGTTTGTGGAGGTGTGTTTGTCACTTGGCATGTGTTGTGGTGTGCTGTGTGTTGCGGTATGTGCACCAGAGTCCACAAGCACTTTATGTGTGGGTAATGTGAATAGTGTTCATGCTTGTGTTATGTGTGCAGCATTGTATGCACTTTGTGGTCTGTGCGTATTTTGTTGAGGTGTGTGACTGTGTGGTGTGTGTTTTGAGTTGCTTTTGGTGGCGTGTATGTGTGTTGACTTGTAGTGTGAATAGCGCTTATGTATATGTGAACACACGCCCTTTCAATACTTCCAGCATTTATGATCACCCCACAGCTTCAAACAATGCATGTTTTTGCAGTAGATCAACAGTATTTAACAGAAATGTATTACCGAATCAATCTGATTTGAAAGTACATTTTTATACCAGGAATTTTGAAGATGTTTTGCTCCTAATCGTTTTAAATAGGTAGGGTCAGTTCGGGACCCCACTCTATTCTATTCTTCCTGAAGCAGCTGTCACTGACCACACGTGGTTGTCTGTGGAGGCCAGGCACCTTCACACCGGCCAGTTTCCCTTTCAGCCCCAAGTATTTGCAAATGTATTCATGAAAGTTAGACCTTAGTTGTATAAACGAGGGCCTCTCTACACATCATGCACAGTGATGATGTTCTTAGACAATCCTCCTAGCCAGTGAAGAGAACTGCTCCCCACTACTATTTGTGGTTTATACCACATTTATTTGTCAAGAGATTTATTATAGCTAATAGATGGCAAATCATCTTTAAGGATTACCTGCCTGGTGTCAGTGACACTCTGTAGATTAAGTTTGTGGCACATTTAATTGACAGGCCTTTAAATTTGATTGCACAGACACCTTAGCAAGTAGCTCCATTTCAACATAAACATTGTCTGGAATATACACGACCTGCCACCCACAGCACTTGATACTTGTACGATTTTGCAGCTGCGGGAGTTTATGGGGAAGGCAAGGACATCACAGCCTTCTAGAGCCGAAGGACCTTCATCTTGTTAGCATTTAGCTTCCCCCAAAGCCTACATTTTAGAAGCAGCCGTTTGTCGCCAATGGTTTTGATCTTGTCAAGAGGGGAGCAGGGCTTCTAAGTGAGAGCTTTGACATATTAAATGTAAGGATGACATCATAATACAATACACTCTTATTCAAGCCTTGCCAGGGCCACAATTAGACTTCTGCTTTGGAAGATGTACCGGATATTGGAATAATGTTCAGTGTGTCCCAACAAGTTGTAATGATGTTAAAGATGACTGGTAGGCTTTCTTCAGGGTTTATGGACAATTAATAGCAGATCAGGAAGAACTTTCCAAACTCTCACCAATCCATTTCTGCTTGTGTCCTCAGTCTTCTAAACAGTTTGCTTTATTTGTGTGATGCCCTGACCATTTGTCCCCTGTGTGTTCCATGGAGACTACTGGGGGCATGTCTCATGACAAGTATGCCCCCCAAAGGAGCCCCTTAGCCCCCTATATGATTTTCTGTATTTCTTTATTTGTATAGCGCCTGGCCCAGAGACATCTGGGTGCTTATCTTGAGGTTGCAATGACACATAAAGCAGGTTACAGGTAACATCAGTGCAAGTAAATAAGCCAGACTATAAGTACATTACAAAATATACAAGAATATACAGTGAGAGGATGCAAAATAAATATACAGTGATAATCCAAGAAAATAAACGTTATATATACACAGTAGCCAGGAGTCAGTAGGGCAGTGGCCGCAGACCGATGGAACGTCATGCAGTTGGGGGGCTGTCTGAGGCAGAAAGCCACAATTTGATTTTGCTTTTGAAAGAATGGAAGGAAGGTTCAGATCTAAGCGGGTTGGGAAGAGTCTTCCACAGTTTGGAAGCTAGGACCGGAAATCTAGATCCGCCCGCTTTCTGGAGTTTAAATCTGGATAGGGCGAGGTAGTGTGCTTGTGCGAATCTTAGAGGTCGAGTAGAGATATGGGGTGTGAATCGACTGGTGAAGTAGATGGTGGCCTGGTTGGCCAGACATTTGTGTCTGAGAGCAAGTGTTTTCAAGGAGATTCTATGAGCTACAGAGAGCCAGCGTAAATTCCGCCTGGTGTCGGATATGCGCTGAGTCCTGGGAATATTTAAGGCAGCCGTAATGGCATTGTTCTGAGTGACTTGTAGTTTATTTAGGTTTCATTGACTGGTCCCTAGATAGAGGGCATTGAAGTAGTCAATCTTTGGCACAATAAGTGTTCTAGCTAGGATGGTGCAATTAGCAGTAGTGAGGAAGGGACGGCAGGCAGTAATACGTTTGCACATGTAGGCTGAGGCTGAGCTAACCGCGCTGGTTTGTCTGGAGAGTGATAGGGTTGAGTCAAGGTAGATGCCTAAAGTTTTAGTGTCATTCGCGTCCTTGATTGTGTTACCATCGATAGTGAACAACTTGAATCCAGGATCAAGTTTTTTGAGGCGGTAATGGGAGCCCAGAATGAGGAGCTTGGTCTTATCATCATTGAGGCAAAGCTCATGTTGTGCCATCCACGCCTGAATGACCAGATAAACAACCTGGATTTAGTGTCTACTGCGTGGTCTCCGGTGATAGGGATGAGTATCTGGGTGTCATCAGCGTAATTAGTGTAGGTGACACCCAGATAGTCAAGAATATCGAAAAGGGGTTTAGTAAACACGTTATATAGTGTCAGAGAGACACAGGATCCTTGGGGGACACCACAGAGAACGAGTGAGGGTTCAGCGGAAGCTGAAGGGAAGAAGACCCTCATCGATCTATTATCCAGGAAAGACCTGATCCAGGAAGTGGCAGAATCAGAAAAGTGGCAGCTGATTTGAGATGCTAACAGAGAATTTGGTGCTTAACCAGATCGAAGGCTGCTGATAAGTCTAATAATAGTAGGAGGGCTAGTTTCCCCTTATCTTCCAGGTCTTCAATTTGGGTTTTCAAATCAATGAGGGCGGTTTCAGTGCCGTGCCTAGGGCGGAAGCCGGATTGCCTAGGGTGGAAGCCGGATTGCCTAAGGCTGAGGAGTTTATTAGATTCCAAATACTCCTGGATCTGTAAATAGGCGGCACGGTGCAATATTTTAAGCAAAAATTGTACCGTTGTTATGGGCCGGTAGTTGGTGGGTTTCCTCGGGTCAAAGGTGGATTTTTTAAGGAGGGGGATGACCCACGAGTCATGTTTTTCTTTCTGCATTTCTGCACTGGGTAAAAAGAGCTGCACACCAGGTTCAAAATATTTCCCATGTTGCCATGTGTTTGTTTTCTCTTATCTTTTAGAGGCATGAAGCTGTATCCACTATTGGTAAGAGCATGTAATGGTAATACCATGTAATGTAACATTATTATTTTTGCTTGTGCAATACAGGATGTAAGACAAATAATAACAGCAACTAAAATTACCGAAATAAGACTGGGGTTTGATGTGTATGCCTCATTTCATGCTTCTGTTGGTCACTGTTTCAAGGGGAAAGGTTAACTGGGAGGTACTGATGTTTACACCACGGTAATAAAATATTTACTGCTTTTGCTACTGCCCAAGGTAAAGTTAGCAAACAATGAAGAATTAATATGTAAGATAGAAAGTTATGTGTGTGGATGGGCTTTTCTCTGCATGCTGAAGAGAAAGCGGTGCCCTCCAAGGCACATAGGTTACTGATGCAAATAAATCAGTAATATGAGCTACATGCAATAAGTTGCATTCTGTATAATCTTACTGGGTTCCCTGAAAGTGTGCCAGGTCCAAAGGTTCTTTATCATCGGCCAAAGATGGGTCATAATTATAAAGATGAAAGGTTTGTCTTATCATAGGGCTTTATGATGGAAGGTAAAATTACCACTATACCACAAAAATAAGATACTGCTAAAAATTACCACCAGAATAAGATAGTTCTGAACTATTACCAAAATAGGGTAATACTGAACTACCACCAACGGTAAGGCCAATTTACCACCAAATTACCAAATACTAAATTACTGACAAATCAGGAATTAGCCCCAAAAACTGTAGGGATATTTGGGTGCTGATTCATGCAAATAACAGCACATGTGTACAGATTCCAAGGGAAGCAAAATGGGTGTTCATTGGATGAATCAGCACCCAAATATCCCTACAGAGCAGAGCCTGAGCCGACTGTAGTGACTGAATCTATGTAGACTACTCTTGTGAATTGTGTTTGGAAATCAGAAGCTTGCGTGTGTGCTAGCTCAGGGTCGTGACAATCTTCTACACAGGAAATCCTAGCTAAAGGAGTGCACAGGAAATCTTCAGCTAACTGGAATACCTGACAAACAGGAGGACACATGTCAGAAACTGTGCCCTGATTAAGTGCTGCACTAGAAGTAAGACTTTCAGTTCCCAGTAGATCTTACATACTGACAAATGCCATGGTCTACTAAAGTCTCTGCACTAAGGAACTGAACAGTGCTCACATCAACTATGGATAAGGTCTGAGGTGTTTTCAGTAAATAATGTAAGCTTTAATTCTCCTCTTGTAAATATACACATTCTTGACTTAACTCCTGAAACTTTGCTTTTAGCATATCCTGCATTAACTGTACATCACTATCAGCAGGCACAGTGGGAGGCATGGTGACATCAGAGCTGGGTCCTGCACCAGCAATCTGGATTTGCATGGATTGCACATTGTTGTTTACTGCTTGTAGTTTCTGTGATTTCTTCTTTCTTTCACCAACTTTGTCTGTGTTTCCCTTAAGCAAACTATTAACAGCAGCCATCTTGACATTAGGTACTGCAGTATGTTCTTGTACAGAGGCGTATGCTACAGACTGAGGGTACAAAACAGAAGTTATGCAAGGAACCCCTCCATTCTTTGAGTTTCTATCATTAAATTGTTCAATCTGAGGAGAAGTGTGACTGGAAACAAAGGGTTCAACAACAGAGGCACTCTTGTGTAGAAAGCCTAAGAGTGTGTTGTTTTCTGCTGCTAAGGCTTGTGCAGACGTAGAATCAGGATCGGAATAATAGACAGAACTAGGACCTGGTAATGTAGGATGTGCCATCCTGTGGGAAAATAATCTGCATGCAAATGCCCATTCGTGACAAGGAGTTCACTTGTGTTAGAACTGGTGATTTGATTGTCGCAGGTAAATGTAGGGGAATCTTTCTGTACACATTTAGAGGATATGCTGCCTTTCCTTCTTAAATTTGCCATATTCAAACAAACAAATCCCAGTGCACAAGTAAATGCTAAGTATCTAAATTCTAAGACTACTTAGGCAGAGATTGGGAATAGCAGGCTGGTGATTCTGTCAAGAGAAGAAAAAGGCAGTGAATATGGCAAGGGGAATGTGCACAAGATCACACAGTGAATAGCTTTGAGTCAAACAACATGCAATCAGGAACCAAGACACATGTACACTAAAACCCAGGATGTGCAAGTAGAGCATGATAAGAATACAAATATATTAAAAGGGTTGTGGGGTAAGCACTAAGAAGCTCCTTATGATTACAAAGAAAGTCAGCAAGCTACTTACCCACAATTGGTTTTACAGGTACTGTCAGAGCTAAGCGCACATAAAGGGCAAACAATGACAAGATCGGTGAGCTAACACCCTTGATGGTATTTTATAAGGTAATTTAAAGACAATACAAATGAGGATGAGAAATACCCCTTGAAATGTCAGTAAAGCCCACAAACCCTGTTGATCAAACAGGGGCCCAGAAAGGCTATAACAGCAAAGGGAGGATAACTTAATACGTCAGACTCCTGACAAGGGACACGTAGGAATAGTGATTAGAGAATAGTGAGGAAAACATAAGCACTCAAACAGGAGCTGGCTACAACAGCACACCACACCTAACAATCAATAGGGAACAAAAGGAGAGGTGCAAGAGAAAACCTGGCACAGACTCCAAGAGACAGGAAAGGAACAGGAGCAGTGAAAATGACATTAAAAGCGCACCCCTGGCCCCACCACACCCCACCCAGGGAAGGAAAGGCAAACTGGGACAAAATACTAAATCTATAAATGAGGAGTTCCTAAAGGATCAATGTTTCACTGCTGAATAGGGCAAAGTCAAGGGAATAAAGACCCCAAACTGAGCTGCACAGAAAAAGGAAATTACTGGGAAGTGCTGACTGTAAAACAGAGGAAGACAGAAAGGGAATCCAGGAAGCAGAAATTAATAATGAGCACACAAAATTCTAATCCAGGGAACAGGGAACAAGAAAATAGAAACTAGGAACTAGAGACACTAAGCTAAGAACCGGGAACAAGGGACCAGTCAGGAACACTGCATCAATGACCAGCGCTGGACTGAAGAAAACAGAGGCTTTTAAAGCTGGGTAACGAGCACATCCCTCAAGTGTGCTGCTTGCTGAACCTGCCAGCCACAGGTGCTGCTTATCCTCTAACCAACTTTGTCCTGAAAGGATTGAGATGAACCAGTGGGCCAGGCATTCTGGGAGGCATAGTCTTTTGATTAAGGCAGCATACTGGCTCACAAAAACCTAACATGGAAACTAAGGATTTAGCACTCCCAATTCACCCCAGCACTGTCGCATGAGGTTCGGAAGGAAAGTCCAGTAGAGCATAAACCCCAAATCAGGCCCCCAAGTGGCAGGAGTGGGAGCGAAGGGGGCGAATTGTGACATTGGTCCCATCCGTCCAAAGGGTTGAAGCACCAGCAAGGGTCATCTGAGAGCAGGAAGACCAACAGGGCTTCACAGGGAAAGCAGCACCAATGGTCGCCAGGCCTCTTCAGGATTCGTCTTCGGGGCTTCCATCGTCTGCACAGCTACACCGAATACTTGGCTCCTCTTCTGATCTGCTGGAATGACTGCAGGACTCCTCTTCTTATTCTAAATTCAGGTGAGTGATCACATTCCACCCTCCACTAGCAAGGATATGCACCACTCATGCACACCATCAGTGGTCCAATCAGGGACCACTGTGGGGCTGACTCAAGCATGCACACTAGACACACTGGCACCTGTATGTGTATTGGGACCAGACAGGTCCAGCCTACTTCCTGGGCCCATACACACAGATGGCATGCAGTAGCCAGCGAAAACAGCAGCTGTCCTGGGCAAATGCATCACCATGAAAGGGAGTTCCTGACCTGAGAAGGCAGGAATAAGTTCAAAGAATAAAATGGCCAAAGAACAAGCATACAATCTCATGGCACAACCATCTTCCGATTTCATGATTTGCGGGAGGACTGCCCTCTTCCCCCAACCCACCCCATGGCCGTACCTTCTAGGCCCTCCGCCTGCAACATACAACTCGGTAAATAACCTGGGATGTACCAGGGATGCAGACCTGACACTCTCACCACATCCACTCTGTGTCCAAATCGAGCTACTTTCACCTTCACATTCTCTGACGCATCTACCTCTCCTACCCTCACAGAGTCACAGCAATCACGACCATCGTCCTCTTGCGCCTAGACTACACTAACTCCAAATACCTGGGTGCCCCCACATCTCAACTCAAAAAACAAAACTTCAGCAAGTCCAAAACACCACAGCAAGGCTTCTCCTAGCCATTGGCCCCAGACAACACATCACACCCGCCCTCCGAGTCCTTAACTGGCTCCCTGTCGGACAATGGTCTACTTTCAAAGCTATTTTTGTCACCCATTGTGCTCTACACAAGACAGGCTCAGAAAACCTGCAACACAAGCTCACCCCTTACACACCCAACAGAAACCTGAGATCAGGCGCTGCACTCATCCTTGTCATCTTTTCCTTCAAATTGACCAGATTAAGGGGATCCTCCTTTTCCATCCAATAACCGACCATATGGAATGCAATTCCCCTTAGCATCCGCTGCTTAGAGGATCATCTTGCCTTCCGGATGGCCTTCAAGACCTGATTCTTCCCCTTTGCATCCTAACAAACCCATTCCGCCCTCAGGTTAATTTACCCCCTGGACAGATAGGCTGGGGCATCAATGAGTCCCTCAGAGAAATTACAGAATGACATAGAGAAAGGATGACAGCAGACCGCAGAACAGGGCCTGCGCACTTCAATGAAACAAGAAACCAACCAGGGCCCACATGTACATGTCACAATCCATGTTGATGGAAGATAGCCATAGGCATGGCCTCCCACCCGCACTCATCTGCAATTGTGGGGTGCATTTACAGGCCCTAAACAGAAATCCCTGTCACCTGAAAAGCTGCATTGAACATTGCCACCAAAATCGGCTGTGCTTTGCTTTCCCAGGCACATGTGTGGCAAGCATTTAAACATTGCACCAAGAACGGCTCTGCATTTGCTTCTATTCCATCTGAATGACAAAGAGTTAAAACATTGCATCAAGAATGGCCCTGCGTGTG
Source organism: Ambystoma mexicanum (assembly GCF_040938575.1). Taxonomy (NCBI): domain Eukaryota; kingdom Metazoa; phylum Chordata; class Amphibia; order Caudata; family Ambystomatidae; genus Ambystoma; species Ambystoma mexicanum. Next base: position 1,098,262,460 of record NC_090929.1, read on the forward strand.
CTTTTATTCCATCTGGATGACAAAACTTAAAACACCTCTGCGTTTCCTTCTTTCAAAAAACGCCCCTGCGTTGCTGGTGTTTCATCTGAATGATCAACAAGTTATGCACTACATCCAAAAATGGCCTTGCCTTACTTTTGATTCAAATGAGGGGCAAGGATTTCAGCATTGCAACCCGACAGAGCTTTTGTTTTCCCTTTCATGTGAACAGCAGCACTCTAAAACACTGCTAATGAAAAAAATGGCTAGGCTTTTTCTTTTATTCAGAGTCAAATCAAAGAACCCTGTGCAGGGGGCCTACGCCAAACCCCCCGCCGCGCGTTAATGGAACAACAGCAGATGCAAACTCACTCAAAAAGGACAAATTAAAGAATCATCCCATGATCTACAGAACAGCATTTCAAATGTTGGATGAAAAACAGCTTGAACACAGGTGAAATAAAGAAAAGGGACTTTTAAAAGCCACTGTGAAAGGATAGCTTTGCTTGCACAGAAATGTCAGTGAAATATATTGTGGGTGGGGTGTTGACTAAAGCTATGTACATTATGTTTTCCCCCACAATACCTCAATCACCTTGGCAGAGGCTCAGAATACTGGAGAAAACAGTTTTGAGCTCAGGCAGGAAAACTTCTCAATTGAAAGCCTTGCCTCACACTGGAAGTCGCACCTATAAGTGAACTAATCAGCAATGACATGGAATGTGACTGAGGGTGTCATAATTCCCTGCTCTACCAGACATTAAGGCAGGGGGCTCAGGGAGGACAAAGAAAGCAAGTGTGGCTGGAGCATGACCCCAGGTGTGAGTTCCTCCTGCACCCACTACCAAGGACAAACTGACAACTTCAAAGGGTGTAATAAAAATCTCTGGTCACTGGCTGAGCCAGGGGAAGACAGTTGGCTGTGGGGGATGAAGCGCTGCCCATCCATATGTGACAGATCCTCCAAATTGACATAAAAGGATGGATTCATTTTAGGAATTTTTTGCAACACTCAGAATAAGAGGTCATTTAGTTTTGTGCTATTTTTCCATGTGATTTCCAGGCGGTTGTTAAGAGACTACGTGCATGTTCTTAGGACTTTGGGGACTGAAATGGCAAGTTAAGACTAGTTTCTGGCTGCTCGGAAGATGTGACAAGTATGAGATTTGATGGAAAGATGGAAGGTGAAATTATGAACATGCTTGATCATTTGCAACTTCATAACTGTTATAGTATATTTTATGAAAAGGACACAAATGTGCCAAAAGGCCACGCTACCTTGCACAGAGTTGCTGATCGGCTTACCTAATTCCCTATGACTAACTGCAACTGTATATCTATTTCTTATGGCGGTGGCTAGTATAAATATGGAGTTATGAAACATAACTCAGTTTTGCTAAAAAGTTGACCTGAGAACAAAGAACTGTAATAAATGCGAAACAGACAGATGGTGCTCTCTCCCCCTGAACCAATAATGCCAGGGGGGCAGAGAGAGGAATGGGAAAATGTCCTACCCGGGGGTAGGGGTGATTATAGAATACTTCCCCTAGATTGTAAAGTGAGTGATGTCATTTGGGCTATAAAAGGGGGGACTGTACCAGGTTGAGGACAGACACACACAAAGAATCCAGGGAGACAGGAGAAGGAGGATGGAGAGGAGGCAGCTGAACCATACCAAGGCAGAGTGCAGAGACCAGACCCCTTACCCAGCTGTCCAGAGGGTCCTGAGATCCTGCTGTCTTTCCAGAATCCCAAACCAAGGCTTACTTTGTAAATAGCAAATAACGCCAGCCCTAAATTGCATAAGCCCTTCCTTTTGTAGCATTGCACCCATTGAAAATCCCATTGAAAGTCCCAAGTTGCCAGTATAATTTATTCACCTTCCCATAGAACAATCAGTATTGGCCTGTGTATGTTAGTGTATTCCTTTGATACATCTCTCAGTTGTCTGTATAAATCCTTAGTATTTTTTTAAGTAAATCAATTAATTGCCCCTTGAAATTCACGTTCAAAAGTTTTGCCATTCGAAATCAACAATCTTGTTCAGTGTTTTATTTAATTATTATAGTCATTCAAGTATTGCCTAAAAAGAATTAGTCTCTGTGTAACTGAAAACCGATTTTGCCCGTGTATTGTGTGCATTACCCCACAAACTCCTAATTTGCACCTGTCCTATTAAAAAACCCAAACCATAGTCCCATTGAGAGCAACCCTTGTTGCCTAGAATCTTATCTGTTATGTGCCTCTGTCTTTGTCATTGAAAACCGATTTCCGATTTTTAAAGCTAAACCCCTTCCATAGCTGCCTGTCATTGTAAATCCTGTGTAAAACGAATTTCCATTTGCCGTTTGTAATTTACTTTTGCATTTGCATTCTCCCCAAAATCGATTTTCCTGTTCTTTCCACATTGCCCTGGTGCGCTGATTAGTAGTGTCTAGGTTTCCCTATCACCTCAAGTGTAGCAGCACAAATTTCCTTTTATTCTGTACAGCAGTTGTAAGTAGCCATGTGAGCAATAATCAAAATCCGATTCTGACGTTTTGCTCCAACAACGGGTTTTCACTTTCTTTTCTGGTTTCCCATCTTGGGGTGGTGAGCTTTATTCCAAATCCAACTTTACCTATCCTTACTCCTTGCCTTCCATTCAAAGGAATTAAGTTATCTGAGGTTTGGGGTTGAGTGTTGCAGGAGGGAGTGCTAAACCTTGATGCTATCACTTGATTAAAACTGTTCTTTTTCCTGTTTGCCATTAAAGATCTATGTAAACTGTGATAGGATATCTGAACCAATTGTTCTGAAGGAATCATTGCATTTGTGTTGCCACATATTGGTGGCTGCTGTACTTTGAGTATTTTTCCTTTTTTATTAAATAGTACATTAATAAATATCTTCTTGATACACACTGGCCTGGTTCCTACTCCATTGTGACACGGGGTGTTAGTGAAGGTTGGGTGTGAGACGGGTTGGAGGCCTACTCAGAAAGAATCCATAATATATGAAAGATAAAAAGAGTTTTTATTGTGCGCCACATTCATTGTCGTGGAAGGAGTCCCTGGCTGGAGTGTGTTATGTAATAAAACCGTGACACAATCATACGCTACTTGAAGACACATCGCACAACACCTCTGCCATTAGAATGCAGCTAAGTCCCACATCAAAAATTCAGTCTAGCTGGACACATAATCAGTCTCCTGGACTCGCATACTCTCCCGAAAACATCACAGCACCCATCCACAAGGTGACTCGAGATGGGTCTCTAACAGGGACTTGGCCATTCCTACCTACCTACATATTGTCTAAAATGCACACACGCATTCTGAACTCCTCTGACAAATCTGCCATGCTACGGACATTCGTCCCCCGAGGGCGTTCACCTACAGTGCTTTGAAGACATAAATAGGCGCTAATCAAATGCCTTATTACATTACATTACACCCTTGCTTTTTATTTTATTTGTATTTATTTATTTTATTGTTAATTTATAACACGCTTAATACCAGCGAGTGGTTTCTAAGCACGGGATCAGGATTCAAGCAAGTCTTGCATCCAAAAGAAACATGTTGCACATGAGCTATCCTTCCTCTCTTAGGTATCCTTCCTTTCTTAGGCATGGAATGTCCCTCACAGCAGTAGAGTGAGCTAGGCGTTTTCAATGTATATAGATAAACCATCTTTAACTGACACATCTTAGCCCGAGTGCTTCTTCTGGTTTGCCACATAAGTCATGAAAGCTGGTAAGTAAGGTCTAAATGCTCAAAGTATTTATTGGTGATCCTCATTACTCCACGTCTAATCTTCCTTGCCCCAGTCCAAAAACCGGCACACCTGTGCAAAAAAAGAAACATTTTGTCTCTAATTCGTGTTCTTCAATCAACCCCCTCAGCGGTGGGCGGTATAGAAGGCGACACCCTCTGTAACGCCATCTGCATAATAGCAAGCAGCAATATAATGATTTCAATATCCCCCAGATCTTAGGGGGACAGCACTGGGATGACTTGGAACAGCAAGGATTACCAGTAAGTAAACTAGGCGCGACCGCCTCATCCCGCGCCGCCATCCCAGAGGAATGCATAGGGCTTTACATAGAAGTACATAGGCCATGGATGCATTGGCACAAGCAGAGCATGCAGTTTAGCATATGAGATTATTTTAAGCAAACAGAAGTTACGTTTCTATAAATGACATGACTGCTCTACTGAATGCGAGTGGCGTGCATCAAGCCTGTGTCAGGTGAAACTCCAGAACTCTGGGAGGATTCCTGTTACGCTTGAGCATGTGTGAGACAAGCTCCTCAACTTCTGGCATGCCCCCATTATTCCTCAAAGACCCTGGGCACTGCTAGTTGTTTTAAGACTAGAGAAGGGCAGACCTAGTTTAAAACAGTTGTTGAAGAAGTCCAGGATTTTAAGTGGTTTACAAGATAATGGATTGATTCGCACCATTTTCTGAAGGAGATCTAGTGCCTAGAGTAAGACTTTAGGGTGTATCCCGAGAATGCCGCCCAAACAGTTGCAGGTCCCTATTGTGGACTAGCTAGTGCTTGCACTGCATTATCAACAATACACATTGATATTTCTGGATTTACATTCAATTTGGCAGGCATTGAACTTCCCTGTTACATTGTACAAACTACATGTTCCAAAATACACCTTTTGGCAGTTCAAGAAACCTGGCTTTTATTATGTAAAAGTCTAAGATGTGCAATACTCAAACGCCCTATAGGACTGCTTTGCTTTCACTTTGCTACGTCCAGAGAGAGGGGAAGGGGGCGTATTACCTTCAGGTGTGGTGTCCCAGATGCTCTTATGAACCTGCCTCAGCCCTGGGTGTGTCAGTACCTAAGCAGCCACCTGCTGGAGCACTTTTTCTTGCATTGAGTCCAGCCATCTTGCTTTGAACCATGCATTTTGGCTGCTTATTTTTTCTGCTTTTTCTAGAACGTGCTGCAGTTTCAGTGCTACCTGCTGCCCTGTGCTCCTTGCCCTGCATTTCTTTACTCTCTGCCTGCAGCCCTGCTGAAGCCCTGAGCTGCCTGCTCTCCAGCAATGTGACTTTGCTCTGCAACCCTGTGCTCTTTGCTTGCAGTTGCCATGCTCTTCTGTCAGCATTTCCCTTCTCCTCTGCCTGCAGCCCTATGCTCCTCTGGTTGACGTCATCTGTACTCTGCCATCAGTTCTCTTTTTCCCTGCCTGCACTTCCCAGCTCTGTGCCCACAGTCAGGGTCGGACTGGGACAGGAAATAGGCCCGGTCACGCAAAATAAAGTGGCCCACCCCTCGCCTCACGACCATAGATCTCTGATGACATCACCGGAAGTAATGTCATTTGACCCCACCCCGAAATGACATCCCGGGAAGCGATGAAACACGACCTTTCACCCCTTGACAAAACAGGAAGTGGCATCAAATAGCACTGTTCCTAAGTACACTAAATTACTGTGAATCCAAGCAGACGTCCAAGGCCAAATAATAATATTTTATTGTATAGCACGTACGCTAATGTTTTTTTTGTATGGAACAAATATGCATGCAATATCACCCAACCTGTGTTTGTACTCATTTATCGACCTAAGAAGGATGAAAGGCATTTTGAAAAAAAAAGAAAAATTGAAAAAAAGACATTTTTTTTCCAATTTCTTTTCTTCCAGACCGGCCCAGGCATGGCCAGAAACTGGCCCTCAACTCCCCAGGGACGATTCCGGCCCGACCAGCCGAGGGGCCAATCCGACATTGCCCACAGTCCCTGTTATCTGCCCATAGTTTCCATGAGTCCAGCCCATAGATTCCTTGTTAGTAGTCTGCGGTTTGGTATTTTTTATTTCAGTTCAAAGTTTCAGTTCCTCGATTCCTTGTTACCAGTCTGCAGTTCAGTTGTTGTCAGTGTGGCCAGGAATGGTCCTTGGAAAGAATGGACGCAAGACTGGAGCTCTAATACACGTCTACTTTATTCAATTGTAACTTGGAACTAACTTCCATCCACACTCCTCCCCCTTCTCCTCTATGTCACTAAACCCTCCCTCTAAGTCGGGTGCCTCTGCCTTAAAGGGGCAGAGGCGGGTAACACCACCCCCGCACAAATCTTCACACGTCCAGGTTAACACTCTTCCACCCAATGGGTGGGCTTTCGGATCACTTGCTGAGGCCTTTCACTTGGATCGTGGAAGCAGGGGCCAGTAGGATTGCTGGTGGACGAGCTCGGGCTCGATCGCTTCTTTGTCATGGTGGGATCACCGGCGGATGGGTCAAGATACGTGGACTGCGTATCTCGCCTCAGACAGGACACGGCTTGTGGGATCACCAGCCAACGGCAAAGCGGGAGCACAGTGGGATCCCCTGCATGAAAGGACTGAGCTCCAGTTTGCAGGAGACAGTCTCGTCGCTAAACCCTCCCTCTAAATCAGGTGCCTCTGCCTTAAAGGGGCAGAGGCGGGTAACAGTCATTCTGGTGCAGAGTTTCAGTTGAAGTTTCCCTGTTCCTAGTCTGAAGTTCAATCCTCATTTCATTGATTTCAGTACATAGTCTTCTGTCTGCATTTCCAGCCCACTGCACCTTATCGGCTGAGTCTCCAATCCTCTTGCTTATGCTCTTGCACCCTGTTCTCACACTTAATCCTTGTTTATTTTGACTTACCGTTCTTTCCCCTCAATATTTCTGTGCAAATGTGTGCTATTATTCTTTTTCTTTCTTGTGCTTAGTTTATTCCTGTATCCAAAGTTTGGCTGCTGGGTTTTCCAGCATGCAACCTTTGCTCCTTTCCTTTGTCGCGTAGATGCATTGTCCTGTGTGCCTAATTTGTGAAACAGTGTGCTGGTTCCTGTTTCAGGAGGCACTCACTCTTCAGATCTCGCTGGACCTCTAAATACTTCAGTCTTGTGAGCATTTTTTCCAAATTTGTGCCTTTGGGTCCAGACCCAGAAATCCACTCTTGCGTCTTATTTCCATGAGAATTATAAGTGAGGCACTGTACTACCAACTTCACCAGAAAGCTAAAGTTTCCCTGAAATAGTGGAAAACCATGTGACTATTCTGTGTTCACTCCAATTGAATGGCAAATCGGTTTTTGTCTTGGGTGGACTTCCTGCCCTTTTCTGTTCACTGTCATTGTTGCTAGTCTATGCTCGCTGCCTGTCCTCTGGTTTCTGCAGGACTCCTTTCTTTCCTGTCTCTTATATATCATTAAACCTTCAGCTATGGCAGTACTGGCCTCCCTTCAAGCTCCTGGCAGTGGAGAAGGTTTTCTGGAGTTGTGTATTGCAACAGCCAGAGGCTCTGAAATACCAAAGTGAACCAGACCACTGTGTTAAGTTGCCAAGCCACAGAGAGTAATCTTGATAGGGACAGCGGTGGAAGATGTGGCCATGTAAGAGGTTATGGGTGATCTGGCAATTTCCAACCTTGACCCACTGGAAGGGTTGCAAGAAGAGGATACCATGATTTCCTCACCTGCCCAACTGCATTAAGAATCATCTTGACCCTCTTTGTCCAAAGGAGTGGCAGGGCATCTAATCTCCAAACATGTGGATTGCAGGCTCTCAAGTAATAATAGTCTCAGTTTGTTTATTGAAAAAACGACAGTTTAAAACACAAGGTTCAAACTTTTGTTTCAAATTTCATCTAAACCATAATTAGCCTGTGTGTCACAGCAACCAAACTAATACTGTTTCCGTTTTCCAAGCATTACTAAGGCTAAATTAAACAGAGTGACACCTATTCAAATTAAGTTGTCTCAAGTCAGAATATCACTAATGGTGTCTGCATTCATAAAACCTCCGTTTTCAGAACCAAGTCTGTGTAATCTACCACTGCACAAGAGAGTTTAATGTTATTCCCAGAGATGATGTGAGACCACCAGGATTCCATATTAACATCAGATGGTGCAGAATTTCCTAAGTGCAGCGTACGTTGATTACGGGTCCCTTCGCAACCAATTATTAGATGTTTAGAGGATTCGATTTTGCGTCGACAAAAGCGGCAAAGATTGTCAAGCACAGCATTATAAGTCTTTGCCAAAGAATTTCTTTCGTTCTTAATAAGTTCATTCGAAGTCTTAGAAATTGATGGCGATGATGACATGATGGAACATGCAGCAAATAACGAGGATGCACGTTTAATTTGTTTCCTCCAAAGCCCAAAGATATGGCAGAGTGCATACTTGCATGTTCTTGGTGATTAATTATCCAGGCCGAAGACTCAAACTTCTTCTTGGCACATTGTGACCAGTTCAAGATGATTAATATTGGCAGCATTCATAATTGCATGTAGTTGGTTAGCCCAAGTTTTTAATAGACTTGGTTGGTTACTGTTACTCTCACTTGCAAAGATCTGATAAGGGCAGGTATTGGCAGGAGCATTTTTCTCAGTGCACGAAGTGAGGTCCACGTGACTCTGGTGTGAAGAGAATTTAATGGCAGTTCATATCTTAACATCGTCACAGAAGTTGAGTTAGACAATTTCAAAACATAACGCCAGAATCGGCCCTCCAGCATCTGCCAGATGTGTTCTTTTATGTTCCAGCCAGCCTCAGCACAGAAGACATGGGCCTCATTACACGGATGGCGGTAAGGGTTTACCGGTACCGGTATTTTACCGGTACCGGTAAATCCTTACCGCCTTACTACGAGGTCCCTTTGCGGGTTGGGGAATTTAACACCTGCTTTTTGCAGGCGTTAAAAACCAACCCGCAAAGGGACCCAGGGAGCTAATTACGGTACCGCAATTTGCGGTACCGTAATTAGCGCCTTCCCCATTCCCATTATGCCCTATGGGGCAAAAATGGGAATGGGGAAGGGCAATGGTGGAAGGGAGAATTACCGCCCGCCAACCTTGGAATGGGGCGGTAATTCCCCTTTCCGCCAAGGCGGTGCCGGTATTTTACCGGCATGAACCATGGCGCTAATAGCGCCATGGTTCTCCGCCATCCGTGTAATGAGGCCCAATAACTGGAACCACCTTTTGAAGGTAGAAATTTAGAACGGGTGCCAGGGAAAATTTACCATAGTCTTTGTTAATCTTTGCCCCTTGCAATGCAAGCCTTGTCATCTGGGTTTTTAATTCAGCAATCCAGTGATGTTCACAAATGGAACTGTTGAACTGGATTCCAAGATACCTGATGGAAGTCACCGAACGGAGAATTTCACTGGCTAACGTCCACCTGAAAGATTTGTCTTTCTTTTTAGCCGATCTGCCAATTGAGAGGATTTTTGTTTTGGATGTGTTTATCAAAAGATCATTGATCGCTAGATAATCGTATAGGTTCTTGAGCAAACGCTGGAGTCCGATCTGCGTTCGGTCCAACAGAACCAGATCATCTGCATAAATGATGCATTTTACTGGGACATTGTTTAGCTTTGGGGAGAAACAGTGCACAAGGTCAAGATGAGCTGGGAGGTCTGCCCAAAAAAATGTGAACAGGTTGGCGGCGGGCAGACACCCTTGTTTGACACCTTTTGCTCTTTTAATGGGGTCAGATAGCTCACCAGTTTTATTGAGTCTAACGCGTATAGATGTATGTGCGTGAAGAGCCATGACTGGTTTGAGAATTTCGACCGGACACTTCCAGTTCAACAGTTTTAGCCAAAGCATTCCTCGATTTAAGCTGTCAAATGCCTGCTTCATGTCAATGAAGGTTAAATGTAATTTGCCATTGGCTTTCAGTGTGTTGAGTTTCAGAATAGTTAGAATCAACAAGTTGACCTTGACTCCCACTCCTTTCGTAAAGCTCATTTGACGTATGTCCGGAATCAGTGAAGCTTGCGTCCACCGGACTAGCTTTTGTCGCAAATTCAAGCCAAAGATCTTCCCTATGGTGTTGAGAAGGGAAACCGGGCGATAGTTGGAAGGATCGTCCCGATTGCCCTTCTTGTAGACAAGTACAACAATAGCTGTAGACCATGACTCTGGAAGCTGTTTTGAGATTACGATTTGAGAAAACACCTTTTCAATAAAGACAGCCCAGTGTTTCGGATGTTTTTTGAGCATCACATTGGATATCAAGTCCGGACCTGCAGCACGTGAGTTCTTTAAGCCATAGATGGCTAATTCAATCTCTGGCAACGACATTGTCACTGCCCAAGGGACGCCGTCCAAGTTAGTTGTCACAACTATTTCGGCTTGAGGTTTCACAAACACTGTAGTAAAATGCATTGCCCAGTCGGCGCCTGAGGTTGTGTTTGCAATGTTTGAAGGGCAATTTGAGGGACCACCATTCAAGATCTGCCAAATTTATCTTGTGTCTTTAGAAATTAGTAGTTTCATCATTAGTTCAGCACGATCTTGGTCGATTATGGTAGCGTATGATTTGGTCCAATGACGATAGCATGTCCTTCTTATTTTAACTGCTTCAGACACATCTTTTTTAGGCAGATTTTTTTTAAGATCCTCAGGTCCCTTCTCACTGCTTTTTTTGCATTATGAATAACATTACTGTCTGAATGCTTGTGGAGGCACGCCGTTTGACGAGATAAGTCGGGAGGAATGATGTGCACAGAAAGCAAAGCAGAGTAATCGACTCCCTTACTAAGGTCAGAGTTTATATATCGGGAACCGAGATTCAAGATTTGAGTTGCATTGAATCTGAGCCGGTTTCCACCAGCATTAGTTATAACCGGTTGATGATAAATTGAAGCAAAAGGGGCCCATTCCATCAAGCAGCGCAATCGCAGGAGATTATGATCACTTTGCGTTGTCCATTGGACTTGAAGGTCCACAACGTTTTCTTCGACATTTCTAGGGACCCAGATGTAATCAAGTATGCTCTGGCTCTTGCCACGGTGCCAGGTCGTCTGAGGGGGACAAACCAGACATGCCTCCGAACTTCAGTGGCCAATCGATGGTAGTTTTGAGATCCCTCGTATTGAATACTTAGAGTCAGTCTTATTAAAGAAAAAGGCCAGACCCGCAGCATTTGATGTTTTGCAGAATTGGAAAAGAGAAGCGTTGCAGCAGCTTAAGAGTAGGGAAAAACATGCGCGCCGTCATAAAACGAATGCTGAAAAGGCGTTGTTATATGATCAGGACAAACAGTCTGAGTCAGTTAGGAATATGGATAGGGCTTTCTCACTCGGTATTCAGAAAATCTATCCTTCTAAAGACCTTCATGTTTCTGACGAGTTTCTCGACAAATTGTTAAATGAGCGAAGGCCTGGTGCCTCTGCAGCACCTCCGTATGTTCCTCTTCCTGTTGCTTTTCCTCTCCCTGCTGTTATTCCTGCTCTCCCTGCTCAACCTGTTGTTCCTATTCTTCCGGCTGTTGTTCCTCCGCCTGCTCTACCACCTCTTCCCATTGCACCAGTATTAACACCTCCATTGAATTTGCCTGCACCTCCACTCCCGAGTGGTTCCATACGACTGTAGTTGATCGGGGTGCGGGGTCGAAGGTTGTTACTCGTAATACTGTCCCTCCAGATAAGAAGCGGGATTTGTTTGCATGGGCTAAGCATTGTATGGAGAGAGATGATCGAGCTAATGTTTTTGCCACACTGTCTAATATGGATAATTTTCCTGAGAAAAATGTTTTTATTGAAGGTTTAGGGATTCATTTATGTCTAATGTGGGGTAAATTAAATAATGTGGATCTCCCACAAGGGCTGAGGGATCTGAATACTTTAGCACTTTCAAGAGACACTGTGGAGAAAGTACATGAGCATGTCGAGAGGTTATTTGAGTATAGGAGAGATTTGGAAAAGTTACGGAATGAGGATGAAGAAGAAGACAGTATGTATGTACAGAAACAATTTCTTCCGTGTCGTAAATCGGCATCTGAGGAAGCGCGAATTTGTACAAAAGATGCGATTAGATGGATTTCGAATTTATCGATAACTCCAGTTGAGGTATATGACACATACAGTCAATATACGCTAGAAATGCAGAGGAAGGTGATTCAGGTAATGGTAGAGTACCTGCAGGATGAATGTATGAGAAAGAAGGTAGTTGTCCCACAGAGTTATTGAGTATTTATAAGAGGGCTTTCTCGCTCGACACTTCTTCGACTGCTTTAGCGCTCGACCTGGCTCTGTTGCTGAGTAAGCGATCGGAGTTGCCAATATCTCAGTTGCCTATAAGAGAGTTGCCTGCGACATTTGTCCCAAAAGTTGAGATTGCCGCTAATGTTGCAGCAGGTATAGCTGCTGTGGACATTCCCGCACATTATGTATCGCAGTTTGTTCACGTCCCGTTTTCGCGACAGGAAGTGAACACTATTAGGCAATCTATTCCCGACATTAGGAAAAATCCGACAGGATTCTACAAAGAGATAGAGTCTGTCTTGCAGTCCTCAGTGTTCACCCTAGGCAATATTGACTTGTTATTCCCTGTACTCCTGCCCGTAGATTTGTGGAAGCAGGTTAGAACAATAGATGATGCACCTAGGTTGGGAGATACATGGGCTAACATAACTAGGCTTCACGGGGAAAGGCCAGCTGGTGACGCCTCAGGTGATACTCACCTTGCCTGACAGAATCATTGCAAAATTAAAAACTATAATTCCCAAAAAAAGAATTATTTGGGCCAAGCTTACAGCCTGTGTCCAAGGAAAATCTGAGGGTGCCACTGAGTTCTTTAATCGGTTCGAAAAAGTATTCCCGGACTTCAGTGGACAGGATATAGGCACAGAGTCTGGGAAAAGGTTATTTGTGGACAAATTTGTATGTGGATTGCTGCCTGACATCCAGTCACAGATTATGTCTTCCGAGAGCGCTTGGCAGGCGAAATCCCAATCAGAAGTACTGCACATGGCTCAGTACTACGAGAACCGTGTCAATAATGAAAAAGATAGTCGAGAAGAGAAAAGGAGACTTAAAGACTAAAGTATTGTTAGAATAAATTGTTAGAGGCCCCAGAGGGGGTAGTTAGCAGATTAGAGGTCAGTATTTTCCACAAGGGAACGTGCCATTGGGTCCTGTGAACATTAACCAGTGTGCCTATTGTCGCCAGGAGGGTCATTGGCGTGCACAATGCCCCGTCCTTCGACAGAGGTCGAATAACACATTTGGGAGTATGGGTAGACGACCCAGAGGTTGCCCCGGGGTGGGGGGCCCTGGTAGAGGTCAGTTTTCGCAGGATCCTCAGCAACCTTTTTCACAGGACAATCAGACTTCGAGTGTGGATACTAGAAACATATTTGATCACCCTTCTGCTGCTTACCTCTCTGAGGAGCTTCCTTTTGACGATAATCTGTTTCGTTAGGATTGCCCGAAGCAGGGTTTGGAACCTACACCTATTCCCGTTAGTCAGAAAGGTCCCTACGTTGAAATGGTAGTGGGAAATAGGAAACATCAGTTTTTGATAGACACTGGAGCACAGAAGTGCTCCAGTGATCATTCTCGGGTTCCAAACATTCCACTGTCAGGGCAAACCAATGTTTCTGTAGGATTTTCTGGCACACCAGTTGTTTGTCCGGTTTCTTCGCCAGTACCTATTTTGTTTGGGTCCCTTTACGGACCACTGTCCATTTCTTTTGACTTCGAATTGTGGAGAAAATTTGTTGGGGTTGAATCTGTTGAAGGAATTACATGCAGTAATTCATTGTTCTTCTGATGGAGTGCGTTTGACGATTTCACCACAGCAATTTTCTATCTCTCAATTCTTGACTAGACCTTTGCCGCCAGAATTCATTGATGTACCAGAGCGTTTATGGGCAATTGACGACAATGATGTCGGTGTTCTACAGATTGAGCCTGTTAAAATAGTCTTGAAACATGGAATTAAGCTGCCACGCATTCCACAGTATAAAATCTCAGTTGAGGGCGAGCGGGCTTTGAAATGCATTGTTTCCAATTTTGTGCATCGTGGGGTGATTGAGGAGATTGCAGGAAGTTTGTGCAATAGTCCGATTTTACCTGTGTACAAAAAAGGCGATAATGCCATTGCGTTTCGTTTTATAATTGATTTGCATGCCATCAATAGAGTTGTCGCTCCGCAATTTCCAATTGTGCCTGATGTGACGACAATATTAACTATGATTCCAGCTACAGCTACTCACTTTAGTGTTGTGTACCTGAAGAATGCTTTCTTCAGTATTCCTATACACAAGGACAGTAGATATTTGTTCACGTTCACCTTAGGGGGACGCTCGTTCACATTTACTCGTGCACCTCAAGGTTACAGCTTGATACTCTTGAATTATCCCCTACTTCTACGCTGCTTCAGTACGTTGACGACTTGCTTTTAGCAGCAGATTCTGAGAGCTCTTGTAAAGAGGGCACTGTATTGTTGCTTATCCATCTAGCTAAGCATGGTCACAAAGCTTTGCTTAAAAAGTTTCAATATTGTTGCCAGGAGGTCGCCTATTTAGGCTACCTCCTGTCAAAGGAGGGAAGAAGATTGACATCGGAAAGAATAAAACACATCTCTGGCATGTCTGTCCCAAATACACAGAAGGAAGTCAGAGCCTTGATAGATATTGCTTCTTACTGTAGGTTATGGATCCCAAACTTTTCACTAGTGATAAAACCGATGTTGGCCTTGACAAAGAAGGGCATTTCTTCGCCATTGCCATGGAAATCGGAACATCAACAATCATTTGAGCTTCTCAAAACCCGCATTATGCTCTGCACCGGTTTTGGGTACACCAAATTACAAAAAGGCCTTTGTGTTGTTTGTGCATGAATGTGATGGATGTCCTTTGGCTGTATTAACGCAGGAACACGGAGGGAAGAATAGGCCATGCGGTTACTACTCTTCCGCCCTTGATCCTGTCGCAATGGCTTTGCCAAGATGTTTGCGAGCTGTCGCTGCTGCTGCCGCGTCTGTAAAGCAGAGTGAGGGAATGGTCCTAGGCCATGATCTAACCCTGATGGTGCCTCACTCTGTAGATGTCCTATTGAACAAAACCCAAACGCAACACCTCACTTCCGCACGATTGACGAGATATGAATTGATCTTGTTTGCTCCTCACATCCAAATTAGGAGGTGTTGTGTTCTTAATCCGCTGAACTCTTACCTTTCCTGCAAAATACTGTTTGCGGTGACGATGAGTCACATGACTGCCTGTATACTACTGAACAAGAAACAAAGGGCAGAATTGATCTTAAGGATACTCCTTTGGATTATGCACAAGGGGAGCTGTTTTGTGATGGCTCCTGCTTCAAACTTCCGGATGGTACATCCAAAGCTGCATATGCAGTCACTACATTGAGTACGGTTGTAGAAACCAAGAGAATTACGCATAACTCCGCGCAGGCCGCAGAGATTATAGCATTGACCCGAGCTTGTGAGATTTCCGAAGGGCTAACGGTGAATATATATACTGACAATCAGTATGCTTTTGGGGTGGCTCACAACTTTGGGAGACTTTGGTCAGAGAGAGGGTTCTTAACGTCACATGGTACCAAGATCCAGCATGGCCCCCTGATAGTGCAATTGCTCTCGGCGCTCGCGCTCCCTAGTCAGTTAGCGATCATGAAATGCACAGCGCATCGCAAGATCACAGATGATGTAGGAAAAGGGAATGCTTTCGCTGATCAGATAGCCAGACAAACTGCCACAGATCTTCGCACAGAAATGTATGCTCTAAGAGAAACTAGGGATGCCTTTGTAATGGACGAGGATATTGGGTCTGTACGGGATATCCAAGCTGATGCCACAATGGAAGAATCTAAGAAGTGGGCTGAAAGCTTGGGGAAATTAGATAATGATGGGTGTTGGGTGGACACAGTTGAAGGGAAATGGTTGCTTCCTAATGCCTACATAGTAATGATGGTTACCATGGCACACGGTCCCACACATGTGTATGCTCAACAGATCACAAAAATGTTAGAGAAAGTCTGGGTAAATGATAAGATTTTGAAAATTGCTCAGCATTATGTCCAACATTGCATGATTTGCCTACAGCACAACGTGGGAAAGGGGCCAGTAACTCCAAGGGGTAGCTTTGGGCCTCCTTCTGTCCCATTTGAAGTGATTCATTTTGATTTTATTGAGATGGAGCGGTGCAATAGCTTAATATATGTCCTTGTGGTCATTTGTGCCTTTAGTAAATGGGTTGAGGCTTTCCCTGTCAAAGATGCTACAGCCATGACCACTGCGAAAATTATGATAAAGGAATATTTACCGCAGTTTGGGTTGCCAAGAGTCATTTGGTCAGACAATGGTCCACATTTCGTTGCTGATGTAATTTTGCAGATATGTACGGCACTGCATATTGATAAGCGATTTCATTCGGCTAGACATCCTCAAAGTGCCGGGTTGGTAGAGAGACATAACAGTATCCTAAAGAACAAGCTCGCTAAGACGTGTGCCGGCACCAAACTAAAATGGCCGGACGCCTTACCGATCGTGTTACTAGCCATGTGCACTACCCCTCAAACTAAGACTGGGCTCTCTCCATTTGAGGTGGTGATGGGGAGGCCTGCCAATATTTGGGGTCTTCCGAAACCTAAAGCGCTGAGAAGTGTTGAGAATGTTTTGCTTTCAGACTACTGTAACCAGTTGACTAAAAATCTGTATTTCATTTATCATCAGGTACAATCAGCTTTACCTGTACGCTACGAGGGCCCAGGTAACAACATCCGGCCTGGAAGCTGGGTCCTGGTGAGAGCATACGAGCGGTCCTCTTGCCTCGCGCCTCGCTGGCGGGGACCATTCCAGGTTTTGTTGGTCACCCAAACGGCAGTGTGGGTGGCTGGAAAGAAGAATTGGATCCACGCGACGCATGTCAAGAAACTTCCTCACCCAACGCCGCACGTTACAGAAGAAGCAGAACCCCTTGCTAACGCTGCAATCGACGATCCTGAAGCAGCAAATAGCACTGTGAGTGAGTCGGAGAATTTCTCTGAGCCCGTGGGGCTTGGGGAACCTTCCATTTTGTCTCCACACTCTTTGGAAAAGTCATTTACGGAAACCATTGCTCCGAATTCTGCAACTTCCGTTGCCCCTGATACGTTGCTTCCCTCAGGAAGTGACGTTACTTTATTTCCGGATCAAACAGTACCGGGAACCACCAGATATAATCTTCGGCGGAGAAAATAGACCTACGGCACGGTTTTTGACTGTGCATTTGGAAAAGGAAAGGAACATTGAGGGCTTGTTTTTGCCCAAAATTTGAGAAAAATGGATTCTGTTGGCAAAGGGTAGTGGAAGGACTAAGAAGCCGCGCGACCGGGGGGTCGCCAGCAACAAACATTGGGGTTTCCATCCGAAGACTATGATGCCCGCCACCGCTACTGCTCGTATTGGACTTATAAATAAGGGGGTGACCAACTTGGACAATGAACAATGTGCCTGGGCCCCGAAAACGTATTGCTGTGTTTTGATGATAATAATTGGGATTTTAATAGTCACTGCTTTGGGATTTTGGTACGTCGAGGAGATTTATCCTCTAGAGCCTCTTTTGCCAACTGAAATTGCACCTACTGTTTTTACTCCTTTTGTACAACTGCATACTCTGTCACCTAGGGACTCTCAGCATAGACAAAAGTATCACAACAATACTTTGATGTTAATTATGAATTCGACACATGCCATTTTTAACAAGACCAATTGTTGGGTCTGCTCGCATTTACCGCAACATGGGGATAAGGGGCTAGGTTGGTATATTCATCCCTTACCTTTGACGACTGCTTGTTTTGCCTCTCTTGGAGCACTGTTCTTTGGCCGTTGGAATGATAGCATCTCAGGGAACTTTGATGGAACTAATTTGAATAGTTTTGAAAAATGTGTACTGACTCCCCTGGGATGCTCGCTTTTCGCAAATAGGATTAAGCTCAATGTTGCTTCTATTAGGCCTTCTGATAGACTATCTCGTCCTTTCCAATCTTTGATTTCCTTTAAAATGGCTCCGATAGGCAATAAGGATGCCGTGCCTCCTTCTTACTCTGTTAACCATAGCCCCGATTCAGTTTCTTTCTGCATACAGAGGAATGGCACCCGGTCAATGGGAGATTTTAAAGGTTGTGCCAACGTTGAAAATTTGACTGCTGAAAACAGACCTTTGTATGTAGGCGAACCTGTCTATTTTGTTTGCGGTAATCTAGCATTTCCATGGTTGCCCAGGGATTGGCAGGGAACCTGTTATTTAGGGATCCTGTTACCTGGGGTGTTCATAGCAAGCACTTTGGAAGTTTCAAAGGCTCGTCCACAGCGGGACGAGAATGGTGATACTCACGCACAAATCCTGGGAGATATAGCAAAATCAGTTGTGCCATTTTGGGGGCAGATAGCAAATTCCGAAGATATCAGGAGACTAGCGAGAGTACTGGAGAGAACCATCAACTGGACCACAGATATACTCTATAACATGACATTAGAGCAGAAAGCGATAAGATTAGTAGCACTCCAGAACCGGATGGCATTAGATGTCACTCTGGCTGAACGTTGTGGAGTATGTAAATTAGTGGGGTCTGCTTGCCGTGTTTTCGTACCAGATTCCTCCCCAACTATTTTCAAGGCAATACAGAATCTGCACGTCCTTAGCTCAGAAGTGCATGTTCCCGAGGGGAACTGTAATCTTAGTGCTTGGTTTTGGGATTTCTTGCGATCTTGGGGTTGGAAGGTGCTTTCAGTCTTGCTGATCATTTTGGGAATTCTGCTATTCCTTTGTTGTTGTATCCAATGTCTGCCTAGTATATGTTCGATGCTAGGGGGATGTTGCGCTCAGGCGATAGGTACGATAGGACATAAAGTATATGCCCCGGATAAAACTTCCAAGGAGTATTTGTTAAAAGAGATTTTAGTGAACGACCTGATGACCATACATATCTCTGACAGCGATTCAGGGTGTATGGACGATGACGTATGGAGTTACTTGCAAGGAGATCAGAAGTAGTTTTAGCACTTGGCATAGGCCAAAAGGAGGGTTTGTCAAACTGGATATTATATTATGCCTCCTATTGTAAAGATTGTATGTATATTGGCCTACGCCAAGTCGCTTAAAACTGTACGCGAATAACTCTCTACGGCAAGGTCTTGACCTTAGAAATTGATGTAAGCCACCATCTTGAATCAAGCTGCAATTTTAGGTTCTCTTGCTATGTAAAAATCACCCTTTACATCAAAATGGTGGTCGATGCCATTCCGAACAGAATCTGGTCATCATGACCTCTGTGCAGCTAATGTATAACTTGCCTGCAGGCCAGTTGTTAGGGTCGCGAACTG
Organism: Ambystoma mexicanum; assembly: GCF_040938575.1. Lineage (NCBI taxonomy): Eukaryota > Metazoa > Chordata > Amphibia > Caudata > Ambystomatidae > Ambystoma > Ambystoma mexicanum. The sequence goes on from NC_090929.1 coordinate 1,098,281,527, forward strand.
AGACCTTGTCCTTCTGTTGACCTGTGTGTAAATGGATTACCTGTATCAACGGAACTAATCTATGCACATACTGATGAACATATTAAAAGTTGACCTGGAAGGGACCCTAGACCAGTAATACATTCATGAAATGGTTAACCCACGAAGGGGTTGGGCAACAGGCTGGAGAAATGTATAAAAGCCTGATTGTCCCAATGTATAGTCTCTCACTGAACACATCGAACCCCGTTGAAGTTCGTTGTGTTGTACTGAGGGCCGATAGCTATCCGATCTGTCATTGACTTTGTAACTGCTTACGCTTAAAATAAAGTACTTTGTATGTTCCTTTGTAACCAGTGTTTGGTGTGTTTCCTTTGGGCTTCCCGGCCTTATATTATTTTTCTGTTTTCACAGGTCAATCAACTGCGTAATTGAGTTAACACATTTCTTGGTGCTGATTTTCAACGGGTTCCAATACCCATTTATGATCAATATGTATTTCCGGTTTTGTGATACATGGTCGTTAGTGTGAATTATTGTGCCTTGCACAAAAGGGTTCAGGTTAACCAAGGCTATAGGTGACCACCACAGAGATATTTTTATCATTGTCACTAAGCCTGAGTATGGCCGACCTTTAAGATTTTTTACTGCTGGGTTAAGAAAAGTTGAAAATCCGTCTCACATCGGTGCTTCACATAGCCATGTTTCCTGAAGACAAATTACAAGAACATCATCAAGGGAAACCTCAAAGTTGTTAAATAAATGCCTGAAGCCACGTGTGTTACACGATAGAATTGTGGTCAGGCAGTTTTGCACCTCCAATCATGGCTAATGTTGGGTCCAACGCCCCTTACAATGATCTTTAATTGGAGGGAAGGGGCCTTGGGATATCTGGGCTTGGGCCCCATTCTGGATGCAGCTCAATGCTTGCCTTAATGATGAAGCACTAAGTTCAGCAGTTGAAATTATAGACACTTTAGAGGACGGATTTGATACTCGCATTTTGTCACATTCCGGTTCGAGCATGATTTCAAAGCCAAAAAATAATAAATCATCAGCAGCCTTCAAAATCGTGTCGCGAACTCCAGCCGACAGAATGTGGAGTAAGACTTGAGTGGATGCTTTTTCTGTAACACATTCAACGATCTTGATGTCCTCGGAGTTGATGGTACGAAGTGAAGGCACACAGTTGAATAGTTTCAGCACATTGGTCCGGTTTAGGTTCACTTCGTTATCATCGGATTTAATATTTTGAAGACGTAATTTTCAGGTGTAAATTTGGTCATCATTACACTTGTTCAAGTGAACCCTTGATTTGTAATGAACCTGAGTATTTTGTTGATTTGTCGTCAGTTTGGGGTTTAGACTTGAGACAACTTGGAGCATAGAAGCTCTGTCTGCCAGCACAGATTTTTGTCCGACTATTGTATCGGTAAGGGGCTTCAGGTTTTGTGATTTGACTTTGTTAGGCAAATGATTGAACAAGGTTTGTGACACTGGTAAGTGATTGCTGAGATCTGTCGGTGCACTATTGTCAACTATAGAATCATCATGATGTGATTAAGTTGACAAGTCACAAAGGTTGATGAGAGGTGATGAAGTAGTTGAAGAAATGGAGTCATCAGAGATTATTCGTATTCGTTTGTTAGAAGGTTTTGACTTGTCCCTTCGAGTAGATGAAATTGGGACATGGTCGCTGGCTGGAGCTGGGATTGTCACTTTGTGAGTGCCTGCTCGATTGAACAGGCTGATTTTAGGAGGCGATGAGAGATTTCGCATGAATTTCTTGGCATTTGAGCACCTGGACAACTTACCTCTTTTAGCTGGACTTTTTTGAAGAGCGTTTGCCACGGGGGCCATTGCGACAGCGTCATGCTTGGCAGGCTCGATGGTTGTGGCTGGCTTTGCAGCACCTGTAAAGATACCAAAGGTGGAAAAAAGCTTTTCTGGTCTGTCCAGGATGGCCAGGCTAGGAACTTGGACATCAACAGCACCGTCCGGAGCGGCCAATCCAGCAGCGTTAATTTCATTTACAGCTGCATGAGTTGGTAAATCAGCAAGTTTTACAGCCTGAGTGATTGTTGTTGATTTCACAACCCCGTGGTTTGCAGGAGTAAGTCGAGACATTGTTAGTTGCTTAGTAGGCTCGCTCGAATTAGGCTGAATTTCATGTGTAGACGAAATGCCAGGTGGCGCCAACACAAGAGCATGGGTGGCTAGGTTGGAGTCGCCTAAAGTTTCTATTTTGTCCACAGTATACTGGTTTGCATTAGACACAGGACTGACGTGGTGATGCATCCATTTGACAGCGTCAAGCAGACCTTCGGTGAGACTGTCATTTTGACAGTGATGACGTGCGGCTAGATCACACAGCCGCTGTTGCCACTGTACAGTTAAATCAGCTTCCGTTTGAATCTGGAGTTGAAGAAAAGCGTTAAATTTGTCGATTTGGTCAATTTTTGCAGATATATTTAACAGCATGGCACCTTGGTCACGAATGGCTTTGTTGAGGGATTCATACAATTTAACAAAAGGAATCATCACTAAAGATGAAGCAGCCAGTACATTATTATTATAATAGTCTCAGTTCCTGTGGTTCATAAACAGGTCTATTATAGAGTGCTCGAAACTCTGGCAGAACTCATTGGAAATTCTCAGATGATGTGAATAGTCCTGCGAGGCTTTGAAGTCCCATTTCAGAGAGCCAACAAGTGAATACTCCAACTCCAGGATGGATTGAGAGGAGGTGCGACTCTGCCTATGCTAAGGGTTGTAGTGCCACCCTCTCTAGGGAGCGGGATATTATCCCACCCTGTCAGTTTAAATAAGCCTTTGTGAACAAGCTAGGAGAGGCCTACCATACAAGAATGGTGCGAATTAGGGGGCTAGAAGTATTTAGTTATTGTGCATTTGTAAGGCGCTTATCCAACAAGTAATATTGTGTTTAGCTGCCTCTAGTGCAATAATGATAGGATAGGTTATTTATAATGCGCTTAGTACCCTGAGGATTATAAGCACGGACTCGGGGATCGAACCTGTGTTGCTCCGTGTCGTCTTGCTTCCAAGGCAAGCATGTTGCCCCTGAGCTATCCTCCCGAGACTGTGATGCTGTCTGTGATCAACCATCAGCTTGGACCGTCCTGGGGTTTAGTGTGGCCCCACAACTGCTAAGAAGGGGATTGGTTGTTTGGACTAGGGGTCTTGATAGACCCAGTGGGATACCCTACCGCAGGTTCACTGGATTCAGCCATCACTGAAGTCCCGCCCTGATTTCTGCAGCGACATGAACCAATGGATACTGTGCACCTCTGCTGTGGCTGCCCTGCACTCTGTGGGTCACCTGAAGGGATCCATGCACATGTGCATGTACTAAATGCACTGTCTTATAATAAACTCTTTCTTACGCACTACTGGACCAAACGTTTTAAAAATAAATCGCTCTGTATTGCACATAAATAAGAGTGTATTTTACACAGACCGTTACTGTGGAGGTCCGCCTCCGGTCACTGGGGCGGGCCACAGGTCGTGTCGGGTCCACCCAACAAAATACAGATATGCTGTGTCCATGCAGCAGATGGGTGGCAGGGATCTCTCTGCAGCGCCCGGATCACCGGTGCGTGTTGTCCCAGGCTGGGGAGCACCCCAGCAATGACAGCACCAGCACTGGGGACACCCAGGAAGGCCACGTACCAGGCCACGACCATGCGGCGATGGGAGCACCAATGAAACAAACAGACACGAGTTGCCACTTCCTGGGGCTCTGCTGCACTGCCCTCTGCGTGCCAGAAGAGCCCCTTTTATTAGAGAGGCGTCATGACATAGTCATGACGCTCTTTTGCACACAACCACTAGACCAACACTCAACATCCCTCCTTTATTATAACAAATGAAAAATCACCCCCCACTGCAAACAGCGACCCGCTACTGGGTCTAACTTGGTGCATTCTAGTCCGCGCACCCACTGTGCTTCTACATCATCACTGCAAACATTGGGTGCATTCCAGTCCGAGCACCATCTAATAGCTACTCACAACCTTATGCCTCTAACACTGCAAACAAACAGGTGTGTTCCAGTCCGCACACCACGGGGCCCGACAGCGGGCTCGTCCAACTCAGAAGATTCCTGGATCAAACTGGCCCGTGGTGCTGCTGAATGACAGGAAAAATACATTTTCTTCATCTTCCTCCTCTCCCACATCATACTGCGTTCTCCTTGGGTCTTCCGCTGCTTGGACCGCAGCCACTCTGGGAGTCTTTCTCCCCTTTGACTCACTCCCCCCTGATGTCCCCGCAATGCTGGCTGGTGTCGGGGCGAGGCACACCCGTGCAAAGTGGTCCACCTTCCCACACCTCCCGCAGAAGTGCCCTTTCGCCAGGCAGTCCTGCGGGTGTGGAGGATCCCACCCGCACTGATGGCATATTGAGGCATTGGGGTCTCTCCTTAGCCAGTCTCCTCTCCTCATCGGCTTTCCTCCTTGCCACTTGCCAACCGTTGCCACTTCCTCCAGCTTAACCCGCTGCATGGGGGCCTCCAACTTGAGGTGTTGTCTGGATGAGTCCATGACGGAGGCCCGCACCTCTGCTAGCTCCTGGGCCCGGCCAAGGTCTAGGATCCGTTCGAGGGTCATCGATATATCCCTCAGGACTTGCTTGCGGAGCTTTGAGGAGCTGCGGCCGTAGATGATCTGTGCCCTGATTTCGTCCTCCTCAAAATTGCCCAGGGCACAGGACAGTGCTATGCCACGCAGCTTCCCATGAAATGCATCGAGGCTCTCCCCTTGATCTTGCCTCGCGCACCTCATCCTGAACCGTTCATAGTCCCTGTTCACCATGGGTCAGAAGTACTCGTTCAGGGCAGTAATGGCTGCATCATAGGACTGATCTGCGGGCCTTAATGTCTTGAACAGCCTCTGAACAGAGAGCCGGCAGAGTACAGGAGGGTTGGGCGTTTGGCTCTGTCCTTGATCTCCACCGCCTCAAAGTACAGCTCCCGGTTCTCTACCCAGGCTGCCAACGGGGTCCCAGACTGGCAGGCGATCCCATCACGTCAAAATGATGTAGTGGTGCGAGCTGTCCTCGACATAGCCCTTCGTTGTCGTCGTCCGCCATGATGGCCACTGGGCGGTGTTCAGGGCGTGACCACTGCTGGGTACTCTTGGGGTGTGTTCACAAACCGCGGGCCTCGGATGATTTCGACCCCGGTGAGGTCCTCCAGAGGTGCTCAAGCACTCCTTGAGGAGCCGCTACCTCCTGGGGAAACCTGGTGGCTTGCCGTTGTTGACAACTTGGCACTGGCTCTTTGACCCCCCACCAGGCCCAGAAGACGCACAAGCACTACAGATGGAGTCGCTACCCCCTGGGCAGATTCAGAACACAGATGGGGTTGATGACACCCCTTTCTTCCCTCCTTCTTCCCGAGGATGTTCTTCCTGTGTGCCCAATCACAGGACCAGCGTTGAAATGGGAGAGGCCAGGATGCCGAATACTTCTTTTCCCTTGTTGCGGCTTGATGGGCCAGCCACACAGTACTTTAATTTCCAGATACCGCAGCGGCCCGGATTCACGGGCCACGCCCCCTCTCAGGCTGCGCTACGGGCGTGGTGGAATTCCCATTAGCATTTCCTTTGGCCAAGCATCCTTCGCACCCTTCCCTTTTTCCTACTACGTCCCAATAGCTGGTGTTTTCACCCTTGGGCGGCCCCGAGTCTTGTGACTGATGTCCACCGCCTTCAGGGCTTATGTCCACTGTCCCCTTGACACGGGACCGCCGCAGAGGGTTACCCCCGCCCCTTTCCTGTTTCCTGGGGCTGGGTGGGTGCACGCGGTACACCGCCTTCTGCTGGTCCTCATCATGGGCCAACACGAGAGTTGGCCCTGCCCCTTTTCTTTGTTATAGAGGGTACGCGACACTCCGGCCACACCCCTTGCAGGCCGCACTTCTGTCCTCCACACTAAGGCCGCCTCGAGGCCGGCCGACCTCCAGCCTCGATATTCGCCTGGCGCACGACGGGCGCAAGGCGGCCCGCACACAGCATGCTGTGCAGGGGCCCTGAGCCACGCTCGGCCATGGCCGCCTGCTGCTCCCCGCGTCTGACGCCGCACAAGATCGGGCACACAAACCTTCAGCGCCCACACCCACCGGTGCACAGGGCCCGACCATCCTCGTCGCCAATGTGGAGGCCCGCCTCCGGTCACCAGGGCGGGCCACAGGTCGTGTCGGGTCCACCCAACACAATACAGATACGCTGTGTCCACGCAGCAGTTGGGTGGCAGGGATCACCCTGCAGCGCACGGATCACCGGCGTGTGTTGTCCCAGGCTTGGGAGCACCCCAGCAATGATGGCACCGGCACTGGGAACACCCAGGCAGGCCGCGTACCAGGCGGCAACCACGCAGCAGGAGGAGCACCAAAGAAACACACAGACACGAGTTGCCACTTCCTGGGGCTCTGCTAGACTGCCCTCTGTGTGCCAGCAGAGCCCCTTTTATTAGAGAGGCGTCATGACATGGTCATGGCGCTCTCTCGCACACAACTACTAGACCAACACTCAACAGTCACCACCTTTCACAGCTTTTAAGAAAATCGTACAGGACCTGCGTGAAATTTTAACAAACGCTGCTTCCTGTCTGGATACTGCGCCAGTGGTCTCATTATTCATGGTCTCTCTTGTGTGAGGGTCTGAGCAGGCGTGAACGTGGGTGAGTTCATTGTGGTGTGCCACAGCGAGGGCTGCTGGCTTCCGTGGTGTATTTGTCTCATTATTTGTGGTCTCTCTTGTGCAAGGGTTTGAGAGGGCGGTGAGCGCGGGTTAGTTTATTGCGGTGTGCCACAGCAAAGGCTGCTGGCTTCACTGGTGTATTCATCAGGTAAGAAAGTTGTTCTGCATGGGGTGATAGTGTGTCAGGTGAGCCGCTGCAAAAGCTGCTGGCCTCTGAGTTGTAATTGGAGTAAGGGGATTTAAGGTTCGGCTGTGTCGTTCTGAGGAACGAGGATTCAGGGGGATATTGGGAAAAGCCAGGATCTTAGGGCCGTTCTGAATTTTAGGTGGTTTTCAGTGTTGCGAATGTGCAGTGGTAGAGTATACCAGATGATTGGCGCTTGGAGGGAGAAGGAGGAACCGCCCAGCCTGGAGGATTTGAGGTGGGATCACTAGGCAAAATGCTGTGCGAGATCTGAGATTACTAGAGGGTTAATAGGGAATGATTTTATCTCAAAGGAATTCCGGTCTGGTGTTGTGAATGGTGCGGTGGGTGATGCACATTGCTTTAAAGGTAGTGCGTCAACCAATCGGGAGCCAATGGAGGACTCTTAGAGTAGGGCTGATGTGTTCTCTGGTGGGTAGATTAATGAGCAGGCGTGCTACCACATTTTGGATTCTTTGGAGTTTCCTTAGTTGAGATGCCGGGGCGCCTAGGTAGAGGCCGTTTGCGTAGTCTAGGCGGGACAGGATGATGGAGTTGATGGCCAAAAAATGGTGGGGATAAGTGAGGTAAAGGAAAATATGCCTGAGAATCTGTAGATGGAAGAAGCCGGTTTTGGATACGGTAGTAGTGTGTTGGATGAAGGATAAGTCTGAATCCAATGTGCATCCAAGGTCTTTTACCACGTTAGAGATTGCCGGTGTTTCTCCTAGTGGTTTGGGCCATGGGTCGGTTGGGGGAGGAGGGCTGTTTTCCCGCAAACTAGGATTTCAGTTTTCCCAGGGTTGAGGATGAGGTGGTTGGTCGTCATCCAGTGGTCAATATCCGAGAGGCATGATGACAGGTACGGACTGCCAGAGCCTCGCGGTTTTGGAATTTTGAGGATGATATGAGTGTTGTCTATGTAGTTGTAGCAGATAAGATTGTACGAGCTGATGATCGCGGGCAGGGGTTTTAGATAGAAGTTGAAGATTAGGGGTTATAGGGATGCTCCTTGAGGGACACCTTACTTACTGGTTGTGATATGGCTGTGAACTGTTGGAGGTGTATGATTTGCGATTGATTTGAGATAAAGGAGGAGATCCATGAGAGGGCCGTGCTTCTGATTCCTAGTATTTGTAGCGTGTCTAGTAGGATGGTGTGATCAATGGTATCAAAGGCTGCGGATAGGTCCAGCAGGATGACAACAGCACAGCCTTCTGCATCGGCTGTTCATTTTAGGTCGTCCCAGATGGAGACTAGGGAAGATTCTGTTCCCCTTAGTGGTCTGAAGCCTGATTGTGCAAGGTCTAGGAGGTTGTTGGCTTTGGCAAAATGGTCAAGCTGTTTGTAAGCCACGCGGTCCAGGAGTTTGGTGATGAAACGTGTGTTGGAGATAGGCCGGTAGTTCTGGGCAATGTGTGGGTCGAGGGTCTGTTTTTTGAGGAAAGGTTTGATGTATTTTGTTTTTAGGGCTTTCGGGAAAGATCCTGATGTGAGTGAGTAGTTGAGGAATGTGCGTGCGACACTACCTGCACAGGTGGAGGCTAGGATGTTTTTGAGGAGTGAGGGTGGGCAGGGGTCTTCAGGGGTACCTGATGGGCAGCTGTCTGCTACGAGTGAGAGGAACCCTAGGTGTGTGATGGGAGAGAGAGTCGAGGAAATGTATCAGGGGTTGGTTTTGAACGTCGGTCTGTGGGCGGCAGGGGTATATGTTTTCATTTAGAGATAATGGCACAGTGTCTTTCGTTGGCGGCATTATGGAAGTGCAGTGATAGGGTGTCACATGGGGCTTGGGAGTTTGATGTGGGCTGGCTCAAGCATGCAGGGATTTGAATTTGGCTATGATTCTATGTAGTTCCTTACTCGTGTTTCGAGCATTTAGGATTCTGTTCCCATATAATGTTTTCTTGCTTTTTTTGATTTCCAGTCTGTATGTTCTGGTTGTCCTTGCTAGGGCGGTTTTGTTCTGGGTTGAATGGTCGGCTCTCCAGGTCTGTTCCAGACGGTGCTTGAGGGTTTTGAGTGATTTGAGATTGGCGGTGAATCACCTAGGTGTTAGTCCTGACCTTCGGGAAGTCCGTTTTGTTGTTGTGAAGGCGTGTGTAAGCCAGAGGTCGAAAGATTTGATTGATGGAGGTCCTTCCTGGAGGCAAAGTGTATGGAGAGAGTTGAGGAGTGAGTGCGCTAGATCTGGCGTGATTACAACTTTGTTCCATAGTGAAAAGGTGGGGGGGCGGGTGGTTGGCAGGGCTCATGTGTGGCCTTGAACGCTAGCCACTGTGCTCAGAGGTATGGAGAAGTACATTGCTGAGTGATAAGTCCATGATAGGGGGAGAGGGGATTGGTAGATATATTCATGATTCTGAAAATCGCATCGAGTGTGTGACCTCTCATGTGGGTGGGTGTGGAGATGTAGTGTATTAGGTTGAGTGATTCTAGGTTGTCTGTGAGCGATCGGGCCATAGGGTTCGACGGTGAGTCGAACCATATGTTTAAATCCCCTAAGATGGTAAGTGTTGGGTGTAGGATGAGGTCGTTGGCCAGTGCTTCATCAAGTGTGTCTGCGAAGTTTTTGTTGTAGCCGGGGGGTCTGTAGATGAATAGGAAACTGTGTGAGGTGGAGGGTGTGAGTTGGAGTTTTACCAAGTGAGATTTGTAGTCTGTGGTGTTGGTGGAGGTGTCCTTGATTATTAGCTTGAATTGGTGTTTGTGTAATATTACGAGCACCCCTCCCCTTCGTGATCTGTTCCGGACGGTGAGGTTGTAGCCAGGTGGGAAGGTCTTGTGCGTGATTGGTTTGTAGTTGTCGGAAAACCAGGTTTCGGTAATGAAAAAGATGTCTGGGTTTTCATCGGTGATGAGATCAGAGATGTGGAATTTATTTTTGGAGGCTGACCTGGCGTTGATGAGGATGCAGGATATTTGGTGGGTTGCCCTTGTGAGTGCTTGATGGGTAGGGTTGTATGGATTAGCGGGGCTGGAGTGAGGGCGGGCAGCGAGGAAAATGGGGCATGGTGAGGGATGGTGGTGCAGTGTGGAGAAACTGGAACAGCGGCAGTGGGAGAGGGGGAGGGGAGAAGGGGGGAATAGGGCTAGGACCGGGTTGGATGCGGATGGGGATGGGGAGGTTTGGGTCCTATAGTGTGGTGCCAGTGTTTTGCGAGCTCGGTTGGAGGGTGGGTGGTGCTAGGAGGGGCATAAGGTGCCTTTGGTCTCTGGCTTTCCTTGACTTTTGGGCAGTCCAAGGGGTGTGTGTGGGAGTGGGGGAGGGGGGCTGGGGAGCATGGGGTTTTGGCCAGAACTGCTCATGCTGTGCTAAGGCTGGGGAAGTGCGGGTTGGAGGCGCTATGGTGTTCGCAGACTGTGTGAGCAAATGGTGTGGGTGAGTGGTCGGTCGCGGGGGTGATGTATGATGGTTTATTTATGTGGCGCACTGTGTGTTCTGGTATGTCCCGGGGGAACAATGTTCTCTGCTCTCTCTCTCCAGCTTGCTGTTCTCAGTTGCGCAGAGCGGGATCTACGCGGGGGGAATAGTGGCTCAGGGTGAGGTGGGTTGGTCCGGTGAGAAGGAGGGACAGGTGAGGTGTGAATGTTGCAGGTCGATGGTGTGTGGTGTTGGAGTAGTGGGTTGTGTGTTGCTGGTGATAGAGCTTGGCTGCATTGGCTCTCATCGGGCATACTGATGTGCCAGCGTGCTGCTCTGCTTTGACCAGTGTGTGGCATGGTGTCTGTACTTGGTCGGGCAGTTGGGCGAGTTTCACGGGAAAGACTAGGTTTCACAGAGTGGTTCACTGAGGGATCGTATCTTTGGAGTTATGGGATTCCAGCTGGATTGCCTGTAGGTTTTAGCTCCACTGGGTAGCAGCTAGTAGTCAAGTCTGTGCCTTGCTTCGCTATATCTGGCAGTTGGAGAGGCCTAGGCTTCACAACATGGCGGATGTGAGAACTATAGTCGGAGGGAGGCCCTGGTTTCACAATATAATTTGGATACGAGAGAGAGAACCTAGATTTGGGGGTCCTGTATCGTGGGAGAGAGGCCTAAGTCTCACAATGTAATTTGGGTATGGGAGAATAGACCTAGAATTGAGAGTGTGGTATAGTGAGAGAGAGGCCTAGGTTTCACAATACAATAGGGTACACAGTATAGTAGACATATTAGGTGGATACACCTAGGTTTGAGAACCCTGTATAGTAGGAGAGAGGCCTAGGTTTCACTGTACAATATGGGTATGGGAGACACACCTAGATTTGAGAGTCCTGTATAGTGGAAGAGAGGCCTAGGTTTCACTGTACAATATGGGTATGGGAGACACACATAGATTTGAGAGTCCTGTATAGTGGGAGAGAGGCCTGGTGGGAGAGAGGCCTAGGTTTCAAACACAGTTGGTTTAGGTTACACAATGTAATAGGCAGATTCGTTTAGAGAGCCCTGTGTAGTAGGAGAGAGGCTTAGGTTTCACAGTACACTGTGGGTATGGGAGACGCACCTAGATTTGAGAGCCCTGTATAGTGTTTATGCCTTTTACACAGCCCATCACTTAATAAGTGACTTTCTTTGCTTTCCGCACCGTTAAAGCAACTTTATGCCTACCTTGCTTTTTAGCATACTTTTATGCCTTTGATTGTGTTGCCTTTGTATGCCCTGCCCCGCCTGTTAATGCATCCTTCTGTCTTTGTGTGCGTTCTATGCAGATATTAGCACTGTGCATACTGGGATTTGCAGTCTCTCCTTCCCCCTTCTATGCATGGCCATACAAGTCCACGGATGCCAAATGCGGATGGCTAAAAGGGAACAACTGGCCAAATGTGTAAACTTGGCAACTAAACACAAGGAAGCTACGGTGGGGTGTGCTCCCCTCAAAGTACAAGTCATATTTTTTTGCAAACCATTGTGCTCCAATACATTACTCCCAAATAGGTTGGTTAAAAACTAACACCATAATTGCCTCAATAAATAACTGTATTAAATGAAAGGACAACCTGAAAACCAGGCGTCCCGGACACAGAGTCGTCGGGTTACTCTACTAACGTTTTACATCTGAACATTGCAAACCAAACTTACGCAAACCTCTACTAACATGAATAATTGAAGGAATTCATATCATTATGAAACGACAGATGCGAGTTGCGAAAATAGCTCTCAAGGGGTCGCATATTAAGCTTGACTAGCCCATCCATTCACGGTTACCTTTTTTGCATTCTGGTGTATTTAATGTTATCTTTCCATTTTATAAATACACTACAAAAAGTGCCAGAATGCTCACAAAAAAACAGGATTGGATGAACCACACTCGCCGGACACGGAAACTGCGAACATTGCCAAGGAATGTGACATTTGCATTCTTGAAAAAGCGACTCACCAGGGGCTACTGTACAAAGAGAGTAGCCTTGAGCTTGCCCTCCCATACCGGGATCCTCTGCACGCCTTGTGCCAGGAAAGCGTGCTCATTGGTAGCCTTGGCCGGGGGTTGCCCAGGAGCTCCATGGACGTTGTGCACCTCCAGGTCCAAGTATAGCGGGCTCCGGACGTCCCTCTTCGCCAGCTGCTTGAACAGGGTTTCCGATAGTAGCGACCACACCACTGCCATGGGATCTACCCCTGTGTAGATGCCCCCCAAGGATGGGAGCGGGTTAGGTCCAGCTCTCCACTGCTCTGTGCGGTGTACTGAGCAGAGGAGGAAGACCACCCCGGTCTCATCAGTGAGAGATGCCCGGAGCGTGACCGCCTTCAGCGCGGACAGGCACCTGACGGAGATCCAGACAGGGTAATCAAACAAGCACTTTGCGGAGGGGGCGATGCCCAGGCTCACTAAGACCATGTGGGCTCTATGAGCAGGGGCCAGAGCCCGCCTCAACAAATGAGGAACTCGTAAATATACGAGACAGAAGAATCTTCACCCTGGAATGGCGGGAAGCTGCAGCAAGACAAGTGATGATACCTTGTGCTACTCTGTGCTTGAGTTCTGTGCATGGCTGCAAACTGTTACAATTGTAACTGTCAGCAACGGTCCCTGGCCCATCCCCCTTGACACAGTCAGGCCTGGCTACCCTCCAGGTGTCCTCCTCTCTGCTGCAGCGCTCGCCATACAAGCTGTGTTTGCTAGTGCCCGTCGGCACTCACTTCCATTCAGGGGAGCCGACTTATGAATTTCCCGGGGGGGGGCCCAAATACAGGAAGTGACATCACTGGCAGTTATATGACCGTAAATTTGCATATAGTCGGCAACTTGGTGCACCGGCACGCGGGGGGGCGGGTGTTGGCGCGCGAAGCTCAGAACAGTGGAAACATTGGCTAGCATGCACTGCATATACTAAAGTTAAGAAAGAAGGAGATTTAAGCCTTCGAGTTGCATTCCAGTAAGACATCACTGCCCCTACTCCACCGCTCTATAATCGTCCAGCAACACAACTAGGATGGGAGAATGAAACGCTTGCTAAACAGAAGGTACAGCTGCAAGGTGGAGTACCACCACCACCACCAAAAAAAAAGTTCCCAATCCAAGGGAAACGAGAAGTAAAGATGTTTCCCGATTAAAAACTACCAAGCAAGATGTGTGTGGTGCCATAGTTCAGTAAAACATCAACAATTCAAACTTACAATAGTGGTGCTGTAGATTGGCCAGCCACAAGTGAAATTTGCTAAGATGTTACCTCTGGGTAACCAGATAGTTAGGGATGTAGCTTAATCTTAAACCTTTCAGTGGACACATCAGATGTACTGCTGAAGTATAATGCAATCCTGGTTGAAGTATAATGCAATCCTGCCTGAAGTATAATGCAATCAAGTGTGGTTTCAGACTTGGGGGGAAGAGTGTTAACTGCTTTTAACATTGTAGTTTACCAGAAATTCTGGTAAAGTAGTGTACAATGTTAAAAAGCAGTTACCCAGGCTCACCCTGCACCCAGGTGATGTTTGGGACTGATGGAAGCACTCGCGTCTAAATGTTGTAGCCATGGTTGTCTCCATGTTTTAAAAACTCCCACTTTCCGGGTTTTCAACATTCATTTGAAACACCACTTATTCAAACAATGAAGGAGTCAGTAAAAAAGCCAATGCTGAAAAGCCTATTTCGCACAAGTAGTAAGACCCAAAGGGTAAGAGCGACTGTATAACAGACCATGCCAATGTAGGATACTCCAGGATTACCTTCAGTCAAAATTCACCCACTGAAATGTTCCTAAATTCAGATTTCAGAGTAGTGTCCGACTGAACCTCAATCAGCTCTTCCTGGCCATCAAATGGATGATGCACCACCTCCTCTGCCAGAAAAGTCTGCATCACCCAGTCATTAATGCCAGAATTTACTTCAGGGAAGTATTCATCAAAGCTGGACCTTAATGTTGCTAGGTGGCTTGCCCAGTTCCAACTGTTCTTTTGCAAAGGTCCAGCTTCCTCTTGAAGGCAAATACTTTTTTATTCATTCTTTCCTCTGTGTTCCCATGTCCACAGGAATGCCCACAAAGGTGGGATTGGGAGTTTCTGGGGTGGTGAGTTCTAGTAGTCTTAGTTTCCTTTATAAAATACACAAATCACATAGTATGTCAACCAGACAATGTATCATTGTGTACAGCTTAAAGGGGGCCACCTGCCCAAAGAAGCACACTAGGAGATGTATTTTGGAACAATCAACATTGTAAACACACCTCTAGTTTAGATTGTAAAGAGTGCTTGTGCTGCAATTACAAGCACCCAGTTAATAAAGTCCAGACTTAAAACACTTGATCAGCATTCAGTGAGTAAAATAACCTAATAAAAATAAAATGCAGCTTTGCATAAAATTACAGAGAATTTTGGGATTATCAGCCACTGGCAAGCGGGCTCTGCTGTTGCTGTGGGAGAAGTGAGACTTGCAATGGCGACAAATTTAAGGTTAATAGCTGCCGTTTATCACAAGATGGCAGGCCAGCATAGATCTTAACCACTGAATGCCCACTGAACAGCTATAAACCCTTCTATGTCAGCAAGAGGCTGATGTAGAGGAACCAGTGATAGAAAGCAATGAGGTAATTATACTGTACCATATCCCGTGGGAGGTGATGCCCCCCAAGACTCAGTGAAGGCCCCTCGTGTCAAAAGGTTGAAAAGTCCTGCCGTCTCAGTCCCCACAGTCCTAACTTCTCACCCGCTTAGAGTGGAAGCAGTCTGCGGCACACAGCTTGTAATGCAAATCGCACATTTTAAGCATCAGGACAAAAAACAGAGAACTGAATACATTGCTGAGGTAAATGAGTTCTGACTGGCAACACTGGTAATACCGTATAGAGCCACATTATCGCACCGCCCAACTATGAGTTTGAGGGCAAAGGTGGAGGAAAATCCTCCAGCAAGAAGCTGGAGGTGTTTCCTCCACCATACCGCCCAAAATAGAACAATTTGGGATATTACCACCAGCAAAATGACTACCAGCAGTAATACCGCTGAAATCCACCATGGAGTCCTATGGACTCCAATTAATGGGGACTAACACTGCCTACCACCACTTGTAATCCGGCAGTAATACCGCCAGACCAAGTGGCAGTAATGGTAGTACAGTTTGGTGGTATCTCGGCAGATTTACAGGCCACACAGAGACATCACCTCTCTCCATGTTGTATTTTATTGTAAAGTGGATTACCAGGTTTCAGACCTGTAAAATACCCCTGTCTCCTCAGGTGACTCAGACCCCCACCATTCCATCCTACATAAACTTGATGCCCCCAGGCTGTTCTTCTAATCTACTTTTACTCTACCCATGTAGATCCAGGAACGTCATACTCCTGTTACTTTCATGGATTATTTTACTTCCTGTTCCTTAAAGCCAGGGGTCTTAAACATGTGGCTCTCCAGATGTTTTGGACTACGACTCCTATGATCCATCACCATTGACTATGCTGGCTGGGGCTGATGAGTATTGTAGTCCAACACATCTGCAGAGCTAAAGGTTGGAGAACCCGGCGTCCAAGCAGAGGCCTGGAACTCCATACTGCCACAAGCACCTTATCATTTGACTCTGGCTCTGAAATAGAGACTTTATGCCGGCCCTTTACACACAAACACTGGTTGTTAATATTATACCTTGGAGCTGCATGCGTTAATAGAACTAGTGCAAGAAACGTTCAGGACGGGCGGTAAAAAGACTTCTGTGGGTCTTATGCGGCCTATGAGTTCACAGGGTTTGGTTGACCAGGGAATAGCACACGAGGCATGGAGTTGGGACAGGATGGCAGGTTAGCTGCTGGCAACCTTTCAGGTGGCAACCATAAACCCATGAAGAGGGAGCAGAGATGTGCAGTGCTTCTTTGCCCCCCCTGATTCTCTGATTTGTCAGAGCTACATTTTCAAAGCCTCTCTCTGAATGGAGCATGAGTGCATTCATCTCTCAGTTGACTCACACAGTTATTGTTCTGTCTGCATATTTCATTTGTTATAAAATAGCACCCAAGGTTGGTGGCTCTCAGGGGGTAGGGAGCCTGGGACGCTCCAAGGACAATGAACTGGCAGCCAGGGGGTTTTAGCAATGCGCTACTTTTGTAAACAAAATGAACCCCCAAAAAAACTTTTATTGTGACTGCACCAGTAAATCATCAAGAATCGATGACTGGGAGAGAGGCTGCAGGAGAGTGATTCCCCCTAATTTGTATGGTACAGTAGCACAGATAGGAGAAAGAGGTTGGTTGGCTCTCGCTCTACCTGTTCAGTAGCACACCTGGGAGTGGGTAGTAGAACTGGCTTTGGGGTCCCCGTTTCTCCGTGATAGCATACTCTTGAGGGCATACTTTTTTAATGAACATTTAATTGCAACTGCATGTGTATACCAAGTGCTTAATTTGTAAAACAGTAGGTGCCTGTGCCCAAATATGTTCTAGCACTTCTGTGACACTTGGGCAGTTCCACACCACTGCTGCCACCCATGGTCGGACTGGGACAAGAAATAGGCCCGGTCACCCAAAAAAAAGTGGCCCACCCCTCGCCTCAAAAAAGTGGCCCACCCCTCGCCTCAAGATACTTGACCTCTGATGATATCACTGCAAGTGATGTAATTTGACCCCACACCAAAGTGACATCTCGGGAAGCGATGAAACACAACCTTTCACCCCTTGACAAAATAGGAAGTGGCATCAAATAGCATTGTTCCTAAGTAAACTACACTATGATAAGGGATACATTACTCACCGTAATCGTATTTCTGATGCTTGTATCTGCTTAGATTCACATGCTGTGCATAGGCCGACATCTAGTGGAAGCTGCAGAGTATTACAGTTTGTTTTTCGAAGTCGAAAAATGGGCGTCGACACAGGGCGTGCCAGTAATACTATCCCTAGTGTGACGTCCCCTGTACCCATGATCCCTCACGCGTCTAGGATCCCCAGATTGTGTTTTTCCTGACATGAGGTAGCATGAGGAGTAGCGTGAGTACAGATAGTCCAAGCAGATAGACAGAAAGGTAAGACTACAAGCAACCATGCGCCTTCTCTCGGAGGGGAGGAAGGGTGGGTCGCATGTGAATCTAAGCAGATACAAGCATCAGAAATACGATTACGGTGAGTAATGTATCCCTTCTGAGGCTTGTGGAATCTGCTTAGATCACATGCTGTGCATAGATTAGCGAGCAGTACCAGAAGAAGGAGGTGGGATGTGAGAAGGGTCATGAGCAAACAGGTGTCTTAGAACCGCTTGTCCCACTTGTGTATCTGCCTTGGAATGAGTGTCAATGCAGTAATGCTGAGTAAAAGTGTGAATAGAGCTCCAAGTAGCTGCTTTGCAAATGGTGTCAAGGGGAACGTTTGCAATGAAAGCCAGAGTGGCCCCAATGCCTCTGGTAGAGTGGGCCCTTGGCGTAAAAAGGCAGAGTCTTTTCAGAAAGAGAGTAACACAGCTGTATACAGTTGATAATCCACTTTGAGATAGCGCCCTTAGAGACGCGATCCCCCTCTCTGCCTGTAGCTACGGAGACAAACAGTTGATCTGTTTTCCTTAGCGGTCTGGTTTTATTTACATAGTATAAGACCGCCCTACGCACATCTAGGGTGTGTAGTTTCACCTCAGCTGAGCTTTTCACCTCAGCTGAGCTTTGTGGGTTTTGGAAGAAAGCCGGAAGCTCGATGGACTGGTTTACATGGAACTTGGATATGAATTTTGGTGAGAATCTAGGGTGTGTGCGTAAAACCAGTTTGTCCTTGTGGATAGTAAAGAAAGGATCTTGCACTGACAGAGCCTGAATTTCACTGACCCTTCTTATGGAGGTAATGGCTACTAAGAAGGCCGTTTTATAAGTCAGGTGTTTGAGACTACTTTTATGCATGGGTTCGAAGGGGGGCCCCATGAGCTTAGATAGCACCACGTTGAGATCCCATCCTGGCGGTGGGTTCGATATAGGAGGGTGAAGTCTCTTTACTCCTTCCATGAAGGCTTTAACCACTGGTACTTTCCACCACGAAACCTTGTTATGGGATGTGGTGTAGGCTGAGAGGGCTGCCAGGTGTACTTTCAGAGAGTTAAAAACCAACCCTGCATCCAGCAGGTGGAGCATGTATGTTACAACGTTGGAAGGAGTGCAATCAACCGGGTTGATTTGTTTACTCTGGCACCAGATAACGAATCTTTTCCACTTGTCAAAGTAACAGTGCCTTGTATTTGGTTTCCTGGACTCTTTTAGAATGTCCATACACCTCTGTGGTAATTTGAGATGTCCAAATCCTGATGCACTGTTTGACCTTGTTGCTGGGACAGAAGGTTGTACCAGGCTGGGAGTCTGATGGGCTCGCATACCGCCATCCTGCGTAGGTGTGGAAACCATGGTTGTCTCGCCCACATGGGAGCAACTAGGATGAGCGTCATCGATTCCTTGTTCATCTTGTACACCACTTTCCTGATGAGAGGAGTTGGTGGGAAAGCGTACGCAAACATCCCTGACCAGTTCATCCACAGGGCATTCCCCTGGGAGTCCGGTTGTGGGAACCTGGATGCAAATCCTGGGCATTGTTTGTTTTCGCTTGTGGCGAATAGGTCTATAGTGGGGAAACCCCACTGAGAGAAGAGATCTTCTACTACGTCTTTGTGAAGGACCCATTCGTGTTCTTCTGGGAGGGAGTCTCTGCTTAGAGCATCCGCTAGGGAATTGAGCTCCCCTGGAACATGTTGCGATGACAGGAAGATGTTCCGTCTGAGTGCCCATATCCATATTTTCTGGGCAAGCTTGGACAGATTTGGCGAACGAGTCCCTCCTTGCTTGTTCAGATAGAACATGGCTGTCGTGCTGTCCGTCCTGATCTGCACCGACAAGTTTAGTAGATGGGGCTCGAACGCCTGCAGCGCTCGGAATACTGCCAGAAGCTCTAGCAGATTGATGTGGTTCTTGGCTACTGAGTGAGACCAGAGACCCTGAGCTGTGTGGTGGAGATGGTGAGCTCCCCACCCCGTCAGGCATGCATCTGTAGTCACCACTGCCTGTACTTCGGGATCGTAAAAGGGTTTCCCCTTTGCGAGATTTTCTCTTGTCCACCAGAGTAGGTTCTGTACGAGTGTTGGTGAAACGACCACTAGATCGTCCCACTGACCACTTGCCTGAGACCACTGTTTCGCCAACCATTCCTGCATGGGACGCATGCGCAGACGAGCGTGGGGGACCAGGTAAATGCATGACGCCATCATGCCCAGTAACCGCATAGCTTTGCGTACTGTTATCTGTTGACCTGACTGAGATTCCTGGGGTTTCCCCCGTTATGAGCCAGTCGTCCAGATAAGGGTACACTGGGATTGCCTCCCTGCGTAGGTGTGCAGCTGCCACCGCCAGTACCTTGGTGAATACCCTTGGTGCTGAAGCTATCCCGAAGGGCAGTACCTTGAATTGGTAGTGGCGACTGTCCACCTTGAAGCGCAAGTATTTCCTGTGCGCCGGGAGCATGGAAATATGAAAATAGGCATCTTTCATATCCAAGGTTGCCATGTAATCCCCCTTTTTTAGGAGTGGGATTACCTCTTGTAGTGTGGTCATGCGGAATTTTTGGGGCTTGACATACTTGTTGGCAGGCCGTAAGTCCAAAACTGGGCGCATTGTTAAATCTTTCTTTGGCACAAGGAAGTAAGTTGAATAGATACCCTTGTTTACCTGGTGTCCCGGGACGAGTTCTATCGCGTCCTTTTCTAGCAGAATGGCGATCTCCTCGAGGAGGATCTTCTGATGTTGTAAAGAGTGGACTTTTTGTCTTGGAGGATGGTTTAGGGGACGTTGCAGTAGTTCTATGCAGTACCCATTGGATACTGTTGACAGCACCCATCTGTCGGATGTTATCCCTTCCCATGCCTGGGTGAAACTTGATATTCGTCCCCCTACTGGGGTTGCATGGGAAGCGACCCTGAACTGAGCGTCACTGCTTTGGTGGAGGAGTGCCTCCTCCTTTACTGGGGCTGCCTCTGCCTCTACCACGTCCTCTTTTACTACCCCTACCATACGCCTGGGTAGACTGTTGTGAGCTGGTGTTCCACTGTGTACCCTGGGTGTGGGAGTAGCTATTTCCTCTATTGGAATTTTGGCCGCGGGAGCGACGAAAATTGCCATTCCCTCTTTGGTTAGGTGGTTTGGTAGTTAACTGGCCAAGGGATTTGAGGGTGTCGAATTCTTCCTTAGCGTTTTTTAGAGCGTCCTCGACTGCCTTCCCAAACAGGAGATCACTTTCCACTGGTTTGTCTAAGAGCGCAGCTTGTGTTTCTGCTTTGAATCCCGACTGCCTCAACCAAGCATGCCTTTTGATGACAGTCCCCTCTGCTATAAGTCTACCCGCATTGTCAGCGGCGTCCAGAATTGCTTTTACAGTGCAGCCTGACACGTTCCTTCCTTCCGCACAAATGCGAGCTAGCTGGCTTTTAAGGGGTTCGGGAGCAGAGTCTATTAGTGCTGCCACTTCTTCCCACTGGTGACAGTTGTAGCTAGCCAACAGTGTGGTGGAATTCGCGATTCTGGCTTGGTAGGCTGCCGTGGAAGCTACTTTCCTGCCAAAACCATAAAGTTTTTTACTTTCTTTGTCGGGGGGAGCCTCAGAGGAAGATAATGGTGTACCAGCTCTTTTGCGGGTGTTGGTTACTACTAGAGAGTCTGGCTTAAGTTGACCTCTAATATATAGGGGGTCCGACTGGGCTGCTTTAAACAGCTTCTCCACTCTCGGATTTACAGGTCTTGTCAGGTTTGGGTTGACAAGGGATGGTGCTATTCTGCGTTGAACAGATTTTAGGATGGGAATGGTCTGGGCTACTGGCTTCCTTTCCCCTATTAGTTCTTCCGCAAAGTCCCTTTCTTCCTGGGCACCTTGTGTGTCTATGTGGAAGTGGTTAGCTGCCCGAAAGAGCAGTTCATTCAGGAGGGGCTGATTATCTATCGGGGAATCAGACACTGGGGCTTCCCTTTCGACTGGTGAGTCCATTCTGAAAATATCTGGGCTATTTTCTGGCTCATCCTCGTCTTCGTCTTCGCCGTAATAATCTGATCCTGCAGGATCTTCTGGCGTGTCAATTTCCTGACCTTCTATAAGGGAAGAGTTTCCTTGGTCTGTAGGGAAGAGGTAAGAATAGGGTTGGACCTCGATGGGGTCTAAAGGCCTAAATGGTGTCTCGACCCGGGGTCTTTTATTTGAGGGGATAGGGTCCCTTGACCCTGAGGGAGAATCTTCCTGAGGGTTTAAAGCTATGAGTTGTTCAGGGTGTCTTTCGAAAAAATTCGCCAAGGAAGACATCCTTGACATTACTCTGTCAATGTCCTCGCATGACCAGAGTTTTGAGCTTGGGGTGACCTTGCTGGGACTTTCTATGGATTGGCCCTGAGAAGACTTGGTCAGTTCTTTTGTAGTGGAGGACTGCAAGGGTTGTTTCCTTTGCTGTTTACCCCCTTCCCCGTGGGTGGAAGTGTGTTTCCCCTTTCCCTTATCTTTCGACGCCTGGCGTCGAGGATCGGAGGTGGAATCCCTGTCTTTCGAACTAGCCTTCGAAACTGGGCCCTCTTTACTCCCAAGTGATGTACCCTTTTCCTGGGGTGCAGGCTGGGGGTGGAAGTCGTGTTCGTCTCCGGACGAATGATCTTCCGGGATATTAATGGTCGAGGCACTCTGTGCAAGTGTGGAGGCTTGCCTGACGTCGTGCGGCGACCTCGACCGGGACCGCCCAGAGGACGTCCTTTCGGACCGCTCCTTCTGTGCCTCTTTCCGAGGTTTCGACGACGTCGAATCTCGGGTGGATTTTTTGTGTTTAGCGTGTGTATGTGTAACGCTTTTGTCGCCGGGGGACTTCCCCATAGTCGCCGGGACGGACGACCTTCCGAGGCCGGGGACGTGCGTTCGGCTGTCTTTCGACGCCTTGGTGCCCTCGCCGTCCGAAAGTTCGGCGTCGCTGCCGTCGCTGAAGGTACCCTCCGCCTCCATAGCTGCTAGCTTGGCGTGGTGGGCCCAACGCTTGGTGGAGCGGTCCTTAAGAGTTTTGGCCTTAAACCTACTACAGGCCCTGCAACCCGTCTCGGGGTGGTCTCTGGGTAGGCAAAGGTTGCACGTAGCGTGCTTATCTACCCAAGGGTATTTCTTATTACACTTGGGGCAAAACTGAAAGGGCGTACCCTCCATACGCGCCTGTGGGCAGCGGGCAAGTGTGTGTAGGTAATAAGGTGTCGAGTGTGGAAGTGTACCACCCCCACTCTCCCTACTTGTAGGGCCGAGGCCAGCGGCCCAGGCCCGAGCCGAGGCGGAAGCCTCAAGGCCCAATCCGTCGGGTATTCGACGTTGATCTCCTCCCCGGTTCGGCGTCGAGATGTTGATCGACGAAAGGTTGGTCAAACGGGGCAAATTAGAATTAGTTTAGAGTGAAAATATGGCAAAGCCAGGGAACTCCGATGAAGTGCTTCCGACCAGAATGGCGGAAAAAAACAATCTGGGGATCCTAGACGCGTGAGGGATCATGGGTACAGGGGACGTCACACTAGGGATAGTATTACTGGCACGCCCTGTGTCGACGCCCATTTTTCGACTTCGAAAAACAAACTGTAATACTCCGCAGCTTCCACTAGATGTCGGCCTATGCACAGCATGTGATCTAAGCAGATTCCACAAGCCTCAGAAATATGGTTATGATTTCACTAAGGTGATATACATTTCATACAAGAATGGATCACCATACGTATCATTAATATCTGTGTGTATAGATCCATATTGTCAAAATACTGTGACTCCAAGCAGACGTCCAAGGCCACATGATAATATGGTATTATATAGCACTTACCCTTAAGCTCTTTTTTATAGAACAAATATGCATAAATATCACCCAACCTGTGTTGGTACTTATATCGACCCAAGAAGGATGAAAGGTTTTTGAAGAATAAAAAATGAAAAAATAAATTAGAAGAAAATGCATTTTTTCGATTTTTTTTTCCAACCAAACCGGCCCAAGCATGGCCTGAAACCGGCCCTTACTCCCCAGGGACGATTTCCGCCAGGCCAGGGGCCAATCCGACCCTGCTGCCACCACCCATAGTGCGACAGAGGCCGGGCCTTTGTGGGGCCTCAGGCTCCATTAGGAGCCTATTCATGAAGACAAAAAAAAGCACACACCTTCTTTTGCCGTGATAACCATCATCAAGGCAAAAGAAGGTGTGTGCTTTTTCTTTTGTCTTCATAAGGCAGTTAGGTACTCGCCTTGCTGCTGCTCACATGGAAGGTTGCTAAACTGCTGCTTAATGGTATGCTAGTTTTGTTGTTGTTCTCACTGAAGCTTGTTGATCAATGTGCTGATCAAAGACATCTTGCCTGCAGCTGTTCCCTGGAAGGCATGATTTGCGGAAGCTGGCGTCGCTTGCCTTGTTTTGGTTCAAGGCAAACCTGCAGAGCTAATGCAGAGTGGAATTAGTTCAGCTCAGGAAGAACTTTGTGCTGCTGTTGGTTGAATGGAAGCTTTCCTTGTCCCAAGGCTGCTCATGGCAAAACCTACCTTGGTCCTGCCTTGAGGAGGTTTGTGTTGCTGCTGATTTTAAGAAGGTTTGTTTTGCTGAAACATTTGGTGAAGCTTGCCCCAGTGCCTTGCTGATACTCACCGGAAAGCTAGCTATGCTGCTGCCCATGGGGAGCCTGCCGTGCTGCTTCTCACAGGAAACTAGCCATGCTGCTGCTTATGGGGAGCCCGCCTTGCTGCTTTCCACAGCAAAGCTAGCTATGCTGTTTCTCACAGGAAAACTAGCTATGCTGCTGCTCATGGGGAGCCTGCCTTGCTGCTACTCACAGAAAAGCTAGCTATGCTGCTGCTCATGGGGAGCCTGCCTTGCTGCTTCCCACAGGAATGCTAGCTATGTTGCTGCCCATGGGGAGCCTGCTTTGCCGCTTCTCACAGGACACTAGCTATGCTGATGCTCATGGGGAGGCTACCTTGCTGCTTCTCACAGGACAACTAGCTATGCTGCTGCTCATGGGGAGCCTGCCATGCTGCTTCGCACAGGAATGCTAGCTATGCTGCTGCCCATGGGGAGCCTGCTTTGCCGCTTCTCACAGGACACTAGCTATGCTGCTGCTCATGGGGAGGCTACCTTGATGCTTCTCACAGGACAACTAGCTATGCTGCTGCTCATGGGGAGGCTACCTTGCTGCTTCTCACAGGACAACTAGCTATGCTGCTGCTCATGGGGAGGCTACCTTGCTGCTTCTCACAGGACAACTAGCTATGCTGCTGCTCATGGGGAGCCTGCCATGCTGCTTCGCACAGGAATGCTAGCTATGCTGCTGCCCATGGGGAGCCTGCTTTGCCGCTTCTCACAGGACACTAGCTATGCTGCTGCTCATGGGGAGGCTACCTTGATGCTTCTCACAGGACATCTAGCTATGCTGCTGCTCATGGGGAGGCTACCTTGATGCTTCTCACAGGACAACTAGCTATGCTGCTGCTCATGGGGAGGCTACCTTGATGCTTCTCACAGGACAACTAGCTATGCTGCTGCTCATGGGGAGGCTTGCTTGCTTTGCTGCTTCTAGTTCTGGGCGTGTGCTGATCATTATTGGATGGGTGCCATAGAATGCAAACATTTCATGCGCAATGTGAGAGCCTTTTAGTTACAGACACACAAGAGATCATACACATAGTCTTGCATACACTCAGGTCAAAGGTGTGTGTGATCCATTTCTATCCAGAAGACAGTATTTCCAACTCTCTCTGTTGCCAACCAATACTGGCTAAATGTAAAGATCCTCGAGGCAACGATGCAGCCACAAACCCTATTCAGTTTGTCAACACCACTTACAACGCTCAGCGAGACTCAGGCCAATCACTGTATCTGCTGTAACGTCATTAGCGTACAGCCAAGGCCGTGGGAGAGGAGATTATCCAATGACCACCCTCGGCTCGTGAATGTTGTGTATGGTACGACGTTCATTCATCACCAGGTTTTTTTCGCAGAGTTTTTTGCCGCCGATTTTTGGCCGAGTTTATATATATATTACCATAGCATGTCGCAAAAAGGTTGTGGTCTGAAAGCAGACCCCACTTGCAGCATCCATATCCTGTGATAGAAAAAGTGTTAGGCTTACTTTAATATCCTTTATTGCACAAATGATAGGAATATTTACAGAAAAAGCGGCTTGCTTCCTGTCCTGAAGATCCTTTACTATTTACAGTTCTGAGTTTGAACGGGGGGGTGGGGGCTCTAAGCCAGAGGGGGGTGGGGGGGTTCAGATTGCTTGATGCTCCACTTGCACCCCTGCCCATTGCTAAGCTGTTGCTGCCCTGTGCCTTGCGCTTTGGAAAGGTCATGGTATCTCGCACCCACTCTTGATTGCACATGAAGTTCGGTGAGTGGTGTGCGTCACAGGCCCTTTCCCTGTGTATTACAACACGTGAATGGCCGCCTCCCATCATTTTCTCTGAGCAGCACTACATGAGCGCACTGCCACACAACGTGCTTTTTTGTTATTCACTCAGACCAACTGACAAAAGCACATTGTGTTTTTGTGAAGTGGGTGCATTGTTTCAAATGCACCGTTTGATGCATAGATGCACTCGCCTACATGTGCTCCCTCTGTAGGTTATAGAACATGGGCACACCAGCTCATAAGCACATATTGTAGTCCAACTACATGCATACCAGCTGAAGCCTGCTTCCCTCGGTGCATTGTCTTGAGCAGATATGCCAGCTCACATTTCTTCTGACTCCATTTTGTGTCCTGCATATGTGTCTGCTCATGCACGCTTTCCTCTGAGGTTTTGTATTGGGGCATACAGGATCACACGTACTCCCCATTGTGGTTCGTGAGGTGGGAGTGTCCCTCCTCAAACCCGCTCCTCCAACTTCTGTGTGGCATGCTTGATCCGGTTATTTTCACGCAGGTTGCGGAGGCGGGCCTTTTTACTGGCAATCTCCTCCACATGGGTCTTGGGGATCCAGCCCCTCTCCCCGTCTGACAAGCGTATGCCCTCTATCCAACCTGCATAGGAACAAAAAGAGGGAGACATTGCTGTGTGGCATTGTCCAACCCATTAGCAACTTAAATCGTGCATCAACATACGGGCAACTGGAGGACTGCAAGGCAAAGATATGACAGACTGCCACAAACTATAAAATTAAATAGGTGAGGACTACTACCACTCAAAAGTTTTGTCCGTGTGACATGTACTAAAATTAAGAGGATCAGACACTAGAGTTCAAACACTTTATTACTGAAATGGTTGTAAACAATTAAACTGCGCCCCACCATATAATTCAAAGTATACAGTTGTACAATATTTAATTATTATTCGGTTCAGTCTGACACGTGTTTCGAGCTTGGCTCTTCCTCTGAGGCGAGAATTCTTGCCTGTTCACGTAGGTTGAGTGAGCAATTTTATAAGCTCGATTGTCACAGATGCCGAGAGGCAGTCATTTAAATCAATGAGAAATTGCAACGGCAGCACTTAAGAATACAGCAATCAAGCTTATAAAATTGCTAACCTAAGTGTGTATGTACGTGTGTGTGTGCGTGTGTGTGTTTATGTATAATTGTTTTGTTCAAAGTCATTAAAGTACTGTATATATATTTATGGCATGGATTGCCGCCCCCAGCTTCATGAAAGTAATTTACAGTGATGGTTACTGGGATAGTTTGTGGCCTCATCTTCATGAAAGTGATTTCCAGTGACCGTACTTGCATAGATGGTGGCTTCTTCTTTATGGACCTGATTTGCAGTGACCATACTGATGTAAAGTGTGGCTGCAGTTCATGGAAGAGATTTATAGTGACAATATTGACATCGAGTGTGGCCAAATGTTCTTGAAAGTTATTTACAGTGACCATACTGGCACAGATTGTGGGATCAGCTGCATGAAAGTGACTTACAATGACAATGATGACAATGTTGTGGGCATTATGAAAATGTAGTAAAATGCACCTGTGTACTATTGGTGACATGGTGTCTGCTGGATTATTTTATGCATTAACCTAGAGAACAAATTGTGTGGCTTTTTACCACATTTACACAGCAGATGTGCTGTACAATGAACCATCTCAACACATTATCTTAAACATTTTGACAGGGAAACTCTCCTGCAACGTCCCTTCATTGCTATCAGTCATACCGGTTTGTGGGAAATATTCATCCACTAAAAATATTTATCTCCCATCACTGTCATTGAATCGTTTACAGTCCTAGTACCCACAAAGGAGCTGCCCATTCCCATGGCACTGTGAGAAACCTGAGGGGTCCTCACACTTACTCCTTATGGATCCTCTTCTCAGGTGGCCAGGGAAAGGCCATCGCTTTTGGATCCTGACCCTGAGAGTGAAGAAGTGAGGGAGGGTCACCTGGGTGGAGGGGCCTTGGGGATTGGGGAGAGGACATCCCTGAGGGAGCCGCGGTATTCCCCTTTCCCATTCCATGATGAACCCGTAGTCCCAGAAGCATCTATGGGACATTGTTACCCCATTTCTTCTAGCCAGGATAACATCAGAAAATATTATAAACCCAGAAGCCACAGAAAGAGAGTAAAAGGAAGGAGGGTTAATATTTATTTATTTATGTATTTATTGTTTGCTTGTTAGTCGCTTATGAAATAAGAATATACTGTTTCAAAGCGCCTACAGGGCAGGGAGGGAGGGTACATTACAGCACAATATTAAGAGCTGAGGGGAAGAGGGACACACCTACTATGCAGAAAGTAAGAGGGAGGAGGGGGTAAGGTCTAGGGAATCCAAGCTCGTGAGAGAGCCATGGAGGAAGTGCTTGGAATGTTGGGTGCTACACGGCCAGAGCCGTGGGAGGTGTAAGTGCGAGTCTCCAGAGTGGAGAGTGTGCAGATGCAAAGTGCTGTGGATATACAGGAGATGGGAGAAATCAGTGAGGAAGGTCAAGGCCCAGAAGATGATTAAGGGTCAAGGACACCAATTCAGCAACTGTGGGACTAGCAGAGGAGAGAAGATGGGAAGGAGGAGGAAAAGAGGAAAGCCTTAAGGAGCTTCCAGAATTTGAGAAGGTTCTGCTCAAGGCGCAGGGGGAAAGGGTGGCTATTCCAAAGGAGGGAGCCCGCAGAGTTGGTGACAGAGGAGTGAAGAGGTCTAGTGGGAGAGTATCTAGTGAAATAGAGTTGAAAATAGTGTGGTCCCTGGGCCCAGACAGCATTGTGGATGATTCAGAGGGATTTGAATTTAATCCGTGCAGCAACCGGGAGCCAGTGAAGACTTTTTAGAGCAGGACCGATGCAGTCCCTGGGTTTAAGGCCAAGGATAAGTCTTGCTGCTCTATTCTGGATAAGCTGAAGGGGTCGCAGAGTGGGGGAAGCAAGATTCAGGAGAAGACTATTACAGTAGTCAAGTCTAGAGAGAACTAGGGCTTGAGTCACATTGAGCCCCTGCGGGAAAGTGAGAAAAGGTAGAATTCCTTTGAGAACGAAGAGCTGGTAGTTGGACGTCTTTGCAATTTCCAGAGTGTGAGGGAGGAAGTAGAGAGAGGAGTCAAAGATGACTCCAAGGATTCTGGCTTCAGTTGAAGGAGCAGGGGGAGAACCCAAGGCCAGAGTAAAGGGAAGAAAGAGGGAGCAGGGGACCCAATGGGAAGGATCTCAGTTTTACAGGCGCTGAGGCAGAGATCACTGGAAGCGCACCAGGACTGGATGGCAGAAAGGCAGTCTGGGATGATGGAGGGTGCAAGAGTGTCAGCAGGGAGTCTGAAGAAGAGCTGTGCGTCATCTGCATAACACTGGAAGTTGGAGGAGAAGGAGGAGATGAGGCATGCAAGTAGAGCAAGGTAGATGTTAAAGAGCCAGGCGGAGAGAATAGAACCCTGGGGGATGCCACAGGTGGAGATGGAAGTAGGAGAGGATAATGGTTCTATGATGACTTGGGAAGAGTAGTTAGTGAGGAAAGAGGATAGCCAGTCCAGTGCCCTCTGCGAGATACCAAGTGTATCGTGGAGCTTTTGTATGAGGATGGAATGGTTAACTATGTTAAATGCAGAGAAGGGATCAAGAAGGATAAGGACCGCTGGAGAGTTGGAGTCTAGAGAGTCAAGCAGTTCTTCACGGGTGTTCAGAAGAGTAGTTTCCATGCCTCTAGATGCTTGCAATCCAGAGTGATGGTCATGGAGACCACCAACAAGTTTAGTGTGAGAGTTAAGTTAGGGTAAGGCCAGCTTCTCAAGAAGCTTCTCAAGGAAAGGGGTGATGCAAATAGGACGATAGCTGGCAGGGCAGGTAGGGTCAGAGGAAGGTTTTTTCAGGAGTGGGCGCACAAGGGAGTGCTTTAGAGGAGTGGGGAAAGATCCAGTGGTAAAAGAGTGATTGCAGAACTCAGCGAGAGCAGGGGCAAGAGAGCCAATGTTATCCTTGATGGTCCTGAAGTGACATGGTATTGAGACATGGTGTCCCCCTGTCCCTTCTGAAAACCAACCTCACCCTCTCACAGCCTTCATGGGCTGTTGGAAATAATTTTCCCTCATTTCCCCTCGTTCAATCCACTATGGTACTGGGAAAAGGAAAAAACGACTAGGAGTAGTGAACGCTAGTAAACCATTCACCACTCTAGTACTGAGACGAGGAAGAGGCCTGCAGAATATTGAAAAGGTCAGACATGTCTCAACTGCTCCACTAATTGCAATCAGGCAATTCCAATTTCGGACTCACACCTGCAACATATCAAGGGGTTGCAGGTGTATAAGAAGGGAGGAGGCCAGCAGCAAAGGAAGCAGCAGGGAATCCTTTGTGCGAGGAAGCAGCCGTGGTGGGCCCTGCAGGAGTGCCGGGATGCCGGCAGATGAAACAGGGAAGCTGTGGAGTCAAGGGCCAGGCGTGGACATAGAAGGAAGAAGAAAGGTGACTGACAGCGTCCGCGGAGAGAGCAGAGCTGCCAGCGAGATCCAAGGAGAAAGAGAAGTGCGAGCGAGGCTTGCTTGTGAAAGCCAACGTGTCAACGGAGGAAGTGAAGTGAGAATGGGGCTCACGTTTGAAAGCAGACGTGTCGGCGGAAATGAAAAGGAAAGCAGAGCTGCCCGGAGGAGATGCCAGGGTCTGGTGAGTAGCGTGAAGGGCCTCGAACCGGGGCACTCCTGGGGCTGTGTGAGAAAACTGAGTTATATACAGAATGAATGGGAAAGCCTACGCCAGCTGAAATACCCCAAAGTCATGGGGTGAAAGGGAGATACAAGGACAATATAATATGCAAGCAGAAAAGTGATAAGTCATAATGATTTAATACCAAACTAAAGAAGGGTTTTTGGCAAAGGTGTGCCTTGATGACAAGTGTGCAGGAAATTCAAATATTGCCTATTGAAAGCAAAGCACAAGTCGTATGAAACATAAAATAAATCAAGTATGGAAGATTGCAAGAGAGCATGAAAGTAAGGTGGTGAAGGAATAAAACCACCACAAAGTGAATTATATATGAAAATACATTGTGGCACGGCCGAAAGACTGGAAAAGAAGAGAACACATTGTGGCAAAGCCAAGAAGATGACATAGAGAAGTCAAGTGAGTGTGAACCATTCCACAGGCACAGATACAGAAGAACCTGTCTGGGCTAGACAGCCTAGGGTTCCTGGTTGCGTGACCTGTAATGGGTGGACATGTGGTATTGTGAAAGCCAAAGAGGTTGCTGAAGTGAAACAGGAGAAAGCAATCTGATTGAACTGTTAAGAAACCAGAAGGAGTATAAAGTAGGCCTGGAGCTGCTTTTGAATATTGAAAGACTGAGAACAAGTACAAGAACTTGGGGAAGGGAACTCCAAGGTTTTGTGGAACTACCTTGAACTTGGGGAAGGAAACTCCAAGGTTTTGTGGAATCGCCTTGAACTTGGGGAAGGGAACTCCAAGGTTTTGTTTAACTATTCTGATCTTGGGGAAGGGAACACCAAGGGGTTTGTGGAACTATTTTAAAGTTGGGGAAGAGGCGCTGAAAAGTAAGTCAGGAGCTGGAAGAAGCTCAGAACTTTATTTGAAACACTATTTATTGTATTGCTGGGATCTATAAACATTGTTTAGCTTTAGTTGTGAGGGCAAGTATAGGTTTTGGACACAGATAGACTTTTAAGTTGAACTTTCTGAATCAGACTTTCCTTTGTTTCTTTAGGGAGGGAAATCCCCCCTTAGAATAGGGCAAGTTAGGCCTTCATCCATCCTGACCTTTAAGTTAATAAAGGAACAGTGTTTGAAGTTTGAATCTGTTGTCTGCATCTTGTTTCATGATGCCTTCACAGCACCAATAGCTGCCTCTGCCACTTGCTGCCACTGGCATGCATATAGTAATTTTCCTGGCTGCGCACATTGGTTGCTGGTACACTTGATCATCACGTGTCGCACCATTCTTTCTTTGCTGGGTGAAAGATGCAAGGTTTGATTCAAATAAATGCCTGCACCTTTCACGCGGTGCAGCACACCCCGTTGCAACATGATCATCAAGCTTGTTGTGCACGCGTGGTGGCACAGGCTGGGGTGGGAGTCTGGCGCACCTTGTGCTTCTTCAAAGAGATTTGAGTTGGGCTCCTCCGCAGGGTTTGTAGGGGCCCCCACATGTTGTGTTACCCCACTAGCAGGAGGGTTCCTAGATGGGTGACCATGTTCTACTTGGCTTGCCTGTTCCATGGGCCTGATTCTATAGCCTAAGGCCATCTCACTGGACGTCTCACAGGGCGATGATTACTTTTGCAAGCAAACCTGTTTCTAAATCTCAATTCTGACCCTTGAGCTTGCTCTCACTTAACCTCCTCACTAATCCACCACAGGCTCCTCCCACCTCTCCCAGACAATAGTTAAATTGTCATTGTCTCGCTGTCTCTCTGTCACTGGCCCTGTGCTTCCTGGGAACTACCCCCCAGATCTTCTGTCATTGGTCATGCTCATTCTCTACTCCACCAACTAAAAGGGTTTCCTCCTTACTTGATCTCCTCCTTCCTTCCGCCTGATATTTTGTCTCCCTCTCTCAGTCCTCATGTGCTCTTACCCTTCCTTCCAGTTTTCACCTCCTCCTGCCTCTTCTGCTCTCCCGGTTTCTCATTACTGTTCTTCTTCCGTAGTTTTTCCTGCACTCTCTCATCTACACTGATGTTTGTTCCTTGCACCTTTTCTCTAGGCTCCCCTCCTATTTGATGTTCTTCTCCTTCCACACTTACTGCAATCTTTCCTTTTTCATGTTCTTCTGCTCCAAACTTTTCTATACTCTCCCCACCTCCATGATATTCCTTGCTTACAGCTCTGGGTGTAGTTCTGTAGTGCCTTCTCCTGCACTCTCAACACTTACTTCACTCAGCACCTACACCTCTCTTGGCATCCTGTGATAATGTTGCTGGGGAAATGGCCACCAGGTGGCGACATTTCCTTAAATATGCACCCTCCAGGCAATCAAACACTTTACCCAAACATTCTAGGATTGGAGGTAATAATATATAATTATAACTCTCCTAGAATATTTGGGGAAGAATTTTAGGGATCAGGAAAAAAAGTCACCTACCTGGCGACTTTTTCACGGTGACATTATCACATGGAGGCACTCTCTCTGCACCTCCACCCCCACCCCGTTGTGCACATTCAGTTTTATCTGTGCCTCAACCTGCACCTTCAGTGCTTTCAGCGCCTCTGTCTCCTTCTGCTCCTTTCAATCTCTCTTCCATTCCATGTCGCTATGCCTCACTGCTCTGCTGCCACAAACATGCACACCCTCTGTATCTCTGCCTGGATGTATAATTGGCCCGGGTCCCTCCCCTCTGGGTTGGGCCTTGTCTATGACCTGCGGGTGTGTTTGGTGATTGTTTCTGGTTTGTGATTGGTTGTGTGGTCAGTGTGAAAACAAATTCCTTCTGACAGCCCTCTGCCCTCAGGTCCCCAGTGTTGTGTGGGGAACCAGAAGATCCTCCCCATGCCACTCCTGGCCTCCACATCAAGTAGCGGGCGGTGGGGCCCATACCTCTGAGTCCCCATCAATACACCCCATGGGGCAGACAGGGGACATTTTCTCAGAACTTTGACTCCCAGTTCCTGAGCTCACTGTGTCTTCCCTCAATCTTTTTTACCTGTTGGCTTGTGGAGCATTGCCACCAAGTTTCAGGCCTCAGCACTTCTGACATCAACTTCTTAATGATAAGTTATTTATATAGCGCTGACGCCTAAGCGCTTTACATCGAACATATATGCATACAATATCAGCCAACTGGAGTTGGTACTCATTTATCAACCTCGGAGGCTGAGTGTGCTTTGCCGGGATTCGAACCTGCGACCTGCAAATCACAAACAGATCGCAGCAGTGAGCACTCAACCTGCTGAACTACCTTAGCAGCTTTACTCAAATGGATCAGGGCCATGTTTCCGCTGAAAACCTTTCCGCAAAACGTGACCACCCACACACCCGTTTCCACTTCTGGCCACTGCCTCTTTCCCATCCTTCTGTTCACTTCTAGGAGGTCCTCTTTGCCCCACAAGTGCCACTTGATCCCCCCCGCTCCTTCTATTTTCTTTTTTTCTTTCTGGTTCTCTACTTTGGCACAGCACACATCGTGTGGGCAGCGGCAACAAGGGGTGACCTCTCAAGGTGGATACCCTGGCGGCAATGTGTTTTTTACACCTTTACCTTGGATGGGGCGTCCTTTCAGAGTGGACACTCATGTGGCACCTGGAGCCCACTTTGTTGCTTTCGTAAAAAACGCTGCAAGTGAAATAATGACCCGCTCTCTCTTGAACATCACTAGAAAGTTGGCCTCCAAGTTTCAGGGTGCATGTTTCTCACATCCATTGCGTTTCATGAATAGTGCTTGGCATTTTCCTTTCAAGTTCTCTGATTCAATGTTTTTCAGTTTAGTTGCTTTCCAAATGTCCAATAGGAACTTTGCCTCTCATTTCACGAATTCGATTTTTCTCCTGTTAGTTGCTTTCTCAAATTGTGCTTGGAACTTTGCCTTCATGTTCTAGGATTCAGTGCTTCTCGGTTTGTCTGCTTTCTCCTTTTTGGAGCGCTCACCAGACTCCCTCCGCTGGAAATTCCTCCCAGCCATGTTGCCCAACTGGGATTTTCCTCGGATATCGACTCTCCTTCTTGTTACCTTCCCGCCATTTCTCCTTCTCAGAGACGTTGCTAGAGGGGTGGGGCGATGAGGGGGCTACAGCCCTGGGTCTTTTGGTCGTAGCCTCGGATAGAAGCAAAGGGGCTACAACCAAAAGGCTAGCTAGCCCCGAGTCCTGACAGCCCCGACATTAACGTAGCCCTGGATCTTTTCCAGACCTAACAACACCCCTGCTCCTTCTCCACACCGGTTGGTGTCCACACGCTTCTCTCTCCTCTCAGTTCTGCTCTCCACCTTTGCCCTCTCTCTCGGTCTGGTCACTTACGCACTCCGCCTATCCAGAAAACTCTCTACTGGTTCTGCTGCATGGTCCCCGCACCCAGCATTCTTTCCATGGCCCTCACACTCTCGATATCTCTCCTCCGTGCCCCACTCTCGTTGTGTCGAGATAGGGGTGCTCCCCGCACCCATATCGCTATCTACAGGTTCTGTCAAAAGCCACTCCTGCTTCCTCGTAGGCATAGACGTGTCCAGGGAGTGACCTGCGGTGGCACGTGCTACCCCTGGAATCTTGATTGGTCACCCCAGGTGCCACCCCTTTATCCTAAACTATGATCATTATTATGTGTCTGTGCGCTCGTCCTTCATGCCACCTCTGCATAGGTCAGTGCCCCACTTGGGCCACCCCAGTCAAAAGAGTCTGGACACGCTACTGCTGTTAGGAATTTTGGGGCTCCTCCCAGCTCCCCCACCTTTTTTGGCACTCCAACCCCACCAG
This sequence comes from Ambystoma mexicanum, assembly GCF_040938575.1. Lineage (NCBI taxonomy): Eukaryota > Metazoa > Chordata > Amphibia > Caudata > Ambystomatidae > Ambystoma > Ambystoma mexicanum. The sequence continues at coordinate 1,098,316,629 of NC_090929.1, forward strand.
GTTGTCCTCGCCTGACCACGTAAAGGGGAAACACATTTCTCCATCTCTGGAACTATTTTACCACACACTGGGCATCACTACCAGAGCACCCCCTGATGCCAAAGCTATTCCCCTGGGACTGTAAAGAGTGGATTCTGTGGTGTTATTGATGCCTTCTATTCAATCAATGCAAGTAATATTGTGGCGTTAGTAACCCATTCCATGGGCTACATCAGGGGTAATGGCACGGCAGCTCTAGTTAACAGGCCCAGTGAAGCAAGGTGTTAGTAACCCATGAAGCGGGTTACTAACGCCATTAGCAAACCATTTACCAAAGCGGTAACCCAGTGTGCTAAAAAAAAAGTCTTTTCATTCATTGAACGGAGTGCTGTGCGTGTCCCGTTCAATTGATGAAAATTCTTTTCCAAGATGGCCACCATGGTTGTAGAAGGCGGGGCTCAGTACAGAGCCCCTCTTCCATTATCATGGCGGCTGGAAAACCAAGATCCAGGGAAGGTGCTGCTGCGCTGATGGGCGGTGCCAACGCCACAATCAGGTAAGTGTGGTTGGGGAGGCGGGTTGGAATGATTAAACATGTTTTAATAAAGGTAAAGTGTGGGTGGCCAGAAGATGGCAGAGCAGGGCGGGGGCCGCCAGTGGGTTCCCTGGAACACAAACTGAACTTGGGAGTATCAGCCTGCGAACCAAGGAACCTGACTGGCTGCAATCCCCTCAGCCCCCACTCCGGCATATGTGAGCACATCCCACATTCAAATATGGATCCACTCACTGACTTTCCCATGTGTTGTTTTGAAACAGGGGCAGAGGAAAGTGCAATGTACGAAATTGCCATTCACAGAAAAAGCAGATGTTGACAGATGTTAAGGTTATAAAGCCTAAAATTTCATAAAATGTGCTACCTCAGGAAAAGTAGCAATCTGAGCACTTCCCCTGATAGACTGCAGCCAAGGCCTGCAAGCGCCCGCCATCGATTCATCAGTTAATGTTGAGTCGGTATCCTGCAGGTGTCTCAGCTTGTGAATTGTGGGCCTCGTGAGGATGTGTAACATTAATGGCCACCAATATCATGTGTTTGTTTGTTTTGGTGTTTTATACAGCAGGTGTTGAAGCAAAGGTTAACCAATGGTTAATCGAGGGCTAAACAAAGGTTAAACAACAGATCACACCATTGCTTACCAAGGGTTCAACCTGAAGCAAAACCTGTTGGCTTGGTTAGTGCTCGCTTTTCACAGGACCTCAGTAAAATAAACATATCTAAATCAAGGGTCTGAAGGCACACTTGTTTAAGACCTTTGTATTATACCAGTGGTGCATTCACAGATGCAATTAAGCCATTAACTCTCAGCTTAGAAATAACGCTGTCAGGCCAAAGCTTGATGTTGCTTCTTAAGAGAGCTAGCTCAAAGATATCCCAGGAAGATGTGTTTTGGAAGATAGGGGCAGTTATTAGGTGGGTATCGCCACAGGGATTAGCACGGCCATTAACAGTTAATAGGTGGGAAAATAACCAAACAAAGCCCAAACACTGTGGAGCTCATTTTGGAAGCACCTGCAGCATAAGTGGAGGCACTAAAGATAGGCGTAACACAGTTACACCTGTTTTAACGCCTCCATTCATGCTACAGGGAATTTCATTGTTTTTGAAGACGGAGGCATAAAGGGAGTTACATATCCGCCTCCCATTTTACTGCGCCTACGAAAACTACTTGGGCTCACACCAGCATGAGATTTTCATGCTGGCATGAAACCAATGATTTCTTATGCAAACCGCCTGCTTCTTTAATTGTAAACAGAGACTGCCATATTCGCAGGGCAGGCGGCATTTACAATTACAAATAAATTCTGTCTGGCAGGTTGGCATGTCTGGCAGCATTTATTTTTCATTGTGAACACTGCTTGCCAGCCTTGCATGGTAATCAGTGTTCAAAATGAACATTCAACAATGTCTGACGTCTGACATGCCAGCATGTCGGACAGTGTTTAGTTGTAATTGTGAGCACTGCTTGCCAGTAAACACTGACTTGTATGCCAGTATGCCAGGGAGTGTTTATTTCATTTGCACTGCGGACTACAATTGTGAAGGGCAAAAGGCGGCGCAAGTGTCTTATTTAAATATTGGATGTAATATAATAATGCAGGGTTCGACTTCAGAAAAAATGGGTCATTTTCTAATGACGGGAGCGCAAACAATATGCGTAAAAGTCCTTTACGCTTTTATTTTGTACTCTGTATCATTTTTTACCCGTACAAGGTGTTGGAGGGTAACACGCAGTGTTTGCATCTTGGCTTTCCTTCTCCGTCTTTGAAAAGCACTCTGTTTTACACCTGCATGAGACTTTTATGTAGGCGTAAAAGCCAAAGGATTCCAATAGTATACTGCTAAGTTTAGCACCTCCTAAAGACAGGGCAGATTCCATTGGAATCCATTGTAAACGCTGCCTGCAAAGCAAAGTGTGCAGGCGCTGTTTTTATCCCTCACAAAAAGGGGAGAAATAGTGAAGAGTAAAGGTGATATTGCTTTCATCCACTGTTCACAATTACACTCCACTTTGTGAGAGTTGAAAACTGCATGCAGGGAACCATCAAGACGTAGGTGCAAGTGGTTGTGGTCCCTTGTGTGCAATTAGCGTATCTTTTAAAATGCCCCCCAATAGGTAAAGCTGTGGGCTGCTGTGCAAAGAGTGGGAGCATCATTCCACCAAAGGAACTGTGCTAGGACCCTGAAAAGGCCAAAAGACTCAGAATGTCCTGGTCTTTAGGCAGGATAACACTGTGACCCAAAGGGCAACCCCAAACAAGGGCGTGTTTTAACGTGTACGTTCCCATCTACTGCAGTGCCATGCGTCTGCCTGCTCAGGTGGCTGCCCTCTTACACTGCCAGTGCTGTTGGGCAAAAAGGTCTGCTCTTCAGCTGGCTCTTCTGGGAAGCATATGCAGATGTCCCTCATTCTCAAACTCCCTCCCTGTGGTATCAGGTAATATTGTCCGCACATGTGATGTCACCATACATATAGTCGCAGGGAAACGGCATAGGCAACATTATATATGGGGACAATATATCAGGTAAATGGGAGCGGGGTTGCAGGCGTGTCCCCTGCTCCCTTTAACAAAAATGGATGTCGCAGGGGTGTCCCCCGCAGGTTCCATATGCTAATGTCGCCGCAAAAAAAAACAGCATCATTCTTGCATGGTGACATTTTTGCTGGGACATTATCACATGGAACCCTCCCTGCGGTGCAGGTAATTCCTTTCATTTAATGCAGGGAAAGGAAGGGAAGGGAAGGCAAAGGAAGGGAAGGGGAGGGAAGGGAAGGGAAGGAAGAGAGGAAAGAGAAAGGAAGGGAATGGGAGGCGAGGGCATGGGAGGTGAGGGGAAGGGAAAGGAGGGGAGGGGAAGGGGGCATGGATAGCATTGAGGGGGTGGGCGGTAAAGCACGAAAGGGGGCGGTGGGATAACAAGTGAGGGAGAGAGAGAGAGAGAGAGGGAGAGAGAGAGAACGAGAGAGATTGAGAGAAAGAGAGATGGGTGCTCAGGAGTCAATATCATGGATGTGGGATTCTCGAGGAGATCCCTACCTGGGGATCACATCCACCCATCTTCAGGATGAGAATCAGTACAGAATACTAAGAGTCCATGTGAGTTCTGCAGAGAGGTACCATGACGTCACTCACAGTCCTAACCCAGATACTGACCTTAGTGAACACAACAAACAGCAGGGCTAGGAGGGTGTCTTTCTTACACACTCACCATCGCTGGTCCTCGTTTTCAGTCCCAGAATGTCGGCTTTCTCCAAGGACAACTCGTCATGTTCCTGGGCTTTGTAGGCCTTGATGCATTGCACCTGTGGGATGTCTGGCAGAAAGAAAGAGACATCAGACAGCAGGAGCAGCTACTCCTCAGAGTTTCTTTGGCACCATTCCCTACTGTACCTCCATCTGCAGAAGGATGTGTTTGAATTCCCTCTATCTCCCGCCAAAACCATATCACAAGGCCCTAAGCCACCCACTGCAATCCTCCCCAGGTGAGTGCACTTCTAGCAAACACAATATAATATCCCACGCATCCAACGCGCGACAGTCTTAGATTGAAGAGATGTGGGCGAGAGTCTTTGAATCCAGAAAACCGACATCTGAACCTAAAGCGCCGGCCCATCAGACAGGTGGCAATAGGGCTCCAGGGCTGAGCTTGCCGACCAGTGCTCTCCAGGGCTTACTCTTTCGAAACGCATGTCCTACTCTGGAGAAGAGCAACAGAGCAGGACCTGGGTGGAAAGTCTCTGAGCTACTCACAGGCTGAGCACTTGTGGAGTTCAGTGTTGGCCAAGGGGAAGGCAAGGCGTGTGGACTAGCAGAACAGTATCCTTCGACCAGCCCTTGACGATGGTTCCTGGGCATGTTGGTGACACTTCAGATGACTCCCCTAGTCCTGGTATGCCAATTGGAGGGAGGGCAATGTATCACTATTTCAGATGACTCCCCTAGTCCTACCCACAGTCCAGGTATGCCCATTGGAGGGAGGGCAATGTGTCACTATTTCAGATGACTCCCCTAGTCCTACCCACAGTCCAGGTATGCCAATTGGAGGGAGGGTAATGTGTCACTATTTCAGATGACTCCCCTAGTCCTACCCACAGTCCAGGTATGCCAATTGGAGGGAGGGCAATGTGTCACTATTTCAGATGACTCCCCTAGTCCTACCCACAGTCCAGGTATGCCAATTGGAGGGAGGGCAATGTATCACTATTTCAGATGACTCCCCTAGTCCTACCCACAGTCCAGGTATGCCAATTGGAGGGAGGGCAATGTGTCACTATTTCAGATGACTCCCCTAGTCCTACCCACAGTCAAGGTATGTCAATTGAAAAGAGGCCCATATGACACTATTTGACCTGGGTTGTATGTTTGCAGTCTGAGTCATTGCCTTACACATCTAATAGACCGTGGGTGTTGTCCTTATTCGCTCCACTTGAGCCAAAGTACCATATTAAAGTACTTAGTGCCAAGAAGCCCAAGACTGGACACAGGGTGCCTAGGTGTCACCTACCTTCATTCTCCATCAGCATGTCGCCGTCTGTCTGCGGGTTGGGAGGGAACATGGCGGAGATCCATCGCTGCTTCTCACTTCTGGAAGAGTGGGAAAAATGAGGGGTGGATGAATCCCCAATGACAACACTTCAAGTAGTACATGGAGGGGGTCAACATCTGAAAATGTAGATGGGTAATGATATAAAAAGATGGGGCGTGGCAGGAAATAAAGGGGAAGCGGGAATGGTAACGAAATATGGGAATAGATGGGAGGGTTGAAAGGAATAGCTATGGGTGGGTAAAGATTGGACAAGATGGAGAAAAAGAGAAGGGATAACGAAAGAGTGTGGCAGAAGTAAAGAACATAAAATAGATAAGAAATCAGATTTGGCAGGAAGCAGTGTGCTTCTTGCGTTGACTCGGGAGGATCGCTCGAAGCAAGAGGATGCGCGGAATAACGCAGGTTCGATCCTGAGGTCCGCGCTTAGAAACCTCTGGGTAGAAACCTCTGGGTATTAAGTGCGTTATAAATAACCAATAACCAATTACAATATACAATGGGGTGAGTTTGAGGGACATTCTGACCAGGTTGTGGAGGGGAGTCAATGGAACAGTTGCCAGGGGCAATACATGGGTGGACATACATAGATTAAGGACAACCAACATTGGACATTTTTAAGTGCAGGTAGGCGGAGTGCGAATGAAGCAGGGTGCAATGGTGAAAAGCAGAGTCGGACTGGGACATAAAACTGTTTCGGGCACCAATGAAAAAGTGGCCCACAGTTAAAAATGTGAATTCATTCCTTTTGTGACACTGTTTGAGTAGTACCCAAGGGGGAGTTTTTGGATAAAATATGATGCAAGTTGTGCAATTTAAAGAATATTTATTCAGCAACACTGGCCAAAACTACTACCCGCAGAGTGAAGTAACTTATGAAACTGGCCCACATTGGCCAAGAAAGTGTCCCACTTGGACCAAAAAACTGGCCCATACAAGCATTTTGCATGTTTGGTTCAGGCATTGCCCTGTCGCCCTATAGGCCAGTCTGAGCCCAGTGAAAAGGGCTGGGCAACAGGAATTAAGATAACCGAGAGAATGGGACAGAGTGAGAGATGAGGTAAAGCTGAGGAAATGAGGTAGAAAGAGAGGAAGTAAGAGATAGGAGGGGCAACAGGAAAACAGTAGATGGAATGATATAGGCATATGGACACATGGGCACACCCCCTTTCCTCACATGGAGGTCGACTGGGTGATGCATTGCACACATGAGGGAAGTGTACAGGTGCTGTGCACATTTACAGAGTGAACGCTCTCGGTTTGAAATAGTTTGTGTATCCACCCCAGCCAGCCCCGTCTTGTACCCACCTACCTCCACCCGTTTGTTCATGCTGTGCCCAGCGCACATCCTTCTGCCTCCACCCCTTCATTTACGCAGTCGTTCTTAAGCCCTCCTTCCCAGTCAGTTTGTTCACCATTGTCCTTCTTTTATCTTCGTGTCTCGGTCCATTTGATTTACCAGTCCCCTTTCTATACTCGCCAACTCGCACTATTTTGCTCACTCTCTGCCTTTCCCACCTCTTTTCATAATCGGCAGTGGATTTCTCACTCTTGCTCACGCGCATACACATGAGGTGAATGCTGGGAAAAAAAGCATGGAATTCGGGATGATGTGTCTTTTTCTATATCTGCCCACTCTCCTGGATTCGTCCGCACAGCACAGGTGCAACCCCTGGAACAGAGTTGACATGAGGGGGTTCTCGCATTCCGCAGGGAACCCAAAAGCAGGTCAGCAGGAATCCGCCTACCAAACCTGCATGGCAGCCTGATTCATGTGGGCTCTGCCTGCTTTAATGTGGGTGAAGTCCAAAGGGAATCTTGGAATCTTTGGCGCAGTGAAGGCCACCCTGCTGGTCCTGGCATCCGCCATGTGCGTGTGATCACTTTGGATTCACAATGTGCAGCAGTGGGTAGGGTTGCCACCTTTGTTTGAAGCAAAAACAGGACTTGAAGCCCTGCCCACATTGTGGAAGCCCCACCCCCTTGACATACCCCTTTCATAGATATGAAAACTTGTACAAAAGCAACAGAATAGAAAAGAAATCATGCTTTCAGCTATTTTTGAGTGTACTTAAGTTCGTTTTTTTTTTTTTTAAATAGCAATCTGCATTATTAAAATAAATAACGTAAGGCTGAAATGAGATTTCATTGAATTATATACCATAAATGTTGTGACCTAGGGAAGATAAAAAGCTGAACTGGTACTGACATAATTAGATCCAGTGACTGTCAAGCTGTTCAAATTTTACAGAGCTGGGCATTAACACACTTGACCATTTTGCCAGATCAATAGATGACCCTAGTCATATACTTTCTGAAAATGTTATTCGTTTTAAAAGCAACTGCAAAAAAATTCCTATAAAAAGTGTTTATGCTTTGAATGCTAGTGAATCCTTGGAATAGCTCGGTAGGTTAAGAGCCTGCTGTTGAAATCTAGCAGCAGGCACACTAACACACCAAGCCAACATTCCAAAAGAATCTCACGGGGAGAAAAGGTCAGTGTGCCGAATTACCATTTTATAAAGCGGACACCAATTACAGAATGGTCTGTTGCAATTTTTAAGAAACTTTGCCATTATTGTCCAACCAAATTAATTTTATATGAGCAACAGAAGTTTAAGGCCTAGTTTAGGCGCATACAGCATTAAGATGGTTCTTCCCAATCCCTACCAACCTTTTAGAGGCAGAGGACAGTCATAAATTCCAGCCCAAAAATATTTTCCACCAGAAATGCATTCGTTTTGTCAGATGAGATAAGAGCCGGAGCGGGGTTGACTGAATTGCAACAGACTTCTCCCAGTTCCTCCTAGCCAGTTATTAAATCTCCCCGTTTTATCTTTGCTGTTGGAGTTGTTAGCATATCATACGGCAATATTAGAGATAGGTATGTTATGTGCCATTGTTATAGCACACACTGGCGTTGGTATGGCCTCGAAGCGCTGTGTGCATGAACGCCCTTTGGAAAACAGTAGTACGAGGAATGAGAAGTGATGAAAGGAGTTGAAAAAGGCGCATGTGCATTTATCACCATAACGAAGGTAAGTATCCTGCTCCCCCACCATAATCAGACCCCCAAGCTTTTAGCAATTTCACAATCCTTTAAAGGGCTGCGAAATCAGCCGTTTTGCAAAAACACCCACAAAATCAGCCGTTTTTGAAAAACACACTAAACAGAAGGTTTTGCCAAAATGGCAATTTTTAACCCCCGAAAAATCGGCATTTAAAAAAAAAATTAAACTAGTCACCATATGAGGAGAGCAGTGGGCCCGGCGGGAAGCAGTGAGCCAGAGGGGGAGCAGTGTGCCAGAAGGGGAGCAGTGTGCCAGAAGGGGTGTGGTGGACCAGAGGCCGAGTGGTGGGTGAGAAAGCAAAGAGGGGGAGCTGTGGGCCAGAAAGCAGAGGGGGTGTAGGCCAGAAAGCAGAGAGGGAGGGGTGGACCAAAGGGTAAGCAGTGACCAGAAAGAGAGGGAGCAGTGAGCCAGAAGAAGGAGGCAAGCTGCAGACTGGGAAAAGAGCGTGAAAGGCTGGGAGAATAGCTGCGAGACAGAGAAGGAGGGAGAAAGAAGCAAGGACTGTAAACTGCAAGAGAAGCTGGAGAGCATAAGATGTGAGTTGAGAGCATGATTTGGGAGTGTAGCAGGGACTAGGCAATAGCATTTGTGTTAGCAGGTAACAGAGCAAGTAAGTATGCGCATGCCTGGCAGAGTGAGTGGTTTGGGAGTGTAAGTGTGATTGGTGAGGATTGCTGAGTGAGGGGTACTGCTGAGTGGGTGGTGTCGGTGCTTGGGAGATTGGAGAACATAGAGGGAAATATTTGCACTGTTACAAATTATAATGATCAATAAAGTTAATCACCATAAAAGTAGAGCATAACAAACACTGTTCAGTCAAGCCGGGAACATCTGGGACTCTTAACTACATACAAAAGGTGCAAATAACAACGATCTGCCTCTTTTGCCACCCCACACACGTCTTTCTTGCAACCTAGTTCTATAGCACACTCTAGTCAATAAAATACATGAAGCACAAATGCAGCAACAAATACAAATGTATGCCACTAAATGTGTTTTTTTCATGTTGTAAAATCATGGAGGTTCTGAAAAATGAAGTTTCATGTTTTCCAATGGAAATGCAGATCTACAAATAGCAGGCTTGACAATGATTGTGGGTCCAGAGACAATGGCCCTCATTCCGAGGTTGGTGCTAGTCATGGCGCTAGTCATGGCGCTATTAGCCATGGTAAAACCAGTCCTTCCCTTAACGCCTGGTAAAACCAGGCGTTAAGGGAAGGACCCGCAAAGGGACCTCGGAATAGGGCGCAAAGGGATTACCGGCACCGGTGTCATTACCAGTGCCCGGTATCCCTTTGCGCCCGGGTCGTAATGAGGGCCAATGAATGGTGTAATTCTCACTTGAAATTGGTTAGTTAGATAGAGCTAAAGGAGGGGGCTACAATCCAAGAAACGTATATAGGAAGTCCCGCGACAAGTCTGACACCACCCATCCAACCCTGGCTGTTCATTCAACTGTGACTTGCAGTCTGGGACTTGTAGTTAAGCTTTTCCAAAATGTGTGTACTGCAAGACAAATGCAGATTGGCAGTGCCTAAAAAGCAAACACTGATCACTAGTCTGCGTCTTTCTCACCACTTTACTCTATAATGCGGTTGTGAAGCAGATATGTAGGTGGGTGAAGTGTCAGTGTTTTATCCTGTGTTTCTCTACATTCTGGTATTCAGAGTGTTGCTTTTCATTCATCATTTCATTCACCATTGCTGAGCTGAAAGTGACAAAATGCAAAAAAGAAGCCAGGCCTGGATGCCCTATTCACACGTGACACTGCAACAACTTCATGTGTCTGAAGTCTGCAGTGAGTCGGATGTATCATTAATAAACATTTCTTGATTTTTTCATAGTTCAAAACAGTCATCCAGCATATTGTTGCGAATAGGATTAAGTCAAATATGCAGTTTTGCAAAAAAGTACTTTTTGCAGGCAACTGTGTGCCCTTTCTTTTACAAATACACCAAATAGCTGGTGAGGTCTATTGTCTGGAATGTTCTTTAAAATGCATATGGGCCATCAGAATGAACAGCCCTAACATTAGCACTTTGCAAGAAGAGTTGGAGTTTTTCACATGAAAGGGTCACCATGACCCATTTTTCATTAATTGCTGACCACTGGGCAGCACATATCTGACAAAGGAGTTGTAAATCACAGGTCCAGAGAGAACACCACACAGTACATATGCAATTGACACCCTGGCAGGCTGACACACACCTGAAAACCCCAAAGGCCGCTTCTGCTGCTACGCCATTGGCTGCCTCTGAGTCTTTTGTGAAACTGAGTTTGATCCACGGGGAGAACAAATCCAGATTTGTGTGGAAACTGGACAACCAGACACGGATCTAAAAATACGGTCAGTCCGGTCCAAATCCTGATAGGTGGCAACCAGGGGTGTTGTTTGGTCTGGAAAAGACCTGTGGCTACGCTAATGTTGGAACTGTCGCGACAGGGGTCTAGATAGTCTTTTGGTTGTAGCTCCTGAGATTCTATCCGGGGCTACAACCAAAAGACGAGGGGCTATAGCGCCCTTAGCCCCCACTCCCCTAGCAACGCCTCTGGTGGCAACTCTAGCAGTGAATGGCAGCGGTTCCTGAGCCCTTTCTCTCTACATGCAGTGAATCATGGGAATCGGGTGTGAATGTACCTGACCTCGTGGATGCAGTAGTCGTCTGGCTTGCGTCCCCAGATTATGGGCTGCAAAGAAAAAGCACATTGGTGTCCTCGTATATCTTTTATTACTGACACCACTGCTCGCTTTCTCACTTATGGACGGATGCCATTGAGTCAGGACAATCCGGGTGGATGAGTCCAAGGCGCATCAGTGGGGTCGCGCTGATTCCTCTGGATCCTCATGACTCCAGGTTCTGGAGCCTTTTCCCACTTCACATGGTGATTCTGAAGAGATCTCTCGGCTGAGATCAGCAACGTTTGACCCCAAGACAAGCACGCTGGCTTTTATTGCTCCAAAGATTCATCCAGACCCTGCCTCCTTATTCCTGGTTTAGGAAAAGTGGTTGCGGTTTGCCAAGCCGGGATCATAATACCGATAACTACGGACCAGCTTTTGGATTCCCTGCACAGTGAGAGAATCCTTCATGGAAACTTTGGTTTAGAGGTTCTGACCAGGGATCTCACACCATACATGAAATCAAGGAAAATTTGGTGGGCCTGGATAAATACAGAGAATGTCTTTTACCATGCGTTTCCAGAATGAGGCCATTAGTTCTCTTCCTATTCCATTGCACCTCATCCTCTTCCCTCAATCAGTTTTCTTCCCATAGCCTAGTATTACCCCCGCCCCCATCCTTTCACTCACTCAGTGTGACTCCTTTGTGTTAGGTTGAAAGCCCTGAGATGTGGATCTGCCATAAACCCATTGATCCTTTGCCTGTTCTCTACCGGTTCACTAACTATATTCCCCAGAGTGTCATCTTCCAAGACCTCACCAAGGGTTCACTTCTGTCTGTTGTGCCTCCAGACCTTAAACCTTTCATGGTGAAGTGCCCAAAAGGTACCCCGTGTTTTTCTGGAAAAGCAACCTTACCAAGTTAGCTGTTCGAACCCCAAAAGCTAATGATAGAGCTACTGCACTGCAAGTAGCCCAGGCCTTTGCAAATAATTAGCGCATTATGGAAACAGTATTTGTAATATAATGTAGCTCAGGTGGTCTTCTCACACTTTTGGTGGTCTTGGTGTGTGTGGCTCTGTAAGAAACACGGGGATCGCTAGTGGTACCGTGGGAGCGGCAGATATGAAACATGTGGCATTGGTGGGTGCATGTTGGAAGTACCTGGTTCCTGTGTACCAATCTGCTTTCTATGGGTTTGACAGGGAGACTTTGGAGTACGCTACTCATTGTACCATGCAAAGTCTTGTCTCGTCATTGCCATCACGTAAAAGCTGGAGACACCAGGGTAGGGTCACACTACTGCACCTCTCGGACATGGTCAGGTGACGTAAGATCACTACAGCGGGGATGGACGCAGTGTAAATATGAGATAACATATCACAGGGAGGAGGCCGAGGTCCGACAGACTGTAGCATTTTGTTCTTTTGCAGTCAGCCTCTCGGTGGTGCGCTTTTATTAGAAACTCTGAAGTCATGGATGTGTACATATATGGTCTTGGCTACTCCCGATCCAAGATGACTGCTCAGGGCCAGCCAAGACCAGTTCTGGAGCGTATGTAAGAAGGATGTCTTGATTCAAGATTAAATGCACATCTGTGTGTTTTCCTGGGAAAGTTATAAAAGCATCACCTCTATGAATGCGTGGCCACCAATATTTTAAATGATGCATGATAGTTACTGGGGGCTGAGTGTGGGGATCTGAATCCACATGTTTTTCAATCAATGGGAAGAGTCCCAACGCTCAGAGAAGGAACCATAACCCGAAGACCTCTCTATGAAAGCTGTGCTATGGTAACTTCCCCAAGATGACACTCAGAAGACAAAATGCTGTTGGGATCTTTGGGTACCAGCCTTTTCATCTTTAAGGGGTGCTCACCCCTCTTGACCTAGCGGGAATGGCTGGGTCAGAAGCCTTAAACCCTCCTCTGTTCCCAAAAGAAGTCTTGCTGCTTTCCCATCAAAGCACCGGATGGCCGAAGACTAGTGGCAGGTGGAAACAGATAGCTGCAGTTACACAAGACATTGAACAAATGCCCCAGGGACTCCCATGATCCCCAGGTGTACATGAGCTGCACTACTGGGCCACCCTATGCGGTGCCTGGCTACTGGACCCACGTTGCCGGCTATTTGACAGCTGCACTATACCCAGCCCCAGGGCACCTTTGGCAACAGCCCAGGATCACCTCTGGTAAGGTTAAAGAGCCTTCATTTCATCAACAGAATCATTGCTGCCACACCAGAAAGGAACTTCCTCTGCCATTGGAGAATTCTGACTTTCCAAACTCTGTAAACTTTCTGACAGCTCACGGTAGCTTTCCTGTAACCGCAAATAATATTTCCTCAAAGTAATGTTAATAACATTTAGAATAAACCTAGGCTTTGCGACATTTTTAACCTTATTTAGTAAACATTGGTGTCTGAATACACAGGCTAACCAGGAATTCTCCCAGTCACGTAACCCATTGAACTATGCCATTTTAGAAAGTTACTCACCTGAAATTCTGCATTACCTTGTAGATGATGTCATCTATGATGTCATCATTGTGGTCATAGGATGCACAACAGGGGGCTTGAAGATAAGGTGGCGTTAGCTGAATTTCAGAGCTTTCGTGCCCACTGGATATTTTAGGACACTACCAGACCACTAGCCATGGCCTTCGGCACTGCCCACTGTCCATTTTAAGACACTACCAGGCCACTAGCCATGGCCTTCGGCCATGCGCACTGTCCATTCTAGAACACTACCAGACCACCAGCCATGGCCTTTGCCAATGGCCGGTGGGCACGGCCACTCTATATTTTAAAACACTTGCAACCCATTGTGCAAAGGCATTCATCAGTCACAAACTGATTTTGACCTGTTTTGACAGTGGTATTGTAATTTATAAAAGATTGCAGGCTTTGAGAACTCACAATGTTTTTAGGCAATGTGCAGTGAGATTGAATGATTTGCCAAGGATCACACACTTTGGTTAGGTAGCGTGCTACAAGCCCCTTGTTTTGTGGCCGGTCTATTGGTGACTGTTGTGATGCATTGCACGATGCCAACCACTACATCCTCATAAAACGTCTCCATGATACCCTCGGTATCTCGGCATGGGCACTAGGCTGGCTGACCTCTTTCCTCACTGACCGTCCGTCCCAGATTATCCTGGGTTCTTTCTCCTTACCGCCTCTATCTCCACCTGTGGAGTTCCTCTGGGCTCTACCTTTTCACACGGGCTCTTTAACATCTATCTCACTCCTCTTGGTCACCTTATCTCCACTTTTACACCACACTTCCAGCGACACCCAACTCTTCTTCAGACTTCCCGCTACATCTCTTCTGACCTCCTCGGTCATTCCTGACTGCCTGTCCGATATACAGTCTTGGTGTACCTCCAATGACTTCCGTCTCAATGGCAGCAAGACTGAGATTCTTCTTATCAGGACTCCTGTTCCCTCCTTTCGCCTTTCACTCTGGCCACCCTGGGCTCTCCACCCTCAGTTCCTCCGAGACCAGATAGCTGGGAGTTATCTTCGACTCCTCTCTCTCTTTCATTTCCAACTCTACCTCCTCAGAGGCATCTTTCCAGTCCTCACTTTCCCCCTGAACTCAATGTCACCAGAACTCCATACTCTCCAGGCTGGACTGCTGCAGCAGCCTATTCCTTAATCTACCTTCTTCTTCTAGGCGCTCCCTCCAGCTAATCCAGAATAGGGCTGCAAGACTTATCCTTGGCCTCAACCTAGGGACCAAATCTGTCCAATCCCTAAAATCTCTCCACTGGCTCCCGATTGCTGCAAGGATCAAATTGAAATTCCTCTGCATCATCCATAAGGCTGTCTGGGTCCTAGGACCACACTATCTGCAACTCGCTCTAACCAAATACTCTCCTTCCATATCCCTTCGATCCTCTGGCTCCAACTCCCTGCTTGTTAAGCGCTTTTCTAAGCAGAGAGCGGGCTGCCATTCCCTCTCCTCAGCTGGCTTCCTCCTCTGGAACAGCCTCCCCCTCTCTCTGTCTTGAGCCAGATCTCAAGTTCATTTCTTCTTTTCCTCCTCCTTCCCGCTCTCCATACCGTGCTAAACCCCCACAGTAGCTGTAATTGGTGTCCTGGTCCCTTATGTGTCCTCCTGGGTCCTGGTCTTCTGTCCGATCGTCTGCAGCATCCGCCCTCCCCTTGCACTTGCCTTCGGACACCACTTGGCCTGTGCTGCGTCACAGGCTGGCACTTACTGGATGGGCTGGTGACCACTCTTCCATTGCACTGTTACTGCCTGGTGCTTACCTGTTGCCCTCGCAACCGCCTTTGCACTTACCTGTTGCCTTGCAACTATCTCCCTGGCACTTCACCCCTCTGTGGAACCTTTAGCACTTTCCCCTTCCCCTGTCCCTTCTCTCTCCCAGCACTTGCAAGAGCCAAATGTTCTCAAGGCATAGTAGGACAGCTCTTTTCTGTATTTTGCATATTCCAGTACCCCGCTGTTTCCTGTTTCCCTTCCCATTGCCCTGCGGGCGCTTTAAATCACAATGGGCCTCATTACGAGTTTGGAGGTTGCCATGCTGTCATTACCGGCATGGCTACCTCCAAACTCGTGTCCGGGTCCCGAAAAAAGGGAATTATCGGGCCATTCCGACATTTGCTGGCCCGGTAATTCCCATTTTCTGGACCCAGACCCGGTATATCCCCAATCCCATTTGATCCCCCATAGGGCTCAATGGGAATGGGGAGGATACTAACAACGGACCCGTTAATGACGTGTCCATTGTTAGCATCCTGGTCTGCTCGCGGGTGCCGGTATGCACGTCTGGCCAGACCAGACGTGCATACCGCCACCCGCAAGCAAACTCGTAATGTGGCGGCCCGGTATGAACGGTGCCGGTACCTTACCGGCACAGTTCATACCGCAGCCGCCAGGGTCGTAATGAGGCCCAATTTCCTTAATGTGTAAGCGCCTTACAAATGCCTAATGAATAAATAAACTGCATTTAAGCAGCACTGAAAAGGGAATAAAATGACTGGCTGCAAGAATGCTTTTCCCCCATAGCAAAATTCAAAAGCTGGCACCCATGAATATGCGCAAAGTAAGTGAACAAATATCTCAAAGTAAAATATGCAAATGTAGTTCAACTGACCTTCCCCTTAGAAGAAAGTGTGCAAGGCAAAATAGCTTTGGACTTTTAAAAAAAGTAAGGAACACCAGAAAAATAACATGAGAGAAGAAATGTTCCAATAAATATGCTGGCAAAGAATAAAAGTTGCTCACCTTTTAAACCCAGCAATCTGTCGTGAAATATTCCTTGGAAAACAAAATCCCAATACGAAGCAAGTGCTTGTGGTCTTGTGGGTAAGCGTTTGCACTGGGAACATGACAACCTGAGTATAAATCCTGGTAGCTAAATGCTTAAGCAAGCTTGCCAACCTCAATAAAAAACAAGGGGCTGCGTCCACCCTCTGAAAAAAAGTTACGCCTCCACCCACATGTGTCCTTTATTTGTGCCCTGAAAATCAGCCACAATCAGGTGCAAATAACTGCACCGGTGTCCAGGATTGCAAATTCTCTAGTCACATTGTGGACAAATTCTCATGATTTACTTGCCTTCTCATCATTTCCCCTCCAAGCCCCCATGTATGGCTTTCAACAATACTCTGCTTTATAAAAAGAACTTGAAAGCACACATACCATAGTGTCACTCAAATATATAAATCCTTATAGAACTATGTTAGGCAAAAAGTGTACAATTGTGGCATTAATCCCCCATCTTGACTGGGAGACTACAAATACCAGAATGCAATTCAGTAAAAGGCAAAAAAGTTGTCTCCAAGTGGAATACTTTCAAGGACTGACAGTAGCACGGTTTAAAAAAAAAGAATGCGGTTGCTGTATGTTTTCTTAGTGTCTTATGAGATATTTAAAACTAAAAAAACATACAACATTCGGGACTGTGGACTGTCTCCCATCCATGCAGTAACTGCGACTGACCCTGCTTAGCTGCAAAGCGAGGAAGGGACCGGCCCCCTCAGGTCATGTGGCTCTAAGTGGTCTTGTAACTTGGGCTAATTTATTAGGCAACATGACCTGAGGGGGAAGCCCCTTCCTCACTTTGAAACTAAGCAGTGTTGGTCCTGGTTACTGCATGGATGGGAGGTATCAGGTAATATTATCCCCACCAAAAATATCGACGTACATATGGTCGTCGGGAACGGCCATAGGCAATATTTTTGGTGGGGATAATTTATGGGGTAAATGGGTGGGGGGATGCGGGGGTGACCCCCGCTCCCTTTAAAAATATATGGGGGTTGCAGGGGTGTCCCCCGCAGGTTCCATGGGGTAATATGGTGAAATTTTGTATGGCGAAATTTTTGCAGGGATATTATCACATGGAACCGGATGGGAGTGATTTTTCACCAGCTGTAGCTGTAAAAATATATATTTTGTAAACTATTTTTTCTATAGCCGTGGGTACAGAACTACAGATACCCTTGACTATCTGTAGTCATATTATAAACGCGAATATCAAAAAACGTTTGGAAAATAAATATTTGCTGCCCTCACCAAGTGTTCCCCTCCTCTGTGCCTGCTCCCCACACACCCATGATGGCCTCCTCAACCTCCCCTCCCTTTCTCCGAATCCCCCACAACACACACTGTTTCTGTGATGCAGTTTGCTTTCAAATGTCGGCTATTTGCAGTTATTCTTTCCAATCGATGACTACAGAAAAGCTTTGTGTTACAAACTCAGTCCCTAGACCCCTCCAATTCCAAAATGTCACTTGCTGTCCTCTTACCTCCCCCCCACCTCTAGATTTCTGCCATTTGCATTTTTCTTTATGTGAAAATGGCTTTTTTCCTGCGTTTCATTTTCCGATACCCTCGGCTATATCCGCCGCTATTTCCCACATTAAGCAAAAACAAAGATGGTGCCTGTTTCATGTCTAAAAGGACCCAGTTTTGGCAATTTAGCTGAGATATAGCTATCTATGTTGGAAAAGGGGCCACCCCCTTCTCCGTCAAATATTTTAAAAACTACTGCATGGAATAAACCAAACCA
This sequence comes from Ambystoma mexicanum, assembly GCF_040938575.1. Lineage (NCBI taxonomy): Eukaryota > Metazoa > Chordata > Amphibia > Caudata > Ambystomatidae > Ambystoma > Ambystoma mexicanum. The sequence goes on from NC_090929.1 coordinate 1,098,334,442, forward strand.
CAAAAAGCCCTCAAGTCAACGCTTCGTGTCCAAGTTTTTTGGACCTGGTCCCAATCTGTCCAGTGGTTTGAGCTGTGTGCTCCGGCATAAATTGACCTTTTTTGTCTATGGGAAAATGAATGGGAAGTTGATCTCAACTTTGTTTTTTTGTGTTTTTTTCTTAATACATTTTTTAAGTTTTTAACATATCTTTACCAAACCTTGCAGTCTAGGGAGTGGGGGCTGCTTCCCTGAATGACTTCAAACCTTCAGCCAAATCTGTCGCAGGAGTCAAACATTAGTAGCAATTCAATTTTTAGTGGTTCCTATGGGAGTCTGACTCACCTTAACTGTAGGGCGCCGAACGCCGTCTTATAATATATACAATATACAATATACTGGGTGGACATCACCCATCCTGATTCTCCTTCTGAGAGATTAGCCTTGGCTGCTTTGCCAGCAGGAGAGTCAGGTCACCTCGAGGGTAACCCTGTTGCCTAGGTGTGGGAACAATTCTCTCACACCCTAAACACAGAGGCAGACTGAATGCTAATAACTCTATGCCCCGCCTCTTTGCTCACTCATTGCCACTCTCATACGCCTCGCTGTCTCCGTGTTACCCTTGTGCATTCATGATGCTACTCATTCACTCAATGCCTGTGTGTCCTCTCTGTTCTTGCTCCTTAACCCTTCAATTACTCTTTTCAATCTCCTTCCTATATTAGTCTGTGCTAAACCCTCATTGTTAAGTCCCCTGCAGAGATCTGCAACGCAAGGGAGAGCTCTATCACTGGCCGTGGCCCAGAGAGAGGGAGCATGAACAACAGTCTCAGGAGGATAGCTCAAGGGCAACGTGCTCACCTTGGAAGCAAGACGACACGCAGCACTGCAGGTTCGATCCCCAGGTCTACTCTTAGAAACCTCTGGGTATTAAGCACGTTATAAATAACCTATCATATCAACCTCTGGGTATTAAGTGCGTTATAAATAACCTATCATATCATAACATAAGAAAAGGAGAAAGGTGAAACCTGAAGGGAATCGGCTCCGGTGCATGTAGCAAGAGGATTATCCACACGCTTTGCTCATGTAACCGAGGGAGACAAATAATATTTGGACCCTTACAAATACATTGCTGTCTCAGTGTTTCATAATTGTCTGTGTCACATGAAGTAGGCCCAACAGTCGTCTTGCTCAGTATATAAACCCCCTACAGCCTCTTACTTCATAGCTTCCAAGTTTCCCAGGCCCATCCAGAATCTTTCAGCCAGTCCTTGGTTTTTCAGTGTTTCTTTCCCCCACTGCATGCTAGGACTTGTAGGCCCACCCTTGCAATAGAAAAATCAAAACTACAAGTTCCAGCATGCAATTGTAAGCAAAATCCAGGACTGGCTCAAGGTGTCACTCATGGAACTGGGAATCTTGGCGGGGAGTGACTTCACTCATGGAGTGTCTCAGTATCCTCCCTCTCACAGGACTCACTCAGTCTGGGCCCGCAGTAGGATCTGGTGCTTCAGCAGGCGGTTCTCGAAGAGCTGCAGGTGGAAGACATGTCCCGGAACCCCCTGCAGCTTCTTGCTGAGGTCATTCACCCTCAGTTCCGGCATCTTGGCATACACAAAGACCGCAAACTTCCCAATCCTGAAAGAAACGGACAACAGCGATAGTAATCAGAGACAGCAGACGTAGAGTGGAAACACGAGAATCAGAAAAAAGCATCATATATGTGGAAAGAGAGAAAAAAAGAGAGATGTTAAGCAACGAGGGAAAGCAAATATGGGGTGAGAGATAAAAGGAAGTGAAAGTAAAACAGGCAAACAGAGAGGGGTGGGGATCAACATGAATGAGTTCAATTGAATCCTACACACGGTCATAAAATTGCAGCCAGGGACAGTCCAACACTTTGAATAGAGCAGTAACTTTTTTAAAAGAGGCTTGACACTGCATCAGCAAACACTTCAGCCTTCTGAGATATCTTAGTAGTTCCAATAAAATGCACTGGTGTGTCTTCCTGATTTTTTTCTCCAGATGCCTACATTGTTTGTTTGTTTGTTTGTTTGTTTGTTTGTTTGTTTGTTTTAATATTTGTAATGCGTGCCAGACCCAGGGGTACCAGGGCGCAATGAGCATCAAGAAGGTTGTTCAGCTTAGGTTACAATGCTGTACAGGAACATACATTTACCCAATTTATACAATAATTAGAAGGTGAGACAAAGGAGCAGGTAGTTTGTACAGAATACGATGAGAAGCAGGTAAGTAGGTTACACAACTAAATAGCTACACAATGGTCAATATACATAGTATGTGCAAATGGGGAAGGGCGTACTAGAGATAGGTCAAAGGTCGTTTTCCTTGATCCAGTGGATACGGTTGGACCTGAAGCGGAGGAAAGGTACATCTTCCCTCAGGGGTGGGAGGAGGGAGTTCCAGTATGGGGCAACTTTGACCGGAAAGCTGCTTCCGCCAGTCTTGGTGCATTTAAATCTGGGCACCGTTAGGAGGTTGGCATTGGCAGTTCTGGTAGGGCGGTTGGAGGATTGTCTTGTAAATCTGGCTATAAGGTAATGTGGTGCGGCATTGTGGAGACATTTATGTGTCAAGGATGCTGTTTTGAGAAGGATTTTGTCTTTAGTGGAGAGTCAGTTATTGGCTCTTCTAATGTCAGAAATGTGGGCTTTCTTGGGAATGCTTAAGGCTGCTCTCAAGGCATTGTTTTGTAAAATCTGGATCTTGTTAGTAATGTATTTATTACTCCCTAAATATAGGGCGTTGCAATAGTCCAGTTTGGATAAAACAAGGGCTCTAGCTAAGGTGATGCAGTTGTTGGAGGAAAGGAAGTGTTTGGCCGCTCTGATTAGTTTGCAGGTATAGGCCGTTGAAGAGGCCATAGAGTTAACTCGTTTTTTAAAGGTCAGTGTAAAGTCTAGGGGGTAGAATCCAAGGGTTTTGACTACCTTGGCTACAGTGATATTATTGTCATCTATTCTGAAGTTGGAATAGTTGTGACCTAATTTGTTAAGGGTTGCAGGGGTGCCAAGGATGAGAAGTTCCGTTTTGTCATCATTCAGGCATAGACCGTGAGAGGCCATCCATGCCTGGATGATGAGGTACACTCTATTCACAAAGGTCAAATCCTTGTTGCAGTCTCCCGTCAGCGGGAAGAGGATCTGGGTATCATCGGCATAGTTAGTGTAGGTGATACCCAGGGCATCTAGATAATCAAAAAGGGGCTTTGTGAAAATGTTGTACAGGGTTGGGGACACACAGGAACCCTGGGGCACCCCGCAAGTAATGGGTATGGGGTCAGCGGCTGCTGATGGCGAGAAGACGCGCATTGTCCTGTTGTCGAGGAAGGATTGAAACCATCCTATCACTTCTTGTGAGAAGTGGGCAGCGGAGTCCAGGTGGTTGCATGGGATTTTATGGTCCACTAAGTCGAACGCCGCTGAGAGGTCAAGTAGGAGCAGTAGTGCTGCCTTTCCGTTGTCTCTCAGCATGTCAATTTGTGCCTTAAGATCAATTAGTGCAGTTTCGGTCCCGTGTTGGGGTCTGAAGCCAGATTGATGTACTCCTAAGAGGTGATTACATTCCAAATATTGTTGAATTTGAAGGTAAGCCACCTTGTCGAGAATATTAAGCAGGAAAGGGACTGTGGTGATGGGGCGATAGTTTGTAGGAATGGATGGGTCAAGAGTTTGCTTTTTCAGAAGTGGGAGGACCCAGGATTGTTTCAAATTATTTGGTATGGTGCAGGTGGAGAAAGATGAGTTGATGAGTTTGGAGATGATGGAGAAAGGTCACGTGCAGCATCCTTTATAATTTAGGCTGGACAAGGGTCGCCGTGGCAGTTTGAAGGTTTGAGAGTGAGGATGACTTTTTCCACATCTAGGGTGGATACTTTGTTAAAATTGAAGCGGAGTGGAGATTTATTCAGATGAGGTGTAGTGTGCGTGGGCAGTGGCACGGGAGGGTTGTCAGGCTTGGGGGAAAGGTGGAGAGTTTCTTTTTTGTTGTTAATTTTGGCTTGGAGGGTTGTAACCTTATTGGATAGGGCGCTCTGAATATTGGTTCACCATAACTTGTCCTTAAGGCAAGTGTCAGGGGCAAGGATGGGCGTTTCTATCTCTTTAAGGATGGTGAACAATTCTTTGGTGCTGGAGTTGGCTTGAGTAATATGTAGGTTAATGGAAGATTGTTTGGCGAGAATAATTTATTTTTTGTAGAGGGTGGCTATTTTACTGAGGTTATTTTTGTTAGTGACAGAAGGATCATGTCTCCAAATGTGTTCACTGTTCCGTTTTTCTAGTCTGATTGCTTTCAGATGAGGTGTGAACCAGTTGTTTCCATGTTTTTTGGGTTTACTCCATCTGAGTTTTAGAGGTGCTATGATATCTAAAGATGAAGTCATTATCTTATTATGTTCCTCCACCAGAGTAAAAGGGTCTGTCTGGTCTGGGAGTTCAAGGTGGGGAGGATCAGGGGAGATAGTTTATCAGCAGTAACATTGTCAGATAATCTTTCATTCAGCCATCCTCGTCCTTTGGATGGATCATGTTGTGGGCAAAGTCATCATGAACATGCCGTAGGAAATGCTCCTTTGCACTGTTGGTGACTTCCATCTGTTGGATGTTTCCAAGTGTTACCCAACAAAACCATTTGTAAACTGTGGCATTTCACCCACCTTTCACAGAAAGTATGCTGTAAAATGCAACATTGTAACCCTTTATTTTAAAAGTTTTCCCTGGAGGAAAACGCCCCTTAACCCCCTTTGGTTGGTCGAAGGATTTATGCCCATAGAATAAAGAAATTCAGCAGCCACTACTGCTGCTAGCACTACCGCACCACACGAACCCCGGCAGCAGCACACACACCGCACTCCACATGTACAACTTGAGACCTAGCAAAGAACCACTCCAGAAGAGTGGCTCCCCCCAGTGCTGTAGATCAGTCACCTAGCACATCTTGGGTTTACCCAATCAGATACAACTCAAACCACACAGAAAAATAAATACCAGCTCTCATGACTTTGGATACTTTCGGTCTGCACTCATCACCACCACTGCAGGCTTTCCCACCTGCCTATCTCTCCACCACACTAACATCTCTTTCTTGCATAATCATGAGGACATATGCTTTACAAAACCACTTTACATGTTATTATATTGAGAGGCTGGGATTGTCATCTTGTTGCTTTCGATGCTGCTGATGTTATGTTATTGTAGCTTCTTTAGAGCACATCAGCCATTATTATGACCCCAGGCTCTGCTCTGTATGCGTCTCTGGGGGTGCATAACTGTGCATCTCTTGTTTCTGTTTTAATAATGCACCGCATGAATGGCCTACTGCGGTGCATCCTGTGTAGGTGCTACTAATAGGCCAGGAAATCCTGAACTGAGCCCTCCGCAAGGCTATGTATCGGTGATGATAAAGTCTAGGTCAGGCCAGCTCTGACATTTAGACTCTTACTAATCACATGCTAGTGTTTATTTATGTATCTATTTATGTTTGCATTCATAGCCGCGCGCAAAGCCCAGGGGTATCTAGGCGCTAGGTACAGTTGCAGTACGCACACAGAATACACAGAGATAAGGTGCTTGCAAGTTACATAGATACGGAATGGTAAGGTGGGGTACACCACATGCCCTGCTTGCTGGGTACATACAAGGCCTGGTGAGCCAGCGGGAACCCAGCAACGCCCATATGCGAAGCACTAGAACAGTGGGTGGTAGGCACACTCCGAAAAAGCTGCATCAAGTGGGCTGGGGACTACATCGTTTGTATGAGGCAATGCAGATATGGGAACATTGAGGTGGTACACAGGCACACACTGGAAAAGCTGCACCCAGAGGGGCTGGGGGCTACATCGTTTGTATGAGGCAATGCAGATATGGGAACATTGAGGTGGTACACAGGCACACACTGGAAAAGCTGCACCCAGAGGGGCTGGGGGCTACATCGGTTGTATGAGGCAATGCAGATATGGGAACATTGAGGTGGTACAAAGGCACACAATGGAAAAGCCGCACCCGGGGGTTTGGGGGCTACATCAGTTGTATGCGGTAAGGCAGATAAGGGAGCATTAAGGTGGTACATAGTCACATACCAGAAAGGCCGCAACCAGGAGGGCTGGGGTGTACATCAGATGTATGCGGTAAGGCAGATAAGGGAGCATTAAGGTGGTACATAGGCGGACATTGGAAAAGCCGCACCCAGAGGGGCTGGGGGCTACATCAGTTGTATGCGATAAGGCAGATAAGGGAGCATTAAAGTGGAACATAGGCGCACACTGGAAAAGCCGCACCCAGAGTGTTGTTAATGATGGCATGAGGTATATGATGCCTGTGGAGCTTGTGCATAACCATCCAGGAAGATGAATATTGATATTAGCTTCTATAACGTTAATAGCATGGTAGGGTTCCAACATGATAACTTCAAAGAATGACACAAATTAACCCTCAATTTCCGCGCAGAGATACACACCCTGCCATCCCTCCCAACCATTTACAGGGGTTCGGGTACTTGACATAAAGTGCTATGGCCCAGCCTATTTCCCTTGTTATGGATTTGTTCTTTTTCTCGCTCTCCCATTGGACTTATCCCTTTTCCATGTTAAGGGGCTGTGGAGGAGTCAGAGGCGGCCCTCTTCCAGAGTGTGATAACCAGCCAGATGCCAGATGTGTGTCACTGTTCTTATAGATCTGCCCAGACTTGGAGAAAGACACCTTGAAGATGTGACCAATTGCTCAGTCCTGGCAACCTGGCTCTACTTCAATTAAAGGGAACTAGACTCCGGAGCGTCGTCGCAGGTGAAATCTAGCTCCGACCAACCTGAGTCAAAAGCATGTCCCCTCCCACAGCAGCTATTAGGTTGCAGGGTTGGTTTTCTAGAGCGGTAGACACGGACATGGACAAGAACACCAACACCATCCAGGCCTTGCATGGGAACAAATAGCATATGCCTTCATAGCTATTTGCAAGAGCTCATCAGGCAAGCTTCCACTGAAGTACCTAAGCACACTCAGCTGGAGATCCTGGACTGTGATTGGGAAGGCTGGCACAGTTTGGCAGCACACTACACTGTTGGATTCTCCATAACATCACAGGACTCCATCGTCCAACATATAATGGCTGAATCGCTTCCACTCTTGTCTGTTCTGCTGGTCCCCGGAATACTTAACTAGCAATCCTCCATGTGGACAACACATTCAAGATCCCATAGTGACCACTGGTGACCTGTTAACTGAACTCTCCCAAACCCTCACTCATTGAAGTGAATCCCTGGAAAGGAGCTTCAGTCGGGGGAGGAGAGAGCGGGGGTGGAGGGGAGGCTCACGGAGCCTATGCATTCTGAGGGGAGGGATCAGCGACTAGGCTGTAGGAGAAACTGGTTGATTGACCTAGGAATGGATGTAGGAAAAGCAAAAGGCACAAACGTTCAAAGCACAGATAGCTGGTGTAAATCCGGAGACAATGTTGGATCTCCAGGTGCTCCATCAGGGAGGAGAACTGACGACACATGACTTTTGATCTTTTGCTACCCTCACGTTTTGAACCCATAAGAATGCGTAATTGGGGGCAGAAAGGAGCAGGATTGGTGGGCCTGGACTTCAGAATCATTCCGTGCCAAATGCTACTTTCGAGGGATCAGGAGGCCAGCTGACAATACGGATGAAGTTTAGTCACAATATCTAGTGAATTATTTCCCCCATCACTCGTACTCACTCCTTTTTCCTGGAGAGCAGGAGGCAGTCGTTGAAGAGATGCAGGTAGACAGGCTTGCTGAGGAGCTTCAGCTTAGCCCCGGAAACTGTTGGCATCTGCAGGTCCACTTCGACCAGCTCCCCGTGCTTCACGAGCCATCGTGACTGGGAGATGAGTGGGAAGATCTGAAATGGAATCAGAAGGAAGAAAAGTTAGGGCAAGGACTTGCATCTTTTGGCTGTCCAGATGTTTTGGACTACAAATTCTCAAAGCCCTTCAGAAGCATCAAAGGTGAGGGATCAGGCAGGTTGTAGTCTGGAGAGCCACAGGTTGCAGGCCTATTAGTCAGTGGTCGAAGTGTACCAAAGGAAGTAGTGGAACTATGTTCCCTGCGGACCTGCACGCTCCCCACAAACCGGCTAGCCACGCCCCATTCCATGCACAATACTAACTCCAAAACACATGCACCTGCTGTTTAAGGGAACGTCCTCTGCAGTGCACTGGAAGTGCAAGTTTCAACTGCTTCCTACTCTTTTATTTTAAAACAAAACCATTCCGGAAAGTTTTCTTTTTAAAATAAAAGCATAGGAACGGTAAAACTTAATTATAAGAAGTAGAGGAGCACCGCTCCCGACTGCTCCCGCCCACTTCGACCACTGCTATTAGTTAGGGCAATGCTAAGGCGACCCAGACCGCAAAGGAGACAGGTGACATGACGCAAGTGTGTGGCTGGCTAGATAAGCAGAGGGAATACACCACAGAACATGAAGCGTGGATGGGTAGGGTCATAGGTGCATAGCTGTGGCCAGCCAACACCTACAGCTCTTCACTGTAACCATGTGTACAGACCCAGAAACCCTGAAAACCTGCCATAACTAACCAATACAGCTGCAGACGATTCTAAAGCTGACACTTAGACATTCACCTCAAAGAGACAAAAATGCTCTAAGCAAAAGTGTTTGCCAGAGCAGAGCGATGCGAGCAAGAGTGTTAGCTCAAAAGTCATCCGACAAGTAAACAATGACTTCCCATCCATGAACCCTAGCGGCGCTGTTGGGTATTCGGATGTTTGCAAGATTATCATTGGGTGTATGGGGTGGATGAAGAAGGCCAGTGGTTGATTCTCAGAAAGTGAAAGGAAACACTTCAGGTCAAAGACTCCAAGATTACAGATGAAAGGATCTCACAAATAGATGAAGCGTAAGGCGGCTGCGCGAGATGAAATGGCCGACTGGATACCACTGGAACAGTTCATAGTGAGCGTTCTTATGGCTGACTAAAGCCAGAAGAAGTATTACATAATACCTGGCACCACTAAGACATGTGCATCAAAGATAGATCACAGCACCCCCAGGGATGGGAGTCAGCAATGGTCAGGGGACAGGGGCTAAGGAAAGCACAGGAAGGACTATCCTACAATGCTTGACATGGTGGAGGCATGGCAGTGTAAGGAACAACCCCAAAAAGAAAATGTGGGTCCTTTGGAGATGAGCACCCAGGGCAATAACCTAAAATGAAAGGAACCATTTGAAATTCCAAGAGGATAATTCACTGGACAGTGGTTGTTGTCAAGGATCTTGGGAAGCCAATGATAGTAGGGCATGACCATGCCGATGCAGTACAAGGTTTCTAAGGGAAGAACCACATAGATCCAGAAAGACACAGATGAGGATGTTTCAAGATGGCCACCAAGAATGTAATGGTCTCCACTGATATGAAAAAGCTGAAGGGAAGGTTTCTAACAGGTGGACGTAATCACCCCGTCCCATTAGCTATGTTTACAGTCACATCAACGTCAACCACTTAGAAAGGGATTGCCACTGCAGACGATTTCGGTGACAGCTCTTGAACACTTCCTGAAGTACCAAGCATACAGCAATCCATACAATTCACCACAGAGTGAGTGGTGTCCCTTGCGTTGGAGTAGCGGCAACATCCAGGTGACATGTCGTGACGCTCTGGCGGTAAATAATAAGGAAAAACAATCAACCACATTGAAGCTAGAAGCCCTGGGGCTCTGGCATTTTCCTGCAAAATAAATACTTAGCAAGGAGCAGATAGGTATGCACCCCAGCACACAGAATGTTCCTGAAAAGCTGATAAGCATGGAGAAAATGGCAGAGCGAAACACATTCCACAAGGCGGAGTGAGGTGGAACTATGCCACTGTCTTTGACGGAGAAATCCAAGAAGCCAGTTCATTCCTGCAGGAGATCCCAGGCGGCACCGACACAGGTGAAAAACTCTACACCACCACAGCTGGGAGTATTCAACGGATAGACAGTTTATTCAAAAAAAGATCCAGGGCGCTGGTAGAGATCAGAGGTGTTCTGGGAGCTGAGGGAAGCAATGACGCATGCAGATGAAAGCTGTAGAGCTGGTTATAGTCAAGGGGCCTGGATGCAATGGAGAAGCTAGTTGGAGCCAAAAAGTTGGATGGAGAAATAGCGTTCTGGGCGAAATGGCAGGAGAAAATTAGACCTAGAGCGAGACAGATTCCAATGGAGGGCGTGGAGCTCATTCAAGCAGAAACAATCCCAGGAGGAGCTGAGAAACTGATAAAGGTAGTTTTGATGCTAGTTTCCTTACTAAGGACCAACTTAAATATGTACAATGTCAACACTGTCCTTCCCCTTCATTAGATGCCGTCCTGAATGGAGCTCTGGAATGTCAAATCCATGTCACCTTCTGCAAAGGCAATCAAGATGTGCTAACGGGCATGTCATTACTACTTGCCCTGCCCACCCCCTCTGAGGGATTTAGAAAGTCTTTTTAACAAATTGGAAAATGGGTTAAATTCCCTTCACTCCATCTATGCTGCAGATCATTTTTGGTTTCACTGCCCCTGAGGCTAAAACAATAGGTTTGAGGCTTCTCTAACAAACTGTATACCCATTGCAAAACTATAACCAAGGATCAGGTAGATGCATACTCTCTCAAGATAAGCAATGGCCACACAAACTAACGGATTGTTACTGCGCCGAGAAGATCATATTTAAAGTTAGAGGTCCCCAGGATACTGGCACATGGAATACTGTTACCGGTGCCTGATCTGCTGGAATTACTGGCAGATTACAGGAGCCGGCAATGGTATGTTAATCTCCATTCCATGGAGTCCTTAAGATTCCATGGGGGGATTGCCGGTATGACCGGCACTGGTACTACTGGCTGTTTTTTGCCAGTGGGGTGCCTGACTTACCTCCTGCTCTAGGCTAGAGGTAACTCAGACCACCTCACCGGTGTGCCAGTAAATGGAATTACTGGCATGTTAATTCCAGACCGGCAAACCTGTAATGAGGCCCACAGAGTGCTATGATAAATTGTTGACTAAATAGGACCTTATAAAACATAATTACTAGCCTAGACTCTTAGAAAAGTATACTAGTCAATCCTTCTTTGAAATGTTCAAGCAAGATTATTTGTTTAAGAAACTACAAACTTCTGATTTGGAAAGTATGTGTTCTTTTTTCAGTTCCATGTCATTTCCTCGTGGGATGTTTTTCAGCTGGGTTTTTTACTGCAGATTTTTTAACGAAAAAACTGCAAATTTTTATTTTTGGGGGTCTTCCAAACCACGCATCCCCTTTCATTTTTTTATAAATTCCCGAACACCCACACCCCATATATATATTTTTCTAATTCCCCCAAAACATTTTGATGGTTTTTTTTTCGTTCAAAAATCCGCTGTAAAAAACCCTGCGAAAAAACCTCCCACGATGAAAGGACGTTGTACCCTTTTTTTAATGTCTACGTATACATTACATTCTAAATTCTCAAAAGCGAAGTTACATGTGTTCCTATGAGGAGCTAAGAAGCCCAGTGATGTAAGAGAACTTCCAGAAGGCACTCAAAAGTTTACGAGCTTCAAGAAGGCCCATACTAGCTCAATGAAGCTAGAGTATTGGTAGGAAGAGAGATGATGTCTGGAGGAACGTGAAAACCTACGACGTACTGACCTGAGAGCCAGGTGGAGAAGACGAGCAGTGGAAGCAGTCTACTTCATCTGCTCGAATTACTGGCAGATTACAGGAGCCGGCAATGGTATGTTAATCTCCATTCCATGGAGTCCTTAAGATTCCATGGGGGGATTGCCGTTATGACCGGCACTGGTACTACTGGCTGTTTTTTGCTAGTGGGGTGCCTGACTTACCTCCTGCTCTAGGCTAGAGGTAACTCAGACCACCTCACCCGTGTGCCGGTAAATGGAATTACTGGCATGTTAATTCCAGACCGGCAAACCTGTAATGAGGCCCACAGAGTGCTATGATAAATTGTTGACTAAATAGGACCTTATAAAACATAATTATTAGCCTAGACTCTTAGAAAAGTATACTAAATAGTCAATCCTTCTTTGAAATGTTCAAGCAAGATTATTTGTACAAGAAACTACAAACTTCTGATTTGGAAAGTATGTGTTCTTTTTTCAGTTCCATGTCATTTCCTCGTGGGATGTTTTTCAGCTGGGTTTTTTACTGCAGATTTTTTAACGAAAAAACTCTGCAAATTTTTATTTTTGGGGGTCTTCCAAACCACGCATCCCCTTTCATTTTTTTTATAAATTCCCGAACACCCACACCCCATATATATATTTTTCTAATTCCCCCAAAACATTTCAATGGTTTTTTTTTCGTTCAAAAATCCGCTGTAAAAAACCCTGCGAAAAAACCTCCCACGATGAAAGGACGTTGTACCCTTTTTTTAATGTCTACATCTATATTACATTCTAAATTCTCAAAAGCGAAGGTACATGTGTTCCTATGAGGAGCTAAGAAGCCAGTGATGTACGAGAACTCCCAGAAGGCACTCAAAAGTTGACGAGCTTCAAGAAGGCCCATACTAGCTCACTGAAGCTAGAGTATTGGTAGGAAGAGAGACGATGTCTGGAGGAACATGAGAACCTACGACGTACTGACCTGAGAGCCAGGTGGAGAAGACGAGCAGTGGAAGGAGTCTTCTTCATCTAAGAAGGAGAAGAGCACCTGGACTGAAGCAACAATGAACCGAGGCAACCTCAGCACTGTGGAGGATGCTTCTGATGTGCACAGGGAATACTAGTATTGCCAGGATCTTCAGTCGATAAGAAGCGAGACCATGAGCATGGAGCGAAAGTGCCAGGGTATCTATCATTGAAGCCACTTCACTAAGGCCCAAAACTGGATGACGAGGAACCACTTACATGGCTAGTGGACTCCGTTCGTTCAACCACCTACCACTATGATAATGTGTAAATACGATAAAGGCCCAAGATTGTGGACCTTTGGAGAACTTTGGAGAACTTCTTTGGACCAACAAAATTTGATCCAAGAACAAAATGCCACCAAAGTGTCCAATTTTCTAAAAACCTTGTTTTTTAATTATGTTGCTGTATCGTCACTGCACTGCTTGCAACACAGCTTCTCCATGGAGAACTAGAGGTTTAGAGGGGTTCACCACATAGATGAAGATGCATGAATACATTGGTTGATGAATTGGAGGGTGAACAGATGATGGTGTCCATTTGAGAAGATATACATGTGGATTAATTGATGTTGCTGGGGTGCAGATGGATGATATCCAATTAAACAGAAACATTGGTTCGATCAATGACTGTTTAAATGGTTATAATATCAAATGATGGACATGTGGCTGGCTATTTGCATGGATATATAAAGGCAGTCAGGGGTGTGAGCTTCATGGTGGGTTGGTGAGTGAGCAGGCTTTTTGATGCTGCTAGCCACTTCCTCCTGGATTCTTAATGCTTCTCCCATCATTCCGGGATGTCAAGACCACCCTCTCCATTTCACGTACGGAGCCTGTTACCTACTCTCAAGGTCTCAATGTCTACATTCTTCTCAAAGATTTTTTCAAAGCTTGCCTCCTGCACCCATTGCCTGGCCTCATTCCCCACCTCCTCCATGCGCACGCCTCTTTCCGAGCTCTCAGCACTAGTCTTCTCTTTGCAAGGAGTAGTACTTGTACCCTTCCTTAGAAACTTGATATTTGTCCTTTCTCCAAGACCCTCAAAACCTATCCTCACCTCTCTTGGTCTCAACGCGTGTCCCCTTCCACTCGTGGGTTGAATGCCCATCCCCTACAACCTGCAGCTCATCCCATGGTGTCAACACAAGCTGCCTCCTCCCAGTTTTTCACTACCTGGCCCCTTCCTCCAATCTCTCAATATTTGACTCAGCCTTCCACTGTCTCTATGCGTCTCTCCCTCGCATAGTCTGTGCACTTATGGGATCTCAATGCTTGGCTTATCCTCCCTCTTATCCACCTTTACCCTTACAGGAGCTAACTCCTTCTGTTCCTGTGCTCTCATAGGATCTCAGCACTACCCCGCCCTTGCTCTCTCAAGTTCCTAGGGACTCTCCTCATCTGAGTTGCTTGAGATTTCAATATTCCTTCTCCCATTCCTCCCTCCTTAAATCCTCTCCTCCCGTGTTCTCCCTCTTTTATCGCCAGGAAGGGTGCACCTCGCTCGTGGAGGACTCACCTTGCTTTCAAAGTGAATCTTCTTGTTGAGGTGGATGAGCTCCTCAGTCCTCTTCATTGACTGGACACTGGCGTTGCACTCCTTAACAAGCTATAGCACAGGTGAGAAGAGTCAACAATTGTCACATCACATCACAAAGGCAGAAACATGGCCATTCACAAATGATCCGAAGAGGCAGCATGATGCACACACCATAAAAATACCAAGTTGCGAGCTACGCCCTCTCTCTGCCCTAGATATGGCTCAATGCAATATTATAGAGAACCGCGTAACTCATCCTCTGCACCGACGTGCATCCCGAGTTTGCTGGGCTTAGACAGTCAAGCTACACATCACTGAGGATGCTCATTGTTGCCGGCACCTGCCTGGGTTGCTTGTGGCCTCATCCAGAAGAGTAGTGACCTAGCGGTTGGGATGCGTTGTTCCCTTTGTGGTGTGACCAAGCCTTATTTACATACTGTTTTTCCCCCTTCAGCAATGAGTCTAAACAAAGCCTAGACTAGGCCTCTAATGGTTCAGACTAACGCTAAAACTCCATACCCGGAATCTTCCCTAAACCCAAAACTCCTTTTCTCCACAACTGAGCCACTCACCTATAAGTATCCTACCACCTTACACTACACACACACACACACAGACATACGCCCCCGCCCGCTGTGCACAAGATAGCATCATGCGAGCAGTTCTACATTAACCTCAATGGGCCAAAGGTCACAACTTTCACTCGTTCTTACACAACCACGAAACCAAGAGCCAGCCCAGCCTCTCAGCGCTTTGATTTAACTGAGCTTGCGTTCTCCACTACACATAAAACAGAAACCCAAGTGTCACTACAAAACTACAAAGAACCATACTAGCACCCTTGGCTCAAATACATCTGTCCTGCACTCATTAACCCTTAGGTTTCACACCTGCGCCCCCATCCCACGAACAACGCCTACCCGTCCCCTTTTCTTGCAGCGCCATGAGCAACAAGTTCACCAAAATGGCACAGGTTTACTGCACAAGATAATTTGACATTGCATCAAATTACAACGGCCTGGCAGACTTTAAATCAATGGTTTGGAGAGTTGCCCAGAGGAACCACAGTGGTTATGCTTCATACAAAGCCTTCTAGGCAATGCTCTTCAGTCTTGCATAGGTCATCATAAGTGCGACAGATGTGACAGGCTATGAGTCGAGGTTGCACTTACATT
The DNA here is from genome assembly GCF_040938575.1 of Ambystoma mexicanum. NCBI lineage: Eukaryota > Metazoa > Chordata > Amphibia > Caudata > Ambystomatidae > Ambystoma > Ambystoma mexicanum. The sequence continues at coordinate 1,098,349,792 of NC_090929.1, forward strand.
TTGTATAAGTAAAACTATCTGGGCAGCTGTGCTGTCTTGAGAAAACAGGCCTACTATCCCTACATTAGACAAGGGTCATTACAAGTTTGACGGTATTTCAGCGGTAATACCACCAAACGTTAATACTGTTACCGGTACTTGTCTGCCAGTATTGCTGGCAGATTACAAGTGCCGGTTTCAGCGCTAAATCCCCATTCCATGGAGTCCCATGGAGGAATTTTACCAGTATTACCGGCAACGGTATTAACATGGCGGTAATAGCTGTGTTTTTTTGCCAGTAGGGGTTGGATTTACACCAGCTATTAGCTGGAGGTAAATCTTCCAAACTTATAGTTTGGCGGTCTGGTAAAAATGCTGTTAAACATTATTACCCGCACCGTAATACCGGGCAGGCAAACTTGTAATGCACTCCTACTTTTTATCAACATGATTTTAGCATCCTAGTAGAATAGCCCCCATGCCAATCAATGGCAAATACACTTCTCCACCTTTCTTTGTGAAAATCTTTGAGGAGATGAGTTTCAGTCCTGTAAAGAGGGCAGCGGGAATAGGAGAGGGAAACTAGGCCTGTGGTAGCAAAGAGGAGCCGTGTCTGCATGCCTGCCCTTGCTTCATATAACATATAACAGCCTAGCAGTGTGCTGGAGCAGTCCTGGATAATGCTCAGTGGTGTTAAGTGCTTCAGCGGATACAAATAACGACTATCACTAATATGCATTCACCTGCAAAGATCCGCAACCTTTGGCTCTCCAGATATTTTCAACTACAATTCCCATCAGCCCTAGCTAGAATAGTCAATGGTGAAGGATCATGGGGGCCATAGTCCAAAATATATGGAGAGCCGCAGACTGCAGACCACAGGAATGAAACATGCATATTCCTATCAGGCCTAGGTAAAAAAAAAGGGGTCGCTTTAAAAATAAAAAAAGGATGTGATTGCAACATTCATTCTTTTTGTATATGGAATTTGCAGACCAAATGAAACATTATAAGTCATGTAAAACATTGAACGAAACAAGAACTCACAGCATACTAAATATCTGTGTGGGAAATATGTCAACATTTTTCGTGGACTATTTTTTAAGTGCGTTATAAGGGGGCACTGCCTGAAAACAGGGACAACTTTATAACACACAATCCACATGGAACACGTTAGATACACCAGCGCGAGCAGTCATTGAACCTGGACGCATGCGCCTCGGTTCACCTTTTTTAGTTCATTGAAAGCTTTGGTCGCGGTGTCTTCGTCTCTCGAGCCCTGCGTCGTCTGCTTCAGGATGTTCTGTGGGGACAAAGAGACTGCGTCATTGGAAAGAGAGAGGACGGGCAGATAGTGCGGTCTGCTAGACTTTGGGAAGAGAGAAACAGAATGTACCAGCAACAGAGGGATGGACCATAACAGCATGTGATACTTCAGACAGCCCACCTCCGCCCGCCTCCCCCCCCCCCCCTGCACCCCCACAAGATGCGAATGGGCCAGTCTGCGCAGTACCTCCACCAGCATCTTGAGCCGCATTATCCGCTGGAAGGGCAGGATCAGGAAGGAGGTCAGTGGGAGTCGCTGGCAGATTTGGTCCTCCTCTAGCTTGGCCAGAATTCCTGGGAACCTGGGGTTTTCCAAGCTGCAAAGATGAAGAGGGATAATGCTGTAGTGACAATTGTGGGGGCTTAAATGACAACTCTATTTCAATAGTGGTGTGAAAGCATTTCCAAGAGGGTGGTGCTGGGGAGGGGGATCCAAAGATTCTCTGCATCCATGTGGTGGGACACTTTGGGGGAGCACATTGTGTGGGCTGAAGAATGCCCTGCATTCACACTGTTGGACGCTTCGGAGGAGCATGCACCCTTCCTCCGCACGGTACCATGACGGGGATCAGCATGCATATGATACCCCAAGACACCCACGTCCATATATTATCGCCTTGTTTTGTCTTCGATGCAGATTACAGGTCATCGATGGACCTGATTAGCCAGTGAGAAGTTGATAAGATGATCTCTAGCATGATGACAGAATGATTGCCCTGGTCCTGATGAAGGTGACTGACATAAGTCATCGCCAGTCACTGAAACCGGTCGACCACTTGTTGTTGATATCCTTTTTACTATTTGGGATACAACCATTTTCTGCTGCTATCCTGTCAACCACTTGGGACATATTTAGAAAGTCACCGCAGTTTTATGCACCTCTCTTCCAGTTTGTGGGCCAACTATGGGGGTGCTCTCTTTTAACAGACACAATATTAGGGTTGTCCAGCACATACTCAGGCAAGGAACAAATAAACAATTGAAATCACTATCTGAATGTTCTGAGATAAGTGTTCACTGGTATCCGCAGTAGTCCTTTGACTCTCTGGTATCGAGTCATTTTAAGACTTGAGTTGAGTTTCGTTTTTAGGGAGATTTTCTTCTCGCTTTCCCTATTAGACAAGCAGCACATCACCAGTGCATAGGGACAGCAGAAACTCAGGGAAAGTTATTTCTTCCGGAGGGACAGGAGTAGTTTAGAATTGGGTTCCCCTACAAGAAATATATGATATGATATGGCATTTATAACGCGCCTATACACAAGTGTTTCAAGGCGCGATATGATATGATATAAGATATGATATGATATGATATATGATATGATATTTTATTTATATCGTGCTCATACCCAACTGTTTCAGAGCGTGACCAAGCAAAGGGAGGGGAACAAGGGAGAACAAAAACAACGATCTTACTAGGCTCAGTGACATTGAGAACGCGCAAGTGAATGGAAAAGTGAAAAGGGGGAAAGTGTGTGGATGGGGGAGAAGTGGAAGGTGCGGAAGAGAGGAGAGAACAGAATAAATAATAAGTGCACTAAATAAATAATACAGGCAATATACGTGTTGTCCACCCTGGCATGTTGTAAAACTGTGTTTTCTGGAGGACGATGTCAATTTTTATGGAAGCTTAGGTTATTCATTGACCGTGTGTGGTTTCTCCAGATACCTTGCCTTAATATTACCTAGGAGGGGCATGCTATATCAGCAGAGAATACCCTGCACCCACATGATATCATGACAGGAGGTATATTCTGTTTGGGTCCCAAGACACCCTTCAAGTATATGATGCCATGTATGAGGGAATTATGCTGCTTGGGTCCAAGGACACTCTGCATCTATATAACAGACTTTCTTGGAGAGCATGCAGTGAGGCAGTGGCGGCTTGTTTATAATGGGGAAGGAGGCCCACAAACCCATTACAGAGGAGTAGAGATGGTAGCAGAGGAGGTTGCTCAGCGCCACAGCCAGATGCCGCAAGGCTAAGGACAAGCACTAAAGTGCCCAGGCCAGCAGTCAGCCTGACACAGACCGTCCATGCCCATATGTGTGCCATATTATTGAAGCAAAAGCTGGATACCATGTATACATATATGTATAATATGTATTTATTTATTTGGGTTTGTAACGCACACTAGCAGCCCAAGGGCATTGAGGCGATGTTGCATGAAATTGTCTTAGTTACATTAAATGTTCTTAGTTACATAGGGATACTTGGCTCTTGGTTACAGTGAATATGGCACACATAGCTATATCTATCCATCTATAGATGTAGATGTTAGAGATATAGATAGAGGTGTGTGCCATATTATTGAAGAAGTGGCTGGATACAAAAGATATATATGTATGTACGTTCTATCCATTTTTTCTCTCGTGCATACTATTTTCTGATGGGCACATATATCATTTTCTGCATCGACATTTTTTGCATCCCATTAGTGAACTGAGTATTGGAAAATGCCATGTGCAGAATAGCCTGTGAACTATATGACTTTTAATCATATATCTCCAGAATCTACTGTAAAATGCAATTTTTTCCACACACTAATTTAAAAGTTTTCTTGGGGAGCTACCCCACCCCCACCCCCAGCCCCCAATAGGTAGGAAAGGGAGGGGGTGGTTCCTTCACCAACTGGGGGCAAATCTGTGTGGCCAATAGATGCTGCCATTGTTGACCTCTGATAACCTGCATCAATACTGCAGCACCCCTGGGAAGAAGAGACTCGGCGGGCCCTGGACTTCTCTTTTATGTAAAATAGTGACCACTTTGGACCTAGCGCTCCTCCTTAATTGCTTCAGGACTTGACTGAGTACTAGAGCATTAGGGTTAAAAGGATCCACGATATTTGGAGGGCACCCTCAGTGGTCGAAGTGGGCGGGAGTGGTGCTCCTCTACTTCTTTTAATTAAGTTTTACTGTTCCTATACTTTTTTTAAAAAAAGAAACCGTTCCGGAACGGTTTTGTTTTAAAATAAAAGTGTAGGAAGAAGTTAAAACGTTCACTTTCAGTGCACTGCACTGAGCATTCCCCTTAACAGCAGGAGCATGTGTTCTGGGGTTTGTATGGCGTGTGGGAGGGTGTGTGGCGATGGGGTTTGTGGGGAGCGGTGCAGGCCAGTAGGGAACAAAATTCCCTACTTCTTTTTGTACACTTCGACCACTGGGCACCCTGCCCCACAATGGTGGTTTGTCATTGACAGAGCGGAAGTACCTAACAACCAATGAATGACACTTGCAAATGGCCGCCGGTGGTAAGCGTGGATGATAGGTGTGATTATACAGATTCACATGTTGGCAGATCGACAGACATGGATAGGTGGACGTGCAAGAGAGTGGTGCGTGGGACCAGTTACGTACAGGAGGCGCTGATAGGTCTGCTCCTGGTAAGCCTGGTTGGTGACGTAGGGAAGGTAGACCCGGCGGAACTCTGGACAGTGGGTGAGCACAATGTCGCAGACGTCGAAGCACAGCACGTCCTCCTCCAGCCTCTCCTCCAGATCCTGCAAAAACCTGGCCGGAGGCAAACAGATTATAGCCTTAATACCACAACAGAAATGTAATGAAGGGACATGGGCAGAGGATACGAGACATTAACGTGAATTATCAAAATGCAGGCCACCTTCTCAGACGCTCTCTCATAAACACAGCAGTGAGTCGGGAGGACAACCTCAATGGATGGAAAGATACTATGCTAAAGTGTGACGGTCTCTAAAGTGGTTCAGTGCAGCAGGGACAATGAGAGAAGTGCTCACTGTCATGGGAATGGAATTTAAGAACAATGGTGCAAGAGAGGGGCCCTCCTTTGCCACCAAGGCCCCCATACTGTATAAAAGCAACAGTGCAAATATAATCACAACTCAATGAGAAAGGCAGGGGCTCTTCCTCTAATGCGGCACCTTCCCTTTAAGTGCAAGCGGCTGGGGAATGTTAACACGCACCCCCAGTCACTAATCAAAGAAAGTAATCAGTGATCCCAGTTACCCTAATGCAGCACCTTCCCTTTAAGTGTAAGGGCCTTTGGAATGTTAACACCCCCCGCCACTGACCAACATACGTATTCTCTCAGCTGCCCTATTTCCAAAGACCTATAACTTTCTTCTGAGATAGACATGTGTTTTTTCTGTGTTTGTTAGTGTTGCATATTGTGCAAAAATAAAAAGAATGACATTATTCAGACATTTTTGCTTTTGGGCCAGGGTTGGACTGCCATGCCACCTTTGGCCGGTTTACTCCCATCCATGTTTTTCTGCTGGTCGTGCCATGTCTTTCCGCGCCACCTTTGCGGTGCAGGTCTTTTGTTGGTCAAGCAGCATAAAGACTTCCAAGTGACGTGGTCCACTTCCATGCACATCCTTTATTGTTTTTCGCTTTTTAAATGTGTAGTTGATGTGAGCACATAGCGAAACTGGCTTTGATGTTGGTGCGGAAGATGCGCCAAACAACGGTTTTCTTTATGACACTGTTACGCGTACATCACAGTGTCACTGCGCACCCTATTCTGAAGCTGCAATTGAAATTGTCGGCGCACAGCAGCCAATTCATATATTTTTTTTAAATGTGACTATGGCTCCACGTTCATTAAAATGGAGGAATGTATAGAAAAAATGCCTAACTCCTCCAAATTTTGTATTGAATAAAAAGATGTTTGCCTGGATAAACATCTATTCCATCATCAAATATATCCTGAAGCTGTGGCTCTATTGGTTCCTGCAAACAAAGCTATTCAAGTCATCTAATCTAACAATATAATAAAAGTCCAGATGTATGTTTGTCCTGTATGTTTCTTCAATGCAGTTATGTGCAGTAGTCACCGCTAGAGGGAGCTGTTGCCTTAGGATACACAGAGACAATTCCAATTTGCATAGCTTTGCCTGTTGTCACCGCTAGAGGGAGCTGTAGACTTAGGATATGTAGCGGTCCTACTGTGTCAATTAAACCCTGCACTTTGGCCCATGTACAAAGGCTCTTACACTAGTATTTAATATTTGAATTCTTGCAATACCACAGTCTGCCTGTAGTATATATACAAACAAAGAGTGTCTATGAGACTTTTGCAGGACTAATCCACATGAGATTCCTCCCAAATCTCTAACATAAGAGTAAAAGGTTGCAAAAAAGTTTAGACTCCTTGGGCCTAGTCTTTGCAAAAATGAAAGGATTAACACACTGGGTGCTTAATCCACTGCGCTCTGTTACCTGCATTGCTCACACAACATTTCCAGCCTTCACTGGCTATATCCATCACAAATACAAAACAAACATCTCTCAGCAAGGGGTGCATTTCATTACCACCATCCTCTGATAAATCCAGCTTCATCAAATAACCTTAACGTTCATGTAATGACTCAGTAACTTTCCTAGTAACTCAGTCCCAGAACTGAAATATCAGCACTCAAGCAACAGCTGTAACACACACACAACAGACTCATGAAATTCAATTAGAATTCCATAGATAACTAGACATAGGGCCTCATTACGACCCTGGCGCTAAGGGATTACCGGTACCGGTAAGGGTACCCGTACCGGTAATCCCTTAGCGCCTGATTACGAGGTCCCTTTGCAGGTTGGAGACTTTAACGCCTGTTTTTTGCAGGCGTTAAAAACCAACCTGCAAAGGGACCTTGGTGCTTAGTACGGTGCCACAATTTGCGGCACCGTACTTAGCGCCTTCCCCATTCCCATTGAGCCCTATGGGGCAAAAATGGGAATGGGGAAGGGCCATGGCGGCATGGGGAATTACCGCCCCGCCAACCTCGGAATAGGGCGGTAATTCCCCATTCCGCCATGGAGGAGTCGGTAAGTTACCGGCATGGACCATGGTGCTATTAGCACCATGGTCCAACGCCAGGGTCGTAATGGGGCCCATATTCTGTACTAATGCCACCAGGCAGGCCATAAATTCAGCAGATATCATCAGCTCGCATCTGATCATTTTAGTTGTAGTTTGATAACTTCCTGCATTCAACGAATAACTGTGTCATCCTCATCACAATATGCGACTGCTCATTCAATTACAAATGACTTGAACTAACCAGACAATAACTCCAGCGGTCCTTAAAACAAATCATGCATGCCCCCGAAAACTCCTCTACCAATCCAAAAACCTCTGCATTCATTAAACAACGTCTTCGCTCAGTCAATAACTATAGAATTTACTCAGAAGCTTCAGAACTCACCCAATAAATCCAGCACTCTCCCAATAGCATCAACAATAATCCTATAATTTCTGCAAAGAAGTACTATTTTCAAAATCCACCTAATAACTTCAGCGTTCATCCGATTACTCCACTACAACTTTAGTACTCACCGAAAGACTGTGAGACTCCTCCAATTATCTGCATCTAGTGTTTCGTATGATATTTTTTAATTGTGTTTTGGCTTGAAATTCAAACCTTTCACAATAATAACTAAATAACTTGGTAAAAATACAACATACATTAGAAAAAAACTGTCAATAGAGTATTACATAGTACAGAAAAAAAGTTTAATTTCATAAGAACAGTCACATACAACAATTTCATCATAGAAGAGAAAGAAAATCAAAGTAAGTTCATTCCAGCGCTATGATCTGACAACCCTATGTTTCCTTACAATATTAGGTATAATTTTGACTAGGAAATATGCACAGGAAAGACCTATTCAGAGCAAGAGTTAGGGATACCTTCAGGCCCGCAAGGAGTTTATGCCCTCATTCTGGCGCGGAGATTAGCCATGATATTTTAATTTGTCATTCAACATCTTCTGCATGCATCAGTTAACTTCAGGACTTATATGCTTTCATATGTATGATTGGCCGTCGATGACTATGGAACCATAACCCCAAGTCCAAAAATGCATTATTTTTCGGAATAAAAATAGATGGAGGAAAGGTCCAGGCTTCTACTCCATCTTGGAGCAAAATGGCTATTATTACTTGTCCTGACCAGGTGTGGAGGACGGAATCCGTATAATTCTTTGAATAAAAAAAAAACAGATGGGAGATTTATTTGAAATTCGGCTGTACGGAAATTACTACAGCCGAAAATTTCAAATACATTCCCCATTCTGTGTCATTATAATAAACTAGGGCCACGGGGCTGCGGGAGTATCACCAGCACCCTTGTTCACTATAATGCAATTCGGGGTGTCCCCCGCTGCCTATTGAATACAATTTGGAAAAAAAAGAAAAGGACCCTGTGGTGCCTGCTGCCATTCACGTAAGTGAAGGGAACCAGCATCGGAGAGGGAAGCAGGAGACAGCGGCACACAAGGAGGTATGCTGCCAGAAGGTAAGTAAGGGCGTGGGGGGCAGTGGGTTGTCAGAAATGTTCGGGGGAGTGAAAACCAAAAGTAATTTTCGTTCAAATGAACTTTTCTGATTCAGTAAATTCACGGTAATCCATGGAGGACATGTTATTGCTGTGGAGACTCCCCTTATCTCTGGTGGGAAAACGTGAACGGTTAGCGATGAGTGAAACTCTTACCTCTCACTGACATCCTTCACCTCAGGGAGCTTAGAAAACAGCCACTGCTTGTCCTGGGCTCCAAGGCATTCATGAAGCTCTGGCGAGTTCAGAAAGTGGTCAACGGTGATGGAGAGACTGTGGATGTAGGAAGACTCCGATGTGATCAGCTCAAACTTGGCCTGCGCAGTGAAATAAAAAGAAATGAGATCCCTGATCTGCAAGAGATCAGCTCCTGGAAGCCAGGAAGGGATGGAAGGTGGATACAGAAAGGGGGAAAACAAAAGGCTAGAAGGGAGATCAATCAACTGTTCGCTGAGACGAAGGGGAGGGAAAAAGCAATTATATGGGAAAGGAGAGAGAGAGGGAAAGGGTTGTGAGGCATGGAGGAAGGAGAAAAAAGCAGGAAGAAGATTGGAAGGGAAAGAAGATCCTACTAGAGGAAGACGGGCAGTGTGGGGAGTAGAAGAGAAGAAAAATAAGGGCACATGAGTGAGGATGGAAGGAGAACAGAGGCAGGAGAGGTTAGCGATGGAAGGAAAGTGCAAAGCTCTCTGCTCCGCCCTGTTCCCACCTCACCTCCCGCAGCTTGCGTTCCTGGGTGCTCAGTGTGGCCAGCACCCCACTGCCTCTGACATCAGGGATGTCCTGCCACAGTGAGAAGGTTGAACCCCTGGACGAGCGCTGTGAGCGGAAGGAGCTGGTGGGTGACAGGTTGGTCTTTGGAGACACATCCCCATCCTCTTCCTCTTCTGCAGGAGTGTCCTCACGCTGCTGGCGTTGGATCTCACGGTTGATGGCCACGTCGTTATACTCTTGGTAGAGGATGGCTGTGGGGAGAGTAGAGGGTATCAAAAGGGTATATTCCCTCATATGCAAATAACCTCCTAGTCCTATGTAAGCACAGAAACACTCCATAGAATTAATCTATTAAAGTACTAACACTTTATATTTATTTAGCTGTGTCAAACGTATCATGAACTGGGCCAATTCAATGACAAAGTGTTGTAAAGGCATGAACAATCTACTCCTGATAGTTGTAAGGCTGACACAACTATCACATGCAAAACCCCTTTGGCACTCTAATTACATTCCTGTCTTTGGCTCTTCAGAATAAAATGCCCTCTGGATAGCATCTGACTGGTGCTTCAGTGGTTCCCATTCCATTCAGTCCTATGTACCTCCGCCATTGCCGGCACCCATAATATCCCGGTAACACCGGGATATCGGACACTGGTAACTGTAAGAGGGGTTTGCTGGTAACCTGCCGGGAGCTCCGGCGGGTTACCATCAAGCTCCCAATGAGGGCCATAAGTCACCAGTTCTGACCAGTTCTGACCAGTTCGTATAAGAAGGTAAAATCATAAGGGTTTGCAACCTGCAGTTCTCCAGATGTTTTCGACTGGGGCTCCCATGATTCCTCACCATGTATTAAACCACGAAGGTCTGTGACCTGTAGCTCTCCAGATGTTTTGGACTATGACTCCCATAATTCCTCACCATTTACTATACCGCAGGGGTCTTCAAACTGTGAGTTTCCAGATGTTTTGGACTACAACTCCAGTGATTCCTCACCATTAACCATGTTGGCTAGGGCAGATGGAACTTGTACTCCAAAAAATCAGGAAATCAAACATTGCAGGCCCCTACTATACCGGCTAGAGATGATGGAAGCTGTCGGCCCCAATGGCTGGATAGCCACACAATGCCTTCCATGGGGTAAAGGTAGTGTTGCTTTAAATTGGACTTTATTCACCAAACAAACATCTCTCCCATCTCTGAAAGGCTATCCGTGGCTACACAAACTCTCTTTGCCTTGTTTGTACTTTTCTGTTTGAATCTGTAAACTTTGTTCTGCAAAAATGCTTTGATTACTTACTGGTAATCTTCATTACAGCTCGTTCTCCACTTACTCGCCACAGTCCTTATATTTCTGAAAGATGTCGGTCTGCCGCTAGTCCTTTACTACACCTCCTATACATTTATTTGTCCCCAATCCTACTCACCCACTCCTGAGGAGCATAAAGCCACTCCAGATGCAGCAAACCTCCTGTGCACTAGCCAGGACCACAGACAACCACCCCCCTGGGCGTAAGGACTGTGACGGGGAAGAGCAGGACTAGGTGTAATGAAGATTAATGACAGATCGGAGGATAACAGAATCAAACACCTGATCCGCCTATCCCGGAAGAGCCAAGCAATAATGGTGGGTCAAGGTGGGTCAAGCTCTACAATGTCCATCAAAGGCGCCCCTCTTGCTTCAGCCCAGGAAGTATCCATAAACCTGGTAGATCTTCCCACCACCTTCCAGGCAGATGAACCCCAACCTGATCTTAGGCCAAACAATGGTGTCTCTGATGCATCGGCTAATGGACAGAGATGAATCCTTCTGGCCCTTGTGCGCAGAAGGGAACGGTCCTGTGTAGATACAGCAACATAACCTGCCTCACATCAAGTCTGCTCACCAGAGCTCGGACTCCGCAGGCATCTCCTCAGGCAGAGGGGGGATAACAATGTCCTGCGATAAATGAAATGTGGAAACCACTTTAGGGCAGAACGTAGCAACGCACATCAAGACAATGGCTTCAGGTGAAACTGAAAAGCATAGAGGAGTAGACAAGATTGTCCCTAATTTACCAATCTTCCGGACCGACATGATGGATGTTAATAAGAATGCCTTCATGGTTAGAGATTATATGTCAATGGTATCTAAAGGTACAAACATAGGACTCTGAAGACACCTCAACACCTTAGGGCGATCCCATGGAGGAGAAAGAGACTTTATCTTAGACGTGCCAGGGAACAATTGTGCAACAAACTGGCCATGACTTGATCAAACTCGGGGGCCCCCACCCAAGGAGCATTGACCATCCGGATCGCCGCCCACAGAGCACTCAGAGCCCTCAGAGAGGAGACAGAAAAGCCCAGCTGAAACCCCGCCTGCAAATTGTTGTCGGAGAATGTTATTCCACTGACACCAGCCGGGGAACATCCCCCAATGCCTATTGTAGGCCTTCAGCATGGAGGGTTTCTTAGATTCCTGGACTCCTTGAGAAATTGGAGAAAACGAGCCCTGACACTTCAACCCCTCCCTCTCAAGAACCAAACTGCCCAGCACCAGTAGTTGTGTGGTATTTGGTCTAATATTAATATTGAACGAGGGTGGGGAGGGAGAAACAGTGGTTGACCAACTGCCATCTGGACGAAGAGAGGAAACCAAGCCCTGCGCACCTATTAAAAGGCTACCAATAGCACCTCCACTCTGTTGTGCTGGATCCTTCTCAATACCCCGGGCAGCAGAGAGATCAGTGGAAGCATGTACGTCAGCTGCGCCGGCCATGGACTCGATAAAGCATCCACAGAAGTTGGGAAATCAGTGATTCCGACTGGAGGCAAACATGTCAATGATCGGAAGGCCAAACTGGGTTACCATGAGAGAGAAGGCCTCCACACTGAGAGACAGCTCCTGAGACGATGGACAATTCCTGCTGAGGGAATCTGTAAGGGTGTTGTGAATCCCTCTGGTGTTGGCTGCATCTAGGGATAGAAGCCCCTTCTCCACCCAGGCTCACACTCTGTGGGCAATGTCGGCCAGGCCCATGGATCCCACCCCCCTCCTGGTTCAAGTAGGACACAGTGGTCATGTTATCTGAAAGGATCTGGAATTGCTGGGATAGAAACTGCCTGGCAGACACCAATAGGACTCTCTCCACACAGCTTCCAATTTTCTCTAGGTGGAAGACCGCCAAGATTCACTTGAAAATCACTGCCCTGGAATAGTCATGGTCCCAAGACTGTCTCACCATCCTCGAGCGCTGGCGCCAGTGTAAATCACAACGGGAAGTAGCGGGTTCGATGGAATCCCCTTCCACAAGTTGTCCTGCTGCTGCGCTCTTCATCCCCTTGGGAAGATCAAAATTACCTTCTTGAATTCTCGAGAGGACGGAGGCCAATAGAAGAGCGGATGCCATATCGGAGGTTGTAAATGCAATCTCGCCCAAGGCATAACGAAGACCGTTGCTGCAAGAAGTCCTTGGGCCCTCAACCAATGCTTGGCCAAGTTCAACCTCTGCTGACACAGGACAGTCACCTCTTGCTGATCCTGAGAGCAATTGTGAATGGTATTTTTCCTCACAAATGAGTTGACATACTTCAGATTTTGCACCACTATGAACCCCCCCCCCAAAGCCTTTTGGCTCAGAAAGACCATGGAGTAACAACCCTTACCCAGGGAGGCTCGTGGGACTGGGCAAATCTCCTTCTTCTGTCGAAGCGATGCTAGCTCCTCTCTCAGGCAAGTCTTTTTCTCTGGACCCAGAGGTCATGATGTTTCCGCCACCCCTGATTCATTGCAGAGCCCCGGAAAACTCTATGTCATAGCCCTTGCATATCATGTCCAGCACCCAAGGATCACTGATGAAGGTGGACCAAGCGTCCTGGAACCATGACCCCCCCCCCTCCACCCACCGGAGCAGGAAGGATGATCCTCCAGTCCGGAGCAGGAAATCTTGGGTGGAGAAGACACTTTGACCTTCTGTGCCAGGGACTACCTGCTGCTCTGAAATAATGGGCAGCGTCTGCCCAAAGATAATGAAGGCATCGCTTGCCCAAAAGAAAAGGGCAAATGCCTGCATGAGTGCAGCTTCTGCTTATTTCTCAGCATGCTCGAATGCTTCACTTGTTTAAGCACGCCATGAACCTTCTCCTCCAATACCTATCCAAATGATTTGGCCCCTTGTCCCCATGGCAATGGTGGAGGCATCTACGCCATCATATTCCAGATCCGACAAGAACTCAGCCTGACGCTCCATGGCATCCAATAATGCTGAGCGTTCTTGACTATCCACATTTGTCACATAGCGCTCCTGCTAATCATACTACAGGGCCTGAGCAGTATAGGAGGCATGGGTGCAGCTCGCATTGCTAGACGAGTCCGGGAATAGCTCCTCCTGAGGGCTGAATACACCTTTTCCTCTGTTTGATCACGTACCGCTGCTTCATCAGGGGACATGGATGGACGCCCTGCCAGACTGGACAAAAGGGAGTTGGTTTCCAATGCCACCGGCAGCCTCAGTTCTTCACTCCTTAGTGGGTAGAGTTTAAACTGGTGCACCGTTGGTCTGGGGTTGAGGGTCATTGGGTCAGAGTCTGCAAACTGCATGCTGTTGGCCATGTACTCCAATACCTTGCCCACTGCTTTCTGCTCAAGGTACTTACCATTCGGTTCCTGCTCATCGGCAGTGGATTGGACTCAAGCTGAAGAATCTGAGGAGCTGGAGGAAGAAAAAGGAGAGTTTGTCGTCTCGGCCACCTTCTTGCGGTTCCATTTAATAATGTCCCCACATAAAATGTCTCCTGACAAAAATGTTGCCTTTTTTTTGCTGAGACATTATTACATTGAACAAGAGGAGCAGGGGACATCCCTGCAACCCATCCCCATACACAATGTCACCATATATTTCTAAATCTGCCTGCTTCTACTCTCCGCCCTTTGCAACTCATCCAGAACAGGACTACAAGACTTGTCCTTGGCCTCAAGCCCAGGGACCGTATCTCTCCAGGACTGAAATCTCTGCACTGGCTCCCAGTGGTTGCGAGAATTACATTAAAAACCCTCTGCATCGTCCACAAGGCCTTCTGGGGCCTCAATACCTTCAACTCTCTCTTCATAAATATCTTCCTTCTCGAGCTCTTCGATCATCCGCTTCCAACTCCCTCAGGGTAGGTCACTTCTCCAAGCAACGAGTTGGTGGTAGATCTCTTTCCTCGGCTAGTGCCTCCCTCTGCAACAGCCTCCCTGCCTCCCTTAAACTTGAGGAGAACCATCTCCGGTTCCGTAAGCACCTCAAAACCTTTCTCTTTGCTTCTGCTTTCTCTCTTCCTCTCCTCTGCTGACCTCCTGGCTGTAACCGGTACTGCACTGGCTACCTGGACACCCTCTGATCCCGGGCCCAGGCCGCTCCCCCGCCAGCATCACACACCGGCACTGCCCGCCTGGTACTTGGGGACTGTTCTGCATTCCTACAGTCTCCCTACCAGCCCTTGATATCTGATGTCCGCACTTACCCATGCACTTGCCACAGGCTGGCCGTTATTTTACTTATTATTATTATTATTTATTCCCATGTACGGCACTTTCCCTTCCCCCTTCCCACGCACATGAGCGATCTGAATGCCACCTGGCCTAGTAGGACTGTTGTCCGTCGTCCTTTTTTTTCCCCTCCCTTGCCTCGTCTCAGCTTGAAACCCTTATGTATAGGCGCATTATAAATGCCATATCATATCACATCATATATATAATGTCGCCAATGGCTTTTCACTGTGACATTATGTATGGGGACATTATGAAAGGGGACATTATTACCTGATGCCCTTCTTGCCTGTGTTTCTCTGCTCCTCCTGAATCAAGGCTTTTAACCTTGTTTTGGAGCATTCCTTCCTCCTCCTGGGAACTCCAGGGAAGAGGAAGAAGTAGAAGAAGGCGAGTTCCCACGCCTGCATTTCACCTCTTGTGTGATCCCATGCTACCTCTCAACAGCAACACACTGTGCATCGAACTGCCTTCACTGAACCTTCTTGCCCGAACGGCCTCTGGTGACCAGGAAGCCACCAGATGCTTACCACGTCGGAGGTCACAAAGGGCCCTCACTTATGAAAGGTGCCCCCACGCCCCTGCTCCATTCCTCTGCGTGATCACGATGTGCCCCCAGTCTGCCCCACCAAGCAGGCCGCGCCCAGGGCTTATTGCTGTGTCCCAAATCTTGCAGTCTCCAGGGCCCCCTCTCACCGGGGAACACAACGTCCGACCTGCCCCACTGCTCCCTATGCCCAGCGAACAGGACGGGAACGAACTCTCTCACAAGAGGACGAGGGCACAGCCCAGCTGGTCTCCATCCAGGAAGGCAAACAGGAGGTTGGCTGCATCTGGAGCAGTTTTATACCCCTAAAGGGGCAGGGGTAAAAATAAATTGATAGCAGGTGTGGGAGTGGACTGGACGCGAACCAATGTCCTTCTGACATGTAAGGACTGCGACGAGGAAGAGGGAAGTGTGGTTAATGATGAGTTTTTTCTCTAGTGTTCGCTCGTGTAATGATCATTTAAAGCCCTCTGGTGGAAAGTATGGGTACTACACCAAGTGCAGGGTTTAAACGAAGAATGGACTCGAAGTCTCAGTGCTTTTAGGTTAGTATGTATGGAGCATGGACCGCTATTCTGATGCTTGATCATTTCTTTCAGGGACTGGCTTACTAGGATCTTGCATGCAAAGAAACTCAGAAATAAAAATGCCAGGGATCGAAATTGTCTGTAAGTAAGCACAAAACGAAAGTAATTAGCAGACCATTTGAAGCAGTCTTGAAAGGCAGATTGTGAGGCACGGAGGCCCTTTACAGAGTCCAGGGTTTTTTGTGAGCCATTAACCCAGGGTGGGTCCAAAAAGGTACCCTGAGCGCGAGCTCTGCTGGGCCTCCCCACCTGATTTCCCTGCCATGAATGAAAAGTTACGAGTGACAATACTGCACTTCCCCAGCAGACGGCAGTATCAGCCTTGTTTAGAATCATATCATCAGTTCCTAACCTTTGGGGTTACATTGGGCCTCATTACGGGTCCGGCGGTAACCCTGCCGGTGCTACCGGCGGGTTGCCGCCGGACCCGTAATAATTTACTGGTACCTGACTCCGGGAAGTCAGGCACCGGTCCATTTGTTAATCCCCATTCCCATAGAGTCCTAATGAACTCTATGGGAGTGGTGACATGGGAGCACTGGCACGGTTAGCAACGATGCCGGTGCTCACGTGACAAGTCTGCCTACTGTGGCCACTGCGCGCGCTAGGGTCAGACCTGCCGCGCACGGCGGCTCCGGCAGGCAGACCTGTAGTTTCCCGGTGCAGAAACAAGGGTGCCACTAAGCTCACGGGCACCCTAGTTTCTGGACCTGCAACATTGTAATGAGGCCCATTGTTTCTTTTTGTGATACTCTGAATTATAATTGTTCTTTTATAACACGCTCTAAGCACGAGACCGGGATTCGCACCTGTGTTTCTATGCATTGTCTTGCTTCCAAGAGAAACGTGTTGCCCCTGAGCTACACTCCCGGCCTATACTGGAAACCGATTTCTAAGAATGGAAAATATAGAGAATAAATTGTTTTTTGCACACATTATATTGAGGGTTTGTCATTAGAATGACTAAAATAATGAATGCATACGAATCATGTATTTTCTTTGAAAGAATTGAGGGATTGGAACCTACGGTCCCTCGCTGACCTTACACTGTTGTACTTCCTGTCATTGAATGTTAATTACTTTTTGTGCCGTTCAAACAGGAATGTTCGTCCTTGCTCTGAACTTTTCATTGATTGACTCAATCCTCGCTTGTGTCCACCTGCGGTTGGACACAATGAAGAGTGTAATTTGGGGCACTGTAAATCCTCAATAAAATAAAAATAGACCCATCTTGAATGGATTTTGTTTTTATGTTTGGAAATGTTCATATTAGGAAACATTTGATTTACTGATTAATTTTACTATATTGTATTTACCACAGCTTTTAACATAGATTCTGTTTCCTTTCATGCCATGCACAAAAGCCTGTGCGCATCTTTTAGGCGACTAATCAGGGCCTCATGCCTTTCAAAGCTTCCTTGTCTACTTTTAATTCTTAAGCTCCAGCAAACACTTCTTAGGTCCCCCTCCCCAAATATTGCTTGGGTGCTCGTTGGCGCTCCTCGCCGATTTCTTGTCCCACTTAAAGAACTGACAGAGACCCGGCAGTTCAGGCGCAGTTTTGATTGCATCCTTTTTGAGAATGTGTATTTTGTATTGTATTGTTTAAAGCGCAGACCTAGCTTGAGAGCATCGGCGCGCTGTACAGAGTGCGGGTAGCCGGCATTTGGGCTGGCATCTTTTAACAGTAGCGCAGTACTGTGAGGTCTGTGTGTCGGTATGGGCATCCATTAGAACTTATGAGAATGGGGGCACGTGAATCTCTATGGACTGATCCCCACGCAGCCACCAGTGGAGCATCGTGCATTGATAGCGTGGGCATCATTAGGTGGCCACCACTTATTTCTTTAGAGTTTCCAGTTTTCTAAAGTGTCAGGATTTCGAGTTTTATAAATATTATGGCATTTATTGAGCATGTACCTAGCTTCGAGAAGCAACAAAGTGCTTTACTGAGGTTTACAACAAGACAGTTACATAACGGAGCACTTTACAGAGGTATACAACAGTACAGATGCATAACGGAGCACTTTTCAGAGGTAACAACAGAACAGATATACAGTGGGGGTTAGGATACAGAGGAGGGGTACAGATGTACTGGGTGGTGGGGATGTGAGGGGTTGGCGGCGTCTAGCGAGTCAGGTGGCACGAGGGGTGACGTGATGGCCTAGGCGCTGAGAAGGAGAGCCTTGAAGAGGTGGGTCATCAGTTCTTTTCTGAATTGTAGGAGCGTGGGGGCGAGTCTAATGCTGAGAGGGAGGAGGTTCCATAGTCTTGGGGTGTAGGCAGAGAAGGCTTGATTGCTGCATTATAAAGCTTGAATCAGCTCCCGAGCACTCCCCTATTGCTTTGGAGCGATGCAAAGCCTATATCTCTGGTTACAAAAGGTAGAATAATGCACAGGACAAGATGCTTCTGGGTGCGGCATCAGCATCTGAGATGAGGCTCTCTCCTGTCATCTCTTTCTCCTTCTGTGAATTCAGGACTAATCATGGTTGGGTTTGCGCCAGGAGGGAGATGCTAGAAGGTTCCAAATTCTTTAACTTTGAGAGTTGTGCTCTTTTTTGTGGTCACTCTCTGGAGCAGGGGTCTGCAACCTGCAGCTGTACAGATGTTTTGGACTGTGACTCCCATACTCCTTTACCATGGTCGGAGTGGTGGTCCAAAACATCTGGAGAGCTATGGGTTAGAAGCCCCTCCTCTACAGCTTCCGGGGCTCGGATCTGGCCAGACAGGGAATTGCAGGGTGTCTTGGAGGGGACATCGGCTGTGTTTCACACAAACAGTGTGATCGAGCTCAAACAATAGCCCTGCCTGAGAGCCAGAGTGATCTGGGAAGGCGAGAGGGTGGGAGACCTCACAGGGGGCTGTAGAAAGGCCCTCTATCAGGGTGACCGTGAGGGGCTGTGCATGGTTGTGTTCTGTTGGGCTCGCAGTGAGCAGGTTTGTGCTCTGGCTAGGCCAGAATATGAGGGTCTAGGTAGTGAGGGCAATGGCTTTGCCAAAGATCCTAATCCTCCACAGCTGATATGTCTTAAAGCATGTTTCTGTCTGGACGGCCTTGAGGGATGGGGTGCGGCATAGCCCACCAGGGGGGCAGTTCATATTCTTCGGGGCAGAGCCTGGCAAGGAATGTTTTATTGTTTCAAGTAAATATTCTTAGTGACCTGACTGTCCTGGGGACTGAGCAAGTGCCAGGATGAAAGATGACGCACAGACTGAATGTGAAACTGGAATGAGGCACAGAGGGGCCCAAGGACAGGAGCCAGTCAAACAGACTGCCCTACCCCACACCTCGAGAAAGTGCTCGTAGTGAGTCGCAGGGCAGCGACAGTTTGGCGCGAATATTAGGCGTTCTCCTGTATAAAGGGTGATGGGCCAAGTGGAGCCACCTGTGACAAGCACCTGCCCTGAAGGGTAGCACCACGCAGATCTACTCTTTGTAATGTTAGAATCTGTTATGCAAACGCCAAATCACAATTCACTGTATCGTGTGCACTATATAAAAGGCAAATAAAGCTCAAAGTTGTTGTGCCCATTAAATATGTCCGAGATGTGCAGTGACAGTCGGTATAATGGATTTTAACCTTTTCTTTTTACAACGCAAATTTCTTTTCGACCGCCAGATGGCAGAGTTGCATTGCTGTGAGGCATGTTGTTGGCATAAAGGCTTGACGCTTTGTCAAAACGTTCAAGAGAAAAGACTGCCCTTTCACTGCCTCGAGCTCTCTCGAGTTCTCTTGTTAACTTAGGCCAAAGTGCCATGTGGTGTGAAAAACAGGTTCTTCACACAATTATTGGACTAGGTGTTTTTTTTTTACAGAAACGTGTTAAAGGGGGGGGGGCTAGTCCGTTGTGTTATTTTGGGCAGCAAGTCTTTCCTCCTAATTTGAACCCCGAGTCTGAACCTCTACAGAGAGAAGAGCTGTTAGCATGATTTGTTTTTTTTACAATCAATCTAAAAATGTATATCAGAGTTTATCGCACCTGCCAGTTTCAGTCGTAACCATAGCAACACACCAGCACTCATGTCTCAATGAACAGCGTAGAGTTTATGACATCGCATTCTGAGAATAAGGGCCCACCCAAGCCCTGCTGCTGCACAGCGAGAAAGGGGATTGTATAATGAAGCAGAATAACGGGCGCCAGAGGGCTTTATTGTCTGGTAGGTGACCCCTATCTTAATGGTCCCAAGCCGAAAGCAAAGGCCTCTAACGAGGTTGAAGCTAGCCTTGCACACCATAAACCCTCACGGTAAGGGTTCTGACACTATCATAGAATAAGCAGAGGGGGGGAAATGGCAGCTCACCTGAGGGGTTCCTGTTTCACAGCTTGCCCCGCCTTCTTGACACGTCACAAAGGGAAACTTGGAATGCAGCCTTTGCACACAGGTGGAGCTTCCCTACCCAGCTTGATTAATAGCCAGAAAGCTAGTGGACTGGGAACCAAAAGTGGCGCGGGAGATGCTTTTCAAAATGGCCCCATATTACACTGTGCAAGTGAATGTAGCAAGCAGGCCCACCCCCTCTAAGTAAGGTTCAGGGGGGTTCTCCCCAAATAAAAACTTGAAAAAAAGTCCATGAAGTGAATTTGAAAGGTCGTTCTCCCTAAATATAAGATCGAGTAAGTAGTTGAACATAACATACAACTGCCATGAGATGTGTTAAGAGAGAGGACTAACATAGTGGAAGCTTTATAACACAGTCTTAACTTCAGGCTGATATACGGGAGAAGGAGCGATGGAAGGAATGGGGCTGTGTGGAGAGGGAAGGAGAGGTCGAAAAACCGGGGTACCCCCACAAAAGAGGCCATAGTGCAGAGGCCCACCAAGAAATATCCAGAGTTCCCTGTATGGCACTCCACCATTGCAGCTAGAAGCTGTGAGCAGAACAGAGGAGAGACTTCAAATACAGGCTCACACTGCGGGTAGTGTCCGGAATCCACGCATTCGATTGTCCAAAGAGAGGAAAACAAGCTTTAATGAACACCAGTGCCTTGTGTGTCTGTGTCGACATAAGTCGCCGAGCCTACCTCTCCACCTCAGGACAACCTGTCAGTCTGCTTTACTTGCTCCTGTAATGCAAGAAAGTGAGGACAACTATCCTGAACACAGGCAGCTAGCTATGTCTCCGTGTATGATCCTTCCGTGGAAAGTGTGTGCAGCACCTCCAGGCCTCACCAGCTCTCTCTATTCTCAGTACCAGCGATGCAGCATCGTCAGAAGGGAAAGTGGCGGGGGCGTGTAATGTCGCTTGGACAGATTGGCAATTATTTCCGTGCCAATCCGGGAATCGAACCAAGGTGTGAAAGGATCGATGTTGGACGATCTCATAGGTAAGCCTGTTCACAAACTATTCCTATCCCTACCGAACACTGGCGACGATGATAAAGACAACGCGGCCGTGAACGCAACGCTGACCATGCGCTGCCATCTGCGAGTGGATTCAGATATTGTGAGGTCAATGTGGTAAGGGAAACCGCCTCATCGCCATTTGTTAGGCCGGATGGCCAAATGAAATGAAGACGCGACACGGGAAGACCTTGGAACGTGTTGCTTTATTAATTGCTAAACTCAAACTGCCTTACTTTCCCTTTACTCCTCCCCGCTCCCACGTCATTCCTCACGTGGGCTATGTCTTCCTTAAAGGGACAGAGTCTCGTAAAAAAAAACCTCTAATATGGATACCGATCCCACATGGCTACCGACCACAAATTGCCGGCAGCGTTCGAGATCGACCAGCTGTAAGAATAGTCACATTTGATGCATGTGCGTGACATTCTGTTGCTACGACAACATCTTCGTGTATGGTTCCAGAATGTTGATGGAAGCATACACGAAGATGTTGATGGAAGAAGTTGGTCTCTCCGGGGCTCTTACGAATAAACCTGTATGAATCTTGATTCACACAAGATCGGAGTTGTGTGTTGATGCGTCAATGTACACTACAATTGGCGACGAGGAGGTCCTAAGGAAGGAGCCCCGGGCGCAGCGTTCGTAGTGAAAGGGAACTGTTGATCGCTGCCGTTACAGTGACGAAGTACGGCATGGCGATCGTAATTATATTAAAGAGAGAAATGCGCTCATGAGAAGGAGGTGAGGAGCGGGAGACCGGGTGTAAAAAAAAAAAAAACAAAAGAGACTTTACATTGTACTTACAAGCAGCGGCGGATGAGAGACGTGCGCGAGCGGCCAACTGCCTATCGCATTAGAGGAAAGGACCCTAGTACGTGCTGAACGTGCCGCCATTTTGAAAAAAAAAACGGAGAAGCATACGGAAAGAGGTACAGATACAATGTGGATGTTATATAAGTGGTGCATTTAAAAAAAAAAAAAAAAAAAGTGGACAATACTTATTGAAATAGAGTGCAGCACATTAAGTGAAGGTGCCCCAGGAAGTTTATTGATATAGAGTGCAGCACATTAAGTGAATTGCCCCAGGAAGCTTTAGCAACATCTGTTGGAATATAGGGAACATCATGCAGACCATATCTGCTCCAGTGAAGTTTTTGCCATTGCCTGGGAATCCAACATGTTCTTGGGAACAATGGCAGGATAATTTTCAAGTATATCTGAGAGCAATTGGAGGGTCAAGATACAGTGATGATCAGAAGGAGGCCACTCTTCTAAGTTGTGTAGGTGCGGAGGCACTAAGGATTTTTAGGACTTTACCTGAATTGGTACAGGATGAAGTGAGTTGGGAAGAATCGTCGAGTGGAGCCAGAAAATATGACACAGCAATGGCCAAACTCAATAAACATTTTGGAAATAAAATTAATATAGTATTGGAAAGATATAGATTCTTTACGCGAAAACAAGGTAAGGAAGAAAATATAGACTCGTATTTAGCTGCATTGAGGGGGTTGATGGCCACTTGTGCGTTCACAGGAGTTGCAGATGAATATTTAAGAGATCAGGTGGTGTTACATGTGGCAGATCCCCGGATTCAACAACGGTTATGGCAAGCGAAAAACCCCACATTGGATAAAACAATTGAGATAGCCAGATCTATGGAATTGGGGGAAAAATGTATGAAGGAAGTTCAAAAGAAAATGGAGAATGTGGAAGTTAAATCAGTACAAGAGATGGAGGTTGGGAAATATACCAGTCAAGAAGATGATTTGGTTGCCATTGTCAAGAGGTTGGTCAAATCAGATGTTAATAGTGGAAGTAGACAAGGAAGGAGTGGAGTGTTCAAACAGAATAACAGATGCTGGAATTGTGGATGGCATAGACATGCCGATACAGACAGAGATTGTCCAGCTGCGTCAGCGGAATGTTACAGATGTGGTCAATTGGGACATTTTGGAAAAATGTGTCACAACAATAGATCAAGAGGAAGATTCAACAGCCGGTTTGGGAGAAATATTGGACGCTACAATAGAGGTAGAGGTGCAGCGATGACAAGTATAAAACCAATGGAAGACATGGGTGGTCCGAGTAATTTTTTGGCAATCAAGGATCGGCTTGAAGATGAAGTTCAAATACTAACTCTTGCATCAAGTGAAAAAGAGATGGGACCATGGGTAGCCATGGAGATAAATGATATAACGCTACAAGTAATGGTGGATACTGGTTCTCCTTATACAATGGTTGATGTAGAGACGTATGTCAATGTCTTAAAAAAAAATTTGGGGGAATTACAAACGACAAAAATCAAGGCAACTGGATATGGAAAAACACCCATCAACATTATAGGATTTGTGTGGGTACATCTGAAATTTGAAGGGAGAGAAACATATTGTAGATTATTTGTGGCTGAGAATGGATTTTCAATAGTAGGTTGGTGGGAGCAAGCAACATTGAAAATCAGAATTCATCCTGGTGAAAAGGTACCCATCTTATGCATTACGGAGAGCAGTTGTGATACAGCAGAAAATTTGGCAAAAGCCTTTCCGAAAGTTTTTAAGGAGGAAATTGGTTTACTCAAAGGATTTGAACATCGAATTATACTAAAAAGGGGTGCAAAGCCAGTGGTACATAGAGTGAGAAATATACCCATTGGTACCAGAGAAGCATTGAAGGCTGAATTAGAAAGGTTATGCAAGCAAGATGTCATTGAACCTATTGAAAGCTCGGAGTGGTTATCCCCCATCGTGATTGTCAAAAAACAGGATGGGTCCATTAGAATGTGTGTGGACCTAAGAGACTTAAATTCTAACATTTGGGTGGATCGCCATCCGTTGCCGAACATTGGGGAAATGTTGACTACCATGAAACCGGCAAAGTATTTTACAACGTTAGATTTATCGTCAGCGTATCACCAGGTGCTGCTGGAAGAAGAGAGTAGACATCTAACGTCTTTTGTGACACCCTTAGGAGCCTTCCGGTACAAGAGAATGCCGTTTGGGTTGGCTTCAGCAGCTGCAGTGTTCCAGAGACTGATGCATCATTTATTTGAGGGTCTACAAGGAGTACATTATTTTCAGGATGACATATTGGTGTCAGGAATATCTCAAGAAGAACATGATGCAAAGTTATTGGGAGTATTACAAGTATTACAACAAAAAGGAATGACCTTAAAAATTGAGAAATGCAAAATCAAGAGAAGTGAAGTAACATATTTGGGTCATCGCATAACTGCTGATGGAATAAAGCCAAAAGACTCATTAGTAGATACCATTTTGAAAATTGCTGATCCCAAGAATAAGGACCAACTGAGGAGTTTCATGGGATTAACGGAATACTACTCGAAGTTTGTTGACCATTATTCAGACAGAACAGAGAGAATGAGAAGTTTAATGTGCAAAGGTGTAAAATTTGAGTGGACTGAAGGTATAAAAAAGGAATTTGAACAAATCAAAATTCTGATCAATAAAGCACCGGTATTAAAATTATTTGATTCAAGCGCAAAAACAAGAATATCTGTGGATGCAAGCAACATAGGACTGGGAGGAGTTCTAGAACAGGTTCAGACTGGAGAAGTTGTTCCAATTGCTTTCGCTTCACGGACATTAAGAGGTGCTGAGAGACATTATTCAACAATTGAAAAAGAAGCTTTGGGGGTTAAATGGATATTGGAACATTTCAAAAGTCTCATTTGGGGCATTCCGGTGGACATTATTACAGATCACAAACCACTTGTACATGTGTTGAATTCAAAAAATCCTCATATGACCTCTCCAAGAATAAGAAGATGGATATTGATCATCATGCAGTTCAATGTGAGGATATATACTCCAGGAAAAAACAATGTGGTAGCGGATTGTTTTTCTCGCCTGCCGTGCGAGAACGTAGCAGAGGTTGGTGATGAAAGTGAAACAGTGATGGAAGAACAAAATATGGACTGTATTATTGCTCAAGTGCATCCCAGTTTTTCAAAGGAGGAATGGATAAGAGCTAGTGAATCTGACCCTGAACAAGAAATGTTGAGAAGAGCCATTGAGAGTGGATGGCAAAACATGGATGACAATACAAAATACTGGGAGAAATTTAAGGATGAGTTATCTAATGACAAAGTTTGTGTTTATCGAGGAGAACGCATCATACCTCCAACGAATTTGAGGAGGAAAATTATGGACATTGCCCATGAAGGTCATGTGGGAAGGATGTTGACAAAGAGAAGAGTAAGAACTGCTTATTGGTGGCCTAACATGTGGAGTGAAATGGAAACTTTGGTCAGAGATTGTACTGCATGTGCAGTGAGTGACAAGAGTAAGTTGAAAATTACAACCCCATTGCAACCAGTGAATATTCCTAGTACAGTATGGACAAAATTAGCCATTGATATAACTGGGCCCTATGAGACATTAGAGTCGAATAAAGTGTTCCTCATAGTATTGGTAGATTATACGTCTAAGTGGGTGGAATGTGGCATTGTTGAGGACTCAGTGTCAGCTATCAAAGTAGTGAAATTTCTGGAAGAAATCTTTAACCGAGAAGGTGAACCGCAAGAACTGGTGTCAGACAATGGAACTCAATTTATGTCTGTAGAGATGCAAAAGTTTCTGAAGGACAGAGTTATTAAACATAGCACCACAGCTTTATACCATCCAATGGGAAATGGGTTGGTAGAGAGGATGAATCGTTTTATAAAAGGTATTATTCAGCTAGCCGTGATAAATCAGTTACCCTGGATAGAGACACTCAAAGAGGCTCTCAATACGTACAAAGTCACGCCACACTCAGTCACTGAGGAAATGCCATTCACGTTGATGAGAGGAAGGACACCTACTAATAGACTGAGACCTGCTTGGATGGAGAGAAAAGGAAATAAGGAGATAAATTTGGAAGACATTGTCAGCAAAGTAAAAAGAAAACAAGAAGAGTATAAAAGATATTATGACAAACAAAAACATGTTCAAGAAAGCCAAATTGAATCAGGTGATTGGGTTAGAGTCAAAGAGCCAAACAGGGTGATGAAAGGAGAATCAAGATATCGTCCTCCTCAAAGAGTGAAGGAGTGCTCAAAGAAATCTGTGATATTAGAGGATGGCAAAAAATGGTCATGCGATGATGTAGTTTTGGCAAAGGAAAATGAGATGAGGAGAAATGAAGGAGAACAAGGCTGGTGTGAGGAAACATTCCGGAATAAGATATCCAAGGATGATATTGAAGAAACAAGAGTAAGATGTAAAGATAATATACAAGAGGAGAAAACCCAAGGTAGACCACAAGAAGTAGGGAGTGACAAATCTTGGGCTATACCAAGACACAGGAGAAGATGTTGGAACCGTAAATCTGACTATGTGTACTATTGAAGATTTGATATTTAATGATTGGATCCAGATAACGAATTACAACCCTGATATAATGAAGTGGATCCAGATAACGAATTACAACCCTGATATAATGAAGATACTGTATCCTTTATTAATATACATAGTTCAAGTTATTATGCACAGTAATGTATATATATGCAACAGCAGTTAGATATAATAAGGGTGTTCTAGTTTTAATGAGTTTTTTTTATTTTGTTATTTTGTTAGAAGGGGAGATGTAAGAATAGTCACATTTGATGCATGTGCGTGACATTCTGTTGCTACGACAACATCTTCGTGTATGGTTCCAGAATGTTGATGGAAGCATACACGAAGATGTTGATGGAAGAAGTTGGTCTCTCCGGGGCTCTTACGAATAAACCTGTATGAATCTTGATTCACACAAGATCGGAGTTGTGTGTTGATGCGTCAATGTACACTACACCAGCACAAATAGGGAAATCGATGCTTCCAGGAAAAGAACATGGCTCTGAGTTGACATTCACACTAGGCCGTCACAATTTCACCATTCACTTGTCTTGCCATCCAAGGGTGGCCACACCACAGGTAGGGTTGCCACCTGCCCGGATTTAGTCCGGCTGACCGTATTTTGAGAGCTTTGTCCGGTTGTAGGGTTAACAGGGACGGCATTCAGAGTTTGAAGACACAGAAGCCAGTGCAAGTGGCTGGGGTTTTAAGGTGTGTGTCAGCCAGAGTGGAATGGGCTTCCTGCAGTGTTCCTTGAGATGCGATTTACAGCTCTGTTGTCAGATAAGCCCCGCCCAGTAGGCATCAATGAATGTAAAATGGATTATGGGGCAAGTTCACCTTAAGTGACCCTTTCATGTGCAAAGCTCCAATTCATCATCCAAAGTGGTAACGTAGGGGCTGCTATTTTTGACAGCCCACATGCATTTTCAAGGCAAGCCCAGACCACAGGTCTCCCAAGCTATTTGGTTCATGTGTGAAAGAAAAGGTTCACTTTAGATATAAAGACATCTACAATGTTGCCTGCTTGTTTGAAAGCAAAACAACTGTTTTTTTCTCCAGAACTGCACATTTTACTTACAGATATGCAACGCAGTATGCTGGATCCCTGTTTTCAAGAATGCAAAAAACAAGCAACATTTATTAATATACATCTCTGCTTCACAGCCACCAGATAGAGTAAGGAGGCAGTGGATGGAGAGAAGGGGTCAGTGTTTCCTTTTAGGCCAATGCCAATTTCCATTTGATGTGTGCTATAAACATTTAAGAAAAGCTAAACTACAAAGCCCAGAATGCAAACCGCTGTTGAATGAACAGCCAGTGCTTGATGACGTGTCAGCCACATTATGGGACCACTCTGAGTGCTTTAGGTTTTCTTGGAATGTAGTCCCCTCTCTGCAGATCTATAATGCTAAACAACTTTAAGTGAGAGTTACACCATTATTATTCAGTTTCACTGTTTATTAGTTGCTGTCTAGGAAATGGGTTATTTATAATGCGCTTACACCAAAGCTCATTACATAGAACATATTTACATACAATTTCACCACACTAAAGTTGGTACTCATTTATCGACCTCAGAAGCATCAAAGACTGAGTTGGTCTTGCAGGGATTTGAACCTGCAGATCACACACAGATCGCAGCAGCAAGCACTCTCCCCACTGAGCTATTTCACCGGCATTCATGATATCTCTGCCCACATCAAACTTCAATGCTGCCATTTGTTGACTTGCATTTCATTGGAAAACTTAAAATTCGCTGTTATATAAGGAAGTGAGATGTCTACAATATTGCTCTATAATATGCCTAGCAAGTATAACAAAAAAGATAAAATGAGGATATTTAATAACAGGCCAGTTTCTATAAAACGCTAGGAGGGACGGGGAAAAAAATCAGTCAATCAGTCACAACTCAGTGTCACTGGCCATGTCTCTAAAAATTGCAACAGACCATTCTGTTATTGGTGCGCACTTTATAAAATGGTCATAGAATCACTCTCACCTTTTAGCCATGTGACTTTATTTTGGAATGTTTGCTTAATGAGTTAATGTGCCTGCTGCAGTGATTTATGTGAAACCTGCATCTAGATTTCTGCCGCAGGTTTTTAACTCACTGAGCTATTCCAAGGGATCACTAGTGTTCAAAGCTTAAAATAAAGCATCTAGGAAGGTTTTTACAGCTGTATTTAAAACTAATAACATTTTCAGAAATTAAACGATCAGTGTAATGTATTCATTGTTGAGTAGAGAATGTGTCCAGGGTAGACTGAAATGGAGGGCAGGCGCCAAAAACCGAGGTCAGAATGATTTGGCTCACTGGATATTTTGCCCTACAACTCCAATCCGCTCTAGCCAGCATAGTCTGTACCATAGAAAGAGTTTTAGCCCAAAACATCGGGAGGATCCCCAGCATGCCGACACCACCACTGTGTACAGTTGAATGTTGAATTTGTTATTGTAATAAGTTTGAACTCTGCAGTGCTTGTGTGGCTTTCTATGTCTCTTTTTTCTTGCATTTTCTTTCTTTTTTTATGCCAGGTTCTGGCACTGTAATATGACTGTGCATGTATTGGAGGGGCTCAACGTTTTCTTTACTTATCCGCGTATGCGGCCCGCATAAGTAAGATGCACAGAACCAGCATATGATGGTCCAGCTTTTTCGGGTTGAGAGATTTTGCTCCCTTCTTTAGGAAGATGGGCTTTGAATGATGTTTCATGGAGCTGAGCAGTAGTTTTATTGTACTGAGGTATTTTCTTTTTTTAAGCAAGCAATTATCCATTTTTTAAAACGCATGCCTTTTTGTTAAAGGCCATGCTATCTTTGAGCCCTCTAATTTGTATAAAGGTAAAATACACTTGTAGGACGCCTTGAGCTAATGGAATAGCCACCAGGGTCGGACTGGGACATGACATAGGCCCGGACACCCCAAAAAAAGTGGCCCACCCCTCGCCTCAAAAAAGTGGCCCTCAAACCATCATCTGTGATTCACGTCAATTCACGACTTTACAGAAAATGCTACGTATGGAGGGTTCATGTGTCTGCTGCATGTTATGTTTTGTGTAAACACTTGAGAAAGTGATAACGTTCCTTTTTGTTTTTATTGAAAAACAACAGCATCACATAGCTGAATATTTATTTTGCAGAACCAGACTCAAGGGATGTCTACTCGTTGCCACCAGTAATGAAAATAGAGTTTCATTTAATAAGCAGTACAGCCAAATGATGACCCCGGAAAGTAACTTGGCAGTTGTATTTATGCTCAAATATTACATTACAACACAACTCATAAAATAACATAACTTTGCATACTTATAGTTCTGTGACAGGGTCCACAGCTCCGAGGCGCAGGAGTGGCATGAACCAACCTCCCCCACTGCGGTTTTGGGACCTGCTGCAAGTCGATGCTTATACAGGGCTCTGCAACCCCAGCAGGGAAAGAGGGTTGGGGTGACGATGGTTGGATAGGAAGGGGGGAAGTAGGGGAACCGGAATGAGGTACAGGGAGAGGTTATGGATAGGTTGGGGATGTTAGGGTAAGGTTCTGACCACTGCACACGCTTCCTTACACTCATAGAGCACGTGCATAACCAATACAGGCTATTACTTCTATGTATGCAAGTATGTTTGTAGGTAGTAACAAAATGACATGCTATTCCCATCTGTGTATGTTCCAACTTAACTGTAAAGTATGTATCCTGCTACGTGGCTTCTGGCTTGAATGATGATTCACCCAATCATGTAACAGTAAGCATGCAACACCCTTCCCACACCGCTCAGTACTCACTGCCCCTGTGCAGTGTCCTCCATGGCAGAACCAAAAACACAAAATGCTGGTGTGGGCCAGTTTATTTGGTCAAAGTGGGACACTTCTTGGCCAATGTGGGTCAGTTTGATAAGCTACTTCACTATGGGGTTAGTAGTTTTCACCGGTGTTGCTGAATAAATATTCTTTAAAATGCGCAATTTGCATGACACTTTATCAAACCCCCCCCCTTGGTTACTATTCAAACAGCTGTGATTGCATGCATTATCTTACAACAAAGGAAAGTCAAATAAGGCCCAGAGACTCCCACACAGCCATGCAACATCTGCATCCATCACAAAATGTTTAAAGAGATTCAAGCAAAGTGCATTCCCTTTTTAAAGTGGTGGAGGAATTCCAGCCCCATCGCAAGTGCAGCACACCCTACATCAGTACATAACATAGGGACATCTTGCCTCAGTGCCTGGGCACCTCTTGGCACATGGCACCTAATGCCTCTGAACAAGGGATATAAATATTACCTTACCTTCTCCTGGTTGGTAGCCTACATGCGTCCAGGAAAGAAGCAGGCCCAGGAAGAGCAGCTGAGTCCCCCAGCCCAGGCAGACTCTCTGCACATGGGAAGGACCGAGGCCAGACCCTGGGCTCCTGGGTCCAGGCCCAGGTCCCTAGGCTCACGGCTCCACCAGAAGTGCAGGTATTAAAATGCACAAAAACAAGAAGTGCAGGTACGGAGGGCTGGGTGTGTGCCGGCACATTTAAAGCACTGGATATATGGGAATCTTGGCCCCTCGCATGGACACATTCTTGGAAGACATAATAATTGGTAACAAGGAGGGGCCAACCAATTGGGGTTATCAGATAAATGTTCGTCAAATGGGGCATGGGTGTGGAGAGGTTTCTGGTTCTCGACGAGTGCTCAAGCCTCAATCAGGAGAGAAAAGGGGCCCAGCTGGGAAGCCATTCCTGGCCCACCACGCAGCTCACAGCTGCAACTTGTGGTGGGCACTGGCAGCGGTCGCGGTGTCGGAGAGCAGTCTGCAGAGTATGTGTACAAAACACTGGGAGGGAACAGGCTGGGCTAAGGCAGCCCGCCCTGCCCTGCCGCTCCCTCCCAGTGCTTTGTAATACTGACTGCTGCTGGCACGGCGCCATGGTGTTGCGGGTCGCGGCAGTTGGCCGCCGGGCCGCCGCATGTATCAAAGAAAGGTAACAACGCCGGCGGCAGGGCTGCAATTGCAAAGGATCTGTAAGATAGTTACTTACAGATCCTTTGCAAGTTGCATCCGTCCGGCGAGGTGTAGGCCCTGGGTGCCGGTTCCTGAAGTGTGAAGCCCATGCCTGGGCCAGAGACCAGCCAACGTGGACTTCAGGAACTGGCCCCCAGGTCTCTGGCCATGATTTCGGATCGGCCACGGGCCGATTGGCTGACGGGTCAATCTGGCCCTGATAGCCACGCTCCTCCTGTGCTGTCTGAACGCAGCAGTGCATGGGTAGGCATTTGCCACTTGTCCAATCCATCTGTTGGTCCTTTATTTATTTTCAGAGTTTATCTGGCCGGCAGCACTGAGTACGCATGTGCAGGTGTTAACTCTAGTCTTGTCCTCGTGGCATTGCGCCTATTTACAACTTGAGGCCTAAGGTGATTATTAGGTCCTCACCGCGTTCAGCCAAGTTCTCCCAGCCTGAAGGTCTGAAATTTGGCTACCGCATCTCCCCTCAGTTGTGCCCCATGCAGTAGCATTAAGTTGCTCGGTAGATGCACTGTCGATTGTGGAAATTAGCAGAAAGGCATTGCTGGGGAGGGTGGGGGGGCTGAAGGGGCTATAAACCCCTGGTCTTTTGGTTGTAACCCCGGATAGAAGCTCAAAGGTTACAACCAAAAAGGCTAGCTAGCCCCGAGTCCCGACAGTCCCGACATTAGCGTAGCCCCGGATCTTTTCCAGACCTAGCAACAACCCTGGCTCCATTAGTAAAAGCACCTTTTGCAGTAACTTGCTCGTTATCGGTTGCTGCTCTAGCCTCCTCACACCCTAGGTTTGTTTAAAACTGCTATACATGAACTTGGCTGATATTAAGTAGCGTGTGTTTGCAGCACTGTACAAAAAATGTAGATCATGGATTTATGATTGATGTGGTGAAGCAGCTGCTTGGATGCATTTTCGAATCTTAACCCTCTTGGTAATTCCTTATGACTTTTTTGTGGACCTTTTTATGACCTTTTTTGTGACTTTTTTTTTTTAATGAGTTTGTTTCAGTTCCACCATCTCGGCAGGTAAGACGCAGGGCAACATGGGATAGTGTGCCCCATCGATGTGCTACCACCTTCCCCGCGATACTTCCTGCACTCACTTCGGAACTCCAAATATCAACTACAGAAGTTTGAAATGTTATGGATGCTCTCCTGCAGGCTGAACACAATGGTGTCATTACGACCCTGGAGGTAACCATGCTACTTTTTGCGTCATGGCTACCTCCATTCCAGGTACTGGGTCCGGGTTCCCTGAATGGGGAAGTACCGGGCCATTCCAACCTTGGAGGGCTCGGTATTTCCCCATTGAGGGAACCTGGACCCGGTCCTTCCTCATTCCCATTTAAGCCCCCATAGGGCTAAATGGGAATGGCAAGGGTGCTAACAACGGGCCCGTTAATGACGGGCCTGTTGTTAGCATCCTGGTCTGCTAGCGGGTCCTGCTAAGGGCGAGGCACCCGCGAGCAGACTCGTAAAAGGGCGATAAGGGGTTAACGGTGCTGACTCCTTTACCAGAGCCATTAACCCCTTACCGCCCACCTCGTTATGAGGCCCAATGTCTTGAGTTAAACACATAAAAGCTATTTTGCCAACGAAGTGCCACTAAGTTCAGATAGTACACTTCGGTGCATTGTGGAAATTAAATTGGCTGCTGCACAAAACTTTACTTTATGGGAACATATTCTAAAGTTGGTTTTTTTGTAGGTGGTAGCCTTCTGCTCAGTTACACGATATGCCAATAGCTGCTCACTGCTCTTATGCAGGGCTGAACTCTGTCTTTCTGGGAGATCTTCCCTTTACTAATTTACTTAGTAATGGATTTTTTTTTTTTTCTCCATTGATGGTCTGCATTCTTATGTCCATGTGGCACAGGTGAGAATTTGTGTCGCTCGGTCATAGGTTCCAATGTGATTTGATTCGACCTAGCTAAGGAGCAACTGAGCACTGTACAGTGCTGATTGCAACAAGTGTAAACTGGACCCAGAGGGGACGATTTCCAGCTCTGGATCTGGGAGGTGGCAGCGATATTCACTAAGTACTCCCTGAAGAGTCGGACATGAAGGTCCTTCCCGAACTGCAAGAGCATTGGACCCTCCTACATGTGACCTGGATAATGTTCAAATGGGCTTTGTCGTTGCTACAAAATGGCTTCTAGGTGGTTTTCAATGGATCGAGTCAGCAATTCCCACTGGATTGTAGGTTTCAGGACAGTCGACTTGATAATCCATTGACGACTTGCAGTCCTATACTGGCGATCTCCTATAATCTGGTAAACAAGTGGCAATGGGTCGAGTCTAATCGGAGGTTCAATGGGTACATGTATTTTCTGGTGCCCCCATGGCTATCCTCTTGAATGATAAAGTGCAGGCAGGCGATGGGGTTGGAGCAGCAGATCAAATAAGCATTGACAATGTGGTCAGAACTGGCATCTATGGTAGCAGCTGCAAAATGGCATAAATAACTGGGCATATAATGGCATTGCCTGGCAAATGTTTAATACTTATACAGTCCCAAACTGTTACTTTGTTAATGCTTGGTTTTAAAAGGTCTTCAGTGAAGGACCCCAATGGTGCTTATAAATTGAGTGGCTGAAGGCAGATCTGGTTGACACCAGTCGTGTGTTTTAAGCCCATCACTGACTACTTTGAAAAAACACTGGCAGGCATTTAAAGCACAATGTTTGATGGTAAGGCTTGATTACAGTGAGCACAAAGAGATCGCATGAGAATGTGTTTTGGGGTGGGGGTAGGAAGTAGGTGAGAATCGCCATAAGGATTAGCATGGCCATGTGAGAGATCCTCCCTTGAGACCCCATTTGTGGCTAAAATGTGTGGAATTTACCCCTTCCCTGCCCACCCGCAACCCCTCGCTTTCTGAATCAGACGTAACCAACCTCCCGAGCCCGCCTCGTGATCCCATTGGCCCAGCTTGCCCCAGTGTGCTGTCTTAGTGTGCTGCTCACCCCCCAGGCCTCCTTTTCTGATCCTTGGCCAGGTGAGTGAGCTTCCCTTGAGACCCCATTTGTGGCTAAAATGTGTGGACTTTGCCCCTTCCCCTGCCCTCAACCCCTCGCTCCCCACTTCCTGGATCAAACGAACCTGCCTCCCGAGCCCGCCCCACGATCCCATTGGCCCAACTTGGCCCAGCTTGCCCCAGTGTGCTGCCTTAATGTGCTGCTCGCCCCCCAGGCCTCATTTTCTGATCCTTGGCCAGGTGAGTGAGCCTCCCTTGAGACCCCATTTGTGGCTAAAATTTGTGGAATTTGCCCCTTCCCCTGCCCACCCGCAACTCCTCGCTCCCCGCTTCCTGAATCGAATGTAACCCGCCTCCCGAGCCCGACCCGCGATCCCATTGACCCAGCAAAGAGGACATTACTGATCTCTCCAGGGCAGCCCTCTGGGCCAAGGGTCCCGAGGCAAAGGGCGGCTCCTACTATGGCGGCTCCAAGATGTGTCTGCAGGTATCCGCAGGGGAAGAGAGTGAAGCCAGCATTTACACAGACTCCAACAAAAACTGTAAGTGTGGCATGGGTCGGGTATAGAGCAATTACTCTACACCAGAAAGCCCCCACCACTCTACCTTACCTTTCCATAACATAGACTGCCATAGACTTAGACCATGCATACAATGTTGAACTTAGAAGGTGTTCCCAACATCATTGAATGTGCCCATTGAGTGTGCCCTAATAGCGGTACTGTGTTAAAGATGAAACTAGAAAATATGCCTAATAGCATCACTGTGTTAAAGTTTGAACTTGGAATGTATTCCCAACATCACTCAGCATGCCCTAATAGCGTCACTGTGTTAAAGTTGAATCTAGAAAGTGTCACTAATATCGTCATCTATGGTGAGGATAGAGACAATGCACGTTCTCCGTGTGGATGGAAAGGGTGAATGGAGTGGATATATCTCTGTATCTCTTATATATGCTATGTATATTCTATCTACCTGTATCTCCATGTTATCTGTATCACATGTTTACCCTATCCATCCTGTTGCTTTATATACGTAAACCGCTATGTACGCCCCCTGCCCCGCCCTCGTGCTTGGTCGCAGGCGCTTTACTGATACACACCATATCACACTACTACGCTTACTCTCTCCTATACACCATCATTCAACTAGAACATAGCTATACTATGACACATTCGGCCTAGCTGTTCTCATACTTACATGACCCCACGAACACCTCATCCTAATAAAACCCAGCTAGCTGAGCACTTGCCGGCTAGCTTAGGCGTCTCCCCAGGCCTAATGCAGCCAGAACTCAGTCTGGGTGTCCACCCTCCAGACTGAACACATCCAACTGATTTCCTCAGCACCACACCTACCGCTAAGAAGCAGCTATCATGCAACAACCACACCAGCTGCACACATATCCGGTGCGCCCACCAACCATATGACACACTCTCTCTACTGACTTGAACTGCGGCGCCCGAGGGCGTTCAACCTACCAGTGCTTTGAGACCATACCAATGATACATAAGGCGCTATATAAATGCCAAGTAACATAACATAACATCTGGCAAGATGGGCCTCGTAGGTTAATTGAAAGCATGAGCAGCTGGATAGTCACTGGATCCAATTTTGTCAGAATGAGGTCAGTTTTCATTGTTCCATGTGCAAAAAATATATGTTATATAATTTAGTGAAATGTAATTTTCAGCCTTACTTTATTATTTTTTATTTGAATAATGCAGATAAATGAATATATTATGTTTAAAAAAAACTACACGCATGATTTTTTCTCTCCCCATGCTATTGTACTAAAGATTTCAAATCTATAAAAGGGGCGGCCAAGGGGGCATGGCTTCTAAAAATGGTGGGCGGGGCTTCTCGTCTGGTTTTTACTTCAAACAAAGGTGGCAACCCTAAGCACAGGAAACGCAAGAGGCAGGTGACACTGAAGTGCACGCCTCTTTGATTATCGAGACAGCACTTCACAAAGCACTAATACTATACGTCCAAGAGACTGATTGTGACACATATAGCCAAATTGCCCAGGCCACCCTGTATTCAAGACAGGGACAAACCATTCCACACTTGGATAATGACAATAAACCAGAACTCAAACCCCTCGTTTCCACGAGGTTCACCATCAGCACAGACCTTCCAAAGACAGAGGCAAACCTACTGCTTTGTGGCCTGGAAATCGCCATTGCACCTTCCCAAACCACCTGCGTATTGCTGCTGGCCCACAAGGACCATCGAAAGGTTGCCAAGGTGAACGCCCAACTGTGGGGGAATGTATGGTTCCCTGAGATTGACCAGTGTGTGGACAAGATAACCGCCCCACACAGCATGCGCCAGATCCCGGGAGCAGTGGATCATGGATCCCTCAACCGCACAGAGGAACAAGAACAGCCATGATTGGAAACAAGCTGCACTTCAGTCTGTCTGCTACATGCTGGGCCTCAAACCTTAGTGGTGGTAAATAATGACTGCAGATACCCTGAAGTAGAAGCCATTGAGCCCACAGATGCAAAAACAGTGACCCTCAACCTTGAAAAGATTTCCTAAACATCGGGCAGTCCTAAAGTCCTCAAGAATCAGACTGGACCACCCTTCCAATGTGAGGAGCTCCACTCATGCCTCAACCGACGAGTCATGGTTGTCCAACTCCAGATGTTGAGGGCCAGGATCCTGATGGGTTTTCAGGATATCCCTCATTAATATTCATGAGGAAAAATCTGCATACATTTAGAATCACTGTATGCAAATGTATCTCATGAATATTAATGAGGGGTATCCTTAAAACCTGACATGCATCTGGCCCTCGAGGCCTGGAGTTGGACAACGCCGAGCACACATAGATGAGGTCATGCTGGCTCCATTGCAATGGAGAATCTGAGGTTCACAAGGAGGTACAACAGAATCATTCCGAATAACACAGGCAGCAAAAGCATCCAGGATCTGAACTTGGACTTTACAAATTGTTGATTTACCGGAGAACTCCCCATTCTTTCACAGGGTGCACAGCTGTCCCTCTCTTGACAGGACAAGTTGTTGGATACACCAGTCCGTCTTACAGGCTTCCAACACGCCTGTAAAAGGGGGCATTGAAAGATGCAGGTAACTCTACATAGAGTACACAAGCAACAAGTATCATGCCAGAAAACACTCTATTTGTGCGGGTGACCTAGTGCATGTGTAGAAGAGACAGCCCTGAGGGGAAAACAGTTGCTGCTTTGAGACTGTTCCACTGAGTTCCACTCAAATGGGAATGAGACGGATCCAAGGGGCCAAGGTGACCACTGAAAGCAGTGATCGGTTCTGAAAGAGATTCAGGTATTCATGGGAATCTCATATTGTATTTATTTGTTACGATAGTATATGTCTGCCTTGGCAGTTATGATAGTATATGTCTGTCTCGGGAGGATAGCTCAGGGGCAATGTGCTCATCTTGGAAGCAAGACAACACGCAACAACGCAGGTTCTAATCCTGGGTCCGTGCTTAGAAACCTCTGGGTATTAAGTGCGTTATAAATAGCCTATCATATCATATGTTTAAGTTTATATGTCCTTTGAATTGTATGTATAGAGCAACTATCCATGCTTTTGAAAAAATCATTCCATACATAAAAGAAACAAAAAATAATAAGCCGAGAAGGAACTGCTGTACTACATGTTCTAGCATTTATTTGTTGATGAAAAAGATTACATTGGGTGGAGATTATATCTGCCGGGAACACTCCCCATGTTATGTTTGGTTACACCCCCAGTCCCTAGCAGTAGGGAACCCCGTCCGTGCGTGCATCTGGAACATTCTTCTAACCACCAGCAACTTCCCACAGACAAACGTTGGGGTACCCCTGGCAGGATCGCCGCAACATTCTTCAGAGTATGAGGGAATATGGCCTTAGACCAAATAGAACATACGTTTCCATGCTGAGCCGCCGCCTTTCAGTAAAAAGATTGCTGGCGGCGCCTCCCAGGAGCAGAAACTGCTGCTTATATGTTCTATTAAAAGCAGTCACAAACTTCTCTTTTTAAGGAACCTCGCAGGCCAGCCTGGAAATCCTCCCTGCCCCCATAGAGGTCAGCGCCGACGTTTGAAGACAACTGCCTTAGACATTGACCCGGCACCCCCTTACGAACCATTGATGCGCATGTTAACGTTGAAGGGACCTTCTGTGCGAGGCCGCCGCTCCTTGCTTGACCTCCGCCATCTTGTCGAGTCAGAGACCACGCAGGAGCACTCAGACACGCACACACGGGCCCTGCCTGCCACATGACGCCGTGGCCCGAGAATACAGATCCTGCCCCAAGGCTCAGGCGGGAGAAACTGAAGCGGCAGGTTGCTGAGTAAGCACTAGTGTCCTGAGCACCGGTTTCACTGCCTCAGCACACACAAAAACATGCATGTTTATGCGGGCCTGGAGTGGAGGCAGTGGTGTGGGGAGGGATAGATATGCGGGCTTATGTAAATGGTCTGCATATACATGTTACCCCAGACATAGGGAGACAAGACGTCCGGGTTTTCCCGGGACAGTCCGGGGAAATCACCCTCCGTCCCGGATCACGGAAGATTTTTCATCTTTGACCCCGTCCAGGGTTTGCATGTTTGGGGGCTACGGTAATTAAAACCGTAATTATTTTTCACAACACTATCAGATTTTTTAACTTGGAGGTTTAGCTCGAACCCTCAACCTCTTTGGTACCAGTCAGAACACTTACTGACTGTGCCATAGAGACTGGCTTGGAAATTAATGTACAGCAAGCCATCTTATATCAATTAGAGCTAACGCTCGTTTTGAATTAACATGCTACGATTCACAGACA
The DNA here is from genome assembly GCF_040938575.1 of Ambystoma mexicanum. Lineage (NCBI taxonomy): Eukaryota > Metazoa > Chordata > Amphibia > Caudata > Ambystomatidae > Ambystoma > Ambystoma mexicanum. Next base: position 1,098,389,244 of record NC_090929.1, read on the forward strand.
AAACTGCACAAATGAGATTATATACAGTTTATAGAAAGGAGAAGTGCTGGAAATATGGTTGAGGGGTGGTTGTGGGGGCGGTAATTGGAGGGCTGCGATGGGGTAGTCCCTCTTTTATGTTGTTGGCCATCCCGGTTTTTTGTTTTGAAAATCTGGTCACCCTACCAGACATGGAACACGACCTGTTACAGGCAGGGTGCCTTACACTCCTTCTGCACCCTGATTTCGAAGCCTACACGCGGACATGCCCTGTTCCTTCCGGGAGGTACTAGGCCAGTCTGCTGTTTTTCTGTGAATTCTGGGACTGGAGCAGCATCCCCTGGATGGAATGGGCACTGTCACGGAGTCACGTGAGCACAACGGCAAGGTTCGCCATCGAGCATGCGCAGAAATAAATGGGCAGACCGAGAGCTCAGAGCTCACCGGGAACCCGTAACGAACAGGCCTGTTTCCTGCGTATACATCCAGGTACGGGAGCGAAGGGATTGATCATGAGAGGGCCTGGGGGCATATTGAAGCATGTAACAGCACGTTGGCATGAGTGTCGAAGGAGCGGGACCTGAAGCAAGCCTTTCCCACCATAAGGAACTTTCCACGGTCGGTGTAGGGCATGGAAAACCCGAAGGAACCAAATCGCCCCTAGGAAAAGGGAAAATTATAGACCCTAAAAAACCAAGAACATACACACATATAGAACCACAGTAAACCGTCATGTGCCATTTCAAGAGTCATATGTCCAGTTAACAACAGTGACAAGGATTTCTTTGGACAGTGTCGCCAGCTTACAGTTTAGCAGGAACCTTGACTGACGCCGCAGGCATTGCAAAGGTCGCCGGCCAACGTCCCGCTCCTCTGGAGAGTCGTTCCTGCAAGAAAGCAACGTCTACATTTAGTTCTTCCTCTGCTACAGTAAGCAGTGTTTATTGTTAATCCCTACGGTGAAATATTAAGAAGTGCGTTACTTCCTACAGTGCGACACATTAATCAGCGCTTGCCAATAGTACCAACAGTGATACAGTAAGCAGTCCCTGCCATTAGTTCCTGCAGTTAAACAGTAAGCAGTCCCTGCCATTAGTTCCTGCAGTTATACAGTAAACAGTGTCTGCCGTTAGTTCCTGCATTTATGCAGTACGCAGGGCCTGCCATTAGTTTCATCAGTGACACTGTAACAGGGACGGCATCAGGGCCTTTCAACCTTTTCTAATGACAGGGGCCTCAAACCTCGGGGGGGCAACAACTGTCCCCATATTGCCAGTCAGCAGTGTAATAATACAGCAATGCATTCCTTCAGATATTACTTACGTTCTGGGGCTTGCATAGTGCTCTTTGCAGCTCTCCTATTACAAGCTACTTTAGCTGGAGCCCGTCGGGCTGTCACTTCCATTGGGGGAAAACTGAAGTGTTATCAACTCATTGCCTGGTTCCTCAATGGCAGCCACTTTCTTACAAAGAAGGATTCCGAGCCCGATTTATAGCTATTCGGTGTTCATTCAGTGTTTCAGCTCCCTCCTGCTGGCCGTCTCGTAATAGTTATCTTCATCTAAATTCTAATGTATGCCCCCCCCACAGATGCCTCAGACTGCTTTCCGCTCTAAGCAAAGGGGGGAGTCAACCATCATATTGAAATGGGCCCCCACACATCTTCAGCTGGGCCTGTACAGTAAGCAGTCTGTCATTAGTTCCTGCAGTTATACAGTAAGGAGCCCCTGCCATTCATTCCTGCACCGATACAGTAAGCAATCCATGCCATTAGTTCCTGCATGTATACAGTAAGCAGGGCCTGCCATTCATTCCTGCAGCAATACAGTAAGTAGTCCCTGCCATTAGTTCCTGCAGTTATACAGTAAGCAGTCCCTGCCATTTGTTCCTGCAGTAATACAGTAAGCAGGGCATGCCATTAATTCTTGCAGCGATAAAGTAAGCAGTCCCTGCCATTGCTTCCTGCAGTTTTACGGAAAGCAGTCTCTGCCATTTGTTCCTGCAGGTATACGGTAAGCAATCCCGGTCATTTGTTCCTGCAGTTATGCAGTGAGCAGTGCCTGCAACTAATTCCTGCAGCAATACAGTAAGCAGTCTATGCCATTAGTTCCTGCAGTTTTAAGGTAAGCAGCCCCTGCCATTTGTTTCTGCAATTGCACAGCAATCAGTGCCTGCATCCACTGGCGTAACAGGGGCCCCTGCAGCCCCCGCAGTGCGGGGGGCCCCGCCATCACATGTCCTGGGAGGGGGCCCCACTGGAGAAAAAAAAAATTATTTCAAATATTTTTTCTTTCTTTTTGAATTCAGTCTTCATTCATTAAGAAATTATTTCTGTAACAGAAATAATTTCTTTATGAAGGCAAAATGACTACAAAAAGAACATTTATTTTTGAAGTCCGAGGGCTCCACCCTTCCCATGGCATGGAAGATGCTAGGTTCGAGGCCTCCATGTCATGGGGTGGGGGGAGCCCTCTGCCTTCACAAAGAAATTATTTCCATTATGTTTTGGTCCTTAACGGAAATAATTTCTTTATGAAGTCAGAGTGACTTCAAGAAGAAACAATAGGCCTCATTACAGGTTTGGCAGTAACCGCGCCGCTGCTACTGGCAGGTTGCCTCCGGACCCGTAATGATTTACTGGTGCCCAACTTCCCGGTAACACCAGGGGATTACAACCCCGGCGGTCCGGGAAGTCAGGCGCTGGCAAATGGTAAGTCCCAATTTCCATGGAGTCCTATTGGACTCTATGGGAATGGGGACCACAGAAGCACCGGCACCGTTAATAACGGTCAGGTGCTTCCATGAAAACTCTGCGGGTGGGTGCCATTCTGCCTGACAGTTCTGACCTGCTGGGTGGGACGGCAACCTCCCGCAGAACTGTAATATGCCGGTCCGGAAACAACAGTGCCGGTAAGCTTACTGGCACCGTTGTTTCCAGACTGGCACATTTGTAATGAGGGCCAATTTCATTTTGAAGTATTATGGCTCCCCTTAACCCCATGATGTGTGCGCGTGTGAGTGTATAGTGAAAGGGTGCACACTTAAATGTATAGGTGGCTGCCTGGATGTGCCTGTATGGTGAAAGGGTGCACACTTAAATGTTCAGGTGGCTGCCTGGGTGTGAGTGTATGGTGAAAGGGTGCACACTTAAAAGTATAGGTGGCTGCCTGTGTGAGTGTATGGGGAAAGGGTGCACACTTAAATGTATGGGTGGGTGCCTGGGTGTGTGTGCCTGTATGGTGAAAGGATGCACACTTAAATGTACGGGTGGCTGCCTGGGTGTGAGTGTATGGTGAAAGGGTGCACACTTAAATATATGGATGGCTGCCTGGGTGTGCCTTTATGGTGAAAGGGTGCACACTTAAAAGTATAGGTGGCTGCCTGTGTGAGTGTATGGGGAAAGGGTGCACACTTAAATGTATGGGTGGGTGCCTGGGTGTGTGTGCCTGTATGGTGAAAGGATGCACACTTAAATGTACGGGTGGCTGCCTGGGTGTGAGTGTATGGTGAAAGGGTGCACACTTAAATATATGGATGGCTGCCTGGGTGTGCCTGTATGGTGAAAGGGTGCACACTTAAAAGTATAGGTGGCTGCCTGTGTGAGTGTATGGTGAAAGGGTGCACACTTAAATGTATGGATGGCTGCCTGGGTGTCCCTGTATGGTGAAATAATGCACACTTAAATGTATGGACGGCTGGTTGTGCGTGTGTGTATATGGTGATTGGTGCGTTTGCTTGCGTTCAGGGGCACAACAAAACTTACATTTCGGGGGGCTAACCCTTCAAATATTGGGAGAGGTGCTAACTTCGTGGGGGAGGGGCAAACTTATTTTTTTGGGGGCATCTAATTCCTTTACTCATTTTAATGAGACTATGCTAGTGCAGCTTCAATGTTACAAGCAGTTAACTCTTTCCTTTAAGGTTGAAAGCACCCACTTATAGACTGCTGTGAGAATTAGTGGTCTCATGTTCCCTCTCTACCCTTCCAATCACCCCACTGGCATGCAAGTATTAAACCAACATCACGATTTCAATTGCATAAACCATTTGGCATTTGAAAGCAGGTACTAACAGTGAAATGCTTTATGTTAGTATTAGCTGGGCTCTTGTTAACAGCGAAACCCAGGTGCCATTTAACATATGTGCCCTGTTCTGTCTGGCAACTGCTCTAAAGGTCAGCCAGGTCGAGTCAACAAACATAACACAAAGTTTCAGGGGGAGTGCTGAATCCCATTCAACTCAATGGTGTTGCACCAATACTTGTGTTTAATGTCTTGATTACTCATTACTCCTTGCCCTATTCTTCCTCGTCCCAGTGTGTATGAGAAAGTACTTGTGTATAAGGCACTCTGCCTCATACACAAGTACTGGGTTGAGGTAGACATACATGGAGGTAATGCCTGACCTAGCTACCTGTACTCTTCATTATTCCTAGTCCCACTCTTCCTCATCCCAGTACTTACCTATGAGGAAAGGAGCCTCATGCGTAAGCTCTGGGACAAGGAAGAGTGACATGGAGGTAATTCTGGGCCAAGGAGCTGATTTTGGAGGTTGGGGTTGGGGTGGTAGGGAGAGCGAATGTGTGGGGGGGGGCAGGATTGTGCAACAAATCATAATGCTGTCCATGTCCAGGTTAAGCAGGTATGACATGTGGTATCAGTGGCTAGAGAGGCATTTTGGTGCAGCCAGTCTAGTCATTCCTCAGTTTGGTATGACTTTTTTTTAACTGGGCATTTCTGATAAAGCAGTCCTGCTAAGTGAATTACCTGGCTAGACTGCCATTTGGGTGCTGCCAGTCTAGCCGTTTCTTACTGCGGCATTGTATATTTTTCTGGGCATCTGTGATCAAATTATATGATATAAGTCATTTATAACGAGCCGGTACACAAGTGTTTCTAGGCGTGACAAGACAAGGGAGGGAAGATAGAGGGAGGACAAGACAAACGATCTTACTAAGCCATGTGTCATTCAGATCGTGCAAGTGCGAGAACGAGAAGTTCAAGGGGAAAGGGATGGGGAAGTGCAAGGGAGAGGGGAGGGAAAAACAGAGCAGCAATGAGTAAGTGCAGCCAGGGCAGCGTGGCTCTGGGTATTGCAAGGTGAACAAGGGACTGTAGGGTTACAGTTACACCCCCCAAGAGCTTGGTAGGTCCAGAGGCAGTGCATCGGTGACTGATCAAGAAAGAGTCTGGACTCAGTGAGACTCTGAGGGTAGCCAAGCAACCAGCCGGCACAGCGGACAGGTAGGTCAGGTAGGCCAGCAGGGGAGGGAGAGAGAGAAAGCAGAGGAGAAGAGGAACGTTTTGAGCTGCTTCCAGAACTTCAGGTGGTCCGGCTCAGGTATGAGAGGGGCAGGGAGGCTATTCCAGAGGGAGGCACCTGCAGAGGAGAGAGATCTACCCCCACTCTCTGCCTTGAAAAGTGTCTAACCCTTAGAGAGTTATAGGTAGCTGAGCGAAGGGCTTGAGAAGGAAGATACTTTGGAACAGAGCGTTGGATGTAGTGCAGGCTCCAGGCCCAGAAAGCCGTGTGGACAATGCAAAGGGTGTTGAACTTGATCCTTGCAGCAACTGGGAGCCAGTGGAGAGATTTCAGGGCTGGAGGGATAGGATCCCTGGGCTTGAGGCCAAGGATAAGTCTTGCAGTCCTGTTCTGGATTAGTTGCCAAGGGTGGAGAGTAGAGGAAGGCTGATTGAGAAAGAGGCTGTTGCAGTAGTCCAGCCTAGAGAGAACCAGGGCTCTGGAGACAGTGAGCTTCTGGGGGAAAGTGAGAAAGGCAAGAGTTCCTTTGAGGAGGAGCAGCTGGTAGTGGGCCTTCTTGGCGACGTCCGAGATGTGAGGAGAGAAAGAGAAAGAGAGAGTGGATTCAAAGATTACACCAAGGTTGTTTGCCTCACAGGAAGGGCCCAAGGTGGGCAGCTAGAGTGAGAGAGGGAAAGCAGGGGCAGGAGTCCAAATGAGAAGGATCGCCATCTTACTGACATTAAGGCAGAGATTGTTGGAGGCAAACCAATCCTGAATCGCGGTTAGAAGTCAGGAATGAGCGAGAGAGTAGAGGAGTGTGAGGGGAGCCTGAAGGAAAGCGCAGTGTCAGCTGCATAACACTGAAAGTTATAGAAGGTAGAGTTCAGGTGGGCGAAAGGGGCCAGGTAGAGGTTGAAAAACCATGGTGAAAGGATGGAGCGGAGAGAAAGCGACCAAGTTGGTCCTGGGAGGGGCTGTCCAAGAGGAAGGAGGTCAGCCACTCAAGGGTCTGATCTGTGATGCCCAGGTTCTCATGGAGTCGATTGATCAGGATTGATCAGGATGGCGTGGTTGACCGTGTCGAAAGAAGAGGAAAGCTCACGGAGGATGAGGACAGAAGGAATACTGGAATCAAGGTTAGAGAGCAGATCTTTACAGGTGTTCAGGAGAGCAGTTTCCGTGCGTCTGGCAGCTATGAAGCCAGATTGAAGTGTTGGGTGTCCTGACCCACGTTTAAGCTATCATGCTGCAACATTTGGTGCTGTGGGCTTAGAAAATTCAAGATGGCGGAAAACCCACATGTGCGCTGAAATCCAGGAAAGCTGCGCAGTTTGTGCGCACACTAAAATGGTTGCCTCACTTGCCACCCACCAGTGCGAGAATGAAAGGCTGGGTTGCCATGAGGGAAATGGGTTGCCAAAGGAAAAACAGTAGCGCCGGTTAGCTTCAAAGCGCTCTAAAACCACCATTGGACTACCCGCACAGTAGTCTGAAACCATTGGGAATGGCAAAGCTGATTGCCAAATGCAACCTAGAATTGTGGGGAATTCATTTCTTAAATCCCAAAAATGGGTGCAGTACCAGTACTCACCACTATCCAAAAGCCGGCGTTTTAAACCACTCTGTTTCCCTGAAGGCAAGTCAAAATGCCTATTTTCAAACATTGCAATATGTGCAAAATATTTACTGAACACCAGCAGACATTTGGCAGAATGGAGTTTTGTGTGCCTACAAAATCTGGGAAATGAAGATCATAAGACAAGGTTTATAACAAGACTGGCTGCGCTGTGGATTTCAGCAGTTTAAGTTGCACTGGATTTAAAGACACTAAAATCGAAAATGTTTAGATGAAATGAGTGACCTATGTTTGGTGTCACATGCCTTTGTAATTGTTTAAATGTCATAGTTTTAAACTTAGAATCAGCCTTCTAGCTGCATATGTAAAAATGTTTAGTTTTATTTGAATGCAGGAACTGGGGAACAAAAAGTGACATTTTATCTGAGACCTGGCTTAAGGAACTGAATTCTGCCTGGCAACTACCCCCATCAGAAGGGAAACTTGAGTCACAGCTGTGTTCCCAGGCCATCTGCCCTTTTGCTGCTCACACAAAGGATATGCCATCTATCTGATAATTGAATTACCTGCTCTGCAGGAAAGTGAACAAAGCCCTGTCCTGGCCCAGGCAAAGGTTTTATTGGCAGGAGTCGTAAATGGTCATAAAAAGTGGCTTCCTCCTGAGGAAAGGGGAGGAGCACTGCCTGTGAGAGCAAGCTGGCTTGGCAGAACTGGATTGCTGAGAGGAAACCACACCCCTTTGGAGCCAGAACATAACTCTAAAAAAGATGAATAACTCATAGAGCGGACATGTGAAAATTTTATAAATGACACCATAACTCTTGTGATTTTTCTGCCCACATTTTAAGAGGTTTTTCGACCCGGTGGCATGTTCAGGGGGGTGTCAGCGGAAAAGTGGATATAACTCTAAATGTATGCATGTTAAAAATCTGAAACTTCATCAGTTAATGTCCCTACTCCCTGCGCACATGTATGTAAAGTTGGGTCAATGTCAGAAATTGAAAAATCAGTTAAAAAGTGAAATATGTGCCATTTCTGAATGCAAGCTCCCAGGAAGAGCAGAGTTTGAACAGGGGATACCTCCTGTAATGCATGATGGGTGCATATGATTTTAAAACAATATGTACCTCTGCAAATATGTATTTGTTTCAAATCTAGATTTGTGTGTAAGTTGACAGGAGGAGTGGACTTTCTGCAGGCTGTAAAATGACATCCCTCTGACTCACAGTTCATTCCCCAATCAAATGATAAATGGAAGTTTGACCAATTAGAAGCTGAGAGAGAGGTAGGGTCAGTGATGCTAGAACACACCCACATTCTAAACACATAAAAGCAGACAGACAGGACAGATAGAGACCTTCAATTCCATTTGCTGCAACGCGCTCTGCCGGAAAAATCCATACTTCAAATTCATCAAACCTCCAGAGAGCCAAACTAGAGACTTCAATCTATCCAGAACTAGAGACCAGACCAGAGGGAGAAAGCAGTGCTGTACCCAGAGAGAAAGCAGTGCTGTGCCCAGAGAGAGACCCGAGCCCAGTCCAAAACCCTGACCAGATCCATGGCGAGGCCCATTTCACTCAAGAATATAGTGTGAGTACCCAGCTGAACTGTGTAGAACCAATCTCTTAGTTTAAATTCATCTAATTCAACCTATTTTAATCTAAGTAGAACTGTCTCCTAACTGTCACCTGTCATTTGCAAAACTGTCACCTGTCATTTTAGCTGCAAAAGCTGCACGTGTCTTTTTGAACTTTAAAATTTCAAATCTGAAAAACGACCTTTTTTTCAATCGTTCATATCTCCGCAACCGTTTGTGCTAGAGACTTGCAGTAACTTTCATTTTGAAGCTGAGATCCTAGGCTTTCCTAGGACCCCAAAACGATAGAGATAGTCCTTGTGGTTCTCCTGTAATAGCGCTCGGCGCATCCGCGAATTTTACCGCGAGTTGCAAATTTCTTCACATGTAAAAACTGCTGCTGCTTGCCTTCCATTTGCCAGAAATTCGTTTAACCTGCTAGCTATCCCTGCATCATTGCTAGTGTGAACCTGGACTAATATTAACTAGATACCACTCACCCTGAACCTCTGACAGGGAATTAAAAGCATTTTTAGCATATTTTTAATTCATTGCCAGCACATATCCAAGCAATTTGGGCCTGTGTTTTCAAACTTATGTAGTCTAAGCTTGCTGGATTGAACTGAATTACCGTTGATTGCATTTCTGAGAACTGTGTGCTTCCTTCCATTTCCTTGCCTTGCATCAAGGGGGGGAGGGGATTGCCAGAGAAAAGTGATTACATTGTTTTGTTGAAATCATATTGAGTATTTCTATACTGCATTTCATTCATTCAACCTTGCATCCATTTGAACTCTATAAAGCAATTTGTACCACCTTCTTCTTTTGTTCCTATTCACCTGTGTGCTATCTTATCCATTTCATCTCAACTCCTTAGTAATTATAAAGAAGTGTGCTAGTGCCAGATTCTCTGTTGTTAATCTGTATCATATCAGATTAAGTGTGATATTCAATTATTAATTTATTATAAAGTGTCATATATATATCTATTGTTTAAATTATCAAATAAACCTTTTAAACTTGCAAAAGAGAACTACTTCTTGGCTCAGTGGGGTCAGGGGGATTCCAAGAGAGGGGTGTTATATAGGGGTAGTCATCCAGAACGCATGAACTGGACATAAAGATATATCCATAAGGGTTTTCATTCAGTATTATAGACTAGGCGTTGACTTAGCTGTAGTGTTGAATTGAATCCCCTTACAGAAGGTCATGGAGACAACCAACAGATTCTGTGTGGAGAGTAAGCTGGGAAATGGCCAGCTTTTCCAACAGTTTGCCCAGGAAAGAGGTGATGGAGATTGGGCGATAGTTTGCCGGGCAGGCAGGATCGGCAGATGGCTTCTTGAGGAGTGGGTGCATAAGGGAGTGGTTAAGGGGAGAAGGGAACATTCCAGTGGCAAAAGAGTGATTACAAAAATCGGCCAAGGCTGGAGCGAGGGTGTCGATATGGTCCTTGATGATTTTGGAGGAGCAGGGAAGCACCTGTTTGGATGACACTTTCATAGATCGGACTTGTATAGAAACCTCATCAGGTGTTGTCAGAGAGAAACAGGAGAAAGGAGGAAGAGAGGTAGAGATGGCCAAAGGGTGGCCGAGAGAGGAAGAGGGAGAGGAAGAGGAGATGAAGGACAGGACTTTTAGCAGAGAAGTGAGATGACAGAGCCATACAGAGGGCCTGGGAGGGAACAGTAGAGGTAAAGACCGCAACAAGATTGACCAGTTCCTTGCAGATTTTAAAGAGTTTGGCCGTGTTGTTAGAGGCCACAGGCTTGAATGTGTGTTCTCATCTTGATGAGTGTTAATGCTTCGACTGGCATTTTGGGGCAACCAGTCTAGGTATGTCTAAATGTGGCCTGGCATGCTTTACTGTAACAATATCACGTGTCTACACTGGTCTACATTGTGTAGCCAGTTGAACATGTTTTCATTGTGGCATGGCATTTTTTATAGCAAAGTATTAATGTTCCTGTGCTCTGTTGGTGACTTGCATCTATTGGATTGGTGTTACCCTAAAAAAAAAAGGCAAACACTCTGGCTTTTTAGGCCATTTTTCTCAGAATGTGTGCTGCATATTGCGTTAAAACAAATATTTATATCTTTCTTCTAGTGTAGTGTGTGGCATATCCCTTATGCAGCATGTTCGTGCGCATTTCGCAAAGGTGATAATCTATGCCGGCCCAGAGTTTGTTGCGACCTGTGATTTGTTGCCGAGTTGGGGGGCCCACCTCAGCATGGCTCGCAGGGGGGCCCCCACATGTTATGTTAGGCCACTGCCTGCATCAGTCTCTACAGAGAAATTGTAATCAGTGCCCTGCCCTTATTTCCTCCAGTGATGCAATAAGCAACGGCTGGTATTACTCCCTTCAGTGATACATGAAGCAGTTGCTAGTATGAATAATCCTCTGACCCCCCTTACCCCCACACACACATATTTCATTCCTTGTGCAGTGCATACCCCATCACCACCTAACATTCATTGTGCACTCTGAACGCTACCCCTGAAGGTCCTGCTCTAACAGTCCCATCACACCAGAGTGCTTGCCTGTGTTGGGTGATACCGGACTAGGATGCCAACCGATCTAAAGATTTTTCACTTGGTTTCACCCATTTCCCTCCTAGTTTGGTCTCACTGTCCGCTACTCCTGTGTTCATGCCTTCTCCTTGTGTTGTGCAGGAGTGTATGCATTGCCCCCCTTCGCGTGGCATGGTAGAGGAGGAAGTGGGGCAGCGTGTGCGCTGTGCACTATGCTCAGAAGGAATAACTGGAAAGGGGTCCTGCATGGAGAGCGGTATGGAGTCCCTTCTACTGAAATGGATGCACTGACACAAGCGCGTGCATTAGTGATGGCGGACATGAGGTGCCACAAGCCTCCCACTCTCACTCCCCTGCCACAGAGGCAGACAGCTTTACCCACCGCGGCAAAGTGGGAACGCATTACAACCCCCCATGTGATGGGGTACATGAGCAGAACACATGAGTGGGAGGGATTACACTGTAGGAGGGTGGGACCATAAGCGTCAGACCCTCTCTATCTCCAGTCCTGGGGGTGGAATAGACAGGGGCTTCCACTTCTGGTCTGTACTGGACGGCTCGTGCAGACTTCCAGACACAGGCCTTGGGAGGCATAAAGCGCGTTTTCTCTGCATAGGCGGAAGGCTTTGAGTCCTTTTCGGAATAGTGCATATCTCAATATATGTTGCCTAGTGATTATTTGGGATTGGGTGGCTAGGGGGTCGTTATTCTAGACCTATAGTGGTTATAAAGAGTATCCGTAGAAATAACCGAATGCAAAAATTACAAAGTAGAAATGACCGAGGTTTTTTGGGTCTAATTTCTATTAAAATGTTTGTTCATTTTTAGTAAACGATAGGTGGGGTAAGGGTATAGGTTAGGGTAGGGGGAAGTGGGGGAGAGGTCTCACCCCGCATTATTATTTTTAAAAAGGTGTCATTTTCGTTTTCGACCAAAATAAATTCGGTCATTTCTAATTCGTTATTTTATTTTCGGTTAATTCATGGACAACCGTTATAAACAGCTGGATCATTCACCCACCTAGTTTTAAGGCTTACCTCTGAGTGCTGGTGGAAAGCGCTTGGAAGTTCAAGATCTAGTGACGCTACGCTTCCAGCAGTTCGGGGAAAAAATGTCAGCATGTAGTGCTGTCACACGACATGCTTGCTTCCCCCTTTAATGTGTCTCGGGAGGATAGCTCAGCGGTATTGTGCTCGCCTTGGAAGCAAAACGACACGGAGCAACACAGGTTCAATCCCCGGGACCGACAGGGAGCAACACAGGTTCAATCCCCAGGACCACGCTTAGAAACCTCTAGGTATTAAGCACGTTACAAATAACCTATCGTATTGTGCAGTGTCAGGCAGTGCTTTAAGGGGGGTGAGAAATTGAGGGAAGGCTGCAACGAGGGGGTGTGGCCTAAATTATGGGCACAGCCTGAAGTCTCCCAGGCACAGGGCAATAAAAACGAAAAGTTGTTGGGTTATCTCTCTAACGAAATACGAAATTGCACAGTGCAATGTGACACTGGCTTGTCATTGGCAGGGCTCAGGTTCGAATCCCCCGCATGGTAAAATAAAAAATAAAATGCTTCTTTTTATTGCCCCGTGCTGTGGATTCCAACTCCAGCCCTGCCGCTGACAAACCAGTGTTACAGTGCGCTGTGCTGTTTCATAGATGCAAAATTTCTTTTGTTTTATACAATAGACTGCTTGACACACGAACAAACAAAATCCACCACTAACGTAATAGCACAGTGCAATGTGACACTGGCTAGTCACCAGCAGGTTCAAATCCTGAGCACAGAAAGAAAGAAAAAGTGGTAGTTAGGGCTGTCTGGGTTAGTGTAAGCCCCGGCAGAGCCCTGGCTCGCTTGAGGTTTTGGAAGACTGCTGGTATTCAGCCCCAGCTAGCCCCGTCCCACTTAAAGCCCTGCATCAGGGTATATAACAACTTCACGATTTCCCTGCAGGCCACATCCACACGCAATGCATCGTGCTGCCATGTCCCTGCAGGCTCTACATCCTGCACACTGAAGAGTTCTGTCATTCCACAATGCTTACCTGCGCTCGCTTCTCTCATCCTCTCCAGGAAGAGGTGCAGTAGGATTCAGGGGGCTATCGCCCGCGCTGCTGTTACACCTTCGCTGAATAACTACCGGTTTACCTGCAGGACACAGAGCCAAAGATAATGAGAACTGCCATGAATACTTCGTCACCCAACCATCTTGCAAACCTGAACAGCCCCAAATGACAGCACGCTTTGGCAGGGATGCCGAATACGAGGGTGCTGGGTGCACGGGCATTCCCCAGGAAACGCCATCTGCACAAAATGTCCTTATACTTTCATTCAGACTTCCTAAAAATCTGTCCACTGGCACCCTCCCAGGAAAATCAAAAGTCAATTCCCCTGTCCTTTGGCCATTACAAACCTATCATGAAATTCACCCAAAGGCCACTTAGCCTGCACAGAATTCCCATGTCTCATAAGCACTACAAATATCCTTAATTAACTTTACATACAGATTTTATAATTTTCCTAAAACCCATTTCTAATAATAGTCTACGGGGAATGGAGAGTTTCCCATAGATATCCATAAATATGAGGCTCCCGTCCTGAGCCCCCATGTCTTAGGCTTTCGGCGCGAGACTTGCAGAGAGTAACCTGGAGCCACAGCCTCTGCTCAGCCCTGCTGGCTTTTCAGAGCCACCTGCCTTCCATGTGACTACTTAGTTCACAGTCCCACTGGCCATTTAAGCCTGTGGCAAAGGCTGCCTAACTCTTCCCAGTGTCCAGACTCTTTTGAATGGGGCGGCCCAAGTAGCGCACTGACTTATGCAGGGGTGGCATGAAGTACAAGCGCGCACACACCTAATGATCATAGTTTAGGATAATGGGGTGCCTCCTGGGGTGGCCAATCAGAGTCCATGGGTAGCACGTAGCACCCCAGGCCACTCCCTGGACACGCCACCAACTCTTCCTCCCGCTGCCCGAACCTCGATTTAGAACCACAGGGCCCATGAGCATCTACGTACCTTCCTGCCCCGCTCCTGCCTTGGAGGACACTTTGGCTGAGAGTGACTTGCCCAGCTTCAGGGAGAAGGTGGCACGGCGCTGACTGAGCTGCAGTTTGCTGATGAGTTCAGATGCTGAGAACCGCCTGCGCTCGTGCTCTGTTGGTTTCCCGATGGGCACGGAGGACAGGGACAGCCCCAAAATCTCTGGTACGGCACCAGCCAGCAGCTCGGTGCCACCTGTTGGGCAGCCACCATCGGCGCAATCCTGCTGTAGTACAGCCCCGGCAAACACTGAATCATCTTCCAGGTGTGAGCCAGAGAGAGGGTCGCTGGAGATGATCCTATCTGGGGAATACACGCGGATCTTCCGCCCTGCAAAGAAAAAAACATTGAGCGGGTAAGACAGCATGAGTGGGCAGTAAACCATCAGCATTTGCCCGAAAGATTGCCCCAGAAGACGGGTGTTTCCCTTCATACAGCTCACAGTAGGAGATTCTTTACTTCGTTGAAAAAAGATTGATTAGAACAGGGGTCTGCAACCTTTGGCTCTCCAGATATTTTGGACTACAATTTCCATCAGACCGACCAAGCAAAGTCAGCGGTGAGGCATCATGGGAGTAGTAGTCCAAACCACCTGGAAAGCCGCAGGATGGAGACCCAGGATTAGAACAATACAAGGATGCAGGAGTTACTAGAGTGCATGACTTTACTGGAGGAACATCACAATAAATAATGTTGCTACAAGAGACCCAAACATTTGTTTGTTAGGATTTTTATTGTACAGAAAAAAGAGCGAGTTTATGGAAAAGCCTCCAGCAGAAAGGGCAGGCTAAATTGATTTAAAAATATCAGAAATGTGTCCAAGAGTGCTGAGGCACCAACAAAGGACTGGCTAAATTGCGGACTTGCAGCTTGGGTGGGCCTGGCCAGTCCTTTCTGACGTCATGTTCTAGGTCCACATTTTTATACATTTATTGGTCCTGGCAGGCCTTACCTGCCATAATACTCAGTATTTTCAATACGCCACCTGGAATTTAATGATCCTAGCAAACCTTACATTATATGACATTCCATGTCTTCATTCTCTATTGCCCACATTGGATGAGTGTGGCAGGCCCAGGGCATTAAGTAGGCCAGGGCTAGCCCGGGCTCAGCCAAGGCAGTGTTCAAATTTGGCTGTTGAGCCAGGGCATTGCCAGGGCTCTCCAAACTGGTATCTGACAAGACAAGGAAAGTCTAATTAAAGAGGAGAGACATAACAATAGAGAAGAGCCTGAAGATAAGTTTAAATCAGAGAATAAAAATGGAGATACATTTCAGAGAGAAACCAACATTCCTGTACGAAATGTATTCACAAATATAAGTGGCAATACTGCTCTTTGCCAGTAGATATCACCTTCAGTAATGTTTAGGATCACATCAGTTAAAGACATTTTAAATTGAGTTCTATACAGACGATCGCTATGAGCAGCGCAGCCCACTACACTCAGCCCAGCCGGGCTTACTGAAGCTAACCAGCTATATACAGTCAGGACCGTAATTGCCCCTGCTTCACGCCTTGAGAAAGACCATTGGGCGAAACACGTGCTGACGCTCTAAAAATGCAAACTGCATAATGTGTATACATGTATGTGCACAATCATGTCGTAACTAAACCAACAAACCATTAAATCGACCAATCTCAAGCCTACAACAGTGTCCTGAATTATTGGAGACCAAACACAGGGTATTAACATACCAGCTGGAAACCGCCTTATTCAGCGCCACGGTAACCGGGGTTCCATAACCCAACTTCCACATACTTTTCAAACAGGAATGGTAAATTATAAGAGAATACATGGTTTGATTTTTGCCACACATTGTATTAAAGTATTATCATTAGAATGCCTTTAGTTAGTATGTATGAATAAAGGATTTCTTTCAAAAGAACTGTGGGATTGCATGGTGTTCTGACCCCTTTCCATTTCATATTCTGTTTCATTTTTTGATATATTTATTTTGGTCACAAATTGTACACACATTAACCATATTTAAATACATCTTTTAAACCAAAATGTTAGCCCTTTCCTTGCACATATGTAAACTTGATAGGCTCTGTTAGGTCACGTCTTTAATTACACAGGCCGGCCACTCCTCTTTTATAGCTGTAGCAGCTATTTGGGATTTGAGGCTGTGCACGAACCCTTTTGGGCTCTGCACCAAAATATTGCATCACAACGCATTAAAGACCCCCCCTGGATTTCTTATCCCACTTAAAGCACTGGCCAGGCCCCTTCTACCCACCCCCGTTGTCCATATTTCCAATACTTATTCTAGAAGTTTATGAACCTGGCAAGCCTTATCTTCGGTCGCATTCTAATAGTCTATTGTGTATCACTCATAAGTGAGCATGCCAGCCCGTATTGGCTCTCACATTCTGTGTCTGCATTTTCCATCTGCCATGTTACATTTAGTAATCCAGGGGAGTGGCAGGGAATGCCCTTGTCTAACATTACATTAAGTGTTTGTTATCTATGTGCTATCTTGATTTAGCTGATTTAACTGCAATAACGTTCTATGGGCATCATCAGAGCCATGGCTTTCTCCCGGTGATAAATGCACCTGGAGACCGCCAATGTAAATAGCGTTAATGCATCTCGGTCTGACGCTATTAGCGCCAGATCCCAAGTTGTGGTAAGGCTGTAAGTCTCCATTTTTTTAAGAGTACATAAGACTCTATGGTGCATGCTGGGCGCTATAACCGCAGAGAAATTTGTGTGACAGTAATAGCTCTGCAAATGGGGCGAAATTCACCACATTTAACTGCAGCTTAGTTGGTCGGAGTGGTAATGTGGCGGTAATAGCATTACCACTGCATTTTTGCAGCTCTGCACAACTAATGATGAGGCCCTATGTCTGTATTTTGTATTGGCAATCTTGCATCTAGATAGCCTGTCTGACCTTATTTTCGGCCCCATTTTATGTCTATATTTGTTATAGGCCTTCTTGGATTTGGTGGACTCGGTAGTCCTTATCTAAGACAGCATTATATGTCTGCATTTTCTATAGCCATGCTTGAACTTTGTCAGCTTTGCAGACCTTACGTGCTGTCTTATTCTATGTCTGTATTTTCTCTTGCTATGCTTGAATTTTGTCAGCTTGGCAGGTCTGCATTTTCTATAGCCATGCTTGAACTTTGTCAGCTTTGCAGACCTTACGTGCTGTCTTATTCTATGTCTGTATTTTCTCTTGCTATGCTTGAATTTTGTCAGCTTGGCAGGTCTGCGTTTTCTATTGCCAAGCTTGAACTTTATCAGCTTTGCAGACCTTACGTGCTGTCATATTCTATGTCTGTGTTTTCTCTTGCTATGCTTGAATTTTGTCAGCTTGGCAGGCCTTATGTGCTGTCGCATTCTGGGTCTCCATTTTCTATTGCCAAGCTTGAATTTTGTCAGCATGGCAGACCTTATGTGCTTTTGCACTCTATTTTTGTATATTCTATTGCCAAGCTTGAATTCTGTCAGCTTGCATACCTTACGTGCTGTCACATTCTATGTCTGTATGTTCTATTGCCAAGCTTGAATTTTGTCAGCTTGGCAGGCCTTATGTGCTGTTGCATTCTGGGTCTGCATTTTCTATTGCCAAGCTTGAATTTTGTGAGCTTGACCGGCCTTCCATGCTGTTGCATTCTATGTCTGTATTTTCTATTGCCAAGCTTGCATTTTGTCAGCTTGGCAGGCCTTATGTGCTGTCGCATTCTGAGTCTGTATTTTCTATTGCCAAGCTTGAACTTTGTCAGCTTTGCAGACCTTACGTGCTGTCATATTCTATGTCTGTGTTTTCTCTTGCTATGCTTGAATTTTGTCAGCTTGACAGGCCTTATGTGCTGTCGCATTCTGGGTCTCCATTTTCTATTGCCAAGCTTGAATTTGTCAGCGTGGCAGATCTTATGTGCTGTTGCACTCTATGTTTGTGTATTCTATTGCCAAGCTTGAATTCTGTCAGCTTGGCATACCTTACGTGCTGTCACATTCTATCTCTGTATTTTCTATTGCCAAACTTGAATTTTGTCAGCTTGGCAGGCCTTAAGTGCTGTCGCATTCTGGGTCTGTATTTTCTATTGGCAAGCTTGAATTTTGTCAGCTTTGCCGGCCTTGCGTGCTGTCACATTCTATGTCTGTATTTTCAATTGCCAAGTTTGCATTTTGTCAGCTTGGCAGGCCTTACGTGCTGTTGCATTATGTGTTTTTATTTTCTATTGCCAAGCTTGAACTTTGTCAGCTTTGCAGGCCTTATGTGCTCTCATATTCTATGTCTGTATTTTCTCTTGCTATGCTTGCATTCTGTCAGCTTGGCAGGCCTTAGGTGCTGTGCATTCTATATCTGTATTTTCTATTGCCAAGCTTGAATTTTGTCAGCTTGGCAGGCCTTATGTGCTGTTGCATTCTGGGTCTCCATTTTCAATTGCCAAGCTTGAATTTTGTCAGTGTGGCAGACCTTATGTGCTGTTGCACTCTATGTTTGTATATTCTATTGCCAAGCTTGAATTTTGTCAGCTTGGCATACCTTACGTGTTGTCACATTCTATGTCTGTATTTTCTATTGCCAAGCTTGAATTTTGTCAGCTTGGCAGGCCTTACATGCTGTCGCATTCTGGGTCTGCATTTTCTATTGCCAAGCTTGAATTTTGTCAGCTTGCCAGGCCTTGCGTGCTGTCTCATTCCATGTCTATATTTTCTATTGCCAAGCTTTAACTTTGTCAGTGTGGCAGACCTTACGTGGTGTTTCATTCTTTCTTTGTATGTTCTATTGCCAAGCTTGAATTTTGTCAGCTTGGCAGACCTTACTTACTGTCACATTCTATGTCTGTATTTCCTATTGCCAAGCTTGAATTTTATCAGCTTGGCAGGGCTTATGTGCTGTCGCATTGTACGTGTCTATTGTCTAATATTATATTCAGTCTGTATTTTCCACTTACCCTCTTCAATTTAGTGAGCCTGGCAGGTCTCATCTCCTTTTACATTTTGTGGATATTTTCTATCATCCAGCTTGGATTTAGTGAATAAGACAGTCCCATTCGGCCACAACATTTGTTATTGCATTTTCTATTGCCATCTTGAATTTAGTGAGTCCTTACCTGACTTAACATTCTACATCTGCATTTTCCATTGCCCATATTGAGTTTAGTGAGTCTTGCTGGACTTATCTGCTGTCCCATTCTTAGTCTGTATTTTCTATTAGATTTAGTAGTCCGGGAGAGAGGCACATGTCCTTGTCTAACATTACATGTGCTTTCTATCTGCCATCTTGAATTTAGTGAGCCTGGCAGGCCTTATCGCCTGTCACATTCTCTGTGTATATTTTCTATCGGCCACCTTGGATTAAGTGGACTTGGCAAGCCTCATTGGTAGTAACATTCTATACCTGAATTTTCTAGCTGCTCTATTGATTTGAGTGAGCCTGGCAAACTTGATGTGCCATTACATAGTATGTTGGTATGTTCCATCTTGGCTATTATAAGCCAGAGCAGCTCATCCGCCAACCCATTCCACTTCTGAATTTTCAATCTACCATCTTGGATTTAATGAACTGGGTTTCGCTTAACTGCCAACACATTATTCAGCTGTGTTTTCTATCCGCCATCCTGGAGCTTCTTCCCTCCAGTGTTGTCATTTCTTCCAGCTCTGAACTGGATATTTGTGGGTGAAATGTAGGTCACTATGGAAGTTATGTTATGTTATGTTATGTTAAAGGTTTTTTTTACTGTGTAAACCCTGGAGCTCTGGTGAAGCTTAAAAGCAAGAGGGTAGGGTAAGTTATTAGGGCTGAGCGGGAAAAGTGCAAGAGAGCTATGATGTGCTGTTGGCAGATTCAGTTCGGTTTACACCATTCGCTGGGCGTAGGTGTGATTTTCCGGTCGGTAGTTGCCATGTGCTGTTGTGCAGGGCTATGTGAGGTTTGTTTCATTGTTGCGATGTAGTGAAGTGTTTGCGGTTTGTTGTGCAATATAGGTATGTTTGTCTTTTGTTTAGAGTATAGGGTTGGTTAGTGATGGCGCTCCATCGTACCTCCTCCGCTTAGGCTACCTTTGGTGCGCGTCCCTGCCAGTGTCACGTATTGTGATGTGCTGGGGGTGGGGGATCCTCCTATATTCTGTGCCGGGTTGTAGGTTGTCTGCAGGGCTGTTTATTGGTGATGACTCCTCCCTCCAGCTACTCCCTGTTCAGACTAATGGATGTCTATACAGATTTGACCCCTGGCATATCCCGCTGTGCAGCCGGCATCACCTCCATGGGGCCCCTTGAGGAGGGGACCTCTTCCCTGTGCCCTTGAGCTACCTGGATCCTGTGGTTTATCTGTTTGGTCGCTGCTTTATCCCCTTCAACTCGCATGCCTGACTGGGTTCTACCTAGGACGCTCTTTCATAACCTTCCAGTAGGGTCCTCACTGGGAATGGGTGCACCGGGATCTTCCTACCACTCTGCGGTCTCTCCACCTCCCTGCACTTGTCGTGGTATGGTCTAATCTTCCATCCTGTGATATCTGTGTTCATTCCGAGTGGTGTGGGTGTTACTCATTCGTTTTCATCCATAGTCAAAGAGCCAGGTTTTTAGGAGTTTTCTGAATTTTAGATGGTCCTTCATGTTTCAAATTTCTATTGGGCGGGAGTTCCACATTATTGCTGCTAGGCAAGAGAAAGCTGATCCACCAAGTTTTTTCTTTGTGTACGTTTTGGGTTCCAGGCAAATGTCGTTGCTGGATCTGAGTGTTCTGGTCAGCTGGTAAATGGTGATTTTCTTTTGTAGGAATTCTGCTCCTTGGCCGTGGATTGTTCTGTGTGTTATGCACATTTTTTTGAATGTGATTCGTTTTTTGACTGGCAGTCACTGTAGGATCTTTAGCACAGGAGTGATGTGGTCCCTTTATGATAGTTTGAGGCAAAATCTGGCCGCTGCGTTCTTTATACGTTGCAGTTTCTTCAGTAGATAATCTGGCATTCTGAGGTATAGGCTGTTGACATAGTCTATCCTGGACATGACGAGGGAGATAATGGCTAGTGTATTGTATGTAAAGCAGAGGAATGGTAGGATCATTTTGATCATGTGTAGGTGGAAGAAGCATTTCTTGATTATTGCGTTTATTTGTGGTTGCAGGGTTATCTCGTTGTCCATAAGGATTCCAAGGTTTTTGACTATTTTCGATGGCATGGGCACTGTTCCTAGCTCTGTGGGCCATGGGATGTATTGGTTGCTTTCCTGGTTTTTGGATATAATCATGATTTCTACCTTGTCCGGGTTCAGCTTGAGGTTGTTTGTGTTCATTCCTTCATATAGTTCTTTCAGACAGTTATCTAGCGTTGTGTTCTCTTCTTGTACATCTTCGATTTTGTAGATGATTTGTGTGTCATTTGCATAGTTGCAGTAGGTGAGGCTGTGCCTTTTGAGGAGGTTGAATAGAGGAGTCAAGTAGATGTTGAAGAGGAGTGAGGATAGGGAGGATCCTTGCGGTACTTCACAGGTGGTGTCCTGCGACGCATATTGGAATGGTGTTATCCATACTGTTTCTGTTCTTTCAGATAGGAACGATTTAATCCAGAGGAGCGCCGTGTCAGTGATCCCTATTTCTTCCAGTCTCTTAATGGGGATGTTGTGGCTGACTGTGTCGAACGCTGCAGAGAGGTCAAGTAGTATCAGTGCTGAGTTTGTGTTGGAAACTGCGTTGGCCTTTAGGTCATCCAAGATAGAGCGAAGTGCCATCTTTGTCCCACTCATAGGTCTGAAGCTGACGTGTGCCTGGTCCAATAGTAGGTATATTTCTATGGGTTCCAGTATTTGTTGGTAGACATAGATTTCTATCAGTTTTGCTGGATAGGGAATGTTTGATATCAGTCTGTAGTTAGATAGATCTTGCCATCGCCTGTATTGTTCTTGAGAAGTGGTTTGATGTATGCAGATTTAAAAGACAGTGGTACTCTCCCCGTTGAGAGTGATTGGTTGAAGAGGTTTCTGTGGCATTCCAATAGCGTGCCTTGTGTAAGGATTGATTTATAGATGTCCGGTAGGCATTGGTCCATTGGGGAGCCTCCTTTATTGCTAGGTTTTTCAAGCTTGATGAATTTCTCAACTGAAATGTGTGTGAAGTTCTGCAGGTTGTTCTGTATTTCCAGGGTCCATGTGGCATGGTGCATGGTCTGGTTAATTGGTCTGCTTTGTATGATCCAATATATGTTGGTGATTTCTTTGTGAAGGTACTAGTGTGTTTTTGCATCCCAGGTGGGTTTCTCCTCTTATTTATGATGTTGAATAGTTCTTTTTGGGTGTTGGTGGCTATTGTAATTCGGTTGTCGCAGCATTTCTTTTTAGCTTTCGAGAATTTACTTTTTGTATGCCCGGATTTGTTTATTACAGTTTATTATTTTTGCCTGGCCATAGTTTTTCCTCCATTCTAGTTCAAGTTTCTGGTTGTTTTTTTCATTGTATTGCGGTGGGGTGTGAACCATCTTGCCACTGCTTTCTTTTGTGAAAGGATGAAGGGGTTTTCCGGGGAGATGCTGTCTATTGTCTCGGCGATCCGTTAATGGATTAGGTCTACTTTTTCATCTAGGTAAGAGCCATACAAGAGCTTCTTCTCCACACATTGGTAGAACTGTGTCTTGGCAGCATCCTCTGTCACTGCCCCGCTGTCCTCACAGTGGGCAGCATCTCATAGGAAAATAAACTCCATCACTTGGTCTCTCCCAAGTAGTCCTGCCTCTACAGTGCACAGTCACTTCACTGCTGCCAGCCTTCTCCTGGTGTCCTGGCACTGCATGATGGCCCCACTACTCACAGAGGCCCCCTTTTTTTTCTGTCCCTTGCAGTCACACTCGTTTTTCTGCCACTGCAGGATGGCTAACAGTTCACTAGGGCCCTTTTGCTACCCCTTACAGCAGTGCTCCCGGTGTCCTGTCACTACACGGCTGCCCAAAGCAGCTTTCAAGGGTCCCTTGCAGCTATGCTACTACACCCAGCTGCCCCCTGCCTGCTTGGGTACAGCTGCTGGATTCTGCAACAGGGGTCAGGAAGACATCCACCAGGCCACCATTTTCACCGGCTGCTTCACTACATCTGAAATTCATGGAACTTCAAGGGGCACTCACACCACAACATTCCACCAGCTAACATTCCACCAAGCCTTCCATCAAGCAAGCATAAATGATGCAGGGCCAGGGCAAGGGAGACACAAGACACAACAAGTAGCCAGGCAAAAATGATGCTGTAGTGTCACCTTACACCAGAACACCCCATTGCTGAAACAACCTTTGTAAGATGTTGAATGTAGACCAATGTACCACATAATATACTGGTCAAGTAATCAGAACTTGCAAGTAGTTCATTCTAAATACATTTAAATAGGTCCATAATGCCCAAATAAAAACAAATAAATTTCTTTAACTTTCAATGTCTGCCCGCTGAGAACGTGCTTGTTAACATTGAATTGTAATAGGGTGATGGACTTTTGGAAAGATGTGTTTGACAGACTAGATAGAATCTGGTACATTTCATTCCCACGAAACTCCTTGGCAATGATTCTGCTGTCACCCGAAGGTAGATGTGATATAGAGTGCGAGACTTCATGCTGGATTAGCAAAGCTCTTCTTGTGGCAACCAAACAAATTGTGAGGGTGTGGAAGACAAGAAAGAAACCACTTGTAGAGGGCTGGCTATCAGACATGCAAGCACTCTCAAACTCTGAAAAACTGATGTTTCAAAGGCAGCATTGAGGGGAAATGTATCTGGAGCTATGTGGACCCTCAATGAATTGTATGGATGAATACAGATTGAGTGTTTAGTGATTGAACATATATGTGTTAGTCTAGTGGGGGCGGTTGTTTATGGGGATGTGTGTTGGTCTTGTGATTTGTCCTTTTTGTCTATGTGGTTTGTGTATTATTCTTTATTGTTTGAAACTCATAGGGTTTTGTATCGCTAATTGAATTCACAGATCTAGGTTATTTTCTTTTTTCTCTCTCTCTTTCTATTGTAATATGTGCTAAATTATATGAAACAGTTCCATGTAATTTCATCGCAGGATGTTTTTTCGCTGGGTTTTTTACCCCGAATTTATTAATAAAAACAAAACATTGAATGCTTTATTTTTTTATTTTTAGGGGGTTTCCCACCCAAACCCCCCACTCCCTTTAAATGTTTAGGTATTGCCTGACACCCACACCACATATATGTAATTTCTAACCCCCCCTAAAAAATTTGAAAAAAACCTGCGAAAAAACAACCCGCGATTAAAGGACGCTGTACCGATGAAATATTCTGTTTGCATTGAAATTCTTACAATTCAAAACCAGAGTACTTGGTGAACATGCTGTGTTTTTGTTTCATGCAAAAATTTAATAAAGAGGTTTAAAAAAAACATTGACAGCTTTCTTCATGTTTTCTCCGGTTTTGAATTCAACAGCTGCGCAGACCCTTGACTAACCAAAATAGCCAAAGCTCTGGCCCTAGAATTACTTAAGAATGGCATTTAAAGGGCTAATTGGAAATCTGGGGTACATTTTTGGTTAGAAAGGACCTTGTACATCTAAACAATGAGTACAATGTTCTCTGCTTTTAGTAAGTACACTACGCTAAAGTTTTTGTACCAGAGTACCATTAACTATTTAACCCCACGCTTGACCCAAACAACAATGTCCATTCTATTGTCAGCGTTTTTCCGCTGAGATATTATTTTGCTCTTGGGTACATGTTTTTTTGTATTCTTTTTTAGTGGGATAAAAGAAGGCATGTGGTAAAGGAAATATTTGTCCCTCTGAGCGACGCACAAAACCGCAAAATCATCGTTCCAGTAGCGTTGCATGTGCTATGTTGCTTTCTACATGTACTGATTGATGTATTGTGCCCATATGAGCTGGATACCCTGCTTGCGGGCTGCTCCTTCTCTTGAGTAAGTCAGGGACGGTGCTGCAGTAGGCTACACTGATTCTGACTGATGTAGATAGTACACTTACATTGTGTAGATAGTACACTTATATTGTGTATATAGTACTCTTACATTGTGTAGCCACAGAAGCTCATAAGCAATCTTGGGACAGTTTCAAGGGTTCTGTGTGGTTTGATCGAAAACATTTTGTCGAAGGAGAATTCATTCCCATTTATTTTTTGACAGGTTGATTTTGCTGGATATATATGTGGGGGGAACACACCAAACAGGCCCTCTCCCGTAACCCCTCTACATTGTTTATTTCCCTAAACCCATCCCCCACATATACATGTGGCAAAATACGTTGTAAAAAACTCTACGAATTATTCCTCGACGAAATGTACTGCGGCAAAAACTCCCATTCCCGTTTCAAGAAACAGAATTGGCAGATGCCTTTGTCTACCTCCGAAGTAGGCCAATGTGTGTACTGTACTGTGCTGTGTGGTTAACACAGATATGAGGAATCCTTTATGGTTGACTGTGCTTACCCTTTGAAGTTGTAAAAAGTGATTTGGTGCTGGTGTTTGACTGCTTCCAAAGCAGCCGTCTTCTCTCAGAGGCGTGCTAGTAACTGAAAAGGAGGTTGGAGGGCGGTGGCTTGTAGACAGCCACGTGGATGGGTTGGTCTAATAAAGACGTGCGCCTGGGATTGTTTTTCATTTTGTTCTCTTCATACAAAATAGATGTCAGTGTAGATGTAACTGTGATAGGGTATCGAAGACGTTTTCCGCTTACAAATAATTTCCATCATTTTGCCATTTCTGTCCCTCCTTTTCTGCATTTGGTCTGAAAGATACTGGCCCGCGTTACAAGTTTGCCGGTCCGGTAGTAACGGTGCTGGTACGGACCAGCAAACTACGAGTTCTGCGGGTGGGTGCCTTACCGCCCGCCAGGTCTGACCAGCACCCGCCCGCAGACACTGACGTTAGCACCGGCACCATTCTGCATGGTGCCGGTGCTAACGTCCATGGGAATGGGGATGAATTAATCCTGTCACCTGCGAACGGGCAAATACCAGAACCGACATCGCCGTAATGACCCGGTAATTGCCCATTCGCGGGTGCCGGAAATAATTGCAAGTTTGGCAGCAGCCTCCCGGTTTTACCGGCAATACTACCGCCAAACTTGTAATGAGGCCCACTGTTTCATATAAGGATAATGACCTCAAAGTGGTCCATGTGTTTATATGAAGAATAAATGTACATATTTAATGACAGCAAACAAAATAGAACGGGGACAAGCATTAATACTAAAAGGCTACAGACATCAAAGCAATAAGCTCTTTGTTTTGGCACTCAAGGTTCTGCCAGGGCTTTTAAGAAGAACACAATAGATGCATAATAGGACGGCTCTGTGCTTCTCTGGTTGCACAGCCTGCGTCTCGAGATGTTCCGCCTTAGGCAGAGCAAACACGTCACGCAGTCCCCGCGTACTCACACAGGCATTAAAAAGCAGGAAAGGGAACGCTGTTCTGCTGGTTGCCAGTTCATCAGGAGTCCAAGTGAAGGGATTACCTTAAAAGTGCCTATCAAATAAGAGGAAGAGGTGTGTTTTTATTGTAAAAAAGAACACTTTCAGAACCCTAAAAAATGTTTTTACTGAAATACTAACAACAAAAAAACCAATGTAGTGGGACTCAGTACATGTCGGTTCCCACATATTTCGACCCCAGAGTGCTCTACACGTATTCAAAAACTAAACAAACAGAAAATGACTTTTGTGGAAGCTATCAGACAGACTTTCCCAAATGGCAAGAAACTCCCCATGGAGGTAAGTCTGGTTTCAATGAGTTTACTTTTACTGTGGCAAAAAAAAAAATTGCCATCATGCCACTCTGAAGCATGTGTGTTTTACAAACAAATGAACAACTTTTAAATTGTTAGCGCCCAGATGCCCACGGTGTAGAGATATCGCGAGAGCCGCAACTCTCGCGAGATCTCGGCCGCGGCCACTAGGGCCGCCCCCGCGCGCTCGGCGCGCATTACGGGAGCAGCAGAGGACGCACGAAGACGTCCTCTCCCAGCTCCTCCAAGAATTAGGCCCCAGGCCTAAATGAAGACATTACAGCCTCCCAGCTGCAACCCCTTACTTTAGAAGCAAGCTGCACAAGGGGATTTACCACCCACTCACCAATATATGTTGAATGATGTTGTATGCTGAATAAAGGACATCACTGTTATCAAGACGCCTCCTGTCATCCTTATAACTATTATACTACATAAATTGGCGACGAGGATCACCACTACAACCCACGTGAACCATGCAAGGCACGACACCACCTCCGCCCTTCCTACAAACTCCAGGTAAACCTGCCATCCCGTGGCCGCAATGGCAACCGTTATTTACGACATACATAGAGGCAGTGGGCGGTGCAGGATTCTCGGCGGCACGGCGCAGGGCAATGTTACTTAACGCCCTAGGGGTAGAAGGACAGAGGGTGTTTGAAAGTCTCACCCCGGGCCAGGTGGTTGGTGACAACGATGACGTATTCAAGGAAGCGGTAAGAAGAATCGTAAAAAGGTTTGCCAGTAAAGAGAACACAGTTCTGCACAGAATACATTTCTATAGCCGCAGACAGGAAGCCTCAGAACCCGTTGACGACTACGTCACAAAGCTACGCGAATTGGCAGCGCTGTGCAACTTTGGCAACAATGCCGAGAGCCTCATCTGCGACATGTTGGTAGTTCACACCAACAGCAGGAAAGTGCAAGATAAATTCATTATGGAGAAGGAACTGCTGCTAGAGAAAGCAATGGAGATTGCCAGAGCAGTCGAAGAAACAGCTGGGAGACGAAAAGAACTCACGGGAAGCCATAGCTCCACTGAAATACAAGCAAAGAGTCGTCCTCGGAAGATGAAGGGAGACCCACCGTCATCATGGTGAACAGCACACGGGCCAGGAGAGAAAAACCCCATTGCATAATCAAAATCGACGGGATGGAAACAAAAGTCATGGCGGACTCAGGTTCTGACCTCACCATAATCCCCCTATGCACATACAAAGAAATGTTGGGGATGGAAAAGGTTCGAGTGCTCACCACACGGCACAAACCCACGGTTTTTGGAGGTGCGTCAGTTGACCTACTGGGCTATATCAATGGGAAGGTGGAGTTTAAAGGAAGGGAAACCACCACCAGAGTATATTTCAGCCAAGAGGCCCAGCAGTATTAGGATGGGACGACCAAGATAAACTGAAAATCAAACTGGATCCCAGCACGGAAGATCAAGTACTCTCTGTCTGCGGGAGAAGCATACCAATAGTCAAAAGTGATTATCCCAAACTCTTCTCGGAGGAGCCGGGGCACATCAAAGGCTTTGTCCACAAAATAATGCTTAAAAGGAATGCGGTCCCAGTCAAACATTGAGTGAGGCCAGTACCAGCAACCGCGAGAGACACACTCAGGAGTCAATTGGACAAAATGAGGATGGATGGCGTCATTGAAGAAGTTGAAGCTTCAGAGTGGCTGAGCCCAGTCGTGCTCATAAAGAAACCCCACTCACAAGAGCTAAGGGTTTGCATTGACCTTCGCAGTGTAAACTTGGAAGTCATTACGGACAGTTACCCGCTACCGAGCATAAATGAACTGATTCTTATGATGAAAGAAGCCAAAATATTCTCAAAACTGGATATGAGAAACGCGTACCACCAAATACAATTGCACAAGGAATCCAAACCCCTCACAGCATTCATCACTCC
Source organism: Ambystoma mexicanum (assembly GCF_040938575.1). Lineage (NCBI taxonomy): Eukaryota > Metazoa > Chordata > Amphibia > Caudata > Ambystomatidae > Ambystoma > Ambystoma mexicanum. Next base: position 1,098,417,801 of record NC_090929.1, read on the forward strand.
GTTTGGCACCTATCAGTTCACCAAGATGCCATTCGGCTTATCTTCGGCTGCATCGGCTTTTCAACGAATGATGGATGTCCTACTACGGAAGGTCAAAAATGTGGCATATTTTCAGGATGACATCCTTGTCTATGCAAGGGACGAACAGACACACAATGCCACATTGAGAACTGTCCTAACCAAGCTGCAAGAAGCAGGGGTGAGGTTACGCTACGAGAAATGCGTATTCAAGGCGAAAGAAGTTGAGTACTTAGGGTACAAAATATCCGAGCAAGGGATAAGTCCCAAACAAAATTTAATGCAGGCCATAATTAAGGCACCGGAACCCACCAGCAAAGAAGAAGTAAGGTCATTCCTCAGACTGGCGGAGTACTACGCAAAGTTTATCCCTAAGTTCTCGGAAACCTCAGCACCCCTCCGCGAACTCCTCAAAAAGGGGTCGGAGTACTCGTGGCAAGAACCCCAAAAGAAAGCGGTAGAAAGCATAAAACGCCACAAAATGGAAGCGCCATGTCTTCAACCATTTAACCCCGAGTGGGGTACTGTCATCACCACAGACGCCAGTGCGTACGGATTAGGAGCTGTCCTAACGCAGAAGAAAGGTGACACGGAACATGTGGTAGCCTTTGCCTCGAAAGCCTTATCCTCGGCCGAACAGAATTACTCCACCATAGAAAAGGAAATGTTAGCGTGTGCATGGGCGGTAGAACATTTCAGAACATACGTGTGGGGCACAAAATTTAGGTTGGTAACCGACCATAAACCCCTCATCCACATGTTCAGCCCAGGAGGCATTAAAGCGTCAACACCCAGGTTGGCACGCATAGCAGCCAAACTGCAGGAGTACACATTTGAAGTACAGCACATCTCAGGATGGAAGAATTCGCAGGCAGACTGCATGTCAAGATTACCTGAGGGTAAAGACAAGGCCACCACGTTTTTGCAAGAGGAATGCATCGTGGCATCCATCACAGATCTCAAAGCACCGGACTACTTGGAACTCAGTGAGAAGCATTGGTTGGAAGAAGACGGAAAGGACCCAACCATGGCGAGAATACGAGAGTGGATCAGGGAAGGGTGGCCGAATGAAAAAGCGATGCCAGAAGGCATGAGGCCTTATTGGAAGGTGGCAGATGAGATATCAGAAACAGATGGAATAATATTGAAAACGGACCAGATAATCCCACCCGTAGGTATGAGAAGGACTATTCTCTGCAGAGCCCACGCGGGCCACCTAGGGAACACTAGGACCCATCGCAGAGTGAGAGAGGCCTACTATCGCACCATGATAGAGAGATGTCATGAATGCCTCAACAGCGACAAGCGCTTAAAGGTCAGACAGGCGCCTTTGATTCCCACAGAAGTACCAGAAGCGGTGTGGTCAAAAGTAGGCATAGACTTTATAGGACCCTTGGAGGCGATGGCGCCCGAACATCGCTATGGCATAGTACTAGTGGACTACTTATCAAAGTGGGTTGAGGCTGAGTCTGTCCCAAACATCACCACAGCGACAGTAATTGAAGTCCTCACTGAAATTTTTCAAAGGGAAGGACTCCCCAACGAAGTGGTAACGGACAATGGGGCACAACTAGTTTCAAGGGACATGGAACAATTCCTGAGGAAGCACCACATACACCAGAAGAAAGCAGCGTTGTATCATCCCCAAGCCAATGGACTGGTAGAGAGGGCCAACAGGTTTATAAAAGGTGCTATCCAGTTAGCAACCGCTTCCGGAATGGACCCGCTCAAGACTACCAAAGAGGCCATAGCGGCCCACAGACTTACTCCCAACGGGATCACTCAAATATCCCTGTTTCGAATGTTAAGAGGGAGAAGAGCAGCTTCGACGCTTATACCACCATGGCTGACCAAAGTAAGAGAAGATGAAGAAGTAGACATGTCAGAGGTGGTGTGAAGAATTGAAAACAGCAAAACACGCATGAAAACGTGGAGTGACAGAAGAAGAACCAAACAAGCGTCAGACGTTAAAGAGGGAGATTGGATCAAAATACGACTACCGACAAAGGATCAAATCACGGGCTCTCGATACAGCAGACCAATAAAAGTGATCCACAGAGGAACCAACCACGTCCGCACCGAAGACGGGCGCACTTGGAACCTGGAAAGAGTGGCCCTGTTCCAGAAGAGACAAGAGAGAGCAAGGACCCCGGAGAGATCAGAAGCGGAAGGAGGTATGGACTGCGAGAGAGAAGAAGAACGTGAGCCGGAGAATGATGACGGAGAAATGGAGGAAACAGAGATGGAACTGGATGCACCTACAGCAGAACGAGAACTGGAACACCAGGATGCCCACAGCGAGAAAGGTGACCGGCCAAGAAGAGAACACAGAAGACCGGTGAGATACAATGACTATGTATTGCAATGAACTGCCTTTGCATTATCAGGGGGAGGTGTGTAGAGATATCGCGAGAGCCGCAACTCTCGCGAGATCTCGGCCGCGGCCACTAGGGCCGCCCCCGCGCGCTCGGCGCGCATTACGGGAGCAGCAGAGGACGCGGGAAGACGTCCTCTCCCAGCTCCTCCGAGAATTAGGCCCCAGGCCTAAATGAAGACATTACAGCCTCCCAGCTGCAACCCCTTACTTTAGAAGCAAGCTGCCCAAGGGGATTTACCACCCACTCATCAATATATGTTGAATGATGTTGTATGCTGAATAAAGGACATCACTGTTATCAAGACGCCTCCTGTCATCCTTATAACTATTATACTACACACGGGTTAGGCGCACTATACAAATGACAAAATAAATAAATAAATATGAAGTATAACTAGGTATGGTTTTTTCTGCAGTCTCTCCGAATTCACCCGAGCTAGAACGACCATGGGTTGTTCCGCTGCCAGTGGCCCCAGAGTTACCTTTTCAAGTTAATTTTGAATTGCGTTCCTTACTTAGCTCGACTTCTCAATCAGGGGCTTTGCCGCTGCTTGGCAACAGTTAGCCTAACACGTTAGGAACCAGACAGCAGGAGTGGGGCCTGGGTGGGCGAACGGAGAAGGTAAACGGAACCTCTGCAGAAAATAAAATCCCAAAAGACCAACATTTGGAAACTTTTACTCTTAATGAAGTAACACTGACACTTCATTTACGCTTGGTTTAATGAACCGGAAAATCTCATAAGATATCTGGCGCTCTAATTGGAATATTTGATGACCCATACTCTGATAAAGGCGTATTGAAAAGGCCATCCTCTAAGTAGAACATCTCAGGAGATCATCCATAGGAAAGACCTCGACTCATACCAGAGAACTGCTAAACACAGCACATTATAACATCAGAAAAGCCTTACTCTTATAATACTAAAATTCACAAGTCCTTTCTCTTAACAGAGCAGCATTCTGTTCCTTCACACTCAAAGTAACAAAAGACACCACTTTCTCTAGTTAGCTAATTAGACTAGTTTTAGGTGTACACTACTTTCATTAGTGAACATTTATTTATTTATTTATTTTATCATTTGTATAGCACACCAAACCGCAGGCATCAAGGCGCTGGTTACAGCCTATACTTACATATAAAAAAAAATATTTGAAATCCCTTCTACTTTGCTCTTATTAAAGGAACAGTAAAAAAGACCACATGCTCATTGGAGTAACACCATACACTCCTCACACTTATTAGAATAGCATTGAAACACCCACACTTCAAATCGAGGAATATTCGAAATTTCGCACTCATATTGCAGCAATATTCAATAGCCCTCACTCTCATTCTAATACAATTATAAAGACCTCACTCTTAGTAGAGTGGCATTACACCAGCCTTACTCTAATTAGAGGAAGAACAGAAATACTTTACTCTCATCAGAAGGACACTGGAAAATGTTTAATGTTTACTCACGTAATAGTCAAAGGACTGAGTCTTGTCAGAGGAACATTACAAAGTACTTAGGCTCAGAGTGCAATGATAACTTCCTTATTTATATTGGAGTAGCATTAAAGTGCTGTTACTCTTTTAAGAAGAACACTTACTCTGATTGCAGTAAAATAAGACCTCGCCATTATTTGAGTACCTGCAGAAAGTATTAGCTCTTACTAGAGTAAAATTTGAAAACTTGTGGTCTCATCGAATACTAATTTGAAAGCCACACGCTCATTAGAGGAACATTCGAAAGTCCTCACTCTTATTTAATTAGAAGAATCTTAGAAATGACTCGCCACAAGTGGAGACAGAAATAGCTCTTTTTATGTTATTGGGCCGCATCACGAGTTGGGTGATATCCCGACCGGGATACTGCCCAACTTTAATTGCATTATTGCTCACCCGACCAGCGGTATTACCACGGATCATGGGTTGGGAGGTAAATGTTTTTCCCCATCCCCCAAAGTTTTGGTGCAATTACCGCCGACGGTGTTACCGGGCAGTAATTGCGCAAAAAATCTGTGTTTTTCTGGCGTGTTTACCCTTAGCTGTCAGCTGGGGGTAAACACGCCATACTCATGATTAGGCGGACCCTTAAATGTGGCGCTAACCCCTTTACCACTGCCTTTAAGGGCTACCGCCCAAATCCTGATGAGGCCCATTGTCACTAAACAGCGCTGCACAGATCCTATGTGCGTTCACTCCAGTGTTTGGCCCTGATTCACCTCTAGGTGGTGTAATTAAACCTGTGTCATTGTGTTGTGGTGATGGCAGCTTCATGCTTGACCCAGATAACCAGACCATGGACCTCATTACACGGTAGGCGGTAAGGGTTTACAGGTACCGGTATTTTACCAGTACCGGTAAACCCTTACCGCCTTACTACGAGGTCCCTTTGCGGGTTGGAGAATTTAACGCCTGCTTTTTGCAGGCGTTAAAAACCAACCCGCAAAGAAACCAGGGAGCTAATTACAGTACCGCAATTTGCGGTGCCGTAATTAGCACCTTCCCCATTCCCATTATGCCCTATGGGGCAAAAATGGGAATGGGGAAGGGCAATGGGGGAAGGGGGAATTACCGCCCCACCAACCTTGGACTAGGGCGGTAATTCCCCTTTCCACCAAGGCGGTGCCGGTATTTTACCGGCATGGACCAAGGTGCTTCCGTGTAATGAGGCCCCGTGTCAAGGAGCGTGTGGTCAACTGTTTACCACGAAATGGTCTCAGCCTCTCTGTGCAAAAGAGAGAGTTTGGTGGCCTGCGTGGCATTTTGTCTTGTCTGCGTGAAAGGCTCAAGGTCAGCTCAGTTCTGAAGCGATATGCCCCTTAGCGGCAGGCCGACCCTGTAGGTAACGTGCCGCACTCAAGTTAAGGACCAAAGCTAAGCAAAGGTCCCTTGACGAGAGTGGCGGTACCGTTACCGACAGGCTCGGCCTGCCGCTGAGATGCATATCGCCATTAGCACCTGCGTAGTTTCCTACATGGGTGCAATGGTGTCATTTTTAAAATAAACAAAGAAACTTACCTTGGCTGCGCGCCCCGGCGCCGTGCAATGCTGGTGTCCTGTCCTGACTGTGGCATCATCAACATGAAAACGAACTTCAGGGAAAGCATCACTGCACGGCACCGGGGCAAGCAGCTAAGGTACGTCTTTATTTTCTTTCTTTACCAAAATAAAAGACACCATTACCACCCTTGTAGGAAACTACACGGGTGCTAAGGTGATAGGGGAGTGGGGAAGTGAAGGGAAGGGGGCGCTGGCTTCCCAGGCTGCTTGGAACGCGGGCTTGTATCATACAGTACAGCCCGTGTTCTACGCATCCTGATTGGGTAGCGCATCCTGATTGGTTAGCGCCCCCCACATCAGGATGCTGATGAACGAAATACAGTGAGTGGCAGGAAGGTGCCCATTGTGCATGCCTTGTTTCTAGAGTATTTTTTCCCCCTTGGTTTCTCAGCATTTGGAGTGGTAGCTCAGCAAGTTAAGTGCTTGACTCAGAAATAGGGCCAGCCAACACAGCAAGTTAAAGAAGAAAGAAAACAGGAGACCCTGGCTCTCTTTTTGTTGGTCCCAGATGGATATACAAATGTAGGCCACCTGCGCAAGTGACTCGGAGTGTGACAACAGCAACAGGAAAGTCTAGTAAAAGAGCAGTACCGCTGCCAGAGGTCAAAGTCCCTTTAAAGAGAACCGGGGTAATCATTGCTGGCCTACCAGACTCCTCAACATTTTGGGATAACAGGTACATCTTGGACCATACCATTAGAAGATCAGTGGGGGATCCTTTGTTACAGAGCTCGTTTTTGCCACAGCATTGATTGGCATTTTGCACTAAAAGAAGTTGTGCCTGGCCGGGAAGGAGAAGGGGGTAACATCATATCCGCGTGCATGAAAGCCATTTGGAACAAGTAGGGGGTGGGGGTAACTGCCGTTTTCCACAAGTTTCAACATAAAAACAATTGGTGCTGTAGAGAAATTCAAGGGAATGTCTTTGAGGTGGGCCCACTTCTCATTTGGATAAGGAGGATGGCAATGTAGATATAGGCAGCTGTAAGAGGGACATCACTTCCAATCTTTTTGTTTCCAGATGTTTGTCTGTACATCTTATGGTATTTTGGTGATTATGTTTTCGATCCTAGATCGCAGATGTTGAAACAGATGACCTTTCAAGTGTCTGTGCTCGCATGGCGACGAAACGGCCAGCTCCCTAGGGGGAACCTTGCCTTGCCTTGATATCACTCCCAAATTTGATGTCCGCAGCCAGGGAGATGATGCATAGAATTAGCCAGGCAATTTCCAACGTGGAACTGAACACCCTAATCGACACAGCCCCGAAGTTGTGAACTTGCCTGGTGCAGCACGCAGCAACAATGCTAGCAGTCCAGCCGGTGTAGACAGCTCAGGATAAAGAGATGAGGATCCGCGTGCCTCGTGGATAGAGAAGACGATCTCAGAAGCCGGAAGAGCAAAAGTGAAGTATAACCAGAGATCGGCCGCTATACCTATGTCACATTGAGGCAATGGTAGGTCGGACGGCCAAGGATGAGTCCCAGAGACACAGATTCCTGGAGAGGATCCAACGAAAGAAGGGGTGGCTGCTCTACGGCGGGTCTGCATATCCTGATCTACGAAGATGCAAGCATGGCTACGGCACACGAGTGGCGGGCAACAGAACCAATGAAGAGAGATTTCAAGAAATGTGAAGCACATGTGGAAACAATTTTCCCATGACCCTTAATGTAACCGTGTGGAGAACATGTACGTTTGTCTGCCAGACTGATATTAAAAAAATATCTTGTAGATTCTTTCGAGTTTCGAAACTTTTACCTGTAAACTAAACGACTTGTGGTTTCTATACAAGGTCATTGTCGGAGGATGCAAGGCAACTCCAATGGGACCAACATGGAGGAGCTGAGCAGTATTGCACTCGTCGGCCAGGTGGCTTGCACACCGATTCCTATCCAAGCTCTGTGAGGAGTGGGCCGCGACAGATGTCAGAAATGGTCTCAGATTCTGCCGCAGAGCAATGACTCCTCAGCCCGGGGAACTCGGCAGCGCAAGAGTTGACCTTGTCTGAAGTGTCTTCCATCGTGCCCAGCTCTCGCCACTACACAGAGGTGTTTGCCACCTTGTGCAAAAGCTGGCTCCGTGCCCACGGCCTTGGCCTCACAACGTCTTTTTTCTTTGGTATCCGCTGCCATGATCCCAGCAAAAGCCTTTGTCCTCCCAGGACTGTATTTGTAACAAGTTCCTGTTTTTATGACCAAGTGCTCACATTGTCCAGGAAGTCTTGCCTACTCTTATCCAGAGCTCCTCTGCCACTGTTGGTGGCCACCTGCCGGGCTGTCTACCTTGGTCGGTTTCAGCATATGCGAGAGAGCCTGAGGCCCTGGGCAGTGGTGCGCGCCCTGGGAAAGTCTGGCTACTAATTGCTCTTCACTTCTCTTACAAGCCCACTGGCATTGCACTGCGCAACCATCCGCCCTAGCCTGTGCTGCCTCTGTGCGGCACGCTGGATTGAACACGCCCACTCCTATCCTGCCTACCTTTGAATGTTATTCCTGCTGTCATCGGAACCACCCCTCAAACTGTTGTTTCCTCTTGGGACACTTGTCGCGCTCTACTCTGGGTTTACCAGGCATGAGTACGTGTGAAATAATATTCCGTAGCCGATTGCTCCTTGTGTCTGTAAGCACAACATCCAACCATTCCTCCTTAGCCAACTCAACGAAAGCCATTTCAGAGAAACCCAACACAATGAAATCCCAACTCTTTGCAGAGCCAACTCTCCAAAAATGCACTAATTGGAACCAATGCAAAACTCCCTGAAATTTGTAAAACATTTTTTTTTAAAAAGCAAGAGGTAAAGAGGCATTCCATTTATTTATTTTTTTAAATGAATAATGAACAGTAAGGGCAAAAAGACATAGAAATTGTGAAAAGGGAAAAAAGATAAACAAAATGGAAAAAAGATTAAGGTAGTGGTGGCGTCATTAGGTGCATAAGGGGGTCTATGAGAGGATGGCCCCAATTTTACAATAAGCAGGAATATAAATTACATTTTTTTTTAAAACAAATAAAGACAAACCACTGAACGTCAGTGGAATGACTTGAGGTGAAAATGTGAAATGGCCCAAAATAGTCTGTTTGGTAAGTTGGCTTGCAATGAGGCGACTTGCAATGAGGTGGCTTGCAATGAGGTGGCTGCAATGAGGCGACTTGCAATGAGGTGGCTGCAATGAGGTGGAATGTGCTGCTACCCATACTATCCTTACCAGGTGTTCCTATAGAGAGTCCCGTTTTCCTTTTGCTACCCTTTCACCTTATTTCCACAATGTAGTTTTCCAAAACTATTGACCCTGGTGTCAGGATGCGGGCCTTGAAGGGCATTTCAGGGATTTTCGCCAGGGTCCAACAGCTCCCCGAGGATCTCTGACTTGTGACATTTCTATTCAGTATGGACTTTGGGTGGACGCCATCTTGGGTTCTGCATTGCCCTGCTATGATAGGTTATTTATAACGCACTTAATACCCAGAGGTTTCTAAGCGCGGACGGGGATCAAACCTGTGGTGTTCTGTGTCGTCTTGTTTCCAAGGCGAGCATGTTGCCCCTGAGCTATCCTCCCGAGACTATGGAGCTGACCAGTGAGTGAATTAAAATAGCAGTTCCTTTCAGCCAGCTCAGCTGAACTATGCCCAATGTTCACTTTGCCTGTGTGTCTACCAGAACCAATGCTTAAAATGAAATGGGCACTTATATTGCGTCTGTTACCACCGTATTGGTGTCCCAGCACCAAGGCTTGTCCTGGTGGCTACTGGGCACTGCACCCACACCTGGGTTGCCAGAAATAGGATCTCTGGTGGGATTGGAATTGAAAGCAGGCTACCTTAAATGGCTCTGAAGAAATACAGGCCCTATAGTCTGCAATACGTAGGAGGTCATTACGACCTTGGTGCTAGTTGCACCAACTTTACCACAATGGTGTAAACTATGTTTACACCATAGTGGATGGCGGATTTACCGCCCCATTCTAAGGTGAGTGGGGCGGTAAATCCCCATTTCCCATTTTCCCTTCCCCATTCCCATTTTTGCCCCATAGGGCATAATGGGAGTGGGGAAGGCGCTAATTACGCCGCTGTAAATTACAGCGGCGTAATTAGCACCATGGCGGGTTAGCGCCATGGATTTTAACGCCTGCTAAAAGCAGGCGTTAGTATCGGAATCAGGCGTTAAGGGTTAACGGTGGCGTTAACCCTTAACGCCTGAGTTGTAATGAGGCCCGTAGGCTCCTCTGGGTAATTCTGATTCTGATTTGCATAAAAGTCAAGTTGATAGAAAGCAAGGCGTTCCATCTTCGCCTCTGTCATGCAGCCAGCAGTTTCCGTGCAAATTGTGAACAGGAGTGTGCATGCTCTTTTTGAATGGTGTGCTATATAGCAACATAATCTGCACATGCTTCCAAATTAAGTGTGTGCTATATTCGGAATAAATGTCTGTTTTTTTTTTAAACTAGAGGTAGTTGGTGTTCTTTATTAATATTCTTCGATTTGCGTTGAGATTTTTTTTTTACTTTGATTTTTTATTATAGTTTTCACAGTCAATCAACAAATGCAGAACAGAAAGACAACAACATGAAAATGACAATTGACTGTCTCTCCCCACCCCCCTCCTCTGACACCCCCACAATGTTAAACAGGTTCATATTCTGGGTTACAATAAAACAAGGCTGTGGCTCCACCTAGGGGCAGCGCGAAGAACTCTCTTTGCTAGCTAAACTCTGGCACAGCATAAACAAAGTTGGGCAACATATTCTTTTCCATTGTTAGCCAATATACAGTTCGGGAACTTGCTTTGGCTTGCAAGTCACTCATAGCTGCATCCTGGAAGGCGCAGAACGTGTCAAAGGCCAGTTAAGATTAATTGACAGGGGGGTTGGGTGCTTTTCTAGGGCTTGCCCCGGGAGCCAGGCGGTCTTGAAATGACCCGGAAGAGCACAGTGCATTTGATCAGTAAGCACAAGACCAGCAGCAATTGTAGGCCCACCCAGCACATCGGACAGTGTAATACTTGCACGCACTCACACGCCATGCTTCCCACACTACCAGAAGGTGTGGGTTCCTGTTGCAGGAACAAGCATAATTCAGCAAGGTGGCATCTTCAAGTCACTAGGCAAATCTGAATGCATACAATGTTCCCCCTTCCAGAGTGCCTCTATCTAGGGTTCTTCAAACTGTGGGGCTGGCCCTTTAGGGGGTCCCGAAGGATTCCAAGAGGGGTCAGCCACGAAGCACTTCAAAACAGGAATTTGGGGACTGCTTGTCAGGGGTCAAAGAGTGCAAAAGAAATAGTGGAACTGTGTTCCCCACTTTCCCGCCGCTTCCTCCGCTCCCCACCAACCCCATACCCGCTCTCACCGTCCATCTTCCCAATACAACCCCATGCCTGGGTCCTGTCTTTCCTCCACTTCAGCTTCCAACAGTGGGCCTCATTATAAGTTTTCCGGTCTGATAACAACGGTACCGGTAAGCTTGCCGGTACCGTTGTTATCGGACCGGCAAACTACGAGTTCTGCTCGCGGGTGCCTTCCAGGCCGCCAGGTGTGACCTGGCGGGCTTACCGGCACCCACGAGTAGATCATGTCGGATGCACAGGGACATTTTTGAATGGTACCGGTGCATCCGACCTCCCCTTTATAATCACCCACCATTCACTCCTCCTGGCCTCACCATTAACCTGCGCACACACAGCTGTGCCTGCAGCAATGTCCTGTTAATATAAGTGTGCTTGAATGCGGAAGACAAACACTGATCACTGGTGCAGGGCTATGGCGTGGCTCGGGAATGGGCATTATGCCCCCACCAGGCTACTCAAATAAACTGAAGCAAACCAGCCCCTGAGAGATAGCTCAGCAGGATGCGAAACTAGAGTGTTCCCGCGTGGCACAGGTGCAAATGTCCAGGGCGGGGGGCACGGGGGTGCTACGGATGACAAAAAGTAAGGGCGTGATGGTGCCTTGTCCCAAGAAGTAGGGGAACATTGCACCCTTTAGTTCCTGCTCACTTTGACCTTGGCTGCTTGTTATAGAAAATATTAGCACTAGCATTTCTGGCATTGGTGGTCAGGGGGACCAGCAATAACTTTTTTACTCAAAGTGGGGGTCAGCATGAAAAAGTTTGGATACCAATGCCTTAAACCGTCCTGCTCCAAAAACACATCTAGCTCTCCAGTTGACAAGAGCAATACCATCCCAATACCATCCCCCACTCCCCCATCCCTTCTCTCTCACTGCACTTGCACCTTCTGAATGCTCACAAGGCCCAGTAGGTCTGCCTCTATCTTACAGTGTTATATCTGCTTTTTATTCCCATGTTCCCTCCCTGTTGCCCTGTGGGCGCTTTGACACACAATTTACTTAACTTATAAGCGCCTTACAAATGCACAATAAATCAAATTAAAATAAATACTCTGAGAAGCACAATTTCAATACAGAATCCATCAGTTATTCCACTGCAGGTCCGAATTGCCTGAGTGATATGAAAATATTTCACTAACGGGACAACGAAGAGCAACTCTGTGGGAAACAGGTTTAAGGCTGAGTTGACATCTGTTCCTTTGCTGCGATAGGTTCACTCTCTGTCGGTCCCTCACAGGCTCGGACTGGCCAATAGGGCAATGGGGCCTGAAGAACAGGCTCAGCATCCATGTCCAACTGGGCCAGTTTCATGGATTACTTCACGGTGCAGCTAGTACTTTACACGTGTACTTGCCACTAGTAGGCCCCAGCCTAACCCTGGTCCCTCAGAAGCTCTGATACATAAACAGCTGTCCAGAAGTCAAATCCAGGTGACATTATTTCACTAAAGAGACACCTGGCGCCACGTTGTGCATTTGCCTGGCCACACACAGGCTGCAGTTCTATTTTAATGCGGAATATGGAGTTCCCTTCCACTGGACTCTAAGCTGGCACTATGGAAAACTCAAGGTGGGCTCAAAGGAAATTCAAGTTTGGAAAAACTTTGAAGAGGCTTATTTGAAGGGCAGCTGGAGTTGTCTTTGATCAGGAAATAAATATGAAGGCCCATGTGAATAGCCTGGTGGTCTGTTCTTCCTATTACATCAAGTTGCTGATCCAATTAAGACCTTTCTTGATGCGATACAAGCTGTGCCACCATTGCCAGGGTTATCATTGGCACCAAGCTTGACTACCGTGGTAGCTTGCTACAGGGAATAGGGAAAGGCGAAATAGCCAAACTCCAAGTTACTCAAATCAGTGCTGTGGAAGGGATTGGTAAGAGAGAATACATATCTGAAGCCAGGAGGGCGCTCCAGTTGTTACCGGTGGTTTCTTTGGGCAAAATCCACCCTACCTTTGCCAAAGGCTGTCCTGGCCGTCTTGTAGAAGAACCTTGAGATCAAACAATACCCATCTCTTATGCATGCCAAGAGCTAAATTGACTATGGTGAGTCAGGATGCATTTCACTATTCAGATTTGAGGGGCTATGTCCCGCTGGATTTCTTTAAACCAGCCATGAAAAGCTTACTATTTTAATGAGCACCCCGTAGACTCTTATGTGGCATGTTTCTTGCCTGCAATGGTTAGGTTAGGTTATTTGGTTTTTTTGTCTTGTTAGTGCTCTAATGCCTACTGGCTTTTATTGTCTTCAGCACTATATAAATAATAAATAAATAAATAAAATAATTGGCCCAGGGATGTCATTTCACCTAAATGCCTGGAGTAGCGGAAGTGAAGTCACATGACCCTTCACCTCTGACATCACAGGACGTGATGTCATTTGACCCACCCCAAAGTGACATCACAGGAAGCGATGCAACATGACCTTTCACCCCTTGACAAAACAGAACGTGGCATCACATAGCATTGTACGCTAGTACACTATAAGAAATATGGTTTCGAAATCACTATGTGATGTACATTTCATACAAGAATGGATCACCATATGTATCATTAATATCAGTGTATATAGGCCCATATTACCAAATAACTGCGAATGCAAGCAGACGTTCAAGGCCAAATGATAATGATGTGTTATTATATAGCACTTATGCATAAGCGTGTCAAATAGAACACATATGCATACAATATCACCCAACCTGGGTTGGTACTCATTTATCGACCTCAGAAGGTTGAAATGTTGAGTTGAGGTGTTTAAGAACAGACTAAGTCAGTGACTCGCCCCCTGAAGTGTGTCTGAAATAAACCTGTAATGAGCAATTGTATAGATTTCCAGAAAGATAAATGATGTGTTATTCCTATTCTTTCTTATTTAGGGTCACTGCTCACAGTGTTACACTTGGGGAACCCCCAGTGTTTTTTAAGAAGCCTGAACAAGAAAGCCAGACACTCCAGAAACAAAGAGTCACATAGGGCTGGCTACAGCCCAGGAGCTGACATTTAAAAAATAAAAAAATAGATTTATTTTGAGGAGTAGCAAGGGAAACCATAGGGGTAGCAAAGGAGAGCTAGGGTTCACAGCTGCAACCCCTGGCCATCCCCAAACGACGACCCTGAATGAGCTACATTGGCATGCATAGTTTGAAATAAGGGATTTGGCTCCCAAATAATGCAGTTTAACAACTTTCAAAATCCAGATTGACTCCTATCCAGAACGGGGTCGAGTAATCTGCCTACCCGAGATTTTGTTTTGTATCCAGTCGGTGACTGAATTGCTGATATAATCTTGAAGATCGGTTGCCTTAATGGCAGTGCCGAGTCAAGGGGTGGTCAAGTGGTGCCGTCTCACAGGGGCGCGGCAAATAAAGGGCGCCAGCTAATTCATCCTTGTGAGTGACATTATCTGTCACTCCCTGGAAAAGACTAATCTTTCTGTTGGAAGCAGGGGAGCCTAGGGCTGACTCCAAGTCTGAACCCCGCCCACAGTGCAAGAGATGGCGGTGGGGTGGTATGTCGGTGCTGGCGTCGCCTATGCTATGAAGCCACATGCCTCAAGCACTTGTTGCTACCTGTGAGACGCGCAGTGTGCAATTGCAATCAACGCTGAGCAGCACCACAGTGTGCATGAAGGCGGCTGCGTGTAACCCAGCCTGGGTCTGGACCGTCACCATAATCATGCCAATTTGATGGTGACTGATGCTTTCGCGCATGTGGGCACTGCCGCACTGGACATTCAAGTCCGGGGCGGTGGGCCAGCACTGGCATTGCAGGGATTCGGTCTCACCGACCCTCCCTGCTAGTCCCTTCCTGGAGTCCCTGGCGGCAAGAACCGTGGATAACGTATCCGCCACTTCCCAGGGCAGCTGACTGAGCCAGAACCAGCTGCAGGTGAGTGACCTGCCAGGCTGCCTGAAGGGACCAGGGTAGGGCACGTACATCCTCCTTATTTTTGGGTAGAGTAACCAGAAAACACATTTTAAAAAACGGGACGGCCATAGACATAGAAGTAGGACTAAAGTAAATACAAATACAACTGTATTCCTACTTCTATGTCGCTGGCCTGTTGCTGGGGCGGGGAGGGGATGTGCTCACAGGCACACTCCTCTCATTGGAGGAATGTGCTGGGGAGGGGAAGGTGGAGGAAATGGGGTCATGAAAAGCATTTCACACCCCCATTCGGGCAGGAAGAGTCGCGCCAGGACTGGATTTCGGGATTTGTAAAATGAAAAAACTCCCAGGACCCCGGGATGGAGGGAGAATACCCAGGACTGTCCCAGGAAACCAGGACGTCTGGGCACCCTATTTTAGGGGCTGCAGAGCATCAAGGCACCACCACCCCCAGAAATGGAAGGGTTATGGAAATCATTGGTACGCGGTGCCATACCACTGGTTAGTTTGCTTTTTGCAGGGAGCACCTTTAGTTATTAGCCCCACTTGTTAATGGAAGCATATAGGACGAACACAAAATATATGCTGTTTGTGCCCACCATAGGGGCCAGGCTCCTCTCCATTGTTCACCAACGGCACCAGCAATTGTTGCGCTACCAGAACATCTTGGGGAAAACACATGAACATCCACTGCAACATCACAGTCCTGCTCTTTTCCTGCAACCATCCTGCCGCTCCAGCGCATCTAAGTATGCACTCCTACCCATTAAACACACACGCATTTTACAATAACTCTTGTATGCTTTTGACGTTTCTGGAATAGTTCAGACCTAGTGAGATGAAGAAGCGTATGTACAGCAGCTGGGGCATCATAAACACGCAGTGCTGCACATGGATGTATGTGTTACTAAATAGAGCCAACTAACTACAGCAAGGTCACTTCATAGCGCCCACACCGGATTGTACGTGTGACCGGATCACAATAACGATGTTGCGATGGGGTACAGGGTACATTTCAACTGTAGCACAGAAAGGGGAAGGGGCTTGCCCAAAATTACACAGCTCGAGCAAGGGGTGTTGCTAGGTCTGGAAAAGATCTGGGGCTAGGCTAATTTTGGGACTGGTGGGATTCCGGGGCTAGCTAGCCTTTTTGGTTGTAACCCCTGAGCTTCGATCCGGGGCTATAGCCCCCACACCCTCCCTCCTCCCAGCGACCTGTGCTTTAGGTCCTAAGTGCAGCTACTAAGCCAACTGTGGAGGTGGCTCTTGGAACTTAGAGAGAGAGCGAGAGGGAGTCACACATCACTCCCTCAAAAAGAAGGTCTCTGCACTGGCCCTTATGCAATATTGGCATCACACGCTTGCAATCTTGTCCATAGTTCGCACATTAACTTTTTTTAAACGACACTTTGGAAATTGAATTTGAAAAAATGAGTTTGAGTGAATAAAGCCGATCAAACCTACGTTGAACTGTTCAACGGCTCCAGAAACGGGTCCTGGGCGCTATTTCTTTCTCCTGAGCCAAATATAGAATCGGCTCAGGCCAGACCTTCAAGCACGGCCAGTTTCCCAAGTCACAGCTTGGCACACGCAGCGTCCACAGGTCGTTAAGGTGCTCAGGCTGCAAGAGCCTTTCTAGAATCCGTGGCAGAGCCTTTCCTATGCATGGTGCAACATTTCCAACTCAAAGCGATCGCAATGCACCAGTTACCTTGCACATCTGTCATAGCTAAAGTGAGCAACACAAAGCGCCCATTTAAAGATGTGTTTATATCCATGACGTCTACTATCTTGACATGCAAAAAAAGTCACTAATCAAATGTTTTTCAACATCATGAATAAAAGTGAGCTGGAGGTTTGTTGCAAAGAATTTCCATATGTATCTGAGTGTATTACATATTTTTTATTACATGCCTTGAATCACTGAAAGTGCAGTGGGGTTAGCTAGATTTTTCAGGTTGGCATTATCTTGCATTCTGGGGTTTATAGTTTACCATTCAGGATGTGAAAATTAAAGCCACAATGATATTCCTTTGGCTTAAAAACTTGCTATAAGGATTTACATTGTCTCACCTGGCTTTCTTATGCAATTTGTGTTTTTTGTTTTTGTAAGTAAACTCTATACAACATTATTATTGTAGGCCTTGAAATCCAAACTATTGGTACCGAGTAAAGCTTGGAAGGTGTGTGATCAAAAAGTGGAAATAGCCAATTCTGTTTGTGAGCCTTTGAGAGCAAGCCCATCGGAACCCCAGAGCAGGGTGTCTATCCGGAGCTATCATTTACCCACGTTAGGATGGAATAGATAGTGCATAGCATTGGTGCATAAGCTCCGTTATTCGTCATTGCACTTAAGAGTGTTTCATATCTAAAAGGAGCTTTGATCTGTAGGGCTACCTGGGCAGAATGCCATCAGCCAGACGTGAGTATGACCATTAGCCAGAGGTGAGTACGACCATCAGCCAGACATGAGTACGACCAATAGCCAGACGTGAGTACGACCATTAGCCAGACGCAAGTACGACCATCAGCCAGACGTGAGTACGACCATCAGCCAGACGTGAGTACGTGTGGCTGCCCGGTCTTAATTGCTGCTGCCAGTCCCCTCCAGTGCTGTCAGAACGATGGGGGCTGGGGGGTGTGACCAAATATCTTGCACAGGGTGCTGGTAGACCCGGGGCCGCCACTGCTTAATGGGGAGGTAGGTGGGAGCTTGTAGAGCTCATGATGTGAATCAGATCTGTAAGGTAAGGCAGCGAGCAGCCCACACGTTCACACAAGTAGCATGGGTGTCTCGTGATCAGAAATACGAACAATTCGTAGTGAAAAATAAGACGTTGCAGCTTCTATCGCCACCCGTTGCCTTCCAGCCCCGGGCTACCTGGTAACCTGAGCGCGGCTGGTGAGGCGAATGGAAGCCTTGCCTGTCTACCAACACTTTTGCCCCTTGCAGAAGCAGCAGCCACACGCTGAGCTGGGTGGGGCGCATCCTCTGAGGATCATTATAAAGGGCCAGCAATGGAAGCAGGAGTGGGGGGAGGCTAGGCAGCAGTCCTCGCAGTGTAGGACGGCCAGATTTTACAAATAGAAAACCAGGACATAAAAGAAAGACTTCAATGTCATTGCACTTCAGTAGGGTGAAAAGGGTGTGTGGGGGGGAGGCTGATATTGACATTCCCAGAGTGTATTTGGATGTGACTGTAAGTATGTTTTTAAGAAAAAGTAACCTTACCACTGATTGCTAATTCAGGCCCAGAAGCCCTTTCCCAAGCGGCCTCTGTGGCACTATATGTTAATGTATGTGGCTCGTAACTGAATTATTGGCGGCAAGTGTCAAATTGTCAAACTTCATAACATGTATTTGCTTCATAAGTGTTGGTAAATGAGGGAGATGTGACTGTTTCTGGGCTCTATGTTCATTTATCAGCGGTCATTTTTAGATGTTTTTTTGTTGCCAAAATAATATTTCCGAAAAATGTTGTTTTGCTTTTTGAGTTGCTCCCCCAAACCTCACCCACCCATATTAATTTAACACTATTCCCTATCCCAACCCTTGATATACACTTCCCCACACCACCCCTATGAATTTTAATGAGTGTTTTCGAGAAAAAAAGAATTCAGCAAAAATCCCAGTCAGAAAAACTACTGTAGGTAAATGAACCCCGTACCGTTTATAAAAGTCATAACTGTGATTCTGCCGGAGGTCCCCCTCCCTTCCCTCAATAGCAAAGGCCCTCCCATGCACACAGATACAGAGAGAGAAGCATGCATAGATCCAAGTACGCACACTCACATGCTGCAGAAGCACATGCATGTGCACATGTGTGCGGTCATATGGAGAAATAGAGGCGTATGCACGTAAAGCCCCATACATTAAAGAGATACGGCCATTTCCATCCATTTGAATGCGCATCTGTATACAGAGGTACACTTATACTGTTCTGTTTAGGTCTGTGCATGTACGCCTGTTTACGGAGAGAGCGGAATACACGGGAACCCGCATGCCTTCCAGTGTACAGAGCTACAGATGAGTATGCCATACACATCCACATTCACTTACATAGATACTGCAGGTAAACACAGACCTTCCGCACTCACACACAACGAGATAGTGGTACACAAAACCGTTCACATGCACAACAACATATAAAGATAATGCCGCACAAAGGTATCCAACCCAAAGCGCAGAAATGCAGCTATGCACACGCAGACAGAGCACATGTATGTACAGAGACATACATTCATACATGGTTCTATGCATGGACATGCACTTAAGAGATACAACCAGGTACAAGCACGGTTATAAAAAATCACATCCACCTACATTGGTGTGTGTATACACACACATAGATATGCACAACCAAACGTAGAGTAATGGGTACACACAGGAACACAAGTGCTCACTTGGACAAAGTGATATAGCTACACAGAGGTAACGCCAACCAAGTGACAGCAATGCAGGCACATGCAGGAACAACAAAGTAAAGCATTGTGGGTACATCCTGTTCTGCTAGCGGGTGCCTCTCTGCACGTCTGGTCTGGCCAGGCGTACAGAGCGGGACCCAGTGCAGAACTCGTAATCAGGGACGTCATTTAGGGGTCGCCAGAGGTCGCAACTGCAACCTCTGAGGTCTCCCTTGCGACCTCTATGGTCTGTCTTGCAACCTCTAAAAAAAAATTTTTTAAAAAAAATCTTTTTTTTTGTTGTTATGCAAGCTCCTGGGCTCTTTACTTCTGTATTGGCTGGCTTTCTTGTTAAGGCCCCTTAGAAAAAGAAGAAAAATAATACCAGGAGTGCCACAAGTCTAACACTTCAGCACTGACCCTAAATAAGAAAGAATAGGAATACCAAATAATGTGTCTTTCTGGAATTCTATACAATAATTGCTAGGCTCATTAAATGTTTATTTCAGGCACACTTCAGGGGGTGAGTCACTGATTTAGTCTGTTCTTAAACGCCTCACTCAGCCTTTCATCCTTCTGAGGTCGATAAATGAGTACCAACACAGGTTGGGTGATATTGGGTGTATATTTTTTCTATATAAAGCGCTTAAACTTAATTGCTATATAATACCACATCATTATCATTTGGTCATGGAGGTCTGCTTGCATACACAGTCATTTGGTAATATGGGCCTATACACACTGATCTTAATGATACATATGGCGATCCATTCTTGTTTGAAATGTACATCACATAGTGATATCTTAACTATATTTTTCGTAGTGTACAATGCTATGTGATGCCACTTCCTGTTTTGTCAACGGGTGAAATGTCGTGTTCCATCGCTACCCGCGATATCACTTTGGGACAGGGTCAAATGGCATTGCTTCCTGTGATGTCATCAGGGGGTCAAGGGCCATGTGATGTCACTTCCGCTACACCTGGCATTTTGGTGAAATGACGTCCCTGCTCGTAATGTGGCGGCCCGGTATGAACGGTGCCTGTCCCTTACCGGCACCGTTCATACCGTGGCCGCCACAGTCGTAATAAGGCCCATTTTGTTATATTGTGTCCTCTTAATAGACGATTTAGAAAAAGATGGATACTTCCATATCAAAAGAAGGAACAATCAGACAGGTTTTAGTAGC
The DNA here is from genome assembly GCF_040938575.1 of Ambystoma mexicanum. Classification (NCBI taxonomy): domain Eukaryota; kingdom Metazoa; phylum Chordata; class Amphibia; order Caudata; family Ambystomatidae; genus Ambystoma; species Ambystoma mexicanum. The sequence continues at coordinate 1,098,438,076 of NC_090929.1, forward strand.
CATTATTTATTTGAAATCTACAAGTACCCAGGATATCATTGCATGTATCGCTAGTTATTTAGACGCGCTTGTTTACGTGGCAGGTTTACAAACTTTAATATAACTCAACAGGATGTACTTTAACTGCTGTATTTAAATTTTTATGGACATTTCATGTACTTTTGATATTCATATATGACAATTTGAAGTTCTTTTAAGGCTGTTCATTCTGATGGGTGTTATTTAATGCAAATGTATTATACATATATACTCACAACCAACAAACCCTGCAGAACTAGTCATCAGCAGGGAAATGGCACTTATTAGAGAACTTGAAAAACACCACAAAAAAGAGATTTCTAAATGGTGGGAGGAACATTCACTTCAGAACTATCTTGACATTGGAGGGATCCCCAGAGATTTGCGCATAATGACGACTCCATCATTTGACGATCAAGATCCTTTGATGCTTGGGCAATGGGGTCAAGCTAGCACAGAATGCTCTGCAAGGTTTTTGACTATTTTGGTGAACTCTGCAAAGTCAGACTGTATGGCCGTATTAAAACTTGTAGAGGAGTTTGACAACCAGTTACAACTTATACCTCCCACTGAAGAAGGCAACAAACTGAATTCCAAGATTGATGCCAGCCCGGTTACCTATGAGGAAGAAATAAAACAGCGCAAACATAGAAAATGAATTCGAGACAAGAATTATTATGATACTGGGAGGGTTTACACTTAAGCCAAACGTTCTGATATCTTACGCAATGAATCCAGGCCTCAGTTTGGGCTTGGGGAATCTAAGACCACAGTGTAACATCTTCGGAATCAGACACCTTGAATTCTGAGAGTGATGAACCCATTATCAAGATGCACTTTTCAGACAAAATCCAGCTCCTGCGTTAAGATGATAAGTCTCAAAAGAGAGGCAGGAGTCACACAAGAGGTCAAGAACGCAATGCACTAGGTGGAAGAAAACTTGCAGGGGCCAACGTGGGCAACGACTTAAACACAGATCGTCAGAGTAGGTTAACTTGCTCTGGCGCCCAAGGCAAGAAATAAAATCCAGCACCAACATGCACGTTATCAATCTTTCATCTTATCAACTCAGTGAAACGCAGATTGATCTCTTGAAGTTGGGGCTCAATTATTTGCCCTAGTCCATCTTTTGACTATGTACAAACACGCTTGGACTTTGATCAATTTTTCCGCAAATAAAAATTGAAAACGTTTTTTTCCATCAATCCTACCAAAGGAGGTACTTCGACAACCCATGCGGGAAGAACAGAACTTTTTATTTCAGACATTGAATCCTTGTCAGATTTGGATAGCTTGTTGGATCCTTCTTTTGACACTGATGACATCAATTTTGAAGATTTCAACATTAACACCGGTTAGACTTGTTCCTCTGTTTTGAAAGACAAATCGAAGTTTAATCCCCCTATGCCCACTGGTGGGTGCATGGAGGCCTTCCATGATCTTTGCATGGCGGATTTACGCAAATTATGACAAACTTCAGCATTTTTACATAGGTGCAACCTCAACAGATCCCAAATGGATTCCTTGGAAGTATTACAAAGTTTGAGAGACGTTGTCTTTAAACCATCAGATAAGGGTTCGAATAGTGTTCTGCAAGATCGAGAAGATTATGTTGCTGAAGCTTTTAGGCAATTAAACGATTGTACGTGTTATTCTGAGATGTGTGCTAATCCCTTTCGCAGGTAACACACAGAATTGAGGGCATTAATTAACAAATGGAGTGAGGTTGGTATGATTGATGGCGATCTAGTAACATTTTTTGTTCCCCCAACCTTCAGCATTCTAACCATCTATTTTTTGCCAAAAAATCACAAATCACTTGTCTAGCCACCTGGGAGACCTATTGTTACTTTGGCATGTTCATTGTTTGAAAATGTATCCTGTTTTGTTGATGAAACTTTTGTCATATCAATGAGGTCCCATGGGAGGAAGGTCTTGTCCTGGCCACTTTGGATGCTGTATCATTGTACACCTCTATAGAGCATTCAGTAGGTGTCAATGCCTGCAAATACTTTTTGCAAACACGATCTCTCAATTTGTTGTCACACAGTAACATGATTTTGGATTTGTTTTTATTTTTTTTTATTTTGTTTAACTTACAATGTGTTTTTGTTCGAAGACATTTTTTTCCACCAAGTGCGAGGAACCGCAATGGGTAGCTCCATTGCCCCCTTTATGCCAACCTCACTATGGGCTGGTGGAAAGCAGACATTTTATCTGAAATTATATCTGATTTTTTAATCATCAGATTGTTTGTTGGTGGTGTTATATTGGTGATGTTTTTGTTTTATGGAAAGGGTCTGAGTTTACTTGGGTTGATTTTGTCAAAAGCATTAACATAAAAAGTGTTCATTTGTCTTTTACTGAAAGTCATAGCACTTCCCAAATCTTGATGTTAAAGTCACCTTGGACATACTACTGTCTACCAAAAACCCACAAATTCGAGTCTTCCTTTACATGCTAAAAGTAGTCTTCTGACCAGTTGCAAGAGGAGTATTCCTTATGGTGAGTTTGAGCGTTATCACAGAAATTGCTCTAATTTGGCTCAGTTTGATAAATGCTGTGAAGAAGCATGTTTCAATTTCTTAGCCCATGGCTACTCCTAGGGTACCATAGAGAATGCCTATGTTAAGACTAGATCACTTGACAAGAATTAACTTCTTAACACCAATAGATCCATCCTTGAAAAGAATGATGAGGATCCACGTTTTGTTCTGACATTTGGTCCCTCTTCTCACAATATTAGGAAGATCCTTCAAAAGCACTGGCTTGTGCTCAGGATGGGTAAAGATATAATGCCATTGCTTTCATCACAATCCACACTAACTTTCAGGCGAACATCCTCACTGTGGGATAAATTGATGTCTAGTTTTCTTCCGCCTGTTGTGAAAACATCTACCCCGACCTCTTGGTTATCTATCTTGCCTGTTGGGTTTAAGAAATGTTTTAAGTGTACAGTTTGTATTCATGCCACCCCATGCAAAGTCTTTGGACACCCCATTACTGCCTTGCCCCAGACAATTCAACACTTGATTAAATGCGACACTACCTTTGTTGTATATGAATTGTATTTAGTAGGGCTGTGGTTTCCTAGGTCCAAAATATGAACCTACACCAAAAGAATGAAATATTGTTACCCTGGAACTGCAATCGCTGTTATAAAGAAATTGTGACTGTTTTTAAATTTGTATAGAATAGTGGACTCTATGTCCGAATATTTTAGGGTATTTTAGAGTATTTATTGTATCATCACTTTAGATTGAGTCCTATTTGTTTACGCTGCAGTTAAAGTTGTAATAGCCGTAAGAGGTTGAAATTCTAAAATTCTAAAATGTTAAAGTTGTAAAATTTTAAAGATGTTAAAGCTGTGAAAACTGTAATCCTTCAATTTGTAAAGATTCATTAAGAATCAAACAAGAAAATACATTAAATAATAAAAAAAATATATGTGTTGTGCTGTCCATGCAACAAATGGTACATGGGCAGTACCACATGCAAGTTAAAGATTTGGATTCTACAGCATTTGACAGCTCTGAAAACTTCTGATCAATCTTATCTGATGGTAAAGCATTTTAAGGAGTTTCATGAAAACAATGCACAGTTGTTAACTTTTTTTGGAGTTGCACATATTGCCATTCACCCTCGAGGTGGAGATAGAACTGTAAGACTACACCAGTTGGAGACCAAGTTTATTCTGGACTCCGACACAAAAGTGTTGCACGGTCAAAACATTGATGAGGAGTTATACACTTACATTGGAGTCTAAATTGTATTTTTTGTACAATCTATGACTTTTTGTTAGAGGTTTTTTGCCTCTTGCCTTGGTTATTCTTGCTGCTCATTTTTAATTTGCTTTATTATCCTTAAGTTGTATCAATTTTCGCTTATTATATTTACAGGGTTCATGTTATCATGTTTGGCCTGGTTTATAGTCATAATGTCGAAACCAATAATGTCGAAAGTCATTTTTTCGAAAAAAAAATGTTGAAAAAAAATGTCGCATTTTTGTTGAATTTTTTTTTCGAAATGGGGGGGTTCCCCTCAACCCCCTCTTTTTTTTTTTTTGTTTTACCCAGTTTTTTTATCCCGAACCCCAAAATAAATATATAATTAAAAAAACGGAATTCGACATTTTTTTTTCCGACATTATTTTTTCAAAAGAATTGTCATTCGACATTATTTTTTTGAAAAAATGACCGACCACCGTTTGGCCTATTAGTTTATGGTGTATATGCATTCAATTATTTTTGTTTTTTGAGGACTGTGCTATTCATACTGTATGTTGAAATTCCTTTTTTCATCCTGCCTTTCTATATTCATTCCGTTATATTGCTTATCAATTTTTATTAACATGCTTTTTGATAATTGTCCCTCCTATTTTAGTAGACGTGGTCCCATGAGTTATCTTGGCATTAGCACTTTATTCCTAGGCAGCTATGAGCATCTGCACTTTATTATGTTTATTGCTGCAGTTAAAAGCATTTGCGCTTTATCATGTCTATTGTTCTCAGGCAGCTATTTGCATTTGCACTTGATAATGTCTATTGTGGCAGCTATGAGCACTTGCACTTTATCCTGTCTATTTGGACCATGTTGTGTATCCAATTTATTAGTATGAGGGATCTTTTCTGTTTTTAATATTTTTGAATATTTTGATTGTGCGTATCACCTTTGGATTTTGTGATGTCATTGTGTTTGATTTTATGCAACAGATGCATTTTTCCCATTTTGGGTTAATACAGTCCATATTAAGTGACCATTGGCACAGCATGTGATACAGTATTTATCGCATTTGCAAATTACATTTGTACTTTAGCATGGTTAGTCTTATGGGCACATTGTTGTCATTCTAAATTCGTGCATTTCACGATTCATTATTTTCTCACGTTTCAGTGAGGCAGGTTGTTAGTTATTTTGTCCACTTTGGTCATTCAATTGGTAACATACACATATTTGTATGTTTAGCAAATTCATTTTTATAGTCCCATAATCTTCAGTCTGATTTCACAAATAACTGTGTCATTGTTTGTTATTTGGCTTTCTAACCACTGTTAGTTGCTTATTCCAATATGTCTGCCTGCATTGCATTTTTCGTATTACCAGATATGTGTGTTGCCAACAGTAAAGCGGGACCATTACGGATTATACGGCCCCTCTGGTCACATGAACCTTGTGTGAACAAGCACTCAGGAAGTGTGAAACATGTCATCCTTTTTTCCCCTTCATACCCTGCCATTATCAGTCTACAATTGTATTCATTAAAACTCTGTGTCTTAATTCATTTCAAGGTTTTGCCTTTTCCTCTTTTTTGCCCTCAAGTCTGTGGAGTGTGTTTCTACCCTTTCTTGATATATATTGATATTTATACGCAGATAAAGGTACACACACAGATGTATGAAGAAACATCAGCATAAAGGGAAAGCAGATACAACAATAAGGTATTTACATACACATTATGTACGGAGGTAATTATACATTCATGATATGCATGCAAAATCATATCTAAGATATACATACAGGCACAGCCATGCACAGTCCAGAAGAACAGGTACACAACAACAGTATACAAGGTTTATTCACATACAAATATACAGGTACACAATGGTGTACACATGCAAATAAACCAACAGATGTACAGCGTACACAAATATACGCATGTACAGACTGACACACACAGGAAAACACATAGCCACACACATGTAGGGATACAGGTATGTACTAAGCACAGGGATAGTCTGCACACCCACATGAAGAGATGCAGATACACAAAGGTAATTCATACAGTCATATACCTGTGAGATGCACTAGTACACAACAGATATATCAACAACAAAAAATATCCACAGAGATACATACACAAGCAGATATGCACATACAAGCCATTCAAAGAAATATAGGTCCACACATAGGTGTAGATGTGCCTACCTACGTTGCAAGATTCTAGTATACACGCAGGTGCATAGAAACAAAACAGATGCACACAAAGGTATAGAAATGCTCACTACTTGATCACTACTTACATACAAGCGCACATCTATATATAGAGAGTTCTTTACACATATTGACTGACACACACATAAACATGTAAATATATAAAGGTACATACAAATATATACATGAACACCAACCTACATATATATAGGTGCATTCGATGGTATCAGCACATGCCAAATGTGTGCACATATCCATTCATACACATGTATACGGACATATAGAGATGCATGTAAACACACACATATATGAAAATCTAAACATGTGTGTACCCATGTACGATACAGCTATGCACAGGTTGGCACATGCATGACCACATACAGTACTACTGATACACTCCTAGGTCTGCACAGAAATAGAAAGAGGCACACACAGGTATTGAAATATCCATTCATACACGAAGATACTGGCACACAAAGGTACACATATGCATCCACATAAGCATGTGCGTGCACATCGACATGCAAAGATAAACATACACAGAGATGGAAAAGCCTATCCATTTATGAAGATACTGATACAGACACATATTTGAGTGTAGACCCACATGCCAATACATGCTCATGATTATGCATGAACACCGCACATAAACAGGGAATAGGGAATATTACATTAATATGCCTTTATACTACACCAAATCACCACGATAGATTTCAAGTGTCCATTGCTAGCAACAATGGACGTGAAATCCCTCTACATAAACAATGTCCACATCAATGGCCCCAAGAATGCTCTTGGCAATCAGAACCTACTTTCTGACACTACAGCCAATGGCAGAGACTTCATTGTGACTCATAACTATTAACAGTCGGTACTGACACTTATCTTCAAATCATGGGGGCAATAATGGGTACTCAGAGGGTGCCTCCCCCACCGAGCTCGCACCAACACAGTCACTTCCTCCCTCTGAAATTCCCATGTCCTTAAGTTTCCCAGAAGTATGTAAGTGCCCCAGTTTCATATCATTCACTGCCCTTTCCTCGATGGGCATTGAGAAACACAATCTCAATATGGTTTTTAACCCCAGCCTTGCTTGCCAGAACAAACTTCACAAGTCAAAGGGCTAACACATGACTAGTTGTGACCCCCATCAGCCGTCCACAGTCACAAGCCTGATATTTGGATGAATGTGCTACCAGAAATCTTGCAAAGGGACGAGCTTAACATAGACTAGTCTTCACCAAGACTGCAACAGGGCTGACACTATTCTATCCCTTCATGACTTCCTGAGAGCATCCTATCAGAGTTTTTTTTATTTCTCACGCCTGGTCCCACATAGCTCGTTGTGCCATTAGAACCTTGAAGACTGCAATGTGAGGGGAATATAACATCTGAAGTTCATCCTACTCCGATGAACGAACAAATCTGGAACACAGACAGTGACAGATAAGGAATTTCAGAAGGTACTATCTAAGCTGTAATGTTTGTTTCACATGCTTCATTACCTCTATGTCTGAAGAATTAATCACAAGATCATAAAAGCTCACACATAAATGGCTCAGTTAGCTTAATTAAGGTATCAACATGTTGTTTTCTTTTTCAGCAACACTGTAAATGTATATATAACAAATTAACAAATTGACAAATGTTATTCAGTAATAGTCTTTCTGGTGGTTGTATCTGTTTAGGGCCACATGCCATGCATATTCCACCATCTAATAGTAGGAGGCTCAGAGTATTGCAGGTGTTTTACTTTCCAAAGAAAGGTAGGCAACGACAGGGGCGCTCATGTCATACGGTCCCAACCATACGTGTACAAGTACCCATAGTGCCTACACCCATAGATGTTTTCTCTCTGAAATAAGTGAAAGCATACTTGTGTGATTGTAGAAGCTAACTTGAAATGTTTAACTCCAAAATACTCCCTTATGTATTCAGGCAAATAACCCTTGATATCTGTGCATCTAACCACAGGGAGGTTGGCTGTGAGCATGAGACTCATGTCAGATACAAGACCCAAAAAGACTATTACTGTCTAAGTTACAATAGTCTGCAGGGGCTTGTGAATCTGTTTTAATTCACATGCTCAACAAAGATTATTGAGCAGTACATGTTACTGGCAGCGGATGTGCCGGTGGCTCCACAGAAACCATCTACCGCAACACTGCCTGACCCACTTGAGAGTTTTTTCACTTGTTGTGTATTAATACAATAGTGTTTGGCAAAAATGTGTATGGATGCTCATGCATCAGCCATTGAGATGACAGCTAGTGGTACATTGGCTAGAAATACTAGAGAAGCTATCGTTCCTCTAGAGGAATGAACCCTTGGAGTGGCACACAATATCTTAGACGCATTTCCCACTGAATGAAAGTAAATTACTTGTAAATGATCCTGGTCACTGGAAACCCACATTTGAATACCATGTTATCCCCTTAATCCCCAGAGCTGGGATCAACTCTCTCACCTTACTCCCTCTCTCTTTAAAAAGAAGTCTGGTTCGACCAGATCCACTCCTTCTCTCTGCAAAACTCAGCTCTCATGGAGGGTACTCATTTCTGTCGTCTCCAGAGGCCTAGATGAGTACCTCCATGCCTACAAACCAATCATTGGATTGAACTCTCCAGGGGCCCGATTCTGCCTCTATAGATCTACTGTAACGCAGTCTACCATATGGTGACCCTGAAGGAGATACACATAATCCAGATTATTCAGAAACAGGCAGCGACAACTGCTGCCTGAACCTGAGGAAATAAGATCACATCACCGCAGGCTCTAAAGAATGCCAGTGGCGCCTGTGTAACTCCTTCCAATCTGGCTGTCTATAATGTCACCATTTGTATGCCAGCAAGCATGGTGCCATTCCATTCCCAATGCCCTGCTGCATTACTCAAATTGTAGGCCCACAAAATACGGATAGCATCCCTTTTAGGGGGTGGGGGGCTGCACACTCTGTTTCCCCACAACCTCCCCTGAACTCTCCCTCCTGTATCCCCTCGCCCCTACCCTCTTATCTCACTCAGGGCCCTGCCTGGGTTACTTCTACCACAGGTCTCCCCCTTAACACTGCTGATATTCCCACCCAGCCATCACGCTGCATCCCTCTGGCATCCTCTGTGTCTTTCTGTGCACCAGCGTATGGTAGGCGGTGTGCAGAACAATTACAGCAGAAACTGCTTATTGCCCCACCCAACTTTATTAAGAAAATAGATGGAAGGTTCACTGTAAGTAGGGTTTCCGGTTTTCAGTAAATTCCCACCAAAATTAGAAATTGACCCCTGGGGTTGTTTATCCTTCTTTTGGGTGCTCTGATATGGTTTTGCCCTCGTGCCAGGTCTAAGTGTGGGAGCAGGATTCAAAAGCCTGATGCTTTGTCTTGTCTTGCTTCAAAGGGAGACGCATTGCCGGTGAGCTATCCTCCCAGACCTCGTCGTTCATCTCTATTGCCATAAATAACCGTGTTATCTTTTTTACAAGCCACTAGATGGCAATGTTGAATCTCTTGTGGAGAAGGGATCTGGCCAGCCCGATTGATTGCATGATGTATGGAAGTAAATGGTGATGCTTTTGGACTACATCTTCCATGATCCCACACTGTTAACTATGCTGGCTAAAGGTGATGGGAGTGGAAGTCCAAAACGCAAGCCCCGCTATCGAGAAACGTGTTACATATATATGAAAAGGACTGAAAAAAAATAAAATGTCAATATGCACTTTGGTGGACGGGTAAAATGTGTTGTTAACAGATATCCAGCACTGATCAGTACATTTAACACATGCAAAACGATCATCGGATAGGAGCGGATTCTGAAGCATTCTGATAAGAAGTCGTAGCCTTTGCCAGGGCAATCCTTTTGTTGGCTATCATGCCGTGTCTCACCCGTTTACTTGCTCTGAAGGCCCTTTGCAAAATGACACAAACAACAGGGCACGTATACTGTATTTCTAGTAGACTAGTACAAATAAACCCTGCGCTTTGCCTGGCCATGGTTCCTAAAGGCAAGTTATGAAACATTGTCTGCTGCCGTACAATAAATAATTGCACCGTAGCAAGAGGTGAACTACCTAAACAATACATTCAGGAAGCAGGCACTGAAACCTAGCCCAACAAAATGGAGCCGTGCCTTTCAAAGAAACAATCCATGTGATGCCTCTTGCCAGATATTGAAAACTGCTGCATGTTTTGTTATTAGCGCCAGGGGACCACTCCCGTGGTGATAGGGCATGGTATAAATATCCTTTAACATTCACATAGGGGGGGTCAGGTGCAGATGTCCCACACTCCAGAACCTCAGCGATGTCTGAAGTCAGACATCCATTGCACGTACAACTTCCCCCAGGGAGGCTCCCAGCAGGCAGCACTGCAGGCTCGCGACACCTGTGTATTGCTGCTTTGCTTTCCAGGATGGTTATACGCGTTTACAAATGCAAGCTTCACACTTTCAGGTGTGCATCAAAAGCAGAGTTGTTGACTACGGTCTGATCATGTATGTAGATTAGTACCTTGATGGAGCAAATGGCACTAGACCGTTTTCGTCTCCGTGAGTTCTTTGAAAACAGAACCAAAACAAGAGGAAAGGAATAAACTATTACTGATCTGCCTGTACAGCACCTCCATTAGCTTCAAGGCAACAGAGGAAATGAGACAGATTTATCACCCCCAACAAACATGTGCAGAAGAAAAAGGAGCACTGTGAAGATCATGTTCTGATCCCAGGGCGTCATCGGAAGTCTCCGATTGAGTGGAGTGTCAGTGGCCCAGTGGAGTGCAGTGTAAGTACCCAATAGAGCACAGCGTCAGTGGCCCAGTGGGGGGCAGCGTAAGTACCCAATAGAGCAGAGCGTCAGTGGCCCAGTAGAGCAGAGCGTCAGTGGCCCAGTGGGGGGCAGCGTAAGTACCCAATACGTAAGTACCCAATAGAGCAGAGCGTCAGTGGCCCAGTGGAGGGCAGCGTAAGTACCCAATAGAGCAGCGCGTCAGTGGCCCAGTGGAGGGCAGCGTAAGTACCCAATAGAGCAGCGCGTCAGTGGCCCAGTGGAGGGCAGCGTAAGTACCCAATAGAGCAGCGCGTGAGTGGCCCAGTGGAGGGCAGCGTAAGTACCCAATAGAGCAGCGCGTGAGTGGCCCAGTGGAGGGCAGCTTAAGTACCCAATAGAGCAGCGCGTGAGTGGCCCAGTGGAGGGCAGCGTAAGTACCCAATAGAGCAGCGCGTCAGTGGCCCAGTGGAGGGCAGCGTAAGTACCCAATAGAGCAGCGCGTCAGTGGCCCAGTGGAGGGCAGCGTAAGTACCCAATAGAGCAGCGCGTGAGTGGCCCAGTGGAGGGCAGCGTAAGTACCCAATAGAGCAGCGCGTGAGTGGCCCAGTGGAGGGCAGCTTAAGTACCCAATAGAGCAGCGCGTGAGTGGCCCAGTGGAGGGCAGCGTAAGTACCCAATAGAGCAGCGCGTCAGTGGCCCAGTGGAGGGCAGCGTAAGTACCCAATAGAGCAGCGCGTCAGTGGCCCAGTGGAGGGCAGCGTAAGTACCCAATAGAGCGGAGCGTCAGTGGCCCAGTGGAGGGCAGCGTAAGTACCCAATAGAGCGGAGCGTCAGTGGCCCAGTGGAGGGCAGCGTAAGTACCCAATAGAGCGGAGCGTCAGTGGCCCAGTGGAGGGCAGCGTAAGTACCCAATAGAGCGGAGCGTCAGTGGCCCAGTGGAGGGCAGCGTAAGTACCCAATAGAGCGGAGCGTCAGTGGCCCAGTGGGGGGCAGCGTAAGTACCCAATAGAGCGGAGCGTCAGTGGCCCAGTGGGGGGCAGCGTAAGTACCCAATAGAGCGGAGCGTCAGTGGCCCAGTGGGGGGCAGCGTAAGTACCCAATAGAGCGGAGCGTCAGTGGCCCAGTGGGGGGCAGCGTAAGTACCCAATAGAGCGGAGCGTCAGTGGCCCAGTGGGGGGCAGCGTAAGTACCCAATAGAGCGGAGCGTCAGTGGCCCAGGGGGGGGCAGCGTAAGTACCCAATAGAGCGGAGCGTCAGTGGCCCAGTGGGGGGCAGCGTAAGTACCCAATAGAGCGGAGCGTCAGTGGCCCAGTGGGGGGCAGCGTAAGTACCCAATAGAGCGGAGAGTCAGTGGCCCAGTGGGGGGCAGCGTAAGTACCCAATAGAGCGGAGCGTCAGTGGCCCAGTGGGGGGCAGCGTAAGTACCCAATAGAGAGGAGCGTCAGTGGCCCAGTGGGGGGCAGCGTAAGTACCCAATAGAGAGGAGCGTCAGTGGCCCAGTGGAGGGCAGCGTAAGCACCCGGTAGAGCAGAGCGTCAGTGGCCCAGTGGAGGGCAGCGTAAGCACCCGGTAGAGCAGAGCGTCAGTGGCCCAGTGGAGGGCAGCGTAAGCACCCGGTAGAGCAGAGCGTCAGTGGCCCAGTGGAGGGCAGCGTAAGCACCCAGTAGAGCAGAGCGTCAGTGGCCCAGTGGAGGGCAGCGTAAGCACCCAGTAGAGCAGAGCGTCAGTGGCCCAGTGGAGGGCAGCGTAAGCACCCAGTAGAGCAGAGCGTCAGTGGCCCAGTGGAGGGCAGCGTAAGCACCCAGTAGAGCAGAGCGTCAGTGGCCCAGTGGAGGGCAGCGTAAGCACCCAGTAGAGCAGAGCGTCAGTGGCCCAGTGGAGGGCAGCGTAAGCACCCAGTAGAGCAGAGCGTCAGTGGCCCAGTGGAGGGCAGCGTAAGCACCCAGTAGAGCAGAGCGTCAGTGGCCCAGTGGAGGGCAGCGTAAGCACCCAGTAGAGCAGAGCGTCAGTGGCCCAGTGGAGGGCAGCGTAAGCACCCAGTAGAGCAGAGCCTCAGTGGCCCAGTGGAGGGCAGCGTAAGCACCCAGTAGAGCAGAGCCTCAGTGGCCCAGTGGAGGGCAGCGTAAGCACCCAGTAGAGCAGAGCCTCAGTGGCCCAGTGGAGGGCAGCGTAAGCACCCAGTAGAGCAGACCTCAGTGGCCCAGTGGAGGGCAGCGTAAGCACCCAGTAGAGCAGAGCCTCAGTGGCCCAGTGGAGGGCAGCGTAAGCACCCAGTAGAGCAGAGCCTCAGTGGCCCAGTGGAGGGCAGCGTAAGCACCCAGTAGAGCAGAGCCTCAGTGGCCCAGTGGAGGGCAGCGTAAGCACCCAGTAGAGCAGAGCCTCAGTGGCCCAGTGGAGGGCAGCGTAAGCACCCAGTAGAGCAGAGCGTCAGTGGCCCAGTGGAGGGCAGCGTAAGTACCCAATAGGGCACAGCGCCAGCGGCCCAGTGGAGGGCAGCGTAAGTACCCAATAGGGCACAGCGCCAGCGGCCCAGTGGAGGGCAGCGTAAGTACCCAATAGGGCACAGCGCCAGCGGCCCAGTGGAGGGCAGCGTAAGTACCCAATAGAGCAGAGCGCCAGCGGCCCAGTGGAGGGCAGCGTAAGTACCCAATAGAGCAGAGCGCCAGCGGCCCAGTGGAGGGCAGCGTAAGTACCCAATAGAGCAGAGCGCCAGCGGCCCAGTGGAGGGCAGCGTAAGTACCCAATAGAGCAGAGCGCCAGCGGCCCAGTGGAGGGCAGCGTAAGTACCCAATAGAGCAGAGCGCCAGCGGCCCAGTGGAGGGCAGCGTAAGTACCCAATAGAGCAGAGCGCCAGCGGCCCAGTGGAGGGCAGCGTAAGTACCCAATAGAGCAGAGCGCCAGCGGCCCAGTGGAGGGCAGCGTAAGTACCCAATAGAGCAGAGCGCCAGCGGCCCAGTGGAGGGCAGCGTAAGTACCCAATAGAGCAGAGCGCCAGCGGCCCAGTGGAGGGCGGCGTAAGTACCCAATAGAGCAGAGCGCCAGCGGCCCAGTGGAGGGCGGCGTGAGTACCCAATAGAGCAGAGCGCCAGCGGCCCAGTGGAGGGCGGCGTGAGTACCCAATAGAGCAGAGCGTCAGCGGCCCAGTGGAGGGCGGCGTGAGTACCCAATAGAGCAGAGCGTCAGCGGCCCAGTGGAGGGCGGCGTGAGTACCCAATAGAGCAGAGCGTCAGCGGCCCAGTGGAGGGCGGCGTAGGTACCCAATAGAGCAGAGCGTCAGCGGCCCAGTGGAGGGCAGCGTAGGTACCCAATAGAGCAGAGCGTCAGCGGCCCAGTGGAGGGCAGCGTAAGTACCCAATAGAGCAGAGCGTCAGCGGCCCAGTGGAGGGCAGCGTAAGTACCCAATAGAGCAGAGCGTCAGTGGCCCAGTGGAGGGCAGCGTAAGTACCCAATAGAGCAGAGCGTCAGTGGCCCAGTGGAGGGCAGCGTAAGTACCCAATAGAGCAGAGCGTCAGTGGCCCAGTGGAGGGCAGCGTAAGTACCCAATAGAGCAGAGCGTCAGTGGCCCAGTGGAGGGCAGCGTAAGTACCCAATAGAGCAGAGCGTCAGTGGCCCAGTGGAGGGCAGCGTAAGTACCCAATAGAGCACAGCGTCAGTGGCTCAGTGGAGGGCAGCGTAAGTACCCAATAGAGCACAGCATCAGTGGACGATTTGGGGACACACAGCTAGTGGCACCGTTTCAGGGATCTGATGGAGCACAGTGTCAGTGGATCAGTGAGGGACAGTGTGAATGTCCCAGTGATGTACAGTGGGGTGGTCAGTCAAAATCTCGAAAAAATAATCTCGAATAACAATAAGGTCGAAAAAAAAATTAATTATATATTTATTTTGGGGTAAGTGATAAAAAAATTGGTTAAAAAAAAAAGGAGGGTTTGGGGGGAACCCCCCCATTTCGAATAAAAAATGTCATAAAAAATTTTCGACCTTTTTTTTCGGCCTTTTTTTTCGAGATTTATTTTTTTCTAGATTTGTAAATTCGGTATTATGACCATAAACCGTACAGTGGCAGTGATATGATAGAGCACACTGCAAGTGGCTATATGCAGTGCAGAATCAGTGACACAATGGAGCACAGGCTAAGTGGACCAATGGAGTGATTTGTGAGTGACATAATGAGGCACACCATCAGTGAACCAATGTGGGTGATCCTTGGCAAATAATGTATTCTCACTCTGCATTGCACAAACAAATTTTGAGTTCCCTGAGCCTGCCATCTTTTATACATAACAATTTCACTGGAGTTCGAGGTAAACCACTCAAACCTGGGCTTATGTTATTTTTGCAGCCGATCATGAGAGATATTACCCTACTTATGCACGCAATGAAACAATAAAATAACATTTGTGTGTTTACACTGGAAAAAGATTATCTGCGATTTTTCAAAGGCGGCTCCTGGGAAAAGACTGATAAACACAGATTCTGGAAATGTTTCAAAACACTGGAAAAAACTCTCATGAGTAAAATTAAAACCAAGACAGGAAACCCTAACTATAAAGTTAAGGATTCCGGCCTCCTGAGCTTTTCTCAGCCTTTTAACCTGAAAGGAAGGCTTAAAAGTTAAACACTTCAAGAATGTGTTCGAAATTCCTCCTTTATCCACATGATCTTGCCATAACCTACCCATTCCAAGTAGGGTATGAGTCCCATTATCTGCTCACGGGCCTCATCACAGTCCCAGACTACTGAGAAGTAACACCGCAGATGTCCGATCAGACTTTCGACATTCCCCAACCCATGGCCATGCAGAGGGTCTCTCACTTGGTCTTAACAGCTTGTGATTGTAACATGAATTAAATAAATAATACATGCTTATGTCACTTCAGTGTACACATATCCAGTGATAGAACGTTATTTTGGAAAACTGTGCCTTTTTGGTGTATGGACCTTGTTTTCTGTGAACACTATTTGGTTATTTGTTAAGCAGCACAATGTGTTGGCCCTTGCTTATATATGTTTTCCTTTTCTTTTTAGCACAGCATTTTGGAGTGATGCAGAGTGACTTACATGCAGACTTATCCCTGTCCGATCCTTGCGAAGCACGCCGCTGCAGCTTGGGACTTGGAAGCCCAGTCAATAATCCATCCAGAGAAGAGTCACTGTGCGATGAAGAGGAGGGCACTGACGGGCCAAAGCAGGTGCCATGGGGCCAGCTGTCGGCCTTTCCCACCACCTGCCTCCCCTGGGGGCTGGGACACCCAGCAGCCTCCCTTGGTGGGTCATGGTCTCCAACCCCACTGCTAAGGTCTCGCCCTTCGCTGTCCTTCATGTTGGAGGCCCTGGAGTCCTGGTTCCTACCCGTAGGCGGCCGGTCTGCATAGTTCTGACAGTTTAGGGCCCAGTGTTCGTGCCTCAGCCGCGGGCTGGCCGGGGAGTCCGTTCTGCTGATGGTGGCACCGGGAAGGGCCTGATTATCGGGAGCGCACTGGTAGACCCTGTAATCGGTCCACACATTGGGCATTTCCCCAAAGGACACACTGTCCTGCTGGTAGACAGCAATGTGATGCCTGGCAGCATATGGCCTTTCATTGAGTCCAGTGTCACCTCTTGTCACAGCCTCTCCGATGACTGGCGTCCGCATGGGCGCGCGTTCCCGGCCGTATGGTAAAGACTTAAGGTGCGGCTGGAAGTCAGGCAGGGGCCGGTATTCCATCACCAGAGAGGCTGGGATTTATCCCTGGAAAGAAGAGAAGGAGAGAATGAGCGTTGGCATTGGTGGTGACAGGCAGCTTAAGACTGTATGGAAGGAGACACTGTAGAGGAACCAGACATGCAGAGAGAGGTGAATCAAAGAAGCTGCAGAGAGACAGAAAAAAGACAGATGCGGAGGGAATAAGGGTGAGATAAGGACTTTTAACAAAAGATAAATGTGCATAGCAAGGACAAATGTCTTTATAAGTGACCAATAGTATGGGAAATAAGATATTTAACAATGTCATAGTATGTTCCAATAAGGTTGCTCTAGTTTGCATAACACAGTCATGAGGCTACCATAGCAAGGATATTTCTTCCAACAGCTGTGGAATGCTGGGATGGAAAACGCTATATTTTCAGGAATGGTTCCATGTGATAATGTCCCCGCATAAATGTCGCCATGCAAGAATGGCGCCGGGTTTTTGTGGCGACATTATCATTAGGAACATGCAGGGAACACCCCCGCAACCCCTGACATTTTTTATTTTTTTTAAAGGGAGCGCGGGACACCCCGGCAACCACCACTCCCATTTACCCAAATATTGTCCCCATGGATAATGTCACCTATGCCGTTTTCCGGCGACTATATGAACGACCACATTATATATGGGGACAATATTACCTGATACCTCAGGAATGACACTTGTTCTAGCCCATGCTCCCCAAACACCAGGTTGAGCTGTGCCCGGGTCACCCATAACCAGCTCAGAAGGTGGGAAGGTGGGAATTTTCACTGAGAACGGGACAAGCACATCGGCATTCAGAGTGGGTCCCACGCATGCCCAGGTTCGCCCGTTGCCATATCTTTGATTATATTCACCCCGATCAGTGCCAGACTCATTACCCCTCTGCAATCATTCTCTTCACACGGTATCCCAGTTTTATTTTCTGCATGGGTGGGTTGCAACGCATGCGGCTCAAAGTAGGGTGATGTTGATTCCCCAAATAGAGCTGCCAGGCCCCAACACCCGGGTAGACAGGGAGGCTCTTCAGCCCAAATGCTTCTCTCCAGAAAGTGAAAGCTGCAGTGTAGGGCCACATGTTTTCTTAAATATGCTGATCTGGGGGGTTTGATTCTGGGGCATCACATACATATCAGGAGTTGGATCCTGCAGGCATGTGCTTTGTAAGGTCATTAGAACTATATGTCAGCACCATGCATTACAGCATGCACCGTCTTTCGCTGGTGCACTTCCGGTGCCTGCACTTGGCAGTCCACTCCAAATAGCCTTCAAGTTTTAATGCCCCACCCACTGATTGACCCTGATTGTTGGTGCTGCTTTCCATCTGAGGGCCCACCTAAAACTGTGCTTCAAGTGGATTCCCAAGCAGAGGTGTCAGTAGGGTTGTGGGGGAGGGAGCTATAGCCCCGGGTCTATTGGTTGCAGCTGCGGATAGAAGCTCAGGGGCTACAACCAAAAGGCTAGCTAGCCATGATTCCTGACATTAGCGTAGCCCCAGATCGTTTCCAGACCTAGCAAAACGCCGGCTCCCAAGTAGCCAAAACTGGGCTACTACTACCTCCTAATACTAAGACGTTTCACTCACCCCGGCAGCATCTTCTTTGCATTCTCTTCATCAGTCCCTCCTGACTGCAGTAATGACACATTGCACCCATTAATATATGCCTAGACATCTCAGTGCAGGTGATTAGAACTGCATCATCTGCCAGCAGTAAAAGAGCACATGCTGGCCCTTCACCCCGAACACATTGAAACACTGGCTGATTCAGGGTCCCCACAGGTCATTCAAAAACACACTAAAGAGGATGGGTACCAGGACGCACCCCTGCCTAATGCCAGTTCCACAATGCTACTAATCCCTCGTTCAGGCTGCAGTCGACTCCGGCCCTGTTACCTCTGTGATTAGCCTCTAACATATTCACATACTCCTCCCCCAGGCCTTCATTCATCACAAACGACCACGACAACATTCTATTAACGAAATCAAAAGCTGCATTTAAGTCAGTGAAGGTGTAGAAGAAAACAGATTTCCTAAGAGTGACATATGTGGCTATAAAGAGATAAATCCTATAGCACTGATTAATTGTGCCGGTGCTCCCAGAAAGCCTGCCTAAACACCCGCCAAGTTAGTTTAGTCTTTTAGTCAGCCTTATATCTGATCCAGGAGTAGTTTGCCATAAGTGTTTGCTGAGCTATTGAGTAGTGCAATCAGATGATAGTGCATCTTATCTCCGGGCCACCACTTTGTGAGGTTTGGGTGTGTTTGACCATTTTTTTTTTTATCATGGCAAACTGACCGCAATGTATTTGTTTTGGGCCCAATTTAAACGCACATGCATTTTTTTGTTCGTTTTTTTGTCCCCCACCTCTAATTTTAAGGAAGCGGGGGACCCCCCTGAAACCCCAAATTTCAAAATATCAAACATGCGGAGTGGTGGACAACCCTGCAACACCCGCTCTCCGGGGTTGGTATTTTGCAATATATGCGACCAAATTGCCCCGAATGCCAAATCACCCATGTAAAATTCGATCAAATTGGTCATTAGGTCAATTGTTTTAGGTCAAATAGGCTAATACCCTGTGTGAGACTAGGGATCATTTCTGAGGGTTTCTTCGAGGGCAGAACCCCATTTATGCCACTCACTAAAACTGGCGCTCATAATTCCTCTCTGTACTTAAAGAGGTCAATCGTGGTTTGATATGCAGTCTTTTTCCCCTTCTGGGCACTAATTGCAGTGTCCACTTCACTTAGTGTAAACGGAGCAACACAGTTGCTCAGATGACTTTCACCCTGGACTTGATTACAATCTTTGACCTTTGCTCTACATAAAAAAGAAAAATGGTGGAGCCAGGTAGACATAGTTATAGAGCACTTCAGCCATTTTTCCAAATCTTTTACCCCAACCCACTAACTGGCAGAAGGATTGTTTATCCTTATTCCTAATTGTATTCATCATTCAATTCCATGCTGCCAGCTGACCATCATAGGAAAGATTGGTTAATAATCAATTCTGGCCTGCCTGCCCTGAGCTAGAACGTCCACTTGTGTATGCCCTCCAAGCCATACTATTCTAGCCAAACTCCTTTCTTCTACTGCCAATGTACAGGGAGCTTCCGGAAAACAAAGTCAATGAGGGACTGGGGAAAATGGAATACTTAAACTCATGGTACAATATGTCTGATTGAAGCGCAAGTGTTCAAAGCATTTTTTAGCTGGAATTAAAAAATGTTGCTTCCAGACAAAACCCCGCCTACAACGTGGGATTTGTATGCCATTCTGACTAGATTCATGCTGCCGCCATTTTAACTAATGTGTAAAGCAATATTACGGATATTGCATTAAAATAGCTATTTGTGATTTCTATTTTTTCTGTATACGGAGGTAGTGAAATGCAGGCTTTATCTATTCAAGAACCTTCTAATGCATAAGGAAAACATGATGTTTAAAACACACCCACATGTCCTGCTAAAGTTCATCTCCCCCTTTTATGTAAATCAAGGCATTAAATGACCTACTTTTTCCCAGCAGCACCACTCAAGGGAATTTGCCAAACATACACTTTGAACACACGTTTTTCTTTCTAAAGTTTACATTCATGAAGATCCACTAGCTTGTTGCAATGGAGTTTTCTAGAATGCTGCTAACATTGTAACATGCCTATTGAGTAATGGGGGGGGGGGTGATACCTATGTTCAAAGAAGGGCAAGCAGAGAGAGAGAATTAAGTAGGTTGGGATATTTTGAATGAATTTACCTTTTAGCCAATGACAGTCTTATCATAGTCCCTTAGACATTCTTCAATCCATGGTGCATGTGTGCCCGGGGTAAACAGAATGCGTACATGGTGCACATGGTGAGGTGTGTATTTATTTCTAGAACTGAGAATTGGAAACTGAAGTGACTAGTGCATTGATCATTTGTCATCGTTGGCATTTTAATTTCATGGAGGCATAACTTGTTTTTATCTTTAAACTGATTCAATTACTTCTGTTTTGTCAATAAATCAACCTTCCCTGCAGCCCTGTGTGTCCCTTGACCCAGAAGGGGAGGGAAACTCTAGGCAATCAATTCTGCTAAATTGGTTTCATAAAAAGAACTTGATCAAATAAAGGAAAATTGTGCGTGCCTTGTTTTTGGGGCGGGTGACATGGTCCCCTGAATTAAATGTTGCCTGATTAAAACATCCTACACTCTATAATATAACATTTTAATATACAATCTACATTGTAAATTGATATGGGGAGCCACTAACTTGAAGGTCTGAAACTTTAACCTAGAAGCATTTTACACATCGGAAATAATGTCTATATTAGGCAGTGTATACTTATTTTAACATATGTATTGTCATACTGTTTATGTATAAATAAGATGTTTATTCCAATAAAGTATTAGATATATACATATAAGATGACACCAACACATGGAGGGGCATAAACTATGTAATTGTGAGAAATTATTCTTATGAATTTTGCAATGAGGTAGGTAGAAATGAGATAGTTAAGGCAGTGACCTGAAGGAGAATAATTGTGTAGTCTCTCTGTAGTGCACCCGGGAACAAGCCTTTCAGCAGTCTGATCATGTTTAGGTCTGATCCCGAGGCCTCTCGAATTGTAGTGTTGAACAGTTGATACTTTTTCCCTGACTACATCTTTCTTTTTTGTTTAATGCTATCACAAAGTTTATGAAGTGTTTTTCCCTGAGACGCTGCTATTCGTTCTTTGAAAGATATATTTTCCCCCTGGTTTTGGAGTTGAAACTTTGACCAGAGGTGGACTGGGATCCAGAAGAGGCCCAGGATGCAGAGGCCTACCAGGAAATCTCCAGAGTTCCCAATAGGTCAGTCCACCCCTGACTTTGACCATCATTTGAAAAGGAAAATCAGCATCCCTTCCCAAAAGCCGAGACTTCTGTTTCAAAATAAAATTTCACAGCCCATTTCTGGCCCATTTTCTCTGTGGCGCTTGTGCTTAGAAACCACAAAGGTTCATCGCACCTTTAGACCTCCGATGCCAACTTAGCATTCTTTTGTGTTCGAGCTGAGATGAAGGAGGGGTGTTGAGGTGGGTTTTGCTGTTGTGTTTGTTTGGGAACTTACTCAAACGATTCAACTTCCTTGATATTCGCATCAGCCTGACCTGAAAGCAGCCAGACCTGAAAGCAGCTGCCTTGGCTGAGGTCTCACGGGTGACATCTTGAACAGACTCTAGAACCCAGCACTTTTGGTCAGTACTCACCATGTCCAACCCTTTCACTATGGAAACATTTGGAAATACCACACAATAGAGGGCCAGGGTGCAGAGGCCTACCGCGAAATCTCCGGAGTTCCCTATAGGCCAGTCCACCCCTGACTCTGGGAATGCCCCGCCACTTGCGTGCCGGGGCAGGGGGTTTGTGTGGGTGGGGTTGATGTGCAGCGTCCCAACCAAAGGCAAGGAGCACACTATCTCTTCAGGGAGCCCAAAAATGTGAATGTAACGTTAGAACTGATTAAATAAATCATTAAAAATAGTGATCGTTCAATCAGTGAATTTCTTCACATCATTTATCTATGCTTTTCAATCGGTGCTGAACTTCAGTGCACCAAGAACTCAGGTGCAGAAATCCATTCAAAGTTTATATTTTTGTTTCTTTTCTTAATATTTATGCTACATGAGTGTGCTGTGTTGGATTGAAGACACAGAATTCAGTGCACGTTGATGTCCACAAACGTTTACTGTAACAAGAAGCATTTTACAAACATGACCACTAGAGGGCAAGCTATGCAAACCATGTGAAAACCTGTAGCAAATTCCCGCAGAAAATTCCACTTTTCTTTCACACCTTGCCGCACAGACTCTGTCCTTTGACAGACCCTGTCTTCTAATACTCGCTGTTTTCTCATTTCCTCTTCTCTCGCAGTGGGCTTCATTAGAGTGGGGCAATTACTGCCAAGCTCGTTTACTGTTACCGCTACTCTGTGCCTCGAATTTCCTGCAGGATTACGAGTGGGGGGCAATGCGGGCTAATCCCCATTTTAGGTGTTGAGAAGACGCCATGGGGCTTTCATCAGATTTACCCCGATTGGCAATGCCGCTGCAGTAAATCCGGCAGTTTCTGAAAGTAAATCCTCCACTTGACCGCCATTTTCGAGATGTGGCGGTGTGGGGAAAGTGGCGGTTTATGGCCATTTCATGTGCCTTTGTTCTTCCCGCACCGCCAAACTCGTAATGAGGACCATTGTCTCCCCTCTCCTCTGCCCTCCTATGTTATCAGTGGGTTGACAAGTGAGGCCCTCTCTCACCTCTGCCCCTCTCATGTCAATGGTCTTCGTCAGGGCTTTAAGTGGGGTAAGAAATCGAGGCGGGGCCTCATTTGGGGGCGTGGCTTGTGGGAGGGGCGTGGCCTAAAAAGTACGCAAATCGTAGGGTATACACACAAATATATATAAATGTTATATATTTGTGTGCGTACCTTACTATGGTGTGTGTACTATGCAAGCCATCTTTTCTAAACATAGAGATATGTAACATATTTCTACGTTTATAAAAGATGACTTGCATAGTACACAAACCATGGTAAGGTACGCACACAGATATATAACATGTATATATATTTGTGTGCATACCCTACGGTTTGCCTAGTTTTCAGGCCATCTTTTTTTTTAAAGATTTCGGGTTTATAAAAGATGGCTTTGAAAGTACACAATTCAAGCCATCTTTTATAAAGCTTTGACTACGGACAAAATTGTCCGCCGACAAAGCTTTATAAAAGATGGTTTGAAATGTGTACTTTCAAAGCCATCTTTTATAAACGTCGAGGAATCCCCAGGTTCGCCGAGGGTTAAAGACGCCTCGGCGACCTGGGTCACCAAAGGCAGTTACTATGACTGACAGAAGTGGCAGCCAGGCACAGCGTCGCTGTGGCTGGCTGCCACTTCTGTTGGCTCACCTGACTTCATGGCAGGCGCATCTCCCGTCGCGGCTGCGGCTGCGACGGGATAATGCATTCTGCCAATGTTGCGGTTGGACGGGGGCCCCGGCAGGGCCCCGGCTCAGTCCCACTTTTTGGAGACTGCCGGGGCCTGGCCCCGGCAGGCCCCGGCTCACTTTAAGCACTGGTCTTCGTACACACTGAGTCCTCTCTAACTCTGCGGGGAGAGTTGCACAAGGCCAGGGGTGTTAGGTCTGGAAAAGATCTGTGTCTACACTAATGTCGGGACTGTCGGGACTCGGGGCTAGCTATCCTTTTGGTTGTAGCCGCTGAGCTTTAATCCGGGGCTGCAACGAAATGACCGGGGGCAATAGCGCCCTTAGCACCCCTAGCAACGCCTCCGCACAAGGCACAAGTTCACCACTTGGACATTTTGGCCCTGAGAATTCAGAGGGTTGGAAACTTAGCAGGAAGTGAAGAGTTAATGGCGAGACAGCCAAGAATAATCGCACAGAGAAAAAGGAGATGATTGTGCTTGGCATCTTGGCGCGAAAACTGAAGGCAGCTGGAAACGCATCAGGAATTGAAAAGAAAGATTTAATAAGCCGAGAGACAAGTTTAACCGCGCAGGGAAAAGGCAGGCGATCTTGGAGAGAATGCGGAGTTGAGGAAAGAGGATTTCACCTGACTGCGGTTACAAAAGGCATAGCGTTTTACTTGGCAAGGTCGGTGAACTGAAATGTGGCGACACTCCGTGGGTGTGATGTGGAAACCTGCTGCAAGAAAGTGCAGGAACTAGCACGTTGCCCCTGAAGATAACTCAGGCGCAACGTGCTCGCCTTCGAAGCAAGATGGCACGAAGCACCACAGGTTCGATCCCCGGGTCTGCGCTTAGAAACCTCTGGGCATTAAGCACCTTATAAATAACCTATCATATCATGACAGTAGGCAGGACTTATGAGGAGAGGCTTCCGTTTGATATGTACCCTCTCATGGGGTCAGTGGACCACATGAAGGTTAGGAGAGAAGTGCACTCAACGCCCTGTGGTTGTCACCAATGGAGCTGTCACATTTAGGATCCATGGCAAATGACTTATCTAGATTAGCACTCAGCGGCGGGGGACCAGCCAATCAGCTCGCTCTGATGGGGCGCTGTATCTGGCGATGAAGGCCTGTGTGCTCACAACTCTCTGTAGCAATGTCCCTTCATGGCCCACCTCCCATCTACTTCTGCTCACAACCCTCACCAGCGCATGCAGTTACCCAGACCCACCTCACAACTCTGACTCCACCAGACCCCCTCTGACTGTGGGCCTCAGTACGAGGCTGGCGGTAGCCATGCCTGTAATACAGGCACGGCTGCCGCCGGTATTTCATCTTTTCCGGCACCCAGAAATGGGCAATTACCGGGTCATTACGGCCTTGCCGGACCCGGTATTTGCCCATTCCTGAGCGCCAGGAAAAATTCTTATGAACAGTGCCGGTGCATCCGACATGCTGTGCTCGCGGATGCCGCTCTGCCCGCCAGGTCAGACCTGGCGGGCAGAAAGGCACCCGTGAGCACAACTCGTAATTTGCTGGTCCGGGAACTATGGTACCGGCAAGCTTACCGGTACTGTAGTTCCCGGACTGGCAAACTTGTAATGAGGCCCTCTGTCTTTGCGCCCCTTGCACATTTCCATGGTGGCCATCTTCTGTTTGCCATACTTCCTTAAATGAGCGAGCACAAGACGGCATGCCACATCATCAAAGGGAACTGTTTTAAAAAATATATACATGTGCTATTAGCAACCGAGCATGATGCGGGGGGCCATGTGCTTTAATGGTCACCAGGGACTTAAACATCCTGCAATGGCGCCAAGACCTTGGTGAAAGCATCAAGCTATGCTAGTGGGTCGTTAACAATTGGATAAGCGCCTCCCACTGCCCCTTGGGAGCCAGTAACACTCTAGTGTGGGTGCCCGTGGTAGAGGACTTGCCATAATCACGGTGGGAAACTCTGCAACACCAACAGCGCATGAAGCTTCGCTGGGATGAAGGCAGGAATGGGATCCTAATCTTCATTTAGCACAAGCAGGAACCCGCAATTTCCTTCATCCGTGGTAGATCATGTGTCTATAGCAAGGCGTACACTACATTGGCTTCCGGTAGAATCTAGAATTATGTTCTGCGTTTTAAGTCATTACACAAAAGTGTGGACAGGGTAATATGCCCAGGTTTGTGCAATCTCTTCTTGCAAACAAAAGACATGGAAGAACACTCAGGTCCAATGCCCAGGATTTTCTGATGATCCCGAGGTGTAGAACTGAGAAAGCCTCGAAGGGAGCATTTTATGCTATTGTTCCTAAGGCTTGGAATGACTTGCCGTTGGATTTAAGAAACGTTGAGTCCATGGACGTCTTCAAAAAGAAGCTGAAGCCTTTGCTGTTTACATAGGTCTTGGTTTCTCTGGCTCTCTGATTCTCCCTCTTCCCTAATATGATGGATAGTTCCTCACCACTTTTTCATGTTCTCTGTTGTAAGTCTGTCTGCGCCCTAAAGCCTAAGGGTCCATGCAAGCGCATTATATGTGTTTAAGGTAAAGTAAAGTAGCCGAAAAAGGCTGCAAGTGCAGCTTAAAGACAAGGTTATGCTTGAGAGATATTGGTGAGTGCAGGTTGTCTATCGTGAAAGACCATTAAGAGGTAAAAAAACATTAAGCACCCGGAGCCACAGGAATGAATTTAATGTGCAAGAGGCTGAACGAGGGGGCGGAAATGTTGGGGTGAGTCCTTTGAGCCCTGTTGCTCCCAAAAGAATAGGGGGATACGATCAGACAAAAATGGTGACATCAAACCAGACTCTCCTTTTGCTCAATTTGTTCTCTCACGCACTCCATCCTCGAAACATTGGTCCTCCGGCACCCTCTGTCCTCCCATGGCCCCAGTCTGCTCCGATCATGCGTCTTCTTAGGACCTCTGTGAGTGAAGAGAACAGACTGTCCTCTAATGCCTGTGGTTCTCTCTCTCCCTCTGTCCTCTCACATCTTATGTCCTCCATGTTCCGCCTACAGAGGGACCCGGCCAATAATTACGCAGAGCAACTGAAGGAAATCGTCAAAGTACTAGCCGATGGAATAAAGTAACATTTGATACACCTCAATTGAAGACTTGCCACCTTCTGCAGCCTCCCCAAAATGCATAAAGGAGGATCCCCAGAAATCCCATTATCTCTGGCTTCCGAAACTGATGAAAAACATTTCTATCTGGATGGATTATGCCTTAAAACCAGAGGCGAGAACAAGATTATCTAACAAGTTGGGCTTGAAGATAAGGTAGTTGGGTTCACCTCAGTGACATCAACACCTGTAAAGGCCCACACAACGCTGATGAGTGGGCATCTTGATAAACAGAGTACAGGCCCCCTGGACTCTCTCAGATGGAACTACTTTGGCAGCTGTGGATATGGGGCATTCGGCGTAAGGGTGAAGAGACAGCTTTCAGCCAATTCTCGGAATAGCAAAATGCATCCACAAATCCAGAAACCAAACGCCCCCAGTTCATGCTTAATCACAGTTTGGCAATGGCATCCCTTCAGGAAATGGCAATGGCTACTGGCACTAGAGTGGCACCGTAAAACACTGACCTTTCTACAGTGCAACTGGAAGACAACCTCACCACCTGCCGCATAAAATGACTCTTTTACCACCGCTGCCTTGATGAGCATCTTCTGATCTGGTGTGCAAGTGAAAAGGGCAATTTACAGCTTCCCAACAACTTTATTGAGTAAATCTAACAACTCACACCCGCCTCAAAAAGGAAGCCAACTTTTACTCGCCACCGTCAGCACAAAGGACACAAACACAGAAGACAACACATCCACAGATTGCATCAGTTACCTGAGATCGTCCACCCTAAACACAGGCAGTAAGCGCCAACCAGTTATGATTGGGACAAGCAGACTAATGCCCTTAGGTGGGAATCCTTGGACACAAATACAAGACTATGAATAACCAGACCCACAGAGCAAGATTAGTGGCTCAAAGCAAAGTCATGGAATACAAACAGAAAAAAAAACAACAATGGCCCTGTTCACCTACCATATCTATGTCCAACTCCTGCACAAAATCACTAGAAACCTACAACCCATTCTCAAAGGAGGTGAAAGGCATCGGCCCTCATAACAAATTTGGCGGTATTCCAGCAGTAAATCTTCTGGAATTCCGCCAAACGGATTTAGAGTTACTGCCACTAGGTCTGGCGGATTTACTGCCAGAATACAAGTGGTAGTAGGTGGTGTTAGTTCCCATTTTTTGGCATCCATAGGGATTTCAGCGGTTCAACCGCTGGTGGTAATTTCGTAGATATAGCTGCTTTTTGGGAGGTAAAGTGGCAGATTTGGCACCAGCTTTTTGCTGAAGCAAAATCCTCCACTTCATCAACAAATCTGTGGTACAGCGGTGCGGTAATATGGCGGCAATGGAATTACCACCCTGTTACTGCCAGTTTTTTTTTATCCGCACCTTCGTACTGGTAATGAGGCCCAGAGACAAGTATTAAAAACGGTGTCGATACACAGCAAACAACCTAGAGATCACAATGCAGGGTTCTTTCATCCATCCATATGGTGAATCAGATTGCCGATACTAAATGTTCACCTGCCATTTTCAGGTAACGAATGAACTACCACTGCTACAGCATCACCCACAGCAATAAGAACATCCCCATTGGGGAACACATTTCCGACCCAGCACATGACATTAAGGACATGAGTGCGACAATCCTGAGCGGATACTTGAAAACACAGTGACGGCAAAACATTTGAATTCAAGGTGATTCAAGCATGAAGGGCTGTACAAATGGGGTTAAATAGGGGCAAGGGGCCTATGCCCCAATGCGCAATAGGAACTCGTATTTTCGGGCCCTCGCCCGCCCAACTTCAGACATTTGTCGGTTGAATAGAAAAACTAGAACGCCGGTGCCCCTCACTTCCTCCAAGCTGAATACATGGCCGGTACTTCAAGCTTATCCCAGGCATAGGTCCTCATCATGAGATTGCCGGCCTACCGGCAGCCTACCTCGGCTTACCGTTTCCGCCACCCGATATCCCGGTAATACCGGGATATTACAGGCAGTGTTGGAACGGTAAGTTCCCATGGGAATGGGAACACTGACGCCAGCACCGTTAGCAAGGGTTCATCAGTGTATTATCTGCTGGTAGGGGCCTGAACTACCGGCAGACTCGGAGTAAGACGGCCGGGAACAGGTTCACTCATACCGAGGGCCTCCTCTTCTAAGAACAGCTGGACTGCTCTTATGCAAGAGGCTACACCATGGAGGACAATCCGCACATCACAATCACCCTTTTGTGGGTTACTCCTCAGAAGGGCCACGGAATGTAGCACGCAGACCTTTGAATGCAAGCTCGTTCCTGCCTTTCCTACACCTGCATCTTCCTGGCACGCGCTGTAAATGCGATTCAGTGAATTGATCAAACAGAAAGTGGACAAGCAGAGATCCTGCTTTCATTAAAGTTGAACATGCACACATGTTTTCTCCCTTCCTGTGTTTGCCTCACAGCCATTTACTTGTCATGCACTTTAATATGTGATCTGACTGCCCAGGGTGAATGTTCTGTTTCAGTTGGACTATTACTGCCTGAGGGAGAGACCTAAGTAGTCTCATAAGCTCGAAGCAAGATCTGTTGGTGTTTCTCTTAAACAACAAGCTGCCATTTTTATCCAGCTGTATCGTCTCAAATCCATAGTCCTCCCACCCCCCCTGCCCTTTACCTAAACAGGTGCAGACGGTTTGGCATTCAGTCGGGGATTTCCTGCCGGTCTTCAGTTCACTTGCAGGTGTTTCTCCTGCAAACGTTACATTCCCCGAGGATCTGATCGGAGCAGCTCACGCGGGCCCAGATGCCGAAACTCAGGCTTTGGCCCCCAAGGCAAATCAATTATATATTCCGCCACCTCAGCAAGGTGCAGAAAGCTGCTGACGCTACCGCAGGGGTCCGCAGGGGCGAGGTGAGATTTACTAGCCACACCCCCCCCTCCCTTGCACACCTCCTTTCAGAGGAGCAGGTGGCTGAAGTGCCCACCTAGCAGGGCCCTGGAAGCTCCAGTGGCCCATGAGGTGACCATCAAAGCGGATACCTCCGCCTTTGACTTCACAAAGAGGAAATGGCGCACAGGAGCATGCGTGCTGTGGTCCGCGTGCATACACACGAATGAGTTGGCTGTCTTGCAACAGGCACAGCTGGCCTCACTCAGCCTGGGTGGGGGAGGAATCGGCGCCTAGATGCCCATGGGCTTTGCGTGGTACTATGAATGCAATAAATAAATAAATAAATACATCTCTGGTGGAGATTTCAATGGACCAGTTACAAATGGTTCTGATTGAATGCATGTGTGCCATTTAATGGGTTATTGGACGTTGGACTATATATATTATCATGCGAAATGCTTATGTCAGACACTGTTCGATGACTTATGCCAGCTGCAGCATGTTCATGGGTCATGATCTCTTAGAGCACATTTAGATTTATTGTAGTTTAACTAAGATGCAATTGTTTGGTACGAACTGAATTATTATGCAAGATCTTTGACTCAGATTACATTGGATTTAATAATGTGTATTAATGGAATGAAAGAGTATCCAGAGGTTACTCTAATTAATCTGTATATATTGTGCTCTCTCTTTTTTCTCTTTAGTTGTTATGTGTAGATTGTTTGTCTTGAATTGAATGGTGAATACAAATCCTCATCTCAACTCTTTCTCCTCTACATACTTTACGTTATCCTAATTTATCCCAATTTATTTTACTATTTTTTACTTTCATGTAATTATTATTATGGATTGTTGTGATTGTAACCTTTTGAATAGAATATGGATACGATCTAATTGGCCAGATCTTTTGTTTTGATAAAGGCCCTTGAGAGGCCGAAACACGTGTTAACAATCAATGGGCTTAACAAATTAACTTAATTTGTGTTCCGCTTGAACCACTTTTCAAAGATAAACCATTTTAAAACCAATTGGATCTTGTGTGGCGCAGTCAATGTGTGGATCTTTCTATTATTGTGTCTATATATATATGTCATGTGGTCAAAAACAAGCGGAAATCTACTGGCAAAATACATAAACTGAAACCGACAAATACCACAGGCACAAATACCCGGCACAGCTGAAATGAAGTGCTATTTTCTCAGTAGCACTTCAGTGGATGTCTAAAACCCATATGTTATCAACTGGGTCCAGTAGGCAACATTTGTACCTAAATGTACCCTCCTACAGAGGCCCACCTACACAGATTCCTGCGGTGAAGAGGAGAAACTACTCCCATGGTGGTACTCATACACGGAGTGCCCACTGGGGGTTCACTTTTGTTATGGTCCTCACATATACCTCAGACCCTCTCCCAGCAGCTTGCTCATAGCAGAAACTTGGACTGCGCAGAAGTTCCTCTCCCACCCTGCCTGGCTCTGTCCAAACATGAGGCCATTTTCTTGCCCAACATTACTGCAACTGGCATGCACAGTCATGTGCCTGCCGGCCACACATACTACAACAAATCAAAAACGTTTTGGCAAAGCCAACAGTTTTGCCTTTTGTGATGGCATGAGATGGGGCTTAGCCAGGCTCCACTATAATGGTGCTATCTGGCCATCACATGACAGCAGATGGACATTGGTGTGAGTACCTGGGAATGTGATGGCAAAATGCCTGATAAATGTCTATCTAATACCTACACATGTGCCCAAAGTGTTGGCTTTGTCAGTGCTTGCTTTTAGCAGGACTTTAGTGTAATCAACACATGGGATGATGCACATGATGCTTATAAATAAAGTGGCTGAAGGCACACTTGGTTAAGACATTTCTATTACATCAGTAACACATTTACAACTGCAAATAATCCATTAACTCTTAGCAGATTATTCTGGAAAAAACATTGCCAGGCCATATAAAGCACAATGTTTGATGTTACTGTTTGGCAGAGCTAGCTGAAAGAGATCTGAGGAGGATGGGTTTTGGGTAAGGAGGGGCAGGTAGTCGCTGGGAATAGCCATAAGGACTGGCATGATCATGGGCAGTCAATAGGTGGGTATATTACGCCTTTGCGTAAGGCGCTATATAAATGACAAATAAATACAAATGCAAATATAGAACACAAAAACACTAACACGCTGTGTGCCCCTCCGCACACCCCAACTAGCAATAATCCAATGGACTAGTTTCAGCAGATAGGTGGAATTTTACTGCCACCTAATAGCCAAAACTAAAAAGAACCAACCTGCTGTGCAGCCTTCACTCACAAGCCAGACCCTCCCCCAACAACGCGTGCCTCCCAGAAGCATTGAGTGCCCAGAGCCTCCTCGCCTACCCTGACTGGCCTTGTTCTAGAATAAGGCCGTTTGTATGGCAGGAACTACTGCAATTGGCCTGTGTGGTCATGCACAGTCCACTTAACAACTGACTCTAGGTGTGCCCTTATCAGGCGTCCACGGCAAAGGGCTCTGAATCTAAGGGAAAGATCTGTTTGGCCCCATTCAGGCCTGCAAGATCCAAGGGCATCTGCCTCTCCCCTTTTAGACCCAATAGCCCCATCTGCCCTTCATTACAATAACAGCAATGCCATGCTCAGCCACCTGGACTACCAGTATCTTCCATGTGAGCTACACTGCCTATGTTATTGGTCACCACCGGCCGGTCTACACTCATTTGTTATTGTCGACTGCACCTGCACTCTTTCCTTGATATTGGCCTCCTCCTTGGCTCCATTCCAACCAAACCTCTGGAAGCTACCATAGTGCTCGCGGGTGACTTCAACCATCCCCAAATGTTCTCTATACTGCAACTCAAACCCAACTCTCTCCTCTCTCGTCACTGTGGCAGGGCCACGTAATGACACGCTTGATGCGTAAGTTAAGGGTGTCAACACTTCTTTACTATTCAACTCGTTATGCAAGGGGTTTGATGAATGCCTATGGGAACTGGGGTCAATCTTACAACTAAACAAGGGTGGATCTAAACAAACGTTGGTCTTGACGGGTCAACAAAAAGTGGGGTTTCTGCCAGGCATCCAACACTCAAAAAATAAAGTTTGAAGCCTAGTCGTGTTCTCTTCCCCGAGACACCTTATACTAGAAAGTAATACCTAAAGAAGTGACCAACGCAACGTCCAAATTCCTAATCTTCACAAGTCCTTAGTCTCCAGGCTACAATAAGCTATAAATAAATGTTTTAAGATGTAGCCAACACAAAATGTATGTTACCTACTCTTCAGAGTCCATCCCTAATCTATCAGAAACCAAAACAAACAGAAGCCGCTAGCAACACTGTTCTTGCATCTACTCACTGTGCAGGCTCCCCTCAGCATTTCTCCCAGTTCCTAGAAGACCTCTCCCAGTTATTGGGCACAGTCATTCTTTGGACCATATTCCTGCTTAACAGGCTTTTTCAGAATTCACAACGGGTCTCTACTGGACCAAGATTTTCACAGGATTGACAACCAGTCCCTCCTGGATCTTGGCTTTCTCAGGATGGATAGGTACCCCCTGCCTTATTATCGTCCTTTTTAGACAGCCAATATTATAATGACCACCTGTAACACGTCCAGGCCCTCTATGTACTACTCCTAGAGGTTGCTGATGGAAAGCCTAACAGCTTGTGACACCCAGTTCCAACACGTATTTGAGAAGTGATCTTTTATTACTATAGTGACCTATTTCCAGGCCATCTGGGTCTGTATGATTGTCTGTCTGGCTCCTCCCACCTTCCTCCAATGCCGTCATTTCTCCTTCCAAATTGCCGGGTTTCTTTCTTCTCTGAGTCTTCTCTTGTATCAAGGAACTGTGGGTAGCATGTCTGCATCCTCTGGGAAACTCTCGCTTACTGAGCCCAAACAGCCCTTTTATAGTCCCTTTGCTGGGGTTCATTACCAGCCTTTATCTCTGATTGGTTGTTCCCCTTATTAGTTTGAATTCTCGCTACTGATTGGCCTTTCTGGGTGAGAACTTTAATCTTGCTCACCACTGAATTATTAAGGGAAGCTTTAGCATTGACCTTTGAGATATACGCTATTTGACGAATACCTTGCCCTCAACATATATCGCTACGATCCATAGAATACAGCGGAGTCCCACGCAAAACTCGGTCCAGCTGTTCACGTAGTTTCACACTTTAACACTTTGATACAGCACTTGCTCCTCCTGCCTTTGCAATATGGACTGCGGTCAGAGACCTAGCCATTTTCTAAACGCCTTCAATTTGGCAATAAATGCACACATGCATTTTACCACACCTCTCATTACTTTTTAACACAGACTATGGTCTACTAAAGGATGTCCATCCTCACAGCGCTTCGAGGCCATACCAATGGCAACTGACGCTATACAAATACCACCTAACATAACATTAGTTGCCGATCTGCCGTCCCCTATCCTTAATGTTGGTCGTTGAGCCTTTAAAGTCATACGCAGCATTCCGCAGGTCTCCCAGGGAGTGTAGCATGTGTGGACCATTAGGACTGGGCACACACAATCTTCTCCCTGCTCATTCCCTTTCATGTGATGTTCTACTTCCAAGTTTTGAGAAAAAGCAGACTAGTGCCTGGCCAGATTTTAATACCATGCCCCTGTGCTCTGCTCATCTATAATCTCACCCGCTCTTCCCCCACTTCCCGGAACTGTATCCCTATCGGTTCACTATTTATGAAAATCAATCTTCAGATTTCAACTGTATCCATTCATGGACTCGCCTCCACTACCTCAAGGAAAGTGTCTCCCACTACTCTCCTCCCTGTAGCTCCTGCTTTAACACCCTCCTTAATCTTGCTGTTCCCTGGCCGCCTTGTGCATCCTCTCATTTCTGCTGCTTCTCCCTCCTTGTCCCTCACTTCTTGAACTCACTAACCCAATGTCAAAAACAACACTCCCATCCACTAATTTAAATCTGCCTGAAGATCCACCTTTTGAGTCTGGAAGGAGCACCTTCGATATTCTATCACATCGCCCCTCCTTCTTATGTAGACCCAGAGGCGTTGCAAGGTGGGGATTTAAGGGGCTCTAGCCCCGGGTCCTTTGGTTGTAGCTCCGGATAGAAGCTCAGGTGCTACAACCAAAAGGCTAACTAGCCCCGAGTCCCGATGGTCCAGACATCAGCGTAGCCCAGGACTTTTTCCAGACCTAGCAAAACCCCTGTGTAGACCCATTCTCCCTTTATATATCTCTCCTCTCCCAGCATTACTATCTGTTCTGTCTCGTCCAGTTGCTCATCACTTCCTGTCTATTGGAAGGCACCTGCTGCAGGATTGCCCTGAAGACTGATATTACTGCAATAAGTGTTTCTGGTTGAAACACCTTCACTCATTAAAAGCAAAATACAAATGCAAACTCCCATGGTCCTACCATTATGTTCTCAAACATAAATTGTAATGGGGTCTCCGCCTGCTATGGTCCAGATGCCCTGCCCCCGATGGGCAATGGAAGTGCTTTCAATGACTGTCCAAATACAAAGGAACCATTGGGGTGGTTTGGGGTGGGCTGCTGGGGCAATCAGATGGGCAATCAGCAAATAGGTTTCTCCTGCTACCATCTTCACACACTGGCCCCTGGTGCTGGGAGGCACCCGCCACCAGTCTGCTATGAATCCGATGCATAGACTCGCAAGGGATGTGGGGAAGGTCCCTGAGTAAATCCTCCTAATGACCATCTAAGGGGGCGTCCTCCTGCCGTGGTCCTCAGGCAAAGACTCCCAGGGAATGCCTCCTGCTTTGATCCTTGTATAGAAACTTCCAGAAGGGTACATTAGGAGCACAATAATCGCATATGTTGGTTATCATTGCCGGGAAGAACGCTGTCGAGCCTCTTCACTACTAGACAGGTTCTGTCCAGGGGACAATGTGGGAGAGAAGTGCACCCAAGTGGGGCCAAGACTGAAGCACACACAGATGCTAGAGCTGAATTGCATTCTGTTTTCTACAAGACATATCTCACCCAAGGGCTATGGAGAGGTGTTCAGCCACAGTCTAGGTGGTTAACTAGGATTTGAGGACGTGATAAAGGGGCGTGGCCACCTGTCACTTGTAAAGCTTGATGAAAGGTATCCCACTGTACTACCAAAGAAAATTCCTAAGAATTCAAGAGACACCTTGTTTTGGACACCTGGGACTGAAAGAATGATCCTCAGACTCAAACAAATAATTAAAAATATTAAGGATGTTCCCCTCTGCTCACCAGAATTTGACTATGGGTTGCCTCTGTAGGGGCTGATCATTCTTTGCGAGCTGCCATTACTGGGAAATCTAGGCTTCCAAACTGTACCCCACTGTTAGGCTTAGCTGCCAACACAAAACTAAAAGTGACAGCCAGAAGGAGCCACTGCACGTCTTCTCTGGACATTCACAAAATAAACGGCCTTGTTTACGCCCAAGAGAGAACTGTGCCACGTGTTTACCAGTCCACTGTAAAGCTGTTTAAGCTGCATGCTGCCCGAAATGATGACTCGCTGCGTTGTAACACCCCAGGAACCTACCTGACTCACATGTTTACAAGCGTGAGCGGTGGTCAGGCGTGTCTAGCACAGTTTCAGTAATTCAGTGGTTCTGGGAAGGGCAGAAACTGTCTTCAAACCTGAAAATCTTCAATGATGTCTCATAGTGGATATCAGACACACAATTACAGCAGAAATCCATGTTTCTCTGAGTTACTTTTGGCACGTAAAGCTGCCAAGTAAATATTTCACAACTCCACCTGGATTCCCGACCTAAAAACACTATATCGAGAAAAAGCAAAATCAGGCGGTATTTCAAATACTGCCTTTTTTGCCACCTGCCTGAATATGGGCCATGAGTTATTTACCTCATGGAGTATCCTGGGGAACACCACGGGCAGTGCATTCTACATGATTGTGAGGGTGACATCAACTTTCAAATACCGCCTAGTGTTACTTGCATCCAACACCTGGAGGGAAAATGTCGTCCTTCCTCCTGCCCTAGCACCCTCAAAATATATTGTCCTTTATGTAACGGGATGTGCTAGTTCATCCTCTCAAGTTAGTGAGCACAAATGTGCTGAGGACCCACAAAGGTGGTGAACATATGGGACACCCGCATGCATGCAACAAGAATTATAATTATAATGCATGCCTTCTGACCACCTTTGCTGTATGAAGGCCTGAAGGGCCGCTGCTCATGTTCTGTGCATTATTGCACACAGTACGGGCGTGGTATGATTGTTACTGCGCCATGTAGATATGGAAATCTTTTTTTTAAGTATCAAAAGTTTGAAAGCAGGTTTTCAGAAATAGTGCATGCAAATATTTCCAAAACCCAACACACCTAAGCGCCCGACAGCAGTGACTCCATTACGAAGGGGAGAACCTCAAATCTCGGGTCTGGTAAGGTTCATTCCATATGGCTGCATATGGGAATCCAAGTTTAAAATCTGTGCGACTCATAGTGACCCCCCCTACCCGTGTGGGACATTATGTCATCCAATGAGCAAGGTGCATGCTTAATCTATTTCTGAACAGCCCAGTGGCAAAACTCACAAAGCTAGATGCTATATTCCAGCAGAATGCTTCCTGACATTAGACTAATTTGCAAGTGTTCTGTAGAAAGGCATCCACAGTATCATTTCTCAGAGGTCAGGAGCCTGGGTATAGAAATATAGGCAAGGCTAGCCCTTCAGAATCTACTGTTGCGACAAAGTGCATGCCCGGCTGGAGAGGGTTGGGAGCATCCAATGAGAAGGCTGGTGGATCCCAGATCCAAAATCCTTTGGGAATTTTAGGGAGCAGTAGGATCATGCAGCTTCCCGCAGGCTTCCTGAATGTCACCGCCACTTTGAGGGGACGGGGCAGAAGAAGAAAGCCATACCACAATCCAACTGTCCAATCCAACAAAAAGGCATCGGGCAGAGACCGGGGGTTGTGACTCAACCACGGGCACACTTTAGGCACTGGTAGTTTAGAGGCCAACACATCGCTCTTAGCGAAGCCCCACAGATGCAAAGGATTGGGCAGTGCCACACTTTCGACCTTGCTTGAGAAGGCAATAGAACCCCCTACTGCATCGGTTGACTGGAGTATTGTAAAAATCTGCACTGTGAATTACAAAAATGCATATCAAGCGGGTGATTGCCCTAGACCCCTTTCTTCTTTTAGGAGGTGAATTGTATTGTATTGTACTTGTCACTTATATAGCGCCTTTTACCAATATTATAGTCTCCATGCGCTGGTGGTGGGCATGCCCTCGGGGACCGAAGTCCAAAATGTGTGAGGTCACGGAATAAAATTACAATGCGTGTGTGCATTTGGCCAAATAAGGCTTCTCTGGGCTGGCCATACTCCGGTAGAACAGGCAACCCATGAGATCAGGCATGTGAATGGGTGCTAAGGAGAGGAGTCAGGAGATGGCACGAGTGCTAGAGACTTATGTGTTAAGTGTGTCCGAATTGTGTCACAGGTCTGCACTGCATAATGACATCAGTGGTGTTTGGGCATAGTCTGTTGTAAGAAGAAGAAAATTAAGTGACCAGCATGACCGAATTTTGCCATAGTCCTTGCTGTATTCTGATGTGTGTGGGTAGCCATGCCTGCGGCCGGTGTCCTCCGGAGTGGTGCGTTATACGTACCTAGCAGCGTCGGTGATGAATTAATTCATTAATCAGTCATTTGTACATCATAATTATGATACCAGCGCGCTGTTGGTTGAATGACGAGAATGCTTGCCCCTTGCTTGACAGCAGACATTCCAGCACTATTGTCTGTATTGAGGTATCACAAAATGGAAGAGCTCCTTGGAAAATGCAGTGGGGCGCTCTGAGATTCCCATCACCCAGAAAAATACACAGGATCCATAGTCGGCAGAGCAGAGCGCTACCCTCACCCTATACAGCAGCGGTGTTCATTATACCGCCGATTGTCGGGCTGAAAACCCTTGAGGACATTAGTGCCTGGAATACGGCATTACTTCCCAGAGCGTCCATGTGACGTTGACTGTCCGGGGGACCAGAGTCTGTGAGACCTTCTAGACCCAGTATGCCCTCCATACTGAATACTCCAAGCAGGGGTGTCTACGGGGATCTGACGCTATAGAGGAAGAAAAGGAATTCAAGGAAGAGTATAGACCATTGAAAACACCATTTCGACTCCTCCAGGATGAGAAGTGAAGTCAGGATTGGAGCTAGCGAAGCATTGCTCTTCTGCAAGTCTTGACAATTGTTGGACATGCCAAAGGCGCTGTCCGAACACAGACACTTGTGATGCCCAATGCTCTTTGGAAAAACCAAACTGTGGCGCAACCGCAGCTCTGCAGCTCCGTGGAAATGTCCATCCTATTCGGGTGTCCATAACTGCTCCTTTTGGCACCTTAGCTAAACTTTAACTAAAGTTTTTTCAGTGAATATATATATATATATATATATATATATTTATCACTGAGGTCCTCACTGATGTTAACTGTGACGAACATGTGTGACATCGATAGAAATAGAGAGACACGCGCTGGCCCGTGGGGCAATAGTGCAGGTGCAAATGAAAAAGGACTATAAACACACATTCGTGTTCCATATAACACATACTTTTACTTACTTATAAAACATATTTGACTTGCTTTTAAAATAGTCCTTGGCTCGTGTTGGGGATCGAAGAACATGTACAAAGTTATGCCGTCAAAAGCCAAACCCGAAGAAACGCGCAATAAAGCCATGTTGGCAGGTGCAAATGAAGCAGGGACGCCCAAATCCTGCAGACTAAGCTGCCCCCGAGGCCCCAGCTGCATGCATGTACAGTGCACAGCCTCAAACCCTTGGGAAAGGAATCCTGGTAGAGGGACATCGGCTGGCTGCCCCTCTAGCTGCCCCCACCACCACCCGGTCCTAAGAGCTGGAATTCCCTGGAGACGGGGCCTGGTGCCACCATTTCTGGGCACTCGGGAGCGCCCGGCGCCTTGCAGCTCCCAATAAGTGTGATGACTGGCGCAGATGTGCTCTTTCCGGGCCTGTAATCTGGAACTTGTTTGTTTTCCTGACAGCATCCCAAAGACATGATCAAATCCCATAATTGAGGATAATTTCCCTGGTGACGATGACGGGAAGGTGGTTATTTACCTGCCCGAGCTAAAAACAAAAGATCTGGGGCTGCCGTGCACTAACACACCGTAACAGATACAAAGGCCCTGCATTCCTACAGGTGACAGGCTCTGTATCCCTGTGCCAAACCCATGATCCCATACAGCCCTGGAGGTGACAGGCCCTGTATCCCTGTGCCAAACCCATGATCCCATACAGCCCTGGAGGTGACAGGCTCTGTATCCCTGTGCCAGACCCATGATCCCATACAGCCCTGGAGGTGACAGGCTCTGTATCCCTGTGCCAGACCCATGATCCCATACAGACCTGGAGGTGACAGGCTCTGTATCCCTGTGCCAGACCCATGATCCCATACAGCCCTATAGGTGACAGGCTCTGTATCCCTGTGCCAGACCCATGATCCCATACAGCCCTATAGGTGACAGGCTCTGTATCCCTGTCCCAGACCCATGACCCCATACAGCCCTAGAGGTGGCAGGCTCTGTATCCCTGTGCCAGACCCATGACCCCATACAGCCCTAGAGGTGACAGGCTCTGTATCCCTGTGCCAGACCCATGATCCCATACAGCCCTAGAGGCGACAGGCTCTGTATCCCTGTGCCAAACCCATGATCCCATACAGCACTAGAGGCGACAGGCTCTGTATCCCTGTGCCAAAACCATGGCTCCATCCAGGCCTGAAGATGGGCGGCACTTTATCGTTGTGCCAATCCATTGACCAAAGCAAGCCCTAGAGGTGGCATGCTCTGTGTCCCTATGCCAATCCATTGACCAGATGAAGGCTTAGGGGTGACAGCCTCTGTATCCCGCTGCAAAACCCATGGCTCCATCCAGTCCCCAATGTGACATGCTGTGTATCCCTGTACCACGCCATTGATCCCAACCAGCCTTGGAGGACACGTGCCCTCTATTCCTTTTCCAAACCCCTGGCCCAATCTATCCCCAAAAGCAAATGCGCTCTGAATCCCTGTGCCAAGCCCTTGATCCCATACAGCCCTAGAGTGGCAGGGTCTGCCCCTCTGCACTAAACCCCTAGTCCCACCTTCCCCTAAACGTGGTATGCACTGTATTCCTTTGACAATCCAGCCCTAGAGGTGGCAGGCTCTGTATCCCTGTGCCAAACCCTTGATCCCATCCACCAGAGCCCATCTTTCATTAAAAAATAAAACTATTGGCACCCCGGAATAACCCTGAGGGCGATTGCTACAATAAATCAGGCTATCATCATGGAAGCTGATGATACATGTAATTTCCCCAATTTATGAAGGAATTACTTAATCAAGTACCCCCATAGTGGATGCTATCCTGATTTTCAATGTACAAACCTTCAATGTGCTTTTGGCGAGTCAAACTCTGCTGAAGGTCAGGGATTAAAATGTCGATGAATCCGATGCTACAATGACCTGCAGGCCCCAACATATAGACACTGGTTTGTGTATCTTCAGAAGTGGGTGTAGAAAATAATATGGGTAAAGACCTTCTTTTCTGTTGTCGGGGGCCTGACTCGTGAGGGACTGGTCAATTAGGAAACAAACACAGATGAGTGCAGGCTACCCCACCCTTGAGCCCAGTAAGGTCAAGATAGGGACCAACAGGGGGGCTGAAGTGCAGACCCCTCTGTCGTTTTTGTTCAGGCAAAAATCTCGAAAACTGATTACTCACAATTGATAATACACCAATATTAAAACAAAGACAGAACTTGAACATATATCTAATAACATAACCGGTATGCTGGATCTCAAGGTCACGGCGCTTAACACAATTAGCAGAGAATAAAGTGTTGTTAGTAACGGATGTGACTTAGTGTACTGTATTCATTAGCACATTCCATTAGTCTTCAGAAGTGGCCGGCAATCATTCCTTCAACGACTAGAAAGTTTTAGGAGTGCACTATCGTCCTCTGACTAGTATATTCAGACCCGCAGTTTAATGCGATTTCTCCACGAAAGCCAGAACTTTTTTTAAACATGCAAAAACGGCAGTTTGCAAAAACACCCACGTAAACAAAAGGCCAACTTCACAAAACTTTTTGGGGCGCAAGTGATGAGGTGCCCTAACACATTTGATGACATGCGCCAAAAAACAGAGATGCCCAAACCACAAAGGGCATCTGAATGGGCGCATCTTATAGACGTCCATTCAGAACGACCTGTTCACCCCTTTGTGTTTCTGCGCATGTTCAGAAGCACATCCTGAATTCATGAACAAGATGTGCTTTTGAATGCACGGGCAAATAATGTAACCCCATGCCCCTATTTGGAATAGCTGCGTGGGGTAACATTGCATGACTTGGTCTTTGCTGACCATGTCGTGCAATTTATTTTTGAGTGTGACAGCTGAAGTACTAATCACTGCTGTCTCACTTGTATTTCTATCTCTCAAACAGGGATAGACTTTTTCTTTTGATCACATTTTAGAGTGAGAAGAGCTTTATGGGCCCATCATGGTGAACCTATGGGTGCTGGGAGCCTGTTGAACATTAGCGCCAGGAAGGCACTCCTGGCAATAATGTATTCAATTCGGCTGGCAAGCACATCCTTTGCACTACAGCTCAGCCCCCTTGAAATGTGCAGGTCACTTTTGAGAATAAGGTCACCTGTGCATTTTCAAAAATGGGCATCTACAATAGCGTATCCTCTGCTGTATTTTTCGTTGTCCCATTTTCTGAGAAACTGGCCCAAAATCTACATTTTGGAAATGTTTTAAAACTAGTTACAATATAAGGGGGAAAGAAGAGAAAGGGGGAGAAATGGGCCCAAGAAGGGAGTGATCAGCAAGAAAGCAGAAGGAGAGCAGTGGGTCAGAGGGAAAAGCGGTGGGCAAGAGAGCAGAGGGCAGTTGTAGGCCAGAGGTGTAGCAGTGGGCCAGAAAGCAGAGGGAGCGGCTGGCTCGATCGGGATCTGTGGGCCAAAAAGCAGAGAGGGAAGCTATTGGCTGGAAAGAGGCAGTGAGCTGTAGATTGGGAGCAAGGATGGGGGGAGAGTATGATGGAATGGGAGAAAGTATGCAAGATGCAGCAGGAGAGAGAAGGAATGAAGTACTGTAGACTGCAGGAGGAACTGGGGAGAGTTGGGAGAGTGGTTGGGACGATGGCCGGGTCTGGGAAATGTGAGTTGTGGCTTGGCAGTGTGACAGAACAAGTGAGTACACACATGACTAGTGAGAGGTTCGGGAGGGCAAGTTGTGATGGGGAATCGGTGCAGAAATATTGGTGGGTGGGGTGTATGGGTGATTGTGGGATTGTTGGACATAGAGAGAGGATCTTATCACCATTACAACAGTTAATATTAAATAGGCATGCACAGTCAACCAGAAAAGTAGAGCAAAAAGCACTGTTCTGTCAAACCAGGGACACCTGGGACTCTTCCTATTAAATTAATGCAAAAGGTGCAAATAATGACAACATTGCTCTCTTGTAGCCT
The DNA here is from genome assembly GCF_040938575.1 of Ambystoma mexicanum. Lineage (NCBI taxonomy): Eukaryota > Metazoa > Chordata > Amphibia > Caudata > Ambystomatidae > Ambystoma > Ambystoma mexicanum. The sequence continues at coordinate 1,098,480,900 of NC_090929.1, forward strand.
CACAGACTGCCCTTTACTTGCAACCTGTTAGTCTTACACCCTTTAGTCAATAATAATATGCCACAAAACTACTGCAATAAATGCAAATTTGTTCCGCAAAATGTGCCGTTTTATGTAGCAAAATATTCAATTTCATGCCGCAATATCCTGGAGGGTCTGTTTCACTAAGGTTTGCATGATGCCCACAATCAATATTTTTGATAAACAAAATTGCATAGTGAATTTCAGTGAAGATTACTTGCAAGATTTTTGCCCATATAAAAAAAATCACACTGAATTTCAACTTTACTATTCAATCAGCGGGTCTGCAAGCCCCCTGCCAGTTCAGATTATTTCATGATCAAATTCACTGTTCCTTTTTCCAACAACCATTATGGGATACAATCCAAAAGCTGCCATAGAGGGCTCAAAACTGTTCTAATCAAACATTCTCTTCCGTATACAGGTCATCTCTCCTCTCATATTGATTGAAAGACTGCAAACAAATCACTTCCTGCTGTGAACTTATGTTAGGCTCAAAGCCAAGCAAAGCTCTAAGTCAATCACTGTGATCTTTTATGTCTGATATGCCTTAAAACATCTCTGCGTTAACCCTAGCCAGTTTCTATTGAAGTGAGCATGGGTTCAACACCATCCTAAGCTTCTGATGGTGACCCCATCCAGTATTTACACCCTCTTCTAGGCCACCTATGCCTTCCCTCTGGTAGCCTATACTGTGTGCAGCATCTCTGCATAGAAAACCCCAGCAAATCATTTTGACTGCCTGCAAAGCACAATGTCTAATGTCTGGGGTGGGGAAGTGCAACATGGGGGGTCATTCTGAGTTGGGCGGTAAGGGTTAACAGTCACCGGTAATGATGCCGGTAAACCCTTACCACCCTATTCCGAGGTCCCTTAGCGGGTCCCAGCAGGAACGGCTGGTCTGACCAGCCGTTCTCTGCGGGTCCCGTTAAGGGACCTTGGAACTAATAACGGGCCCGCAATTTGCAGGCCCGTTATTAGCACCTTCCCCATTCCCATTGAGCCCTATGGGGGCTCAAAGGGAATGAGGAATGGTCTACAGAATGGGGACTTACCGGGTCCTCCAAGGTCGGAATGCCCCGGTAAGTGCCCATTCTGTCAGACTGGACCGGACCCCGGTTTGGAGACAGCCATGGCACTATTAGCTACCTCCAAACTCGTAATGACCCCCATGGTCTTTGCACTGTGTGTGCAACAGTCTTTGAGACTCTACAAAAAAGATGGTCCCAATGGCAACTGCCCCATACCCGATATTATTCATACAATATAATCCATGATGTCTGTAACCACGCCAACCTGCCTTATACCACATTAAGCTTTCCTGCTTACCCAAGGGGGGCGCCACGGCTGTTTTTGCCAGAATTCGTGCACTCCTTTGGTGCTGCTGGGCAGGTGTTGCACTTCGGTCCCCACGGGTGTTCCAACCACAAAGCGCATTGAGGCCATTCAATTGGGGAAATGGCGCTACATACATGACGACTACAATACAATACAGTACAAATAGTCGTGATTGAATTACTTTCTTCTTTCTTTCTTATGTTCGACAAACCCCTCTAGAGCTCATTCGCTTGTCACCTCCTTCTTTTTCACTACACGAAATTCTTCATCTGCCTGCTTCTTTCGCACATTAAAAGACATAAGAATGCACTTTGTACGAATTCGTTCCAAGGTTGGATTCTTGCAACATAGAAATCTTTCACGCACTTTGCAATGGCAGCCATACACAGTCCTGTTTTCATGAATCAGTTGAATTGTACAAATTGCCAACTCGCACAGTGCAGCCAGAATAAGGAAAACAGACTCATAAGTGTCATCTGAATTCTTTGCCAACTAAGGGCAGGTCTAAAACGTATGCACTCCATGGCTATACTTTGTAGGATAAGGTAGGATTTACTGCATCGCCCAAAGCATCCGATTCCATCACTGCCTAAAGCTGTATTTCACGGCAAATCATTGGTTCCCTCTCTGTAAGGGGCTCATTTTCGAGTTCTCCGTAAAGACACGGCGAGGACCTGTTGCGTATACACTTTCCGGAAAACAGGTACCGCCGTGCCGTTTTCCTCGTTTGTATGGTGGAGTGCAAAAGGGGAGGGTAAAAAGGTGACGTACATGCGTGTATGACGCCCTTTTGCACTGTGCTGTGCAGATTGAGGAAACACTGCCTGCCATGTACGCATGGCAGCAGCATTTACAATGGATTCCTGTGGAGCGCGCCTCCTTTTTGCTGTTGCCTAAAGTCAGCGTACTCCATGAGAATCCCCCGCATTTGCACCAGCATGAAAATGCATGCTGGAGCAAAAGCTGGAGTATTTGTATGGAGTAGAGGAAGCTGGCATCGGAATCGTAAGTTATAATCAACCCCACGAGTCCGCCATACAAATGATTGAAAATGGGGTGTGACGTCAACAAAAGGCATAAAATCCTTACACCAGGCTTTTGCGCATTTCATTTAAGTAGCGCCACGGAGAAGAATGACCGCCACACGGACTCAGTTTCAAGTCCCGCATAATTAGGTGTCGGAAACTGTTACTTTTACACTTTTGTGTATTCAAGTCCTTACCACCTAATTTTCCTCAATTGCCCGACGGAGTGCAAAAGGGGAGAGTAAAAAGGTGGCCTGCACACTTGCACGCTGCTCTTTTGCCCTGCGCCGTGAAAATTGAGTAAACAGTGCTTGCCATGCACACATGGCAGGCAGCATTTATAATGTATTCCTGTGAAGGCCACTGGCTTTTTGCAGGTGCCCAAAGCCAGCAGGCTTAATAAGAATCCTCAGCATTGGCACCAACATGAAAATGCATGCTGGTGCAAATGTTGGTGTATTTGCATGGCGGCGAGGAAGCGGGTGGCGGAATCCTAAGTTACGATCCACAACTCCTTTCCTCCATAGAAATGAATGAAAATGAGGCGTGACGTGAATGAAAGGCGTAGAAGTCTTACCCAAGGCACCGAACTCAATATGAGCTCCCGTAAGTGCTCACTGTTTGTGTCAAGGATTTCCACACAATGAGCCGTGCTGGGGTTGCGGTGAAACTATAGCACCATCTTTTATCTTAGTTATTTCTTTGGAGAGTATTCAACGTGCTGTATTGAAAGCATGCCACTTCCAAGTGCAAGATCTAGGGTTCTGGGGTGAAAAAGGGAGAAGAAACGCAGAAGTGCAATATACCAATTCTGACACATTCGCCGCTAGACTTCAGTGATAGGCACCCTTGGTGATAAATAAAACCCCACTATGATATCACAACCAAACGCGTGGACTATACCTACGATGATTTAAAGTGAAAATAGCAAGCGCTCACAAGGATCTGTACTTGCGCCATCCGAGTAGGAACCCAACACAAACCTACCTAACCTAGACTTCAGGGATATCTTCAGGAATAGCAAGTCCTACGGGAGAGAGCCTCAGATGCAGACTTCCTTAGTTACAGGTGTGAAACTGCGCAGTTTATTCTGAGTGGAGGCTTCGCCTAACAGCCAAACGTGAGATTCCTTTGGAAGCTTTTTAGGCACTGGTTCTTTCTGATATGCTGGGGGAGGAGGGTCTGGAAGTCTGGGGCCATTCTGTTTAGCCTCCGCTCTCCTGCCCGAGTTTTACAGAACCTCATGCTGCTCTCTTCGTACCCCAGTGCTCCAGTCGAGATATAACAATTGAGTAGGCTGTTCAAGTACTCTGGGCCAGTCTCTCAAAGGGCCCTGTGTGTCAGGCATAACAAGCTTATGCAAGATTATCTGGCCTCTAGGAAGTCAGTTCAAAGAAGTCCGTTTGGGAGTGTGAAAGTAAAGAAATAACATGACTAAGTAGCTTGAAAAGGAATGGACAAATAAGGTCCCATATATTGGACTTGCAAGGCAAGAACAGACAGTATCCCTTTCAGCCCAACCACCAGAGCCAACTAAAACCACCCTCCACTCCACCTGCCGGTCCAATAGCACAGTAAATAGAGCGCTCTCTCTGAAATCGATGCAGAGCCTGCCGACGCAGGTTAAAATCCCGGCAGGGCCAAACTCAGCCTTTCATCCTTCTGAGGTCGATCAATGAGCACCACACACCGTGGGTAATAATAAGCAGCGCTCAGATACCTGAGGGTTCGTAGCGCTATATAAATGCTAACTTATTATTATTATTATTACCATCCCTGTGGTCCCAGGGGCATAGCCAGGATTGTCTATCAAGTAGGGCCTGAAGCTAATGTAGTTTGGCCCACCGCAAGGGCATTAACATCTGTAAATGCCCACAGAGCGCTGCTGGGTGGGCATTTACAGATTTTGGGTGGGCCTTGCCCGATCAGTCCCTACCTTGCTTACGTCTCTGCATGGTTCGACCCCAGACTTATTACAACACATCTGATTGACCTTTCCCACCCCCCCTTTAGAACAATGGGCACATATATAATCACTCCATGTCTGTCCTTTTTTGCCAGTCTCTTGTGTTTGGTCACACGTTGTTCTCCTTCCGGATCAAACCTCTCCACTGACGACTTCTGGCCTCCACCATCTCAGGCGAAGGGTGTTTGTCAACTGCCCTCTGACGCAATTCCGCTAAGGAAAAAAAGTCCATTGTATTAACCGGCAAACACTGACCAAGTCAAAGATGGCGGCTGGATGGCCTTCACCCACTGCCCCTGAGAGTCTCTAAAGGGGACTTCACTACACAACAGAAATGCCCATCATCGCACCATTGTCATTTACTAGTACTTACAAGCTGCTCAGATCGTGTGGTGTCACGTAAGTATCGCCCACACAGTGCCACCCAGAGCCTCTAAAAGTGTGGATCTTCGCACTGCGTACTGCGCATGACCCATCTTAGAACTCTCTGGAGCAAACATTGGCTATAGCCAACTGATGAGGGGTACCCTATGTCTGCTATTATGTAAAGAATAATAAAAAAACTCTCTGGTTTATAAAAGTACTAGACATAGGGCCTCATTACACGGATGGCGGAGAACCATGGCGCCATTAGCGCCATGGTTCATGCCGGTAAAATACTGGCACCGCCTTGGCGGAAAGGGGAATTACCGCCCCATTCCAAGGTTGGCGGGGCGGTAATTCCCCCTTCCACCATTGCCCTTCCCCATTCCCATTTTTGCCCCATAGGGCATAATGGGAATGGGGAAGGCGCTAATTACGGTACCGCAAATTGCGGTACCGTAATCAGCTCCCTGGGTCCCTTTGCGGGTTGGTTTTTAACGCCTGCAAAAAGCAGGCGTTAAATTCCCCAACCCGCAAAGGGACCTCGTAGTAAGGCGGTAAGGATTTACCGGTACCGGTAAAATACCAGTACCGGTAAATCCTTACTGCCATCCGTGTAATGACACGCATAGTGTTTATATCCAATAGCAGGGACTTCACTTCAAAATAGATATCCTCATTATCCCACCATTTACATTTACCAGCACTTACAAGCTGCTCAGACCTCATGACCTCGCGGATGTATCTCCCTATCATTGCCCCGGGGGCTACCACTGCCGATAGGAGAGATGTGGTCTTGCCTTTTTACCTTGCTTATGAATCTAGCAACCCATTTCGGAACTATTGGAAGCTTCGTCATCAGGTATTTTAGAGCCCTTGCCATGCATGCCAACATTATCCATTCCATGCTGGAGACACTAGTCCAGTCCTTGTTTTAACTTTGCATTCTGGGATTTTTAATCCTGGATTTATGATGGGGAAATCTAGGGCTACACGTCCCAGAATGCAAAGTCAAAACCAGGATTTGGCTAGTGTCTATGGAATGGAATGGATCATGTTGGCAGGTATTCCCCGCAAGCAAGCTATTGGTGAAATCTAAACGTGATACTATAAGAGCTTGTACCAGTTCCTTCCTTTGTGAGCATCCCAGGACAGGTGTGGTAGTCTGTAAAGGGTGGAGTTGAAAGTTAGCTTTCTAATTAGGAGCTCAAAGGACACGGTGGAATCAAACATTATTCCAACGACCTTGGCCTGGGTGACTGCGGCTAAGGAAAAGGAAATGTCACCTGGTTCTGGGAGGCGAACACCTGCACTTCAGTATTGTCTCCATTTGAGTGTAAGCTGTGACATCTGTTCGAAGATCTGCTTGATGTTATGCCAAATGGTGTTGCTGGTTTGGGTCTGGGTGGATTTGGATGAGAAGTTTAATGTTGTAAAATTAGTAGGTGCATTAAAATGAGCCCAGTAGTGATTTTAGTGCCTTCATGTATGCACCGAAGAGCCACTGTGATAATGCCAATCCTTGTCGGAGGACATATGGCAGTGTCGTAGGTTTGGCCATAACTTGGCCCAGTCTAATTTAGTAGGAGCTGTCTTTTTGGTAAGATTAAAACCGTATAAGAGCTTGGCCTCCAATGAACAAATGATTCTGTAGGTGGTTCAGAAGGATGTTAGTGTTGACGATACCATAGGCTGCGGATAGGCCAAATAGGATCGAAACTGAGGATTTATTGAAGTCGAGGGAGAGAAGTAGATTCTCTGATGTCAACGAGAGCTTTTTCAGACTGCATGAGAGTGATTTGTGTTCATGCAGAAGGTTAGGCTTCTCAGAGTGCTGTTGGAGTTGCTATGCCACTATCCTTTCCATTAGTTTGGTCTCAAGAGGGATATTTGCTATGGGTAATTAATTTGCTGTATGGTAGGGTCAGCGTTAATCTTTTTCAGGGTCGGGGTAATTTGAGGTCTGGTAGGAAGCATCCCGTAGTGAAGGAAGGATTGCAGAGGCCAGCAACGACTGGGGACTGTGTGATTATGTGTTGTTTTATGAATGTAGCGGTGCACAGGTGATGTAGGGGACCTGAGGTTTTTCCTTTATTGGATATCCTAATTATGCTCTCCAGGTTGATGGGTTGGAAGCTGCTAAAGGTAGTCTGTCTGTCAAGGAGACCTCTGGGAGGACTTTGGTATCGAGGAGGGAGGGCAATCTTGATGTCCTGAATCGTTTTGAGGAGGAAGGATGCTATTTCACCTGTAAAGGCTCCGGAGGGTTCCGGGTAGCCGTGAGTCCTTCTGGGTAATTGGTTAGTTTGAATATTTTAAATATCTTGGTGGTCTTGTTAGAAGCTTACATAACTGGTATTTGGTAAATCTGTTTCTTGGCCCTGGCTTAGTTTGGTTGTGTCTGTGGCAGGTGTGTTTGTCCTCTTCCCATTGCAATGAATGCCATTCCCTATCCTGCTTAGGGCCTTCTCTTTCCAGGGCATCAAGGATACTGTTATACCCTTTATTGTTGAGTTTAGTTAGGTTTTTGAGGGTTTTAATCACAGCCGGTACAAGATGGTCCAACGATCTACTGATCTCATTGCGGACGTTTTTCAGGATCCTCTCAGGAGAATGAGTGCCATGTTCTCCAATAGTGGAACCACAGGTTTCTTCTGCAAAAGACTCTAAATGAATATGGCTTAGGGTTCTGAAGGAGGTGCTCATTGGGAGTTGACCAGAATCTTACTTCTGCTTGGTGTTTGGCTGTTGGGTATTGTGCTAGTCACCAGGAAGTGGTTAGACCACAATAATGGAGTGCTGTCAATACAGGCAGATGTTGGTGCCAGGGTGGGATGAAGCGGGTGTATCCTATCGGGGGGGCCTGGTATTGTAAAAGATTCAAGGTCGTTGGCGGCAGATTCATATTTTTAGTGCATGGGTATAAACATCTTCCACAAATGAGTGCGAGCGACCAAACCTAGTGCTAGAGCCCTAGGAATATATGGGTGTTCTAGGAGGCCGGGGGGATTAGTATTGTTGAAATGGTGCATTTTACAGCCCAACATTTCAGAAAGATGGGGTAAAAAGCCATTCAATGTACAATTGGTCCTCATAGGGTATCATAGAAAGACTCCAGAGGTTCTCATGTCACCAATAGTGCAAAGGGGCATTCAACAACATGTTCATAATGCCTGTGTCGAAACATATGCTATGTTATGTTATATTTGTTATTGGGACTTGTACCGTGCACCGCTGCCATTTTGCATGGTCTCCAGGCACTCAGGCAGATCTGAAAAGGAAGTTGGTTGGGATGGTTAGTTGGGTTAAGAGGGAAGAGCGCAAGAGAGCTGCATACATTCCTTTTTACATTACATGTGCTGTTGGTAGCTTTGATTCGGAAAAAACTATCACTGTGTGCTGGTATGATTTGGTAGATTGGCATTTGTGTGTTCAATGCGAATATTCCTGTACATGTTGGGTGTTGTGGAGAGATGGGAGAGTATTGGTAGTTCAGTGTTTTGTGTCTGAGGTTTGTGCCAAGTCGGTTATGTAGTGTGGTGGTTATGGTGAGTGTTAGAGAGTTAGAGAGTTACTAGTAGGGTTGGTTTTGGTTGCTTGGGTTTTTTAGCAATGGGTTGCCATTGTAATTCACTTTCAAGCAGCAGCACCCACAAAATATTCCAGCATTGTCACTGTAAATCACTGCAAACACAATATAGGCCATCATTGCTATTGTAAATCACTTTGGTGTTGGGGCCACAATATATGCCAGTATGGTCACTGTAAAACATTTTCATGAAGCTCTGTTCACAGTCTATGGTAGGCTGCACATTGTAAATCACTTTCATGAAGGTCTGGCCACAATCTATGCCAGTACAGACACCAAATAAATATCATGAAGCTGAAGCCAAAATATTCAAACCACATACATTCAAAACCATTCACAATGCATGTAACTCGTACATGCAAACATGCCTGCAGGCCATTACATTTTAACATGCATACACAATTATTTTGCAAAACATTATTACCATTACACATGCCCTTCTAACCGAGTGGGGCATCAGGCAGGAATGATAGCATCAGCAGGACCCATAGGAATTGTAACATTAGATGCTGCACTAGCCTTGGATGGGTCCGCAGTTTAGTTGCCTAGCAATTAACGGCACACCATGCAGCACCTGTCCACACGCCATAGAGGTCATTTCTGCAGTCTTTTTTTTTATTTTTAATACTAAGTTATGAACCAAGTGTCATCCTTGTGTGGTCATCGGGGGTGCGCCAGGCATGTAGGAGTGCTCCAACGGAGCGACCGCCCCCATTCGTCATCCTGTCACTGGAAGTCAGGTTTGGATAGGAGTGCATTATGTGATAGAATCAAATTGAGTGCATGGCCTCCAGAATGGATGCTTTATTCTGGGATTTGGCAGAAGCCAAAGATTTTCATGTTTTCAGATCACCTGCCTGAGAAGTGCACAAACCCATGAATCAGAAAGGTAGTGTAGTCTTCTTTATACAAAATGCCATAACCATCCTTTACTGTTATGTCATCCGACCCTACACTGGGTGGCCAGTTACACAAATACCCTGAAACATCGCCAAGCAGAGTGCATTCACATACAATCATAATACTGAAGTCTAACGGTTTGCACAGTTAGACATGGCCGTGCACCTTCACTGTCCAACAGTATCCTCAATTGTCTGGAAGGATAGTTCAAAAGCGAAGCATCCTGCATCCTGCACTTCGCAAGTTCAAATCCCGTGGCAGGGCTGACTTAGCATTTCATTCTTCTGAGATCGATAAATCAGATACGATAAATATTAGCTAATAATGCCACCTGTTATTACAGTTCTTACAAGTGGGAGACACTGGGACTCATTACGACCCTGGCAGTAGAATGATAACGGCGCCGGTAGTGCTGCCGGCGGCATTATCACTCTACTGCCACATTACGAGTTCTGCTCGGGGGGCTGCCCTGTACGCCTGGTCAGACCAGACGTGCTGAGCGGCACCCGCTAGCAGAACAGGATGCTAACAACGGTCCCGTTGTTAACGGGAACGTTGTTAGCATCCTCCCCATTCCCATTGAGCCCTGTGAGGGCTCAAATGGGAATGGGGACGTACCGGGTCCGGGTCCCACGAATGGGAATTACCGGGCCCGCAAAGGTCGGAATGGCCCGGTAATTCCCATTTTTCGGGACCCGCGTTTGGGGGTAGCCATGCCGCTAAAAATGACATGACTACCTCCAAACTCGTAATGAGGCCCACTGGATTGGCGTTGTGAACATCACCGAAAAGTCTGGCCACCTCGGTAGCAATACCTTTCTTATAAATAGATTGTATTTGTACCCTGATGCATAATTTCTGAGACTGTATGGTAGGACCAATATAGGGCGGCTGCAGGGACAGGGCAGCATATAAATGAAGCAGGTTGCCAAACAGTTTATCACCTGCTTAATAAAATATTCCTAGGACTGTTTGCATTTAAATACATACCATTTTTGGTTGATCTGCTATATTACGAATCCCTTTCAAGTCTCACATTTTAAGATGGCATTTAGTTTTCCCTCCCCACCAGCAAAAACTTGTTTTGAGGGCTTACCGCTTACAAACATATAAAATCCAACGAAATTTCAGATTATAGAAGATTTGCTGTCTATTATGGAAGTACACGTTTTCATAAATCATTTGAGATCTGAATCTGTTTTCAAAACCTTCGGGTCTTTGTAAATTATGTTATTAACTCCACTGGATTGAGTACTGTGTTATTCTCTTGGATTGCTGCTCCATAAGTTGTCTCTGTGTAGGGAACCATGCCGACTCAGCGAATGATCAAGTACAGAATCAGGGCCTCGTCTTTCTCTCTCGAAAAGCTTCAGTAGCCCATTGGGCCTTCTCAATACATTTCTCATCTATCAAACAATTTCTCTGGCGATGAAGCATCTCATCAACAGAATGCTTTGAACTAGAAGGAGGGAGATGAACTTTTAAAGTCCAAAATGAAGTTACAAGAAGTATTTTTATGATAAACTGATGTGTGGCATGTGTCATCTAATATATATTGACAAATCCCAAAACTCTGTGCAGGAATCGTTACATACAACACATAGAATTACATTTGAAATATGCTTATCATCATATTTATTATTATTATTATTATTATTATTATTATTATTATTATTATTTTATTATTGAGTGCAGACCTGGCTTCAAGAAGCAACAGAGCGCTTTACAGTACAAATGCATACAACAGTACAAATGCATAACAGAGGGCCCGATTCTCAAGTTGGTGTTAAGTATCGAAAAGGGTGTTAAAAGGCTTAACAACCTTTTCGGTACTTAAGACCTATTCTGAAGTTGGTGCATTCCTCCGAAGTCGGAAGGAATGCGCCAATTACGGAATATATGTGGCGGTTGCTGGGATGGGTTGGAAACCAACCTAGCAACCGCCACATTCGTAAACTGGCTTTTTGGAAGCCTATTCTTGTGGCACTCCTCCAGTTTAATATGTGCGCTAAACTCGCACACATTTACGGTACCCTTTTGGTGCTGTTAAACTGGAGGAGTGCCACAAGAAGCCTTGTTTGGTGTACATGCAAGTGTCCATACACCTGTGTTGTATATGGACGCGTTCATGTACACCAAAGCAAGCAGCTTCAACGTGAATCTGCTTGCTTTGGTGTACATGAAAGTGTTCATATACAACACACGGGTGTATTTGAACACTTTCATTTACACCAAACCAAGCAGCTTCAACGTTGCAGAATTCAACGTTGAAGCTGCTCGCTTTAAATGAAAGTGTTCCTATACACCGCACGGGTATAGTCAGGTGGTGCGGGGGTGATGTGATGGCCTAGGTGTTGAGGAGGAGAGACTCCTTCAAGATGTGGGTCTTGAGTTCTTTTCTGAATTGTACGAGCGTGGGGGTGTGTCTGATGCTGATGGGGAGGAGGTTCCATAGTCTTGGGGCGTAGGCAGGGAAGGGACTCTATGATTCAACTGCATATCATCTAATGATCAGTCCCAAATAAGCAACTGGTAATCAATGGGCCTCATTATAAGTTTGCCGGTCCGGAAACAACAGTGCCGATAAGCCTACTAGCACCGTTGTTTCTGGACTGGAAAACTACAAGTCTGCCTGCTGGAGCCGCTGTGCCCGACAGGTCAAGCAGCCACGGTAGGTAGACTTGTCATGGGAGCACTGGCACCATTGTTAATGGTGCTGGTGTTCCTGTGACCCCATTCCCATAGAGACTCAGAATGAGTCCCAATGTCACAAAGCTTCATACCAGGCATGAGTCCTCTCCCACCAAACTCATTAATATTTTGGCATAGACGGGCACAAAACTGGTCCCTAATGCTGTCCCATGATACAATTCAGTCCCAGAAGAAACAATGTCTAGAACCATACACTAATGCCCTGAGTTTCCAGTTTTGGTGTTACATTTTCTGATTTTTCTGGCACTTTTACACGTTTCGTCTGGTATTGGTAGTGTCATGTGGCCCTTTTAGTAGCATGGTAGTGCCCCGTGAGCCATTCCAGTTGCAGTAGACATTGCTCACAGTGCATGGTCCTATATCTGTGTCAGTGGAGCCTGTACTATGCCGCAGAATGCCTGAGAATTCAAAATGTTCTGTGGGTCATGTCACTGCGCACTGTGTGACTGCAAATAATGCGCGAGTACACATAGGTGAATGGTCAGTGCGGCAACAGACCTCATGCAAGAAAGCATGGTTTGGGTGTGGAGCTGCTGGAAAGAAGGGTGTCCTATGATACGAGTATCAAGATGGTGCAAGTAAAGGTTCACAGTTGCCAAGGGCCCTGTCACCGCATCCAGTGGTACAGTGACTAATGTGTTCACATATCATGTTAAGAGTTTTATATGGAACCAGTCACCAGCATAGTGGTCTGACAGCATAGAGAGTAGCTTATTATGCCCCTGCCAGGGGTATGCAGACTTCAGGATGCAAGGGAATGATAAAGGGCAGAAGAGGATGGGAAAGGAGAAAAGATTGAGAAAACTTAAAAGCACGTATATTATATATACATATAAGATCTACACAGGCGAGGAAATGATTAAGGGTTAGGGGTGGAGTTTGTGATAGTTTGCATGCCTTTAGAGTCAATATAGAAAGATCAAAGCATAGCACCTATCAGAAAAGGGCAAAGGCCATGGCGGCAAATATTTGTTGCAGCAATAGGGTTGCTGCCCTTTAGCACCTCAAGAATGCCAAGAAAAGCAGCATCATAAGAGAAGAGCGAAAATGCTCTCAAGTGTACCCGGAAGCGGAGCTGCTCCTTGACCAGATTCCACTCTTGTAAACAGCCCTGATGCATGCGAGGCAGAGCTGCACAGAAGTTGAACTTGTTCAAACACTTAAGCGAAATGTCAGCAGTACCCTGAAGCAAAGTTAAACAGAAATACTTAGAGCAGAATGCCACGTGCACATGCAAGCGGCCTTGTACCGCCGCAATGTAGTAATAACTGAATTTGTAGTGCACCCTCTCACACCCTGACAGCTGTCAGCACCAAGAGGCCATGAAAAAGGTGAACTTGGCCCTTTACAAACGTTGCATCAAATAACATAGTAGAGAAGTCATTTACAGGAATGCAAACAATATCGAGTATTTATTGTGACAGGTATAAGCACCTTCGGACAGATACTCAAAGTATTTGTGGTAACCTGTGCTATGGTGTTTGCGGTGGCCCTGGGCAATGGTTGCCCAGATACCGACCGGGTGCTGTCTTATTATACTGTCCCAAAGGCAGCCATATGTGATTTATTAAGAATAACCAGTTGTAGAATTCAACAGAAGTCATTCAAACGCTTAAAGCAGAATCTTATCCCAAGTCATTCACCAATATGATTTAGGACCACCACACACTGTCCACTGTTAGGGTCATCAGCCTATCCGCAGGTGCCATTGGACGTCTGCTACCAGTTATCCTCTCTGAGGGGCACCACTACAAGAACGTTGGCGTAGCCACACCAGATGGGTGCTCTAAAGACCCACTGGGTTCCCCACGGTGACATGCTGAAATAGTTCACAATTTCCAAGGGGCGTGCCTCTGCATCTCATGTCACATGTCATGTTAAGATAAAAGGTTTTTTTATGCTGCACCAGCAACAGACCTGAAACATCAGAAAGCTACACATCTCCAAGCAACTTTTATCTCACCGCCCTGATCAATGCATCACCACCCTACACGCATACAAGTCTCCCATCTGCTCATAGATACCTGGAGTGCTTGTGACACGAGCCACCTGCAAGCAGATCCAATCATAGCGCCCCGGTAATTCTGGAAGTCACGCAGCAGGCAACAGCAGATCTGTCCTGCTGTTTGTTAGGGAGAATTCTCTCTTGGATTTCTGGAGTTTGTTTTTTTCTCCTGCCAAGAATGAGACTCTTTTTCTCCCACTCTTGGACATGATTTATGATGTTCCTATGACTGTCAATGTGTTTTATGGGCTATGGGGTCCTTTACTCCATAGGGTCTCATGTGTTTTTATTATGTGTGTTACACAGCGCCCTCCGTGCAGTAACACAGGGGTGTCATAGATACCCCCCACCATAGACTCCATACCCTGGGACTGACTACTGTCTCCCAGGGCATGTTAAGTCACCATTGGCTTTACTAGTCCCAAATTATTAACAGAAACCAGCACAAACTATCATATTGTGGACGTACTGGTCGGGGCAATTCGATTCCCCCGGGATCTGTTAGTCGAGGGGGCACGTCTCCATCCCCCCTGATCGAGTTTTGGCTGGTGACAGTGGAAACTACTTTTTATATTCAACCGCAAATATTTTCCTATGGGATTTTCCCATTGTTCGAGGCTACCAACTTAAATTATTTAATTCTCATAGCCTCGAACATACCGCCCGTTTATTTAATTAATATTAATTCGCCGGTTGGTATTTTTTGCCAGGACTCGATTCTAAAATGGCATCTGTGTTCTCTTCTGTGACTCCAACCCAAGTCGAGCCCTTTGTTCCACTTTTTGGGGGCTTCTCCACAGAAGCCTCCAAAAGTGGTGCCACTCTGTCAGGGTACCACAGGGGGGGGTTGGAGGGGGTTTAGGCACCCTGGACTGAGTTACCTTGGTAACTCAAGTCGCACTCTTGTGTGATTGGCCCAAGTGGTGAGCCGGCCGGCTCACCACTTAGCATGTTTGATTGACAGCTAGGCTGAGTGAATGGGGGTATGTTGCATAAAAGCAGGGCTTTGGGGACTGGAACTTCAGAAGTCGCCACAGGACCTGAGAATCCGACGAGGGAGAAGCTGAGCTGACCTACCACGACGACGCCACCGGTGGAGCCCTGCGGAACCAACTCCTCACTTCCCGACGACAGAGAAGATCTCCCGGCTGGAGAGGCTTCTTCCCCTGACTGGTGGGCACAACCAGTTTTACCTTCTTTCTTCGCACCTCAGACGGGTTTGTGGTCGAACTGCCCATGCCAAGCACCCCGGCGGCCGGATAGCCACTCACCACTGAACCGCGAATCAACTGACCGCTCTTTGTACCTGAGAAACTCTGCGGCTGGTTTCTTCCCTGGCAGTGCAACGGACTCCTGTCTTCCTCCACGACAAGACCCTCTCTTCCCCCGGATGAAGCACTGACTTGCATCCGCTGCCAGGAACAACTTCCCCCGCTGGAGTCTTCTCACCACTTTAAGGTACCGTGTCTGCCAGACCTCCCTTTCTACAGATTGCTACAAGGTAATACTAACTCCTTAACCTTCTGGAATGGGCTGGCCGCCTTGACCCTCTAACTGGTCCCTTTCTTTGGTCCAACTCCTTTTTGAACCTTTACAAGACTTTTGTGCACTGCAACCGTGTGACCTTGGACACATTTCGTTTCGATCCTCTTAAAGCGGATAACTTTAAGCCTACTGACTCTGAATTCACGGTTTTACTTTGCCTTCCTCTCTTGTTATGTTTTTGTAAAAAGTGTGGGGATCTGTTTCAATTTGTTCTCTGCTTTTCTCTCCCTTTTAAAAACAAACTATTAGAGTGCCATCTACATTAAGCGCTCACCGCTGTCTGAAAATAAGTGGGGCTTTACTTAAGACTTGTCTAATATTCTTTTAAGGGAGTGTATATCTTTTAGTGACCGTGTTTTTGAATTGCTTACTATTAGTGCCTGTATGTTTTTCTAGATGTGGTTTTTAAATAAATAATTATATCTCTTTTACACCAAGCCCTGGTCAGTGTTTACTTGTTCTATTGTGTTCTCTTGACCTATTGTGAATACTCTGTATACTGCCTAACTCTTCTTGAGGGAGGTCTGACTGCTCCGCCACAGCTACCAAGTGAATCTGTGTGGTACAGACTGCTACCAAGTGGGTTTACTGCCAAACACCTGTAGTCCTAAATCTTTTGCAGTGGTCCCAGAGGGAACTGCACAGGTTTCTGCCTAACACTGTTTCCCCTCCTGCCCCACTAGCCAAAGCCAGGCCCTCTCTCTTTCAGATCCACCAGAGCACCAAGAGACCATGCAAATCTTGGATGTCTTCTCACTATCTTACACTTAATGCAGGGAAAACTGAGGTTCTCTTATTCCCCGCTAACACCCTTCCCCTCTGCCCCCGTCCTTTATTTCTTCCTCCATCCCAGCTTCCAATCTCATCTACGGCCTGAAATCTTGAGCTCTACCTTGACTCTACTCTATCCTTCTCTCATTACACTTCTCTAACTTGGCACGGCTGCCGCTTTCACCTACACAATATCCATACAGCTTGTCCATTTCTCACTTTTCAAGTTTCTAAATTGCTGATCCCCATTGTTGATCTTTTCCTGACACTTTTACGGTTCCTCTGCTCTTTTTGGGCTCCCAATTTCTCATCTTACCCTCTACAATCTGTTTTAACTCTTCTATTCGTCTCCTTTGTCTCCTTCCCTTCCGAGACTCTATCTCGTCTTCTCTTGCTACTCTTGGCTGTTAATATTTAACCTCTCAACTTTAATTTCCTATGCCTCGTCTTCAATTTCCTCCATCGTCTTTCTCCTGACTATCTCTCTGTCCTGGTATCTTTCTATACCCCTTCTCGTTCTCTCCACTCCTCCTCTCAATTTCTCTTGGTGGCACCTCGCCCTCCTTGTGCTCAATCTCGTTTTCGTACTTTCACTCTTTTAGCTCCCCTTTACTGGAACACCCTCCCTTACTCTCTTCATCCTATCTCTGTCTATTCTTTATTTCGTAAGTCATTGAAGTCTCACCTTTTTCAGCATGCTTGCTTGATTGTTTTCTTATTATTTTTTGCTTATTCATTTTATTGTACTGTTCCCTGTTCTCTGTACAGCACCTTGGATTCAGGCGCAATACAAAACATAAATACAAATACAAATGCAAATAGCCATGACATGCGGTACACAACCCAATAACATAACATAACGCCAACTGATTCTGTGCAGGCCGATCCAGACTCGTCATTCAATGGGTAATAAGCTTCCATGCATGCACAAGGTCTAATTGACTAAATGGGGAAGCAAAGCTTTTTTCTTTTCTAGCCCCAAAGATGTGGAATGCCATACCCCCTGCACGTTGGCACACTGAGAACCATATGGCCTTTCACCGACCATTGACAACACACCTTTTGTCAAGTAGCCCTGGCAGCGGCGCCTGGGTAAGAAGTCATCAATGCCCTGCTTCAGCACCAAGCTGCCACCTGAGGCGAACGTCTGCTTAATTAATCAATGATGTAACAATGTAAACAGAACGATAGTTCCAAGGAAAAACCGGTAGAGTGAGTCTACTACTAAGTATCAGCACAGACACACACTTACTTTAAACCTGCAGGATGGCAACCCTGTTTGACCTTAACAGGTGTGCGCTTGCCAGTGTACACCTAGGATGGCTGCTCTAGGAGCCAGAAACAAAATGGCGCACATCATAGGCAATTGGTTCTAACTCCGCAGATCAAAGCTCAGATAAACAGGGTAGCTGGCATCCCATGCATACACATTACGCTCTATATCCCTGGTACAATACCCATGGCTATTCAGACATATTGGTTAATCGACTGTATTTGTGCCTAGAGGGAGATAGCTCTTTATCCCTGTGTATCTCTCCCAACCCCTAGAAGGGACGTGCTCCTGATACCTGTGCCAATTTGCCACGATCAGTCAGTGGGAGAGGTGACATGCTATCAATTCCTAGGCCAGTCCCCTCAACTCATCCAGCTGCAGACGTGTCAGGCTTTGCCTATCTGTGCAAATCCTCTGGGCCCTCAAGCACTAGAGCTGGCAGGCCCTGTATCCTGGTGTCCATCCCTAAGCCAACCTAGTCTCAGAGGTGACAGGTTCTCTGCCCATGTGCGGTCCTCTGACTCCATCCAGCCTTAGAGTCAACATTCCCCAATCCCCTCTAGAAGCGTCCTAAATTATCCAGACTTAAGGTTGGCAGGCCCATTGCCACATCAGACCAGGTCTAGAAGAAGCACAGGCACATTGAAGTTCCTGGGGAATGAGACATCGCTGGCCTGTAAGGAAGCCCATGTAAAGAGCTGGTCTCCAATTAAATTGAATTGTTCCCCTATTTGGTGTAAAGTCTCCCTACGACACCATTCCAGCAAAAGTAAGCAACAGGAACACAGTGTGTGTGACAATGAAGTTACATGAGCTTAGCACCGGTTTAAGAGGCTCCCATCCTCCACAATGCCAAACCCAACAAGAACACGATCCTTACAGTTCTCAAAAGCTGCTGCTGGAAGAGAAATCTCTGGTCACGGAACCCACAATTTGAAGAAGCCCACCCTTACTAGGGAGTGCAGTCGGGTTCACTTAGCTAGCCCTCCTGTTGCAACAAAATTCACAGGCTTTGTCTTTTTAATGTGCCAGTGTAACTATGTCGCCTGCGACCGTCCATGCTCGGGTTCTACATGTGTGCATGCTTAGAGTGTCTTGGAATGTGTACTACATTCCTAAAGTTAGTCATATATAAATCCCCCACACGAACAAGGAATGCAAGAAAGGCTTAGACACATATGAAGGCACGTCGCACTAGGATGATCATGCATGATGAAGGTCCAGGCATGTATTAAGACCCGGACCCTGGCATTTAAGACCAACGCACAGACCTGAGAGAAGCCCTGGCATGTATGAGCGTTCCACCAAGTAAGGGGTCCCTGGTAAATTTTAAAAAACTTGCAGGCCTGTAATAAGGACCAGGCATAGGAAAATGGCCAGCAATGCAAGAAGGTAAAATATTTAAGAAAGCTCAGGCACTTGAGAAGATCCAGGCCGTCAAGAAGATCAGGCATGTAACAAGGTCCAGGCATGTAGGATGCAATGCCATACAAGAGATCCACTGCATCTGAGGAGGGTGCAGGCCGTGGCGATAGTCATGTGATCTTCATTTATTATATTTGTGGTATTTGGGCAGAGCGGACACAGCTGGGTAAAGTTACAGGAAACATGGTGAAGATAACAATATTCCACGGGGATAGCTTCAGGGTGCCATTCATAGTTCACTCAAACAAGGGGCGACTTGGGTAGGGAGGGTATGGTGGGGGGTTGAGGTGTTTCATTGAAGTCTCAAGTGTGTCAGGGGCACTGGTACAGGAATTCCTTAAACAGGTCAATCTTGATCCTTTCCCGATTTGAAGAAATCCATAACAGGGTCTAGACTGAGAAGACTTTTTTTATTTCCTTAGTCCTGATCTGGCAAGTGATTGCCTTCTGGTTTTGTGGTTGCCATCAGAGAGGTTAAGTTTCTTAGCTGAGATGTTGATGACATGATCAATATTCTTGCATGTTTCAGGCAGAAGGATTCTAACAATAGCTGTGCTTACCATGCTTAGCATGCTTCTCTACTTTCTCCAAAGACCAAAAGGAAAATCAAGCAAGACTCTCTTTCTCCTTATTGTGAGGATGTGAGGACCACTCTCCTGTCTCTCTTACCTCTTATATTGTCAGTGGGCCTCATTACACATTTGGTGTTATCACTGCGGTAACTATGGTGGGATAGCACCAAATGGTAATATCTTTACCGCCACTTGGTCAGATTACAAGTGGAGGTGAGTAGTGGTAATCCCCATTCCACGGAGTCCGATAGGAATCCATGAGGGGAATTGCTGGTATTACCGGCACTGGTAATATCGGCATTTTATGGTGGTGGGGTGACAGAATTACGACACCTCGGAGCTGCAGGTAAATCTGGCCACCCCACCAACAAACTCAGAGTGTGCCGGTGAGGTAATGTGCCAGTGTGCGATACACCAGCACATTATTAGCATACCTGCACATTCCTAATGAGGCCCAGTGCCCAGTGACTCCCTTTGACCAACACTAACCTGCTCACACATTTGCATCAATCCACCCCCATCCTCAGCCTTGACTCTGCTCTGGGATCCAGACCCTCAAAACAAACATGCACTGTGATCTACAATGGTACAATTCCTGAACCCCACCCTACTCCTTACCTGCAAAAATGCCTTCACCAGTGTCCCCTCTATACTGGATTGTGTTAATTCCTCCTACATCTACCCAGCAAGCTTTGTTCACACCCCCCAAACTAATATCCATTGCCTCCTCCCTGTCTTTTAGTGACTTTGCTCACTAGCTTTTCTCTAAAATCTCTAACATTTGTGAAACTCTCACAGTCCTTCTCACTCTCCTCATGCCAATCTTCTTCTGTCCGCCACCTCCCACCTCCACCCTTCAAATCTCAACTACTTCTCTCCTACCTCTTATACTGAATGAGAACCCATCCCTTGCTGCGCAAACCCCTCTTGGCTCCTACTGACACGTTTGCTCTTTAAACAGTCAAACACTTAATTCCATTCACATGTCCTCATCGCTCCGTGCGCTTTATCATCTCTCCCTCCGCTGGGCTCTTTCCTGCCTCCTGAAAATCTGCAACTCTCCTGCCCCTTTTAAAGAAACCCTCTGTGAAACCACCAAAATCCTGGTGACCTATCACCCAGATTCCCTCCTACCCCAATATTTTAACTTCCATCTGGCTTCCGGAGTAAACACTCCACAGATACTGTACTCATCCATGTCTCCCACTTTCTCTATGTTGCTCACTGCTCCAAACTCTTACAAACTCATCCTTTTGGAACTCTTTGGCACGTTCAACACTGTCACGCACTCCTCTGTGTCATTCTCCAAGACCTTGGGTTTTCCCAAACTACTCTAGCTTGGATTACCTCCTACTTGAAATCTCCTTTAAAATCTCCTAGAACTCACAAAGCACTGACAACACACCTCTCCCTGTCGGCGTCCCCCCAAATGTCAATGCCTGGTCCTCAGTTCTTCTGTTCTAGGAAGGGTTATTTCATGCTTTGGTTTCCACTATCACTTCTATGCTGATGACACTCACATCTTTTTTTCCTTCCCCTCCTTCACCCCAGCTATCTGGTAAGGGATTACCAACTTTCTCACTGCTGTTCATAACTGGATGGCTCTCTGTTGCCTTATGCACAACTCTTCGAAAAAGAAGTCAACTTTTGCCCAGCTTTGAATGCCATCCCTAGCCTCTCCTCCCCTATCTCCTTCCTGCTGGTAACCTTGGGGTCCTCTTTGGTAGCAACCTCCAAATGCAACAATTCCTCACTACCACCGCCTCTGCTGCTCATATTAACATTTAAAAAATGTGCCCATTTTGTACTAACCACTTTACAAAAACTCTAAACTCCACCCTTAAACTCAACCAACATGACTACTGCTCTTGCTTGCTACTTTGCCTTCCTCCCTACTCTTTCCTCCCTCTAGACTAAGTCCTCCACTTTTCTACCCACACATTCTACAATCTACCCAGATCCACAACCCTTCTACCTACAGGTGACGCCTTGCTGGTTTGCACTGCGTGCACGACCGCTGCATTTTAATGTTCCTTCTCTTAGTCTAAAAATCTATCAGTTGTCTTGTTCCTCAGTACCTGGTTGACTGCACATCTGTCTACTCACCATCTCATTCTCTCCACTCTTCCTCTGCCCTCACAATCACTGTCCCATGCACTCCGCCTCCACTCGCTTCTGCAATTTCTCCCTTCTTGCCCCTCTCCATTGGAAACTGCTGCCCATCACAATAAAAGCCAGTCCAACTGTGGATTTCTTCAAAGCTAGCTTAACCTTCACCTTATGGCCACAATGGGAGATCGCTGGGCCTCCCCCCTACCCTCCCTACCCGACGCCTCCACTTGCTCCAGTGCCACGTAATGTAATTGTGCATATTTGTATAGTACTCTTGTTTAGTATGCCGCACTTGCCCACCTGGATTAATTTTCTTTGTTTTGTTGTGCCCTTGGTCTATGTATCTCTTTGTTCACTCCGTCAGAAAATAGCTCATCACCTGTGCTAATCGTTGTGCTATTGTACAGGCACTCTTTTAGGGAATACCTCCGCCATCTGTAAATGTGTTTTTGTAAGTCATTTCTAATCGAAATTTAAATCCCTATTCTTCATATAAATATAAATACAAACTACACATCCCAGGGTAGGCAATGAAGTAAAATCAGGCTTGGGAGGCAGTTCTGGAACTTATGTTGCCCATTGATGACCTGTGACACAGCTTGCAGGATGTCCTGGATCCGGGCCAGAAATAACTAAATATGCTATGATTGTCGAAATGTAATAAGATACAAGGCCATCGTGTTTGCTTGGGATGATATGTCTAGAGCATAGAATTTGATCTTAAGTGACAAAGGGAGCTGGTATCAGGCAGTTTCAGTTTACCTTGCATTGTGCATTTTGGATGACAGGTGGTGTTGATGTAAAAGCTGAGTGATTTAGCGTTCTTCGGCAGCTGCAGGAAGAAGCCTTCAAGGTCCATGGCTATAAACCATGTTTTATGTTTGAGTGGGTGGGGTTCTTCGTGAGAAAGACAATCTTCGTTTCAGTCGAGTTTGCGTTCTGGTATGAAGTTGGTATAGGTGATAGGAGAGAATCATCCTTGGGCGCGTGGGATGTCATCAGCTGATGAAACATTCAGGTGCAGTTGGGTTATCTTAGCGTACTGGTGACTGCGGATTGTGTGGTCCGTATGGAGGTGTAAAGCATACAGATCAGCAGGATTAGAATCAAAGGTTTGGGATTCGTATAGGTGAAGACCTAGAGGACTCGTTTGGACAAACTGTTGTTTGATTATCAGGAAGGATGTGATCCATTTTAGGGATTTTTCCTCTGCACTAATGGTAAGGATGCTGAATAGTACCTGGGGTTCGGCAGCATCCAAGATGGCTGAGAAGTGAAAAAGCGCTACAAGGCACTGCCACACTTGAAGGCATCATGAAATAGACACGGACAAGAGATGTATAGTTTTGGCTATAAACATCTATTACATGAAAAGAAGGTTGGGGAAAGGTCTAACTTGCCCTATTCTAAGGTAAGTTTTCCCTACCTAACAAAAATGAAGGAAAGTATGGATCAGGATGTCCAACTTAAAAGTTCCGTCTGTGTCCAAACCTAACCTGGTCCTCACTTGATACTCGGAAAAATGTCTACGGGTTAAAGTATCTAAATAATAAGTGTTCAATAAATGTTCAGAGCTTATCCCAGCTCTGGGCTTGCAACAGGGTTCTCCTCACACTTCAAGACAGTTCACAATGCCAAGGGATTCCCTTCCCCAAGATTCACGACAGTTCACCATGCAAAGAGATTCCTTTCCCCAAGCTTCAAAACAGTTCACCATGCAAAGGGGTTCCCTTCCACTAAGCTTCAAAACATTTCAGCATGCAAAGGGGTTCCCTTCCACCAAGCTTCAAGACAGTTCATCATGCAAAGGGGTTCCTTTCCCCAAGCTTCAAAACAGTTCACCATGCAAAGGGGTTCTCTTCCACCAAGCTTCAAGACAGTTCAACATGCAAAGGGGTTCCCTTCCCCACGATTCAAGACAGTTCAGCATGCAAAGGGGTTCCCTCCCCCAAGATTCAAGACAGTTCACCATGCAAAGGGGTTCTCTTCTCCAAGATTCAAGACAGTTCACCATGCAAAGGGGTTCTCTTCTCCAAGCTTCAAGTCTCCCAACTTTATCAAAACACAGTTCTCAGGGATAAGTTCCGGCTCCTCGGATGTGGTTACTTTTCACCGGTTTCACAGAAGTAAATTCCACAGTATGAGCAAAGCAAAAAGTCCTTGACTTGAAATACAAATCTTCCTGTATATTCAACCGCTGGTTTCTCTGTCATTTTTTGAGAGGCTTTTCAATATACATGCCTCCTTGGTGTAGGCGCAGTGTGGTCCATCGAAAACAGATCACGCAACTGATAAATATTATTTGACACTTCTCATCAGTTCCTTGTATGCACAGTATCACAGGTTTGCCACCTTTCATCTGTTACTGCGTTCATGCATTCATATAGCTTTGCCAATGTTTGTTTCCACTACTCATAACATTCCTTCATAGGATTAGAAAATGCTGGTTACTGTAAAGTCCCCCTTTCCTTTCCTCATGGGGTCTTTTGGATGGTTTCACAATTGCTCTTTAATATCTTCCTTTAAATTCGGTATTCCAAAAGTAGGGGCTTTTGTTTACATCAGCATTTAAAACAAATGTTCTCACAGGTTTGTGCGCCTGCTAGCCATGCCCGGTGTCCGCCTCTTCTACGCTGACTCACAGGTTGTTACACACAGTGATGAAGTGAAGCTTCTGACCGCCACAATCCTTCTCTCTCATACAGTGCCTCTCTTTTCTCCATAGCGGCTCTGCGCGGCTTCAAATCCACCACTGATGCGCATCTCGCAGCTCAGACCTCTCTCCGAAGCTCCACCGGGTTACGACTGCATCCTCGCTACAGTCTGCCATGGGCTTCCAGCTTCCCTCAGCTCTGCATCCTGCTGCAAACGCTCTGCATCTGTCTGGTGGTCTTGAGTGCTTCTTCTGCCACAATGCCTTCCAGTACGGGTCTGCGCTCCTCCAGCATTTTGTCGATCGGCTTCCCCAGTTGCATGTCATCCTGATTCAAATGCTGCACTCCTCTTCTCAGTTCATGTCAGTTTTAAACCTCCCGCGAGGTTGATTGGTCCCAAAAAGACTACACCACGTACTACCTGTTTGGAAGTTCTGCATTGCTCTTGCTTGTCTCCTCCTCATCACAGTACCTAACTGGTGTAAGTGATTTTGCGGGTCAATGGAAAAAGGATGCATTGATCGGGTTTGCATCTTCCTCGTCCCAGTACTTAACTGATGGGTGTTAGGAAGTGACCTACTTAGAAAGTGGTTAAGGGAATGACAATAGTCTACAAAGTCATGGGAAGGGGAAGATTCATTGTGAAAGGGAAAAGGGGGATACTGTGTCTTACCTAAGGGTACTTCACCTCGTCTCCCTAAATCACCTAAAGATCAAGCAAAGAATTGAACTTAAAATACTCGCTCTAACACATAAGTGCTTATACAACCAGGCACCGATATATCTTTGCGACACTTTCTCACGCCGTACTTCATCACGACCTAGTAGAATAGCTGAAACACAGTGGGCCTCATTATAACCCAGGCGGTACGGGGTTAACGGCACCGGTAAAGGTGCCGCGCCGTCAACCCCGTACCGCCTGATTATGAGGTCCCCTCGCGGGATCCGGTCTGCACGTCTGGTTTCACCAGACGTGCAGAGCGGGTCCCGCGAGGGGAGGAGGGAGCAAACAACAGGCCGCTCGTAATCAGCCCGTTGTTTGCTCCCTTTCCCATTCCCATTCAGCCCTATGTCGTATTTTGGGAGGTTTGGTATTGTTTCAAAGCTTTGTTGATTTTCTTTATTTATTTGCCTGCCTGATGGTGTTTTGGTAATTGCTGGGTTCGACAAAGCTGGGTCTTTCATTTGGCTGAGCCATGTCTGAGTCTCATTGTGTTCTG
The DNA here is from genome assembly GCF_040938575.1 of Ambystoma mexicanum. NCBI lineage: Eukaryota > Metazoa > Chordata > Amphibia > Caudata > Ambystomatidae > Ambystoma > Ambystoma mexicanum. The sequence continues at coordinate 1,098,506,391 of NC_090929.1, forward strand.
CAGCAGATCCTCTGCTGTCTACTACTTTCTCTTTTGGTTTTGTTGGGTCTCATTTTGAGAGGTTGAATGTTTGCCAAAGTTGGGACCGGAAGCGAAGTAGAGGCCCTATAGCAAGGCCACGTTTGTTGTCTGAAGGGACCAATGACTAAGATGGTGAGGTTTGGGGTAAGGGTTTCTAATGGGAAGTTCTTATTGAGATGTGAGTACTGTCTGCTCAGTTTTAGTTGGGTGGCATGTGAATGTGATGCTGTGATGATAGATACAGGTTCTGGTATTAGGTGCGGGCCTTGCGAAGAAAAGAGATGGCGGGATCTTGGATCTTCCCTCGGGTTTGTGTGGGTTGAGGGTTGTGTTCTGTGAGAGATGCTGAGAAGATCAGGTGGTGCTTCCTTCATTGTTTGGATGTTGGCTGTTTAAGTGGGAAAGTGACATGTTAGCATCAAGGTCTGTAGGTGAGCTATAATCCAGGGCTGTGAAGGAGTGAGATGGAAGTGGTGTGTAGGGCCTTTGAAGGACCTAAAGGAGCTCGCAGCAGCTTCTTCCAATATGGATGCATGGATGGTGGCTAGGTCAACACCAGAAATGTACCTGAGGTTTAGACATTGCATACTGTTTCTCCAGGGGATGAGCTTATATTGGATGCATGAGGAGGTGGGTGTTCTGCGAGTCTTTTTGATAATTAACATGTTAACACTATGTATTGTTTTGGTGATTGTGATCTCATTGCATGGGTACCTGATGAGAGGGTGTTGATGCACTTGAGATCGACTGTTTTGTTAGTGGTGTGTGACTTTTTTGTGACTGTGAAAGCTGTGAGGTTTTGTGACCATGGGGTGCTTACTGAGTGAAAAGTGTGTGCGCGCGCGTGGGCGCACATCGACTATACAAAAATGTCGCCCTCAATTGTGCGCCCCTGCAGTCACTGTGACTTCCATTACTGCACCCAAGCAGAGCAGGGGTTGCGGGGGTGTCCCCCACTGTCCTTGGGGGCGGTAATGGGAGTCAGGGGTTGTGGGTGTGTCCCCCGCTTACCATTATGGTAAGCGGGGGACAAGAAAGTTGAAAGAAAAAAGAAAAAAAAGAAAAAGAAATCACCCTGCTGCATCAGTTCCTCCCACTTGTGTGTGTCGGCACTAATGCTGCAGGGTGCTTTTTTGCGGGGTGTTGGCGGCACAGACAGAAGTGTGACGCCGTAAAGGTAAGTGGGGAACATGAGTAAAGTGATCTATTTGATCACTGCGCCGCACCGTAATTGGCATCAACATTTTCATAGCCGCAGTTACAGTCGGTGCAGTGATCACATAGATTCTGTGTGTGTGTGAGAAGAGACATACAGAGATATATTTATAATTAGGAGAAGAACACTGCTCTTTTGATCACAAAATAACGTGCAGCAGATAAGAAATAAGATTTGACAGGAAGCAGTGCACCTCTTACAATGTGGTAAATTCAAGTGACATTCTGACCTGGATGTGGTGGGGAGTAAGTGGAATAGTCACCGGAGACAAAACATGGGTGGGCTTTCATAGATTAAGGACAATCAACACTAAACATGTGCAACAAAATTCAGACACATAATATGGCACTTACCATGCATGTGACATGTAGGGTTTGAGGTCCTCGATCGTCTCCAGTCTAAATTAGGCCCAAAAGTAGACTTCCTTAGCTAGGATATACGAACTAAGCACTCAGGCAGGGGCGCAAATGTATGGACAAAGGCACGTGATCAAAGTCATATTGCCTGCCTCAACCAATTATATGGATTTAGATGAAGGCCTCGGGGCAGGCACTGGCACAGTGTTGGCAAATGTATTGCTATAGTCAGAGACTTGTTTGGGTACAGACCTCTATGGTGTGTTGGCAAGATCGTACTGACCTATAGGGCAATGGCTGAAGTACAGGCCCAACATGCTAGTGTGGGCCAGTTTTTGTTGGTGAAAGGAGACCAGTTGTTACCCAGAGTGGGCCAATTTGATTATTTACTTCAGTGTGCAGCCAATAGTTGTCAGCAAGGCTAAAGAAAGGCTATAAAAAAAACCTTCCCTCTACCCTCTTGAACCCAAAAACTACCGCCCCATCTCAAACACCAGGTTCCTTGCCAAACTCATTGACCGAACTGCCTACTCCCAACAAAATGCCTTTGTCGAAGCCAACAATCTCCTAGACCCCGCTCAATCGGGTTTCAGAGCCCGACACGGAACCGAAACCACCCGAACCTCAATCTGGGTTGACTTAAAAACACAGCAGATTCTGCGGGATGCGCCACATTAGTCCTTCTTGACCTATCCGTCTCCTTAGACACAATCAACCACTCGATCCTACTTGACCGCCTCCACTCCCTAGGAATTCGTGGAACCGCTTTCAAATGGATAGCATCCTTCCTCAATAATGGGAAACAAATAACCCTAATCTCCTCCTATTCCTCCCAAGCCCGACCAGTCGACACTGGAGTTCCACAAGGAGCACTATCTGTTTAACCTCTGCATGTCCACCCTCCCACGAATAATTTGATCGCACAACATCCTGCGCTACAACTATGCCGATGACACAACTAATTCTAAAACTCCTGAAGTCAACCCATCTGCCAACCTGACCTCGCTTCCTGCCTCCTCGACATAGATCTCTGGATGACCACAAACCAGCCCTTGCTAAACCCCTCCTAAACCGAAATCATGGTATGTGGCAACACTGAACTTCTTCCACACCCACTACCCTGGCCATCTACCATGGGCAACTCACTGACACCCTCTAATTCAGTAAAAAACCTTGGATGTACCCTAGACTCAGGCCTAACCCTCTCGCGCCAAGTCAACAACGTCTCAAAGTCCTGCCACTACCACCTTAAAACTCTTATGCGCATTTTTCCATACCTCTCCTTTCCCAACAGACTCTCCGCGGTCCAATCAATTGTTATATCAAGACTGGACTATGCTAACCCCCTCTACCTCGGAGTCCACGCATACCAACTGACTAAACTACAAAGAGCACAAAACGCCGCAGCCAAACTGCTACTAGCGCTTGGCCCAAGGGCCCTCATCTCCCCAGCCCTCAAAACTCTGCACTGGCTTCCGGTTTCCCGAGGGTGACCTTCAAAACCTTATGCATTTCTCACCGAGCAGTGAATAAAGCCGGACCTCAATATCTTCAAGACAAACTAAAACCCTATCACCCTGCACATACTCTTATGATGAAGCTCTGCCGGCCTCCTAGTCATACCAAAAACAAACTCAGTCAGGTTAGGTGGATCATCATTCTCAGCCTTGGCCCCCACGCTGTGGAATGCGCTCCCACCCCACATCCGACTTACCGAGGACCTCATGTCTTTCCGCAAATTACTGAAAACTTGGCTCTTCCCCTAAAAACGACCCCTACCTCAAACTGGATAACTGCAACTCAATAACATTAGCCTAAACTGCTAGATCATAAATAACAATCCAGCATCATGATCCAAGTAAAAATCGAAAACTAATAACCTCTAAAGTAAACTAAAAAGGACAAACAAAATAGAATGAGTAAAAAGGATCAAAGCAGTGAAGTGGATAAAAAGAATAAGTTGTATGAGAGCAGTAAAGTGGTTGAAATTAATTAAATATATAAAATATTAATAAAATAAATGTAATGGACGAGAGGAATAAAGTGGATAACAGCAACTCAAATTAGCCCAAACTACTAGATCATGAATAACAATAACATAAATAATAATCCAGCATCAAGATCCAAGCGAGAAATCGAAAACTAATAACCTCTAACGTAAACTAAAAAGGACAAACAGAAGAGAATGAGTCAAATGAATCAAAGCAGTGAAGTGGACAAAAGAATAAATTGCATGAAAGAAGTAAAGTGGTTGAAATTAATGAAATGGATGAAATAAATGTAAGGACGAGAGGAACAAAATGGACAAGAGGAATAAAATGGAGAGGATGGAAAGATGAATACATGATACGGATGAGTGCACAGAGTGCACGGAATAGGTAGAGTGCATGGAACAAATAGTTGGCATGGAATGTTAGAGGTATTAGTTCCATGGTATAAATGAAACTAATAGAATAGACGGCTCTAGTGCATGAGACGGGTGTAGTGCATGGGACAGATAGAGTACATGGGACGGATCGAGTGCATGCGACAAATGACATAGGTTGAACCAATAATGCAGGATGAATGGATGAAGAGAGTGGAGTAGACGAAATCGGTGGAGCGGATGAATGTCGATGCAGCGGATGAATGTCGGTGGAGCGGATGAATGAGAGCGTGGAGCGGATGTAGGGTCTGGTGCGGATGTAGGGTCGGGTGCGGATGTAGGGTGTGGGTGTGTTGAGCAGATGTAGGTTGTGGAGCAGATCTAGGGTGTGGAGCAGATCTAGGGTGTGGAGCGGATCTAGAGTGCGTGGAGCGGGTGTAGCGTGTGTGAAGTATGGGGTTGGAACGAACAGAGTATGGGGTTGGAACAGACGGAGTATGGGGTTGGAACGGACGGGATCAAATATGTGGATGGATGGAATCGAGTGAAGTATGTGGAAGGAACGAGAGAAGTAGGTAGATAGAATGGAGAAAGTGGGTGGATGGAAGGGGTGAAGCATGTGGGTGGAAGGGGTGAAGCATGTGGAAGGAAGGGAGCAAGTGGGAGGATGGACCGGTGAAGCGGGTGGATGGAACGGGTGGAACGGAAGAAGTGTGTAAATGAAACGGGTGAAACGGGGTGTATGGAACCGGTCAAGTATGTGGATGGATGACGTGGGTAGAACAAATGAAATGGGCAGACCGGATGATGAAGGGATAACATGAATAGATCAGACGAAGTGCATCAATCAGAAGGAATTCATAGAACTGATCGAACTGATAGTTTGCATAGAACTGAGCGAGTACATGCAACGGATGGAATGCACGGAACAGATAGAAGGCACGGAACGGACACTGTGCATGGAATGATCTGGAGTGCATGGAATGATCTGGAGTGCATGGAATGATCTGCAGTTTATGGAACTATTGGAATGTGCTCCATCTCAAGCACCTAAGGTAAACCACCATATCACATCTCCACGCTTACTCTCTTCTTTACACCACCACTCAACTAGAACACAGCGATACTATGACACCATTCGGTATAGCAGTTCTCATACCATCACTTGCCTCATACGCCCCATCATCCTACCTAAACACAGCTGGTTACACACCCTCCAGCCCAGGCGTTCTCTTCAGGCCTAACGCAGCCAGAATAGGTCTGGATAACAACCTGCCAGGACGAACACATACTCTTGATCTTCCAACCACCACACCTACTGCTAAGAAGCAGCTATCACACGAATACCACACCTGCTGCACACATATGCATTGCTCACATGCACCTTATGACTCACTCTCATTCTCTCTACTGACTTGAACTTCGGTTCCCGAGGGCGTTCTACCTACCAGCGCCTTGAGATCATACCAATGGTACATAAGGTGCTATATAAATGCAAAGTAACATAACATAAAGAACAAACATTCATTAAAATGCACAGTTTGCATCAAATGTTAGCAAAAAAACTACCCTTGCATACTACTCAGTCTGTCACAAAAGCAATGAATTGCCATGTGCGATTGTGGCCATTTTTCATTGGTGCCCGAGACAATGTTATGCCATAGTCCGGGCCTGTTTGCTTGGGTCCTTGTAGCAGGCGATGCAACAATGTTCAGAAATGTTAAAATGTCATTGACGACCAAAAGGCACAGACATGAAAGAGTGCACCCCGCTAGAAGGTCCTGTCATGTAAGCAGGCATGGGTGTGTGAGACAGGGTTGACGCTACTCTATGGCATTGGCATGCAGCAGCCTATGGCGCGACCAGCAGCGGGGCACCAGCGCGCATTACTTAGGCCTTAAATACATCACATCTAGTCTCGGGGTAAGGGTGACAAAATTTCACTTTCCTTAGGGTAGCATAACTACGAGCTATCCTTAGGTCTACACAGACATCGTACATGGTCTCTCCGGCAATGAACTCAGCCTATCCTTCCTACCTTTGTGGTATATAGGTTCTCGGGAGGATAGCTCAGGGGCAACGTGCTCGCCTTGGAAGCAAGACGACACAGAGCACCACAGGTTCGATCCCTGAGTCCGTGCTTAGAAACCTCAGGGTATTAAGCGTGTTCTAAATAACCTATCATATCATATGCTTCACACTCTAGGTATGTTTATGCATGGGTGGAATTAGGTTTAGTTCTCATGACATTTTGAAACCAGCCTATATGCAAAAATGCGCCAAACCAGATAAATAAGAGGAACACACACAGTTCTACCAAAATCGGAAAAAAAAATCTGAGATCTAAGACCACAGAATTGGTGACCACCCTGTAGGGTCCTGATGAAGAGACAAGGCATCTCACCACCCTGTTGGTTCCTGATGAAGAGACAAGTCATCAAGCAAATCAGAGATGTGCTGAAGTCGTGCAACAATGACACTGTGGCAGCTTAATTCAAAGCTCATGCAAGTACTGAGAGAGAATCTTTTCAATTTCAAACAAAATATAGTGACTAAACAAGGGCCACTGGCTACCTCGCTGCGCCAAGCTCTGACACCACTCAGCAATGTACCGTTCTATGTCATATCATCGACACCCGTTTTTTCGACACGTGTTTTCCTGAAAATATTTTGCTGAAATAACTCAGCAAAATATATTTGTTGTTATTTTGGGGCAGGGGGTCTGCCCAAACCCCATTCCTACCCTGATTTGTTTACTGTTCCCAACACCCCAACCCTTTATATGCCCTTTCTGCCCCCTCCCCCCTGCCCAAAATGTAGATGCGTGTTTTCGGCAAAAATTGGTCGGAGAAAAACATCCGATGAAAAACGGGTGTCGATGATAGGACGTTGTACCCAATTTACAGCCAATGCTTAGCTAAAGAATATAGCCACACAACCCTCTTTTAGTGCCCACAAAGCAGCCCTCAACACCACTCAGGCCCGCATCCCACTTAGGGGCGGTAATTCTGTGCTGAACCTATGATAAAGAAAATCAAAGAGGAATCTTTTTTCTAAATTCTTTTTATTTAATTGGTGATTTGTAAAGATATCTGTATTTTGCCAGTTAAAATAACATTTTCTTTGGAACAGAGGCACATGCATACTAGAACAAGCCCCGACAGTCGAAAAGACCGAAAACTCTGCCCAAAACATCTCCCACCACTTAAACGTTAGGCTCAATTAATCTGCGTTCAAGTGTCAGGCGGTCGTAAATCAAACAAAGGTGTACATGTTATCTACAGTGCGAGAAATTCCCAAGCGGAAACTATGTGGGAGAGACTGAACCTGGTGTGGACTGGCCTGTAGGGAATTCTGGAGGTTACCTGGTAGGCCTCGTTACCCTGGGCCTCTTTTGTGTGCTATTTCCAAATGTTCCCGTTGGAAAAGGGTTTTACACCCTAAATATGTTTAAGATGGGGCCATTTTGAAGATTATTTCCAGGGCTTCTTTTGGCTCCCAGTCCACCCCTGGACCGCACCTGCTGCATCTAAAATGTGGCTTCCTAGTGGCTATGGGAGGAAGTAGCCAGCTAGGACTGGGCACACTCTTCACATTTCTAGGAGCCGAGATGAGGTTTCCCTGCAGCAACCAGTGTTCCCTACCTACGTTGAGTCCATTGATTCAACCCTATTTTTTCCCATTCTACCCAAATGCCACGCATAAGTTGCAAATACACCAAAGTGTGGTTCCTTAGAGCCGGGTTCCGGGAGAGAGCGAGAGTTAACAAATAAATGATTCTTGCAGAAAAGCACGTTTTTAAGTTGGCAGCGAGAAAAGGGTAGGATGAACAAAGACGTTGATCAAAGGATCGTGAGTTCCACAGTTATGGGGCAAGAACTGAAAAAGAGCCCCCACCTTTTGGGGCTTGATTAAATCTAGGGGCAGCCAAATGTCCCTGATGGACTGAATGTATGCTTCTAGCTGGGGAGTCCACTGTGAACTGTTTAGAAATAAGGGGAGGGCGCGTTAGAAAGACAGTGATGGACAGTGTAGAGAGTTTTGACTTCCGCCCCTATCTTAATCAGCAGCCATTGGAGATCACCAAGATTTGGTGATGTGAGTGGATCCTCAAAGGATGAAAATGAAGTGGGCAACAGAACTCTGTTGAATTTGGAAAGAAATTGACAAATCTGTCAGGGAAGATGCAGGTAATATCAACTTGAAGATGAGATATGACCCAGGGAGAACAATTGAGTGAGGCATCCAATCGGAACCCACGATTATTTACTACCATGCATGCTTAGGACATGTGCCAAGAGAAGAAAGCCAAATTTGAGAGCACCATGGATTACAAGGTCCACCAAAGACAACGACCTGCGCCTTTGGTGGTGTTAATAGAGGCTGGCACAAGAGGCTAAGAACATAGAGGTTAAGGTTCAACTCTTGCCCCTGTCCAGTCGGAGGTACTGTCCCCAAAAATCGTGGACAATTGGTAAATATCAGAAAAAATCTGGGACACTTTTGGGGACATGGCTCAGACGGAGCGGGGCCTAAAAAAATGTGGGCGTGTGTAATAACATTACAATGCGCTGAATTTTCACGTCATGATAAACTTAGGGGGTCGAACCATCCCTTTTTGGAGAAACTAATAAAAATGCATGCATCCTCAGCTGGAGGGCTCATATTAAGAGCAACCCGATTGGAAAAGAGCAGCAGAGTGGGATGTTTGGCCGATAAGTGTGAATGTCCTACAAAAGATCCTAGTAGCACATTTGATATGTGCGGCGCTAGGCTAAGAAGGCGGGCCAAATCCCTCGAAGGGGCATGGTTGTTGTACCTTGGATTTTTTAAACAGCAGGTGAGCTACATCATTTGCAATGTGTGTGAAAAAAGTGAAGCACGTGTGATGCCATTTTTGGGTTACAGAAAAGGGCAGACTGTCAATTTATAATACTAATCGTTGCACTGGTGCATCTTGGTGTGGGGTCTCCCTTGTCTACATGCCGAGGCGAGAACTTTTTCAGGATCTGCTGAAACATGTGTTGTCGTTGTCTCAAAAAGTGTATACACTAGACATAGACAACAAGTATCCTAGAAAGTACAAAGGCCAACAAAGCAAAATTCAATACAGAAGGAAAAGTCATGGAACCTGTTATGTGAGGGGATAATTATCTAACAGGAACAATTGTCACTATCAGTGATGGCATCCAGTGTTGCCCCCTACGCCGTAATAATTATGATAGATTAATTGTTTTACTGTTGTATTTGCTTGCAATGACTTTGTAGGCATATTTGCTTGGTTAATATCTGAAGGGGCATTATTCCAGGCACAAACACTGATGGTCACGATTTTGGACACAATAATTTATGGCATGGGCGTAGTTATTGACACATTTAGCATTAGACGAATGCACTAATCATAACTTGCACCATAAGAGTTAAAGGAAAGGTTATTATTATGCTTTTGCACCCTGGAAGGAACATTCTGATTGGCTAAACCAATCAGAAATGTGGAGTCTGAGCACATTGCGGGCATTATTACATAGTATTTGCTGAGGATTCTCGTTCTATGTCCGGCTGCACTAAGCCCAATGTTTTCTGCCCTGACGCTCCTGCCCGTGGCCTCCCGCCTCGGTGCCTATTGTGTCCACCGCACACTCTGTGATGCGCCATCCACACACTCCAATGCCGCTTCCGATCCACTGGCGCGGAATCAGATCTCTAGCTTCCTCCGTGCGCGGTGCCGCGTATCCAACCTTGCACAAGCACTATTCAAGCAAATGTCAGTTCTGGAAATAAGTGAATTCAGGAAAAGATCCATTCTATAAAATGTGTGTCAGCAAAAACTGCAGGACTTGTTGTTCAGGATGTGAAAGCCAATGTGACTTCTGTATGCATGTGTGTATGTATGCAAACAAAAAGGAAGGGTGGCAGGGGTACTACTCTGGGTCCCAGCTGCAGTAAGTTCAAACAGTCCAAAGATGTTCTCCTCCTAGCATGCTTTCATGCCTCAGCAATCTCCAGGGAGGCTGATTGGATTCAGGTGTTCAGGGTTGACTCCCTCTGGTAAGTACCAGGATGTGGCAGCAGGGAATTCTGGTAAATGTAGTGTAGAGCCAGTCAGGATCCAACTTTCCCCATTTTTCAATATTAGTCCTCAGTGGGGAGGGGGTCGGGGGCTACCATCAGTATGGCACATCAAAGTCAGGCATGTGTAGCCCCGGTGGAGCTCCTCTGGAGCCCCATTCTCCAGTTAGATATGTGTATGTATGTTCATGTGAATTTCTAATTCTCTTAATATTGGCGCTTCCTTATTTTCCGGACACTTACTGGTCCTGTTCGTTTAATGACATCTCTTTGCCTATCTGTTGAATATCTCCACAAAAGTCGGGGCTGCCTCCTCTGTCTTCCCAGCACCGCCATTTTCATTTCCATCCACATTGAGACCAGTGTAACCTGAAGAAGGAATCTGGGGATTGGTGGCTTCATTGAGGGGATGGATGTGCGTACAGGAAACAGATGGTTGCACCGAAAGGTCAGCGGAAGTGACAGCCAGAGTGGTCAATCTGAGTAGAGTGGGACTGTGGATTGCTCACTCTGTCCTCACATTCTTAGCACACAACCACCTGATCATTGTAAGACGGCTTGCTATCAACCTGTTCTGTGCGATCAACCACATAGAGCGCCTGGAGACTGCCCGTGGGTGGTATCGGTGCACACTATAAATCAACATAACATATATAATAGGAATCCATGGGCCCTTTCGGTTCGGCATGAGACAGGGGTCATAGTGCTACAAAGTCATCCCGGAAGTATGTTATGTTATTGTGTCTTGCCGAGCTCTGTCCCTGCCATCTCGGTATCTTGCAAGGTACGGGGTAGGGTGGTTAGTTTGCAAGCGCGGAGGTAGGGTGGTTAGTGAGGCAGCAGGAGAAGCAGAGAAAGGTTGTCATTACAAAGATAGGGGGGGAAGAGTGGAGAGAAATCATACTGTGGTGTGGCTAAGCACCTACATACTAAGAATTACACAGAGAGGGGAGGAATGGGGCCAGACCAAGACGGAGCTCCGCTCCTGCAGAAACTGTCTTGCTGGTATCCCGAACGACATGTCTTAACATGTGCACGTCTTCACAAAGTGCCTCTGAAAGTCATCCTTTCCTCAACAGCCCAAAGTTAAACAATAAAGCTGTCCAAAGCTGTACATATGTCTAATGCGTGGCACGCACATTACTGTCAGGGTGACTATTGTGACAGAGGAAATGAGCACCATACAAAGTGTGCATTGCATGCTCAGAAAGAATACCCACTCTTGAATTGCTAGCACAGGCAGGTTTGATAAAATGGTGGCCATTCTTATGTTCCCAATATGCACTTTGTTTTTATGCAAAGCAGCCAGCATCCAATATTCAGGGCACACACATTATCCAACACTTAGCTCCTCGCCTCAGTCCCGCCCACACCACTGAAAATCCGGCCCCAGTCCTACCCACACCACTGACAATCTGCCCCCCACCCACGCATAAAGATGTGTGTTATGGGCCAAGAGCACAGGTTGGTCAAGTGTCTGCTTTCAGGATGGCACAGAGGGGCATCTCCCGGGCCTGAAAGGTGATCATTATTGGGGGAGGTTGGCATGCCGCTCAGGGCGGTATGTCATGGGATACTTGCTGTACTTTCATGGCAGAGTAGTAGGAAGTGGATGATAGTTGCTAGTGATTAACGGTTTGGGTAAGGGGCTAGCATTGACAAATGTGGATGTCCGGCTGGGACAGGGAGGTAGATGTTAGCATTAGATGAAGAGTCGCATCAAAGTCACGTGGAGATGAACAGGGGCACTGGGGTTTCCGAGCGGTTTCTCTTTTGCTATCACTGCCTGCACCACCGCTTACCCCACCGTCATGTACAGCTCAAATGCGCTCTCTCTCTCTCTCTCTCTCTCTCTCTCTCTCTCTCTCCCTCTTTTTCTCTATCTCTCCCTCTTTTTTCTCTCTCCCTCTCTTTCGCTCTCGCACTCCCTCTCGCTCTCTCCCTCCCTCGCTTTCTCTAGCTCTCTCTCTTTTTCTCTCTCCCTCGCTCTCTCCCTCTCTTTTGCTCTCCCTCTCTCTTTCTCCTTCTCTTTCTTTCTCCCTCTTTCTCTCTCTCTTTCTCTCCCTTTCGCTCTCCCTCTCTTTTTCCCTCTCTCTCGCTCTCTCTACCCGTATCTTTCTCTCCCTCTCTCGTTCTCTCCCTCTCTTCTTTATCTCGCTCTATCTCTCTCCCTCTTTTTCTCTCTCCCTCCTTTTCTCTCCCTAGCTCTCTCCCTCTCTTGCTCGATCTCTCTCTCTCCCTCTCTTTCTCTCCCCATCCCTCTCTACTTCTCTTTCTCTCTCCCTCTCTTGCTCTCTCTCTCTCTCTTTCTCTCTTCCCCTCTATTTCTCTCTCTCTCTCTATCCCCCACTCTTTCTCTACCTCTCTTCTTTGTCCCTCTCTCTCCCTCTCTCCTTTGTCTTGCTCCATCTCCCTCTGGCTCTCTTTCCCCCTCTCTCTCTCTCTCTCTCTCTCTATCTCACTATATACATCATGCAACAAGGATGTGAGAATGACAGTTTATGAGGTAGCTAGTTGGGAACCTCCATCATTTTGCTAAGTGCTAGTGTTACTGTGTTTCTGGACGGGGTGCTCGTTTGGTTTGTGAGACAGACCTCCCGTGTGTGAAAAGACAGGTCCCATTACCCATTACCCCTTCCTAATGACGCAAGGAGCACACTGACAGCAAATCCAGTCCAAACCTCCACCGGCCCACACTCATGCAAGAAGGCATTTAGGTTCCACATGTCCTCCCTCCTCTTCCCTCCTCCTCCCGCCTGCCCCCCCCCACACCCTCCCCTACTTATGAGGTACTCTGTTGGCGGCAATAATCCAGGTTATGCTTTTGGTGAATGGGGAGCAACGCCTGTTCATTCTCTTCAATTGAGGACTCAGCTGGGATCCACTTCTGTGGACAGAGAAGCCACCTCTGTGTTTCAGTCCCACCTTTCTTCCTTGTCCAAAAACTAAATAGAGGCTTCAGTTCCGAATGTTGCGCCCCGGGGGGGAGCCCCCGACACCCCCCCCCCTCTACACACACACACCACACACACACTCACTAACTCTTTCATTACCGTATGCAAAGTAAGTGGCCTCCTGAGGAACGTTGCACTGTGCATGCCCCATGTTTGATTTAGCTTGCAATACATGTTGGAATCCCTAATGCTTTTGCTCTACAGCTCCCATCAGCCACAGCCAGCATGGTCAAGACTGAGGGATTATGGGAGCCCAGGTCCAAATCTCATGCTTGCATCCTAAACCAATGGCTTGAAAACCCGATCAAAACATGTGTCTTTATATACATTTCGTTCCAATAAAAAAATCCAATAAGGAGAAATAAAAAGGAAAATACAAGGTAAAACGTAAAAAGACAAAAAAAAGACTATTTTCTTCTTTGAAAAGTACTATGGAGGATACCATTTTTTGTCAAACTTTTTTCTTTTGTTGAGGAGCTGTCAAATGGTAGACTGTCAACATTCCTGCAGGCACTATCAATGCACGCGGAACAGGAGACGGCGATGGCTGCAGTGAGGCTGCGGGACCTAAGGAAAAGGGTAGGTAATAAGGATAGGTAATAAGGAGTGTGGGGGAGGCGGTGGCCGAGGAGGGGTAAAGGGGGCCGTGGGCTGCACAGCAATGCACCACATACACATGGTGAAAGGTGACTGAGGGTTGCAGAGCTTTCCTCAGCAATGAGGGGGAGCCTGCCGTGGTGTCCCCCACGCTCACCATGGGCCTGGCGCGATGGTGGCTCGGGCCAGAATGGCTCATGTCTGTGTTGCTACAGAGGAAAGCCCGGCCTGGAAAGGTAGGCTTCGGCAAATGTGGTCTGTGACCGGACACCACGGCTCCATCGATACAGTTGGCATGCCCAATGAACTCGGCCGAAGGCCTTTCCTCTGCTTTCATTCCAACTAATGGTCTGCTTTCATCCATGTATCTTGCTTTTATCAAATCTTGATCACATGTTGTGACTATCTTGTTCAGCTCTTCTAGTAATTTTGCAATGATGTTTCTCTCTGGGCACATTAATGATCTCAGCTGGTGACTGGCACACATCTAGGGTTAATTGTTGTAGATATATTTTATGATAGTGACTAATTCCCTCCTTCAGCGATTATAGCAGACATCTAGCCTTTATCATTTTATTTAAACAATAAAATGCAAAGTGCTTGCCAGATGTTCCCTCAATGTACAGTAACATCCTCCCAGTGAATCATTAAGCCTGAGGCCCGTCCCTTCGCTTTAGAGTTTTTATAGTGAGTGATAATTTCCTCAGTCTAAATTGTTCACCTACTTTCTTTGATGGCTCTGAGATTTGTTTGGCAACTGACTGGAGGGATACGATCCCTGCCTTCTTTCCAGAACATATCGTCTTCTTTTACAGAAACTTGAAAACCCTGCAGATAGATTGGCAGATCCTCATCAGTTCAGTGTCGATTTTGGGTTAGTATCCTTTTTATCCTGTAAAATAATTGATCGTGACCCCGGAATCCTGGTACACCCCATTGATTTTGAAATGTGCCCATTCTGCGTTTATAAAGGACGCTTAGTGGAGTTTGATATACGTGGTTTTGGGGCATGGTGGGCTGGTCGAATTAACGTTTCATCTTCTTTTCAGAGGCCTGATGAAGCATTTGATCCAATGTAGGTGAAACATTTCAGGTCATGTGTCCACTCACCAAAATGTGCCCTAACTTCTCAAAATGTGCTTCTGTTTCTACTCTGCTCTGATTTAATTGAAGGAAATGGCTTACATGTAATTTTTTGTAATTTTTTTTAATTTTTTGTTGTAATTACAACTTTCAAATATTAAAACTTTTCAGAAAAGAGAACTAATTGAAGGAAATGGCTTACATGTAATTAAATGTGTTAATACTGCTAATACTAATAACACAGATAATATTGCAGCTGCTACTTCTAATACTATATGAATGAATAATAATAAATAAAATGATAACAAAAATAATTATTTGTTTAAGTTATATTTTTTGATAAAGCACGAACCTTGTACAAAGGCATCCGGAGTGCTGCACAGTTTGAAAAAGGTAACCCAGTATACAAAGATGTCCACGGGCGATGTGTTGCGTACAAAACATAAAAAGACAATACTTCACAGCAGGGCATGCTCTGGATTCCTAATCTGCCTCCATCAACCTCCAGAGAACGTCCACACTTGCTCCGATCCGTCAAGTGAGGGAACACTGTGTGCAATGTAAGGGCTCAGCTAAGAGTATTGCATTGTGTTCTTGGGGGTCCATATACGTCATTGAATTTCTAATCAATCTACGATGGACATAAGAGATCATAGACATAGTTCAGAACCCAGAGAATGTGGTAACCAAAAGAGAAGTGTGCCAAATCAACTTCCTGGGCACCAGAGGTCCAGGGATGAATATCGGTTTATAAACCATCAATCAGCCATACACCTCTAGTACACCAGAAGGGATCTGAACAGATTGAAAACACAAGCAAATTATAAACCCCCTTGTCCAATTTTGGTAACGTGGATGGAACGGCAGTCTTATCTCTGAAAGGTTGTGGATCGTTGGTTAGTTGCAACACAGCGAAAAAACAAATTATTACCAAATGATAAAGTGGACTGTTCGGTCAGGGTTGTATATAAATATCTACTTTGTTATGATCACAACAGACAATTCTAGAACACTACAAAATACAGCCCACCCTGTAAAGGAATGCAGAGGACAGGCAGTTTTAAAGAAGGAAAAGGGATGCACTTTGGATACTGACAGGAGGGTAGTCGGTATAGTAATTAATGGTGATAGTTCAAGGATACTTGGTTTCAACACAAAGGGAGCAATGGGTTGTAAAATGTCACTAGGGGCCTTCAGAGAAGAACCAGGGGGACAGAAACGCAATATGCCTTGTGCTGTAGATGTTCTTGGTGCTCAACACGGTCGAGTAGGTTTCAGGGCGCCTTGCAGCTTCTGCGACAGAGTTCAACATGGGAGAGATCTTTGGTTATCAGGCGGCAGGCAGTTCGGCGAGTGAGGCTGGACGACGACTGCAGGCTGGCATACATGGCGGCTCAGGGTCAGGAATCGTCTCAGTGCTGCTGTTCTCAAGCACTGGTTGTGGCTTCTCGGAGCGACTGCAGAGTAACAGAGGTGGCGGCGTTGGTCTCTTATTCCACCCGAAATCCATTTCCTCCTCTTCATCTCCAACTCTCCCCTCTTTCTCTACCTTTTAATTCCTCTACAAATCCTTCTCTTCTCCCTACACTATTTTCTTCCTGATCGTCTATCGACCCCCTGGTCCTCTCTCCTCTTTCCTTGATGATCTGGATCACCTCCTCTCACTTATTTCTCCACCTGCCTCTCCTTTAGTGGTACTTGGCGACTTTCCATCTGCCTTCTCCCCCACAATCTTCCCCTCTCCTTTCCATCCTTGATTCCTATCTCCTCTCCCTCCTTCCTTCGCCCTCTACTCACTCCTCTGGCTCCACTCTTGACCTCATCTTTTCTTCCTCCCACTCCTCCTCCCCTGTCTCCTCTCTCCCTGTTTATCTCTCAGATCATGCTCTACTCTCTTTCTCCCTTTCCCCTCTCTCTACACCTACTACAACTAATCCTTCTCCCCCAATCTACTCGCGTTATGACCTCCGGGACTTTGACGCTACCCTCTTCTTCGACACCTGCTCTTCTTCTCTCCCATCTCACCAAGACTTTGCATTACTCTCTGCCGATGATGCTCTCTCTTCCCTTTCATCCTCTATCTCCACTGCCCTTGACCAACTTTACCCCCTTTCTCTCTTTCGCCCCACACGGAAACCTTCTCAACCTTGGCTTACCCCCATCTCCGCTCTATGCGACGCCTTCTCAGGCGTTTAGAGAGACTCTGGCTCAAAACTCCCTCGCTTTCTAATCGAACCTCTTACTTTTCTTACCATGCTCTTTACAACTCTTGTCTTGCAACCACCAAGTCCTCCTACTACTCTAACCTTCTTCAGTCTCAAGCATCTCATCCTCGTCAAATCTTTCAAACTCTTACCCGTCTTCTCTCTCCTCCTACTTCCGATCCCTCATCCAACTCCACGCTTTCTCCCTCTGACTTTGCTAACTTCTTTTCCTCCAAAATCAACTCACTCCGCCAAAAAATTAACTCTCCCTCTAGCTCCCTCTCTTCTCCTCCCCCCTCTCCTCCCTCTTCCACTATGTCTGTCTTCTCATCTGTCTCTGCTTTGTATGTCTCCTCCCTCCTTTCCAAAGCCCACCCCACATCCGCTCCCTCTGACCCTCTCCCCTCCATTCTCATCCCCAAAATCTACCGTCTTCTTATCCCATACCTTACCACTTTCTTTAACTCCTGCCTCTCCTCTTCTACCTTTCCCTCAGCATTCAAACATGCAACAATTATTCCTATCCTATAGAAACCCTCTGCTGATCCACTCCTCACCTCTAACTACAGACCTATCTCCCTTCTACCGTTGCTTTCTAAACTCCTTGAGCGTCGCGCTTATTCTCAACTCTCTTCTTTTGTCTCTTGCTCCTCTCTCCTTCCTCCCTTTCAATCTGGCTTCCGACCTAAACACTCCACTGAAACTGCTCTCACTTCTATCCTCAATTCTCTCCTCTCTGCTCGGCATGCCAAGCAATCATCCATCCTTATTCTCCTTGATCGCTTTTGACACTGTTGATCACCCACTCCTCCTATTCACTCTCTCCTCCTTTGGTTTCAAATGCCCTGTTCTGAAATGGCTATCTTCCTACCTCTCTTCTCGTTCCTTTACCGTCTCATGGGGGGGGCCAGACCTCTTCTTCCTTCCCTCTAATATACGGTGTTCCACAAGGCTCTGTACTTGGTCCTTTCCTCTTCTCTCTTTATACCTCACTCATGGCCCCTGTTATCTCCTCCTTTGATATCTCCCATCACTTTTATGCTGATGATACTCAACTCTTTCTCTCTTTCTCCTCCTTCACACCTGACCTCCATCTCAAACTCTCCTCCTGTCGCACAGCTATCAAGAACTATATGTCCTCCTGCTTCCTCTCTCTTAACACTGATAAAACTGAAGTCCTTTTCTTCCCTTCTAACTCACTTCCTCCTCCCTCTCCTCCCCCATTCATCCACTTTCCTCCCTCCAACCTCCCTATCTCCTCTCATGCTCGTAATCTAGGTGTTATATTTGACTCATCTCTCTCCTTTTCACAACACATCTCACTTACCTCTCGCTCCTGCCGTTACCACCTATACAACAGTCGCAAAATCCGTCCCTCCCTCACATTCCATCTCCTCCTCGCTCTCTCATCTTCGTTGGCTACCTTTCCACTTACAGTTAAAATTCTGCTTTCTCTGCCTTGTTTTCAAATCCTTACATGGTCTTGCTCCTCCTTATCTCACCTCCCTTCTCACCTTTTACTCCCCCTCACGCTCTCTTCGTTCTGCTGAGCATTTCCTCCTCACTGTACCTCCTTCCCCTTGTGCTTCCTCCCGGTTCCGCTCCTTCCAACTCCTTGCTCCTCTTCACTGGAACTCACTCCCTCTTTCAATCCGCTCTTCCACGACCCTTCCCTCATTCCGCACGTCCCTTAAATCCCTTCTCCTCCACTCTCCTCCTTGAAGACCTCCCTGTTCTCTCTTCCTCCCCCCTCCCTCTTCTAACTCCTCTCTCCCCACTCCCTTTTCATTCTCCCACCCTTCTATTCTTCACTTTTCTATCCTTCTCTGTTCCCCCTCACCAATTCTACTCCCTCTCCACTTCCCCTCCCCCTCAGTTAATTGCTTTTTGCACTGTTTTATTGTCGAATGATTCAATATGTAATTTTGCTCCCAATGTTTATTGTTGTTCACTGTATGAGTTGTTCCATTGTACAGCGCCTTGGTGTAAGGCGCTCTATAAATAAACAAATCAATCAATCAACAACAGTCAGCGGTGCAGTCCATTGCAGCACGAGGGGTTCAACTGGCTTGAAAATTTCCCTTAAGGCGGCCACCGGTAGATGCTTGTCGGTGCACTCCCCCTAGCTTCTTCACTGGGCTTGTGTCATCCTTTAAGGCAGACGGCCCAAAGCTGAGGATAGTGTTGCCGGCAACGGCCTTGTCCTTGGTTTGTTCATAGACTCTCTAATAAGCAGTGCTCAGATACCTGAGGGTTTGTGGCGCTTTATAAATGAGAAATTATTCAAGCACTTCCCACCTAGGAAGCTTGCTGCAGAGTCTAGCGGGCACGCTGCGTGCTGGCTGGATACCGGTTCTGGAGCTGCAGGAGGGTCCTCTCAATTCAGTATCTCCCTCTGTTACCTGAGAGATGTTTAGGGGAGGGATCTTGCTTCCCTCTTGGATGTCCTCACCTTCCTTCACTGGTGGAAGATGTAAGGCAGACTGTACCTTTAGCTAGGGTCCAATTCTGAGTTCTTCTTGAAGTCTTCAGATGATCTGCCCAAAAGAGGGGCTCAGTCTTCTTATAAAGCTAAATTGACCACAGTGATTGGTGTAGGCTAAGCCTACATAATGAACCAATCCAGGGTCCCCACCAACAATCTCCTGTATGCAAGAGGTCATAACCAGAGTGCTTTGCAACAGAAAAGGTAAAGGGGTGAAAACATGTAATACTAAGTCCCATCCATCATCCTGTTGTTGTGGATCAAAGGATCTCTCTAGTTAATGGAGCTCTCTTTGGTTCCTGATTAAAGCGGCAGGTCGCCTTTGAAGCTGCAGCGGGAACAGACTTTCTGTCTCTGTCAATCCATATACTCGTACCTTCTGAATGGGGTCCCCCTCCAGGTATGACTACTGTAAAAATGCAGTCCCAGACAGGATATGTCACTTTCCATTGATACTAAGGGTGGGAGCTAGCTTCAGATTGACACAGTGCATATCAAAGGTTTCTGGGGTTTCCAGTCTCCTTTGTTAACCTCTGCAGCTCGCCCCCATTTGGGCCTGTTTGAAGAATACTCCTTTAATATGCCAATTATGTTAATCGATGCCACCATTTACGGGGCAGAAGAAAATTACACGGTGGATCCATAGAGCCTTTGAGAGTTAATTAGGATGGCCATGGCAGGGGGAAGGTTTTGCTCTCCACCTTCTGAGAGGACATGGTGTAATCCTGGCTGTCATTTCCCATCTAAATATGACAGGGGGGGCTGTGTCTGTAGGCTGTGTCCAACCAGAGTATACAGGTCTATGTGTATATCATGTGGTGAGCATAGGAAAATGTGTGCAGATTAGCCCCACATATTTTCCAGACGATGATTTACCATCATTCAGTTTCTTTTAAAATTTCTAAAGACCCAGGCGAGCGCAAACCCGCTGTCCGGATGGTCGAATTCAAGGAAAGACAAGGCAAAACTGCAAGGGGAGCGATCAATCCTTTGCCCCCCAAAGTTCAGCCTTAGTTGTGGAAATATATATGGCGAATATGATACATTTACATATTGGAAGAAACTCTTATCGCTCGAAGAAGGAACTCTGGGCTCAATCTGAACATATCATACTTGCGTCTCGTTGACATTTTGATTAAAGGTCACCTATAATGATGCAAAACAAAATAGTCACAATTAATATCTCACCCCTTAGTCTCGGCCACAGGTAAGGTTTTAAGTAAGCGTGTGTAGCATGACACCTGCATCTAATACATTCCATACGTCACTCATCCCTCTCCGAAGTACTTAGAAGCAGCTCCAAAGCGCTTTACAAAAAATGTTAAATACAAACCACAGGCCATCATGACGACACAAAATGTCACACAAATAACATAACAAAGAATAGTAAAGCAAGACATAATATAACAAATTATATCCTATTCACCATAACACAGCTATGTTGAATGTACCATTCAGGGGTGTTGCTAGGTCTGGAAAAGATCAGGGGCTAAGCTAATGTCAGGACTGGTGGGACTCGGGGCTAGCTATAGCCTCTTGGTTGTAGCTCCTGAGCTTCTATCCGGGGCTACATCCAAAAGAACTGGGGTTATAGACCCCTCAGCCCCCCTCCCCGCCCCCGTAGCAAGGCCTCTGTTGCCATTTAAGCCTTTACAGTGCATTGTAGGCACTGGAACACAAGATTTAGATGGCCGTGGTTGTTTCTTGGGGAGGGGGTGGGGGAGTGGGTTTCTTGTGGAGGGGTACGTGGAGTCGCGTTCAGGTGGCAGAAACTTCGGAGAGCAGGGAATTAACACCTTCCAGAATGTTCTGAAACACGTTCAGTCCCCTGGGCGCTGACCCGACCAAATCAAGAAGGCAAACATTGGAGCAAAGACACGTACTTAGGAGCGATGATGAGCGTGCAGCTGACAGGGACAGGCCTCGGGGTCCCGCTGCGCTGACTAGGAGGAGCCCCGCTGAACCCGGGGTGGGGCCGTGCCTGGGCGGTGCTGTGTGTGGTCTGGGGGAAGAGAGGGCACAAGGGGAGCCTGCTGTTTTAAGGGGAAGTTCACTGAGTCCAGGAGAGAGTCCAGTAGCTGAGAACGGATGGCGATGGAGTGGTGGGAAGAGGCAGAGGGCAGTGTCGGACTGGCCCGTAGGTCAATAGTGAAATGCCCGAACCAAAAACGCAAAATGCTAGTGTGGGGCAGTTTTTGGGGAAAAGTGGGCCACTTTTTCGGCTCATATGGGCTAATGAATATTCTTAAAAAATGCACAATTTGCATCACATTTTACCAAAAATCTCCCCCTTGGATACTAATCAGTCTGTCATAAAAGGAATGAATTGCCATTTGCAACTGTGAGACACTTTTTCATTGGTGCCCAATACAATTGTATGTCCCAGTTCGACCCTGGCAGAGGGTACTTGAGGTGGTGGGGGCAAAGTCACCCTGTAAGACCTATGTGTTCAAGTGCTACAAGGGCAGAGGGTGTTGGAGGACGGAGATGCAGTGGTAGCACTGTAAGTTACGCTATTAGCTGTTATGCCACAATCCACTGCCATTTATATAGTCTCTAGGCGCTTCACCATTGATACAAGCGAACTGGAGGCACTGACGGGCATGCTTGAGTGGAATCGCAGGGGTTGCTAGAGGTCAGGCATGGAATGTAATACGAAGGTGTGACACAGGGCAGCGTTGATGTATGTTAGCACTAATGTGCCAGCCTCCACCTTGCCCCCCCCACAAAGTACTCCGCATTGCCACACCCTACCCATTATCATCATCTCTGCTGCTCTTCTCCCACCGGAAGCACCGCCTCCAGGCCAGTTGGCTTCCCATGAATAACCAGTCCCACCTTATATTCCCACTGCATGGGCTTCCACCGGCCCCTCCCTACCCAGCTAACATGATCTCCTCTGCGCTCCTCCTGTCCTTCTCTCATTTCCCCACTGGGGACCGGAGTCTACATATGCTCAGTCCTGTGCCGGAAGTTGAAATGTGCGAAATCGCCATCTTGTTTGTTTGTTTGTTTGTTTATTTATTTATATCGCGCACCTGACCCGGAGGTTATTTGGCCCTGGTGATAGTAATAGTTACAGAGGCATAGAATAGACAATTGTGTACATTAATACAGTTTGAAACATACAAGTAAAGTTGCAATGGTGAGTATATACAAGGTGAACATAATACATATTATACATTGGGTCAAAGCAGTCATGTGAGCCGATCATCTACTAGTTAGTGGTATCAGGAACTGTTATTTTGTGTGTTATTTACTATCCAGGTGATAGCCTGACTTCTGAAATTGTTGAAGGTCTGAATGGTTTGGATATTCTGTGGGAGAGAGTTCCAAAGCTGGGCGGCTAATACTGGGAAGCTGGAACCTCCTGCTCTTTTTAGATTATATCTGGGCACCACCAGGCATGGTGTGTTGGAAGATCTGGTGGTTCTATTGGATACCTTCCAAGTGAACTTGTCAGTGAGGTAGGGGGGGGCTTGGTGGTTAAGCGCTTTATGAGTGAGGCAAATTCGGACCGACACATACAAGCGCATATTTATTTCTGAGCACTCTGCTTTCAAGCCTCCTCTAATCTTGTTTGTATGCGGGGAGAGCAGAAGGCTGGGGGTACACCCTGAAGGGGGACCACTACCATTGGGTTGTTTATTATAGTGTGCCTCCACACTGTGGTGTTATGCTGACAGGGTTATCAAAAACATAGCCATGCTGTTGCTGCAATGACTATTGCCTACTCCCAGGACTACTGTGGCATTTGGAAATGAAAGTTGCTGTGCTGTTTGGGTGGCAATCTACCTAGCTTGCTGTCAGCTGTATGCATAAGGCACATGTTGCAATACACATTACGGGTGTGGAAGATAATGTGGACTGTTTGTACTTATTGAAGTTTATTGGACCATACTGCTTCATTAAATATCAGGTGTATAAAGGGCTGTTGCTTTTCTATATCATATCTCACTGCTACTTACTTAGCAGCAATAAACAGTCTGGATGTTGCTGACGTATCCTGACATCAGATATGCCACTGTTGTGAAATATCATTGAATTGTGTGTGGCGTGAGGGTATGTGACACAACACTGTTTGATGATCATGTTAGCATCAGATAAGGCACACACACAATTGTATTGGGCCTATTCTTGTTGTGGAATATTGCATATCTTGCATTGGGTGGCACACGCTATATATGTGTGCAGTCACTAACACCAATTACATTAGGGAATCCATCCATGGCACAGAAGTTCCCTTGATATTATTGACACTGTCAGATTGTGCACTAAAGTAGATGTGATTCTTCACATGTCTCTTCATGGCAGTTGTGATTTAATGTTGAATGTGTGAGGTTAAATGCAGAGACATTTGTCATCATTTGTTTGAAATGACAGTATCCCAAAAATAAAATACAGACCTGAGTTTCACCAGTAATGAGTTGCCAGGGTTCATTATACTGGCTCTTGTAATGTACGCAAGCATGACCATGACTGTGTGTGTGTTGAGATGATACATTTTAAAGATCTAAACGAATCCTGTATGACCATAAGCCAAAACATACATCGTTTGTAAGCGGTACCCTCATCTTTTTCCTCTTCCTTCCCATTTTTCTGCTTTGAACCCCCAGCGCCTGTTACCTGATCATGGCTACGGCGAGACATATATTCTGTATACCATTCACACTAAAGTGGCTTACCTAATTTCTCATAAACCAAACCAAAAGAAACATACCTACATCTCAAACACCAAACATATCTCCTGCGGAGTTCCAAAGAGATCCAGCCTCTCTCCCCTGCTTTTCAACATCCACATGTGCCCACTGATGAAAATCATTTGAACCCACGGACTAACCACCTACAAATATGCAGACAACACACAACTGATTGTGAAGACTAACACAACCAGGGAACAAAATAATTGCCTCAACAACTGCCTCAGAGATATCTATAACTGGGTGACAACGAACAACCTCAAACTGAACCCGCCAAAAACGGAATTAATGCTCTCACCCACAGAAATCAGCAGAGGCAGCCCACAACTGGACTGGCCGGCCGGCATGGGAACACAACCAGAGATTTCCAACGTAGTAAATAAGCTAGGAATAGTCATCGACAATGGATTATCCCTGGAACTCCAAGTCAACGCAATCACCAGAAAATGCTTCTTCTCCTAACACTACTCAGAGGACTACTTGCACACCTCTCCTTCCCTCACAGAACCCTCACAATAATATGCCTGATACTTGCAAGAATTGACTACGCATACAGCCTCTACCTAGGAATGCCAGAAGGACTCGCCAAGAAACTCCAAAGGGTGCATAAAACAGCAGCCAGGATTCTTTTAAGATTAAACAGAAGAGACCACATCAATCCAGCTCTGAAAAGCCTACACTGGTTACAAGAAAAAAAGACATTAAATTCAAAGCACTCTGCATCGGCTACAAAGCCTTGCACAGACAAGGAACTGAATTCCTCCAAGACAAGATCAGCCACTACCACCCAAGAAGGGACCTAAAATCAAGCAAAAAAGGGGGTTCTGGGAGTCTCTTTACCGATCTCAGTCACAGGGTGCCTCAACCAGATTTTTTAGCTCACTATCCCTTTCACAAAAGAGAAGGATACACAACATATCAGTCTTTGTCCTGCCCAAGAGCAGTCCAGCACTGAAATGCTAGGCAATTCTCTTCTGAACAAGAGTACCAACAGCAACCCCAGACACGTGTTTCGGCCTGGCTGGGCCTCATCAGTGAGGTGGAGCTAAGCGTCTCTAAGACCAGTGAGCAAGGGGTCCATGACTGGATTACCCTAGACTGATATTTTATGGATATTTCTACTCTGTGAAAGAGATAGTGAGCTAAAGAATCTGGCTAAGACTCTCAAAACCGGGACTAATGGCCGGCAGAGGGACCCCCAGAATGTCCCTTGTGTTTGCATAATTAAAGTAACTCACCCTCAGTTACTAGGGCAATCCAGACATGGACCCCTTGCTCACTGCTATTAGAGAGGCACAGCTACCACCGTACTGATGAGGCCCAACCAGGCCGAAACACGTGTCTGGGGTTGCTGTCGGTACTCTTGTTCAGAGGAGAATTGCCTAGCATTTCGGGGCTGGACTGCCTCAGGGAAGGACCAAGACTGATATGTTAGGGATATTTCTACTCTGTGAAAGAGATAGTGAGCTAAATAATCTGGCTCAGAGTCTCAAACCCAGGACTAATGGCCGGCAAAGGGACTCCCAGAACCCCCTTGTGTTTGCGCCTAAGATCAAGCGACAACCTACAAATAGAAACAAAGCAATACAAAAAAAGGAAATTCAGAGGAACAGCGTTCTCATGTCTCATTGTCAACCTCTAGAACACCATGCTTAAAGAAATCAGAACCACAGAAGACCACATCATCTTCAGGAAATGACTCAAAACCTGGTTATTCAACAGACAATGACAACCGCAAAGGGACATCGCCAGCAATAACATTGCAGACCAAAAGAGAGACACCAATGAGCTACGAAAGAAGGTTGCCCAACCAAAGGACAGATTTTATGGATAGCATCACATTAAATTATGCACCAAGGCATCTCAGACAGATAAACCATTAAAACCCTAGTTTCTCCACAACCTGCCCACCCACAACCAGGGCCACCATAACCTGCCCACCCAAAACTAGGGCCGCCCGGCCGAACACCTTCCCCACTATATTTAGAACTCCTACTGTGCTCCCTTTCGGGAACCGACCGGACATTAGGCCCTCACCTAACAGCCACAACTAACCTACACAAACAACCAGGAACACACTAGACAAAACCACCCATACTACCACCATAACCTGCAGGGAAGCCAGCCCTGACCTAGAGAGGAGGTGAGATGGGCCGACGAACCGCAGCCAAGAAAGTTGGTAGATATCATTAAGCAGCAACTAGAGAATCACAAGAGAGGCTCCACAAACCCGACTGATTTAAGAACCCATCCCCCCCTTGCTGCTGCTCCAACATAACCAATGCCACTACCCTAGACTATAGGCCAGCCACACTACACATAAACACACAAAGAATCAAACTAATGTTGACACCATAAAACCCCACTGAGATTCTGAAAGCACACAGAGAGGGAACCCCCAACACATATCCCTTAAATCCATCAACTACACAATTACACACCAGCACAAAAGATAGTCATACACCAACAACCATCCGCCACTCTGTACCCCTTATGGTTACAACTAACCAGTGCACACAACCACAATCCACCCACATCACACGACACACAAACACCAACACAAACACTAGGACACATCCAAAGCGCTCAGTCTTACCCATATGGTTACATCACACGTGCCTCTCAAACCAACTCCCACATGCAAAACAACACTCACAGACACAAGTTTCCCCTGGTTCGGAACCTATCCTTTCATCCTATCCCCACTAACACTCCCAGCGCTCCTCTGATGAAATGCCACTGCAGACTGCCCTTGGGCGGTAGCAGTGCGTGGTATAAATCAACATAACATAACACGTTTGTAGCCTGGTAAAATGTTGCTCTACAATGATATATGTGGCATAGTCGAAACTGAAGCGGCTATTTCACAGTGTAACCCTATGCTCTAAATCTGGGGCTTTTTGCCTTAGATTTCTTGAGAAACCTGGTCTGTCGAAAGGTTTTATGGCCATATAAGCTTGTTCCCAAGACATTCTCTACTTTACAACACACAGAAAAATTCCTCTGCAGAAGCAATAAATAAAGTTTTTTTTTCTATGCAAAATATTCAGTTCTTGACACAATATAGGCGTCTTCCCTGCGGCGTGTGTGCTTATTCAATGAGTGCTCAAACTATGAGATCCCAATGAAAACGCTGCGTCGGAGTTCTAATTTCTTGCGTGTTACCCAGTGAGTTTGAAGAAATAGCATCTGCTTGTGTTTTCCAAACTTTTTCCCAAGGTAGAAATAATAGTAGCTACTTGTCCTCTAAAAGCACGTGGCAATTTCTGACCATTTTGGCTAAATAAGTGAGCAAGTGAGTGAGAACGTGAGTGAGCGAGCAAAGGTAGCCATTTACAATACACTGAAAGCCTGCAAAAACTATAGAAAATGTACTTATAAATTCGTTCATAGGATAATTCCAAAATCCCAGATCTTGCAGCCAGCTCCATGATGGTGTAAAAAGAGGTCTACACGGTAACTATAGCAACTGAAACTTGAAATCGGGAACAGGTGGCGCTAGTTATTTTCATTAGTGCTTTCTTTGACAACTCAGTCTCTGTCTGATAACAAAACATATGGTCCTCTGCTTATTTCTTGAATACAGGCCTGCGTGGAGCGGATCACACTCCACAAAGCCGCAAATTGCTCAGCAACCCCCCAGCCGGAGATCAGCAAAAACACGCTCCTGTGTTCCAGTTCCACAGTTCTTATTCCATGTCTGTCTTCATATCTTTGGGGGAGCTCTGGCCTAAAAGGGGAGCATGACGACAGTGACTAGTATGCAGCGCTTCATAGCACACCTCCGATGTCACCTGCTGGCCTTTAACACACATCGCCAATTCATGCGCAAGGCACCACGCAACCCGGACCTCAGAGGATAGAGTCCTGCAAATTCCTACCCATGGCACCTGTGTGCTTTACAAAGCAATTAACATTGGCAACAAGCATTGAAGGGGAGATTACAAGGTTGGGAATGGTTGCTGTGCATTATATGGAATAAAGTACCCCTGTTCCCTAAAATGAATGGATATTGCAAGGTAACGCGAAATGCAGGGGCCTTGTAAAGGAGCTCGGTCTTAAGGGCACATGCTTCTATATCACTGCAGAACTGTTTTGTGACTTAGAATAATATCCTCATAAAGTACGGAACTGGGCCCCTTACATGATATGATATGATAATTTATTTGTATAGCTCCTATACACAATGTGCTTCAAAGCGTTTCAAGGCAAGGGAGGGAACAAGGGAAAATACAATGACATCCTTACAGGCCATGAACAGTAAGGATGAGAAATTAACAATTTTACTCGGCCTGACGTCAGTTCAGATAGTGCAAGAGCTATGACATAGATAAGGAAGGGATGGGGAGAGTGGGAAGGACATGGAAACAGACAGGCGACTACCGTACTAGGCCTGACGACATTTCTGGTAGAGCCGGAGAAAAATAAAAGGTGAGGGAGAAGGGTGCAGAAAGGGAGGAGAGGAACAAAACAAGTGACTACCGTCCTAGGCCTGATGACATTTCTGGTAGAGCCAGAGAAAAACAAAAGGAGAGGGAGATGGGTGCAGAAAGGGAGGGGAGGAACAAAACAAGCACCTATCATACTAGGCTTGACAACATTTCAGATACTGCAGGAGGGGAGTGGAACAAGTAAGGGGAGGGAGGAGACAGACAAGGTTGCTATCATACTGGGTACAGGGACAATTCTGATAGAGTAAGTGCATTATACCAAGCAAGCACTGTGCAGTAAACTGCCTCTCAGCACTGGGCGTCTGTTGCTGAGAGTAGCTGAGATAGAAGGACTCTGTGGTGAGTAAACTATGGTCCAGAGCCTCCTCACTTTGGTTAGATAGTCATGCACTCGGATGGTCGGTGGTTGAGAATTCCACAACTTGAACCCTCAAACTCCAACTCCTCATCAGGAGTATCATGGAAAAGGAAAAGGTAAAATATGTTAATTTGCAGAGTAGGATGTCTAGGAGATGCTGGCTTGTTTGTCTGGTGTTTGTGTGGGGGATGGGTTTTGAGTGTGTTGCAAAGGTAAGATGGGATTTTGTTGTGGGTTGGTTTGAATCCAATGCAGAGTCCTTTGAAGGCAATTCTCTGGGGTATGGGGACCCAGTGGAGCTGGGCGAGAGCAGGGATGATGGGTGAATGCTTGGGTCGGTGGAGGATGAGTCTGGCTACTACGTTTTGCATGGCTAGAAAGGGGGGCAAGGGAGATGTGGGAAGTCCAGTGAGGAGAGTGTTGCCATAGTCCAGCTGGAAAAGATCAAGTGCTTGGACTTCGGTGCGGACATGTCAGATCTTACGTAGGAGGTGCAGCTGTAGATTGCATATTTTGGTGACAACAGATATGTAGTGTGTGAAGAAAAGGTGGGGGTTAATGGTGAAGCCAAGGGATTTCACAGGTGTTTGAGAGGGACATGTATGGGTTGTCTGTGGTGAGCTCTTTGATCCAGGGGGTAACTGGGGTTTGTGTCTTGCTGGCAGATGAGGAGGTATTCCGTTTTGGAAAGGTTGAGCTTGATTAAGTGGGCACCATCCAGGTGATAGTGGAGAGGGAGCTTTTGAGGATGTGGAGTTGTGAGAGGGATGAGATTATGGTGGAAATGGACATTGTATTGGCCAATGGTCTGTACAAGGGATTCAACACATAGGTTGAAGAGGAGCAGAGACAAGGAGGCACCATATGGGACCACGTACCTAACCGAGATATGGTTAGATCGAAAAGGGTGTATTGAGACAAAGACAAAATGTGTTCTGTCAACAAGGAAGGAGAACTAGTTGCAGTTCATCCCGTGGGGTAGGATGTTGACTAGAATGGTGCGGCTGATGGTGTTGAACGCTGCAGAGAGGTTGAGTAGTGTTGTGTGTCCTTTCTGCTCGTTCTCCCTTTTGGCCCAGTTACTTTGGAATGCTCTACCACTCGCTATACATTCTCTTTTTTCCTATTCTTTGTTCTGTTCCCAATTGCGTGATCATCTTTTGTCCTCCTAAATTTGGTTTATATTTGTCATGCCCATCTTTCATTTCTTGTACCGTTTCTCTAATTAATTTTGTTCAGTGCTTTGGCACATAGCGTGTTATAGATACAAACAAAAATACAAATACAATGTTGTAGTGGTCATCGAGGATGTGAAGTGAAGCGGTGTCAGTGCTTTGTCCAGCTCGAAATCCAGATTGGAAGGAGTTGAGTAGGTTTTTTGTGAGGATGTGATGTTGCAGTTGGGTAGGGAGAAAGGGTTGCATGATTCTGGTGAGGTATGGTAGGATAGTGATTGGGGAAGAAAATTTCAGGACTATGAGGTTGAGAGATGTTTTTTTAATGAGTGGTGAGATTTGTCCAGTTTTGCGTGTAGAGGGGATACTACCATTCGAGAGAAAGGAGTTGATGTTGAGCCAGTGGGGAGCGAGGCTGATGATGCAATGGGTACAGCTTGAGGTGGCCATGTATCATCTACAAAGTGTGCAGGTTTTCTTTTAGTGGTAAGGGTGATGAAGATGTCTGTGTCATTGGGGTAGAAGGTGTACCATGTGTTGGAATGTTTCGGAGCATGGAATGGGAGTAGGCGAGCAGAGAGGAAGGCTTGCCTGATGTTTTGTAATTTGGAGATGAAATAGTCCATGAAGGAGTTGCATACTCCAGTGGTGAGGGTGTGAAAGGTGTGGATGGTGGATAAGAGAGGGATTTGACAATGTTGAATAGCTTCTGTGTACGACTGGTGGCAGATTGGAGTTCTTTGAGGAAATGGGTGGCTTTGACATTCATTATGTATAGCAATTTTGTATTTGTTGCGGCCGTGTTTGAGTGGTGTTCTGGTGGCAAGGCACAGGTTCTTTTGCCAGGCTTTTTCTAGGCACTTGGCTTTCTGCTTGATAGAGAGGTGGGAGCTGTTCAACCATGGTTTGTGGTGTTGGCTGCTGGGTTTTTGTGATTTGAGGGGGCAATTTTGTCAAGTGCCTGTGTGATGATGGTGTTGTAGTTAGTCAGGGGTGTGGAGGGATATGTGTGTGGGGGTGTGGTATGAGTGGTGCTAAGGCCATGTCTAATGTGTTTGGTTGTCTGGCCTGGGGGATGTTTGGCAGGTGGGGGTATCTAGTGTCATAGAGTGAGCGTGAAGGGGAATGATCACGACACCCGGAAATATGATTTTTCCTTGCAATCAAAAGGTCCTGGTTGTTTGGCAGCTCTGTGTGTGGACTAGATGATGACTTGTGTGAGGTCATAGGGGGTACGTGGAGTGAGGATACTCTTTAGTATGGGGTTGCTGTCTGGTTGGAAACTACCAGGGTTGAAGTCACCAAGGGAGCAATTGATGCAGGGGGAGCTGTGATTGTTAGACGTGAAGTCTGTCCAGTTGGTGTGGAAGTTGAGTTCTGTGTTGGGGGGCCGTGAATGAGGTGGAGAAAGGCGGGTGTGACGGAGAGGAGCAATTGTGCGAGTGTTTTAAAGGGTGTGTGTGTGTGACTCTTTATATATGATGGCAATGCCAGCACATTGTTTGTGTGGTGGATGAGATAGAGTGATGGAAGCATATCAGGGATTGTAGGTGTGTGGATGGGTGCGAGCCATGTTTCTGTAAGGAAGCGTATATCGGGGGGAGTGTGTGCTAAGGAGTTCATGGATTTCATGCGTGTGAGCAGGTGGAGAGTGGCAGCTGAGAAGAATGCAGGTGTATGCAATGAGTTGTTTTAGTGGGTTGCTGTGGTGGGCTTTGATTTGAATATTGGTTATGGGGTATGTTTTGTGGCACCCAGTGCCAAACAGTGGCTAACAGGGAACAAAGAATGAAAATGGGAAAAGTTAACTGCAAGCACCCTTACCTCTGTCAACCCTTTGTTTTGGACTTCCGGGAGAGTGGACACCATAAGGAAATCACTTAAGTTCCCAAAGTAACCTAGAAGTACTATAGCAGGAAAGAGATAGAAACAGGAAACAAGTAGTCAGTCCTCTTTTGACAGTGAAAGCAGCAGCGGCAGGATCGCACAACGCTGGCAAGGTGCTCAACAGAGGATCGTAAGGGGAGCTTTGGGCTGCGAAACGGCACACCGTAAGGGAGGGAATATACCCTACCACCCGCCCTTGACTGAACTCTCCGGGGCAGGAAGCCCGTGAGTGAGTTTCTCAATAAAGCAAGTCCAGGATCACGTGATCAGCCAATAGATCGCCCCTGGTTGGTTCTTGTCGGCCCCCTGCCAGGCTTGGATACACTTGCTTTTTCTTGCCAATGGCGACCTCGGATCTTGTGCCACTGTAACTTCTGGACTCACGAGGAGCTCCCAGCAGGAACAGCTCCCCGGATTATAAAACAAAGATGTGACCCCGAAAATGATACACACTGTTGCTAAGGCTGCTGCCAACGATAAGAATGCACACCAAGCCCGGAATGTAGATACAAAGTATATCCACAACATGCAGGGCTACAATGAAGAAAACTAGGGGTCAAGTCCTAAAATTAAAGTGGGGGGACTCATGAACAAACGAATGAATTGTGACATCGCCAGAAATGATCAAATCAAGCTGAAATATGCACATTTCATTAAATTGGCTTTGCATAACCACCCACATTGCACAGGACGAATGGCATTTGCCTTTCATAAAATCAACACATACACAAAACCAAGAGAGGATTTTTGAAAACGTTAAAAGGTGTGCATGTTTTAAACTCCAGCCACAACAAATGTGTTTCCTGGGACTTGCAGTAATGAAATGGGACACATTTCACCTTCAGTTGTTTGTTATTCTTCATCCGGTTACATAGTGCAGTGGTGAAATGTCTGGCCTACAATCCCGACGACTCGGTTTGATACCTGAGGTCGGCTTTAATTCATAAATTCAAAGAGGAAATTCAATGTTTCTCATTTTTGCTGGGGGGGGACTGAGTCCACCCTCTGAATAAAGTGGGGGGACTCCGTACCTCCGCATGTACCCTCGACTTGAACCCTGACGAAAACAGGCTGTGAGAGAGATTTATCCCCCCAAAAAATAGTTTCAGTGAACTAGAGCGCTTCGCAGTTGAGGGGTTGCCGCCTACAGAGTAGTCACACAGAGGAACCCCTTGCCCAGAGACACTTTGACCCACAAACAGGGCTTTGTGATTACTCCCCCACTGTTATCAAAACAATACAGCAAGGCTTTCCCTGTCGCCCCTGCAGCAATAGTCTGCGGCTTCATTAGCTCCCGGGCTTCAGGTGGGACGGGTGGGGTCGTTTTCAGTCAGGCGTCAAGACCTGACATTGTTTCACCTCTGTAAAACACTTCCATTGTTCCAGCTATGCATAATACTTCATTGCTCTACATCTGCATAATTCTCCCATTGGTCGCCCTCTGCATATTTTATTGCTCTACCTCTGCATAATACTTTAATTGTTCCACTGATGTATACTTTTTCCGTGGCTCCACCTCTGCATGATACTGCCGTTGCCCGATGTCTGCATAATACTTCCATTGTTCACCTATGCATAATAAGTCCATTGCTCCAACTCTACATAATACTTCCATTGCCCCACCTGTGCATAATACTTCCATTGTTCCACCTATGCAATATACGTCCATTGTTCCAACTTTGCATAGTACTTCCATTGTCCTACCTATGCATAATTCTTCTTTTTTGTTCCAACTCTGCATTAATACTTCCATTGCCCCACATCCGCATAATACTTCTATTGTTACAACTCTGCATAATACTTCCATTGCCCCACCTCCACATAATACTTCCATTGTTCTAACTCTGGGTAATACCTCCACTGTTCAACCTCTGCATAATACTTATGTTGCTCCTCTTCTGCATATTACTTACATTTGGAGCAATACAATGTATCAGAGTGGGCATTTTGTGTGAAGACCTAAAAGTGAAAGTAAATAAGATGAAGACAGGGGTGGGGGTGGGGTGGGTTTGAGGGTCTGTTAGGGACCACACCTCATTCCTCTCAGGGTGGTAGAGTTTCTGAGAACATAATGACTATGGACTAAGGAAATGGAGAGGAGAGTCTAGATCGCTTAGGCCTAGTGAACCGTTTCCATAATATAGTGACCATGGCACACGTCGCTGGCCACCCCAAAGCAAGGTACCACCCAAGCCAGGAGAACGTTCCCCAGCATGGAAGCTTTCTAGAAACTAGATCAGGGGTCTACTACTTGTGGTTCTCCAGATGATTGGGGCTATCACTCCCAGGATCACAGAGTATTGACCATGCCTGGGAACCAGCAATGAGGCACGTTTTTTAACTGTTGATAAATGATAATAAATCAGTGCCGGTTGAATGTATTCGTCTGGAGTTGTGACTCATTGCATTGAGCACTATGGCTGCCATAAATGTACATTAAACATGGGCACATGCTCGCCTTGGAAGCAAGACGACATGGAGCACCACTGGTTCGATCCCCGGGTCCGCGCTTAGAAACCTATGGGTATTAAGTGAGTTATAAATAACCTATCATATCATATCATAGTGAATAACCCAATTTATAGGCTTATACGTGAAGCCATAGCTTCCAGCCCTGATGAATTCTTTAAAGCAAATATTGACTTCATGGCAAAGATCGACATGAAGATAGATTGGGATGCTGATAGTGTAAGCATTAAAAAAAAAGAATCGACTAAAAAAGAAAGCATGCACCTGGGATTGTATTCATAATCGTGACTGTGCTGATGGAAAAAAGACTTTTCATGAATTGGAAGGGCATGCCTCAGAAAGCACTTTCTTTCATTGCGATTCAACCAATGCCCTTGTCTCCGGGCGGCTGGTCCATGCCTGGGATTGGCAAGGGAAAGAAAGGCGTATCTCCAGATTCTGCAGTACCCTAGGTCAACAGGAAACCACGAGACATCTTCTGCGGTGTGGTGACAAATGTTCACAAGTATCAGAATTCCATCTGTCCAGATTGGCCCTACGATGTTTGCTTGAGAAAATGTGTTCGAGGCCCCTTTGCTCGAAAGTTTTTTACACATTTCATCGCAAAAAAAGCGAAGGGAGACCCCCCGTTACCCTTCACACTCTCCCACCTTAATAATCGATTTTGCAGCGAAAAGTGTCAAAAGAACTCAAGCAAATGGGCCTCGCACCAATGGGTCTGCAAGCAAATGAGCCTCGCACCAATGGGGTTGCAAGCAAATGGGCCTCGCACCAATGGGCCTGCAAGCAAATGGGCCTCGCACCAATGGGTCTTCAAGCAAATGGGCCTCGCACCAATGGGTCTGCAAGCAAATGGTCCTCACACCAATGGGTCTGCAAGCAAATGGGCCTCGCACCAATGGGTCTGCAAGCAAATGGGCCTCGCACCAATGGGTCTGCAAGCGAATGGGCCTCGCACCAATGGGTCTGCAAGCAAATGGGCCTCGCACCTAGGGGTCTGCAAGCAAATGGGCCTCGCACCAATGGGTCTGCAAGCAAATGGGCCTCGCACCAATGGGTCTACAAGCAAATGGGCCTCGCACCAAGAGATTTGTATGTAGAATGTATTCCATAACTACAGATGATTTCAGGAAACGATGTTTAGTGGGTAGTCAAATCACACTTATCATTGCTATAACCACATTGTGGATGTTGATAGATGATCGCATAAATGAAATGTAATGAAAGCATAAAATGGCACTGGATATATTTCTTTTTATTGCATTATAGGATATATAACAACATAGGAATTCAATTTTAACAATGTCAACATGATTTTAATATTGTACTTTGGTATTACATGTCTTTTTTTGTATAATGTATGTAAAGTAAATTTTTAACTGAATCACGCTATAAATATATATATTTTTTCATTGAGTGTTGATGAAGCTGTTTTCACTAGGCTGTACACAGATTGAGTATACAGGCTTAAAAGGAAAATAATTATGTGATGAGGATTGTTGCAAATTGTTTAATTTATATTAATAGATTTGTAAATGTGGTGTATTGTATTCATGTACAAGGTTATGAGTTGTATAATATTGAAAGATTGTTAAATCAACCATAGCAATAAAAAGAAAAGAAAAAATCATGACTGTTCCAATCTACTTTATCAAAAAATAAAATAGCTTCCACCCCATATAACAAAGTCTGGACCACTTTCTGTCTGTAAAAGGTCACAACGGTTCATAAGACAAACTTCCAGATTTTGTATGGAAAATGGACCCCTGGGAGGCTGCTGTCAGTATCTTTAATCTTAAATCGTCACAGAATTGTGTCTCAGCCCGCGTGTCATTAACCAGAATTCCCCAGTATCTGTACTCTGAGACTTGTTGTAAAGGTAAATTGTAAATTCTCATCGTAGGCATTGCCAACTTCTTCCCTTGGCCCGGTTTAAACATCAGCACATTAGATTTTGTCATATTTATCCTAAACCCATTGTCAGGGCAAAACTCTTCTAACTTGACCAGATGCCTTTGGGGACTCACCGGGGTTCGGTCCAGTAGGACCAGGTCGTCCGCATAAAGAATCCATTGAAACTGTGCCGACCCCAGTGTAGGGGGGAATACACACACTTTTAATAAGTACTCCCCAATGTCAGCAAAGCAAAGATTAAACAGGGCTTGGGCCAAGATACAGCCGTTTTAAACACTCAGATGTTACAATAGGTCTTGAAAGTTTCCTCCGGGAGTTTCGTTGGACCTGAGTGGATGTACCCGTATGTAGAGCTTTTATAATCTCCAACAAATCAAGAGAGCAACCCCAGTTCTCCAATTTGCTCCAACCGATTCGAAGGCAAGCTTAAAATCTATAAAAGCCAAATAGAGCCGTTGACCTGAGCAAAAGACTTTTCTTTAATGAAGGCCAAGGTAGCCAAATTTACAGAGGTACCGTAAAAAAAAACACCTGTAAACGATCCAGCACGTTGACATTATTTGCCCAATTTGACAATTGCCTAAACATCAGCTTTGCAAAAATGTTTCCTGCAACATCGAGCAAAGCAATCGGCCGGTAATTTTCAGGGTCGGGCCAGAGTCCCTTCTTAGAAATGGGTACTTTTACCGTTTTTTTTCCACATGTTCAGAATTCTGTGAGTTGTTAAAAAAGAGATAAACATGGTAAACAGAACCTTGCCGAACCCTCTGGGCTTGCTTTCAACATATTAGAAAGCACATCATGGCCCGGGGCTCTCGAGTCACTCAATTTAAGTATAATCAATTTGATGTCCTCTCAATCAAACATCAGCTCCCATCATTTGCTCGGGAGAGTTTCTCCACTCTATGGCGAAGCCCCCACCCCAAGATAAAATAGGCTTTCAACATGCACTACCCAGGCCTCTTCTGATATAACTGTGGCTTGTAAAGCTAACTGGTGGGAGGTTGAGTTCCCATTAAACAGGGCCCAGATACCCACGCTATTTTTAGATACGAGGACTTGCAACATTGACTCTGAATCCCTTTACATCATAATAGAGCTATGACTTTTTTGCCCGTTTTTCTGCTTTTGCTTTAATTGTTTAATTTCCAAGTGACTTCCCTCCATATTAGCCTGCAACACTTTTCAAATTGCACCCCTAGTCGCCTTTTTCTTGGCTTGGACTTCGAGGTCAAAAACGATGTTTGTGTTGCCACATGGGGCAGGGCACAGGGGAGCCTTTAATCACAAACTGGTTTAAAATAGTAGGATAGTCCTATATCTGGTAGCAATTCTCTGTTAGAAGAGCATTGAAGCCCCCCCCCGGGGAAGAGCAAGACCGCTTAAAACGTTTCCTTCCCATAGCCACTATAACATTTTCACTATATAGATCGTTTGACAGGGAAGGTGTCGGAAAGAGTCAGCTTGCACTGACCAAATGATGGCAACTTTTTGTCTGCGGAATTCGCACTAAATCCTCGATCCACCAGTAAAGGTCCCGGGAGACAAACACGTAGTCCAATGTGGACGACAGAGACCCCCGAGCCCAGGTTGGGCGACGTGGATTGTCCCCCAAGAGCGTACCATTAATCATCAGAAAACCTCTCATCTTCATCAACTCCAGCCACACCTTTGTTCTAATCCGGTTATTGCCACTCGGCTCAGTAAAGCACAATATATTCAGGTCACCCATAATGATCACCACTGAGATTAACGAATCCAGTGCACACATGTCGAGCATGGAAGTGAAATTTTTTATAAATGTTTCTGTGGTTATCGCTAAAGGATTCCAATACCAATGTAGTAGTCCCACCGCCCTCCCTCTCTTAACCCTCATAGCAGGCCAAGAGAGTTTGGTCAGGTGGGTAAACATGTTTGGGGATGCCCAGTGGGACAGGCATAGAGCCACACCATTCCTACAGGCTATAATAAGTCCTGCGGTTGGTCGACCCTCTCTTCCCCTACTAGCATTGATCTGAAGCAAGGAGTAACCATCCACGATTGGCACAGATAGTAACCAGGATTCCTGAAGACAAAAGACATCTAGAAGGCCTAGGGGATTGTCCTGCTCTTGGAGGAGATGTCTAAAACCTCTAGTATTCCAGCTTACCATTAGAATCTTCATGGACCCATTCCCCTCTGGAAGCTAATAATTACTTGTCTTAACCAGTAATGCCTCCGAGAGCCAAGACCAATCCTCCACCTCCCTTTCTTTTATTCTCCTCAATTGGGAGGGTGAACTCAATGTACCTATACCCTGGGGCCTCCCTCGGGCAACTCACCCTTAGCTGCTCAAACTTGTATGGGTCCTCCAAGCTAATCAAGTCAGCACCAGGAGGATATCTCCGTCATCTCGGGAGGATAGCTCAGGGGCAACATGCTCACCTTGGAAGCAAGACGACACGGAGCACCACAGGTTCGATCCCCAGGTCCGCACTTAGAAACCTCTCGGTATATGCATGTTATAAATAACCTATCATATCTATCTACGGTGCTGCGCCCTTTTGTTCGCCAGATGTTTTGGACTACAGTTCCCATCTGCCCCAGCCAGCATACTCAATAGTGAGGGATCATGGGAGTCCTTTCCCCAAAATCTGGAGAGGCAAAGACTGCAGGCCCCGGCACTTCAATTAACGAGGGTGCACCACACAATGACGGAAAATCACAATGACCGTAAATCCCTGAGGCACTCTTGTCACAACATGTGAAAATGTGCTGCTTTTAACGCACTCCTCCACTCAAAATCAGAGCCTGATTGCCAAAAAACATAGAACGTGGGCCTCTAGGAACTGGGATAGCAGCAGAAAATCTGCAGTTATGCAAAACGTGTAAAAAGTAGCATGTTGGACACTCCTGGATTCATTCAGCATAAAGGCCACACTGTTAACGGGCTCTGTGCTTGTTTCCGAATTCTACAATTATTCCTGAATCTGTGCATTTACAGTTTCATAGCACCCTGAAGCAGTTAAAGGCAGTGCTTTAAGTGGGCCGGGGCCCGCTGGGGCCGGGCCCCACCAGTCTCCAAAGAGTGGGGCTGAGCCGGGCCCTGCCGGGGCCCCCCGTCCCACCATGCCATGGCAGGACGCGTTATCCCACCACGACCGCAGCCGCAACGGGAGATGCGCCCGCCAGTTTAACGTTAGGCAAGTGGACAGAAGTGCCACAGCGTCGCTGAGGCTGGCTGGCACTTCTGTCAGTCACTGTAACTTCCCTGATGACCCCCCATCTGAGGGGTCATCAGGGAACTTACAGTTCCTTTGTTTGCCCTCGCCAGGTCACTGACCCTCTGTGAACCCGCAGGCTCCATGAACTAATATGCAGATTAGATCACAGAGCCTACGGGTTCCCAGAGGGTGGAAGACGCCTTGGGCTCTGTGATCTCTGCTCAGAACAGAGATCACTGAGCCCGAGGTGCCTGTCTCCTTTGGCATATCTTTATAAAAGATGCCTTGAACTGTGTACGTTTCAAGCCATCTTTTATAAACGTAGAAATATTTCTACGTTTATAACAGACGGGTTGAAACGTACACAATTCAAGGCATCTTTTATAAAGCTATGTCGACGGAAAAAGCCACCTTGGGTTTTGTCCGTCCTCAACGCTTTATAAAAGATGGCTTGAATTGTGTACGTTTCAAGCCATCTTTTATGAACATAGAAATATGTTACAAATGTCTATGTTTATAAAAGGTGGCTTGAAAAGTACACAAATCATAGTAAGGTAAGCACACAAGTGTGCGTAACTTACTATAGTGTGTACACTTTCAAGTCACCTTTTATAAACATAGAAATATGTAACATTGCTATGTTTATAAAAGAAGGCCTGAAAATACACAAACCATAGTAGTACGCACACAAATATATAAATGCTCACATACATTTATATATTTGTTTGCGCACCCTACTATGATTTGTGCACTTTTAGGCCACGCCCACAGTGGATGCCACTCCCCCAAACGAGGGCCGCCCCCTCAATTTCTTACCCCACTTAAAGCACTGGTTAAAGGTGACTCTATATAAAAACACAAATACATCATGTAATGAGCAAAAAAGAAGGCAAATTGTGGGAGCAGGGTTGACAGTCCCTCCATGAAGTGAGTACATCAAGGAAATGGTCTGAAGGTGCTGTCCCTGCAGCCTACGTCCTCCGGACAGCTCCCGTGGTGCTCTGTGGGTCGTGCTTCTATGTCTACGGCAAGACCTGGAGAACACTAAGCAGCAGAGACGGCAGCTGGAGCGTGAATCCTGCCACGTAGAACCGCTCCTGGCTACTGTACGCAGTAGACAGATCAGCGTCCAGGCTTCTAATGAGCTCCCGTCCCTGGCTCGGCTCCACGGCGAGCGCAGGCAGCTTCCGCGGCCCCTGGGGGACTCAGCAGTCTGGCTGGGAATCTAGAGTGAGCAGAGAAACCCCCTGCACCAGTGACGCTCCGATTACAATCCAGGCTGGTTGAGGCCCTGGAGGGCGCAGCAGCGACACCCGCCGTTCAATCCGAGTATTGCACTGAAGGCGATAGACGTGAAGCGCCCTGCGGCTAATCAGATTACGGCAGTCACAGAGAGGGCAGACAGTCATTAGTGGAGAAATCATACCCATAGGCCAATCCGACAATGGCAATGAACGTGGCCTGGAGGCATCAGACTGATACTCGGGCCCTGTGTAGCAGCCGCATCCAGAGACCAGGCAAAACATGGCAGCCTCCACGAAAGGCGGATCCAGAGTGCACCAGAGTGCACCAAGGCACCCATGCAGCAGTGACACCTATCCATAGCACCCTGAAGTCACTGTGTTGGCATTCTAGTCTATTTTGGACCAGTCTTCAGTCAATAAATCATTTTTTTAAAAACGATTTAAAAAAAAGATCGATTTAGAAAGACCGCTCTGTGACCGCACAGAGCAGTCTTTCTAAATCGAACTGTCATGCCCCTGTCGTACACGAGTGCGTGCAGGGGCTGACAGGCACGCCAGGACCCGGAAGCGCCGCCGGGGGAGAACGGGTAAGTCAGTGCTTAAAGTGGGCCGGGGCCTGCCGGGGCCGGGCCCCGGCAGTCTCCCAAAAGTGGGACTGACCCGGCGACCTGCCGGGGCCCCGTACTACCGCAACATTGGCGGGATGCATTATCCAGTCGCGGCTGCAGCCGCGACGGGAGATGCGCCTGCCATGAAGTCAGGCGAGCTGACAGAAGTGGCAGCCAACCACAGCGACGCTGTGACTGGCTGCCACTTCCGTCAGTCATAGTAACTGCATCTGGTGACCCCTCGCGCGAGAGGTCACCAGAGGCAGTTAATGTCCCTTTGTTTCCCCAGGTCGCCGAGGTGTCTTTAACCCTCGGCGAACCTGGGGATTCCTCGACATATTTCGAGGTTTATAAAAGATGGCTTTGAAAGTACACATTTCAAGCCATCTTTTATAAAGCTTTGCCGACGGACAAGTTTGTCCGTAGTCAAAGCTTTATAAAAGATGGCTTGAATTGTGTACTTTCAAAGCCATCTTTTATAAACCTGAAATGTTTAAAAAAGATGGCCCGAAAACTAGGCAAACCGTAGGGTATGCACACAAATATATATACATGTTCTATATCTGTGTGCGTACCTTACTATGGTGTGTGTACTATGCAAGCCATCTTTTATAAACGTAGAAATATGTTACATATGTCTATGTTTAGAAAAGATGGCGTGCATAGTACACAAACCATAGTAAGGTACGCACACAAATATATAACATTTATATATATTTGTGTGTATACCCTACGATTTGCGTACTTTTTAGGCCACGCCCCTCCCACAAGCCACGCCCCAAATGAGGCCCCGCCTCGATTTCTTACCCCACTTAAAGCCCTGGGGTAAGTGTTTGTGTGCGTGTGTGTTCATGTGTGTGTGTGTTGCGTGTATGTTGTGTTTATGTTGGGGGAGTCTTGGGTGTGGAGGGAGGCGGCCAGGCTGAAGGAGAGGGGTTCGGCGGGCAAAACCCCTCCGATTTCAGACAAATCCTGCCAGAGCTGCTGGGGTTTGACGGGGTTGGGAGTGAGGGGCAAAGCAATGTCACCTTTTTGCTTTTTATAGGCCGCCTAAAATCGGCTGGAAAAAAATCAGTCTTTTTGTAAAATGACCTACAAAAAGCGAAAAAAAGACATAGGACCTTTTGGACCAGGCCAACGTAGAATAGCATGAGCACTCTGGAGCATGGCCTGTGGAAACATGTATAAGGTCATCCAGGTCAAAAGGACACCAGGATTTAACTAGGTTCCTGGAGCACACCTTGAGCGTATCACGCCCCCAAACACTACTGGTGTCATTAACTACCTATTGCTTCCTCAAACTGCTTCGCATCGATAATCGTGTTTTTGCGAAACACGCTTCGAATATATCAGCCTTACTACAATACCGATCTGTGGGCCACCTTAACAGATCAACAAGCACTCAAGCTTTCACAAAACATTCCTTTCCTTCTTACAACTGTGGCATTTCACCCACTCTCCTGTCCTCTTACCTTGCCCCATGCCTTAATACCGCAGGCGGGGGCACTATATGCCATCCTCCAGATAGGTCAGGCACTCTGAACCCGCCAGAGTGGTAATTTGGTGCAGTATAAAGGCCTTGTAACATAACATAACAATTTCTCATGAAATGGTGCAAAGCCAGGGCTTTAGGTGGGCCAGGGCTAGCCAGGGATCAGCCCTGCTGGTCTCCAAATATTCCCCTTAAGCCAGGGTTCTCATGAATGGAGTTCCCGACCTGATTTCCTCACACAGGTCGGGAAAAACACATAAGAACATGGATTTCATTCAAAAGAACTGCGGATTAAATGGTGTATTGGCTTGATTTGATTTGAATGTTGAATTTGTATTTGACTCTCTTAAGTTTAGCCCATTTTTAGTTTGGGATATTAGATGATGCTTGCGCCATCTATAAGCCAAAACTATTGCATTAGAGTACAGAAAGGGACAAATGGCATATAAGGAGGGGGTCACATCTTGTAGGTGTTGTTTGGTTATTTCCCCACCCATTGGCTGCCGATGGCCATGGCAATCCCTATGACCATTGCCCCCCCCAGTTCCCTCTCTTCCGTCCCAAAACACCTCCTGGTGTGAATTCTTTGAGCTCGCTTTAATCAAGTCTTACCATCAAACGTTGCACTCAAAGTGCTTGCCAGTGTTTTTGCAAAGCTGTCTTCTGTTCATGAATTAATTGGAGCACTAAACCCACTACTGGTGTGATAAAAATGTCTTAACTTGGTCTAACTTCAGCCACTCGATTTATAAGCACTATGTGTCCTTCACTGAAGTCCTTTTAAAAACAAGCATTGCCAAAGCCAACAGTTTTGGCTTATGTATAATATTTAGGCATTTTCCAGGCACTGTTATTATATACCCAGGTACTTGCACCATTTTACACCTTCTACCATCAATAGCCAGTTAATATCACTATGGCATGGCCTGGCAAGTGCCTTTCCCATACCTACACAAAAGCCCAAACTGTTGGCATTGACAGTGCGTGTTTCTACTACACCTTAATTATATTTTAACACACATTTAAAAATAGATTTGTAGGTACAGACCGTGATTAGGTCTGTTAAGATTACACAGGCCCCAGGTCTGTTGAAGTTCCCTTAGCACCAAACTAGACTATTGTAACAGTGTCCTGACCGGCATTTCCGCCACTAAGATCAACGAAATGCACCTTTCTCAGAACACGGCAGTTCGGGCAGCATATG
Organism: Ambystoma mexicanum; assembly: GCF_040938575.1. Classification (NCBI taxonomy): domain Eukaryota; kingdom Metazoa; phylum Chordata; class Amphibia; order Caudata; family Ambystomatidae; genus Ambystoma; species Ambystoma mexicanum. Next base: position 1,098,550,446 of record NC_090929.1, read on the forward strand.
GTTTGGGCAAGTACCAGCATATCTCTAGAGTCAAGACAGGAGCTACACTGGCTCCCTTGGAAAAATAGGATCCTCTACAAATCTTTGACCGTAACGCATATATGCCTGAATGGTTCTGCGCCTAAATACCTTGCTGCTCAGCTACTGAAGGCCCCAGTCAGGAGAGTCCTTCGTTCCAACAATACTCACCTTTTAACCCTTGCACGCTATAAGCTCAAGACATTTGGAGGTGCTAGTTTTGACTACTGGGCACCTCAGTCTTCGAATGAATTGCCCCAGGCCCTACTCACCTGACACATTTAAAGAAGCTCTAAAAAAGCACCTTTTTGATAGAGGAGCAAACTAGAATCTCCCGGCCTAGATAGTTCCTCAGACAGCTTGAGCCCCGGCTTTCTTCCTGATTCTGTTTGTATGCCTGTCATTGTCTTTTTGCGTGCTATGAGCCCCCCCCCCCCCCGGGCATGTGATAAAGTAAAGTTAGCTACTTGGAATTTGTGGCTGGGCCAGACCATTTTTAGGCCCCACCCCCAAACATTGCTTTACAGCACATTAGAGCACCCCTTCAATGTCTTATTCCACTGACCAAGGCTGTGGCGGTATAGTCACAGAACAGCACTTTGTTTGAGTTCCGAAAGTAGCTGACCGGGCGATAGGCACCATTTTGTGTTACACAAAATTCACAGACCGCAAAAAATGCCACTTCACAATGCAGCACAGTTTGTTTTGGGCGAATCAGAAATTGATATTTATAGTTAAAGATTTATGCAGCTGGTATAGTCCTTAAGGCTATTTGGGCACTAGATAAATGGCTACCCATATACTGGGATAGGAGATTCAGTCAAGTACGGGCGGGGGGTCGGGAGATTTGGGACAAACAGAGGTGTTCTGCCGTGTAGCGAATAGCGAAAATGTCCAAGTAAGCTGATGCGTCTGAAGGGCCTCTTTTGTGTGGTATTTCCACATTTCCCTATAGGAAAAGGGTTGTGCTTACTGAAAATGTGTAATATGGGGCCACTTTGAACATTATTTCCAGGGACTCTTTCGGTTCCCAGTCCACCCCTGGGAAGAATCAGTACTTTTCAAGCAGCGGCATGTGATAGGTTCGTTTTTCAGGAGCATATAGACTTGCAAGCGTCAGCTTTGTGTCTCTGAAAGACTAGATGGGATGTGGCCGATCCAGTGTCCTGCCCGACCACTCACCAGCGTCACTAAAAAAACTGTGGGGAATGAATGAGCCACGACAAGCCAGTGCTGGCGAAAGGCTGCTAGAGTGGGTCAGAGTCAGTCAAATATCAGGCCACCCCATTACATGTTGGAGGGGCTGGGGTAGAGTCAGTCATGTGGCAGGCCCGGGCCTCTGAAAGTCAAGCAGGACATCTCTGTGCCCTGGCGCTAAACGTCTGGTAGTGATGTGATGTGTGCCTCCATCTGCAATGGTAGTGGGGGTGGGATATAGCGCGGCACGCTCGCCAGAAAGACCTGTAGAGCTGGGGGGCGAGTCAGAAATAGGTCAAGTGTCTACTCTATGAGCTGTACCGCGGACAGCCCGACAGGTCTGATGCACAGTAATTGGCCTGCCAGATCGGTGCCTCTGGAAGGCGATTGGCCAGGGACAGGGGCAGTCACGTGGCAGGATTGCCCCGGAAATACTCCCAGGGCTGGACCTGAGACCGTATCAGCCCGGCAGTGCTGGCTTCAAGACAGTGACGCGCCAAGCTGTGCTAAGATGTGACAGGCAGCGCCCCAGTCCTCCTGGCCTGTCAGATGCGGTTTGGTCTATTGTAAATTCGCATTTCCCTCTAGGCCACAGCCGATCTGCACGCACCAGACACACTTCTACATGCCCAGTGTTGCACCTGCGTCCCGCGGACACACCCACAGCTCGCACGCATCGTGTGTTTGTCGAGCACACACCCTCCCCCACCCCTGGTTGCGCACAGCAGAGCAGGCACACGAGGCCAGGAGGAAGGAATGCCTGGAATGCGCTTGGGATGCTGAGTTTACCTGTCAAGGAATCCCCGGCTCCTCCCCATGTCCACAGCCAAGGCACTGTCAGGATAACAGGCCGGCCTCCCCCGTCTGGAGCTGCTAATCACAAGTCGTCGGTGGCTTCTCTGTGATTCAAAGCACGGCTGCTCTGTGATTCCCTGCGTGGCAGCTCTGTGATTCCCCCCGCGTGGATGCTCTGTGATTCACTGAACTGCTGCTCTATGATTCCCCGCATGGCTGCTCTGTGATCCCCTGCATAGCTGCTCTGTGATTCCCTGTGTGGCTGTTCTATGATTCAAAGCATGGCTCCTCTGCGAATCTCTGATGGATGCTCTATGATTCCCCGCATGGCTGCTCTGTTAATCCCTGTGTGGCTACTCTGTGATTCCCTGCACTGCTGCTCTATGATTCACCGCATGACTGGTCTGTGATTCCCTGTGTGGCTGCTCTGTGATTCACCACATGGCTGCTCTGTGATTCCCTGTGTGGCTGCTGTTATTCCCCATGTGGCTGCTCTGTGATTCCCTGTGTGCCTGCTCTATGTTTCTCCACATAGCTGCTCTGTGATTCCATGTGTGGCTGTTCTATGACTCAAAGCATGGCTGCTCTGCAAATCCCTGTGTGGATGCTCTGTAATTCCCTGCACTGCTGCTCTATGATTCCCCGCATGGCAGCTCTGTGATTCCCTGTGTGGCTGCTCTGTGATTCTCCACATGGCTGCTCTGTGATTCCCTGTGTGGCTGCTCTGTTATTACCTGCACTACTGCTCTATGATTCCCCACACGGCTGCTCTGTGATTCCCTGTGTGGCTGCTCTGTGATTCTCCACATGGCTGCTCTGTGATTCCCGGTGTGGCTGCTCAGTGATTACCCACGTGGCTGCTCCCTGTTTCCCTGTGTGGCTGTTCTGTGATTCCCTGCACAGCTGCTCCATGATCCCCCACGTGGCTGCTCTGTGATTCCCTGTGTGGCTGTTCTGTGATTCAAAGCATGGCTGCTCTGAGATTAACTGTGTGGCTGCTCTGTGATTCCCTGCCATGCTGTTCTATGATTCTCCACGTGGTTGCTCTGTGATTCCGTGTGTGGCTGCTCTGTGATTTCCTGTATGGCTGCTCTGTGATTCTCTGCACCGCTGCTCTATGATTCCCCACATGGCTGCTCTGTGATTCCATGTGTGGCTGCTCTATGATTCACCACATGGCTGCTCTGATTCCCTGCACTGCTGCTCTGTGATTATCTGTGTGGTTTCTCTGTAATTTCCTGCATGGGTGCTCTGTGGTTACCACATGGCTGCTCAGTGATTTCTGTGTGGGTGGCTGCTCTGTGATTGCCTGCATAGCTGCTCTGTAATTAACCACGTGGCTGGTCTGTGATTGCCTGTGTGGCTGTTCAGTGATTCCCTGTGTGGCTGCTCTATGATTGCCTGTGTGGCTGCTCTGTGATTACCCACGTGGCTGCTCTGTGATTTCTTGCCCTGATTAACTGAGTGGTTTCTCTTTCATTCCCTTCATGGCTGCTCTGTGGTTAGCCACATGGCTGCTCAGTGATTCCCTGTGTGGCTGCTCTGTGATTCCCTGTCTGGCTGCTCTGTGATTGTTCGTGTGGCTGCTCTGTGATTTCCTGCACTGTTGCTCTGTGATTAACGCAGTGTTTTCTCTGTAATTCCCTGCATGGGTGTTCTGTGGCTATCCACATAGCTGCTCAGTGATTCCCTGTGTGGCTGCTCAGTGATTCCTTGTGTGGCTGCTTGTGATTGCCCACATTGCTGCTCGGTGATTCACTGTGTGGCTGCTCTGTGATTCCCTGTGTGGCTGCTCTGTGATTCCCTGTGTGGCTGCTCTGTGATTACCGAAGTGGCTGTTCTGTGATTACCTGTGTGGCCGATCTGTGATTGCCTGTGTGGCTGTTCAGTGATTCCCTGTGTGGCTGCTCTATGATTGCCTGTGTGGCTGCTCTGTGATTACCCACGTGGCTGCTCTGTGATTTCTTGCCCTGATTAACTGAGTGGTTTCTCTTTCATTCCCTTCATGGCTGCTCTGTGGTTAGCCACATGGCTGTTCAGTGATTCCCTGTGTGGCTGCTCTGTGATTACCCACGTGGCTGCTCTGTGATTTCTTGCCCTGATTAACTGAGTGGTTTCTCTTTCATTCCCTTCATGGCTGCTCTGTGGTTAGCCACATGGCTGCTCAGTGATTCCCTGTGTGGCTGCTCTGGGATTACCCGTGTGGCAGCTCTGTGATTCCCAGCACTGCTTATTATCAGCACTGCTGTTCTGTGATTGCCATGTTATTCTCTGCAAGCAGAGCGTTAATTCACTTTTTAGGGAGAGGAAGTTACACATTTGTATGACTAAAAACGTGGAAGCCATTACATTTTTCGAAACTCAAAATACTTCCATGCAAAAAAAGTTCGGATTAAATGACATCTGTGACAGAAATATATAGACTTCAATATTTAGGTAAAAAGGCATGTAGAAATCTGTTTTTCAAGTCTGAAAACAAAATAGAAGACAACGCCTCAAGTCGATTTGTAAAAAGTTCCAATCTGGCCACAGGGAGTGAAGGCGTGGCTTCTGGGAGACATTAAAGAAAAACAAAAATACCAACACCACGTTTAGGAATAGTTCTGAGGCTTCACAACTGGAAGACATATTTTCATGGAAGTCTTTGACTTCCTGGATCCTAACTATTGCATATAATTTGGCTTTGCCACCCAACAGCATGCCACTCTCCAAACTGCCAAAACTGTTCTAGAACGTGGTGCGCCTGATAGGCCTGCGGGGGTCAGGAGGCTGTTACACAGGTTGCTTTCCTTTCCCTTTGCTGGGGAACTGGACTAGGCCTCCTGCTGCTGGTGAGTCTTTTTTGGCTCACCTGTGAGGGGCCTGTAATGCAATTGTGTCTGTGTTTTTGAAGGGTGTTCGGGTGTTTCTGCTGCACAGATCACAACTTTACTACCTGCTAAGAAAGGTACTTTGTCTGGAAGTTAGTTTGAAGCAAACGTGTTTGTATTTTCATTTGTTTTCCAGTCCATTTTGGGCTAGAAATCCAGCCGCAATAGGTTAACGTAATTGCACAAACGCAAATCAGGGAGAGAGGTAGGAGGGTGGGAGTGTACGTATGCAAATTATTTCCCAGGGGAGCCCTGTCCCCGCTTCTGTGGGATCCAGCTGCCACAAAACCACAGGCATCTCATAGGTTGCTTTCTGAGCCTAATCACTGCTTGGGCACCAGGCACACGGCAGAATCCTCAACAGGGAACCTACATCATGAAGGTCACCCTCACAAAAGAGTTTCTTCTGGGTCACCCGGATATACCTACTGTAGAAATGGGCATTAGTGAGTGTTCAGGGCCTTGCGGTGAAGACCTGTTGGCAGGTCTTTAAGTGGAGTAAGAAATCGAGGGGGCGCCTCATTTGGGGGCATAGCTTTCAGGATGGGCGTGACCTGAAAAGTACACAAATCATAATAAGGTACGCAAACAAATATATAAATGTATGTGAGCATTTATATATTTGTATGGTACCTTACTATGGTTTGTGTACTATGCAGGTCATATTTAATAAATATAGAAGTATGTTGCATTTTTCCATGTTTACAAAAGATGGCTTGAAAAGTAGGCAAACCATAGTAAGGTACACACATAAATATATAACTACTTATATTTATAAATTTGTTTGCGTGCCTAACTACGGTTTGTGTACTTCAAGATGGCTTGAAAAGTACGCAAACCACAGTAAGGTACGCACATAAATGTATAACTACTTATATTTATAAATTTGTTTGCGTGCCTTACTATGGTTTGTGTACTTCAAGATGGCTTGAAAAGTACACAAATCATAGTAAAGTACGCAAACAAATATATAGCATTTGTATATTTGTGTGCGTGCCTCGTGGTTTGCATACTTTTCAAACCATCTTTTTTAAACATTGTATGTTTATAAAAGATGGCTTAAAACGTACACAATTCAATACATCTTTTATAAAGCTTTGACGATGGACAAAGTCAGAGGCGTCTTTGTCCATCAGCAAAGCTTTATAAAAGATGTCTTGAATTGTGTACTTTTCAAGCCATCTTTTATAAACACAGAAATATGCCACTGAGTCCCCAGGTTCGGCCAGGGTCAAAGACGCCTCAGTGACCTGGGGAGGGAGTTGGGAAACAAAGGACAGTAACTTCCTCTGGTGGTACTTCACGTGAGGGGTCACCAGAGGAAGTTACAGTGGCTGACAGAAGTGCCAGCCAGCCATAGCAATGTGGCTGCCTGGCACTTCTATCAGCTTGCCTGAATTTATGGTGGGCCCATCTACCGTCGCGGCTACGGCCGTGGCCGAAATAATGTGTGCTGCCATGGTGTAGTGGGACTGGGGGGCCCCGGCTGAGCCCCACTTTTTGGAGACTGCCAGGGCCCAGCTGGCCCCAGCCCACTTAAAGCACTGCCTGTTGGAGTACCAGGCTATTTTTTTCTGCCATATCCTCAATTATTGCCTCCGCACTCCTCACCCTCAAACCTGTGATGTGGCCTTACTACGGTATAAAAGGACTATACAGGCAACCGCCATAACCTTATGAAGTGACACACTTGTAGCTCACAGGACACCTGTACAGATACACCTACCTCTACATCTCATTACCTTATCCCCACCTAGTTTGGCACTCTCTTACACCTGCCCTGTAGGTTTACACTAGGTAAACCCAACTCACTTTTACCTTTCTGCAAGGGCCGTGCTGGCTGACACGCATTCTGTGCATTATAGAGCACCTGGAGACTGTCCTTGCGTGGTAGCGGTGTGCGGTATGAATCAACATAACATAGCATAACATTATGAGCAGAGCACATCTTGGACATCACCCTTCCCACGCGCAACCTGCATATACACCTTCATCTAGAAAACTCCAGCCCTCACAACTGCACTGATGCTGGACTCTTTGGATGGGTATTTCCCACCCCACTCGGGTGGGTGTGAGAAACCCACTACCAGAGTATTGGCCTGCACTGCACCGGTCACTTCACGCATTGCTCACCTCAAAGCCTACCAATGACAGTTGTGCGCTATACAAAACGGTATTAGGTCAATAGACCTTTTTTTTAAAAAAAACAAATTTAAAAAAAATGATTTAGAAAGACCACTCTTGGAAAGCACATAGCGGTCTTTCGAAATCGGACTGTCAGCCCCTGCGATGCACACGAGTACACGCAGGGGCTGACAGGCACACCAGGACCCGGAAGCGGCAGCGATGGAGAATGGGTGTGTGTGTTTGTTTATTTTCAGGGAGTGTGGGGGGTGCAGAGGGAGCGTCATGAACCGCTGATTGCGCCATTCTGGACATCGTGGTCCCTGACTTGTAGAGGACTGAATTCCGTGATCCTTCCAACATGGCCGTGTGGTGCAGAACGCATTTTACCAGCCTTTCCGCGCAACGTTCAACGTCCTACAAAACAGTCACGCCCCCGCGGCTCTGCGCGTCTCTACGCTACCGCTCAGCGTACCCAGACGTGTGTTGCCGGAGTTCGCTCGGGGTTTCCTTCCGAGTCCTGTTTCCCGAATCCTTGAATCCTCTTCCTTTTCTAATTCCCTTCCTTTAACTTACCCTACCGTGCCTTTTTCCTGGATCTTCTTCTGTACTCGGGTCACGGCGTTCCGTGTCCCCGAGTTCGGATACAATTGCTTCCTGGTTCCCAGTCCTGGAAATCTGAACGCTGCTTGGCGTAGGTTTGCATCCTCACGCTGGAATCCAAAGGCCTGCATACGGGCCTTTACAAATCCCGGACCGTGCGAAAGAACACATCCAAGAAAGTCGCAAGCAAGGAGAAACAGGTGAGAAGGGGAGAGACTTGTGACAGATTGAGACGCCTTAAAACCGATACAAATACAGAGATGGAAGCCGCGGTTCAAGACCTCATGCGAGGTATGCCGGAATTGACCACTGAAGTTCAGAACCTTAAGGCAGAGAATGCTGCATTAAAATAGCTAGTCTTGTCTTGTGACTCTGCTGCTAAAAAAAAGTGTCTTGTTGGGTGGAGTAGTAGACAAATACGATGGCTCTTCAAAGACCCTCCGTGCCTTCCTTGATTCATGTTTGGTGCATTTTACCTTGAAGCCATACTATTATTCCACCCCAAGAGCAAAGGCGGGATTCATGATCTCACATCTCATTGGTAACGCCCTGACCTAGGCAACCCCCCTAGTCAATTTGGGCGACACCCTCCTGGATGATTATGACGGGTTTGTGGAAGCCTTAAAAGCCATGTTTGATCGCCCAGAGCTTGTTTACAGCGCTCAAGAAAGACTATTTGAATTTCAACAAGGCTCCCAGGCTATGCTTACTTAGGTGACCCGCTTTAAACAACTAGTAAAAGAGGCTGATTGGTCCCAAGATGCCAGTTTCACCCTCTTTCGAAGGAGCCTAAATGAAGAAATAAAGGACGAGTTAGCCAGGGTAGTTCGCCCAAGCTCCTTCCAAGCCCTCATGGACCTCTCCCTACAAATCGATTTTCGGATCCAGGAAAAAAAGGCAGAGAAAGGAAAGTCTAAGTCAACACCCCAAAAGGCTGCCACAGACCACCCATACAAACCAGAAACTGCTACATCTCCAACCTCAGACTCTGAACCCATGCAACTAGGGGCCTTCCGTGGACCAATTTCCTCACAAGAAAGGATGCGTCGGATTCATACTGGACTGTGCATGTACTGTGCCTCCGATAAACACCTTGTGAGAGAGCGCCCTATCGCTCCACCTCGGCGTTCGGGAAACGCCAACTCCCGATCCTACGTGGGGCACAGTTTCAGGAGAAAGAAGTCTGCTCCTCATCAATTCCTTGCTTGAACTCTCCTGGACAAAACAATCATGTTATTCTACATGCATTCCTATCGCCTTCTAAGAAAGAATCCTCCCCCATCCTGGCATTAGTGGACTGCGGAGCCATGGGCATATTCATAGATCATGATTGGGTCACTAGTCATAATATTCCCCACGAAACACGAGAGACTATGCAACCAGTGGAAGCCATTGATGGTAGACCATTATCTTCAGGACCCATAACACTTCAAACCAAAGAGATTCTTCTTTCAATAAACCACCACCAAGAAAGGATTACATTTGATATCATAGGATCTGCCCATTACCCTATGGTTCTGGGCATGCCCTGGTTACAGAAGCATAACCCCCATATCCATTGGGCAGCAGGCTCCATGTTTCTTGGTTCAGAACATTGTATGTCTCATTGATTGTCACTTACTACCTTACCAAGTTCCTTCGAAGACTCCCCAGAAACCCAACAATTACCAGTGATGGTCTCCAACGTTATCCGGATTCCCCAGGCCTACCAGGCATACTCAGATGTGTTTTCAACTGCTATTGTTCAAGCTCTACCACCCCACAGACCTGAGGATTGTGCCATTGACACTGAGCCATCAGCAGTGATACCGTTTGGAGGAATGTTTATTCTATCCAAACCTGAAAAAAGGGCCTTCCGGGAATACCTAGCACCAATTTGGAAAATGGAACTATTCGACCATCCAAGTCCCTAGAGGGAGCTTCCCTCTTCTTTGTTCCTAAGAAGGATTCCAAGGAACTTAGGCCATGTTTGGATTACCATGGACTTAATCAAAGCACTCTCAAGGACCGTTATCCATTGCCTCTCATCTCCGACATCCTGGAAGCAGTGAGAGGTGCAGTCATCTTCACAAAACTAGATCGCAGGGGTGCCTACCATCTTATTCGTATAAAAGAAGGTGATGAATGGAAAACAGTCTTTAGAACACCCTTTGGCCGATTCGAATACTTGGTCATGCCCTTCGGACTTGCAAATGCCCCTGCAATTTTCCAGCGTTTTATGGATAGAGTCTTTTCTGACATATTGTTCCTCTTCGACATTGTATATCTAGACGACATACTGATTTACTCCAAGGACCATCTAAAACATGAAGAGCATGTCAAGGCAGTTTTACAATGCTTATGAGAACATAAGCTCCTGGCCAAACCTGAGAAATGTGTTTTCCATGTATCAACTGTTCACTATCTCGGGTTCATCCTTAGCCCGAAGGGGATTGGAATGGATTCTTCCAAGGTTGACTCCATTTTATCTTGGCCTGTTCCAACCACTGTAAAACAAATTCAATCTTTCCTGGGGCTGGCTAACTTCTACAGGAAATTCATACCCGCATTCTCTGAGATTGTGCACCCCATTGTCACACTATTAAAGAAAGATACCCCCTTTCACTGGACTTCAGCTCAAGACTCAGCGTTTCAACGACTGAAATCAGAGTTTACACAAGCACCCATCCTAGCTCAACCCGACACTAACCGTCCCTTCCTTGTTGAGACTGATGCATCCGATTACCTCATCGGAGCAGTCCTGAAACAGGAACTTGATGACAAGTTAGAACACCCCATTGCCTATCTATCCCGCACCTTGACTCCCAGTGAAACTCACTATTCCGTCCTGGAGAAGGAATTGTTAGCCATTCATCAAGCCTTCACTGATTGGCGTCATCTCCTTCTGGGAGCCAAACACCCGGTACAAGTCCGTACCGACCATCGGGATCTTCAAGTCCTACAATCCCTGGAGTGCAGAAACAGCCATCAAGCCCGTTAGGCCTTCTTTTTTGCCCAATACCAATTTCAAATCCATCACTTTCCCGGAACACATAACATCATAGCCAATGCCTTATCCAGGCGTCCTGATTATGAACCCCTTGAGGACCGAACCTTTCCTAAGATGTTTCCCAACACTATATTCGTTGCTCAAGCAGTTACTCTCCTGGAGGATATTTGCGCCCAAACTCAGTCCTCTGAACTCTGGAAGGAGTTCAAGAGAGACAATCAGTGGAATCTCAAGACAAAGGACGGATACCTATTCAAGGATACTCGACTGCTTATTCCCACTCCTGGGCTGCGACAAAGAATCACAAACGTATGCCATGATACTCTCCATTCAGGACACTGTGGCATCACCAATACCCTCCGTCTTGTACAAAGACAATTCTGGTGGCCAACGATGAAGGATGACATAAAGACCTATGTCCAGACTTGTGCAGTCTGTAATCAAAACAAACATGACAATAAAAAACCAGTAGGTCTGCTACACCAACCAGCACTACCAACGAGACCCTGGGAAATCATTGCTATGGATTTTATCGTGGAACTACCTTCTTCCAGAGGCTACACAACTATAATGGTTACCATTGATTTGTTCACACATATGGCTCATTTTACACCTCTATAGAAACTACCACCCTCATCTGAACCTGCTGGAATATGTTTAGAACACATATTCCGGCTTCATGGACTACCTTCCAAAATCATTATTGACAGAGGACCCCAGTACATATCCCAGTTTTGGAAACAGCTATGTCGGATATTGGGGATTCAACGTGCCTTGTCTTCCGGCTATCATCCACAGACCAATGGAGCTACTGAACGAGTAAACCAAACCCTGGTCCAAGATGATTGGTCACTCTTGATCCCTGTGGCCAAATTTGCTTACAACAATTCGGATCATTCTGCTATCAAGACCAGTCCCTTCTTTTGTAGCCAAGGATTTCATCCTTCAGTCCTACCCTCCGTTCTCCCACATCCTACCCCAGTTCATACAGTTGATTCCTGGATTGAAACACTGATCACTGTACACAAAGAGGCAAGGGAATACCTTGAAAAGGTCCGAAGAAACGTTAAAAAATATGCAGACTCCAAAAGAAGGCCTGGTCCCTCCTATTCAATAGGTGATAAGGTCTGGTTATCCTCAAAACTCCTTCCTTGTCACCTACGACCCATTAAATTGGCTCCCAGGTATTTTGGACCTTTTTCTATAAAGGAAATTGTCAATCCAGTGGCCTTTCGACTCCAACTACCAGAAGCATGGAAAAAGATTAATCTAGTCTTCCACACTTCTTTGTTAAAGCCATATGTGCAACCCTCTCGAACTGCTCCAAGATCTACCCCAGTGATTGTCAATAACCAACTCGAATATGAGGTCTCTAGAATTTGTGACTCTAGGTACTATCGTGGCAACTGCAGTATTTGGTCGAGTGGAAAGGGTCTCCTCCTAGTGAGCGCACTTGGGAACCTGTCTCAAACATTAATCCCTCTCGGCTAATACAAAGATTTCATCTCATCCGCCCAGGCAAACCCGGAGGTGCCAGGCTTCAGAGGAGGCATACTGTCATGACACGCCGATCGCGTCCATTCTGGATATCGTGGTCCCTGACTCGTAGAGGACTGAATTCTGTGATCCTTCCAACATGACCGTGTGGTGCAGAACGCAGCTTACCAGCCTTTAAGCGCAATGTTCAACGTCCTACAAAACAGTCACGCCCCCGTGGCTCTGAGCCTCTCAACGCTACCGCTCAGCGTACCCAGACGTGTGTTGCCAGAGTTCGCTCGGGGTTTCCTTCCGAGTCCTGTTTCCAGAATCCTTGAATCCTCTTCCTTTTCTAATTCCCTTCCTTGAACTTACCCTACCGTGCCTTTTTCCTGGATCTTCTTCTGTACTCGGGTCACGGCGTTCCGTGTCCCCGAGTTCGGATACAATTGCTTCCTGTTTCCCGGCCCTAAAAATCTGAACACTGCTTGGCGTAGGATTGCATCCTCACGCTGGAATCCAAAGAACTGCACACGGGCCTTAACAAATCCCAGACCGTGCGAAAAGAACGCATCCAAGAAAGTCACAAGCAAGGAGAAACAGGTGAGAGGGGGAGAGACTTGTGACAGGGAGGGGAGTTCGGGGGCTGAAACGCCCCCATTTTGTACAAATGCCATCAGGGGAGGGTGCGGGTGGGAGATGGGGGCGAGGCAATGTGGGTTTTTGCTTTTGAATGCTGTCCAAAATCATCTAGGAAATTTGAGTGATTTTGTTGGGCGACCTACAAAGAGCAAAATGATCCCATAGAAGCGTGGCCGCTCTGTTTCCCTGCTTGGCTGCTCAGTGCTGGGGTTTGTGCTACATAGACACTGGCATCTGCTCTGGATTCTCAGGTCTACTTAAGATATCCGTTTCCATGTCTCCTGCAGCATTCTAGACTAGACCATATTTAGTTCCCAGCTTTGTCTTTTCTCTCAAGTTTCATCTCAGATACCTTGTCAATGATATGCTGGTATATGCTCAAATGACCTCCTCTGTTCTCTCTGCCCAGCAGAGGTATGCCAATGTTTTATGTGTAGCATCTATAGTTTGTGCGTCACAAGCATTCAATGGTATTTGTGATGTAATACCCCGCCCCTTTCCCCTTCTCCGCCCACACCTCTCTAGTCCATGTTTCTATCTTCATGGGATTTCTTCTGCAGGCATCCACCATCTTGACAGCTCCTCTCGACTGTGTATGATCGTCTAGGACTTTCTTCAAGAGGTGCTCCACCACAACGTCTTGCGTATTAGGCATCAAAACACAATATCTCTGCTGGCCTCGGATTTACACGTGTTTTAGATATTCGAAGATTAAACGGATGTGGTCTCCAGAGCAAAAACAATGCCATAAGTGAGAATTCAGCAGTGAGGTATAAACAGTGGCAGCACAACTTCCCTTTCTTTCTGGTTGTGTGAATCTACTTTGCACCCCCAAACCTCCTGGCCTGAACTCCCGCCTTGTCAGAAAGTTTGCAAACTTTAGGGTGATTGGATGAGATGACGTCCATCCATCCCTTGGCCGGCAGCATCCAAAACACGGGCTCACATCTGCCCATGTGTGGGTCAGCAGGGCTATGCCTAAGTGCTCTGCATCACTTTGCCTCTGTTGGGGCGTGCAAGACCTTAACTTTGTGGAATTTGCATGACCCTGCCCCTGTGAGGGTGTGAAGCATGTTGGCCTGTGTAGGGGTATGCAGCTCCTTGCAGTTGTGGAATCTGCATCACTCTGCCTGTGTAGGAGCTTCCGTGCCACATTTCCTGTGTAGGATCTTCATCACCCTGTCTTTGTGGGGGTCAGCAACACCCTGACTATGTGCTCTGCAACACCTAGCCTGAGTTGGGTTATGCATCAGCTTGCCGCTGCATCACCCTGCCTCTCTGGAGGTGTGTAGCACCTTGCATGTGTAGGATATTCAGCACCCTCTCTTTGTGGGGGTCAGCAACACCCTGCATGTGTGCTTTGCAGCACAGTGCCTGTGTAGGGGTATGCAGCACCTTGTCTCTGTAGAATCTGAAACACCCTGCCTGTGTAGGAGCTTTCGTGCCACATTTCCTGTGTAGGATCTTCATCGCCCTGTCTTTGTGGAGGTCAGCAAAACCCTGACTATGTGCTCTGCAGCACCTTGCCTGAGTTGGGGTACGCATCAGCTTGCCGCTGCATCACCCTGCCTCAGGCTGGAGGTGTGTAGCACCTTGCATGTGTAGGATCTTCCGTGCCATCTTTCCCGTGTAGGATGTTGACCACCCTGTCTTTGTGTGGGGCAGCAGCACCTTGCCTTTGTGGAATCTGAATCGCCACGAGTCTGTAAGGGTGTGACACACATTGCCTGTGTAGGATTTTCTATGCCACAATGACTGTGTAGGAAGTTCAGGATCCTGTCTATGTGGAGGTCGGCAACACACTGCCAATATTCTTTGCAACACCTTGGCTGTGTTGGGGTGTGCAGCACAGTTCCCTTTGTGGAATCTGAACCACCCTGACTTTGTGAGAGTGACACACCTTGCCGGTGCAGGATCTTCCATGCAACCTTTCCCGTGTCGGATCTACAGAACCCTGTCTTAGTGGGTGTCAGCAATGCCCTGCCTATGTGCTGTGCGGCATTGTTCTTGTGTGGCGGTATGCAGCCGCTTGCCTCTTCCTCACCCTGTCTCTTTAGGGGTGTGAAGCACCATGCCTGCTTAGGATCTTCTGTGCCACCTTTTCTGTGTAGGGTATTCAGCATCCTGTCGATGTGGGGGTCGGCAACACCCTGCTTGTGTGCTAAGCAGCACGTTGCCTATGTTGGGGTATGGAGCACCATGCCTCTGCGGAATCTGAATCACCCGACTCTGTGAGGGTGTGAAAGATTTTGGCTGTGTAGGATCTCCCGTGCCACCTGCACGGTGTAGGATCTTCAGCATTCTATTTAGGTGAGGGTCGGCAACACTCTGCCTATGTGATATGCAGCACCTTGCCCGTGTGGGGGTGCGCATCACATTTCCTCTGTGTAATCTGATTCTATTCAGCGCTGTGAAGGGGGCACCCCGCAGCTAAAAAGCAGGGGCCAGGAAAACACCCAGGTAGTGACAAAGTGTACCCCAATGTGCGAAATGCCATCAACGCCAGCCGGCCGGGGGCTTGACAAGCCTCCACACAGGCAGACAGAGCCCTGGGCTAGTTCCTGGTCAATATAAGGAGCTGCCCAAGCAGCAAAAGAGTAAAATCAGTTTGGTACTCCGCAATGAGTACCAAATAAGTAGTCTGCGTACGCAGAATACTTTTTCGCAGAATACTTTTTCTTTACCGAAAAACCCTCTCATCCAAGAAAAGGGGAGAGAAGGAAAGAAAAGAGATACAGGGCAACGGACGGGGCCCACATCGTCGTGGGAAGAGGAAGGTGGCCCGTGCCAGGGGGCGCAACCCTGGACATCGTGCCCAAAAGTGTACACTGTGTATTATTATGATGATTATGGGGATTGTGTATAATTTACGTAATGTGCAATAAAAACCACAGCCTTTTATTGCCAACACTTACACAATGTTTGTTGTGGTGCATGGGGGAAGATGGGGGACAGTCACCAACCTCTTGGGTCCACAGGTTAATCCTGCCACTGTGGGGGTGTGAAAGACATTGCCTATGTAGGGTCTTCAGCGCCGCCTTTCCTGCTTAGGATCCTCAAAACCTTGTCTTTATGAGTAGTGGCACCAGCACCAGCCTGCATGTGTGGGGTGTGCCGCATTGTACCCTGTAGGCTGCTGTGGTACTCAACCTGTGCAATGGTATCAAACCTTATGCTTGTGTCGATAGCAGGTAAAATTATTAAAGAAACAATATATTTATAGCACAATCCAGACCCCCATGACCCCACAGTTAACAACCACCAGGAGATCGCTGACTGCTGAAATCACACAACACAGTCACCAGGGCCCAGTGACTACAGAGGCCACAAAAAAGCAGACACAGTGGCAGCCCTAAATGCAGACACCACAGAAAACAGACACCAGGGTTCCGGTGACAGGAGATACCACACTTAACAGACCCTAGTGAGGGTTCCATGTGTTAACATCCCCGCAAAAATATTGCCATAAAAAAATATCACTATATTTTTGTGGCAATATTAAGTCATGGAACCTGTGGGGGGGGGCCCCCGCATTATTTTTAAAGGAGCGGGGGACACCCTCACAATATCCGCTCCCAAAACACCCAAAAAATGATCCCCACCAAAAATATCGCCTATGGCCGTTCCAGACTGTAGAGGAGGTCCCAAGTACGGCCTGCACTCCAACTGTCCATTTTGAAGTACCAGGAAGGTTCACGCCGAAGTGTGTGACGTATGATGAGAAAATAAACCAGCAGAGAGCCGCAGTGGGGCTCTGTTCAGTACCTATCAGAAGAACAGCACCTATTGAAGTACCGACACCAAAGAAAACATGGACAGTAAGGTATCCATTGAGAAAACCATATCAACAAATGAAACGGAATGAAGATTGTCTGAGTACAGTCCCTGGAGAAGCCAAAAAGGTCTTAATGGAAGACGAATGGTGATGCCACAAGAACCCAGACTGACTCACATATAGAAGATATGATGACCTGAGAATGATAAAAAGAGACGAAACGCCATGAGTAAGGGACATCGCGAACCTACAGCAAAAGGACGATGTCAAATGTAAGAAGCTTATGCCATGAGCACGACGAAGATATTCGACCAGTTTACGCATGTACATATGCTTGGAACCGCAAGAAAGCTAAGAAAATCATGCAGCTTGCTATGCTTAGTAGTAAGATAGATTGCGGCAAGCGCCACCTATACATATCTACCTCAAAATAAGCATGTTATATACGCATACGTCCACTATGCAAAAGAGCAGAATCTACCAAAGGTTACTAGAGGCCGCATGAGGAGAGCTTCATATTTAACAAATCAAGAATAAAAGGCAGAAGCGAAACTCAGCAGAGACAAATCGTGCCAAAAAGCCAAGGTCGTATCCGCTAAAATAGACGAACAGTAGCTACAATTAATGAAGCAAGGAACAGAATATCCTGCTCAGAAAGGTCAAGATAAGAAGCAGAATGCAGGTGCTGGGCAAAATGAAAATCAAATACACGAATTACATGGAGAAGAAGGCAAATTTACGGTGTCTGAATCATGTGACCAGCCGAGCGAGAAAAAGTGAGACTTTCACACCTAAGCATGGCGGAGCGCCATGCAAAGATATCAGACCTATCACAGTAAAATAATTGACACATGGCCCCTGAAGTGATGATTGATTGTAGCAATAATTGGAGTTAGGCCGGGGGAGCTAAAGGGCACCCTGCACCTGGCCGACTATTCTGCATGCTGCTATGCAAAATGAGAACCAATGGGACGTCGTACTTTTAGTGACATCTACAGTCGCCATTTTTAAGGTAGGGCTTGGATGTCCCACCCGACAGTGTTTATCCAATCCCCTTACTCCATTACCATATACAGATATAGTACCTATATTAAAGTTACCTTCCTAGAACCAATAGAAGTGCATACAACAGTTTAAGCATTACACGTCAGTGATGAGAAGTTTTTAGTATTTTTTATGAAGTTCGTTGGAGTTGTGAAGCGAGAAGGAAGATCACGCAACCGCGGATATTCATGAAACTCCCCGTTTTTTGTACTTGTCATTAAACTGACTCTCTTTTGCCAAACCATTGAGTTGTCATTATTGATTTGATGCTTGAGTATTAATCTGCATCCCCATCCATCTCACGGGTGCTGCTATTCCATTTTAAAGTGCTATTGGGCAACCCCCAGCTTTATGGGTCGGTTGGGGTCCTGGTGCACAAGACGACCATATACACAGCTATATATTTGGTGGGTATAATATGTAGTGATACCCCTGTGAGTCCTACTGGCTAGACCACATGAAACACCAGGTGGTTAATGACTGCCATGCTACACAAAATCCACAACAGCAGCGATCGCACAAAATAGACATCCATGGCCAAAAAACTGAAACAATTGCATGATATAGGCCACTGACGTGTTCATTTTTAGTTTTGCTATAAGGTGGCACATTCAAGCCACCTATAAGCTGAAACTAATGCATTGGAGTACCTGTAGGGAGAAATGGCATATGAGGAGAGACACAAAGCTTATAGGTGTTGTTTGGTTATTTCCCCCTCCATTGACTGCCCATGGGCATGCTAATCCCTATGGCCATTCCCATCCACGATGTGTCCCTCACCACCCAAAACACACCCTCCTTGGATCACTTTGAGTTAACTTTATCAAGCGTTAAAACCACACTTTGCAATGGAAAGGCCTGCCAGTGTTTTTTTCAAAGCAGTCTTCGAAGAGCTACTGGTTTCATTGGTGCTGTAATCATGCTACTTGTGCAATAAAAATGTCTTTAAAAGGTCTGCCTTAAGCCACTTGATTTATAAGCAGTATGCATCCCCTTCACCGAAGTCCTGTTAAAAACAAGCATTAGCAAAGCCAGAAGTTGCAGCTTGTGTATAGGTATTAGAAAGGCGTTTTGTCAGGCACTGTCATCATATGCCCAAGTACGGCACCGTTTTCAAACTGCTACCATTAATGGCCAGCAAGTACCATCATGGCAATGCCTGGCCAATACCTTTCCCATATATACACAAAAGCCAAAACTGTCAGCATTGCAATGCTTGTTTTGAATGAGAACACGTGGAGCAGTTCAGAGGCTGGCCCTGCTCATAATTAGGGTACACCCCTTATTTTGGTAACCTGTGCAAGTCTGTGTCCATTACTGAATCGTGTCTAGTCCCCATCTGGGATGATCTCTATAAAACCACAGACTCAGAAGGCTGTGCCGCACTAATCCTTCTTGACCTCTCAGCGGCCTTCGACACCACTGACCACCTCACCCTCACAGACTGATCCTACTCTCTCGGAATCAGGGATGCAGCCTTGAAGTGGATCTCCTCCTATCTCTCCAACAGATCCCAAATAATATGCATGCCCCCTCTCTCCTCGTCGCCCCACCCTGTTACCCACGGAGTACCACACGGCACCTTGCTCTCCCCTTCTGCTCTTTAACCTCTACCTGAGCACCCTCCCCACTATCATCCGCTCACATGGCCTGTCTAGCTACAACTATGAAAATTGACCCCCAAATCATCTTCAAGATCCCAAAGAACCCTTCCAACTCCACCCCCGACCTCACTTCCTGCCTCACAGAAATCGACCACTGGATGACTGCTAACCACCATCTTATCAACCGCGGAAAACTGGGAATCCTTATCTTTGGGAAAAGTGCCCTCTTCACTCAACTCATCCCATGACTGCACTCTTTAGGTCCGCCCCCATCTACCTCCAACACAGTAAGAAACCTTGGATGCACTATGGACTCAGACTTGACATTATCACATCACATTAATTAAATGGCTAAATCCTGCTATCTACACCTATGCATTCTCCAACGCATCCTACCCTACCCGACCTTCCCACACAGATTTTCCCAAATCACGTCTATCATCCTCTCACGCCTAGGCTATACCTGGGTGCCCCTGCATCACATATTAGAAAACTCCAACGGGTTCAAAACACTGCAGCAAGGCTCCTTCTTGCTCTGGGCCCCAGAGAACACATCACACCCGCCCTCTGTGTCCTTCACTGGCTGGCCATCGGGCGATGATCAACTTTCAAGGCTATGTGCATCACCCACCAAGCTCTGCACGACGCAGGACCAGCATATCTACAACTCAAGCTCGTACTCTACAGGCCCACCAGAAACCTGAGATCTGGATCAGCTCTCGTTCTTGCCATCCCAGTCGCTAAATCGAGCAGAATAGCGGGATCGTCCTTCTCCATCCAAGTTCCCACCATCTGGATCTCGATTCCAGTTAGCATCTGCTGCAAAGAGGATCAACTTTCCGGGAGGCACTCAAGACCTGGCTCTTCCTTGTTGCATCCTGCCTAGCCTATTCCACTTCCTGGGAACTATCTCCCCTGATAGGTAGGTGGGAGCATCAATGAGTCACTTGAGACAAGACAGTACTCAGCTGGCACGGAAAGGAGTCGATCGGTAGGATATGATCAGCATACCTTCACCGCAACTAGACAGCAGCCTGGATTCTCTGGTACTTATAGCATTCCATGTCAATGGAATATTGACGTGTGCTTCACGGAGCTGGGCCACCCACCCGCATGTATCTGCAATAATTCACTACCGACTTCATAACGCACATCACCTCTGCCATCAGAATGCAGCTGAAACCCACGAAAAACTTCAGTCCAGCTGGACACATAATTAGTCCCTTTGACTCGCGTACTCTCCGGACAGTCTATCACAGCACCCACCCACAAGCAAGATCTCCATGGGTCGCTAGCAACGATTTAGCCGCCCCCACCTACCTTCGTGCTGGCTAAAATGCACACATGCATCCCAAAAATCCTGCTTCATTTCTCATACCTCGGACTCCAGTCCTCCAAGGGCGTGCACCAACAGCGCATTGAGGCCATGCCATTGGGCGCTTTACAAATGCCATATAAGTTCAAAATGGCATTAGCGGCCTCGTGTCTTTGTCGTCAAGTCACAGTGCCTGCCTACCTACCCCGCCCTCGCCCGCCCACATAAGAGCGTTCAGGATTGTGATGACAGGGCCACCTGATGCCAAGACCCCAGCTGTGAGCTATCCACTGATTACTCATCATATAACACATCTGTGTGGTGGGAACAGGCCAGGGCCAGCGTGAGTGTGCACTGGGATTGTACTGGGGTTGTCCGTCCAGGCGTGCTTGATACAGAGTGAAGGGCAGCACCCCTGGGGGGCTTGGGGGAGGGAGGAATGCAGATTTCGGAAGAATAGAGCGGCTCTTTCCTTTGAAGCAGGACTTCCCAGGGTCATCCCTTCCTTGCCTATCAAATGGCCCTTCCTGACGACTCTGGCAGCATTGTCACGAGACAATGCAATGCAATACAACACATAATACAACAACGATGGTGTAGTGGTGGGAGCTGAAATACAAGAACTGCCTGTGCTGGGCGGGCAGTAGAGACCGTTCATCTCGGGAGGATAGCTCAGGGGCAACGCGCTCGCCTTGAGCAACACAGGTTCCATCCCGGGGTCTGCGCTTAGAAACCTCTGGGTATTAGGCGCCTTATAAATAACCTATCATATCATCGTATGTGTTTCGGATTTTCATTTCAAGTACCCACAGCAGTGTGGTCCCACTCCCAAGGAGCATTAGACACCCACCGCCTGGAGTTTAAAGGCCAATGGAATCCCCTTCCTACAGCACAAGTCACTCGAGACGAGCAGCCCCTTGCCAGAAGAGGCTGTAAACCCCTCTTGCGTGGGACACAGCTCGCCCAATAAAAGGGACCCCCGGGGTGGCATTCGAACTCCAGATGACTGGCGCTCTCGGTATGTTTTCTAAAGATGCGCAAATGACACCCTATTACCAGCCTGTAGGCACGGGATATTATGTTTGCGCCCTCTACTTGGTGCCAGCTTTGACGAACCCTCCCCCGTATCGGAATACTCAGGCTGAGGCACCCTAATATTGGGAATCACCCCATCCCTGCGCGCCTCGAAGACGCGCCCGGTTGCCATTGTTGGGCCTGGAAAACTTTACATTGCAGTTCTGGTATTCTGTCAGCATTTGTAAAGCGTTTAGCTGCCACTGGTCAGCCTTCGAAGCACTGGGGAAGTCTGAGGCTGTGTCACTGCAGTGCATTCGTCGGGCATTGCGCAATTAAGCATACAACGGACACGTTAGTATACAGATTACACGATATGACACACTGCTTCAGCTGATTACGTCATTGAGGGCCACTAGACCACTACTACTACGCATCTAGTTAGGAAGGGCCGTGTATCGGAGCGTACGGGCTAGCGTGACCGCATGCGTGTGGAGTTGCAGCTGAGCATTGCGTAGCCGGTCTGTGCAATGAGGGTGTGTGCGGGAAGGATGTGTGGGCAACTGCGGGGCCTGCAGAATTGAACGATAGCGTGTTTTCCAGAGACCTGCATTGGAATCACGAATGATTGTACGCAGCCCGAGGGGCGAAGTCCTTCCGGGGGATGAAAATACACCTCCGAGGGCACCTTCCCGCCATTTCCTGCTGAAATAACTCCTCACACCACGGGCCCTGCGACTCAATTAGGAGGCTACAGCGCCCAGGGGTCAAACAACAGACCGAGAAAGTAATTGGCAAATGCCCAAACCTCAGGGCAGTATGCGTGGCAAGGACAAACCAGGCTGCCTGGGGCACGCATGCCCTGGGAAAACAGTGGCAGAGCCCAGTGCTTCAATAGCGGCTGCCAGTGACCCACATACAAGGATACGGCCCATAGAAGTACAATGACTGCAGGGATGGAAGGATAAAGACACCGTCAGGCGTGTTACTAAAGAGATGGCAGGATAACGACCACTAAGCCATTTAGCTGCTGACATACCATATACTATGTCTCAGGCCAGGGGCCATGTCCTAAAAAATAAAGTGGGGGGGGGGCTCATTAACATACCAATTGAATGTGTTTTCACCAGAAATTAGCATATCAAGGTGCCCTCTGAAAAAAGTGGGGGGACTCCTGAAAAAAGTGTGGGGGACTGCGTCCACCCGCTTGTACCCTCGACTTGAGCCGTACATCAGGGCCAGGTGTGAAGAGTGATTCAGGGACCCTGGCTCTGCTGAGGTAACAGGACACTGACCCTGGGACCCTGTAAGTGACGAGAGATTGGATACACGCCCCAGGTGTGAGCTGTAATTGCTGAAACACCAAGGGACAAGTCCAAGAGCCTAATGGCCTTTAACCCTGTGTGGTCCTTTAAACTCGTCCTTTTTCCATTAGGAAAGCACCAAAGTCCCTGCACTGAAAGGTGAGTGACATCAACGCCAGAAGGCTCTGCGGTTTCTGAGGTGGCAGTGGGCGGCCAGCTCTTTGATGAATTTCCTCCAGGTCCCATCCCTCCCCATTGTTCAGCTGACTGCCTGTGCAGAGTGGCACAGATCCTGTGTTCTTGAGTGCCGTGGGGCTGGCCAGCCAGCCAGCCAACCCCTCAGCCAATGCCGTGCGACCTTGTGGGAAAGGAGACAGACTGCTGCACACTCTCTTTCCACGTTTACCATCATGAGTCGCAGTGGTGTAGAAAGGCTGCAGGCCGGGAGGGTTTGCCGATTTACACTGGTCTCCCGCTTTCACATCCACCCCAGCACACAGAAACCCTTGTGCTTTATTTACATACTTGAGCGAGACTGCTCAATGGATCCAACCTCTTTCAATGATTGACCCCCACCACTCCACTGAGGCCACTTCCATGGTCCACCCCCACTGACGCATCATCCCTGGATGTACCTTGATTTCTGCTTACTACTCAACCATGGAACCTTGACACCTTCTCTGACGCATCATCCCTGGATGTACCTTGATTTCTGCTTACTACTCAACCATGGAACCTTGACACCTCCTCTGACGCATCATCCCTGGATGTACCTTGATTTCTGCTTACTACTCAACCATGGAACCTTGACACCTCCTCTGATGCATCGTCCCTGGATCTACCTTGATTTCTGCTTACTACTCAACCATGGAACCTTGACACCTCCTCTGATGCATCGTCCCTGGATCTACCTTGATTTCTGCTTACTACTCAACCATGGAACCTTGACACCTCCTCTGATGCATCATCCCTGGATCTACCTTGATTTCTGCTTACTACTCAACCATGGAACCTTGACACCTCCTCTGACGCATCATCCCTGGATGTACCTTGATTTCTGCTTACTACTCAACCATGGAACCTTGACACCTCCTCTGATGCATCGTCCCTGGATCTACCTTGATTTCTGCTTACTACTCAACCTTGACACCTCCTCTGATGCCTAAACCATGGGACATACCACCTACACCCTCCCCAACCCTGTGATATTCCCTTGTGCCTCCCCTTCTCGCACACAGGAGTTGCCTGTTTTGCTTGATTCTTATACTCTGCTCCCTTCCCCCCTCCAGCCTACTTCTGCAGGAGTCTGTCCTGATACATTCTGGTTTCGCAATCACCGTCTTGTGGCCAATGATGGATTTGACTTCTATGGACTTCATTGATTCACAGTGCGTCACCCTTTCTCAACTCTCATGCTGAACTTCCTTTGCATCTTGTACTCATGGTGGCCCTGAATCATGCTTTTCCCATCTTCATCTTGTATCCTGGCTTGCAACGTTATGTGTTACTACTGACTTCTGCAATTGTATTCGCTCTCCCCTCTTGCTTCTCCACTCTTTTGACTGCTTACTCTGTTCTCTCCTCCTCTCCCTTTTCCTATCTCTTCCCCTATTCACCTTAATTTCTTCTATGCACTTACTCTATCAGAAGTGTCCCTGGACCTAGTATGATAGCAACCTCGTCTGTCCCCCCCCTCCCCTTACTGATTTTTTCCTCCCTACGCCAGCACTATCTGAAATGTCATCAGGCCTAGTATGATAGTCACTTGTTTTGTTCCTCCCATCCCTTTCTGCACCCCTCTCCCTCACCTTTTGTTTTTCTCCGGCTCTACCAGAAATGTCGCCAGGCCTAGTATGGTAGTCGCCTGTCTGCTTCCATTTCCTTCCCTCTCTCCCCCTCCTTTCCTTATCCATGTATTAGCTCTTGCACTATCTGAAATGTCGTCAGGCCGAGTATGATATTTAATTTCACATCCTTACTGTTCATGGCCTGTAAGAATGTCATTGTATTTTCCCTTGTTCCCTCCCTTGCCTTGAAGTGCTTTGAAACACATTGTGTATAGGCGCTATATAAGTAAACTATCGTATCATATCACCAGGACTTCACTGATGAATCTGTCTTGATGTCTTCTTCCCGCTCTACAATAGAACCTCCACTGATGCCTCTTCAATGGACCTTCACATTGGGCTTGTCCAAGAATTTGATTTGCCATCACCTCCACTTACACTCTTCCATGGACCCCTGCAACCTTGACTGAGGACACTACAATAGACCCCCCACCACCTCCAACTAGGGCTCTATCACAGACCCCCCAGCCCCATTTATTTATTTTTATTTATTTATTTATATATTTATAACGCGCAGCAGCTCGCGAGCATCAGGGCGCGACAAGAACACGAAAAGACAGAGGTCACAGGACTACGTAAAAAGAAAAGAGGAGGACTCAGAGGAGTCCAGGCTGAAAAAATTAACGAATTACCGGAAAAGTAAAGTTTTCAGCTGCTTCCTGAATAAGGAGTGACTGCTTTCCAGTCTGAGGTTATCTGGAAGCTCGTTCCAGAGTGCAATAGCTTTGGTGGGAAAAGCTCTCCCAAGTCTATTAGCTTTGATTCTGGTGTGGCTAACTTTAAGTAGCCCTTTTTTGGCTGATCTTAGGCAACGGCTTGGTTCATACCAGTGAAATTCCCTTTTGAGGTAGGATGGGGCCGTGCCGAATAGACAGCGGTGGACAAGAGTCAGCGATTTGAATTTAATACGCTCCTCTATGGCGAGCCAGTGGAGACCTATTCGGTCGTGGGTGATGTGCTCGCGCTTGGATTTCCCGGTGATAGTTCTAACAGCGTTGTTCTGGATTATCTGGCATTGTTTGATGCAGGAGTTGCTTGAACCAAGCATCAACGCATTCCCATAATCCAATCGGGACAGAATTGTGGCTCTAGCGATGGTGGCGCTGTTTTTGGCGTTGAGATATGGCCTAATACGGCGTAGTAATCTCTGGTAGTATTGGCAGTTCTTTTTAAGGTATGAGACCTGTGCATCTGCTCCTAGTGAGGATTGCAGATATATGCCAAGTGTTTTCACTTTACTTGAGACCACAATGTTGGAGTCCTTTATAATGAATGACAAATAGACTGGGCCTAGATTGGATAAGGCTTTTGTAGATGCAAAAGTCATGAGCTCTGTTTTTGAACCATTCAGACACATCCAGTGGGCCTTCATCCAGCATTCTATAGTGTTATAGATTGCTGACAGCCTGTTGTTGTCTGTAGTGTGGTCTCCGCTGAGTTCTATAATCAGTTGTGTATCATCTGCGAAGTTGGTAAAGTAAATTCCCCATCTTCACTGAGGAAACTTTCATGGACTCCGAACTACTCCACTCAGGGAACCACCATGGACCACTCACTTCTTTACGAGTGCCTCTTCCATGGAACCCATCCGCACTGAGTAGTCTTCCATGGACAACTTTCATCTCCTATGAAGCCTGCCCCCTCATGGGCGCCTGAGCTGGGGCCTCTTCTCTGGATCCCTTACTCGGAAATCTTCCATAGATTTCCATTAACTTCATTGATTACCCTTCTGTTGAGCCTCTGCTGCTCCACCCAGAACTCCCACAGGATCTTCACCACCTCCAAAGAGCCCTCATCCATAGATCGCCACCACCTCCACCAAGGCCTTGTCTATGGAACGGCACCAGCTCAACAAAAACCTCTTCCAAAGATCTGTACCTCCTCCACATTGGCCTCTTCCATGGATCTGCATCACCCCCACATAGGCCTCAGCCATGGGTCTGCACATCCTCCACATTGCCGTCTTCCATGGATCTGCAACTCCTCCACATTGGCCTCTTTCATGGATCTACACCTCTTCCACATTGCCGTCTTCCATGGATCTGCACCTCCTCCACATTGGCCTCTTTCATGGATCTACACCTCCTCCACATTGGCCTCTTCTATAGATCTGAACCTCCTCCACATTGGCCTCTTCCATTGATCTGCACCTCCTCCACATTGTCCTCTTTCATGTATCTGCACATCCTCCACATTGGCCTCTTCCATGGATCTGCACCCCCTCCACATTGGCCCCTTTCATGGATTGGCACCTCCTCCACTTTGGCCTCTTCCATGGATCTACACCTTCTCCACATTGGCCCTTTCCATGGATCTGCACCTCCTCCACATAGGCGTCTTCCATGGATCTGCACCTCACTCACATTGGCCTCTTTCATGGATCTACACCTCCTCCACATTGGCCTCTTCCATAGATCTGAACCTCCTCCACATTGGCCTCTTCCATAGATCTGAACCTCCTCCACATTGGCCTCTTCCATTGATCTGCACCTCCTCCACATTGTCCTCTTTCATGTATCTGCACCTCCTCCACATTGGCCTCTTCCATGGATCTGCACCCCCTCCACATTGGCCTCTTTCATGGATTGGCACCTCCTCCACTTTGGCCTCTTCCATGGATCTACACCTCCTCCACATTGGCCCTTTCCATGGATCTGCACCTCCTCCACATTGGCCCTTTCCATGGATCTGCACCTCCTCCACATAGGCGTCTTCCATGGATCTGCACCTCCTCCACATTGCCGTCTTCCATGGATCTGCACCTCCCTCACATTGGCCTCTTTCATGGATCTACACCTCCTCCACATTGGCCTCTTCCATAGATCTGAACCTCCTCCACATTGGCCTCTTCCATTGATCTGCACCTCCTCCACATTGGCCTCTTTCATGTATCTGCACCTCCTCCACATTGGCCTCTTCCATGGATCTGCACCCCCTCCACATTGGCCTCTTTCATGGATCGGCACCTCCTCCACTTTGGCCTCTTCCATGGATCTACACCTTCTCCACATTGGCCCCTTCCATAGATCTGCACCTCCTCCACATTGGCCTCTTCAATGGATCTGCACATCCTCCACATAGGCGTCTTGCATGGATCTGCACCTCCTCCACATTGGCGTCAACCATGGATCTGCACCGCCTCCACATTGGAGTCTTCCATGGATCTGCACCTCCTTCACATTGGCCTCTTTCATGGATCTGCACCTCCCTCACATTGGCCTCTTCCATGGATCTACACCTCCTCCACATTGGCCCCTTCCATGGATCTGCACCTCCTCCACATTGGCCTCTTCCGTGGATCTGCATCCCTTCCACAAAGGCTTCTTTCATGGCTCTTCCCTACCACTACATAGGCCTAGTCCATGGATTTGCACCACATCTCATCTATACATCTTCACCCCTACACGTAGGCCTCATCTATGGATTTGCACGGGCTCCATATTGGCCTCCTCCATGGATCCATGCTTGCACATGGTATTTGACGTTGGAGTTGATTACTGGCTTGTTGTTTCACCTTTTTTAAGCACGTTTGTATCACTGTTTTATGTAGCACTCAGGTGCTTTTGTGTGGCGGTGTTAATCAAATTTGAATAAAACTATATTTTGCCTCATCCCCTCTGTTGAGAACTCCTTCATGCGCCCTGACCCCATTTCTGGGGCCCCATCCTTATTGCGCAGATGTAGTCTCCTTGATTGGCTCTTCCCTTCCTCCACTGGGGAAGCCCCATGGGGGCCTTCACTCCTCTGTTGGGGGTTGTAATGAGGACAATATACTTCTCTGGGTGTT
Source organism: Ambystoma mexicanum (assembly GCF_040938575.1). NCBI lineage: Eukaryota > Metazoa > Chordata > Amphibia > Caudata > Ambystomatidae > Ambystoma > Ambystoma mexicanum. The sequence goes on from NC_090929.1 coordinate 1,098,578,850, forward strand.
CTTCCATAAGCTCCCCACTGCTGGGACTCTCTGCCATGAACCCCTCTCCCAGAGGAGGGCTTATCCAAGGTCCCCTGCCCACACTAGCGAATCTTCCAAAGACCCCACCCATTAGACTGGTAAGGACCCTCTCCCATGGATTCTCCCCTTGCCACCCCAGTGGCACACGCAGCCCTTTCAGGGTCTCCCACCGTCTCTTGGAAGTTAACCGCCCCAGTTGCCATTATGCCGCCACCAGTACCGGAAGCAGTTTTTGGTGCCAGTGCAGAGGGTGGATAATAGGGCGCCAGCGGGAGTCTGTAGGGTGTACTGGGCACGAGGTGGAAGCAGGGGGGCACCCCCTCCCCATTCCCCTCTCTGGCTCCGCCACTGGCCCCTACTCCCACTCCCATTTTTGCCAACATGTAAACATGTAAATCCTCGTTGTGGTTCTCGTTGAATACTAAAAAACTGTTTGAACCGACTGGCATTCGCATGAGCACACATTATGCGCAAGCTACATTAATAGCCTTGAATCCTCCGCAAATACCAATCCCCTCTAAATAAGCCACAGCCATACCATTTCCAGCTAGCACACATAGCGCTCTGAAACTGCCCAGCAAATTGGACTCTAGCATTGCATGGCACGGCATAGCATCACACAGCATAACTTAGCACAGCATTGTAAGGGTCGAAATTACGATTTGTTGTCCAGGAGCAAAAAGCAGCTTCTGGGTATCAGGCATCACCCTCTAGGCAGGAGCTACGTCTGGGGAACCAGGAGCTAGTGCATAATGCGTGAGATACCAACTATATCTTTGTGTCCATTCTATATTATCCAATATGCTTTAAATGTCTCTTTGGTGTGTCCTTTATTCTCTTTTATATACATTCCCAAACCTACACGGTTAATATTGCATAGCTATGTTTATGTGGCACCACTTGCCTGGGGAGTCACACGTAGCTCCTGGTAGCTCTTGGTTATAAGCTAGCCAGGCCCCCCGTTGCTATAACCAGGAGCTAAATAGCTTGCAGCTTCTGGCAATTTCAAACCCTGGCATGGCATAGCAAAGTTTGCCATACCGAAGCACACCATACAATGATACCATTGCATGATGTAGAATATCTTACCAAAGCATAGTCCAGCATAACAGCATAGTAGCGTAAACCATAGTATAGCAAAGCAGTGCAAAACATAACAGAATAGTACATCAACTCTTGGCATGGCATTCTTATTCAGAGTAAAATCATAGCAAAGCAACGCGAAGCAGAGCACCTCAAAGCACAGCATGGCATAGCAAGGCAAGGAGTGGCATAGCATTACTTATGAAAGCATGACTTATTATAACAAAACATAACATGCATAGCATTGCAAAGTAGAGCAAAAGCACAGCAAAGCGTAAACAGCATAACAAAGCAATTTCACTCATTGCATTGCATAGCATACATAAGCATAGTTTATCAATATCTAGCATAGCAAAGCATAGCTAAACAAAGTTTTCAAAAACACATCAGAGCAAACTGGGATAGCATAGGTTTTAAAAAAAAGTAGCATGGCTCAGCAGAGCAATGCGAAGTACAGAAGATCAAAGAATAGCACAGCCAAGGCAGGGAAAGCATTGAATTAAAAAAAACATAACATTGAAACCCCGAGCAGTGCCCAGCATAGTGAAGCACAGCATTGTTGTGTATAGAATAGTTTAGCAGAGCGAAGGATAGACTACTTTACTATAACGTAGCAACGAATACTTTAATTTAGCAATGCATAACAAAGCATAGAAACAAAAGCCAAGAGCAGCATAGCTATACATAGGATGGCATAGCATACTGTGCCTTTACATAGTGAGTGGTACCATAGTAATAGAAATTGGTCTTGTAGAGGGCACGTCTACCATAGTAAAGCATAACTTGGCGGAGCAAAGCCTACAAACGCAAAGTGCAGCACAGAAGTAGATAGAATACCATATACCGCCATAACATGCTCGTGCAGCACAGTAATACATAAAATAACATAGCATATAAAGCCATGCCATGCTAAAGCATAGCATAGTAAAGCATATCTTAGCACAGCATAGCATACAAAAGCAAAGTGCAGCATGGAAATACATAGAATAGCATGGCATGGAAAGCCATGCCATGCTAAAACATAACATAGTAAAGCATAGCTTGGCACAGCATAGCATACAAAAGCAAAGTGCAGCATGGAAATACATAGAATAGCATGGCATGGAAAGCCATGCCATGCTAAAACATAGCATAGTAAAGTAAAGCAAAGATTGCACCGCATAGGATACAAAAGCAAAGTGCAGCATGGAAATACATAGAATAGCATGGCATATAAAGCCATGCCATGCTAAAACATAACATAGCAAAGCATAGCTTGGCACAGCATAGCATACAAAAGCAAAGTGCAGCACAGCAATACATAGACTCACATAGCATATAAAGCCATGCCATGCTAAAACATAGCATAGCAAAGCATAGCTTGGCACAGCATAAGATACAAAAGCAAAGTGAAGCATAGCCATGAATAGTATGTCAGAGAGTGCTAAAACATAGCATAGTAAAAAGAAGTTTAGCAAAGCAATGAGGGCACCCAATACTGAATGACAGTAGCGTATCGCCCAGCTTGGCAGCACATTAAATGAAAGTGAAGTCATGACATTGTATATGACATATGTTGTGCTCTGCGCGTTATATGGATATGAACACCTATGAAATATTCGTGACGCTTTAAATGAATGTGTATGGATCAAAAGCAGAACTCTCAGCATGGAACATGTCATTTATTGATGGGGTTTCCACCCCTTCTACGCCGGATCCTGACACGTTACCAGGCCCCTCCCCCACCCCTCTCCCCCCAACAGAAGGATCTCTGTGTGCAAACTAAGTGTGTCAAGCCCACGGAACAGGCAACAGGAAAGAAAGAGTCACTCGCGGAGCTTCGGGGGAGCTGTGGCGGGGAAGGGTGCCAGGGCGTTGCAGCAGAAACCACCGAGAGACAGCGGGGAAAAGGGAGGCGGGGGAGAGAGACGGCGAAGAGTGTGGGACCGTGGAGGAGCGGAGAGCGGGAGGAGAAAAAGGGAGCACGGAAAGATGAGGGGGTAAAAGGGCAGGCGGCGGAGATCAACAGGGGGTGAAGAGAAAGAAAGAGAGTGGGAGGGGGGAGGGAGACAATTGGCAGAAAGTGCGAGTAACAGGTCAATACAGCAATAGTTGTGGAAAAAGGAAGAAAGAAAAAAAGAAAGAAAGAAAGAAAGAAAGAAAGAAAGAAAGAAAGAAAGAAAGAAAGAAAGAAAGAAAGAAAGAAAGAAAGAAAGAAAGAAAGAAAGAAAGAAAGAAAGAAAAAAAAGAAAGGAGAGAAAAAAAAGAAAAAAAAAGAAAGAATGAATAACGGGACAGCCCTGGCAGGGGCACTCACTCACCTCACTGGTCGTGTCCCGCCGGACTCCTCGTCCAGATCCGCCTCCAGCAACCTGCAGAGCCATGCTCATTCCCCAGCCACACTCCGGGAAGGCGGGGGGATTCTTCAGCGAGTGCCCCCCACTTGCGACCAACTCCCAAAGACCTAGAAGCCCCAGAGGCCCGCGGGGACCTGAAGCACAGCGTCCCTCACACCGGGAACAAAGAAGTTCCTCCTCCGCCACTGCCGGGCGGAGCGCTGCCCCCTCCCCCTATCTGCCTTTATTTTTCTCTGATCGTGTGTCTTCTTTTCCGACTCCGTCTGCCCCCCCCCCCCCCTTTCGCGGTCACCTGCCGCGGCGGCCGGTGCCCGGCGCCGAGCTCGGTATTACGGCTCCGTCTGGACGGCCCCCGCTGTACGGCGCTCGCCCACGGCCGGCGAACCTGTCCGGATGCCCCGCGACCTCGGGAGCGTGTAGGCAGGCGGCAGAGAGCGCGCACTGGTGCCAGGCAGTGCACCGACTCGCCTGCCTGCTGACTTCTCTAGGAGTCCTCCTCCCGTCCCCCCCTCCCCTCTCCCCATCCTGCCTCGAGACGTGTCTCCATGGAAAAAAAAGGGAAACAGGTTCTGCGGGGTCTGAAAATGGCAGGCAGACGTTGTGTACACAACGGGGCAGTGAGAAAAGCAGACTCTCGCGGGACGGTGGTGGGTGAGAGGCGGGTGGCAGAAAAGCCATGTGTGCGTGGGCAGAATGCGGTAAAAAGGACGGTACTGTGGGATGACACTCACTGGGACAAGGTTCAGAAAATGCACCCAGAGGCGTGGTTTCGGAGAGTTTGCCTCTTTGCCAGTCTGTTGCCCTGGTTTCCTAGAAAACGAAACATTGTCGCAAACACACACGCAAAGCTCCCTGAAAACCGACCAGACACCCTGGTTGGTAGGATGCCTTGTTGCCTGTACTTTCACCCCTTATCGCCCAATTTCCCTAATTTACAATGGTTAACAAACATTTCCTGACATGGCTACACCCGACCCAGTAATCCCTACCGGGGTCCTTACACCTCAAACGACACTGACAACACTTGCAACACCTTCCGGGGACATTTCCTGGTCCTGTACCCAGATCCCGAATGACTGGTGCCCAGTGATGTTTCTCGTTCTCGAACACTACTGAAAGTGTGGACACTGCTGGGACTACTGCAGGTCATGGCTCCCTTTGGACATTTGATCAGTTAAAAAATGGTATCTAGTGAGCCACATTGCTGCATAATTATTTATTTATTTATTTATGCATTTGTAGAGCGCTTCGAACCCAAGGGCATCTGTGCACTGATTACAAACAGGTTATGTGGCAAAGCAGGCCGTCAGGCAGAACGCTCATAAGTCTAGGAGCTGGTTACAGACGAGCGCAACCCAGACACATGGTGTTATCACTTACAGGCATCAAGGGTTGCCTTACATTATATCACTCCTAAATCTAGGAGCTGGTTGCAGGTGAGCGCTCATATCTCAAGGAGCGGGTTACAGACAAGTTCAACCCATACCCATGGCATTATCACTTACATGCATGGAGGGTTACCTTACAGTAGATCGCTCATAAGTCTAGGAGTTGGTTACAGACAAGCGCAACCCAGACCCATGGTGTTATCACTCACATGCATGGAGGGTTACCTTACAGTAGATCACTCCTAAGTCTAGGAGCTGGTTACAGGTGAGCGATCATAACTCAAGGAGCTGGTTACAGACGAGCGCAACCCATACCCATGACGTTATCACTTACATGCATGGTGGGTTACCTTACAGTAGATTGCCCATAGGTCTAGGAGTTGGTTGAAGACGAGCGCAACTCAGACCCATGGCATTATCACTTACATGCATGAGGGGTTGCCTTACAGTAGATTGCTCATAAGTCTAGGAGCGTGTTACAGGTGAGCGCTCATAAGTCTAGGAGCTGGTTACAGACGAGCGCAGGCCACACCCATGGCATTATCACTTACATGCATGGAGGGTTGCCTTAAAGTAGATCGCTCATAAGTCTCGGAGTTTGTTACAGATGAGCGCAACCCAGACCTATGGCGTTACCACTTAAATGCATGGAGGGTTGCCTTACAGTAGATTGCTCATAAGTCTAGGAGCTGGTTACAGGTGAGCGCTCATAACTCAAGGAGCTGGTTACAGACGAGCGCAACCCAAACCCATGATGTTATCACTTACAAGCATGGAGGGTTACCTTACAGTAGGTCACTCATAAGTCTAGGAGTTGGTTAAAGACGAGCGCGACTCAGACCCATGGCATTATCACTTACATGCATGGAGGGTTACCTTACAGTAGATTGCCCATAGGTCTAGGAGCTGGTTACAGGCGAGCGCAACCCAGACCCATGGCATTATCTCTTGCATGCATGGAGTGTTGCCTTACAGTAGATCGCTCATAAGTCTAGGAGTGGGTTACAGGTGAGCGCTCATAAGTCTAGGAGCTGATTACAGACAAACGCACACCACACCCATGGTGTTATCACTTACATGCATGGAGGGTTGCCTTTAAGTAGATCGCTCATAAGTCTAGGATTTGGTTACAGACGAGCGCAACCCAGACCCATGGTGTTATCTCTTACTTGCATGGAGGGTTGCCTTACAGTAGATCGCTCATAACTCTAGGAGTGGGTTACAGGTGGGCGCTCATAAATCTAGGAGCTGGTTATAGACGAGCGCAACCCAGACCCATGTCATTATCACATACATGCATGGAGGGTTGCCTTACAGAAGATCGCTCGTAAGTCTAGGAGCTGGTTACAGTTGAGCGCTCATAAATCTAGGAGCTGGTAACAGACGAGTGCAATCCAGAACCATGGCGTTATCACTTACATGCATGGAGGGTTACCTTACAGTAGATTGCTCATAAGTCTAGCAGTTGGATACAGATGAGCGCAACCCAGACCCATGGTGTTATCTCTTACTTGCCTGGAGGGTTGCCTTACAGTAGATTGCTCATAACTCTAGGAGCTGGTTACAGTTGAGCGCTCATAAATTTAGGAGCTGGTTACAGACAAGCGCAATTCAGACCCATGGCATTATAACTTCCATGCCTGGAGGGTTGCCATACAGTCGATCGCTCATAAGTCTAGGAGGTGGTTACAGGTGAGCGCTCATAACTCAAGGAGCTGGTTACAGACTAGCGCAACCCATACCCATGACGTTATCACTTACAAGCATGGAGGGTTACCTTACAGTAGGTCACTCATAAATCTAGGAGTTGGTTAAAGACGAGCACGACTCAGACCCATGGCATTATCACTTACATGCATGGAGGGTTACCTTACAGTAGATTGCCCATAGGTCTAGGAGCTGGTTACAGGCGAGCGCAACCCAGACCCATGGCATTATCTCTTGCATGCATGCAGTGTTGCCTTACAGTAGATCGCTCATAAGTCTAGGATTTGGTTACAGACGAGCGCAACCCAGACCCATGGTGTTATCTCTTTCTTGCATGGAGGGTTGCCTTACAGAAGATCGCTCATAACTCTAGGAGCGGGTTACAGGTGAGCGCTCATAAGTCTTGGAGCTGATTACAGACAAACGCACACGACACCCATGGTGTTATCACTTACATGCATGGAGGGTTGCCTTAAAGTAGATCGCTCATAAGTCTAGGATTTGGTTACAGACGAGCGCAACCCAGACCCATGGTGTTATCTCTTACTTGCATGGAGGGTTGCCTTACAGTAGATCGCTCATAAATCTAGGAACGGGTTACAGGTGAGCGCTCATAATTCTAGAAGCTGGTTATAGATGAGCGCAACCCAGACCCATGTCATTATCACATACATGCATGGAGGGTTACCTTACAGAAGATCGCTCGTAAGTCTAGGAGCTGGTTACAGTTGAGCGCTCATAAATCTAGGAGCTGGTTACAGACAAGCGCAATTCAGACCCATGGCATTATCACTTACATGCCTGGAGGGTTACCTTACAGTAGGTCACTCATAAGTCTAGGAGTTGGTTAAAGACGAGCGCGACTCAGACCCATTGCATTATCACTTACATGCATGGGGGTTGCCTTACAGTAGATTGCTCATAAGTCTAGGAGCGTGTTACAGGTGAGCGCTCATAAGTCTAGGAGCTGGTTACGAGTGCAGGCCACACCAATGGCATTATCACTTACATGCATGGAGGGTTACCTTAAAGTAGATCGCTCATAAGTCTAGGAGTTGGTTACATACGAGTGCAACCCAGACTCATGGCGTTATCTCTGACATGCATGGATGGTTGCCTTACAGTAGATTTCTCATAAGTCAAGGAGCGGGTTAAAGGTGAGCGCTCATAAATCTAGGAGCCGGTTAAAGGCGAGCACAACCCAGACCCATGGCGTTATCACTTACATGCATGAAGGGTTACCCTACAGTAGATCACTCATAAGTCTAGAAGTTGGTTACAGACAAGCGCAACCTAGACCTATGGCATTATCACTTGCATGCATGGAGGGTTGCCTTACAGTAGATCGCTCATAGGTCTAGGAGCTGGATACAGGCGAGCGCTCATAAGTCTAGGAGCTGGTTACAGACGAGTGCAATCCAGACCCATGGCCTTATCACTCACATGTATGGAGGGTTACCTTACAGTAGATCGCTCATAAATCTAGCAGTTGGCTACAGATGAGTGCAACCCAGACCCATGGCGCTATCACTTACATGCATGGAGGGTTGCCTTACAGTAGGTCGCTCATAAGTCTAGGAGCTGGTTACAGTCAAACGCTCATAAGTCTAGGAGCTGGTTACAGACGAGCGCAATTCAGACCCATGGCATTATCACTTACATGCATGGACGGTTGCCTTACAGTCGATCGCGCATAAGTCTAGGAGTTGGTTACAGTCGAGCGCTCATAAGTCTACGAGTTGGTTACAGAAGAGCACAGGCCACATCAACAGCATTATCACTTACATGCATGGAGGGTTGCATTACAATAGATCGCTCATAAGTCTAGGAGCTCGTTACCGGCGAAGGCTCGTAAGTCTAGGAGTTGGTTACAGATGAGCGCAGGCCACACCCATGGCGTTATCACTTAAATGCATGGAGGGTTTCCTTCCAGTAGATCGCTCATAGGTCTAGGAACTGGTTACAGGCGAGCGCAACCCAGACCCATGGCGTTAGCTCTTACATGCATGGAGGGTTGCTTTACAGTAGATGGCTCATAAGTGTAGGAGTTGGTTACAGACAAGCACAGCCCAGGCCCATGGCATTCTCTCCGACATGCATGGAGGGTTGCCTTGCAGTAGATGGCTCATAAGTCTAGGAGCGGGATACAGTTGAGCGCTCATAATTCTAGGAGCTGGTTACAGACGAGCGAAACCCAGACCCATGACGTTATCATTTACATGCATGGAGGGTTGCCTTACAGTAGATCGCTCATAAGTTTAGGAGCTGGTTACAGGCGAGCGCTCATAAGTCTAGGAGTTGGTTACAGACAAGGGCAGGCCACACCCATGGCGTTATCACTTACATGCATGGAGGGTTGCCTTACAGTAGATCGCTCATAAGTCTAGGAGCTGGTTACAGGCGAGTGCTCATAAGTCTTGGAGTTGGTTACAGAATAGCACAGGCCACACCAATTTCATTATTACTTACATGCATGGAGGGTTGCCTTATAGTAGATCGCTCATAAGTCTACGAGCTGGTTACAGGCAAGCCATCATTAGTCCAGGAGCTGGTTACAGACAAGCGCAACTCAGACCCTTGGCTTCCTCTGGACATTTGATCAGTTAAAAATGGTATCTAGTGAGCCACGTTGCTGCATAATTATTTATTTATTAATTTTTGCATTTGTAGAGCGCTCCGAACCCCCAGGGGCATCTGTGCATCTGTGCACTGATTACATGCTGGTCATGGTGGCAAAGCAGGCAGTCAGGCAGAGCGCTCATAAGTCTAGGATCTGGTTACAGACGAGCGCAACCCAGACCCACGGCGTTATCTCTGACATGCATGGAGTGGTGCCTTACAGTAGATCGCTCATAAGTTTAGGAGTTGGTTATAGGCAAGCGCACCCCAGACCCATGGTGTTATCACTCACATGCATGGAGGGTTGCCTTACAGTATATCGCTCTTAAGTCTAGAAGCTGGTTACAGGTGAGCGCTCATAACTCAAGGAGCTGGTTAAAGATGAGCGCAACCCATACCCATGACGTTAACACTTACAAGCATGGAGGGTTACCTTACAGTAGATTGCCCATAGGTCTAGGAGTTGGTTGAAGACGAGCGCGACTCAGACCCATGGCATTATCACTTACATGCATGAGGGGTTGCCTTACAGTAGATTGCTCATAAGTCTAGGAGCGTGTTACAGGTGAGCGCTCATAAGTCTAGGAGCTGGTTACAGACAAGCGCAATTCAGTCCCATGGCATTATCACTTACATGCCTGGAGGGTTGCCATACAGTTGATCGCTCATAAGTCTAGGAGCTGGTTACAGGTGAGCGCTCATAACTCAATGAGCTGGTTACAGAAGAGCGCAACCCATACCCATGACGTTATCACTTACAAGCATGGAGGGTTACCTTACAGTAGGTCACTCATAAGTCTAGGAGTTAGTTAAAGACGAGCGCGACTCAGACCCATGACATTATCACTTACATGCATGGAGGGTTACCTTACAGTAGATTGCCCATAGGACTAGGAGCTGGTTACAGGCGAGCGAAACCCAGACCCATGGCATTATCTCTTGCATGCATGGAGTGTTGCCTTACAGTAGATCGCTCATAAATCTAGGACAGGGTTACAGGTGAGCGCTCATAAGTCTAGGAGCTGATTACAGACAAACGCACACCACACCCATGGTGTTATCACTTACATGCATGGAGGGTTGCCTTAAAGTAGATTGCTCATAAGTCTAGGATTTGGTTACAGACGAGCGCAACCCAGACCCATGGTGTTATCTCTTACTTGCATGGAGGGTTGCCTTACAGTAGATCGCTCATAACTCTAGGAGCGGATTACAGGTGTGCGCTCATAAGTCTAGGAGCTGGTTATAGATGAGCGCAACCCAGACCCATGTCATATCACATACATGCATGAAGGGTTGCCTTACAGAAGATCGCTCGTAAGTCTAGGAGCTGGTTATAGTTGAGCGCTCATAAATCTAGGAGCTGGTTACAGACGAGTGCAATCCAGAACCATGGCGTTATCACTTACATGCATGGAGGGTTACCTTACAGTAGATTGCTCATAAGTCTAGCAGTTGGATACAGATGAGCGCAACCCAGACCTATGGCGTTACCACTTAAATGCATGGAGGGTTGCCTTACAGTAGATTGCTCATAAGTCTAGGAGCTGGTTACAGGCGAGCGCTCATAAATTTAGGAGCTGGTTACAGACAAGCGCAATTCAGACCCATGGCATTATCACTTACATGCCTGGAGGGTTGCCATACAGTCGATCGCTCATAAGTCTAGGAGCTGGTTACAGGTGAGCGCTCATAACTCAAGGAGGTGGTTACAGACGAGCGCAACCCATACCCTTGACGTTATCACTTACAAGCATGGAGGGTTACCTTACAGTAGGTCACTCATAAATCTAGGAGTTGGTTACAGACGAGCGCGACTCAGACCCATGGCATTATCACTTACATGCATGGAGGGTTACCTTACAGTAGATTGCCCATAGGTCTAGGAGCTGGTTACAGCCGAGCGCAACCCAGACCCATGGCATTATCTCTTGCATGCATGGAGTGTTGCCTTACAGTAGATCGCTCATAAGTCTAGGAGCGGGTTACAGGTGAGCGCTCATAAGTCTAGGAGCTGATTACAGACAAACGCACACCACACCCATGGAGTTATCACTTACATGCATGGAGGGTTGCCTTAAAGTAGATCGCTCCTAAGTCTAGGATTTGGTTACAGACGAGCGCAACCCAGACCCATGGTGTTATCTCTTACTTGCATGGAGGGTTGCCTTACAGTAGATCGCTCATAACTCTAGGAGCGGGTTACAGGTGAGCGCTCATAAGTCTAGGAGCTGGTTATAGACAAGCGCAACCCAGACCCATGTCATTATCACATACATGCATGGAGGGTTGCTTACAGAAGATCGCTCGTAACTCTAGGAGCTGGTTACAGTTGAGCGCTCATAAATCTAGGAGCTGGTTACAGACGAGTGCAATCCAGAACCATGGCGTTATCACTTACATGCATGGAGGGTTACCTTACAGTAGATTGCTCATAAGTCTAGCAGTTGGATACAGATAAGCGCAACCCAGACCCATGGCGTTATCACTTACATGCATGGAGGGTTGCCTTGCAGCAGATTGCTCATAAGTCTAGGAGCGTGTTACAGGTGAACGCTCATAAGTCTAGGAGCTGGTTACAGACGAGTGCAGGCCACACCAATGGCATTATCACTTACATGCATGGAGGGTTACCTTAAAGTAGATCACTCATAAGTCTAGGAGTTGGTTACAGACGAGTGCAACCCAAACTCATGGCGTTATCTCTGACATGCATGGAGGGTTGCCTTACAGTAGATTTCTCATAAGTCCAGGAGCGGGTTAAAAGTGAGCGCTCATAAATCTAGGAGCCGGTTACAGACGAGCACAACCCAGACCCATGACGTTATCACTTACATGCATGAAGGGTTACCCTACAGTAGATCACTCATAAGTCTAGAAGTTGGTTACAGACAAGCGCAACCTAGACCCATGGCGGTATCTCTGACATGCATGGAGGGTTGCCTTACAGTAGATCGCTCATAGGTCTAGGAGCTGGATAGAGGCAAGCGCTCATAAGTCTAGGAGCTGGTTACAGAAGAGCACAGGCCACACCAACAGCATTATCTCTTACATGCATGGAGGGTTGCCTTACAGTAGATCGCTCATAAGTCTAGGAGCTGGTTACAGGCGAGTGCTCATAAGTCTAGGAGTTGGTTACAGAATAGCACAGGCCACACCAATTTCATTATTACTTACATGCATGGAGGGTTGCCTTACAGTAGATCGCTCATAAGTCTACGAGCTGGTTACAAGCAAACGATCATAAGTCTAGGAGCTGGTTACAGACAAGCGCAACTCAGACTCTTGGCTTCCTCTGGACATTTGATCAGTTAAAAATGGTATCTAGTGAGCCACGTTGCTGCATAATTATTTATTTATTAATTTTTGCATTTGTAGAGCGCTCCGAACCCCCAGGGGCATCTGTGCACTGATTACATGCAGGTCATGGTGGCAAAGCAGGCAGTCAGGCAGAGCACTCATAAGTCTAGGATCTGGTTACAGACGAGCGCAACCCAGACCCACGGCGTTATCTCTGACATGCATGGAGTGGTGCCTTACAGTAGATCGCTCATAAGTCTAGGAGTTGGTTATAGGCAAGCGCACCCCAGACCCATGGTTTTATCACTCACATGCATGGAGGGTTTTCTTACAGTATATCGCTCTTAAGTCTAGAAGCTGGTTACAGCCGAGCGCAACCCAGACCCATGGCATTATCTCTTGCATGCATGGAGTGTTGCCTTACAGTAGATCGCTCATAAGTCTAGGAGCGGGTTACAGGTGAGCGCTCATAAGTCTAGGAACTGATTACAGACAAACGCACACCACACCCATGGAGTTATCACTTACATTCATGGAGGGTTGCCTTAAAGTAGATCGCTCATAAGTCTAGGATTTGGTTACAGACGAGCGCAACCCAGACCCATGGTGTTATCTCTTACTTGCATGGAGGGTTGCCTTACAGTAGATCGCTCATAACTCTAGGAGCGGGTTACAGGTGAGCGCTCATAAGTCTAGGAGCTGGTTATAGACGAGCGCAACCCAGACCCATGTCATTATCACATACATGCATGGAGGGTTGCCTTACAGAAGATCGCTCGTACGTCTAGGAGCTGGTTACAGTTGAGCGCTCATAAATCTAGGAGCTGGTTACAGACGAGTGCAATCCAGAACCATGGCGTTATCACTTACATGCATGGAGGGTTACCTTACAGTAGATTGCTCTTAAGTCTAGAAGCTGGTTACAGGTGAGCGCTCATAACTCAAGGAGCTGGTTACAGACGAGCGCAACCCATACCCATGACGTTATCACTTACAAGCATGGAGGGTTACCTTACAGTAGGTCACTCATAAATCTAGGAGTTGGTTAAAGATGAGCGCGACTCAGACCCATGGCATTATCACTTACATGCATGGAGGGTTACCTTACAGTAGATTGCCCATAGGTCTAGGAGCGGGTTACAGGCGAGCGCAACCCAGACCCATGGCATTATCTCTTACATGCATGGAGTGTTGCCTTACAGTAGATCGCTCATAAGTCTAGGAGCGGGTTACAGGTGAGCGCTCATAAGTCTAGGAGCTGATTACAGACAAACGCACACCACACCCATGGAGTTATCACTTACATGCATGGACGGTTGCCTTAAAGTAGATCGCTCATAAGTCTAGGATTTGGTTACAGACGAGCGCAACCCAGACCCATGGTGTTATCTCTTACTTGCATGGAGGGTTGCCTTACAGTAGATCACTCATAACTCTAGGAGCGGGTTACAGGTGAGCGCTCATAAGTCTAGGAGCTGGTTATAGACGAACGCAACCCAGACCCATGTCATTATCACATACATGCATGGAGGGTTGCCTTACAGAAGATCACTCGTAAGTCTAGGAGCTGGTTACAGTTGAGCGTTCATAAATCTAGGAGATGGTTACAGACGAGTGCAATCCAGAACCATGGCGTTATCACTTACATGCATGGAGGGTTACCTTACAGTAGATTGCTCTTAAGTCTAGAAGCTGGTTACAGGTGAGCGCTCATAACTCAAGGAGCAGGTTAAAGATGAGCGCAACCCATACCCATGACGTTATCACTTACAAGCATGGAGGGTTACCTTACAGTAGATTGCCCATAGGTCTAGGAGTTGGTTGAAGACGAGCGCGACTCAGACCCATGGCATTATCACTTACATGCATGAGGGGTTGCCTTACAGTAGATTGCTCATAAGTCTAGGAGCGTGATACAGGTGAGCGCTCATAAGTCTAGGAGCTGGTTACAGACGAGCGCAGGCCACACCCATGGCATTATCACTTACATGCATGAAGGGTTGCCTTAAAGTAGATCGCTCATAAGTCTAGGAGTTGGTTACAGATGAGCGCAACCCAGACCTATGGAGTTACCACTTAAATGCATGGAGGGTTGCCTTACAGTAGATCGCTCATAAGTCTAGGAGCTGGTTACAGGCGAGCGCTCATAAATTTAGGAGCTGGTTACAGACAAGCGCAATTCAGACCCATGGCATTATCATTTACATGCATGGAGGGTTGCCTTACAGAAGATCGCTCGTAAGTCTAGGAGCTGGTTACAGTTGAGCGTTCATAAATTTAGGAGCTGGTTACAGACAAGCGCAATTCAGACCCATGGCATTATCACTTACATGCCTGGAGGGTTGCCATACAGTCGATCACTCATAAGTCTAGGAGCTGGTTACAGGTGAGCGCTCATAACTCAAGGAGCTGGTTACAGACGAGCGCAACCCATGCCCATGACGTTATCACTTACAAGCATGGAGGGTTACCTTACAGTAGGTCACTCATAAGTCTAGGAGTTGGTTAAAGACGAGCGCGATTCAGACCCATGGCATTATCACTTACATGCATGGAGGGTTACCTTACAGTAGATTGCCCATAGGTCTAGGAGCTGGTTACAGGCGAGCGCAACCCAGACCCATGGCATTATCTCTTGCATGCATGGAGTGTTGCCTTACAGTAGATCGCTCATAAGTCTAGGAGCGGGTTACAGGTGAGCACTCATAAGTCTAGGAGCTGATTACAGACAAACGCACACCACACCCATGGTGTTATCACCTACATGCATGGAGGGTTGCCTTAAAGTAGATCGCTCATAAGTCTAGGATTTGGTTACAGACGAGCGCAACCCAGACCCATGGTGTTATCTCTTACTTGCATGGAGGGTTGCCTTAAAGTAGATCGCTCATAACTCTAGGAGCGGGTTACAGGTGAGCGTTCATAAGTTTAGGAGCTGGTTATAGACGAGCGCAACCCAGACCCATGTCATTATCACATACATGCATGGAGGGTTGCCTTACAGAAGATTGCTCGTAAGTCTAGGAGCTGGTTACAGTTGAGCGCTCATAAATCTAGGAGCTGGTTACAGACGAGTGCAATCCAGAACCATGGCGTTATCACTTACATGCATGGAGGGTTACCTTACAGTAGATTGCTCATAAGTCTAGCAGTTGGATACAGATGAGCGCAACCCAGACCTATGGCGTTACCACTTAAATGCATGGAGGGTTGCCTTACAGTATATCGCTCATAAGTCTAGGAGCTGGTTTCAGGCGAGCGCTCATAAATTTAGGAGCTGGTTACAGACAAGCGCAATTCAGACCCATGGCATAATCACTTACATGCCTGGAGGGTTGCCATACAGTCGATCGCTCATAAGTCTAGGAGCTGGTTACAGGTGAGCGCTCATAACTCAAGGAGCTGGTTACAGACGAGCGCAACCCATGCCCATGACGTTATCACTTACAAGCATGGAGGGTTACCTTACAGTAGGTCACTCATAAGTCTAGGAGTTGGTTAAAGACGAGCGCGACTCAGACCCATGGCATTATCACTTACATGCATGGAGGGTTACCTTACAGTAGCTTGCCCATAGGTCTAGGAGCTGGTTACAGGCGAGCGCAACCCAGACCCATGGCATTATCTCTTGCATGCATGGAGTGTTGCCTTACAGTAGATCGCTCATAAGTCTAGGAGCGGGTTACAGGTGAGCACTCATAAGTCTAGGAGCTGATTACAGACAAACGCACACCACACCCATGGTGTTATCACTTACATGCATGGAGTGTTGCCTTAAAGTAGATCGCTCATAAGTCTAGGATTTGGTTACAGACGAGCGCAACCCAGACCCATGGAGTTATCTCTTACTTGCATGGAGGGTTGCCTTACAGTAGATCGCTCATTACTCTAGGAGCGGGTTACAGGTGAGCGCTCATAAGTCTAGGAGCTGGTTATAGACGAGCGCAACCCAGACCCATGTCATTATCACATACATGCATGGAGGGTTGCCTTACAGAAGATCGCTCGTAAGTCTAGGTGCTGGTTACAGTTGAGCGCTCATAAATCTAGGAGCTGGTTACCGACAAGTGCAATCCAGAACCATGGCGTTATCACTTACATGCATGGAGGGTTACCTTACAGTAGATTGCTCATAAGTCTAGCAGTTGGATACAGATGAGAGCAACCCAGACCTATGACGTTACCACTTAAATGCAAGGAGGGTTGCCTTACCTTAGATCGCTCATAAGTCTAGGAGCTGGTTACAGGCGAGCGCTCATAAATTTAGGAGCTGGTTACAGACAAGCACAATTCAGACCCATGGCATTATCACTTACATGCCTGGAGGGTTGCCATACAGTCGATCGCTCATAAGTCTAGGAGCTGGTTACAGGTGAGCGCTCATAACTCAAGGAGCTGGTTACAGACGAGCGCAACCCATACCCATGACGTTATCACTTACAAGCATGGAGGGTTAGCTTACAGTAGATCACTCATAAATCTAGGAGTTGGTTAAAGACGAGCGCGACTCAGACCCATGGCATTATCACTTACATGCATGGAGGGTTACCTTACAGTAGATTGCCCATAGGTCTAGGAGCTGGTTACAGGCGAGCGCAACCCAGACCCATGGCATTATCTCTTGCATGCATGGAGTGTTGCCTTACAGTAGATCGCTCATAAGTCTAGGAGCGGGTTACAGGTGAGCGCTCATAAGTCTAGGAGCTGATTACAGACAAACGCACACCACACCCATGGAGTTATCACTTACATGCATGGAGGGTTGCCTTAAAGTAGATCGCTCATAAGTCTAGGATTTGGTTACAGACGAGCGCAACCCAGACCCATGGTGTTATCTCTTACTTGCATGGAGGGTTGCCTTACAGTAGATCGCTCATAACTCTAGGAGAGGGTTACAGGTGAGCGCTCATAAGTCTAGGAGCTGGTTATAGACGAGCGCAACCCAGACCCATGTCACTATCACATACATGAATGGAGGGTTGCCTTACAGAAGATCGCTCGCAAGTCTAGGAGCTGGTTACAGTTGAGCGCTCATAAATCTAGGAGCTGGTTACAGACGAGTGCAATCCAGAACCATGGCGTTATCACTTACATGCATGGAGGGTTACCTTACAGTAGATTGCTCATAAGTCTAGCAGTTGGATACAGATGAGCGCAACCCAGACCCATGGCGTTATCACTTACATGCATGGAGGGTTGCCTTACAGTAGATCGCTCATGAGTCTAGGAGCTGGTTACAGGCGAGCGCTCATAAATCTAGGAGCTGGTTACAGACAAGCGCAATTCAGACCCATGGCATTATCACTTACATGCCTGGAGGGTTACCTTACAGTAGGTCACTCATAAGTCTAGGAGCTGGTTACAGACGAGTGCAGGCCACACCAATGGCATTATCACTTACATGCATGGAGGGTTACCTTAAAGTAGATCGCTCATAAGTCTAGGAGTTGGTTACAGTCGAGTGCAACCCAAACTCATGGCGTTATCTCTGACATGCATGGAGGGTTTCCTTACAGTAGATTTCTCATAAGTCTAGGAGCGGGTTAAAGGTGAGAGCTCATAAATCTAGGAGCCGGTTACAGACGAGCACAACCCAGACCCATGACGTTATCACTTACATGCATGAAGGGTTACCCTACAGTAGATCACTCATAAATCTAGAAGTTGGTTACAGACAAGCGCAACCTAGACCCATGGCATTATCACTTACATGCATGGTGGGTTGCCTTACAGTAGATTGCTCATAGGTCTAGGAGCTGGATACAGGCGAGCGCTCATAAGTCTAGGAGCTGGTTACAGACAAGTGCAATCCAGACCCATGGCCTTATCACTTACATGTATGGAGGGTTACCTTACAGTAGATCGCTCATAAATCTAGCAGTTGGCTACAGATGAGTGCAAACTAGACCCATGGCGCTATCACTTACGTGCATGGAGGGTTGCCTTACATTAGGTCGCTCATAAGTCTAGGAGCTGGTTACAGTCAAACGCTCATAAATCTAGGAGCTGGTTACAGACGAGAGCAATTCAGACCCATGGCATTATCACTTACATGCATGGACGGTTGCCTTACAGTCGATCGTGCATAAGTCTAGGAGTTGGTTACAGATGAGCGCAGGCCACACCCATGGCATTATCACTTACATGCATGGAGGATTGCCTTACAGTAGATCGCTCATAAGTCTAGGAGCTGGTTTCAGTCAAGCGCTCATAAGTCAAGGAGTTGGTTACAGAAGAGCACAGGCCACACCAACAGCATTATCACTTACATGCATGGAGCGTTGCTTTACAGTAGATCGCTCATAAGTCTAGGAGCTGGTTACAGGCGAGTGCTCATAAGTCTAGGAGTTGGTTACAGAATAGCACAGGCCACACCAATTTCATTATTACTTACATGCATGGAGGGTTGCCTTACAGTAGATCGCTCATAAGTCTACGAGCTGGTTACAGGCAAGCGATCATAAGTCTAGGAGCTGGTTACAGACAAGCGCAACTCAGACCCTTGGCTTCCTCTGGACATTTGATCAGTTAAAAATGGTATCTAGTGAGCCACGTTGTTGCATAATTTTTTATTTATTCATTTTTGCATTTGTAGAGCGCTCCGAACCCCCCAGGGTCATCTGTGCACTGATTACATGCAGTTCATGGTGGCAAAGCAGGCAGTCAGGCAGAGCGCTCATAAGTCTAGGCTCTGGTTACAGACGAGCGCAACCCAGACCCACGGCGTTATCTCTGACAAGCATGGATTGGTGCCTTACAGTAGATCGCTCATAAGTCTAGGAGTTGGTTATAGGCAAGCGCACCCCAGACCCATGGTGTTATCACTCACATGCATGGAGGGTTTTCTTACAGTATATCGCTCTTAAGTCTAGAAGCTGGTTACAGGTGAGCGCTCATAACTCAAGGAGCTGGTTAAAGACGAGCGCAACTCATACCCATGACGTTATCACTTACAATCATGGAGCGTTACCTTACAGTAGATTTCCCATAGGTCTAGGAGTTGGTTGAAGACGAGCGCGACTCAGACCCATGGCATTATCACTTACATGCATGAGGGGTTGCCTTACAGTAGATTGCTCATAAGTCTAGGAGCGTGTTACAGGTGAGCGCTCATAAGTCTAGGAGCTGGTTACAGACGAGCGCAGGCCACACCCATGGCATTATCACTTACATGCATGGAGGGTTGCCTTAAAGTAGATCGCTCATAAGTCTAGGAGTTGGTTACAGATGAGCGCAACCCAGACCTATGGCGTTACCACTTAAATGCATGGAGGGTTGCCTTACAGTAGATCGCTCATAATTCTAGGAGCTGGTTACAGGCGAGCGCTCATAAATTTAGGAGCTGGTTACAGACAAGCGCAATTCAGACCCATGGCATTATCACTTACATGCCTGGAGGGTTGCCATACAGTCGATCGCTCATAAGTCTAGGAGCTGGTTACAGGTGAGCGCTCATAACTCAAGGAGCTGGTTACAGACGAGCGCAACCCATACCCATGATGTTATCACTTACAAGCATGGAGGGTTACCTTACAGTAGGTCACTCATAAGACTAGGAGTTGGTTAAAGACGAGCGCGACTCAGACCCATGGCATTATCACTTACATGCATGGAGGGTTACCTTACAGTAGATTGCCCATAGGTCTAGGAGCTGGTTACAGGCGAGCGCAACCCAGACCCATGGCATTATCTCTTGCATGCATGGAGTGTTGCCTTACAGTAGATCGCTCATAAGTCTAGGAGCGGGTTACAGGTGAGCACTCATAAGTCTAGGAGCTGATTACAGACAAACGCACACCACACCCATGGTGTTATCACTTACATGCATGGAGTGTTGCCTTAAAGTAGATCGCTCATAAGTCTAGGATTTGGTTACAGACGAGCGCAACCCAGACCCATGGTGTTATCTCTTACTTGCATGGAGGGTTGCCTTACAGTAGATCGCTCATTACTCTAGGAGCGGGTTACAGGTGAGCGCTCATAAGTCTAGGAGCTGGTTATAGACGAGCGCAACCCAGACCCATGTCATTATCACATACATGCATGGAGGGTTGCCTTACAGAAGATCGCTCGTAAGTCTAGGTGCTGGTTACAGTTGAGCGCTCATAAATCTAGGAGCTGGTTACCGACAAGTGCAATCCAGAACCATGGCGTTATCACTTACATGCATGGAGGGTTACCTTACAGTAGATTGCTCATAAGTCTAGCAGTTGGATACAGATGAGAGCAACCCAGACCTATGACGTTACCACTTAAATGCAAGGAGGGTTGCCTTACCTTAGATCGCTCATAAGTCTAGGAGCTGGTTACAGGCGAGCGCTCATAAATTTAGGAGCTGGTTACAGACAAGCACAATTCAGACCCATGGCATTATCACTTACATGCCTGGAGGGTTGCCATACAGTCGATCGCTCATAAGTCTAGGAGCTGGTTACAGGTGAGCGCTCATAACTCAAGGAGCTGGTTACAGACGAGCACAACCCATACCCATGACGTTATCACTTACAAGCATGGAGGGTTACCTTACAGTAGATCACTCATAAATCTAGGAGTTGGTTAAAGACGAGCGCGACTCAGACCCATGGCATTATCACTTACATGCATGGAGGGTTACCTTACAGTAGATTGCCCATAGGTCTAGGAGCTGGTTACAGGCGAGCGCAACCCAGACCCACGGCGTTATCTCTGACATGCATGGAGTGGTGCTTTACAGTAGATCGCTCATAAGTCTAGGAGTTGGTTATAGGCAAGCGCACCCAAGACCCATGGTGTTATCACTCACATGCATGGAGGGTTGCCTTACAGTATATCGCTCTTAAGTCTAGAAGCTGGTTACAGTTGAGCGCTCATAACTCAAGGAGCTGGTTAAAGACGAGTGCAACCCATACCCATGACGTTATCACTTACATGCATGAGGGGTTGCCTTACAGTAGATTGCTCATAAGTCTTGCTCATAAGTCTAGGAGCGTGTTACAGGTGAGCGCTCATAAGTCTAGGAGCTGGTTACAGACAAGCGCATGCCACACCCATGGCATTATCACTTACATGCATGGAGGGTTGCCTTAAAGTAGATCGCTCATAAGTCTAGGAGTTGGTTACAGACGAGTACAACCCAGACTCATGGCGTTATCTCTGACATGCATGGAGGGTTGCCTTACAGTATATCGCTCATAAGTCTAGGAGCGGATTAAAGGTGAGCGCTTATAAGTCTAGGAGCCGGTTACAGAAGAGCGCAACCCAGACCCATGACGTTATCACTTATATGGATGAAGGGTTACCCTACAGTAGATCACGCATAAGTCTAGGAGCTGGATACAGGCGAGCGCTCATAAGTCTAGGAGCTGGTTACAGACGAGTGCAATCCAGACACATGGCCTTATCACTTACATGCATGGAGGGTTACCTTAGGTAGATCGCTCATAAGTCTAGCAGTTGGCTACAGATGAGTGCAACCCAGACCCATGGCGCTATCACTTACATGCATGGAGGGTTGCCTTACAGTAGGTCGCTCATAGGTCTAGGAGCTGGTTACAGTCAAACGCTCATAAGTCTAGGAGCTGGTTACAGACGAGCGCAATTCAGAACCATGGCATTATCACTTACATGCAAGGACGGTTGCCTTACAGTCGATCGCTCATAAGTCTAGGAGTTGGTTACAGATGGGCGCAGGCCACACCCATGGCGTTATCACTTACATGCATGGAGGCTTGCATTACAGTAGATCGCTCATAAGTCTAGGAGCTGGTTATAGTCGAGCGCTCATATGTCTAGGAGTTGGTTACAGAAGAGCACAGGCCACACCGACAGCATTATCACTTACATGCATGGAGGGTTGACTTACAGTAGATCGCTCATAAGTCTAGGAGCTCGTTACAGGCCAGCGCTCGTAAGTCTAGGAGTTGGTTACAGATGAGAGCAGGCCACACCCATGGCGTTATCACTTAAATGCATGCAGGGTTTCCTTCCAGTAGATCGCTCATAGGTCTATGAGCTGGTTACAGGCGAGCGCTCATAAATTTAGAACCTGGTTACAGAGGAGCGCAACCCATACCCATGACGTTATCACTTACAAGCATGGAAGGTTACCTTACAGTAGGTCACTCATAAGTCTAGGAGTTGGTTAAAGATGGTTGCGACTCAGAACCATGGCATTATCTCTTACATGCATGGAGGGTTACCTTACAGTAGATCGCTCATAAGTCTAGGAGCTGGATACAGGCGAGCGCTCATAAGTCTAGGCGCTGGTTACAGACGAGTGCAATCCAGACCCATGGCGTTATCACTTACATGCATGGAGTGTTACCTTACAGTAGATTGCCCATAGGTCTAGGAGCGGGTTACAGGCGAGCGCAACCCAGACCCATGGCATTATCTCTTACATGCATGGAGTGTTGCCTTACAGTAGATCGCTCATAAGTCTAGGAGCGGGTTACAGGTGAGCGCTCATAAGTCTAGGAGCTGATTACAGATGAACGCACGCCACACGCATGGTGTTATCACTTACATGCATGGAGGGTTGCCTTAAAGTTGATCGCTCATAAGTCTAGGATTTGGTTACAGATGAGCGCAACCCAGACTCATGGTGTATCTCTTTCTTGCATGGAGGGTTGCCTTACAGTAGATCGCTCATAAGTCTAGGAGCGGGTTACAGGTGAGCGCTCATAAGTCTAGGAGCTGGTTATAGACGAGCGCAGGCCACACCCATGGCATTATCACTTACATGCATGGAGGGTTACCTTAAAGTAGATTGCTCATAAATCTAGGAGTTGGTTACAGACGAGTGCAATCCAGAACCATGGCGTTATCACTTACATGCATGGAGGGTTACCTTACAGCAGATTGCTCATAAGTCTAGCAGTTGGATACAGATGAGCGCAACCCAGACCTATGGCGTTACCACTTAAATGCATGGAGGGTTGGCTTATAGTAGATCGCTCATAAGTCTAGGAGCTGGTTACAGGCGAGCGCTCATAAATTTAGGAGCTGGTTACCGACAAGCGCAATTCAGACGCATGGCATTATCACTTACATGCCTGGAGGGTTGCCATACAGTTGATCGTTCATACGTCTAGGAGCTGGTTAAAGGTGAGCACTCATAACTCAAGGAGCTGGTTACAGATGAGCGCAACCCATACCCATGACGTTATCACTTACAAGCATGGAGGGTTACCTTACAGTAGGTCACTCATAAGTCTAGGAGTTGGTTAAAGACGAGCGCGACTCAGACACATGGCGTTATCACTTACATGCATGGAGTGTTGCCTTACAGTAGATCGCTCATAAGTCTAGTAGCTGGTTACAGGCGAGCGCTCATAAATCTAGGAGCTGGTTACAGACAAGCGCAATTCAGACCCATGGCATTATCACTTACATGCCTGGAGGGTTACCTTACAGTAGGTCACTCATAAGTCTAGGAGTTGGTTAAAGACGAGCGCGACTCAGACCCATGGCATTATCACTTACATGCATGCGGGTTGCCTTACAGTAGATTGCTCATAAGTCTAGGAGCGTGTTACAGGTGAGCGCTCATAAGTCTAGGAGCTGGTTACAGACGAGTGCAGGCCACACCAATGGCATTATCACTTACATGCATGGAGGGTTACCTTAAAGTAGATCGCACATAAGTCTAGGAGTTGGTTACAGACGAGTGCAACCCAGACTCATGGCGTTATCTCTGACATGCATGGAGGGTTGCCTCACAGTAGATTGCTCATAAGTCTAGGAGCGGGTTAAAGGTGAGCGCTCATAAATCTAGGAGCCGGTTACAGACGAGCACAACCCAGACCCATGACGTTATCACTTACATGCATGAAGGGTTACCCTACAGTAGATCACTCATAAGTCTAGAAGTTGGTTACAGACAAGCGCAACCTAGACCCATGGCATTATCACTTACACGCATGGATGGTTGCCTTACACTAGAACGCTCATAAGTCTAGGAGCTGGATACAGGCGAGCGCTCATAAGTCTAGGAGCTGGCTACAGACAAATGCAATCCAGACCCATGGCCTTATCACTTACATGTATGGAGGGTTACCTTACAGTAGATCGCTCATAAATCTAGCAGTTGGCTACAGATGAGTGCAACCCAGACCCATGGCGCTATCACTTACATGCATGGAGGGTTGCCTTACAGTAGGTCGCTCATAAGTCAAGGAGTTGGTTACAATCAAACGCTCATTAGTCTAGGAGCTGGTTACAGACGAGCGCAATTCAGACCCATGGCGTTATCACTTACATGCATGGACGGTTGCCTTACAGTCGATCGCGCATAAGTCTAGGAGTTGGTTACAGATGAGCGAAGGCCACACCCATTGCGTTATAACTTACATGCATGGAGGCTTGTCTTACAATAGATTGCTTATAAGTCTAGGAGCTGGTTACAGTCGAGCGCTCATAAGTCTAGGAGTTGGTTACAGAAGAGCACAGGCCACACCAACAGCATTATCACTTACATGCATGGAGGGTTGCCTTACAGTAGATCGCTCATAAGTCTAGGAGCTGGTTACAGGCGAGTGCTCATAAGTCTAGGAGTTGGTTACAGAATAGCACAGGCAACGCCAATTTCATTATTACTTACATGTATGGAGGGTTGCCTTACAGTAGATCGCTCATAAGTCTACGAGCTGGTTACAGGCAAGCGATCATAAGTCTAGGAGCTGGTTGCAGACAAGCGCAACTCAGACCCTTGGCTTCCCCTGGACATTTGATCAGTTAAAAATGGTATCTAGTGAGCCACGTTGCTGCATAATTATTTATTTATTAATTTTTGCATTTGTAGAGTGCTCCGAACCCCCCAAGGGCATCTGTGCACTGATTTCATGCAGGTCATGGTGGCAAAGCAGGCAGTCAGACAGAGCGCTCATAAGTCTAGGAGGTGGTTGCAGACGAGCGCAACCCAGACCCACTGCGTTATCTCTGACATGCATGGAGTGGTGCCTTACAGTAGATTGCTCATAAGTCTAGGAGCTGGTTACAGACGAGCGCAACCCAGACCCATGGCATTATCACTTACATGCATGGAGGGTTACCTTACAGTAGATTGCCCATAGGTCTAGGAGCTGGTTACAGGCAAGCGCACCCAAGACCCATGGTCTTATCACTCACATGCATGGAGGGTTGCGTTACAGTAGATCGCTCATAACTCTAGGAGCGGGTTACAGGTGAGCACTCATAAGTCTAGGAGCTGGTTACAGACGAGCGCAGGCCACACCCATGGCATTATCACTTACATGCATGGAGGGTTACCTTAAAGTAGATTGCTCATAAGTCTAGGAGTTGGTTACAGACGAGCGCAACCCAGACCCATGGCATTATCACTTACATGCATGGAGGGTTACCTTACAGTAGATTGCCCATAGGTCTAGGAGCTGGTTACAGGCGAACGCAACCCAGACCCATGGCATTATCTCTTGCATGCATGGAGTGTTGCCTTACAGTAGATCGCTCATAAGTCTAGGAGCGGTTACAGGTGAGCGCTCATAAGTCTTGGAGCTGGTTATAGACGAGCGCAACCCAGACCCATGTCATTATCACATACATGCATGGAGGGTTGCCTTACAGAAGATCGCTCATAAGTCTAGGAGCTGGTTACAGTTGAGCGCTCATGAATCTAGGAGCTGGTTACAGACGAGTGCAATCCAGAACCATGGCGTTATCACTTACATGCATGGAGCGTTACCTTACAGCAGATTGCTCATAAGTCTAGCAGTTGGATACAGATGAGCGCAACCCAGACCTATGGCGTTATCACTTAAATGCATGGAGGGTTGCCTTACAGTAGATCGCTCATAAGTCTAGGAGCTGGTTACAGGCGAGCGCTCATAAATTTAGGAGCTGGTTACAGACAAACGCAATTCAGACGCATGGCATTATCACTTACATGCCTGGAGGGTTGCCATACAGTCGATCGCTCATACGTCTAGGAGCTGGTTACAGATGAGCGCGACCCATACCCATGACGTTATCACTTACAAGCATGGAGGGTTACCTTACAGTAGGTCACTCATAAGTCTAGGAGTTGGTTAAAGACGAGCGCGACTCAGACCCATGGCATTATCACTTACATGCATGGAGGGTTACATGACAGTAGATTGCCCATAGGTCTAGGAGCTGGTTAGAGGTGAGCGCAACCCAGACCCATGGCATTATCTCTTGCATGCATGGAGTGTTGCCTTACAGTAGATCGCTCATAAGTCTAGGAGCGGGTTACAGGTGAGCGCTCATAAGTCTAGGAGCTGATTACAGACAAACGCACACCACACCCATGGTGTAATTACTTACATGCATGGAGGGTTGCCTTAAAGTAGATCGCTCATGAGTCTAGGATTTGGTTACAGACGAGCGCAACCCAGGCCCATGGTGTTATCTCTTACTTGCATGGAGGGTTGCCTTACAGTAGATCGCTCATAACTCTATGAGCGCGTTACAGGTGAGCGCTCATAAGTCTAGGAGCTTGGTATAGACGAGCGCAACCCAGACCCATGTCATTATCACATACATGCATGGAGGGTTGCCTTACAGAAGATCGCTCGTAAGTCTAGGAGCTGGTTACAGTTGAGCGCTCATAAATCTAGGAGCTGGTTACAGACGAGTGCAATCCAGAACCATGGCGTTATCACTTACATGCATGGAGGGTTACCTTACAGTAGATTGCTCATAAGTCTAGCAGTTGGATACAGATGAGCGCAACCCAGACCGATGGCGTTATCACTTACATGCATGGAGTGTTGCCTTACAGTAGATCGCTCATAAGTCTAGGAGCTGGTTACAGGCGAGCGCTCATAAATCTAGGAGCTGGTTACAGACAAGTGCAATTCAAACCCATGGCATTATCACTTACATGCCTGGAGGGTTACCTTACAGTAGGTCACTCATAAGTCTAGGAGTTGGTTAAAGACGAGCGTGACTCAGACCCATGGCATTATCACTTACATGCATGGGGGTTGCCTTACAGTAGATTGCTCATAAGTCTAGGAGCGTGTTACAGGTGAGCGCTCATAAGTCTAGGAGCTGGTTACAGACAAGTGCAGGCCACACCAATGGCATTATCACTTACATGCATGGAGGGTTACCTTAAAGTAGATCGCTCATAAGTCTAGGAGTTGGTTACAGACGAGTGCAACCCAGACTCATGGCGTTATCTCTGACATGCATGGAGGGTTGCCTTACAGTAGATTGCTCATAAGTCTAGAAGCGGGTTAAAGGTGAGCGCTCATAAATCTAGGAGCCGGTTACAGACGAGCACAACCCAGACCCATGACGTTATCACTTACACGCATGGATGGTTGCCTTACACTAGATCGCTCATAAGTCTAGGAGCTGGATACAGGCAAGCGCTCATAAGTCTAGGAGCTGGTTACAGACGAATGCAATCCAGACCCATGGCCTTATCACTTACATGTATGGAGGGTTACCTTACAGTAGATTGCTCATAAATCTAGCAGTTGGCTACAGATGAGTGCAACCCAGACCCATGGCGCTATCACTTACATGCATGGAGGGTTGCCTTACAGTAGGTCGCTCATAAGTCTAGGAGTTGGTTACAATCAAACGCTCATTAGTCTAGGAGCTGGTTACAGACGAGCGCAATTCAGACCCATGGCATTATCACTTACATGCATGGACGGTTGCCTTACAGTCGATCGCGCATAAGTCTAGGAGTTGGTTACAGATGAGCGCAGGCCACACCCCTGGCGTTATCACTTACATACATGGAGGCTTGCCTTACAGTAGATTGCTTATAAGTCTAGGAGCTGGTTACAGTCGAGCGCTCATAAGTCTAGGAGTTGGTTACAGAAGAGCACAGGCCACACCAACAGCATTATCACTTACATGCATGGAGGGTTGCCTTACAGTAGATCGCTCATAAGTCTAGGAGCTGGTTACAGGCGAGTGCTCATAAGTCTAGGAGTTGGTTACAGAATAGCACAGGCCACACCAATTTCATTATTACTTACATGTATGGAGGGTTGCCTTACAGTAGATCGCTCATAAGTCTACGAGCTGGTTACAGGCAAGCGATCATAAGTCTAGGAGCTGGTTGCAGACAAGCGCAACTCAGACCCTTGGCTTCCTCTGGACATTTGATCAGTTAAAAATGGTATCTAGTGAGCCACGTTGCTGCATAATTATTTATTGATTAGTTTTTGCATTTGTAGAGCGCTCCGAACCCCCCAGGGGCATCTGTGCACTGATTTCATGCAGGTCATGGTGGCAAAGCAGGCAGTTAGACAGAGCGCTCATAAGTCTAGGATCTGGTTGCAGACGAGCGCAACCCAGACCCACTGCGTTATCTCTGACATGCATGGAGTGGTGCCTTACAGTAGATCGCTCATAAGTCTAGAAGTTGGTTATAGGCAAGCGCACCCAAGACCCATGGTGTTATCACTCACATGCATGGAGGGTTGCCTTACAGTATATCGCTCTTACGTCTAGAAGCTGGTTACAGGTGAGCGCTCATAACTCAAGGAGCTGGTTAAAGACGAGCGCAACCAATACCCATGACGTTATCACTTACAAGCATGGAGGGTTACCTTACAGTAGGTCGCTCATAAATCTAGGAGTTGGTTGAAGACGAGCGCGACTCAGACCCATGGCATTATCACTTACATGCATGAGGGGTTGCCTTACAGTAGATTGCTCATAAGTCTAGGAGCGTGTTACAGGTGAGCACTCATAAGTCTAGGAACTGGTTACAGACGAGCGCAGGCCACACCCATGGCATTATCACTTACATGCATGGAGGGTTGCCTTAAAGTAGATCGCTCATAAGTCTAGCAGTTGGTTACAGACGAGTGCAACCCAGACTCATGGCGTTATCTCTGACATACATGGAGGGTTGCCTTACAGTAGATCGCTCATAAGTCTAGGAGCGGATTAAAGGTGAGCACTTATAGGTCTAGGAGCCTGTTACAGACGAGCGCAACCCAGACCCATGACGTTATCACTTACATGCATGAAGGGTTACCCTACAGTAGATCGCTCATAGGTCTAGGAGCTGGATACAGGCGAGCGCTCATAAGTCTAGGAGCTGGTTACAGACGAGTGCAATCCAGACACATGGCCTTATCACTTACATGCATGGAGGGTTACCTTACAGTAGATCGCTCATAAGTCTAGCAGTTGGCTACAGATGAGTGCAACCCAGACCCATGGCGCTATCACTTACATGCATGGAGGGTTGCCTTACAGTAGGTCGCTCATAAGTCTAGGAGCTGGTTACAGTCAAACGCTTATAAGTCTAGGAGCTGGTTACAGACGAGCGCAATTCAGAACCATGGCATTATCACTTACATGCAAGGACGGTTGCCTTACAGTCGATCGCTCATAAGTCTAGGAGTTGGTTACAAATGAGCGCAGGCCACACCCATGGCGTTATCACTTACATGCATGGAGGCTTGCATTACACTAGATCGCTCATAAGTCTAGGAGCTAGTTATAGTCGAGCGCTCATATGTCTAGGAGTTGGTTACAGAAGAGCACAGGCCACACCATCAGCATTATCACTTACATGCATGGAGGGTTGCCTTACAGTAGATCGCTCATAAGTCTAGGAGCTGGTTACAGGCGAGTGCTCATAAGTCTAGGAGTTGGTTACAGAATAGCACAGGCCACACCAATTTTATTATTACTTACATGTATGGAGGGTTGCCTTACAGTAGATCGCTCATAAGTCTACGAGCTGGTTACAGGCAAGCGATCATAAGTCTAGGAGCTGGTTGCAGACAAGCGCAACTCAGACCCTTGGCTTCCTCTGGACATTTGATCAGTTAAAAATGGTATCTAGTGAGCCACGTTGCTGCATAATTATTTATTGATTAATTTTTGCATTTGTAGAGCGCTCCGAACCCCCCAGGGGCATCTGTGCACTGATTTCATGCAGGTCATGGTGGCAAAGCAGGCAGTTAGACAGAGCGCTCATAAGTCTAGGATCTGGTTGCAGACGAGCGCAACCCAGACCCACTGCGTTATCTCTGACATGCATGGAGTGGTGCCTTACAGTAGATCGCTCATAAGTCTAGAAGTTGGTTATAGGCAAGCGCACCCAAGACCCATGGTGTTATCACTCACATGCATGGAGGGTTGCCTTACAGTATATCGCTCTTAAGTCTAGAAGCTGGTTACAGGTGAGCGCTCATAACTCAAGGAGCTGGTTAAAGACGAGCGCAACCAATACCCATGACGTTATCACTTACAAGCATGGAGGGTTACCTTACAGTAGGTCGCTCATAAATCTAGGAGTTGGTTGAAGACGAGCGTGACTCAGACCCATGGCATTATCACTTACATGCATGAGGGGTTGCCTTACAGTAGATTGCTCATAAGTCTAGGAGCGTGTTACAGGTGAGCGCTCATAAGTCTAGGAACTGGTTACAGACGAGCGCAGGCCACACCCATGGCATTATCACTTACATGCATGGAGGGTTGCCTTAAAGTAGATTGCTCATAAGTCTAGCAGTTGGTTACAGACGAGTGCAACCCAGACTCATGGCGTTATCTCTGACATACATGGAGGGTTGCCTTACAGTAGATCGCTCATAAGTCTAGGAGCGGATTAAAGGTGAGCACTTATAAGTCTAGGAGCCTGTTACAGACGAGCGCAACCCAGACCCATGACGTTATCACTTACATGCATGAAGGGTTACCCTACAGTAGATCGCTCATAGGTCTAGGAGCTGGATACAGGCGAGCGCTCATAAGTCTAGGAGCTGGTTACAGACGAGTGCAATCCAGACACATGGCCTTATCACTTACATGCATGGAGGGTTACCTTACAGTAGATCGCTCATAAGTCTAGCAGTTGGCTACAGATGAGTGCAACCCAGACCCATGGCGCTATCACTTACATGCATGGAGGGTTGCCTTACAGTAGGTCGCTCATAAGTCTAGGAGCTGGTTACAGTCAAACGCTTATAAGTCTAGGAGCTGGTTACAGACGAGCGCAATTCAGAACCATGGCATTATCACTTACATGCAAGGACGGTTGCCTTACAGTCGATCGCTCATAAGCCTAGGAGTTGGTTACAAATGAGCGCAGGCCACACCCATGACGTTATCACTTACATGCATGGAGGCTTGCATTACACTAGATCGCTCATAAGTCTAGGAGCTAGTTATAGTCGAGCGCTCATATGTCTAGGAGTTGGTTACAGAAGAGCACAGGCCACACCATCAGCATTATCACTTACATGCATGGAGGGTTGCCTTACAGTAGATCGCTCATAAGTCTAGGAGCTTGTTACAGGCGAGCGCTCGTAAGTCTAGGAGATGGTTACAGATGAGAGCAGGCCACACCCATGGCGTTATCACTTAAATGCATGCAGGGTTTCCTTCCAGTAGATCGCTCATAGGTCTAGGAGCTGGCTACAGGCGAGCGCAACCCAGACACATGGCATTATCTCTTACATGCATGGAGGGTGGCCTTACAGTAGGTCACTCATAAGTCTAGGAGTTGGTTAAAGATGGTTGCGACTCAGAACCATGGCATTATCTCTTACATGCATGGAGGGTTACCTTACAGTAGATCGCTCATAAGTCTAGGAGCTGGATACAGGCGAGCGCTCATAAGTCTAGGCGCTGGTTACAGACGAGTGCAATCCAGACCCATGGCGTTATCACTTACATGCATGGAGTGTTACCTTACAGTAGATTGCCCATAGGTCTAGGAGCGGGTTACAGGCGAGCGCAACCCAGACCCATGGCATTATCTCTTACATGCATGGAGTGTTGCCTTACAGTAGATCGCTCATAAGTCTAGGAGCGGGTTACAGGTGAGCGCTCATAAGTCTAGGAGCTGATTACAGATGAACGCACGCCACACGCATGGTGTTATCACTTACATGCATGGAGGGTTGCCTTAAAGTTGATCGCTCATAAGTCTAGGATTTGGTTACAGATGAGCGCAACCCAGACTCATGGTGTATCTCTTTCTTGCATGGAGGGTTGCCTTACAGTAGATCGCTCATAAGTCTAGGAGCGGGTTACAGGTGAGCGCTCATAAGTCTAGGAGCTGGTTATAGACGAGCGCAGGCCACACCCATGGCATTATCACTTACATGCATGGAGGGTTACCTTAAAGTAGATTGCTCATAAATCTAGGAGTTGGTTACAGACGAGTGCAATCCAGAACCATGGCGTTATCACTTACATGCATGGAGGGTTACCTTACAGCAGATTGCTCATAAGTCTAGCAGTTGGATACAGATGAGCGCAACCCAGACCTATGGCGTTACCACTTAAATGCATGGAGGGTTGGCTTATAGTAGATCGCTCATAAGTCTAGGAGCTGGTTACAGGCGAGCGCTCATAAATTTAGGAGCTGGTTACCGACAAGCGCAATTCAGACGCATGGCATTATCACTTACATGCCTGGAGGGTTGCCATACAGTTGATCGTTCATACGTCTAGGAGCTGGTTAAAGGTGAGCACTCATAACTCAAGGAGCTGGTTACAGA
Source organism: Ambystoma mexicanum (assembly GCF_040938575.1). Lineage (NCBI taxonomy): Eukaryota > Metazoa > Chordata > Amphibia > Caudata > Ambystomatidae > Ambystoma > Ambystoma mexicanum. Next base: position 1,098,611,760 of record NC_090929.1, read on the forward strand.
TGAGCGCAACCCATACCCATGACGTTATCACTTACAAGCATGGAGGGTTACCTTACAGTAGGTCACTCATAAGTCTAGGAGTTGGTTAAAGACGAGCGCGACTCAGACACATGGCGTTATCACTTACATGCATGGAGTGTTGCCTTACAGTAGATCGCTCATAAGTCTAGTAGCTGGTTACAGGCGAGCGCTCATAAATCTAGGAGCTGGTTACAGACAAGCGCAATTCAGACCCATGGCATTATCACTTACATGCCTGGAGGGTTACCTTACAGTAGGTCACTCATAAGTCTAGGAGTTGGTTAAAGACGAGCGCGACTCAGACCCATGGCATTATCACTTACATGCATGCGGGTTGCCTTACAGTAGATTGCTCATAAGTCTAGGAGCGTGTTACAGGTGAGCGCTCATAAGTCTAGGAGCTGGTTACAGACGAGTGCAGGCCACACCAATGGCATTATCACTTACATGCATGGAGGGTTACCTTAAAGTAGATCGCACATAAGTCTAGGAGTTGGTTACAGACGAGTGCAACCCAGACTCATGGCGTTATCTCTGACATGCATGGAGGGTTGCCTCACAGTAGATTGCTCATAAGTCTAGGAGCGGGTTAAAGGTGAGCGCTCATAAATCTAGGAGCCGGTTACAGACGAGCACAACCCAGACCCATGACGTTATCACTTACATGCATGAAGGGTTACCCTACAGTAGATCACTCATAAGTCTAGAAGTTGGTTACAGACAAGCGCAACCTAGACCCATGGCATTATCACTTACACGCATGGATGGTTGCCTTACACTAGAACGCTCATAAGTCTAGGAGCTGGATACAGGCGAGCGCTCATAAGTCTAGGAGCTGGCTACAGACAAATGCAATCCAGACCCATGGCCTTATCACTTACATGTATGGAGGGTTACCTTACAGTAGATCGCTCATAAATCTAGCAGTTGGCTACAGATGAGTGCAACCCAGACCCATGGCGCTATCACTTACATGCATGGAGGGTTGCCTTACAGTAGGTCGCTCATAAGTCAAGGAGTTGGTTACAATCAAACGCTCATTAGTCTAGGAGCTGGTTACAGACGAGCGCAATTCAGACCCATGGCGTTATCACTTACATGCATGGACGGTTGCCTTACAGTCGATCGCGCATAAGTCTAGGAGTTGGTTACAGATGAGCGAAGGCCACACCCATTGCGTTATAACTTACATGCATGGAGGCTTGTCTTACAATAGATTGCTTATAAGTCTAGGAGCTGGTTACAGTCGAGCGCTCATAAGTCTAGGAGTTGGTTACAGAAGAGCACAGGCCACACCAACAGCATTATCACTTACATGCATGGAGGGTTGCCTTACAGTAGATCGCTCATAAGTCTAGGAGCTGGTTACAGGCGAGTGCTCATAAGTCTAGGAGTTGGTTACAGAATAGCACAGGCAACGCCAATTTCATTATTACTTACATGTATGGAGGGTTGCCTTACAGTAGATCGCTCATAAGTCTACGAGCTGGTTACAGGCAAGCGATCATAAGTCTAGGAGCTGGTTGCAGACAAGCGCAACTCAGACCCTTGGCTTCCCCTGGACATTTGATCAGTTAAAAATGGTATCTAGTGAGCCACGTTGCTGCATAATTATTTATTTATTAATTTTTGCATTTGTAGAGTGCTCCGAACCCCCCAAGGGCATCTGTGCACTGATTTCATGCAGGTCATGGTGGCAAAGCAGGCAGTCAGACAGAGCGCTCATAAGTCTAGGAGGTGGTTGCAGACGAGCGCAACCCAGACCCACTGCGTTATCTCTGACATGCATGGAGTGGTGCCTTACAGTAGATTGCTCATAAGTCTAGGAGCTGGTTACAGACGAGCGCAACCCAGACCCATGGCATTATCACTTACATGCATGGAGGGTTACCTTACAGTAGATTGCCCATAGGTCTAGGAGCTGGTTACAGGCAAGCGCACCCAAGACCCATGGTCTTATCACTCACATGCATGGAGGGTTGCGTTACAGTAGATCGCTCATAACTCTAGGAGCGGGTTACAGGTGAGCACTCATAAGTCTAGGAGCTGGTTACAGACGAGCGCAGGCCACACCCATGGCATTATCACTTACATGCATGGAGGGTTACCTTAAAGTAGATTGCTCATAAGTCTAGGAGTTGGTTACAGACGAGCGCAACCCAGACCCATGGCATTATCACTTACATGCATGGAGGGTTACCTTACAGTAGATTGCCCATAGGTCTAGGAGCTGGTTACAGGCGAACGCAACCCAGACCCATGGCATTATCTCTTGCATGCATGGAGTGTTGCCTTACAGTAGATCGCTCATAAGTCTAGGAGCGGTTACAGGTGAGCGCTCATAAGTCTTGGAGCTGGTTATAGACGAGCGCAACCCAGACCCATGTCATTATCACATACATGCATGGAGGGTTGCCTTACAGAAGATCGCTCATAAGTCTAGGAGCTGGTTACAGTTGAGCGCTCATGAATCTAGGAGCTGGTTACAGACGAGTGCAATCCAGAACCATGGCGTTATCACTTACATGCATGGAGCGTTACCTTACAGCAGATTGCTCATAAGTCTAGCAGTTGGATACAGATGAGCGCAACCCAGACCTATGGCGTTATCACTTAAATGCATGGAGGGTTGCCTTACAGTAGATCGCTCATAAGTCTAGGAGCTGGTTACAGGCGAGCGCTCATAAATTTAGGAGCTGGTTACAGACAAACGCAATTCAGACGCATGGCATTATCACTTACATGCCTGGAGGGTTGCCATACAGTCGATCGCTCATACGTCTAGGAGCTGGTTACAGATGAGCGCGACCCATACCCATGACGTTATCACTTACAAGCATGGAGGGTTACCTTACAGTAGGTCACTCATAAGTCTAGGAGTTGGTTAAAGACGAGCGCGACTCAGACCCATGGCATTATCACTTACATGCATGGAGGGTTACATGACAGTAGATTGCCCATAGGTCTAGGAGCTGGTTAGAGGTGAGCGCAACCCAGACCCATGGCATTATCTCTTGCATGCATGGAGTGTTGCCTTACAGTAGATCGCTCATAAGTCTAGGAGCGGGTTACAGGTGAGCGCTCATAAGTCTAGGAGCTGATTACAGACAAACGCACACCACACCCATGGTGTAATTACTTACATGCATGGAGGGTTGCCTTAAAGTAGATCGCTCATGAGTCTAGGATTTGGTTACAGACGAGCGCAACCCAGGCCCATGGTGTTATCTCTTACTTGCATGGAGGGTTGCCTTACAGTAGATCGCTCATAACTCTATGAGCGCGTTACAGGTGAGCGCTCATAAGTCTAGGAGCTTGGTATAGACGAGCGCAACCCAGACCCATGTCATTATCACATACATGCATGGAGGGTTGCCTTACAGAAGATCGCTCGTAAGTCTAGGAGCTGGTTACAGTTGAGCGCTCATAAATCTAGGAGCTGGTTACAGACGAGTGCAATCCAGAACCATGGCGTTATCACTTACATGCATGGAGGGTTACCTTACAGTAGATTGCTCATAAGTCTAGCAGTTGGATACAGATGAGCGCAACCCAGACCGATGGCGTTATCACTTACATGCATGGAGTGTTGCCTTACAGTAGATCGCTCATAAGTCTAGGAGCTGGTTACAGGCGAGCGCTCATAAATCTAGGAGCTGGTTACAGACAAGTGCAATTCAAACCCATGGCATTATCACTTACATGCCTGGAGGGTTACCTTACAGTAGGTCACTCATAAGTCTAGGAGTTGGTTAAAGACGAGCGTGACTCAGACCCATGGCATTATCACTTACATGCATGGGGGTTGCCTTACAGTAGATTGCTCATAAGTCTAGGAGCGTGTTACAGGTGAGCGCTCATAAGTCTAGGAGCTGGTTACAGACAAGTGCAGGCCACACCAATGGCATTATCACTTACATGCATGGAGGGTTACCTTAAAGTAGATCGCTCATAAGTCTAGGAGTTGGTTACAGACGAGTGCAACCCAGACTCATGGCGTTATCTCTGACATGCATGGAGGGTTGCCTTACAGTAGATTGCTCATAAGTCTAGAAGCGGGTTAAAGGTGAGCGCTCATAAATCTAGGAGCCGGTTACAGACGAGCACAACCCAGACCCATGACGTTATCACTTACACGCATGGATGGTTGCCTTACACTAGATCGCTCATAAGTCTAGGAGCTGGATACAGGCAAGCGCTCATAAGTCTAGGAGCTGGTTACAGACGAATGCAATCCAGACCCATGGCCTTATCACTTACATGTATGGAGGGTTACCTTACAGTAGATTGCTCATAAATCTAGCAGTTGGCTACAGATGAGTGCAACCCAGACCCATGGCGCTATCACTTACATGCATGGAGGGTTGCCTTACAGTAGGTCGCTCATAAGTCTAGGAGTTGGTTACAATCAAACGCTCATTAGTCTAGGAGCTGGTTACAGACGAGCGCAATTCAGACCCATGGCATTATCACTTACATGCATGGACGGTTGCCTTACAGTCGATCGCGCATAAGTCTAGGAGTTGGTTACAGATGAGCGCAGGCCACACCCCTGGCGTTATCACTTACATACATGGAGGCTTGCCTTACAGTAGATTGCTTATAAGTCTAGGAGCTGGTTACAGTCGAGCGCTCATAAGTCTAGGAGTTGGTTACAGAAGAGCACAGGCCACACCAACAGCATTATCACTTACATGCATGGAGGGTTGCCTTACAGTAGATCGCTCATAAGTCTAGGAGCTGGTTACAGGCGAGTGCTCATAAGTCTAGGAGTTGGTTACAGAATAGCACAGGCCACACCAATTTCATTATTACTTACATGTATGGAGGGTTGCCTTACAGTAGATCGCTCATAAGTCTACGAGCTGGTTACAGGCAAGCGATCATAAGTCTAGGAGCTGGTTGCAGACAAGCGCAACTCAGACCCTTGGCTTCCTCTGGACATTTGATCAGTTAAAAATGGTATCTAGTGAGCCACGTTGCTGCATAATTATTTATTGATTAGTTTTTGCATTTGTAGAGCGCTCCGAACCCCCCAGGGGCATCTGTGCACTGATTTCATGCAGGTCATGGTGGCAAAGCAGGCAGTTAGACAGAGCGCTCATAAGTCTAGGATCTGGTTGCAGACGAGCGCAACCCAGACCCACTGCGTTATCTCTGACATGCATGGAGTGGTGCCTTACAGTAGATCGCTCATAAGTCTAGAAGTTGGTTATAGGCAAGCGCACCCAAGACCCATGGTGTTATCACTCACATGCATGGAGGGTTGCCTTACAGTATATCGCTCTTACGTCTAGAAGCTGGTTACAGGTGAGCGCTCATAACTCAAGGAGCTGGTTAAAGACGAGCGCAACCAATACCCATGACGTTATCACTTACAAGCATGGAGGGTTACCTTACAGTAGGTCGCTCATAAATCTAGGAGTTGGTTGAAGACAAGCGCGACTCAGACCCATGGCATTATCACTTACATGCATGAGGGGTTGCCTTACAGTAGATTGCTCATAAGTCTAGGAGCGTGTTACAGGTGAGCACTCATAAGTCTAGGAACTGGTTACAGACGAGCGCAGGCCACACCCATGGCATTATCACTTACATGCATGGAGGGTTGCCTTAAAGTAGATCGCTCATAAGTCTAGCAGTTGGTTACAGACGAGTGCAACCCAGACTCATGGCGTTATCTCTGACATACATGGAGGGTTGCCTTACAGTAGATCGCTCATAAGTCTAGGAGCGGATTAAAGGTGAGCACTTATAGGTCTAGGAGCCTGTTACAGACGAGCGCAACCCAGACCCATGACGTTATCACTTACATGCATGAAGGGTTACCCTACAGTAGATCGCTCATAGGTCTAGGAGCTGGATACAGGCGAGCGCTCATAAGTCTAGGAGCTGGTTACAGACGAGTGCAATCCAGACACATGGCCTTATCACTTACATGCATGGAGGGTTACCTTACAGTAGATCGCTCATAAGTCTAGCAGTTGGCTACAGATGAGTGCAACCCAGACCCATGGCGCTATCACTTACATGCATGGAGGGTTGCCTTACAGTAGGTCGCTCATAAGTCTAGGAGCTGGTTACAGTCAAACGCTTATAAGTCTAGGAGCTGGTTACAGACGAGCGCAATTCAGAACCATGGCATTATCACTTACATGCAAGGACGGTTGCCTTACAGTCGATCGCTCATAAGTCTAGGAGTTGGTTACAAATGAGCGCAGGCCACACCCATGGCGTTATCACTTACATGCATGGAGGCTTGCATTACACTAGATCGCTCATAAGTCTAGGAGCTAGTTATAGTCGAGCGCTCATATGTCTAGGAGTTGGTTACAGAAGAGCACAGGCCACACCATCAGCATTATCACTTACATGCATGGAGGGTTGCCTTACAGTAGATCGCTCATAAGTCTAGGAGCTGGTTACAGGCGAGTGCTCATAAGTCTAGGAGTTGGTTACAGAATAGCACAGGCCACACCAATTTTATTATTACTTACATGTATGGAGGGTTGCCTTACAGTAGATCGCTCATAAGTCTACGAGCTGGTTACAGGCAAGCGATCATAAGTCTAGGAGCTGGTTGCAGACAAGCGCAACTCAGACCCTTGGCTTCCTCTGGACATTTGATCAGTTAAAAATGGTATCTAGTGAGCCACGTTGCTGCATAATTATTTATTGATTAATTTTTGCATTTGTAGAGCGCTCCGAACCCCCCAGGGGCATCTGTGCACTGATTTCATGCAGGTCATGGTGGCAAAGCAGGCAGTTAGACAGAGCGCTCATAAGTCTAGGATCTGGTTGCAGACGAGCGCAACCCAGACCCACTGCGTTATCTCTGACATGCATGGAGTGGTGCCTTACAGTAGATCGCTCATAAGTCTAGAAGTTGGTTATAGGCAAGCGCACCCAAGACCCATGGTGTTATCACTCACATGCATGGAGGGTTGCCTTACAGTATATCGCTCTTAAGTCTAGAAGCTGGTTACAGGTGAGCGCTCATAACTCAAGGAGCTGGTTAAAGACGAGCGCAACCAATACCCATGACGTTATCACTTACAAGCATGGAGGGTTACCTTACAGTAGGTCGCTCATAAATCTAGGAGTTGGTTGAAGACGAGCGTGACTCAGACCCATGGCATTATCACTTACATGCATGAGGGGTTGCCTTACAGTAGATTGCTCATAAGTCTAGGAGCGTGTTACAGGTGAGCGCTCATAAGTCTAGGAACTGGTTACAGACGAGCGCAGGCCACACCCATGGCATTATCACTTACATGCATGGAGGGTTGCCTTAAAGTAGATTGCTCATAAGTCTAGCAGTTGGTTACAGACGAGTGCAACCCAGACTCATGGCGTTATCTCTGACATACATGGAGGGTTGCCTTACAGTAGATCGCTCATAAGTCTAGGAGCGGATTAAAGGTGAGCACTTATAAGTCTAGGAGCCTGTTACAGACGAGCGCAACCCAGACCCATGACGTTATCACTTACATGCATGAAGGGTTACCCTACAGTAGATCGCTCATAGGTCTAGGAGCTGGATACAGGCGAGCGCTCATAAGTCTAGGAGCTGGTTACAGACGAGTGCAATCCAGACACATGGCCTTATCACTTACATGCATGGAGGGTTACCTTACAGTAGATCGCTCATAAGTCTAGCAGTTGGCTACAGATGAGTGCAACCCAGACCCATGGCGCTATCACTTACATGCATGGAGGGTTGCCTTACAGTAGGTCGCTCATAAGTCTAGGAGCTGGTTACAGTCAAACGCTTATAAGTCTAGGAGCTGGTTACAGACGAGCGCAATTCAGAACCATGGCATTATCACTTACATGCAAGGACGGTTGCCTTACAGTCGATCGCTCATAAGCCTAGGAGTTGGTTACAAATGAGCGCAGGCCACACCCATGACGTTATCACTTACATGCATGGAGGCTTGCATTACACTAGATCGCTCATAAGTCTAGGAGCTAGTTATAGTCGAGCGCTCATATGTCTAGGAGTTGGTTACAGAAGAGCACAGGCCACACCATCAGCATTATCACTTACATGCATGGAGGGTTGCCTTACAGTAGATCGCTCATAAGTCTAGGAGCTTGTTACAGGCGAGCGCTCGTAAGTCTAGGAGATGGTTACAGATGAGAGCAGGCCACACCCATGGCGTTATCACTTAAATGCATGCAGGGTTTCCTTCCAGTAGATCGCTCATAGGTCTAGGAGCTGGCTACAGGCGAGCGCAACCCAGACACATGGCATTATCTCTTACATGCATGGAGGGTGGCCTTACAGTAGCTCACTCCTAAGTCTAGGAGCGGGTTACAGGTGAGCGCTCATAAGTCTCAGAGCTGGTTACAGACGAGCGCAGGCCACACCCATGGCATTATCACTTACATGCATGGAGGGTTACCTTAAAGTAGATTACTCATAAATCTAGGAGTTGGTTACAGACGAGCGCAACCCAGACCCATGGCGTTATCTCTGACATGCATGGAGGGTTGCCTTACAGTAGATCACTCATAAGTCTCGGAGCTGGTTACAGACGAGCGCAAGGCCACACCGATGGCATTGCCACTTACATGCATGAAGGGTTACCTTAAAGTAGATTGCTCATAAATCTAGGAGTTGGTTACAGATGAGCGCAACCCAGACCCATGGCGTTATCTCTGACATGCATGGAGGTTTGCCTTACAGTAGATCACTCAAAAGTCTAGGAGCGGGTTACAGTTGAGCGCTCATAAGTCTAGCAGTTGGTTACAGACGAGCAAAACCCAGACTCATGGCATTATCACTTACATGCATGGAGGGATGCCTTACAGTGGATTGCTCATAAGTCTAGAAGCTGGTTACAGGCGAGTGCTCATAAGTCTAGGCGCTGGTTACAGACGAGTGCAATCCAGACCCATGGCGTTATCACTTACATGCATGGAGGGTTTCCTTACAGTAGATTGCTCATAAGTCTAGCAGTTGGTTACAGATGAGCGCAACCCAGACCCATGACGTTATCACTTACATGCATGGAGGGTCACCTTACAGTAGATTGCCCATAAATTTAGGAGCTGGTTACAGGTGAGCGCTCATAAGTCCAGGAGCTGGTTACAGACGAACACAATTCAGACCCATGGTATTATCACTTAAATGCATGGAGGGTTACCTGACAGTAGTTTGCCCATAGGTCTAGGAGCTGGTTACAGGCGAGCACAACCCAGACCATTGGCATTATCTCTTACATGTATGGAGTGTTGCCTTACAGTAGATCGCTCATAAGTCTAGGAGCGGGTTACAGGTGAGCGCTCATAAGTCTAGGAGCTGATTACAGACGAACGCACGCCACACCCATGGTGTTATCACTTACATGCATGGAGGGTTGCCTTAAAGTAGATCGCTCATAAGTCTAGGATTTGGTTACAGATGAGCGCAACCCAGACCCATGGTGTTATCTCTTACTTGCATGGAGGGTTGCCTTACAGTAGATCGCTCATAAGTCTAGGAGCTGGTTACAGGCGAGCGCTCATAAATCTAGGAGCTGGTTACAGACAAGCGCAATTCAGACCCATGGCATTATCACTTACATGCATGAAGGGTTACCCTACAGCAGATCACTCATAAGTCTAGGAGTTGGTTACAGACGAGTGCAGGTCACACCAATGGCATTATCACTTACATGCATGGAGGGTTACCTTAAAGTAGATCGCTCATAAGTCTAGGAGTTGGTTACAGACGAGTGCAACCCAGACTCATGGCGTTATCTCTGACATGCATGGAGGGTTGCCTTACAGTAGATTGCTCATAAGTCTAGAAGCGGGTTAAAGGTGAGCGCTCATAAATCTTGGAGCTGGTTACAGACGAGCGCAACCCAGACCCATGACGTTATCACTTACATGCATGAAGGGTTACCCTACAGCAGATCACTCATAAGTCTAGAAGCTGGTTACAGACAAGCGCAACCTAGACCCATGGCATTATCACTTACATGCATGGAGGGTTGCCTTACAGTAGATCGCTCATAAGTCTAGGAGCTGGATACAGGCGAGCGCTCATAAGTCTAGGAGCTGGTTACAGACGAGTGCAATCCAGACCCATGGCCTTATCACTTACATGTATGGAGGGTTACCTTACAGTAGATCGCTCATAAATCTCGCAGTTGGCTACAGATGAGTGCAACCCAGACCTATGGTGCTATCACTTACATGCATGGAGGGTTGCCTTACAATAGGTCGCTCATAAGTCTAGGAGCTGGTTACAGTCAAACGCTCATAAGTCTAGGTGCTGGTTACAAACGAGCGCAATTCAGACCCATAGCATTATCACTTACATGCATGGACGGTTGCCTTACAGTCGATCGCTCATAAGTCTAGGAGTTGGTTACAGATGAGCACAGGCCACACCCATGGCGTTATCACTTACATGCATGGAGGTTTGCCTTACAGTAGACCGCTCATAAGTCTAGGAGCTGGTTACAGTCGAGCGCTCATAAGTCTAGGAGTTGGTTAAAGAAGAGCACAGGCCACACCAACAGCATTATCACTTACATGCATGGACGGTTGCCTTACAGTCGATCGCTCATAAGTCTAGGAGTTGGTTACAGATGAGCGCAGGCCACACCCATGGCGATATCACTTAAATTCATGGAGGGTTTCCTTCCAGTAGATCGCTCATAGGTCTAGGAGCTGGTAACAGGCGAGCGCAACCCAGACCCATGGTGTTATATCTTACATGCATGGAGGGTGGCCTTACAGTAGAACACTCCTAAGTCTAGGAGCAAGTTACAGGTGAGTGCTCATAAGTCTCAGAGCTGGTTACAGACGAGCGCAGGCCACACCCATGGCATTATCACTTATATGCATGGAGGGTTACCTTAAAGTAGATTGCTCATAAGTCTAGGAGTTGGTTACAGACGAGCGCAACCCAGACCCATAGCGTTATCTCTGACATGCATGGAGGGTTGCCTTACAGTAGATCACTCATAAGTCTAGGAGCGGGTTACAGGTGAGCGCTCATAAGTCTCGGAACTGGTTACAGACGAGCGCAGGCCACACCCATGGCATTATCACTTACATGCATGGAGGGTTACCTTAAAGTAAATTGCTCAGAAGTCTAGGAGTTGGTTACAGACGAGCGCAACCCAGACCCATGGCGTTATCACTTACATGCATGGAGGGTTGCCTTACAGTAGATCGCTCATAAGTCTAGGAGCTGGTTACAGACGAGCACAATTCAGACCCATGGTATTATCACTTACATGCATGGAGGGTTGCCTTATAGTTGATCGCTAATAAGTCTAGGAGTTGGTTACAGAAGAGCACAGGCCACACCCATGGCGTTATCACTTACATACATGGAGGGTTGCCTTACAGTAGATCGCTCATAAGTCTAGGAGCTTGTTACAGGCGAGCGCTCATAAGTCTAGGAGTTGGTTACACATGTGTGCAGGCCACACCCATGGCATTATCACTTAAATGCATGGAGGGTTACCTTACAGTAGATTGCCCATAGGTCTAGTAGCGGCTTACAGGCGAGCGCAACCCAGACTCATGGAATTATCTCTTACATGCCTGGAGTGTTGCCTTACAGTAGATCACTCATAAGTCTAGGAGCGGGTTACAGGTGAGCGCTCATAAGTCTTGGAGCTGATTACAGACGAACGCACGCCACACCCATGGTGTAATCACTTACATGCATGGAGGGTTGCCTTAAAGTAGATAGCTCATAAATCTAGGATTTGGTTACAGACGAACGTAACCCAGACCCATGGTGTTATCTCTTACTTGCATGGAGGGTTGCCTTACAGTAGATCGCTCATAAGTCTAGGAGCGGGTTACAGGTGAGTGCTCATAAGTCTAGGAGCTGGTTATAGACGATCGCAACCCAGACCCATGTCATTATCACTTACATGCAAGGAGGGTTGCCTGACAGAAGATCGCTCGTAAGTCTAGCAGCTGGTTACAGGTGAGCGCTCATAAATCTAGGAGCTGGTTACAGACGAGTGCAATCCAGACCCATGGCGTTATCACTTACATACATGGAGGGTTGCCTTACAGTAGATCGCTCATAAGTCTAGGAGCTTGTTACAGGCGAGCGCTCATAAGTCTAGGAGTTGGTTACAGATGTGCGCATGCCACACCCATGGCATTATCACTTAAATGCATGGAGGGTTACCTTACAGTAGATTGCCCATAGGTCTAGGAGCGGCTTACAGGCGAGCGCAACCCAGACTCATGGAATTATCTCTTACATGCCTGGAGTGTTGCCTTACAGTAGATCGCTCATAAGTCTAGGAGCGGGTTACAGGTGAGCGCTCATAAGTCTTGGAGCTGATTACAGACAAACGCACGCCACACCCATGGTGTAATCACTTACATGCATGGAGGGTTGCCTTAAAGTAGATAGCTCATAAATCTAGGATTTGGTTACAGACGAACGTAACCCAGACCCATGGTTTTATCTTTTACTTGCATGGAGGGTTGCCTTACAGTAGATCGCTCATAAGTCTAGGAGCGGGTTACAGGTGAGTGCTCATAAGTCTAGGAGCTGGTTATAGACGATCGCAACCCAGACCCATGTCATTATCACTTACATGCAAGGAGGGTTGCCTGACAGAAGATCGCTCGTAAGTCTAGCAGCTGGTTACAGGTGAGCGCTCATAAATCTAGGAGCTGGTTACAGACGAGTGCAATCCAGACCCATGGCGTTCTCACTTACATACATGGAGGGTTGCCTTACAGTAGATCGCTCATAAGTCTAGGAGCTGGTTACAGGCGAGCGCTCATAAATCTAGGAGCTGGTTACAGACAAGCGCAATTCAGACCCATGACATTATCACTTACATGCCTGGAGGGTTGCCTTACAGTCGATCGCTCATAAGTCTAGGAGTTGGTTACAGACGTGTGCAGGCCACACTCATGGCGTTATCATTTACATACATGGAGGGTTGCCTTACAGTAAATCGCTCATAAGTCTAGGAGCTGGTTACAGGCGAGCGCTCATATGTCTAGGAGTTGGTTACAGAAGAGCACAGGCCACACCGATAGCATCATCACTTATATGCATGGAGGGTTGCCTTACAGTAGATCGCTTGTAAGTCTAGGAGCGGGTTACAGGTGAACGCTCATAAGTCTAGGAGCTGGTGACAGACGAACACAGGTCACACCCATGGTGTTATCACTTACATGCATGGAGGGTTGCCTTAAAGTAGATTGCTCATGAGTCTAAGATTTGGTTACAGACGGGCGCAACCCAGACCCATAGCGTTATCACTTACTTGCATGGAAGGTTGCCTTACAGTAAATCACTCATAAGTCTAGGAGCGGGTTACAGGTGAACGCTCATAAGTCTAGGAGCTGGTTACAGACGAGCGCAACCCAGACCCATGGCATTATCACTTACATGCATGGAGGGTTACCTTACAGAAAATCGCTCATAAATCCAGGAGCTGGTTACAGGCGAGCGCTCATAAATCTAGGAGCTGGTTACAGACAAGCGCAATTCAGACCCATGGCATTATCACTTACATGCATAGAGGGTTGCCTTACAGTCGATCGCTCATAAGTCTAGGAGTTGGTTACAAACGAGTGAAGGCCACACCCATGGCGTTATCACTTACATGCATGGAGGGTTGCCTTACAGTAGATCGCTCATAAGTCCAGGAGCTGGTTACAGACAAGTGCTCATAAGTCTAGGAGTTGGTTAATGAAGAGCACAGGCCACACCCATGGCGTTATCACTTACATGCATGGAGGGTTGCCTTACGGTAGATCGCTCATAAGTCTAGGAGCTGGTTACAGGCGAGCGCTCATAAGTCTAGGAGTTGGTTACAGATGAGCACAGGCCACACCGATGGCATCATCACTTATATGCATGGAAGGTTGCCTTACAGTAGATCGCTTATAAGTCTAGGATCTTGATATATGCGAGCGCTCGTAAGTGTAGGAGTTGGTTACAGATGAGCAGAGCCCAGACCCATGGCGTTCTCTCTTACATGCATGGAGGGTTGCCTTACAGTAGATGGCTCATAAGTGCAGGAGCTGGTTACAGACAAGCGCTCATAAGTCTAGGAGTTGCTTACAGAAGAGCACAGGCCACACCCATGGCGTTATCACTTACATGCATGGAGGGTTGCCTTACAGTAGATCGCTCATAAGTCTAGGAGCTGGTTACAGGCGAGCGCTCATAAGTCTAGGAGTTGGTTACAGAAGAGCACAGGCCACACCGATGGCATCATCACTTATATGCATGGAAGGTTGCCTTACAGTAGATCGCTTATAAGTCTAGGGTCTTGATACATGCGAGCGCTCGTAAGTTTAGGAGTTGGTTACAGATGAGCAGAGCCCAGACCCATGGCGTTCTCTCTTACATGCATGGAGGGTTGCCTTACAGTAGATGGCTCATATGTGCAGGAGTTGGATACAGACAAGCGCAGCCCAGACCCATGGCGTTCTCTCTGACATGTATGGAGGGTTGCCTTGCAGTAGATGGCTCATAAGTCTAGGAGTGGGTTACAGTTGAGCGCTCATAAGTCTAGGAGCTGGTTACAGACGGCAAAACCCAGACCCATGACGTTATCACTTACATGCATGGAGGGTTGCCTTACAATAGATCGCTCATAAGTCTAGGAGCTGGTTACAGGCGAGTGCTCATAAGTCTAGGCGCTGGTTACAGACGAGTGCAATCCAGACCCATGGCATTATCACTTACATGCATGGATGGTTTCCTTACAGTAGATCGCTCATAAGCCTAGCAGTTGGTTACAGATGAGCGCAACCCAGACCCATGGCGTTATCACTTACATGCATGGAGGGTCACCTTACAGTAGATCGCTCATAAGTCTAGGAGCTGGTTACAGGTGAGCTCTCATAAGCCTAGGAGCTGGTTACAGACGAGCACAATTCAGACCCATGGTATTATCACTTACATGCATGGAGGGTTGCCTTATAGTTGATCGCTAATAAGTCTAGGAGTTGGTTACAGAAGAGCCAGGCCACACCCATGGCGTTATCACTTACATGCATGGAGGGTTGCCTTACAGTAGATTGCCCATTGGTCTAGGAGCGGCTTACAGGCGAGCGCAACCCAGACTCATGGCATTATCTCTTACATGCCTGGAGTGTTGCCTTACAGTAGATCGCTCATAAGTCTAGGAGCGGGTTACAGGTGAGCGCTCATAAGTCTTGGAGCTGATTACAGACGAACGCACGCCACACCCATGGTGTATTCACTTACATGCATGGAGGGTTGCCTTAAAGTAGATCGCTCATAAATCTAGGATTTGGTTACAGACGAACGCAACCCAGACCCATGGTTTTATCTCTTACTTGCATGGAGGGTTGCCTTACAGTAGATCGCTCATAAGTCTAGGAGCGGGTTACAGGTGAGCGCTCATAAGTCTAGGAGCTGGTTATAGACGAGCGCAACCCAGACCCATGTCATTATCACTTACATGCAAGGAGGGTTGCCTGACAGAAGATCGCTCGTAAGTCTAGCAGCTTTTTACAGGTGAACGCTCATAAATCTAGGAGCTGGTTACAGACGAGTGCAATCCAGAACCATGGCATTATCACTTACATGCATGGAGGGTTACCTTAAAGTAAATTGCTCAGAAGTCTAGGAGTTGGTTACAGACGAGCGCAACCCAGACCCATGGCGTTATCTCTGACATGCATGGAGGGTTGCGTTACAGTAGATCACTCATAAGTCTAGGAGCGGGTTACAGTTTAGTGCTCATAAGTGTAGGAGTTGGTTACAGACGAGCAAAACCCAGACCCATGGCATTATCACTTACATGCATGGAGAGATTCCTTACAGTGGATTGCTCATAAGTCTAGGAGCTGGTTACAGGCGAGTGCTCATAAGTCTAGGCGCTGGTTACAGACGAGTGCAATCATGACCCATGGCATTATCACTTACATGCATGGATGGTTTCCTTACAATAGATCGCTCATAAGCCTAGCAGTTGGTTACAGATGAGCGCAACCCAGACCCATGGCGTTATCACTTACATGCATGGAGGGTCACCTTACAGTAGATCGCTCATAAGTCTAGGAGCTGGTTACAGGTGAGCTCTCATAAGTCTAGGAGCTGGTTACAGACGAGCACAATTCAGACCCATGGTATTATCACTTACATGCATGGAGGGTTGCCTTATAGTTGATCGCGAATAAGTCTAGGAGTTGGTTACAGAAGAGCACAGGCCACACCCATGGCGTTATCACTTACATACATGGAGGGTTGCCTTACAGTAGATCGCTCATAAGTCTAGGAGCTTGTTACAGGCGAGCGCTCATAAGTCTAGGAGTTGGTTACACATGTGTGCAGGCCACACCCATGGCATTATCACTTAAATGCATGGAGGGTTACCTTACAGTAGATTGCCCATAGGTCTAGGAGCGGCTTACAGGCGAGCGCAACCCAGACTCATGGAATTATCTCTTACATGCCTGGAGTGTTGCCTTACAGTAGATCGCTCATAAGTCTAGGAGCGGGTTACAGGTGAGCGCTCATAAGTCTTGGAGCTGATTACAGACAAACGCACGCCACACCCATGGTGTAATCACTTACATGCATGGAGGGTTGCCTTAAAGTAGATAGCTCATAAATCTAGAATTTGGTTACAGACGAACGTAACCCAGACCCATGGTGTTATCTCTTACTTGCATGGAGGGTTGCCTTACAGTAGATCGCTCATAAGTCTAGGAGCGCGTTACAGGTGAGCGCTCATAAGTCTAGGAGCTGGTTATAGACGATCGCAGACCCATGTCATTATCACTTACATGCAAGGAGGGTTGCCTGACAGAAGATCGCTCGTAAGTCTAGCAGCTGGTTACAGGTGAGCGCTCATAAATCTAGGAGCTGGTTACAGACGAGTGCAATCCAGACCCATGGCGTTATCACTTACATACATGGAGGGTTGCCTTACAGTAGATCGCTCATAAGTCTAGGAGCTTGTTACAGGCGAGCGCTCATAAGTCTAGGAGTTGGTTACAGATGTGCGCAGGCCACACCCATGGCATTATCACTTAAATGCATGGAGGGTTACCTTACAGTAGATTGCCCATAGGTCTAGGAGCGGCTTACAGGCGAGCGCAACCCAGACTCATGGAATTATCTCTTACATGCCTGGAGTGTTGCCTTACAGTAGATCGCTCATAAGTCTAGGAGCGGGTTACAGGTGAGCGCTCATAAGTCTTGGAGCTGATTACAGACAAACGCACGCCACACCCATGGTGTAATCACTTACATGCATGGAGGGTTGCCTTAAAGTAGATCGCTCATAAATCTAGGATTTGGTTACAGACGAACGTAACCCAGACCCATGCTGTTATCTCTTACTTGCATGGAGGGTTGCCTTACAGTAGATCGCTCATAAGTCTAGGAGCAGGTTACAGGTGAGAGCTCATAAGTCTAGGAGCTGGTTATAGACGATCGCAACCCAGACCCATGTCATTATCACTTACATGCAAGGAGGGTTGCCTGACAGAAGATCGCTCGTAAGTCTAGCAGCTGGTTACAGGTGAGCGCTCATAAATCTAGGAGCTGGTTACAGACGAGTGCAATCCAGACCCATGGCGTTATCACTTACATACATGGAGGGTTGCCTTACAGTAGATCACTCATAAGTCTAGGAGCTGGTTACAGGCGAGCGCTCATAAATCTAGGAGCTGGTTACAGACAAGCGCAATTCAGACCCATGACATTATCACTTACATGCCTGGAGGGTTGCCTTACAGTCGATCGCTCATAAGTCTAGGAGTTGGTTACAGACGTGCGCAGGCCACACTCATGGCGTTATCATTTACATGCATGGAGGGTTGCCTTACAGTAAATCGCTCATAAGTCTAGGAGCTGGTTACAGGCGAGCGCTCATATGTCTAGGAGTTGGTTACAGAAGAGCACAGGCCACACCGATAGCATCATCACTTATATGCATGGAGGGTTGCCTTACAGTAGATCGCTTGTAAGTCTAGGAGCGGGTTACAGGTGAACGCTCATAAGTCTAGGAGCTGGTGACAGACGAACACAGGTCACACCCATGGTGTTATCACTTACATGCATGGAGGGTTGCCTTAAAGTAGATTGCTCATGAGTCTAAGATTTGGTTACAGACGGGCGCAACCCAGACCCATAGCGTTATCTCTTACTTGCATGGAAGGTTGCCTTACAGTAAATCGCTCATAAGTCTAGGAGCGGGTTACAGGTGAACGCTCATAAGTCTAGGAGCTGGTTACAGACAAGCGCAACCCAGACCCATGGCATTATCACTTACATGCATGGAGGGTTACCTTACAGAAAATCGCTCATAAATCCAGGAGCTGGTTACAGGCGAGCGCTCATAAATCTAGGAGCTGGTTACAGACAAGCGCAATTCAGACCCATGGTATTATCACTTACATGCATAGAGGGTTGCCTTACAGTCGATCGCTCATAAGTCTAGGAGTTGGTTACAAACGAGTGAAGGCCACACCCATGGCGTTATCACTTACATGCATGGAGGGTTGCCTTACAGTAGATCGCTCATAAGTCCAGGAGCTGGTTACAGACAAGTGCTCATAAGTCTAGGAGTTGGTTAATGAAGAGCACAGGCCACACCCATGGCGTTATCACTTACATGCATGGAGGGTTGCCTTACGGTAGATCGCTCATAAGTCTAGGAGCTGGTTACAGGCGAGCGCTCATAAGTCTAGGAGTTGGTTACAGAAGAGCACAGGCCACACCGATGGCATCATCACTTATATGCATGGAAGGTTGCCTTACAGTAGATCGCTTATAAGTCTGGGATCTTGATACATGCGAGCGCTCGTAAGTGTAGGAGTTGGTTACAGATGAGCAGAGCCCAGACCCATGGCGTTCTCTCTTACATGCATGGAGGGTTGCCTTACAGTAGATGGCTCATAAGTGCAGGAGTTGGTTACAGACAAGCGCTCATAAGTCTAGGAGTTGGTTACAGAAGAGCACAGGCCACACCCATGGCGTTATCACTTACATGCATGGAGGGTTGCCTTACAGTAGATCGCTCATAAGTCTAGGAGCTGGTTACAGGCGAGCGCTCATAAGTCTAGGAGTTGGTTACAGAAGAGCACAGGCCACACCGATGGCATCATCACTTATATGCATGGAAGGTTGCCTTACAGTAGATCGCTTATAAGTCTAGGATCTTGATACATGCGAGCGCTCGTAAGTTTAGGAGTTGGTTACAGATGAGCAGAGCCCAGACCCATGGCGTTCTCTCTTACATGCATGGAGGGTTGCCTTACAGTAGATGGCTCATAAGTGCAGGAGTTGGTTACAGACAAGCGCAGCCCAGACCCATGGCGTTCTCTCTGACATGTATGGAGGGTTGCCTTGCAGTAGATGGCTCATAAGTCTAGGAGTGGGTTACAGTTGAGCGCTCATAAGTCTAGGAGCTGGTTACAGACGGCAAAACCCAGACCCATGACGTTATCACTTACATGCATGGAGGGTTGCCTTACAATAGATCGCTCATAAGTCTAGGAGCTGGTTACAGGCGAGTGCTCATAAGTCTAGGCGCTGGTTACAGACGAGTGCAATCCAGACCCATGGCATTATCACTTACATGCATGGATGGTTTCCTTACAGTAGATCGCTCATAAGCCTAGCAGTTGGTTACAGATGAGCGCAACCCAGACCCATGGCGTTATCACTTACATGCATGGAGGGTCACCTTACAGTAGATCGCTCATAAGTCTAGGAGCTGGTTACAGGTGAGCTCTCATAAGTCTAGGAGCTGGTTACAGACGAGCACAATTCAGACCCATGGTATTATCACTTAAATGCA
This sequence comes from Ambystoma mexicanum, assembly GCF_040938575.1. Lineage (NCBI taxonomy): Eukaryota > Metazoa > Chordata > Amphibia > Caudata > Ambystomatidae > Ambystoma > Ambystoma mexicanum. The sequence continues at coordinate 1,098,631,568 of NC_090929.1, forward strand.
TGGAGGGTTGCCTTATAGTTGATCGCTAATAAGTCTAGGAGTTGGTTACAGAAGAGCCAGGCCACACCCATGGCGTTATCACTTACATGCATGGAGGGTTGCCTTACAGTAGATCGCTCATAAGTCTAGGAGCTTGTTACTGGCGAGCGCTCATAAGTCTAGGAGTTGGTTACAGATGTGCGCAGGCCACACCCATGGCATTATCACTTAAATGCATGGAGGGTTACCTTACAGTAGATTGCCCATAGGTCTAGGAGCGGTTTACAGGCGAGCGCAACCCAGACTCATGGCATTATCTCTTACATGCCTGGAGTGTTGCCTTACAGTAGATCGCTCATAAGTCTAGGAGCGGGTTACAGGTGAGCGCTCATAAGTCTTGGAGCTGATTACAGACGAACGCACGCCACACCCATGGTGTAATCACTTACATGCATGGAGGGTTGCCTTAAAGTAGATCGCTCATAAATCTAGGATTTGGTTACAGACGAACGCAACCCAGACCCATGGTTTTATCTCTTACTTGCATGGAGGGTTGCCTTACAGTAGATCGCTCATAAGTCTAGGAGCTGGTTATAGACGAGCGCAACCCAGACCCATGTCATTATCACTTACATGCAAGGAGGGTTGCCTGACAGAAGATCGCTCGTAAGTCTAGCAGCTTTTTACAGGTGAGCGCTCATAAATCTAGGAGCTGGTTACAGACGAGTGCAACCCAGACCCATGGCGTTATCACTTACATACATGGAGGGTTGCCTTACAGTAGATCGCTCATAAGTCTAGGAGCTGGTTACAGGCGAGCGCTCATAAATCTAGGAGCTGGTTACAGACAACCGCAATTCAGACCCATGACATTATCACTTACATGCCTGGAAGGTTGCCTTACAGTCGATCGCTCATAAGTCTAGGAGTTGGTTACAGACGAGCGCAGGCCACACTCATGGCGTTATCATTTACATGCATGGAGGGTTGCCTTACAGTAAATCGCTCATAAGTCTAGGAGCTGGTTACAGGCGAGCGCTCATATGTCTAGGAGTTGGTTACAGAAGAGCACAGGCCACACCGATAGCATCATCACTTATATGCATGGAGGGTTGCCTTACAGTAGATCGCTTATAAGTCTAGGAGCGGGTTACAGGTGAACGCTCATAAGTCTAGGAGCTGGTGACAGACGAACACAGGTCACACCCATGGTGTTATCACTTACATGCATGGAGGGTTGCCTTAAAGTAGATTGCTCATGAGTCTAAGATTTGGTTACAGACGGGCGCAACCCAGACCCATAGCGTTATCTCTTACTTGCATGGAAGGTTGCCTTACAGTAAATCGCTCATAAGTCTGGGAGCGGGTTACAGGTGAGCGCTCATAAGTCTAGGAGCTGGTTACAGACAATCGCAACCCAGACCCATGGCATTATCACTTACATGCATGGCGGGTTACCTTACAGAAAATCGCTCATAAATCCAGGAGCTGGTTACAGGCGAGCGCTCATAAATCTAGGAGCGGGTTACAGACAAGCGCAATTCAGACCCATGGCATTATCACTTACATGCATAGAGGGTTGCCTTACAGTCGATCGCTCATAAGTCTAGGAGTTGGTTACAAACGAGTGAAGGCCACACCCATGGCGTTATCACTTACATGCATGGAGGGTTGCTTTACAGTAGATCGCTCATAAGTCTAGGAGCTGGTTACAGACAAGTGCTCATAAGTCTAGGAGTTGGTTACAGAAGAGCACAGGCCACACCCATGGCGTTATCACTTACATGCATGGAGGGTTGCCTTACGGTAGATCGCTCATAAGTCTAGGAGCTGGTTACAGGCGAGCGCTCATAAGTCTAGGAGTTGGTTACAGAAGAGCACAGGCCACACCGATGGCATCATCACTTATATGCATGGAAGGTTGCCTTACAGTAGATCGCTTATAAGTCTAGGATCTTGATACATGCGAGCGCTCGTAAGTGTAGGAGTTGGTTACAGATGAGCAGAGCCCAGACCCATGGCGTTCTCTCTTACATGCATGGAGGGTTGCCTTACAGTAGATGGCTCATAAGTGCAGGAGTTGGTTACAGACAAGCGCTCATAAGTCTAGGAGTTGGTTACAGAAGAGCACAGGCCACACCCATGGCGTTATCACTTACATGCATGGAGGGTTGCCTTACAGTAGATCGCTCATAAGTCTAGGAGCTGGTTACAGGTGAGCGCTCATAAGTCTAGGAGTTGGTTACAGAAGAGCACAGGCCACACCAATGGCATCATCACTTATATGCATGGAAGGTTGCCTTACAGTAGATCGCTTATAAGTCTAGGATCTTGATACATGCGAGCGCTCGAAAGTTTAGGAGTTGGTTACAGATGAGCAGAGCCCAGACCCATGGCGTTCTCTCTTACATGCATGGAGGGTTGCCTTACAGTAGATGGCTCATAAGTGCAGGAGTTGGTTACAGACAAGCGCAGCCCAGACCCATGGCCTTCTCTCTGACATGTATGGAGGGTTTCCTTGCAGTAGATGGCTCATAAGTCTAGGAGTGGGTTACAGTTGAGCGCTCATAAGTCTAGGAGCTGGTTACAGACGGGCGAAACCCAGACCCATGACGTTATCACTTACATGCATGGAGGGTTGCCTTACAATAGATCGCTCATAAGTCTAGGAGCTGGTTACAGGCGAGCGCTCATAAATCTAGGAGTTGGTTACAGAATAGCACAGGCCACACCAATTTCATTATTACTTACATGCATGGAGGGTTGCCTTACAGTAGATCGCTCATAAGTCTAGGAGCTGGTTACAGACAAGCGCAGGCCACACCCATGGCGTTATCACTTACATGCATGGAGGGTTGCCTTACAGTAGATTGCTCATAAGTCTAGGAGCTGGTTACAGGCGAGTCCTCATAAGTCTAGGAGTTGGTTACAGAATAGCACAGGCCACACCAATTTCATTATTACTTACATGCATGGAGGGTTGCCTTACAGTAGATAGGTCATAAGTCTAGGAGCTGTTTACAGACAAGCGCAACTCAGACCCATGGCCCCCTCTGGAGATTTGATCAGTTAAAAATGGTATCTAGTGACCCATGTTGCTGCATAATTATTTATTTATTAATTTTTGCATTTGTAGAGCGCTCCGAACCCCCCAGGGGCATCTGTGCACTGAGTACATGCAGGTCATGGTGGCAAAGCAGGCAGACAGGCAGAGTGCTCATAAGTCTAGGATCTGGTGACAGACGAGCGCAATCCAGACCCACGGCGTTATCTCTGACATGCATGGAGTGGTGCCTTACAGTAGATCACTCATAAGTCTAGGAGTTGGTTATAGGCGAGTGCACCCCAGACCCATGGTGTTATCACTCACATGCATGGAGCGTTGCCTTACAGTATATCGCTCATAAGTCTAGAAGCTGGTTACAGGTGAGCGCTCATAACTCAAGGAGCTGGTTACAGACGAGCGCAACCCATACCCATGACGTTATCACTTACAAGCATGGAGGGTTACCTTACAGTAAGTCGCTCATAAGTCTAGGAGTTGGTTAAAGACGAGCGCGACTCAGACCAATGGCATTATCACTTGCATGTATAGGGGGTTGCCTTACAATAGAACGCTCATAAGTCTAGGAGCGTGTTACAGGTGAGCGCTCATAAGTCTAGGAGCTGGTTACAGACGAGTGCAGGCCACACCCATGGCATTATCACTTACATGCATGGAGGGTTGCCTTAAAGTAGAACGCTCTTAAGTCTAGGAGTTGGTTACAGACGAGTGCAACCCAGACACATGGCGTTATCTCTGACATGCATGGAGAGTTGCCTTACAGTAGATCGCTCATTAGTCTAGGAGCGGGTTAAAGGTGAGCGCTCATATGTCTAGGATCCGGTTACAGATGAGCGCAACCCAGACCCATGACGTTATCACTTACATGCATGAAGGGGTACCCTACAGTAGATCACTCATAAGTCTAGAAGTTGATTACAGACAAGCGCAACCTAGACCCATGGCATTATCACTTACATGCATGGAGGGTTGCCTTACAGTAGATCACTCATAAGTATAGGAGCTGGTTACAGACAAGTGCAATCCAGACACATGGCCTTATCACTTACATGCATGGAGGGTTACCTTACAGTAGATCGCTCATAAGTCTAGCAGTTGGCTAGAGATGAGTGCAACTCAGACCCATGGCGCTATCACTTACATGCATGGAGGGTTGCCTTACAGTAGGTCGCTCATAAGTCTAGGAGCTGGTTACAGACGAGCGCAATTCAGACCCATGGCATTATCACCTACATGCATGGACTGTTGCCTAACAGTCGATCGCTCATAAGTCTAGGAGTTGGTTACAGATGAGCGCAGGCCACACCCATGGCGTTATCACTTACATGCATGGAGGCTTGCCTTACAGTAGATCGCTCATAAGTCTAGTAGCTGGTTACAGTCGAGCGCTCATATGTCTAGGCGTTGGTTACAGAAGAGCACAGGCCACACCGACAGCATTATCACTTACATGCATGGAGGGTTGCCTTACAGTAGATCGCTCATAAGTCTACGAGCTGGTTACAGGTGAGCGCTCATAAGTCTAGGAGCTGGTTACAGACAAGCGCAACTTAGACTCTTGGCTCCCTCTGGACATTTGATCAGTTAAAAATGATATCTAGTGAGTCATGTTGCTGCATAATTATTTATTTATTATTTTTTGCATTTGTAGAGCGCTCCGAACCCCCCAGGGGTTGCATGCAGGTCATGGTGGCAAAGCAGGCAGTCAGGCAGAGTGCTCATAAGTCTAGGATCTGGTGACAGACGAGCGCAATCCAGACCCACGGCGTTATCTCTGACATGCATGGAGTGGTGCCTTACAGTAGATTGCTCATAAGTCTAGAAGCTGGTTACAGGTGAGCGCTCATAACTCAAGGAGCTGGTTACAGACGAGCGCAACCCATACCCATGGCGTTATCACTTACATGCATGGAGGGTTGCCTTAAAGTAGAATGCTCTTAAGTCTAGCAGTTGGCTAGAGATGAGTGCAACCCAGACCCATGGCGCTATCACTTACATGCATGGAGGGTTGCCTTACAGTAGGTCGCTCATAAGTCTAGGAGCTGGTTACAGTCAAACGCTCATAAGTCTAGGAGCTGGTTACAGACGAGCGCAATTCAGACCCATGGCATTATCACCTACATGCATGGACTGTTGCCCTACAGTCGATCGCTCATAAGTCTAGGAGTTGGTTCCCATGGCGTTATCACTTACATGCATGGAGGCTTGCCTTACAGTAGATCGCTCATAAGTCTAGGAGCTGGTTACAGTCGAGCGCTCATGTGTCTAGGAGTTGGTTACAGAAGAGCACAGGCCACACCAACAGCATTATCACTTACATGCATGGAGGGTTGCCTTACAGTAGATCGCTCATAAGTCTTTGAGCTTGTGTCAGGCGAGCGCTCGTAAGTCTAGGAGTTGGTTACAGATGAGCGCAGGCCACACACATGGTGTTATCACTTAAATGCATGGAGGGTTTTCTTCCAGTAGATCGCTCATAGGTCTAGGAGCTGGTTACAGGTGAGCGCAACCCAGACCCATGGCTTTATCTCTTACATGCATGGTGGGTGGCCTTACAGTAGGTCACTCCTAAGTCTAGGAGCGGTTTACAGGTGAGCGCTCATAAGTCTCGGAGCTGGTTACAAACGAGTGTAGGCCACACCCATGGCATTATCACTTACATGCATGGAGGGTTACCTTAAAGTAGATTGCTCATAAATCTAGGAGTTGGTTACAGACGAGCGCAACCCAGACCCATGGCATTATCTCTGACATGCATGGAGGGTTGCCTTACAGTAGATCACTCATACGTCTAGGAGCGGGTTACAGGTGAGCGCTCATAAGTCTCGGAGCTGGTTACAGACGAGCGCAGGCCACACCCATGGCATTATCACTTACATGCATGGAGGGTTACCTTAAAGTAGATTGCTAATAAGTCTAGGAGTTGGTTACAGACGAGCGCAACCCAGACCCATGGCGGTATCTCTGACATGCTTGGAGGGTTGCCTTACAGTACATCACTCATAAGTCTAGGAGCGGGTTACAGTTGAGCGCTCATAAGTCTAGGAGTTGGTTACAGACAAGCAAAACATGGAAAAGAGAAAATTGGACGGATATAGCACACCCTATTAATGTGAGTAATAATGTATTGGATTATTGTCTAAGTACGAAATTTAAGGAAAATAGAAAATAGATATGAGGTGCAGAGGAGAGATAGGCAACCTTGACACCTAGGTTGCACAAAGATATAAGAAACAAGATAAGTTCCCAATTAAGGAACTCACGTCCCCTGCACACTTTCCAATGTCTGGAACACCAGACTAACAATTAGTTTGTACACTAAACAGTGTTTCTAATAATATCTTTTGAAACCATTGCATTGAACCAAACTTAAGAAGGTGATTTATTAAAGAGTCAACATTCAGGCAAAGTAGGTCACAAGAACCAAAATTAATATTTATTCTTGATGTTGAAACTGTGGATGGCCCAACGCGTTTCGAGTGGTACAACACTCTTCATCAGGGGCAAATCAAAAATTCTAAGGAAAGATATGTACAAAATTTATATTAGAGTGATGTTTTCCATTAACAACAATTTTGCAAAACAAGTCATTTCTACAAACGTCAACTGGTATACAGGCTAATTGAATGAGCATAATAAACAGTAGATATCCAAAGTTCTGGGTACATTGACGCAACAAATTAACATGTTTTAACTGGACAGCTATCATAGCATTTCTATTAGAATAAAAGCAGTAGATCGGTGTCATGGGATTACTTTATAGACTGTGCTGTGCACAAGGGTGACTATATGATCATGGAATAGATATAACCAGTGTAGACTAAAGAGTAACAGCAGATAGAAGTAGCTCTAACCTTGTGAATTTAGTAAAATATCTTCAAGCGAAGAGGTAGTAGGTCCGGGGAGAGTATCCGAGGTAATCGATGAGACAGTACAAGATGAGTATTGTCAACGGACTCATATCTGTAAAAGAGGAGTGAGTATCAGAAGCTAGTAAGAGGGTGCAGGAAGAGAAAACTAAGGCTAAAAAAAAAAATCAACTTACAACTGATGGCGATATATCTGGACACTGAATAATACGTATAGCCATGGTATAGTACCCAAGGTTCTTAGTGGTCCAAGGAGGTGGCTTGAAAAACCCAGATTGTAGCCAATATCTTTTTCAAATGTTCAGCAGGTATCCACTGTCACTAAAAGAAATAACAATGGCAAGAGTAGAAAAAATCTTAGCGGGAAAAAAAATTGGGAAGAGTGTAACTAAAGAGGTGCAGGACTTAGTGGGAAGGAGGTACTGCACAGAGAGGGCTCCTGTGCATATCAAGAATACCTTTGGTAGGGAAGATCTTACCTGTTTAACAATAGCGCTGCCAACTGGAGACCGGAGCCCAGAAGGAAAGCTAACGCCATTTGCAACATTGTCCGTGTTTATATTGTGTTCTAAGGGGTGACGTCATCACGCGGATGCGTGTGACGCGGCGTGCTCAAATTGGAGTATAATTAGAAGATATGCCATAAGCATTATCTGGGGAAGGCATCACAATAGTGGAACTATTGTCGTCACTGTCACAAAGTGAGTAATTGTTGTGGAAAAGTGCGAGGCAGAGTAACGGAGGCCCGGGATGTTGATAACATGACGTCATCACGTTAGCGCGTGCATGACGTAATGTGTAAACAAACCCGAGACGGCGAAGTTGCGATCCCTACAAGGCACATGGGAACTCATAGAGTTGAGTATAAAGGCCCGTGAAAAAGATGCAGGAAAGCAAAGTACTTCTAGTTCGGGAGACAAGGCCAATCATGCTAATGGTGTGAACAGCGCCAAAACATGGCATCCTTGTCATGGAGAGTTAATGTAATCAGAGGAACATAAAAACACTATGTGAGCAGCCTAGAAAAGGCCCCCAAAGAAACAACCTCATAATAATATCCGGGAGAGGGAGATCAAAATCGAGGTATGGTAAAAAACAGCTTGCTGTTATGTTAACCAGCTAAAAAAAGGCCCCTGTAGGGGGAAGAAGGTGGTACTTGTTGCTCAGGATGAATGTACCAGAGGATATCCAGTGCACAGAACACAAGAGTGTTCTGTTAGAATAGTGAGGACTTTGTAGTGTAGGACCGCTGTAATTGGTCAATAAAGCAACCATTATGTAATTATTAGAGTAACATATAGTGGTTAGCACTGCATGCATGAATGATGTGACTGGAATTTATTAGAGTCCATATTGGATCTGGTGGCACATAAAAGAGGGGCAAAGGATCAAGGATATTAATCTAAAAACAACTCATATATCAAGAGTCACATGGTCTATTATTTATGCCCCTTCAAGATATAGGGGGTCATTCCGAGGTTGGAGGTAAGGGATTACCGGCGCCTGTAAGGGCACCGATGGCGGTAATCCCTTACCTCCGTATTCCGAGTTCCCTTTGCGGGTCCCTCTTTACCTCCTGCTTTTAGCAGGAGTAAATTATGGGACCCGCAAAGTGACCTTGGAGTAAATTACGGCACCGCAATTTACGGTGCCGTAATTACCTCCTTCCCCATTCCCATTGAGCCCTATGGGGGCAGAAATGGGGATGGGGAAGGGCTATGGTGAATGGGGAATTACCGGTCCATCCAACCTTGGAATGGACCGGAAATTACTCCATTCACCATGCCGGTATTCCATGGAGTAAATAGCTCCATGGTTGTCAACCATGGAGCTATCTACTCCATGGTGTAGTCCTAACTCGGAATGAGGGCCATAGTCATTTCCATAATTATGATGTATAGGCCAGACAACTTCACTGGCCATAAATGGTTCACAATTTGGTTCTAAATCAAGTGTCATAGAACATATGATCAATGACATATAAATAACACTTGGCCGGTCATGCAGACAGACTATAATTTGTTTATAACCAAATTAAGAGGCGCTCATCTGCCCATCGGCATGGTGCACAATCTAAAGGTGGTCATACAGTCATTTAATCAGTTACATCTCTAGCCAGAACATATCAAGTGTGACTACAGGTGGTAATCAAGACAGAAAAAAGAGTAATATGTTGGTGAATTTTTTAAATAACTGGACCCAAGTACCCCCTACAAAGGGGAGGAGACTTACCAAAACGACTTGCACAAAAAGAACTATATTGGATACATAGACTTGATGCAATGTCCCCCCTGGGGCTTAACGAAGACTACTACTTGGGTCCATTTATTTAAAAAATTCACCAACATATTACTCTTTTTTCTGTCTTGATTACCACCTGTAGTCACACTTGATATGTTCTGGCTAGAGATGTAACTGATTAAATGACTGTATGACCACCTTTAGATTGTGCACCATGCCGATGGGCATATGAGCGCCTCTTAATTTGGTTATACACAAATTATAGTCTGTCTGCATGACCGGCCAAGTGTTATTTGTATGTCATTGATCATATGTTCTATGACACTTGATTTACAACCAGATTGTGAACCATTTATGGGCAGTGAAGTTGTCTGGCCTATACATCATAATTATGGAAATGACTATATCGTGAAGGGGCATAAATAATAGACCTTGTGACTCTTGATATATGAGTCATGTTTAGATTAATATCCTTGATCCTTCGCCCCTCTTTTATGTGCCACCAGATCCAATATGGACTCTAATAAATTCCAGTCACATCATTCATGCATGCAGTACTAATCACTATATACTACTCTAATAATTACATAATGGTTGCTTTATTGACCAATTACAGCGGTCCTACACTACAAAGTCCTCACTATTCTAACAAAACACCATTGTGTTCTGTGCACTGGATATCCTCTGGTACATTCATTCTGAGCAATGAGTACCACCTTCTTCCCCCTACAGGGGCCTTTTTTTAGCTGGTTAACATAACAGCAAGCTGTTTTTTACCATACCTCGATTTTGATCTCCCTCTCCCGGATATTATTATTATGTTTTTTCTTTGGGGGCCTTTTCTAGGCTGCTCACATAGTGTTTTTATGCTCCTCTGATTACATTAACTCTCCGTGACACGGATGCCATGTTTTGGCGCCGTTCACACCATTAGCATAATTGGCCTTGTCTCCAGCCGAACTAGAAGTACTTTGCTTTCCTGCATCTTTTTCACGGGCCTTGATACTCAACTCTATGAGTTCCCATGTGCCTTGTAGGGATCGCAAGTTTGCTGTCTCGGGTTTGTTTACACATTACGTCATGCACGCGCTTAAGTGATGACGTCATGTTATCAACATCCTGGGCCTCCGTTACTCTGCCTCGCACTTTTCCGCAACAATTACTCACTTTGTGACAGTGACAATAGTTCCACTATTGTGATGTCTTCCCCAGATAATACTTATTGCATATCTTCTAATTATACTCCAATTTGAGCACGCTGCGACACACGCATCCGCATGATGACGTCACACCTTAGAACACAATATAAACACGGACAGTGTTGCAAATGGCGTTAGCTTTCCTTCTGGGCTCCGGTCTCCAGTTGGCAGCGCTATTGTTAAACAGGTAAGATCTTCCCTACCAAAGGTATTCTTGATATGCACAGGAGCCCTCTCTGTGCAGTACTTCCTTCCCACTAAGTCCTGCACCTCTTTAGTTACACTCTTCCCAATTTTTTTTTCCCGCTAAGATTTTTTCCATTCTTCCCATTGTTATTTCTTTTAGTGACAGTGGATACCTGCTGAACATTTGAAAAAGATATTGGCTACAATCTGGGTTTTTCAAGCCACCTCCTTGGACCGCTAAGGAACTTGGGAACTATACCATGGCTATACGTATTATTCAGTGTCCAGATAGATCGCCATCAGTTGTAAGTTGATTATTTTTTTTTTAGCCTTAGTTTTCTCTTCCTGCACCCTCTTACTAGCTTCTGATACTCACTCCTCTTTTAAAGATATGAGTCCGTTGACAATACTCATCTTGTACTGTCTCATCAATTACCTGGGATACTCTCCCTGGACCTACTACCTCTTTGCTTGAAGATATTTTACTAAATTCACAAGGTTAGAACTACTTCTATCTGCTGTTACTCTTTAGTCTATACTGGTTATATCTATTCCATGATCATATAGTCACCCTTCTGCACAGCACAGTCTATAAAGTAATCCCATGACACCGATCTACTGCTTTTATTCTAATAAAAATGTTATGATAGCTGTCCAGTTAAAACATGTTAATTTGTTGCGTCAATGTACCCAGAACTTTGGATATCTACTGTTTATTATGCTCATTCAATTAGCCTGTATACCAGTTGAAGTTTGTAGAAACGACTTGTTTTGCAAAATTGTTGTTAATGGAAAATATCACTCTAATGTAAATTTTGTATATATCTTTCCTTAGAATTTTTGATTTGCCCCTGATGAAGAGTGTTGTACCACTCGAAATGCGTTGGGCCATCCACAGTTACAACATCAAGAATAAATATTAATTTTGGTTCTTGTGACCTACTTTGCCTGAATGTTGATTTCTTTAATAAATCATCTTCTTAAGTTTCGTTTAATGCAATTGTTTCAAAAGATATTATTAGAAACACTGTTTAATGTACCAACTAATTGTTAGTCTGGTTTTCCAGACATTGGAAAGTGTGCAGGGGACGCGAGTTCCTTAATTGGGAACTTATCTTGTTTCTTACAGACAAGCAAAACCCAGACCCATGGCATTATCACTTACATGCATGGACGGATGCCTTACAGTGGATTGCTCATAAGTCTAGGAGCTGGTTACAGACGAGTGCGCATAATTCTAGGCGCTGGTTACAGAGGAGTGCAATCCAGACCCATGGCGATATCACTTACATGCATGGAGGTTTTCCTTACAGTAGTTCGCTCATAAGTCTAGCAGTTGGTTACAGATGAGCGCAACCCAGACCCATGGCGTTAACACTTACTTGCATGGAGGGTCACCTAACAGTAGATCGCCCATAAGTCTAGGAGCTGGTTACATGGAAGCTCTCATAAGTCTAGGAGGTGGTTACAGACGAGCGCAATTCAGACCGATGGTATTATCAGTTACATGCATGGAGGGTTGCCTTATAGTCGATCGCTCATAAGTCTAGGAGTTGGTTACAGAAGAGCGCAGGCCAAACCCATGGCATTATCACTTACATGCATGGAGGGTTGCCTTACAATAGATCGCTCATAAGTCTAGGAGCTTGTTACAGGTGAGCGCTCATAAGTCTAGGAGTTGGTTACAGATGAGCACAGGCCACACTCATGGCATTATCACTTAAATGCATGGAGGGTTACCTTACAGTAGATTGCCCAGAGGTCTAGGAGCTGGTTACAGACGAGCGCAACCCAGACCCATGGCATTATCTCTTACATGCATGGAGTGTTGCCTTACAGTAGATCGCTCATACGTCTAGGAGCGGGTTAAGGGTGAGCGCTCATAAGTCTAGGAGCTGTTTATAGACGAGCGCAACCCAGACCCATGTCATTATCACTTACATGCATGGAGGGTTACCTTACAGTAGATTGCTCATAAGTCTAGCAGTTGGTTACAGATGAGCGCAACCCAGACCCATGGCGTTATCACTTACATGCATGGAGGGTTGCCTTACAGTAGATCGCACATAAGTCTAGGAGCTGGTTACAGGCGAGCGCTCATAAATCTAGGAGCTGGTTACAGACAAGCGCAATTCAGAACCATGGCATTATCACCTACATGCCTGGAGGGTTGCCTTACAGTCGATCGCTCATAAGTCTAGGAGCTGGTTACAGGTGAGCGCTCATAACTCAAGGAGCTGGTTACAGACGAGCGCAACCCATACCCATGACGTTATCACTTACAAGCATGGAGGGTTACCTTACAGTAGGTCGCTCATAAGTCTAGGAGTTGGTTAAAGACGAGCGCGACTCACACCCATGGCATTATCACGGGGGTTTGCCTTACAGTAGGTTGCTCATAAGTCTAGGAGCGTGTTACACATGAGCTCTCATAAGTCTAGGAGCTGGTTACAGACGAGAGCAGGCCACACCCATGGCATTATCACTTACATGCATGGAGGGTTACCTTAAAGTAGATCGCTCATAAGTCTAGGAGTTGGTTACAGACGAGTGCAACCCAGACTCATGGCGTTATCTCTGACATGCATGGAGGGTTGCCTTACAGTAGATCGCTCATAATTCTAGGAGCGGGTTAAAGGTGAGCGCTCATAAATCTAGGAGCCGGTTACAGACGAGCGCAACCCAGACCCATGACGTTATCACTTACATGCATGAAGGGTTATCCTACAGTAGATCACTCATAAGTCTAGAAGTTGGTTACAGACAAGTGCAACCCAGACCCATGGCATTATCACTTACCTGCATGAAGGGTTGCCTTACAATAGATCGCTCATAAGTCTAGGAGCTGGATACAGGCGAGCGCTCATAAGTCTAGGAGCTGGTTACAGACGAGTGCAATCCAGACCCATGGCCTTATCACTTACATGTATGGAGGTTTACCTTACAGTAGATCGCTCATAAGTCTAGCAGTGGGCTACAGATGAGTGCAACCCAGACCCAGGGGCGTTGCCAGGGGGTGGCTAAGGGGGCTATAGCCCCTGATCTTTTGGTTGTAGCCCCGGATAGAATCTCAGGAGTTGGTTACATATGAGCGCAGGCCACACACATGGCGTTATCACTTAAATGCATGGAGGGTTTCCTTCCAGTAGATCGCTCATAGGTCTAGGAGCTGGTCACAGGCGAGCGCAACCCAGACCCATGGCGTTATCTCTTACATGCATGTAGGGTGGCCTTACAGTAGATCACTCCTAAGTCTAGGAGCGGGTTACAGGTGAGCGCTCATAAGTCTCAGAGCTGGTTACAGACGAGCGCAGGCCATACCCATGGCATTATCACTTACATGCATGGAGGGTTACCGTAAAGTAGATTCCTCATAAGTCTAGGAGTTGGTTACAGACGAGCGCAACCTGGACCCATGGCGTTATCTCTGACATGCATGGAGGGTTGCCTTACAGTAGATCACTCATAAGTCTAGGAGCGGGTTATAGGTGAGCGCTCATAAGTCTCGGAGCTGGTTACAGACGAGCGCAGGCCACACTCATGGCATTATCACTTACATGCATGGAGGGATGCCTTATAGTGGATGGCTCATAAGTCTAGGAGCTGGTTACAGGCAAGTGCTCATAAGTCTAGGTGCTGGTTACAGACGAGTGCAATCCAGACCCATGGCGTTATCACTTACATGCATAGAGGGTTTCCTTACAGTAGATCGGTCATGAGCCTAGCAGTTGGTTACAGATGAGCGCAACCCAGACCCATGGTGTTATCACTTACATGCATGGAGGGTCACCTTACAGTAGATGGCTCATAAGTCTAGGAGCTGGTTACAGGCGAGCTCTCATAAGTCTAGGAGCTGGTTACAGACAAGCGCAATTCAGACTCATAGTATTATCACTTACATGCATGGAGGGTTGCCTTACAGTAGATCGCTCATAAGTCTAGGAGCTTGTTACATGCGAGCGCTCATAAGTCTAGGAGTTGGTTACAGATGAGCGCAGGCCACACCCATGGCATTATCACTTAAATGCATGGAGGGTTACCTTACAGTAGATTGCCCATAGGTCTAGGAGCGGGTCACAGGCAAGCGCAACCCAGCTGGTTACAGATGAGCGCAGCCCAGACCCATGGCGTTTTTACTTACATGTATGGAGGATTACCTTATAGTAGGGCATGGTGGCAAACAGGGCTTTATAGATCTTGCCTGAATAACCATGTCTATATGAATAGATTTTTGGATAGCAGATTTTGGGTGGGATGGCACAATGAAGAACCCAGTTTTCTTTGGCTTGCAAAAAGTCACTTTAATATGGCCTATCAATGCTCATGAACAATGCAATCCCGGGCCAAAGTACTATAGTGTGTAAACTTAGCACATGCAATACTGAAAAGTGATGGATGGAAGGTTTTGAAGTGATCAGAACCACTGCCGCCCCCAAAACTATGCAGAAGGGATATGACCAAGCAGTTCGGGCTGGACTGCTCCTTTTCAGGTGGGGCCACTCCTGATTTGCATATGGTCTTTCCCCTTTTGTGATGGTTTGGCTGGTGAAGAATGATGATCTGGAGGGCTGCCCAGAGCAATGCCAGATGTTAAGATTATTTCTAAACCTCCAGCCATCACCTCTTTTGTGTTTCTAGACCGCACTGCCATTACAGAAGAGGAGAACCTGATCCGAAGAAAGCTTAGCCCCACACCAAAAAGGGCAGTCCAGCAAAAACTGGTTGGACCCATCCCTTCTGCAAACTAACAATAGCACCCAACTCCAAAAAGGCACAGACATTCACACTACTTGGCAGTCCTACCCACTTTCGATGTTTCATATTTTATCAACTCTTTATCCCACAAGTGTCTTTTGCATCGCAGAGTTACCTGTCCCCATTTCACTCCATTGGTCGCCTCGGTCCTCCTTTGCTAACTTAGAGTTACCTGTCACATTTGATCATGCTTAAAGACCTCCAACCTACACAGTCTTCCTTTATCAAGATGAGCCTACCATCGTCATTTACCCACCTGTAGCAGCTAATCCTCCTTAACCAGCCTGGATTTGCTGGTCCTCCTTTACTAACATACACCTACTATCCTCCCTTACCAAGACGGATCTGCCTGTTCTCCCTGTACATCCTTTACTACATTGAAATGACTGATCCTTCCCTACTCACCAGGGTTTACTGTGCTTCCCGTACCATTCCAGACCTGCCAGTCTTCACTTACACACCTGGATCTCCTTGTCCTCATTTACCCACCTGAATTTGCTGGTCCACCTTCACCAACCTAGATTTACCAGTACCCTCCTACCTGCTTATCCTGCAGAACACCCACCTGGATAAACTCTAAACAACCATATAGCAAACTACAACCGAAAAACAGACTGAAACACCAGACGACAAACACAGAGATATTCACATCTGGATAACCATCACCCAGGACATCATAGCATCAAAAAAGCCACTCAAAACCTCACAAAGGAAAAAAGTCACCCAATTGTTTACTCCCAAAATGAATCACATCAAAATCAAAAATCGGAAACTCAGGAAAATCTGGAGAAGAAGCAACCTTGCAGCAGACAAACTAGTCTACCACTAGCAACTTCAGTGTTACAGAAAAGAAACTGTCAAAGCAGAACGTTCCCAATATTCACATCATATAGAATGAGCACGGAGAGGGCACTAGTGAGCCCAGCCAAGATGGCCGCCAACTTGTGAGCTCCCACGCACCCTGATAGATCCGGACAATATCCTGTCTATCCCCAACTCGCAATAATGCTGGGTGGTATAGCATCTGCTACACCATTGGTGTTTGTCCCTGTGAAATTTGGTGATCTCAGCCTGCACCGTGGATGAGATCTACAAAGGGGAAGCTGAGTGAGGCTCGCTGCAGAGAGGCAGTGTGGAGAAAAGCCAGATCCTGAGCTGACAACACTGGAGGGTCATCACAGGCGGTGGAGCGAGGCGATTGCTCACCTTGAGGCTGCGTCCCCATCAGTCAGTGATCTTGCTGACGGTGGCGGCTGTGAAGACAGTGATTGTCCTGCTTGGAAGAGTGTAAACCCATGGCAGGGGCGAAGAGTAGATTCAGTGCGAGAAGCAGCCCACGCTCTGCCGGCCGACGGTGTGATACGCTCCGCAACGGAACGCTGCAGGCTGAGGAGGAAGCATTATGGTGGAGGTACCCCAGAGGAAGAGCATCTTGAAGCTTGCACGGGCGGAGAGCTACGAAATACAGCAGGTGGCTGCAAACGATATTGAGGCCTGTGTGTCACACCGGAGGTGCCCCTTCTAATACATGTGTCGTGGAGTTCAGCTGCTGTTCCCTGAGGTGAGATAAGAAGTTGCTGACTGCAAAGGAATCTGCAGCGAGTGACCCGCCAGCTTGGAATGTGGTGCTTGCTGGGGACTTTAGGGTCTGTGGACTACTAGGGACCGGCAGTGTGATTCCTGTGTGGGGATAAGCAGTACCAGATTTACCCTACAAGTGCCTGCAGAGCTACTGGAGTTTGTGACATGCCAAACTGCCTCTGGATTGATGAGATACATTCTGAGACATAGGGAACACCGGCAGTTGTTTACAGATAGCTATGGAGTGAGCTTTGAGCCTCAGTCTGGGGGGCATATGGATCTCATATCGAATGCGAGGCTCTAAGACTTGGAGCACTGCTGTATTGGTTTTGGAAAGACTGTAGTTGGCATGGTGAGACATCAGTACAGGCTGGCCACAGGATGTGAAAGAGACAAGCAACAGACAATTAGAGGGAAATTACATCACCTTCTGGCAGCTATTGACAGACCCTGCTGTGGTACTATCCACGAGAGTGGTGCAGCAGGTTGGGTGGCTACATAGGCCATTGTTACTGCTGGGGCTGGACTTTGATATTCGAGCTACATTAGGGGCGAGCAGACGTTGCCACAGGAGGGTGAGCTCACTCGGGGTTCACTACCATCACTGCTCTTGCACTACTTACAGGCAGGCCACTGCGTGAGAGTGGCATAAAGTGCTACATGGTACACCTGGAATGTGAAGGGGAGTAAAAGGCCGGGGCACCTGGGTCGACAGATATTCATGAGGCAGATTGGGGTAAGGCTACTTTCTCCGGCACACACTTGGCGGTGGATCTTTATAAAGCATGGAAAGGTACATTGGTAAGATGGCAATGCCTAGAAGGTGAACTGGCTACCATTGTGTGATTCTCAGGACTGTGTTCTTTCTTGTATTGTCAGGGGTGGTGCTACCTGCAGGTGGTGGCCATTGGACATTGCGGGGCAAAACAGAACAGGCTGATATGAGTATTGTTTGCTTCCTCATGGTCACTATTCCTACAGAACCCGGGAGGTATTGGGGGTAAAACTGAGAGCAAAAGCCTGAAAAGTGGCAAGATATCCAGGTCTGGTAAGGCAGGAAAGCAACAGTCGAAGCAACAAGACTCCCACTCAGGTGAAAAGTCACAACAACATGGAGGATTCCATGAAGGTTAGCTCTCAGCCCTGAACTCAAGATGCCAGCAGAGCATTTAATGATGTCAAAACAATGTTCAATCAGTTACAGGCCAGTATACAATCGTTAGAAGGGAAGATGGACCTGTTGGCATGCAAAGTAGACCACATGCAGGTCTGCCTGGATAAACACGGGGAAAGACTAGATGAGGTTGAAGGACGGGTCTCTACGGTAGAAGATTAATTTTTCACTACATCGCGGGAGCATGCCCAGGTGAAGAGGGCTTTAAAGGAGCTGGCAGACAAGCAGTCGAATGGAGGTCCAGAAGGAATAATTTGTGCATAGTGGGAGTTCCTGAATCAGTGGAACAACATGACATGGAACATTTGGTCAAGTCGATCTTGCGTGAGGTGATGGGAGGTGAAGACTTCTCCGCAGTATTCATCTTGGAGAGAGCACATCGAATACCTAGTGGCAGGACACCGATTCCGGTGCATCGGCCCGCTCACTCATAGCCCGGAATTCGAGCTATCAGGATAGGGATCTCGCTCTCCAAAAGTCCAGGGAGAAAGGAACTTTGACATATAAAGGAGACACTATTAAGCTCCTTCTGAATTTCTCATATAAGGTGCAAGCATCCAAAAAGGATGTATATCGATATCAAGAAATGGCTCAGGAGAGGGGCATGAGATTTGCCATGCCCTTCCTCACGAAACTTAAGAGTGGAACATGAGGAACGGGTACTGTTTTTTGAAACCCCGGATGAAGTCAACACTTTTCTTGAGGCGCTCCCGAGAGTCACTAGGCGTAGCAGGACTAATGAGCGGGAATAATGAGCCAAGGGGAGAGTCTCCATAATGCATTTTTTTTATAAATAAGACAGATATTGTATAAGGTGATATATAGTTGGAGGCTGCGAGAGGGTGGTGTATATAGTTGTTGGGGTTCAAGGGGTGGCTGGGCACTGGGTCACCCTCATACTGAAGCTTATTACAGACAATGGTTTTTTGGGGGAAGGAAAGTACTGGCATGTTGGGGTTGCTGGTGGGGGGAGGTTGTTGGGGGTAAGGCTGTTTTTTGAGGGGGCAGTGGTACGGGGAATCGCCATTGGTTGGTGTTTAGGCTTTTCTTCCCCATAGTTCATGGCTGCGAAGGGGGTAGCTAGAGGTAGACCGGATGGGGAAGTTTTCTGGACTCATAATGGGACTGTTGAAATGGTGTGTATGGAAAAGTTACATGAATGGTTTACAGTGAGGTGGCTAGGTGCAGAATTGCATGAATTGGAACATCAGGGATTTCAATTGTCGATCTAAGACTCGTAAGATGTTACTGTACATGAAATGCCATCATGTTGATGTGGCGTTTTTGCAAGAGATGCACCTGACCGCAGCCGGGACATCACAATTCGGGCAGAGTTGTGGATGTCACTGCTACTTCTCTTCTTATTCCTCCCACTCTGGGTGTGGGGGTGGGGGTGGGGGGGGGGAATGTGTATATTGATACATAACAGCTGGGTTTTGTCTGACAAAAGTGTTTATTGGTCAAGAGGGGAGGGCATTCTTAGTTATAGGAGTTTACATAGGCAGGTCATTGCATTCATTAACTATTACAGCTCCAATCAAGATGAGGTGGGCACATTGGAGTGGATAACTCAGCAAGTATATCAGAACCCCCAGATGTGATCATGTGGGCAGGAGATTTTAACGCAGTGTTGGAGCCATAGCTGGTTAGAACTGGCGGGGTTCTGGCGGCCACCTTTGAAATCGACCAATAAGTTAAAAGAGATGTGCTGGCAATGATAGTTAAATGACATCTGGAGAACTAGACATGGGGATAAGAAGGGTTATACATATTGCTCCACTGTTCACCAGTCGGCGTTGCACCTGGATTACTTTTTGATATCACATATGACCACGGGAAGGGTAGAGGAGATCAGTATTCTGGTGAACAAAATGTCAGATCATGCGGCAGTGATGTTTGCACTAGAGGTCCCAGGGCAGATGGGTATTTAACAACTTGGGTGTTTAAAAGTGAATGTTTATCTGATACAGTATTTTTAACGGGGATTAAAGAAGTTATTGATAACTTTTTTACTGACAATTTGGGCTCCGTCACTTCATATTCAGTGCTTTGGGATACCTTTAAGTGTGTGGTGAAGGGGGAGTGTATATCGCAAGAGTCTGGGATACTGAAGTTGATACAAGGGGAATTGGCAGACTTTGAGGCGCACATTCAACAGTTACCTGCGGAAGCAGACTTTGAAGGCAACCTCGCTAAGCATAAAATTGTTAGAGAAGAACTGGAGAGATTTAGGACGGCAGCCCAGAGAGAAGTTAAGTTTCTGCAGGGGAAAGCGGCTGCTAGACAGAATGGGGAGGGCCAACGCCCTGGCAAACTGCTTGCGAGAGCGGCCAAGGTTGATAGCTCTAGACCACACATCACGTCTATCAAGGATGAGCAAAGGAATCTGCACAATGCAGATAAGGAGATTGTTTAGGCGTTTGGAAATGTCTATTCCTGCCGTTAATGTTCACATTTCACAGTCCAAGCTAAGTGCATTTCTTGACCGGGTGGCGCTCTACTGGTGTGGGGAGGAGGAATGAGAATGATTGGGTTGGCCCATTACAGAGCAAGAAATCCTTCAAGCAATTATGGTGCTGTCACCTGGGCTGGGTCCCGGGCCAGATGGCTTTACTGCCGAGTTTTATAAGTATTTTGCATCAAGGTTGGTTCCCCATCTCTTAGAGGTATATCAGCAGGCATTGCGAGGGGGGCAATTGCCGAACACTATGAGGGAGGCTGTGGTCACTGTATTGTTGAAGCCCAGAAAGAAGCAGATGACTGTCCTTCCTACCACCCAATCTCGCTGATTAACTTAGACAACACAATATCCGCAAAATTACTGGCTACAAGGTTAGCACCTCTGATGTATAAATGCATCAAAGCAGTCCGATCTGGTTTTATCCCGGGACGTTCTACCTCTTATGGGTTTCATTGTACATTTGGTTTAATGTCAGTAGTATGCCCAACTGACTTTATGGTGGAAGCACTATTAGATGCCGAGAAGGTGTTTGACTCAGTGGAATGTCCCTTGATTTTCCCAGTTTTGAGGAGAATGGGCATGGGAGAAGGGTTTATATCCATAATATCCCTGCTTTACACCTCACCAAACGCTAAAATTAAATGGAATGACCAGTTTACGTCTTTCCTATCGTTAGGGAGAGGCACAAGGCAGGGGTGCCCACTTTCACATTTGTTGTTTGCCCTGACGATTGAGCCACTCGCCAAATTATTGAGAGATAGTTATATACAAAGGGGGATACAGTTATGTAATCATAAGGAAGTGCTGCCTCTCTATGCGGATGGCATGGTGATCTTTAACAAGCATCCGCAGAACAACCTGGCACCTCTTATGGTGGACGTGCTGGAATTTGGTGAATTTTCTGGATTGAAAATAAATACTATAAAATCGGTGCTTTATCCGCTCACTGATTCCACTGGGCAATTTAATGATGATTTTGTGTTTCAGTGGCACACGGAATATACCAGGTATTTAGGGATTGATGCAACCCGCTCCCACAAGGATGTATATTGATGCAATTATGAAAGGATGTTAGAACACACTAAAACAATCTTGAGAAGATAGATAGAGCGTCCCCTCAATTTATATGAAAGGATTTCTCTGGTAAAAATGGTCTTACTTCCTTGGTTTCTGTATGTGTTTTTCAAAATACCACTGGTAGCACTGTGAAGGCATCATGAAGTAGTTGCACGCAACTAAACTCATGTTTGCTCTTTATACTTTTATTAAATTAGGAGGGTTGGAAAAAGGCCTAACTGCCCTATGCTAAGGTGGATTTTCCCTACCTAAACAAAACTAAGGATAGTATATGTCATGATGTCCAAAGTAAATCTCTGTCTGTGTCCAAAACCTATACTTGCCCTTAGATCTATTTGTATACAATATGTATGGATGTCAGCTTCAAAATCATGTGTTCAAAGAACAGTTCCAAGCTTCTCCCAGCTCTTGGTTGGAATCGATCTCCCTTCCCCACGATTCAACATATTTCACAGAGCCCAAGGTTTTTTTCCCCTTCCTCAAGGTTTCAGGATAGTTCACAAAGCCCCAAGGGTGTTCCCTTTTGCAAGACTTCAAGTATTTGAACAATTTCACAACGGTCAAATCTTCAATTCCTGTTCACACTAGGATTCCTTTAGATTCAACCACAAGCTCTGTTGCTGGTATTTTAAGTGGCTTTTCCATAGGTGGGTGTCCTCGGTCTAGGCGCAGTTGTTGGACAACACGGTCCACCCATTACAGGTCATGCAACTGACTCACCTAACTTGCTTCTTCTTCGCCTGAACGTTTGCCGCTGTTTCAGCTTCACAGTGGGATTTAGTTCAGGCTAATTTCACATTCTCTTGATGCTTTACCATTACTTGTTTGCCACTATTCACATGTTGCACTTTCACATACTCTTGTGGCTCTTGCAATACTTGTTCTCTCAAAATACACAGTTCCTTGATATAGTTCATATGGCCCTGGCCCATGCTTATTTTCATCCGGATTAGTATTCAAAAAGTGTTTGTTTCGACTTGAAATGTAATTTGCATTTGACTTTGCTTCAGTTTATCGGGTTATGGCTCTCCCAAGTTAACTTGGTTTCTTTCCCTGCCAGGTTAAGGCTTTTCCACTTTCTTCTTTTTCTTTATACAGGCCGCCTCCGATATGCTCCGGTGTCGCTTTACCACTTCATGGAACTCACCGGTCTATTCTGGCGCCTTTGGTTTCACTCGTGGTGGACCGTAGCAACGGCTACAGCAAAGTCTGCTTTGCTTTTGCTTCCTTCGACTTCCTCTGACTTCCGCAGTCTCCACTACTCCCAGCATATCGGTTAATAGCCTGGTAAGCCTTCTCCGGCTTGCCTGCACCTGCGAACACCCCAGAGCTTCTCCTCTGCTCTCGGCGTCCCCGCAGCCTGCTCCTTTCTTGCTGCGGCTCTCGTCAGCGAGGCTCCTCGCTCCACCACACCGGCACTCGCTCTTACCTCTACACAGCTTCCCACAGAGAAATGGTCCTTTCGCGTCCACAGCCATAGCCGACACCATCCTCCTTCTTCCTGCATCGCGAGTATTTAAACATCTCGCCTAGCTGATTGGCTCTCTGACTACTAGACAGCACATTGTTGGTTCTAGAGTCTTTTGTCAATTTTTGTTGTTTCTTCCTCGTCCCAGTACCAAAGTGGTGTGTGTAAGAATGAATGTCAATGAGAAAATAGGGATCTGACCTACAGATGCCCACAAGGGTCTGAGGGATTGAAGGGACATTTTGAGAGGGAAAAGGGGGATACCATGTCTCATCTAAGGGTACCTCATCTCCTCCCTCCAAGTCTCTTCCACCCCGGTAGTCCTCCCTCGCATAACCACCCCCATGATCAGGATCCGATAGCAACAGCCTTTCCCTGGCCACCTGGGGAGAGGATATATGTTGGGCAAAGAAGTGATGACGTCCTCAGATTCCTCACAGTACTTAACTCCCATTTTTGAGAGGTGCGAGCAGTGATGTCGCTATTCAGTTGGGCGGGTAATCAGGCAGGCATGGCTTAGAAATTGGTTGCGCCATTGGAGAGAAGCGGGTTGGCCTTACCTGATGTGAAGGCATATTATGAGGTTGGACAGGCAGGGTTTCTTGTATACTGGTTTGATGATGGGATCGATAGGAGACATGATGAGATACAACGTGCACTTGCAGTACTGTACGAGAGGTTATACTAACGGCTCCTGGTAGATCCTCTAAGCCAAAGAACATGGTGGAGTTGACATGTAGAGCATGGGCTAATACTGAAGGTAAAGGGAAAGGTGGGGGTTCTGTATTCTCCAAAACTACCAGTTACCCACATCCAGTGTTTACCATTAACTGGTGAAATGGGATACATGCGTTGTATGGAATGGCTGGGCATCTCATGCCTTTGAGACCTATTCCTCGATGGGCAGTGTCTAACTGTGGAGAGATAGAAGGGTAGGGGGACGGTTACATCCTAGATATGTTTTTATATTTTCTGCTGCAGAACACCCTGAAAGGTTTATTTTCAACTTTTCCGAAGGAACCAGAGACGGCCTCTGTAATGGATGGAATGATAGGGGTAGTAGATAGCAGTAAGGTGGGGTTCAGGCTTTATAGCTAAATATTAGGGACTCAGGAGGGATGGGCAGAATCGTCCTGTGAGAAGTGGGAGGCAACATTAGATGCTGCTATACCTGACCAGGTGTGGCGGTATTGTTGTGCAGAAACTAAGGAAATAGCTCTTAATAGTATATTAGAACAGGCACATTTTACATTCCTGTATCAATTCTACTACACTCCTACAGATCTACACGTTTTTTTCCCTGACACCCCCGATGAATGCGTTAGATGCACAGTCACACCGGCAGACTTTGTCCATGCGGTATGGAGCTGCCCCGCCGTGCTTCACTTTTGGGAGAAGGTATTTGAGATATTAAGTGACATCATTGGGGAGCGGATTGACCCTACACCGGTGGTGGCTCAACTGAGATATACTAAACAAATCACAGGCCATGTGAGGAGACTAGCTGGGTTGTTAATACCATTGGCGAAAAGGAGGGTTGCAATGGTATGGGGGAGACCTCAGCGTTTTTACAAAGGAACAATGGAAAGAGGACATTCTTTACTGTAATGAAATGGAAACAAATATGGAATGGTTGTTCACCAATGTGCTAGGACCAACGATATATGGGATCCTTATAAACAGTATTTAATTCTGCAGGCAGGATTGATGGCATCAAACCGGGATGAGGAGATAACCTAAGAGACTGGAATTAAAATGCTGGAGGGCTGATGGGAGGGATGAGAGAAGATTGGCTGGTGAATATGGGGAAGGAATACACAATAAGGGACACTGCGACATGTGACTTAAATCCTTTTTGTGCTTATTGTAGTTGTATATGTGAGAAAGGATTGGGAAGGAGGGAGGATTCACTGAGCCACTAATCTTTTTTGTATTGTAAGTTGATGGGAAAAATAAACATGGTTTTAAAAAAATAGAATGAGCACAACACTGGCAGGTGGAAGTCTACAAAATCATGCAGGACTTCATGCAGGAAGCGTGCGGCACAGACCCAACACCTACTGAGGACCTGTGGGACTCAGTTGGCACACACTTCAGCAACACAACTCAACAAATCCAAGACCACCTGAATAGGAAAGGATGAACAACAGCCCGCCTGACAAGGGAAACAATTCAGACAGAAACGTCAGTGTGGAAACCTAGCAGGCCAGACTATTCAAAAGATCTGTACACCCCAACATGCAAAAGGATAACTAAGCAATCAAGACTAACACCTGCCTTTCTCTCGATTCTCAATGCGTCCTTTGAACGGGGCAACCATAACACTCTCCTTTAAATCAGCCTCTCCTTAATAAACTCAAGAGTGGTCCAAACAACCCAGATAATTGCCGAATGCACACTCTGCTCGATATGGGGCCTGTTGAAGAACAATGCAGACAATGACTCACTCAGTCCACTAATATTACTGGGCATTTCAGCCAGATTCAATGCCATCAGCCACAGGATCCTACTACAGGGCATTGGTGTGAAAAGAATTGTCATGCACTATATATCACCTCCTTCCTTATAGAGAGAATGGAAACAACCCTCATAGGTCCTTTCAGACCACATTCTCGCAATCTGACATGTGGAGTACCCCAAGGCATCAGTCTCTTGCTTCTTCTCTTTAAGGTATGCATGATCCCACTCCTGGATCATATCAGCAACATATGACTCACATTTAGTTGCCATCTCTATCTTTTGCACTCCCAACATTAGCAGGTAACCTTACCCAAAGCACTTAAGCCTTAGATCTTGGGTTCTCCTATTTGTATAACAGACTCCCAGGTATCTCCTCCGAACCCATAGAAGCACACTGGCCCATAGGACGCAGATACTTCTAACCTGCACACATCAGCAGAACAGCAGAACAGGGCTTGCATGGGCCTCTGCCCCTATGCAGAGTTGTAGACAGGGTAGGGCCTGAGCAGGCAAAGTCCACCCAAAATCTGTAAGTGCCCACTCAGCAGCAGTGTGTGGGCATTTACAGATGTTAATGTCACTGCAGCGGGCCCAGCCTACTCTCTATTTTCTTAAAGAGCCACATCCAGCAAGGCCCACAAAGTGTCACAAAGGCGCTATACCTGGATTTATTGGTCACTCTTTACAAACCTGGACATACACATTAATCCCACACCCATTGGGATCTACTGCTGATTCTTTTCTTACCTGGATCTACTAGTCATTCTTACCAACATGATGCTAGTAGTTCTTCCATCAATACTTTGACATACCAATCCTCCTTTATCATCCTTTACCAAAATTGACATATTGGTGCTGTTTTGCTATGGCTAACACATTTGAACCTAATGGTTGTATTGTATCCACCATTCATTATCTGTCTGACCTTCCCATCCTTTACTGCCCAAAACCAAACACCCCATCTTTACCAACTATGTTCTACTGGTTCTCCTTTACTAATGTTAGCCCACTGTTCACCCCTTATCTGTCTGGGTACCATCATTTACAATCCTTGACTAATCAGTTTGTCTATTGGAAGCCAAACCTACCCGTCCCCCTTTCCAAAAGGGATAAACTAGTTATCCCTTACTAAATTGGATGTACTGGTCATCACATAAGGCCCATGGCATCATCACATCCCCGTTTACTCCATCAGCCTCTATTAACTTAAATAGTATCCTCTTTAGTGTCTGGCTGAAACGCTCAACTAAACCATTGGTTTGTGGGTGGTATACTGAGGTTCTGCGTGTTTTAATGTTAAGCATCTCTTTCACTTTGTGCATTAAGTGGAACATAAAGGTGGCAACCTGCTCCATGAGGATCTCTTTTTGAAATCCTACTCTTGAGAGGAAAGGTAGTACATGCTTTCGTTTTTGTTGTGTGGTGTTCTTCCGCAACGGGAAGGTTTCTGGATAACGTGTGGAATAATCCGTTATTACTAAGATGAAACAGTTCCCCAGTTTGGATTTTTCTAATGGCCCAACTATACCCATGGCTATCTTTGAAAACGAGACGTCAATGATGGGCAGCTTTTGTAGGGGAGTGGTGGGAACCAGGGTGGTGGCTGTCTTCTGACAGATCTCACATGTCAGTACAAAGTTCTTCACATCTGCAAACACCCCTGGCTAATAGAACTTTGGTGGTATCTGACTTTGAGTCTTCTCAACTCCTTTGTGGGCCGCAGACAGATGGGAGATAGCTCTAATACAATCTTTCTATGACTTTGTGTGACGACTGGTTGGGCATGAGGTACTTCTTCTGTGGTCGTGTCACCCCAATTTAATAGTCCTTTTTTAAAGAAGGAACTGGCCTGGTTTCATCCTTCTACTTCTCCTTTGGGCGAATACTAGATTGGGAAGGAGGTCAACATTATCCACTTGTTGGGGAGAATTTTCTTTCCTGGGAAGATCTGCTTCCCCAAAACCCTGTGAGCCGCTGATTGTTTCATCTTGGGTTATTACCTCTTGGGGTACTGCGTTCAAGGCTTTTTCCAATATCGGTTTTGCTATATTTTCCCCTTCTTTCATGGTATAGGTATTATTCCTGTGATTGTGTAGGAGGACTTTAACATCACCCCTATAATCAGGGTTGATGATCCCTGCCATCACATCTAATCCATATATCCAAACTAACCCGGACCTTGAGGCTATTCTTATGTATGTTCCTTTAGGAGGGGCTAGGGCGAGACCAGTGGGGATTAGATGGCTTTCGCCTCGTGGCATATTCATCTCAGTAGTGCTCTGGAGGTCAAAGCTGACAGATTCTACAGTAGCCATCGTATGGCTTTTGGACTTAACTTAGTAAATTGCACAGGTCCCCAACTTTTATCAGTTGGTACTGATCCCACCCCTAAAGCAATATGTGGCTGGTCAGAAGAAGAAGGTGGACTCTGATAAGCCATTTTACTGTTATCTGTATTAAAGAATAAGATAATGCCTATCTTTCCCTATGCTATGGGGCATCCCTACCTAACAAAACCGGCTAAGGTGCTTTTCAGTTATCAGTGAATGTCGTGAAGAGCCAAAGAAAGGAAGTCACATGGAAAAGTACTTGAATTGTTTAAGTACTCATACCGTAGAAAGGATGTGGAGAAAGAAGAGGTTCAGTCAGGTGGCCAGTTATAACTTCATATTTTAATATTACTCAAAGAAATTATAAAAATACATAATACATTCACATAATATCAACCTTAAAAGTCTTTTAATTGAATAGAAGTGCAAAATAGTTGTATCAAAAATATTTAGAATTTATTTTTCTTTTGTAAATTTCCTAACTATTGCTAATAGGAATCATGCATACCCATCTCTATATAAATACATTTCATTGAATGATGGAGATGCTATTGCAAAAAGTACTACAGGCAAAGAAAGTGCCCAGTGCCAAAGTGCTAAGTGCCAACTGTCGATACAGGATTTTATAGTATCATAAACATTACCATTTCGGCGTCAAGATTCTATCTACTTCATTCAATTGAACTGGTAGTCGCCTTCATCAGGGCGCACTGTAGAATACAAGTCACATTGGAGGCATACTGGTGCAAAAATGTATACATGGTTTGAAAATAGCCCAGTAGGTCCCGTAGATGAAACGTTGAATTGTTCCAAGCTTGATTGTAGGTCTCAAATCTGATAAAAGCATCAACCCGTAGTAAAAAACATTTAAAACAACAAATGTAATGAAATAGAGAAGAAAAAAAAGAAAAATTACAAAGTTAAAATAAAAACACTGACTGAACCTCTAACAAATCAACACATCTAAACAAGGTAAGAGGACTATCAATGTAAAACATTACATGTTCACCTAGATTAGTCCACACATGGTGCAGAAAATCATTATTTTGTAGACGCAGCCCAACAAGGGAAAGGATGAAAGCCAATTTACATCTGAGGAAACAGAAAAGTGGAGTTGGAGATATGACCACATTATCTCAAACATCTACACTAAAGCACAGCAGATACTGACCCAGGAATATACACAACCAAACTTCTGCATAGTTTCTAACCTCTAATTTTGAGATATTTCCAAGCTTAAAATACGATTGATGGACTGGGGTAAGATTAAGCCGGACAAAGTCCAAATTACTGGAACCCTTCAATGGAAGGAGGCCTAATGCAAAGACATTTAAAAAAGTATACATCAGATCAGATGAAAAGAGCAGCAAGTTACAAAAATATAACTGAAAGGACATCTTGGAATCCAATTAATATAGAACCATCAGAACTAATGCGTAATTCATTCCATACGGGATATATTAACCCATGGCGATTTTGAATGATGTGAACAACGCCATATTTAGGCTAAGTAAATTCAAATGACCGTAATATTGGCCGGGAGTGTACATAAAATGTACGTCCAATGGAATGAAAGGCGCAGGAAGTTACTAAGATGTCACTGCATAGGCATATTGAAGTCAGAACGACATAGGAACATCAGAGCTAACTATTTCTATACGAAAACGTTTACTCAACAACCATTTTGAATGCAGTTTACGGAGCCAAATACAGGCTTGGGTCAATTCAACTGAGCAAACTGATGCCCGGGAGTCCAGCTTCCGAGCATAGTCCTCTGAAGGTGAGCCATTACGGGGCCAAAGAATGAGTATTTTAACCAGTCACCTAAGATAAAGTAAAGCTGAATGTGTCAGCCAAGGCCACTAGTGAGAGAGCCTGTTTGTAATAAATCGCCCGTGTTTCAAAAAGGTATTTACATCTAATACTTAGCATTTGATCAAGAAATACTGACGGTGGCGCACAGGATGCCCTCACCGCTCAATGCCTCGAGTCCCATCTGATCATCTTAGTTCTGTAACCGCGTATGCCCACAGAATTGTGCCATGACCGCGAGATGCTTTTGAACACACGTGAGTGTGAAAAGCGAAATGGGACTGAACGCGGGGCCTCAAAATGCATGAAAACTAAAAAAGGACTGAAAGCGAACCTCCCCCTACGATCGAGTGAATGACAACAAAGCCGTATAGCAGTAAGGTATGGAATTGGCAAACCTTATTTATTTAAGGTGATGACAATGGTAAGCTCTAATGTCTGACAGTTAAACAAAAAAAGAAGAAATAAAAAACAAATTAATTAAAAAATCCAAGATTTTTAACAATTGTAGAAATACCAGATTACAAGGAGAAGAAAAAAAAAAATAACCAAAAAATGAAAGAAATACCAAACCGAGTCCTGAAAATAGGAATTAAGGCACGCAATGGAGCCATTCTTCTTGGCGTGCCCTGACTCATAGCTGGTGGTATTGTACATCCACCATGTTCCCTTTGGGCCAATCGAGCTGCTATATTGTTGGAATCAGTTCCCAGGACTTTTTCCAAAACACACCATGTAAGGTTGTTGCAGTTGGGGTCATTTTCCAAAAAATGGGAAACCAGTGGGGCTGTATAATTTTATTCCGTATTTTGGATTTATGTTCGCTGATTCTCATTTTGATGGGCCTAGATGTTTTACCAATTTATGTTTTGGCACATGGACAGAATATTACAAAGATGATGTTTTTAGTGTTGCACGTGGTATGATGATTAAGGAACCAATTTTTGCCATTAATCATAACTGAGGTGCCAGTCGTGGAAGATGCGCACTGACTACAAAAAACACATGGGAAATGGCCTGTGATGGGTTTGGCGCCCCACAGACTCTCCAAAGTATTCTGTTTTGAAGCAATGGATGACTTATCCGCTTTTGTCAGCCAATTCTTCAAATGTTTTCCTTTCTTAAAGGCGTATATAGAGCTCGCAAGATCGGTATTATTCAATTGGAGTAGGTGCCAGTGTTTCGTAATGCTTTGTTTTATCCTGTGGTGGTATGTATTGAATGTCATGGCAGAAACTATCCGTTCTTTAGTAATGTTTTCACGAACGGGCTTATCCAATAGAATATCTCGATGTTGAACTCTTGCCCTTTTACGGGACTGTCTAAGAAGGTGAGTAGAATAGCCTTGTTGCTGGAGTCTATCTTGGATAATATTGGCATGTGTTTTATAATCCTCAACTTTAGAACAATTCTGCCCAGCCCTAAGAAACTGACCGTAAGGAATACTCTTACGTAATGATTAAGGATGAAAACTATCGAATCTCAAGATGGTATTATGGTCGGTTTCCTTGCGGTACAGATCAATGATGATCTGTCCTGCGCCATCTTTGATTAAAAGGTCCAGAAATGGCAAGAACGAGTTGTTGGCTGACATAGTGAATTTGATGTTGGCATCCATGGTCTTAATCCATGGAAGAAACAACAGATGGTCAGCTTTGGTTTTATTCCATGTGATGATAATATCATCGATATAGCGCTTGTAGATTTTAATAGCGGTTCTAAAGGGATTGATGTTGGACAGAAAACATTTCTTTTCAAAGTTCCACATGAAGAAGGTGGCGTAGTTAGGGGCCAATGCTGCCCCCATTGCTGTTCCCTTCACTTGTAAATAATAGGTGGACTTGAAACGGAAATAGTTCAGTGATAGAGCTATTCCAGCAGATCTATTAGTATCTCGCTGGGGACCTGATGGACCCCTGGGCGCAGTGCCAAAAAATCTTTCATAACTTCCAAAGATTCCATTTGCCAAATGTTGGAATGTAATGATTCTACATCTGAGGTCAATAATATGTCTGTATTTGGATCAAAGTTAAATCCCTCTAGATGCTTAATAGCATCGGTGGTATCGGAGAGATATGTCTCAGTGGATGCTGCCAACGTTTTGAGAAAAAAAATCCCAAAATTGCCCGATGGGTTCTAGAATAGAGCCACACAAGGACACAATAGGGCGTCCCGGTGGATTCAATAGATCTTTGTCTATTTTGGGGAGTATATAAATGAGAGGAGTCCTAGTCCACTTGATGTTGAGGAACGAAAACTCCTTGTCATTAATAGCTCCACCATCTCACGCATGTAAGGCAACTGCCAAGATTTAAGCTCTGATACTGTCAGTGGGGTCACCCTGCAGTTTGCTATAAAGTGCTGGATTATCTATCTGACGCATGACTTCGTTGTCATATTGATCAGAGTCCATGACAACCAACCCACCCCCTTGTCTGCTTGTTTAATTATTATAGCCGGGTTAGACTTAAGTTCTTGAAGGCTGGCCCAATCTTGTTTGCTTAAGTTGAAGCATGGTCCCTGGCTAATTTCCTTAGATGTGTTATAAATGGAATTAAAATCCCTAAGGACTGCCTTCTCGAAGACCACTATCTCGTCTGAAACCATTTGGAGAGTGGGTGTAAATGTAGATTTTCATTTAAGGGGTTATGGAGGTCATTGTCATCGTCAGCAGATGTATGTTTGCCAAAGAAGTCACGTAACCGTA
Organism: Ambystoma mexicanum; assembly: GCF_040938575.1. Lineage (NCBI taxonomy): Eukaryota > Metazoa > Chordata > Amphibia > Caudata > Ambystomatidae > Ambystoma > Ambystoma mexicanum. The sequence continues at coordinate 1,098,663,931 of NC_090929.1, forward strand.
TTTTCAGAAATAAACTGCATAACTCTATCTCCACCTTCATTTTAGAAGGGTTTTTCATGGGTACAAATGAGAACCCCTTTTCTAAAACTCGAGTCTCTTGTTCATTTAGATGTCTTTTTGAAATGTTGTATACAGCTGAAGGTTGAGCTACCTTCGGGATGCCCGTCTCCTGGTTTCGAAATAGTTTGGTAACGGGGGGACCCCTTGTTCTGGTGGCGGAAAAGGGAGATGCAGTGGCGGAAAAAGAATGTGCGGCCCTTGGGAGGCAAAATTAGCATGCCGAGTATAATTTTGATACTGCCAATATGGCCTGCCTCGGCCCCTGTTATATCCTCTATTCCAATTACCGCCCCTATTTCCTCAAGAATTCTTGACGGGGTATGATCCACTACCATCTGATCATGTGTCAGAGAAAGTAACTTTCTTTTGTGAAGGGTTGAATCCATATTGTGGATTGTTAGGGTCTCGCCAATGGCCCGGGCCCTGGTAATCAGAGGACAAATAAGGATAAGCCACTTCCTTGAAAAGGCTTGAATATCTTTCTTTAACTTGTCCATCTTTTTGTTGGTAGTAATTTTAACATATTCCTTAGTGTGTTTCTCTATAAGTTCTAATTTTTCCTTTATGTTAATGATGGTAGTGTCAAGGGCAAATAATGTTTCTGCCTTGCCTATTTCGTCTCCAATAGTGGAACTCTTTTTGAGGGCAGTATTGATTGTCAAAAGCATCCAGTCACGACTACATTTAGTCGCGACTCCTGAGAAAAGTGTTTTATATTCCTCGTCATCTATAAATAAGCAAGGCTCATTTCTGACCAAGAGGCCCTGCAGAATTATATTCTTTTTTAAAAACTCTGTCAGTAAATGGCTGTGCATTTCCGTTCAGAATTTTTTCTTTTAAAGTTTGAGAATACTATCACTAGTAATCCTCGAAACATCTCCTGAACCGGTAAAACCCTCAATGTTGTCAAAGAACAAGGGGACATTGATGGCCTCTGCCAGCTGTTCTTCACTAAAAGAAACCACATCTACAGCTGCCATGGTCAGGCTAAAGTTAAAAAGTTAATTTTCAAAGAAATGGAAAGAGAAGTAGAATGTATATAACGAGGGTAGAAGTGCCGTGCAAAAACTTTGTAAAGAATATGGTCTCACACTCATAGCTTCAATAAACACATGCAATAAGAAATTGCACTGAAGGTAGACAAAAAAGGATGGGTGTCCCCTATACCATGGACCAGGGGAGCAAAATGCATGAAGAACCAAAGAAAGGAAGTCACATGGAAAAGTACTTGAATTGTTTAAGTACTCATAACACAGAAAGGATGTGGAGAAAGAAGAGGTTCAGTCAGGTGGCCAGTTATAACTTCATATTTTAATATTACTCAAAGACATTATAAAAATACATAATACATTCACATAATATCAACCATAAAAGTCATTTAATTCAATAGAACTGCTTAATAGAAATAGTTGTATGAAAAATATTTAGAATTGTTTTTTTCTTTTGTAAATTTCCTAACTATTGCTAATAGGAATCATGCATACCCATCTCTATATTAATACATTTCATTGAATGATGGAGTTGCTATTGCAAAAAGTACTACAGGCAAAAAAAGTGTTCAATGCCGAAGTGCTAAGTGCCAACTGTAGATACAGGATTTTATAGTATCATAAACATTACAGTTTCAGCGACAAGATTCTATCTAGTTCATTCAATTGAACTGGTAGACGCCTTCGTCAAGACGCACTGTAGAGTACAAGTCACATTGGAGGCATACTGGTGCAAACATGTATACATGGTTTGAAAATAGCCCAGTAGGTCCCGTAGATGAAGCGTTGAATTGTTCCAAGCTTGATTGTAGGTCTCAAATCTGATAAAAGCATCAACCCATAATAAAAACATTTAAAACAACAAATGTAATGAAATAGAGAAGAAAAAAAAAGAAAAATGACAAAGTTAAAATAATACCACTGAATGAACCTCTAACAAATCAACACATCTAAACAAGGTAAGAGGACTATCAATGTAAAACATTACATGTTCACCTAGATTAGCCCACACATGGTGCAGAAAATCATTATTTTGTAGACGCAGCCCAACAAGGGAAAGATGAAAGCCAATTTACATCTGAGGAGACAGAAAAGTGGAGTTGGAGATATGACCACATTATCTCAAACATCTACACTAAAGCACAGCAGATACTGACCCAGGAATATACACAACCAAACTTCCACATAGTTACTAACCTCTAATGTTGAGATACTTCAGTAACGATTCTCATTAGTTTCTCTAATTTTCAATGGTACAGGCTCTTTGCCCTTGACTGGGACGAGTATGATTGGCCCTATAATGATTGTCATTCACTTTTCTCGGTTTAAATATTGTAATCTCTTTATCTTAATTGGGATGGGTATGTTTGATCCCATAATAATTCTTATTCACTTTTCTTGGTTTCAATATTTAAATCTCTTTATCTTGACTGGGATGAGTATGATTAGTCCCATAATGATTCTCCATCCCCCTCCTGAGTCTCCCATTGTCCATGTTACCTGTTTCTCTTAGGGATAACGTCACTCGGGCTTTGACTTGCTCCGGGTTGGTTCTCTCTTTCTCTCGACTTGCTCTTTTTGTTTCTTCAGGGCTTCTTCCTTCTTGCCATCGTCTAGGAGGGTCATACAGTATTTCAGATACCAGTGGGTTCTGAATCTTCAGTCGCGGAATGGTTTCGGGGTTGTTTCTGAGACCACCGGTCCACCACAAGCTTTTTGTGATCACGACACCACTTCCAGTCTCCCTCATTCTCTGAGTTCCAGGATGCCATACGTCCGACTTTGCTTCTCCTCCCGATTGCAAGACACAGCGTGTCTAATGCTGCTTCTCTATCTTCTCCAGTTATAGGACACTGCATGCTCATCTGTGCTTCTGTACCAGCCTTTGAACTGGTTTGTAACTCGCACGTATTCCCTCGTCTCCAGACTACAAGAGAAGGGACGTATTCCTGCAATTCATCACACCCAGCTCCTAGAGCTCTTTGACCTTTGGGAGGAAAATCACCTGACATCTTAGCTGGATTATGGGGCTTCCACATTCGCTGGGAATGGGGCAGAAACATGATTGACTAATAAGACTAGTATCACCTTATGTGGTCCCAATCAGTTACTCTGACCCCAACACCAAAACTCATTGTTGATGACTGGACTTGGGAGCACTGAAACTAGAGTGTCTCCAGAAAGGAATTTTGGTATTTTCACAATCATAGTGATCATAAGTAATGGCCCTCTCTTGGGAAGTCTAGCTTGAGGCATGGCTTGGAGGGGGTAGGCACCATGGACCCCTTGTGTTGGGCGTTATTAATCCCATTCTGACACCATATGTCATGGCCAGTATGCTTTCTACCAGTGTGATCTAAGACCCAGCCCTCTATGGTGTCCACTGCAGGGAATACCAGCCCATTCAAGGGTGCCTGGGGGCTTGACCTCATAATTACTGTGCCAGAGGTGCACCACTACCATGATGTTTGTTGGCAAGACCACACTGGATAGATGCACAAATGCAAGGCATCAACTGTCTTCTCCCTACACTAACATGCTCAAATTCTACATTCCAAAAAACAATGCTCACACCAACAAGCCACCCAAACATGGCAATTGTATTCCCATTCCAATAGAAATCAAACACCAGAATTCTAGTCCTCTCCACATAACACATATAGCACAGTCCCAATTAACACATCTCACTCAACTGTCACACAAATCTCCCATCTGGAAACAAATGTCTCAAGTGAACTCAACATAGACCACCTAAAAATAGACTTGCATGCAGAAAAGCTTAGAATACCTTCCAGTCTGCACAAATCAACATAACAGCAAAGCTATCTTGCTTTTCCCTCTTTTTCCACTAATCTAGCCTGCCCCTCTCTCTTTCAGATCCACCAGGAAGTCTAGCTCCATACTAATAGCAGTGGTGATTGATATGAATGCCACTGACATAGCAACCTAAAGCCAAGATATCAAGGATCTCTATTAAACAACAGACATGCTAAGGGATTAGGTTGAACTGAGATAAATCAAAGTAACACAAGCAAATCAGGATTTTGAAGGACTATACTCCATCACTCTGTAGAGGAGCAGCTGTGTACATCTGCAGGAGACCCCGCCCCCCTCAGTCCCCTGTATATGAGACATGAGATTGTGCCTTGCATAACACCAGCTATTGTACGAATACCGTAGCGAGTATTTGAAAGAAGATACCCATTGCGACAACCCTATCGAATGTACCCTCGAAGTGATGACAACCTGCAGGAGGAACTTCCTGAAGGAATATGAGAAAGAGTTGAGGATGTGTACTAATGACAAAGTAAGGAATCAAGTGAATTCTCAAGTGTAAAAGAAGAGGATTACACGTTAACAAAATGTTGCAGAAAACAAAAGTTCAATGAATGTACAGCCGCTGAAACCCAAGGTAGATCAAGTCATCATAGAATCTAGCTATGAGTAGTGAATAGAATGCAGGCAAAGCCGCCATTGCACAGAAACTGGATGTTAATATTATTAATCAATTAAGCCAGAAACCATGAAGGGGGAGTGGAAAACTGTGCCGCAGCAAGAATAATAGGCTCATGGAGCTGCGTGGCGAGGCTGCCTGGCCTGAAGTCAAGATCCTAAGAAATCGAGGTCAGCTATCTACTCTGAAGAAGAACGATTGTGTGGAAGATGAACCTTCTCAAGTTAAGGTGCAAGAAAGAACACAAAGGATGCCAGGTTTGAATTCATTTAGAGAATTTAAAAGCTATTAAATGGACCAGATCATAGTCTCCTTTCACGTGAGCCAAGGATGGAAATAAAGTGTGAACTTGGAGTTCCAGACACAATAGTGATTGCTCTCACTTCCTTGCATTTTCAAAGACAAGGATACTCTGCAAGGCCCAGTACAAAGACACTTTCATGGCAGAAGGCAGGGGTGATGAGAGATGCTGGACTAATTGGATGGTGTGGTAGCTGTATGTCCTATCTCCCTGCACCTGGGTCTGGTCTTATGTGCTGCTAAATGAACGGAATGTTCCAGACATGGCAAAAGCGTGCCAACCAATTGTATTAGTCCATATAACGAAGGACCTTATAGTTTGAAGAGCAATGGGAAACTGTGTATGTAATGTTTCTGTAATGACATGTTTTTAGAGGTAGGCATAAATTGTCCACCTGATAACGGGCAGCCAATAACAATCCTAGCTCCTAAGAAACGTATACTTAGATGTTTCCCTTAACCAATCCTGACCCTTGATAGGGTTTTCACTATTTCCACGTAGTATGATGTCAGTCTGACACATTTTTTAGTATAAGGACCATATTTTGTGTGGGGATCATGGCGAGACTGAGCGTACGTATGTTGATGTTCATTGTAACCTCCCTGGTTTAGATACTTGTTAATAAAACAGGATTTGCCATAGTCTTGAGTTTGTCCGGTTATTTGTACTCAGAATTATTCTGGTATAATCCCATGCATTACCATGTGCACATTCCTAAGAGCCATAAGCTCAACTCCTTCCTTAAATTCTGCACCCTCATCTGAATTGGCAGAAACTTACTCACAATAATTTCGGTTTAAGTTCCCCAAAACCTATTTATTGGATTCTATTGTTGGATGTTTAGCTTTTGTAGAACTGTCAGGATGTTTTCCTTCTCCTGAGCTGGAGCTGGCATCACCATCCTTGCTAGTCTGTTGCTAGTCTGTTTCAGGCATTACCAAGGGTTTTATGGATCTTAATGAAAATTGTGGTTCACCAGGCTCAACCCCATTGTGGCTGGTCTCAATGTCTGCCGCAGTCTCTCTGAGCACTTTGTCTCCACCTTATCTTGTGTCACAGATTGCCTCAAGAACACACCTTCTCGTGAAGCCATTTCAAGAGGTGTTGTTGTTTTTGTAGTTAAGGGGCTGTCTAAGGGCCGTCCTAAACTATCTCACCTAGAGGCGGGTGTTCCCTCCCTAACCCAGGCATGCCTCAACCTCTTGATCGTCACTAAAGAATGGTAACCCTTACTATCTAAAACCCTTTCTAGCTACGAGTAGTGTCCTTACGGCACATACCTCATCTATTTAAGACTGCTTCAGAGAACAATTTAGGAGATCCCCAAGATGATGTAGGTTAAAGATGTGTGCCTTTCAGACACACAGGCCCCACTTAATCATACCCTTACACGCCCGACTATCCCTCTCCCTATGTCTAGCTGTTACTCTCCTGTGCCTCCTCCAACTCTCTTCCCCCTTCTCCACCCACTGTCCCTCCTCTTTCTTCCTGATAATTCCACCTCTGTCTCTCCGGCATTCCGCTCTGTATTATCTACCTCCACCCTCTGATATTACTCCCAGCTACACCCCCTTTCTCTTTTCCACTACCTTCTTTCTCCCCTCTCCTCCCTACTACTACTCTCCAATCCATACTACTACTACTACCCTCTCCACACTATTACTCTCACTCGACCCACAACTTCTCCCTTAGTCAAACTTCTTTCACATCCACGCTCACCTTTTCTTTCGGTCCCTAATCTCTCTAAGTCTCACTCACACACCTTTCATGCACACTCAAACACAAGTACTAGTCTCTCCCACCAATCAATACCTCACCTTGCACAATCCTTCAACAATTCTTCTCCTCGCTCCTCTGCTCTAGCCATTATCTGCTGGTCTCTTGGTCCTACTGCTCCTCCCTTGACCTCATGCGAACAACCCAACCCATCCTGCTTTGTGTCCTCCCTTATATCCACCCCTTCCTGCTCCATTGGTTTTCGTTCTGGAAGGTTCCCCAGGTCAAACGTTGACTGTCCTCTACCACAGGGAGGTATTGCAATCAAGTAAATGTTAAAAAGTAGTCTTAAGCACCTCCCCTTTTCCATCTACAGGGCCACCAGTCTACAGCAATTGTGTCCCACAGCAGTTAATGTCTAAGTTTGCGTGAGGGTCTCCTGGCTGAATAAGGATGACAGTTTGATGCAGGGGCTACTCCGCGGCCCCCTGTAGGTGAGTGTGATGTCTTTGTTCGTATTAGTCCCGCCGGGTGCTCTGCGACAGGACTCACACTGGCATTGTGTGCTTGATTGGCACAATATCAGGGTGGGTGAATTTAGCTGGAGCCCACCATGCTCAGACTCAGGATTGAGGCCATAGGCATAGCAGCTTACATAGCCGGGGCTGTTGTGCAGTTTGTTTTGTGTCTTTTCGCACTCCCACTAAGGCTGCCGATCTTGTAGAGAAAGGCAGTGACCAGAATGGTACTGTGCAGCATGGGGTGATGGATGGTGGTACATTTGTTATGTAACCGGGCACAGGGGGATAGGATAGGCACTGGAACCCTGCCAACTCCCACACCCTGACTCAAGGATATAACTGCCTCTGGTCCTGGTACCTCCTACCCCAGGCTGAGAGGGGTTTCAACCCCCACCTGACAGGGGCAGAGCTCTGGCCCTGTCACACTTGCAAGTTTATTACCCCTTGGCTTGTGTGCGTAAACCACTTAACGATTTTCGATTGTGGGGGATTATCTTCTCTCCCTTCTCCTTCACTCCTCTTTGTCCCATTATGCTCTGCTTCTCTTCTCCTCCACTGGTATCACTCCTCAACTCTCATTGACTGATTCTCCACTCCTCCTTAAGTTCTTTGCCACCACCTCTTTGATGTTATATTTACTTGCTTCCTCCTTCTAGTTATTAGCTCTTGTGAACAACACCTATTATTTATAACTCCTTTCTCTTTCCTCCTCCTATTTCTCCCCAGGTGTTCTTTCCCAATTTCCTGATAGCTCTTCACACCCTCCTTCACCTCCTCTCCTCGTAATCACCACCACCTCCTATGTTGTTCTCACTTCGTTCTCTCTGATTATTAATATTATTATTATTATTACAGTTTTGATTGGATATGGTCCTATCTTCAGGAAGCATTGAAGGGCTTTACAAATCATAGGGGGGAGGACATAATGAGGGAAACATAGATACAAGGGCGCAGGGAGCTAACAACAGTTTGGCAGCAAGGGATCTACAAGTAACCAAGGGAGATAACAGTGCAGAGAACATCACCCAGCCTCAGGTATGGTGGGGGAATGGTGGGTATGTGTATCTGGGTGTTAGGGAGGAGCCATTCATTGAAGAGGAGGGTCCTGAGCTCCTTCCTTAATTGTCGACGTGAGGGTGGCGAGTCTGGTGTTGACAGGGAGGAGGTTCCAGAGTCTTGGGGATTAGACAGGAAATACCTTACTTGTGATGGTTTGGGGGCCTCCAGAGATGCTAAGTTTCTCAGTGAGTTAGCTTGGGGACTTCAGGGAGCCAACCTTGTAGATGAAGATGATGCCGCTGGATTTGAAGATGATAGGTATTTGCAGTGGGTACCAGGGCAGTTTGATGAACATCGGGGTAATGTGATCGAATTAGCAGTCATCTGCTGAGTCATGCTGTAGCATGCAGGACACAACTCATGGGTGCCAAGGTAGTCACAGGAAGGCCTTCCAAAAGAACACTTCTACCATACAGGTGGGAGATGACCATGGCTTGAACAGCAGACCTGAAGTTTTTCACTGGGATAAAGGGCTTGATTTTCCACAGGAGAGAAAGTTGCTATCAAGCCGTTTCCATTGTCCTTGTTATGTGCTGGTTGAAGAAGAGGTGCCTGTAGATGTTGAATTCAAGGGACCTGGTACAGGTGGCCAGCTGGGATGTGAAGCCTGCGAGGTTCATAGCAGAGAGTTAGGTATAGATGTCAAGGTGTTCAGAGTTGTTGGTCAGCATAGGAATTCAGTCTCTGAGAGGTTGAACTTCAGGTAAGCAATGGACATCAAGGACTGGATCAATGTGAGGCATGCATTGATCCTTTGTATATTTTTGATGTCTGACATCTTGAGGTAGAGCTGTGTGTCATCTGCATATTGGTTGGTGTGGAGGTTGTTTGGAGCCAGGAAAGTTGTGAGCAGTTCCATGTAAAGATTGAAGATCACAGGGGAGAGGATGGATCCTTCTGGGATTCCCCTGGTGATGGGTAGATTTGTTGATCTGGAGCAATCCATGTGTACAAACTGGTAGCAGAGCTAAGTAGCAATTATATCCTTATCTAGGTCTTTCTCAGGTGCAGTAAGAGCAACACAAGAAGTCTTAAACATATACTTACAGTGACCCCATAAGATTGTAAGTATAGAAGATGAATCAAGGGTCCCTGGAATGTCCCTTATGTCCCCTATATACATGACAGCCCAACAAATGAGAAAAATGGGATGCCAGTTGCTGTTTAGCCAGACCCCAGGAGGGCCAGTACGTCCTACGTATATGAGCAGATATTCTCTTAGACAACCGTTCAAACCCTATCCAGCTGATGTGTTTACGGATACAGATGCCCCATCACTTCACCAGGTTGACTAATCATAAATATCCAACTGTACTGACGTCATTAGTTACACCACGATATAGTAACGTTAGTCACGAAGTAAACTTGCATCCCTGCATGAAGTTACACAGACACGCACATGCACACACGAAGAACATACATACACAGTTCAGATACATGTATATACTGTCAGAAGCCTTTTCTTTTCACTAGCCAAATGCAGAAATGCAAGAAAGCAAAGAGTCACACAGAGCAAGCTTGCACTCGCTTCACTCCAACTAACTATATGAAATTACAGGAACGTATAAGGAACCTGGAAGAGCCGATTACTACTAACTCCTAAGGAGAATAATAGAATATATATGTAGGTAAACCATAGAACTACTGTAGTGGATTCACCTGAAACAACAGGCCTCAGAATAAGAGACGAAGAGATGCAGACTCTGCATCATGGGCGGGTGGTACATGCCTGGCTCTCAGGGCAGGGAGCCACCTGCAAAATAACAGAATAAATCCTCACTAATTGCAGCCGAAGAGCTCAGTTTTGCAGTCCTCACCCACATGACTTAGCCAAGCCGAACAATAACCCTTTACCCATGGTGGGAAGAGAAGCAGTTCCCAGCAAAGACAGACAGAATTGTTACATGTGTTGCCCAATGAGCATTGCAACCTGCAGGCATTCTCTCAGGCTAAGTGGCCATACCAGTAGCACAAATTGGGACACATAATCGTTCTCATTACCTTGAGAAGGTACACTGAGCGCTGTGACCAGAGCAGGATTCCAGGCCTGGGGGTATCCGCTCCAGATAATCAGGGAGCACAAATTCTGGGGTGGTGTGTAATGGAGCAAGGGCCAATGGCCATCCTGCAACTGTGCAAAAATGTAATAGATCATTTTTGGGAAGTCTCAGGCAACCCCACCTGAAATGGAAGGACCAGTTAGACCACTCATATAGGGTACACCTATAGTTAATGGTACCCAAGCTCCCAATAGAATACGCTCTAAGGTTTTTGGGCAAGGGTTCAGAACTGTGATGCCATCCGGGGATAAAAGCAGGTGACACAGGCCCAGGAGCTGTGATTGCTGGAGAATTTTGTTTTTCCTGTATGATCCCTGTCTGTTTGGAAAATAAAGGACAGTTCTAACTTGCCCTTCCTTGGCTGAGTCCTCCGTCATTGCCGGGGGAGGGTTCATTGGGCCCTTGGTACTCTTGCTGAGCGGCGACTGTGTAGCACGAATCCCGGTCCTCTGGCATACCCTTTACAAATACAACATCCCACATTAAAGATAGTGGTAAGACACATTGTATCACAGTAGTTAATAGATGTTTGCATTGGTTTATTTGCAGAGAGTAACGGGTGGCTACAAGCAAGCAGCTGTACATCGTTTCATATTGCAGGGCCGAATGATAAGGGTAAGTAAAGTCAAGCTGAACACTGAATCAGGCTGATTTTTTAATAATACATCTAAGGGGTTAATAGTATACTACCCCATCTGTGTATAGGAGAAAGAGTTGACCCAACTAGAGGGGAATTAGATTGTAAGGCTCACAGTATCATAGAGCTCAAAAGAGCTGCCTAAACAAGATGGCGGTCAATATGTGTATCACCCAAGTACATGTATAGGTACAAGAGTTTTCTGGAAGGACAATAAGCCCCTGATGAAGTTCCACAGATACATTCTGAAAGTGTTGGAACAAAACATGTTGGGCAGATAAATGGAAAGTAGGTCTGTATGGGATCTACGAGCTAGTCGCAATATTTGCACATTGTAATAGGTGGTGTTCATAACCATAGGTCCATTTAGCACGTGACACTTTTGCACATTGCACGTCATGCTTGGTTATATTGTAAAGTGTTTTTTATTGTTTATATATATATATATATATGTATATATATATATATAAATATATATATATGTATTTTTGTATAGAACGTTGGCAACCATACTTTTAGGAGACTACTGATGGGTGATCAAAGAATGATTAACTCATTATTAAATACGTAGAGAGAATGTACTTTCTCTTCTGTATAATCTATTGCCTGTATCTACACAAGCAGTCCAGGGAGGTTGTTGTATACATAGGTGAAGTTTGTGTTGCCTCTAATAGGTATGAAAGAGACAGAAAGAACAGCATGCACAGCCTTTTTTATATGAGTTCCCAAAGCTCTAAAGTGACCCTGATTCACGCTCCAGGATCCATAGCTGTCTCAAGATATGTTTTTGGACCATGCCTGCGTCCACTTAGTAATTACCCCTGTTGGTAAAGCAAATCATAGTTCTAATATCTGGTCAACCCAAACCTCCCTGTCTATGAAGTGCATTCATGATTTGTGTGCTAATTTGTACATTCCCATCCCAAATTAAATTCAAAATCACTGACTGATTTTCCGTAAGTTCCCCACCTTCATTTAGAATAGAAACCTCTTTTAAAAAAGGCAATATATTAATTTTAATAACAAAAAGTCTCACTAGTGAAGAGATGTAGCGGCCTTCCATTTATACAGATCTCAGTAATTTTGTTTCATTAACGGGATAATAAGCTTCATGTACATTGGAAAGTTTCTGTGATATTAATCCCAATATATCATATAGATTTTGTAGCCCCTTGTAAAAGGGCAGTGGCTTTCAAATGTATGTGTTCTAGAGCTTTTACCATCACATTTTAAATTTCTGATTTTGTTTCGTTTATTTTAAATCTAAACATTCTAACAATCGCTTTGAAATCGTTTTGAGTTTCACTCAGGGAAGTTCTCTATTGGTTACAGTCAAAGTAATATCTTCAGCAAATAAATACATTTTTCTATTTGGTGTTTCCAAATGTAATGCCTTTAATCCTGGGGTTTCTCCAGGAGTTCAATTGAAATAGCAAATAGAAAAGGTGATAATGAGCCTCCTTGAAGGATGCCACATGCCAGACTGTGTTCTTCCGTTAACACTCCAGTCACAAAATGGAGGTCATTTATAATTAGCAAAAATCTTCTCTATTAGCTTTTGACCAAAGTTGTACTTTTGAAGTGTAACCTATAGAAAAACCCAATCCACCCATAATGAGTGCACGCCAATATAGCTAAAATACTCCACTGTGCGGCTAATACTGTGATTCTTAGTGTGCAAGTATGGGCGTGTCATTCGATATGCTAATTTCCAGCATGTCAGTTTCCACATTGCCAAGACAGGTTCGCATTTCTCCAGTTAAACACGCATTGCTTTTTAGTTTACTCTGACCCAGAAATTTGCCATGGCACTTTCCACATAATCAGATACCCGTTTCTCGATTGCCACTCCGCATTGGCATATGCCAGTTTCACAAAGCACTCAGAATATGGTCACGCCAGTTTCCCCTATTCATTACTGTTTCAATTTTCCCATAGAACATTGTCATGCTGTTTTTCGCAAGACCACTGTAAAATTACCATTTCAGTTTGAGTTTTACCACAAAAAACATCATGCAGTTTTCCCTTTGCCGGCCGGTTTGATATTGGCCCCAGAAAATCTTCATGTCAGTTTCCTATTTCCGTGTCAGTATTCGAGTTTCTGCAGAAAACTGTCGTGCCTTTTTCCCAATTGCTGTGCAAGTTTCAAATTGCCTCAGAATATTATGGTGGCAGTTTCTACATGGGCATACCGCTAGCCAGAAAATATTAATACCACTCACTATTGCTTTGATAGTTTCACATTCACATTACTCCAAGGAAACAGCCAGGCCAGTTTTCCCATCGCCTTTCCATGTTCATATTCTCCAAAGCAAAGTGTCATGACAGATTTTCAATTGCCATGCCAGACTCTTTATTGCCATGTCAGTTTCACATTGCTCTCAGAAAACTACCATGCCATTTTCGCCATTGCCATGCCAGATTAACATTGCTCCCTAAAATGTCCCGGGTTGTTTCCCATTCCAATGGCAGTTTCAGAAGTACCACAAAAAATGATTATGCCCTTTTCCCCATTGCCATGCCAGTTTCTTATTACCCTTACAAAAATGTGATATCAGGTTCCTCATGGCCATACCCACTTCACAAAGTGGCCAGAAAATGAAAATGCTAGCTGGTCCAGGGCTATGCTAATTTCACATTGCCGAAAGGAAATTGCCATGAAAATTGTCCCAATGCCATTACACTTTCCCATTCCCACTAGCAACATCTCATTGGAGGTTCCCCATTGCCATGGCAGGCAATAAGTGCCCTCAAAAAATTGTGAGACTGCAATTTCTCCATTGCTGTGCCATTTCACATAGTGGGAAAGAAAATGTTCATCACAGTTCCACCATGCCTATGTTAGTTTCACATTACCCCCAGGAAATGACCATTTCACTTTCCCATTGCCATACTTTTTCAAATTACCCTCAACAAAATGTTCTGCAAATTTGTAAATTGCTGTCTGAGTCTCCCCATGGCGATGGAAATTTCACAGTTCCCAAGGAAAACCATTATGTCATTTTCCTATTGCCATGCCAGTTTCACATTTCTTACAAAAAATGTCCATGCCATTTTCCCATTCCCATACCAGTTTCAGATTACCCCAGAAAACGATTGTGCCTTTTTCCCCCTTACCATGGCCGTTTTTTTTCTTCATTTTATTGCAATTGGAGGAGGGAATGGAAAATGTATCACACAATAAAACAAAGAACCAATGTAGAGTGTTTTGTTCCAAACCATCCTTCACCCATCCCGACCTCGACCCTCAATGGTCCCAGTCCTAAGATGAGAACAGATCAATGTGCATACATGTGCATACAGTCATCAAAAGAAGTTGAAATGCTAGCCTGACCTAAGCAACACCTTCAAACCCCCACACATGTGCTAAACATAATCATGTTAATCTAGGCATATCTCAATAAAGGTACAGAGATCATGGACAGGATATGTAATGAATACGCTCCTCTTCAGCAAAATAGAGCCAGAAAGATTACCAGCCCGTGGTTCTCGCAGGACCTTGCGGAAAAAAGGAGACATCTAAGAGCCTCCGAAAAAATATGGAGGAAAAAGCACACAGAGAGCAATCTAGAAATAGTAAAGAGTATCTCTGGTGAATACAGAAAGGCCATTTTTGAGGCCAAATCTAAATTCATGATGAAAGAAATTGATAAAGCTCTTAACAGACGACGAGAACTATATGCAGCGGTCTCTCAGTTAGCAGACCCTAGGTGTGCATCAATAGCCTAAGAGATCTCTCAATCACAGGCCGAGGATTTCAATAACTATTTTACAGATAAAATAGATTTAATACGAGCACAAATTGCTGAAATTACTCCTGTAGATTGCCAGGACCATCCAGAACCAACAGTAGTCACCGGACTGGAAAAGTTGGGGATCCAGAAACCAGACTTGGTTAGGAAGGCAGAGTCGGAGACATTGGAGGCCTCCAGCCATGATACTGAGGTGGGTTTTAACTCGTTTGTATTTATGGAAGTCTCCGAGAGTAGGGTTTGTTACCTTCTCTCCAAGTTGAAGGCCACCAATGATGTGTTGTATGCTATTCCATCTTCAGAAGCTAAACGAGTAGCCTTAGATATTGCCCCATTTGTTACAAAGTTTGTAAACAAATCTTTAACATCAGGCATAGTACCCCAAATTTTGAAAAAATCTGTAGTCACCCCACTATTAAAGAAAACTAATCTAGATCCTAAGAATCTTCAAAATTAAAGGCCAGTGGCAGGATTGCTGTGGGCGGCAAAGATTCTAGAACAAATGGTGACATCATAGCTGCAAGAACATGTGGACCGTGAAAACCTCCTGGACCTGTTACAATCTGGCTTTCGACCAGGGTCCGGCACAGAAACCACATTGTTGACAGTATGGGACGACCTATTGAAGACGGAATATCAGGGGGACATGCCCTTGTTGGTCATGTTGGACCTGTCTGCCGCATTTGCTAAGGTAGACCATGGGATCCTGTTGAAACAACTGAGGGAAGTAGGAAAAGTTTCAGAACAAGCCCTTCAGTGGTTTGAGTCGTTCCTGTTTAAAAGAGAACACAGGGTCCGGCTTGGAGATTTTTTGTCGGATTCCGTCCTACAAAAGTGTGGGGTCCCTCAGGGATCTTCTCTCTCACCTTTGATTTTCAATTTATATGTGAAATTGCTTATGGACATACTGAGGAAACATAACATCAACTTTCACTCATACGCGGATGATACTCAGGTGTTCCTAAAGTTACAGAGAGTTGAAGATACGTTTGCAATAGTGGAACAGTGCCTACAGGAGGTACAGGCCTGGATGTGTGCTGCAAAACAGAAGTATCACTATTTGCTTCAAAACATCATCTGCAACAGAACAAACAGATATTGCCACCATGTTTCCTAGGGGCGCAGCTCAACTTTGCAAAGAAAATTAAAAACTTGGGCTGCGTGTGGGAAAATAATATGGGTTGTGCAGCACAGATTAGCACAAAGGTGCAGTCAGCATTTTACACACTATGATCATTGAGACACATTCTGCCATTTATTGCAAATGAGGATAGAGCAGTGGTTGTAGGGACACTTGTAAATGCGTGACTGGATTATGGTAACGCATTGTTGTCAGGAATACCAGCGTTCCAGCTGCGTAGACTGCAGGTGGCACAAAATGCTGCGGTTAGATTAGTGTGTAAGGTATCAAAAAGTGCACCTATCACTAATTTGAGACAATCCTTACACTGGTTAGCGGTAAAAGAGAGAATAGAGTTTAAACCTCTCTGCCTGCTCATTAAATGTGTAAATAAATTGGCGCCAGGCAAAATTAAGAGCTATACTCCTAGCCGGCAGTTACGCTCAGGGGAAAAGAATGTACTCCAAGTTCTGTGGTCAAAATATGTGAGCAAAGGAGACCGTAGATTTGGGGTCTATGGCCCTAGACTATGGAATAAGCTCCCGGGTTACATTAGAGAGGCCAAGACACTTATGACGTAAGTCCCTCAAAACCCATTTGTTCTGCTGAGATTTCCCATGGGAAATAGTTACAGGGGCAATTTACTTACTATACTGGAGAAAGACATTCCAAAGTTCAAAGTTTCCATCTGTGCCTAAATACGATTCAGTTTGTCTGGTGCGCGATACAAATGATTCAAAATTCAAAATTCTAAAAATTCAATGTAAATTCAAGACTGTCAAGAATGCAACCCCACCGATACGTGGTACACCACCACAATCTGCTGTTTGGGCTGTTTGTGCGGGCATAGCCTCAAGTAACATTCCCAAACACAATAGTTCACTGAACCTTGTGGCTATGTGTTACTATCATGGAAATCCAGGAAATGAATCCAGGTGGATTTGAAGGCAGATCCTCGTTACAAGCCCCAAGAATCACTAATCCATTTACCTCAACCAGTCTTCCACATTCAGGGTCTTACCTGACTTTCTAATTGTAGCTGATAAGTGTCTTACCCACCACCATGCTCTTCTTTAACCAAAGTGCTTTACTCAGTAACAAAGAACTAAACCCCCACATTTGACTGAATAGTACCCTTTCAATGTCTAGCCTAATTAGGGAACCCAGCGCAAGATTCATCCTCTCCTCGATTCCGTGCAGGATGGAAGAATCGTGATGCAGGAGTAGAACATTTGAGGATAATGCCTTCTGGGCGGACCACATTTCCATATTGCAACAGAGTCCTTCAGCTTCACCTTGAACATGTGATTTGATGTTCACTAAAGACAAAAATAAATATTTTTCTGGAAATGTACATCTTCCATTTTGATGAGTACACTGGCTGGCAACGTCCTGAAGTATCTCTCATCAGTTTTCTGCAGAGAGATAGTCCTCAAGTGAACAATCCATCCAGTGTGACACTTTTCAAAAAGGTATGTGGAATCATTCTGTAATTTCCTGTGTGTGGTCGAACAGGACTTGTTGCTGGCCCCTGAGTTTAGGATCACCGCCACTTTCATCAGTGTCCCTCGATAGTGCAATCCGATTGCGCTCCTGCCAGTATTGAATCAGTTATGGTTCCTTTGATCACTCCATATATTACTTGGATGAGTGACACAATTCTAGAGCTAATACATGCCGACGAACGCTGACATCCTGGGAAGCGTGCATTTGTCAGACCAGGACCAATCTGAACTCGCCGGGCCGCTTCAGTGACTATAGATAACCCCAGGCCGATCACACATTCCTGTGATGGCAACTATGTTTTTGGATTTCTTCCCCTATCAACGTTCAATGGTGCTTTCTGTGCATACCATGGTGACCACAGCAACTGAGAATCAGAGTTCGATTCCAGAGAGTGAGCCTGAGAAACGGCTTCCACACCCTAGGAAGGCAGCAGGTGTGCAAATTACTCACTCCCAACTCTGGAGGTCGTAACGAAATATAACAATAAAGGACTCTTTCGAGGCCCTGTAATTGGAATGAGTACACTTTGAATCCTTTAACGAGGATCCATTGGAGGACAAGTCTGGTGCCCGCATCGCAGTAATTCCAGTTCCAATAGCGTATATTAAAGTCGCTGTAGTTAAAAAGCTCATAGTTGGATCTTGGGATTGAGCTGGCGGTCTGCTA
The DNA here is from genome assembly GCF_040938575.1 of Ambystoma mexicanum. NCBI lineage: Eukaryota > Metazoa > Chordata > Amphibia > Caudata > Ambystomatidae > Ambystoma > Ambystoma mexicanum. The sequence continues at coordinate 1,098,681,772 of NC_090929.1, forward strand.
CGAGGCGAGCTACTGCCCGTCCCAGCCCCTGCTTCTCGGCACCCCCTTGATGCTCTTGACTGAGTGTCCTGGGGGTCTGAAGCATTTACCTTGAAAACATTAGAGTGTTCAAAGCAGGCCGGTCTCTGACTACTTCAGCTAGGAATAATGGAATAGGACTCTGGCACAATTTTGTTGGTTTTCGGAACTAGGTCCATGATTAAGATGGACGGCCAGGGGCATTCGTATTGTGCCACTAGAGGTCAAATTCTTGGACCGGTGCTAGACGACCCAAAGTGAAAGAATTTGCCAAGAATGTTTTCATTAATCAAGAACGAAAGTTCGAGGTTTCGAAGATGATCAGATACGTAGCTCCGACCATAAACAATACCGACTAGCAATCCGGTGGCATTATTACCGTGAACCGCCGAGCAGCTTCCAGGAAACCAAAGTCTTTGAGGTCCAGGGGCGAGCATGGTTGAAAAGCTGAAACTTAAAGGAATTGACGGAAGAGCACCACCAGAAGTGGAGCCTGCGGCTTCATTTGACTCAACACGGGAAACCTCACCTGGCTCGGGCACAGAAAGGATTGACAGATTGATAGCTCTTTCTCAATTCTGTGGGTGATGGTGCATGGCCATTCTTAGTTGGTGGAGCGATTTGTCTGGTTAATTCCAATAACGAACAAGACTCCTCCATGCTAACTAGTTACGCGTCTCTCAATGGTCAGCGTTCAACTTCTTAGACCGACAAGTGGCATTCAGACACACGAGATCGAGCAATAACAGATCTGTGATGCCCTCATATGTCCGGGGCTGCACGTGCGCTACACTGAATGGATCAGCGTGTGACTAGCCTTCATCAACGCGTGTGGGTTACCCGCTGAACCCCGTTTGTAATAGGGGTTGGGGATTGCAATTATTTCCCAGGAGTGAAAAATTCCCATTAAGTGTGGGTCATAAGCTTGAGTTGATTAAGTCCTGGCCCTTTGCACACACTGCCCATCGCTACTACCGATTGGTGGTTGTAGGTCAAAGGTTCGAAAACAAAAGGCTCCAATGCCTTTTTATCGACACCAAAAGGACCGACAAAAAGGGTTGACATTTTTTTTGTTTGTATTTATTTATTTATATATGTTTTAAGTTTTGTGTAAAACAAAGTTGCCTGTGACTCTTGGTGGTGTAGGGGGGGGTGGGGGGGTGGGGGGGGTTTCCTCCCCAACCCCCTGTTTTGTTTTTATAAATAACTTTTTATGTACACTAAACTTAAAAAATATATAAATAAATAAATACAAAAAATGCGACCTTTTTTTTCTGGTCATTTTGGATTCTAACAAAAGGTCATTCGATCCTTTTGATTCGATCCTTTGACCAGACAACCCAATTGATGGCTTAGTGAGGTCTGTGGATCGGCCCCACCGGGGTCGGCAACAGCTCTGGTGGAGCACTGAGAAGATGATCAAACTTGACTATCTAGAGGAAGTAAAAGTCATAACAAGGTTTCCGTAGATGAACCTGCGGAATGATCATTAATGGCAGAGCAGCCAGAGGGAGAGCCGCGGGCCTGACCTTGGTTGCATCCCAGAAGCACACACCACCAGTCCGGGCCAACCCTGGCATTATGGTTTAGCCAGTGGAGCAGTCCATGGCCGGGGCCCGTAGGGGACCAGGCACCGTGGAGCAGGATCCCTTCCGCCGGAGCGGGTCCGCGACTCAGCAGACGAACAGAGAAGTCCGGCAGGGATGGGTTAACCTACCGGAATGTCCCCAACCACACACCAGCGAGGGAGCTCCAAGCGGCCCCCCTCTCCTCACCAAGCTGGCCCCAGAACCACCATGCCGGCCCGGGGCACGCTCCTCTCTCCGACCCACCAGTGGGTGGGCGCAGGTAGGAGCACCTCAGTCAACAGGGAATTCCCAAGTGAGGGCAGCCAGGAGCCGAGGGAAATCTGGCTTTTCTTGAAGGACGGCTCCCCAGGTGGACAAGGGCTCGGCAAGCAGGGCAAGCTCTGAGCCATGGTGCAGCCGGGCCTACTCGACCGGCAGGTGTTGAGGATCCAGCTGCCCACTGCCATGGGCGAGCGATGGCTAGGCCTGCAGGAGCAACAGGTGCCCTTCTCTCTTGCCCAGGTACCTGGAGCTTGGCCCTGTGCAGCTGGGCTGTGGTTCGAAGACTCTAGCAGCCCCACCTGACCCCCTGTCCATGCTGTATCTGGCCCTCCTCTCTGCCCACCCCCTGAAAAGGGAGCAGGAGATCAAGGTCAGGGAAGACTGAGCGGATCGGGCTGGGTGGGTCGGCATTGGATCGGCCTGCCTCCGTCACCGTGGGAAGCCCCTGTCATGCTACTGCAGAGAGTGGGTAGGCTTCCCCGGCCGAGCACCTGGATTCTTTTTTGGTTTTAAAACCATGATGGTCTTGGCCGACTCACAAGTGGGGAGGCTAGGTGGGGGTGCCGGCTTTCTCGCCTCATGGGCGGGATGGGCGGTGCTGCCTTCCTCCAGCCTCTCCTGCACCGGCAGGTTCTGCCCGACATCTTGAATGAAGAAAAAACTTGCCTGTGACTCTCGGTGGTGGATCACTCGGCTTGTGCATTGATGAAGAACCCAGCTAGCTGTGAGAATTAGTGTGAATTGTAGGACACATTGATCATCGACACTTGTGACTCCAGGTTCCTCCCCGGGCTATGCCTGTCTGAATGTCAATCGCCCAAGGGTTCCCTCCCCAGGGCCTGGGTTGGGCTGTCATAGGAACCCCGTTCCCTTCATCACCCTAAGGTCAGACCCCAATCAGCACCACCGCAGGATCCCTGGATCTGCCTCCCGGCATGCTCAGTAGGGTATGGTGGTGGCGGCTGGGGGCCTTAAAAAGCCTGGCGCGCCTTCACCCTACCCCGGTCACCTGGCAGTGCCATGTGTGGCTGTTTGTGGTGTCCCACGGCTGCCGTTGCAGGATGGCCCTGGAGCGCAGACCTCGCATCCAAGTGGTCTTCGGCCGCAGATCAGGACAGTGCACATTCGGAGCACCTGAGGCGCAAGACTGGGCCAACTCCCCGAACAGCCCTGGGCCAGAGGCCAGCCGCCCCAAGATTCGGTTGCCGACTATGACCTCAGATCAGATGTGGCGACTCATTGAAATTAAGCATATTACTAAGCCGAGGAAATGAAACTAACATGATTCCCTCAGTAAGGGCGAGTGAAAAGGGAAGAGCCATTCGACGAATCCCCGTCTGGCAGCGGGCATGGAAAATGTGGCATACAAAAGACTGACTCCCCAGCGTCGCTCAGGGGGCCCAAGTCCTTCTGATCAAGGCTCACCCCTGCGGACGGTGCTAGGCACGCCGGGATCGGGTCCTCCCGAAGTCAGGTTGCTTGGGAATGGCACCCAATGTGGGTGGTAAACTCCAACTAAGGCTGAATATGGGCGTGAGATTGATAGCCAACAATTACCGTAAAGGAAAGTTGAAAAGAACTTTGAAGAGTGAGTTCAAGAGGGCATGAGACCATCGAGTGGTAAACGGGTGGGGTCAGTGAAGTCCACTCAGAGGATTCAACAAGGCGGACAGGTCGGTCGCCCGGAACAACAGATCCCCTCGTGGGACCACAAGGGCGCATTTCCTCCATGGCAGTGCTCCACGACCAACTCTGGATCCACAGGGAAGACCGCGGTGGGCAGGTGGCTCTCCACTCTGGCAGAGAGTCATACAGCCACCTGGCAGCAGTTTTGCCATATCTGCAGGGGTGAGGGAGATTGACCGCCGCTACGCCCTCCTCTGGCAACCGTCCTTGCCCCTCTGCTCCCGGTGCAAATGTCGACTGGGGTGGACTGTCCTCAGTGCGCCCGACTGCATTGCAGAGCCAGCGGGGAAGCCCACGAAGAGTGCCAGGGGTCTGCAGTAATGTTGGTTGAAACACAGACCAAGGAGTCTAACACGTGCACAAGTTGGAGGGCTGAACAAAACCGTGTGGTGCAATGAAAGTAAGAACCGCCGTGCGCCGGCTGAGGTGGGATCCCGTCTCGCCCACTCTGTCAGGAAGGTGGAGCATGAGTGTATGTGATAGGAACCGAAAGATGATGACCTGTGCCTAGGCAGGGGGTGAAGCAAGAGGAAACTCTGGTAGAGGTCTGTTGAGGTCCTGCCTTGCAAATCAGCCATCTCACCTGAGTATAAGGGTGAAAGACTAATCGAACCATCTAGTAGCTAGTTCCCTCTGAAGTTTCTCAGGATAGCTGGCATTCAGAAAGCCCAGTTTTATCTGGTGAAGCGAATGATTAGAGGTCTTGGGACCGAAACGATCGCAACCTATTCTCAAACTTTAAATGGGTAAAAGCCTGGCTCACTGGCATGGAGCTGGGCATCGAATGCAAGTGCGCAGTGGGCCACTTTCGGTAAGCAGAACTGGCATTGTGGGATGAACTGAATGCCCGGTTAAGACGCCCGATGCCAATGCTCATCAGAGCCCAGAAAAGGTATTTGTTGATATAGACAGCAGGATTGTGGCTATGGAAGTCGGAATCTGCTAAGGAGTGTGCAACAACTCACCTGCCAAATCAACTACCCCTGAAAATGGAGCATAGGTCCCATAACCGGCCATCGCAAACACTGAGAGCCACGGGGGCTAAGCCATGACCAGTAGGAGAGCTGCTGCAGTGTGCACCGAAGCCCAGGTCGAGGGCCCGGGTGGAGCCACCACAGGTGCAGATCTTGGTGGTAGTAGAAAATATTCAAAGAGAACTTTGAAGCCTCAAGTGAAGAAGGGTTCCATGTGAGCAGCAGTTGAACATGGGTCAGTTGGTTTTAAGAGAGGGGCGAGCACTGTTTGGAAGGGACGGGCGATGGCCTCTGTTGCCCTCAGCCGATTGAAAGGGAGTCAGGGTCAGATCTCAGATCCAAGAGTGGCAGAGACGGGTGCCCTCGCTGCATCCAGTACGATAATGCTAATGATCCCAGAGAAGCCGGCGGGAACCACGGGGAGAATTCTCTTTTCTTTGTGAAGGGCAGTGCACCCTGGAATGGGTGCGCCCCAAGAGAGGGTCCTGAGCCTTGGAAATCATTGGAAATCATTGTGGTTCCAGCAGTCTGGTGAGTTCTCACTTGTCCTGGGGGAGGTGGAGTGAATCTTGCATCGGGCCGTACCCATATCGCCAGCAGGTCTCCAAGGTGAAAATCCTCTGGCATGTTGGAACAATGTAGGTAAGGGAAGTCGGCAAGTCAGATCTGCAACTTTGGGATAAGGATTGGCTCTAAGGGATGGATCATCGGGTTGGGACACAAAGCGGGGCTGAGCATGCGCTGAAGCTGGATGAGGCATCTCCCCCACTGGGGGCAGCACTGACTCTGGAGGTGAGCCGGGCCCTTCCTGTGGATCACCCCAGCAGTGGTGGTTGCATCTCTCCGTTCCCCTCCTGGGTTTGGGATCAGCGTTCTGCCTTGGCCAACACCTAGCAGCTGACTTAGAACTGGTGCGGATCCGGGGAATCTGACTGTTTAATTAAAACAAAGCATTGCAAAGGCCCGCGTTGGGTGTTGACACAATGTGATTTTTGCTCAGTGCTCTGAATGTCAAAGTGAAGGAATTCAATGAAGCGCGGGTAAAACAGCAGTACCAACTATGACTCTCTCAAGTTAGCCAAATGCCACATCATCTATTTAGTGATGCGCATGAATGGATGAACAAGATTGCCACTGTTCCTACCTACTATCTAGTGAAACCACAGCCAAGGGAACAGTCTTTGCAGAATGAGCAAGGAAAGAAGACCATTTTGTGCTTGACTCTAGTTTGGCACTGTGTTGAGACATGAGAGGTGTAGGATAAGTGGGAGGCCATTGGGATGCCAGTGAAATACCACTGCTCTTATCAGTTTTTCAGTTGCCTGGTGAGGTGGGGGCGACCCCTGTGGGGCTATCGCTTCTGGCTGCAAACACCCAGCACATACCGGGCGCAGCCTGCTCTGGGGACATTGGCAGGTGGGGGGTTTGACTGGGGCATTTGCCATCGTCAGGAATCAGGGTTGGCAAAGGCCTGGAGTGTGTAAATGCGCCTATTGAGACATTATGGGCTGAATTGGATGTGGAAACTACATTCCCCAACTCATTTACCCTCCCAATCCACAACCTCTCCCTAACCCCTCTTCCCCCCATTGGCTGCCACGTGGCGACCTTTTATCTAAATCAGGCACCTGTGCCAACCACGGTTGGAGGGTCGAGTTCATTCGGCTTCCGTGGTTCAGGGGAGAGTGTGATCTCTCTTCCCTCCAGTGACTGTGATTGTGACATCATCCCCGTAAACCTGTCAAACGAAAACACAAGTGTCCTAAGGCGAGCTCAGGGAGGACAGAAACCTCCAGCAGAGCAGAAGGGCAAAAGCTTGCTTGATCTAGATTTTCAGTCTGAATACAGACAGTGAAAGCGGGGCCTCAGGATCCTACTGACTTTTTGCGTTTCAAGCAGGAGGTGTCATAAAAGTTACCACAAGGATGACTGGCTCGTGGTATGCAAGCGTTCATAGTGACATCACTTTTTGATCCTTCAATGTCAGCTCTTCATATCATTTTGAAGCAGAATGGATTATTCACCCACTGATAGGGAGTGTGAGCTGTGTTTACACTGCCATAAAACAGGTTAGTTTTACCCTACTGATGATGTGTTGTTGCAATAGTAATCCTGCTCAGTACGAGAGGAACCACAGGCTCAGACATTTGGTGTATGTGTTTGGCTGAGGAGCCAATGGGGTGAAGCTATCATCTGTGGGATTATGACTGAACGCCTCTAAGCCAGAATCCCCCCTAAACCGTAACAATACTGCAGCAGTGTGGAGCCTCGGTTTGCCTAGGATAGCCAGGCCCTGGGCCAGTGCGTGGAACCACTCACCTCAGGACTTGAGGGTGGACATAAGGGGGCCACCTCTCTCGTCCATAGTGCACCACATGTTCGTAGGGAGCCTGGTGCTAAATCATGCATAGACAACCTGATTCTGGGTCAGGGTTTCGTAAGTAGCAGAGCAACTACCTCGCTACGATCTATTGAAAGTCATCCTCCGAGCAAAGCTTTTGTCAAAGGCACTGCGATGGTGCTGCAAGGGTCTCTATCCTTCCTCCTGCTGTGCTGCGGGGTGCACAGGAAACTCCCAGCCACCATGGGTGTACCCGTGGGGGTTTGCGGGCTGGGCAGAGAGCGGTATTCTTCCTTCATTGTCGGCCTGGCAGACCAGATGGCCTGGGCCTAGCCGGCGGCAGGCAGAGTGGCTCGGCCCAGCCCCTCGGAGGCAGGTGGGGAAGAGAGGTGGCAGCTTAAGCCCCGGCCCCAGTGTGCAGAGGTAGTGCCTTAGCCCTGGCCCCTGAACGGCGGCGTCAGGATGGGCATGGGCCAATGGCCGCCGGGACATCTGGTTGGGGCTCAACCCCGGCCATCTGGCCAGGGCAGTCGGATCAGATGGCCCGAGTTGCGGCTGGCATGACTGACTCCTACAGTTGTCTCCATTCGGGTTCCATGAACACTTTGGTCAGACATTATTGTAGACTTTCTCGGTATCGAAGCTCAGAAGTACAGATTAAACCCTTCGCACATTGTTAATCTGGGTGGGGTTTCTAAGCTTCCTTGTGTGGTCCATGCCTTCCCGTCCTCTTAGGAACCCTGCGCAGTCTGTGTCCACTCGTTTTCGGATGAAATCCCCAATGGGCTTAGTTAGAATTGTTATCAACACTTAATAGTCTACGGTCAATAAGGAGATTGGCGATAACTAGCACACACTTGAGATCTTGTCCTTTTTTGTGAATTAGAATAATGATAGAACATTCCATTTCATCTGCCAACCTACGTGACAGTCGGCACGATGTGTTGGTGTGCAGGACAGGGTCCAACTCCTCTTGAAGGTGGCAATAACATTTCATAGGAAGAACTTCGGACCTGGTACCTTCTGACTGTATGTCCGAGAGCTGTAACGCTCACCTGGTATCCACAGGGACACCACCCAATCTGGCTGGACTGCTTCCGGCCTGGACCCACTCCCTCAGGTTCTTGTTCTGCCGAGGACCTACTCTGGAATACAGGAGTACTGATTTTAGCTTCTAGTCTCTTTTCCCTTGAGCCCACCTCCCTTGTGGACCCAACGATCCCCTTAGTGTTTTTTCTCACCTTGGTTTTTGATATGGTGCGCTCGCCGTCCTGCTGTTCTATGCAGAGGTGCGTTGTGAATGGGCGCACCGCAACCGAGTTGCTTCACTGGTGCGGGCCCTGTGAGTCCAGTCCTGTTGCAACCGTTTCTTCAGGTAAGTCTGCTGTTTTGACAGCTTGTCCTTAATTGCAATTGCCCCTGTTAATGTCTTTTCCTCCTTTTTCAGATGCAGAAGGAGTTCTGAGGAAGCCGTGCTGGCTGGGGCTGTGCTCGAGATGGTAAGTGAAAGCCTGGAGCGCACTATGTGCTTTTCTTGCTGTTTGCTGACCTATGTTGTCCTTCACTTGCAGGCCGCTGTGATGTTCCGGATTGTAGCTGCTGAGAGGATGCAGAGCGGTGAGTAGATGTTGTTCGAATTGCCTCCGAGGAATTATACATGTTAATCAGTCTTGCCTTTCCTCTTGCAGGTAGACGGATGACCGAAATGGCCTTGAACCAGAAGCAGTTCGAATCAGGTAAGCGTGAGACAGCGATGGTTGTTTAAATGTGAAGAATAAACGCTTACTAATGTTGCCTTTCTATTTTTCCCCCACGTTACAGCGGCCAAGGAAGAGAGCGAGCATTCACCGAGAAGCTGGATGTTCAGGATTCAGGAGCAGATGACAGGAGCTGGCTCACTATCAGGTAAGAGTACTAATGATGTTCTTCTTCTTCTTCTTGAAGGTGTCAGCCCGGAATGCTGAAGATGATCCAAAAGGTTGTGGAGAACGTCACGCTGTGAGAGCAGAGCAACGCGAAGTGTGTTCTCCAGCTTGGGCGTGGCTTATATAGCCTGCAGGTATCCCAGGTGCCTTCAGGCCAGACCACACCCTAAATGCTAGACCGCATGGTTCGGTTCTGGAACTGAACCATGTGGGGGCATCCATGTTGTGCCACTGCCATTGAGAGCTCCAGCTCCCCTGTCTGTCATATGAGTCTGGCGCCAAAGGCACCAGGACTGACTCCAAGAGAGTCTTGGGGGTATGACTGGGCCATTGGGGCCATGATGAGACTCTGTGGTGCGGCCCACGGGGCCTGATTGTCAGGATGAAGGGTAGTGGACATGACAAGAGCTCCATTCCAATTTCCTCCACTGGGATTTCAGCCTTCATCAGCCCCTGGAGGGACATGGGTCCAAGGAAAGAGCCCATATATCACAAGTCACATTCAGCATCAGATGCACTGATGCAGCACATGTTGTACCTGTTGTCTGCTGTGTTATATTAGGAGTCTTTTATTCTATGAAAATCTCCACTGTAGTGGGCTTGCAGCATTTAGCCTTTTCCAGATAATGATGTTTTCTGCCCCGCCAGGTGTAAATCCGAATGTGATCTGAGGGGTGACAGCAAAGGGGAAATGGTTTTGAGGTAAGGTGGCAGAGGTGAAGAAAAGAGAAACAAAGACAACAAAATGATTAGGTTTCACTGGGGTAAAGGGCGGGGGTGTTTAGGGTAGTGGCAAGGGGGACTTTGTAGTCAGTTGTAATACGATCCCATAAAATGTGATCAAGAGCAGAGTAGAAAGACCTGCCCAGGATGACAGGCAATTTTCAGTAAAGGCCATTTTTAGTGCAATGCAAGTGTGATGCTAAAGACAGTCAGAGCATGATAGTGTGACGCCCTTTGGTTTTGCTCAAGTGTGTCCTTGGTGTGTGGAGACCTCTTCCCCAGATAAGATTTTTAAAGATCCTTCATGCCAAAAATGGAGCATCATGTGGGGTTGCCAAGCCAGCTCACATACAGTGCCAGTGCCAATGATTGGAAGTCTACAGGAGAAGGCAGGGAACACAAGAGGGAGAGTGGGATATCTCCACCCCTCTAGTGCCACTGCTAGACCGCTGGAAAAAGAATGGCACTGATTGCAACTCCTGCTTTACCATAAAATCAGTGATGGGATACTCTAATACTCTACCCCCCCAGCACCCTGTTTTCCGACACAAACACTTTTGCACACCACGAAAGACGACAGACAAACACCAAAGCCATTTACCTGACATGTCCCAACGGCAGGGTCAGGCAAAGTCCGGCAATTGACGAGAATCAAACAGACCTGACGGCCCTTTCCCTTCCCCACAGGGATAAAAGATGGAGCACGAGAGCACAATACAAGCAAGGCAGACCACACAATGAGAGATCTAGCTCAGCATGGCAGTTCAATAGGAGGGGAAAGACAGCGCAAACTGAGAGGGTGACAAGGAGAGCAGCGACCTTGCGCTTTCCAACCAAGGCACGTGAAACCTGTACAGAAGGAATTGTAAGACCGCAAACTGTAGCCAGAGTGTGTTGCAGCAGATGCCAACGATACACAGGGTCCTCCTCCGCTGACAACCAAGCCAGGGAGAGACCCTTGCTACCGTGGTACCGGCCTTGACTCCAGAGACAAGAAAAGCCAAGCGGTTCATCACAGCCGGTGAGTTGAGGGGAGAGCCGATAAGAAATCGAACTGTGTTGAACGAAAGTTGCAAGCAGCTGATAGTACAAAGAACTGTTGATACACAAGGGGAAATTAAGCATAGAAGAGTCAAGCACCACGTGGGTGTTCACTCAGGAAACTCTGGGTGATTACCCTGTTGTTGAACTACTGTAACCAGAAAGCCTTGGGAGAAAGGTGAGAAGGGGGTCAAAGTGGTCATACTTAGGTCTAGTAAAACCATTGATTGTGAAGTTAAGGGAAGTGAATCCTGCATCATAAAATTGGCAAGAGTGAACCCGACCGATGGATGCCGATAAAAGGGGATGAAGTCCTAAGTCCCGATTAAGTGTGTTGACAAGAGTGAACCCGGCAGAGGGATGTCCACAGTAAAATGTTTAAAAAGACATTAAGATTCGTGAATGTCACAGATGAAATTGTGTTAAAAGACATAGTGAACCCGACGGAGGGAAGTAGACATTCGAGAAGGGTCTGAGCCTGAAAGAGGGGGATCCAAGGGTGAAAAGGCATCACTCAACATGCAAGCAGAAAGGAACTTTTGTTTATTATTTTGTTGAAGACATCAGGTCCTCGGAGGCAACAGACTTTTTGTAGAAAAGAGACTTAACCACCAAAGGCCCTGACAAGCTAGAAGCAGAACTGTTAACTTGTGCTGGGAAAGCTGAAGCGTGTGCTGTGCTTCAGAGTCCTAACTTGTCCGGTACTCAAAACGTGGGGAAGGGAGACCCAGCTACCACATCCTGACTTATTATTTGTGAACACTTCTTTCTTTCCTGTGAGTCCTATCCCACACTCTTTGTTTATATTTAACGTAAGGATTGGCAATAGGTTTTTCTTAGTATAGGCCCCTTTTATTTGACATGACGCCACTAGGACTGCCTTATTATTATTTGATGCCCGTAGCTTGCTCCCATCTTAGATTTAAGCTTAGATTAGGCGTTGTTCCAACCCGCATATACAGTTTAATAAACACCCTTGAACTGTGATCACTTGTGTCTGTCTTTACTGTTGCCACCATCAGTTCCTTACATATGGTTTCAGGTGTGGGATGTGACTCAATTGAAACTAAATGGGGAACCCTACAATTTCAAAATCTTAGTCAGTGAGCCTCTAACCCTTTCATTACCACCAATGAATCAATAGGGTTTGATATATGCAGTAGTAGGGAAGCTATTATCTCTCCTGGGAAAAGAGGAATGATTCCTACGGACTTGGTCCTGTAACTCCCTTCGGGGTGTTACATCCGATTGGCCCCAAAATCTGGACTAGCATGGAAGTTCGGGATAGACGTCTTATCTGGCGTTCTTGATCCCGACTTCCGGGGATGATGTGAAGGTTCTCTTACAGAATATTGGTGAAATCGCTTTTGAAGTACGTCGGGGAGATCAAATTGCCCAGGAAATTTTAGAAAGAGCACTATTCCCTCTTTTTAAATAAAGTGAACCAGATAAAACAGACAGAGGCAACCTAGGCTTTGGGGACGATGATAAAACCTGTTAACATCAAAGAAAGGAAGGGAGAGGAGCCCACCATATCTATCCCTAGCCTTCACCCAGCGAAAATGATCCAGCTTTCGCTGAAGCCTTTCTAAAAGCAATCCCAGAAGACGAAGGCTTAGAGAAGGGAAGTTCCTTTTTCTTCTTAAAGCAAGGATTGCCTTATAGAAGAGAGACATCTATGGAAGGTCTAGTAAAAGCACAGTTGGTAATACCTAAGAGCCACTGAAAGGTGGTACTGGAGATTACGCATTGCCACCTTACCCGGGGGCATTTAAGACAATCCAAAACCCAGGTGCATATTAGTGGGAAGTTTTACTGGCCAGGTATCCACACTGATATACAAACCTTCCTCCAGACATGCAAAATCTGTCAAAAGAGCAGCACACATATCCCATTACCTACCCCTCTAAACCTGTTGCCACTCATAGAAATCCCCTTTTCAAGGATCGGTATGGACATAATTGGTCCTCTAGAGACATCTCAATTAGGTAATAAAAATGTCCTTGTGATTGTGGATTATGCAATCAGATATCCCAAGGCCTTCCCAATGCAAAAAAATACCACGCAGCAGATCCTCAAACACTTTCTACCGTATTTTTTCCAGAGATGGTTTTCCCATAGAAACACTAACAGACCAGGGTTGAAACTTTATGAGTAATCTTTTGGCCGAAGTCAAAGAGCTACTCCACCCTACGAACATCTGTGTACAATCCTCAGACTGATGGCTTGGTCAAAAGATTCAATGAGACTCTAAAACTGTTTTTTAAGAAAATTGGTAGACAAAGATGGGAAAGACTGGAATGAAATGATCCCGTTGGCACTATTTGCAGTGAACAAAACCCCCAGAGCTTCCACAGGTTTCTCTCCCTTCGAACTGCTCTATGGTAGAGAGCCCAGAGATGTCCTGGACATGCTCCAGGAAACCTGGGAAGAACAAGAGGAGCCCCCCATTCCCATATCACAAACAGCCACCAGAATGTGAGAACACATGAAATTAGTTCAAGGCTATGTTTGCACACAGATATGGAAAAGGCCCAGAGCCAACAAAAATCCACTTATGACAAAAAAGTGAATTTAAGATCATTCTCGATAGGACAGAAAGTACTGGTCCTCTTACCCACCTCAGAAAACCAACTTGTATCCAAGTGGCACAGACCTTATGAAATCGTAGAGCGAACGGGAACCTGTACTTATAAAGTAGCCCAACCGGACAGAAAACATACAATCCAGTTGTATCACGTAAATCTCTTCAAAGAGTGGAAAGAGAACCCGTCAGCCACCCATGCCAAAATAATAGCATGTCTGGTTCCTGAAGAGATAGATAACTTTGAATTAATTTCTCCCAAGCTATGTATTCAACAACAAGAAGATTTAAAAGACATAGGGCCTCATTACACGGTAGGCGGTGGACCAAGGTGCTATTATAGGCGGTGGACCAAGGTGCTATTAGCACCTTGGTCCATGCCGGTAAATTACCGGCACCGCCTTGGCGGAAAGGGGAATTACCGCCCTACTCCAAGGTTGGTGGGGCGGTAATTCCCCCTTCCACCATTGCCCTTCCCCATTCCCATGGGAATGGAGAAGGTGCTAATTACGGTACCGCAAATTTGCGGTGCCGTAATTAGCAACAAGGTCACTTTGCGGGTTGGGTTTTAACGCCTGCAAAAAGCAGGCGTTAAATTCCCCAACCCGCAAAGGGACCTCGTAGTACGGTGGTAAGGGTGACCGTTAACCCTTACCGCCGTCCGTGTAATAAGGCCCATAGTAGTGTCCTTTACCGATGTATTCTCAGAAAAACCAGGCAGAGTGAAAGGCACATACCACTACATTAGAACTCCTAAAGGTAAAGTGGTTCATTTAAAACTGTATTGACTCCCAGAAGCACGTAAACAGATAGTGATCTTCAAGCGCATGGTCCTCTCCTATCGTGTTGGTCACTAAACCTGACCATTCCTGGAGATTCTGCATAGATTTCCATCAAGTTAATGCCATCTGGGACTTCGATGGATATCCCATGCCTCACGTCCATGACCTAATTGATAAACTCGCAGCAGTCACCTTTCTATCTACCCTAGATTTAATCAAAGGGTACTTGCAAGTCTCTGTATACGGGCTGGACAAGGAATAAAAATTGTTTTCCACGCCTCTAAGACTATTTCAATTTAAAGTCCTGCCTTTTGGCTTACACAGTGCACCAGCCACTTTCCAACGCCTCATGGATCACATTTTACAATCCTTCTCTGATTTCTGTGGAGCTTACATTGACAATATCTTCATTTATAGTAAAACATGGGAGGACCATCTCTTCCATCTTTATACCATCAGGAACGTCCTCACTAAAGATGGCCTAACTGCAAATCCAGCTAAGTGCATATTTGCCCAGTCAGTCATTCAATACCTAGGCTTCTGCGTAGAGAATGGGAATGTTCAGCCCCAACATGAGAGGTAAAAGCTGTCTTAGATACACCAACCCCTAAAACCAAAAGAGATCTTAGAGCTTTTCTCAGTTTAATAGGATATTAGCATAGGTTTATCCCCAACTTTTCAGATAAAACAACAAGCGTGACACATAAATAAAAAAATGCTGAACCCCAGAAACTTCATTGGAATGACGAGGATGAGACATGCTACAACACCTTGACACATACTCTGTGCTAGAACCCGATACTTAAGGTAGCCGACTTTTCTAAAGAGTTTATTTTACAAACAGATGCCTCTCTCGCAGGATTAGGAGCAGTCCTGTACCAGGTTTGCAATGCATTAGAACACCCTATATTATTCACCAGCCATAAACTGTTCCCACATGAAAACAATTACTCTGTGTTGGAAATAGAGGCCCTGGCCATTAAATGGGCCATAATCCATCATAGATACTACCTCTTAGGATGAAAATTTAAACTTGTCACAGATCACTCACCTCTACTTTGGATTAGCCAAAGCAAAGGCTCCAATCCTTGTGTCATGCAGTGGTTTCTAGTCCTACAACTCTTTTGTTTCACTGTGGAACACCGAAAAAGAAAAGATCAGGGAAATGTAGATTTTCTTTCCCAGTTCCCCTGTGAAACAAATGTGGCTACATCGCATGGAGGAAGGGTATGGGAGAAACCTGTCTCTCCGGCTAGTCCCCGGAGATCTGTCATCCAGGTGGCCAGGACAGTGCCATAGCTATTGGATCCAGTTCCTGGGAGTGGATCAGTGAGGGAGGATCATCTGGATGGGGCCCTTGGGGAGTGGAAGTGGGACACTGACGGTTGAGATGCAGTATTCCCCCTTCCTATAACATCTTTTCCCCATCCTACCCCATAGGATACTCTAATACTTAACCCCCCACGCCCCTTTTTCTGACATGAACACTTTTTCACACCACGAAAGACGAATGACAAACACCAAAGCCATTTACCTGACATGTCCCAATGCCAGAGTCAGACAAAGTCAGGCAATTGACGAGAATCACACACACCTGACGGCCCTTTCCCTTCCCCACAGGGATAAAAGGTAGAGCAACGAGAGCACAATACAAGCAAGGCAGATCGCTCGATGAGAGAGCTAACTCAGCATGGAGTTCAAGAGGAGGAGGAACAGGGTGCAAATCAAGAGGGTGCCAAGTAGAGAAGTGACCTTGCCCTTTCCGAGCCAGGCCTGTGAAACCTCCACAGAAGGAATCATAAGACCGCGAACAAACGCCAGAGTGTGTTTCAGTAGATGTCAATGGTACACAAGGCCCTCCTCCATTGATAACCAAGCTGAGGGGAGACGCTTGCTACTGGGGTAACGGCCTTGACTCCAGAGACAAGAAAAGGCCAAGCGGTTCATCACAGCCGGTGAATCGTGGGGAGAGCCGATAAGAAACCAAACTGTGTTTGAACAAAAGTAGCAAAACGGCTACTTCAAGAAAATACAAAGCACTGTTTTTTTATACAAGAGGGGAAAACCATCTGTAGAGGAATCAGACACCACGTGGGTGTTCACTTGAGGAACTCTGTGAAATTACCCTATGGTTGAAACTACTGTTACCAGAAGGACTTGGGAACAGCGTGAGAAGAGGGTGAAAGTGGTCATAAGGGGGTCTTGTAAAATCCTCCATATAGTCGAAAGTCTTTGACCGACAAATGAAGATAAAGCTAAGGTAAGTGATTCTGCATCGTAAGAACTGTTTATAGAACTGTGTGAATTGTAAAAGTTGGCAAGAGTGAACCCGATGAAGGGATGGCGATGAACAGGGGGCAAAGTCTGAAGTCCCAATGTACACTGTGTTGACAAGCGTGAACCCGGCAGAGGATTGGTCACAGTGAACTGTTTAAAAAGACATTAAGATTCACAAATGTCACAGAGGCGATTGTGTCGAAAGCCATAGTGAACCCGATGGAGGGAGGCTAACAGTCGAGAAGGGTCTGAGCCCTGAAGAAGGGTATCCAGGGATGCAAAGACATCACCCAATGGACAAGCAGAAAGGAAGTTTTGTTTATTATTTTGGAACACATCAGATCCTCGGAGGCAAGATACTTTTTGTATAAAAGAGACTTAACCACGGAAGGCCCTGATAGTTGAGAGCGGAACTATTAGTTCGTGCTGAGAAAGCTCAAGCGTGTGCTGTGCTCTGGAATCCTGCCTTGTCCCATGCTTAAAACGCAGGGAAAGGAGACCCGACTACGGCATCCTGAATTATTATTTGTGAACATTTCTTTCTTTCCTGTGAACCCTATCCCACACTCTTTGTTTGTATTTAGCGTAAGGATTGGCAATAGGTTTTCTTAGTATAGGCCCATTTATTTTGACAAGAAGCCACTAGGACAGCCTTGTTATTGTTTGATGGTTGTAGCTTGCTCCCATCTTAGATTTAGGTTAAGATTAGGAATTTTTCCAACCCGGATATACAGTTTAATAAACACCCTTGAACTGTGATCATTTGTGTCTGTCTTTACTGTTTCCACCATGAGTTAATTACACCTCTCTTGTATGCAATTTTGCCCCTTTTGCCAAGTGCTCTCCCATGCCCACCAGCTTTGCCTACTTCCAAAAAGAGTAAAGGCAGGGACAGCAGTTTCCCACCCATTCCATCGTTACATGCCTAGACCACAGGCATAGAGACACCTGGGCATGCATGCAGGTTCTAGAAAGCTCTCTGGAGATCCACAAAATGGGAACATGTCCCCACCTGATGATACCTACCAATTTCACTGCTCTGGATCTCACAGTAAATCCCTCTACATTGCCCCCCCCACCCGCAATTACAGTGCTTCATAGATTGCCAGCTAGCTTCACACTCAATACAATCTACACATATGTGGAAGCTTCCAGACATGTAGATCCAATATCAGTCTTTAGGTAACACCATTGTTGTGAGTGAAAATCCAAGGACAGCAACTCAAACCACTGGCCACTAGTCTCATCCACCCACCCTATGCAAGCAAGCTCATGTCCTGCATAACCAACCAGAAGCAGAGCTACAAGACCATATTCCTTTTACACGTCCCCATACATTTCCGAATAGTTCAAAACCACAGGACCACAAATACCATAATGCAAAATAATTTGTAAATGCTTGCTAATATTCTGTAAGAAATTATGTTCTATACATGGTACCACTGTTAGCACAAGTCCCCATGCCTTCCCCAACTATTTAACAGTATAGAACTGCATGTTGCAGAATGCCATATGTTAAGGGTCCAAAAGCCAAAACTAGTTGATTATTTCATGATATGCCTAAGTATCTAATAGCAGACTTAAAGCAAATCCTGATTTAAAAAAGGAATGGGCAAAACCCAATAATTTCTTGCACCTTAACCAGTTATTATAAACAAGCATTGTGAATGCCAACAATTTGGGATTTTATGTAGGCATGGGAAAGGCACTTGGCAGGCATTGCCGTAGGGGTAGTACTTGGTCATTGATGGTAGCAGGCGCGAAATGGTGCAAGCACCTGGTCATCTAATGGGAGTGCCAGTGCCTGGCAGATGCCTGATACTTATACACAAGCCAAAACTGTTGGCTTTGGCATTGCTTATTTTTAGCAGGACGTCAGTGAAGGATGCGCGTAGTGCTTATACATCGAGCGGTTGAAGGCATACCTGGTTACAACATTTTATGACATCAGTAGCCTGTTTACAACTTCAATTAAAACACCCTGACATGCACTCAAGTGCAATGTTTGATGGTAATGTAGAGGAGCAGATGGACTCATTTTCCCTAGCTCCCGCTTCCTCAACACCATCATACTGGAACAGCAGAAGAGCTATATCTGGGACCCGATGTGTTGTGCCTATACTGCATAGACTGTATGAGAGGCAATGAGAACTCAGGCAACCCTACCGAATATACCCACATACTGAAAGAGTGGAAGGATGTCAGCACACACCAATGGACGTCATGTAGTGCTGAGTCAAATCTGACGAGAACAGAGTGATGTCATGAAGAAGATATATGAGGACATACAGAAATGATATGAAAATACATAAGAGTGACGATGCAACTGCAGTGACAAGAGAAACATGTACAAAATGATAAAGAAATCAAGAAATCATATATACAAAGAAGATAAAGTAACTTGCTGACCAATAAGTGTAAATACGCAGTACCACAAGGTAGATGAGAAATACAGAAGCTTGCTATCGAGGAAAATATAACATGGCTAGGACGGCCATGATAGGAAGATGGACGTTGGCACATGTCAAGACTCAGTCCAGCTACCTCAGAGACAGACCAGGGATGCAGAGTTAGGAGACTTTTGAGAAATAGTTTTGTGTGCAGAATAAAGAGGAATCTATGTTAAGGAAGAAAGGGTGGCAGACGATTATGCCAATCACGTAAGTGATATTTGTCTTAGATAAGAAGAGGAAAACATTTGCAAGAGCCAAGTATTGGACAATTAACATTGAATAAGGTCTATACAAAAGGGAGTGATCAAGGCTCTAGAGAAAAAGAGTAGCACGAACGCCAAAACATAATTAAATCAAATAGCACTAATTAAAAGGTCCAAATGGACAAATTTGTGGTCCCTTCAAACGTGATTCAGAAGTCGAAAACAAATGCTATTCATTAAGCTTCAGATGAAGATAGTGATGTGCTGACACTCCCTCGAATGTCCCAGAAAAGAGAGCAAATACAAGGTCAACTACAGATGGGAAACATCAGCTTATGGTTTAACTAATGAGAGATGATAGACCAATTGGGAAAGTATGGAGTAATCTGATGTGACTCGAGCACCTGGGTTTTGTTTTGCTTACGTGTTGCTAGTGAGCAAAAAGGCTAAGGTTGGGTGAGCATGCTAACCAATCAGAGGGTCTATGGGGCAACGTGCTATACAATTTTGCATAGACATCCACTGCCATTTTCTCTGCTATAATCAGTATTATACGTGTTTAGAGGTAGATCGAGGCATGCCCTTCAAAAAAGGGGCAGTCAATGATGCACTAACCCCTATGGTATGCCATAGGTACATATGTTCCCTTAACAATGCTTCCTTTCAATAGGTTTTGTAGTTTACCAAGTAGGATCACGTTATAGATTACGCATATTGGGGTATCTCTGCATAATTAAGTTTGTGTGTGAGTGTGTGAGCATCAGTCCGTTGTTCGCCAGTTTGTCCTACTTTTTTGAACTGAGAATAAAGTAGTATTTTGCCATATTTTCTGAGTCTGTCTGGTTATTTGGTCTGAGATCTTTATTGGTAATTCCATCTAGCACAAGAGACACTTCATGCTGCTAGAGCACAGTAAGGGTTGTAAGGCTTGATTAAAGTGAGCTGAAAGAGTGCCCATGAGAAGGTTTTTATGGTGGTGAGGGGCAGGAACCGGGTGGGAATGACCATAGGGATTACCATGGCCATGGGAAGTCAATGTGTGGGAA
Organism: Ambystoma mexicanum; assembly: GCF_040938575.1. NCBI lineage: Eukaryota > Metazoa > Chordata > Amphibia > Caudata > Ambystomatidae > Ambystoma > Ambystoma mexicanum. Next base: position 1,098,701,675 of record NC_090929.1, read on the forward strand.
AATAACCAAACAGCAGCTTCAAGCTTTGAGTCCCTCCTCATATGCCATTTCTCCTTATCTGTACTCTAATGCAATAGTTTTGGCTTATAGGTAGCTCTGCCTCCTAATAGCCCAAACTAAAAATGAGATTGCTGTGTGCGCACCCTCAGATGATAGCACTATACCCGATGCCAATGTGGTAAAATGAGTTATCAATTTCTGAGTGAGCTACCATTCAATTTCTGTCATTAGTCATTCCTAAAGAAGTTTGCATATTTAATTTCTCCAAGGAACATAAAAAGTTGTTTTCCTAGGTCTCTGTATGTAAACATACACATTTCTTATTCAATGCATTCAATACAGTGTTCAAAACAGGTCATAGTCTGTATAATTTGTTTTAAAAAACGGGTTCATGACAGAGCTACTCGAACATATCACCATCAGTCACTAGACTGCCAACATGTGTTTCGACGCACCAGTCTTTTTCAAGTCTATGATTGTAATATTTTAATTATATTTATGATCAAACTCAACTGACATATATTTAGTGAAACAAGAATATGTTGTCTGTTAGGTAATCCAGTAATTACTATTATATGACGTCAACTAAAATTGAATTAAACATAAGAGAACTATTAAGAAGCAACCAGTAAAACAAAAAGAGAAAGGAGACAGGGAAAAGTATGCTTTAACCCTAATTTCACTGTAACAATTCCTTTCTGATTAACAATCAACAATCACCACAAAGCATTAAACTATACTGTACCGATGATTCCTAATAAGGGTGAAACATGTTTGCAGTTATTTGAATCCTTGAGAGCTGTCTGTCTTGGGTTTAAAATTGCTATAGGTAAAGGGGCACTGCCCTATAGACAAAAGCATTTTCCCAGAGCAAATGCTTGGCATTTGAGCTCATTTGCATACCCACAATGCATTGCTCATTTGGCTCTGAACTGGAGGTGTACTTCGGATGATGGCTACTAGATGACGCTGTGCTCTGCGTTACTTGATGGCTAATTTTGCGTTCACATTTCAGGTGGAAGATTTTTTGAAGGATTTTAAACCCACCATAACAGGTGTTTGCTCAACATGCTCTAATGCTTAATCCAGGAGGCTTCAGAAAGTACTGTATTGGTTATCGTGGATATGGATGAGACATGTTTGCACTTGTCTGAATCCTTGGGAGCTGTCTCTCTTGGGTTGAAACATGCTATGTATGAAGTAGTACTAACCTATACATAAAAGGATTTTCCTGGAACAAATGCTTGGCATTTGTACTCATTTGCATTCCCAATGCATTGCCTATTTGCTTCTGAACTGGAGGTATACATCTATCTGGGCGGTGCTGTGTGTTACTTTGCCCAATTGACTAATACTGCATAGTTAAGGTTAGGATGAATTGTCTTTGGAGTCAAATTTCAAGGTAGCTGCCTTTCATGGAAAATTGAGAATTGTTCACGGATAGCTTAATATTTTTTTTTAAAGTTATTTTCATTGTGTTTTGAGCAGCTTTTAAGATGGGGTTTGCCAAAGGGAAAAAGAAATTCTGCTCAAATATCTTGGCATGTCATTACACTGATACCATAGTTCAAAAACATAAAACGTGTATGCAGAAACATACAATGTGTATTGCGTCTTTGATATGAACAATGGAATCTGACTTGTCCATGTTCTCCATGCAGTAGTCTGGCCTGCACAGCATCAGGAATATCCAAATGGTGTCCGTGCCAAAGCATAGTTGGTCTGGAAACAGCTTCTATATAAAATATGCATCTTTCATATGAACTGTACAAAGAGTTATATGAGTCTCAGAGTTCATACATTACACAATGTTCATCTCCTGAAAACTCACATCAACACTCTTAAGACAAAAACTGTTATGAGTTATACTGTTACAGCACACAGTCCTACGAAACATGCTCCTATGACATATGCTCCAATGTCACACACTCCTCAACACACATGCCCCTATGCCACACACAGCACACAATCTTACCAGACATGCTCTTACAACACACACCCACTTACAAAACACACAATTACATCACATGCAGGTACACGACATGCTGTTATGCAAAACAAGTATTCTACATGTTCTTACCACACAAACTATTAAGAAAAACTCTGAGAATCGATGTACACCTTCTATACGAAATGTACTACTAGATGTGGAAGATGTTTATTCTTTTACATGTAAGCCACTATACATGGGAACAGCTTTTATACAAAATGTACATGTACATTTAAAATATGTACATTTCACCTGATAAGACTCAAAGCACGTATGATAGTTATTATGAATTAGATTAGAATGAATGTCCATAAAGTTGCACGCAGAAACATACACAGCGTATTGCATATTTAATGTGTACTGTGGAATCTGACCATGTCTCTGTCCTCCACCACACTTCTGGTAATCTGGTCTAATCAGCAGCCACAATATCCAAACATTGTCCTTGTCCAAGCATAGTTACTCCGGAAACAGCTTATATACAACATGCACATCTTTCAAACCAACTGTACAAAGAGGTGTATGAGTTTCACAGTTTGCACATTAAGCAATGTACATCTCCTGAAAACTCACATCAATGCTCTTAAGGCACACACTCTTATGACACACACACTGTTATGACACACACTCCGACACATGCACATATAACACATTCTCCGATGAAGCACACTGTTATGATATATGCTCCTATGATACATGCTCCTATGACACACGCTTCCATGACACATGCCCCTATCGCACAAGCTTCACCAAACACAGGCTCCTACAGCACATGTGTCAATGATGCGCTCTCTTGCGATACGCTCTCTTATCGAATATACTCTGTGGGATATTTTGACCCATTCCAATGTGCCCCACTGCATCACTTTCCAAATGGTGAAAGAAACAGCCCACAATGGATGTGCTGACTCCTGTGCGCGCCAAAATCTTGAAATTGGGTTTTAAAAGGCTGCACACCCTGCCACACACTGTCGGGGGGGGGGAACAGAGTTCTCACTGCAGGAGCATGCCAGTGGGCTCTGCCACATTGAACATGGAGCAAAGCAGCAGAATTGTGCTGAAAACCAAAAATGCCTTTTAAAATGTTAGGTTTGCAACCTTAAAAAGTGCTGTTTTTGGCGCTGGACCCATTCATTTCCATTGAATCATTGAGATTAAAAGGGTACTACAATGCCCAGGATCATCCAGTGTGGCTCAGAGGAACCGGACCTCATTGACTGACAGCTCTATGAAATGTATCTAAGGAAAAAGCAAACCAGGAACCTTTGTTTTCATTTCCACTGGAAAAACGTGGCTAAAATTGCAACAAGTAACAGAATTAGCTGTGCAGAGAAAAACTCTAAACAAAGGCAGGATACAAGTATCCAGACTGCAAACAATCCCAGCACTCAGGGGACGACCTAATGCTGAATAACTGTGTAAGGGCTGCATAAGAAAATCAGATTTAAAAGAACTCAGTTTAATGTGCTTTTCCATGAAGAAAGTGCAAAATCGCCTGTTGTGAAAGCATGTTTTTGTTTAAAAGCTTAATTCTTTAAGAAATGTCAAAGGATTGCTAATGTAAAAATCCACCTATAAACTGTGTTCATTTTATATGTTTAAATGAAAGATTTAGGTGAAACTTAAAGTTAAACCCAGTCTTGAGTTAATTAACTATTTTTAAAAAAAAACAATTCTGCTTTGACAGTCTGTAGCCTGGGAAAGGTTGACACTTCACTGCTGGCAGGAAAGGCTAATTGCTGTTGGGAGGCCTTGCATACTCATGACAAAGGACCTAATTAGATATTCGTCTTTGCCCCAGGCAAAGGCAATAGAAGGCTTGGACACTCACCCTTCCAGGGGAGGGGCAGGATGGAGGCTTCTCATTTGAAGAAAAAAAAACGGACTTGTGATTTTTGGATTTAAAATGCTTATTTGCCACAGAACTTCAAGGCATTTAACTTGGCGGCAAAAATAAGTAAACAAGTGAAAAGTACATACTTATAAACCTGAATTTATGCTAGCCATTTGAAGACTTGTTAGGATTTCTTACTGCGTAAGGAACTGAAGTTATGAAAAATGACTAATTGCGCAGAAACTATTAATGCTGAAAATCTAATATTGTGTACCCATGTTCTAGGGGTAACTGCACATATATGTACCGAATTAGGAATTGTTAGGCCAAACCTTTATGATGAAAATTTCCAAAATTCCACAGAAAGACAAGCCCAGCTCCCACCGACTTGGGAGTGGGATGTAAATGTGGCCCACAAAATATATAATTTATGTATCCAATTTTCTTAGAGGGCATAATTATATAAATATGTATTTGTGGGAAAGCTAATTTTTAGTCCCAATAACTACGGGAGGTTTCCAATTCACATCATAAAACATGACAGCCCTTTCTGTCATCCAACCAGCAAAAAGCAAGGTAGAAACTGTGCCTTTGACCAATCACAGCATTGTGGGTGTGGGTTGTAAGTCTGCCCCTACCATAAACTGAGTGATGTCATTTTCAATGATAAATAAGGGAACCTCACAACACACAGACACAATGATTCCTGACTCCATCCTGATTTCTGCCTGGCACCCTGTTGCTGAATTCTCCATCTTGTTCCTGATTCCAGATTTCTTTGCAAAGTCAAGGCCTCAGCATTTGCTGAAGTCTTTTTCAGCTAGGCCCAAATCCCAAACCTTAAGGGAAGAAACTTTGATCCAGTTTGGCTTGCTACCATCAATTCTGGCCTGCTGCAACTTTCCCTCCCACTGATCTACAGTGTCCAGCAACCAGAAGGGCCAATCCAATCCAGTCTGGTCTGAGGTGCCCGTCCAGGTGACCAGAACCGCCCAGCTGACCGATCCCGCCAGAAGCGCCCTGCTGTCCTTAGACCCGATTTGTGATGACCAGAGCTCTTGATGGTCCAAAATCTTAAATTAAAGTGGACTGTAAGTATCAATAGGAATCATAGTAAACCATAGCATATATTACATTGTCCTATCCCAATCTATAACCTATCCCATCTTTAACTTAAGAACCTATAATATTGTCAGAACCATTCTTGCAACCCTACTTGTGATCCTGAGTGTTTCTCCTCATTATATTTTACTAGACCATAAGTCATTAGTGATTTGGCTTAAATAAAATAATCCCCATAAAGAAAACTGGGTATCCACCACATGAAGGGTTACAGTGGCCAAGTAATTGAGGAGATTCCCGGGTGGCATTCTCTTTTTCTTAGCCATTAATCTAGTTTAAAGTAAAATCAACTTGTCATTTTAAACCCGATTTTCTGTTTTTCTCTGTTCTATTTTCCTAAAAACACCTCTCATTCAAACTTGCCTAACTTCCTCAATTTAATAGCTAGAGACTTCATGTCAACTCTGACTTAAACATAAGACCTTTAGCACCCAAAACCCCACCTAAGAATAGAGTATTTGACCCGTTTTCTTAAAAACCGTTTAGTGAAAATTAGGCAGGAATTTGCATTTTTGCAAAGGTTTTACACGTGTGATCTCCAATTCAAAGTATTTCCAAACTTCCATTATGATTCAAAGTGTTTACTGTTGCTCATACTAAAGCTTAGGATTGTTAGCATCTTTTCAGTGTTGCTCCCATAGAGATTTATATCAATTTAAGGACTTTTTGCACACTTTTCATTGTTTTTTTCTCAGCCAATTTCGAATGTCATTTTAAAAGTGTTAGATTTCCAAAACATTTTTCTCTCTGATTTGGGGAGGCAAGATTGTATTCAAACCCTGTACACTGTTCTTTATTCCTGAAGGCCTGCTACTTACTTACACCTGTGTAGAATTGCTTCTTTGTGAGTTGAGAAATTTGCAGGGGGAAATCCTAACTTAAATGCTATCTTTTCAACAAGTCAAAACTGTGCTTTTCTCTGTGTTTGATATTCTGTGTTGCTAAAAAGTGAATTCAATTGCCTTACCTACTTTTACATTCCAAATATGTGCTGTGTACTAGATTGTTCATGGATAATGCGTAAGAATAGGTAGGAGCTGTGCACGGGAAGCATTTTGAGCTTGAAAGTTCCAAGACCAGTAGAAAATGCAATTCCGAACCGTCTGTGAAGCATGGACCCAATCTCACAGTGTGGCCATGTTCGCGGACACGTCATCATGCCGTGGGCGAACATGTGGTCACGTGACACTGTCCGGAAGGTCCGCGATGACGTCAGACGTTCGCGAACATCGACGGATGCAAAAACAGTGGACAAAGTTGCAAAAAGTGAATAGAAATGTTAACAATTATGCTAGAAGGTGGGAAATGGCAGAATTTTAAGGTGAAACTTTGTAAAGTGGACAAAAATGTTGCTATATTGGGGAAAGTATGATATTATTAAGTTGTAGGAAATTAGCATGCACTGGTAAAAACCCATGAAATTCACTGAAAAAAACTTTGTTAAGGGGATGTTATGGTTATGTTTTCACTAATAAAAACCTATGAAATTCACTGAAAAACTTGGTTAAAGGGACGTTATGGTTAAGTTGCACGAATACCAACCTTTGAAATTCAATGAAAAAAACTTTGTTAAAGGGATGTTATGGTTACAAGTAAAACCGAAAAACCACAGAAATGTGCCAGTTATGGTAAGCTAAGCAACCATAACTCGCACCACCACTGTGCACTGCTAAACCTAATACCCAGGACATCAAAGACGACATCACAAATGTAATTGATGACTTTTAATGATGACTCCATTGTTTCGGCAATACTTTATTGAGGTGAGAGATGAGCACTACCTCCCAACACTTTTCTACTTCTATTATTTGACAAAAATGTCTATTGATAATGATTCCAGTTCTTAGATGTCCCTTAGATGTCCTTGTCGATAATATTTATAGAATATTTTCTGTATGGAAATATAAAAGAGGGAATTAAGGAGTGTGCATCATACAAGAAAAGAGGGTTTTCTAAAATGATCAATAATAATTTCTGCTGGTCATCAGTTACTGGCAATGTTATATCAACACAACCAATTTTTTTCAAAGAAAAACATTAAATTCATGCTCCACTGAGCATGAATTGAGTGTTTCTCTTTGAGAGAAATTGGTTCAGATACATAATTCCTTATGATACAAGAATTTTGATTACATGAGAAGTTCTCGTAATAATACAATCATTAGTAACTGCAGCAAGCAATCATCTAAATGGATGGGGGATAACAGTCACATGAAACAAGAATAACGTTATATAAAATAATCATAACAGAACCAATATATGACATGTTACATAAGCTCCTACATCTGACTATCACAGTTGAAACACACACAATTAGGAGCAATTACAATCACATAATCAATCTTCTTTTATCACATTAACTAATCTAAATATGAAATGAACTCGATGGGAAAATATAAACTGAAGTTAACAAAGAGTTTGTATAATTGCATATCAATTAGGTAGCAATTATAAATTACTTTGGGCAAATAGTTATGCAATCTTATGCGAAGGAATATGCAAGACAAACTAATAAGTACAATAGTATTGCCAGAAGGTAATACACTTGCAGGTATTGCAAATTGTGGTGCAATTTGATGCAATACATAATGGTTTGACGTCATAGTAGCCATATAAATAGGTTAAAAATGACAACAGTAAAACACGCGGAAGACCAAACAATGCCGAGATGAGCACAGTGGGGTTGAATTACATCCCAGATTGAAAAGTAAGTATTATATCCTAGATATATGTTACAACTTACTACAATTAGATAACAGTCATTAGCTATGCTATAACTATATTCTATTCTTATCTTTAAAGGAAATTAAAACTATATGAATCATTTATATATTAAAAGTAACAGGAGACTATAACCTCATGAGAATGACTAATCTGTAGTAGTGATTTAAGGCCTTAGAGAAGAAATATGATATCCGAAGAAGAACCGGCTCAATATTACAATAATTATAATTAGAACAGGACTGATTGGTCTATTGGTCTATTTCTTGATGCTCAACAACAGTATCTAATGAATTCTGGATAAGGAGAGAGAATGGTGATCATTCCAAATTACCATAACCAATAAAAAGGGTAATTGAAGGATAGGTAAGAAAGGTATTCTTACTGTATAATTGCACCATGTAAACATAGGAGCTAGGTACCAAATACTTAAGGTTCTATAAATATTAGTCCAGGGCGTTCGCTTTCGTCGCACTGTTTCACTGTGCTGCGCTGGACTTTGCAGCTTCTACCTTTCTGCTGCTCCTGGAATTCACTTGTGCAGGAGGTTGCGTGAGCCTGAGCTGCCTGAACTGTGGCATTTCCTGCTCAGCGCTTTTTGAGGGGCTGAAGACTTCGTTTCAGCATTGAAGGCACTGTAGCCTAAAGAGACTGCACCTTTGTGGCTCCGCCCATCCAGGAAGCGGAATTGAAAAGGGAGAGAGGGACGCCCTTCTGGCGTTAAGCCAGCGCTAGTCAAGGGCGTTCGCTTTCATCGCACTGTTTCACTGTTTGCTGCTTTGCTGGGCACTGGCAGCCCCCCCATCAATTCCGCCATTTCCCGGATACCGTTTGGGCCGACATTAACCCATTACTCCCTAAATTGAAGTTCACCTGTGACAAGGGTGTCCAGGGATAAAGAGGGACAGTTAAGCCATCTAGATTACACACAAGTCTACCCCATACAACCTAGAAACAGAGAGCTTTTTATAAATCCCTTCCACCAGCTACCCTTAAAAGACTGTTTTTCTTACGGACCGAGGAGTGCTTTGCAAGATTAAAGGACATCAAGGGTGTGGTGCACTGACGGTGCGACCACCCGGAAATGTCCGAGCTATCCGACAGATGGTTACGGAACGGGCGCCCATCACAGGAAGACTGGGGGATGGAACTGCGGAGCCCCTTAAAACCGTCTTCCCGTGTGAAGCGGCTGACATCTGCCCCAACCTGCATGCAAACGCAGGTTCAAGACGAGAAACCAGGTACGTTACTAATTTGTAGCATGGAAAGCGCTGAAAGCACTGAAAACACTGACAGCATAGATAGCGCTGACATTGTCCAGATACACCCTGAATTAAACACAGGAGGTGGTACTTCCAACTTCAATTCTAATGCACTCCTGCTCTTACGGGGGAGACTCGAACAAACTGTCCGAGCCCCATGTGCTACCTGCCACCCATTTGGTGGATGGAGAAATCCCTCCTGTCCCAATTAGTCAACCGCAGGAGACGGCCTGCCTGCAATGGAGAAAACAGTTAACCAGCAAGAAAGATGGCTTCAACCTAGCAGAGAATGTTGAGGGGCAAGGGCTAGCGGAAAACTCCTCAACTGCTGTCACAGGCATCAGCGTCTCTCCCGGAATGCCGACATAGATGCCACCGGAACTCCAGAGAGCACACAAGGAGAGCAGCGGGGTCAGGTCAACGGGGTACGAGAATGGGGCGGATGCGGATGCGGGAGCCGGGGACTCAAATACGGGGCCAGTCCAGGCTGAGGAGATGGCTGGGGGTTTCCCCACCCATGGGAGGGTGAATCCATCGGAGCTGTCTCAGCGGACAGAGAACCTGTCGTTTTAGGCATCCGCGCACCCGCAGTCTATGAGCTAGAGATCCCAGAGGCAGATAGCTCCCCGGACTGCCAACAAGCTTTGAAAAGCCTGTCATCAAAGATAACAAGTCTTTCAGCCAATAAAGAGATCGTGGAGAAAGAAACTAGTTACGAGCAACTGAAATACCAAAATGGGGAGTGCTCAAACGGAGTACCAACCATAGAAAGCGAAGAAGAATGGACCTTGCCATCAAAAAAGAAAAGAATTGGAACGAAAACCAGTCCTATACCAAGGTGAGCAAAGATTTGGGAAAGCAAATAGATAGCCTGAAAAAGGAAGAGATGGCCCGGACATTATTACCAATCAATAGAAATTACAGAAAGCAAAGTGGAACAAGAAAAAAAATCACATCAAAACCACTGAATCATGACTTGCTGGAGAAATTCTTTAAGAAGAAAATTTCTGAGTCAGATAAAACGACTAATGATATTTCGGACAGTGACATGCTGGAAAGTGTCAACTCAACACATCAGCGAGTCTTGTCAGACAAAATGAATCAGAGCTCCCAGGACATTTCCACCATAAAATCGGCAGCAGAGTCACGGAAGGACTACCAATTGCATCCTACATCGACACCGAAAGATGGCACTCTGAACAAAATCCAAAGAATATGGTCCATTTAAAACCCACAAACCGAAATGAGCAATCAACACCTTTGAATAAACAGCAGGTAATAGCAGCAGATGGTCATGCGCCGCAAATGGATTAATTTGAAACGCCTCGAAGCCCAATCGCAGTGCAAGAACCGTTGGGCGTGGCAGAAAAAAATGGCCTTGATGGAGCAAGGGGTCAAGCAATAACACCTGACAACATGAGAACAGAGGACCACAAGTGGAGTTAAGGGAAAAAGGACACAGACCCCAAGAGAAAATACCAGGTGTGCCTCAAATTGCACCACTAAGCCAAAAACTATCAGGGAGAAACACGCAACAAGTCCTACATAGACAAGAAGAACTATACTCCCCTCAGAGGAAAGCACGTGGGCAAAGCGAGTCCCCTCAATTGAAAGACAACCTGGGGAAAAAAACAGATCTCCTAAATATAATGGCCACAGTCACAAACGCATTGGCGCCATTCAGTAAATTGTATGAGAGCATAAATGACACATTAAAAGATCAAACAACGATGATCGCCTTGATGCACACCAAGATGCACTTCCTTGAGGGTTATATCATGGTGAAAGGATGGGGCACCACGGAAATACTAAACCAAAACCAAATACAATCTGGTAATGACAAAGGGCCACAGAATATCCCTCAAGAGCTTCCCAGGAAAGGTAATAAAGGATTGCAATGAAGTTGCAATGCAAAAAATTCGGTTGGCCCGCAAGATTCGCCACCAAGCACGAGTGCGAGAGTTGGAAGCTCGGGAAAAAAATGAGAACAACTCAGCTCCTATAACAGTGAATACGGCCGGATCAAAATCCCAGCAAAAAGTTCCCCTAAAGGCAGGGACTAAGAATCAAACCACCAAAAAATCAGGGAAAGGAAACGGATGTATCTCGAAGGGAGAAGATAATGCCTCAAAAATAACAAAAGTAACTTCAGAAGAACAGACCAAAAATAAAGAACCCAATTCAAAAAATCCATTTTCCTACGGTATCTTCAATCAAACGAAATGGCCAAAGGATCGGGCACAGCCGCAAAAAACATTACGAGCCCAAGGAAACAGACAAAAAGAGCAGACAACAAAAAAAGACAGTGATAAACCAGGGGGTCCTCAACACAATGACCCGGAATGGAAAGATGACAAAAAAAATCAATCAACAGTCCTGGTAGACGACAGCCTCACATCCATAACTGACCTGATGAATCTAAGTACTTATTCAATTGCAGATGTGGAATTCGAACAAAAGCAAACCTCGGAACATAAAAGGAAAGCAAACCCTAACAGAAAGACCCATGCAGACGAAGAACCAAAAAAGAAAGTGTTCATAATAGAACCACCCCTCTCAGAAAAACAAATGAAGCAGTCAAACAAAGTAAAAAGCATCCAAGATGTCAGAAGGTGTCCAAGAAAGGTGGTGGCACCATTACCAAGACCACCTAAAGAAAATCAAAGAACAATCAGATGGAAAGATAGAACCAGGGAATAGACAAATCTCACCGGTTATAAAAAAAACGGACATGGTAGCCAAGAAAATCATTAAGCAGATCCCTCTGCAACTCCGCTCGGGATCAGAGTGAAAGGTACAAACAGCCACTTACCAAAGCGAGAAGCAATTCACCTAAAAAACAAACAGAATGGCAAGAAAGGGGACATAGATCAAAAATGGAAACATCGAGAAAAATACAGAGTAACTGTGTTTTTAAGATGAAGCAAATTAGAAAATTGGATGATAAGTTGACCCTGAACAGAAAGACTATTATGGGTGTATTCCAACAAATACCAAATCTTCTGCAACTCAAAATTGAGGATATTTGGATAGTAGAACCATGTCAGACTGGCTGAAGAGACTGCTCCTATCTCCACATCAAATCAAAAATAATACGAAATCAATTAAAAGAGGAAGAACTGAGGTTAAACATCTTGGGGTACGAGCTGACGGAAGAAAAAGAAGAGCCTATAGAAAGACAAAATAGAAACAACATAGGAAGGGACAGTGGAGATCATTCGAAACAGCCACGAGAAAGCTCAAGGTGGGAAGAAAGGCATGAGCGAAGGCAATCACCACTTGGGCCCTTAAGACAAGAAAAGGGAGGCTTACAAGGAAGTAAAAAAAGGGAATTGATTTAGAAGGGGAAAGGGAAAAAAGACCCCTCTCAAGAACGATTGATCCAAAAATGTGGACATGGACCGCGCCCCCAACGAGGCCCAGTTCTGGCAACTAGCCACCAGCAAATGACAGGGAGACTTTGAAGGAAGGAGCAGTAAGATCAGACACACATGGAAATATCTCAGTCATCCAAATGACATCTTGGAATACAAGAGGATTCAGCCATTTGATAACCTCTAATGATGCAGACCTGGGCTCAAATGATATCATCTGTCTACAGGAGGTGTGGCTCATGACAAAGCCCCTCCTGGATGGTTATGATATAACTTTTATTCCAGCAAGAAAAGGCCTGACAGGCTGTCCAACTGCATGCCTTATAACATAAATTCGCTCAGGATCAGGCCTCGAAATTTGTACCCAGATATCGCTTTCGCCATTTATTCAAGCTACAGTACTGTTATGGAACAGAAGATGGAATACGGAAGGGCCCATGGTTAAGGAAAACATTGCCCTAATAAATACATAATGGAATCCGGAGGCCATCAAAGATGAAGAATATCTAAAGTTATCAACTGACATCTTAGATGATGCTTCCTCGAACTTCCATTTGGACCACATCATTGTTAACGGGGACTTTAACACGATGTGTGCGGATATAGACGATCAAAAAAAGCACCTTGCAAGATCTTCCCCAATTCTCGTAAGAGGAGAATTGCTGGAACAATGGATGGCTGGAAAAGATCTCCACAATCTCCACTGGACCCGACACAGATCGATCACCAATGTGCCTACCTGGGAACGAAATACTCAAGTCACCACGATAGACCATACCTATGTTTCTAAAGAAATCTTGGGGCTGACAATAAACTTCACAGTCATCAGAAATTCCAACAGTGATGATCAAAACATCTTAAAAACAAGTTGGAGAACCCTGAGAGATATGAAGTTAAAAATGCAATACGAAATAGAGCCGGCAAATCATGGCAATAGAGTGAATCTATCGGAAAGGGCAATCCAGTTAATAACAAGCAAGTATCTAGAAAATTCGGCAAGTAAAATCAAAAGTTAAAAAGATACAAATAAAGTCATTGACTATACTACCCTCCTTCAAATCTATACAACAAAAAGAGGTAACAATTCTGAAAGAAAGAAGCATCATTGGCATAGTTACGATATACAGATGGTAGAGAAAAGGAAAATTCTGAGGCAATTAAACTGAATTAAAAAAAAATCTCTGATGCTGGAAAATCAAAAAAGGCTGAATCAGGCCAAGATTCAGTACAGACACTGGCTGACACAACGAAAATGCGCCCTATATCAAAAAGATGCTGAGAATATGCTCAGGGCCATACATGGAAAAAATACAAAAGCTTTCTGGTCGCTAATTAGAAACACCAGTGGTTCAACAGACGACCGTTTGATGAACACTGTTGGGGAAGCCAAATGGGTCTCACATTTCAGCAACTTATACAAACTCCCATTGTCTTCAAAAGACGAAACTTCAACACGCAGCAAGGCAAACTGAGGGATCTCGGAGGATATAGAAACAATTCTATCTAAAATCAAGAAACTGTCGAACTCGAGAGCACACGGCCCAGACGGCCTATCTAATTTAGAACTGAAGAAAAACCTGGAAGCTTGGGCACAACTAATGAGCAAAATCTTTAAGAGATGTAACAACACAAGAGAAATTCCAGCCTCATGGAGAGAAGCTATGGTAATTCCATTCTTCAAAAGAGGTGCAAGGGACGATCCAGCACAATATCGGCCGATTGCATTACTGGACGTAATTGGCAAGGTTTTTGGGTCCCTTGCCCTGGACGCCTTTCAGACTTGGCTAAAAGCCACTGATTTGGCCGACCCATTTCAATCAGGTTTCACAAAAAACACGGGCACCACAACGAACATCTGGCTGGTGAGTGCCCTAAAAGCAAAAACCCTCCAGAGAGGCCCAACAGTCTACTTAGCACTAATAGATCTGGTGCAAGCGTTTGACCAGGTATGCAGAGAAAGGCTATGGAAAAAACTTGAAAACAACAATTGCCCAGAAGCAATCACTGGTCCAATACAAGCATTGTATCAAAACACTACAATGGGAGTAAGATTGAACAAAGCGAGGGATCTGTCGGACGAGATAAAAACAGCCCGGGGAGTGAAGCAGCGGTGCCCATTGACCCCTGCTCTGTATAACGCTTATATTGCAGACTTTGCAGACTCTGAGAAAGAGTTAAGAATCTTTCCTCCAACAGTAGGTGTCGTAAAGGTCTCCAGAATCATCTATGCTGATGATATTATTCTGCTAGACCTAACACCGGTGGGTCTTCAAAGGCAGATGAACAACTTCTCAAATTACCTGGACAGAAACAATCTAGAAATGAATAAAACAAAAACTAAAATCTTGTCCTTGGGAGAAAACAAAAAACATGGAGCGAAGTACAGATGGACTGCAAATGGTACGGTCTTAGAAAAAGGTGAGGTGTTTAAATATCTGGGTGTGACGCTAAGTAGCACAGCTTTGGAACAACCAATGCAGGAGGTACTTCTTGCAAAAGTACAAATGTTAACATCACAGGCAAAAGCCATCGATAACAAATACGGCCAATTTTCCCTAATCCCAGTCATTGACTTTTACAAGTCGAAAGTAACAACAAGCTTATTATATGGATCAGATGCCATGCCACAGCTGCCAGGACACATCTGGGCCAAAATAGAGAGCTATTTTTGGAGGAATGTTTTAGGCCTGTCAGAAACCACATCTATAACGCTGATCAGAAGAGAACTGTGCCTATCATCACTATCGGCAATGGCAGAGAGAAATAAGCTGATGCTCTGTAGGAAAAAGATTACAGATCCAAAATCAAAGATAATGCAAATTATCAATACAGAAATAGAGTGTGGAAAGAACATTATTATGTTTAGACAAAAACAAGCAAACGCTGATAGACATGAACATCTCAACTGAAGAACTGTCTATAAATCCAAAGAAAGCCATCAATAAATTGTTGGAAATGGACTGGATTGCGACCCTGGATCTGGCAGAACAGAACAAAACAACAAGAAATATCCCAACTATTCCTGCAAAAGTGAATACAGTAAGAAACTATTTGGCCAAATTTCCAGATGAAAATTTGAACAGACTATTCCTGAGGTTTAGATTAAACCAAATTCTGACAAACGAAGTAAGAGCAAGAAGGAACCAATCAGCTACAAACAACTGTCGGTTTTGTGCAAGAAATGCTATAAAAGAAACCCCCCGCCATCTGTTATTAGCCTGCCCAGGAACCAACCTGCAAAGAGAACAACATCTGACAAAAATTCTGGCAAGCAAGACCACTTACGATGCAGAGACATGGTGGAAAACTCTGGCAAGCGGGACAAATACACGATGGGCAATGGGGCAGCTCTTTTTCAGATCTCTGATGATAGATAAACACGATGAACAATGAGAATGAGAACAAGTAAGTTAACAGACTGAAAGAACATGTGGAATATATGGACTTGTTGGAAGCTTTTTGTAAAAATTGTAATTCAATTAAACAAAAATAAAAAAAATTAAAACATATTATTGACAGGGAAAATCAAGATATGGAATCATTGTCAATAGATGCTCTGGTCAAACGTATAGGTGAGTGTGTCTCATCTCTCACCTCAATAAAGTATCAACAAAACAACCGACTAATCAAGATCCAACATATGGTTTAAATGACATCAAATTATTGCTGAGGAAAAGATATTGATGTACAATTGAGAAAATATGTAGACAAATAATAGAGTAATATGAAAGTAATGTTTAACCCTTTCTATTTTATTTTACTATACATGATCTGACTACAACGAGATAAGGTTCTGAAATAAGACATGTTACAGAAATATATGAGGTGGTTGTTGATTGTTCATAAGAAAATAATTATTGCAGTGAAATTTGGAGTAAAACATAATTTTCTCAATCTCTTTTCCCCTAAATATCATTCCTCTCCAAATCGTTAACCTCTCACCTTCCAATACCAGCCCACACTCACCCCCCCCACCTGAGCCACTGGTCTAGGCTCAGGAAAGTCAATGGCACCACTAAATCCCTTAACTCAAAATGGATACAGAGGCCTAAACACTTGCTGCACCCCCATTCCGACGCTTCAACCCATCTCTGCTCCGAAAAACTACCCAAGCGTAATCCTCATGCCACCCTCACAAATCCCCAGAAGCACTGAGATGTAACTGGAGACATGACCCAACACCTGGTAAAAAATCAAAGCCTGCAACATTTGCCACTGTCCACCCTGGCCTGTTCAGCGTGTAAAACAGAGACGCCACCGAGACAAACAGTCCATCTGCCATCCACACACAAATCCAAAGCACACAATCCCAGCACCATCTGCCTCCATCAATCAATTCCATCCACAGTCCCGCCCTCTCCCTCTTTCCCCTCCCCCACCCCAAGTAAGACACCACCTCCATCCCAGCGGATCAGCATGAAGAACTATGTAATGCAGTCTCAGATGTAGAAACTCCTGGTCTGCACATCTACCCTATTCAATCTACCCTCCACCATAGACATTCCACTTCGACCCCCATTGTTGACAACCCGCAACCTGACACTGCCCAAGACCACAATAGCCTGCACTCAGACCATACTGTGCCACCCGATTCTCTCCTTGTCCCCTTTTTCCTTTCCTGCCTCCCTAATCCTACCCACCCGATCAGCCTGGGCAATCTGCCTACACCACAGTCTCCAAGGCAGGGCCAGAGCACTCCAAAGTTTCACCCCCAAAACCCAGCATTCTCCCGCAATGGCGCTACGAGCTAGGGCCATCTACAAAGGCCTGACAACTAAGTTCCCCTAACCTAAAATAGCCGGCGGAAAGCTCACCATTAATGTCCACTGTGTATCCTACACATGTTCAAAGAGATCAGTTCGGGAACACGTCGCAACAATCTGCACACACTAACCTTTCCAGCAAGAGGCCCAGCAATGACAGAGGTCAATGGAAATGAAAGGTGGACACGCCACAGCCCCCAAATCATTGGCACCACAGCTCATGTACCAGTTACAGGAAAGGGAGTAAACGGGAGGTATTAGTGCATACACTCCCCTGCCAGGGTTGGATTGGCCCCTCAGCCTTTCGACCAGTGGCCGGGCCGAAATAGTCACTGGGGAGTGGTGGCCGGTTTCTGCCCAATCAAGGACGGGTTTGGAAAAGTGAAAAAAAATAATAAATTGAAAAAAAAGATTTAGAGAAAGAAAAACCACCTGCAACGGCATAATTCATCTGTAATTCATAAATTGATTTGCATGCATGATGTGGGCATCATAAATTATGATGCATGCATCATTCACATGCTGCTGCAGCATGCAAAGTTGAGGGGCCGTCGCTGTCACCGTGCCGCCACTGCAAGGGGAGGGGCACGGAATGGCTGTGCTGTTATATTAGCAGGCCACTTTTATTTTGGTCTCCGGGCCTATTTCTTGTCCCAGTCCGACCCTGTCCCCTGGCATGCCTGTCAGCAGGCGAGCATGGTTCAGGCCAGAACAAAAGGTTGGCCCCCGAACACCTGAACAAAAATCACAATTACATATAATAGATTCCCCTGTGAAAAGCACAGACACTAGGTGTAGGTGGTCAGAGTGACAAGAAGATTAAGTAGAGATGCCCGCCTTGCTTAGGGAGATACTAGTGTATCAGTTTATCAACCTATAGGCTATTTTTTGTGCGAGTTAATCCTGCACAGCTGTTGCCTGTGCTGTGCCTGTTCTGTGCTTGTAAAAGTGTGCATTGCTACCACGCAAGCAATACCCAGTCTGTCTGTGAGTGAAACTTGTAGAGCTCAGTAGCTGTCGATTGTATCCGTTTTCATCTATTTTTTTGTTTGTAGATTTACAAGACATTTATACAATGGAACAACAAAATCTTGAAAAGGAAAAGAAAAACAGACATAAGCCAAAAAATAAGAGTACAACTGACTCTCATACAGAGTATATTCCCGACTAATAGACCAATCCCCCAATTACAACGAAAAGGCATCATCCAATACAAATTAAAAGATGAATGCAAATAAATAAAAATGGCAGACTCGACAAGACACAGGGACGACCATAGACCCGCAATTCGCTTAACCCAATAAAGATTAGGAATAGGGCAACTCATCACCAAAGACACTGCCAAACAGGGAAAAACGCCCTGAAGCCTGGTAATCAGAACAAACTCTGCACTAGAGAGAGAATTTCTCTCAGAGAACCAATAATCCGAACCTACAGAAGAAAAACAATCAGCTCAGCGGGCACTGGAAGGCTATCAGGAGTAGGGGTCTCCCACCAGTTCCGCACAGACACTCCCACATACCAATATGCTCACTCTCTCCTCTACACCAACAAACAATAGTACGCAGCTATACCCCTCGATCAATTTGGCCTACCTGCACACATATTCTCATACACAAGCTCCACCACCGCCGGAATGCAGACTCCAAGGCCAACGGCCTTGCTGCACACATTCTACTGATCTAACACAACCACACACTCCAACATACCGATATGCTCACTCTCTCCTCTACACCAGCAAACACTAGAATGCAGTTATACCCCTCGACCAGTTCGGCCTACCTGCACACATATTCCCATACACAAGCTTCACACAACCACTGCACCACACCTAGCATTAGAATGCAGCTACTCACCGTAATACCACACTGGCTGCACACATACAGAGTGCACCCAAGCATTATATACTACCCTACTCTCTCCACTGACCTGGACTACGGTCCCCATGGGAGTTCAACCCACAGCGCTTTGAGATCAGACCAATGGTATATAAGGCGCTATACAAATGCACAATAAGATAACATAACATAACTTTACAACTCCCGGGAAAACTCATAACAAAACCTCTTGGAAGCGTGACCAAACTTCCTCGAAAAGGTTGAATTTTTCACCTTTTCAAAGAAGCTTTCACTGCTGCTACTCATGGGTGTTCTTTGCAAGCCCTGCGTCAGGGCTTTTCAACTTTTTCAATTGAAATGGGCCCCAACACCTCGAGGGGGCCCTGTGACTCTGACAAACAAAGCATACAATATTTTCAAATTGTCATTTAGGGTTCCAGCTCCCCGCTGGCTGCCTTTTTTTGTTCTGCTGTGCAGGCACCAATAAACCTGCCTGGAAATAATCTGCAGCTACTCACCCCCTCTCTCACTTTATCTAGGACTTTGCCCCAGAACGAAGTTCACAGTGTGGCTCATGCGCTGCACCCTCAATTATAAAACCAGAGAAATCACCTGTTGGCTATTGTTGTACATCTCTGTTATATAAGCAACACACAGCTTCCTCAGACGGGTTGTACTCAGGGGTGGGCTGGGAACCAAAAGAGGTCCTGGAAATAATTTTTAAAGTGGCCCCATATTATACATTTTAAGCAAGCCCAACCCTTTTCCTATGTTAAATGTGAAAATTAAATACAAAAGAGGCCCATGGTGCAGAGGCCCACTGGGAAATCTCCAGAGTACCCTGTAGGCCAGTCTAGCCCTGGTTGTACTTTTCTAGGCAAAGGGTCCCCAAACATCATTTTGAAATGGCCCCCATATGCCCCCCACCTTTTCTGACGCCCGTGGTTCTTTGAGTGTGAACTTAGCTTCCACCATTGCCACAAGTGTGGCATGTGTGCCGTGGAAAGGAAGGTTGCACTTTTATTGAAATTGCATCCATGTGGAGGGTAGCCTGCACTGCTACATTGTGGTCTGCATGTTCTGTTGTGTGAATGCAGCCTTCACTGCTACTGTCAGTTTTTCGTGTGCTTGCATATGTCTGCACTAATGCTACCTGTCCACTTGTGTCTTTTCCTAGAAAACCCTACACTGCTGATACTTGTAGTAGACAGGTTTTGGGAGTGGGCAAGCTTCAGTGGTTGATGCCAGGGCTGCACATGTTCTGTGTGTATGTAAGTCCTGCGTCTCCCAAATTCAGTTCCCTTGAAATGAAATGAAATGAAATTAAATTATATTTTATTTATATCGCGCCCGTACATAGGTGTTTCAGAGCACGACCAGGCAAAAAGGGAGGGGAACAAGGGAGAACAAAAAAGAAACAGCGATCTTACTAGGACCAGTGACATTTAAGAAAGTGCAAGTGCATGGAAAAGGGAAAAGGGGGAAAGTGCATGGAAGGAGCGGGGAATGGAACTTGTGGAGCAGAGGAGAGAATACATACATAAATATGAAATAAAATGAATAATGAATAAGGGCGATGAACCATGGTAGTGCAGCCAGCAAGTGGCAGGTGAAATTAAGTCAGATAAGGTAAATCTGATAAGTGCGGAAGAAAAGTGGGAGGGGGGCTGTATGGGTACAGATACAGAACCCTAGTGCAGGTGGTGGCCTGGAGGCAGTGCAGCAGGGTGGCAGGGTGAGCAGGTACCTGGACCCGAATGAACAGAGGGTGGCCAGGTGCACGATGCCAAGAGAAGAAACAGATCAACAGGGGGGGCAAAGGCAGAGGCAAAGAGGAAGGTCTTGAGATGCTTCCGGAATCAGAGATGATTTTCCTCAAGTTTCAAGGTGGCTGGGAGGCTGATCCAAAGGGAGGCCCTACCCAAAGACAGAGATCTACCCCCAGCTTGTTTCTGTGCAAAACGACTAACCCTGAGGGAGTTAGAAGTAGAGGAGTCAAGGGCTCGAGAGGGGAGATATTTACAGAGGGACAGTTGCAGGTATTTTGGTTTTGGACCCAGCCCCCAGAAAGCCTTGTGGACAATGCAGAGGGTTTTGAATTTAATCCTTGCATCCACTGGGAGCCAATGAAGTGATTTCAGGGCTGTAGAGATACGATCCCAGGTCTTGAGGCCAAGGACACGTCTCGCAGTCCTGTACTGGATTTGTTTTAGGGGGCGGAGAGTAGAACCAGGTAGATTTAGAAAGAGGCTATTACAGTAATCCAGTCTGGAAAGAACCAGAGCTTGGGAGACAGTAAGCTTTTGAGGCAAGGAGAGGAAAGGCAGAGTACCTCTAAGGACGTGCAGTAGAAAGTTAGACTTTTTGGAGGCATCAGAGATGTGTGCGGGGAAGGAAAGTGTAGAGTCAAAGATATCCCTGAGGGTCTTAGCCGCGCAGGTGGTGGTAGGAGGAGGGCCAAAGGAGGCCAGCCAGAGAGTGAGAGGAAAGCATGGAGCTGGTGTACCAATAAGGAGGGGGATCTCAGTCTTGTTGGCATTTAGACATAGATCGTTGGCGGCACACCAGTTTTGAATGGCAATTAGACTATCAGAGATGAGGGAAGGAGAGGAGTAGGCTGAAGGAAGCCAGAAAATGAGTTGGGTGTCGTCAGCATAGCACTGGAAAGTTGAGTAGAAAATGGAGATGCAGTAAGCAAGAGTTGCCAGGTATTGGTTGAAAAGCCAGGGCGAGAAGTTAGACCCCTGGGGGATGCCCCACGTGGAAAGGGAGATAGAAGATAGGAAGGAACCAAATTGTACCTGGGAGGGTCGATCAGACAGAAAAGAGCCTGATCAGTGATACCCAGGTTGTCACGGAGACGATTGAGCAGGGTGGTATGTTGATTGTGTCGAACGCAGAGGAGAGATCAAGTAGGATGAGGACAGAGGGAATGTTAGAATTGAGGTTGGAGAGCAGGACTTCACATTTGTTCAGGAGAGCAGTTTCCGTGCTACTGGCAGCTCTGAAGCCAGATTGGTGGTCATGGAGGGAGCCAACAAAGTCGGAATTAACATTAAGCTGAGAAATGGCCAGCTTTTCCAGGAGCTTACCCAAAAAGGGAGTAATGGAAATTCGGCGGTAATTTGCCGGACATGATGGATCAGCAGTGGATTTCTTGAGGAGAGGATGCACAAGGGAGTGCTTAAGAGGGAAGGGGAAAGAGCCAGAGACAAAGGAGAGGTTGCAGAAATCAGCAAGGGCCTGAGCAAGGGTGTCAATGTGGTCCGTAATGGTTTTATAGGAACAGGGATGGACCTGTTTGGATGAAGTTTTCATAGATTGGACTTGTCTAGCTACCTCATCAGTGGAGAAAAGAGGAAAGGGGGAGAAATGGGTAGGGAGTATCTGAGGGGGGTAGCTGAGGGAGGATCAGCAAGCCGAGAAGTAGAGCGATGAGGTATTAATACCTGATACCCACATTGTTGGGTATCAGGTATGAATTTGGACTCCTGCCTCTGCAGACGTAAGTTAATTGGGGAACTTTTTTGTTATATGCTAAGATTTCTTTTCCTCATTCTGTGTCTTTTTATGGGGCCTTAAATGAAATGCTTGGAATGTCCTCCTGTAAGGTGCTTGTCAAATGGGCTTTGTCTTGTACGGATTTGCTCCTTAGGATTGATTCATCGGTGGTGGAACTTCGGACAAATCCCAAAACGGTGAAACTGAAGGATTGATTCATCGGTGGTGGAACGTCAGACAAATCCCAACAAGGTGAAACTGAAGGTTTGATTCATCGGTGATGGGACTTCAGACAAATCCCAAAAAGGTGAAGCTGAAGGATTGATTCATCAGTGGTGGAACTTCACACAAATCCCAACAAGGTGAAGCTGAAGGATTGATTCATCAGTGGTGGAACTTCACACAAATCCCAACAAGGTGAAGCTGAAGGATTGATTCATCAGTGATGGAACTTCAGACAAATCCGAACAAGGTGAAACTGAAGGATTGATTCATCGGTGGTGGAACTTCAGACAAATCCCAAGAAAGTGAAACTGAAGGATTCATTCATCAGTGGTGGAACTTCAGACAAATCCCAAAAATGTGAAAGTGAAACTGTTTAAGCATGCCTGGATTACAATTCGGAAGGATTTACTAGGGTGTTGGTGCTTTGCTTCAATGATCATTTTAACAGGGTAATAAAAAGTTGGAATGTTTTGGCTCCATATTTAAGGAAGTACCCCGCTAGAGAATTTCGAATTAAAGTGCTGAGGTTTAAGTTGAATGTGTTACCCACAATGGAAGTAAGGGGTATTAGGAATAATATTGTGTAGGGGCCGAGAGTATGTCGATTCTATGACAAGACAGGAGGCTCATATTATGCATTAGCTTTCTTTACTCTGACATACACAGCAGCAAAGAAAATAAAATTTGTATAAACTTTTTCTAAAATGTTTTAACACAACATCAACACATTACATTTATAAATGTCCCATTCCAAGATGGTGGACAGGTCATGCACCCCTGGGAGCCAATGGGCATGCAGCCAAGTCTATAAATGTCTCTGTAAACAATAACAAATCCTCTTTCTTTGCTGCTGACACCACAGAGCTAAGTCACCCCCTTCAGTTGTGTCTTACATTGTTTGTCAGTAGTAGGCTTTATTAGTTTGAATATGGCATATATGGTAAATATGTGTTAATTACCTTTTATTATAAAGGAATTTGTGTATTTGATACATTGTATCTGGATAGCCGCGTGCGGCCGTTGGTTTCATTTTAGTGTCTTTCAAAAAGAAAATATGTATTATGCTTATACATCATTTTTCAGCTGAAGCAGTAGTGCAATGGTTGAATTTCGGACTACAGTCCATGAGGTTGTGAGTTCAAGGGAGCTCTCTAATTTATTTCTTCTTTAAAAATTTCTAGCGCTTGTAAACTCAGGTGTTTCTAGTGCATTAATCAACTCGCTCCCAGCGAGAGCAGTGTTGTTTACACTGTTCCCTCTTCACTTCGCCTGTGAATTTCAGGTGTAATGGTTTATTGGGCGTGACACCCTTTAGGCTCCTGTTGCGCGCCCGTCAGAAAGAAGCTGTTGCTTGACACCTAGCGTGTACGGGGCTCTTGACAGATTTATGGTCACCTGGGGATTCCAGGTGCTGCAGGCTTTGGGTTCAGCCTGCCCCTGTGGCTTATGTTTGTAACAAAAGCCTCTGTTTCAGTACTGAGCCAAGTTATCTCAAATATAGAGCTGCAGGTCTCCCGGGTTCGCGGCCGACCAGCGCATGTATATTTTAAGATTAGATATTTTAATTATTATATTTTAAATAATTGTATTTTACAGTGGAGGTATTTGATTGTCACCTTTTTTGCTCAGTTGAGCAGGGATTGCCTAATGGGCATTTGGTTGGTTCATGACTTCTTCAGAAAGATTATAGCACAAACATTTTAATATTAAAAATGTGGTTTTGTTAAATGTTTGTAATTTCGTATCCCTGGTGACACAATACATTTCCTTACCTTTAGTGCTGGAAAGAAAGAATGTATACTGATAGACTGTGGGTTTGTTAGGTCAAAGTCTGACCATCCAGCGCAAAAGCCCGATGCACTGCCAGTCTGCAGTTTTTTTTTATTTTATTTGTTTATTTATTCATTTACTTATTTCTTAAGTTATGTGCTTTGCCTTCACTGTAGGTGCCCTAACCTGTTCGGTTTCAGGTTCAGCCTGATTCTATTGCGAGGTTACCCCCTCGTGTACTGCTGATTATCACACCCTGCTCGGGCGAGCAGTTGGAGGTGCACTTGCTCAGTGTATCCTACCTTCAACTTGACAGTTTTCTTTTGTTTGGGTTATCTTCCCTGGAAAGGTGCAGTCACCTGCTCGGTGGCAAGGTTGCCTGGGGTTTCTGCGAGGGGTCCCCTCGTATACGGCTGTGTCCACACCCTGCTAGGGTGAGCAGTTGAGGTACACTTGCTCAGTGTTTCCTCCCTTAAAGTCGGCAACTTGGGTAATTACCTTAACTGGCATGCACCATAACCTGCTCGGTTTCAGGCTCTGCCTGAGTTCTACTGCGAGGTTACCCCCTCGTGTACTGCTGATTATCACGCCCTGCTCGGGCGAGCAGTTGGAGGTGCACTTGCTCAGTGTATTCCTTCCTTAAGGTCGGTAGCTTTGTTTAGGTGCTGCATATGGCTGACACCATTGTTTGGTCTTGTAGGCGTGCAGTAACCTGCTCGGTTTCAGGCTTCGCCTTGTTCCTACTGTGAGGTGCTCCCTCGTGTACTATTGGTTGCCTCACCCTGCTGGGGTGAGCGGTTGAGGTGCACTTGCTCAGTGTACGCTTTGATAAACAATATGTTTAAGTGTTGACTGGAACACATTTGCGTTTTTCAGAATTGTCAGTGGCCCAGATAGCTCAGTGAGTATCAGCTTATATAAGGGCCAGGGATTCGGTCCCCTGTGAGGGCGTAACCCCTCTTCTTTGGATATTTTATATATATTTAATATATTATATATTCTTTATTTATTAAGTACTTTAAAGAAAAGAGTGTGGAAGTGGTTGTAAACAGACCCATATGGGGTTGTACCTTCCTCTCTAACCATCTCTCTGGTGTTATCATTCGTCTTTTAGTTAAAAATTCTGTCACCCTTTACCTTAGTTAGTTTAAGGACAACTCAGTCCTTTCCTTAGGTTTTGATTCCCGACCTCAATTGCTCCACCCAATACCCGTGCTGATTAAGCTACAGTATTTTCTCTCAACATGAGGAAGAATAAAGATGATGCGTTATGACTCTATTGATGTCTGTAGGGCTTAATGCTCTCTTTAGTGGAGACGTTTGTTCTCCCCTACTTTTGTCCCATTGGACATTCCTTATTTTATTGGTTTCTGGTGGAGGCAGGGTCAGCTCGAGGGTAACCGTTCAGTTTTTTACATGACAAGTTGAGCAACCATGTTTTACTTGGATGGAGTGTTTGGAAACACTTGATGGTATCAGTTAGACGAGTTGCCAAATAATAACTTTCTGGCGCCTGCCCCATGTTTTCCTCCCAAAGCTTGGCCTATGGTTCAGCTAACCGTCTAACAGAGTGTTGCAACTTCTCCTCTGCTCGAGGAGTACACGCAGGCTTCTGTACCCTCATGAGCGTTGCTTAACCTCTTTAGAGTGCTGTTTTCATATCCGTGATGACCCTTCTGATACAGGTTCCTAATTTTGGAAAGGTCTACATCAGTCTTTTATCCTGCTGAGATCGATAAGTGA
This sequence comes from Ambystoma mexicanum, assembly GCF_040938575.1. Classification (NCBI taxonomy): domain Eukaryota; kingdom Metazoa; phylum Chordata; class Amphibia; order Caudata; family Ambystomatidae; genus Ambystoma; species Ambystoma mexicanum. The sequence goes on from NC_090929.1 coordinate 1,098,727,818, forward strand.
ACACCTCACACCACACAACGTTCATAGTAGTGATAAGCACCACTCATATACCTGAGGGTTCATAGTACTGTATAAGTACTGTTTTGCTATGGACAATGTGCTTAGTTTTTTCCTTCCCCTGATTCCCTTAGTGGCCAGTCAGCCTCACATGAATACAGTGACTCAGACCTCAGGGTTTGAGGGGACAGTGGTCCCAGATTTCTTCTCAACCTTGCATTTACGGGGCATTGATAATTATCCAGAGTCCTTTCCCCCTCATTCCCCTTCCTGCCATCCTTCGGGGAGATTGCATCATAATATTACACCTCTGGGAGTATCCAATGGTTTCCGTTTTTTCCTTTTTACAGGAGTTCTGGCGGGTGACCAGTGCAGACTCGCACTGAGCATTTCCCTCCCGTCTGTTACTTTCCTTTGTGCTAATCTCTGGTATTTCAATAAGTTAACAGGAGCCTGTTCACAGTCAGGGAATTGGTTAGAGGCGCTAGTGGGTATTTATTTCTCTTAACGGTGTAAAGCGGGGCTTTAATGTGGTCCTCAGGGTAGTTTTCTTCTGGATTGCAAGGTTTTTCCTTTGGATAAGTGGGGGAGGTTTCTCCTCTTTTGGGAAGGCTCAATATCCCTTGGTGGGATAGAGGGGTCTGGGAGTGATACTATCCCCCATCCACGTTATTATGACCCTCTATCACGATGCGTTCCAGAGTCTATACATTAACTTTCAGACTGTGTCTGCCGCTACGATTACCAGAGTGCTGGGATATATATTTGGTTGATGACTTGATTATCATAGTCACCTGCATGGCAGGTGGACCTTTGGGGTTTTCACAAGAGTTTGTTTGCAGTAAGGTGCCAGCTCAGGGTGCTGTGAGCTTCAAAGTTCTGCAAATTGGCTGAAATATAGGTTGGACCTCTTCTGGTGTACACTTTCAGTTTAACCGTTTAGTGATCAGTTCTTTGCAGTTTAGAGTCTTGCTAAGATTTTGGAAATTTGGTGTCCTCCTTCGGTTACTTTTGATCCTCTAGGGGATTTATCACCAGGGAGGAGGGAACAAGGTTCAAGCACCGGGCATACCTACAAGGGGGTTTAGATATCACTATAATGGTAGTGATTGGATGTCAGATACATTTTTTCTTCTTGCCAAGTTTGGCCTCTTAAGGATCAGGTTTGTAATATCTGCCTTTTGTCATGGTAGCAGAGTCCTTCTTCAAGATTTCGGGAGGTCTGAGGGTCTCCGTGTTGGCGGTTTGACGGGTTTAGCTTCTCAGGTGTGGCCCTCTCTTCCATTCTGCTTCTGCCTCCAGAAGACTTCCCTCCTTAGTATACACATATGTCTGAAGACAATTGTAGATTAATTCTATTGCTTTTCAGCTCCGCTCAGGATGGATTGTCCTATTACAAAATTTATAAAAATGATTTTTTACTCCCATTTTACCCTTTTGAAGATTTGTCTTTCCCTCGTGGTTCCCCAGTGTAGTTCTGTGACATGCCCTGTTTCTAATGCGATATCTTCCTTTAATGCATGGGATGGAACCTATAAGACTTTCACCCCTATGGGGTACTTTTCTTTATCTCCAGGAGAGCTAGGTGTTTGTTTTCATTGGTTTGCTTTCTAGGTCCCCAAAAATGGTACGAATTTAAGTGTTTTGAATATTTGATTGAACAACATAGGTGTTTATTTCAGATGGTTTTGTCCTAACCTATTAGTATAGGAAAACTTTGTTCAATGGTTTCCCCTCTTTTAACCAGTTGGTTTTGGTGGCCTGTAAGGAACGCTGGAATTGGCACATTTCCTGTTTTCTTGCAGTGGATTTGACTTTGCCTTATAAGACAGCTTTTCGGGCAACCTAGTCTTGGGCAATTCTCTGATTGGTCAACAGATTGATTTAATGAAAGCATTTAAAAAAAAGTTTCCTTTCCTATTATTTTATTATATTATCTATTATATTGGATCATTTTGTACGTACTAATTAGATGCAAGGGCTTTGAACTTGCATACTATGAGCCTCCTGTCTTGTCATAGAATGACTAATCCCCCACACTAACGTGAGATGGGGGTTTAGATTCTATTAAAGACAAGGAGGCGATTATTATCCCTCCCACCCACCCTGGATATGATATGATATGACAATTGTGATACGCATGTACACAGGTGGTTCAAGTGAGAACATTCTTTGGTTTGTTGTTCTTCCCAACCACCCACCCTTCTTGCTTGTTGTTCTTACAGGTACGAGTTGAGGTTCTGCTCAGGAGTGTGGATCGCAGTTACAAGTTCTGGAGTGCGTGATTTCGGATTTCGGGTGAGAAGTTCGGCTTTAAGGAGATTGGTTCTGCTTCTGTTGAGGAGTTTCGAGTTCGCCTGGTTCATGGAATCGTCGTTCATGGAATAGTGTTAAGGATGGCTACAGTAACATTTTTGTGAAAGAACAGCTTCAGAAAGAGGATTTGTTATTGTTTACAGAGACATTTATAGACTTGGCTGCATGCCCATTGGCTCCCAGGGGGGCATGACCTGTCCACCATCTTGGAATGGGACATTTATAAATGTAATGTGTTGATGTTGTGTTAAAAAAATTTAGAAAAAGTTTATACAAATTTTGTTTTCTTTGCTGCTGTGTATGTCAGAGTAAAAAAACCTAATGCATAATAATCGCCTCCTTGTCTTTAATAGAATCTAAACCCCCATCTCACGTTAGTGTGGGGGATTAGTCATTCTGTGATTATGAAGACAAATTCTTAAAACATCTATGTTTGGAATTCTCTGCTTTGTCTCAGATTCGAAATGAAAAAAAGGCAGCTTTTGCAAATTTTAGGGCTCAGGAATATTGAATTGGGATTTTAAACACAAATGAAATATCGCTTTTAATTAGACTGTTTGATTTTTTGGAAGTGGTTCGGATGTTATAAGGTTCATGATGTTTGTATTGTAAAAAATGTTCATGTGTTTTACATTTTGGATAAAACAGTTTTTATATGTATTTTGCATGCACATTGTGATAAACTGTGATATTAGACGTGCAATGTGCAAAAAAGCTCAGCTGATTAACTAAAATGCACAATTTTCTTTTTTTTTAAATGAAACAAAAAAGTATGAAAGAGCTTTGCACCATTGATTGTGCTGTGTCTGCTCTGTGTGTGGGGAACCTCTTTCTTGGCTGTTAGCTTGAGCTGTATCTGGTCAGTGTGTGAGGCAAGTGTGCAATTTTACTGTCAGTGCTGTCCATGTATGTGCGTGAGGAAATACTGAACTGTTGTGCCTCGTGCTTTGCCTGCTCACCGTGAGGGGAGACAGCACTGTTGCTGCCTTTGCTGCGCATGCGCTGAAGGAGATGATAGGTTGCATTGCTGCTGGCTGTGCTGTACCTACTCGCATGTGAGGAAAGATCACACCATCGAGGCAGGCTCGGACTGGCCTACATCGCAATAGGCAATTCCCCAACAAAAATCGAAAATGGCGAGTGTGGGTCCATTTTTTGGGTCAATGTGGGCCAGTTTGAAGAGTTACTTCATTAAGTGGCTAGTAGTTTTGACCAGTGTTGTTGAAAGCATATTCTTTTAAAGGCACGACGGACCTCACATTTTTTTTTCAAACTCTCCCTTGGGTACTATTCAAACAGTTTGTCACAAAGGGAATGAATTGCCATTTGCAACTGTGGGACACAATTTCATTGGTACCCGAGGCAATTGTATACGCCAGTGGAGGCCTGCTTTGTTTGTTTGTGTGGGTAGTGCTTCCACACACCTGGTCGGCTGACTCTTTCCTGGGAAGACAACACAGTCCTTCTGATCTGGCACCTTTCAGAGGCCCAACCTAAAACAAAGGTGAAAAGCAAGAGAGAAAGAGCGAGTGACACAGGAGACGCCGAGGCCTCCCAGCTTCAAGCCCTTGCACGTGAAACCTCTGGCATCTGCGTAGCGAAGGGATCATAATTTCATGTACAAGAATCAGACTTTTTTTTAAATCTCTTTTTCATTAGACATTTGCTGCAGAAACGTGCCTGAGGCTAGCTGTCAGGAAGAAAGCACCGATGAGGGTGTGAAGAAGAAGCTGGGGGCGCCACACCTGCTATCTGCAGGGAGGGGAACCCTGCTCGGGCGGTGCACGCATGGCAGGATGGGAAAACGAAGGAAACAGGCGCTCTGTACATTTTGAGGGAGGAGGGTTCAAGTCAAGTTTATTTAAGATTTATTTTCAGTCGAAAATGCATTTTCCAAATACATATATCTTAATACAAGCTGACACTGCTGGGTTGTTCTGGTCTCGAAAATTAATGAGCATTTCATTCAAAATAATTATAGTTAAAAAACATGGGGCAGCGTGCTTGACGAAATAACTACTTCTCTACAGGAGTACAGGGATGAGCAGTGGCTAAACCACCTACTCAGCCCCACACTACTGCTAAACCAACTGTGATCCTAATCAAAAAGGTGAAACAGGCGCAACCTCATTTGATAGCGTGTGCCCAGTGCTGGCTATATCTCCAGGAGGGGTGCAAGGTGATACAGTTGTAACATAAACAATAGTACGATGGGAACAAAAAAAAAAAGAATGTGCAATGAAGGGTACAAAAAATAGGGACTTTAATAAAAGACAATAAACGCACACAACTACTTAAGAACACTACAGACCCACCCGTGCAAGAGAAACACAGAAAATGGCCACTTTGATGATAAAAAGGCACTTTGGGGGAAGACAGGATGCAGCCAAATGATGTTGTTATTGTAATTAATATTTGGCATATGTATAGCGCTCCATTTATCATTGGTATGACCTCAAAGCGCTTGTGGGTTGAACGCCCTTGGGGCACCGTAGTCCAGGTCAGTCGAGAGAATAGGGTAGTATAGGGTGCTTGGATGCACTCAGTATGTGTGCAGCTAGTGTGAATTGTCTGATGGTAGCTGCATCCTAACATTAGGTGCGGTGGTAGTGAGAGATCAGTTGAATGCGCGCAGTCTGGCGGCATACGCCTGTGTAGGATGTATATGTGTACAGATAGGCCGATTATTTCGTGGGGTATAGCTGCGTTCTAGCAGGATGTTGAGGAGCGCATGTAGTAATGTGTGTTGCTGAAATGTAGAGAGTGAGCATAGTGGTAGGAGAGGTGAGTGTCTGGAGTGGATGGTTTATTCTTACGAGCCCGCTGTTCCAGGATTACACTCTGTATTTGGATAAATTGGTGGCGGTCGTCCTCGTGTTTCGTTGTAGTGACACTCTGAGGTAGATTTATCCCTAGGCTCAGAGTAAGATATGTTTGTTCGGTCAGGTGGTCATTATTCTTAGGCTCAGCACTATGCATCTCAGGGCCCGGTTTCTGGGTCGCTGGTTTATGATGGGTTGCAGGCAGTATTAGGGAGGATATTTGTTTATGTGGCAGGACCAATCTCGCACCGACATAGTCCCACCAAGCCCATATTCCGGTCTCTGGTAGTGGTTTATGGTGGGTTGCAGGGTGGGTCTAGGCTGGATAGTTGATTATAGGACAGGGTGTGTCTCGTATTAACGTAGCAACATCAAGGCAGTCATGCTAAAGCATAGGCTGGGCAGAGGCCTTGTAGAGTATGGGGGTTTTGCACCTATGGGGGACGTACCTAAGGTGTGTACTTGGGGATGGTATGGAGCGAAAGGGGATTATCAGCTTGATGGCGCGAGAGACTGCTAGGCCTGTGTAGTAGACTTGGGAAGTGGAGAGTCAGTAGTTCCATATCCTAGAGCCTGCAGGATGCTAAGGTTGTCATCTGTGGTATCCATTGCCTAATTCTGTCATGGTGACTTATTGGTCTCTTTCAGTGGTCTCATTGCTTGGAATTCCCAGAACATCTGTCCACAGGCTGTAATTACTTTCAGATGTAATGTCACTTAAGTCATGGTTCAAGATGTTGATGGGTTTCAGCGGCCCTAGATGGTCCTAATCAGGTTTACGGAAAGAGACAGGTTTTTAGAGCTTTGCGGAATGCCATGTAGTCTTGGTTGTGTCAAAGGTGCGGAGGGAGTGAGTTTCACAGAGTTGGAGCCAAGGTTGAGAAGGCGGGCCCTCCAATCTGGGTTGAATTGGAGGCTGGAATCACTAGTAAGACGGCAGAGCTTGATCTTAGGTTGTGTGATGTGCAGTAGGGTTTTAACTTCTCTTGTAGGTAAGCTGGGCTGGTCTTGTGACCGGCTCGGTGGGTAATGCAAAGGGTTTTGAAAGGGGCCTTTGTCCTACAGGGAGCCAGTGAAGGGTGTGGAGAGCGGGGGAGATGTGATCCCTGTGTCCCAGAGCAAGAAGGAGTCTGGCGGCATCATTTTGTGCTCTCTGGAGTTTGTTAAGTTGGTATGACAGTGCACCAAGGTATAAGGAGTTGGCATAGTCATGTCTTGACATAACAATGGGCATAATAACAGCAAGTCTGTTGGGATAGGTGAGGTAAGGGAAAATGCATCTTAGAAAGCTCAGCTGATAGTGACAGGATGTTGATACATTATTGATCAGACGGGAGAAGGTTAGGCCCGAGCCCATAGGGCAGCCAAGGATTTTGATTATTTTGGAGTGAGGAGGGGGGGTGCCAAGGGACGGGGGCCATGGCAGTGGTTGCGGGAGAAGGGCAGTATTGCCGCACACCATGATCTCAGTTTTATCTGGGTTCTTAAGGAGGTGGCTACTTGTCATCCATCGGTCAATATCTCTGAGGCAAGCTTCAAGGTCGGGATTTGGGTTGGAGCTTGTTTTGGGAATTCTTAGGATAATTTGGGTATAGTCAGCATAGTTGTAGCAGGTGAGGTTATGCAGGCAGATGATTCCTGGTAGAGAGGTCAGATAGAAGTTGAAAAGGAGAGCAGAGAGGCATGCCTCTTGGGATACTCCAGTGTTCAAGTTACGAGCAGTTGAGACAAAAGGGGAGAGGAGAGCAATTTGTTTCCTGTTGTTGAGGAAGGAGGCAATCCATTTGAGTGCCGAGTCCCGGATACCTGGGAGTGGATACGTCAAGGAGGATAAAATGGTTAACAGTGTCGAAGGCTGCAGACAGATCAAGGAGAATTAGTGCTCTGCACCCTTCCGAGTCTGCCGAGACCGTGAGATCGTCCCAGATCGAGATCAGGGTGGTTTCTGTTCCATGGCGTGGGCTGAAGCCTGATTAAGTGGGGTTGAGTAGTTTGTTGGTTTCTAGGAAGTGGTTGAGTTGAGAGTATGCAGTCGGTCAATGAGTTTCGTCAGGAATCGGGTGTTGGAGATTGGCCTGTAATTCTTAGGGTCATGGGGTCGAGAGATGCCTTTTTTAGAAAAGGTTTGACTTGTGCTATTTTAAAGGCCTCTGGAAAGATTCCAGAGGTGAGGGAGTCCTTCAGTATGGACATTGCTAGTTCTCCTGCACAAGTGGGGGAGAATATTTCTTTCAGAAGAGAAGCAGGACAGAGGTCTAGGGGGGTTCTGGAGAGTCTGCTGCCGGATACTAGATCTAAGAACTCGCCTCGAGACACGGTGAAAGAGTCGAAAGGTGGCATTGCAGTAGTTGGTATGTGAGCAGCAAATATCAATGTTTAAGTTTATGTCATTTGAAAGACAGAGAAGGGGGCATAAAAAGCCCTAAGGTCCTGTAAACTGGACCAGGGGGCATGGCCTCTTTAAATACCTTTAGTTTCTTTGCTTTGGGGCTCAACAGTATCGAGACAGGCTTCTAGGTGCTTTCTGAGGTGATGCTTTGATGTCAGGTTTTTGAGCTAGTTAACTGAGTTCAGCATGTGGTGCTGTACAAGCAGCAATGGCATGTGGCATGAAGAAGCTTGGGACAGGCAGGCAATGTCCTGGTCAGCGTCGCTCACAAGCCGATCAAGGTGGGAACCAGGGCTCATGGCTATTCCTTGACTTCTGGGATGCAGGGAGACCCACTCCAGGGGCAAGCAAGTACTTTCTTCTGCACTTCCTAACCACAAAGGTTCATAGAGGGCAGTGGCAGCCAGTTCCTCAGTTGCAGTATGCCTTGTCCACACAGAAGTTTCACCCCAAATGCGCGCTTGGGATGGGTAGAAAGAAGAGCTTTCCTCTTCCTTGCAACATTCTGTCTTCCCTTCTGTTGTAGAAGACATCTGTATCCCCAACAGAGACCCAGTTGAATCCTTCTTGTCTTGAAGTCCAAAGATGAAACAGCTAAGGAGGATGCTTTTTCCACTTATAAACAAGTATCTTTAAATATAAGAAAACGACAAAACACAGTGTTGGTCCTCATCATAACCTGCAGATAATATCTGATTAAACTAACATCCCTGAACCAGTGGGATCCAAATCAGGCACTGTTTACTTTTGAATGAAGTGTAAATACATTCAAGCTTTTCATTTGAGTTTTTGAGTATTTTTTTTTTTTATTGGTCAAAAACATGTTTCAGCCTTAACAAAATGCATACACATATAAAAAGTCAGTTATTAAAATTCATAAATTTGTACAAAAATAAATACTGTTAAAACTAAGTCAGAACTATAAAAATATAAAAATGATTGTGCATGCCTCGGATAATTAGTCATCAAGCTTTAATCAACCAAGAAAACCAACAACTGCTACAGAAACTGAAGTGGGGTAACTCCCAAAACACGTAAGCCATAAAAGTTCACTTTCTACAAAACTAGTGGAAATGTACTAATAAAATGCAGGCGGACAGATAACAGCTCCGGGCAATACAACAATAAATATTTTAAAGTCACAGGCTCTTGCAAATTATTGTAATATCGGCACTCTATAAGTTCACGGCCAATCATATTCCTTCTCACCCGAATCTCACAGGGGCCATATATATTCCATCTAAATTGCATCAATACATTTCGGGCCCTGAACCTAGGAAAGATAGCTAAACATGGTTCCAATAGTCCCAGCCACTTGTATACATGCCTACGGTGCACAAGAGATGTATAACTATGGAGACATTCAATGGTATTACACCAGTGGTGTTTGTAAAGTGCCAGTTTAACCTTTAAAGAAGATTCTTTCAGATCTACATTGGTCTTATTCAAATTAAGCAACACATTCTTGCAGTTAGCACAAAACAGGTTGGTCACATTTTCTTTTTTTTACCCTAATAGTGTGTTCAAGATCCTCATACATAATCTTCCCTGGTGGATTTATTAAATGAGAACACAACTACAGATATCTCCACTTCGCTCTTACTTCAATAGAATTGAGTGCTCGTTTGTAGCGGATGGCAACAGTTTCTACTGCATTAGGGACCCAAGACTTTCCGCCGGATAAAACGTTCCAATTTGGGCAGAATATCCAAAGTCCAAGGCTGCAAGGTCTCTATTCCATAGAGCAAGGTAGCAATTACCTCACTCTCATAATTCAACTGCAAAGGTTTAACCGAAAATGTACAGTACTTACGATGTATACGGATCATTTGAGATGACAAAGCCAATGCCTTATTTAATAGAAAATCAGAAACAAACTGTGTCCCTGGTCTGCACACTAACGGAAAACCTAAGTACATCGAGTTATCTGCTGACTCTACATAGTCATTATTCAGTTTCCATCAGTGGGAGATCTTCTCCTTAGTCATCCTAAGCTGCAGAACATTGGTTTGCCCTGTATTGACCTTTAGCCAAGGCATAGGTCATGAAACAGTTGAGCAAACACTGTAAGTAAATTGTAGTAAGATCTATCAAAAGAAAGTCGTCAGCCTAGGTGAGCCACGTTGATCTACAGAGACCAACCTTAGGTGGGACAAACAAAACTCACTCCACTGCTTCCCCAAAGTTAGATGCGTACAGGTTAAAAAGACAGCGGGCCAATATGTACCACTGTCTAACTATTTGCTAGTAGGTATTTTCCTACATAGGGAGCTCTTTGATCCAAACGCTCCTGGACGTTCAAACCCTCATGTAGGCCAATGATTAACTTCAAAAGACCCCATGGAATTCCACAAGCAGAAAGCTTACTCCAGAGTTGATTATGGCTAACAGTATCAAACGCCGATGTTAAATCAATTGAGGGGACATATATAGATGCATATGTTTTATTCCAAGTCTGCCATTGTAAACTCTGCAGGAGAAAGCCACATACGTTGGTACTTTGCGGCTTCCTAAACCCAATTTGAGGTTTTTTAACTCTTCCCACACTCTGGGCCAGCTTTCTAGATGGTACAACAAAATAGACACAAATAATTTGCTATCGGCATCCAATAAAGTTATGGGGTGATCGTTTTTAGGATTCGTTTGGTCTCCCCTTTTAAAAATCAGAACGATGTAAGATGTTCACCAGGACTTAGGCTAGTCTCCCTGTTTAACAATTTCTTTAAACAATATGTTTAGAATAGTTACCCACAACGATAGGTTGCCTTTGAACAGACGATTAGATAGTTGGTTGGGCCCTGGAATTACTTGCCTTCGAAATTAAATCTTATACCAATCCCTGATCACAATCGAGATATAAATCGTCAGGAGACACATCAAGATTGTTATTCATAAAAAGGGATTAATTCCCAGAAGAATAAAGAGACTGCAAGTGAGCAACCCAAACTTCTTCTGCCGCAGCATTGGTCTGTAACTCTGCCTGACAGATATCCACCGAATTAATAAGCCCCCAAAACTATCCCACATTTGGTCTTTTGGGTGAGTTTAGCATACCTTTTGCATCTTTCTGGACCAACCACGCCCTTCATCCTTTACAACAATTTATAAAAGCCTGCTTTTTGTTATGTACCAATGTTACTTTAGCCTCTTCTGTTAAGTTATGATGCATTATAACCCTAATGGCTGACCTCAAATCTCTCTTGTTGTCAACTACAGACTGATCAGAAATGTGGGTAAATTTGCGAGACTCCGTGGGAGCTTCATCTCCCACATTATTCCTACCTAAAACCACATTAATCCTCTGTTCTATAACACCCTCATAGTAACTAAGATTAAAAGTATGTAATTTCCATTCATATGTGTTGACACTCACAGGGTAATTCATAGAAAATCGCACAAAAGTGGCGCACGCGACTGGCGCACAGCATGCCCGTGCGAATGTCTGCGCCAGCCGCGTGCGCTAAAATCGATTTCTGCGCACAGCGTATTCATGGATTTTCGCATCCAAAACCAGCCGTGGCGCAGCGTGGCGCAGCGACCCTGCAGCAGCGCCAGTTACGCCCCCAAGAACGCCCTCGCGCAAGGAAAAGCCCTCAAAATCCCCAAATAATCGCAAAGGGCTGCGCTAACCCTGGACCAGTTCACAGGGCTGGCAAACAGCAAATGCCAAGCGGGGACCGTGTATTTCAGTGGTTCGCGGGAAGTTCCACACGCGATTGTCCTGTGTCCGTGTGCATCAGGGGTGCGCGGGAAGTATCACACGCAAATTCAGCTGGGTACGTGTATTTCAGGGGTGCGCGGGAAGTTCCACACGTGATTGGCCCCGTGCGAGCAGGGTAAGTGTATTCCAGGGGTGCGTGGGAAGTTCCACACGCGATTCCATCAGGGTACGTGTATTTCAGGGGTGCGCGGGAAGTTCCACACGCGATTGGCCCCCTGCGAGCAGGGTACGTGTACTGCAGGGGTGCGCGGGAAGTTCCACACGCGATTTCAGCAGGGTACGTGTATTTCAGGGGTTCGCGGGAAGTTCCACACGCGATTGTCCTGTGTCCGTGTGCATCAGGGGTGCGCGGGAAGTATCACACGCAAATTCAGCTGGGTACGTGTATTTCAGGGGTGCGCGGGAAGTTCCACACGTGATTGGCCCCGTGCGAGCAGGGTAAGTGTATTCCAGGGGTGCGCGGGAAGTTCCACACGCGATTCCATCAGGGTACGTGTATTTCAGGGGTGCACGGGAAGTTCCACACGCGATTGGCCCCCTGCGAGCAGGGTACGTGTACTGCAGGGGTGCGCGGGAAGTTCCACACGCGATTTCAGCAGGGTACGTGTATTTCAGGGGTTCTGGGGAGTACTACACGTGAATTGGCCGTGTGGGTCCTCCCAGGTGTTCGCTCTACAACCTCCACGGCCCCTGCAGGCAGCCCACACCACGGGGGACTACCCTGCACCCCTGCCCATGTCCCGCAGGCAGCCCATCCACCATGGGCATGCCCCCCAGCCAACCTACATGTCACCTTGCACCACTGATCAACAATGCATGTCTCCCACCACCCCCACCCCCCAGCAGTGCATGGGCAGCCTCCACCAGGCCCCCACTCATGTCTCCCACCACCCCCACCCCCCCAGCCACCAGGGGCAGCCTCCACCAAGCCCCCACTCATGTCCCCTATTACCCCCACCCCCCCGCAGTGCAGGGGCAGCCTCCACCAGGCCCCCACTCATGTCCCCTATTACCCCCACCCCCCAGCCACCAGGGGCACCCTCCACCAGGCAACCACCCATGTCTCCCACCACCCCCTACCCCCCAGCAGTCAGGGGCAGCCTCCACCAAGCCCCCACTCATGTCTCCCACCACCCCCACCCCCCAGCAGTCAGGGGCACCCTCCACCAGGCCCCCACCCATGTCTCCCACCACCCCCATCCAACAGCCACCAGGGGCAGCCTCCACCAGGCCCCCACTCATGTCTCCCACCACCCCCTACCCCCCAGCAGTCAGGGGCAGCCTCCACCAGGCCCCCACTCATGTCTCCCACCACCCCCAGCCACCAGGGGCAGCCTCCACCAAGCCCCCACTCATGTCCCCTATTACCCCCACCCCCCAGCCACCAGAGGCAGCCTCCACCTGGCCCCCACCCATGTCTCCCACCACCCCCACCCCCCAGCAGTGCAGGGGCAGCCTCCACCAGGCCCCCACCCATGTCTACCACCACCCCCACCCCCCAGCCACCAGGGGCAGCCTCCACCAGGCCCCCACTCATGTCCCCTATTACCCCCACCCCCCCCGCAGTGCAGGGGCAGCCTCCACCAGGCCCCCACTCATGTCCCCCACAACCCCCACCCCCCAGCCACCAGGGGCAACCTCCACCAGGCCCCCACCCATGTCTCCCACCACCCCCTACCCCCCAGCAGTCAGGGGCAGCCTCCACCAGGCCCCCACTCATGTCTCCCACCACCCCCACCCCCCGGCCACCAGGGGCAGCCTCCATCAAGCCCCCACTCATGTCCCCTATTACCCCCACCCCCCCGCAGTGCAGGGGCAGCCTCCACCAGGCCCCCACTCATGTCTCCCACCACCCCCACCCCCCAGCAGTCAGGGGCACCCTCCACCAGGCCCCCACCCATGTCTCCCACCACCCCCACCCCCCAGCAGTCAGGGGCAGCCTCCACCAGGCCCCCACCCATGTCTCCCACCACCCCCACCCCCCAGCAGTCAGGGGCAGCCTCCACCAGGCCCCCACTCATGTCCCCCTGCACCCCCACCCCCCAGCAGTGCAGGGGCACCCTCCACCAGGCCCCCACCCATGTCCCCCTGCACCCCCACCCCCCCAGCCACCAGGGGCAGTCTCCACCAGGCCCCCACTCATGTCTCCCACCACCCCCACCCCCCAGCAGTCAGGGGCACCCTCCACCAGGCCCCCACCCATGTCTCCCACCACCCCCATCCCACAGCCACCAGGGGCAGCCTCCACCAGGCCCCCACTCATGTCTCCCACCACCCCCTACCGCACAGCAGTCAGGGGCAGCCTCCACCAGGCCCCCACTCATGTCTCCCACCACCCCCAGCCACCAGGGGCAGCCTCCACCAAGCCCCCACTCATGTACCCCTGCACCCCCACCCCCCAGCACTGTGGGGCACCTGCCAGCAGGCCCCCACCCATGTCCAACTCATGTTCCCCAGCCAACATGTCATCACAATCTAGATCCCTGGTCCCTATGGTCAGCCTCCAAATGCAAAACACCCACCCGAGTATTGCATCCACCCACTCATAATTGGCAATTACATGACAGAACACCAATTGCAAGTTCCGAAACAAACACATTTCCCTCACATACACCCAATGGGTGTCAGTGAGTCTCAAAAGCCTTATCATGATATGCATTAAACCAATGAGATGATACTACACATTGAAGTGTGATAAAAAAAATATGTATTGAAGGAAATATAAATAGAATCAAAAATAAAGAAACAGAAATGGGAATGTACAAAAATGAAAAGAAGCATGTCCGTGAAAAAAAGCAAAACCAAAAATAAAAATCCATTGTAATGGTGTCCAAAGTCACTGTCCAGAAAACAAAATCCAATGGGAAATAAAATAGAAAGCCATTGCTCCATGATGAAAATGCGAAAGAAAAATACAATCCAACAGTGAACTATGTACATACGAACAAGCCAGGGTCCATTATCCCAACAAAAGAAAGGAAACCTATCTAACTACACTGACTAATAAAATAAACTATATACAAAAATGTGGCCAATGTCTGAAAGGTCCAAAATAAATCCAAAAAAAAATGAAACCTAACACTACCTACATAACTATGTACAAGGGCAGCGGCTAGTTTGACGGCTCACTTGTGGATGTCCCGGGCCAGGGCATCATCGAACTCCTGCTCAATGTCCAGGAGGCGGTCCTCCTCCATGGCCCCGAGGGTCCGCAGGGCCGTCGACGTGTCCACCTCCAAACCCCTGCGGATTGCCTCGAGGCACTCGGCCCGCCTCAGGGCCCTCCGCATGGAGTTCTCCACCCTGACCATTGTGAGCCGTGCCTCTTCCGCCCGCTGCCGCTCCGCATCTATGGCGTGGCCCAACCACTGCCACACGGAAGACACTCTCTGTCCTGGGTCCTCCTGCCCTCCGGCCGATGCCTGCCCCTCCGATGTTGAAGGCCCCGAGCCTTCATGGCTCCCACCACGTTGCTGCTGCTGCTGTGCCTCTGCCCGTGCACTGCCTCCTGCTGCCTGCACATCCTCCGCCGGCTGGGGTGCAGTCGTTGACGTGGCCACCTCTGCTGGACGTCCGACTCCCAACTGTGGCAGGGATGCCTCCTCCACCAGCCTGGCCGCACCGTCAGAGGCAGCTCCACAGGGCACCCAGGTGACTGATGGGTGGGAAGATGGCACGGAGGACAACTGGCGCATAGGGGGTTCAGTTGAGGAGGGGTCGTAGCAAGCCCCATCATACGGAGGAATCCGGCCTGGGTGACCTGTCCCAGCAGGCTGATGTGGTCAACGAGCCATTCGAGATGACGTGCAGTCTCCTCATGAAAAGACTGCAGGTCACCTTGCATGGCCCGTTGACGCAACGCCACACCACTCAGAACAGGCTCAACCCAGACCCGGATAGCCACATCCGCAGGCAGAGGAAGGCCAGTTGTCGTGAGCTCATCCCCTGCCTGAAAACAGGTCTGAACGTAGGCATCCCTGCTGGTGCAAGATGATGCAGGGACAGGATTGCACACAGGCACCTCAGCGCCGGCCTGTGCTGCCTCCTGTCCCTGGTCCTGCACTGCACCACTAGCACCAGTGGGATCCCCACCTCCAGACCCCGTCTCTGTTGCTTGCACGGCCTCCTCCTCCACCAAACCCCCCACCAACCTGGATGACTCCGTGCCATCTTCCCCCGTTGGGCCCTGTGGGGTCCCAGCTGCCCCTTCTGCTGCCGAGGAGTCCAACTCCAACCTCCGCCTCTTGGACCTCCCCCCAGCAGCTGCAGCCTGGGACGCGGCACCAGACTCCTCACTCCCCGACGAGATGACAACATGGGAGGGGAGCCGGGCCTTGCGTCTCCGGCTGGCGGTGGGATCCCCGCCGCTGTGCTCCACAGCACCTTCTCCGCCCTCTTCATCAGTTGACGCTGCAGACAGGGAGAAATAAAACACAGGCATCAGGGCACTGTACAATGGACACATACACACATGACAGTTGTACATGAGTGGCATTGGCAAACCTCAGACATGTCATCACAATCCCCAACACACATGTCATTTCAACTCGCACACATGAGCCATACCACAGCCATATCGCAACTGCCAGCACCATCCATACACATACAACAGCATGAGCAGGCTAAGGTGAGCCAGACATCACATGCAACACAGGAAGTGCACCACACATGTACACACACCACCACACTTGCATGCATGTGTACACCTCTGCCAAGTGTCGCAGTGTTCAGATGGGCATCCATGTCACATCTGCCCATCAGGCTTCCACATACCGCTGTCACATGCATCCATGTTGCATCACTCTTGCACCCTTGTCAAATACACACACATGCACATGTACACAGTGCTGATACATGCAGCTGAAAACAACATGCATGCGTGACATCACGGACATGTCTACTTACATACACATTCATCCAAACATGTGTGCCCACACAACTGCATTTGGCATGCAAGCCTACACACACAAGCACCATCCATGTCTCACACATTCCAGCCCTCTCATGTGTTAGCCCCACGGCCCTGTACACCCCCACCCATTCTCGACCCCATACAAACAGATGTGCAACCTGCACACTACTGAAAAATCACCACACGCACAGCTCACAATCAGGATGCATGTACACTTACCGCTCGACTCCAGACGGGTCAGCCTCTCAAGGACCTGGACGTGGAGCGCTGGGGATATGCGTTCCAGGACCCTCATCTGTTCTTCCGACAAGTGGCCCCAGCGCCCCTTGGCATCCGCTGCCTTCAAGAGGTGCCGGGCCTTGTTCAGGGTCCTGGACCTGAAGTCCTCCCAGCGCTTCTTGACATGTTGGAAGTCGCGGACTGCCACCCCCTCCGCGTTGATGGCAGTCACAATGTCAGTCCAGATCCGAGTCTGTCCTTCCTTGTCGGCGCGGGAACTTCCAAAGAGGGCATCATACTGCCCCAGGACTTGCTCCACCAGGACACCAACTTCGGTGGCACTGAAGCTGGTGCCCCTCCGCCTCTCTGGCCGGGGGTTGTCAGTGGTCTCAGATGGTGTTTGCCCCGACATGACAACCCCAGAGGCAGGAGTGGGTGGGCAACTGGGTCCTGGGGCTGGGCTGTGGAGCGATGGAATCCCAGTCGGGAGTCTTCGGTTCCAGCAGGGGTAGTCACAGCAACAGCACCCCTGGCTGATATGCAGGCAGCAAATGGCAGGGCACGTGGGCAGCAGGCAGTCAGGCAGCAGCAGATGGCAGGTGGGAGCATGCTCGGGGTTCTGGGGGGCAGTAGTTCGGCCTTCTGGGCAGGAGCGTGGTCTTCCGTGTGCTTACGCGTGGCCAGCTTGATACGGAGTGATTTGGCACGTGAAAATCCTGCACGTCTGCGTGTAAATCGAGGAAAGGCCCTAAGCGTGTATGCACGTCAGCACGCATATGCGATTTCATTGGACCAAAGGCCCTTAGCGCGTGAGCGCGTCTGTGACGTGAGGCGCGCGGGTGTTTCCCTCATTACACGTGATGACAGAGCACACGTGGATTTCCACCAATCGCGTGTGGAACTTCCTGCGCACCCCCAGTAATACACGTACCCAGGCCAATCGCGTGTACGCTCACTTCCCTCCGATTACACGCGATGACACTCGGACGTGCAGTTTTACCACGTGTGCTCGCATATGCGATTTCATTGGCCCAAAGGCCACCATGCGCAGCTGTGACGTCACGCGCATGGCCGTAGAGAATGGCGTGTGTAAAAATGAAGAGATACATGTCCGAGTGTCAAAGCGCGTAATTGGTGGAAATGGCCTCATTGCGTATGCGCGTCTGTGATGTGTGTATTAAAGGTACGTGTAGAACGCCATTTCCTTGTACGTGCTTTTCGTGGAGAGCGAGTGGGTGAAATCTGTACTTCTTGTCGGTTCACACGCGATTTACTTCACGGCGTTTCCAGTTCGTACTCCCTGTTACCTTTTTTCTCTTTTCCTCTTTTTCCTGGGCCTGTTTCCTCAGACAGCTTCCCTACTACTGTTGTCCTGTCTCCTCAGACAGTGTACAATTCTTCTTTTGGCGGGGGTGTTGCCAACGCGCACACGCGCATATTTTTCACGCTTTTGTTCCTGGCAGACGGTGAGTCGCGCACGTATCTAACATCTGTGCTTGCCCCGTGTGTCACGTACCCCTTCAGAGGTCATTCTAGGCTGCGTGTGACACGCATACGTTCATTCTTGTGTTCCTGGGTGCCACAGCGTAGTGCAGGTTTATTTTTCCACGCACGTGGTCTAGGAGGGGTTGCGTGCACCTTACTTCCCTTTTTTGGGGTGCCTGTGCGTTGCGTGACCCGTCATCTTTCCCCAGGGGTGACATACAGCCTTGCTAGAGCACTAGGGTACGATTACCATCTGGTACCCAAGCCCTTTGACCCCCAATTGCCCAGGACAATAGTTCACATCAACTCCCATATGCACAATAACATCAGTGCCATGGCTGGGAGGCGAACAAGCCGTAAGGGTGGCAAAGGTGGCCGAGCCCCAAGTGGTGGCCGTGGTGGATCCGGTAGGGGACGTGGCCGTGACTTGCAGGGTGCCCCTAGCCCCCCATGTGTTGAGGAGCAGTTAGGGACACCCATGCCCCCCCCCCCTGGTTGAGGTTACCGTGGCTGACACCATCCATGCTCAGCCCTTGTTGGACCAGCCCACTGTGGAACCAGACCTGGCACAGGGTGACTCCATGGCTGACTTCCAGGTCAGCAGGTCTAGGCCACGTGCGCCGGTGAACGTTGGTGTCATCAGGCCACGTGGATCAGGGGCAGCTAGGTCATCTGCTGCCCCGCATAGGCAGGCTGGGGAGGCTGCAGGGGCAGCTGCGGCTCCATCCACCCCACCTCTCACACACCCAGCCAGGACAGTGTCGGTCCAAGTCCATCATGCTGACATTCCCCCTGACACCATCACACTTGAGATAATGCCTGCACCAACTCCCATGCTGAGTGTGCAATCCCACGCTCCTGCCCCTAGTGTCCAGAGCGGCGCAGGACACTCCGGATCCCCACCACCTTCCAAGCGGAAGAGAAAGAGTGCTCGTCCAGTAGAGGCTGATGCCCCAGACACGGCTACACAGTCCGGCCCGTCAAGGAAGCCCAGCTTCAATGAGGCCGAACTGAAGGCACTTGTAGAGTATGTGTCCGCACATGACCGCGAAATGGTGATTGTTGCAGGATCCAAGACCACACCTACACAACGTCAGGCACACTGGCAGACCATTGCGGACATCATAAGTGCCCTTGGAAATGTGAGGCGCACAGCTAATGATTGCTACAAGCGCTGGAATGACCTGAAGCGCAGGGCAAAGAATAAGCTGGCCTCAAGTCATGCCGCAACTCTAGTGACTGGAGGTGGGTCTCCAGCAGACGACATAGAACTCACTCCACATGAGCAGGTTGCTGGGACCTACGCCACGGAGGAACAGATCCAAGGCGTGGGAGTAGTGGCAGATTACGAGGCATTGTCCGGTGAGTGCACATGCATGTGTGTGTCATCCATGTGCATGTTGTGTGTGGGAGGGCTTCTGTTTGGGTGCCATGGGAGGGTGTGTGTGCCTGAGTGGTTCAGCTCACCCATGTGCCTCTTCCTAAACATTCTTGGCACCAGCATTTGGGTATAGCAGCATCCCTTCGGCCAACATTAGACATCCAGCCCAACACCATGCCAGTTGCCCTTGGAGTGTCATCTTGCTACTACACTGTTGCTTATTTACCTCTGTTTATTCAGGCAGATTGTTTGCATACCACCACTTTTACTCGGGATTTCTCAGTCCTATTGTCACATGTCTGACATGGCTATGGTACAGTGGACTGGCTCAGTTTCGTGGACATGATTAGTTTGGACATGTCCCTGTGCTATAGGACCATTTTTGACTGGCAGCTGCATGTTAAACATTAGAACCATTACAATGAAAATAATCAATCATATGAACAAACTGGACTGAATGAACAATTGGTGACCTCCTCTCCCTCTTCACTTCATGGCTAGGGTACATGCCATCTGTGTGATGGCATGTGCATTTGACCTGCCAATCACTGGCCAATGTGTGATTGCACTGCTAGGCAGCATGCAGCAAATGTGTTCATCTTCCATCTTGGTGTCATCAATGTGTGGCATCTGCCTCCCCATCACACGCAGTGACGGTGCATGCATGGGAGTGTTTTAGTCATGTGGGACATGTGTCAATCAAGTACTGTTTCTGTAGCCTCTCAGCCCTCATTGTGTGCCATAGTGCTAATGCCTGTTTCCATTTGTTTTCTTTTATGTCTTTTCAGGGGAAGACGCACCTGATACTGCTGGGGTTGTGGAGATGGTGCAGACCCAGGAGGGGTCTGAGGGCTGACCGACCACCAGTGAGGGACGTGCTGTGGTGGTGGGTGAGAACCCACAACTGCTGCAGGTCGTGCTCTCAAGGGGTGTCTCTGGCTGAACCTCCCCCGAGCTGTACTCAGGTGTTGATTCAGATTATGAGACCTACGTGCCGTCGCAGGTGAGTGTTCCTGGGAGGGATTCTGTTCTGTCCGACCCACCTGCACCAGGGTTAGAACCCTCAATGGGGATGTCAGTGTTGGCAGGTACGCCTTTGGTGGTTACGGATGCAGGGTCACACTCCGCGACATCTGATCCTGTTCCTGGGCCAGCAGATCAGAGGGGGAATGCAGTCCTGCAGCCTCAGGCAGTGCCGGCACAGCAAGGCGCAGTTCGCCTTGCCCCAGACAGGTGTGGTGCCCGCCGGCGTGGTGGCCGTACGCCACCTGGCAATACCGCATGGGAGCAATCCATTTACGGCATGACAACCCAACAGGCAGCATCATCAGAGATGATGGCTCAGGCCATGGATAGGGTGGCCACTTCCATTGTCCCCCCCGAAAGGCTGATGGAGCGACTACAGCAGGCAACCGACTCCATCTGCCAGTCACACAGGGAGGACATGTTGGCGTCCGGCAGGGACAGGCGGGCGGCACTGGCGACTCTGCAGGAAGCCATATCCATAGAGTCCCAGGGCCACAGGGAAGCCCTGAGGCTGGAACTCCTTCACCTCAGGACGACTCTTGTTGAGCTTGAGGCTTCAACAAACCGAAGGACAGAACAGCAGCTGGAGCGTCTCACCCGTACGCTCTCAGCTGAGATGCAGGCAACTAGGGTGGAGGTCCGGGCATCCGTGAGTTGTTGCATGGGGATCTCCGCACACTCATCCTCCAGAACGAGACCTACCACACCCGCATGCTTGCAGCCATGGAGGAACAGACTAGGGCTTTGCGTGGGCTGCCTCCCATAGTGCCACCACCTCCGGATGCAGCTGCAGAGGGTGAGAATAGCGACAGCAGTGACACTCCCACAATAGGGTAGCCGTGTAGGCCATGAGCCCATGGAGGTGTTTTTTTTCCGCAAGATCCACACAGGTGGGTTTTGGTGTGCACCCTGTCCTCGGACCTCCTGGGTGGCCTCCCCAACCCCCCCGGGCCCATTAATGGCCATTTTTGATTTTTTGATTTTTTTTTCTTTTTTTTTTTTTTTTTGGGACAGTGTGTTGCCTTGTGTGGCTCCCGTGGGCATACGCTGCATTGTGGCTGGGCACATGCAGGCTTGTCATGGATTTGGTTCAGATGCTTGGGTTTTTGTCACACACACCCCTCGTGCTTCCCGTTTCCATGGGCTTGCAAAGGATGTGCCCAAGTGACATTGACGTACATGGTGACATTGGACTCCCATGAGCTGTGTGGGCAGTCTGTAGTCAATACTGTGTATACATTCATAGTGCCTATTGTTGTTGTATTGTACACTGCGTGGTGTATTGATATGTGCCTCTGCATCCATCTCATCCTCCATATTTGCAGGTCCATTCCTCATGTCTTCACAATGCGGTCCACCTTGGAACTGGAGTCCATGTTGTAAGCAGTGCACCTACACTCTTGCGTGGCGCTAACACTGTATGCTTGCAAGTGTTCGGAGGGCTGTCATCATCAGGTGCTGAGGCTAGCTAATTTTTAAGTCTGTAATGTCATGTTTAAGGTAGGTTGGAGGTTGTGTAGGTGATTGGTATTCTTGGTAAGTATTTGGTAATGTGGGCTGTAGGTCCTGCATTACTGTGAGCATTTCATGTGTGGACAGGTTTCCATTAGGGACACTGTAGCTGCTGACACTTGGGGCATGTTGTGGGGATTCATTTCTTTCCTCTCACATTGCATGACATGCCATGGTGTGTTGTGTGGCCGTGCCGTGGAGGGGTGGGTGACATGGCACTGTTTTCATGTAGTATTTTGCAAGTGGGTATTCATTTCTGCAGCATGGAAGTGTCTTTTCATGACACTGCATTGGTGGTGTTTGTGTAGGTAGGGATGCACACATTGTGACACTTCCACATGAACAATCTCAGGCTGCTATGGTTCTGACAGTTGACAGTCCCTTTGTTCGTCTTAATTGTCAGGTCGAGTCATCATTGCTTATCAGATGGTATGTGCCAGGCCTGTGTGCACTCCACTGGGGTGTGATTTCTATGTGAAGTAATTAGCCACCAGCTGCGTACGGGCTGCCTCACCCCGTGCCCTCTCCCCTCCCATGCGCAGCGGGCGTGCATGTGGTTGGGGATGTGGGGGCACCACCATGTCCACGGCCAGGCCCCGGCGTGTTGCAACATTGTGCAGGACACATGCTGCCACTATGATCCTGCACACTACTGGGGGCGCATATAACAGCTGCCCGCCAGACCGGTCAAGGGAGCGAAAGCATGACTTGAGCACTCCGAATGTGCGCTTCACAATGCCCCGGGTTGCAATATGGGCTGTGTTGTATCTTACCTCTGGAGGCGTGATGGGGTTCCGAATTGGCGTCATCATGTGGGTGCTCAGAGGGTAGGCACTGTCCCCTGGTGAGGAGGTGATGGGTATCATTAGTGGGGTAGTGACATAACTCTGCATCTGACATGCATGCATGTGCAGTGCCATTCATACTCACCAAGCAGCCATGTATCACCATGCCGGCGTGCTTCTAGGTCCCGGCTTAGGGTAGACATTCGGTAAATGAAGCTGTCGTGGGTGGACCCTGGATAGTTGGCATATACTGAGGTGATGATTCCCTTAGCATTACATACTACCTGCACGTTGATGGAATGCCAGTGCTTGCGGTTCCTATAGATGTGCTCAGATGCCCTGGGGGGACGTAGTGCCACATGGGTGCAGTCAATGGCACCTAGCACTTTTGGAAATTGTGCCACACCGTAGAAATCGAGGGTGGCAGCCTGCCTTTCTGCAGGTGTCCTGGGCAGGTATATGTGCCTACGGACTGATGGGCGTGCAGTGATGATGTTCAAGACCTGGTGTAGGCAGTGTGACTGCATGGCCTGTGACACCCCACCCACTATGGCACTTGTCCGCTGAAATGGTCCTGTGGCCAAGAAGTGCAGTACATTGAGGACCTTCTCCAGGGGGCTGAGTGCTTGGGAGCACAGGGTGGGTGATGTGAGGTCATCCTCCCACTCACTGACCAGGTCCAGTATTATGTGTGGGGGAAACCTGTACCTCCCATACACCTGGTCATCAGGCATCCCAAAAAGGCTGGTTCTGGGAGTGAAAATTCGGGCCCTGACTATCCTCCTCCTCCTCCTTTGGTAACCCACGGCCACTGCTGCTAGGAATGGTATATTCATCCTGCCGTATGAGCTTGTTTGTTGTTTGCGCGCACTTTTATGCTGCGCGGGTCGACGTACGTCTGCTTCATGCTGGCGTACGTGTGTCAGGATTGGACCCTTTTTCGGCACGTCGTAGGCGAACGTGTGAATCTTCCCGCCCACACCAGGAATACACGTAGCACGCTCTCACAGGCACAGTCGCGGGTAAATATTCCCGCCCACCCCTGGAATACATGTAACCCACTCTCACAGGCCCAATCGCGTGTGGAAGTTCACGCGCACCCCGAAGTACACGTTCCCAGTCAAATTGCATGTGGAAGTTCACGCGCACCCCGAAGTACACGTACAATCGCGTGTGGAACTTCACGCGCACCCTGTAGTACACGTACCCAGGCAAATCGCGTGTGGAAGTTCACGCGCACCCCGAAGTACACGTACCCAGGCAAATAGCATGGCTGGGTGGTGGGGGTGGTGGTAGACATGGGTGGGGGCCTGGTGGAGGCTGCCCCTGCACTGCTGGGGGGTGGGGGTGGTGGGAGACATGAGTGGGGGCCTGGTGGAGGCTGCTCCTGATGGCTGGGGGGTGGGGGTGGTGGTAGACATGGGTGGGGGCCTGGTGGAGGCTGCCCCTGCACTGCTGGGGGGTGGGGGTGGTGGGTGACATGAGTGGGGGCCTGGTGGAGGCTGCACCTGCACTGCTGGTGGGTGGGGGCGGTGGGTGACATGAGTGGGGTCCTGGTGGAGGCTGCCCCTGGTGGCTGGGGGGTGGGGGTGGTGGGAGACATGAGTGGGGGCCTGGTGGAGGCTGCCCCTGGTGGCTGGGGGGTGGGGGTGGTGGGAGACATGAGTGGGGGCCTGGTGGAGGCTGCCCTGGTGGCTGGGGGGTGGGGGTCGTGGGAGACATGAGTGGGGGCCTGGTGGAGGCTGCCCCTGGTGGCTGGGGGGTGGGGGTGGTGGGAGACATGGGTGGGGGCCTGGTGGAGGCTGCCCCTGCACTGCTGGGGGGTGGGGGTGGTGGGTGACATGAGTGGGGGCCTGGTGGAGGCTGCCCCTGCACTGCTGGGGGGTGGGGGTGGTGGGAGACATGACTGGGGGCCTGGTGGAGGCTGCCCCTGGTGGCTGGGGTGTGGGGGCGGTGGGAGACATGAGTGGGGGCCTGGTGGAGGCTTCCCCTGGTGGCTGGGGGGTGGGGGTGGTGGGAGACATGAGTGGGGGCCTGGTGGAGACTGCCCCTGCACTGCGGGGGGTGGGGGTAATAGGGGACATGAGTGGGGGCCTGGTGGAGGCTGCCCCTTGTGGCTGGGGGGTGGGGGTGCAGGGGGACATGAGTTGGACATGAGTGGGGGCCTGCTGGCAGGTGCCCCACAGTGCTGGGGGGTGGGGGTGGTGGGAGACATGAGTGGGGGCCTGGTGGAGGCTGCCCCTGCACTGCGGGCGGTGGGGGTAATAGGGGACATGAGTGGGGGCCTGGTGGAGGCTGCCCCAGGTGGCTGGGGGGTGGGGGTGGTGGGAGACATGATTGGGGGCCTGGAGGAGGCTGCCCCTGGTAGCTGGGGGGTGGGGGTGGTGGGAGACATGAGTGGGGGCCTGGTGGAGGCTGCCCCTGCACTGCGGGGGGGTGGGGGTAATAGGGGACATGAGTGGGGGCCTGGTGGAGGCTGCCCCTGGTGGCTGGGGGGTGGGGGCGGTGGGAGACATGAGTGGGGGCCTGGTGGAGGCTTCCCCTGGTGGCTGGGGGTGGGGGTGGTGGGAGACATGAGTGGGGGCCTGGTGGAGGCTGCCCCTGCACTGCGGGGGGTGGGGGTAATAGGGGACATGAGTGGGGGCCTGGTGGAGGCTGCCCCTGGTGGCTGGGGGGTGGGGGTGGTGGGAGACATGAGTGGCCTGGTGGAGGCTGCCCCTGGTGGCTGGGGGGTGGGGGTGGTGGGAGACATGAGGGGGGGCCTGGTGGAGGCTGCCCCTGGTGGCTGGGGGGTGGGGGTGGTGGTAGACATGGGTGGGGGCCTGGTGGAGGCTGCCCCTGCACTGCTGGGGGGTGGGGGTGGTGGGAGACATGAGTGGGGGCCTGGTGGAGGCTGCCCCTGGTGGCTGGGGGGTGAGGGTGCAGGGGGACATGAGTTGCACATGAGTGGGGGCCTGCTGGCAGGTGCACCACAGTGATGGGGGGTGGGGGTGGTGGGAGACATGAGTGGGGGCCTGGTGGAGGCTGCCCCTGCACTGCTGGGGGGTGGGGTGGTGGGAGACATGTGTTGGTGATCAGTGGTGCAAGGTGACATGTGGGTTGGCTGGTGGGCATGGCCATGGTGGATGGGTTGCCTGTGGGACATGAGCAGGGGTGCAGGGTAGTACCCTCTGGTGTGGGCTGCCTGCAGGGGCCGTGGAGGGTGTAGAGGGAACACCTGGGGGGACCCACATGGCCAAATCACGTGTAGCAATCCACCACCGAAATACACGTACCCTGCAGAAATTGCGTGTGAATCTTCCGCGCACATCGGAATACACGTACCCAGGCCAATCTCGTGTGGTACGCGCACCGCCACCTAGCCAGGCCAATCGCGTGTGGAACTTCCCGCGCACCCCGTAGTACACGTACCCAGGCCAATCGCGTGTGGAACTTCCCGCGCACCCCTGAAATCCACGTACCCGGCCAAATCGCGTCTGGAACTTGCCGCGCACCCCTGAAATCCACATACCCAGCCAAATCGCGTGTGAAACTTCCCACGCACCCCTGAAATCCACGTACCCAGCCAAATCGCGTGTTGAACTTCCCGCGCACCCCTGAAATCCACGTACCCAGCCAAATCGCGTGTGGAACTTCCCACGCACCCCTGAAATCCACGTACCCAGCCAAATCGCGTGTTGAACTTCCCGCGCACCCCTGAAATCCACGTACCTGGCCAAATCGCGTGTGGAACTTCCCGCGCACCCCTGAAATCCACGTACCCAGCCAAATCGCATGTGAAACTTCCCGCGCACCCCGAAATACACGCACACGTTATTTTTCAGTCAGCGGGTGTCCGTGTTTGTGGGTACCCCTTTGCACGTCATTTGTCCTGGAGGGCCACAGTATAGGACATTCATCATAGCTGTATATAGGTGCTATTTGTTGGCGCACCTTTTGGCGCACATTTTTTACAGGCGCAGGGACGCTACCGCCTGCTTTCTTGTGGCGGTCGTGTTTGTGCCTGTGCGCTGGTTTGACCGTGCGCTGTTTTGCCTTATTCGATTCCATGAATACGTGTTGTAGGCGTGCGTGTGGGCGTTCCGCGCACTTGCACCCTGTACTTCCCCCGTGACGCCCACATTTTGGCAAGTTGTTCCCCATTCCGAGTGTTACGCCCCGTGTTCCGCCTACTTTTGTTGTGTGCGCCGCGCTATGTGCGATTTTCGCTGTGGCCTGTGCAATTTTCGCTGTGACCTGGCGCACGCCGTTAGATGGCCTGTGTGCCACCGTGCGCCGCGCACTTTTTTAGCGCACATCAGATGGTTTTTTCGCGCACGCCCTTCCATGAATCGATGTGCGCTGCTTTTCGTGCGATTTTCGTGCACTTGCACTGCGATTTTCGCAATTCCACTGCGATTCGCACGTTTTTGCCCACTTGCGCCGCGCTA
Source organism: Ambystoma mexicanum (assembly GCF_040938575.1). NCBI lineage: Eukaryota > Metazoa > Chordata > Amphibia > Caudata > Ambystomatidae > Ambystoma > Ambystoma mexicanum. The sequence continues at coordinate 1,098,754,813 of NC_090929.1, forward strand.
ATTATTCCATGAATCAGCCTCTCAATATGGAGTCCATTTTAAAATTAAAATGACTAATATTCTTAGCGTTCCAACTGAACCTACTACCCACTGCATTTTTCCTTGCATTTGTCAGCCCGGATTCATGATCCAACTTGATAGAAATCAAAAACGTTGCACACATAATTCTTTGATGACTAAAATTGGTGGGGGCAATTAAGACTTGAGTGCAATCAAGGACTGAGGTGCTACTGCCTCTCTGCTAGGTTTGATGACCAAATACACTGCCCGGTGCTCCATCATTAAGCACCTGTAGCCCAATCATAGTTAAACGGGAAGACCCCTTTCAGTCCTGGATGACACTTCCGTGATGTACCCCCATTACAAGAGGGACAGAACAACATGTTGAAACGCTCAGAGATCAATGGACAAGTAGAGTTCATGTCTCCAGCCACGAGAATAGAACCGTTCCCAGTCATCCACTCCACAAAAAAATTCATAAGAGAGTCGAAGAATGTATCCAACTCGCCAACCCCCATGTGCCAATAGATGTTAAGAAGAAGAACATGTCGACGCCTCATTGCACTCTGAATAGCAAATTCAACTGCTAAAGCCCCCTTTTGAATATTATGCTCTTAAATAGCAGTGATTCCAGAGCAAGACTTAATCATGGTGAGCATGTCCACGTCAGAATAAATGGTAGGAGTATTTATGGTGGACCTTTCACAACGGTGTCCGCCCCCAACATAAGGAGAAACAGACGGGAGGGTAAAGGCAGAGCCACGGCCGAGCCGCCTCCTACCATCTAAAGCACCCACTGCTTGCAGCATTTCCGTATCAGTGGTGGAAGGCAGAGGTGGTATCGTCCTGAGTGCCCATTCCGCCCCTCCATCAGCGGGGTTTTTAGCTTATTCCAAAGTGTTCACATCCTTATCTTTACCCGCTAAGGAAAATAACAAATGTTGTTCAGCTGCACAGGAATATACAGTGAATATTGTGCTTGCTTTATTTTAGCAATTACCATGATGTCTTAAATGTGAGGACGAGCTGGCTGAAGGGGACGTATGTTGTAATCAGACATGTAGTAAAATCGCACAACATTTCCTTCCAGTTTGTGAAGTCGGTTTGAGAAAGATCACAACATGCTTGTCAGTGGAAGCCATTCATTTAGAATTCTCACCAGTAGCTGTTATGGTGACGTTGGATGTCTGATTATTGTGCAAGAAAATCACTATGGAAATCAAAGTCCCCTCAATCAGATGAGTAGTTCTGTTATTGCTAACATAATGAATAGACTGTTAGTACTTCTGCACCTTTGCCCATATGACCTCATTATAGTAGTTGATAAAGTGATGGCAATCTCTTAATCACATGTCTCGGGAAGATAGCTCAGGTATTAAGCACGCAATAAATAACCTATCATATCATATCACTCCCTACTAATAAAGGGGCATTTGTTTTTTCTATTATTCCTGGACTGCCTTGAACAATGTTTGCCCGCCTAGCGCTCGGGCTCCCTGCGCCCTCTGATGCGTTTCCCATCACTATCCTGTAGAGGGCCAGTTAATGGTTGAACTGGAATGTGATTGGCATCCCCTCTCTCCTGATTCAACTCTTGGAAGAGGGAGTCTGAAAGGAAAGTACATTGAGACGTGGTATCTAACAATGCCTCTGTGCGGATTTGATTTTGAACTAACACTGTTGTATAATATTGCTCTTCTCTTGCTCTGAATTTTCACAAAAAGTGGGGATTGTGAATGAGGTGGTTGTAAGTCTCACGTATACCCTTTACATGAATGACTTACTTTAAAAAAATGTATTGAGCACTTATTTGGCGCCTATACATCAAAAAGTGTTTCCAGGCACCACAAGAGAAGGGTGGCTACATGGGAGAACATAGCAGTAAAAGTCCTACTAGTCCTTGTGACATTCGGATAGTGCAAGGACAGTAACAGGAAGTGCAGGGAGAGGGGAAGAGGGAGAAATGCAAGAGGAGGGGGCAAGGGGCTGGACAAGTGCAAGGGAGGCCAAGGAGGGCAGGTGCTCAGGCAATGGGATGGAGTCAACTAGTGCGAGGGAGGAGAGGTGGACCCGACTCAATAGGGTGGTCAGGTAAGGGTGCCCAAGGGCAAGTGCTGGTAAGGAGTAAGGGGGAGACTGGTAGAAGGAGGGCCTGCCTCAGTAAGGCTCATGATGCATACAGGCCACCAGACATAGAGGCAGGATGAACTATCAGGGGAGGATGGTCTTGAGAAGCTTTCGGAATTTAAGGAGATCCGGCTCAAGACAGAGAGGGGCAGGAAGACCATTCCGGAAGGAGGCTCCTGCTGAGGAAAGAGATCTACCCCCACTATCTGCATAGAGAAACATCTGACTTGTAGAGAGTTGGAACTAGAAGACCAACACATTCTAGCAGGGAGGTATTTAGGGAGGGAGAATTGGATGTAGTGTGGTTAAAGGACCCAGAAATCCTTGTGGATGATGAGGAGGATCTTGAATTTGATCCTTACAGCCACCGGGAGCCAGTAGAGAGATTTTAGGGCAGGAGAGATACGGTCCCTGGGATAAGTCTCACAGTCCTATTCTGGATTAGTTGCAGAGGGCAGAGGGAGGAAAGAGGCAGATTAATGGAGAAGCAAGAGAGAATCAGAGCTCTGGAGACATTGAGTTTCTGGAGGAAGGTGAGGAAAGGGAGAATACCTCTGAGGAGGTGAAGCTGAAAGGGAGATTTCTTGACAAGGTCAGCAATGTGAGGTGTGAAGGAGAGAGAGGAGTCAAAGATGACACCCAGGTTTTTAGCCTCAAAAGAAGGGGGGTGGGTGCAAGGAGGGCGGCCAGAGAGTAGGGGGAAGGAGGGGCAGGATTACCAGTGAGAAGGATCTCAGTCTTACTGGCATTAGGACAGAGATTGTTAGAAGCACACTATGCCTGAATGGCAGTCAGACAGCCGAGAATGAGAGAGGAAAGAGAGGAAGAAGAGGAGGTAAGCTTAAAGGAGAGCTGAGTATCATCAGGATAGCATTGAAAGTGAGGAGAGAAGGTGGAGATCAGGTGGGCGAGACAGGTAATGTTAATGTTGAAGAGCCACAGCGAGAGGATAGAGACCTGATGAACGCCGCAGGTGGAGAGTGAGATTGGGGAGAGGAACGGGCCCAGTTGAACTTGAGAGGGCTCATTCGAGAAGAAGGAGGTCAACCAATCCAGTGCCCAGTCAGTGATGTCAAAGGTTTTGTGAAGCCGATTTATGAGGGTGGAATGATTGACCGTGTCGAAGGGAGAGGATAGATCGAGGAGGATGAGAACAGAGGGTGAGTTGGAATCAAGGTTTGATAGCAGGTCATCACAGGTGTTCAGGAGAGCAGTGTCTGTGCCTCTGGCTGCTCTGATGCCAGACTGGTGGTTGTGAAGACAGCCAATAGATTCAGTGTGATGGTTTAGCTGGGATGGGAGATGACCAGCTTCTCCAAGAGTTTGCCCAAGAAAGGGGTAACCTAGACAGGGCAGTAGTTAGCTGGGCAGGAAGGGTCTGCAGGTGATTTTTTAGGAGGGGGTGCACAAGGGAGTGCTTGGGTGATGATTGGAACTAGCCAGTGTCAAACGAATAGTTACAGAACTCAGCTAAGGAAGGAGCGAGAGTCGGGGCGTGGCTACGAGAGCCATGTAGGAGGACGCGTTCCAGCGGAGCTCCCGAGATCCTGAACAGATCCGGGCAAATCAGTGCAGTACGACTGCTTATTGAATACCGACGATATGCATGCCAGCGTGTGAAGGTGCTACCGAAGTACTGTGAACTTTTGGAGGTCATAGTAGCTACGACGGCTGATATCGGAGAAGAAAAGTCGAGAGACGCCGAGAACAAAGGGCGACTCAAAATGGCCGACATAGACCTGAGACGGGATTGAAAAGAGTTGCGGGAAGACCTAACCAGGTCAGCGTGCAGTGCGCCCACTCACCATTCGGTAGACCTGCACATCCTCAGAACCATGTCCAGTAAGGCAGTGCGACCTAAGGCGAAACAGCCCACGCTGGATGACTTCACCAAAACGTCCCCGGGCTCGGACGCCACCAAGAATAGGGATGCACTGGCCGTGGGTAGCGCGACGACTTCGAGCTCTAACCAAGAAATCCTAGCAGCGATTGCGGACCTGAGAGCGGCCTGGGAGTCGAAATTAGAACAGGCTGTCTCTGAATTAAAAACGGCATTGGACCTCAAAGTTGGGGAGGTCCAGGAAGACGTCAATCTACTGAGACAAGACGTTAGGGTTCTGGCGGAGCGCACAGAGTCCCTAGAAAAAGAAGTTGGCCCGAATACGGCGGACTGTGCCACCCACAAGGCAAAACTGCACGCCCTAATCCAAAGGGTGGGCAACCTGGAAAGTAGAGCGGAGGAGGCTGAAGGACGGGCCCGTCGCAACAATATCCGGATTGTGGGCCTACCGGAGGGGACGGAGGGCCGTGACCCTACTGACTTCGTTGAGACCATGTTGCTGCAAGAGATATCCGGAGGGGCCTTATCCCAAGGCTTCGCAGTGGAGAGAGCACATAGAGCCCTAACGAGGAGGCCGCCTCCTGGAAACCCGCCCAGACCCATCATTGCCAAAATTCTTAACTATCGTGATCGGGAAAGAATATTAGAACATTTTCGAAAAGGAGGCACGATCAAGAGAGGAGCAGCAAACATCACGGCGTATCCGGATTATACCCTAGCTGTGCAGCGGAGCCGCATGAACTTTGGGACTGTGAAACGGAGGCTGAGGGAGGCAGGTTACAAATATATGTTGCTTTACCCTGCAAAACTGAAGGTCATACAGGCGCATAAAACTTTATTTTTCGAGACCCCAGAGGACGCCATGGAGTGGCTCGACGCACAAGGGTGCCCTCAAGAATCGGCGGACCGGCCCCAGAAGGACTCGGAGGAGCTGCGGAAGACGTAAAATGGCGTCGCAAGATGGCGCGACTCATGGACCCTAAGACTTGATTATAGTCGGTTTGGAACCTTCGGTATGGAAGGTCAGTTGGTTGTACTGTTTGCCACAAACATTGAGATTATTACTGAACGGGAGCCCCATGGAGCGATACTCTCTCCCCACAATAGCTTAGGTTAGGTGGCCATTAGGGCGACCTCACCCTACTGGGCTCCGTGCACGGATCGGTGTTTGCGGAACCAGATGTGGGGGTGCCTGAGCTCTTTTGTTGAAGCTGGGCAACAGTTGGGGTGTGTGGTGTTGGGGGGAGGGTGGGAGAGGGAGGGGAAAGGGGGTTGGAGTTTGGTTGTGTGTGTGGTTTGTTTGGGAATGAGCTTATTCGCGGAGTGGCTGCAGCGGGACGCTTTCTGTGTCATGAGAACTGCTGGAGGTTCCCGTAAGTGGGGTGGGAAGACACATAGCTGCCATGGGTGACCTCAAGATTGCCACCTGGAACGTCCGAGGCCTCAATAATTACCTGAAAAGAAATAAAGTCATGTTGTATCTTAAACGACAGAAGATCGACATTGCCCTGCTACAAGAAACGCACCTGGCCCAACATAAACTAGACCTTGTAAAGAAAAAATGGGGGGGTACAGTGGTAGGCTCCCCGTACTCGGCCTATGCCAGAGGTGTGCTGATCTGGGTGGCCCCGCATGTCCCACTTAGAATTGTACGAGAGGAGGTAGACACGGAGGGTAGGCTGGTAATACTGAGGGTACTGATTGAGAACAGAGGACTGAGTATCATTAATACATATGCCCCCAATCAGAATACTGCTGTATACTTCAGGACTCTATGTACACGCCTGGGCCCGTGCGCAGGGGAACCGATCATCTGGGGGGGGGACTTTAACTGTGTTCTAGACCCCAAGATAGATAGGTCCGACAGGAAAGTAGACAGGCCCACCCCAGCGGCCAGGGCTCTACGGGTACTATTAGACGACTATGGACTAGAAGATGTCTGGAGATTGAAACACCCCACGGCCTTGCAGTACTCTCATTATTCGGCCCCTCAACAGTTGCACACGAGACTAGATTACTTCTTTGCTACGCCAGAAGTGACGATAACAACTACACAGGTTGAATACAGAGCGAGGGTCCTGTCGGACCATTCGCCCTTGGTGATGGCCTGGCAATACGACCGCCCCAGAGGGCGGATTCCAACATGGCGCCTTCGGGCGGAGGCGCTCAGAGACCCGGTCTTCAGAGAAGATATTAGAGAGACGATTACAAGGTATTTTGAGGAGAACACGGGCAGTGTGGATTCGGCTGGTACACTTTGGGAGGCCTTCAAGGTGGTAGTGAGGGGCGACGCTATTTCTAAATCAAAGGGCCTTCAGGGGGGGGTTTTAGCTGAGCTGGAGAAAGTGGAGAAAGAATTGGAGCGTGAATGTACCAGAGGGGGAGGGGACACAGACCTAGTACTCGAATTACAACAACGATGCTCAGAGCTTTGGGAGCGGCTTTGTGACCTCAATTACAGGAAATACGTGGAGAGGCAACATGCAGGAGGTGACAAAACTTGTCGCCTACTGGCATGGCTTTATAAGAGGGAAACCCCCAGGGCCCCGGTCATGATGATAGAAAGGGAAGACGGAGAGGAGGCTCACACTCAGGAAGAGGTTAACGCTGCTTTCTTAGATTATTATAAAGCGCTGTATGAGGACAAAGGGGAAGACAATCTGGATAAAATCAGAGACACACTGGAAGATATAGAACTGCCCAGGATTAGTGCAGAGGAAAGGGAGGAGTTAGATGGCCCCATTACGCTAGACGAACTGGAAGAGGTGGTGAAACGGCTACCTACTTGCAAGACCCCGGGCACTGATGGACTCCCGAGTGAGTTCTACAAAACGTATAGCGCAGAGATACTCCCCCCTATGCTGGAGATGTACAACGAATCATTCGAGGGAGGCCGATTGCCAGACACGCTCAGAGAAGCGCTGATCATACCACTGCCCAAGCCTAATAAGCCGAGACAACACTGTGGATCGTACAGACCGCTGTCGATGTTAAACCAAGACAGTAAGATCCTGACAGCGGTCTTGGCGGATAGGCTGCGCAAGGTCATCGGCAGGCTGATACACTCGGATCAGACAGGTTATGTCCCTGGCAGGAATATAACTCATAATCACAGGCGGCTCCACCGAGTGATAGAAGAAGGGAACAGAAGAGATGAGGAAATGGCAGTGATCTCCCTAGACGCAGTTAAGGCGTTTGATTCGGTGAGGTGGCCATGGCTGTTTGCGGTCCTGAGGGAATATGGGTTTGGGCCAGGCTATATCAGATGGGCGAGACTACTGTATAGCCAGCCTACGGCTAGGGTGCGCACGGGATCAGTGATATCCGATAAGTTGCACCTAAGTAGGGGTACTAGGCAGGGATGTCCTTGGTCCCCGATGTTATACATACTGGCCTTGGAACCCTTAGCGGTATACCTTAGACAGCAATATGACCTGGTGGGCATCGAGGTGGGAGGAAAGAGCCATTTGATATCCTTATATGCCGATGACTTGCTGCTGTACCTAAAGTGTCCGGAAGAGAACCTCCAGTATGTTTTGGAGGTCATGCAGAAGTATGCCGAATTGTCCGGCATAGCGGTTAATCCTGACAAGTCGAGCATGTTCCCCCTAGGGTACTATTCGAGGGTCCCCACGGAACGCTTACCGGTATTGCCCGTACCTTGGGCAGCCGAGTCCTTCCGATACCTCGGAATAGACATATATCACACTGTGGGAAATGAACATCTGCATAACACCGAGGTTGCTGTGGACAAAATCCGTGCGTCTATGCGATTTTGGGAAAAGCTGCCGCTAGCGATGATAGGGCGAGGGGCGTTGCTTAAAATGGTTGTCTTGCCTAGACTGCTGCATTTCTTCAACAACATACCATACTTAATAGCTAGGAAGTTCTTTACCAAACTCGACAGTATGTGCAGGGACTTCCTATGGCACGGCACTCGCAACCGAGTGGCGCTGTGGAAGCTACAAAACTTCTACGATAAAGGAGGGATTAAATTACCACATTTTGAGGCCTATTATGTAGCGAGCCAATTGCAATATGTTACAGAGTGGCTCTCTGATGAGGAATCTCCCGAGTCCAGGTTGGTTGGGACAGATTGCACCCCGTTTTATTTGAAGGAGATCATCTGGGTCCCTAGACAAGACTTAAATCTTTGCCCTGGTATGCTGTTACTTGGGTGGAAAATGTGGCGTAGAGCATGCCGGCTACTGGAAAGCCCGGATCCGTGTTCGCCGCAGGTGCCACTGGTTGCCTTGACTGCGGGGGATGGTCAACTTAGAAAATTGATCAGAATGTACTGGGAACCGGTTGGGTTGGCCACGTTAGGAGATATATGGCAAGATGGGGCCATCAAGGATTTTGCAGACTTAGAAGACGAAGCTGGGTTACATGGGGGCCAATATGTTACATACCTCAGGTTGGTACAGACTATCCGAAAATCTTGGCCTGAGACGGTGTTAGCGGAGGATCCGGACGCCCTGATCGATACAATATATGACATATCGGAGGGCGGACACGAGATCTCCAGATTGTACGAGGTGGTGATGTCCCGAGTGGGAAAGGACTTGACAGACTTGAGACTAGAATGGGAAATGGAGGTGGGGGTTCAGATGACTGATGGGATGTGGGAACGGGCTCTGGGATATCATAAAAAAGTGTCCAGAAATGCTAGATTACAGCAAATCCAATTATATATCACACACAGAGCGTATTTGACCCCCAAGAGAATAGCTAAGTTTGCGAACTCGGGCAGGCAGGCATGCCCGAAGTGTGACGAGGAGAATGCGGACATGACGCACATGTTCTGGTCCTGCCCAGTAATTGAGGTCTTCTGGGGAGAAGTGTCACAGAAGTTGGCTGACAAAGGGGTCCCGATAAGCATTGACACGACCTGGGCTTGCCTTCTAGGGGGGTTCTCCAGACCAAAGAACACCAGACATCTGGGGAAATTGAGAGACCTAGCATATATACTCGCTAAGAGGAGGATAGCTATGAACTGGAAGCAATGCTACAAACCTAGGATAGAGATGTGGTGGAGGGATCTCCAAAAATGGGCGGAAGCCGAAACCATGGTCTGGCAAGAGGCATGCAGTAAATGCGGGGAGGAGGATGTGGGCAACCTAGTAGCCTGGAGGTCATTAGTCACTGGTCTGTTTGGGGTACGAGGAGAACCTACTGCCTCGGAGGAGGAAGCCACCCGGCCACACCAGGTCGATACGGAACTACCCTGTGGATGAGCTCTTGGGGGGGAGGGGGGGAGTGTAGTGTTGTGTTTTGTTAAGTGTTTATTGGTTTATTGTGTATAATGTCACAAGTTTGTTTATACTGTTTTCACTTAAAATAAAATAAAAATATATTTAAAAAAAAAAAAAGGAAGGAGCGAGAGTCAATGTTGTCCTTGATAGTTCTAGAGGAGCAGAGGAGCACCTGTTTGGATGAGACTTTCATAGAGCAGACTGTATTGATGACCTCATCCGGCACTATAGGTGTGATGGAGGAGAGCAAGGAGAAAGGAGAGAGAGAGGCCAAGGGAGGCCTGGGTACAGGTGGGGGAGACTGGGGAGTAGAAGAGAGAGCCAGCACAGGATTTCCTGAGTTTTAGTAGTGAAGTGGGTGGCCAGGGCTGTGCAGAGGGCCTGGGAAGGAAGAGGAGAAGTAGAGACAGAAGTGGGATTCGCAAGTTCCTTGAAGATTTTGAAAAATTCAGCCATGTTTTTTGTGGCCCCAGAGATGCATGCGTGGGTGTGGACCCTTTTCTTGGAGCGGATGGAGAGTCTGTATTGCCTTTGGAGAAGGTGACAGGCCAGTTTGTCAGAGGATGTGCTAGAAACCAACCATTTTCATTCAGCGACTTTGCACTGGCGTTTAAGCGAGGCTAGGTCAGAATCATACCAGCTATTGCACTTGGAGGCAGGCTTCATGCAGATCCCCGGGGCAGGGACAAGGATATCAAGAGTGTTTGAGATGCAAAGGTGAAGGTTAGAAAGGGAATAGTCAGCATTCAAGTCAATAGCAGGAGTGGGGGAGGAAGAAGGAGGCGGCAAAATCAACTACTGACACTCACTTCATCAGTCGAATGTTGGAGAAGGAGACTGGCAGTGTAGGCAGAGGCTTAGGCTGGGAGCCAGGGAGCTCAAGATGGGAGGAGAGGGGAGCATGGTCTGACCAGGAGAGAGTGGTAGTGAGAGGGCTAGAGAGGGAGATATCAGCAATGATGAGCGCATCCAGGATGTGCCTGGCTGAGTGGGTTGGACCAGAGGGAAGAATGGTAAGAGAAAGAGAGTCGCAGAGGTTGCTGAAGGGTAAAGAACCTGCATCGGAAGAATCTAGGTGAATATTGAAGTCTCCAAGGAAGAGAAGTTTAGAGGTAGAGGTCAGTAGAGAAGAAGCGAGGTCGGCCCACTCCGAGAGGAAGAGGGAGGTCGACCCCAGGGCCCTGCAGATGGTAGCGAGAGTGAGCGGGAGGGAAGGGGTGACACAGCGCTTACAGACAAGGCATTCAAATGATGAGTAGGATTGAGTGGGTATGACAGACACAGATACCCATTCAGGGAAGACACGAGCCACTCCGCCTCCAGTCTGATTAGGCCTTGGTTTGGAGAGGATAATGTAGCCCTTAGGAAGGAGAGTGTCAAAAACAGTGACAGAGTTGGCAGTGAACCAGGTCTCAGTGAGAGCAAGGATGTCAAGGTCAAAGTCTTCAAGGAGGGGACAGATGTCAGAGGAGTTTTTGACAGCAGAGCAAGAGTTGAGGGTAGCGAGGTGAAGCAGGTTGCCACTTTTAAAGGTCTTCCGAGGCAGGGTACAGGGACAGGGTACGTCGGTCGGTGGGGGCGAAGAGGCCTAGGGGTGGTAGAAAGGGGGTGGCAAGAGGAGGGAGGAAGTTAAGGAGAGAGGGAAGACATTGGTCAAGAAGGAGGAGGTTGGACTGAGAGCCCTGGACCATGATAGTGCCATTCTTATATACGTTAATGATGCATCTGGATGATGAGAAGTGTGCCAAGAACACTTCCCATCTGGTACCACCATTACCATGGGTGAAGTGGAAAAAGGGGAGAGGAAGGTGACCATATGGGAAGTCCATAGGTCCAGAGAGGGGACAGCAAAGAGGATGTCAGTTATAGTCTGTCTGGATGAAGCATTGACGTAGGTGTCAGCAATTGGCAATCCTGGGTTGGAGACCAGGAATGCTTTTTTAAATTTCTTTCCTTCCAGACTTCGTGAGGGGTAGGGCAGGTGATGGTATAGCAGTTAGAGTAGATAGGGGAGATGGAAGGCACCATAGTTGAAAAATGGGGGTCCTGGAGAGTAGGAAGGAGATTGCACAATACACGCCGAACTCACCAAATGGCCTAGCAGCAATCAGGGAAGATGAGTAAAGGCAGCAATGAAAATAGTAAATGCATTAACAACAAATGAGACAGGAAAGCCACAGGGTAAGAGGGAAAGACCTGGGTTACACAGGCAGCTGAGGAGCACGGCCAGCACGCAATCTTTGAGCAATACCTTTAAAAATAAAATAGGATGAGGTAGTGGGTGTAGAGCAAGCCAGGCTGAGGTCGTAATTTAAATGTACAGCAAAATGCTGTGCAATTTATGTAAGGTCAGCATAGCTGAAAACAGCTAGAATCGATTTTTGACAAAACACCAAAATGCATTGCAATTTATGTAAGGCCAGCATAGTTGAGAACAGCCAGAATCAATTTTTGACAAAACATCAAAATGCAGTTTATTTTAGGTAAAGCCAGCATAGATAAGAACAGCTAGAATCGGTTTATTTTTTTTATTTTTTATTAACAACTTTATTTATTTCGGTTACAGCATACACATTTCATCATCAGCATCAGAACCACCCCCTTAACATTTGACACAAAGAAAACATATTTAACCATCCCCCTCAACCATCCCCGTGCGATCTCCCCCTTGTTCGTGAATCGCTGGTGACCAGGAATGGTGTGGGGGCCCTAAGGTCTCAGGAAGTTTCTCATCAGCTGCGGCTGGAAGGTTAGTGCTTCCTCCTGCGCCGGGCCCATGACCATGAGTCCAGGGTTGTTTTGGTAGATGATAACAACGTCGGCCCGCGTCTGCAGGTGGCACCTATGACATGTAGCAGGCAGCTTAGCTGAAGCAGGCTTTTAGCTTGTTCGATACGTGTCCATTTGGGGGGGGTCACTTGTTCCGACCAGGTTGAGTCGCTTGTAAATTGAGCTGCTATGAAATAGTTCATGAGGTTGGGCAGACCGATGCCACCCCATTTGGCTGCTCCTGTCATGACTTTCATTGGTATTCTGGCCCTGCGCCCCTTCCAGACGAATTTTGAGAGTTTCTTCTGTAGCTGCTCCAACAGTCGTTTCGGAGGAGGAACCGGCAGGGTCGAGCACACGTATAATAGTCTAGGGAGGAGGCTCATCAAGCACGCTGTGACCCGGCCTAGCAGGGAAATGTCTTGGTCGTCCCAGCGTTTCAGGTCATCCTCCAGCTCCTTGAATAGGAGGTAGGGGAGTTTGCTGCATATAGCTGTTTCGGATCAGCCTTCAAGCGGATCCCCATGTAGGCTGAGGAGGCGGTGCTCCATGACAGTGGGCAGTATGTCTGAAGGGTTGCCATGAGGGGGGAACCAAGCTGATTCCCAGTGCCTCCGATTTAAAGTAGTTTACCTTGAATCCTGCCACTAGTTCAAAGGCATCCAGCTTGTTCAGGACGGTGGGTAGAGAGGACTGGCAGTCGGTAATGGAGAACATCACATCATCGGCATATAGGGAAATCTTAAACTGCTTGCCGTTAATGTCCAGCCCAGCTATCTTGTCATTCAATCACGTCCTCGGGGCAAACGGTTCCATGATCATGGCAAAGATCAGCGGGGAGAGTGGACATCTCTGTCTTGTCCCGCATGAGAGCGAGATCAGGGGTGAGGTCTTTTGGTTCAGTCGCAGTGCCGTCTGAGGGGCTTGATAGTTAGCTAATAGCATCCTGCGAAATGAGGGGCCAAATTGTAATGCCTCTAGTGTAAGTCGCATAAAGTTCCCGTCCACCCTGTCGAAAGCCTTGGTGGTGTCCAGGGTTAAGATTGCTAGGCCCTGCCGGGTTTGGATGGCCACCTCGATGAGATTGAGGGCTTGGCGGGTGTTGTCTCCCGTGCTTCTTCCTCTGATAAATCCTGCTTGGTCCTGGTCTAGGATAGACAGTAGGACTAATGCCAGCCTATTTGCCAGCCCTTTCGAGTATGCTTTCCCATCCACATTAAGAAGCGATATCGGTCTGTACGATGATCACTCCTTCGGGTCCTTGCAGGCTTCAGGAGCATGATTGTAATGGACTCCTGCATGAAAGGGTTTATGGAGCCTGTATCTCAGAAGGAGTTAAAAAGCTCTGTCATCGGGCGCAGCAGGAGGGGACGGAAAAGTCTGTAAAATGTAAAATGTATGTGGGAAGCCATCCCGTCCTGTGGCCTGGGATTTCAGAGATCTAAGTACTTTCTCGATCTCTTCGGCCGTGATTGGGGCATCCGGAGAGGATCTGTCCATTTCCGAGAGGTGTGGGCGTTCCTGTAGTGCCTGTGGGCGAGGGGCAGAGGTTTGAGTGTCGGCCAGCTGAGTCACCACTACCCGCATTTTCGCCTCTTCTCCGTACAGGATTGTGCCCTCTGGGTTTTTCAGAGCAGCAATGCCGTTCTGTCTGCGGGTTCTGGCCAACTTGCCTGCCAGGTATGTATTAGCCTGGTTGCCATTTGCATAATAGCTCTGCTTTGTCCTAATCAGGGTCTGGGCAGTGTCCTCCGCATAGAGAGCCTCTAGCTTCGTGTGGGCCAGCCTCACTAGTTTGGCAGCTTTAGGTGACCATTTCTTCTTCAGAGTCTTCTCCGATTCTACCATCTCCTTCTCCAGCTGGTCTTTACCTGCGGCTCGTCTGTTCTTATATGCAGCGGCCTGGACTATCAATTCCCCTCTAATTACTGCCTTCATGGCTTCCCATCTAGTTGCTGTGGCGGTGAGATCCGGGGGGTTTTCCTTAAAATAGTTGTGGATCGCCTTAGTTATGGCATCCCGCACTGCCATGTCATGTAGCATTTGTTCGTAGAGGGTCCAGCGAGGTCTCTCCGGGGGGTTTGTGTCAAAGATCCTAGCGGTTAGGAGTATTGGAGCATGGTCGGATAGGGCCTTTGTGCCGATCGATACCTCATCTGTGAACGTTAGGAGTTGCTAGAATCAGATCAATTCAGGATGAGGAGCGGTGGACATGCGAAAAGAATGAGAAGTCTGCTGTGTCCGGGTGGATAACCCTCCAAGTGTCCACGACTCCCAAGGTTCTGAACAGGTTACAGAGGCCTAGTGCAATTTTAAAGTCTCTGGTTGTCGGGCTCGTGATTTGTCCAGCATGGGGCTGGGGACCCCAGTGAAGTCACCCCCTAAGACTACTTGGCCTTCAAGAAAGGGGAGAAGGGATAATTCTAGGTCCGTGAAGAAGGCTTCCTGGCCATCGTTAGGTGCATAGACAGCGATCAGAGTGTGGAGTTGGCCGTAGAGATCTCCCTTCAGAGGCCTGCTGCTCTCCTTTAGCGGTCAAGATGGAGGGGTAAGCTACCAGGAGGGGGCAGTCTTCCAGTGCTAGGCTGTGAACATTGGTCCGCCGCAACCAGGTTTTAGGTTTATTTGGGGCCAAATGTGGCCTGACAACTGGCGGGGCCGAAAAAAGGCCCAACTAAAAAGAAAATAGGAAACCAAAAAATCAACCAAACTAGGCTCAAGGGGCCTCGGGCCGGAGTAACTGTTCATACACTGAGCTGGGGCATTTTGTGGGACGCCGAGAGTGTGGGTTCCGGCACAGAGATCTAGCAATTGCTCATTAGGAGTGCGCAGCAGGTGGCTTCCCTCCCCTTGGGACTTTCATCCAGCGGTTTCGCTGTGACCTCGGCATTGAGCTGCAAGCTTTGTCTGGGGGTGAGGCTGTCAGATCCTCGTTGGGGGTCGAAGGTTCCCCACCCATAATGCCTCTGGTTTCTTCGAGAGAATGAATCACCCTCGTCTGTCCTTCAAATGAGAATTGAAGCGAGGCCGGATAGATCCACCTATATTTGATCTTCCCACAGAGCTTCTAATGAGGCATCTGCATTGTCGGAGCCTCAAGCCACGGCCGGGTTTTAATTTTTTAGACATAGCAACAGGAGTACAGATTATGTGTGGGCAAATGTACATGAGCAGTCCTGTGAGCCACTTAGGTGAGTACAGGTGGGCAGTGGATGGTTGCGTAGGAAGGAATGTGGCAGAGTCAAAGTTAGTAACAGTGCTGGCAGAGAGCAACAGGATGTAGATGCCGAGAGGAGTAAGCGTATGAGGCACCAACGGAGACGGTGGGATTAAGGCCCAGATTGATCACAAGGTGGGAAGGGAACAATGTATGCATTGAAAATATGAAAAAGGAAGAAGCCCACAGGAAGGAGAGTCTTACAGGCGCAGTGCAGTGATCAAATTGCTGCGCATTCCGGAATAGCGAGCCAGAAATACAGGCCGCTACCAGGGCTAGACAGGGGTATTGGAGACCCTTTTAGGTGGCCCATTGAGGCTGCCGGCGATCGCCTACTGGCTCCCGGGTCTCTCATTCTATGAACAAAGGCCCAGCCAATCAGGTGGACCCGAGCGAGGAAGGGAGGATCAGCTGGTTGTCGGGCCGAGCAGGGCGGCCATGATGGAAGGCCCAATGCCAGTCGGGAATGCAGGCTGCACCATGTGTTGCGGGCAGAGGCCAAGATGACTGCCAGCCCAAGATGTTAAAAAGAAGACCCCAGCAGGGGTATCAGTGGCCTTACAAAGGCGGCCCTTGAGGGGGCCAGCGATCGCCTACCGGCTCCCAGGTCTCCCACCCTATGAACAAAGGCCCAGCCAATCAGGTGGACCTGAGCGAGGAAGGGAGGATCAGCTGGTTGTCGGGCCGAGCAGGGCGGCCATGATGGAAGGCCCAATGCCAGTCGGGAATGCAGGCTGCACCATGTGTTGCGGGCAGAGGCCAAGATGACTGCCAGCCCAAGATGTTAAAAAGAAGACCCCAGGGGTATCAGTGGCCTTACAAAGGCGGCCCTTGAGGGGGCCAGCGATCGCCTACCGGCTCCCAGGTCTCCCACCCTATGAACAAAGGCCCAGCCAATCAGGTGGACCTGAGCGAAAAGCGAGGATCAGCTGGTTGTCGGGCCGAGCTGGGCGGCCATGATGGAAGGCCCAATGCCAATCGGGAATGTCAGCTGCACCATAAGTGTTGCGGGCAGAGCCCAAGATTAATGCCAGCCCAAGATGTTAACATCTTTCTGTGGCAATGGAGAAAGAGTATTAATGTTGACATTGTGTAAGTTATGATCAATATTGTCTAATAGGTTTTCATGTTTACTATTAATTTCCCATTAGCCACCATTTTGGGGTCTGGAAAATGAATACTGCAATTATTATCTCATCAATGTTACCATTCACGCAGCCAAAAAAACATTATTTATCCCAGTACGAGAAACCCCCAAAGCTGGCTGGTTGGAAATCCCTACATCTTTATAATACTAAACTCATTTGTCTCATTTAAGACTCTCTATAGATGCAGGCTTGCACACACTCAAGATTCCACAGTCTACAACACCTTGTATGTTATCAATTGTTCCTGCTCCGCCCCTCCCCCCAGCCTCTCAGCATGCCTTCATTTGTTCTTTTTCTAATCCAGCAGACAATGGGTTCTGGGTATCCTAGGCAGATGGACAATACACCACCTCACGGAAAAGCCAGGCACTTTGAAACGACTATGGGCCTCATTACGACCCAGGCGGATTTCGCGGTGCTAAATGCACCGCGAAGCATGGCGGAAAGCCGCCGATAGCGCCATGGGGGTTGGCGGATTTACCGCCCCATTCCGACCTCGGCGGAGCGGTAAATCCCCAATCCCCATTCTGCCCTTCCCCATTCCCATTTTTGCCCCATAGGGTATAATGGGAGTGGGGAAGGAGTTAATTACGCCACCGTAAAATACGGTGGCGTAATTAACAACGAGGTCCCGTAGCGCCATGGTTTTCTCCGGCTGGTAAAACCAGGCGGAGAAAACCTCCATGGCGCTACGGGAACTCGTAGTATGGCGGAGAGGTACGCCATGCACTACGCTGGCGTAATACCCTCTCCGCCAGGGTCCTAATGAGGCCATATGACAGTGATTTTGCGCAGTATAAACATGCGTTCACATTTTTAATATTATTATTATTATTAGCTATAATGATAAAAATACAAAACTGGTCACTCTTTTGAAAACCTGAAGCGATGTCTAGACTATTCATCGGTTTCTTTAAATTAGTTTCCCCCTGGGAATCTTTTGGAATATACTTAAACCTGCGATTGTGGGAATGGCAGGGTAGCCATCTCCTGTGACTGATTCAGATTTTTCTGAAAATCGGTTGTCTCTAAATTACAATAAAAATCTGGAAAAACAGATTGCCCTGTTGCGCCTTTTTTCCATGAAGTGCTTGTGTTGTATGTAACAGAATTAACCGGTCCAATAGCACAGCGAGTAGAGTGCTCGCTTTGACATCTGTTCGAATCCGGGCAGGGCCAATCTCAGCCTTTCATCCTTCCGAGGTCGATAAATGAGCACCACACACCGTGGGTGATAGAAATGCAAAAGTATTATTCTGATTAATTAGAAAGATTAATGGAAGCTGTGGTAGGCCGTGCAATGATATGTCAGACAACAAATGTTAATTTGTAACCTTTATAATTTTAATTGAGGTTTTTTTCAGGTGGCTTTTGAATTAATGCCTACTAGACCTAGGGCCACAGCTACAACTGATAAGGGGTTAACTATAGAGGGCAGTCAGCAGTTAGGGATAACACAAAGGGGGGCATATGATGATGCCAAACACATCTAGTGTTTCTCTTCTTAACAAAAAAAACAATGGCTAATTCCTACAAGTCTCTGTCTCACCCCGAGACACCTTATTGTACAGCTGTCCCAGATGGCTCAAGAATCACTCCAAATCTCAGAGGTGGTTGAAGGGTTTTTTAATCAACTTTATTTGGGACAGGCAGACAGACAGTTGGTATTTGGTAAAACAAAATTACAGAAGACTTTACTGAGTACTTGTAAAGTTCACTTGCCAATTCCCTCATAATTCAGACCAGCTTCCTCGCATCACCTTGCTCCCCCCAGCTTCTCCACCTCCAACTTCAACTATAACTTTACATTCCTAGATGTTAAAACAATGCCATATACTTATCTATAACAAGCTTATACACAGTTGGAAGTCCATTGATAACATAGGAAATAACATGAGCCAAACCCCCACAAATTTGTCGAATCTGTCTGATGACAAAGCTGTGATTTTTTCCACCACCAGGATCTCCCAAATCCTGGCCCACCACATCTGCATGTTTTGCCCCTCTGTCATGTTCCAATTGCACGTTATTGTAATCTTCGCTGCGAGCAAGTAATGGCCGAGCAGGGCAGCGCCTCTTTCCCCCAATGGGGAGACTCCCTCCTCTGTGTCTCCCAAAAGTATTACAAGCAGGTCCAATGGCAGTGTGACTTCTGTGAAAATTTGATATGAGAGCCAACCTCTTTCCAGAAGCAAATTGCTATCATGCATGACCATTACACGTGCAGGTAAGTCCCTACCTCACCATAGCCTCTCCAGAATGTGTTAGGATACCCCTGAATCATTTTGTGTAGTCTCTCAGGACGGAAATACCACTGGTAACATAGTTTTAATTGGCATTCTTTATCAGTGGTGCAACAGGATAGCCTGTGAGTCCTAGCCCAGATGTGATCCCAAGATTCCTCCAATATGGGACCCCAGAACCTGCTCCAGTTTCCTCATGTATGGTAATTGCTCCTCCGGATCATACCGATCATGGAGCCTATACAACTTGGCAACTTTCGCCTTGGACAGCCCGGCTAGGTAGGTGAGTTCTAGGGCAGAAAGGGGGCTAGTGACTCTACCCTTTACATCAGTGGTAGAGGCCCAATGGCATTGCTGTGTGTATCTAACTCTCTTTTTCTTCAAGGCTAAACATATTTTGGCAGTCCGCAAACATCTGCAAGCTCTATGCGAATACAGCTGCATCAATTCCTTCAGTCTGCCCTTTCCCATCTTTCAGGCACTTTCCTCTGAACCACAGGCATGAAGTCCAGAATGCCCCAAAGTGGGGATGATGGACCTTATCCCTGGGCCCCACTTCTCACAATTTCCTTGTTCCAGCATGCAAGAGAGACCAAGGTCAACGATATCAGAGTCTCTCCCTTGGATATAGTTTTGCATTATTAAAGGGGAGTTGGCCCAGAGGAATCGGTGATAGCTCCTGCTCTATGTGAAACCATATAGGGCGAGATGACGTTCGGCCCCATGTGAACACCATCGAATGTTGAGTGGCAAGGGAATTGTAATGAAAGGGCAGGAAATCCAAACCCTTAAGCAGGGTAGGCTGGGAAATCACTGACCCAATAAATGGAAGAGTCCAAATAAATGACAACGGCCTGTTTTATTAATCAGTTATGTAAAACAGGGACCGCTATAAGTAACAATCCTCAGAGCTCTCAACTTTGTCGAGTATGACGATGGTTTAAAAACTGAAAATAAGTCATGATTAACGTCATGTCACAACATTGGTTCCAAAAACCTATGAGGTACAGAGATTGGTTAAGGGAATCGTATACATATAGACGCTACAGGGGTTCATTTTTTCATTGGTCATGCTTTGTTTTATGGCTCCACCTGAGACCACCTCTAAACTGTTCATAGAGAATACATGTAATTTCTTTACCTCTGGTTTGGCCAGTGCATTTACTTATGAGATATCGTGAATAGCGGCTAAGGATTGGTTGGCATGGACTTTACCAGCATGGATTACTTGGCGGGCCATCAACACATAAGTAACTGTACAGGCAGGGGGAGGGACATCGAGAGGCCACTTTCCCAATTAAAACTTACCATCTCTAATTCTCTAGGCCATGAGCCAGGGCTTCCAGCTTTGAACTCAACGTTGTCCCGTATTGCGATTTCAAACACTTTTAAGGAGCTACTGGCAGGTGCTTTCCGGCATCTCGCCTTAGTGAATAGGCACTGTCTTCCACCAGGCCACGTTGGGTGAGACCATGTTTTGAATCATTCTGCTCCCCTTTTACTAGGATTTTCATCCATATGGTATTGGGTGTCTTTACCCTTCCTCTCCTCTGGAGACTTGGTTGAGCTACTTTTATTCAATATTGTCTCCTAATTAGTGAGCATCTGGTCTTCGATGAGTTGTTTTTCCTGGATTTAATCTGAGAGAAATATTTTCACCCTTGGGCATTATCTTCCATTTTCCTCTGTGCCGGCGCGCACCTTCCTTTTCTACTGTAACCCTGGCAGGGGTTGAACAGCTGGCTTCTGTTGCGCGACCCAAGGATTTGAGCTAATTCAGCAGGTCTGTCAATTTACAGACTCCACGTCTCCCCTAGTGCCTTCGATTCACTTGACTGTAACCTTGCCATCCATCTTGTTTTACATGGCCACTAATTCAGGTTACTCCTGTTGCATTCAAAGCCGGCTTTTATGTGTGTTTCTCGTGCGTCTTGTGTTTCAGCGTATAGAGTGTATATGTTTTCTAACCTATTGGGTGTAAGTGTGTTCTTCATGTCTAAGTGCGTTTGACCTATTGTTTGGGTAGCTGCATGGTGGATGTATATCTGTTTTGTGTGTAATGAGTCTACATGTGTCAACTCAAACAGTGATGCCATTTGCTTTGACACGCAGGTCACACCAGGTTCAGTACTTCTTGAATCTGCACATTCACTTCTTCTCTGATTACTTCAGAATGAGGCCGGTATGGTAGTCTGAGCGAATACCACCTTTTACTTCCATGATACGGCAGCAGGAATGGGAAAAGCTCCATGAATGATTTTCTGCTCTAGTGCCTTCAGTATGCTAGGTGCCACCACTACAGATGATGTATTCATCTGTCTCTCGACATTACCCCCTCTGGTTGAGATCTCAACCACATTCCTTGGAGGTCCCTCTCACGACTGATATTCCTTGGGGGTCCATATCTTTGTCACGCCTCTAAGGCCACCAGACCTTCTTAAGTGTTTATCCACACTCGAGGTCATGTAACAGCACTCACAATCTGGTTTGCAGACTACCCAACGACACCCACGTTATTACGGGGGTCTCAGGGATAACTGAATTTAGATCCTGGAGGGACAATAGAACTTTGCTTCACATCCAAGTGAGGTAGTTTGTTGGTTGTTTGTATGTACACATCTGCTCTGTTGTCCATATTTATCATGCTCTTCATTTCTACCGCCTTTTTAGCCGTCTTCTTGCATTGGCTGATAATAATTTTTAGGGTACAGAATCCTAATAGTTTCAGCACTAATACAGCTATTAGGATCTTGAATGCATCACACAACCAAGAGGGGACCCAGGAGAACAAATATGTGAACCTATCATCGTTCCCTATTTCTTCTACCTCTTTCGATCATTTTCGAGTGTAGGCCAGTCAGCAATGTTATGGCTTTTGTGAGGGTTCCACTTTCCTCATTGTTAGCAGGTCTATAGGTACAGCAATATTTGCCAATTTCTGCACAAACCCTGCCTCCCATGGCTGTTATTAGGTGCACAAAATACCTATTTTGGAGCGTCATCAGTTTTATGGTTCTTAGCTCCTTCTTTATTGCATTGAAACCCTTCACCGTGGAATTAATTGTTTATAGCAGCTCCCATCTGATGTTCTGCAACCATTTAGCATTGGTATGTGTCTACCTCCCAGGGTCAGTGAGGCAACAAACATCTCTGCCCTGCTGAGCAACCTGTGCTTCCATGAGATTTCATCAAGTGCACATTCCATCTTTTTGGAGGCATAGTTGCTTCCTCATTCGGTTCATTTGAGCTCCTGGGATCTTCTCTTTCACAAATGTGCGACCATTTTTGGGAAGTCTGTAATGTGGATGTCACTCTGGGGCACTTCCAATGTGGGCATGCTTATCAGTACCATGGAACATAATTGTGCCCAATTTAGGAGAAATTTCATGGATGCTCTGTACCCACAGTCCCAATAGTGGTCCATTAATACTGCAGTGCTTATCTACATGCCAGTCACATCAGAAATGCATTTGAACCCTTTGTTTTCCCCTACTTTCACAGGGCTGGCATTCATGAAAACAGGGTGGTGTTCTTCACAGGTAATATGGATACAGGGCCTGCTTCTTCTTCTACCCATGTGAGCAGTTTGGAGTATTTGGTCCATTCATTGAGACATTTATCGATTGCGTTCTGTACTGGTTCCACCGGTACTGTCAGGTGTGCCTGTGCTTTACATCCCATCATCCCCTCAAACCACCTCGATGAGGTGTATAACTGTCCATGTGTTAGTAGTTTGGGTCTCTCCCAGCACCCAGGCACCCCCGGTGTCTCCTTCCCTACCACATTTCGGCAATTCAACAACTTTTTATCTACTATTGTGGATTCTCCTTTGTTTGGGCCTTCCAACACATATTTTATCATTTTATTCTTCATTTTTGGGTCATCGATCATTGTCTTTATTTCGGAGTACCTATCCTCATAGGGAAACCAGCTTTTTGACGTCCATCGTGAGGTAAGGTAGCATAGCGCTAGATGGGTTAAACAAGGGGCATTGTGTGCAGGCACTTCTGTCGCCATGAATGTCGTGGAAGCACTCATGGAATAGGGAATGAGAGAACACACATAACAGCTCTCATCAGACGTCTCCCTCCCCACTTGAGTCAGGTGTTGATTCCTCATATTATTAGTTACTCGTGTAGAGTCGGCCATGTAGGCACTTTCATGCTGAAAATCTTCTACTGCACTTGGTTGAAGTCTTTTTACTCTGGCTATCTGACTAGTGATAACAGGGACAGGTTGGAAATGTACTTTGTCCACTAAAGGAACAGGGGTCGTATTGGTATGCTCTGGTTGGGTACTTGATAAAGAATTAATTCTCGAATGGGAAAAAGGAAAAAGAAATAAAAGAAACTGTAAAGAATGTAGCTATACGCATAATTGCTACTGTGTCCACCTTCTGGAAAATAGCATGTGTGTTTGACTGTCTGCGTGCTAAGAGCGTATATTGAACAAAGGTAAATAATGCCATTTTCGTTTTCAATGACATGGCTGTTAATTATTTTAGATCTTCTTTGTACTCCAGATGTGAGTGTCTGTACCTGCAAAGAAAATCAACACACTTATGGTAGTAGACAATCTCAGTGCAAAAGGAATTGTATAATAATTTCTATAAGTATTCTCTGGAAAATAGGATAGGTCTTGGGGTCTTCACAGAGTGTCACCAGCATGATGTTTCGGGATCGGAGAGTCGAGTAAGAATTTACTACATAGGAAATGATTGCGTGGAAAAATCCTTTCTGGGGTGGCCCTGGGTGTTTGCTCAGTTATGTGCAAGCCAGTTGCTTGTGCATATAGAGTTCCTTGGGTAAGAAAAAAAGGCAGTGTTTTATGTTTGTTCTCCTGTGAACTACAGTCTGTTCCTGGTAGCTGACCTCGTAAGTACTCTCATCACTTCCCCATTGTTCTTCTACTTCAAGGGTTGCCAGCAGGGGGGTCTAACCTTTGTAGGGTTTAATGTCACTTAGGTGAAGCCAAGCTCATCTTCCTTGAACCTTGATGGATGTAGGGGTGGTGTTTTCCTAGGTTTGTTCCATGTTTTAGAACAACATTTGACAAGAACTAGATCTCCTGGGTATAACGAGGGGGGCTTGGGAATAGTTTGTGAGTCATGCAGTTGGTCATCTTCCTCATTCTTCTTCGACCCCTCCTGCCAGGCTTATATCAGTTAAGACATAAAAGAGACACTTGTCATCATAGCAGCCAGATACTCATGCATTTCTAATCCAAGAGCAGTAGATACACTTTGAGCATCTGTTAGCAATAGAGTCATTTCTTTTTCAGGTTCAATTTTATTTTTACTATTCTTTCTTTGAGAAGACCATTGAACCTCTGACAAATTCTGTTTGTGTGTGGGTGATAAGCAGACGAGAATGTATGCTTAGTACCCAGTAGAACTGTAATGTGTTCATGAGCCGGCCTCGATCCATCTGGAAAACGGGGATGCAACTACCAGTAGGTACCTATAGGCATTTAAAGTCTGGATCATATCGACACAGTCGATATGTGAGTGTTGGAAGGGCACATTAACACTGGGTATTGTTCCTCTCACTACTCACAGGGTGTGTCCTGCCTTAAACTGTTGACACATCATGCAGTTAACAATAAGCACAGATGGCCTCATTACAACTCCGGCGGTAGCCATGTCGGTAAAACTGGCAGGCTGCCGCAGGAGTTGTGATTTTTTCCGGTGCCTGGCTTGCCGGAATCACTGGGAGATTACGAACCCGGTGTTCCTGGAAGTTAGGCACCGGAAAAAGAATCTAAGTGATTTGCCCACGGCTGAAATTACCGCAGGCAATTGGTTCGCATGAGAAAGGTGCGAACTACCAAAAGTGCTCACCTTTCTCATGTTACCACACATACAAACTCACACCCACACACACTACACACCCATAACACTCCCCCACCCACACCCTCAGCACACCCCCACCCACACCCCCAACATAAACAAACCCCACTTACCTTCATCTTCAAGCTGGGTTCCCTGCAGCGCCAGTTCCCTTTCACTTCTGTGATCGGGAACCAGCGCTGCAGGGTCCTTTTCTTCTCTTTTTTTTTTAAACAAAGGCTGTGGGGGTGTCCCCTGCAGCCCCCGCTCACTAGCTCATAAAGTATAGTGAGCGGGGCGATGCGGGGGACACCACTGCAGCCCCTGTTTCTTTTTTTTTTTAAACAGAAGGCAGAATACCATAAAGTATAGTGAGCGGGGCGCTGCGGGGGACACCACTGCAGCCCCCGTTTCTTTTTTTTAAACAGAAGGCAGAATACCATGAAGTATAGTGAGCAGGGTGATACAGGGGACACCCCCGCAGGCCCCATTTATTTTAATAATGCTACCACCAAAGGTTCGAACTTTTGGTGTTCGAACCTTTGGTGGTAGCATTTTAGAACAAAAGGCTCACGCAAACCTTTTGATTCTGGAAAATCGTTCTAAATCCCGGGAAAATGTTAATCCCCATTCCCATTTTGGGAATGGGGATGATGGTAGCACTGGCACTGTTAATAATGGTGCCGGTGCTACTGTGAAAGTCTGCGAGCGGGGGCCTTTCCGCCCGCCAGGCCAGACCTGGCGGGCGGGAGCTCATCCACACCGCAAACTGGTGCTCTGCCGGTCGGGTAACAACAGTGCTGGTAGGCTTACCAGCACCATTGTTACCGGACCAGCAGGGCCGTAATAAGGCCCCGAAACATGTTCGGTCAAATTGGGTGTAAATCAGTCTTCTGAAATCAGCGCTGCAAGACTCTCTTGTGTTGTGTGTTTCTATGGTAATGGAGCTGTTCTACGGCTACATTAAGTAATGTGAGGGCATCACTGTCTTGCCGGTGATGTCCTATCACCACAGTGCATTGGTAAGGGAGACTGCGCACCACTGTAATTTCCATAATTCTTGTTCCTCTTGTGGTGTGCGACCCTGTAGTTCTGCAATCTGTGCTATGGGCAGTGAATTAAAGCCTTCCTTCATCATCATGCTATGCAGTCTTCTGTACTCATTAGGTGGTGATTTGAATTCTGAGATCTCAGGGAGATTTGCTGCTTTTTTAGCCTCTGTGTCTGCAGCTTTGTTGCTGCAGGAGAGTATGCCTCTTCCACTCGCATGGGTCGTGCATTTCACCACGGCGGTGGCCACCGGTAGCTGTAGTGCATCTATGATTCTGGCCAGCAATGTAGTTTGCTGCAGTGGTGTGCTGTATGCCTGTAGGAAGCCCCACCTCTTCCAATGTGATAGACCTGCATATACTGTTGACGTCACTTAGGCAGAGTCAGAATGCAGTGTTATTTCCTCATCCTCATGCATTTCGAGGGCCGCAAAGAGCGCTACTAATTCTGTTGCTTGTGCTGAAAAATGAAAAGGCAATCTCGCACTTGCCGCTTCTTCAAGGAAGCCATTTTGTTGCAGCTTTATCCCTGCAGTCCCTGTATGTCTTTCCCTGGAACTTTGATCAAAAGTTGAAGACCCGTCAATAAAGAGTACTTCCCCCTCTGAGAGCATTTTCTCTAACATGGGGTATGTCATCATAATGTTCTGTGTATTTGGTGCAGTCATGTGCATAATCTCCTTCTTCCACTGGTTCTACAATGAACATCGTTGGGTTCACCACCCTACATCTGATCATTTTGATTGCTGGGTTTGATATAATCGCTTCACAGCCAGACGCTCTTTGAATCGTTAGTGTGCTTTTTTGTTTTTTCAAGAATGGCGAAGAGGGTATGTTCAGCATACAATATTACTCCACAGCCATTGTGAAAGTTGTTGATTTCTCAATTACGAAGGCTGCAGCAGCCAGTGATTGTTGGGTCTAAAAGTCCACTTTAATACACCAGTGGGTTGTGTCCTAGGGTAGTCTTCTGTGTGAGTACTGCTGTTATTACTACGCCATTTGAGTGAGCAAACAGGAACAATTCTGCACTGTAATCTGGAATCCCCAGGATTGGTGCAGACCATATTGCCCTCTTTAATGCGTCAAAGGCTCCCGTCATCTCCTCTGTCCTTCTAGGCTTCCTTGAGTCCCTTCAACAAGGATCTGACATATGTGCTGAAGTCAAAGGCCCATGCCCTGCAGTAGTTGCATAGGCCCAAAAACTGTTGCATCACCCTTATTGTATGCAAAACACAAAAATAAAGATCCAGGATTCTGCGCCCAGTAGTGTCGGTACGTGTTTTAATGAATTGCCCTTTAGATAACACGTGTTTCGGCCTTCCTTGGCCTTTCTCAAATCAGGGCTCTTGTGTTATTATAATTCACTATGTTCATCAATTGGTGAAATTAACATCATTAGACCAATATATTCATTCACAGAATGCACCCAAACCAAGCAACAACAAAAAGTGTAAAAACAAGTAGGCGTCCATTGAAAACCATTATAGAATCACAGAAAACAAAAATACATGTAGAATGTATCCATAACAATGTGTTAAAATCACCATAGATAGAGAGATATGGGTTGGCGTTGGGGATGGATGCATAGGGTAGGAAAATTAGCAATCAAAGCAATTTTATAGTAGATGTCTTTAGTAGTATGAAAATGCATAAAGTCAAAGACAATGTTAGCATATTAAAGAGGAAGGAACTTTACAGATACGTTAATTAAAGCGGAAAGACCTAAGAAATCCACCCAAAGGGTACTGACAAAATTAGAAAATGGTACTTTTCCATGCTTAAATTGTCAGCATTGCTCAAACATCATCAAAGGCAATTACATCAGACATCCGAACAATGGCAACAAGATCCCCTTAAAACATTTTGCAACTTCTGATTCTAAAAACGTCATCTACACTATCAGATGCCCTTGTGGGAAATATTATGTGGGGAAAACCAGTAGAAAAGCTAAGGAAAGGTGGACCGAACATAAGTCTCAGATTAGAACTAAAAATGTCAAGTCACCTGTTTTCAGGTATTTTAGAGACAATAAACACAACATCTCACAGTTCAGATTTGCAGTACTGGAAGTGGTACATCCCCTCCAACGAGGTGGCGATTTACCAAAATTACTGGCACAAAAGGAACTGTACTGGATACATAGGCTAGATGCAATGGCCCCTCTTGGTCTAAATGAAGTCTACTACTTAGGCCCATTTATTTAAAAATGTACTGTTTTTCTTTTTCCATTGCCTTTATTACCCCTTGGTGATAATAGGCATATGCTCCACTGACTAATGACAGTTAGGAATACCAGACCCTAACTATAAGACTGTCAACCATTTCAAAGGGCAGTTGGTTATCATCCATCTTGAGGTTATACTTGTCAAAAATGTCCATAAACTCAATTATTTCTTTTAGAAACATGTGACATTTTTTCTGATGAGGATTCTCTGCTAAGTAGTATATAACCTAATTATGAGTATGTGAACCACATCTGTGGGCAGTGGGTTATCCTCTGTTTTGGGGATACACAAAGTTGTATAAGAGCGCATTTGTGTATACAGATTGCCTTTTACGGCTAAAGACATACTGCTAATATGTGACCAAAAGGACTATGTATCAAGGTACCTTATAACTAACAAATTTATTAGTCAATACGTTTGTTGTGACTATTTTCATGCTTTTTTCATTTATGCTTTTTCCATTTCTGGACTATGTCAAATCTGAGATACATCTCGATTTTAGCATCTAACATTGACCCCCTCTATTTTGCCCCATGAGGTGTAATTTTGCTTTGGGGATCCCCTGTATAGATATTGTTTGACTTTATGCATTTTCATACTACTGAGGACATCCACTATACACATACTTATTAGTCAGCTCCTCTAATACCTTGGCGGACACTCCTCGCTCCTACGCCTCCCTCGTTCTATTCTTTCTCTTTGGTCCAGCTTTAGATGTACCTGCCTTAGCTATACCTTAAGTATAGCACATCGACAAGTTACCCTTCTCAATAACTGCACCTATTATTTCTAGGTGTCTTTTTTAGGGCGGTTTGTCCGCCCTTAATTACACTAGCGAACGGTCTCTTCCCACTTCCAAGTACCCGGGATGTTTACAAGTGGCGTCATGCACGCGTGAGCGTGATGACGTCACTTTGTAAATACACCCGGGCTTGTGATCATTCACCCAAGTATTCCCTGGATTCTACTCCCTTTCCCCAGAAGGCAGTATTCAATTATCCGATTATGATAGTTCTTTTACTATTAATATGCCCAGATATTTTTCCGCCTCTACCGCAACTACAATAATGACCTATTACGCGCATGCGCGTGATGACGTCATGCCACCACACAGTATATTATGGCGGCGGCGTTGCAGGGGGAGCAGGATTACCTGCCGGTCTCCTGTCTCCTGTTTGCAGCGCTGCATAATATTAAGTAATTCAACCACCTTAGGGTTCATCTGAACCCATTACCCCGTCTACCTTGACTTCCTCACCCTGAATTTTTCTCTTACTCTTCTTCTCTCCCTTTTTTACTTTCGTGCATAGCGACTAAGCCCTGCATAGCGCCAAGACCTCCTGCTTGCTTATCCTCTCTACTACCTATTCATGGGATCACCTATACGGATGACCATTTAAAATATGTAAGTGAATCTCCATGGTCGAGTTTGCTTTAGACATCCAACCAATTGTTGACTAAACAGAGTACTTCTATGCTCTGCTTTTGCAGACAAAGGGCTTCCTGAATCCTGCATACATGAACGTCTGGGATTCCTGTCCCAGACCCTCTCTTGTTCTATTTTCAGAACAATCTTTACAAAAAACACACAAGGTTTGATTTTTCTCTCTCATTTTTTTCCTCTGTTGTTTAAACTTTTTGGGTAAATCAGATTTTATTTCAATTGTTTTGGATACACATACCACTCAATAGGGAATTTAATTAATCAATTAAAAACTGTCTCCTCTCTCATTTCAAAAAAGATATAGGAATGAGTATACTTTTGTTTTTGAGGTATCGGTCAATACTCAGTACATTGAATCTCATACATGCTAATGCTTTGAGGATTGAATTTCTGTACAAGAGCGCTTGACCTTTTCTTTGAGTCATAATGATATTTTGTCAATTGTTTCGTTTGGATTCATATATTACTCTAATATAAATATTGTGTATATCTTTTCCTAGAATCATTGTTTTGCCCCTGATGAAGAGTGTCTGTTTCACTCGAAACGTGTTGGGCCTACCACAGCTCCACCACCAAGAATAAAAAATGAAGATTGGTTCTTGTGACCTCAATCGATTGAATGTCGTCTTTTATTAAGAATTGGTCTTTCTCATATTAACATGACTTGCATTTAGACTATAATTCATTGAGATACTTTATTTTTCTAAAAACGTTGGTCTGGTTAGCCAGATATTAGAAAGTGTGCAGGGGACGTAAGTTCCTAACTTGCAAACTTATTTTTTGTTCTGTGGACCATTCTATTCCGAGGTCTGTGAATGAGTTGGTCATGTTAAGGTGGCTCATCATATCCCTTCCCAAGATGCTAACAGGTTTTTGCTGGGAGTATAGCAGTGGCATGGACATGTCAAGTTCCCCGACAGTTATAGGTAAGTCGTCAGTAAATAGAACCAAATTTGTCACCCCAGAACACCCACTTGTGCATTCATGACATTGCCTGACATCAGAAATCTTCTCTCCCTAACACAGGACTTGGTCGCCCCGTGTTTAAAAGGAAGGAAAATGTCTTGTCACTAATCGTTACCCCAACTCATGATTCCGCTTGTGGGTCAGGTGTAACAGATAGAATTGAACACCTCAAGTCATTCCGCAGGCTTCTTATTGTGGGTGCAGGCTCATTCACATCCCTGTGAAAGGATCCCCCCCCCCATTATGGTCTCACTCCCTATTCCTGGTGTGGGTGCCTGTATTCCTGTGCTAGCATTCCAGGTTGCCATGGTAGTAGTCTGCTGTACTGGTGTCTGAGGTTGCATCTGGGCTTGCTGTGTTCGTATGGGTGCTTGCTGTGCCTGTGCCGGTGGTGGTTGTGCTTGTTTTGGTGGCTGTTCTGTGCTTTGTATTGGCAGTGCGTGTGTCTGATATTGCGTGTGATCGTGGGTGTAGTACTCGGGTGGCCCGGCACTGTATGGGGGCAGGTATACCATCCCCCCTCTTGGGTTATGCCAAAGCTGTTGCACGCTTCGACCGCTTCTACACACTCAGTCAATGTGTCCCATTTTTTCACAAGTCCAACACTGCTAGGGTGTGTCCCCAAATCTAGGGGGTCCCCCACTGAATCCTCCTCCTTGCGGTGCCTGAACCCCAACCCCTCTTCCTTGCGGCACAACCCCTCTTCCTAGTGGCCAATAATTAAACTCTCCCCTTCCTGTACAATTCCCTCCAGTCATTATCTGTCCTTGCTGTGTGTCTTGCATGACCCCTCCCTCTCCAATTGTTAACACTGAGTCCTTTCCAGAACATTTTGATAGCTTTTTCTGAACTGGCCTTGCCACTTCTATCCTCCTCTTCTCAAGCTTCTTTCTCGCCTTCTCTTGCAATAATCGACAATGGTGAAATATTGTCAGCTGAATCACTAGCCACGGATTTGCCTTCATCCCACTAGTTTCTTCAATTATCTCTGCACTTGCTCGGGTAGCCCTTGACATAGCATGTGATTGGAAATAGCTAAGGTTTTGTCCCATGGCTCTCGAGTTTCCAGACGGTAACGCTCTTGGATCTTCTGAATATTCGCAACGGGGTCCTCGTCGTCACGCATCTTGCGTGTCATGATCGCACTCATGTCTGATGTGTCAGGGTATTGTACTTTGAGTGCTTTCCATAAAGCTGCCCTGCAATTGCTAAACGGGGCACCATCATGAGCAGTGTTTTGCTCTGTCATTCCCTTGTACACGGCTCATCTCCAAATATCATCAGCCCTTTCTCCTATGGTAGCTGCAAGGAGACTTTTAATGTCTCCCACTGCCAGTGCCATCCCTGCTGTCATTCTTTCTAGATCGTAAATCAACTTTGCCGCCCCCAATGTCAATATCGGCAACTTACACCTTAAGTTATCTTTGTCCATTTGTGGCCACGGTATGTATTTAGTTTGCCCTCCTCCCTTTTCTAATAATGGGAACTTTGTCTCTCCTACGTTGTCTGTGGGGGTTCATTAAAGCCTAAATGTGCCTGTCGTGCTCACTTTCCCGCGTCGTGGCAGTGTCCTTAATCTATTTGCGTAAGGGTTTCTTTCTTCTACACTATGTGATTGGTTTGCCTTAAGCTGTCTCTCTCTTTCTTTGACTTCCTCTCTTAGCCTCCTACATTCCCTTTCTTCCTCTTCCAACTCCCTTCTTTGATGTCCCTCTGATTTCTCCTTTACCCTTTGCTTCCCCATCTTCAACCTTTGGGCCTTCACGTTTCTTCCATCGAGTTTAGGTAATATTTGTCCACCCACCTACTCATTTGGTGTAATTGCTGCTTCCTCCTTGTCATTTAGCTGGCCGTTTTGTCTCTGGATTTCCTGCTTTTCCTCGGTTAAGCTCGCCTGCAACTCGCCGCACTCGCTGTACTCATCGCGCATTGGAAAATTCTTTAGCCCCATTAATGACATTTTCATTACTATAAGCGGGTGGCGCATATGTGGGGTTGGTATACCATGTTGTTGCTTTTAACTCTTTGAGTGGGTAGAATCCCTGTCCTTCATACAGGGGATCGATGCACTGGGGAGCAGGAGGAGGAGCAGAGGGTGCTGTGCCATTTTCTTCATGTCGGTTAAGCATCCACTCCTTTTGGGGTGGCTCTTTCACCTGGTCCTCAAACATTCTCCATAACTCTAAAATGGCCAATCTCTTCTGTAATTTTCCCACCTTATATGCAGCATGTAAGTATGTGGTCATGTGTTCCAGCACTGCTTTTGAAAGACTGCCCTCTTGGGTCCATGGCAAGAACATCTTTTCTGCTGTCACCCTGGCCCACTGAGCATGGTACTTTTGGATTTTGTGCTTGTAACTTGGCAGAGTTTTGCATAAATGCTCAAGATGAGTGTCTCCTCCCATAATGGCACTCTTAACTGCTGATACTTACCATAAAGAACCCCTCTTAGCTTCTCACTCCCTCTCCTCTTGTTTTCTTTCCCCTCTTTTATCACCACTATTATCCTCAATTTTAACCACTTTCTGCAACTTTCCTCACGCCTTTCGGCTTCAACACCACCAATTCAAGTGCATCCTCCAAACGCTGCCCCCTGCTCATGACTCCTCTCCTTCTGTCCAAACCACAACTCTATGCTCAACAGTACAAGCCACCTTTCCACATAGTCTCATTATTCCAACTGAGCCCACTTGTTCACCTTCTACGCTGGCACACATGGGTGCACCCCACATGAGGAATGAACTGGACAGGATGAGATCAGAAAGGTTAGTACTCTTACTTTACGTATCAGTACTATAGACACTACAGTGGTCATGCACTGAGCTTATGGACACGTTTTTCTTTCTTTATATCCTGTGTAGTTCACAATACTAGACAACAGTTACACCTGATGAAGGGACAGCACGTCCTGAAAAGCATAGTGTGTGTATCAACAGGAAGCACCACATTAGGAAGACTTCGTTTTGGTGGTGTGGCACTGCTTGGATTTGACACAGATCTGTGATTTATATACACCAATATGCATATCGAACTCTGTCAATGTGTATTGTCAATAATACAACGAATCTCTTTGCTTGATGTCAACTCTTCCAAGGGATGAATTTAGAAGAGTGATAAACCTTTGTTGGTTTATAAGTTAGATTTTGAAGAAAAACTGTTTTTGTTTTGAAAATGAATACATTAACTTGTTATTGATTTTGTATGAATGATCTTTTATGTAGAAACGATTCATATACATTGTTTTTCTTGCTTGTAATACATTTTCGAATATAATAGAGGAAGAGGTAATCTTTTTGACCGTATGAGAGTGACTGGGTTATTGATCAGTGTCTGGTGAATTGTGTTGGCTTTTTACTGTTTCCCTCTATGGCCAGGGTTGGGCCCAGGGCACCTGAAATGAAGTAATTTACTTGCTTTACTTACCAATCAATTCTGCAATAGTAAGTACCAGTAGTGCACCCTAGTTAAATCCCTATGTTTTTCACCCCACACATCAACACAACAACATACACTCCCCCAAATATATGTCCGTCTTCCCGCTCTCCTAGCAAGGTAACCGCCTGTATGTTTGTCCACCCCACTGCTAGGGTTTACCAAGTAGTCTTCCCTAGTCCTTACCAGAGGATAACCAATAATCAATCATTTATTGTTTCATTTTTTTTATTTGCATTTGGTTTAATCAAACCTTTGCAAAACAATGTAGGGAAAAAAGAAAAGGAAACAAAAAGAAGGAAGAAAAATACTTTAAATCAATAATCAGTACCCCATGCCAGGGTTTAGTATGAGATCTTCCAGAAGCCTTTCCCCAGGCTATTCACTTCTTCAATCTCTCATATTTTTGTAACAGCAAAAAAAAAAAAACATTCCTTTGTGAGGTCAGAACTCTATATATACATTCCGTGGACCGGCCGAGGTCCCCGATATCGTTCTTCCGCAATCGGTCACTCGCCTTTCGTCCTGCGGGGCGCCCCCGTGGGGATTGGGTAAGATTTTCTTGAAGGGGACTCCTGACGACCGTCTTTTATTCACGCAAGATTTTTCTGATCTCCACAGGTCACCTCTGCAGTCTTCGGGCTTGCGGAATCCAAGCCCTAAACAGGACAATTCCAGAGGTTCTGGCCAACCATCTGGCTCTGCTGCCATATGTAATGGAAAGGTGTGAAATCCAAGCCCTAAACAGACCAGTTAGGCCGGTAAATACCAGACACAATAAACTGAAGAGTGAAAATAAATGACAAAGGCCCAAACTTTGTCGAGCATGACGATGGTTTAATACAAAAAATCCGTCATCATTGATGTCACATCACAGCCTTGCTTACAAGAACCTACGAGGTACAGGGATTGTTTAAGGGAATCGTATACATATAGAAGCTTTAGGGGTTAATTTTTTTATTGGTTATGCTTATGCTTTATCAGAAGGCTCCACCTAAGACCACCTCTAAACTGAAAATAGAGAATAC
Source organism: Ambystoma mexicanum (assembly GCF_040938575.1). Lineage (NCBI taxonomy): Eukaryota > Metazoa > Chordata > Amphibia > Caudata > Ambystomatidae > Ambystoma > Ambystoma mexicanum. Next base: position 1,098,789,386 of record NC_090929.1, read on the forward strand.
ATGTAATTTCTTTACGTCTGGATTGGCCAGTGCATTTACTTATGAGATATCGTGAATAGCGGCTAAGGATTGGTTGGAGTGGACTTTACCAGCCTTGATTACTTGGCGGGCCATGAACACATGAGTAACTGCACTGGCAGGGGAGAGGCATCAAGAGGCCACTTTCCCAAAACGTACCATCTCTAGTTCTCAAGGCCATGGGCCAGGGATTCCAGCTTTGAACTCAACCACCTCCCGTATTGTGATTCGAGAACTTTTAAGGCGTTACTGTCAGGTGCATTCCTGCATCTTGCCTTAATGAATAGGCACTGTCTTCCCCCCTAGGTCACGTGGGGCGAGACCAGGTTTCGAATCATTCTGCTCACCTTTTACTGGGATTTTTGCTCATTTGGTTATGCATGTTTTTGCCCTTCCTGTCCTCTGGAGCCCAGGTCAAGCTACTTTTCTTCAAAATTGTTTCCTCATTAGTGAGCATCTGGTCTTCGATAAGTTATTTTTCCTGGATTTAATATAAGAGAAATGTTTTCGCCCTTGGGCATTATATTCCATTCTCCTGGGTGCCAGCACAAGACTCCCTTTCTACTGTAACCCTGGAAGGGGTTGAACAGATGGCTTCTGTGTTGCTCGGCCCAGGTATTTTAGCTAATTATGCAGGTATGTCCTACTTGTAGGTTCTGCGTCTCCCCTTGTGCCTTCGATTCACTTGACTGTAGCCTCGCCATCCATCTTGTTTTACATGGCTACTCATTCTTGTTGCTCCTGTTGCATTCTAAGACGCTTTTATTGTGTATATATTTTCTAACCTATTGGGTGTAAGTGTGTTCTTCATGTCTAAGGCCAAATTGACATATTGCTTGCGTAGCTTCATGGTGAATGTATATCTGTTTTGTGTCTAATGCGTCTATGTGTGTCAACTCCAACAGTGACGCCATTTTTGTGACCCGAGTCACACCAGGCTCAGTACTTTTTGTTTCTGCACGCTCACTTCTTCTCTGATTGCCTTCATCCAGCAGCAGCACAGTGCAGCTCCTCTGTCTGCCAGGCTTAGAGGGTGTCACTGGGCGACTCTTTCTCCACTCGTCTTTTCCTGCTGGCATGGTGTAAACGAAGCCTGCTGGTTGTCGGGTCGCAGGATTCTTGTGGATGGCGGGTGGTTCTGGACACTTTGATATTTCTTGTTGTTTCCTTGTTCTGATAGTCGGTCACTAGAAGAAACACAAAAAGGCTGGCAAGCATCTTGTCAGGGAATTATGGCATGAGAAAAAAGTAGACTGCTAAAAAAACAGACTGGCACAAGGGAGGTTGACAGGAATTGGGGCACGCTCAACTGCCACTTCCATCTGAGGAGTGCAACTGGGTCTGGATTTCTCCTTTGTAGGCCTACCATCCAGTTATGTAACACAAAATGTGTGGGCCTCCCTGTGAGCCATGCTGACCCCGCCTCCCAAGCTGCTCAACAAAACACAGGACACGCCACACTCCAGGTAGGCCTGGACTACCATGCATGTAAAAGGTCCATGATCATGCCGCTGAGAGGGCAGGCACACACAGCGCTAGGTGAAAGATGTAAGTATGTTTTTTAATCAAATCTTAAATCTTTCACCTCGTGTAGAAACACAGGGCGGTGCCTGGCCCTTGGCACCCAAATGTAGCAGCTACCAGTGTCGGCTGGTGAATTTTTTAATTATAGGGCATAATATTTGCCACAAACATATGAGACTGACCAAACTTAGTGAGGGAGCCTGAAACACTGAAAAGGGATTCGGGGGCTCTCCGCATGAGAATTTTGTTTTAATAATGGGTTAAAACGGTGCATTATACAGCAGACTTTTTCTGAACAATTGAGCAAAAAGCCAGACAGTTTTCAGTTGGTTGTGTAGGGTAACTCATAAAAGAATCCCATAGATGCAAGTCACCAACAGCACACAAAAGCAATTCCCAGCATATTTTCATGCCTTTCCCCAAAATGTATTCCTCTATAAAAAACATTTTCACACTAGGTGTGCCCATACATTTCTATTCTGGCCACGCCAATATATGTCAGTATTCCCATATAAGAATATACTCATGTTTGCTTGGGCATAATGTCAGTAATGATACTATAAAAAAAAGCTTGTGCCAGCTGGCTCTAACAATATATGCCAGGACCCCCACTTAAGTTCATACTCCTGTTGGCTTTGCCATTAAAAACACCATGCCACAATAAGAAAACATGTCCAAACTGGCTCTAATGTAGGCCAGTCTAGATACTTATCATGCTTGCTTTAACATAGATACTCAGTAAAAAGTGTCTTGCCACAGTATGAAATGGCTAGACTGGCTGCACAGAGAGGCCAGTCTAGTCACGTAATAACACTTATCATGCTTGCATGCTTTATCATAGCTGACCAGTACACAATGGGTCTCATTACAAGTGTGCCGGTTCAGAAAAAATGGGGCCATTAGGATTACCGGCGCCGTTGTTTCCAGACCGGCACACTACGGGATTGCCTGCCGGAACTGCTGTGCCCGACAGGGCTGATCGTGCCAGGCACAGCGGCCACGGTAGGCAAGCCATCACAGACGCACCGGCACTGTTAACAATGGTGCTGGTGCTTACGTGGTCCGCATTCCCATAGAGTCCCATAGTACTCTATGAGAATGGGGACTTGCAAATTGCTGGGGCCTGACTACCCAGATGACTGGGGTTGTAATTCCCCGGTGTTACCGGGAAGTCAGGCGCTGCTAATGTTTTACAGTTTCGGCGGCAACCCACTGGTATCACTGGCAGGGTTACCGCCGGACCCGTACTGAGGCCCAATGTTATGAAAAAGTGAGAAATGGCTATATTAGCCTCACCAAAATGCCAGTCTTGCTAAGCAATAACACTTATCATGCTTGATATATAATAGATCCCAAGTAATAAAATGTCATATTAGAGTAAGCAATGGCTACACTGGCTGGACCAAAATGCAGTCTAGCCATGTAAAAACGCTCATCAAGTTGGCTTTGCCAAAAATGCTAGTAAACATGCCATGTCACTTTAAGAAAATGCCAACAATGCCACAGTGCTCCCCGGTCCCCCAAGCACCTTGCACTACATATAATCACATTCATACCCATTCACGCACTAGTCATTCACCCAGAGACATAGAGGAAGGACAGGGGGAAGTGCAAGCTTTTCCCCCAAGAATATACAACCAACTGGTTCCCTGGATCTTTTATGTGGCTGACATCGTTATCCTAGACCAGATGCAAATAGGTTTGCAAAGAAGATTGAACGAATTAGTAAAATACCTTGATCAGAATTATCCCAAAATTAATGTTAAAACAACCAAAATAATGGTTTTGGAAATAAAAAGGGGAAGGAGCTGCCCTGGATTTAAATGGTGGGTGAGAGAAGAAGTTCTTTTTGCATAGACTTGCATAATAGCCTGGCCGTTAAGGGGTTAATAACACATTTGGGAGTTTGAACCATAGTACGAATGAAAAGCAATGGATTAAGAGCATAAGATTAAAATACAAAAGATTAACAACTCAGGTGGTGATTTTGCATAAAAGGTTTGGGAAATGTTCCCTGGTCCCAATAAGAACCTTCTATAAACAGAAGGTTATTCCGATCCTGATATATTGTGCGGAAACTGCACAGACTTGGCCTAAGAACTTTTGGGAGGTTAAGGAAGGGTACTATTGGAAAAGAGTTCTGAGCATGTCACAATCTCTTCTGAATGCTTTGATTAGATTCAAGTTGGGCTTGCAGTCATTGCACTTCATAATAAAATGGAAGATTCTGGCATTTTATGGGAAATTCATAGAAAAGGAGGTATACCAACCGTTTGAAATAGTAAAAAGTAGAGCGAAATTGGGTATAGATGGTTATCCTGATACCTGGAAATGTGATTGTAACTGATGGTTAAAGGAATTGGATCGCTCTGAAGAGGTGTTAATGAGAGCACCAGGGAAAGTTAAAAAACAAATAATGTACCAAGACTGGATAGACACCCAGACAAAATGATAAAGATATAAACTGGCCTTAAACTTGGGGTTGGAAGGTAGAGGAATTAACCATCTTCTGATATATTTGATTACATTTCCTTGTCCATGGTATCGTGATCTCTTTCTACGGTTTAGATTGAATATTCTACCTACAAGAGAGGTTCTTGACTCTACAAGGTTGTTGGGTGACCTGGGCCCAGAGTGTAGATTGTTTAGCCAGGTGGCCACGATTGAATCTTTGGAGCATTTGGTTATAGAATGCAATTCCTTAAAAAATAGGAGGAGGAAATATATGAGTGATATTATTAAGGGCTTTGAGTCACTATCATGGAAGGAATGGTGGACTATGTTTTTAAAAGGTGACATCAAATCAACCATTTTAGAGGTAATTAAATGTATGGAAGAGGTGTTGCAATACTTCATTGAGTGGGACCAATGTGAAGCTTCAAGACAACCGATATATGGCAATTGTGAGCTGGTTCTGTAACCCTCCTTTGTTTCTGTTTTCTACTTTTGGCCTGTTTAATGTTTCTCTGATGGATGTAGTATTATTTGTGTGGAAGATAAGAACTGATTATTTGATGTAAGTGGTTGAGAGGTAGATGAAATTTGTTTTAAAAGTCATGGATTTTATGTATGAAAGGTTTGAAATTAACCAAACATAATTAAAAAAAAATGTAAAAAGAAAAGCTGAAAATGATAAGGGCTACAGGAGAGAAGTAAAGCCTGAAGTATCTTTTTAAACCATGGTGACAAGAGGAAGTTGCAGCAGTTGGGGTTCCATGGATGCCTGGTGATGATGTGTTGTTTCGTGCTCAGCCTATGTGTTTGCATGTTTTATACCGGATGTTAATCGTCGTGTCATTTGATATATGATCCTGTCTACCCCGATGGGTCAATAAGTTTAAATACCATATGTCATGCACCTCATCATATTGCATCCCTGGTTTATTGATTCACTGAGTACAATCTACCTCTCCTCATTGGATCTTTTTCATGGTAACAAGAGCATTAATTCTATTTGAGCAATTTTCTGCCGGGCACTCTTGTACATAATATTTGTATATATCTTTTAATTGAAATGTATGCCGGATTTACTGAAGGCAAATACACATTTCTCCTTTGCCAAGTTACTGTTTGAACTGATCAGGTATATTGACACATTTTGAGAGTTTATCTAAGATGAGTCAACATTATAGCATTTCTGAAGTGACTCTCTTCTGCAGAATTGGGGTTCATATTTAGTTTAGCTTAAGAAACCTTGCAAAGTGGATTAGTGATGCCAGAATGGATGTGTCTGTCTGCCTCATTGTAAATAGCCCATCTTGCTCGACCAGGTTAACTATTAACGTCTATTATCCCCTTGACCTATTGATATTTGTGTGATATGTGTCAGTGACTGCAATGTTATATTTTTTTCATACACTACTAACACCACATTATTGACGGAGATTGAGTTCGAGTGCTATGCAGTAATCTGAACACAACCCTCCAAGAATACTTGTTAAACATGCATTTCCTCTAAAATTGGCTGAGAAATGATTGGCTGCTAATTAAAACCTCTATTAATCAAAAATTGAGCACGATTGAACATGCATTTACAAACAGAGCACACACTCAGTGTCGGACTGGACTATCGGTCGTTCGGCCACTGGCCAAATGACCTTGAGGACCTGGGGGCCGGTTTTCTACAAGCCACCCCTGGGCCATTTTTTTGTAGGTGTTTCAAATGAAATTATGTTTGTTGTTGTAACTTGGCTGCCGCTGCGCGTCGTGGACATGAGCAGCTCGCCAGCAGCAGCAGCAGTGATGGATGGAACTGGCAGGGGTTGACAGCATTCATCAAAGCAAGGTAGCAGACACATTGTTACCTTGCTTTGATGATTTTTATGATGCAGGCATCATCATGCATAGAGGGGCTACCACTCCAGGGGCCGCCGTGCAGTGCTTGCCCGCTCTGTCTTCCGCAGCCTCAGTGTGGCCTGGTCATCCAGCAATGGTGTGGCTGGCGCCAGTCCGCGCTCCTGTGCGAGCAGAGTCTGCAGAGAGAGACAACAAGTGCTAATTGTAACACCTGGCTGCTGGGCTGGGCTGGGCTCTCGTCTGACTGGGCTGCCTGCATCCTGCAGGGCTGGGCTGGCCCATCGCACACATGGCACACAAGTTCAGTCTCCATTTAAGTTGCTTTCAACTTTGCAGGAAGTAACAACAACAAATTTGTTGCACTTCCAAAGTTGAAAGCAACTTGTGCCCGGGGCTGGGGGCTGCCGGGGAACGACAGCATGGGCGGGCCAATGAAAATGCCTGCAGAACACAGACTCCACGCCGCCAGCGCCAGGAGAGGTCAAGTCTGTGACATCATGTGATGGCTCTAGACTGGATATTGGGCCTGGGCATGATTTCTGCACACAGTCAACAACAGAAGCACACAGTGAGGCAGCAGCAGGAGCAGTCAGTCTGTGTGCATGCTGCAAGCAGCCAGCAGGCCGCAGTAATAGCGCCTGGACCCGGCCTGCCCCACCACTCCAAGTTCTTGCTTGGGAGGGCACCTGCCACCTCGTGACTCCACTAAGGCCACACAGCAGCAGAAGGCAGTGCAGCAGGCAGCCGACTCGGCCCCCCAGCACAGCCAGCAGAGGAGATTGGTCTGGACAGACTAGAGGAGGTAAGACTGAACAGTTGTGCCTGGCCTCTCTGGCCTTTGAAGGTGGTGTTTGAGTGCCAGCTGTTATCCGAAACTATTGCATTGGGGGCACGGTCCCCCCCCCCGGCACGCTGAATGTAGGTGAGAGCTTTGAGGCCTGGGCAGGAATGGGGGATCGGTACACTAAGGCACGTGGGTGTGCTTGGAAAGTCACTAGCCACATCGGGTGGGTGCACTTGGGCTCGACCTGCCTCAGACCCGGGGGGAACAATTTTGCGCTCTGGGGTCTGCCAACTGTGCTCTTAGTATTGGGAATTTCTCGTGGTTGTAATTTCTAGCTTATGAGATGATCGGTTTGTCTTCTTCTTCCACTTGGGATAAGACTGTTCCCAATCCTGTTATGGATGCATCCCTTTGAAGAATACATTATTTTGCAAAATCCGGCATTTTCAAGACTGGGGTCTTGTTTTAGATGGTCAAAGATCTGCTGAGCTTGTCTGTCCCACCTGACGATGTTGGAGTGTTCTTTCTTGAGTCTATCTATGAGGGGGCCTGCAATCTCTGAGAACCTTGGGATAAACAGTGGTAAACCCAAGAATGCCCGGATGGATTACTTGGTGATGGGCCTTACCACCTGTGGTACTGCTTCTACTTTAACCTGCCGTTCCCCATCAATAATCTGAAATCTCGGGTAGTTCACAGGGACTGGGCTGGTTGGCACCTGCTGTGGTTGGCTGTAAGGTGGGTCTTCCTCAGTTGGTTGCATGCCATTGTTAAATGCACGTGTTCCTCCCAACTGGAGCTCTGAACCACGACATCTTGAAGAGGCATTAATGTCGTCCGCTGACACCGACGATGCACTATGCTGCACGTTGACTTCAAGTCTACTTAGTTTCGTTTACTCCTTATTCCATTTGCTTCTACTAACTTGCATTTCCTGTGATGATTACGAGTTGTTTCGCATGAACGGGTTGCTGTTTTGAATTTTTGCTTTTTACTTGCATTACTGTGTTCATTTGCACTCTCCCATAAACGTGCTGTTGCAGTGGACGTTCATTGCCTCCCGGCAGCAGTCCCCCTTTTTTCCCATGGTGCATTTAAAGCTGCCAGGGCGCGCCAGTACAGCACAAGAGTACGCATAAATTAACGTCCCCAGAAGCCGCACTTTGTCCTCTGCACATTGCACTTTAAATCGGCTGACTTTTGTTTATTACTTTCCCTTTAGTAACTTGTACTTCCTGTGATGATTAGGAGTTGCTGACTAGCAATTGTTTAGTGTAAACTGTTTGCTTAATGAATGTTAGCTTTTACATTACTTTTGCATTACTGTTTTTAGTTGCATTCTCTCCCGAACGTGCTGTTCAGTTGAAATAGTTTGCCTGTGGGCACTCGTTGCCTCCCAGCAGCAGTCCCCTTTTTTGTCACCATTAAGTAGAAATGCTATTAAGTATTATGTAGGAATAGCATTAAGCTGCCCATCTGCACGAGGCTGTGCAGGGATCTTGTAGAACTGTATGCAAAGTTATGTTATTTTATGAGTTGTGTTGTAATGTAATATTTGAGCATAAATACAACTGGCAAGCTACTTTCCAGTGTCATCATTTGGCTGTACTGCTTATTAAATGCAACTCTATGTTCATTACTGGTGGCAACGAGTAGACATCCCTTGAGTCTGGTTCTGCAAAATAAGTATTTAGCTATGTGATGATGTTTTTAAAAAAAAAAAAGAACAAAAGGAATGTTATCACTTTCTCAAGCGTTTACACAAAACATGACATGCAACAGACACATGAACCCTCCATAATTAGCATTTTCTGTAAAATCGTGAATTGCCGCGATTCACGGATGATGGTTTAAGGGCCACTTTTTTGAGGCGAGGGGCGGCCCACTTTTTTTGGGTGTCCCGGCCTATTTCTGGTCCCAGTCCGACCCTGCATACACTGAACAGCTCTCCAGATTACTGACCTACTCTCACGTTGTGGCCTCTGCAGACTGTGCTCCGTGGCCTGAGTGGCCCACGGGTTCAAGCCCAACAAAATGCACATTCAGGCAACAAAGTGAATCGTACCCTAGAAACCTTTGTCAATGCGCTTTTGGTAAACATCTGAGGACAATAGCCTAATGCAGCATTGCATCAAAGACCAACTTGAGAATGTTTTAAAAGTTCACCTGTGTTTTCACCAGGTCGCCAGTACTCTCAAACAAGCCACCAGCACGAAACCAGAGCCCAGTCATAACTTCCTCCCGGAGGAAAGAGAGTACCTATTGTGTTGTCTTCCTGGATGTCATCGTTCTGATCTGGCTGGTCACTGTTTTTAGCCTGTAGGTGGTCGGGATTTGGTGCTGTGGTACATCAGGTGGCGACAACACTGGTCTGAAGACAGGCATACTTCTCCTGCTGCTCCTGCCATCCCTTTTGGGCAATATGTGAGAGCAGTGGGTTGGCCTATTCCTCCTCTTCCTTGTAGCCATCCCTATTGGGCGATGTTGGAGAACAGTGGAATGGCCTATTCCTCTGGCAGCCATCCCTATTGGGCGATGTCTGAAAGCATTGGGATGGCCTATTCCTCCTCTTCCTTGCAGCCATCCCTATTGGGCGATGTTGGAGAACAGTGGAATGGCCTATTCCTCTGGCAGCCATCCCTATTCGATGTCTGAGAGCGGTGTAAGGGCCAATTCCTCCTGCTCCTGCAGCCATCCCTATTGGTGGTCAATGTCCGATATCCGAGATAAGTGGAGTGGCCTATTCCTCCTCATTCAGCCATCCATTTTGCGTAATGTCTGAGAGCAGTGGAGTAGCATAGTCGTCCTCCTTCTGTAGCCATCCCTATTGGGGGATGTCTGAGAGCAGTGGAATGGCCGATTCCTCCTTCTCTTCTTGCAGCCTTCCCTGTTGGGTGATGTCTGAGAGGAGTGGAATGGTCTATTCCTCCTCCTCCTGTAGCCATCTCTGTTGGGAGATGTCTGAGAGCAGTGGGATGGCCTATTCCTCCTCCTCCTGCAGCCATCCCTATTCGATGTCTGAGAGCAATGTAATGTCATATTCCACCTCCTCCAGCCATCCGTATTGGGCAATGTCCGAGGGCAGTGGAGGGGCCTACTCAGCCTCCTCCGCATGCAGCCATCCGTATTGGGCAATGTCTGAGAGCAGTGGAAAAGCATAGTCCTCCTCCTCCTGCTGTAGCCATCCCTACTGGGTGATGGCTTAGAGGAGTGGAATGGTCTATTTCTCCTCCTCATGCAACAATCCTTATTGGGCGACATGTCTGCGAGCAGTGGAATGGCTGTATGTTGCGTCCATGGGGTGGTGTAAAATGGTTTTGAAGCCGTTTGGCACTTTCGTTTTGGTGAGGCAGGTGATATTGATCTGTTCTTATGTGGTTTACATTTCTGTGGCTTCTCTCCATGGTTTTTGAGTTTCAGCTGCACTCAGCAAGGGCATAAGCGGATTCTGTCTGTGGGTGATTTTAACATGGATTTGCAGTGTTTGTGCATGCCCGGGAGGTACCTGTGCAAGAAACTGTGCACCAGGCATACTTCCCCATGCAGTGATACCGCTACAATCAGACTATCCAGAGGCTGTACATTTACGGACAAACAAATGGTACCGCTCCTGCACCCTCCAGAGCGAGAGCAAGAGAAGGCCAGAACCTCTGTCCCCGCTGAGTCCCTCATCCAGATCCCACAGAGGAGCACACCCGCTACCACTCCCCGCGGTGTCAAGCACAGGAACCAGGGCAGACCTCATGGAGCCTTGCCTGTTACCACACTATGCAGTGGATCCACTTTGATCTCCATCACAATTAATATTGATCAGTAATGTTACCCCCACCCCTATGAAAAATCATGGCTGCCTCCATTGCAATTGGTTCACACATAGACTGCCCCAGCCTTTTGCAGGCACTAAATATGCATGCCGGGCCACATGAATGAAGGGGGGTAGGGGGAGTCTGTTCTAGAGTCCCCACATGGAGCTGGATCCCCTGGAGTAAGGTTTTCCCATTGTGCGTCCCTCTCCTTCCCGGAAATCCAAATAAGAATGGACTAAAGGCAGGAATACTAGGTAAAACAATGTTTTGCTCAGTTTTCTTCAACCTCTGCAGGGCTGGACTGGGAACTAAAAGAGGCCCTGGAAATAATTACTGGGGGCCAAAAGAGGCCCTGGAAATAAAGCTCAAAGTGGCCCCATATGACACATTTTCAGCAAACCCAATGCTTTTCCTATGAGAAAATTTGGAAATACCACAGAAAAGAGGCGCAGGGTGCAGAGGCCAACCGGGAAATCTCCAGAGTTCCCTAAAGGCCAGTCCACCCCTGAACCTCTGCCTCATTCAGAAAGTGTCACACACTAAAAGACCATATGAGGGGGTGCAGCACGAAGTGACACAGAATAGGCCCACAGTAGGGGCACTCCAGGGTGCCAAGGTTCCCCACCCTTAATTTAAAATTAAGGAGGCACTGCTGTTTTCCACTGAAGTAAAAGAGCAAGAATAGAGCGAGGGGGAGAGGGAGAGAGCAGTGGGGCGAGCGAGAGATCATGGAACAGGACAAGGGCGAGAGGGGTGGGGGCGAGAGATCATGGAGCAGGAGGCAAAGGGGGGAGGAGGAGAGAGGGCGAGACCAATGGAAGGAGGCAATAGGGCAGAGAGAAAGAGAGAGAGAGCCAGTAGATTGCATGGGACTGGAGAAGACCTTGAAAAACGATTCTACTCTTCAGCCAGAAAGACAGACAGTTGTAGATATATTGGGCCGACGAGTGGAGAAGGGAAAAGACCTTGAAATAACTTAACTTGCCCCTGTCATGGCTAAGGCCGAGGAAGGCTCCCTCAGGAAGCACGTTATGGGGACAGAGCAAGTATGGCGTCATTACACTGGAATTTTCTAGAAGGGTAAGAGGGAGAGCGCAACGTCTTCCCGAATGGACGGAAACATCGCATGAAGGTGTCTGTTTGCCCAGCACACAGATCTCCGGAGACTGGGAAAAGCGCCTCACGATTTTCCGCAAACAGAAGCTGAGGTTTTGGCAGGAATTCTGCAGGTCTTGCAGTTTTATAACTTCTGAACACATGGTGCTGTGTAACCAGTCCAGGAAACGGGCTTCCCGGCTCCACCCCGTCAGACTCACAATTCCTCCCCACATACGACAAGCACGCCACGAGACGCCACACAGCCCAACTCCATGATGGCCCGCCATCCCGAAAGAATCCCCACACTCCTCAAACCCATATCACTGACGTCATCTTACTTACACCCCACCCACCGTCATATCAAATGACTCCCTCCCATGGCTGTTTCTGGACAATATGGCACCCAGGGCGAATCGCCGAAATATGCCCCCCACGTTACTCCTCTGCTACTATCCTGCACTGCACTCCCTCTTGCAATGTAAATCCTTTTTTTTTTACTTGTACTTAAAATTATTAAGTAGGCAACGTATGCAACAATAAACATGAATTCATTTTCTATGTTAAGTGTTTGTTTGTTATCTAAATGAAGGGCGCTCTCCTAGATGATGCTTTCGCTAAAGCGTGTCCTGCTGCTTCTGTAATCTATTTTCCCAACAGTTTTGCTCTCGATTGAAAATGTAGCACGAGCCACTAGCTCTGCCCAGTTGGTAAACACAGTGCTCAGAGCCTCTCAGAGGCCTCTCCACACACAGTGCTCAGAGGCCGCTCTATACAGTGTTCAGAGACCATTCCACACAGTGCTCACACGCCACTCCAAACAGTGCTCAGAGGTCGCTCCACGCAGTGCAGAGGCCGCTCCACACAGTGTCAGAGGCTGCTCTATACAGTGCTCAGAGGCCACTCTACACAGTGCTCAGATGCCTCTCTACACAGTGCCCAGATGCCGCGCTACACAGTGCTCAGTCCACTACACAGTGCTCAGAGGCCGCTCCACACAGTGCTCAGATGCCTCTCTACACAGTGCTCAGAGGCCGCTCCATATAGAGCTCAGAGGCTGCTCCACACAGTGCCCAGACCCCACTCCATAAAGTGCCCAGAGGCCGCTCCACACAGTGCCCAGAGGCCGCTCCATACAGTGCCCAGAGGCCACTCCACACAGCGCTCAGATGCTGCTCTACAAAGTGCTCAGAGGCCGCTCCACACAGTGCTCAGAGGCCGCTCCACACAATGCTCAGAGGCCGCTCCACACAGTGCTCAGAGGCCGCTCCATATAGTGCTCAGAGGCCGCTCCACACAATGCTCAGAGGCCGCTCCACACAGTGCTCAGAGGCCGCTCCACACAATGCTCAGAGGCCACTCCACACAGTGCTCAAAGGCCGCTCCATATGCTCTGACAGAAGAAAAGACGAAGGGTGTGAAATAAAGGGAAAGAGTCACACGGTGGCTAAAAAGAAGGAAGTTCCTAGCTATATTAATTAAGGTTAGGTCATAAAGAATGCCTCGAAACTACCTCAAAGCGCTATAGGGAAAGACCAGAGAAATAGATGGGCTATGAGGCTGAACGGTAATGTTGCCATATGATCTGCATACCTAGAGAACGTATAACAATACCTGCCAAATGGTGTGAGTGCATGAGTATTTGACAAAACCTGTATATGGTGAGAATACCTGAGAATAGGAGGGTAATACCTAGACATTGGCATGAGTAGTTAGGCAAGCGATGGTAGCAGCTACCTAATGGAGGGAGTTCCTAGGGATATAATATTTACTTCTGGCAAATAGTTGCATGCCGGATCCGATGAATAACTTCTGTGCAATGCACCGGATTTGGGAATGGGACAGTGCCATGGGACAAGTATGAAACCCTGCTAGCATAGACTAGGCCCCTCTTCATTCTGAGGCCGATGACTCGAGTGACGTCAGTGGGTAATACAAGTGCACATTCGTACACAGCTTAGAAGTAGCCCATCTACACAAAGCTCTGTAAAAATCACCACAATAGAATATGTGATGCAAGTACAATGCCAGCATATCAAAATGCCTAGAGAACTGCGCCAGTTGCAGTTCTCTGATGGCAAAAGCTGGTCTTGTGTGTGCATGCCTGGCATTGATGCGAGCTCCTTACTGTATAATAACAATGCCTGCATTAGATCTCATATTACCATATCCTGGCAAAACGCCTGAAAGGATGGCATCGTGAACATGCAATTGTAACGCTAGGCAGGTCGTGAATGTACATGGGCATGTTATCTCAATACCTGCAGTAGCATGAAAGATAACCTTTTCACTAGACACAGGTCAACACTGTTGCCATTGTCATGAATTGTTGATACTTGTTTTCTACCTTTGCACATGCACACACCACCACCAAAACTGTAATCCCCCCAGCCTTCAGTCCTTCCATGTTCCCAATTCCTGGCTCCTTTAAAAGGGCAGCAACAAGCATAATGGGCCTCATCCTCCAGAATACCGCCAAACGTCATTACCGTTACAGCCACTTGGTCCCGCGGTAGGTTGTGAAAATCCTAATTTTCTGGAGTTCATGGGACTCCATTGGGAATATTTGGCAGAATGTATTTATTTGTTTATAATGCACCAAAAACCAACAGGCATCAGAGCGCACAGAATTACTGCTGGCGGGATTACCTAGTGGTAATTCTGCAGATTTTTGGAGGAAAAGTGAAGAATTTACCTCCAGCATCAAGCTGGAGGTAGATCCTCCACTTTTCAGAATTACCCCCACTTTTTTCCTGCACTGCCAACCTCGTTATGAGGGCCAATGTGTACAAATATGTATTTTTCTATACTTACTCAAAGTATTTTTGCCTCCAGTAAAGAGCACTGTTTGGTTGGGAAAGTGATTCCTGGGACCTGAGCATGGGTCTCCAGGCCTGGGTTTTCGTGCAATAGATGGATGTATTTTGGGAATTGTAGTCTTTTGTTTTATGTGGTTTAGTATAACCAAAAACAATGATTTTCAAAAGAAACCTGTTCATAGGACATGGAGTCACTCATTCGACAGCCCTTAAACATCCCACAAACAAGAACATGAGCCTAGTCACTTGGTAAACGTCCATAAACGAATGCCAATTCCTCCCCTCCTCATCTTACTGCTTCCTTTGGCTATTTACTTTGGCCCCCCTCTCTTGCAGGCTATTTACTTTGGCCCCTTTCATTAAGCCACCAACAAACAAAAACGTCCAGTCCATCAGAAACACACAACCCTACATTCTCACAAGCCAGTGCTTTTCAGAAATGATCACACTTTTTAAGCATCATTAGTTTTGCAAAGAGATACTCATTTGGGTGGGATCCTTCTTAAAAAGCATCTCAGCAGAATGTTAAGCCTTTGGCCTCATCATGGCAGATAGATGGATGGACATGGTCATAGCAAGCTTTGCACTAAGCCCTTGTGCGTGTAATGCTGAACGGTGAGAGATTAATAGGTTTCCCGTTTGTCCGCCCTAAAAAATTAAGCTGTTCCCTCCCCTTAAGCACATAACACCGTAATCCCATAAGTGCCCTTACCCACTCAAGGTCATCAGTCCATTACCTCCACGTCCCTCTTCCTCGTCCCAGTCCTTATAGAAAGAGGCTTCTATGCCTCAAGAGACAGGACCTCCAGAATTTGAGGTCCCTAACTGGGTTGACCATGGCCTCCCCTCTGAAGCAGGGAGGGGCTAAACGCCACCACCCACCAATCAACAGCCTTTTCCCCTTCCTCCTAACAGGGTGACTTGCCAATCTGTTTCAAACGTATGTTCTCCCCTCTGCAGGTTCTATGCAGAGGAACCTGCTGCCTCCAATCTGCTTTTGCATGGGCAGGTTCCATGGACCGGGTGGTATTCCCTGTGGAGTCCCAGTTAGATGCCCACTTGGCAGGTGCAGCTGCAGGACCAATCCTTCCCCGGTTCTCAGCGCTGGGAGACCCGTAGATGGATCAGCACCAGATAAAGTCTGGGTGAAGTAAAGAGCTCTGGGACCATTCTGAGTGCAATGTTAAAATGCAGGCAATACACTGGGGTAGTTGTGCTTGTGTGCTAGGTGTTTTTATTTATGAATAATCTCCCCCTGAAGGGATACTCAGCCATGGATCAGTGGCATCCTCATAGAAGGGGGCGCAGGCCATGTTCCAGCTACAGGGAGTAGGAAGGAGGTTGAAGCGCAAGGGCCATCCCTCCAGGGCAACCTCCCACAGAAGAAGCCCTAGATGGGAGTGAGGCCCCCCGAGGTCTGGGCCTATGAGGACAGCGCCTACATTATCTTTCAGTATATCATCAGCCAAGCTCATGGCCATGATTATGAAGACTGTCAATGCTGCCATAAATGCAAGGCTACCTTTGCTTCAGCCCCCCCCATCCCGCTCCGCTGCCCACTTCTACTATTCCTTTCCACGAGCCCCTCCGCCTGGACATACCATCTGATACATTAGGGTTATCAGATTATGAGGCAGTGATGGCAGGGAAATTCTTGAGGAAAGAAGTTGTAGATGAAGTGTCCTCGCTTTTCCTACACAACCTGGGCTTGCGAGTTGTTAAAGCAGCATCAGTCCCTGAGGGTATTCTTGATGCGTACAGTCGGCATGTTCTGGTTCCTAAGTCTGGCCTTCCTGCGCTCTAAAGTATCCAAGACGTTGTCAGTAGGGACTGGTCCAAACTCTTCCCACTTCCTGGTTTTCACCTGGAGTTTCCAGATGCCCTCAAAGTGGACTCCATTCTCCCTTCCTTCGCTGGACATAACTCTGTGGTCACGGAGGACGCCACTTCCCCAGAACCCGGGAATAGGTGGGTAGAGGCTGCACTGTAGAGGGCCCATGGGTCTGCAAACTGTGCCCTCAGAGGAGTTTCATACTCTGGGTCGGACATCGCACAGTCTCTACGCAGGGATTTTTAGGCACTGATCCCGACTCTGGAGGAAGGACAGCACTGCAGGAGCTTCTAGAAATCATTGAGAAGGAAATCATGCCAGCCTCAGACTTTTTCTCAGGGATAATGTGAGCTGGTGCCCTGGGTGATGTCTCTGTGACCTTTGGCAGGATGCAATACTCACTCAAGCAATGGAAAGGAGAGGACTCTCAACAGGCCATCTTGATGCAGCTGCCTTTCATCGGCCAGAAACTATCCAGCTCCCAAATTAATGAGCTGGTCAAGAAAGTCAAGGAAGCCAAAGCGGTATCTGAACCCAAGTACAAACAGTTCCAATCCAAGGCACCCTAGAGGTTCCAATCCAGAGCCACCTTAGGGGCTCTATGCATGCCAGATTCTGTGAAAGGGGGGTTTAAGCCTCTCAAGCCCAAGGCTGATGCTCAGGCAGCTTCTGGCACCTCCTGATGCCTGCGTCTCAGAACCGCATGTACCACTTCCAGAAGAAGTCAGAGACGCCTGGGACACTGTGCAAAGGGACTACTTAATCATAATGAGTTTGAATCCCCTAGATTAAGGGGTAACAGGGACTCCTTAGACTAAGCACCCTTTGAAGAAGTAAGCATGCCAGCAATAGGTCTCCACCAGGTGTTGCAGAAGAGGGCATTCAAACACTACCCAGTCCGGAACCGTGTAGTAGTAGAGAAGCCCTGATGAGAATGCCGTCGAATCATTGACTTGAAGAGAGTCAATCACTTCTCAAGAAGATCCCCAACAAAATGGAGACTATCCATGACATCATTCCAAATGCATCTGGGCGTGACTTCATTACCTCCTACTTTCATATCCCCATCCGAGAGGAGCACCGGAGGCTTCTCAGTTTTGCAGTAGGGGAGGATCATTTTCAGTTTCAGGTTCTACTATCCAGCTTCCAGTCAGCACCAGGGTTTCCTTACTACCCCTGAAAGCCCTTCTCATTTGCAGGCCATTTGCCTCCATTTGTGCCTGGACAATTAATTCATCTTTTATTACACGCTTAATACCGTTGACCAGTCTCTAAGCGCGGGACCATGATTCAAACCTGTTTTGCTCTGCATTGTCTTGCTTCCAAGACAAACATGCTGCCCCTGAGCTATCCTCCCATCCCACAACCAAATGATTCATGCCCCTTATTCAAAGCTTTCCAGCAGGAACACCGCTTTTGTATTGATCCTTCAGGAGAGGTTTGGCGCGGTTTGGAATCTGAAGAAGACTCGACTGGGTACCACTCAGGAGATGGAATTTGTAGGGGGGCACTTCTACACTCCTTAGGGAAAGATTTCCTTACCTCCTATCAGGGTATCCAAGGTTCGCAGCAGACTGTTGGACTTTTTGTGCCGGAAGGAGGCTAGAGCCCACTGGTGGATGGGGTTGCAAGGAGACATGGCAGCGATAGTTCTTGTTGTCCCGTGGTCCAGGTTTCAGAAAAAGGCCTACTGGAATGCTGCATCTTTGAACTTTTCCAGGCTGATCACAGTGTCTCCTTTCTTCAGGAGGAAGTTGGTGTAGTTGCTAGAGGAGGCTCCCACTCTACAGGACTTACCATCTCAGCCCCTGATCCTTACAAGAGGAGCCAGTCAGATGGGGTGGCATGCTACTCTGGGGCACTTTTCCACTCACGGGAGGTAATCCAGGAGGGAAAGTGAGAAGACCTCAAACTGGAGGGAGATGTCAGCCATCTTGCGGTCCCTCTGTGCCCTGGCTCCACATCTCAGGTGGAGGGCTGGAAGGTCTACATCGAAAACCATCTGCCAAGGTTTATATCAACCGACAGGGGGGCACTGAGTGCCACACTCTCCAGAAGGTGGACATTGAGCTTATGTCTTGGGAAGAAATCCCTTGGAGCCTTTTGAGCAGTTTCCCATCAGCCGTCTGTCATAGACATGTTTTTTTCTTTCTGGATGGCAGTGGCCTCCGCTCATAGGCTGTGGGAATCGGGGCCCTGGCTAACTCTGAGTCCTACCGTAGGCTTGTCTGGAGGCACTGGTATTGTGTCCTCCTCCCCTCTTCAGTCCTAAGGTAATTTCAGACTTTGAACCTTCAAGAGGATCTTCTCCTCCCTACCCTTAGTGAGTTCCGGCGACGGATTCTAGCTCTGCCCAACCCCACCCCTGGGATGTGGGCCGGGCAGTGAAATTGTATTTGGCAAAAACAGCAGGCACTAAGTAATACGAGCAGTTATTTGCTGTCTTCTGCCCGGGGTGCGCTGGTCGACAACCTGCCATAGCTACAGGCTGGGGGAGGAGGCCTGTTCTCAAGTCCTGTCTCACGAGGCTTGGAAACCTCATTCTGCAAGGACTGGGATGAGGAAGCGAAGGACTCAGGGCAACGGGCTCAGGGTGGTCTATGGGGCAAAAGGGAATGCCCGATCCAAAAATGCAAAATGCTAGCGTGGGCCTGTTTTTTTTGGTCAAAGTGGCCCACTTTTTTGGCCCTTGTGGGCCAGTTTGATGAGTTACTTCACCATAGAGCTAGTAGTGTTGACCAGTGTTACTGAATAAATATTCTTTCCAATGCACAATTTCCATCACAAACCTCACCCTTGGGTACTATTCAGTCTGTCACAAGAGGAATGAATTGCCATTTTGAACTGTGGGCCACTTTTTCATTGGTGCCTCGAGACAATTTTATGTCGCAGTCCGAGCCTGATTACCGGTTCGGAGCAGAATATTAAAACTCAATCAAGGACCTTGCTCTCACCCTGAACGCGCCAAGTGAGGGAGTGTTACTGGAGTGTGTTGCTGTACAGGCCCCCATAGTATCAGATCCTTGCGCGCCATTAGACCACACCCTAAGCACTCCCATTAGACACATCTAGGCTAGCACACCCTGCCCCTGCGGAAATGGAATGTGATCTGCTCATATGAGTATAAAACTCTCTGATCTAAACCGGGTCACACATGTGACATTTCTTAAAACGTTTGAACGCCGCGGGGAACGCAAGTGCCCAACTCCAAGTTCACAATGAATTCCGACCCGGCGGAAATGACCTCAGCACCTCTAGGGCCTCCAGGTTTTATGCGACAAGCGGAAGGTAATTTAGTTATTTATTTATTTAAACTTGTATACAGAGCTGACCCTGCCCAGAGGATATTGGAGTGCTTTACAAAGTGCAATGGGAGGAGGCGAAGAAGTTACACTGCTGTAGAGAACAGGATAGACACATCAGGATAGTTAAAGCACAGTGGGGGAGAAGGTCTGTGTGGGGAAAGAGGTAAATTGTGGGTTCTTAGCGGATGTGGTTGGAAAACGTGCTATAAAATGCCACAGTGGCAGTATATGTTATGGAAACCTATGGTGCGCTGGCCCCAATCATCTATAATGCTGTCCTAAACGGGTGCCTGCCCAGTGTCCCCTCTTCCCCCTCTTCATAACATATGCTCCTAGCTACAGACGCCCTGGTGGGCGGCGTGGATATGCACCACCCTCTGCAGCAGTGTTCCGCAAGGGTGCATGGGGGTGGACGCCTCTGGCAGCATCTGGCGCACTCAAAGCCGAGCCTCAGCGGGAGCTCCGGGCCAAACACAGTATTCATTAAAGCAAGTTGTGAAAGAAGCAGCAATTAACTGTTCATTATCATTACACCGAGACAGCGAGCGGCTGGGGTAGTACAATGCAGCCTCTGTTCATGAGTGCAACCTTTCACCGCTGGAACGGGAAGGCTCAGGGGCTTGGCACAGTAACACAGAGTCTGTCACGTCTGGGCCTGAATGAGGCTAGGCACAGTGACACAGAGTAAGTCTGTCACGCTGGGCCTGAATGAGGCCAGGCACAGTGACAAAGAGGCTGTCCCAGCTGGACCTGAAAGTGCTCAGAGGCTTGGCACAGTGACACAGTGTCTGTCACGTCTGGGCCTGAATGTGCTGAGAGGCTAAGCACAGTGAAACATAGTATGTCACGTCTGGGCCTGAATGAGGCTAGGCACAGTGGCACAGAGGCTGTCACGGCTCGACCTGAAAGTGCTCAGAGGATAGGCACAGTGAAACAGAGTCTGTCACGTCTGGGCCTGAATGTGCTGAGAGGCTAGGCACAGTTAAACATATAGTCTGTCATGTCTGGGCCTGAATGAGGCTAGGCACAGTGACAAAGAGTCTGTCATGTCTGGGCCTGAATGAGGCTAGGCACAGTGACAACGAGGCTGTCACAGATGGACCTGAAAGTGCTCAGAGGCTTGGTACAGTGACACAGAGTCTGTCACGCCTGGGCCTGAATGAGGCTAGGCACAGTGACACAGAGTGTGTCACGTCTGGTCCTGAAGAAGGCTAGGCACAGTGGCACAGAGGCTGTCACGGCTCGACCTGAAAGTGCTCAGAGGATAGGCACAGTGAAACAGAGTCTGTCACGTCGGGCCTGAATGTGCTGAGAGGCTAGGCACAGTTAAACATAGTCTGTCATGTCTGGGCCTGAATGAGGCTAGGCACAGTGAAACAGAGTCTGTCACGTCTGGGCCTGAATGAGGCCAGGTACAATGACACAGAGTCTGTCACGTCTGGGCCTGAATAAGGCTAGGCACAGTGACACAGAGTCAGTCTGTCACGCCGGGCCTGAATGAGGCCAGGCACAGTGACAAAGAGGCTGTCCTAGCTGGACCTGAAAGTGCTCAGAGGCTTGGCACAGTGACACAGTGTCTGTCACGCCTGGGCCTGAATGTGCTGAGAGGCTATGCACAGTGAAACATAGTATGTCACGTCTGGGCCTGAATGAGGCTAGGCACAGTGAAACAGAGTGTGTCACGTCTGGTCCTGAATAAGGCTAGGCACAGTGGCACAGAGGCTGTCACGGCTCGACCTGAAAGTGCTCAGAGGCTAGGCACAGTGAAACAGAGTCTGTCACGTCTGGGCCTGAATGTGCTGAGAGGCTAGGCACAGTTAAACATATAGTCTGTCATGTCTGGGCCTGAATGAGGCTAGGCACAGTCAAAAAGAGGCTGTCACAGCTGGACCTGAAAGTGCTCAGAGGCTTGCACAGTGACACAGAGTCTGTCACGTCTGGGCCTGAATGAGGCTAGGCACAGTGACACAGAGTGTGTCACGTCTGGTCCTGAATAAGGCTAGGCACAGTGGCTCAGAGGCTGTCACGGCTCGACCTGAAAGTGCTCAGATAGGCACTGTTAAACATAGTCTGTCATGTCTGGGCCTGAATGAGGCTAGGCACAGTGATACAGAGTCTGTCACGTCTGGGCCTGAATGTGCTCAGAGGCTAGGCACAGTGAAACAGAGTCTGTCACGTCTGGGCCTGAATGTGGCCAGGTACAGTGACACAGTGTCTGCCACGTCTGGGCCTGAATGTGCTCAGAGGCTAGGCACAGTGAAACAAGAGTGGTGTCCAGTCAAAGGATCGGAAAAAAAGGGTCGATTTTTTAAAAATTTATTTATGTATTTTTTTTAGTTTGGGTTGGTAAAAAAAATGCTTTTAATAAAGAAAACAGGGGGTTGGGGGGGAACCCCCCCAAAAAAAAAAATAATTCGATCCTTTTTTTCGGTCCTCTGACTGTCGATCAAAAGGCATTCGATCCTTTTGATTTTGACCCTATAACTGGCAACCTCACATCTGGGCTTGAATGAGGCTAGGCACAGTGACACAGAGTCTGTCACATGTAGGCCTGAATGTGCTCAGTGGTTTGGCACAGTGAAAGAGTCAGTCACCTCTAGGAATTAATTTGCTATTGGTATTGGCACAATAATGCAGACTCTGTCCCCCCTACAGCTGAATGTGCCCTCAGTGTCTGTTGATTCTACCCAAGATATTGCAGTCCTTAATGGAGACTGCACAATGGGAGCACTAAAAAAATGCTTCATTAGCAGGGCCGGACTGGCCTATAGGGAACTCTGGAGATTTCCCAGTAGGCCTCTGCACCCTGGGCCTCTTCTGTGTGGCAACCTATTTTATTTCCAAATTTTCTCACAGGAAAAGCCTTGCGCTTTCTCAAAATGTGTAATATGGGTCCACTTCGAAAATTACTTCCAGGGCCTCTTTTGGTTCCCGGTCCACCCCTGTTCATTAGCCATTCTGATTTCTTCGACAGCAGAAATCCAAAAGTACCATTATCTTACTTACTGCCAAGGGTACACAAGAGCATGGTAGGTCAGCGGCAACATCATATTTTTACCAATTGAAGATAAGCTTTAGAGCAGCGGTGCACAACTGATTTTGACAGAGGGCCGAAAGTACCTTATATGATGGCTATAGTGGGCTGAAAAGTAAATGTGGGTGGGGCGGTAGGCGCGGTGGGGCGTGGCGTGGCAGGAGGCTTTTTCAACCCCCAGTTTTTATTAAACACTATGCCCCATAGCCCCCACCCCTCAAGCAAACACAATGCCCCATGGCTCCCACCCCTTAACCAAACACTATGCCCCATGACACCCACCCATCATGCAAACACTATGCCCCAAGCCACCCACCCCTCAAGCAAACACTATGCCCCATGGCCCCCACCCCTCGTGCAAACACTATGCCCCATGACACCCACCCCTCATGCAAACACTATGCCCCAAGACACCCACCCCTCATGCAAACACTATGCCCCAAGACACCCACCCCTCATGCAAACACTATGCCCCAAGACACCCACCCCTCAACCAAACACTATGCCCCAAGACACCCACCCCTCATGCAAACACTATGCCCCAAGACACCCACCCCTCATGCAAACACTATGCCTCAATAACCCATCCCTCATGCAAACACTATGCCCCATGACACCCACCCCTCAAACAAACACTATGCCCCATGACACCCACCCCTCAAACAAACACTATGCCCCAAGACACCCACCCCTCAACCAAACACTATGCCCCAAGACACCCACCCCTCATGCAAACACTATGCCCCAAGACACCCACCCCTCATGCAAACACTATGCCTCAATAACCCATCCCTCATGCAAACACTATGCCCCATGACACCCACCCCTCATGCAAACACTATGCCCCAAGACACCCACCCCTCAAGCAGACACTATGCCCCATGACACCAAGCATGCACCATGCATACATACTCATACAGACCCCAACCCCCCCACCCCTGCATACAAAATAACAAGTATACACCATGCACCCATACAGACCCGAACCCCCACCCCCCAACTCAGCACACAAGCATACACCATGCACCCATACAAACTCGAGCCCCCCAACTCAGCACACAAACCCACAAGCATACACCATGCACCCATACAGACCCGAACCCCCCACCCCAAACTCAGCACACAAACCCACAAGCATACACCATGCACGCATACAGACCCGAACCCCCTGCCGCCAACTCACCAAACAAAATCACAAGCATGCACGCATACAGACCCGGACCCCCCACCCCCACATCTCAACATACACTGAACGTGCACACAACAACAAACATTCAGGCAGACCCGACCCCACCTCCCCCCCATGCCCCCCAATCTCAACATACACTGCACTTGCACAAAAACACATTCAGGCAGATCCAACACACCCCTCCCTCCGCATCTCAACACACAATCCACTTGCACACAAAAACATTCAGGCAGACCAGACACACACGCCACCCCCGCATCTCAACATACACTGAACTTGCACACAAACACATTCAGGCAGACCCAACACAAACCCCACCCCCGCATCTCAACACACACTGCACTTGCACACAAAAACATTCAGGCAGACCAGACACACACGCCACCCCTGCATCTCAACATACACTGAACTTGCACACAAACACATTCAGGCAGACCCTACACACACCCCACGCCCGCATCTCAACATACACTAAACATGCACTCAAACACATTCAGGCAGACCCGGCACACACCCCCACCCCTGCATCTCAACATACACTGCAGACATACAAATACAAACACACCCATACACACCCAACACACACCCCCACCTCCGCATCTCAACATACACTGCAGACATACAAATACAAACACACCCATACACACCCAACACACACCCCCACCTCTGCATCTCAACATACACTGCAGACATACAAATACAAACACACCCATACACACCCGTGTTAGGCAGAAACCTGTGCAGTTCCCTTTGGGAACACTGCAAAAGATTTAGGACTACAGGTTTTAGCAGTAAACCCACTTTGTAGCAGTCTGTACCACCCAAATTTACCTGGTAGCTGTGGCTGAGCAGTCAGACTTCCCTCAAGAAGAGTTAGGCAGTATGCAAAGTAAACAAAATAGGCACTCAGATACAATAACACAAGCAAACACTAACCAGAGCTTTGGTATCAAAGTATATAATTATTTATTTAAAAACACACTGTTTGAAACACTCCAGCACTCTTATTGTAAAACACTCTAAACACAGTTACTATTATAATTTATACAACCCTTATTCCTTATCAGATAAGTCTTAGTTAACACCACTTATTTTCATACAGAGGTGAGCGCTTAACTATAGATGGCACTGCAATAAGTTCATGAAAAAGGGAGGGAAAAAGACAGAATATGGAAAGATACACCACTCTAAGATTTAGGAACACTATTAGCAAGGCAGAAGAGAAAAAGTCACTTGTGAGCCAAAGTCCATAGGCTGGGCCCACTCTTAGAGAGAGCAGAGCACAAATGCGCCCAAGATCACACAGTTACACTAGGCTTAGAAAGTCTTGCAGAGAGTTCGAAAAGACTTTAGAGAGGCTCAGAAAAGTTTAGCCAGGGTGTCCCAGGCTAACCCAGGTTCAAAAGCCGGGGGCTAAATCTACCCCGTACAGTCGGTGGCAAGGGAAGCCAGGTGGGACACGATACCTTAAGTGGGAAGGACCAGCGGTGGCAGTTGTTCCTGGCAGTGGGTGCGAGTCTCGTCGTCGTCCAGGGGAAGAGAAGATCTCGACTTGGAGGAAAGATGAAGGTCGTTGCACTGCCTGGGAAGAAACCAGCCGCGGAGTTTTCCGGTTAAAGGTATTACCCTTTATTTCGCGGTCGTGGTAAAATGTGGTATTCCGGTTGCCGGGGTGCTTGGCACAGGCAAGGCGGCCACGAGATGCGTCGGGAAGGCGAAAAGACGGTGAAACTGGTTATCCCCACCAGTCAAAGGAAGAAGACTCTCCGGCGGGAGATCTCCTCTGTCGTTGGGAAAAGTGGTGAGACGGTCCAGCAGGGCTCCACCGGTGGTGTCGTCGTGGCAGGTCGGCTCAGCTTCTCCCTCTTCGGATTCTTAGGTCCTGTGGCGACTTTTCAAGTTCCAGTCCCCAAAGCCCTGCTTTTATGCAGAAAACCCCCATTCACTCAGCCTAGCTGTCACTCAAACATGCTAAGTGGTGAGCCGGCCGGCTCACCACTTGGGCCAATCAGGACGGAGTGCGACCTGAGTTGCCTAGGCAACTCAGTCCAGGGTGCCTAAATCCCCCTCCACCCCTCCTAAGTACCCCAGACAGAGTGGCACCACTTTGGAGGGCTTCTGTGGAGAAGCCCGCCAAAAAGTGGAACAAAGGGCTCGACTTGGGTTGGAGTCACAGAAGAGAACACAAACGCCATTTTAGAACCGAGTTTTGGCAAAAAATACCAACCGGAGAATTAATAATAATTAAATAGACCGGCGGTATGTTCGAGGCTATCGTAATTAAATAAATAAAGATAGTAGCCTCGAACAATGGGAAAATCCCATAGAGAAATATTCGTGGTTGAATATTAAAAGTAGTATCCACTGCCACCAGCCAAAACTCGATCAGGGGGGACGGAGGCGTGCCCCCTCGACTAACAGACCCCGGGGCAATCGAATTGCCCCACCCAGTACGTCCACAATATGATGGTTTGTACTTGTTCTGTTCAGAATTCAAGACTAGTAAAGTCAATGGTGACTTTACATGCCCTGTGAGACAGTAGTCAGTCCCAGGGTATGGAGTCTATACTGGGGGGTCACTATGACACCCCTGTGTTACTGCACTGAGGGTGCTGTGTAACACACATCACAAAACACATGAAGCCCTATGGAGTAAAAGACCCCATAGCCCATTAAACACATCTAGAGTCAAAGGAACACACTCAAATCATGTCCAAGAGTGAGGGTAAAAGAGTCTCACTCTTGGCAGGAGAAAAAAATAAACCCCAAAAATCCAGCAAAGCTGCTGGGGGGCTCACTAGGTTAGGAAATTCAGCCTAAACAGCGAATTCTCCCTAACACTCGCCCCCCCAGACTAAGGGACAGGAGGATTTAATCCACTCCTGGATGAACCTCATACCTCTAGTCGATGACATGCATCCTAGAGAGTCCATCAGCATTTTGGTGGTGACACCTTGACATATGTTCTATGGTCCAATCAAAGGTTTTCCTTTGTAAGCTATATGATCTACAAACCCTTTGAGGAACATCAGTCTTTTTAAAGTTATAGGGGATCTGGTTGACCAGTCCCTCAGAAGTTGATACAACTTCTGAACCTGTGTTAGGCTTTTTCAAGGGGTCCTTATAAAGGATTCCCTTAGATCTAGAAGGGCCTCCAAGGTTCCTCACCACCTCTCTTGTGGGAGCAGGTTGGGTCTTAGGCCTCTTGGTTGGAGGGGTTAGGGTTAGGCAAGGTACCTGTTTCCCCTTCCTCTTAGATCTAACCTTACCTACTTTAGGAGTTTCCCCCCTAATATTAGGTTTTGAGTTGGGGTCTTCAGTAGAAGGTCCAACAGTCTGAAGGGTTTTGGCCTTAGACTTTTCTTTCCTGGTTTTCCACCAGCATTGAGAATTACCAGTTCTCTCAGGCCTAGGTAAGGGTCCAGTAGGTCTATCCTCCTCTTCCTCAGAAGCAGGGGGGGGGGTCACAGACTCTGAAACTGGGGGAACAATGATGGAGCTTGGTTGGGGCTCCCATTTCCCTAATGTACTAGCCTGAAATGTGCCTGGGTTAGAGGTCAACTTACTAACACCAGGGCTTGTAGTGGGGGTCTCAGTAAAGGTTCCCACAGGCTTAGAGGGGTCCCTTAAGGTGGCCTCTCTAGCCAATTTGGTTAGGTTCTGGGTCTCCATACAGGGAGGCCTGGGGGTATGTGACACTACTCCTAGAGTTCTCAGGTCATTCCCCAACAGGACTTTCCCAGGCACCTCAGTCTGAACACTGACAGGGATCCTCACTGTCATGTTGTTACACTGAATGAGGGCTGGTAGAATAGGAACCATTTGGACAGGGCCTCCAGACATCTTAGTGGGAACTTTGGGTGCTTTTGCCACATCCTCAGGTTGAAAGAAGCTTTCATCCACTACTGTTCTGCTGGCCCCAGTGTCTCTCCTGGCAGGAGTATCCTGGCCATTGACAAGAACACTGTCCACATAATACACCTTAGAGTTACCAGGTAGGGAGTTATACACAACCCTATTCTGGGGACTAACCAGACCCATAGGCTCTAAGTTTACAGTTGCTTGAAGACCCAAGGGTTCTTCAGCAAAGAGTTCAAAGTGGGCACTAGCCATCTGTACTTCATCCTCAGGAGTGAAGGCTAAGTAGACTGTGCTGATCCCTGCAGGTTTACCCTTGCATCTGGGATCCCCTTTGATATGGTCAGTAGCCTTACAGATATAGCATTGTCCAAATGCTCTCTGAAAGGGTGGCTTGTTCTGACCTCCTTCTGGTTGTTGACCAGAAGGTACACTAGCCTGATTTGGTTTACCCTGGGGCTTACCCTGGTTATTTTGTTGTTTGTGGCCCTCTTTGGTATGGGAGGTATTAGAATTCTCTGGATTCACTTTAGGTGGCTGCTTTCCCTCATCCTTTTTCTGAGTGACCCCTGAATCCTTGTGAGTGGCCCTGTTGGCAACCCACAAGTCAGCAGCCTTAGCTAGTTTTCTGGAATCTAATTCCTTTGAATCAACCAAGTGCTGTCTGAGCTCAGGAGAGCAGGCATCGTAAATTGACTCCAACATAAACAGATTTCTCATACCTTCTTAAGTGTTCACTTTGTAACCCTTAATCCATCCCTCTAAGTTCTTCAAACACTCACCCAGGTAGCCCAAGGGGTACCATCATTCTTTTTGAGGGTTCTAAACCTCTTAAGATACTGGGAAGGGGTCTTCCCAAATCTAGCTATCAGAGCTAGTTTCACACATTCATACTCTTTCCTATCCTCCTCCCCCAACTCCATTACCACATCAGTTGCAACAGGGGGATGCCTAGAGAACAACCAGGTGAGTAAGTCATTTCCTGTGATGTTCTGGAGCCCATGATTATATTCAAACAGAGACAACCAATCCAACACATCCAACTTAGGCTCATACATATCAACCAATTCTTTAGGCATCCGGGGTCTTTTAGGACTGGAACTTCTAGAGGAGCCAGAGAGAGAAACATTTTCAACAGACAATTTCTTCATTTCTAGCTCATGCCTGAGCTCCATTTCCCTAAGCCTTAATTCTTGATTCAGTTCCTGGTGTCTTTGTTCAGCCTGAGTATTAAGTTTTTTTAAACTCTAATTCAAGTTTCATCTTCTCTAGTTCAAGATATTGAGGACTAAGTGTGGGACTTGGTAAAGGTCCAGTAGGTACAGCAGGTAGAGCAGACAGAGGCCTAGGGGGGGCAGTCACAGCAGCCTCACCCTCCTCTTCTGATTCTTCCTCAAGATCATCAACATTTGGTTCAGTTTCAATCTCAATACTGTTATCTACAGTTGCTGGAGTGGTAGGTTCCTCTGAACCATCATCCAGGCTTTGGTTTGCTAACAACCTTTCTATTAGTTCCATTTTCTTGCCTTTAGTCAGGAGATTCTTATGCTTACAGAGAACTCTTAAACAATCAGCAGTTTTTGTAGCAAGGGACTCTTGACTATAACTTTCCATAGTTAACATGTTAGAAAGATTACTTTTTCAGTGCTAAGCTTTGTGATTAGTTGTACTAAGGTATCCTAAAGCACTCTAAAATGTATACTCAATACAAATCCCACCGCTGTACACCAGTGGTAGGCAGAAACATATGCAGTTCCCTTTGGGAACACTGCAAAAGATTTAGGACTACAGGTGTTAGCAGTAAACCCACTTGGTAGCAGTCTGTACGACCGAGATTTACCTGGTAGCTGTGGCTGAGCAGTCAGACTCCCCTCAAGAAGAGTTAGGCAGTATGCAAAGTATACAAAATAGGCACTCAGATACAATAACACAAGCAAACACTGACCAGAGCTTTGGTATCAAAGTATATAATTATTTATTTAAAAACACACTGTTTGAAACACTCCAGCACTCTTATTGTAAAACACTCTAAACACAGTTACTATTATAATATATACAACCCTTATTCCTTATCAGATAAGTCTTAGTTAACACCACTTATTTTCATACAGTGGTGAGCTCTTAACTATAGATGGCACTCCAATAAGTTCATGAAGAAGGGAGGGAAAAAGACAGAATATGGAAAGATACACCACTCTAAAATTTAGGAACACTATTAGCAAGGCAGAAGAGCAAAAGTCACTTGTGAGCCAAAGTCCATAGGCTGGGCCCACTCTTAGAGAGAGCAGAGCACACATGCGCCCAAGATCACACAGTTACACTAGGCTTAGAAAGTCTTTCAGAGAGTTCGAAAAGAGTTTAGAAAGGCTCAGAAAAGTTTAGCCAGGGTGTCCCAGGCTAACCCAGGTTCGAAAGCCGGGGGCTAAATCTACCCCGTACAGTCGGTGGCAAGGGAAGCCAGGCGGAACACGGTACTTTAAGTGGGAAGGATCCTCCAGCAGTGGCAGTTCCTGGCAGCGGGTGCAAGTCTCGTCGTCGTCCAGGGGAAGAGAAGATCTCGACTTGGAGGAAAGATGAAGGTCGTTGTACTGCCAGGGAAGAAACCAGCCGCAGAGTTTTCCGGTTAAAGGTATTACCCTTTATTTCACGGTCGTGGTAAAACGTGGTATTCCGGTTGCCGGGGTGCTTGGCACAGGCAAGGCGGCCACGAGATGCGTCGGGAAGGCGAAAAGACGGTGAAACTGGTTATCCCCACCAGTCAAAGGAAGAAGACTCTCCGGCGGGAGATCTCCTCTGTCGTTGGGAAAAGTGGTGAGACGGTCCAGCAGGGCTCCACCGGTGGTGTCGTCGTGGCAGGTCGGCTCAGCTTCTCCCTCTTCGGATTCTTAGGTCCTGTGGCGACTTCTGAAGTTCCAGTCCCCAAAGCCCTGCTTTTATGCAGAAAACCCCCATTCACTCAGCCTAGCTGTCACTCAAACATGCTAAGTGGTGAGCCAGCCGGCTCACCACTTGGGCCAATCAGGACGGGATGCGACTTCAGTTGCCTAGGCAACTCAGTCCAGGGTGCCTAAATCCCCCTCCACAACTCCTAAGTACCCCAGACAGAGTGGCACCACTTTGGAGGGCTTCTGTGGAGAAGCCCGCCAAAAAGTGGAACAAAGGGCTCGACTTGGGTTGGAATCACAGAAGAGAACACAAACGCCATTTTAGAACCGAGTTTTGGCAAAAAATACCAACCGGAGAATTAATAATAATTAAATAGACCGGCAGTATGTTCGAGGCTATCGTAATTAAATAAATAAAGATAGTAGCCTCGAACAATGGGAAAATCCCATAGGGAAATATTCGCGGTTGAATATAAAAAGTAGTATCCACTGCCACCAGCCAAAACTCACTCAGGGGGGACGGAGGCGTGCTCCCTCGACTAACAGACCCCGGGGCAATCGAATTGCCCCACCCAGTACGTCCACAATATGATGGTTTGTACTTGTTCTGTTCAGAATTCAAGACTAGTAAAGTCAATGGTGACTTTACATGCCCTGTGAGACAGTAGCCAGTCCCAGGGTATGGAGTCTATACTGGGGGGTCACTATGACACCCCTGTGTTACTGCACTGAGGGTGCTGTGTAACACACATCACAAAACACATGAAGCCCTATGGAGTAAAAGACCCCATAGCCCATTAAACACATCTAGAGTCAAAGGAACACACTCAAATCATGTCCAAGAGTGAGGGTAAAAGAGTCTCACTCTTGGCAGGAGAAAAAAATAAACCCCAAAAATCCAGCAAAGCTGCTGGGGGACTCACTAGGTTAGGAAATTCAGCCTAAACAGAGAATTCTCCCTAACACTCGCCCCCCCCCAGACTAAGGGACAGGAGGATTTAATCCACTCCTGGATGAACCTCATACCTCTAGTCGATGACATACATCCTAGAGAGTCCATCAGCATTTTGGTGGTGACACCTTGACATATGTTCTATGGTCCAATCAAAGGTTTTCCTTTGTAAGCTATATGACCTACAAACCCTTTGAGGAACATCAGTCTTTTTAAAGTTATAGGGGATCTGGTTGACCAGTCCCTCAGAAGTTGGTACAACTTCTGAACCTGTGTTAGGCTTTTTCAAGGGGTCCTTATAAAGGATTCCCTTAGATCTAGAAGGGCCTCCAAGGCTCCTCACCACCTCTCTTGTGGGAGCAGGTTGGGTCTTAGGCCTCTTGGTTGGAGGGGTTAGGGTTAGGCAAGGTACCTGCTTCCCCTTCCTCTTAGATCTAACCTTACCTACTTTAGGAGTTTCCCCCCTAATATTAGGTGTTGAGTTCGGGTCTTCAGTAGAAGGTCCAACAGTCTGAAGGGTTTTGGCCTTAGACTTTTCTTTCCTGGTTTTCCACCAGCATTGAGAATTACCAGTTCTCTCAGGCCTAGGTAAGAGTCCAGTAGGTCTATCCTCCTCTTCCTCAGAAGCAGGGGGGGGGGGTCACAGACTCTGAAACTGGGGAAACAATGATGGAGCTTGGTTGGGGCTCCCATTTCCCTAATGTACTAGCCTGAAATGTGCCTCGGTTAGAGGTCAACTTACTAACACCAGGGCTTGTAGTGGGGGTCTCAGTAGAGGTTCCCACAGGCTTAGAGGGGTCCCTTAAGGTGGCCTCTCTAGCCAATTTGGTTAGGTTCTGGGTCTCCATACTGGGAGGCCTGGGGGTATGTGACACTACTCCTAGAGTTCTCAGGTCATTCCCCAACAGGACTTTCCCAGGCACCTCAGTCTGAACACTGACAGGGATCCTCACTGTCATGTTGTTACACTGAATGAGGGCTGGTAGAATAGGAACCATTTGGACAGAGCCTCCAGACATCTTAGTGGGACCTTTGGGTGCTTTTGCCACATCCTCAGGTTGAAAGAAGCTTTCATCCACTACTGTTCTGCTGGCCCCAGTGTCTCTCCTGGCAGGAGTATCCTGGCCATTGACAAGAACACTGTCCACATAATACACCTTAGAGTTACCAGGTAGGGAGTTATACACAACCCTATTCTGGGGACTAACCAGACCCATAGGCTCTAAGTTTACATTTGCTTGAAGACCCAAGGGTTCTTCAGCAAAGAGTTCAAAGTGGGCACTAGCCATCTGTACTTCATCCTCAGGAGTGAAGGCTAAGTAGACTGTGCTGATCCCTGCAGGTTTACCCTTGCATCTGGGATCCCCTTTGATATGGTCAGTAGCCTTACAGATATAGCATTGTCCAAATGCTCTCTGAAAGGGTGGCTTGTTCTGACCTCCTTCTGGTTGTTGACCAGAAGGTACACTAGCCTGATTTGGTTTACCCTGGGGCTTACCCTGGTTATTTTGTTGTTTGTGGCCCTCTTTGGTATGGGAGGTATTATAATTCTCTGGATTCACTTTAGGTGGCTGCTTTCCCTCATCCTTTTTCTGAGTGACCCCTGAATCCTTGTGAGTGGCCCTGTTGGCAACCCACAAGTCAGAAGCCTTAGCTAGTTTTCTGGAATCTAATTCCTTTGAATCAGCCAAGTGCTGTCTGAGCTCAGGAGAGCAGGCATCGTAAATTGACTCCAACATAAACAGATTTCTCATACCTTCATAAGTGTTCACTTTGTAACCCTTAATCCATCCCTCTAAGTTCTTCAAACACTCACCCAGGTAGCCCAAGGGGTACCATCATTCTTTTTGAGGGTTCTAAACCTCTTAAGATACTGGGAAGGGGTCTTCCAAATCTAGCTATCAGAGCTAGTTTCACACATTCATACTCTTTCCTATCCTCCTGCCCCAACTCCATTACCACATCAGTTGCAACAGGGGGAAGCCTAGAGAACAACCAGGTGAGTAAGTCATTTCCTGTGATGTTCTGGAGCCCATGATTATATTCAAACAGAGACAACCAATCCAACACATACAACTTAGGCTCATACATATCAACCAATTCTTTAGGCATCCGGGGTCTTTTAGGACTGGAACTTCTAGAGGAGCCAGAGAGAGAAACATTTTCAACAGACAATTTCTTCATTTCTAGCTCATGCCTGAGCTCCATTTCCCTTAGCCTTAATTCTTGATTCAGTTCCTGGTGTCTTTGTTCAGCCTGAGTATTAAGTTTTTTTAAACTCTAATTCAAGTTTCATCTTCTCTAGTTCAAGATATTGAGGACTAAGTGTGGGACTTGGTAAAGGTCCAGTAGGTACAGCAGGTAGAGCAGACAGAGGCCTAGGGGGGACAGTCACAGCAGCCTCACCCTCCTCTTCTGATTCTTCCTCAAGATCATCAACATTTGGTTCAGTTTCAATCTCAATACTGTTATCTACAGTTGCTGGAGTGGTAGGCTCCTCTGAACCATCATCCAGGCTTTGGTTAGCTAACAACCTTTCTATTAGTTCCATTTTCTTGCCTTTAGTCAGGAGATTCTTATGCTTACAGAGAACTCTTAAACAATCAGCAGTTTTTGTAGCAAGGGACTCTTGACTATAACTTTCCATAGTTAACATGTTAGAAAGATTACTTTTTCAGTGCTAAGCTTTGTGGTTAGTTGCACTAAGGTATCCTAAAGCACTCTAAAATGTATACTCAATACAAATCCCACCGCTGTACACCAGTGTTAGGCAGAAACCTGTGCAGTTCCCTTTGGGAACACTGCAAAAGATTTAGGACTACAGGTGTTAGCAGTAAACCCACTTGGTAGCAGTCTGTGCGACCGAGATTTACCTGGTAGCTGTGGCTGAGCAGTCAGACTTCCCTCAAGAAGAGTTAGGCAGTATGCAAAGTATACAAAATAGGCACTCAGATACAATAACACAAGCAAACACTGACCAGAGCTTTGGTATCAAAGTATATAATTATTTATTTAAAAACACACTGTTTGAAACACTCCAGCACTCTTATTGTAAAACACTCTAAACACAGTTACTATTATAATAAATACAACCCTTATTCCTTATCAGATAAGTCTTAGTTAACACCACTTATTTTCATACAGTGGTGAGCGCTTAACTATAGATGGCACTCCAATAAGTTCATGAAGAAGGGAGGGAAAAAGACAGAATATGGAAAGATACACCACTCTAAGATTTAGGAACACTATTAGCAAGGCAGAAGAGCAAAAGTCACTTGTGAGCCAAAGTCCATAGGCTGGGCCCACTCTTAGAGAGAGCAGAGCACACATGCGCCCAAGATCACACAGTTACACTAGGCTTAGAAAGTCTTTCAGAGAGTTCGAAAAGAGTTTAGAAAGGCTCAGAAAAGTTTAGCTAGGGTGTCCCAGGCTAACCCAGGCTCGAAAGCCGGGGGCTAAATCTACCCCGTACAGTCGGTGGCAAGGGAAGCCAGGCGGAACACGGTACTTTAAGTGGGAAGGATCCTCCAGCAGTGGCAGTTGTTCCTGGCAGCGGGTGCAAGCCTCGTCGTCGTCCAGGGGAAGAGAAGATCTCGACTTGGAGGAAAGATGAAGGTCGTTGTACTGCCAGGGAAGAAACCAGCCGCAGAGTTTTCCGGTTAAAGGTATTACCCTTTATTTCACGGTCGTGGTAAAACGTGGTATTCCGGTTGCCGGGGTGCTTGGCACAGGCAAGGCGGCCACGAGATGCATCGGGAAGGCGAAAAGACGGTGAAACTGGTTATCCCCACCAGTCAAAGGAAGAAGACTCTCCGGCGGGAGATCTCCTCTGTCGTTGGGAAAAGTGGTGAGACGGTCCAGCAGGCCTCCACCGGTGGTGTCATCGTGGCAGGTCGGCTCAGCTTCTCCCTCTTCGGATTCTTAGGTCCTGTGGCGACTTCTGAAGTTCCAGTCCCCAAAGCCCTGCTTTTATGCAGAAAACCCCCATTCACTCAGCCTAGCTGTCACTCAAACATGCTAAGTGGTGAGCCAGCCGGCTCACCACTTGGGCCAATCAGGACGGAGTGCGATTTCAATTGCCTAGGCAACTCAGTCCAGGGTGCCTAAATCCCCCTCCACCCCTCCTAAGTACCCCAGACAGAGTGGCACCACTTTGGAGGGCTTCTGTGGAGAAGCCCGCCAAAAAGTGGAACAAAGGGCTCGACTTGGGTTGGAGTCACAGAAGAGAACACAAACGCCATTTTAGAACTGAGTTTTGGCAAAAAATACCAACCGGAGAATTAATAATAATTAAATAGACCAGCAGTATGTTCGAGGCTATCGTAATTAAATAAATAAAGATAGTAGCCTCGAACAATGGGAAAATCCCATAGAGAAATATTCGCGGTTGAATATAAAAAGTAGTATCCACTGCCACCAGCCAAAACTCAATCAGGGGGGACGGAGACGTGCCCCCTCGACTAACAGACCCCGGGGCAATCGGATTGCCCCAGCCAGTACGTCCACAATATGATGGTTTGTACTGGTTCTGTTCAGAATTCAAGACTAGTAAAGTCAATGGTGACTTTACATGCCCTGGGAGACAGTAGTCAGTCCCAGGGCATGGAGTCTATACTGGGGGGTCACTATGACACCCCTGCGTTACTGCACTGAGGGTGCTGTGTAACACACATCACAAAAACACATGAAGCCCTATGGAGTAAAAGACCCCATAGCCCATTAAACACATCTAGAGTCAAAGGAACATCAAATCATGTCCAAGAGTGAGAGTAAAAGAGTCTCACTCTTGGCAGGAGAAAAAAATAAACCCCAAAAATCCAGCAAAGCTGCTGGGGGACTCACTAGGTTAGGAAATTCAGCCTAAACAGAGAATTCTCCCTAACAACCCGACACACACCCCCACCTCCGCATCTCAATATACACTGCAGACATACAAATACAAACACACCCATACACACCTGACACACACCCCCACCTCCGCATCTCAACATACACTGCAGACATACAAATACAAACACACCCATACACACCCGACAGACACCCCCAACTCCGCATCTCAATACATACAAAAACAAAAAACACAGTCAGGACGGACCCGAGACAGACGCACACACAAACATACAGCCCCCCCACCATGTACTTACCTAGACGTGCTGGAACGCTCGCAAGGCTTCTGGCACTACCCAAATCGTTTTGGGTTGGGTGTACCTCTACATCTGTGCACCCCGGCGCACAGATGTAGAATTATTCCCAACCCAAAACCATTTTTAGAAATTGAGGGACAGATGCAAAGCAAGAGCCTCTTGCTTTGCACCTGTCCCACAATTTCTAAACATCTTTTTTCCCCGGCTTTTACCCGAGCCGCCAGAGAGAGACACAGCATGGATGGAACAAAGGGCCATCCATACTGCGTCTCTTCTCTCCGGCCGGGGGGGGGGGAGAGGGCTCAGCCCCGACTTCATTCTGCCAGGTGGGGGGGCCGGGCCCCGCAGCCCTCCCCCATACTCGGCGCCCCTGCCAGGGCAGATTAGGTCACCGAGCCCCAGCTTCCCTCGGTGAAGCTGGGGCTCGGTAAAGCCTGGCAGGATGGGATCCAGCACTGGATGAATGATGGGGTGGGGGGCGAGCTGCCATGCTGCGGCCTGCCCACCCGGCTGTCGTCCACAAAGCATTTTTTTTATGAACTCACCTGGTGGGCGGGCGAGCTGCAGGGCAGAGGGAAGACGTGCAGGCAGGCATGGGGGATGACTTCTTGTACGGCTGGCGTGGCAAGGCTGAAATGCCTTCCGGCATCAAGCCTTATTGGCCACGTCAGCCGCACTGCTGGCCCCCCATTGGTGCAGCATACACACACACTACGTGACTCACAGAAGTCACGTAGTGAGTGTTGACTGAGCCAATGAGGGGCAGTCTTTTTAACGGCCCGGCAAGGAAAACAAAGACTTTCTTAATGGAGGGCGACCATTGCTGCTTGCGTGCCGCCTTCCATTAGGAAAGTCTTCAACCCTGCCGGGCTGCATCCAGCAGCATCACAGGCCGCACTTGGCCCACGGGCCGTATGTTGTGCACCCATGCTTTAGAGCCACTGAGATAATACAGTGATTTGTTCTTCAACTTCTGGACGCCCAGATGTTATGTTATGTTATCCAATATTTATTCTGCCCCAATCACCACTGTGATGGTCTTACAGTGCCTGGACATGTCTGAATGGTAGCATATTGTGACCCTACCAGGGTGTCACCAGACCGTAGTCAGTGAAAAGGAAGGGGAGTTTGAGGGAAGAGGTGGCAGGAAAAAGAAACTAGATAATTGAATGGCCATAAATAGAGCGGCAAAACTATTGAGATTAGCGGGAGGGGATAGGGTTGTGGAAGTAGGGATTTCAGTTTCTCAAATGTGAAAAGTTATTGGTAAGCATGAGTGTAGGACTCAGGAGGGTACAGCACGGATTAGTAGAGTTTTATTGTGATGGCAATATCTAGAACTGTCGAAGCATCATACCCGATGTAGTTGGTGAGTGGTTGCATGATGGACTTGCGAGGTGCTCAAGCAGGCCCTAGTAGTGTAGAGACTTTCACTTGATTAGTTTGTAAGAAACAATATCTAAATCAAGGGAGAGCCCTGGGTTTGCCAAGTCAGCTGACAGGAGTGTCGGCGCCAAGAGTTGGATGTGTATAGAAATATGCTTGTAGAGGACATGGTATAAGTGTTAGGGGAGGGGAAGTGGAGACATGATGGACTTGTATGCAGTAATACAAGGTTCAGTAAACTATGAGCTAGGTTTAATTCACTGTTACTCAATAAAATATAATTAATCGCAAAATAGCTCATGCGACCAGCTATTCAAGTGAGGAAGACACTTTCAGTCCTAAGCAATAGCAACTTGCTGGATGAACTCCAACACACACTACATACTGTGATGAATCTGGGATATTCGTCCCTTCTCTTCAGGGGGGAATCACCCACTTTGAGGCTAGGGAAGTGAGTCCGCTAAGTAAGACCCTCCCCAGGGGCCTGAGAAAATGGGAATTCACTGAGAGTGGCACCCTTTAAGGGGACAAGGGCTCCCATTCCTATAAGGAACTCCTTATCACAAATTCACCGTCTGTCTGCTTTTATGGGACTAGAGAGGACTGATGTTACTTCTGATTTAAATCCAGCAAATAGTGACATTGATTCCACCTCTTTTGCTTCTGGTAATATTGGATTCCCCTTGAACTCAACAATCAAAGAGGAATGGCACGCCCCTTTCACACACAGTAGCGAAAATAAAGAGACAAGGAATCTTGAATGGAGGAGAAAGAATCCTACGCAGAGGCAAGCCTCTGGTGGGAGAACGTCCTGGATGGGCAGAGGCAAACTGTACTGTGGAGTCAGCTGTAGCGTGGAGGAATAGAGGGAGCAAGAGAGGTTGCTGGAAGGCCGGCACCAAGAGTGGCAAGCCATCCACGACCGAGACGGGAACGGAAGGACCGTCTGTACTGGTGGCGTGACCATGCTGCAGCCATAGTGTGTCTGGGGCATGCAAAGCGATGCTGAAACCAGGGTCACGTTGAGGTACGAATCCTCCACTCCGAATATGAGGAAAGAGACTGTCAAGATATGCAGAGTCCAGAAAGTACATGCTGACATAACAGAGAAGCCGCAGAGGAGAACAAATGAAAATCACTACGCTGAGACACGATCCCGCTGGAGCAGATCCGATGGTAACAGAGGTACAAGGATTGCCCAGGGCCGAGAGAGGTGAGTGGAAGGAAGAGAGTAGGAAGACAGAACAGGTTATGGGAGCCCTATAAACCCGAGTCCTGATCTTTGGCCACCGCCAAAGAGATCATCCAAGCTAGAGAATCATCGGGATCAGAAGAACACTATTGAAACAAGTGGCATTGTATATTATCAGAGTAGAAGCGAACCTGGATGGTTTAAAAAGCAAAATAAAAGCCAAGAGGGGAACCACCAAACTGGCGGAAAAGGGATGAAGGAAACATCCCTCTGTTGAAAGGATGTCAGACTTTGGATTTATATAAAGACTTGCAACTTTTCCTAAGAAAATTAAAGGGGGAGTTTAAGAATCTTCTTTGGTGAACTGACATTGAACATTTTATTTGGAACTGAGAATAGTATCCCAAGACATATTACCAAAACATGGGACGGACAAAGCTTGAGCCAGAAGCATAGCACTCTAGTTTAATTTACGTTGATTTTTTCACAGTGGTTGTGCCACATAGCGATTTGTTTTTTGGACTGAGGACTACTTTTTATTTCGACGATAGACAAGCACCCTTAACTTAGTTTTGTAGGTAGGGAATCCCGCTGAGCAGCAGGGGCATTTAGGCATTTTCCTTTTTAGTTTAATAAATACACTAGAAATGTCTTTCTTGAGTCCAACTCCTTCTTCTGGTTTGACATGCATGGTGTCAGATTGGGATTAAGACCAGCCGATAAAAGTTTGGGACCCATGATTTTTACCAGATTATCCCCAAAGGCCAAGGCTCACACACTACCAACCCCAAATGCCACCAGGTTTGATTTATACAGCTTAGAAGAGGTCTCCATCCCCCCTAAATAGAGATGCTTGATACCTATGGGGCTTAGTGTTTCCCCCCCACCTGGGAGTTATGTGAGAATGGCCACAAAGTCAGGACTTGCTGACGATATGCCCTGGATGTTGTGGCTGGTGTAATAGATCCTGATTATCGGGGGAGTTTAAGGTAATCACCCATGACCACAGGTCTTAACCCTACGTGGTCAAGGATGTAGAAGCCATAGCGCATTGAATTCTCGAACAGGCCCTCGCCCCAGTTCCCCAAGAGGTAGAGACCCTATGGGGAATCGAAAGAGGGTCGCTAGGGTTTGGGGAGGCTGACCTCTCTAAAGATGATGTAGACCCAGTGGAGAATGAAGATATCGCACCGCTGCCCGACCATGGCTTTGTCCAAAGGAATAACCCAGTGCTTACAGAGGTCTTTGGGATGTTAATGTCAGAAGAGCATGGGTGAAGTCAAGAAGGACAATTTTCCCTGCTTAAAAAGTGGTAGTTATATAGAGGGATGGTCTCCCCCGAACTCAATGGGCAATTCCCGGAATCCACTGGAGGAGAGTGTTGGAGTTGGCACATTCCCATTTTACCACTGCCCACCAAGGAATAGGGAAAACCCAAAGCCAAGAAACACCTAGATTTTATTGGGAGGGAGTATTTGCGGATATTAAGAGGTATGTCTCAATTTCTGAGCTATGTAACAAAAAATGCAGCCACTCCGGTACCCCAGGTGCCATTACAACCTCTGTCGATCATTGATGTTCCCTTTTGACACGTAGCAATGGACATAGTGGGCCCACTAGAAACATCTAAGTTGGGTAATAATTGTATCTTTGTAATTGTTGACTAGGCTACTCAGTATTCTGAAGCATTCCCCCTCAGGAACAATACCATTCAGCAAATCCTAAAGCACCTACTTCCTTTCCTTTCCTGAGTCGGAATCCCAAAGGAAATTGTTACGGACCAGGGCATCACCTTTATGTCTAAGACTATGCAGGGTGTCAAAGAGGTATCACACATTGAAACCATGTGTACATCCGTGTACCACTCTCAGACTGGTGAACTTGTGGAAACGTTCAATCAAACCTTGAAAGGAATACTACAGAAGTTGGTTGAGACTGATGGC
Organism: Ambystoma mexicanum; assembly: GCF_040938575.1. Lineage (NCBI taxonomy): Eukaryota > Metazoa > Chordata > Amphibia > Caudata > Ambystomatidae > Ambystoma > Ambystoma mexicanum. The sequence continues at coordinate 1,098,830,447 of NC_090929.1, forward strand.
TGTAATTGGGATGTGACGATTCCCTGGGCTCTCTTTGCTGTTAGCAAAAAACCTCAGGCATCTCTAGGATACTCTGCTTTAGAATTATTGTACTGAAGGGAACCATGAGATGTACTCGACATGCTGAGACATGGATGGAAAGAAAAGAGGCTACCCTACCCGTCTCCCAAACAGCACAGACACTCAAAAGCCATCTGGCAGCTGTTAGGGAAATTGTGAAACATTTCAGAGCCCAAGAACATCAGAAGACTCAGCTTGATAAACAAGCGGTAGCCCGATCCTTCTCCATAGGTGACTCTGACTTAGTTCTCCTTCCCACCTCAGAGAATAAGATGATTTCTAAATGGTATGGTCCCTATACAATTCTGGAAATAAATGGTCCCTAGAATTATGTATTGGCCCGACCAGATAAATGTCAGAAGATGCAGACATACCATGTAAACGTATTAAAGGAGTGGAAGATCGACCCAGTAGAGGAAACTACTGTATCCATGGCCACACTGAGCTAATTAATACCCAACCATCTACCACCCTCCCAACAAGAAGACATTCATGATTTGTTAAAACAGTTCCCAGAGATCTTCTCGGAACAACCAAATAGAGTGAGTAACCTTTTCATTACATACATACACCAGCCGGGCAGACAGTAAACTTGAAGCCTTACCCCATTCTGGGGGCAAGGAGGAAAATCATAGAAAAGGAGCTCAGTGAAATGCTCAAGGCCTACATCATTGAGCCTTCATAGAGTCCCTGGTCTTCCCTCATTGTTTTAGGGGAAAAACCGTACATGAATTGTAGGTTCTCTATAGAATTCTGGAAATTGAACTCCATTTCTACATTCAACAACTACCCCATTCCATGAATCGATAAACTCATTGAGAAGTTAGGTTCATCTCAGTACATCTCCACTCTTGAATTGACCAAAGTTGCAGGTGCCCATGAATCTGGCCGATAGAGAAAAGACTGCCTCCTCACACCCCAAGGGCTTTTTAAATTTAAGGTACTTCCCTGTGGTATACGCAGAGCTCCTGCTACATTCCAGAGGCTCATGGACAAGCTATTAAGACCCTACTCTAATTTTCCTGTGGCATATTTGAATGATATTGTCATTCACAGTAAAACCTGGCACAAACACATGCACCACCTCTATGTAATATCCCGAGCCCTTAGAAGGGCAGATTTAAAGGCAAACCCGAAAAAATGCCATCTGGCCCAGGTGGTTGTAAAGTACTTGGGCTACGTCATTGGAAATTGGCTGAATAAACCTCAAACTAAAAAAGTAAAGGCGGTACAGCAAACATCTGGGCCTAAGACAAAATGGGACCTCTGAGCTTGTCTAGGCTTCACAGGATATTACCAATGTTTTATCCCCAAGTATTCCACCTTGACCCCCAATCTTACACACAAATTAGAAAGCATTCAAACACAAAAGCTTGTCTGGGGAAACAAAGATCAACAACACTTTGACGGCTTGAGATAAATATTATGTCAACAACCAGTCTTGAAAATGCCAGCCTTTAACAGAGAATGCATTCTTCAGGCTAATGCCTCTACGGTCAAATTGGGAGCAGTATTGACTCAAGAATATGATGGGATGGAACATTCCATATCGTATGCAAGCCGGAAGTTGTACCCTCGAGAACAGGAATATGCAATAGATGAATTAGAAGCATTGGACATCAAATGGGTGATATTAAACCTACATCACTATCTGACAGGAAGGACATTCCGGCTTGTGACTATCTACTCACCCCTAACCTGGATGAGTCTTAGGAAAGATTATAATGCCCGGGTCATGAGATGGTTTCTCGATCTACAAACATTTTGTTTCTCTGTAGAACATCGCTAAGGTAAAGAACACAGAAATGTGGACTTCCTAAGTCGCTTCCCTCTGACCATTGAAGCGGCAGCCACTCTCTTAATGGGAGAGGTATGCAATGAATCTGAGCTATTTGTTCATTCTCGCAGGGGGAAGCCACCCCTTTTGAGGCCAGGGAACTGAGCCTGCTAAGCAAGACAGACCCTCCGTTGGGATCTTGTTGAAAGTGGGACCTCACTGGGAGTGACTCCCCTCTAGGGGACACAGACTCCCATTCCTATAAGGAACTCTCTATCAAGAATTCACTATCTGGGTACATGGGAATAGAAAAGACTGATGTTACTTCTATTTTAAATCCAGCAAATAGTGGCATTGCTTTCACCTTTTTGGCTGTAGGTAATGCTGGAGTACCCTGGAACTCAAAAGTCAAAGAGGAACGGCACCCCCCTTTGAAATACGGCAGCAGAAATAAAGAGATGAGGAACCTTGAATGGAAGAAAAAGAATCCTACACAGTGGCAGGTCTGTGATGGGAGAATGTCCTGGAGGGGCGGAGCCACGCTGTACTGTGGAGGCAGCGATAGTGTGCAGGAAGAGAGGGAGCAAGGGATCCCGGAAGACAGACAATGAGAGTGGCAAGCAATCCACATCTGAGACAGGGAAGGAAGGACCGCCTCTAGTGGTGGCGTGACCATGCTGCAGCCATGGTGGGTTTGGGGCCTGCAGAACGACGCTGAAACCAGGGACACATGGAGGAAGCAACCCTCCATTCCAAATATGAGGAAGGAGACTGGCAAGATTCACAGAGCCCAGTGTGAGAAATTCGACCATCCGCAAAGTGGGTGCATGCTCGCCGGGACTTTTTTAAACTTTTATTTCAAAGTGAATGATGGTAGATCAACCTCTGCAAAATGTGTGGGGCTAATCCACACACATTTTCCTATGCTCACCACACAACATGCACATACACAGGAGACGCGGGAGGATAGGTCAGAGACAACCCGCTCGCCTTGGAAGCAACATGGCATCATGGAGCAACACAGGTTCGATCCCCGGGTTCCCACTTAGAAACATCTGGCTATTAAGTGTGTTATAAATAACCAATTACAATTACATAGACCTGTGTGCGCTGGGTGGACAAAGCCTGCAGGCACCATCCCCCCTGTCATATTTAGTTGGGATATGACAGCCAGAGGTACACCATGTCATCTCAGAAGGGGGAGAGCCAAGCCTTCACCCTGCCATGGCCAGCCTAATTAACTAACAAAGGCTCTATGGATGTGTCCTATATTTTTGTTTAGCTCTGTAGCTGGTGGCAGCATTCATATACTTATCAGAGTTTAATTCAAACAGGCCCACATAGGGCATGGATGCAGAGGCTAACAAAGGAGACAGCACACCCAACACCCTTTCATATGCACTATGTCAACCTGAAGTCAGCTCCTGCCCTTAGTATCAATGGACAGTGAAATGCCATGTCTGGGACTCCATGTATTACAGTAGTCATCCCTGCCGGTGGACCCCATTCAGAAGGTACGAGTATGTGGATTGACAGCGCAAGAAAGTCTGGTCTCGCCGCAGCTTCAAGGGAGACCTGCTGCTTTAATCAGGAACCACAGAGAGCTTCATTGACCAGAGATACCCTTTGGTCCACAACAGACAGGAAGATGGGTGAGACTTAGTATTACATGTTTTCAACCATTACCTTTTCTGTTGCAAAGCACTCTGGTTATGACCTCATGCATACAAGAGATTGTTGGTGGGGACCCATGATTTGTTAATTCAGGTCAGTTTAGCTTACACCAATGCCTGTGGTCCATTTGGCTTTAAAAGAGGTTCAAGCCTCCACCAGTGAAGGAAGGACAGGACCTCCAAGAGGGAAGCAAGATCCCTCCCCCAATCATCTCCCAGGGCACAGAGGGAGATACTGAAACCAGAGGACACTCAGGCAGCTCCCGAACTGGTACCCATTCAGCACACAGTGTGCCCTGCTAGACTCTGCAGCAAGCTTCCTAGGTCGGAAGTGCCAGAGAGTCACAGAACCAAACCAAGGACCAGGCAGCTGCCTGCAACACGCTCCGCTTTGGGCCGTCCGCCTTAAAGGATGTCACAAGCCAAGTGAAGAAGCTAGGAGGAGTGCATCAAAACCAACATCCACCTTAAAGGACATTTTTAAACCAGTCAAGCCCCTCGAGCTGCAACCAACTGCCCTCCTGACTGTTGTTACGCCACAGTCACTAAAGCTGTTCAAGACACCTCGACCAGTGCTTCTGAACCGACTTTACCATGTCGAGCACCAAGAACATCTCCAGCACAAGTTACATTGTGATTCTGTACCCTGGGACCTTCTCCGAAGGCACCTATTAACATTTTATGACCCATTTCTCCCTCTGTGTTGAAACCAAGTATCCTGAACTATTGTGAATATTTACATTACCGACTACCCTCCTGTCAGTATCCAGAGTACATCCCTTTTCCTTCTTTGAAACTGTCTGTCCTCTGCATTCCTTTCCAGGGAGGGTTGTAATCCATAATGTACTAGAACTGTCTGTTGTGATAATAATAAAGTAGATATTTTTTATACAACCCTGACCGGACAGTCCCTTTTATCGTTGGGTAATAATTGTATTTTTGCTGTGTGGCAACTAAACAACGATCCACAACCTTGCAGAGATAAGTCTAAAGAATCCTGTGATTCCCTCATTAAAACCAAGCCTAAAGTCTCCTCCCAGGTAGCCATGGGAGGGTAGATGCTTCCTGATCCCAACCCTGGGGGTGGTGTACTGCGGGAGGATCACCTGGATGGAGACAGGGCCCAGGGTAGGGAGGAGATTCCGTGGGAGGAGACATGGTATTTTTCCTCTGAATGGGATATTCTTACCACTATGCCACAAGAGGTTATGGCTTTATCATTTTAATATCTCTGAACTTCCAGTAAAATCTAAAGTCTTAACACCTAAGGTTGTATCATCCAAACCTATTATATTAACAGAAAGAATTCATACGGTCCCTACAAAATAATTTCTTCCTCAATACCGGAGATACACAACAGGGAATAATGAAAGTGCAGCCTTCTCTACAACATCTTCTTCTAATAAGGTTAAAACATACAGCCCCTCTGTTAAAATTATTAAGGGAATTGAATCTACCCTTACAAACATACCAGAAGTGGAAAAACCCAACTTTGAAAAAGTGAACTACATGTCCCAGAATCCCATAGGGACTGAGACGAAGAAGAGGGCTGATGAGGCATGTGGAAATGGAGGACAGGCCATTAGGCCTAACAGCGTTTGCAAAGGCCAGGTAATTCACAGCAATGGCCTGCATCTGAAATCACATGCCCCACCTAAGAGGCATAAAAGACTGCAGCAGGGGGGAAGAAGGAAGGGGCTGGTAAAGGAGCTGGAGCAGGAGCTGGAAGACTGACAGTAGTAGCAGAAGGAGACGAGCTTGAGGCTGGCAGTTCATGAGGAAGTATAATCACTTAAGGGACACCTGGACGTGGAGAAAGCAGATTTCAGCTGCAAGTTCTGGGAGGGTCCTGTGTTCACAAACCCAGCCTTGCCATGGCTGCACTGAGAGAGACGTGCTGAAAGTGAAGATCTTCCCAGGTGTGCCTAGCGGCTGTAATTGCAGAGCTGTGACCGTGCTGGAGCCTGATGCTCATAGCAAGAAACAAGCCAAGGGACAAAGGAGTACAGGAAAATATGAGTTGGTGTGGTCAGACCAGAGACACCCATGGTGCAGAGGTGTGTGGGTCCCAAGTGTGCCTAAAACCATAGTAGAAGAGGAAGAAGTTGGGAAATGGAAGCAGCCTTCAACCGCAGTTTTCAGAGAGAGTGAAGATTGGCGCTTGAAGATGCCGGTTACTGTTACCAGCGCTAAAGTGTCTTTTAAAGCTATTCGTTACAATGGAAATGTATCACACACACTTCTAGTACAAGTAATAATGCTAGCATTGGAAGAAAAGCAGTTCATTTCCCATTCTCAAACTTTTAAATGTTGTCGGAGTGGTTGCATGTTTCCAATAAAAAGAGAAACACTTTCTGAAGTACTCCGAAATCTCTGGTGCTGACTTTCAGACTTGTTTGACATCTTTTCACTTCAAAGGAGGGTCGTGTGTGACCAATTCTGATTCCCGACCGGAGTAGAAAGTGTCTCTGTGTTAAAACGTGGGAATACAAACCTTAAGAATACTTAAGGTCGAAGACCTACCCTAAAGAGTGGTCGCATATAACTAAACGTGTTTTTCCTTTAAAGACTGAACCTTGTAACACTAAGAGTTAATCTTCTTTAAATGCAGACATTGTTCTATAAATAATAAGAAGAAGCATTACCCAAGCCAAGAGGCAAACCCTTTCTAAAGTGAAGAAACCCTTGTTTAATTCAATCCACCTAAAGGGCAAAGTTGTTAAAGGTCCAGTGTCCTCTGATACAAGTGTGACATGGTTATCTGAAGTGGGAAGCATGGCAATACAGCTTCAAGGTAACTACGGGAACCAAGAAGGTGTGACCAAAGCTGTGGAAGGGAGCTGGGTGCTTGTAAGAAGATTGAGCAAATAACCTGTAATGCTGAGACTGTTGAAGTTGAGAGAAAGTCAGTCTGGAAGCAGAGGCAGGTTATCCTTGTGGCAGTAAGAAGAGGCAAAAAGGCTGCCCTTTTCTCAAAGCAGAGGAAAGAAGAGTGGCTTGCCTACCTGTTGAGGTTGAAGTGTCTTGTCTTTGAAATGCCTAACCTTTCTAACATATGACGTTGAAGCAGAAATACCAGAAATGTGGTTGTTTATAATGCTGTCAGTGAATGTCACATTAACGTTGTTTGAAGTAGTGGCATACTGTGGAACCAAGGAGTCTGTTTCTATAGTAACAGTAGTAGAAGGGGGGTTGTCGAGAGGAAAGCAACAACCCAAGAAAGAAGCAATCAAATAATAGTCCATAGTCTCCCCTCTGCAAGAACAAACACGGCCCAGTGACCTGTTCTTTGGGAAAGTACCCACTCAAGAGTCTGCAGCCACACTTTAGCTCACTGTACCTTTCACAGATGGGAAATAACCATTTGCATATCAGTCTTTGTCCCGCCCATATGGGCAGTCCATCACTGAAATGCTATCGCAATTCTCTACTGAACAAGAGTACCAACAGCAACCCCATACACGTGTTTCATCCTTGTTGGGCTTCATCAGTGAGGTGGAGCTGTGCCTCTCTGAGCACAGTGAGCAAAAGGTCCATGTCTGGATGACCCTAGGAAACTTAGGTTGACTAAACCTTTCCTTAAACAACTAAAAAATGTCCATAGGTGCCCCTCTGCGAGAACGAACACGGTCCAGTGACCTGTTCTTTAGGAAAATACCCACTCGAGAGTCCACGGCCACACTTTAGCTCACTGTACCTTTCACAGATGGGAAATATTAATTTTCATATCAGTCTTTGTTCCGCCCACATGGGCAGTCCAGCACCCAAATGCTATGGCAATTCTCTTCTGAACAAGAGTACCAACAGCAACCCCATACACGTGTTTCAGCCTTGTTGGGCCTCATCAGTGAGGTGGAGCTGTGCCTCTCTGAGCAAAGTGAGCAAGAAAGAAGCATCCTGACAATTATACAACATGTACAGCAGAGGTTATGAACACTTGTAGAATTGTAGAAGAAGAAGTTGCTAATCCATTTTTTGAACTGTGGCAAAACAATCTTAGAAGGAAGGCATCCAGGATTACCATTGGTGCTATTTCCTTGGCGAGAATTAGAAAGGGATCTTTTCAACTAAAATCTGAAGAACTGTTTCCAGTGGATTTTTATTTGTGAACTTTTGTTTCATTTGGAACTTTCAAGAACTGGTTCAAGACTTTACTTTTCCTTTTGTACATTTGGGGAAGTTGACTTTGAACAATCCTGGAGAAGGGATTTACCCTGGTCAGGTGAAGGTCGTTGTCACCCAAATTACTGGTTGTTTGTTATCCACTTATTTATGTTGTTTATGATTTACTTTGAATGTTTTGTTGTTTAGTGTGAGGGACAATTTTATTTATGTTAGCAGTGATCCCCTTAGTTTTTAGACTAGGTAGGGAACTCCCAGATACAGTAGGTTTAGCAAGGATTTATTTGCATCTTTCTCGTTCAATAAAATGTTCACTTCTGAGAAAAACACAAGCAGTTGTCCACCTCGAATTGCTGACCCCTCACATAAGCCTGTCATTCCATCCACGTTACCAAAATTGGACAAGGAGTTTTATAATTTGCTTGTGTTTCCAATCTTCTCAGATCCCTTTTGGTATACAAGAGGTGTGGGGCTGATTGAAGGTTTAAACAGCGATATTCATCACTGGACCCCTGGTGCCCCCGGAAGTTAATTAGTCACAACCAGAAAGCACACGCTGACATAAAAGAGAAGAGAACGAACGAAAATCACCATGCAGAGATGCTATCCTGCTGGAGCAGCCCCGATGGTAACAGAGATGCCGTGGTTGCCCAGGGCAGAGGAAAGTGAGCGGAAACAATAGAGCAGGATGCTAGAATGGGTTACAGGAGCCCTAGAAACCTGATCCTGAACACTGGCCACAGCCAAAGAGATCACTCAAGCTAGACAATCAGAGGGGTCAGGAGAACCCTATTTAAACAAGTGACATTGTATGGTATCCAAGTAGAACCGAACCTGGAGGGTTCAAACAAGAAAAACAAAAGCCAAGAGGGGAACTACCAAACTGGTGGAAAAGGGGTGAAGGAAACATCCCTCCGTTAAAAGGATTTAGGATTTGTATCAAGACTTGCAACTTATCCTAAGGAAGTTAAAGCGGGAGTTGAAGAGTCTTGTTTGGTTAACTGACATTGGACATTTTATTTGGAACTGAGAATAATATCCTGAGAGATATTACCGAAACCTGAGACAGAGCCAGAAGCATAGTACATGGGTTTAATTTATTTTCGTTTTTTCACAGTGGTAGGCCCAGACAGCAATTTGGTTTTTGGACTGAGGAATACTTTTTATTTTGACAATAGATAAACACCCATAACTGACTTTTGTAGGCAGGGAAATCCCTCTTAGCAGTAGGAATATTTAGGCATTTTCCTTTTTAGTTTACTAAATACACCCGAAATGTCTTCCTTGAGTCCGACTCCTTCTTCTAGTTTGCTAAAATACCCAAAAGCACCATCCCTCAGATCAGACTGAAAGCATCCGCAGGGCGAGTTGACTTCTCATTAATGCTAATGCTGTGTCCAAATGACAACAACTATTAACTACTCTTTTAGGTCAGCACAAGTTTACTCTTTGATCTAATCGATTAATTTAGTCAACCTCACCAACAAGAGGCAGGGAAAAATTGCCTTGTGTTGTGAATAACTAGTGAAGAACTTAACATATTACCCTGATTGTGGATTATTAATAGTCTTGATATAAAGGTCCTATACAGTGTCATTCATCAGGACATAGCATGAGTACATTGCTAAAGTCCTGAACACCAGATACCTGGCATAAAACATTCAGCCTTCATTCCTAGTTGAGAGCCTCACCACTGGTCTCCAGCAGAACTATGTATTCCATGATGGAGAACATTATAGTCAAACTAAACGACTATCATTAGGGACTACAGTTGCTCCGTGCCTGTCCAACTTGTTTATGACAGAATACGAAGAAACATATATTTTCTTTCTCTACTATTAACCTATTTGAGACTCAGATTGTGATTTGTAATTAGTATATTGATAAAGTGTTGACACCCTGAATGGAAATGTATACACAATGCAGGTACTTTCTGAATAGTTAAACCTGAGAGACTGAGACATCAGATTTAACATGACATGTGTCTGTGACAGTTCATCTTTCACAGATTTCAGTCATAGAGAGTTTGTTTATATAGCTCATTGTATCGTCAATCATTTGATCATAATATGTTATTATCACATTCAAGATGCCACACTTGTGATCTACGACGAGACAGCCTATTGTCAATGTCCAAGGAGTCAGAGGAATTGCTGTAACACTGATGACATTGCATTGCATGCCTAGGACCTGAAATACTAATTTACCGAGAGAAAATATCCCAAAAATTAGTTCATGATTCTTTTAAAGAGTACTAACTAACAACTGGTGTAAAATATTGATCATGGATACACTTGATAACAAGAAGAAGAGATTGGTATGCAATATCACCTTTAATTCTGGAAGCCATCCCATACACAAATCAATCCTAAAAAAACGACCATTATTTTCAGCTAAAATTGCAGGATCTTCAACTACCCAAACATTTTTCAAAAAAGGTAGCAGGCGCCCCTATCCAGAAAGAACATGGCAGGATATTTGCTTTTCAAAGAAGTACTAATATCTGTCAACATTTAGTATGTGAACTGGGATGATTTAACCAGCAACCAATACATAGGCAGCTTTGTGCGGTTGTCCCCTACATCTAGGTTTTTTTCGTTATGGTCAGTCTAACTCATGTCTATACACAAAGACATGGTTGTGTTTGCTACATAACAACAGAATATGAATACTGATCCAACACACCAACTGCAAACAAAAAATGCAATGTATTGAGTACAGTGTGCCTGAAAAAAATGATAGTAGGAACAAATGCTCATCCAGTTACATGATGAATCAGTGAACATTGATCAAGAATCCAATGCACAATCTAAAATGCTCCATTAGTTGCCCAGTATTCTCAAGATATACTGATCAAGAAGTCATGTAATGGATGGTAGAGTTTTGAGCCTATGAATCATCGTCTTGCTCTCCACGAACAAAGGTGGATGCTATGCCTGAATACACATCAGAATGTACTTGCACATTCTCAATGTCACTGGGCCTAGTAAGATCGTTGTTTTTGTTCTCCCATGTTACCCTCCCGTGCCTTGGCGCGCTCTGAAACACCTGTGTATGAGCGCAATATAAATACACTATCATTATCAATATCAATATCAATGGCATCAATTAATTGGTGGACTGCCTGTACATTTATTCAGATGAACCCAAATACAAAGTTATACTTTGCCTTCCCCTCAAATTATTTTAGCATGATCTGTTCTGTGTAAAAAAAAGTGTATTCTTTAGGTTTTTTTTGTATATAAGACCTATTCAAGATGGCTGCATATTCTGATATCAATACATTTGACCAGCATATTCCTAGTGAGCAACGTCTTGCTGTGACTTATACATTCAATACAATGGGCTGTAGATACTATGCCCTGATGCACCAATAAAAGGGGCACCATGAATGTCTTAGATTTGACGCTGTTGATAAACGTCCTCCTTTCGATATTCCCTTTATACTGACCTAGTGTTCCAAGATGACCTCTTCAGTTTAGGTACTTTTACAATGAAAGCCAGAAACAAAATTACAACTATGTCTAGGTAACATTGCCTATTAGTGCAGTACCCAAAATGGTAGCTCCTCTGGAACATCCCCTACTACCCGGGCTGCGGTAGGTCTTCTCCACCTATCACAATAAGTGACAGTCTGTGAGTGTTTATATTTACTTATCTTATCCTTAGAGGTACAGGTTAATAACCAAGGTTTCCTTAGGTCTAAAGGATGAGGCCAACAAATGAGATGCCTTCTAGTGACTACATTTATCTTGCTTCCATCTCACATATTTCCAAGGCATGCCTTATTGTTCTTTATTCTGTATCTGCAGTAGAAAAGGCTATGGAGCACAAGCAAACTGTACCATTATGTTTCCTGCATTTCTTTACTACGAAAAGAAGTTTAACAGCCCACACTTTTCAATATCGTGTGCCCTACATTGTATTATCTGGCCATTAGACATACATCGCATATAAGGTGAGAACTCCTCATAGCGACCAGGCTGTATTAGAATGTTCAGCAGTCAATTACTTGGCAGTGCAACATGATAGTTTGGATTAACTACACATCTTTCATTTTCAGAAAGATGTGTTCCCAAAGGTTTTTCCTGAGTTACAGCTTCAATGAGATGAATGCATCCTTCTGTGCCACCACCTCTAACAAACTACCACTTCCATAAAGTATTTGAAAGTGGCAATGACAAGGATCGGGGCAAATAGGAACCGCAGCATCTCGTGTGATTCCTTCTCCAAGCCGCCTTTGGCTGCAATAGACCAAGAGGTCTGTTGGTCTTTTTTAAGATAATGAGATTTTAAGCTTGTCGGGTGCTTTGGTAATTCTTTTAAATTGCAACTTTTCTTGACCACACATTAGCTGCTGTTGATTTTATTGATTGTGCATGGTACATCAGAAGTAATAATTCTAAATTGAATCAATCATAGTGTTTTAGACATTTCATGTGTAATATATGTTAATTTGACTTTGGGCTGTTTGGATTTTAACTGTGTGGGCATGTGTTTTTTGATATTTTGTGTTGAACATTGATCGTTTGCTTGTTTTTGTCGCATAGTTTTGTATGATTGTCTTACCCCAAACAGAAATGTTTAATTTCTGAATAAAGGAGTATGATGATGAGTTATTCTTTGCACACAACATTAATAATGTGTATGTTAACTCCTACCTGACCACAAATCTGTTGCAAAGGATGGCCAGCTAGTGACACTAAGTGGGACCTGATGGAGGCGTGGCCAAATATTCGTTGTGTCATACATGCCGAAACATGATCTATAATGACCAGATTAATTCTATGTTTTACAAAATGTCTAAAACGATGAAAGCCAGGATATTATTAATCTCTTCTTTTTTAAAGCAACTTCAAAATTGATTCAATTCATTGAAATTAATCAAATGTTAATCAAACGTTTTGTGTTGCCTTAACATCACTCCATACTTTGTGTAGTGTGTGTACTTTATACATAATGTATTGTATTCCTCAGAAAATATAATTCATCTGTTTTTGGTGCTACCTTCATTTTTTTCTTATGCTAATCATTGTTTTTGATTTTCAAATCATTTTTCATTAACTAGATGTGACAAGTATGTTTAACTTTGACATTGGTATAGATCATCCTGTAAAGATAATTCTAGTTCGCATATGCTTTTTGTCTTGATTAGTGTCATTTAATGTTGGTGTAAAGCAGTGTGTTTGTATATAATTGTAGAGATACACATCTCCCCCTGTAGAGACAGCAGGGTGACACTCATCACGTGGGAAATATCTGATTATTATGAAATAAATAAGATTACATCATGCTTGTGGGGGATTTCCTAACATTGAACATCCCTTGATATGATGTCATGTTGCATATCGAGAGAAGCATGTAAGGGGCCAGCTGACAGCTCAGATGCTCATATTCTCACTATAACAAACTAATAAACTAGGAATTCGTCACATCTGCTCTCTACTTTGTCAACAAAGACATGTGGGGATTACTTGTGTTCAGTGCTTTAACACCTGAAGTGGAGAAGGGAACATTTCTCTACACTTTGGATTAGTCTTTGACAATTGTTGATCGATGCATGAATACCCTTTGAGAATCCTGATGCTACCCCTTGTACTGAACCATGTGTCTTGTCTCAAAGGTCTTTCCTGACACTGCAACGCTGTGTATATGTACGTTCAAGAAGTGTTGTCTTTGGGCAACTCCTGTAGAGCACTGTCCAGGCGGCTTGGCAGTGCAATAGTCTTCCCGTGGAAATGCGAGTTGAACCAAACTACAAAATCTTCAGGAAAAACCTGAAGACTTACCTTTTTAAATAAACTCCCGCTCATATAGACCCTCACCAGCACTCTTTTGTCTTTTCCTGCATTTAGTTCTCTCTCTCTGCACCCTGATGCCCGCGGGCTTTCGGCGAATTATAAACCCACACATAGACACACAAACACATCAGGAGATCTTTAAATATTGGTGAGCCTGCGACCCATACTCTGTGTAGATGCTGCCCCTGCTTAGCACCCCCTTAAACTCTTATAATCCGCATTCTGCTATCGCATTGAAGTGCCTGAGGGTATCTTCTCTCAGCCTGGCTGTTGCATAATTCATGATCCACCCACATTGGATGCTCTATTTGCTCTGAAGAAAACCCATTTGTCTAGCTGCTGTTCATCGGGTACAAATCAGGTGCTTCATAACACCTAGAAGCTGTACACCCCTCCCCTTATCTGGGAACATGCAACTGAAAGGAGGTGGACTGACCAATGTTGAAATCCTGAGGTGACACCTACAGACTTGTGGACTGCTCATGCACTGTCTTTTGGACCATTGACTCTGGTGCTGCCTACTCACCGAAAGCTCTTGCAAAGGCCCAGTTCACACGAATGCCTGGCTTTTTCACTGATTGTTGCTATGAAGCCCTTTGGCTCTGTTCTGGGAGTATCCTGTTTTGATACGAGACAGAGTCAAGTCATTATTGAAGTATCCACAACTGGACCAGGGCTGCTTTATGAACTAAGGCTTTAAGTGGGGCTGAGCAAGCCTGGGCTCAGCAACAACAGTCTCCCAAAACCTCCCTCGATCTGTGGCTCTGCTCCGGCTCTCTGAATTGACTTCCGGACATGATTTTGGAGTGCACTAAATGGGAAGATGAGAAGTGACAATACGGCTCTTCCCCAGTGAATGTCACAATCAGCCATGTTCAGAATCGCATGCTCAGTTACAGACGGTTGAATTCAGAACATTTGTTTTCTAACACCTAAGGGAAGGTAAAGTATAACATAGAGAATACATTCTTTGATTTTTGAAGCATATTATATTGAGGTTTCATCAAAATGATCTAATAAAAATGAACAGGTCGGAATCATGGCTTCCCTTCAAAAGATTTGAGGGACCGGAACATTCATTGACCTATTTCGTTATGGTTTAGATTTTTATGTTTGAGTATCTTCATATTAGTCCATTTTTTGGTTGCACATTAATTAAATTTAAAATATACTTTAACATAGATTCCACTCTTTTTCTTGACCGCTAATGAAACTCCAACGCATCTGTTAGGCCACATCCCGAATAACATAGGCCCCACAGCTTTTAAAGATTTCTCAACTACTTGGGATTCTGAACCCATGCCATACACTTCTTAGGCCTTGCCTCTAAATATTGTTTTGCAGTGCGTTAGCCCGCACATACCCGATTTCTTATCCCACTTAAAGCACTGATAAGAACTCCAAAGCCCATCTACACTACTTAGAGAGTGATAGCTGTCTGGAGTACTCAGAAGAAACCATCCAAAACTTTGATTGCTTGAGCGTATTGTGGGTGTGAGAAATTAATGTATTTGAAATAAAAACGATTTCTTTGCTATTGTTTTAAGGCAAGTTACATCTTTTAATAGTATGTAGTGTTTTTACGTATGTTTGATAATGTATATTGTGTGATATTTATCTGTGAACAAATGGCTAAATGGCTTTTGTATAATAAACTTCGAAGACCCCATATTTGTATGTTTTTTATGTCAAACCCCAAAATCTTTTTTGTCAGTTTGGTATTAATTCCACAACACACATTTCTTTATGCACCAAACACATATTTTCTTTTTTTTTAAATTCAATACATACAAAGTCTATGGCCCTTAAACCTCTGAGCACCTTCATTGTTGAATGTGCGGGACTGGCCATGACCCAAAATGTCTTCCTATACAAGAAGCAGCTCCATCAACAAAAGAAAGGGGTAAGCATGGGTGCCACTTTTGCTCCCAATGCAGCCAATTTATATATGCCACATTTCGAAACGCTATATATTTTTTCAATCTACAATCCATTGGCTAAAAATATAGCAATATGAAAACGCTACATTGATGACGTTTTTACATTTGGTCGGGAACCAAAGGGGATCTTAATTGCTTCCTTGAATGACTAAACAGATGCAATACACACCTCAAATTTACTATGGAGTTCGACCACCATAATGTGAGCTTTTTGGACTTAAACATCTATAAAAGTCAGGAGGGATATGCCACTACCCTAGAAAGAAAACGGTCTGATCTTTTCCATTTTACAAGCTTTCATCCAGTGGTCTAAAGCTCAATATTCCATACAGCTAATTCCTCCGAATTCGCAGGAACTGCAGCAAGAGAAGATTTCGCAATAAATGCTACACATCTAAAGAAAAGGTCCACTGATAGAGGATATCCGACAAAAGCCATAAAGAATAACCTGGAAAGAGCAGCTAAGACAAATAGGAAACTGGCTTTGGTGAAGCAAAATAGAGAAAAACAAGAAAGCCTGATTTGTTTGACTAGATTTGGTCCAGCAAGTAACCAGATAAAAAACAATCATACAGAAGAATTAGCATCAGGTAAAACATCCTGGTACTTAGAATAGAAAAAATGCCTTTTGCCTTAAAAAAACACAATTCTGAGACAGAAGTTGGTACAAACTTACAAAGCACCACAGGACAAGCAAGGGCTGTTGGCCCTATGGGGACTACCTCCAATGAAGGGTCACCATAAATGCTGGGGCTTCGTAGCATGTAATTTCATATACTCCAAAGTGTGGTTTGAACATGGTACAGTCAAATGGGAATTGAGAGCCCACACACATTGTAAATGTACATTTGTCATCTACATTATCGAATGCCCCTGCAAACTGCTGTACGTGGGCAAGACCATTCCGCAGGTGAGACAAAGGATTTCATAGCATCACTCCTGCATAAAAAAATCGAGTGCCGCACAAACCACTAGTAGACCATTATGTGCACCTGGGACACACGGACCAAGATCTAACCTGGTTTGTTTTACTAATGCTAAAACCACATCTGAGAGGAGGTGATTTGGCAGCCCAATTGTATAAGCTTGAACAATGCTGGATAGACAAGCGTAACACAGTAGAAGACTGCCTGAACATCTCAGATGAATGGAATAATCTTATATTGGCCTGATTTTTTGTATATGTTATATATGATCAGTGCATTGCTAAAAGACAATTCATAATTGTGGGGAGAAAAAGAAGAGAAAAGAAAGGCGATATATTTGTGATAAGAGCACTAGATTGCTACTGTTGGAGCAGAAATTATATGGTCCTTTTCTGGGGCTAGTGGCCTCCTTGTATACTAATATCAATATATATTGGCATGATTAGATTCACTTCACACCATTATGACATACATTTCCCAAAATGTCCAGCCTTTTCAAAGTATGATAATAAATATGCCCATGGGGACATACATATACACATGGATGTTAGAAGCAGATCTAATCTAGGCCAGTGTGGGTATTACCAGTCAAAAACGGCTGCTCTATTTTCAATCTGTGCCATTGATAGTGGTCAGACCTTTTGTTCCATATTTTCCTGTTAAACATCTAAACATAGGTTTTTATTTAAACATGATACCAGTGGATGCATAGTAGTGCTCTCCTTTCCTTTGGTAATAATGGGTGTGATTCCACGTTTCATTTCACGCGAATTCACTTTGGAAATTGTTTCCGATACATTACACAGCTGAAACGATATGGCGTTATTGACTCTAGACCCAAGCAGAGAGTAATATGTACTCCGAACAATATGTACTTAGGTAGATACATTGGTTCTGTGTCTCATGAGTCTGTTCCAAGATGGCCGCCCGAGTTTTCCTACGAGCATATAGCTTTGCCGTAGGTCGAAGCTTGGTTTCTTATCAACGGACACTAACAGGTTTGCTGCCACCTCTCTACAAGAAGCACACCACGTAGAAGCCCCGCTGGAAATTAGGTGAGGTGCCCTCACTATTTGGGAATAGATATCGCTATGTGGCAATAGGGGGGCGTGGCATACACAGCAGCATCAGTCAAACACTGGTATACATCCCAAAAATGTTTTTTAAACAGGTCTTTTGATACTCATATGATTACGCCAGCTTGACTGTGTCTCATACTATTGCAACAGAGACCCTTACGTAGCATTGGGGTTTGTGGCATGTATGGTGGCATTAGTCTAACACTGTTATGCCCCTGAATAGGTTGTTTGGAAATGCTTTTGATACCCAAAATATTACGGCTTCCATCAATTGTGCAGTACCTACTACTAAAGACATGTATATTCATGCCTACGATGTACTATATTTTGTCCAGTGCCCCGGGAGAGGAAGCACATTTGTAATTCTCCTCTCTCTCCACCCACAGGACCCACAGGATAAGTATCCCTGTTTCGACCCCGAAATTTGAACATTTGATATCAGCCACTGAGAGGCATTTGTGAGTGAAGTACGAGTAAGTTCTGTACCTTTGTCTAATAACAATACCCTGCTACTATTTTACATCTAAAATTAGATACTGACACTAATATTTATTCTAATACAGTGACCAAATCGGTCCGGACAGGGCAGGACCATTTCTATACTTGAGGACTATCGGCACCTCCCCTCGAGGCTTGGCAACTACTGCGAAGGTACGATGCCACTCATTTATTGTTTAGTACAATCACTTTTGATGCATTAAGTCGTCCAAGTCAAATAGACATGTCACACTCCATCCTCTCATTTATTATACACACATATATCTGTTTTCATTATATACACAAAACACATTCTAGTGTGTTAAAATTGAACTCGTCCTGATGAAGGCCACATATCTGTGGAACCATATACTTGGTTCATGAGACAGCCGAAACACACTGTGTCGATTTTTAAAGACAGCAACAATTGACACTGGAAACAAAGGGCAGTTCCTACAAAAAATATACACTTGAATTTATCCTGGACTTTGTCATGGTTACTATAAATTGCACTGTGAGGAGAGATTTTTGTTCTATATAGGCGTCAACTGCATATCACTGTTTTTTTGTGTCTAAAATTGAAATGTTAACCTATCACATGGGATATAGATTTGTATAAAGGCCCGATTAAGGGCCATAGACTGTGTATATGTGAATTGTTTTTAAATAAAATATGTGTTGTTTGGTACAAATAAAACAAATTGTGTTGTACAACAAATGGAAAAGCTCTAATACCAAACTGACAAAAACGTTTTTGTGGTGTGACATAAAAAGCCTTGATCATTGGTACATTTGATGTGTTTAGTATATTCCTGGAAGATCAAGTCTCACCAGGTACCCTCATTATATAGAAAAATACCCATATATTTATGGAAATTGCTTGTGTGTGGCATTCTGTACTCTGAGTGAGCCCACCATCCGCACATGAGCACGGTATCAGCGATCTTAAGGGGTACCATCTTTAGACCTCCCCAACTCTCCATTGGACTTTTAGACCGACTTGTGGTTTAGCTTAATTTAATTTCCATTTCAAGCTCACAATGCCACTGCTTAGCTTGAAGGCACTATACTTGATAACATAGCCAGGCAGAGAAGCACAGACATAAGGGTCTCATACTGGGATTGTTGAATGTGAGGTTTTGGGATAGTGTGCAGCGTGGAGGGAGCTTTGTTAGTTGTGAGGCTGGATTAAGCGCAAGGTGTGTCATTTTGGATTGGTTATTTGTTTTAATGTTACTCTTCTTTGCACAGCCTGTGTTATTTTATGTGTTTCAGCTTGATATGAGAGCTGTCTGGTGACGCATTTTGGAGAAAGCCTACATCACCACTTTCAGAAAGAGCCTCAAAACATACGTGTACCCCACACGCATAACCCCATCCCTCAATCTACCCTGCTGCGACTTGCCTAGCCTAATCTTTCTATTCTATCCTGAAAACATCTTGTTGTTTCTGTTCCACCTCCCACCTTTTTGATCTTGGAACCTTGTAAGGCGCTCGGGATCACTTTTGGTAGGGCCAGCACTGAACAAAAAAATCTAAATAAATATTTTGCTTCTCATAGTTGTGTGTATCCGCTCTCATATGAAGCCAATGACTCTGCTCCATCATTTCAGATAGATTCAGATTGCCACACTCCCTGCCCTGCACCAGGTGAAGACTTGAACTCCACCAGTGCAGGATTCAAAGAAGGAGAAGACAGTCCGCCTCTGTCTACGATCCGAGCATCTGGAGCCTCATCCCCATCAACACCAGGCTGTCCCTTCACTTCTATGTTTCAGGAAGGAGCTCAAGACCCTCCTATTCAAGGAAAGGCTCGTCCCTAATATCTAGGTCCACACACATCAATCTGCACCTAACCTGAGACTGGGTGATCTGTTCCCCCTTTTCCCTCCCCTGGTTGCCTGTTGTTTTGTTGCTGGCAAACAGCCCGGCACCCTCCCATTCCCCTATTCTTAGCTCCCCCTCCCTTGTATCTATGCTTCCCTCATTGTATACATCCCCCTATGATATGATATGATAGGTTACTTGTAATGCGCTTAGTACCCAGAGGTTTCTAAGCCTGGACCCGGGAATCAAACCTGTGGTGCAGCGTGCCGCTTTGCTTCCAAAGCGAGCACGTTGACCCTGAGCTATCCTCCCGAGTCGGTATGACTCGTAAAGCGCTCTGTTGCTTCTCGAAGCTAGGTCCACGCTCAATAAATACCATAATAATAATAATAATTTTTCTTTCAATGTGTACCTTATAACTAGCGCATCTGCCCCACAGCCACATGTAGCTATTACCTGATAACTTCAAACAGCCAAAAATGAGCCTCCTCTCATTTAATGTTTTCTCTCGCTGGGGGTTTTATGCAAGCGCCAGCACTTCGTTTTGGATGCAAGCATTATATGTTATGTTATGTAGACTTATACTGCGCGCCACTACCACACACTGGCAGTCGCCAGGCGCTCACGTGGCTCGCAAGAAAGAGGACGGGGTTGGTTAGTGATGGAACAGTGACAGGATAGGTCCAGAACCAGGAGAAACTGGCATCTGTGTGTGTTGGTTAGTGGATGGTTGGTTGTGTGCTCTGGCTCATTGTATCCATACAGGTAAGGTCCAATTCCTGGGTTGTTTCTATGTGACTGTTTGTTATGTAGGGGTGTGTCTGTGTGTTTTATGTGTAGATTGGATGGTATGTCAGGTAGTGCGCACTGACTTGTTGTATCCGTACGGGTAAGGTCCAGTGTGCAGGTTTGTTGTTGTAAACGTGTGTTACTTGTGTTGGGTGTGTGTTAGTATATAGGTAGGGTAGCCCAGTGGGCGTGTATAGTATTTGGTGGTGTGGTGAAAGTGAGTCAAATAAAATAAAGGTGCACAGTTAGATCAGAAGTATGGTCTAACGTGCTTGTTTCTGCATGGAGATGTGGTTCTCGCGGGCAGTGCACTCAGCAGGTATTGGAGAAGTGGTATGGCTGCAGTGAGCCAGTGGTTGGTCTTCGTTATTGGTAGGGATATGTAAGACTTTGAAATACAAGAGAGGTGTGTTGTTTAGGGTGACCAGATAAAAAAGGCCATAGACATAGAAGTAGGACTAAAGTAAGCACAAATAAAACTGTAGTCCTACTTCTTTGTCGCTGGCCTGTTGCAGGGGGCCGGCAGGGGGTGTGCTCACAAGCATACTCCTTTCATTGGATTAGAGTGGTTGGGGACGGGCGGGAAAGGGGAGGAAATGGGGGCGTGAAAAGCATTCATGCCCCCATTTGCGCAGGAAGAGTCACGCCGGGCCCGATTTTAGGATTCCGAAATCAGGTCCCGGTGAAAACCAGGACCATAGCCACCCACCCTTGCAAACCTGGGATGGGGTTTATCAAATTAAAAAACTCCCGGGACCCCAGGACCCCGGGATGGAGGGCGATTTCCCAGGACTGTGGACGTCTTTTCACCCTAGTGTTGTTGCGTGATGGGGTTGGAGTGCACCGAGACGATGCCGCGGAGTAAGGAAGCAACCGTAAAACGTGATTCGGTGGCCTTTTCCAAATGTTAAACTGAAGCTGTTACAGACTGGGAGTGCAAGGGCTTATATTGTCAATCACAGCTGAGTCAAGAGTTGACTGTGGGGTGGCGAGAGAAATGAGACAAACAGGCAGTGATGACAGGAAGGGCAAACCATTAGCGTGCCAAACCTGCTTGGCCACAATCCAGCGATGGCCTGCCACCGGTGGGTGTCTAACATGTCTAGTGGTCTGGTCTGATACATGTTCTGTGTTCTAGAGAGAAGCTAAACACCATTAATGTCAGTTTTGGAATGGATAAGAAAAACAATGAAGACTTCGCGGTTATAAAGACTTATTGTAAACCCATCCGGATTCCGTAATCCCCTTCAAATACCCATAGGGCCATGCGGTATGTTCGGGTTATTCCGCTTTTTTAGTGCTCTACCCGGGCCCACCATGCCATGGCAAAAGCAGGGAAGGCCAGCACGTTCTCTGCTTTCATGTGGTCAGTGGCAAATTGAGGCTCCTTTTCAGCACATACGGGATAATGCACACAATCTTTTGCCACTCTAGGAAGCATACATTCAGTGATTCAGTGCAAGAAACAGATGCAAGAACACACATAATGCTTGTAAATCAATGCACATTTGGTTAAAACAGTTTGATTACGTCAGGAGGTAACTCAATGTGTATATACCTACAATTATGCCTTGCCTTTCAGAAAGTACGCAGCTAGACAAAAAGAGATCTCAGGGCAAGGTAGGGAAAATGGCCATGGGGACTTGCATGGCTATTGGTGATTATTGTGTCGGTAAATAACCAAACATCAAGGCCTTTTTCTAAGTCATACGGTGTCCGCAATCTTCCCTTCCATGAAAGCAAGGCTAGCCCAGAAGAGAGCGCAATGAGTTTGAAGAGAGTGCAGGGGGGAAGTCATTGTATCTCACCAGATCGAGGATGGAAAGGGTTTGCAGAGGGGAGGCCATAAACCAGACCCACACAAATCCATTAGGAGTCTGCAGACTGGTGTCTTTTTTCTCCAAACTCGTATTGATGGGCGTCGTTGTCTTTCGCACAGAAATGTGGTGTGAGTTATTTCTTAAGACACTTTATTCTTAGGGTAATAGCTTATTGTACTACACTATTTTGGGGGCGTAGTTTCTCCAGACACAGCATTCTGTGTGGCCTTCTGTGGGCCCCATGCACAATATTTAGAGATGCAGGGTTTTCTCGGCACAGTATTCAGAAATAATTGTTCCTGCTGGTAGAGTATTTCGCTGGGAATTCTTTGCCTTGAGGCAACCTGTTAATACGGCACCCTTTTGCTCCTGCCATATTATCATGGCTATAGTATTTTGATTATGTGTCTCGTGTTGGAAACACTAAACTCTCACAGTAAAATCTTAAAATGTAAACTTAACAAATTCAATAATTGTAAAGTGAATTGCACTGCGTTCAAATGTGTTAATTTTAGTTTGAAAATATATATATTCTCTGTTCATTTCACTTGTTTATGCTATGTTTAAAGTGTTTGTAATGTTGTTGGATGTCAGACCATCCCACCTATACACTAATTCATGTTCCCCGCTCTGTACTTATGTGTTTAATTTTAACATTGAAAAGGGGGGTCCCACTGCCGTTTGCCTGCAGACCCCACTTTCTTCTTTTCCCGAAACGATGTGCCTTTAAAACCTTTTTAAAATATTTGTTTCATTTTAAAAGCAAGTTGCCGCCTACCCACTTCGCCCTTACCAGCAAATTGCCTCCTCCTACTAACCACTTTTATTGGTTGCTTCATTTTTTGTCAATTTGGGTTTCCAAACCTTTCTGTTTTCAAACCCAATTAGCCCCATTTAGCAGGTGAAATCTAGGCAGCTGCCTAGGGTCCTCCCCCGGAAGGGAGGCACCACACAGGCGTCATTTTGACCACACAAATAAAACATTTAGAGAACTTCTAGGGGAGTAAGGAGGCAGCAAAATGGCGCTCCTCCTAGGATAGCATAAATGCTTGCAACAGTGCTGGCTACTTACCTACCGGAAAGATACGTAAATTCGCAATGCAATGAAGCCCTTTTAGAATGTTTTTACTATATGGTTCTGAAATTCCTTGTGGTGTGGACGCCAGTTCTTTTTTTTTTTTTTGCATGTTTATAGCGCTACAAACCCTCAGGCATCTGAGCGCTGCTTACCCATGGTGTGTGGCGCTCATTTATCGACCTCAGAAGGATAGAATGCTGAGTATGACCCTGCCGGGATTCGAATCTGCGTTTGCAGGCTCTGCACAGATGTCAAAGCGAGCACTGTACTCGTTGTGCGATCTGACCATCATTGGAATGGCTCCAGTTCACTTTGCTGCCCCGACAGTTTTTCCTGCAGGGCTTTTTCTATAAAATAGACACTTTTCTGAAAATCGCATTGGCATGGTGTTTCCATGCCCCTCCTAAATGCTTGCCATTGCTACGCGACCAAATATTGTGTGACTGTGGTGAGAGCATGCGGCCACAAAAGTATAGAGCAGTGCTTCTGTCTTTCTGGGTTGCCCTCTTGCAGCTCGTGGTCTTGGCAGCCAGTTTACCTATCTAGTTTCTTGATTCCCCCAAAAGAGTGGAAAAGATGAGGAGTGCTTATGGAGTGACTTATGAGCTGGCAAGTTCCAGTTTCATGTTCAGGAATTGCGGGTGCAGAAATCCTATTGAGCTGTGCGCAACAGAATACAAGCTGAGCCATATTGCATAAACGTTCACTGGTGCCAGTGCAATTAGCACTACTAGTGCAAAAAACATATTCTTTCATTGCATTTTGTCAGTCGCACTAGTGCAAGCATTGCCCCAGTGAAAACATGCATTGAAAGAATATTCTTTTTGGATTGGAGCATTTGTTTTGCCCTAGTGCTAATTGCACTTGCACCAGTGAAAAGTTTCTGTGATATCACCAATAGGGCCCGATACATGGAATTATTTGCGTGTAAAATAGGGTAATTGTGCGCACAACTGCGTACAAATCTGCCTTCATCGATTCATGGAATCGAATGCGCAGTACTTTTCCTGGACTTGCGTGGAGTTCGCTGGCTCGGCACGTCTGTGCGAGCCACCGAGGGCCTTGCGCGAGACTCCACACAAAGCATGGGTGTTGCTTATGCACAAGCTGGGAAGGGAGCGGAACACTAAAAATGGGGAAGAACATGTGAAAAAGTGAGCGTTCAGAGGGACGGCCTGTAGGAAGTCCCTTGCATACCCACAATAGCGAGGCACGAGATGTATTCATGGTGTCGACCGTGCAACCTCACGGCCGAGAAATGGCCTCGCAAGTCCTTCATACGATCCGCCATCCGAAGGCAGGGTTCAATACACTTGCACAGAGGATTGGCACTGCGGAGGTGTTGTTGCATGTCGGATTTCACAGTGTGTTGCAGAGGTGGGGTTGCATGTCGGATTTCGCAGTGTGTGTACTCAACTGTGGTTCCGATGTAACTTAGGGGTGCGTCTAAGCACTGTAGCGGGGTGCAGGAACGGTTTACGGGGGTTCGCACGCAGGTTATCCGAGTTTAGACCGAGTTACTGTTTTTCATGTGCAGGTTGTCGGGGGGCAGGGAACAGTTATGGGGGACCCTGCACAGGGTCCCCGAGATGCAAGTCTGCTTGCGGGAAACCCCACAAACTGTTTGAGGAGTGTGTGTATTCATGCCCGGGCGAGCACGCAAGGGTAGGTGATCTAGCTGTTTATACTTTGAGTGGGCGTGTCGGGGTCATTCTGGCCGACACTTAAGAATACGGTTACTTTGCGCACATAATTCTGTGAATTGGCACACATTTTTCATTCTGCGCGCAGGCTCGTGCAGTGTCCTTCTCGGTGTGCGGCCCTTGCAGGATTTCTGCACACATTTACATGAATCGTGCCCATAGTCTATGAGGACACCAAACCAAATAGGAAGGCATTGAGGCTATCACCTAAGAAGACCTCATCAGGCTTAATAATGCAGATTAAGCATCGAGGCCTCAGGGAGAGCAAACTGAATGATTCAATGTACAGGATGAAGTATAACCAGGAGAAGAAGGGAAGTTTGTTCATTGGGTATTTATAATGCGCCTATATCCCGAGGTGTTTCAAGTTGTGTTGCCTCTGTAGATATTCCTGATAAGGCTACATTCAGAGTGTTCCATGTAATTCTTGGGGCAAACCCGGGACCAATTCATAGAAACTTTACACATGTGTAAATACAATTTTGCACAGTATTAGTGCTGGATCAAAAATTGCCACAATGCAAAAAATATTCTTTCCATACGATTGCAGCAAGGCTATATTTTTGTAATTTCTTTTTTTTAATTAAGTGCATTTGGTTAATTAACCTTTCACACTACATACGAAACATACATAAAAACAATAAAAGATAATTCATCAAAATGTCATACATGTCAGGGCAATTCAAGCATATAATATACACGGTAATCTCATATAAAACGACATAGACTCACTCATGCCAGCAATCTGGTTTTCACAATATTCCAGATGTGGAGGCCCCCCGAGGTTCCAACAAGCAATTCAGCCCCATACAGCAAACCCCAGAATTGGTCATGTTCAACATTTCTGAACTTAGAATATCCTTTATCCTACACACAGAGAAGGCTAGGGCATTGCGTTATATAGATATGCCGAGCAGTCTCTACCACTTCCCTGCACAACCTACAGAGTCTCATCTCACGAGGCATTCCTACCCAAGCACCCGTATAACCCAATACTGGCAGAATATCAATCTTAGGTATAGAATAAAATGGACCAACCCAGGAGAGAGCAACTTAGTAAGATCATTCTGGGGTGTCTCCCCAAACTGACCTTGATGGGAGTATTGTACATAACTGGGTCGTAATGCCAATTGGTCTAAGGGGTTTCTCCTCAAATTTAGCAAGATGAAATTCAACCTCAGTCTTCAGCACTACACTCACATCAATGTCCGAGAAATGTCTTAGGACTGTTTGTTCCTACTCCCTGTACCAGATGCTCCTGGAAACCCCAAGCGAGTGTCACACTGTAAGAAGAGGCTTGCCCTATGTGAGTTTTCAAAGGTGATATTTGCCCATAACCTACACAAAGCAAGCTTCCAAAGAGATTTCAGGGACTGTAAGCCAAGTTCAAGCATAAGTGCTTGGACTGGTACCAAATTGGGTAGTCCCAGTAGAGAGCGTAATATTTTCACCTCCAGGTTCGCCAATCAGCCCACAGAGCTCTTCAGAAGCACCTCAAATGCACACATTATGCCTTGTATAATCGAGTGCTTGTACCCATTAATCTTGGCCTCAATAGATCCGCCACCAGTCTGTTCACAATCCTCCTTAGAGTGAGCCATTTGATCCAAGTTTTGGAGGAGACAATCTCACCCACATGAGACTGATCCCTAGAGGCTCTAAGAGTAAGGCCCAGATACGTTTATTCCATTACTTGTCCCAGAACCAGTACGTCCATTTCCCAAGAGAAAGAGGGAGCCCCGATAGGCTCTCTTCCCATTTACCTTTAGCCCATTTTTCTTTGCATATGCACCTAGAGTGTCCAGTGAGCAAGGAAGTCCCATTGGCGTACGATCAAAAATGACCATATCGTCAGCATACGTGAGGCAGTAGATAGCCTCACTGCCAAATCTGGGGGGATGGTTGTTAAGAGACCTCAGAGATGGTTCGAAATCAGACACATAGGATAGGGGCAAGCACACAGCCCTGCTTCAATCCTATGTTGGTAAAGATGTAATTACTCAAATTACCTAGTTGCGAAAGGCAAACCCGTACCTGTGTATGACAATGGAGTTGTTTCAAAACGTACAGGACCGAGTCATCAATCCCCCAGCCCTTCAACCTTCTCCAAAGTTTATCACAGGGAAACACTGTCAAATGTAGAGCTGTAATCAACAAAACATATATACAATGCTTGGTCAGAGGATTGGAGAGTGTCTGCGATCAGGGTGAAGAGGACCCACAGCGGGTGGGTCGTGGAGCAATTTTTTTAAAAACCTGTCTGCGTGAGATTCAGGAGAGCACTCTTTTCGGCCCAGTTGGACAGCGTCTCCAATAGAAGCTTCGCAAAAATCTTAGTAGCCTGTCCAGCATCGCCAGAAGTCTGTCATTCTGAGGCAACAGCCGTGGTCCCTTTTTATGTACTGGGATTTCTCCTCCCTTTGCCAGCCCGTCCACTGGGGATTTAAGTGCAGCTCCTCCTCCCCTTAAACAAGGAGCCTTTGTGAGGGAGATCCTGCCCACCACTGACCACCACAGAACACTGCCGAACACTCCCGCCTCACTCCACGTTCACTGCGCCAGAGGCAGGGAGTCTTAAGGCAGTCTCCTCCCCGCAATCAGAGCAATGGTAAACAGACTGCAGAAACGCTTGGTGAAATTCTGGGCTGCCAACACTGCCGAACACTGCCGCCACACTCCGCGTTCGCTCCGCGAGAGGCAGGGAGTCTTAAGGAAGTCTCCTCCCCGTAATAAGAGCAATGGTAAACAGACTGCAGAAACGCTTGGTGAAATTCCGGGCTGCCAACACTGCCGAACACTCCCGCCTCACTCTGCATTCGCTCCACGAGAGACAGGAAGTCTTAAGGCAGTCTCCTCCGCGCAATCAGAGCAATGGTAAACAGACTGCAGAAACGCTTGGTGAAATTCCGGGCTGCCAACACTGCCGAACACTCCCGCCTCACTCCGCGTACAATATTTGCCCAAGTGCTTCAATGCATTTTTGCATCATGGCAATGTATGCCATATTGCTGTTAGCAATCGATCAAATTCTGCACTAATACAAAAATATACTGAAACAATATGTTTTTTTGCAGCAGAGGCATTTTTGCCTTAGGGCTAATACCATGCAAAATTGCACTTGCACCAGGGCAAAGTATTTGTAATATGGGCCATGGAGTCGTTATTTCTGGAAGAGCGTGGCTAGTTAGGGTGTCTTTGTCTGAAGTACTGAGTCTGTTTCTGGCTGCAACATGTGAAGTATTGTTGCCAGCCACGGAGGCCTTTTCTGGTGTATTGTACCCAACCCTAAATGCAACATAAGAATGTTGCATTTTGGTCTGGAAGCCTCATCTGGTGTGTGCTGTTCTGACCGGAATGCCAAGGCTGAAGAGTTGTGTTTGGTTTTGGAGGCCTCACCTAAAGCATTCTGTCAAGTTCTGGGAGCTTCATCGAGTGTATTGTATCCATCCTGCATGCCACATCTAGTACTGGTGGCCACATTTTCAAAAATACACAGACCGGTTGGTGAAGGTCCAGAGAAACGTCATCCTTACTGGCGATAGGATTACACCATTGTTGCTACAGGGCGGGATCAAGAGGGTACACTTGATTAAATTATAAGAAAAGAGGATTGGCGGCAGGTATCAAAGGTGCTCCCTTTTCTAACCGGAATAAACACAGCAAAAGATCTTGGATGTTTCGACAAGTCGTCGTAAGGCTGGAGGTCACCGCAGGAGAATGGAAAAGAGGGTTTTAGGGGTAGCTTCAGTGAATGCACATGGCAACCTACACTCCACAATGGTGGAGACCAAACAGCAAATGAACCCCGAAAGGCCTGGGAGCAGCCAAAAGAAACCCTACTACCAGCCGGTCCTTTCTGCGGGTGGAGGGTTGTGTGGAACGGTCCAAAACTACATCCACTTACGTGTTTGGCATCCACACAGACGGATTTTCAATATCTTCCTCCTGAGGCAGATATTGGCATAGAAATCGAGGCGGCCCCTGAGTTCTTGTACCACTAGACGTTTCAGGTGGAAAATGCATGTGAATCACTGCCTTGTCTCCTGCATGTATAGCAGTGATCGGAAATGGTGGCTGTTAGCTGAGCTATGGGATTGCGTTCCGGAAGAACCTGAGACGAGTTTGTTGATGCAACCATTGTCAACATTAGATGAGGGGAGGCACAGGATTATCAGACTGTGCTTTGCCCTACATGCTGTTAGATCACCAGAGGAGTTAGATGTGTAAAATAAATTGGAACAGGACGTAGGCTACTCTATTACGGAGAAACAATGGTCCCAGTTGTGCGAACAGGTGAAGTAGGTCTCTCGTAATGCACAATTCCAGTTCATTCAATTCAATTATCTACATAGAGTATTAATGACCCCGGCTAAACTCCACAGAATGAATCCTTCAGTATCATATGAGTGCCCTTGCTGTAGAATGGGAATCTGCAGGCTTTGGCATATGATCTGGGAGTGCCCAGTGATCAGTAGGTATTGGAGAGTGGTGATGGATCAGCTAAACTCCTTGTTGAACAGCACTTCTGAATGTTCCCCGACGGTTTGTTTATTGGGCATGATTCCCGGGAAAAAGTTGCACAAAACCCGGCGAAGGATAGCTCGCTTCATGATGGTCTTAGCCAATTGGATAATAGCAATATCCAGGAAGAGCGATTTAGGTCCATCAATAAGGCAGTGGCTTCAAGATGTTCAATGATGGGGAATGGCGAAAGTGGAATATCTGAAGAAAGGTAGAAACCTGGAGGAGTAGGAGCGGGCAGAGGTGAACTGGGGTCAATTACTGAATGAACTGGCATCCTCCCCAGACTAAAAGCCTTCATGAGGCGAATTGCAGGAAGAATTTGGTAGGCTGGGAGATGGTGCACCACCTAAGGGCATAGACATTGTACTGACAAAATGAATACTGGGAAGAGCCAGAATTATTTTTGCAAAGGGACATATACACTGAACATGCTCTCGACACAGGAGGGACATGATGGTGATTGGTTCATGTAGAAAGGATGGGCCGGTTGTGGGGTATTTTGTATTTATGTGACTTTGGAAATAAGCAAAATTTCCTTTATGGGACTGTTCATGTCAATGTTACTGTTGGAAATGACTGGATATGACCTTTTTATTTTGTTTTATTTTGCTGACAAAATGAATAAAAAAAGAAGTTTAAAAAAACAAATGGTGGCTGAAATGTACAAATATAGTGGGGGTCATTATACGGGATAATAGATGCGAGAATATATATTTACTTACTTATTTATGTATTTAATGAAAATTAAAGGGAAAACAATGCATTTTTGTCTAAAAAATGCTTACAAACCTTTTTAACATTGATTTACAGTGCGGAGGACCAGTGTCCTTAACAATGGGCGAGAGGATGTGGATGTAAGACCAGATGATGCAGGGGAGGTAGAAACATGGACCAGGGACAGGGACAGTAGAGCATGATATAGGAATGGGATAATGGAGCAGGGCCTCCTTACTTCTGTAGCAATGGCAGAAGGAACCACACTTTGTCCCCGTAAAGATGTATTCGGCAGCTGCCGACTGTACTTCCCAAATTATTCTGCACCCTTTGTCAGTGCTGCAGGATATAAAACAGGGTTGGCTTTTCGGCCATGTACTTGAACTGCACTCTTGCAAGTGCAGTCACTTTGAGAGGCACCAGGGACCCACCTGCAGTTCTGGATTCTTTAAATTGTGTGATAGTACCCAAAGCAGTAGGCTGCAAGGTAGCACAGCAGGTTAGGTGACTGTTGCTGAGTTATTATTATATGTTGAGAACAGCCTATACATTCGTTTGGTATTTTTCAAAAATGTTTTCTGCGAAATGTGCTCTAACATGCATTGTTTCTACAAGGAAAGGGGCCGAGCTAGGTTGTTTGCTCACATTCACGGGGGATGTTCCACCCCTCCTAACTCCTAGCCCCCTAGTGAAAATCAAAAGTCGGCACCCATGATGCAGCCTACCCTTTGCACACTCCAAAGTTAGGCACCATCCATAGGGATCTCGTCTACTCCTCCAACATCGAAATGTGATGTGGCCAGAGATTGAGAGCGGAAACGCTCATTAGGCCTCATCACAAGTTTTCCGGTATTCCAGTGGAATACCGGCAAACGGAATTGCTGTTACCAGCACTGCGTTGCCGATATTACTGGAATATTACAAGTGCTGGTAAAGGTGGTAATTCCCCCCATCCATGGGTGGATGTTGCCGCAATTACCGGCCGTGCCAGCAACAAAGGCAGTTTTTTGCTGCTAGGCGGAAGATTTACCGGCATAGTTGTAGTTGGCCGGTCTGGTAAAAGTGCTGGTAAACATTATTAGTGGCACTCGGAATGACGCCCATTGTGCATTTCCTGCTTCACATGGGGATGTCAAATGCAGACGTCCTGAAAGCACAAACACACAACGAGAGCTTGCCACCTCGCTTTTTACAGTCTCCCAGCTATTTAGCTGCCCCATCAATTTGAGGCTCTCAGAACCCGATAGAAAAGCCGGAGACTGGGTAAGGCCGGTGGAATCGCGAGGCGTCAGGGCATCAAACGAAAGAATGCTCCAGGCATCCCCGACTTGCCTTCGCAGGCTTTGCGCCTCTGCACCGGTGGCATGTTCCGCTTCTACCTGAGCAGACACAGAGGCTCAGTAATAAATGGGCTGAAAGAGGAGCCAAAAAGCCAGCTCGCTAAGAGGATTTCTATAAACGCAGGAAGCAGAACAATGCGAGCCCTGGGGGACGTGTAATTTACGCGTACACACAGAAATCCCCAGATCCCGCTCACTGGCCTGTCTCTGGAGGGAGCTGTATTATTTTTCCTGAGGTAATTAGCATTTTGGTGGAGGGGCCTGTGCTTGCACATTACCTGCTGAAGGGTAATTGCAGCACCTTGTGCCTGTTATCCCATTACAGAAACACGGCAGGAATCAGACTGGGTGACGAGGAAGCGAGCTAGTAATATATGGGGCAAAGTACAGCTTATTGTACCCTGTAAGGGTATTGCAAGTCCCGAGGAGTTCCATGACCATACAGAGACACGAGGTCCTTTATAAGGGCACAGAACCCAGAGAGGACCTTCAGTATTTTTGCTAACATACGCTATGTGATTTAACCCTAACGCTGCGGTGAAAGTGCTAGACCCCCATCTGCACAAACGGGAGCAGGGGACACCCCTTTTCTGTCAAATATTGAAAAGCAACTGGACGGATTTACCCCAAACCATTAAAAAATATATCTGCGACGGTTTGTGCCCATGTTCTTTCTTATTTGCTACGAATCTGTACAGCGTTTTTTGCCCCGGCCGATGTTCAAAGGATGCACTTTTTCTCTAGGGGAAGATGAAGGGCCGAAAACAGTGTTTTTTCTTTTCTTGATAACTTTTAGATCTTTTGACAAATTACTCGCAAAATTTCAGTTTTGAGGGCTCCCTCCAGCATGTAAAAGTTCATCTATATCCATCCAGCAAAATGGGAAATTACAGCAAAATGATCACAAATTTACAACGCAAATCACTCACATCGATGGAAAAGCAAGATGGCAGTTTTTCATTTCTGAAAAGGCTGAGCTTCTGCAAAGCACCATCAGAGATATATAAAATCTTTTTAGGAGCAGGAGGCACCCCCTTCTCTGTTGAATGTTTTAAAAACTACTGAGCGGATTTACCCCAATCCAATCAAAGCAACTATGTCAACGATTTGTGCCCAGTAGGTTCTTATTTGGTCTAAATCCATTCAGCGTCTTTCACGCTATGGCTGTTGAAAAATTTCACTTTTTCTCTATGGAAAAATGAATGGGAGTAGGCTGGAATGTAACAAAAAACAGTTCCTAGGGAATGTCTAACTCACATACAAATTGTATATAACTTCATTATCCAATTAATGGACATATCATTGTGGCAGTCAAGGATAACATTCGCATAAATAAATCAGGAATGAGCATCAACGTCGTAATGTACAAGGTTTCACCTTAAAACTCTGCCATTTCCCTTCTTGTACCATCATTTTTAACACATCTATACACTTTTTGCAACTTTTTGAAATAATTTTTCATCCGTAGATGTCCGGGAACATCTAACTTAATCGCAGACCTTCTGGACAGTGCCACGTGACCATACGCTTGCGCGCTGCATGGTGACGTGTTCGCGAAGGCGTCTGCACTTCGTGATCGGATCTGTGCTTCGAAGACAGTTCAGAACTGCATTTTCTGCTGATCTAGTTACTTTCAACTTCAAAATTTCCCTTGCACACCTCCTACACATTTTCATACTCATTATCCATTACCAATCTAGTACACAGTACATACGTGTAAGAATTTTATCAAAACTGCTATTTATCTTAAAAATGCCATCATTTATTGCTATCCCTCCTCCCCAAGAACCACCACCACCAGCTCTCTTTCAAAGACAATGAAGAGGACCAAGAAGATGAGGTAGAGGAAGTGCCTACTTCTAGCACCAAGATCAAATCATGGGTGTGCCAGTTATTTGCTACTGTTGGGAGTGTACCAAAGGCTAAAGCTACCAAAGTGAAATGCACTGAGTGCAATTTGTTTTTTTTTAAACCTTTCTTTATTGGCATGGCGAGAGAACAGACAATCAACACAATGCACAGGATAAAGCAGGGGGAGGAAAAAGGTAGCAGATACACGAGTGGTAATGCAATACATGGGAAATACCAGCAAGGACAGTCAGACAACTATACAAATGTATGCGGCTCAACAATGGGCTAGTTTGCTTCACCAGGTGGGGGGGAAGACAGTAGTTCCAAGTCATCCTTATTGTTCAGATAGGTACAAAATTCCGTCCATACATTCTTGGGACGAGGTGTCAGCGGGAGGGTATTGATATAGTCCTCCTCGCACATTTGAGTCCAGGTGAGGGCCCCCAACCACATCTCGAACGAAGGGGGGGATCGGCGTTTCCAACATTGTAGTATGCATTTTTTGGCTACTATGGTGGCAACATTCAGAAACCTGGACACCTTCCTTAATTCAGGGTTATCCCACAGGCCGAACAATATAGCGAGAGGTTCTGGAGGGATATGGGACGCTGTAATTTCTGAGAGAGCGTCTGTTATGGCTTTCCAGTATGGGCCCAGCGCATCACAGGACCAGAACATATGTATGTAATCAGCAGCTGGTGACTTACATCTAGGGCACGTGCGAGCCTGGGTGTGCGCGAACCTGTCCAATCTGTGCGGTGTGTTGTATAATCTATTCAGGAGCTTATATTGTATACACCTATGTCTGGCATTTAGAGAGGTAGTTCGAGTGTGTATGCACATTTTCTTCCACATTGCGTCAGTGATGGGGAGGCCCAGCTCATTGCTCCACGTATCACGTACCATAAGTGGCACATCCTTAGGGTCGGCCATCAGCATTTTGTATAGCGAGGACACTATCCCTCTAGCCCCGGCCGAGTTGGATATGTAGTGAATCTCAGGAGAGTCTGAGGGCTCATCGGGGTATGAGGGCCACCAGGCACGGAAGACCGCCCTCAACCTGTAGTACTGTAATAGCTCCAGCGCAGTGCCGGGGTGACCGGGGCGCCATGTCTGCGGAGTGATAAACTTCCCTTCAGGGTAGAAGTCGGTCAGGGCCCGGTAGCCCAAGTCGTGCCAATGTTTCATTAGTAGTTTATCATGTGTAGGGCTGAGGCCTGGGAACTGCCAGATGGGCAGCCATTTGTAATATGGGTGGTGGCCGGGTTGTGTCTGCAAAATACGCTTCCAGGCCATGATAGTGGCCGCTACGGGGTTGGCCGGGGCATCGGCATGAAATGTATAGTGGAGTATAAGAGAGAGGATGTTGACTCCTTCGGTTGCTAGTTTCTCGAGCTTCACATGCGGGGGAGGGTCGGTGAACGTGTACCAGTATGTGGCATGTTGGGCCTGCGCGGCTGTCCAGTATTTAGTGAAGTCGGGGGCGGTGAAGCCCCCATTTTCATAAGGGAGAGTCATATGCTGCCATTTCTTACGAACCGCGTCAGAGTGCCACAGAAAGTGGGCGCATGCGGTGTGCAGGTTTCTGAAGTATCGCTTTCCAGGCCAAATCGGTACATTAGCGAAGACGTAGAGTAATTTGGGGACAGTTATCATTTTGATTAGAGACACTCTACCCAACAAGGAGAGTGGGAGACTGCGCCATTTCAACATTTGGGCTTCTGCAAGCTGCGCCGCAGCCACGTAGTTGTCGGCCAAAAGTGAAGCTTTAGTGAGGGACACCTGCACCCCGAGGTATCTGATGCCCTTTAGTGACCAGCGGAGGGGGAATTCACAGGGCGGCTGTGTAGTAGTCGGGGTGAGCGGGAAGGTTTCAGATTTGGTCAAATTTATGGTAAAGCCCAAGAAAGTGCCAATTTTCGTTATGTCCCTTAATATCGGGTCCAGGTGGGCAGCCGGGTCTATGATATAGAGAAGCACATCGTCAGCATATAATCAAATGATCTTGGGGGTATCACGAAGCCGTATGCCTTTGCGTGTGTGTTTGTCCCTAACGTTGTCAGCCATAGGTTCTATAGTGAGCGCAAAGAGTATCGGGGAGAACGAGCAGCCTTGCCGGGTACCTCTATGGAGAGCGAATGGGGCCGAGGCCCTGGAGTTGACTAGGACTGTTGCCACGGGGCTTGTGTAAAGCAGTTTAATATACGATCTCATGCGTGGGCCAATTCCCAAATTGTGGAGCACCGCCCACATATATTGCCATGACACCATGTCGAATGCCTTCTGGGCATCGAGAGTGACCGCCACAGCATTTGCGTTGGGGTCAATTCTGGATAGGACGTTAAATAAGCGACGGATGTTGAGGGCAGTGGATCTGCCGGGCACAAAACCACTCTGGTCGGGGTGAACTAAGTGGGTCATAATGGGGAGGAACCTATTAGCAATAATCTTGGCAATATTTTCATGTCAGTGTTGATTAGGGAAAGGGGTCTGTAGGAGCCGCATTTGTCCAGCGGTTTGCCCGGCTTGGGTAGCACAGTTATAAGCGCCTCGCCCATGGATTAGGGTAGAGTGTTCAACTTTAGTGACTCGTTCCACACCTCCAGGTGTCTGGGTGCCAGGATGGCTACATGTTCCCGATAAAACTCTGAGGTTAGGCCATCCGGGCCTTGTGCCTTGCCCCTAGGGCAGTTCGAGATGACTGTGGTTATCTCGTCAAGGTTGATTGGAGCTTCAAGTTGGTCGCTAGTCGCACAGGAGAGGAGGTTCATGGGGATTTGGTCTAGCAGGGTGTCCGTGTCTTGCAGGGTGTGTTCTTGCCGGGGGCCATATAGGGACGTGTAGAACACAGTGAATGTCTCGAGGATGTCTTGGTCAGACCAGCACAGGTTGCCATCTGTGTCTTTGACACAGTCAATGCTCCCAACGTACCCCATCGGAGGTGTCCTGCCTGTTGTTGCATTCGAAGAAGGTGTTGATGTCAGCTAGAATATCAGCTTTAAAAAGTATGTCTTGGAGGGCCTCTGATTTAAATCTCTAGGAGGAGCGGGGGGGCTGGCCGTGTCCTAGTGTTATACGAAGTGTTACCGGTGTTACCGGTGAGTGATCCGATAGCGTGCGCGGCAATATCTTTGTCTCTGTGGCCCTGCCCACCATGCAGCCCGATATGAGAAAAAGGTCAATCCTGGAGAGGCTATCATGTACCGATGAGTAGAAAGTGTACTCTCTAGCCTGTTGGTTGAGACCTAGTGTGTCTATGTGGGCGAGTAATCTATGGGCCGCACATGATGGGGCTCTGCAGGCCGGCCCGGATCTGTCCAGGTCGTTATCAAGAATTAAACTCATGTCGCCGCCCCATATGATGGGAATACCAATATACTTCAGAAGCGTGGTGGTGATGGCATCAAAGAAATCTGGGGCATCAAAGTTAGGGGCATATGTGTTCACCAGGAGACATTCCATATTAGCAAGTAAGCAATGTAGTATTACATATCTGCCCTCGGGGTTAATGTGGCTGGTGCGCAGTGAAAACTGGACTGACTTATGGATTAAAGTTAGAACCCCCCTGGACTGGGTTGAGTACTTCATAAAGTATCTATTGTTGCCCCATGTCGGGGCGAGGTATGTCGCTAGGCGCCCAATGGCATGAGTTTCTTGGAAGAAGAGGATTTTGGTGCCATGCCTCTGGGCATAGGCAGTTATCCTGCGGGCCTTAGTGAAATTACTCAGACCACGGATATTCCATGTCATGATGTTAAGGGCCATAGTGTCACATTATGGAACATCCCTGCAGTAGTATTCATTACCTTTCCACATTTTGCATTCGCTGTATGTACAGTTATGTTGAGTCAACGTCATGTATCCCTCTGCCATGTCTTTTACTATTAACCCAGCCCCAGCTGTGCCACCCCCCACCCTCACTGCCCAACCCCAACATGCAGTGCAAACCACCCACCCCAGAACACAAATGTCACCCTTTGGGCCTGCTCCAACCAGGAGATAGAGGTCGGAGGGCCAGACCCAACGTGGATAGGCCCACATCCCAGCCCAACAGGGGCCAGTCATTAGGAGGAACAAAATAGAATTGAAAGCAAACATTGCAAATGCAACAGGGAGCACTGGTGCCGTGCGGCCGGCATCTTGAGCTTGGTGCGGGGCAGCATGTGCTGTCCCGAACGTGTTGCTGCGGTAAACGGGTGTTACAAGCAGCCTCTGAAACCAGAGAGTGCACACTGGTTGGTTGACATTGCAGAAAAGGGTAGGACACAGGGTTAGCTCCGAGAAACAAGAAGGAGAGAAGGCGGAGTGTACAGTGTAGGAGCTAGTCCGTGGCCCAAATACATATGACAGGAGGCCATAATTGCTGAGTGGACATAGTGAGGTTGCCATCAACACATCTTAAGGCAAGGATCGGTGGACACGATATGGCACCATGGGCCATGCTGTTTATGGTGCGTGATCGCCTCGCGGCCCATGTAGAGGTATTTGTAACTCGATGACCTTCACTGCTTCGTCTGGGACAGTGAAGAAATAGATCTTGCCATCGTGAGTGATTTTTAGTTGTGCCGAGAACAGGATGGCATATGGGACGTTGCGCTCCCTGAGCAGCTTCTTGACGCCCAGGAATTGACGCCTCTCTTGCTGCACCGCCAGCGAGAAGTCCGGGAAGATTCTGATGGTGTGGGCCTCAAAACCGCAGGTCTCCCTTCTCCCGGGACAGACGGAGGATGAGGTCTCTGTCGCGGTAATTGAGTATCCTGGCAATAATGGGTCTGGGAATGTCGCCAGGTCTGGGGCGCAGCGATAGGGCCCGGTGAGCACGCTCGACTGTGAAATATGGTGAGAGAGCAGGATTATCCAGCAGGTCTTTAAGTAATTTCTCCACTGCGTCCTCCATCCGCCCCTTGAGGGCATTCTCGGGGACTCCGATAATGCGCAGGTTATTTCTGCGAGATCGAGATTCTAAATCGTCACATTTCGCCTTAACATTTTTCATGTCACGCGTTAGGGAGGCCACCGTGTCTTGGAGCGCGTGAATACCATCTTCATTCGCCGAGATTCTATTTTCGGCCTCGGTGATCCTCGAACCCGCCTGGTCCACTCGCGTCTTTAGCGAGGAAACATTAGCATTAATGTCGTCCAGTTTTTCGTAGAAGGAGGCAAAGTTTTTAGCCATAGATTCCATTAGTAGGGTGAGGTCAGGTGTTCCTACCATTTGGTGGGGGTTCAGGTCTGGTTCGTCCTGTGATGGTGACGCCCAGTCTGGCTCATCCCGGGGACCGCTTTTGTGAACTTGTCTATCGTGCCCCCTTGGGCAGCAGCCTTCGGTCTGCTATGCATTGTTGCTGTAGAAGGCCCGGGTGCGGAGAGGGCACGCTTATGAGTAGGATGGAGATGTGGGGAAGGTGCCGGCCCAGGTAGGGCCGGAGGCCTCACACCTATGACACAGTTCCAGTGAGGTGTGCAGAACGTAGCAGGGGCAGACAGAACCCACCGTACTGTCACTTGTTGCAGCAGGCACCTCAGGGCAGCCGGGGGGCCGCCGCGGACCGTAAAATGTTGCTGGCGGAGCTACAATGCTGTACTGGCTGGCGTGTGCGGCATCCACTTGTGTTCAGGCTGCACATGGATGGTAGGCAGGGTCAGCAGTCAATCGCACCGAGGGTAGCCGGGGCAGGTGTGGCGGGTGCGTCTCTCACGTCCGGGGTATGGCGGTCAAGTGATAGGGAAGCTCGGTGAGGTGGGGGCCGTAGCAAGGAGCAGGCCCCTGGAGACATGCAGGCCGCATGTAGAGCACCGGCTGCGCAAGCCTGGGTGGTCCCGCGCTTTATAGTCCCAAGCGGCTCCCACGGGGAAGCAGGGGGGCCGGCGAAGTCAGTCCCAGGGGGGCCCACACAGAGTTGGTAGTGATGCCAGCGGGTAAGTGGGGTCGTTGGTGCCCTCAGGACGGTGAAGTCTGGACCTGGTGCAGGCTCAAAGAAAGGATGTGCAGAAATGAAACAATAACAGGGCGTGGCTTGGTTGAGGGTTGTCAAGCCGATGCCCCAGTCACAGCGGGCCACCCAGGCCCCAGAGAGCTGGCCGTAGCGGGGTTATGATGGAGTGCGCAATCCTGGGTACGTCGCAGCAGCTGGGGGGCAGTCTTATGGTGCACCCAGTAGGCGGGTAGGCCGCTGAAAGTTGCGCCAGAGGCACACGCTCTGTTCGCTCTGCGCCTGGGGGTCCGCGGCACCCAACTCAGGGGTCCACCAGGGTAGGGGGGGCAAGAGCCGCTCTCCACCTCTCATAGGGGCCAGGAGCCGAGGGCCGCAGATGGATCACGGCCAGGCGCCGCAGGAGGGTCCTTGATCCGCTCAGGAGGCCACAGGCGGCGCCAGGGGAGCGGTTACGGCCCAGGGAGATATGCGGATGCAGGTGGGACAGGTCTTTCAGCAGCAATGGCACCCAGCAGGTGCCCACACAGTCGCCCGCAGCAGGCAGAGGCTCCGCCACCCGCACTCCCCAGCGCCGCTCACCTGGTCCGCCACGGCCGCGGGACGTAGAGCTCCCCCATGTTACTGGCGTCAGGGGAGGCTGTGCAGAGCGCCGGCATAGCTGGAAGCAGCCGCAGCACCGCTCGCACAACAACGGGCCCGGCCGGCAGTGCGCAGCAAGTCGCGGCGCCTGCCGCTGGTCTCCCCCGTGGTTGCAGCAATTCTTCAGGACGGCGGGATGCAGGGGGCCGCCGCCCCAGCAGCCTCAGGAGCGAGCAGGGGAGGGGATCCGGGAGTCGGGCAAGCCAGGCGGGGGAGCCAGAAGCCAGGCGGCCGCCGGGGCCGGGAAGAATGCGAGGCCCAACTCCAACAAGGGCGCCAACCATGTTTCGGGGGGACAGATCGAGTTCAAAATTGCACAATATGTTCCGTGCAGTGGTGAAAGCAGCATGGCCAGTCGATGGTCCTACACAATGTCGGGGAAAGCAGATGCGAGCAGATGAGTGTCGAGACCGCACAGAGCTGGAAGGCTAGGCAGCCATCTTGGGCTGCTCCACAGCGCCACCGCACTGAGTGCAATCAGTCGCAGGCTACCTGGACAGTACTCCTACGGGACCACCTCCATGCACTGCTACACCAAATCCAATGACCGCAATGCTCTCAGAAAGGTGGTTCCTTTCTCAGCAAGTAGTGAGCTGTCTTCCTCCACCTCATCTTCCTCAACAAATACTGTAACCACACAGCCTGATGTCTGCTGGCTTTGGCGCGTTATAAATATATATATAAGGAGGGCTATGGACCTTTGTCGTCCATTGCAGCCCCTGAAATGGGGGATAAAGGCCATTAGCACCCCTGGTTGCCAAAGAGGGAGCCCAGGGTGCTAAAACATAGATTTTTCTTCCTATAGCGGGATGCCTGTGGCATCCCGCTGTAGGAAGGAAAATCCTTTTCCAAGACAGCCAACATGGAAAGAGAAGGCGGGGCTCCGTACACAGCCCCTCTTCCCTTGTCATGGCAGCCTGCAAACCTTATGAACATATTACCACAAGCACTTTATTTCTCTTTCAAACCTATGCTACCTTCGAATAACTTTACCACATAGCCAGTCCCAGGTAGACATAGCCACTTTAACAACATTTTTCGTCCTTAGCGGTCATGACCAGTAGCCAGATTGTCCGTGTCATGACCTTATGCCATGACTCAGACAATCTGGCTACTGCCCACGGCCACAGGCTATCCCTCAGTCACCAAAGGTATATGACTATTTTTTGTACCTACATTATGACACTTGTCAAAAAAACACAGGCGCATTTGCAAAACCATGCTTTAATGTCCTTGCCAGTGCTCCTCACGAGTTTTCTTGAAATCTGCCCATGTTTTATTTTTTTTAAAGTATCAAAATGTATGTACATACAATAGTCATATAACTTAGCCCCCACTTGACAAAATCCATTCAGTCTTTACACAAACATTGAAGGTTGGGTCTATAATCTTTCTCAAAACTTTTGTCCACATTCGTCAAATAGCAACAAAGTTATAAGCCATCTAAAAAAATTGAGACCCCCCTCTAACTTCGACCCCTCTTGAGAAAATCCCACCAAACTTTAGAAAACCATTTATATGTAGATCCAAAATCGTTTTGCCAAATGTTGTGCAGATTCGTCAAATGACACCACATTTATATGCCTTTACAATATTTTGGGACCCCCCCTCTCTAATTTTGCCCCATCTTGACAGAATCCCACAAAACTTTGCAAAACCATTCAGGATTAGTTCTAGAATAGAAATGCAAAATTACATGCAGTTTGAGCGGCGCAAAAGTTATAAGCCATCCAAAAACTGCTTTTCCCCAACCCTGTAATGCAGAAATAGGGACAGATGTCCTAGGACATCTGAAGTGTCCGCGAACACCACAGGACTGTCCCAGGACATCTGGAGTGTTCGTGGACTTTCGGGGGGTGAAACAACCTATTTTTTGGATTCTTATGGCCATATCCAATCCAATCCTCATCACCCCATATCCCGAGAGAATGTTTGTTGAGTTAGACAAGTGCAATACTGCTTTTAAAAAAATGTTTTTACCGCGCTGTCCGCGGACCCCAAAAAATGTCTCCGAATCCAAGATGGCGGGCATTTCAGAAAAACCGACGCACTTCACGTTTTCTCACCACCCAATCAGCAGCCGCGTCCGATGTCCGCAGACTTTGCAAAAATCAGTGAATTTTTCTGGCCAGTCAGAAGCCAGTCCGTGGACTGAACAGCCAATCAGAGG
Organism: Ambystoma mexicanum; assembly: GCF_040938575.1. NCBI lineage: Eukaryota > Metazoa > Chordata > Amphibia > Caudata > Ambystomatidae > Ambystoma > Ambystoma mexicanum. The sequence continues at coordinate 1,098,872,693 of NC_090929.1, forward strand.
CCAGTCCGCGGACCGAACAGGGAAGTGAGTCCGCGGAGCGGACATAGATTTCACAAATTATTTTGCCTTACGTTTTGGTTGTTTTAAAAAAAAACTACTGGACGGATTTACACCAAATTAACAAAAGCATGCTTTCGGGACCAAGCCACCGATCCTGCCGCAAATTTGATGAAAATCCGTCCAGCGCTTTGGGATGTAGGCGCGACAGACATTTTTTCCCATTATGTGTATGGGAAAAAAAAAATGTTGGGACCCCCTCATAACTTTGGCCCCCCTTGACCAAACCTCACCAAACTTAAAATATCAGAGTGGGCCATATACTTTTTTTGAGGATTCGTCCAGGGGGAGCAAAGTTATAAGCCACACAAAAAGTGCTGTTCCTATGGGTTTAGCAACTTAACCATAACTACATGGCCGCTACCGCAGGCCTTGTAATATAAAGATGGTTAAGTTGCTGTTTCCATAGGAAGAGCACTTTTTGGGCGGCTTATAACTCTGCTCCCCCTGGACGGATCCTCACCAAACTTTGCAAAAAAAATATATGGCGCACTCTGAATTTTTTTTCGCAAAGTTTGGTGAGGTTTGGTCCAGGGGGGGCAAAGTTATAGGAGGGGTCCCAAAACTTCTTTTTTTCGCATAGACTGAATGGGGGAAAACTTTGCACACGGCTACAGAGGAAACCGCTGGACGGATTTTCACCAAAGTTGAGGCAGGAGCAGCGATTTCGTCCCAAAAGCATGCTTTTGTAAATTTGGTGAAAATCCGTTCAGTATTTTTTTTTAAACGATCAAAAAATGGGTTTCAAAAAATTAGTGATATCTATGTCCGCTCAGCGGACACACTTCCCTGTTTGCTCCGCGGGCAGGAAACCGATTGGGTAATCGGGCGTGTCATGTCCGCGGACATGTGACACGTTCGCTCATTGGATGGTGGAGAGCGTAAAGTGCGTCAGATTGTTTTGATGTGCCCGCCATCTTTGATCCGTGTTTTGGTGTCCGCGGACATCGCTGCAAAAACCTATACAAAATCACAAAATTGCACTTGTTAAAGTTATCAAATACTGTCTGGGGAAGTGAGGGTTGAGGATGAGGCAGCAAGAAGCAAAAATGTGGTGTTTTTTTGTCACGAAAGTCATACGGTATATTTGGAGGTAGGGTGGACAACTGTTCCGTAATTTGCAGGATTGTCCCGCAATTGGCACCTGTGTCGCGCAGTTTGCCGAGTGGCTTTGGGGACGCGGGTTATACCGACTTGCACTGTTCGAGCACAATTTGTGATCTAACAGTGTAAGTCAGGAGTCACAATTAGTCATGCTGGGGGTTGGGGCCGAGCGGGGAGGGGGTCATATACATACATTTCCCACGAATGGGAATAACAGTGGCTGGCAAGTGGCAGCTAATCTGTGAATAAGAGTCCTATTGCATTGCATTGCAACCGCAGCTACTGACGTGACAATCTTGCAGGGCGGCGATGTCAGTAGCTTCGGGTGCAATGCATTGATTGTGCCAGGTGAATGACGCTGTGATGTCATCAACACCTTTTGTCCCGAAAAGGGATATGACAAAGTTGGCCTCCCTATTTGGAGGTATTCCTCAATATATTGTGCGTGAAGTACTGGCGAAGGAGTAATGTGTCTGTGTTACAATGTATTTAAAATAATATTGGAGTCAGATTGGCGCCCCCTAGAGTTTGGCATCTGAGGCAGCCACCTGCAGTGTTTGATGGAAACAGCGGCCGTGCACGTGTATGACAATACGAGTTCTCATGGGTGCGTTGAGCCGTGTTGTTGCCAAGTGAGAATGTATTTAGATTCTGAGTGAAGGTCACTAGCTTTGATTTTTTGGTTGTGAGCTAAGGCAGCCCACGCATGGGACTGAAAGTAGAAGGGTCATTTGTTTTTTGACCTTGAGAGAAAGGGATTTTTCTGTAAAGAGTGAGTGAGAGGAGGTTTGTAATAATGAACATTTGATAAGGTTATGCATTCCAAAAGTGTGTACGGAACATGTAAATTCAGTTCATGAAGATTCTTTTGGACTGAATTATGGGAAGAGAATGGAGACGGTGAATATTATGTAAGTTTGTTTTTGACGACTGTATACCGGAACGAGCTTTAACCTATTATTATCTGAAGATTAATTTTGGCAATGTGACTTAAGTACTATTTTTCTGAGTGGTTGTCTTTTTTATGTGGTTATGGGGAGTGCAAAATGTAGGTGTATGTCGACTATAACTAGATTCACCCAGGTTCAACTCTAATATTTCTTTAAAATGTCATGTATGACTATATGGAATTGTGTATCAATTTATAGGTTATTTTTGTCTCTTTTGAGATTGTTTGATGTGTGTGCTAATCGTTAGTTTAAACTCTATGCCGAAATAAGAAAAGTATTCATATAGTGTAATAAAGGTAGGGTATTGATACATATTTTCTGTTATGTTTTCAAAATAGCTACATGCTGCCTTACTGCGATTGCCATCGATTCCAGATGCCAACTGATGGGTTCTTCAATAGGCAGGTGCATGTTGTCTTCAACGGCTGGATCAAAGTCACTGTTTTGTGGGACGATCGCCCAGGACCCATTTACCCGTATGCTGCCCTAACGATTAGGAGTAACATAACATCTTTTATGCTGGTGTAGGCGCAAGTTGATGCAGACGCCCTGGAATTCACTGTGGGACCCAAGCGGTTCCTTTATCGAAAACGAACACTTTGTGTATGAAAAAATAAGAACGTGTACCTCACGATTAACATTTTTGTAAAACCGAAACCCCCTGAAATTCGCTATTTATGGTAAGCTAAGGAACCATAACTCGCGCCACCACCATGCATTGCTAAGACTAACCCCCAGGACATCAAAGATGACATCACAAATGTCATTGATGACATCTCTGATGACATCACATGTTCATTTACTTTTCATGAAAGACTGTACAAGGGATTCTTATTATAATATTGACAAAAAAGTGTCAAGGATCATTGGAATAAATATCATGAGGTACGTAGTGCATTAAGCAATGTATTAATCCAAATAGCATTGTATTGGGAAGTTTTTTCCAATATACTAAAGTGCACATGTAGTAACATAGGCATAGTGTGCAGCACACAAGATGGAGATGCAATATTAATAATCTTGCCATGTAAAATTCTAAAATTATAAATGCTTTCTTATTAGAGTTTTGCATATTGTGAAACATTTAATAAGTACCTAATACAACTAATTTACTACATTATTGCATTGCTACACACAAAACATAAACAGACAACAACACATACAAATATGAGCATATACAGGGAAAGTAAAGTAACCTAACTGATCATCTTTATGCACAGAAATGATTGCTCTGATTCAAAGCTACTATTTCCCTATGTATAACTATCACATATTGTGACTAGGCCCTAGGGAAAGTAGTGTAAGTGCAATGTGTATAAATATGACCCTATCCAGGGAAAGTAGAGTAATAAAACAACTACAAAACTATAAGACAGTGTTGATAACGTTACTATTCATCTTCATACATAGAAAGCATTGCTGTCTTCCAAGTCTGTGTTTTCCCCTTTGTATATGTTTCATATGCTGTGAGTGGACCCTAAGTGAATTACTGCAAGAACATATTTGAAGTATAAATCTACAAATATAGTACTTTTGAATTTTTAATTCCTGACTGTTACTGCCTTAGATATATCAGTAAAGGAAAAAAGAGAGAGCCAGACATGTGATGTCAGGAGTGATGTCATCAATCACATTTGCGATGTCATCTTTGATGTCCTGGGTGTTAGTCTTAGCAATGCACAGTGGTGGCGCGAGTTATGGTTCCTTAGCTTAACATAACTAGTGAATTTCAGGGGGTTTTGGTTTTACTTTGAACCATAACATCCCTTTAACAAACTTTTTTTTACTGAATATATATATATATATATATATATAGACACGCCAATGTTTTTGCACCAATAAAATGATTTTGCCTTTACAATAGATGCCCCCCCCCCAACATTTCCATCCTCCACACAACTTACCATCTTGTAGTCAATAGCTGGTGTAAACTGTGCCGCGAGGACCAAGATCTGCGTACACATAAGTGACATAATGGCATACTGTGAAAAATACCAGTGCCCGCTCTCTAATTGCTGCCAAATGCCTGTTTTCCAGCAGCTAAATGGAGATCCCTTTGAAAGGCGGCTTTGTGTCTGTTTTTCCATTTCTGGTACAGTAACCTACATACATCTGAGTTCTGCACTCCTGCCATGACCCCTGACCTCTATCGGTGCACTAACTAAACACAGGACTGAACACGTTTCCTCATCATCTACTTGACTGTGAACTGTCAGAGAAAGAAAGTTCAGGTGAAAGGAATCTGAAAGGAGAGGCCTTCTATCGCGAGCTGTTTACTTGGCGGTGCAGCGTCTGCTGTTTAAGGCTAGTTCTGGCAGAAGGCACATAACATCAGAACTCGACCTTGATACGTTGCTCAAGGTTACTTTGGACGTCACAAGTATCCAGCTACAATAGCACACGTCAGGTAATGCCAGGAACGTTTCCGTTCTGCATGAATCATAACATAACATAGAAGAGGTATACAATGTTTACTAAAAACGTATCTGCACCAAACACGTTTGATAGTTAATGTTGGGGGTGGGGTGTAACCTAGGAAGGATGCGCTGATCTCTAGATTTCAACTGTTGGTCATTTGCAGCAGCAGCAGCCTAAGGAGGTACCCCTAAAACTCCCAAATTGTACAAGAAAAACAGAAATGTGTGCTGACGGACGGCGCTGTGACCAAGTATATTAACAGACTAAAAAGTCTGTCAAAATGACATATCCTCCAAAATAAAAGTCTCCAATGTCCTCTCAAAAAGCTTTTCAATGGTAAGTTCTAACACAGCCAACACGTGTTTCGACCTATGGTCGTCCTCAAGGCAACTTGTTACATCAATCAGTTTCCCTGATAATAATGTCCGCCAAATGCTCTTCTACTGTAGGCGACAAATTCACAGCAATTCCCTATGATCACCACACCAGAATTGAATGTATTGTGACTCTGTAAGTCTGTGATTCCCTAATTATCTTATACTAGTCTGTCCTTTGGTTCGTAATTGTATCAGATAGCCTGGTTTCGGCCCCTTCTTCTTAGATATTTTGTAGAGGATTTGGATTAGTCCTTTTAGGTTGTTTAATAGGTCCCAATACCTGAACATCTGCTGCTTTATTATTCGGGTTTGCTCTCACGTGGTCACTGCTTCCAGCGCCAGGAACCAACACAGTGCGATTGACGCTCACTGAAGCGCAGGTGAGTGCCTTAAGTCACCATGCACTCGGTCCAGGCAACACCTCGTGTATGGGGCGCTCATCTTCTGTCTAGAGCCACACCGTGGGGTGAAGAGGTGCAGTTACTTCGCTTGTAGCATGTTGGTGTGGGAAAAGAGGAAGAAATGAAGCAAAGGTCACTCTCCAAGCCAAAAGGTCCTGCATTGAGGCAAATGGTGCATTGTGTGTCAGCTGAGATTACATCTGTCTAGGAAAGGTCATGGAAGACTCTGGGTCCGAGCAGGCTCTACCCAGTAATGCCAAATGTGCCACCGCAATAACCACAGGTACGATACTCTTTTTGGCAGTCTCTGCAGAGAAAAAAACAATGGGCCTCATTACGAGGTGGGCAGTAAGGGATTATCGGTGCCGGTAATCCCTTACTGCCCTACTACGAGTTCCCTTTGCGGGTCCTTCCTTAACGCCTGTTTTTTTCAGGCATTAAGGACGGGACCCGCAAAGGGACTCTAGAGCTAATAACGGTACCGCAATTTGCAGTACCGTTATTAGCGCCTTCCCCATTCCCATTGAGCCCTATGGGGGCTCAAATGGGAATGGGGAATGGCCCTGGTGAATGGGGAATTACCGGTCCTGCCAACCTTGGAATGGACCGATAATTGCTCCATTCACCAGGGCGGAGTCGGAATGAGTTGGGAGGCAGCGATGGCGCTAATAGCGCCATGGCTATCTCCAACCTCGTAATGAGGCCCAATGACTGGATGAGCATGAAGTCCAAAGGCAACCCCGATCCACCTGGGATGAACTGGTGTGCGCTGATAGGCAGTGTTAGGAGTTTACACCTGTCGCTGCTGGACAGTTTAACATGTGTTCTCTTTTGGGCAGTGAGTTAACAATTGAGTTTGGACTGGTTACGCAGTATGAAAACCTCATATTGGTGTGCCTTGTGAGAAAGTGGCACTGGTGGGCAGTGGTAGGAGATTGTGAAGGTTAGTAGTGTGATAAACCTACACTCATGGGCCATGTGGCATTTGCACTGGTTTGCTGTGTGTGAAGCTTGCACTGATGGGCAGTGTGAAGAGTTTGCACAGTTGAGCATTGTGCTTAGACCACACTTGTAGAACTTCAAACGTTGGCTCTGACGGGCAGTGTGAGAAGCCTGCACCAGTGGACAGTGAACGGTTTGCACTAGTGGGCAGTCTGAGAAGTTTGCACTAGTTGGCAGTATGAGCATTTTGCAATGGTGAGCAGTGTGTGAAGACCGCAAAAGTACAGCATGCGCACTGGTGGGTATTGTGAGAAGCCTGCACTACCAGACAAGGAAGGGTGTGTGGACAGTCTGGGAAATGCACACTTCTCTGAAGGAGCCTAGGCCACAATGCTCACAATCTGACACCTTTCACAAGTTCTCTACCAACACCCCAAGTTCTCCTATGCGACACACAACTCATTCTCTTAAAGCCACTGTCGATCACTGTGCATTGCTGTGTGGGTATGAAATTGAACTTGAGCTTTATGAAAAAGTGGTTGGTGCACTTTATTTGGCCCTTCATACTAACCCCGGTTTCACATTTAGCGATGTGTTGTACATTGGCTTATTTTGCACCACATCTAAGTATACTTTCTTTAGGGGATTGGATTGTGATTCGGTCTCTATAGTCAGGTGGACAATTTATGCCCACCCCTTGTGCAAGTCATCCTCAATGTTTGCAAGATACACGACACACCATTAGCTCTCAAACTATAGGGCTCTTCAATACATGGTCCTCTACAATTGGATGGCATGCTTGTACCATTCTGGAACATTCGACTCACCAGCAGAATGCAAGCTGGTACCCCAGGTGCTTGTGGGTGGCCTTGACCATGCCTCCCCACCTAATTAGCCTATCATCCATCATCACTCATGCCGTCTGTCATTCGAATTGTCTTTGAACTTGGCCTTGAAAAGTACTACTTTCTCCTGAGAATAGAAGGGAGTGCAAGCACGTTCTTATCTTCAAGTCTTGATGCAGCTTGCCCACTTTCTATTTCCATTCATCCCATGTGACAGAAAACTGTTTTTGAGCTCCTTTCTTTGCATTTAATGATATTAAATTAATAAAACTTGGCACTCAGAGTGTTTCTGTCGCACCTTAACAGGAGTTTGCCTCGCTTTTCTCATGTTCTTTGTATCTCCTTGACCCAACCCCTAACACTGGGCCAGACAGCCTTATCTATCCTTCCTTGATTTTCAGCTGTTTTTCTCTACTGCGCCACACTTTCAGCCCATCTCTTTCACGGGTCCGTCATTGCGACATTGAATATCCAGATTCTATACATGTGTATATATATATATATATATATATATATATATCAGTAAAAAAACTTTGTTAAAGGGACGTTATGGTTAAGTTGCGCTACTAAAAACCTATGAAATTCAGTGAAAAAACTTTGTTAAAGGGACGTTATGGTTCAAAGTAAAACCGAAAAACCCCTGAAATTCGGCAGTTATGGTAACATAAGCAACCATAACTCGCGCCACCGTGCACTGCTAACACTAACACCCAGGACATCAAAGATGACATCACAAATGTCATTGATGACATCACTGATGACATCACATGGCTGGCTCTCCCTTTTTATCCTTTACTGACATATCGAAGCCACATAGTTTTCTTCAGTAACAGTCAGGAAGTAAAAATTGAAAAGGTACTATATTTGTAGACTTAGGGTCAAGTCACATCATATGAAACATATACATAGCAGAAGACACAGGCTTATTACTTATTACATGTTTCACAGTACGCAAAACTCTAATAAGAAAGCAGTTATAATTTCAGTATTCAACATGGCAAGATTATGAATATGGCACCTTCATCATGTATGCTGCACACACTGCCTATGTTTCTGCATGAGTAGCTTAGTATACTGGATAGAACTTCATAATAGAATCCTATTTATATCAATGCATTGCTTAATGCACTAATTAGCTAATGATATTTACCCCAATGATCCTTGACAGTTTTTGGTCAGCATTATAAGAATCCCTTGTACAGAGTTTTTATGAAAAGTAAATGCACATGTGATGTCATCAGTGATGTCATCAATGACATTTGTGAGGTCATCTTTGATGTCCTGGGTGTTAGTGTTAGCAGAGCACGGTGGCGCGAGTTATGGTTGCTTATGTTACCATAACTGCCGAATTTCAGGGGTTTTTCGGTTTTACTTTGAACCATAACATCCCTTTAACAAAGTTTTTTCACTGAATTTCATAGGTTTTTAGTAGCGCAACTTAACCATAACGTCCCTTTAACAAAGTTTTTTTTACTGAATTTCATAGGTTTTTAGTAGCACAACTTAACCATAATATCCCTGACTTCATATACATATAACATAGAACATACTAACCCCCTCGTAGTGATTTTCATGTCCGCGGACTACCGCCATGTCTGCAGACATATCGAAAATCTGAGCGTGGTGAATGAAAATTTAAATAGTGTGCCCCATTTCCCCTTTGAAGTTGGCTCTGAAAAGAGCCGTTTTTTTATTTTCTTTTTTACAGATGCTTGACAGACACCTGTTATTTTGTATTTTTTTTCTTGTTTTTTTTCTTACTTTACTCCTAAAATCTTCACATAACCTTCTCCAAAGCAACCCTTACATTCCAAAATAGAAAGGCATTTCCCGTAAAAGATAAAGAAATGCCATCTTCTTTAAAATTAACAGCATCACTGGCATCAATATTCTCATTATTACAAAAGAACATACCAGCTCTAAGCATGAAGGCACACATGCCTCGGTTGATGACACACCTAGCAATGTTTTGCTGAGGACAAAAAACTGAACTATTGTCCCATATTGCCCTAGGTAGTAATCCAGAAAAAATTACTTTCGCATTTGGAAGGATCTTCATTATGGCTTGAACCAAGCGTTCCAAATCAGCCAACAAAGTAGGGGCACTGACGTTGCCCAAATGGAAAGCACCATAGTGCAAAACTACCACATGCGGACTATTCATCGTGGCCATATCCTCACAAACTTGTACAATTCCCTGTACATTGCAATCAGGCACAGTGCTCCACACCACCTCCACTCCTTTCACATCAAAGTTCTTTGCAACATGCCTGCATTGAGCATACTGCTGTAAACCATGCACAAACATATCTCCGAGCACCAACACCCTGACTTTCTCCACTTCTGCCATCTTCACTACACACAGTCTCTTTCAGCACAAATCCACAACCTCGACATCTGATTGGCTGATCCGTACAGTCTTCTTTCCATGTTGGATTTCCTGGAAAAACCCGGAAGTAGCACGCCTTGTCCACGAACAGCCCCGGTGTCCCCGGACGGCGTCCACTTTACTCTCTGTGCCATTCCCTCATTGCATACAGCTAAGCAATCACACAATACGAATAACGTCCTCAGAACACCCCCATTTTGTGAATTTTCGAACATTTCAGGACAATTATCATTTCATTATTCAACATATTAACATTACAAATATTATACTTTCATCTTGTACTCTGCACACAATGCTATGTTTCTCCATTAGTAGCTCAGTATGTTAGATAGAATCCCATAATACAATGCTATTTATATCAATGCATCGTTCAAAGCACTAATAACGGTATGATATTTATTGCAATATCCTTGACACTTTTTTCGCAACATTATAATAAAAATCCCTAGTACACAAATTCCATGAAAAGTACATACACATGTGATGTCATCAGTGATTTCATCAATGACATTTGCGATGTCATCTTTGATGTCCTGGGTGTTAGTCATAGCAGTGCACGGTGGTGGCGCGAGTTATTTTTCATAGCTCACCATAACTTGCGATTTTCAGGTGTCTTTCGGCTGTACTTAGAACCATAACGTCCCTTAAACAAACTTTTTTTAATATCACGCAAACAATATACAAACATGGCGTGCAAAAACCAACTTCTCACAGATGGCTTTACACAGAATGTTGCAAAGTAAGAATTTATGCTCGTTCACAGTGAAGGTCAGCTGCTTCCATTTTTTTCTCGGGCCCCGGAGAGGGTCACGAAGCGGATTATAAGGTTGTATTGTGTTTTGACCTTGACAGACAGAGATTGTGATGAAAGACTTCTCTTGAAGGAGTGTTGCTAAAACGTAAGAGAAGATAAGGATGAAATTTCTGAAACAAAACCACTTTTATATATTATATCACTATGCGAAAGATCGTTCGCACACGCGGAGTCGTATTTTGGGACTGCACTACTCGTAGACAATGGAAATTGCAATTGTACTGTAAGTAACCCTTTAGATTATTTTATACCAAATATAATTACAATAGCGTAGCATTAAAGACCGCTCAAGTTGAACTTGTTCGTTGAAAGTGGCATAATGTTTTCTACCGCGCACTATCACCGCCGAATTGATCCCATGTCGTTTAGAGGGCTCTGAAAAAGGCAGACGACACAGGGTGGGTTAATAGAAATAATTTAAACCGTGTATAGGCGGTCAAGTGCTCTACTCGCTGTGCCACTTCACTGTAGCCTGTCAAGTGGCACAGCGAGTACAACGCTCGCTTTGACATCCGTGCATACCTTGCTAACGCAAGTTCAAATCCCGGCAAGGCCAAACTCAGCCTTTCATCCTTCCGTGGTCGATAAATGAGCACCACACACCGTGGTTAATAATAAGCACCGCTTAGATACCTCACGGTTCTTAGCGCTATATGAATGGGAAAATATTATTATTTTATTATTAACATACTCCGTTGCACTATCTTCGATAGCAAATAGTTTCACGCCCTAATAAATAAAATGATGATTTTTAATGAAGATCAGCTGGTGAGACAAATTTATGTTTTTTTAAAACAGGTATGTGGCCCCATTTTGCCTATGTCACGATTTACAGACTCCAGCGGATGGGGTCTTCAACTCCCAGGTGCAGGTCCAAATATGCAACTTCATGACCCTCACCATTTTATGGGACAATCGCCAAGGACCAATATGCCCTTACGCAGTACTAGCGGCTACAAACAACATACCAACCAACAGGGTGGTCTAATGGCTCGTTGTTGGAGCAACCTTCCGATTATCAGAGTGACCATTTACTGCTTTTATCATAAACCCACACCCTGTCTACCGCAAAGGAACAACGCGTGGCTCCAAATAAACTTTTGCTGATCGACAGCAGAGACAATAGCAAATCGCTGAATATTCACTAAACATTTCATGTGAAATAAATGTACTTTACCAAATGTACAATCCTGCTGTTTACTTTTAAACCACAGTTTCATATTCCGAATTGTGGCGCACTGAGTTGTAAGCTGATCTAACACCCTCTGTACTGCAAAGGAACATCGCGTGCCTCAACATGAACTTTTGCGGATCGACAACAAAGACAAATGCAAATTGCTGAATATGCTCTAAACATTTGATGTCAAATAAATGTACTTTACAAAATTTACAATCTTGCTGTTTGCTTTTAAATCACTGTTTCATATTCCGAATTGTGGCGCGCTGTGTTGTGACATAATATGTGTTGTCTTCCGGGTTCTGTGTAAAGTCACTTAGGACTGCAGAGAACTGGGCGCGTTTGATGACGCACCCTGTAACGTCACGGAGAGAGGCGGGGAATATGAATGCTTTGATAATATCAGGCTTAGGGGCGGGAGATATGATTTAGTGTCGCAAAAGCAAGTTAGCCAGGTCAATAGCGCCAGTCATAGGATTATCACATAATGTCAGCGCACACCAGCCGGATTTATCGTTTCTTTAGTGGACAAAAAGTCGGTTGACGCCCATCGGAAATTGTACTATTAGCGGACAAAAGGAGTGGTCTTAAAACACTTTCACCCTGACAACGAACAATACAAACAACGTTCTTAGAACACCCCCATTTTGTGTAATTGCAACCATTTTGGGACACCGCGAGTGTTCTTAGAACACATTCAACTAGACAGATTAAAATACGGACAGCGTCCTGAGGACACCCCCAGTTTGTGTATTTACGAACAATTAAGTAAACCGCGAGTCTTCATAGCTCATTTTTACCTTCCTCGCGAACAAAAATGACACATACTCCGTCCTCTAAACACCCCACCATTCAGTTTATTTACAAAATGTCAGAACAGCCGTGTTCTCCGCGGACAAATCGAATGCAACAAAAACGTCTAGCACATAAAAAAACAAAACATTGAACCTATCTCATTCTCCCCCAACCTCCCCAAACACTCTTACACATCAAGACACGGCACTAAATACAATTTTTTATCCACGTTTCACCGCGCTGCACGCGGTCGATGGCGAATACAAGATGGCGGGTGCCACAGAAAATCTGACGCGCTCCACGCCCCTCGCCGTCCAATCAGCGAACACGTCGTCCGAGGACATGACGCAAGGCCATGGGCCAATCGGGGTGCTGTCCGCAGAGCGAACAGGGAAGTCCGTCCGCGAAGCGAACACAGATATCACTAATTTTTTTGCCTTACATTTTGGTCATTTTTTAAAAAACTACTGGACGGATTTACACCAAATTTGCAAAAGCCCGCTTTCGGGACCAGGCCGCCGCTCCTGCCGCAAATTTGGTGTAAATCCGTCCAGCGGTTCGGGCTGTAGCCGTGCGCAAGGTTTTTTCCCATTCAGTCTATGGGAAAAAAAAAGTTTTGGGACCCCCCTATAACTTTTCCCCCCCTGGACGAATCCTCACCAAACTTTGCAAAAGAATTCAGAGTGGGCCATATACTTTTTTTGCAAAGTTTGGTGAGGATTCGTCCAGGGGGAGCGAAGTTATAAGCCGCCCAAAAAGTGCTCTTCCTATGGAAACAGCAACTTAACCATAACTACACAGCCACTAACTGTGTAATATATATATATATATATATATATATATATATATATATATATATATATATATATATTTTGGTGGCACCGCCTGCAGTCTATTCACTACGCATACCCAGCCTTCATGATTACTTGGTCTACTTGCGTTGCAGCATCTGTACAGTTATAAAGTGACTTATCTTTTCTGCAGTGCTCTTCGCATGTGCAATCTTCATTTCGCACATGAATGGTTACTCCATTCTTTATTTCATCATCAGATTCCATAAGGTCTATGCATTCTCTTCTCTGATCATCCTTCTCAGTGCCTCACTCTCATTTCTTGTGACATCACCAACCTCTTTTGTTCACTGCTTCACACTTCTTCAGGGATCTCCCCAAAAGACTGTCATCTCTCTGCGGGTACATTTTATGGGGCTTTCTCAATGCATACCTTGTTTCGAAGATCTTTCGCGGTATAGGTTTCATTAGCAGCATTGTGCATGTCGCAATTTCTGGCTTCCAACATATATGCAGAATAGGGACGGGACTTCTGGTATTTGGCTCGTCCACTACAGAGGTGTAGCAAGCTTCACATGCACTGTATTATGAGTGGTTAACAGACATGAGTATTGTCATATATGGCGGATTTACAGATATGTATTTAAAAAACCCAGATATGTTAGTTACCTGCTCACCCATCCATTTATTCTACATATGGGGAGGCCTTTCTGAGCTATTCATGCCATTCGTATTGTACTTTATACACACCTGCCTCTGAGTGCACTTATCACAAGCAGTAATCACTGGTGAAACCCTTATTACCCTGAGCAAATGCCCTCAGCTGCTCCTTGCTGCGCTCTCACTATTATGGTACTCTCTCGCTGTTTTTTCAATCCTTTCTGTATGCTTCTGGGTGAGTGGTCTTTAATTTTGTTCAAAATATGTTATATCATGTTAATATGCTTTCATGTTAACATGTTTCCATTTTTATAAAGCGTTTTGTGAAAGGTTGAAGTGGGTAAACCATAACACAAAATGGCAATCATAGAAGCCAAAAGATCTATGCTTGTTTCTGGTATTACCAACGCACAACAGGAGTCGTAGGAATTGTTTAAAATAATTAAGCATCTGAAGAACCCTTGTCCTAGAACAGCCGTGGTCATTAAGGACAGCGTCTGGTGCGCATAGATTCAAGAGGCTATGCTGAGTGAACCTCACAGGATTAAGGAGAGCATAAGCAGTACAAGCAGTGCGATAAACACAGGGGTTGAGAAAGAAGGAGCTCTGGAGAATATAAATGTGGAGTCCCCGAGGAACTAGAGCAGTAACGGAAGAAGAGATGGTACATATCATTGCGATGCTGAATCCCACTAGCTGTGGGGGAGAGGCATGTCCTGCTGTTACAGTGAAGACATGTCTCCCTCTTTAATCGCCACTATAACAAACTTTGTCAACTTGTCATTTAAGGAGTGTGTGGTGCCAGACGCCTGGATCACACCTCTAAACAGGTCTTGATCCGTTGCTGGCAGCGAGTTATCAGCCAATTATAAATACGCCATTACTTTAAAAAAATACTCAACAGGGTGGCGTATTTGCAAGTCTTGTATCACCTGGGGAGTAATAACGTTTTCAGTAAGTGGCTGTCGGCCAGCCCGTGGTACCAAAACAGCCCTTCTGGATTTTAAATTGAATATTTTGCAATCTTTTGATAGTGGGTAGATGGTATCACTTATGCCACTAGATCAGTACTCAGCATTTTACTTGGTCTATCATGTTCTCCTGATAGACTTCAGAAGGTGGCCACTTTTTCCAACTCTGCAGCTGCTTGGGTTAAATCATTCTTGAAAAGCCAGTCAGCAAGAGTATGCAGTGGTACCGAAGAGGCAGCCCCAGTTAAAGTTCTGTATGGGGTTCCACAAGGAGCCTGCCTTTCTCCATCACTGTACAATGTCTTTACTTTACTGATATGTCATCTGCTGGAGGACAAGGGAATTAAGTTCCCAAATTACACAGATGCCACACAGCGCGTAATTCCCTTGTCCGGAGGATATGAAGTGGACTTGCAGAACATCAATGGAGTCCACTCTCTGATACAGGCATGGATGTTCAAGAATGGGCTTGCCCTCAACAATGAGAAGACAGAGCTCATGATTGCGGGTACCAGGGCCAGGTTACACAGCCTAAATCCTGAATATCAGCATTTCACGATAGCAGGTTGCAGGACACAAGATAAGGTTACAACTTTAGGGGTTTACCTGGACCAGACCATGAGTATGCAACCTCAGGTGAACAGAATACTCTCTAGGTCAGTTTATTAGATCAAATTACTGACTTTGATCCGACCATTCCTGTCTAAGATGAACTGCATCATCATGGCTCGGGCAATCATCGGCCCCAAAATGGATTATTGTAGTAGTCTCCTGGCAGGCCTCGAAACTACAGGTGATCCAGAATAGAGTGGTGAGAGAGAGATAGAGGGGTTCACAAGGAGAGATCACGTCTCCTAAACTACAAGAAAGCATAATTGGCTACCCATGGAAGTGAGAATATCACACCGTTTGCTTACGATAACGCACAAATGTCTTGTCAGGCAATTACCCTGCAGAAAGCCTGGCTAAAAAACCTGTGCAGAGAGCATTAAGATCTAATGACACTAACCTGCTCTGTGTCCCCAGGACAAAATTAACCACATTAGGGAGATGTGCATTCTTTGCGGCAGCACCTAGGGCATGGAACGCCTTGCCTCCGGATCTGAGAAGCATTAAATCCCTATAAATCTTCCAGCATAACATGATGCCACATATTTTTATACGATACGTGGTTCTTTTTAGATTCCCTAGTGTGTAACTGATTGCTTCACGCCCTGCTGCCCTAGTCCTGTTTGTTTTATGTTTGTATGTCTGTACCCACTATTGGGTTTGCGCCCTATGCCTTCGGGCCTTTTCGGCTTTCTATAAATAAATAAAATAAAACATTTAAATAAATTAAAATAAAAAAGGTTTTTATACTGTGCAAAATCACCATCATAGTAGTATCACAGAGCCCAGACTTGTCCATCTTGGAGTGACGTACTGTGCCCCAGCAAAGGGTTTATAGACCTTAGTCTGCTGAAAGAAAGTGAGCGAGGGGAGGATAAGAGGATGGAAAGTGGGAAGTAGACGCCATAAAGGGAGGGAGAGATGCAGTGGCAGAATGATGTTTTTTGATATGACTGCGTGGCAGTCTTGTTAGGTTTACCATGGTTCGGTAAATGGGTGAAGGAGCATATGTACTAAAGTATTATGATAATCAGGTTGTGTTTCCACTTAATTTTGGGTGAATTTTAAGTTAGTACACAATGTAATGTTGGATCCATGAGGGGCAATGGAGTGTGCTCGGGTAATCTTGGAGATTTGACGACTTATTTGCCTGGGCGTCTCTATGCTTTGTACCCCAGATTAAACTCCAGAATGTTCATTCTAGGACTCCCAAGAGTGAGCCAAGAGCGGCACAGTCAAGGATAGACTGTGTGTAAAGGTGAATGTTGCTAGTGACAGAGGGCCTCATTCCGAGTAGGGCGATAAGGGTTAACCCTTAGCACGAGGCCGGTGCCGTTAAACCCTTACCGCCTTACTACGAGTTCCATTTGCGGGTCCTCCCTTAACGCCTGCCTTTAGCAGGCGTTAAGGACGAGACCCGCAAAGGGACTTTAGTGCTAATAACGGTCTGGTAATTTACGGTACTGTTATTAGTGCCTTCCCCATTCCCATTGAGCCCTATGGGGGCTCAAATGGGAATGGGGAAGGGCCCTGGTGAATGGGGAATTACCGGTTCCTCGAACCTTGGAATGGACCGGTAATTACACCATTCACCAGGGCGGAATCGGAACAATTTTGGAGGCAGCCATGCCGCAAATAGCGGCGTGGTTACCTCCAAAGTCTGAATGAGGCCCAGAAGGTAATGGAATGGAGTGGTCAAACTCATACACTAAAAGGTCAAACAGGTTATTAATTAGGCTTAATTCTATGTCATGCCACCCTAAGACTTTATTTAAAATTTTTGGGAGAGAGGGTGGTGTCTTACTTGGAAGTAGGTTATCAAAGTATAGTAATTCTGGCGGTGTGACTAGACAAGGAAAGGAGTGGCTTCTTAAATGTTCAATTCTTCCTCTGTGGGAAGTCATAGAAGCCTGAAGCAGGGGTTATGCTGGAGAAAAGGGACATGGAGTGCTGCCGTTTTAGGGTGCTTCACGAGTGCCATGGGAGCTGTTCTGATCAGCGCTCCCTTTTTCCTCCAGATCACAAAGAGATGCTCACCCAGTATATAGTGACGTTGGTGCCTACAAATCTCTGTCAGGAGATATCAGTCCGTCAGAGCAGTGATGCCTTGCATATCATAATAAGATATGATACGATATGTCGTTCATAACGTGCCTGTACACAAGTGTTTCTAGTCGTGACAAGACAAGGAAAGGAGGACAGAAGGAGGACAAAACAATGATCTTACTAGGCCTTGTGTCATTCAGATTGCGTAGAAGCGCCAGGGGGGGAGGAGAGAGTGCAAAGTAACTCATAAGTGCATTGGGGAGGTAGCTTATTAGTGCAGAGAGTCAGACGACTGTAGGGTTGCAGATACAGTCCCTTAAGTGATTGGGAGGCCCAGAGGCAGTGAAAGGGCAACTGGTAATGCAGGGACCTGGTTCCGTAAGTTCAGTGGGTGGCTAGGTAACCAGTATGCATAGCAGACAGGGACATCAGCAACGGAGGGGGAGAGAGAAAGCGGAAGCAAAAAGGAAGGTCTTGAGTTGCTTCCGGAACCTTAGGTGGACCTGCTCAAGTTTGAGAGAGGCAGGAAAGCTGTTCCAGAGTGGGGCCCCAGACAAGGACAGAGATCTACCCCCCACTATCTGCTTGGAGAACCGTCTGACCCTCAGAGAATTGGAGGTAGTTGAGTGGAGGGCTTGAGAAAGAAGATGCTTAGTAAGAGAAAGTTGGATGTAGTGTGGTCCCCGACCCCAGAAAGCCTTGTGGATGATGCAGAACACTTGAACCTGATCCTCGCAGCCACAGGGAGCCATTGGAGAGATTTTAAGGCTGGGGAGATACACTCCCTGGGCTTGAGGCCAAGGATATGTCTCGCAATCCTGTTCTGGATAAGTTGTAAAGGGTGAAGGGTAGAGGCAGGCTGATTTAGAAAAGGACTGTTGCAGTAGTCCATCTTAAAGGGCACCAGGGCTCTGTAGACAGTGAGCTTCTTGGGGAAAGGGAGAAAAGGACGAATACCTCTGAAGAGGTGCTGCTGATAGTGTGACTTCATAGAGACATCAGAGATGTGAGGAGAGAAGGAGAGGGCGGGGGCAAGGATGACACCAAGATTCTTAGCCTCACAGGAAGGAGCAGATAGAGGGCCCAGTGTGGGTGGCTGAAGTGCGAGAGGGAAGGCGGGAGCAGGTGGCCCAATGAGGAGGATCTCAGTCTTACTGGCATTAAGGCAGAGATCATTGGCAGCACACCATTCCTGAATTGTGGACAGCCAGTCTGGTATGTGAGAAGGAGCAGAAGAGGCTGAGTGGAGCCAGAAGGAGAGCTGGGTGTCATCCGCATAACACTGAAACTAGAGCAAACGGTAGAGATGCGGTGGGCCAGAGGGGCCAGGTAGTGGTTAAAGAGCCAGGGAGAGAGGTTAGACCCCCGCGGAACACCACAAGGAGAGAGATATAGAAGAGAGAAAAGACCCAATTTGGACCATGGAGGGTCGATCAGTGACCAAGGAGGTCACCAAGGCAAGGGCCTGACCAGAGATACCCAGGTTGTCACAGACGATTGAGCAGGATGGCGTGGTTGACCGTGTCGAAAGCAGAGGTGAGATCAAGGGGAATGAGGACAGAAGGAAGTTTAGAGTCAAGATTGGAGAGCAAGTCTTCACGGGTGTTCAGGAGAGCAGTTTCTGTGCTTCTGGCATCTCAGAAGCCAGACTGGTGGTCATGGAAACAACCAACAGTTTCAGTTTGTACATTAAGCTGGGAGAAGCTAATGGCCTCCCATTGTTGTGCAGCATCCCGCTAATGAGTGCTGTTTATGTTTCAGTTCACAGTGCCTAATTCTTATACGTTATAAGGAACTGTATTTAAGCTTTGAAGGCTTTTGAAGGAAAAGGATGACTTCTTGGTGTTACACCATAACTGTATTCTGCACATTTTACTAATGCAGGTATAGCATGAATTTACATCAATGGAAATATATCTTTATTAACAAAATTTGAATGACTAAAATGCGATTTATATTGTAATGCTGGATGGCTAACTGCATGACACATACTTATCTGGCTATATTTCATAGAAACATAAGCCCTTTTTACAGTTGACCATCTGCATGTGGAGTTCCTTTTAACCAAATAGTTTAACATAATGTTTTGGTTACTGGCCCTCATATATACACTTTATTTGGGGATTATTGTACTTCTCAAATATTTCTGTCAGTCAGGCCCTTGTCCATAAGTGCTACTTTGGATAAAACGGCCACACAAAAGGGTAGCATAAGTTGAAACACCTCTTTATCATCAACAACTGGACTTTAGAGGCCTAGAAGTGTCTCTCCACCTCAAGCAGACTCTGCTATAGATCCTACAATGCAATGTAATTGAACACAATTGAGAGCTGTTAAACTCTTCAAGGAGATTAGTACCTCAAATGTGCAACAGCTGGATGATAGATGGTATATTTTGAATCCAGGGTGAATGGAATTCCTGAGGAGGATCTCAGTCTTACTGGCATTAAGACAGAGATCATTGGCAGCACACCATTCCTGAATTGCGGACAGACAGCCTGGTATGAGAGAAGGAGCAGAAGAGGTCGAGGGGAGCCCGAAGGAGAGCTGGGTGTCATCAGCATAACACTGAAATTAGAGCAGAAGGTAGAGATGCTGTGGGCCAGAGATGCCAGGTAGTGGTTAAAAAGCCACGGCGAGAGGTTAGACCCCTGGGGAACACCACAAGTAGAGAGAGATATTGAAGCGAGAAAAGACCTAAATTGGAGGTCAACCAGGCATGGGCCTGACCAGAGATACACAGGTTGTCACAGACGATTGAGCAGGATGGTGTGGTTGACACTGTCGAAAGCAGAGGCTAGATCAAGGAAACTGAAGGAAGGATTAGCAATGCTGAAGATGTGTCTAATAAACATATTCAGCTTGAAACATCTCTGAAAATCCTTCAAAAGCACCCTGGGAACTTGATAAATGGAAGTATGTGTAATAGTGTTCACATTAGAGGTCTTCTGGAAGGAACAGAAGGAGATGATCTTATAAATGTTTTTGGAACCAGGATTTCAAAAACTCTTACCTTACTCAAGACTGTGAATCTTACCTTGGAAATGGGTCATAGAGTGGGCCCTAAATTGTCATCCACCAAGAGGAAGCAGAACTTTATTTTATGCCTTATTAGAATATACTCAATTGCAGCTAATGCTGAACTAAGTACAAACATCCAAATAACTGATATGGAATGGACATAAACCTCATATTACACAGAATGTATCCAATCCAACCACTTTGCAGAGAAAATAAAATGGAAGAAATGTATTCTTCACTCCCTCTAAGTGTTTAGAATCCATCTATTAATCATTGTCTATCTTAATTAGTAAGATTCTTCAGCAAAATGTCTTGTCTTTGTATCAGTTATGGCTCTCGTGTATTCATTTTAGATATTTAAACAGAGGGGGAATGCGAAATTGGTGGTCTGATCCCTTTGGCCCTCCTCTCCCTATATAATTCTTACTTTTGTTTTCCTTACCTTTTGTGTATGTTTTCCCTCTTATACCTTTCTGCATGGCTCAAACATTGACACACTTTTAAGGCTTCCTAATCTGCATTTGTATTTTCATACACTAGTCTCTAGCATTAAGATATAAACGGGGTAATTCATAGAATCCAGCGCACAAGTGGCGCACGCGGCTGGCGCACAGTGTGCGCGTGCGACAGTCTGCGCCAGCCGCGTGCGCTAAAATCCATTTCCGCGCACAGCGTATTCATGGATTTCAACATCCAAAACCAGCTGTGGCGCAGAGTAGCACAACGACCCTGCAGCAGCGCCAGTTACGCCCCCAACCCCTCCCCGTGCGCCATGCACAGTGCACAAATCCTGTACATGACGCACAGGCCATTGGACCAGCATACAGCCCCCCAACCACGAAAACGCCTGTAAAACTCCCTGCGCATCCCTCTGAATACATGTACAGCCCGGCGCGGGGAGGCTCACACACGATTGGCCCTGTGCGAGCGGGGTACGTGTATCACTGGGGTTTTCGGGGAGTTTCACACGTGATTGGCCCTGTGCGAGCGTGGTACGTGTATTTCGGGGGTGCGTAGGAAGTTTCACATGCGATTGGCCCTGTGCGAGCGGGGTACGTGTATTTCGGGGGTGCGCGGAAAGTTTCAAACGCGATTGGCCCTGTGCGAGCGGGGCACGTGTATTACTGGGGTATGCGGGAAGTTTCACACGCAATTGGCCCTGTGCGAGCGGGGTACGTGTATTACTGGGTGCGCGGGAAGTTTCACACGCGATTGGCCCTGTGCGAGCGGGGTACGTGTATTACTGGGGTTCGCGGGAAGTTTCACATGCGACTGGACCTGTGCGAGCAGGGTACGTGTATTACTGGGGTTCGCAGGAAGTTTCACACACAATTGGCCCTATGCGAGTTAAGTACTTATATTCCTGGGGTTCGCGGGGAGTTTCACACGCGATTGGCCCTGTGCGAGCGGTATACGTGTATTACTGGGGTTTGCGGGATGTTTCGCACGCGATTTTGCTGTCAGAGCGGGGTACGTGTATTTCGGGGGTGCGCGTGAAGTTTCACACACGATTTCGCTGTCATAGCGGGGTACGTGTATTTCGGGGGTGCGCGTGAAGTTTCACGTGTATACAGTGGGGTGCATAGGGAGTCCCACACCTGAATTGGCAGTGTGGGTCCTCCCAGGTGTCCCCTCTATCCCCTCCACGGCCCCTGCAGGCAGCCCACACCAGAGGGGACTACCCTGCACCCCTGGTCATGTCCCGTAGGCAGCCCATCCACCATGGGCATGCCCCCCAGCCAAGCCACATGTCACCTTGCAATATGATCACCAACTCATGTCCCCCAGCACCCCCACACCCCAGCAGTGAGGGGCACCTGCCAGCAGGCCCCCACTCATGTCCACCTGCACCCCCACCCACCAGCAGTGAGGGGCACCTGCCAGCAGGCCCCCACTCATGTCCCACTCATGTCCCCCTGCACCCCCAGCCCCCAGCAGTGAGGGGCACCTGCCAGCAGGCCCCCACTCATGTCCCACTCATGTCCCCCTGCACCCCCACCCCCCAGCAGTGAGGGGCACCTGCCAGCAGGTCCCCACACATGTCCCATTCATGTCCCCCAGCACCCCCACCCCCCAGCAGTGAGGGGCACCTGCCAGCAGGCCCCCACTCATGTCCCCCTGCACCCCACCCCCCCAGCAGTGAGGGGCACCTGCCAGCAGGCCCCCACTCATGTCCCCCTGCACCCCCACCCCCCAGCAGTGAGGGTCACCTGCCAGCAGGCCCCCACTCATGTCCCCCCAACACGTCAACATGACCCACAATCAGGGCCCTCATGGCCACCAAAATCCCACGGCAGGGAGGCCACCAGGGGGCGCAGGCAAGATGCCTGCCTGAACCATGAGCTCCGTCCCCAGCCCCGGGAATCCTGAGGAGTTAAGAGGGAAGAAGGAGCCCATTCTACACAAGACCCCACAGAAAGGCTGTGTCAACTTATCGCCCCCCGGGGGGTCCAACCCGGGTGTTCCTGCGACCTCCCTGAGCCGATTTCTGCCCTTGGAGGCCATTGTAGCCCCTCCCCCCATGGCCCGGGTGACGCGCGCACGGCGTTCACTGCCCCACCACAGAGAACTGGAGAAGGGGTGAGATTATGGCAACCCATGAGCGCGGCATCCGCCGCGAGTGAGGAGAAGCCAGGAGCGGGAAATCCCGAGCTGCGCTGGGGAGTTGCCGGTGGAGCGGGGCGCTGCCCGCAGAGGCGCACCGAAGTGGCCTCCCGCCTTGTGAACCCTTCGATCTCGGCCCCCCGGATAAGCGCAAGGATGCGCCCCGTACTAGCTGCGGTGTACCAGGGGTTGAGCACGGGCCCCCGCTGAGCCGGTGATAGCTCTTAATCCACAGGCGGGCCTGGGTGAACCCGATCGCATGCCCCTCAGTTTGCCGGCAGGAACAGGGACACCGCGGCGCATTGTCGGCCCGCGAGCGGGCTGGAGTGATTCTACCAACCTGCAGGCCGGAGCTTTTCGATCTTGGCGCGGACAGAGGCGCGTTCCATTGGGGTTGGGGGCTCTACCCCCGCGCCCCGCCACGAGGGCTGATCCTCATCCTGCAACTATGCCACAGCCAGCATTGGGGGGTGGTGCTCGGGCACCCACCAAATTGCCGGAATTCAAAGTACATCCTGCTCAAAAGACAGACCCGCTCGCCCCCACATCAACACCCCCCAGTCTGGGCCGTCGCGGGAGCGCGCCCACCCTACATCTGACTGGGGATCACGAAAGGCGACACACAGGTGAGAGGTCCTGAACTTTTTCCTTTATTCCCCGCGAGATCTACCTGGACAGAGGGCCCCCCACCACAGAGGCAATTTTCCTCCCAGCAATTATGGCTAGTCACCTAGTGGGGGGATATACTCGCCCTCCCCCTGACGCCGAAGTCTTGAAATCACTCTACATGTGTGTCTGAAGACAGCCACCCGAGGGTGTTTCTCTGCCCCAAGCGACTCTAATTCATCCTTCCGCACGGCCCTACCGTGGCTGCAGGTCATATAGTGGACAAGTCCCACACCCTGTCATAACCAACATCTCATGAGCTGGAAGCTGGCCCTTGCTAAATACCAGTTTCTAGTTGGAGAGGACAAAATGGCCACCGGGAACTCATCCACGCCACCCCCTGACCTGGGAGCCATTCAGAGCAATATTCAGATGATTCTGGAGGAGATTCGTGGGATTCGGACCGATATAGGGGCTAAGCTGGCAGACCCCACTACCAAAGTCACCACCCTGGAGGACTGGGTCGAGGGAGTCGAAAACAACCAGCTCTCCGCGGCACTCCTGGAGACTCAAATGGAGGTCAGGTTTCAAGAAGTTCACCGCCGCGAGGAGGAATTGCGGTTCAAGGTGGATGACATGGAAAATAGGGGTAGGAGGAATAATCTGCACATTTTTGGCCTAGTGGAATCAGAGGGGGAGAGCCCGCAGGGGCTGGAAGGCAAGGTGCATGACATTATAAGAATTGTTATGGGGGCAGAGGCTGATACTGAGATCAAACTAGACAAGGTACACCGGGCCGGAGGAGGGGGCAGGGGCCCGCGGTCAGTGCTGGCCCGACTCCATTATTACAAAGATAAAGCTAGGATCCTGGAGTGGGCGAGGAACTTTGGCGACATTCAATATGGAGACTCCAAGGTTGCAATCTACCAGGACCTTTCAGTCCTCACCCTTGCAATGAGGAAAAAATGTGGTGCTCTCACCAGAAGGTTACAAGGAAAGGGAGTCAGGTATCGTTGGGGGCACCCCTTCTCTCTGGCTTTCGACTGGGCGGGGGAAAGACACCATCTAGTGACTGAAGAAGACGTACAGCAGGCTATTAACGACCTGGTGGGTGACCGTGGCGCACCCTCCACTGGACCAGGAGGAATGCCCAGTAATCCCCCGCGGGGCCCCGACAGACTGGGACAACTGAGTGGCAAGTCCAAGGTTAAGGGAGCTCGCAAATTTAAAAAAAACAGACATCCATCGTCGGCTTCTGACGATCATCTGAAGTGACAGCAACACCACCTCATCGCGAGAGTATGAGATTTCCTGGTGATTAAGGTTACTGGGGGTTGAGTTGTAAGTTCAGCGGTGCTGGGCTCTGGGGGCCACAGGAGAAAGCGCCACGTTGGTGCTGGGTTTCGGCCTGCGGGGTCCTGGGCCTAGTTGTTGTTCTTTCATGATGTTCATTGTCTTGTTTGGCGGACCCCCACGGGGGATCCGGTTTTGAGGTCACAGTGGGGAGGGGGGAGACCGCGGATATAAGATCACACCCCACACATTTGTTTAAAAGTTCAACACGCACATGTTAAAAAGGAGAACATGGGATATCCACATGTTTACACTACCCGGGGCTGGGGTAGAGTCCTTGGTGGTTCGTTGATCGTCCCCGTAGGAAATCGGGTGACATGGACGGACGCCTCACAATGGGGGGCAGGGGGACAAGGACTGGGGGAGGAGGGGTGTAACGACGTAACGACCGTTAGAAAAGTTTAAACAGAATCACCTAGAGAGGTTTATGGGGGGGAGGGACTAGCCAGACCAAACGAGAATTCTATGTCTTGCAGCAGACCGCATCTCAGCACTACATTGAGGTGAAGTTAGAGATGGGCTTCCTCGACGACAATGGTTGAAGGCAAGATAGGCACACTCAATGTCAAGGGTCTCAACTCTCAAAACAAGAGGTCGTTGACCAGCAATATGTTCCGCGAACAAGTTGCTAATGGTGCTCTTTCTCCAAGAAACCCACTATAAACAGGGGAGGGAATCACCCATGAGAGGGAAAGATATTGGATCCAACTTCTGGGCGTCTCATAGAAGCTCGAAAAAGGAAGGGGTGGGGATCCTTCTAAGTAAAACATTCCACCTCACAAACATTGCTACTAAAAGGGGCTTCCGGGGGAGGTTCCTGGGAATCAAGGGTACTTATGAAGGGGAGCGTATAACCCTGGCCACCCTCTACGCTCCCAACTCGGGCCAGATAGGGTTCCTAACCCAAATCTTGGGGGTGCTGAACGAATGGGAAGAAGGCGACATGATATTAAGAGGCGATTTCAACCCTATCATAGACCCCAGACTAGACTGGTGGACGGCAAGAGGGGTTCCACCGAGGGATACAACCAGGGATAACTTAGCGCTACAGGCCCTTTTGAGTGAACACTATTGGGAGGACGTTTGGCAGGCGGCACATCCGGAGCCTGCTGGATACACATTCTTCTCCCCCCCACACCACACTTACACCAGAATAGATTTTCTTCTAATCTCCAAAGAAGGGAGTGGGGTGGCTACAGCCCCAAGGGTTGAGGTAATAACATGGTCCGATCACGAGCTCCTGGTGGCTGACTGGTCGCTCCCCCTGTCTCTCAAATCAACCCGCTGGCGATGCAACGATACGCTTTTGAGAGACCCGGTCTTTAGAGACTTTCTAAGAAACGAGATGGCGGCGTATTTTGAGACTAACGATAATGGCAAAACAGATATGGTGACAGTGTGGGAGGCCGCAAAGGCCACCTTTCGTGGTCTCCTTATAGCCGAAGGGGCCAGGCACAAGCGGGAGAGAGGACTCATTGAGGCCAAGATCCGAATGGAGCTCAAGAGTCTTCGGGGCAGGCTCACCCAGGTGGGGGCTGACAGAGAATTTCTCCTATCGGAAATGAGGGAGCAACGCCAGGCATTGCATACGGTCCTTATGGGGGAGGTGGTCAAGAAGCTAAGATATACACGACAAAGGTATTATGAAAGGGGAGACAGGGTGGGGACGTTGTTGGCACAAAGAGCCGGGGGTTGTAGGTTGGAGAGGAGGATTGGGCCAATTAAAGACAGTGAGGGCAAGGTGCTTAATAAAAAGGCGGAGATAGCAAGCTCTTTTGCAGACTTCTATGGGGACCTTTACGCAAGACAGGGGGGGGAATCAATGGAGGATATTCAGGCATTTCTGGAAGAATATTGGCTACCCCGCCTAATGGAAGCCGAACTGCAGGACCTCAAGGGGGACATAGTGGTGGAAGAAGTGGAGGCAGCCATCAAGAGATTGAAAGCAGGGAAGGCCCCGGGGGGTGATGGGTTCACAGCTGATTTCTACAAGCAGTTCCGACCCACGCTGGTGGAGCCATTGGCCAAACTGTTTAACCAGATTCAAAATAGGGAAACGATCCCCCCCACTTTTATGCAGGCCCTTATTACAGTAATACCAAAGCCGGGAAGATGTCTGGCGGAACGCGGCTCTTATCGACCCATCTCTCTCTTGAATCTTGATGCTAAGATCTTCACCAGGATCCTGGCCACTCGCCTGGAGAGATGTTTGCCTTGCTTGGTTCACCCAGACCAGACGGGCTTCATATTGAACAGACAGGCCTCTGATAGCATGCGTAAAACCCTTCATGTACTACACTCTAGGGTAATTCAAGACGAGGGGGCCTTACTGCTATCTTTAGATGCAGAGAAGGCCTTCGATAGGGTAAGCTGGGCTTTTATGGGGGAGGTCCTTTCGACAATCGGGATGGGCCAGAGGTGGCTGGGATGGATAGCAGCACTATACTCTGCCCCTACAGCCAGAGTGGTCGTCAATGGGCTGGAATCGGAGACCTTCCCCCTGGGACGAGGAACAAGACAGGGATGCCCACTATCTCCCTTACTATACGCCCTCGTTATGGAACCCTGGGCAATATTGGTGCGCAACAATTAAGCTATCGCTGGAGTCAGGCTGGGCAGCTCCCACTGTAAGATTAGCTTGTTTGCTGACGATGCTCTCCTCTATATCACTAAACCATCCCAAACGATTCCCCACGTGTTACAGGCCCTGGAGAGATACGGGGACCTTTCAGGGTACAAGGTTAACCTAGGTAAATCAGTGGCATTCATGGGGGGTCGACTGTCGGAAGCCGAGTTACAGTTTGTGGGGGGTCTCCCGTTCCAGCTGCAGAGAGAGGGGTTCCGACACTTGGGAATCCAAATCACTCCTGATCCGACAGACCTCTTCCCAAGCAACTTTACCCCACTGTGGACTGAGGTCAAGAGGGACATAGAGAGGTGGGCGGCTCGGGGTTCTCATGGATGGCTCGACTCAACTTGATTAAAATGGTGGTACTTCCCAAATTCTTGTTTCTCTTCCAGATGCTCCCCATTCAAGTGCCCAATGCATTCCTACGCTCAATGAAGCGCACCCTGCTCAGGTTCCTTTGGGCGGGAAAGAAACATAGGATCTCCTATGATGTCCTAACGAGATCCAAGGAAGATGGGGGGGGTGGGATTCCCAGATTTCAACACATATTACAGGGCCTTTCAGCTGAGGATCTTGGTGGACCACTTTGACCCAGGGTCAAAGAAACAATGGGTGGCTTTGGACAATAGACTGATCACTCCAGTCACACTCGATGAATGGTTGTGGGTCCCTAGAGCACGTATCCCCATGCGGGTTCTGGCCCATCCAGTACTGGGGGTTCTATGGTCCATCTGGAAGGAAGGGAGTTACTATAGATGGCTCACAACCTGGCCCTCTCCGTTAAGTTGTATCTGGGAGTCGCCTTTCCTAGCTAAGATTGCGGAGCCTGCTGCCTATCAGAAATGGTATGAGGCGGGCCTCGTCAGGGCCTGTCACCTATGGGTGGGAGGGTCCTTCATACCCCTTCTTGATCTTGAGGAGGCCCTAGGGGTGGGCAAACTATCACCCTTTCGCTATCTACAACTGAAGGGGGTTCTCTCTGAACCTTCATGGGGGCACACCCTCAGGCGAGATCTCACAGATTTTGAGAAAATGATCATCTCCACTCGTGGGACCAAGGGGGTCATTTCTCGTTTATATAGGCTCCTTTTGTTTTCAATACCAAGGGACCCACCACCAGCACGGACACAATGGGAAAAAGACCTGGGCATGGTGATAGACGACAAGAGGTGGACCAAGATGTGTATCCGGGCTCACCGCTCGACAACTTCCCCTCAATATAGACACCAGCCTCTGAAGGTTTTGCACAGATGGCACTACCCTCCACTGTTGTTAGCCAGAATGTGCCCGGGCTACGACCCTCATTGCTGGAAATGTCGGAAGGCAAAAGGGATTACATACACATGTGGTGGTCCTGTCCAAGGGTGCAGACATACTGGGGAAAGGTCTTGTTCTGGATTGGGGGGTTGATGGAGTCACTAGACCACAATGCCCCTGGCTGCTTCTCTTTGGGGTTGAGGTGGGAGATGACCAGGAAGATAGCCAGGGCCACATGTTGCAGGTCATGCTCGTGGCAGCCAGGAGCTGCTTGGCCCAGAAATGGAAGAATTCACACATGCCTGAGGAAAAGGAATGGGTTGCAAAGGTCCGGGCGATACATGATATGGAGTTTCTAACCCATGTCCTTGACGAATCTAGAACTAATATTGAGGAACTCTGGGTCCCCTTCTTTGAAAAATATGGACGTTTGACTTGAGGGGGAATTTCTTATCCCGTTCAACTGCCCTGGACCCTAAATCGAGATGACGCTGTGTGACTCTATAGGCACCACTTAACTAATGCCACACGCCCTTTAATGGGGCACCTTTGAGCTGAACCCGAGACTATGTGTGCACCAGACACTTCGGCAGCCCGAGTTCGGGAAGTGTGGGGTGCGATCCTGCAGGACAAGTTTGACATGGACAATTGTTTGCTGGCTACGGGAGGGTGGGAGTAGGGGGGAGGGGTGGAAAGGGTTATTGATAGAACGATTTCTATGGGAATTGAACCATATTGCAATGTTGTGTTTGTTGTAATAACCTACAAAAATGCTAATAAAAAATATTTTACAAAAAAAATAAATCCCATGGCAAGCCACCCCTGCCAAAATAACCAACCAAGCATAACATACACCCCACATTGAAATGCCCATTACATGAAACAACCCAAATGGCATTTATGTACATCAACACATGTCCGTCACACACACACAATGGGTGCCAGTGAATGTGAAAACCCACATCGTGACATGCATGAAACCAATCACAGAATACCACACATTGAAGTACGAGAAAAAATGTATTGAACAAAAAATGTGGTGAAAGAAAGTCAAAGACCAAACAATGGACATAAGGAAAACAATGCAGAATGTCACATAATGATAAAAAAAGGAAATCAGAATCCAAAATATATTATATCAAAAATGTCTCCAAAGTCTCCTTCCAACAAAGCAAATCCAAACAGAAATGAAAAAGTAAAAGCCATTGCTCCATGGAAAAATCAAAAAAGAAAATGCCGACAAATCCACACTCCAACTATTTACACGGATGAAATCCTGGGTCCATGAGCCCAACTGTCCAAATGAAACCTACAAAAATACACTAACTAATGAAGAACTATATACAAAAATGTGGGGTATTGTCCAAGCGCCCCAAAAAAAAATGAAAACAAAAATGAAACCTAACACTAATTAACTAACTATTTACAATGGCAGCGGGCTAGTCCGATGGCTCACTTTGTGATGTCCCGGGCCAGGGCATAATCGAACTCCCGCTCAATGTCCTTGAACGGTCCTCTTCCATGGCCCCGAGGGTTCGCAGGGACGATGGCATGTTGCCCTCCAACTCCCAGCGAATTGCCTCGAGGCACTCGGCCCACCTCAGTGCCCTCCGCATGGAGTTCTCCGCACTGACCATTGTGAGCCGTGCCTCTTCTGCCCGCTGCCGCTCCGCATCTATGGCGTGGCCCAACCGCTGCCACACGGAAGACACTTGCAATCCTGGGTCCTCCTACCCTCTGGCCAATGCCTGCCCCTCCGATGTTGAAGGCCCCGAGCCAGCATTGCTCCCACCATGTTGCTGCTGCTGCTGTGCCTGTGCCTGCACCCTGCTTCTTGCTGCCTGCACGGCCTCCTCCGGCTGGGGTGCAGTTGTCGTGGTGGCCACCCTTGCTGGACGTCTGACTGCCGACTGTGGCAGGAATGTGTCCTCCACCAGCCTGGCTGCTGGGTCAGAGGCAGCTCCACAGGGTACCCAGGTGATACATGGGTGGGAAGATGGCATGGAGGACGACTGGCGCGTAGGGGGTTCAGGTGAGGAGGGGTCGCAAGAAGGTCCAGCACATGGAGGAATCCAGCAATGGTGACCCGTCCCAGTAGGTCAACGCGGTCAAAGAGGCATCGAGATGACGTGCAGTGTCTTCACGAAAACACTGCAGGTCACCTTGCATGCCCCGTTGACGCAACGCTATCCCAGCCAGGGCAGGCTCAACCCAGTCCCAGACAGCCACGTCCGCAGGGAGAGGAAGCCCAGTTGTTGTGCGCCCATCCCCTCTCTGAAAACGGGTCTTTACGTGGCATCCCTGCTGGTGCCGGATGATGCAGTCACAGGATCATGGACAGGATTACACACAGGCACCTCTGCGGCGGCCTGTGCTGCCCCCTGTCCCTGCCCCTGCACTGCACAACTGGAACCAGTGGAAACCCACCTCCAGACCCCGTGTGTGTCCCTTCCACGGCCTCCTCCTCCAAACCCCCACCAACCTGGATGACTCCATGCCATCTTCCTCCGTCGGACCCTGTGGGGTCTCAGCTGCCCCTTCTGCTGCGAGGAGTCCATCTCCAACCTCCGCCTCTTGGACCTACCCTCGGCAGCTGCGGCCTGGGATGCGGCACCAGACTCCTCACTCCCCGAAGAGATGACAATCTGGGAGGGGTGCCAGGCCTTGCGTCTCCGGCTGGTGGTGCGATCCCTGCCGCTTTGCTCCACAGCACCCTCTCCGCCCTTTTCATCAGTTGACGCTGCAGACAGGGAGAGATAGAGCATAGGCATCAGGACACTGTACAATGGACTGATACACACATGACAGTTGTACATGAGTGGCAGTGTCAAACTTCAGACATGGCATCACACTCCCTAACACACATGTCATTTCTACTCACACACATGAGCAATTCCACAGCAATATTGCATCAGGCAGCACTATCCATACACTTACAACAGCATCAGCATCCAAAGGTGAGCCTGACATCACATGAGTGCACTACACATGCACACACACCACCACACTTGCATGCATGTGTACACCTCTGCCAACTGTCGCAGTGTTCAGATTGGCATCCATGTCACATCTGCCAATCAGGCTTCCACATCCCGCTGTCACATGCATCCATGTTGCATCACTGTTGCACCCTTGTCAAATATACACACATGCACATGTACACAGTGCTGATACATGCAGCTGAAACCAACATCCATGTGTGACATCACGAACATGCCTACTTACATACACATTCATCCAAACATGTGTGCCCACACATCTGCATTTGGCATGCAAGCCTACACACACAAGCACCATCCATGTCTCACACATGAGAGCCCTCGCATGTGTTAGCCTCACGGCCCTGTACAGCCCCCCCCATACTTGGCCCCATCAAAACACATGTGCAACCTGCACACTACTGGCACACCACCACACGCACAGTTTACAATCATGATGCATGTACACTTACCGCTCGACTCCAGACGGGTCTGCCTCTCAAGGACCTGGACGTGGAGCGCTGGGGATATGTGTTCCAGGACCCTCATCTGATCATCTGACAAGTGGCCCTGGCGCCCCTTAGCATCCGCTTTCTACAAGTGGCGCCGGGCCTTGTTGAGGGTCCTGGACCTGAAGTCCTCCCAGCGCTTCTTGACATGATGGAATAGTCGGACTGCCACCCCCTCCACATTGATGGCAGTCACGATGTCCGTCCAGATCCGAGTCCATCCTTCCTTGTCGGCACGCAAACTTCCGAAGAGGGCATCATACTGCCCCAGGACTTGCTCCACCAGGACACCAACTTCGGTGGCAGTGAAGCTGGTGCCCCTCTGCCTCTCTGGCCGGGCGTTGCCAGTGGTGCCAGATGTTGCAGTGACCGACATGACAACCCCAGAGGCAGGAGTGGGTGGGCAACTGGGTCCTGGGGCTGGTCTGTGGAGCGATGGAATCCCAGTCGGGAGTCTTCGGTTCCAGCAGGGGTGGTCACAGCAACAGCACCCCTGGCTGATGTGCAGGCAGCAAATGGCGGGGCACGTGGGCAGTAGGCAATCAGGCAGCAGCAGATGGCAGGTGGGAGCGTGCTCGGGGCTCTGGGGGGCAGTAATTCGGCCTTCTGGGCAGGAGCGTGGTCTTCCATGTGCTTACGCGTGGCCAGCTTGATACGGAGTGATTTGCCACGTGAAAATCAAGCACGTCTGCGTGTAATTCGAGGAAAGGGCCTTAGCGCGTAAGCACGTCAGCACACGTACACGAATTCATTGGCCCAAAGGCCCCCAGCGTGTAGGCGCGTCTATGACGTTACGCGCACGTGCGTTTTCCATGGCGCGTAGAAAAAATAAGCACGTGAGAGTGTCATAGCATGCAATTGGTGGAAAGGGCCTCAGCGCGTATGTGCATCTGTGACGTGCGTGCGCGGGCATTTCCCTATGACTGCACATCAGAGTGTCAGCTTGTGTAATTGGAGGACAGGGCCTTAGCGCGTACATGCGGAAGTGACGCTGGATGTGTGGGCATTTTTAAAAGGTACGTGTAGAACGCCATTTCCTTGTACGTGCTTTTCGTGGAGAACGAGTGGGTGAAATCTGTACTTCTTGTCGGTTCACACGTGATTTACTTCACAGCGTTCCAAGTTCGTACTCCTGTAGTGATACACGAAATTGCAACCTTGCCAATCAGGGCTTTAGATGACAGCATTAGCCGCTGAAAGCCAATAGTGTATTCAAAGTATGTGCTAAAAATGCTGACAGTAGTCTGTTGTAGCACTTCCATTATGCAGTAATGAGCTACAAGGAATATGATAGACAGGCAGGGAGGGCCCCCAGCTATGTAGCTAATAGGTTTTTGGAGTGTTTGGAACATCATGGCACCTATATAGCGCTTAGATAGCCAGTCTTAAGCGCTATAAACACTAAGCTATGAGTGCATGCCTTTTAGAGCTTGCAGATGGGGTTAATACATCCCTGCTTCCCTTAGAATATTCAGCCTCACTAACGTTGGCCCTGGCCCCAAGCTAATCTTCCTTTTCTTTGGGAAGGTACTGATAAGACATTCCTCAGCCAGCGCAGATGGGAACAAGGGAGGGGGTAGGAGCGAGCAGGGAGCATCTCAGAGAGAGCTGGGTTTTTTCCATGAGCCAGTTGCACAGGGAAAGTTCTGGAACTGTGCGTCATGGTGACTGACAGCAAGAAGTTATAAAATATCCATGCACACATGGATCAGGGGGAGATCGCCTGTGGACTTGATTCGTGCAGAAACAGGTGCCCGGCATTGGCTCATACGGTGTCCTTCAGCATTGTCCTCTGAGCGGGGCTTGTTTACAGCTATCTTATGAGGGCCCAAGGTCTCCCCAGTGCTGATTAAAGGGACGTAAGACTGTGTTTCTCTATGTTTCTCTATATTTCTCTATGTTTCTCTATGTTTATCTAAGTTCCATGTTTCACTATATTTTGCATTGCTCTAAGTGTTATGCTTTCTAATATTCTGTAACTTGAATCCCAAATGTATATGAAATTTACTGCTTAGAATAAATATGCTAATAACACTTTGAGGGCGCCATTTGTCACTTGCATGAGATCACTGCTCAGCACAATAGAACCTGTATTTTGGGCTGAATTGGGTATTTTTGCTCTCAAAGGGCTGGCCCCGAGGAAGATTTTGCCCAATATCAAGACATTTGGTGGCAGCTTTGTGGGATTGTGAAGAGCAGTGCCATGCTGACATGACAAATGGTGTGAGAGAACACAGTGTAGAGTGGGGAGCAGGCTGTCGCATTTCCTTGATGGTCTCACTGCAGCTCTGAGACTTCAAAAGGCAGCAATGTTGTGTCGGCTTGCCGTGGCCGATAGCTTGTGTGGTTAAGACTCCCTTCAGTCATGGGATTGGTGCCAGGGAGTACAAGGCAATAAACAAGCGGGAAATGGCTTTGTTTAAAGCACTCCGATGAATGGTTAAGAAAGATGTATGCTCAATTAGAAAAGAATTTTATCATGTGGTTTCCCAAGTTTAAAGTTGTAATTTGGAATGCATAGTGAGACGGAGTTCTCATCTCTATTCTGTCATGAGGGCAGGAAAAAAAAAAATAATTGCAGGGATTTGACATGCAAATTGTGAATAGTGATTTAACCATTGACTCAGCCCCAGTGTGCTAGCGAGTGGGGGCTGTAATGTTCGGAGGCGAAGGTTCGTCTTTTTTGATGTATGCTTTTGAAGGGTTGGCATTCCTGAATAATGAGGAAGGGGAATGAGCCATGCTTAGGAGAATGAGTAACATCTGTGCTGAGAGCCTAAAGAGTTTTTTTTCTTTCTTTTGGCAACTGTAAAATTCCATGTGCTAATGGTGGCAAGTTCTGTTTAAAGGAAACACACTAAAATGGTTATATTGCATTTTAGGCTGTGCCATGCTTTTATTGGGTGAGAGACTCACTTAAAAGGAAAGTGAGTGAATGTTATTTGGATTTTCGATTTTTGTGTACTGATTTGAAATTTCAGAACCAGTTTGCAATGGTTGGGGGGAAAAACAATTTATATTTTTCTAAATTGCCCCTGGAGTATTTTTGACTGTCCCCATGCTATGCCATGGATTTGTGCTGTTGCCTCAAAAGTGATGTATGCTTTGAAAATAGTGACCTGTTGACTGTGATACATGGGGAAAAATGTTGTTGACACATTAAACAGCCCACAAGCAATAGAGTGTGGGTTGTTCTTGCAGAAAAAAAACGTGCAGGGAGCTGCACTAAATATGGCATTTTTATTTTTTAAATGCACTGAACTGAGTGGTTATAGTTTGGCAATGGTACAACAGAATGAAACATCTGTGTGTGATAAGATAGCACAAAGATTTAATGGGTTGTGAGTTCTCTTGAAAGATCGCACATTACAAGAAAAAAAAGACGCTTTGACATTTTGCAAAATTACATGGAGTAGAAAAATGACAAGAAAAGTGCCGCTTTTGAAAACAAGAGTCTTGCTGTGTGTGCAGAGCTTGTGCCTTGAAGCTGTCCTGGGCGAGGTGCGTGAAGGCAAACAAAAGCAGAAACAGTACAAGAAAGAGTTAATCTGGATGAATTGTCTGAAACGAGTGAAGCCGCCACAGTATAAGAGTTATAGGCAAAAGAGATAAGCTGCGTGCTAATGGCGCTGCCAGGTGCACACGAAAGATAAACATGCCTGCATTCCTGAGGAAGGGGGAGCAAAAACAGAGAGCTGTTCAAAAAGTAAAGAATTTGCCTAGTAAACTGTGGTACGGAGCAAAGGCTTCATGCAGGATGGCAGACGGGCACATCACATCTGAACATTTACCTATGCATCTGTGAATGGGCCAAGAAAAGACAGCTGCCCATTCCAACAGATATTACTGTGCAAACCGCATTCCCATGTGATGTGATGTGAAGTGAAGTAAAGCGCTATTGCTGTGCAAGCTGCATTCCAATGCTCCATGTGATGTGAACTGAAGTAAAGCGCTGTGCACTGGAGAAGAAACCTCTAGGCGCTTTGAGAAGAGAAAATACACATCTGGCAAACTGCAAGCTACATTGCCAGGGGATGGAGTAACTGACAAAGACATTATGGCCTTCCAGATGGAAGCAAAACTGACAAAAGTGCTTAGCCGTTTTGCAAGAGACAACATGCAGAGCGGGGCTTTGAAGTAAAACATGAACACTGCACATTAGCCATGATCCAGAAGCCACACGGCTTAGTGCAAGAATGAATGATTTGTTGAAGCAACAAAAGAAACTGACTCAGACTATCGCACTCAAAGGAGTGGTTCAAAAACAGCAAACGCCCTTTGAAAAAAAAATGATGACAAGTGAAAAAACCAGAGGCTTGAAAAGACACTGCTAAGAAAAGAAAGATAAATACTGAAAGACTTTACCTTTGAAAAATGGAGTGATGCCAGCAGGGCAACCTAAACCAAGATCATGGGACACTGGAAGCAAGTTGGCGCCTGGCATTGGTGCTCGCTTTGGTGAAAAAAGAAAAGCATTGTGCGACCTGGGTACTTACTATATGGCTTTGTAAAAGCACAGATCAGTCTGAGGTACCATTGACCAGCTATGATTGCATTGCACAAATGAGTTTGTGATTAGGCAGTTACACCCCGTATGGTTGAGTGTAAATAAGCCCCCAGAAACATGCAGAAAGGTGATAAATAATTGCAGTAGCAATGACAAAGTGTGTAGTTACCTGATGAGACTTTTTGAAGATGGGGGTGGTATTATGGGAAGGGGTGGATAACGCTGATATTGAAGTTTTGATGACATCCTAACATTTCTGTTTGTATTTTGCCTAGGCAAAGCACGACAAGACATTTCATAATATAGGAAGATAATGTGCAGTTTGTGGGTGACACTGATCAAAGAAGGGTCAGACGCATTCTCAGAGAAAGCGAGCCACTGCGACATGCTATTTCAACTTTAACGTGCCCTGCACCGCACTCAATGCTGTAACCTGCGAATAGTGTCCAACAGAGTAATAACTTTGCTGAACTGGCACGATGCAGACTTGGCTAATTATCAAGTATTTGATGCTACACATTTAAATGACATGTTTTGCCCTTTCTTGTTTAAAGGACTATGGACAATGAATTGTGGACTGTAACATCAGGCACCACATACAGCTGTGTGACACAGCAATTGAATGCTAACACATTGAAAAATGGTTTCTAAATGCACTGTTGAGATGAATCTGAAAAAACCAAATGGTTTTACTCTTCCAACTGAATGGCTTTAACCAGAGATGTTTTGTTTTTTGAAAAAAAAAATATTCTACATTGCACGTAGGCAGGAGAATGATTTATGAACTGTTGGGGCAGCAGAATTATGCAAGCAGGAGCGTAATTTATTTTGAGATAAGATGGGTGCGCACATCAAAGTCACCTGTGCGTAGGTTAAGATTCTTAATTGAAGTAATGCTGCCAAGTGTATGAGCTATAATTTGAAATGGTAATCTTTGAAACACTGGATACTTTTACAGCCAGCTTAAGGCAGGTAAATGAAACCATGACTGACTTGATGTTTGATTTTATGACACAGAGTGTGACACGGTTTTTTGTTAAACCAACCAGTTTCATGTTTTTGTGGGGACAGCTGTCTCCAGCACACTAATGCAAAGAGTCACCTTTTGATTGTAAACATTTGGAATAATTCTTTGGAAAAGCGCTACAAATGAGTATCCACATGGAATTGCTAGTGTACTGGCCTGGCACATTGTCAGGCATCTTTTGTAACTGAATGGATACCATTTGTTTAATTTGTCTAATGTGATGTTTTTCTGACCAAGAACTGCAGCGAGTGTTCTCGCCAAGATTTAATGAACTATAACTTGACTAAATGAATTTTTTCCATGGTGTGATGAAACAGCCACTGCCGGATAGTAGTATGGTGTTTGTGGCTAAAGTTAATATTGTATATGGTAGATATCCCACTTGAAGAAGGGTATTCTCCAAGTCACAGAAGGTAGACACTGTGAACCTGTTAGATTTTCCAGTAGTAAGACAACATGTAAATTGTAGACTGGTAATGCACACCTTCATTATTACAGTGCTACACTTAGACATAGATTTATCATGAGGCAATGTTTCCTTAGTACTACCAAGCTGCTACAAATGGAGTCCATTTCTATGGCCCATCACTAGAGTGCGCGTAGCTAGGGAGCTAGATTCATTAATTGCAGGAGCAGCGGGGAGTAACAGGAGCTTTATATGCTTGTGACATAGAAACTGTGCACTATAAGCTAGCCACTATGGGTTCTGATGCCAGCTCTGCTATAGAACTTCTGGCCTAGTGGGGCCCATTGATATGCCCAGCACTGCTACAAGTATTGACAGCCAATTGAAGATAACAGTATTTTAAACATGAAGACATTTTTGTCTGCCATAGGGCAGGTCAACAAGACTGCTAAATACACACAATGCATTGTATGGCAAACATTGTTAAATCAGCAGGTGTTGGCTTTTTACTGGGTGGGGGCGACCATCCTCCACACACTGGCACGCAGAGCTACAGTTACCAGCATACATATGGATTGAATTGCTTGCTTTTGATTGCATGAATAACACATGCCATGCTTTGATGTAAATTAGTAGAATTGTTTTTATTTAGACAACCTGGTGCCCATGGGTTCACCTTGTTCAAGAAATTAGATGGTTTCTGGTTGGGTTCCACCTACCTGGGGGAAGTGTCTAGTCACACAGCCCATAGTCACGCTTGAATGCCCTGGGATCAGGGGGAGGGTAGGCCCTTAGGGTGAAAGGCTGCCAGGTTTTAGAATTGGTAACCATACATAAATGCAATAGTGCATTGTAGATTAGACTACACTGGATTGCCTTGACATTTTAACTGCATGCTGCTTTTTAACTGACAATCAGTTATACAAAATTGATTTAGGTATTTTTGTGTAGGCCAGGTTTTGGCTAGAGTAAATGTCCATGTTCACTTGGCGTAGGTATTTTTGTGTAGGCCAGGTTCTGGCAAGGGTATATGTCACTGTTCACTTTGTGTACATTTTTGTTTAGGTAGTGTTTTACCTTGCATGCCACGCTAACTAACCGCTAGAAGATAGTTTGCTTAAACCTCTTGCAAAGCCCCTAGGTCTTTATCACTGCACTAAATACTATGTTGATAGGTATTAGTCAGCATTTGTCGCACAAACGTTGAATAGGGGTGGAATGTAGTGATACACGAAATTGCAACCTTGCCAATCAGGGCTTTAGATGACAGCATTAGCCGCTGAAAGCCAATAGTGTATTCAAAGTATGTGCTAAAAATGCTGACAGTAGTCTGTTGTAGCACTTCCATTATGCAGTAATGAGCTACAAGGAATATGATAGACAGGCAGGGAGGGCCCCCAGCTATGTAGCTAATAGGTTTTTGGAGTGTTTGGAACATCATGGCACCTATATAGCGCTTAGATAGCCAGTCTTAAGCGCTATAAACACTAAGCTATGAGTGCATGCCTTTTAGAGCTTGCAGATGG
This sequence comes from Ambystoma mexicanum, assembly GCF_040938575.1. Lineage (NCBI taxonomy): Eukaryota > Metazoa > Chordata > Amphibia > Caudata > Ambystomatidae > Ambystoma > Ambystoma mexicanum. The sequence continues at coordinate 1,098,912,462 of NC_090929.1, forward strand.
GGTTAATACATCCCTGCTTCCCTTAGAATATTCAGCCTCACTAACGTTGGCCCTGGCCCCAAGCTAATCTTCCTTTTCTTTGGGAAGGTACTGATAAGACATTCCTCAGCCAGCGCAGATGGGAACAAGGGAGGGGGTAGGAGCGAGCAGGGAGCATCTCAGAGAGAGCTGGGTTTTTTCCATGAGCCAGTTGCACAGGGAAAGTTCTGGAACTGTGCGTCATGGTGACTGACAGCAAGAAGTTATAAAATATCCATGCACACATGGATCAGGGGGAGATCGCCTGTGGACTTGATTCGTGCAGAAACAGGTGCCCGGCATTGGCTCATACGGTGTCCTTCAGCATTGTCCTCTGAGCGGGGCTTGTTTACAGCTAGCTTATGAGGGCCCAAGGTCTCCCCAGTGCTGATTAAAGGGACGTAAGACTGTGTTTCTCTATGTTTCTCTATATTTCTCTATGTTTCTCTATGTTTATCTAAGTTCCATGTTTCACTATATTTTGCATTGCTCTAAGTGTTATGCTTTCTAATATTCTGTAACTTGAATCCCAAATGTATATGAAATTTACTGCTTAGAATAAATATGCTAATAACACTTTGAGGGCGCCATTTGTCACTTGCATGAGATCACTGCTCAGCACAATAGAACCTGTATTTTGGGCTGAATTGGGTATTTTTGCTCTCAAAGGGCTGGCCCCGAGGAAGATTTTGCCCAATATCAAGACAACTCCCTGTTACCTCTGACAGCTTTTTCTCTTTTTGTCTTTTTCCTGGGCCTGTTTCCTCAAACAGCGTTCACTTCTTCTGTTGTCCTGTCTCCTCAGACAGCGTACAATTCTTCTTTTGGCAGGGGTGTTGCCAACGCGCACACGTGCATATTTTTCACGTGATTTTTCCTGGCAGACGGTGAGTCGCGCACGTATTTAACATCTGTGTTTGCCCCGTGTGTTGCGTACCCCTTCAGAGGTCAGTCTAGGCTGCGTGTGACATGCATACGTTCATTTTTGTGTTTCTGGGTGCCACAGCGTAGTGCAGGTTTATTTTTCCACGCACGTGGTCTAGGAGGGGTTGCGTGCACATTATCTCCCTTTTTTGGGGTGCCTGTGCATTGTGTGACCCGTCATCTTCCCCCAGGGGTCACATACAGCCTTGCTAGAGCACTAGGGTACGAATTCCATCTAGTACCCTACCCCTTTCACCCCCAATTGCCCAGGACAATAGTTTACTGCAACTCCCAAACGCACAACAACATCAGTGCCATGGTTGGGAGGCGAGCACGCGGTAAGGGTGGCAAAGGTGGCCGAGCCACAAGAGGTGGCCGTGGTGGATATGGTAGGGGACATGGCCGGGACTTGCAGGGTGCCCCTAGCCCCCCATGTGTGGGTGACCAGTCAGGGACACCCATGCCCCCCCCTGGTTGAGGGTAATGTGGCTGACACCATCCCTGCTCAGCCCTTGTTTGACCAGCCCATTGAGGCACCAGACCTGGCACAGGGTGACTCCATGGCTGACTTCCAGGTCCGCAGGTCTAGGCCACGTGTGGCGGTGCACGTTGGTGTCACCAGGTCACGTGGATCAGGGGCAGCTATGTCATCTGCTGCCCCGAGCAGGCAGGGTGGGGAGGCTGCAGGGGCAGCTGCGGCTCCATCTGTCCCAGCTCTGAGTCTCCCAGCCAGGACAGTGTCGGTCCCAGTCCATCCTGCTGATGTTCCCCCTGACTACATCACACTTGAGCTAATGCCTGTCCCAAGTCCCATGGTGAGTGTTCATTCCCACACTCCTAGTCCACAGTCCACCGGGGCTCCTGCCCCTAGTGTCCAGAGCGGCGTAGGACACTCAGGATCCCCACCACCTTCCAAGCGGAAGAGGAAGAGTGCTTGTCCAGTACAGGCTTATGCCCCAGACACGGCTACACAGTCCGGCCCACCAAGGAAGCCCAGCTTCAATCAGGCCGAACTTGATGCACTTGTGGAGTATGTGTCCGCACATGACAGCAAAATGGTGATTACTGCAGGATGCAAGACCATACCTGCACAAAGTCAGGCACACTGGCAGACCATCGCGGACATCATAAGTGCCGTTGGATTCATGAGGCGCACAGCTAATGATTGCTACAAGAGCTGGAATGACCTGAAGCGCAGGGCAAAGAAAAAGGTGGCCTCAAGTCATGCCGCAACTCTAGTGACTGGAGGTGGGTCTCCAGCAGAGGACATAGAACTCACTCCACATGAGTATGTTGCTGGGACCTACGTCACGGAGGAACAGATCCAAGGCGTGAGAGACCTGCCAGATTACGAGGCATTGTCCGGTGAGTGCACATGCATGTGTGTGTCATCCATGTGCATGGTGTGTGTGTGAGGGCTTCTGATTGAGTGCCAGGTGAGGGTGTGTGTGCCTGAGTGGTTTGGGTCACCCATGTGCTTCATCCAATACATTCTGCGCACCAGGATTTGGGTATTGCAGTATCCCTTCTGGCAAGAGTAGACATTCAGCCCAACCTCACGCCAGTTGCCTTTGAAGTGTCATCTTGCCACAACATAGTTGCGTATTATTCTGTGTTCATTCAGGCTGATTGTTTGCATTCCACCACTTTCACTAGGCATTTCTCAGTCATATTGTCACATGTGTGACATGTGTGACACACATGACACATGCCATCTTTGTGATGGCATGTGTCATGTGTGTGTATTGGACATGCCAATCACAGGCCAATGTGTGATGGCACTGCTAGCCAGCATGCAGCAAATGTGTTGGTCTTCCATCTTGGTGTCATCAATGTGTGCCATTTGCCTCCCCTTCATACGCAGTGACGGTGCATGCATGGGAGGGTTATGGTCATGTGGGACATGTGTCAATGAAGTACTGTTTCTGTTGCTTCTCAGCCCTAATTGTGTGCCATGGTGCTAATGCCTGTTCCCATTTCTTTTCTTTCATGTCTTTGCAGGGGATGACGCACTTGATACTGCTGGGGTTGTGGAGATGGTGCAGACCCAGGAGGGGTCTGAGGCCCGACCGGGCACCAGTGAGGGACTTGGTGTGGTGGTGGGTGAGAACCACACTTGCTGCAGACCATCATCTCAAGGGGTGTCTCTGGGTGCACCTCCCCCGAGCTCTATTCAGGTGTCGATTCGGATGATGAGACCTATGTGCGGTCGCAGGTAAGTGTTTCTGGGAGGGATTCTGTACTGTCCAACCCACCTGCACCAGGGGTAGAACCCTCAATGGGGATGTCAGTGTTGGTAGGTCCGCCTTTGGTGGTTACGGATGCAGGGTCACACTCTGCAACATCTGATCCTGTTCCTGGGCCAGCAGATCAGAGGGGGAATGCAGTCCTTCAGCCTCAGGCAGTGCCGGCACAGCAAGGCGCAGTTCACCTTGCCCCAGACAAATGTGGTGACCGCCGACGCGGTGGCCGTACGCCACCTGGCAATACCGCATGGGAGCAATCCATATACGGTATGGCAAACCAACAGGCAGCATCATCTGAGATGATGGCTCAGGCCATGGATAGGGTGGCCACTGCCATTGTCCCCCAAGAAAGGCTGATGGAACAACTACAGCAGGCAACAGACTCCATTTGCCAGTCACACAGGGAGGACATGTTGGCGTCCAACAGGGACAGGCGGGCGGCACTGGACACTCTGCAGGAAGCCATTTTTATTGAGTCCCAGGGCCACAGGGAAGCCCTGAGGGTGGAACCCCGTCAGCTCAGGGTGACATGTTGAGCTTGAGGCTTCGACTGACACGAGGACAGAACAGCAGCTGGAGCGGCTCACACGTACGCTCTCAGCTGAGATGCAGGCAACTAGGGAGGAGGTCCGGGCATGAGTTGTTGCATGGGGACCTCCGCACGATTATCCTCCAGAACAAGACCTTCCACACCCGCATGCTTGCTGCCATGGAGGACCAGACTAGGGCTTTGCGTGGGCTGCCTCCCATAGTGCCACCACCTCCTGATGCAGTTGCAGAGGGTGAGGATAGCGACAGCAGCAAATCTCTCACAATAGGGTAGCCGTGCAGGCCATGAGCCCATGGAGGTGTTTTTTTTTCACAAGATCCACACAGGTGGGTTTTGGTGTGCACCCTGTCCTCGACCTCCCGGGTGGCCTCCCCCACCCTCCCTGGCCCATTTATGGCCATTTTTGATTTTTGATTTTTTTGACAGTGTGTTGCCTTGTGTGGCTCCCGTGGGCATACACTGTATTGTGGCTGGGCACATGAGGCTTGTCCTGAATTTGGGTTAGATGCTTGGGTTTGTGTGACACACACCCCACCTGCTTCCCGTTTCCATGGGCTTGCAAAGGGTGTGCCCAAGTGACATTGACTTACACATTGACGTTGGACTCCCATTTGATGTGTGGGCAGTCTGTAGTCAATACTGTGTATACATTCCTAGTGCATATTGTTGTTGTATTGTGCACTGCATGGTGTATTGATATGTGCCTCTGCATCCATCTCATCCTCCTAATTTGCAGGTCCATTTCTCATGTCTTCACAAGGCTGTCTACTTTGGAAATGGAGTCCATGTTGTAAGCAGTGTACCTACACTTTTGCGTGGCGCTAACACTGTACAGTTGGAAGTGTTCGAAGTGCTGGCATCATCAGGTAGTGAGACTACCAAATTTTTTGAATCCGTACTGTCATGTTTATGGTAGGTTGGAGGTTGTGTCGGTGATTAGTATTATTGGTAAATATTTGGTAATGTGTGTTGTTGGTCCTGCATTACTGTGAGCATTTCATGTGTGGCCAGTTTCCATTAGGGACACTATAGTTTGTGACACTTGTGTCATGTTGTGGGGATTAATTTGTTTGCATGACATGCCATGGTGTGTTGTGTGGCGGTGCCGGGGAGGGGTTGGGTGACATGGCACTGTTCTCATGTTGTATTTAGCAAGTGGTATTCATTTTTGCTGCATAGAAGTGTGTCTTTTGATGACACTGCATAGGTGATGTTTGTGTAGGTAGGGATGCACACATTGTGACACTTCCAGGTGAAAAATCTCAGGCTGCTATGGTTCTGACAGTTGACTGTCCCTTAATTCATCAGAATTGTCAGATCGAGTCATCATTGATTGTCAGATGGTATGTGCCAGGGCTGTGTGCACTCCACAGGGTTGTGATTTCTATGTGAAGTAATTACCCACCAGCTGCGTACGGGCTGCCTCACCCCGTGCCCTTTCCCCTCCCATGCGCAGCGGGCGTGCATGTGGTTGGGGATGTGGGGGCACCACCATATCCACAGCCAGGCCCCGGCGTGTTGCAACATTGTGCAGGACACATGCTGCCACTATGATCCTGCACACTACTGGGGGAGCGTATAACAGCTGCCCGCCAGAACGGTCAAGGGAGCGAAAGCGTGACTTGAGCACTCCGAATGTGTGCTCCACTATGGCCCTGGTTGCAATATGGGCTGTGTTGTATCTTACCTCGGGAGGCGTGATGGGGTTCCGAATTGGCGTCAACATGTGGGTGCTCAGACGGTAGGCACTGTCCCCTGGGGAGGTGGTGATGGGGATCATTAGTGGAGTAGTGACATTACTCTGTATCTGTCATGCATGCGTGTGCTGTGGCATTTATACTCACCAAGCAGCCATGCATCGCCATGCCGCCCAGCTCCCATGTCCCGGTTTAGGGTTGACATCCTGTAAATGAAGCTGTCGTGGGTGGACCCTGGATAGTTGGCATTTACTGAGGTGATGATTCCCTTGGCAGCAAATACTACCTGGACGTTGATGGAATGCCAGTGCTTGCGGTTTCGATAGATGTGCTCAGATGCCCTGGGAGGACGTAGAGCCACATGGGTGCAATCAATGGCACCTAGCACTTTGGGGAATTGGACCACCCTGTAGAAATCCTGGCTGACAGCCTGCCTTTCTGCAGGTGTTCTTGGCGGGTATATGTGCCTGCGGACTGATGGGCGTGCTGTGATGATGGCCAACACCTGGTGTAGGCACCGTGACTGCGTGGCCTGTGACACCCCCCCCACTATGGCATTGTCCGCTGAAATGATCCGGTAGCCAAGAAGTGCAGTACATTGAGGACCTTCTCCAGGGGGCTCAGTGCTTGGGAGCACAGGGTGGGTGATGTGAGGTCATCCTCCCACTCACTGACCAGGTTGAGTATTATGTGAGGTGGAAACCTGTACCTCCCATACACCAGGTCATCAGGCATGCCAAAAAGGCTGGTTCTGGGTGTGAAGATTCTGGCCCTGACTATCCTCCTCCTCCTGCTGCGGTATCCCACAGCCACTGCTGCTAGGAACGGTATATTCATCCTGGCATCTGAGCTTGTTGTTGTTTGCGCACACTTTTACGCTGCGCGGGACGTGCGCCTGCTTCATGCTGGCGTACGTGTTTCCGGATTGGACCTTTTTTTTGGCGCGTTGTAGACGACCGTGTAAATCTTCCCGCCACCCCAGGAATACACGTAACACGCTCTCCCATGCCCAGTCGCGAGTGAATATTCCTACCCACTCCAGGAATACACGTAACATGCTCTCCCAGGCCCAGTCGCGTGTGGAAGTTCCTGCGAACCCGTATTACACATACCCTGCTGATATCGCGTGTGGAAGTTAACGCGAACCCCGTAATACACGTACCCTGCTGATATCGCGTGTGGAAGTTAACCCGAACCCCGTAATACACATACCCTGCTGATATCGCGTGTGGAAGTTCACGCGAACCCCATAATGCACGTACCCTGCTGATATCGCGTGTGGAAGTTCACGCGGACCCATAATACACGTACCCTGATGAAATCGCGTGTAAGACTACCCGCGCACCCATGAAATACAGGTACCCAGGCAAATCGCACTGCTGGGGGGTGGGGGTGCTGGGATACATGAGTGGGGGCCTGGTGGAGGGTGCACCTGACTGCTGGGGGGTGGGGGTGCAGGGGGACATAAGTTGGACATGAGTGGGGCCTGGGGAGGGTGCCCCTGACTGCTGGGGGGTGGGGGTGCAGGGGGACATGAGTTGGACATGAGTGGGGGCCTGGTGGAGGGTGCCCCTGACTGCTGGGGGTGGGGGTGCAGGGGGACATGAGTTGGACATGAGTGAGGCCTGGTGGAGGGTGCCCCTGGATGCTGGGGGTGCAGGGGTGCAGGGAGACATGAGCGGGGGCCTGGTCTAGGGTGCCCCTGACTGCTGGGGGGTGAGGGTGCAGGGGGACATGAGTTGGACATGAGTGGGGTCTGGTGGAGGGTGCCCCTGGATGCTGGGGGGTGGGGGTGCTGGGAGACATGAGTGGGGGCCTGGTGGAAGGTGCCCCACAGTGCTGGGGGGTGGTGGTGCTGGGAGACATGAGTGGGGGCCTGGTGGAGGGTGCCCCACAGTGCTGGGGTGTGGTGGTGCTGGGAGACATGAGTGGGGGCCTGGTGGAGGGTGCCCCACAGTGCTGGGGGGTGGTGGTGCTGGGAGGCATGAGTGGGGGCCTGGTGGAGGGTGCCCCACAGTGCTGGGGGGTTGGGGTGCTGGGAGACATGAGTGAGGGCCTGGTGGAGGGTGCCCCACAGTGCTGGGAGGTGGGGGTGCTGGGAGACATGAGTGGGGGCCTGGCGGAGGGTGCCCCACAGTGCTGGGGGGTGGGGGTACTGGGAGACATGAGTGGGGGCCTGGTGGAGGGTGCCCCACAGTGCTGGGGGCTGGGGGTGCAGGGGGACATGAGTTGGACATGAGTGGGGTCTGGTGGAGGGTGCCCCTGACTGCTGGGGGGTGGGGGTGCAGGGGGACATGAGTTGGACATGAGTGGGGGCCTGGTGGAGGGTGCCCCTGGATGCTGGGGGGTGGGGGTGCAGGGAGACATGCGTGGGGGCCTGGTGGAGGGTGCCCCTGACTGCTGGGGGGTGGGGGTGCTGGGAGACATGAGTGGGGGCCTGGTGGAGGGTGCCCCTGGATGTTGGGGGTTGGGGGTGCAGGGGGACATGAGTTGGACATGAGTGGGGGCCTGGTGGAGGGTGCCCCTGACTGCTGGGGGGTGGGGGTGCAGGGGGACATGAGTTGGACATGAGTGGGGCCTGGTGGAGGGTGCCCCTGGATGCTGGGGGGTGGAGGTGCAGGGGGACATGAGTGGGGGCCTGGTGGAGGGTGCCCCTGGATGCTGGGGGGTGGGGGTGCTGGGATACATGAGTGGGGGCCTGGTGGAGGGTGCTCCTGACTGCTGGGGGGTGGGGGTGCTCGGAGACATCAGTGGGGGCCTGGTGGAGGGTGCCCCTGGATGCTGGGGGATGGGGGTGCAGGGAGACATGAGAGGGGGCCTGGTGGAGGGTGCCCCTGACTGCTGGGGGATGGGGGTGCAGGGGGACATGAGTTGGACATGAGTGGGGTCTGGTGGAGGGTGCCCCTGGATGCTGGGGGGTGGGGGTGCTGGGAGACATGAGTGGGGGCCTGGTGGAGGGTGCCCCACAGTGCTGGGGGGTGGTGGTGCTGGGAGACATGAGTGGGGGCCTGGTGGAGGGTGCCCCACAGTGCTGGGGGGTGGGGATGCTGGGAGACATGAGTGGGGGCCTGGTGGATGGTGCCCCACAGTGCTGAGGGATGGGGGTGCTGGGAGACATGAGTGGGGGCCTGGTGGAGGGTGCCCCACAGTTCTGGGGGGTGGGGGTGCTGGGAGACATGAGTGGGGGCCTGGTGGAGGGTGCCCCACAGTGCTGGGGGGTGGGGGTGCAGGTGGACATGAGTTGGACATGAGTGAGGCCTGGTGGAGGGTGCCCCTGACTGCTGGGGGGTGGGGGTGCAGGGGGACAAGAGTTGGACATGAGTGGGGGCCTGGTGGAGGGTGCCCCTGGATGCTAGGGGGTGGGGGTGCAAGGATACATGAGTGGGGGCCTGGTGGAGGGTGCCCCTGACTGCTGGGGGGTGGGGGTGCAGGGAGATATGAGTGGGGGCCTGGTGGAGGGTGCCCCTGGATGCTGGGGGGTGGGGGTGCAGGAGGACATGAGTTGGACATGAGTGGGGGCCTGGTGGAGGGTGCCCCTGACTGCTGGGGGGTGAGGATGCAAGGAGACATGAGTGGGGCCTTGTGGAGGGTGCCCCTGGATGCTGGGGGGTGGGGGTGCAGGGAGACATGAGTGGGGGCCTGGTGGAGGGTGCCCCTGGATGGTGGGGGGTGGGGGTGCTGGGGGACATGAGTGGGGGCCTGGTGGAGGGTGCCCCTGACTGCTGGGGGGTGGGGGTGCTGGGAGACATGAGTGGGGGCCTGGTGGAGGGTGCCCCTGGATGCTGAGGGGTGGGGGTGCAGGGAGACATGAGTGGGGGCCTGGTGGAGGGTGCCCCTGACTGCTGGGGGGTGGGGGTGCAGGGGGACATGAGTTGGACATGAGTGGGGACTGGTGGAGGGTGCCCCTGGATGCTGGGGGTGGGGTGCTGGGAGACATGAGTGGGAGCCTGGTGGTGGGTGCCCCACAGTGCTGGGGGGTGGTGGTGCTGGGAGACATGAGTGGGGGCCTGGTGGAGGGTGCCCCACAGTGCTGGGGGGTGGGGGTGCTGGGAGACATGAGTGGGGGCCTGGTGGAGGGTGCCCCACAGTGCTGGGGGGTGGGGGTGCTGGGAGACATGAGTGGGGGCCTGGTGGAGGGTGCCCCACAGTGCTGGGGGGTGGTGGTGCTAGGAGACATAAGTGGGGGCCTGGTGGAGGGTGCCCCACAGTGCTGGGGAGTGGGGTGCTGGGAGACATGAGTGGGGGCCTGGTGGAGGGTGCCCCTGGATGCTGGGGGGTGGGGGTGCTGGGAGACATGAGTGAGGGCCTGGTGGAGGGTGCCGGATGGGAGACATGAGTGGGGGCCTGGTGGAGGGTGCTCCTGACTGCTGGGGGTGGGGGTGCAGGGGGACATGAGTTGGACATGCGTGGGGCCTGGTGGAGGGTGCCCCTGGATGCTGGGGGTGGGGGTGCAGGGAGACATGAGTGGGGGCCTGGTGGAGGGTGCCCCTGACTGCTGGGGGATGGGGTGCAGGGGGACATGAGTTGGACATGAGTGGGGCCTGGTGGAGGGTGCCCCTGGATGCTGGGGGGTGGGGGTGCTGGGAGACATGAGTGGGGGCCTGGTGGAGGGTACCCCACAGTGCTAGGGGGAGGTGGTGCTGGGAGACATGAATGGGGGCCTTTTGGAGGGTGCCCCACAGTGCTGGGGGTGGTGGTGCTGGGAGACATGAGTGGGGGCCTGGTGGAGGGTGCCCCACAGTGCTGGGGGGTGGTGGTGCTGGGAGACATGAGTAGGGGCATGGTGGAGGGTGCCCCACAGCGCTGGGGGGTGGGGGTGCTGGGAGACATGAGTGGGGGCCTGGTGGAGGGTGCCCCACAGTGCTGGGGGGTGGGGGTGCAGAGGGACATGAGTTGGACATGAGTGGGGCCTGGTGGAGGGTGCCCCTGGATGCTGGGGGGTGGGGGTGCAGGGAGACATGAGTGGGGGCCTGGTGGAGGGTACCCCTGACTGCTCGGGGGTGGGGGTGCTGGGAGACATGAGTGGGGGCCTGGTGGAGGGTGCCCCTGGATGCTGGTGGGTGGGGCTGCTGGGAGACATGTGTGGGGTCATGGGGGAGGGTGCCCTGCACTGCTGGTGGGTGGGGGTGCTGGGAGACATGAGTGGGGGCCTGGTGGACGGTGCCCCTGACTGCTGGGGTGTGGGGGTTCAGGGGGACATGAGTTGGACATGAGTGGGGCCTGGTGGAGGGTGCCCCTGACTGCTGGGGGGTGGGGGGTGCTGGGAGACATTAGTGGGGGCCTGGTGGAGGGTGCCCCTAGATGCTGGGGGTGGGGGTGCTGGGAGACATGCATTGGTGGGCAGTAGTGCAAGGTGACATGTGGTTTGGCTGGGGGGCATGGCCAAGGTGGATGGCTGCCTGCGGGACATGTGCAGAGGTGCAGGGTAGTCCCCTGTGGTGTGGGCCGCCTGCAGGGGCCGTGGAGGGTGTAAAGGGAACAGCTGGGAGGATCCACACGGGCAATTCACGTGTAGGGCTCCCCGGCACCCCCGAAATACACGTAGGCTGCTGGATTTGCGTGTGAAACTTCCCGCGCACCTTGGAATACACGTACCCTGCTGAAATCGCGTGTGAAACTTCACGCGCACCCCGAAATACACGTACCACAGACAATTGCGTGTGGAACTTCCCGCGCACCCCGAAATACATGTACCCAGACCAATCGCGTGTGGAACTTCCCGTGCACCCTGAAATACACGCACATGCTATTTTTCACACAGCGGGTGTCTGTGTTTGTCGGTACCCCTTTACCCCTCATTTGTCCTAGAGGGCCTCTGTATGGATCATTCATCATAGCTGTATATAGGTGCTTTTTGTAAGCGGACATTTTGGCGCACATTTATTTCAGGCGCAGGGATGCTACCGCCTGCTTTCTTGTGGCGGACTTGTTTGGCCCTGTGCACGTCTTTGACCGTGCACTGGTTTGCCCTATTCGATTCCATGAATACGAGTTGTAGGCAAGTGTGTGGGCGTTCTGCGCACTTGCCTCCTGTACTTCCCCCGTGACGCCCATATTTTCATGTGTTGTTCCCCATTCCGATTGTTACGCCCCATGTTCTGCCTACTTTCGTTATGTGCGCCGCGCTATGTGCGATTTCGCTCTGGCCAGCCGTGCACTTTGGATGCCGTTGGATGACCTGTGCGCTGGCGTGCGCCGTGCACTTTTTCAGCGCACATCCAATATTTTTCTCGCGCTCGTACTTCCATGAATCGATGTGCGCTGGTTTCCCTGACATTTTCACACTTGCACTGCGATTCGCACGTTTTGGCACCTCTGCGCCGGAATTTTCGGCGCACATTAATTCCATGAATCGGCCTGTAAATTGGAACCAGTCTGTAGTAAAATGCCTGCTGTATCCCTTACAACATTTGTTTTTACACATATTCAAAAATCTGCTGAATTTGTCTAGCAATACATTTAGTTTAATAAATCATTTAATATTAATTGGAAATCCTTATTTTGGAAACCTTGTTTGCTTACAGGCATTACATCTGTAAATCAGTTTTTTTCTAAAGGTAGCCCAAAATTGTTTGATGAATTCGGAATTACATGTTCTCTCTCTCCATCCTGTCTGCTGTAATATGCTACAAGTATAGATTCAATGAATCAAAAAATATGTTTATTTGTTAGTCAAGCTCTATCACCAGATCCTCTTAGAATGAATTGTATGAAATTGTTTTTCATCAAGGCCTCAAAGTTGGATTCAATTCTAAATACAGATAGGTCCTGGGACAATAAGTAGTCCTCTGAGATGAATTGGGAATCTCATTAAGAAATAACGTGAGATGGTAACATATGGTCTCGTATATGAGTAGAATAACGCACACCATTATTTCAGCTACTTTAACTCAATGCTTTTTTTTCTTTTTACATAGGGTCTTCATGGCCCTATCCAAACTTTTTAAATGCAGACTGTTCAACAAGAATGATGTTGCTCCTTTTCAAAAACTGTGGGTACCTTTAAACCTATTTTTTAATGTAAGTTATCAACATAATTTTGAGCCAAGTTGTGACAAATCAACTTCCGGGCACCAGTGGTCCAGGGATGAATATCGGGTTCTAAACCATCAATCAGCCCCACACCTCTAGTACACCAGAAGGGATCCAAACATATTGGAAACACAAGCAAATTATAAACCTCCTTGTCCAATTTTGGTAACGTGGACTGAGCGTCAGGCTTATCTCCACAGGGACCCTCTATTTCATCAGCCGCCTTGGCATCTGTGGACTCTGACACTGGAGACTGGACAAAGGAGGACGGACGCCCGGATGCGATTTGACAGCCATCTTTTTAATACGGGTTCAAAAGACATTCTGGAAGGCACCCAGATCTGCTAAAATCAGCTTGCTTTTATAGGCTTATTTCAATGACACAATGTTTTCGTGCAAATTCAGGATACATTTCTAATAAGTTCTTTTAACTAGAATATAAACCCTTCTTGTCTTTGATTGGTTGGGTTATAGGTCACTCACAAAGCCCACATTAGCCCATTTTGACATGCACCGGTTGACTGACACATAAAATGATAAGCTTGCTTCAAACTCAGCTAAACATAATTATACATCCGTTAACGCCTGCCGAGAACCAGCTCTTATGTACTCCTTGAGGACACGCCAAATTTACTTGGCAGCTAGTACTGTGAAAAACTTTGAGCTCATCTTATTTGTTGCTATGTAAGCAAACTGTTCTGTCTAATTGGTAGCCTTCCCATGCCTTTATCTGATATGCTATCAACCATGTCTGCTTTTCTTGCCAATATTTCTAAATATACCCTTCCAGACGTACTTATCTCAGAGTGAACTGCTGCCAAATAATTATTCACCATCAGCATGATACAGGCCTTTTGACACCTGCTCCCGAAGCCATTTTGTATTTTGGCATTCATTTTAGAATTTATCTCAGCCTCGATATTCAGCTACCAACAGTGCGTTGTTATTTACTTTTTAGCATAACTAATTTTCTATCCAGTTTTCAGATTATATTTTTATATATTCATGATGTGCGTCTAATACCCGAGGGACCCTTCATTTCGTGAGTCATTCTGACCCCAAAAATATGTTACCCCATATTCACTCTTTTTCTTCAAAAAGCACTATACTTCTGATTTTTGCATACTGGAACCATTGATCAGCCAGCCCACTATGTTATCTGCATTCATTTTGAGAGGGAGAGGTTTAGTACCTCTTATACACTAGCACACTGCAAAATACAACCCGCCCTGTTAAGGAATGCAAAGAAAAGACAGTTTCAAGAAGGAAAGGCAATACTGACAGAGGGTAGTCGGTGAAGTAAATAATCACAATAGTTCAAGGATACTTAGTTTCAACACAATGGGAGCATTGGGTTGTAAATTGTTACTAGGGGCCGTCGGAGAAGGACCAGGGGGAAAGAACCACACTGTACCTATTCGGCAAGCGAGGCTGGACGGACAGCTGCAGGCTGGCCTACACAGTGGCTCATAGTCAGGAATTGTTGTCTCAGTGCTGGTCTGTGGGTCTGAAGCATTGGTTGAGGCATCTCGGACAGCGTGAGCACCTGCAGAATAATAACAGTCAGCGGTGCAGTCGGTTGCAGCTCGAGAGGCTTGACTGGCTCGAAAATGTCCTTTAAGATGGACTTTGGTAGATGCTTGTCATTACACTCTTCCTAGCTTCTTCACTGGGCTTGTGTCATCATTTAAGGTGGATGGCCCAAAGCTGAGGTGAGTGTTGCAGGCAGCTGCCTTGTCCTTAGTTTGGTTCAGAGACTCTGTGGCCTAGCAGGGCACGCTGTATGCTATCTGGGTACTGGTGCTGGAGCTGCTGAATGGTCCTCTGGATGCAGTATCTCCCTCTGCTCCCTGGTTGATGTTTAGGGGAGTGATCTTGCTTCCCTCTTTGATGTCCTGGCCTTCCTTCACTGGTGGAAGATGTAAGGCAGACTGTACCTTCAGCTAGGGTCCAATGCTGAGTTCTTCTTGCTACACCTTGCAAAGTCTTCAGATGATCTGCCCAAAGGAGAGGCTCAGCCCTCCTTTGAAGCTAAATTGGCCACAGTGATTCGTGTAGGCTAAGCCTACATTAATGAACCAATCCTGGATCCCCACCAACAATCTCCTGTATGCATGAGGTCATAACCAGAGTGCTTTGCAACAGAAAAGGTAAAGGGGTGAAAACACTTAATATACGTCCCACCCATCTTCCTGTCTGCTGTGGATCAAAGGGTCTCTAGTTAATTGAGCTCTCTGTGGTTCCTGATTAAAGCAGCAGGTCTCCGTTGAAGCTGCAGCGAGAACAGACTTTCTGTCTCCTGCAAACCACATTCTCGTACCTTCTGAATGGGGTCCCTCTGTGGGGGTTGCCTACTGTAAACACATAGGGCCTCATTACGATATTTGGAGGCAGCCATGCCCTTAATAAGGGCATGGCTGCCTCCAAAACCGTGTCCAGGTCCGGGTTCCCTGAATGGGGAATTACCGGGCCATTCTGAGTTTGGAGGGCCCGGTAATTCCTCCTTCAGGGAACCCGGGCCCGGACCTTCCCCATTCCCATTTGAGCCCCCATAGGGCTCAATGGGAATGGGTGCGGGAGCTAACAATGGGCCGATTATGACCGGCCCGTTGTTAGCTCCCTGGTAAAACCAGATGTCCAGAGCGGGTCCCGCGAGGGAACCTGGTAATATTGCAGAATGCGTTTAACGGCACCGCCACCATTACCAGCGCCGTTAAATGCATTCCGCATTAGTTGTAATGAGGCCCATAGTCCCAGACATGGCAGCTCACTGTCATTGATACTTTATGGCGGGAGCTGGCTTCAAGTTGACACAGTGCATATGATAGGGGTGTTGGGGATTCCTGTCTCCTTTGTTTAGCCTATACAGAAAGGCCCTGTGTGGACCTATTTGAATTAAACTTTGATTAGTATTCAAAGCTGCCACCAGCAGCAGAGCCTAAAGAAAGGGAAAGGGCAGATCCATGGAGCCTTTCTTAGTTAATTAGGGTGGCCATGGCAGAGGGAAGGTTTTGCCCTCCCCCTTCTGAGCTGCCTTGATGTACTCTTAGCTGTCATACCCCAACTAAATATGACAGGGAGACAGCACCTGTAGGCTGTGTCCACCCAAAGTACACAGGTCTTTGCGTATGTCGTGCGGTGACATAGGAAAATGTGTGCGGATTAGCCCCACATGTTTTCCGGAGGTTCATCTACCACCATTCCATTTCTTTTTTAAAAAACTTTAAAAAACATGCGAGCGCACACCAAACTGCGCGGATGGTCGAATTCCTCACACAAGTATGGAATCTATTGCAATATATTTTCAAGATAAAACTTCCCCTCTCATTTCAAAACATATTACTGGAAAGTCTTAATTTGGTACTCTCCACTGAAAAGGCTGTGTGTTCCCTCTTTGATCTTATAATGTTAATTTCTATTCAAACAATTATCGCTAACTGGAAAAAATGTAATTATATCAAAATTAAAATGTGCTAGAATGGTCTTTTTAATATATATTTAGATGGGAAAGATGCTTTGCTACATCACCTGCTCTAATGATGAAATATGATCATTAAAATATGTTTATTATTTATCTGGTTGGTTCTAGTTCTACAAACGAATTATATTTTCCGTACATTTCCCCGATGATTTTCTTTTGACATATATTATATTTATTTGTGTCACCATTTTGCATTTGTTTTCCCCTCCCTGCTCTGTCTTTGTTCATGTGGTATGTGATATATGTTTGAGTTTTACATGATGATAATATTAACATTTCATATGTATATTTACTGTGCTTTTTATTGTATGTTATTGATATGGTTATTATATCTAATAGAGATGCTTAATATTCATAATATCTATATAATGTAACTCGAGGATCTAGATTTTAAAGTTTTAAATGTTATGTAAATTCCTTTATTTTTATAACTTGAGCTTCTTTATTGTTCAAGATGGTATTATATTTTAGTATCATAGTCACATATTGTATTTGTGGTTGAACATATTAATTCTGCATGATCACAATAAAATTGCTACCTAAAAAAGAAACAACGTATAGTAATACTTAGCATTTTATGGTGAGAAAATATAGTGGTATTTCCAAATGTTCCCATGGGAAAAGGGTTGGCAATGCTGAAAATGTGTAATATGGGGCCATTTTAAAATTCTTTCCAGGGCCTTTTTTGGTTCCCAGTCCACCGCTGTATGGACAACACTTATGAGGTATTGCCCGTCTGTCACTGCATCCAGTACGATAGAAATCTGCCTCTTCTCTCCTTACCTAGCCTGTTTGGTTGCACGTCCACCTATGCAAGAATGTCTGTTTTTATGAATGGTCTCCTATCTCCATGTATCTCCCAATGTAGACGTACCCATGACGGCTGTGTCACGTAGGACACCTGGGATCAAGAAGGATGCCAAGAGCAAGTACCATCAGTTTCCTATTTTGCTTGAGGATTCTGTTCAAGTAGGGGGCAACTTGAATGCAAAACTGTGGTCTTCCCACAAGAAATAATCAGCAGCCAGGTATTTTCCCAAATGTTCTCTTCCTTCCGGATGCGGTTAGTTCGACCTCAGGTCCTGGAATATATGCCCTAGTCCATGTAGTTTACAGGAGGTTGACTCATCTCCCTGCCCCTCACGTTGTAGCCTTAAGGGTAACACAAACTGTTCTCTGTCATCTAAGCTTTCCAAGGACTTCAACCCTGCACATAATTCTGGCACCTTATTCCTTGACTAGATGGGTCAGTGGTCGCAGCCGGCAGTGAGATCGGGAGAGGGGATCCTGGGTCAGCCTAAGTGCTCCATTGATTGCAACCCTCTCTCATCTGACTGTAACCTCCCCATTCCCATCTCATTCCTCCTCCCGCTATCTGGCCCAGTCCTGGGCTGACATGGCCGACCAGAATCTTCCAGTTATATCTGACTAATTCCTTCTGTCCCTTAATATTTCCTTTCACCTCCAAGCTGCTTCCAACTCTTCTTGCCAACTAGTGCAATGCATCCCGAAACAGTAAACGTAGTCTTCATTCTCTTCCTGTGACCACCTTCCCTGTCTCATTTTCTCCATTGGTTTCTTGCCTGCAAACTTTTCCTCGCATAGTGTGCTACCAAACGGTCCTTGGTTGTTTGAACTATAGCGCCCCCTATCATTGTGTTCTCCTCTGTTTGCCCTACCCTACCACTGTCAGCATTAGCTCCACTCTGTGGTATTCCTCATGCCACTTCCTCCATACTGCTCCCTTTCCCAGACGTTCCCTCTTCAGCGTCACTTCAGGCCTTCGGTGTTCACACCTACTCCTGGCCTGGTCTCCTACCACTTTCTCTCTACATCTAGGTCCTGATGTTATTCCCTTCTTCCTGTCGCTGTTATCCTTTTAATGTTAGAAGCTCATCAGCCACTCAACTCTCACCACCTCATCCTATTATGTCTTCTTTCCTGATGCCGCCACCTCCTCCTTCAGCCCTTCCTTCCCACCACTTCCTTCTGCTAACTCTCCTCTCGGATGTTACCACCTTCTCTTTCTCTTTCTTTACTTCTGCCGCATCCTTCTGTCCACTTTAGGCTGTTGACCTTACCACCTCCCCTTTCACCTTCTTAACTCCCACCACCTTTTTCCATACAACCTCAATCATTAAACACCTCCTTCACTTTATTAACTCCAGCTTCCTCCTTCTGTACACTCTCACATAATGCTGTTTCTACCTCCTTCAACTTCTTAACTCAGGCTGCCTCGATTCAACTCCTTCTCGATCCTCTTAGCTCTCACCTCCTCCTACTGCTCGCCACTCCTGTCTATCCTTCCTCTGCTCCTTCAACTGCTCTCCAGATTCCAGCCATGTCCACACGAAAGCCTTCTGCTCCTACACTCTGCACTGAGCAAGTGGGACATTTGCACTGTGTTCGCTCACCCTACTGAGTGGAACTTTTGCAGAGGGTTTTCATCTGTGACCAGTATTTGAGTGAGGGCTGCGATTGGCTATCTACCGAGAGTGCTCTTTGGAGCTGCTTTCACTTTGAGAGGGACCAAGTCTATATTTGGCCTGTCTGCGCTGAGCTGAGGGTTGTGGTGTTTCGACAGGGACGTCATTTCACCAAAATGCCAGGGTAGCGGAAGTGACATCACACGACCCTTGACCTCCTCAATGACATCACAGAAAGTGATGCCATTTGACCCCACCCCAAGTGGCATCATAGGAAGTAATGTCATTTGACCCCACCCCCACGTGACATCACAGGAAGTGGCATCATCTGCTTTCATACACAACTCGAATGACAATGTGCCACTTCTGCCACAAGAACGCAGCTACCTTTCATGAAAAGATTTGATTTGTAGCTAGACATATAATGAATATCCTCTGCATACCTCCTCTAGACTACCTCTGTAGAGTACCTCTGTCCTGTGGGAACTGCATTTTTATGGCATTTGAACGTTTGTTTGCTGCTGCTGCCATCATCATTTCTGTTACCACAGCATTGCGAGCCGTAGGGGGCTCTTGCTGTGCACCGGCCGCTTCCTGGAGGAGGCGCAGCTCACTTGCGCCCACGTGACCAATCACGTGACTTCCTGGTCTACAAAGAGCAGACCCAACCGCCCGAGCGGCGAGTGCTTCTGTCCTGTGGGAACTGCATTTTTGTGGCATTTGAACGTTCGTTTGCTGCTGCTGCCATCATCATTTCTGTTACCACAGCATTGCGAGCCGTAGGGGGCTCTTGCTGTGCACCGGCCGCTTCCTGGAGGAGGCGGAGCTCACTTGCGCCCACGTGACCAATCACGTGACTTCCTGGTCTACAAAGAGCAGACCCAACCACCCTTGCGGCATTAAGCCCGACAGGAGTAAAGCCCAGTGACTGTTGAGCGACTGTTTGGCGCACTGGGGACGCAGCACAAAGGTAAATAAATCCAAGGTATATTTATTCACCATCCTAACAACATTTTACAACCTATGCTTATAATGAGATTACGGAGTTCTCCTTCCGAGGAAGAGATGGCTATCCAGGATGGCTCATACCTGGAGACAGGGAGCGAGGCTGGGCAGGAGATCCTTAATGTATCTGACCCGGCCCCAGCACAGCTGGATCCAACTGCCAGCCAAACACCCAGCCACACAAACAGCCAGAAAACCGCTGATCTCCATATTCAGAAGGGCTGGAAACGAGGGTTAGAGTACACCCTGACGACAAAGAAAATTCAGAGCAGAATCAATGATCACTTCCTCAGAAAAAGAAATAAGAGTGTTAATGACATGGTCGATATTATGGATACCACCTCGCAGCTACCTGACCATAATCACACGAATCTGGGAAATACTCCCACCATAGAGAGTTCCCAAGTTATCCCAATGACCACAGACACTATTCAAGAAAATAGGGCTAGCTCGCCTATTCCCCAAGATCAACAAGAAGGGCAAATAGCCTCCTTTCATGACGGATCATCCTCAGCTAACGAAAGCACATTGGCAGCCCTGAGCTTTGTTCTAAACTCGCTGGTCTCTGTATTTGAGCTTCTAAAAACGGAAGTTCAAAGTCAAGCAGGCCTGCTTTTGGAAATATCACACAAGATTTCTAAGAATAAATCTACATTGGTTGCCACAAATAACATCATGAACACTATTCTGATCCCAACTTTAAAAGAAACACAAATAGAGGGAGTTAAACAAGGCTTGAACATTGCCCAAATTTACAATCTTCTGAAAGAGGGGGCAAAAGGCAATGCCACAACTCACGAGCTTCTAAAGAAGCTCCCTCTGGAAATCAAAATCCTCAAAGCCAGACTGACACTCTGGAAGGAGAGGGTGCCAAAGACTGTTTTGATGACACCCCGCTCTCGGATTCAATCCTGGAAGAATTTCGAAGATTGGCAAATGTTGACATTGACGTAATTGAAGAAACTGAAGACAATAACCAAAAAATTCATGGAGGAAATTCACAAGAGCATCCGACTGGTAGTTCGAGTCAGAATTCAGAAGCACTCCAGAAACCCAAGAGCAAAAAGTGGCAAAAAAGGAGTAAAGAGGGCAGAACAAAAAAGACCATCCTTTACACACAACTGGACAAAACTATGAAGACATCAAAAAACCAGAAAAACCAGGTCCCAAAAAAACAGGAAAAATATTTTTTTGAAAAACCTGACACCTCCTGTAAGTGATAAGATGGCTGACTCTTCTGTAACTATATCCCCAGTCACCAATTCCTCGCAGACTTCAAACTCGACCGATCCCCAGGCCAGCAAGCGGGTACCTGGGAAAAACGGGAAAAAGAAGGCACCCAAATCACACAAGGAGGGTCTCAGTGACACCAGAGTTCAAACCTCAAACTTTGGCATGCAAACCGAACCCATAATCCTGTTACCTGCTACTTCCAGTAACGTAATCCAAAAACTGGCCCACACAAACATCAAGATTGCCCCAATATTTCTAAAACAAAAATCGCACAAGGGGAAAACAATTGAGGCTAATCCGGAGAAAAAGCAAGTTGCCACAAAACTGGCACCAATTTTTTTAAAACCATTTGGGAAACCAGTTTCTGCACTACCCCCATCCAATGAACCTCCCCCATCAGACCCTCAAGCTGAGACGCCATCAAGTTCCACACCAGTAGAAGAAGACTGTTGGAATGGGTCAGGGAAATTCAAAAACCTTGACATACGTCCTCAGTATGGAGGTAGTGAGAAACTTGAAAGAAATCAGTATTATTCCGCCACAAACAAAGAAGAAACTGCGACGCCAAACTTTACAATTCTAAAAGTATGGCTTAGATTAGAGAAACAGAATAAAATAAAATCGCTCTGTAAATCTGCTTTATTGTCGGAAATTAAAAGGAATTACAACCTGTTTCTCTTCGCCTCAGAAGATATCTAGTACCTCTCTTTTCCGATAAGCGAAGACTAGTTCTTCGTGGAGATAGCCCTTACCTCAATAAAGGCACAGCAGGCACTCATTTGCAACAAAGATGACCTGGCTAAAGAAGGCCTCTGGGTATATGAATCAGAGGAGGAAGGCAGGTGCGGAAATCGACCGGGCTCAAAACACTCATGGGGGGAGGACATACCAACCAGTATGGCCACCGCCGGAACGTCCAGAGAGCTCCAAAGCAAAGTTTCTTCTGGGTTTAAACTAAATGAAAATTTGATAACAAAACTTCCAGCAACCATTACTCAAATCTTTTTGAAACTTGGCGAGGAACAGACCAGTCTTTAGACAAAGAAGCCTTAGACTAGTCTCCTGGAACACGAGAGGCCCGGGCTTCCTGAGGAAAAAGAAACTCAAAAACGATCTTTTTGAACATAATGATATTTTGTTGCTTCAGGAGACTTGGTTGGCTAACCCCATCGAGATAGAGGGATTTACAGTATTAAATCTCAAGGCCTCACAAAAATTAAAAGGGAGACCAGCGGGAGGCTTGTTAACAGTAATTAAAAACTCCAGCATCAAAGAAATAGTTCCATTATGTAACATCACGATGGGCATTGAAGCCTGTAAAGTAGAGATGGCACAGAACTCCTCTCGACTTACTCTAATTGTGGTCAACATCTATTGGAATCCAGCCAGTTCAAAACTTCAAGACTTCATAGAAATACTTCATACCCTATTTTCAACAGCAAAGATCAACAACGAGGGAGCACAGATCATTGTTGCAGGGGACTTGAATACAGACCATATTCACCCAGAACACGGCAGAAACGGCCAAACCAAACATAGCACCATACGAAAAAGCAAAGAATGGTGGGACTTTCTTCAGTCGTGGGATCTAGATATGATAAATGGAAAAAACAGGTGCGGGGGGATTGCTGGGCCAACCTGGCGCCAAGGGGTGCAGCAATCAACTCTGGACTACTTTTTCGTCTCATCATCCCTCACCCTGTTTTGCCCTAGTCTTACTCTAGACTGGGAAGGGGGAAGTGATCACGCCAGGTTGGAACTTTTCTTCCCTGAAATCCAGAGATCCTCCAAACCCATACATCATACAAGAACTGGAGGGTTTAAAGGGTAAACTGAAAGTGGTCAAATACAAACATGGGGGGAAAAAGCTGAACAACATTTTGGAGGAAGTCCCCCCGTCAGTATGGGCCGAGGAAACCCATCCAGAAAAATTTGGAAAGTTTGTGTGGTCTATTTGCAAACCAAGTGAAGTAAAGAGCGGAGAGAAACAGATGCACCTCCATCATTTTGATGAGGAAACATACAATAAGAAAAGAATTCTGCGACAAACACTACGCCATATAAAACAGAATGCAGCAAAAGACCCCCTTGGCAGTACGCAAAAAATTAAAAATGCCAGACAAGTCTACCGGAGCTGGACAAAGAACCACAAACACCAAAAACTCCAAGAAGACGGGGAAAGAATGCTTTTTCTCCTCAATGCAACCTAGTCTCGGAGCGTAAGTGGGTAGACAACCTTTCCAAAAACTTCGATGCAACCGGTACAAGAGACTTTATTCTTCCCAACATCTCCTGGTCCCTGGCATTCACCGAAAAAGAAATCGAGGACCTCATTACATCATCTTCCGCCTCTAAAGCGGCAGGTCCCAATGGCCTCACTTACCAGGTGCTAAAAAACAGCCAAAACTATGGGCAAAGTTACTCTTTCACCTGTATCAAGAAATTCTAAAGAAAAAATGTTTTCCACCATCATGGAAGACTGCACTCATCATTCAATTTTTTAAGGGGGGCGATAGGCTAAAACCAGCATGTTATCGACCAATCGCCCTTCTGGATATAGATAGCAAAATCTTTATGAGAATATTACTGAAAGAACTTACCTCATGGGTGGATTCTAGACAGATTCTTCCCCCGCACCAAACAGGCTTCAGGAAAGGTCTTTCTACCAGTCTTAATGGACTCATCCTGAACCTGCTGAGCGAAAGATCAAATGAGAAAGAAGGCTCACCGCTGTATGGGGTATGGGTCGATCTGTCCAAAGCATTTGATCTCGTGGACAGATCCCTCCTCTGGCAGAAACTTCACAACTGGGGGATTCCGGCCCCTCTTCTGGCTATGCTCATAGAGCTTCATAAGAACACTACCACCAGGGTGAGGTTGGACGACCTCGGCAAACTATCAGAGACAATCCAGGTTCTTAAGGGAGTACGACAAGGATGTTTGGGTGCACCGTTATTCTTCAGCCTATTTCTATCAGACATTG
This sequence comes from Ambystoma mexicanum, assembly GCF_040938575.1. Taxonomy (NCBI): domain Eukaryota; kingdom Metazoa; phylum Chordata; class Amphibia; order Caudata; family Ambystomatidae; genus Ambystoma; species Ambystoma mexicanum. The sequence continues at coordinate 1,098,936,057 of NC_090929.1, forward strand.
GAGACTTTTTAGCCTCGGCATCGCTAATCTGTCCTAGGATTAATGGTAGAAAACTCCATTGGTTGGCTTACGCGGATGACCTAGTGCTCCTGGATGGTTCAGCGATAGGGTTGCAGCAACTCCTGTCCAAACTAAACTGTAACGCTCACCTGATTCCCGCAGAGGCGCCGGTCTTGACTGGGTGAATGCCGTATCTTCAAAGGTGATGTGTAACACACGGTTGGCTCTTTGGGCTGGACCTCTGTGCACTGTATGTCTGACTCGAAGAGTAAGATGTCTGCAGATAGAAAATATGGGATTAATGAACTGGGGTTATTGGGTGCCTCTCTCCTCTTCCCTTTCTCTTCTCCTGTAGAACCCCAAAGGTTAACACCCTCACCTTAGGTAAGTGAACGCCGAGCTCTCCATCTGCCTCGGGGCAGGGTGCCGTAACCAGTTTCTTCACTGGATAAGGGTGCAGGCCTCTTGACCTCAGAGGACTGCTGTCCGTCGTTAACTGCACGAACGGTAAGTTCTGGGCACTTCAAATGTCTTAAAAGTCTTTCGTAATGATATCTCTTGTTTTGCAGGGTTCCGGCGATGTCGGATGGCGGGCTGATGAGAGTTGAGGATCGAACCCGCGTGAGGAATAGCAGCGCCTGGAAGCACGTAAGTAAGCGCTTGTAGCCTGCTTCACGATGCGCACTAACTGTCCCTTTTATCTTGCAGGTACAAGTTCGGAGCTTTAGAGAAGCTGAAGGGTGCTGGAATACCCACTGGATTCGGCGTGGGAAGGAGTAATGGCACGTGAGTAATAAAGTTGCCCAATGTCTTTAAACGCACCTTCTTTTGTCTTTCAGATGCGGGATGCAGCGCCGAAGGCCTCCGGAGCGTGCGAAGAGCTGGTAAGCTTTTGTCTTTCAGATGCCGGAATGCAGTGCGAAGACCTCCGGAGCATGCGAAGAGTAGGTAAGCCTTTGTCTTTCAGATGCCGGAATGCAGCGCGAGGCGTTGGTGACAGCCGATGGACCAGGTAAGAGATGCGCTGCCACTGAAGACCGTAGTGCTAACCTGTTCTTTCTTTGTCTTTACAGGTGCTGCTGAAGACTGGATTCCAGGATGGTAAGCCTTTGTTCCCTTAGGCCCAGTATCAGAAGCAGAAGACACGATGAGCGTTCTGCTGCAGAGAATGCAGAATAACGCAAAGCAAGATTCATCCCTCGGGTGTGGTTTAAATAGCCTCCTGTAGTGCTTAGGTGTCTCCTTCCACGGCCACGCCTAGGTAAGAAAAGAGTTCCTGCTTTCCAGAAGAGTTCCAGTGTTCTGAACCTAGGGAATGGCTCCTGCCCCACCCAACAGGAAGAGTAGTCCCAAACAGAAGAGGATCAGTGGTTCAACTGGCAGGTAAATAAGCAGTATGGTCTGCTGCAGGTAAGTCCACCCAAGCATTATGAGCCCGGCGCTTCCAGCGCTGGGACTGGCATCTTTATGAGCCTGGTGCCACTGGCGCCAGGACAGGGTCCAAAAGGTCCCAATTGGGACTGGCTGGCACTCGGAACCAGGGTTATGGGTCTGCTTCCAAGGGAGTCGGGCAAGTCCTGATCTTTTGGAAGCAGAGATCATGACAGCACCCCCCCTCAAGGCCCCTCCCAAACCGGGCTTCTCCGGGGGTTTGGGCTTGTTAGGAAATGTTCGATGAAATCTTTTGATTAGACGAGGCGCGTGGACATATTCTGCAGGTTCCCAGGATCTTTCTTGGGGACCGTAGCCTTTCCAGTCAATCAGGTAAAATAGTTTAGATTTGGAGATCTTGGAATCCAGGATGCTTTTGACTTCAAACTCGAGTTCTCCATCAACTAGAATAGGTTTTGGAGATGTAGTTAGTCGGGTTTGAGGTTGCACGGGTTTTAATAGAGAGACGTGGAAGACCGGATGTATTTTCATGTGAGGGGGCAAGTCCAACTTGACCGCTACTGGATTTACTATGGTAGTGATGGAATAGGGACCAAGGTATCTTGGGTTGAATGTGCGTGGTCCTTTTAGAGGTAGATATTTGGTGGATAACCAGACTTGATCTCCTACTTGATATTGGGGGGCTTCCTTCCGATGTTGGTCTGCTCCTTTCTTGTATTGTTCTTTAGCCCTTTGAAGGTGAGAAACGGCTTCCTTAAAGGCTTGGGTGATTGTAGAATGCAGGTGGTCTACTGCTGGTGTTCCAAGATCTTGGAGTGGATCCAACTCCGAGGTTCGAGGGTGACTACCGTATAAAAGAAAAAACGGGGTCTTCCCAGTTCCCGAGTGGACAGAGTTATTGTAGGCATATTCGGCTATCCAAAGGATATCTTTCCAAGTTTTTTCAGTTTGTTGTAGCATGCAGCGCAAATACTGTTCCAGAGTTTGATTGGTCCTCTCGGTTTGTCCGTTGGTTTGAGGGTGGTGGCTGGTTGAAAGTCTCACATCAATTTGAGCCGACCGACAGCAACTTCGCCAAAAATGAGAAATAAATTGACTACCTCGATCCGAAATTAGAACTGAAGGAAAACCGTGCAGTCGGACGATGTTTTCGAGGAATTCTCGGGCCAGAGTTGCTGCTGTTGGTAAGCCTTTGAGTGGAATGAAATGCGCCATCTTGGAGAATAGGTCCACGATTACTAGGATCGTATTGTATCCGGAGCATGGAGGTAGATCGGTGATGAAGTCCATAGAAAGCGTATGCCAAGGGCGAGGCGGGATGTCAATAGGGCGTAAGAGGCCGGCTGGTTTTTCCTTTTGACTCTTGTTTTGGGCGCATACTCCACAGGACATTATAAAGTCTCTGATATCTTTTTTCCAAGACGGCCACCAGAAGTAGCGCTTGATCTTTTCCGAGGTCTTGGTCATACCGGGATGTCCTTCCATTAAAGAATCGTGATAACAAGAGATCACCTTTTTCTGTAAATCTGTGCTGGGCAGGTATAACCGTTCTTGGAAATATAATAGGTTGTCCTTCACCGTAAAGTCCTTTCCCTGCAGATGCCAATTCTGTATGTCTGCTGGAGTTACCAGTAGCCTGGCTTTATCCTTAACTTCCTCTATGGATTGTGTGGCGATTACACCTAGAATTCTTTGTTCGGGAATGATAGGTACAGATTTAGGATTGATCAAATGTTCTTCCACTCCCATCCGAGAAAGGGCATCAGCTTTACCGTTTTTTGTACCAGGTCGATAGGTAATTATGAAGTCAAACTCGGCAAAGAATAGTGCCCAACGGAGTTGCCTAGAGGATTGAGCTTTTGCGGTTTTCAAATATTGGAGGTTTCGTGATCTGTAATCACAGTAACGGTGTGTCGGGCCCCCAGAAGATAATGCCGCCAAGCCTTAAAGGCGGACTTGATAGCTAGAAGTTCCTTATCAGTAATAGTGTAATTGATTTCAGGAGGCGAGAATTTGCGGGACCAAAATGCCACGGGATGCAACTGATTGGTTACTGGGTCCTTTTGTGATAGAACTGCCCCCATGGCAAGGCTCGAAGCATCAGTTTCAACGATGTAGGGGAGTTCTGGGCGAGGATGTTTTAAGATCGGTGCAGAGATGAATCTAGTCTTCAAATTCTGGAAAGCTTGTTCCGCCTCGGTAGACCATTCAAAACGTTTGTTTTTCTTTAACAAGGCGGTGATGGGCTGGACTATTCGAGAGAATTCGGGGATAAACCTGCGGTAAAAGTTAGCGAAGCCTAACATGCTTTGAACACCTTTTACGGAGGATGGCGATGGCCATTTGAGAATTGCATCGACCTTCTTTGAATCCATACGCACTCCGCTAGGTGATAATATGAATCCCAAGAATTCAACTTCAGTCACGTTGAAAACACATTTTTTCAACTTAGCGAAAAGTTTGTGTTGACGCAATCTCTCGAGGACCATTTTCACGTGTTTCCGATGTTCAGTTTCCGATGAAGAATAAACGAGGATGTCGTCAATGTAAACAACAACACACACATCTATGAGCTCTCTGAGGACATCGTTCATAAAATATTGAAAGGCGGCCGGGGCATTGCAAAGTCCGAAGGGCATGACCTGATATTCAAATAGCCCATACTTGGTGCGGAAGGCCGTCTTCCATTCATCGCCCTCTTTTACTCGTACCAAGTGGTAGGCTCCTCTAAGATCCAGCTTTGTATATATGCATGCTTTTCTGACTTGGTCCAGGAGTTCAGGGATCAAAGGTAACGGATATCTATTCTTAACGGTGATCTGGTTCAGGGCGCGATAATCTATACAAGTTCTAAGGTCCCCTTCTTTTTTTGGAACGAAGAACAAAGCTGAGGAAGCAGGGGACTTGGAAGGACGAATAAACCCATTCGCTAGGTATTGATCCAGGTATTGTCGGAGGTGAAGATTCTCAGGCTCGGTGAGGGCATAAATTCTACTACAAGGAGGAGTAGATCCAGGTATCAGGTCTATCTGGCAGTCATAAAACCTATGAGGAGGTAGAGGGTTAGCCTGATCCTTCCGGAAAACATCTTGGAATTCTAGGTATTCAGGAGGTAACTGGGGAGCCTCCGAGGAAATTGCTGCCAGTGCAACACCAGGTCAAGGGTGACAAGTAGAGACACATTCTGGAAACTGAACCGTTCTTGCTCGCCAATCGATCTGAGGATTGTGCTTCTCTAACCAAGGAATTCCTAGAATAATCTGGAACTGAGGGGCCTTGATCACATCGAACACAATCTTCTCATGGTGTCCATCTTGACTTACTAGCGTCACTTCTTGGGTGGTATGCGTTACTGGTCCGGAGGCTATCTCCGTACCATCCACCGTAGTAATGACGTCCTTTACAGCCTTTGGACAAAGAGTCAGATTCATCCTCAAAACCATTTCATGATCCACATAATTGCCGATGGCACCGCTGTCGACGTAAGCTTCAATCGCATGTAATTGATCCGGATGTTCAGGGCTAATGAGGACCATAGGTATCACGAAATGCGAGGTCACGGAACTGGTTTTAACGCTCGGCAAGAGGACCTCTATTCTTGTCGGGCGAGGTTGTTTCCCTGCTCAGAGTTTGTGACCCTGGTAACTGCAGCTCCTACTGCCTTCTTGGCTGGTTTCACCGGACAGTCTCGAAGAAAGTGCCCCGAGTTTCCGCAGTAGAGGCATAATTGCAGCTGTTTTCTCCTTTCCCGCTCCTTTTGTGTTAGTGGTCCTTTCAGGCCCCCTATTTGCATGGGTTCCCCGGAGTCTACTCCTTTGGTAGGAGTTGGTGGTTTGGAAAATACTCGAGCATCAAACTTGGAACGATCGGCCTTCCTGTTCTGCAGTCTGTGGTCAATTTGAACGACTAAGTCAATATAGTCCGAACAGTCTTGCGGGGGATTCACTACTTGGGCTAACACATCTTTGAGCTCTCCACGTAGACCTCTATAAAACAGTGTAATCCTTTTGTCCTCAGGCCATCGAGTTTCCACTATCAGTCTGTTGAAAGACGCAAAATAAGCCAAAAGGTCTTGATTACCCTGTCGCAATGAAAGGAGCTCATTGTCCAAGGCCTGCCCCTGTGAATGTCTTGCAAACAGTTTTTCCATACTGAGCTGAAAAGCTTGAAAATCATGGAGAACCGGATCATCTTGATTAACTAGAGGGATCGACCAGTCTGCCGCATTGCCACTAAGGTACGAAAGCACGAAAGCTACCTTAGCTTGATCAGTTGGAAAGGCTGCTGGCAGGCATAAGAAGTGCAACCGGCACTGATTAATAAATACTGCAAACCTCTTTGGGTCACCAGAAAATCGTTCGGGCGGAGCCAGAGGTACATTCCCAGGTAGGTTGATCTGCACTGGGTTCGTAGAGGATGTTGAAGGAAGATTTGCCCCTGATGCGGGTAACAGAGTTTGTCCGGCTTGTGATTGTAGCAATTGTCTAGCGAGATCGTTTGTTCACTCCTTGGAAATAATCAGTTCCCTTCTTAGAGCATTTGTTTCCTGACGGGCCGCATGCACTTCTGCTCTTAGTTCCCCAAGTAACTGGGCTAGCTGGTCGGTATCCGAGGTTTCCATAGCGCCTGGGTGGGAGTTTTGCGATAGGCTTTGCGTTCTGTAACGCTCACCTGATTCCCGCAGAGGCGCCGGTCTTGACTGGGTGAATGCCGTATCTTCAAAGGTGATGTGTAACACACGGTTGGCTCTTTGGGCTGGACCTCTGTGCACTGTATGTCTGACTCGAAGAGTAAGATGTCTGCAGATAGAAAATATGGGATTAATGAACTGGGGTTATTGGGTGCCTCTCTCCTCTTCCCTTTCTCTTCTCCTGTAGAACCCCAAAGGTTAACACCCTCACCTTAGGTAAGTGAACGCCGAGCTCTCCATCTGCCTTGGGGCAGGGTGCCGTAACCAGTTTCTTCACTGGATAAGGGTGCAGGCCTCTTGACCTCAGAGGACTGCTGTCCGTCGTTAACTGCACGAACGGTAAGTTCTGGGCACTTCAAATGTCTTAAAAGTCTTTCGTAATGATATCTCTTGTTTTGCAGGGTTCTGGCGATGGCGGATGGCGGGCTAATGAGAGTTGAGGATCGAACCCGCGTGAGGAATAGCAGCGCCTGGAAGCACGTAAGTAAGCGCTTGTAGCCTGCTTCACGATGCGCACTAACTGTCCCTTTTATCTTGCAGGTACAAGTTCAGAGCTTTAGAGAAGCTGAAGGGTGCTGGAATACCCACTGGATTCGGCGTGGGAAGGAGTAATGGCACGTGAGTAATAAAGTTGCCCAATGTCTTTAAACGCACCTTCTTTTGTCTTTCAGATGCGGGATGCAGCGCCGAAGGCCTCCAGAGCGTGTGAAGAGCTGGTAAGCTTTTGTCTTTCAGATGCCGGAATGCAGTGCGAAGACCTCCGGAGCATGCGAAGAGTAGGTAAGCCTTTGTCTTTCAGATGCCGGAATGCAGCGCGAGGCGTTGGTGACAGCCGATGGACCAGGTAAGAGATGCGCTGCCACTGAAGACCGTAGTGCTAACCTGTTCTTTCTTTGTCTTTACAGGTGCTGCTGAAGACTGGATTCCAGGATGGTAAGCCTTTGTTCCCTTAGGCCCAGGATCAGAAGCAGAAGACACGATGAGCGTTCTGCTGCAGAGAATGCAGAATAACGCAAAGCAAGATTCATCCATCGGGTGTGGTTTAAATAGCCTCCTGTAGTGCTTAGGTGTCTCCTTCCACAGCCACGCCTAGGTAAGAAAAGAGTTCCTGCTTTCCAGAAGAGTTCCAGTGTTCTGAACCTAGGGAGTGGCTCCTGCCCCACCCAACAGGAAAAGTAGTCCCAAACAGAAGAGGATCAGGGGTTCAACTGGCAGGTAAATAAGCAGCATGGTCTGCTGCAGGTAAGTCCACCCAAGCATTATGAGCCCGGCGCTTCCAGCGCTGGGACTGAGCATCTTTATGAGCCTGGTGCCACTGACAGGGTCCAAAAGGTCCCAATTGGGACTGGCTGGCACTCGGAACCGGGGTTATGGGTCTGCTTCCAAGGGAGTCGGGCACGTCCTGATCTTTTGGAAGCAGAGATCATGACATAAACGGTCTGATAATTAATCCATCAAAATCTAAGATCCTCATCTTTAAACATCCGAAAAAAAAGGTGACTTCAAGGAACTGGGTCTTGGACTGCAAAGTAATTCCACGTGTGGATGAACTGACATACCTGGGATATGAAATCCACGCTCACCCAACTTTTAACAAGGTGATACCTTCCATCCTTGGAAAGACCTCAAAAATTATAGCACAAATGAAAAACCTGAATAGAAGATTCTGTCAATTTCTCGATACTTCCACTCAAGATGTTTTATATAGGTAAAGCAGTCCCGGTCCTCCTCTATGGCCTTGAGGCAAAGCCCTTGTTGTGGAATTACCACTGGAGTAAAATTGAGGGCATCTTATGGAAATCTTCGATTTATCTTCCAATGTGTACTCCTCCTGCAAGTCTGAGATTTGAATTGGGACTGATCTCTTTGAGCTGCCGTGCGGAGTGGAAACTTCTGTCCCTCTATCACAACATAATCACAACCAGTATGTCTACTCTCTTTTTTGACGTACATCAACATCTAAAAGCGGCAAAATCAAAGCAACTTTTAGGCTTAGAAAAAAAAAATCAGACATATTTTGTACAGGCTGGAACTAACTACAGAAACACTCATGCAGAATCCCATGAAAGTGAAAAAAAAACTAGAGACGACCGACTGGATCCAAACAATTGCTAGAGTCAGAAGTCTCAAACCCCCAAACCATTTCCTGAAAGAGGACAGAAAACTCAGCACCATCCCATGGTATTTGGAAAAGTTTTCTGATCAAAGAATAAGAAACAACCTCCTCAGACTCAGATTGAACATAGCCCACATGGGCGAAATTTTGGCCCAAAGAAACCAGGGAGAGAAGGCATTGAGACTCTGCAAGATCTGCCACTCTCCGAACTTACAATCTCTCAAGCATCTGCTGATGGAGTGCAAAGGTACATGGCCCACTAGAGTGTCACTTCTGGGGAGATTTGTAACTAGAGAGGAGAGCTTAGTCCAAGATGCATTCTGGGATAGACTGATCTCTGGCCAAGAAGTCATGCTCACTGCAGCAACAGTAAAAGTCTTGGAGACTTTTTCTATATTAATGAACCAATAATAGACAGTTTAAGACAGTGAGCTTCCTCAGTTATTTTGGACCAGACTTTTCAGTTAAATCCCTGGTTTCTGTGCCTTGATTTTACTTTATTTTTAAATATGAAATGTAAAATCGAATTTTTTATATGAAATTTGTATCCTGATTTTCACTTTGTAAAGGTTTTCTGGCAAAACCAAAAACAAATAATAATAAAAAAAAGAGTACCTCTTTTCCCCTATCCACATGCCAACTAGACATGGGTGGCTAGCAGGGACTTGGCTACCCCTTAATATCCTGGTATTGGCTATAATGCACAAATGCATACTAGCACCTCCTCAAATTTCCCATACCTTGAACTTTGGTCCCCAGAGGGTTCTCAAACTATAGCGCATTGTAACCAAACCAACAGTGAAAGGTACAAATGACGCATTACATTATATAGGATCGTCCCTCAGTACACTAAGAAACAATAGGCCTCATTACGAGGTGGGCGGTAAGGGGTTAACAGCGCCGGTAAAGGTGCCGGAGCCGTTAACCCCATACCGCCCTATTACGAGGTCCACTCGCGGGACCCGCTCTGGACGCCTGGTTTTATCAGACGTCCTTAGCGGGTCCCGCGAGCGGCCCAGCATGCTAACAATGGGCCCGTCATTAACGGGCCCGTTGTTAGCATGCTCCCCATTCCCATTGAGCCCTATGGGGGCTCAAATGGGAATGGGGATGGTCCAGGTCCGGGTTCCCTGAATGGGGAAATACCGGGCCCTCCAAGGTCAGAATGGCCCGGTATTTCCCCATTCAGGGAACCCGGAACCGAGTTTGGAGGCAGCCATGCCCTTATTAAGGGCATGGCTGCCTCCAAACCCATAATGACGCCCCATTTCTTATTCGCTGAAACTGAATTTTCACTCGCCAATGGCTAGTCGCGCATGCATATTTTGAGACATGGCATGGGCATTCAAAATTAGCTCCTGCTATAGTTTCTACTCGCCTGACAGGGTCCCACATGGAACTGGCGTTACGGCAGGTTACAGCCATGCATTGTACAAGCAACAACAGAATTGGGACCATGGCACGCATCATGGTTGGGCCTGCATGCAGGCTAGCGCAAGTGAATCACAATGTACTTACCTATCTAGAAAACATAGGTGGGTTTTCCTTAAATCTCTTAAGTTAGTACATTCGTCGCAAACTGTATGTGAATGATGTAACTCACACACACCGTTCAGACGGCCTCATTACGACTTTGCCGGTCCGGAAACAAGGGTGCCGGTAAGCTTACCACCGCCCTTCTTTCCGGACAGGCAAATTACAAGTGTGCCTGCCAGGACCGCTGCGCCAGGTCTAACCCTGCCAAGCGCAGCGGCCCCAGTTGAGAAACTCATCACGGAAACATCGGCACTGTTAATAACAGTGATGATGCTTCCGTGAACCCATTGGAATGGGGAATAACTTTTACCGGCACACAGCTTCCCGGTCCATCAGGATTTGTAATGTCCTGGTGGAACCGGGAAGCTAGGTGCCGGTAAAATGTTACAAGTCTGGTGGCAACCCGCTGGTAGCTCCATCAGGGTTACTGCCGGACTCGCAATGAGGCCCTAAAACTTGGCGTACGTTTGCCATATTACCAAAACGCTATTTAGAATAGTATGCCCGTCACCAAAATGTGTTTTTCTTTGTGTGCTAAATTTAGAAAGGCAGCTCTAAATCGGGCCAGCTCATTCTGCTTTAATTGCTTTGGTGAGCCTAATGACCAAATGAATAGCACAGAGACTGCAGGCAACATGGCTAGTGCGCCTGCAGACGAGTAACTTATGTTTTTCCGTGTAGCCTCCACTGATCTCCTCCACTGGTTGGTAGGTAATTAAATCAGGGAAGGCTGAGCAGACAGCGACTGATTGGTGGCGCTACAAAGGGGGCTGCTCAGAAAATACAAGTGAGGTGGGTCAATCAGAACACCTGCAACACTGGGCCGGTGGTCAGCGGACCCTCAGACAGTGGCTGGCTGGTCAGACCACAGCGTGCCAGTACAGACAGTTTGAAACTGCATTCAGGCAAGGCCTTCCACATTTACTTGGGCACCAACAGCTATGTTTTCACATTATATTTCTTCAAGTACTTTACAATGTAATGAAACCAGCTTCATTTGTTTAGCAACAATTTATTGATATTGAAGACGGTTCTATTGCTTGACACAGAGGTGTAGTTTGGGAGTGGTGTGCGACAGTCAGTGGGGGCACAGTCTAGTGTTTTACCATGGGCACCAAGTTGGCAAGAAACGGCACTGCTCATTTCACGAATGCATGCGATGTTTTATTAGTCGGCTTTACTCATAACTTTCCAGTAAACATGCCTAGGTTTTTGCTGAAGGATGATCAGCCTCGCTGCGGCCTGTCCCTTTCCGTCAGGGGTGCTGCTAGGTCCGGAAAGAATGTGGGCCTTGTCGGTGTTGTCGGGACTCGGGGCTAGCTAGCCTTTTGGTTGTAGCCCCTCAGCTTCTGTCCGGGGCTACAACCAAAACACCCAGGGCTACAGCCCTTTCACCGCCCCCGTGCCCCTCCTCCTCCCCCCAGCAATGCCTCTGGTTTCCGTTCTCTGGCCATGTATAAAGCAGTAACCACAGCAAATGGAATCATTTGACTGAATTAAGACAGATGACGGCAGCAGGAGTAACAACCCACTGAGGTGGCTGAAAGATGATAGTCAACATTTGTTTGGACATAACAATATAAGAAGGTAGATCACAGGTATCTTACAGTGCTTCATGCAAGGATCCATCCACTTCTAGGCGATGGAATCATAGTTTTTGCTACCCAATTTAATTTGCTCAATTCACCGACCTTCAACCGATACATGGCAGAGTTTACCGTGCCATGATTAAAACATATAAACACTCTAGCTACTAACGAAATGTTATCTACCTCTTTGTTTGTATGATGAATAAAGAGGAGCAGTGCCAACCAGTCACACGTGAAAATGGAGGGGTCTGCAAATCCTCACAGCTTGCCGTAGAAAGGCACAGAGGTGTGGAAAACAGGTTTTAAAGGTTCCATGTGTTAATATCCCTGAAAAAATGTCACCATACAAGAATATTGCCATATTTTTGCGGCGATATTAAGCCATGGAACGTGCGGGGTACAACCCAGCAACCCCCATCATTTTTTTAAAGGAGTGGGGGACACCCCCGCAAACCCGGTCCCTTTAACCCCATAAATTATACCCACTAATAATATTGCCTATGGCTTTACCCCACGACCATATATATAGCGATATTATTGGTGGGAATAATATTACCTGATACAGTTGAAACTCTTTATGATATTCGATAAGATATTCTAAATTGTTGCTGTTTTGCCCTCACAAGACGAGAACACTTTCACCTTTTCTGCAGATAACACATTTTGGTACTTTAAATCTCTGGTAATTTTATGAACCACCTGACTGATAAATTGCAAGAAGTAAATTGTTTCGAACGGTTGAGGGCAATTTAAAGGCGAACTGCATTCACAAATTCAACCAGAACCAGTGGAGCCTGCACAGCCACAAAGTGAGTGTCCCTCCTGCCAGGCCTTAAAAGTGAATTCTGTCAATGTGGCTGGAAATGTTCATTCGTGAGGTGCTCCTCAGTGCGCGTGGTTGGAAAAAAGAAGACACGTGTAGTTATTGTTTGGTCGGGGTTATACAGGCATTGGTAAAAGGCTGTTAAGTGTCACCAGGCCTTCACAGGCTTCCGGTAAATTGAAGTCTCTTGCATCGTTGTAAGCAGGGCATTTGCTATTGATATAATCCAAAGGGTGCAGCAGACACTGTTATTTTTTAAAAAAAACTTTTATTTAATTCTGAAAGGCACTTCACAGAAGTTCAATATTACACCACAGGAGTGGACCACAGGGCATCACAATATAACAACATTATGTTCACATTTAGTTCAGCTTATACAACACTGTATTAGAGTATCTATGCTGCAATCTCATTGTCACTGTCTTGAGTACTGTTAAGGTATGCTTGCAGCGGAGCCCATATGTCCTTTGGCCTTCACACTGCCGTTACACTTCTTACATAATGTTCCTCATTACCCTGGACATATAGTAGATCCCGTAGCCACGTATTATGGTTCGGGGCTGTTTTGGATTTCCATGCCTGTAATATGTTCCTCTTGGCTACTGCGCCTCCAATAGCAACAAAACGACAGAGCTTAACAGAGGCTTTACCTATGTCTCCCAGCAAGTATTTCAATGGGGTAGCCGGGATATTCACCCCAGTGATGTCACTAACAGCCCTGGCCAATTCTTCCCAGAAGACCTTGACATGGGGGCAGTCCCAATACATATGAATGGAGTTTGCCATGCTAGCATTGCATTTGGGGCAGGTTGCATCTCGAGTAGGGTCAAACTTGGAGATCTTGTGTGGGGTTACATGCAGATGATTCAGGATTTTAAATTGAATTAATCTAAAGTTAGCGTTAAGTGAGATGGATTTGGTATGTAGACAGTATTAGGCCCATTTGGAATCATCAATGGTAATGCTTAAATCCCATTTCTGTTTCATGCAGTTTCTGGATGGAGTATGTTCCTGAGCTGCCCTATACAGACTGGATACCAAACCTGTAAAACCATCTTGTGTCATAATCGCCGTTAAGAATTGGTGTGTCGCGGGGGCCTCGGGAAATGTAGGCCATTTCCTTTTGCATGCTGCTTTCATACGGTAGTACTGTAGTGTAGTGGTAAGACCCGACCCCACCTTACCCTGCACAACCTTCAGTGAGGCGTATCTACCCACCTGATGCTTGATGTGCGATTGTTACCTGAGCAAGTTTATCAGAGCCCAATATAAGTAAAGAAACAGCCCTACTGGGCTATGCGTCTGATTGTGCGATCGCCGCGTGTGCAAGTTTAGCAGAGCCCACATAAAATACTACCCAGCTGGGCTTACCTAAGGTTGCTGGGCAAACATTGCATGGTCAGCCTCATTGGCCCTGATTACAACACCGGTGCTAAACCATGGCGCTATTAGTACCATGGTGGGTGCCGGTGTTGTAACGGGTCCGCCATGGTTCAATGGGGAATTACCACCCCATTCCAAGGTTGGCGGGCGGTAATTGCCCATTGAACCATGGCCCTTCCCCATTCCCATTTTCGCCCCATAGGGCTCTATGGGAATGTGGAAGGCGCTAATTGCGGTACCGTACTTAGCACCAAGGTCCCTTTGCGGGTCCCTACTTTAACGGCGGGTCCCGCAAAGGGACCTCGTAGTAAGGCGCTAAGTGTTTAACGGCGCCACAGCCTTTTACGGCGCCATTAAACACTTAGCGCCAGGGTCCTAATGAGGCCCATTGTCTTCTTGGTTCAGTATGCGGTTCCTGCGACCATATGCAGGCGTAGATGAAATTCAAAAGAAGTGTATTCAATAGAAGTATACAATAGAGAAGGATTATGAAGAGTGCTTCTTAAGGGGCACATTGTTTAACAGTGGGGCTCAAACCACGATCACTTAATATCTCGTCTAAAAAAGACACTGTGGGCTTTGAAGTTACTTAAATTGGATTCAACCATCAACAGCAAAAATCTCCACATAAAGCTTTGTTTGGAAATGTCACTCCTATTCTATTTTACAACAAGATGGAATATTGGAAACTAACCAAACTGTCAATTTTGTTCATTCTGTGAGGAAACTGTCAACCATTTTCTTTTTTATCGTCCTCTTTATCTCAACCCAAGAAGCATTTATCTTAAGGCCGTATTGAGATCACCAAATATAGCAAACTCAAGGGATGTTCTATGTAAGTTCAAATCTTTTAGTCCAGATTGCCTGCTCTAGTATTATATACTTTACATTGAACAATCCTGGAAAAATAGGTATTGCTTTCTGGGTTGGACTCATTGATTAATTGTTGATGATGTTAGTATATTATTTCTAGATTTGTTGGAATGTATATATTTATTGTCTATTTTCTTGTTGGAATAGTTGAGGAAGAAATGTAGTTTTACCACTTTTTGCTCTATTTATCTTCTTTGTAAATCACTTTATGGATTTTATCAAAATACTTTAAAGATAAGTGAGTCTACATTTCCAGCCTACACTGGTATTGGACTGTATTTAAAAGATCCTGTTGCTTCCTTCCATGTCTAGCCTAGCGCTTATTATTGCAACGCAAAATGGTTTAAAGTGCATTATTGAAAATATGAATAATCACATGACGTCACCTTCAAATATTATTCTAAGGCACATTAGGGCCTTTTGTGGAATGTTCAGATTGGCCCAGCCAATCAGGAATAAGGATTCAAAGCAAATTCCAGGCGCTTTCGCCCGGTATGTTCTTGGAATCTTTGCTTTTGCCCGGCTGGGTCACGCGTTCACCTGTTCAGTGCGGCTGAGATGCTGGTGCACCCTTCTTCCAGCTCCAAAAGAGCACGAGTGCCAGGCTCATCTGCACGTTATGTGATATCTCAGCATGTCCAAGGTGGCGTCTCCAGTAAGACCTTTAATGAGTTATGCCATTGCCGAGTGCTAACAGTCTTACCCGCGGGACGGATGGAATTCCCAGGCATGAAGTGCCTGAAGCGCTCCTAAATGTCCTTGCTTCGTTGAAGATGTTGAATCGAGGTTCCGGGCACCTGTTGTCCTGGAATCCCACCCAGCCCTGGGCACTAAACCTTAAACAGTGATATTAAAGTGGGTGGCTATCATTTTGTTGATCGACTTGGATTCAAAAGATTTTTTTTTCTTTTAAACTTTGTTCAAATCTCTCAGAGAATTGCTATTTCCCCTTCTATGTATTTCAAGAAAGGTTTGGTCTATTAGATAAAAACAGTTTGGGCCTCATTACGACCCTGGCGCTCCCCTAATGAAGGGGGCCAATACGGGACCGGCCCCCATCATTACGGGAGCGCCGATTACAAACTTCCCAGCGCAGGACCCGGATCGGACGTCTGGTAAAACCAGGCATGCTTTCCAGGTCCCGTGAGAGGAAGAAGGAGGTAACAACGGGCCAGTTGTAATCTGCCCATTGTTACTTCCATCCCCATTCCCATTGATCCCTATGGGGGCTCAAATGGAAATGGGGAATGGTTCCTGCAAGGAGGAATTACCGGGTCCTCCAATGTTGGAATGACCCGGTTATTCCTCATTGCAGGAACCCGTAAATGAGCCCGGTTTGGTGGCAGTCATGGAGCTAATAGCTCCATCGCTACCGCCAAACTCGTAATGAGGGCCTTTGTCTTTAAATAGATTAAGAGAATGAAACATGGCAAAAACAATCCAGTCTACGATTTGCCCCACCAGAAATCTTGACTGGCATTTTTACCAGATGCCTCTTTGACCGATAAACAAACTGAATCCAAAGGCGCAGAGATAATTAATATGATGTCCCTCAGAGCCTGGCAGCCATGTGGACTTGATATTTCAGGGGACACACAGGGACACCTTTTCAGGAAAGTAAACAAAGCCGCGACATCTGCTAACGTTACACACATTTTGTTTTTTAAGTCCTCCCGTGCCTCTTCAATACAGAGTTCCCCAGGTCTCCATACTTGGGCAACTTCTTTTTTGCCTCTATACTATTCCCTTACCACATCTTATATCCTATTTAAAGCTTTCCTGTCACTTTTATGCTGACGACTTGGAGGCATAGCCATTTTCTCCACCTTTTCTTTCCTGCTTCTCTTACTTCTCCCTCCCCTTCCCGTTGCCTCCTCTCTCCCCCTACCCTCATCTCTTTTTCTGCCACTGCTTGACTCTTTCACTCTTCTCTTTATTTTTCTACACGCACCACTCACGATAAATCCACCAAAAATCCCCATGGTGCCCTGCGGACTCCAATAAAAGCGTATTTACACAGCCCTGCCACCACTGATAATCCGGTGGTAATGTCATGGGACCGAGTGGCAGTAATGTAACATGATGCGCCTAACATGGGAGACTAAACTTCAATCACAAAGAAGAACCTGAACATACGGAGCATTTTTACAATATTAGCTCTGGTAATACTGCAGTACAGAATTACTTTTACTGCATGTGCTAGTAGTAATTTTCTGCACTTATCTGGTTGTGGTTATTCCCCATTCCAGAATCTCATCACGCCCCGCCCCCAATTGGGAATACGTTGTTTTGCCGCACATGTCACAGTGTCATTTTGGCACATTACAAGACTCCAACATCTGTCTTTCTTTGCAAAGAGATTTTTAAAACTTAAAGCCTTGCTTTAAAAACAGACTGGGGGGGTCATTACGAGTTTGAAGGTAGCCATGGCGCTATTAGCGCCATGGCTGCCTCCAAACCCGGGTCTGGTCTCACTGAATGGGGACTTACCGGTACATTCGGACCTATGCGGACCCGGTAAGCCCCCATTCAGTAAACCATTCCCATTTGAACCCCCATAGGGCTCAGTGGGAATGGGGAAGGCGCAAATAACAGTCCGGCAAATTGCGGGCCCGTTATTAGCTCCAAGGTCCCTTAACGGGTCCCGCAAAGAACCGCACGGCTGGTCAGACCAGCCGTTCCTGTTGGGACCCGCTAAGGGACCTCGGAATAGGGCGGTAAGGGTTTACCGGCACCTACATCCTTACCGATGCCGGTAAATCCTTACCGCCCAACTCGTAATGACCCCCTGGGATTGTTTCAATAGCAAAGAATATGGGCCTCATTCTGAGATTGGTGGTAGTCATGGCGCTATTTGCGCCATGACTGCCACCAATAACGGGTCCAGCACCGGTGCAGTTCAATGGGGACTTACCGGTGTAGTACGACCCTCGCGGGACCGGTAAGTTCTCATTGAACATGCCATTCCCCATTCCCACTTGAGCCCCCATAGGGCTCAATGGGAATGGGGAGAGAGCTAATAACGGGCTCGCGACTTGCAAGCCTGTTATTAGCACCCTGGTCCCTTAGCGGGACCCGTAAGGGACGTGAGGTCAGACCACACGTTCCTTACGGTCCATGCCAAGGGACCTTGGAATAGGGCGGTAAGGGATTACCGGCACCGGTCTCCTTACCGGTGCCCGGTATCCCTTACCGCCCACCTTTTAATGACCCCCTATATCTATAAAGGTTATACGCAAGAGCTAGATCGCAGTAGGGGAAAAACATTCAAATGTAAGCATATCCCTTCTCTCACAGATAATCTTTTTATTGAGACAAAAAATATCAGGTTCAAAATGGCGTTCCTCCCTCTGATGTTGTCCATAAAGAATAGAGAGTGGTCCAATACCTTATGATATCTGGTCCGTGGGCTGGAATGACGAGTTGAGAACAGGCAAGAAACCTGAGGATGGGCCCTGCTCTGGTGAGGTGCAGAATACTTGTCGGAACCTCTTTTTTGGCATGTGGAAAATAGTTGATGTGAGGCCCCACTGGTGAACGCTAAACCCGGCTGACTCTGGGCCAGGTCATCCTAGCTTCTTGGCAGGTGGAGAAGGCGCTTAAACATCTGCGGCTGCCAAGTTCAGTTGCAGTTCCTGGGTGTTGGCTTGGAGAAGAGCCACTAAAAATAGCTTGATTCCTTGTACGTCTGCCAAAGAGAGAGTAGTTGGCACTGACTTTGCGCTCTCTGAAAGCCTTCTGTGAAGTCTGGGAACCGGGCTAACTCCACACCTCGCGGTTTCATGACATTGCAAGGTTTTGGTCACACCACTGCATCCGGCATGTGGTGGCAGCGAGGATCATGCACGAAGGAGCATCAAGCATGGCATCCGCTGGTTACTCTACCAGCGTCTTAGTGGTCGGCACGGGGTGCCGAAGGCCCCAATCGGCTGAACACAGGTAGCAGCAAGTCGGTAGGACACTGACGGTGGATCCGGTGGCAGACGATGAGCCTGAAGGATGAAATCATAGCAGCATCCAAGTTCCTCACTTTTTCACTCACATGTTTTTCCGCAAGGAAGAAAACCACAGTCGACACCTAGTGAACAATAGACAACTTCTTTGTCTGATTAAAGAGAAACCAGTCTTATTTTAGCAGACTGTGCAAGGAGGCATTATTGTTTTGGGAAGGAATACTCGCTGGGAGATGTGGAAAGTTGGACGATGTCCGCCCACTTATATTTAGTATTCTAAAGATTTTCATGAGGACAGCCATAAGGATAATAGCTCATGTTAACGTTAGTTACAGGGAGTTTTCTTGGAAGCTTTTTCTGGGTTCATTTAACTTTAGGGATCCAATAATATTAGATTTGCTCTAGCCCTTGTAAACTAACCGACTGTTCCTTCTCCACCTTAAAAGCAGAGAGCTCTGGTTGTCCAGAAGACACTTCTAGGTCTTAGGTGCTCCCCTCCATTTCTCTCAGTTAATTATTTTTTTTGGTGGGCGAGTCCCCAGACAGTGCAGATACTGGTGCAAAACCCAATCCCCCATTGGTTTATCAACGGTGTGTCAAACCCAAGGAAGTTTTTAATGATCTTATTTAGTTACATATCTAAATCACTGTCTGCCATGTGGGTGGTGTCACTGCACTTCTCAAACAGGGATTGTCAGCAAGAGGAGTTGTTATATGGACTACGTCAGGAAAACTATTGCGCCATCTTAATACTGCAAAAATTGGTCTATTATTTGTATGTACTCTCTTCTGATAACTTTCCTTTTATAGCATATCCCCTTTGTCATGGGGCACGGTAACAATCATAGTATTCCGGTGCTGGGAAGGGCTCAGAAACTAATGGCAACCAGCACCATGAAGAAACATGCCTCTATAAACAGAATACTGCCGTACAAAACACTATTATGTCCTTTCTGCAGGAGAATCAGCTTACAGACTACATCTCCCAAGCACCCCCGGGCCAAGAACTACATATTGCAGCCCACGTCGGTCGGGGAATGCGCGCGCATGTGCACGAGATCGTCGAGAGCACGGGGCTTGTGCTCAGGACAGCAACCAGAGAAGACGTGTTCTCTGGAGCTCCGAGCAAGGGGAAGCTCTCGAGGCTCACAAGACACCTTAGTGAAGAGCCTCCCGTATTATGCTACCGCCTTGTATTTACTCACGGCGGCTCTCAGGGAAGAAGTTTTGCGTTGGTGTCATGACGCTCCAACTGCGGGGCACCCTGGAATAGCTAAAACGCAAAATAACGTGGCACGTCATTACTGGTGGCCCACCTTACACTGTGACGTACGGATCTAGGTAACCAAGTGTAGCACTTGTAGTAGACAAAAGGCCAGCCATCAGAAACCTGCCGGCCTCCTACAACCAATGCCCTCTCCGCCAACTCCTTGGCATACGGTTACTATGGATCTGATTGTGGATCTACCACCCATTCGAAAATACACTTCGATTCTAGTCGTGGTTGATTCATTAACCAAAATGGGTCATTTCATCCCTTGTAAGGGCGTCCCCACTGCCGGAGAATTGGCAGAATTATTCCTGCAAAACATAGTACGACTCCACGGGTTACCCAGGCGAGTCATTACAGACCGTGGGCCACAATTCACCTCACGCTTCTGGCGAGCCTTTTGCCAACTGATTGGCATGGAAGTGAGTTTGTCTTCAGGGTACCATCCGGAAACAGATGGACAGACGGAGAAAGTAAATCAAGGACTAGAACAGTACCTCCGTTGTTATACCACCACCTCTGAAACATCGTGGGTGGAATACGTCTGGTTGGCCGAAATCGCCTATAACAACTCAGTACACTGCTCCACCGGGTACACTCCGTATTACGGAGTGTACGGTTACCATCCCAGAGTTTTGCCCACCGTTGCTAATCTACCCCAGGATAATTTACCCACGTTATTAGGGTTGCATTCACATGCGCAGCAGGTTTGGGCACATATACAACAGAATGTAAACAAAGCCAAGCGAACCTATAAGGCCTATGCCGATAAAAAAAGACGCGATAGCCCCCAGTATAAACCAGTAGATCGAGTTTGGCTCTCCACACACAACATTCGGATGACAGGGCCCCGTAAATTACAACCCCGATTCATTGGACCATTTACCATATCCGCTGTGGTCAATCCGGTGGCAATAAGACTCAGTTTACCCAGCCAAATGAAGATCCACCCTACTTTTGATGTATCATTGCTTAAGCCTGCTCTATCTACTATTCGTACTGTGAAACCACCACCCATTATGGTACAGGGACACCCTGAGTATGAAGTACGGGCCATCTTGAATTCACAACACCGGAAAGATGGGCTTTATTACCTCATAGATTGGGTGAGGTATGGTCCGGAGGATCGATCCTGGGAACCTGCTCGGGATGTCCATGCACCGAGACTGGTCAAGGCATTCCATCGCAACTATCCAGCTAAACCTAAACCCAGATCCTCCTGTGCGGGGGGGAGTGCTGTCATGGGGCACGGTAACAATCATAGTATTCCGGTGCTGGGAAGGGCTCAGAAACTAATGGCAACCAGCACCATGAAGAAACATGCCTCTATAAACAGAATACTGCCGTACAAAAGACTATTATGTCCTTTCTGCAGGAGAATCAGCTTACAGACTACATCTCCCAAGCACCCCCGGGCCAGGAACTACATATTGCAGCCCACGTTGGGCGGGGCATGCGCGCGCATGCGCACAAGATCGTCGAGAGCACGGGGCTTGCGCTCAGGACAGCAACCAGAGAAGACGTGTTCTCCGGAGCTCTGAGCAAGGGGAAGCTCATGAGGGGCCACGCCCCACTCATCCTCCACCTGGACCCCTCATGCCATTCAGATAAGTACCGCAAGCCACAGGCAGCGTAGCGGATCTGGGGGAAGGCGCGCAGTGCTTTGTTGCACCGTAGAGAATCAGAGGATTCCACCAGCAGCTGCGGTCAGGGGCACGCGCAGGGGGGCTCCGCCCAACTTTCTCATGTCCCCCCTGCTCCAGCAAGCTAAGTGAAACGCCTTGAATACTAACGCCATAGTTTCTGCAATCTGACCTGCGCGCAAAATATAGGAACCACGCAGCGCGTAGTCAAGCATGTTTTAACCCACTAACAGCCGTTTATAACTACGCTGCTACCTGAGAGGCTACAACTTATTCAGTGTGACATACAACACAAGTTGTTGCTACACAGGAGCCCTTTAGTGGCAATTACATTTTGGGCAATAACGGACGCGGAGCCACGCGCGGCTGTAATCCGCTCGTGCAGGGGGAATGTTAGCAGCTGCATGTGCCTAACTACTCGAGCACGTTAAGGGTGCATTAACCTCTAGTGTGAGAGTGAGTGAATGTAACGTTTGGTATGTGATGTAACACCAAGATGGTAATTCCCACTCTCTTTTCAGCAATAACACTGCTCCGGATTCTGGACCTGAGAGTACGCAGGCAGGAGGCCAGCACTCACCCCCTGAGATAAGTCTCTTTCTGGTTCTAGCCCTTGTTGTGGGGTGTGGGGGGAATTGTGCATATTGTGAATGTGTACGTGAATACGCAACTGTTGCATTGTGTTATCCTATGTCCCCTTGCCTAACCACCTCCACTTTCCTAGTCCTCTCACCGGTTACCCTTGCTACGGAACCTATCCAACCATCGAGACCCTAACCCTCTTTCCCCGCCCAGGTCGCGGAAGCTTGTGTAAGTTTAACTTGCAGGCACCAAGACCCTGGAGGGGTAGGTTGGTTCGTGCCACTCCTGAGCCTGGAAGCTGAAGCCGTGACAGAAGCACAAGCCCAAGTGTGTCAAGCTCCCGAGTGGTACGACCCGACCAGTCATGGAGGAACTCACCAAGGTTCTGCCGAACCTGCAGGCTGAGCTTGCTGCCACTAGGCAAGATTACGCGGTGTTGGCCACCCAGGTGCGCAGTTTGTCCGCCCAAACCTCCCCCCTTCCCGGTGGTGCTGCGACACCCACTCCAGTCCAGGTGCATGTAACTCCCGAACATATGGTTCCACTGGCTCCCCCGGAAAGGTATGGGGGGGATCCTCAGAATATTCAAACTTTCATTATGCAATGTAAACTTCATTTCTTGACCAAACCTGCAGCGTTTCGATCAACCCAGGCAAGGACAGCTTTTGTTATTTCGTATTTGACGGGGGGTGGAGCGGCTTGGGCAAATCCATTAATACAAAGGGATGATGCGGTTTTGTATGAGTGGGATGAATTTCAAACTGAATTTGGAAAGATTTTCAATCGTAGGGCTGCTGCAATGTGTAAAGATTGGGAGTTGTTAACCTTACGTCAAGGGAATAAGGAATTGGTGACATACGTCACCCAATTTAACCGGCTGGTTGCCGAGGCTGAATGGCCCCGAGAAAAGCAAATGTCCATTTTCTATCAGGGACTGAGAGAAGAGCTTAAGGATCTCATAGCTCAGGTTGATCCCCAGCCACTCGATTGTCCAGCAATGATCGATTTGGCCTTGCGGTTAGACCACCGGCAGGCAGAACGCCGGGGAGACAAGAAATGCGGGGACACAAGACCGATAGCACGGTTAGATCAGTTCCGTGGTCCACGTCCTATGGGCCCGGCTGAAAAGACATCTGGAGATGAACCCATGCAAATAGGCCAGAGATCCTCTCACTAAGGAGGAAAAAGAGCGCCGATGTAAGGAGGGGCTTTGTATGTATTGCGGCTCAGCAGGACATTTTGTAAAGGAATGCTCCACCAAACCCAAGACACAAGTCAAGGGAAACGTTTCGGCTCGACAGTAGTAAGGGTGATACAGTCGAGCCAAGTGGCAGAAGGTGCCCCAGCAGTTAAGTTTGCTAATTTTGCTCCATATATAACCTTGACAAGTACCCTTATGTCAAAAGACATCCCCAGAGGTGGTACGAGCAGTTGACGGCACTGCATTGAGTTCGGGACTCATTACGGAGTGTACTCAAACGTTGTCATTATGCTACCAACAATGTCATGTGGAGAACATTCGGTTCAATCTAATCGCAGCACCGCAATTTGGGATCATTCTAGGTTTACCCTGGTTAATTAAACACGATCCACAGGTGCGATGGTCTAAGGGGGAAGTCTCCCTGACCTCTCCGTATTGCTTGGGGCATTGTATCGTCTCGGAGAAGGTCAACGAGCCCGCTCAGAGCTCTGTACTGTTTGTGCTGCATCCGTCGGGGAAACAGATCTGAGTACTCTGCATTCAGAGTACCAAGAATACCGGGACGTATTTAGCAAACAAGCAGCTGAAACTCTGCCACCTCATAGGCCATTTGACTGCCAAATTGATTTCGAGCCAGGGGCAGTTTTGCCGTGCAGTCGGGTTTACGCCCTTACAGAAGCAGAAACCATCCATTTAAAGAACTACATAGATACTAATTTGAAAAACAGATTTATTAGGCCGTCCAATTCACCTGTCTTGTCCCCGCTCTTCTTCATACCCAAGAAGACCGGAGACTTGAAAACTTGTATAGACTATCGCAGAGTAAACTGCATTACCATCAAGAACCGATATCCTTTACCTCTGATACTGGTTTTACTAGACCAAGTGCGCAATGCTACGGTATATACCAAGCTGGATCTCCGAGGGGCATATCACCTGGTGCGAGTGAGAACCGGTGAAGAGTGGAAGACGGCATTTAGGACCAAATTCGGGCTCTATGAGTACCAAGTGATGCCGTTTGGTTTGTGCAACACTCCCGCTGCTTTCCAGCACTTCTTGGATGAGGTTTTGCGAGGATATTTGGATGTGTTCGCGGTGGTCTATATAGACGACATCTTGATATATTCTAGTAACATGCAAGAACACGTGAAACATGTTAAGGCAGTACTTCAACGGCTTCGAGAACACTGTTTGTTCGCAAAAATTGAGAAATGCGAATTCCATTGCAATACGGTGGAATTCCTGGGATATTTTCTGACACCCTTTGGTGTTCAGATGGACCAACGAAAAGTACAGGCAGTTCTAGATTGGCCGGCTCCTACCACTGTGAAGGAGGTACAGACATTCCTGGGTTTTGCAAACTTTTACCACAGGTTTATATAAAAACTTTTCGGAGTTGGTCACACCCATCACAACCTTGCTAAAAAAAGGTAAGACATTCCAGTGGGATGTGGCTGCAGAACAAGGATTTCAAAAGCTAAAGCAAGCCTTCACCTCGGCCCCAGTTCTAAGGCACCCGGATCTGGCGTTGCCTTTCATGATCGAGACTGATGCCTCTAGTTACGCCCTGGGAGCCGTATTGTCTCAGCGGGATGGATCAACAGGGTTGTTACACCCAGTTGCATACTATTCTCGAAAGTTGCTTCCGGCTGAAGTAAATTACACCATAGCAGACTGGGAGTTATTGGCGGTGAAGGCGGCCTTCGAAGAATGGCGGCACTACCTTCTGGGCACCCACCATACTATAACAGTGATCACAGATCATAGAAACTTACAGTTTATAAAGACTGCGAAAACCCTCAGTCCTCGACAGTTGTGTTGGGCGCTTTATTTTGCGGATTTTGACTTCCTCATAACCTATCGTCCGGGTTCGGATAATGGCAAGGCCGACCTATTGTCTCGATACCCTGAAAAGGAGACTAAAGACGTCAGGGAGACACGTTCAATAATCCCCACTGCTCGTATTGTTGGAGTGGTAGGTCGGCCTAACATCTTTGAGGATGTACTCCACGCTATGTCTACCCAGGAATTGAATGAGTGGTGTTCTCAAGGCTCATAACACACCTTAGTGAAGGGCCTCCCGTATTATGCTACCGCCTTGTATTTACTCACGGCGGCTCTCAGGGAAGAAGTTATGCGTTGGTATCATGAAGCTCCAACTGCGGGCACCCTGGAATAGCTAAAATGCAAAAAAACGTGGCACGTCATTACTAGTGGCCCACCTTACACTGTGACGTACGGATCTATGTAACCAAGTGTAGCACTTGTAGTAGACAAAAGGCCAGCCATCAGAAACCTGCCGGCCTCCTACAACCAATGCCCTCTCCGCCAACTCCTTGGCATACGGTTACTATGGATCTGATTGTGGATCTACCACCCATTCGAAAATACACTTCGATTCTAGTCGTGGTTGATTCATTAACCAAAATGGGTCATTTCATCCCTTGCAAAGGCGTCCCCACTGCCGGAGAATTGGCGGAATTATTCCTGCAAAACATAGTACGACTCCACGGGTTACCCATGCGAGTCATTACAGGCCGTGGGCCACAATTCACCTCACGCGTCTGGCGAGCCTTTTACCAACTGATGGGCATGGAAGTGGGTTTGTCTTCAGGGTACCATCCGGAAACAGATGGACAGACGGAGAAAGTAAATCAAGGACTAGAACAGTACCTCCGTTGTTATACCACCACCTCTGAAACATCGTGGGTGGAATACGTCTGGTTGGTCGAAATCGCCTATAACAACTCAGTACACTGCTCCACCGGGTACACTCCGTATTACGGAGTGTACGGTTACCATCCCAGAGTTTTGCCCACCGTTGCTAATCTACCCCAGGATAATTTACCCACGTTATTAGGGTTGCATTCACATGCGCGGCAGGTTTGGGCACATATACAACAGAATGTAAACAAAGCCAAGCGAACCTATAAGGCCTACGCCGATAAAAAAAGACGCGATAGCCCTCAGTATAAACCAGGAGATCGAGTTTGGCTCTCCACACACAACATTCGGATGACAGGGCCCCGTAAGTTACAACCCCGATTCATTGGACCATTTACCATATCCCCTGTGGTCAATCCGGTGGCAGTAAGACTCAGTTTACCCAGCCAAATGAAGATCCACCCTACTTTTCATGTATCGTTGCTTAAGCCTGCTCTATCTACTATTCGTACTGTAAAACCACCACCCATTATGGTACAGGGACACCCTGAGTATGAAGTACGGGCCATCTTGAATTCACAACACCGGAAAGATGGGCTTTATTACCTCATAGATTGGGTGGGGTATGGTCCGGAGGATCGATCCTGGGAACCTGCTCGGGATGTCCATGCACCGAGACTGGTCAAGGCATTCCATAGCAACTATCCAGCTAAACCTAAACCCCGATCCTCCTGTGCGGGGGGGAGTGCTGTCATGGGGCACGGTAACAATCATAGTATTCCGGTGCTGGGAAGGGCTCAGAAACTAATGGCAACCAGCACCATGAAGAAACATGCCTCTATAAACAGAATACTGCCGTACAAAAGACTATTATGTCCTTTCTGCAGGAGAATCAGCTTACAGACTACATCTCCCAAGCACCCCCGGGCCAAGAACTACATATTGCAGCCCACGTCGGGCGGGGCACGCGCGCGCATGCGCACAAAATCGTCGAGAGCACGAGGCTTGTGCTCAGGTCAGCAACCAGAGAAGACGTGTTCTCCGGAGCTCCGAGCAAGGGGAAGCTCACGAGGGGCCACGCCCCACTCATCCTCCACCTGGGCCCCTCATGCCATTCAGATAAGTACCATAAGCCACAGGCAGCGTAGCCGATCTGGGGGAAGGCGCGCAGCGCTTTGTTGCACCGTAGAGAATCAGAGGATTCCACCAGCAGCTGCGGTCAGGGGCACGCGCAGGGGGGCTCCGCCCAACTTTCTCATGTCCCCCCTGCTCCAGCAAGCTAAGTGAAACGCCTTGAATACTAACGCCATAGTTTCTGCAATCTGACCTACGCGCAAAATATAGGAACCACGCAGCGCGTAGTCAAGCATGTTGTAACCCACTAACAGCCGTTTATAACTACGCGGCTACCTGAGAGGCTACAACTTATTCAGTGTGACATACAACACGAGTTGTTGCTACGCAGGAGCCCTTTAGTGGCAATTACATTTTGGGTAATAACGGATGCGGAGCCACGCGCGGCTGTAATCCACTCGTGTAGGGGGAATGTTAGCAGCTGCATGTGCCTAACTACTCGAGCACGTTAAGGGTGCATTAACCTTTATTGTGAGAGTGAGTGAATGTAACGTTTGGTGTGTGATGTAACACCCAGATGGTAATTCCCACTCTCTTTTCAGCAATAACACTGCTCCGGATTCTGGACCTGAGAGTGTGCAGGCAGGAGGCCAGCACTCACCCCCTGAGATAAGTGTCTTTCTGGTTCTAGCCCTTGTTGTGGGGTGTGGGGGGGAATTGTGCATATTGTGAATGTGTACGTGAATGCGCAACAGTTGCATTGTGTTATCCTATGTCCCCTTGCCTAACCACCTCCCCTTTCCTAGTCCTCTCACCGGATACCCTTGCTACGGAACCTATCCAACCATCGAGACCCTAACCCTCTTTCCCCGCCCAGGTCGCGGAAGCTTGTGTAAGTTTAACTTGCAGGCACCAAGACCCTGGAGGGGTAGGTTGGTTCGTGCCTCTCCTGAGCCTGGAAGCTGAAGCCGTGACACCCTTAACCCATGTCTCTTACACCATCTTCCATCAATCTTGAGGGCTGTTTCTTATTCCACCCTTTCTTTTATCACACACATCGCCCGTATTGTTTACACTTGTCATTTCCAACTTTGGAACATCCGCAAATCCCACACCTGTTTTACTTTTCAGGCCACCAATCCCCCCTTTCTCACACTTGTTTTCCAATTCTAAACTATTGTTGATCTCCCCTAGTAAGGCTCCCTTTTTACCTCCTCTCCCCTATTCAGCATCTTCAGGGTCATCCTCCATCTTTAAATAAACTTGCTGCTCACCTCCTCTGGTGCACTTTCGCTCCAGGGCGCTGGCGCTTTGCATCGGCTGCAACTGTTGAGGTTTTAGTTGCTTCTTTTTGATTAGGGTGACTCACATCCTAGTTTTGTTGGAATTGTACTGCAATTGAATCCTCTCTCCCTGGGTCTGTTAACAGCATGCTGCTACTTATCCCTGCCTCGGCTAAGCCACAGGGTCAGGGTTGGGGTAAGTACCCCATGAGGTTACATTACAAGATTGCTGGTATACCAGCAAACTGTAATACCGTTTCCACCACTTGCTCTGACGGAATTACCGGCAGATTTCAATTGGCGGAAACGCTAGTAAATCCCCATTCCATTGAGTCCCCTAGGACTTCATGGGGGAATTTGGCAGTATTAGCGGCACCAGTGTTACCAAGGCAGTAATGCCAGCAGTTTTTTGCTGGTAGGGTGGCAGATATACCTCCAGCTCAGGTAAATCCTCCAACCTACCGGCCAACTTGTAGTTGGCCGGTCCAGAAAAGGGCCAATCTATGTTATTACTGGCACTTTATTTCCAGACCGGCCAACTTGTAATGAGGCCCATAGGCCTTTCTTGCAGGTTCCAGTAAGAATTGTGAGATGTTTTCCCTGCTACCACCCAAGTGATACCATTCTAACATCTCATACAGAGGCCGGGCTGATAGCTCAGGGGCAAGGCGTTTGTCTTGGCAGCAAGACAACGAGGAGCTGCACAGGTTCGTATCACAATCCTGCTTAGAGACTGCTCTCTGGCATCAAGAAAATGTTAATTAATTAATACTGGTCTACCCCCACCACTACCTACTTTGGCCACTCTTTCTCCAGATTAACATCTCTTTGTGTGTCAAACATAGTGTAATCGGGGTGGTGGCTAGGAGGGGTGCAGTTATGTTTAGATCATTTTTCCACCGACTAATGATGGCGGCAGCAGCTTGGGGATGTTTGTTCTTCCTTGAAAAGAGCACAAGCCTTTTTTCACTAGAATTTGTGTTGTTTTTGCAATGGCAGAGGTTCTTCAGTTCGAGATATCAAAGAGAAACACTGCATGAGTCATTTTGAATTCTACTGTGCCTTGCACGGAGGGCACAACTTCCAATGACCCCTCCATGCAATTGTTACGTTTTCTAGCACATAGTACAGTAAAACATAGGCAACATCACCTTCACTCTTTCACTGTATTGGTGGGAAAGTGAACATGCCTCCTGTAATCAATGATTGCAGGATGCATTCACAATGAAGATTCCCCCTGCTAATAGCGCAGGGAGCTCTTGATTCTATCAAAGACAAGGAGGCGAGCATTATGCTTCATCTTCTCATTTATTTGCTCTCCAGCAGTTTCAACAAATCAATAAAATGTCTAATTTTTCATTGAAAACAAACACATTTCTTTTTTTTCAAAACTTCATTTAAAAACTTCATACCCATCAACCCTAGGTCCTGTTCCCAGTGTCCTGGTCATGTGGCCTAGTCCTTCCTCTTCCTGTAACCTCCTCTTCTTTGACTGCTTTTCCAACTGCAATCTTAACCATTACTGAACTGTCAACTTGTTCCGGAAAGTCTCTGAACTGTAGACCTCTGCGGAAAAGATCCCTCGCATTCTAACTTGCGATCCTGATCAACGTGTCCCGTTCTTTTCTTGAACTTCTTCAGCTTTTCTTCTGATCGTCTCCTAAGACGGAAACAACAATACATGTTAGGGCGGCAGATACACACCCTATTTTGAGAGGAAAATCTTGTTATTTATTCAGATACATATTACAGTACATTACTTTGTCCTCACTTTCACACCAATTCATAGAATTACGCAGAAAAGTGTCGCAAGCGGCTGGCGCAGAGTGTCCGCGTGCGATTGACTGCGCCAGGCACGTGCGATAAAACCGATTTCCGCGCACAGCGTATTCATGGATTTCATGCTCCCAAACCAGCCGTGGCGCAGAGTATCGCAGCGACCCTGCAGCAGCGCCAGTAACGCCCCCAAGAACGCCCTCGCGCAAGGAAAAGCCAGCAAAATCGCTAAATCATCGCAAAGGGCTGCGCTAACTCTGGACCAGTTTACAGGGCAGCCAAACAAGGAACGCAAAGCGGGTAACGTGCATATCAGGGGTACACGTGAAGTCATACACGCGATTAGCCAGGGTACGTGTATTACAGGGGTACGCGGGAAGTTTAACACGCGATTGGCCAGGGTACGTGTATTACAGGGGTACGCGGGAAGTTTAACACGCGATTAGCCAGGGTAAGTGTATTACAGGGGTACACGTGAAGTCATACACGCGATTAGCCAGGGTACGTGTATTACATGGGTACGCGGGAAGTTTAACACGCGATTGGCCAGGGTACGTGTATTACAGGGGTACGCGGGAAGTTTAACACGCGATTAGCCAGGGTAAGTGTATTACAGGGGTACGCGGGAAGTTCAACACGCAATTAGCCAGGGTACGTGTATTACAGGGGTACGCGGGAAGTTTAACACGCGATTAGCCAGGGTAAGTGTATTACAGGGGTACGCGGGAAGTTCAACACGCAATTAGCCAGGGTACGTGTATTACAGGGGTACGCGGGAAGTTTAACACGCGATTGGCCAGGGTACGTGTATTACAGGGGTACGCGGGAAGTTTAACACGCGATTGGCCAGGGTACGTGTATTACAGGGGTACGCGGGAAGTTATACACGCGATTAGCCAGGGTACGTGTATTACAGGGGTACGCGGGAAGTTTAACACGCGATTGGCCAGGGTACGTGTATTACAGGGGTACGCGGGAAGTTATACACGCGATTAGCCAGGGTACGTGTATTACAGGGGTACGCGGGAAGTTTAACACGCGATTAGGCTGGGTGGGTCCTCACAGGTGTTCCCTGTACACCCTCCACGGCCCCTGCAGGCAGCCTACAAAACAGGGGACTACCCTGCACACCTGCTCATGTCCCCCTGCACCCCCACCCCCCCAGCAGTGCAGGGGCAGCCTCCACCAGGCCCCCACTCATGTCTCCCACCACCCCCACTCTCCCGCCACCAGGGGCAGCCTCCACCAGGCCCCCACCCATGTCTCCCACCACCCCCCGCCACCAGGGGCACTCTCCACCAAGCCCCCACCCATGTCTCCCACCACCCCCACCAGTGCAGGGGCACCCTCCACCAGGCCCCCACCCATGTCTCCCAACACCCCCACCCACCAGCACTGTGGGGCACGTGGCCAGCAGGCAGTCAGGCAGCATCAGATGGCAGGTGGGAGCGTGCTCAGGGCTCTGGGGGGGCAGTAATTTCGCCTCCTGGCCAGGAGCGTGGTCTCTCGTGTGTGAACGCGTGGACAGCCTGATAGGTAGTGAAATCCCACACGTCAGCAAAGGCCCTTAGCGCGTAAACCCGTCAACAGCATATGCGCGCCTATAGTCACCTGCACGTGCAGGAAATTGTTGCGTGACACGTCCCAGTGTCAAAGCGTGTGATTGGTGAAAATGGATGTACACGTAGAAGTGACAAAGCGTGTGATTGGTGAAAATGGATCTACACGCAGGAGTGACAAAGCGTGTGATTGGTGAACGTACACGCCGCGTAAGTGACGCTGTACGTGTGGGCCTGTATATAAGGTACATGTAGAACACCATTTCCTTGTACGTGCTTTTCGTGGAGAGCGAGTGGGTGAAATCTGTACTTCTTGTCGTTTCACACGCGATTTACTTCACGGCGTTTCCAGTTCGTATTCCCTGTTACCTCTGACAGCTTTTTCTCTTTTTTCTCTTTTACTGGTTTACCTGGGCCTGTTCCCTCAAACAGTGTCCCCTTCTACTGTTGTCCTGTGTCAGCCACTTCAGCCTCAAAGGGGAGGGGGGGAGGGGGGGAGGGGGGGGGATGATGGGTGCCCTTGACTGGTCCTCCACACATGGGGGGACAGGCTCACCCTGCAAGTTACGACCACGTCCCCTACCGGATCCACAGCCAAACGCACTCATTCTTCGCGCTCTTTTACCTGGCAGATGGTGAGTCACGCACGTATCCAACTTCTGTGCTTGCCCCGTGTGTTGCCTACCCCTTCAGAGGTCATTCTAGGCTGCGTGTGACACGCATACGTTCATTCTTGTGTTACTGGGTGCCACAGCGTAGTGCAGGTTTTTCTTTCTGCACACGTGGTCTAGGAGGGGTTGCGTGCACGTCATCTCCCTTTTTTGGGCCTCCTGTGCGTTGCGTGACCCGTCATCTTTCCCCAGGGGTTACAATCAGCCGTGCTAGAGCACTAGGGTACAATTACCATCTGGTACCCAACCCCTTTGACCCCCAATTGCCCAGGACAATTGTCTACAGCCACTCCCATACGCACATTAATATCAGTGCCATGGCTGGGAGGCGAGGATTCCGTAAGGGTGGCAAAGGTGGAAGAGCCACAAGTGGTGGCCGTGGTGGATCCGGTAGGGGACGTGGTCGTAACTTGCAGGGTGAGCCTGTCCCCCCATGTGTGGAGGACCAGTCAAGGGCACCCATCATCCCCCCCCCCTCCCCCCCTCCCCCCCTCCCGTTGAGGCTGAAGTGGCTGACACCATCCATGCTCAGCCCTTGTTGGACCAGCCCATTGTGGCACCAGACCTGGCTGACTCCATGGCTGACTTCCAGGTCAGCAGGGCTACGACACGTGCGCTGGTGCACGTTGATGCCATCATGCCACGTGGATCTGGGGCAGCAAGGTCATCTGCTGCACCAAGGAGGCAGGGCGGAGTGGCTGCAGGGGCAGCTGCGGCTCCATCCACCCCAGCCCTCACACACCCAGCCAGGACAGTGTCGGTCCTAGTCCATGCTGCTGACATTCCCCCTGACACCATCACACTCGAGCCAATGCCTGCACCAACTCCCATGCTGAGTGTGCAATCCCACACTCCTGATACAGAGTCCACCAGGGCTCCTGCCCCTAGTGTCCAGAGCGGCGCAGGACACTCAGGATCACCACCACCTTCCAAGCGGAAGAGGAAGAGTGCTCGTCCGGCACAGGCTGATGCCCCAGACACGGCTACACAGTCCGGCCCGTCCAGGAAGCCCAGCTTCACGGATGACGAACTGAATGCACTTGTCGAGTATGTGTCCGGACATGACAACGAGATGGTCATTGTTGCAGGATCCAAGACCACACCTGCACAACGCCAGGCACACTGGCAGACCGTTGCGGACATCGTAAGTGCCCTTGGAATCGTGAGGCGCACAGCCAATGATTGCTATAAGCGCTGGAATGACCTAAAGCGCAGGGCAAAGAGTAAGCTGGCCTCAAGTCATGCCGCAACTCTAGTGACTGGAGGTGGGTCTCCAGTAGTAGACATGGAACTCACTCCACATGAGTCAGTCGCTGGGACCTACGTCACGGAGGAACAGATCCAAGGCGTGGGAGATCTGGCTGATTACGAGGCATTGTCCGGTGAGTGCACATGCATGTGTGTGTCATACATGTGCATGGTGTGTGTGTGAGGGCTTCTGTTTGGGTGGCAGGAGAGAGTGAGTGCGCCTCAGTCGTATGGGTCAGCCATGTGCTTCATGCAATACTTCCTGCGCAGCTGCATTTGGCCATAGCAGTATCCCTTCTGCCAACAGTAGACATCTAGCACAACTGCACGCCAGTTGTCCTTGAAGTGTCACCTTGACACAACAGATTTGCTTATTTTTCACTGTTCATTCAGTCAGTTTGTTTGCATTCCACCACTTTCACTAGGCATGTCGCTGTCCACTAGTCACATGTCTGACATGGGTATGGTAAAGGGGAGTGACTTTGTTACCTGGATATCATTTGTACACACATGTCCCTGTGCAATTTGACCATTACAGACTGGCAGCTCCAGGTGAAAAATCTGACCTGTTAGAATCAGAAAAGCTATTACATGCGGGAACTGGACTGAATGAATAGGTGCTGCCCTCCTCTCCATCTTCACTCAATAGCAATGGTACATGCCATCTGTGTGATGGCATGTGTGTTTCACCTGCCAATCACAGGCCAATGTGTGATGCCACTGCCAGGCAGCATGCAGAAAATTTGTTCATCTTCCATCTTGGTGTCATCAGTGTGTGCCGTTTGCCTGCACTTCATACGCAGTGTGGGTGCATGCATGGGAGGGTTTTAGTCATGTGGGACATGTCAATCAAGTACTGGTTCTCTTGCTTCTCAGCCCTCAATGTGTGCCATGGTGCTAATGCCTGTTTCCATTACTTTGTTTTCATGTCTTTGCAGGGGAAGACGCACCTGATACTGCTGGGGTTGTGGAGATGGTGCAGACCCAGGAGGTGTCCCAGGGCCGACCAACCACCAGTGAGGGACGTGGTGTGGTGGTGGGGGAGAACCCACAAGTGCTGCAGGTCGTGCTCTCAAGGGGTGTCTCTGGCTGCACCTCCCCCGAGCTGTACTCAGGTGTTGATTCGGATGAGACCTACGTGCCGTCGCTGGTGAGTGTTCCAGGGAGGGATTCTGTTCTGTCTCACCCACCTGCACCAGGGTCAGTACCCTCCATGGGGATGTCAGTGTTGGCAGCTACGCCTTCGGTGGTTACGGATGCAGGGTCACACTCCGCGACATCTGATCCTGTTCCTGGGCCAGCAGATCAGAGGGGGAATGCAGTCCTGCAGCCTCAGGCAGTGCCGGCACAGCAAGGCGCAGTTCGCCTTGCCCCAGACAGGTGTGGTGCCCGCCGACGTGGTGGCCGTACGCCACCTGGCAATACCGCATGGGAGCAATCCATTTACGGTATGGCTACCCAACAGGCTGCATCATCCGAGATGATGGCTCAGGCCATGGATAGGGTGGCCACTTCCATCGTCCCCCCAGAAAGGCTGATGGAGCGACTAGAGCAGGCAACTGACTCCATCTGCCAGTCACACAGGGAGGACATGTTGGGGTCCAACAGGGACAGGCGGGCGGCACTGGCGACTCTGCAGGAGGCCATCTCCATTGAGTCCCAGGGCCACAGGGAAGCCCTGAGGCAGGAGCTCCTACACCTCAGGACGACTCTTGTTGAGCTTGAGGCTTCAACACACCAAAGGACAGAACAGCAGCTGGAGCGTCTCACCCGTACGCTCTCAGCTGAGATGCAGGCAACGAGGGCGGAGGTCCGGGCATCCCGTGAGTTGTTGCATGGGGACCTCCGCACACTCATCCTCCAGAACCAGACCTACCACACCCGCATGCTTGCAGCCATGGAGGAGCAGACTAGGGCCTTGCGTGGGCTGCCTCCCATAGTGCAACCACCTCCGGATGCAGCTGCACAGGGTGATAATAGCGACAGCAGTGACACTCCCACAATAGGGTAGCCGTGTGGGCCATGAGCCCATGGAGGTGTTTTATTTTCCCAGGATCCACGCAGGTGGGTTCTGGTGTGCATCCTGTCCTCGGACCTCCTGGGTGGCCTCCCCAACCCCCCCGGGCCCATCAATGGCCATTTTTGATTGTTTCTTATTTTTATTTTTATTTTGATTTCTTTTATTCCCAATTTTTTTGGGAGGATCTGTTGGCTCCGATCTGTTGGCTCCGATCTGTTGGCTCCGATCTGTTGGCTCCGATCTGTTGGCTCCGATCTGTTGGCTTCCGTGGTTCCTGTGGGCATACGCTGCATTGTGGCTGGGCACATGCAGGCTTGTAATGTATTTGGTTCAGATGCTTGGGTTTGAGTCACACACACCCCTCCTGCTTCCCGTTTCCATGGGCTTGCAAAGGGTGTGCCCAAGTGACAGTGAATTACACAGTGACGTTGGACTCCCATGAGCTGTGTGGCCAGTCTGTAGTCAATACTGTGTATACATTCCTAGTGCATATTGCTGTTGTGTTGTACACTGCATGTTGCATTGATGTGTAACTCTTCTTCTGTGTCTACCTCCCAATTTGCAGGTCCCTTCCTCAAGTCCACACAAGGACCTCTAGTCTGGCGATGGGGACCATGTTGGCAGCAGTGCACCTACAACTCTACATGGCGCCAACACTGCACAGTTGGTAGTGGTGGGAGTGCAGGCATTTCCAGGTGGTGAGACTACTAATATGTTACATTTTTGATGTCATGTTAATGGTACTACGTGCTCAAGTATGTTGTTGGTCCGGCATTGCTGTGAGCATTTCAGGTGTTGCAGGTTTCTAATAGTGCCACTGTACATAGTGAGAGTGATGTCATGTTGTGGGGATTACTTTGTTTACCTGCAATTAGCATGACATGGCACGGTGTGTCGTGTGGCAGTGCTGGGGTTGGGTTGGCTGACATGGCACTGTCCTCTTGTTGCATTTTGCAAGTGGGTATTCATTTTAGCTGCTTCAATGTGTAACTTCACAAAACTGCATTGGTGGTGTCTGTGTGGGTAGGGATGCACACATTGTGACACTTCCAGGTGAACAATCTCAGGCTGACATGGAATTCCCGGTTCATTCTCCACACATTCAGGATCAGTGTCAGGTTGAGTCATCATTGATTGTCAGATGGAATGTGCCAGGGCAGTGTGCACTCCACAGGGGTGTGATTTCTATGTGAAGTAATTAGCCACTAGCTGTGTACGGGCTGCCTCCCCCCGTGCCCTTTCCCCTCCCATGCGCAGCGGCTGTGCATGTGGTTGGGGATGTGGGGCCACCACCATGTCCACGGCCAGGCCCCGGCGTGTTGCAACGTTGTGCAGGACACATGCTGCCACTATGATCCTGCACACTACTGGGGGAGCGTATAACAGCTGCCCGCCAGAACGGTCAAGGGAGCGAAAGCGTGACTTCAGCACTCCGAATGTGCGCTCCACTATGCCCCTGGTTGTAATGTGGGCTGTGTTAAATCTTACCTGGGGTGGCGTGGTGGGGTTCCGAATTGGCGTCATCATGTGGGGGCTGAGAGGGTAGGCACTGTCCCCTGTGGAGGTGGGGATTGGTATCATTGGTGAGGTTGTGACCTTGCTCAGTATCCAACATGCATGCATGTGCAGTGGCATACATACTCACCAAGCAGCCATGTATCGCCATGCCGCCCAGCTTCTAGGTCCCGGCTTAGGGTGGACATTCGGTAAATGAAGCTGTCGTGGGTGGAGCCGGGATAGTTGGCATATACTGAGGTGATGATTCCCTTGGCATTACATGCTACCTGCACGTTGATGGAATGCCAGTGCTTGCGGTTCCTATAGATGTGCTGAGATGCCCTGGGGGGACGTAGAGCCACATGGGTGCAGTCGATGGCACCTAGCACTTTGGGGAATCGTGCCACTGCGTAAAAATCCAGGGCGGCAGCATGCCTTTCTGCAGGTGTTCTGGGCAGGTATATGTGCCTGCGGACTGATGGGCGTGCAGTCATGATGTTCAAGACCTGGTGTAGGCAGCGTGACTGGGTGGCCTGTGACACCCCACCCACTATGGCACTTGTCCGCTGAAATGATCCAGTGGCTAAGAAGTGCAGTACATTGAGGACCTTCTCCAGGGGGCTGAGTGCTTGGGAGCACAGGGTGGGTGATGTGAGGTCATCCTCCCACTCAGTCACCAGGTCCAGTATGATGTGTGGTGGAAACCTGTACCTCCCATACACCTGGTCATCAGGCATCCCGAAAAGGCTGGTTCTGGGTGTGAATATTCTGGCCCTGACTATCCTCCTCCTCCTCCTTTGGTAGCCCACTGCCACTGCTGCTAGGAAGGAACGGAATGTTCATCCTGGCGTCTGAGCTTGTTATTGTTAAAGTCCGCAATTTATGCTTAGCGCGTGTTCTAGGCGAGCGTGTGACCCGCGCAGCCCTGGAATCCTGTTCCCAGTCCAATAGCGTGTGGAAATTCACACGCACCACGGGATACAGCGTGTGACCCGCGCAGCCCTGGAATCCTGTTCCCAGTCCAATAGCGTGTGGAAATTCACACGCACCACGGGATACAGCGTGTGACCCGCGCAGCCCTGGAATCCTGTTCCCAGTCCAATAGCGTGTGGAAATTCACACGCACCACGGGATAAAGGTTCGCTGACGTACTTGCGTGTGTAAGTGGCCGCGCACCCATTAAATACACGTACATAGGCCAATCGCGTGTACGCGCACTTTTGTCCAATTACACGCGATGACACTCTGACGTGCAGTATCTCCACGTGTGCCCCGTCATCACGTCCTGAGTGGGGAACACCCGTGCGGGTCACGTCACAGACGCGCTTACGCGCTGAGGGACTCTGGTCCAATAGAATCGCGTATGCGTGCTGACGCGCTTACGCGCTAAGGGCCTTTCCTCGGATTTCACGCTGACGTGCAGGATTTTCACGTGCCAAATCACTCCGTATCAAGCTGGCCACGCGAAAACACACGGAAGCCCACGCTCCTGCCCAGAAGGCCGAGTTACTGCCCCCCAGTGCCCCGAGCAGCCTCCCACGTGCCATCTGCTGCTGCCTGCCTGCCTGCCTGCTGCCACCGTGCCCTGCCATTTGGTGCCTGCACATCAGCCATCTGCAGGGGTCCAGTTGCTGTGTCCACCCCTGCTGGAACTGAAGACTCCCGACTGGTATTACATCGCTCCACAGCCCAGCCCCAGGACCCAGTTGCCCACCCACACCTGCCTCTGGGGTTGCCATGTCGGGCACTTCCACATCTGGCACCAGTGGCAACCCCAGGCCAGAGGGGCAGAGGGGCACCAGCTTCACTGTCACCGAAGTTGGTGTCCTGGTGGAGCATGTCCTGGGGCAGTATGATGCCCTCTTTGGATCGTCCCGCGCCAGCAAGGAAGGACGGCAGAGGATCTGGGCCGACTGTGTGGTTGCCATCAACGCGGAGGGGGTGGCAACCCGCGACGTCCTGAAGATCAAGAAGCGCTGGGAGGACTTGAGGTCCAGGACCCTTGTGAAGGCCCGGCGCCTCGTGGAGGGGGGCCGGGGCCACATGAGTACCATCCAGATGAGGGTCCTGGAACGCGTACGCCCAGCGCTCCACGCCCAGATCCTTGAGAGGGAGGCCCGTCTGGAGTTGAGCGGTAAGTGTCCATGCATTACTGTGTGAGACAGGGCATGTTGCGGTGTGCTGGTTCTATGATACTTGCCTGTATGTGTGCCATAGCCCATGTATGCATGTATG
Source organism: Ambystoma mexicanum (assembly GCF_040938575.1). Taxonomy (NCBI): domain Eukaryota; kingdom Metazoa; phylum Chordata; class Amphibia; order Caudata; family Ambystomatidae; genus Ambystoma; species Ambystoma mexicanum. The sequence continues at coordinate 1,098,975,135 of NC_090929.1, forward strand.
TGTGCAGGGACATCATGGTAATGCATGTGCGACCAGTGATGTGTGATGCACATGGTTGTTGCATGTGTTGATATGCCGCATGGGGAGCCCTAATCAGATTATGAACATGAGAGCATGCCAGTCTCTGTACCTGAACATGGGTGGGGGTGAGGGATGGGTGCTGATGCCAGGTACATATATGGTAGCCATGTCTGTGTGCCTGACCTGCGTGTCTGTGACTTGTGCATGCCATGGATGCATGACACATGTGTGTGACAATGCAGTGATTCAGTAAAGCAGCAAAATTACCCTTGTATCCGCTGTGTTTGGTGTGTTTGGGGCCAGATGGATGTGACTGAGGTGATGTGTGTGCATGTGATGGGCATGAGGCATGATGCATGTGAGTTACATATCATTGAATGTTTCAAGAGTCCATTGGACATGCATGGAAATGTCCATGGCATGCACCATGCCTGTTACTGTGTGTGTTTTGCCTGGACTGGCCCATGTGTTGTGGAGGGACATGATGGAAGTGTACTTTGACAGTGGTGCTCATCTGCTATTGCTTCCTGTCTAGGGGACCATTGTACAGTGCCCTGATGCTTGTGTTCTTTGTCTCCCTCTACGCAGCGGCTAGTGAAGAAGAGGGCGGAGACGGCGCTGTGGAGCAAGGCGGCGGGGATGCCCCCACGGCTGCAGCGGAAGGGGTGGGTGAGCCCCCACAGGGGCCTGCTACGGTGGGAGACGGTGAGGAGCCATCCAGGTTGGTGGTTTGCACAGAGGAGGAGGAGGCCGCCACTGGGGCACACATGGGGCCTGGTGGGGGCATCCCTGCTGGTGCAAGTGGTGCAGTCCAGGGCCAGGGGCAGGAGGCAGCACAGGTCACCGTGGAGGGGCCTGTGCATGTCGCTGTCCCTGACCCTGTGAGTGCACCACCATGCACCAGCAGGGATGCCCCGTCCCAGGCCTGTCCGCAGGTAGAGGGGATGTCCATGTCACCTGACTCCCCTCCACCTGCGGACGTGGGAACCCCTGGCCGTGCGGAGAAGGTCCTGATTGGGGTCGCGTTGCGCACGGCTGCGATTCGTGATGCCGTGCGTGCTTCCCGGGAGGAGCACGCACGTCATCACGAAGTGCACCGTGCCGACGTGGCCCAATTGGGATCGGCCATGTTCGGGGGTTTCCTGCATGTGTTGGCCAATGTGGCGGCCCTCTCCTCCTCTGTGCAGGCTATCCACCAGTCGTTCTCCTTGCCGTCTTCCAGCCCAGATGCCACCAGGGCCCCCTGTGGACCTGCCCCGACCAATGCAGCCAGCTCGGTGGGGATCCCATCCCTGCCACAGTCGGGAGTCAGAGATCCAGCAGGGGTGGACACCAGAGCAACTGGACCCCAGCAGATGGAGGATGTGACGGCATCATCGGGCAGGGCACGTGCACGACGGCGTCGGTGGTTTCCATCAGCCTGGATGCCGTCGTGCTGGCACAGGCAGTTGCGTCGGAGGCAGCAGCAGGCTCAACGTGGGAGGCATCATGGCTCGGGGCCATCAACATCAGGGGTGCAGGCATCGGCCGGAGGGCAGGAGAACCCTGGAATGGGAGTGGCTTCCGTGTGGGAGAGGTTGTGCCAGCGGATAGGTGCGGAGCGGCAGCGGGCAGAGGAGGAACGGCTCACGATGGTCAGGGCGGAGGACTCCATGCGGAGGGCGCTGAGGCGGGCTGAGTGCCTCGAGGGTCTTCGCAGGGAGTTTGAGCTTGACACTGCGTTATCCCTGCGGGACCTCGGGGCCAGGGAACATGCCCGCCTCCAAGCCATTGACCAGGAGTTCGAGGATGCCCTGGCCCATGACGACAACCAGTGAGCCGTCCGAATAGCCCGCTGCCTTTGTATATAGTTGTATAGTTAGGGTTAGGTTTCCTTTGTTTTTTTGAATTTTTTTTTGGGTTGCGATTGGACAATGCACCACTTTTTTGTATATAGTTCCCTTTTTAGTTAGTAGTCAGTTAGGTTTAATTTGGTAGGGCTCATGGACCCAGGATTATCTTCTTGATTGGCTTATTTTAATTTTTCATAATTTTTTCTTGGACATTCATCTTGTTTTGTTTGATTTGCTTTGTGTTTTTTCTTATTTGCTGTTCAATACATATTATTTTTTTAATCTTCAATGTGTCGTATCATCTCATTGCTTTCAGGCATGTCATGTTGGGTGTTTTGTCATTCACTTGCAGCCATTGTGTGTGACAGACATGTGTTAAATTGCATTATTTACATTGGGGGTGTAACATGTAATTGGCTTTGATATGTGGGTGGGTGTGATAGTTGGTTGGGCCTTTTGGCAGGGGAGGATGGGCATTACGGACATGATTGGGGAATGTTGGGACCCAGGTGCAGGGGGGCATGGATTGGACATGGGTGGGGGCCTGCTGGCAGGTGCCCCACAGTGCTGGGGGGTGGGGGTGGTGAGAGACATGAGTTGGACATGGGTGGGGGCCTGCTGGCAGGTGCCCCACAGTGCTGGGGGGTGGGGGTGGTGGGAGACATGAGTGGGGCCCTGGTGGAGGGTGACCCTGGTGGCTGGGGTTTGGGGGTGGTGGGAGACATGAGTTGGACATGGGTGGGGGCCTGCTGGCAGGTGCCCCACAGTGCTGGGGGGTGGGGGTGGTGGGAGACATGAGTGGGGCCCTGGTGGAGGGTGACCCTGGTGTCTGGGGTTTGGGGGTGGTGGGAGACATGAGTTGGACATGGGTGGGGGCCTGCTGGCAGGTGCCCCACAGTGCTGGGGGGTGGGGGTGGTGGGAGACATGAGTGGGGCCCTGGTGGAGGGTGACCCTGGTGGCTGGGGTTTGGGGGTGGTGGGAGACATGAGTTGGACATGGGTGGGGGCCTGCTGGCAGGTGCCCCACAGTGCTGGGGGGTGGGGGTGGTGGGAGACATGAGTGGGGCCCTGGTGGAGGGTGACCCTGGTGGCTGGGGTTTGGGGGTGGTGGGAGACATGAGTTGGACATGGGTGGGGGCCTGCTGGCAGGTGCCCCACAGTGCTGGGGGGTGGGGGTGGTGGGAGACATGAGTGGGGCCCTGGTGGAGGGTGACCCTGGTGGCTGGGGTTTGGGGGTGGTGGGAGACATGAGTTGGACATGGGTGGGGGCCTGCTGGCAGGTGCCCCACAGTGCTGGGGGGTGGGGGTGGTGGGAGACATGAGTGGGGCCCTGGTGGAGGGTGACCCTGGTGGCTGGGGTTTGGGGGTGGTGGGAGACATGAGTTGGACATGGGTGGGGGCCTGCTGGCAGGTGCCCCACAGTGCTGGGGGGTGGGGGTGCAAGGGGACATGTGTTGGTGTTCATTAGTTCAAGGAGACATGTGCCTTTGCTGGGGGGCATGCCCATGTTGGGTGGGCTGCCTGCGGGACATGACCAGGGATGCAGGGTAGTCCCCTGTGGTGTGGGCTGCCTGCAGGGGCCGTGGAGGGTGTACAGGGTACACCTGGGAGGAGCCACACTGTCAAATCACATGTGGAACTTCCCGCGCACCCCTGAAATACACGCGACCAGGCTATTCGCGTGTGGAACTTCCCGCGCACCCCTGAAATACACGCGCCCAGGCTATTCGCGTGTGGAACTTCCCGCGCACCCCTGAAATACACGCGCCCAGGCTATTCGCGTGTGGAACTTCCCGCGCACCCCTCAAATTCACGCGCCCAGGCTATTCGCGTGTGGAACTTCCCGCGCACCCCTGAAATACACGCGCCCAGGCTATTCGCGTGTGGAACTTCCCGCGCACCCCTGAAATACACGCGCCCAGGCTATTCGCGTGTGGAACTTCCCGCGCACCCCTGAAATACACGCGCCCAGGCTATTCGCGTGTGGAACTTCCCGCGAACCCCTGAAATACACGCGCCCAGGCTATTCGCGTGTGGAACTTCCCGCGCACCCCTGAAATACACGCGCCCAGGCTATTCGCGTGTGGAACTTCCCGCGCACCCCTCAAATTCACGCGCCCAGGCTATTCGCGTGTGGAACTTCCCGCGCACCCCTGAAATACACGCGCCCAGGCTATTCGCGTGTGGAACTTCCCGCGCACCCCTGAAATACACGCGCCCAGGCTATTCGCGTGTGGAACTTCCCGCGCACCCCTGAAATACACGCGCCCAGGCTATTCGCGTGTGGAACTTCCCGCGAACCCCTGAAATACACGCGGCCAGGCTATTCGCGTGTGGAACTTCCCGCGAACCCCTGAAATACACGCGCCCAGGCTATTCGCGTGTGGAACTTCCCGCGCACCCCTCAAATTCACGCGCCCAGGCTGTTCGCGTGTGGAACTTCCCGCGCACCCCTGAAATACACGCGCCCAGGCTATTCGCGTGTGGAACTTCCCGCGAACCCCTGTAATACACGTAGCCCGCTCCCCCAGGCCCGATCGCGTGAGGAACTTCCCGCGCACCCCTCAAATTCACGCGCCCAGGCTATTCGCGTGTGAAACTTCACGCGAACCCCTGAAATATACGTAGCACGCTCCCCCAGGCCCGATCGCGTGTGGAACTTCACGCGAACCCCTGTAATACACGAAGCCCGCTCCCCCAGGCCCGATCGCGTGAGGAACTTCACGCGAACCCCTGTAATACACGTAGCCCGCTCCCCCAGGCCCGATCGCGTGAGGAACTTCACGCGAACCCCTGTTATACACGTAGCCCGCTCCCCCAGGCCCGATCGCGTGAGGAACTTCACGCGAACCCCTGTAATACACGAAGCCCGCTCCCCCAGGCCCGATCGCGTGTGGAACTTCACGCGAACCCCTGTAATACACTTAGCCCGCTCCCCCAGGCCCGATCGCGTGAATAACTTCACGCGAACCCCTGTGATGCACGTACCCTGCAAATCGCGTGTGACACTTCCCGCGCACCCCGGTATACATGCACACGTATTTTTTGTCAGCGGGTGTCCGTGTTTGTGGGTACCCCTTTGCACGTCATTTTTCCTGGAGGGCCACAGTATGGGACATTCATCATGGCAGTATATAGGTGCTATTTGTTGGCGCACCTTTTGGCGCACATTTCTTACAGCCGCAGAGACGCTACCGCCTCCTTTCTTGTGGCGGTCGTGTTTGTGCCTGTGCGCTGGTTTGAGCGTGCGCTTTTTTCCCCTATTCTATTCCATGAATACGTGTTGTAGGCGAGCGTGTGGGCGTTCCGCGCACTTGTGCCCTGTACTTCCCCCGTGACGCCCACGTTTTGGCAAGTTGTTCCCCATTCCGAGTGTTACGCCCGTGTTCCGCCTACTTTTATTGCGTGCGCCGCGCTATGTGCGATTTTCGCTGTGGCCTGTGCGATTTTCGCTGTGACCTGGCGCACGCTGTTAGATGGCCTGTGCGCTAACGTGCGCCGCGCACTTTTTATCGCACATCCGCTGGTTTTCTCGCGCACGGCCTTCCATGAATCGACGTGCGCTGCTTTTCGTGCGATTTTCGCACGTTCACTGCGATTTTCGCTATTCCACTGCGATTCGCACGTTTATGCCCACTTGCGCCGCGCTAATTATTCCATGAATCGGCCTCTCCCTTGTTTCTAGGGCGGGAAAGTAATGCTCGCCTCCTTGTCTTTAATAGAATCAAGAGCTCCCTGCGCTATTAGCAGGGGGAATGCATTATGCTTGTTCAAAGCTTCTTACCATAGCTTCTGCTAGTGTGTTAATAGGTTTAATGTAAAACGTTCTGAACGTATTATCACTTGCCCAATCAGCTGCTTTCATTATATCTTGTAACGTTGCACCCTGCCACAGTGCTTTGGACGCCCCTGCTCCTCACACTGAGTGTGCTCCAAATTTTGCCATGTCTATTCCTGCTAGCGCCATAACTTCTCTAACCCATCTCGCTATGGTGGCTGTCGCTACGCCCTTATGCGGCTTCCTGCGCGCTATCAGCAATTGTGTCGTCCCCATCAGTCTCAGCTCAGCTGTCTTATTCACATACTCTTTTATACATGCGGCCACGCACCATTTTGGATGATCATGCATATACGGGTATGTTATTGATGAGGAGTCTGTCTTCGTCCTCCTGGCCAGATGGAAAGTCACTCCGTCTGGACCGTATACCATTCTGTCTATTTCAAGGGCTCTGACATCTGCCACTCTTCTACAGGAAATCATGCACAGAAGCATTGCTAACTTTTCTGACAGTCTGCCTAGCGATAAGTATCTATTACTGGGCCAGTCTGCTAATAGCTGTAATACGACTGTAACGTCCCATAGAGACTTGTATCTTGGTTGCGGTGGCTTTCTAAATCTAATCCCTTTTACAAGTCTAATCACCGCTACATTCTCCCCTACTGGGGCTCCTTCTATAGGAGTATGACCTGCTGATATTGCGGATCTATATACTCCAATCATTCTATAGGCTTTGCCATCCTGCAAGAGTTCTGCTAGAAAATTCAGAGTCTCTACTAAAGGGGCAGAAACGGGATGAAAACCTCTCCTTTTGCACCACCTTGACCATCTGCTCCATGCTGCGTCGTAGCTCCTTCTAGTCGACGGAGCCCATGACTCTCCGAGGAGGCTCGCAGCTTGTGCCGCAATTCCTGGGAGATTCCAGCGTCTCCTGCTATCCTGCACGCCATCAGCGGCAGCGTCCCCTTCGCTCTCAGAGGGTGATACAACCCAACTGGGTCCGTGAGAAGGTCTTCTCTTTGTGGCAATATTCTTGGATAGTCTGCTATTAGTTCCATCAGCGCTGGAAACCATACTTGCGACTTCTATATCGGGACTACTATTATCAGACTCGCTGCCTCCCTGCAAACTTTCGTCAAAGTTCTGCTTATCATTACGAATGGAGGAAACGCATAAAGTATCTCTTCCTTCCAATCTTGAAAGAAGGCATCTGTCTCTGCTGCTGCTGGGTCTAACCTCCAGCTGAAAAATCTGCTCTTCTGTGCGTTCAGTCTGGACGCAAACAGATCTGTGTGAATCGGTCCCCAGAGCTTTTCTATCTGTTGGAAGACTGCTCTGTCTAGTCTCCAGTCGCTGGAGTCTGTTAGATGTCTGGAGTAACAGTCCGCCACTACATTCTGAGCGCCTGGTAAATATTCTGCTATTACTGCAGTTCCTGACTCCAGGCAGGAGTGCCAAAAGTCCTTGGCTATCTCCGCTAACAATCTGGACTTCGTGCCACCTAAGTGATTTATGTATCTGACTGCCGAGGTGTTGTCCATCTTCAGCAGGATACATGAATTCACTTTGTCTTTCGTGAAGGCTCTGATTGCAGAAGAGCCGCCAATAGTTCCAGGCAGTTTATGTGCAGCTTGAGCTCCGCCGAGCTCCATCTGCCTCCTGTTTGGAGCTCCCCACATCGGGCTCCCCAGCCTGCTCTGCTGGCGTCCGATTCTATTACTATGTCCGGGCAGACGCCGAAAATGGCTCTGCCGTTCCATGCCTCCATGTTCTGGAGCCACCACTCTAGCTCTGTTCTGGACTCTTGGTCTAGCGCTACCAGCTGGTGGTAGTTGAGCCCCTGCTGAAGGTGTCTTATTTTCAGCCTCTGTAGTGCTCGATAATGCAGGGGTCCTGGAAATATCGCTTGGATTGATGCTGCTAACAGGCCCACAATCCGTGCTATCATTCGCAGTGATGTGGTTGGACTACTGAGACAGCTCCTTATCTCTCTTTTTATATCCCTGATCTTCCTGTTCGGCAGCTCCAGGGTCGCTGTCCTGGTATCTATGATAAAGCCCAGGAATTCTATCCTCCTTGCTGGCACCATCTCCGACTTCTCTCGATTCACGAGGAAGCCCAGGGAGGTTAAGAGGTTCGCTACCCAGCTGGTCTGGTAGCGGAGAATGTCTTCGCTGCTCGCCATTATTAGGATATCGTCTAGGTAGATGATGATCCGTATTCCTTTCTCCCTTATCGCTGCTGCTACTGGCTTCATCAGTTTCGTAAACGCCCAGGGAGCGGACGCTAACCCGAACGGCATCGTGGCAAACTGCCATAATTGCCCGTCCCAGTCGAAAGCCAGGAAAGATCGGTATTCTTTTTCTACTGGAATCGTGAGATATGCATCTTTCAGGTCTATTCTGGCGAGCCAGTGTCCCTGTCTGAGTGTGTCTCTCAGATGGTGCGTCCCTTCCATTTTGAAATGGTTGTAGACTACCCACTTGTTCATGTCCCTCAAATTTATGACTGGTCTCACTTTTTCTTTTCTGTGGACCAGGAACATATTGCTGATGAACCTCGGAGCCCTGTAAGGCTCGATAGCTCGCTTCTTCGCTAGACTCTGTAGTTCTGCGTGTAACAACTCTTTCTCTGCTCGCGCTGTCACTATTGGTCTCGGGGCATTGTACTGGGTTGGGGTCTGGATAAATTGTATGTGTAAGCCTCTGACTGACTGTAGCACCCAAGCGTCGTTGGAAAGCGCGCGCCAGTTTTCCCAGTACTTCGCTGTCCTCCCCCCTACTGCAGGGTATGTGGATGCTCTCACCTGTGGGGACTTACTGTCCTCTTCCTTGACCTCTGCCTCGCCTTCCTCTGGGGAAGCGGCCTCTGGGTTGGAAGAAGATGTCTGGTTTCTTATCCTTCCAGTATTGCGCTCTGTTTGATTGAGGCCTTCTGGACGTTTGATAGCGACCGGCTGCTCGGCCTCTGTATCGACCGGTCCCTCCAAAAACCCTTCCGGGGAAGATCTTTCTTATTGAGGCTTGTGCTTTTTCCAGCGAGGTGTAGGTCCCTACGAACCTCCCCATCTCCTTTCCGAATGTTTCACCGAAAAGCAGGCCCTGTGCCGCCTCGCCCGCCTCGTAAGAGGATAGGTCTCCTAATTTCTGGTCTATTTTTAGAAGTAATCCTCTTCTGCGCTCTGAGGATATCGCACAGTTTGCGTTCCCTAACAGACATACAGCTCTTTGAGCCCAATTTTCCAACACCTCTGGGTCAATCTCCTCCCCTGTATCCTTCGCTCGCTCTGCCAGCTCCATAATTTTTGCCAGTGGACCAGCTAGATCCAGGACCTTCTCCTGGCAACTCCTCCAGGAGCGATCGATCCCTTTTCTAGGATCCTTGTTTGATTTAGCTACAAAAGCTAGCATTTTGGGATCTAATTCTGGTGCCTCTGCCACCTTTCCTGGGAGTTCCGGTCTGGGGCATTCTGCCCTCATCCTTTGCATCACCTCCTTCTCAAGTGCTTTTCGAAACCTCTGTGTCATATATCGCGCCACTCTTGGAGAGGGCACCCATTCTGAGGATTTTGGGTTTCTGATCTCCTCTGGCTGAAACATATCAGAGGTTTCCTCCTCAATGTTGTTCAATTTTCTCAGTCTCTTTGTTGGAGGTGGTAAGCTCCCTTCATCTCCTTCTTTCTCACCTTCCCCCTGCGAGGATGTCGGAGATTCTGCGAGTTCCTCTTCCTGAGGGACCTCTTCCTCTGTGTCTCCCATATTTTCTTCCCCTGGGCAGGGGGTCATGAGGCATGGCACCCCCGACTTGGACATAAAGGCTTCTTTTAGCCTAAGGAAAGTGTCGGATGCCTCTGGGGCCTTTGGATCTACCCCTTCAGGTTGGCCCGGGGGGGTATAAGAGTTTGCGCTCTTCCGGGCCTTACTACACCCCTGTGGGCCCTCTGGCGTGGCCCCTGTGGACGTGCTTGCTCGTGGTGTGGTGCTTCTATCTCTTTAACTCAGGAAGGATTCAATTGTCTGCAGGCGTTGCTGCAGGGGTCTGACCCCAATAGCCACTGCCTCTATGAGTGATTTGCCTAGCACATCTTTGAAGCTTTGAGCCAAGTCTTCCGAATATGTGGCTTCTTGCTCTTCCTCGCTCCATTCATATTCAGCCATGCTTTGTGCTGGCAGGTGCCTGGTAATACCTGTATAGGTGTCTTGGCACGTCCACTAGTCAATCTTCACTTGAGGCTACACCTGTGCTGCTAGGCAGCTTCTGTAATAATTAGTGCAGGGCACTGTAATGATGAAATGCTCTGTCTGAGCAGTAACGCTGCAATTTTATGCTTTAATTTAGTCCTTTATAGTCTCCGCGCTCCAGGGAAAACTATTAACGATTGTCACTGACAGGAGACCGGGGCGCAATGCCCGCGAAACTTTTCGGAGCATATTTGGCCCCTCCTTCCCAACGGAGGGGGCCGTACGCTCTTCCAATCCTAATGCTGGTCTCTCGGCATTAGGCTCCTCCCCCGCGATGGTGGGGGCTGCGAGTGGGACTCTGTTCGAGCTCCCGCTCCGCCCCCCCAAGGGTGGGGGCCGCTGTTGCGCTCGCGTCTCCTGCGAGCGGTTCGCGGGCGCTGACAGGCTCTCGGAGCCTCTGTCCTCCACCATCAGAAGGGTGGGGGCCAATCCCTCGCTCGCGGTCTGCGTACGCGAGGAGAGGAGACCTTGACAGGCTCCTCAGGATTCGCTCACGGTTCCTTCGCGTTGGTCGCGATGTGGAATAACAATGTTCTGACGAACCCCTAATGTGCTGGAAATGCAGCACGGAGCCGCCGCACTGTAAAAATCAAATTAACCGAACTCCTAACTTCGGAATTCTACACTGCGCGGTCCCTGCGCTTACAGCCCATATATTTATATAAATGTTTTCAAATATATATACAGTCACTTCGTTCAATACCCTCATACAAATGCTGTAGAGTTACGCAGCTAGATGAAAAAGGGTTCTTATCTCTGGAGAGCAGGAAAAGAAGAGGAGGTTACAGGAAGAGGAAGGACTAGGTCACATGACCAGGACACTGGGAACAGGGACCTAGGGTTGATGGGATATGAAGTTTTTAAATTAAAGTTTTGAGAAAAAAAAAATGTGTTTGTTTTCAATGAAAAATTAGACATTTTATTGATTTGTTGAAACTGCTGGAGAGCAAATAAATGAGAAGATGAAGCATAATGCTCGCCTCCGTCTTGACATAGAATTGATTCCTATGAAGCCCAACTGCTTTTACCAGGCTGTCATTGCAGGCGGATTCCTTAGGAATACTTTGGTTGTCCGCAAAATATGTTTCCATGTTGGCAGATTTTTCTGGCGGAGCTGGAAAAGCAGTACATCCTGCTCTCAAACTCCACCTGACATACTGAAGAGAATCCCGCAAATCATTAAAGTGTACTACCATTTTTACCACAACTTGTGCCAATCCACAGGACCCGCAAACAGACTACATCTGTAATTTTACCATTCCATGTATATTATTTTTTAAGCTGCCTTCACCATTGTATTGCATAAAATATCCTGAAGCTTCTACCTCGCAACCAAATACGTCAATTTCCTGCTTCATTTATATTGGGAACGCATCTAAGATGTCGGATAGAGGAGCACAAATGACACAGACACTACTACCCTTGATTGTTATCTTTACCTACAAGGAGCAAAGTGGCAATCGAAAACAAAATGAAACATTTGTGGGCCAGCCCAATCAATACCCCTCCTAAATCCGCCACGACCCCATTTAAGTTGTCCATCTCTTTGACCAAACCCACTGCATGCCTTCTCTGTAGTCTGCCTTGCAAAACCCCCCATAAACAACTTCACTCTTTCTTTCACTTAGAAACAGAAATAACATTTTGACCAGTGTTGGCTTGACAGCTAAGTGACTTTGCTGCCCCCTTCAGGCCAGATGAGCCTACAGCAGGTGGGTCTCCTTGCAATCAATTACCAGATAAAGAGGCTCAAACCAGTAAATCAGCAGAGTTAGCAGAAGACTTTGTTCTAATCTTCTTTGTAAGCTTCCCATCTTCCTTGCTGAAGGCACTGTAGTGCTATTCAACCGTAACCCTTCTTCTAGGCATGTTCGCCACTGCATATAAGGTAGGAATCATCTCTACTTTACTTAAGAAGCCAGCCTTAGATCATAGGGAGAAGACCTTCAGGCCGATGTGTTGGAAGGCCATCTGCAAAGGTGTTAAAACCTTAGCTTTTTTGTTTTTGTTAATGAAAAGATGCAGGTAACTATGTTTCTGAAAGAGAGGTGAGTTAATCAGAGCTCCGTTCATTATGCTCCATGCCAAAATCATAGTACATTCATATGTCTTTTTTGAGAGTGTCTCATGATATCCCCATGGCTTGCCATGCAGTGGCGGCAGGGCAGGTTCAAAGGTCACAAGTGCATTCCTGACCTGGAGCCAAAAATCCAGTAACCATTCCACTGGTGGGTGTGGAAGTGGATGGATGCAGCGATAGCGATAGTTGGTCCTGCTATTCCACCTAAATGGCAGGTAGTGTGGTTATGCACAAATCCTGGTGTTCATGCAGGTCACAAAGTGGTCTATGTGCGGGCCCGGCTACTTGAGGTGGGGAAGGATATCATCGACTGGTTCAAAGCTCTCGAGTCAGCCTTTCAACTCCAGGAGGTGGAGGAGGAATTGTGGTGGGCAGGCCCAATGAGCTGTCTTCCAATGGCTGGAACTGATGTTATTATTAAGTTGGCTCCGTAGGAAAGGTTGATTTGTGCAAAAATGAAGACTGACATTCTTGGGAAGTTTTACAAAACATCAGAACAATACCCCAGGAACTTTAGAGAGTTCACAAAAAGAGGGAATCAAACTTTTGAGGAGTTTACACACTGGCCCCTCAAGAATCGAAATGGGTGGGTCACTGGTAACAAAGTTGACACATTGAAAGGAATGTTTAATTTGGTTGCATGTGAGCATGTTCTAAGGAATTATGCGCAGAGTCAAAACCAGCATCTCGTTGACAAGACTATCACCAACTTGAGGAGGCTTTCAAGGGCTCCCGAGAGGTAGATGAGTACTCAAGTGAGCACACTGAAATCAGAAGCATGGTGTTAGGCGCCGCCCGCTATGTGGCATTTCCCGCCACCCACTCTGAGGCCTCCCTCGCACATCCTTACTTACCTCATGGGGGCTGGCTTCTTGGCAACTTCCTTCCGTGGCAGGGTCCTGGCGCCTCTCCCAGCGTTGGGGGTTCCCTCCGATTTGCGGTACGGGCTTGCTGTGGTTCCGGGGTAGGTCTGTTGAGGGCTACTCACGCATGTCTGGATTTCGCTGCTCTTCGCTACGTGCATGCGCGGTCTTTCGGGCACTGAGCAACGGCAACTTGCATTGCAAGCCTCGTTATGGTGCCGCCATTACAAATGCATTCGGGGAAGGGAGCGCTGTTGCGCCGTAGCAAGATGGCCGCCTGAGTGAGAAGCTCCGGACTACGAGGACGCTTATCCTTGGTTTCACCTCGCAAAATACAGCTGAATCTCTCATTATTGCTGCTGCAGTGACGTAAGACTCTACTCTATATTCGAGCCGACTTTGAGACCTGTGGACCCCCTGTGAGCCTCACTGACAACACTGGCTGTGCGGCACTGCGGACGGCTAACTCACCCGGGGATGGAGCTCTGTGGAGCTCGGATTTGTGGTGCCACCCGACACCCTGACGCAGGCGGCCTGCGTGGCAGAGGGGCATCGGGACGCATGTGCCGACCCTAACGGCGTGCAGCCCGCCTAACCACCCGGCGGACCTGTGGCTGCATTTAAACATCGCGGGTTGGCGGCCAGAATCTGAGAACTGTGATCCCCTTTGGTCGGGGCTGGAGCTGCGAGCAATCGGAACCGCTGCGGCTGCCCCCCGCGTTCCCCTGCTGATCGTCTGCTTTGCTCCTCCCCTCCCCAACCGGTGGCGCTTCGGCCACGGTCTCCCAACAAGGTAAGGAGGCGGTGTATCGGGAGGCGGGCAACCTTCCCCCCGTAACTGGGGAGCCAGCCCCCTGCAACCAAGGACTGGCCTCGAGCCCTCTCTTCCCCCGCTGGTGGGCGGAGTTACCTGCGGCAATTCGAGTCACACGCTCCCTGAGCACTTCGGGAGGCCGGAGGTCTGCATTTTCTTGGATTCTGCGGGGCCGCCTCTCCCCCCCGCCTCAACATACTTAAGACATTGTTATCCAGCAGGGGGGCCACCGAGGGAAACCCTTGTCACGCGCTCCCTGTCCTTCTGGGGAGCTTGGGCTAAGAGAGACTGCCCTGACACTTGGGATGCACTGGAGTCACCCCCACTGGAGTCCATGACCATCAGGCCAGCTGGTCCACCTGATGCACCTGTGCAGCACAGATTTGGGTGGTCGTCACACGCTTACTTGTGGTAAAAAGGAGCCACCCCTGGTTTCCAGCGCCCGCCATATATTAAACTGATCCCGCTGTCCTACGCCACCGGTGCCTTCATCCCCCACTGACTCGGCCCTAGGGATCATCCCCACTGTTACCACCACAGGTGCTGGCCCTGCACAAGTTCGGACATGCATATAGCCTATTGGGAGAGCTTGGATCACACCTTCACTGCAAATCGGACACTGCCCACAGGCCTGGAAAATACATAGCCATTAACCCGGATATTCCTACTCTGCAGCTGTCACCGTGAGAGCTATAATACCCAATATTACCCAGGCTCCCGACCCCCTCATTTGCCTCGTGCTGCCTGCTCTGTGGGGGGACCTGGGCTCATTGGATCATCTGAGACACCCTGACACTGGATCTGCCTAGGCCTCCCCCTCTGGACTGTATACCCACCGGACCGGCTGGTCCAACCCTGTAAACTTTATACAGCATTGAACTCGGCACTTGCGCTACGTTTACTTGGTGGGAGGAGGTGCCGCCCTGTGCCTTAGCACCAGTTTCATACTGAACCAGTCCTACTGTAATATACCACTGTTACCCTCACTCCCACCGACTCTGCACTAGGGGTCACCCCCACCGCGTCCTCCATGAGGGTGGGCCCTGTCACTTGAAGCAGACACAACCTAGTTAAGAAGTAGGTTTGGGAGCATAACACTGCCATAAATTGGACACTGACCCACAGGCCTGGGAGCTACATAACTATAGACCCAGGTATCTCTACTTGGCAACTATTACCGTGGGAATCCCACTACCTCTGAGCACCCTCATTCGTCCAGGATCCCGGACCTCGAGCCCGGCCTTCACCATGACCAAGGGAGCTGGTGCGGGAAAAAAGAAAAGTTCTTTAAACATGTTCGCTAAAACACCGTCCAAGCCGGCCCCGGATGACCCAGAGGGGCAGCCTACCACCTCTGCCCCATCAACTTCAGACGACTCACAGAAAATGCTGGAATACATTCGGGAGGGCTTCACTACAATCCATACAAACTAGACAATATGAACGAGACCATCTCCTCCATAAAAGCTCATATCGAAAAAACTTATGGAAGAGTTGCTGAGGTCGAAACCAGACTGGGAGTTGCGGAGGATGACTTGGGCTCTCTACGCACTGCAGTCTCCACACTCACCAACCGGGTGACAGCGGTGGAGAAAAAGAATGATGATCTTGAATCCCGCTCGAGGAGGAACAATTTGCCCATTATTGGAATACCCGAAGACAATATTACAGAGCCCATGGAGGACTACGTGGAACACATCCTTATGACACTCCTTGACTCCCCTAAACTCTCCTCGCAGTTCGCCATTGAGAGGGCACACTGCTCCTTGGCCGCCAAACCCAGGCCGGGCGCACCGCCGCGGCCCATTGTAGCCAGGATCCTAAACTTCCGGGACCGTGATGCTATCCTAGGAGCGGCCAGGATCAAGGGAGAACTTCTCCTTGGAGCAAACAGGATCCACCTCTACCAGGACTACTCTGTGGCGGTGCAGCGGGAGTGCCAATCATTTACAGCTGTGAAAAAGAGACTCCGGGGCTTGGGAGTCAAGTTCTCCATGCTGTTTCCTGCAAAATTACGAATTGAACACTCCAACAAAACTTTCTTTTTCACGATCCCTGAGGAGGCCTCTAAGTTCCTCGACGAGCATTTCCCTGGCTGATCCACTGCTGCCACAGGCCCAGTCTGTTATGATACCTATTGTGTTGGTTTAGTACAGTGATGAACCGCATTTAGCCGCACTCATAATAGTTCTACGCCACACAAATCGACTCTGGTTGTTTTCCTGGTTGGCCTTGTTGAGTTGGTCCCCCGTACTCCGGTCCTCAAGGGCAGCTTACACGATCCTCACAACTTTACCCCGACTTGCTGTGGTGGACGCTTGGCGCCTAATGTACCCCGACTCCCGCATGTACACCTATTATTCTTCAGTCCATGATTCCCACTCTAGAATAGATAGATGGCTTGTGTCCGACATACTAATTAGACGCCTATCTCACCTGGCAATCCTCCCCAGAACACTGTCCGATCACTCCCCGGTGGTCGTCTCTCTAACCTGGGGGCATGACTCTGGAAAGACTAGGCAATGGAAAATGAGACCCCATGTCCTCCTGGACCAAACCTTCGCCTGCGAACTTGAGTCCTCCATTGAGGAGTTTTTTTAGGTCAACACAGATTCAGTATCCTCACGGTCCACCCTCTGGGAATCATTCAAAGCATATGTCAGGGGTATTGCCATAGCTAAAGGTTGTGGCATTCTGAAAAATATTTGGGAAGATATCGCTGACAGCGAATCATCCCTGGCCACCCTGGAATCCCAATATGCACCAGATCACTCTCTCACGGCACTGGCAACACTGGGTCAGGAGCTGGATAGATTCCGCGGCCTTGCAGAGCGTGAAGTTAAATTCCTTGATGATCCCCAGCAGTTAGACGATACGGGGAGGGCGAGCGGCCAGGCCCCGTACTGGCCAGGCTAATTCACCACGAGTTTGGCGCCCCCAGCATCCCGGCAATTGAAATGGCTGATGGTACGCTGGCTACCTCATCTCAGGACATCAACACAGAGTTCCTTACATTTTACACATCCCTGTACGCGAAAACCTATGAACCCCATGTCTCGGAAATCAACACCTATCTGGAGGAACTCCCTCTCACGACCCTATCTATGGATGCCTCCGTTTCCCTAGAGAGACCCTTCACCGTCGAAGAGCTGACCAAGGCCATCGAGACACTCGCCGCGGGCAAGGCCCCCGGCCCAGACGGTCTCCCCATGGACTTTTACAAGCGGTATAAATCTATCTTGGCTCCACAATTACTAGCACTATGGGAGGAGGCCTGCGAGGTAGGCACACCCCCCCCCTCTCTCTGTGAGGCCATGATAACAGTTCTCCTCAAACCTGGTAAACCTCCTAACCTATGTGGCTCATATCGCCCCCTCCCGCTAATAAACTGTGACGTTAAAATATATGCTAAACTACGGGCTAACCGCCTTGCTCCACTCATGCCCCACATCATACATCCTGACCAGGCAGGTTTCGTCCCAGGTAGGTACACATCACTAAACCTTAGGCGGCTCTTCAATGTGATCAGTAGGATCAACTCAAATACACAGGCAGTGGCAGCCACCCTGGACATGCAAAAGGCTTTTGACTCAGTGTCTTGGGAATATTTGTGGCGAGTCATGGCAAAATGTGGATTTGGTTCCAACTTTCAATCCTGGGTCAGACTCCTCTATACCAACCCAGTGGCTAGAGTCCACAGTCATGGCAAAATGTGGATTTGGTTGCAACTTTCAATCCTGGGTCAGACTCCTCTATACCAACCCAGTGGCTAGAGTCCTCACCGAGGATAGATGCTCCACCCTTTTTCAGATAGCCAGAGGGACGCGACAGGGGTGTCCCTTCTCCCCGCTAATTTTCGCAATAGCGATTGAACCCTTTGCAGACATGATGCGCCTATCACATTCCCACAGGGGCTTTCGCATGGCGGGGCAAGCAGATATTGTTTCCTTATACGCCGACGACGCCTTGCTTTACATCCACTCCCCAGAAGCCAAGCTAGCTCCAATCCTACACGACGTGACCCGATTTGGTCAGATATCTGGTCTCAAAGTAAACTACTCTAAATCGACCTTATTTCCTCTCATAGACAATACACAACCACCGACCGACCTTCAGGGTTTCACTTGGTCCCATTCAACCTTCACCTCCCTAGGAGTGGCGGTCTCTCGGCACGTTGAGCAGTTGCGAGCCGACAACTATCAGAATTACTTAGCCAACCTATCCACCAAAACTGCAAGTTGGGCCAGACTTCCCATTTCCTTAGCGGGTAGAATTGGTATCCTTAAAATGGTTGTGTTGCCCCAACTCCTATACCACTTTACAAACATTCCATTATGGACGGGCGACAGTTTCTTCAAGAAATTACGTGGCATTACTAACACCTTCCTTTGGCACTCCGGTGCAGTCCGGCTCAAACTTACTACACTCACCACTCCCAAGGAAATGGGTGGGTTTGGCGCCCCCGACTTTCTCAGATACTGGGTAGTTGCTCAATCCCAATTTGCTTGCTACTGGTTCAGTACAGAGGACCCCCCTCCTCATGTCCGACTTGAAAAACTAAAGGTTAGCGAACGAACGATTGGCTCCCTCATTCTCAAGCCCATCCCACCCGATCCTGACTCACCGGACCCTGTGGTTAGCACATCACTCGCACTTACTAAAATATGGGTAATGGTTGCAACGCCTAATCCATTTCATGGTGACCTTCCACTCTGGAATTTTCTCCCTGATGTCCCATTTATCCCTCAATCCATAGTCTCCCGCTGGTCGGAAGCTGGCTTCCTAACTCTACGCAATGTATTTAGAGGGGACAACTTCCTGGAGTAGTCTGACCTTCCTTTACCCCTTAAGCGTAAACCATCAGCGTGGTTGCAATATTCCTCGCTTCGGAGGCCTCAAAGCCAAATATCCGAGTTTCCTGCAATCCCTCTGGACGACCCTGTAATAACTGAACTGTGTTCTTCCGATGCCTTCAGAGGGAAAGTATCTCGACTCGATAACATGCTGCAGACCAGAGCCGCCACCTCCTTTGTCAAACTAAAACTCAAATTAGAGGAAGACCTCAGAGTCGAGATTACTGATGAGCGCTGGTCTCGAATGTGTTCACGTACCCAGGAGGTGTCTTACAACTCCAGGTTTAAGTTGGTTCAGTTCAAGGTACTACACAGGTATCACCACACACTAGCTAAATTACACCGCATGTTCCAGGAGTTCTCGCCTCGCTGCCCCAGATGTGGAAGCGACCAAGCTACTTACCTGCATATGATCTGGCATTGCTCACACCTAACACAATACTGGCAGGACATATGCACTTCTATGTCAGACATACTAGACTGCACCATAGATCCTTCTCCTATGCGCTGCCTCTTCCATGAGCTCTCCAGTCTCAAACGCGACTCTAGGAAGTTAGCGGGACTATGTATGTTGCTGGCAGTGCACTGTATACTACTGTGCTGGCTTCGCCCCAGGGCGCCCACACGTGCCAATGGCTTCGGGCGGTCACCTGGGCGCACGACACCGAGGAGGCCTGGGGGGCCACGCAACACCCACACTCTAGACCTAGGGACATCTGGCGACGATTTTGCGAACACATGTCTGCCCTGTCCTCCACCTCAGACTCTGGTACTTCCTCTCCCTCCCATTCTCCTCAGTAGCTCTCTGTGAGACTCGACTCCCCTCAAGCGCAAGGCGCAATCCTTCCTCCAGCATCCACGCTAAATGTTCCATGGGATAATAATGTATTGTATTGTGGAATCTTTGTATGAGTTGCAGGCTGATGCCGTGATGTACCTTATCTGAGCAGTTTTGTGTGTTGTTCTTTTGTCCTCAATGGATTGTCAAGCTAATTAAATAAAGTTTTTTTTTTTAAAAAAATGCATGCGGGGAAGCACAGTGCATTGTGTCTTAACGTGTGCACAAGCACTTGTGCTTCTCTACGGGTGTCTGTCCTCGCTGCTTGTTGCCTTGCACCTTGAAGACTTGCTCCTGCTCTCTGTGCCCTGGCCCTCTTGCCTTTCTGTGGCCTGCCATCTGCTCCTTCCCTTGTGCTGCCTGCTCCCTTCCTTCCTCTTTTGCCTTGCTTCCCTTCTCCTTGTGCTACTGGTGTGGATCCCGTGCTGACTGGTAACTGTCTTCTGCTACTCCTGACCAGACCTTTGGATCTACCATCATCCATTCTGACCGGACCCTTGGACTTGTCACCATCAGCTTGCACTGTTCCTGTGCCACGTAAATCTGGGAAGTGCTGTCCGGTGGCGTGGAGAACTGATCCAGGATCCCCTGGTCACATTCTGGTGGGTCTTGGGATGGTTTCTCATGTCACCTTATCTACTGATCCCAAGGCAGTCTGGCGTCAACTCCACCGTCGCCAGGAACATCAGGTACGAAGCGCCAGCTTGACGCTCTGCTTAACACAGAGGCGTCTGATAGCAGTAAGCATAAGGAGGGTAAGTTCAAAGGGAAATCCTAGACAAATGGCTTGCCAGAAAGCACTGAAAGAAGATTGAGGGTGCCCCTACCTTTGGGGAATCATCACTGTCAACACCCAAAGGATTTTCCGGGTTGGCTACTGGCATAGAACAAGAACCTGAGATGGAGGTCCAGGTAGCTGCAGAACTGAAGGCTCTACCACAACTGAGCAAGTTGTCTTCAGTGGGAGACACGAGCCAGTTACAATTTTGCCAGGAACAGATAGAATGTGCCACTTGGGTGGGTCAGTGGAAACAGGCCGGGGTGCCGTGGTGCCGGTGCAGGGAAAGAGCCCTGTTCTATTCCAAAACATCGAGCAGGCCCAGGTAAATGTCCGTGGCATGTTCAAAAACAGTGAGGCCGAGAATTCTGAGGCATGGTGGAGCAATCGATTGGTTGTTCTCCCAGGCCCCAGGAGGTTTCTTCCGGATATCGCTCCTGAAATTATGGCTGGTCACTCAGAGATGACTGGGATATCTGACAGTTTATTAAATCATTGTTCTGGCCTAGGTGGGTGTATAAATGAAGGAATAAGTGTGCTATTTTCACTCTTGCCAGGGTTCTGTGAAGTCAGGAGGGGAGACTTAAACCTCAATAATTCCACTTCATGTGGTTGGGTGTTCTTGTAAGAGAAAGGGAACATTCTCTCAGTTGGGATGCCCCCTCGGTAGTCATCACTGAGACGGGACCCCTCTTCATGTTTGTGGCTATGCAGATCCCACAGGTAGGCATTGGTTTTTTGCGTGGTAACCAGCTTTTCAGCAGCTAAAAGATGGTTTATTCAGTGCTCCAGTTCTAAAGTTCCTTGACAATGGGCAGGAATTCATATGTGAATCTGGAATTGAAGAGGCTTTAGGGCATCTAAACTCACATGGGGTGGGATCAGCCCATTGCCTACCTTAGCATGTGGCGGTTGGGAACGTTAAATTGTAAATATAAGCCATGTCTTGTTATGACATGCTGGCCAGTAGGCTCACATAATTATACAGCCACAGCATTTGGATGTAATATTAATTTCAGCTTGGTGAGCAGTGCTTCAGCCACCATGACAGGGCTGATGTGTAATAACCATCTGGCCATGGTTTACACAACAGCCATATGGGACAACATTAAGAAAACTGCTCTTTTGATCCCCCTGATAAAGGCCAAGTCCTACCTCTAAGGGCACAGGGACCCACCCCTGGGGTCCTCTTGGAAATGGTGCTTCAAATTAATTCCGGACATAACAAAGCCGCTCTCACACTGATGTCCTTTTGAAGTCAGCAGACATGGGAAGGGGTAGAGTTACAGTACTCATAGGAGAGGGTCGGTCAGGAAAGGGGTTTCACCATCTTTTTTTCTGCTAGGGCTCCCACCTACATTTCTTGCCCTTCCCCATTTCCTGCAGACAAAGCACTCTGGATATTGGGAAACTGGTTACTGCGGCCTGGATGAGGCCCCTGATAAGAGACTTGCTTTGTACAACCCCCTGCAGGATGTTGCCTTTATAAGGCAAGGAAACACTTCTCTAGTTGCTTCATCTTTGTACTTCAAAACAAGAAGCAGTCACCTCTACCATAGAGCGAAGACAGAAGATTCCAAAGAAGAGGGAAGCTCTTCTTCCAAACCACCCCAAAGACATCTTTGGCATGAAATTACTGTGTGGATAAGGCCTGGTACCCAGTAGCGTGCCACTGGTGGTGCCAGACCGCAAGTGTCCTCTTCAAACCTACATGGTTGGGAATGTCAGTTAAAAGGCCACATGTTAACCTGGAGACCCTGGTCTGGATCACCCAGCAACCCAGAATTCAAGGAACAGCCCTGGACACTTGTTCCCGCCTCAATCCATTGTGGGCGGCACTGACCTGGACAACACCTGCCTGTCCCAAGCTTCTCCGTGCCACGTGCCATTGCTACTTGCACCGCAATGCATGTTGAACCCAGAAGACCAGCTCACTAACCCAATGCTGAATCACCGCCTCAGGAAGCTCGTAGGAAGCCCCAGAACAAGAACTATGGGTTTTTGAAGTAGTTCTGCCCATCTCGCCTGCCTTAAAGGGCCAACTCTCTATCTTTTAAAAGACATTTTCATTGAATTTGAACATTTTCTGCTGAGAAGCCGTCTACAAACCCAGAGTGCCCCCTTTATTTTAAAGTCTGCTCTCTCTGTGTTTTTCCTTACTGCAGTGGGTCATTTGTGTTTTTAAGTAGTTGTGTGCATTGTTAGGTTAATTGCAGTTCATAATTTGTAGAACATTGGTTTGACATTCTTTTATTCTAGTACCATCGTCGTATTGTTTGTGCTGCATCTGTACCAGCTCACAACCCTCCTAAAGGGTGTAGCCAGCCCGTGGCCCACTTTCTTAAACAGGTGATGGGTGTATGTATACCTTTCAGGCAGTGCCTTTTTCTGCATTAACCAAATTGACCTTTTACAATTGACCTTTTGCACAATTTACGTAATTATAGTGGTCCTAATTGACCTTCTGCACAATTGACCTTTACGTTATTTTGGTTATTTTATATATGTATTGGGTTGGTTTTGGATTATAAATAATATAAGGGGATTGGGTGGAGGGTTGCAGGGTTTTTTGGATTGGGTGGGGTTTTGCGGGGGGTTCCCCCCATATATGTCCTAATTGACCTTCTAAATTAGGTCAATTCTCCCGAGGTCAATTCTTCCAAGGTCAATTGTGAAAAGGTCAATTAGTATACAACCCCTGTTTCACTTTTACAATTGGAATCACTGCTGGTTTAGTAATAGTGTGTAGCTGTGTAGGCAGTTTAGCCACTACTCCTCACTCATACTCCTGCAGCGCATTAGTCATTTCATCACAGCCGGTTACCAAACTCCGCCTCATTTCCAAATCTAAGGAAATGGTGGCAGACAGCAGACTGCAGCATTTTCTTGGTTAGAAACTTTGTTAGTTCCCCAAACATCTCTTTTTTGGCTTCTGGAAGATGTTCTTGCCAGAGTAGATGAAGAGATGGGGGGTGTACTTATCATGCTTTATATGTCCGCTGTGTTTGATAGAGTTCACCACCACCAGCTCTTAGAGACGTCATCACTGGTCGGGGTTTCAAATACGGCTCCGAATTGGTTTAGTTCCAGTCTATCAAACAGAAAAGAGCAGGTCCAGGTAGGGTCTTTCTCTTCCTCTACTGTGAAGGATGCATTTGAAGTCCTCAGGATACGCCACTGTCCTCGGTCTTATTTAATGTCTAGCTGGTTCATATATTTAATCTTCAATATAGTTTCCTGTCCTCATTCAATCTTTTGCTGGCGACACACATGTGTATATGCAAGTAATTGGCATAGGTAGCAATTTCACTGATTACAACAAGGACTTCTTGACATTCAAGGATGGATGAATAGATTTTGTTCTCCAATTAAAATGCTATAAAACTGAGATAGTTTTACAAAGCAACAACAACGCGAAGGGGCTCCCTGATATCCACATTCCACCTTTGCTTGAAATTGACCCTCATTTCAATAGCAAATTAAATCATCTAGCATTTCTCTTCAATGAGTCCATGACCCTAATACCCCATGTCAACTGGGAGCATTGGTTTTTAAAGCTGCTACTAACTCCAGGCCAGATCATGCTAATGCTCCTTTTGCTAGTCTTGCGGTGGGTTTATTAGGAAACCTCAAAAGAAAACAGAAGAAAGCAGAATGCATTGTCTGTGGTCTACAGAGGAAGGATCAGATCCCCGCGGCCAGGAAATCATTGCTCCAGTTAACATTGTGAACCTGATTTATTAGAAACTCTCCTGCCTCAACAATAAAAGTGTGGACCTCCCAAATACCAAATATTTGATGCACAATCTCCCTCTGTATCCCATGGTAGGTTTCTAAGAAGAATGAGCCAATGACATATAAGAATGGGCGCCACTTTGTGTATGCCTCTCAAACCTAGAAATGCCTTCTCCCTGTTGTCTTTCTGTAAATCATCTGAACACACTCTTCTTTCACTATGTAATATTTGATAAGGCCCTCCTCCCCCCGAGACCCTTTGGGGTATAGGCGTGCTTTATTAATGTCATTTATCAATCAATCAATCCATAAACATATTCACACAAATGCCACCCTAGTTCTCTCTGCACCCACTCCCTGTTCCCTCAGACTTCTAACCATCAGATCACTTTGGACCAAGGCAACAATAAAAAGCCTTAAAAGGGTGAAAGAGGGTGAGGAGAGATGTTACCCCCTCTGCAATACTGCACTGTCCAGATTTACATCACAAGGGTGTTAAATTCCCGTGTTTAACATAACCTCACAAACTTTCTAGATGTTCCTGCTAGATACTGGCATGGTAACATTATTATTTCATCATTGTCTGGCTATTGCTCTGCCACAGGATGATGTTCCTTTCAGGAATCCAAAAGATGGGAGGAAAGAAAAGAAACAGAGTCCACCCCATCTGATCAAATGTCGCGGATGATTAGACATAGGAACCTCCGATCTACCCGGCACAGACTGAGGAGAGAGGTATCAGGGTCACCCAAGCAGAGCAAGTCAGAGAGAGCACATGTCAAGAAAATAAAATGCATACAACTCTGCTTGTAAAGCAGAGGACACACCCTACCCTAACATGGGAGCAAACAGTGAGCTTCGTTAACAGTGCTGTGCAATGCTGTTAAATCAACCTCTGTTTGATCAAATTCATGTTGGTCGCCACTTTTTTAGGCAACCATGGTTGACCACCCCATTTTGTTCTTTCATGGGAGTCTTTGTATGGGGGGCTTCCCCCTGCATGCTGCCTCCTCGACCTGCATGCTCCCTTTCCCACCACCACCCCATAGTACCCCTCTAGTTCCCCCAAATCCAAATACATGTACATATAGGTCGCCACGATTAATAAGTGGAGACCAAAATGTAATCGGCCAAACATAGGTCGATTTAACAAGAGCATACCTAAAAGTGCAACCCCATGTCACACCCGGTGACAAGTTAGGGCACCGAAAAAAAAGGAAGGAACACGCAAACGCATGAACTTGTAGGGAAAGCCAACAAAGTCAACTTAATGTACGGTTTATACATCTTGCCTGAGCGCCAATGGAACAGCAAAACAGGGCACGGTGAAGTTGGCCAAGTGGTGGTTTTGCAGTGTGCCGGAATGAGAATGGGCTCAAATATCTCTTTGTTGGGACTCTATCGAAGCACCAGCCTCCAAGAACATCTTTTTGCCAAACGGATGTCCTAAGTGCAGTCATTAGTTGCCAGCATCACAGAGGTACTTGGACCGGAAGCAGGGGAAGCATGACAAATATCACCATTAATAACTTTCTTAAGTCAGGACTGATGATAAGGTTGCAGATTAATTTTCAACTTTTTACCAATTTGTAAACAAATATATTTATTTAAAAAATAAAATGAATGAAAAAGTACCATGCAAACTGCCCGGTCCTCCTGCTGCTCCTATGCGGGTCATGCTGGCGTGTACCAGCGCCTCAAAGGTTCTCATTAGGGGACAATGAGGCTGACGCTCGTTGGGTGGTCCATTCCATAGGGGGGTGAGTTGCCATCCCTCCACAAAAAGCAACAAGCTGTGATTTTTGCAATACAGAAAGATCTAGTGTCACTCGCCCCTCTAGGAATGTTAGCACTGTGTGACGTGGCAGCGCCCCAGGGGTCCCTGTGGATAGACTTCAGAAGTTAATTGTTGAATGGGTGATGGAGGAACGATTCACGAACAGGCAACTAAATTGCCATGAATTTGTAGTTCATTGTATCCCCCCAACCCCATTGGCCCAACCATTTGGAGGCATGCCACCTTGCATCCACTGAAAGGCCTTCTTAAATATGTAGCCTAATCTTCTTGTGCACAGTCTGGCACCGCAGTAGTAGGCTGGGAGGATAGCTCAGAGCAGCACGGGTTCGAATCCAGGTCCCGCCGCTATTAAGCACGTTATAAAAGATGAATGCATGTACCGGCCACACCACTTCCCTGAATGACAGCACTCCATCATTCCGTCCTTGTTATCTGACAGCCGGAGGGAAGTTAAACGGGTTCACCCAAGTGTCAGTATCATTTCTTCAATGTCAGTCGGTCCTATGCCGTACATGCTTTTTCTGCTATGTTTACACTTCCGGCCTGGCCAGCCAGCATTCTGGATTGACGCCATGTTTCTTGTGTTTACCCACAGAGATATCAGTGTCTCTTCCCTGAGGAATAACCATCAAGTCCATGGCTGATTGCTGTCGCCTGGGTTCTTTCAGAGATGCTTGTTACGGATAAACAATGTGGCCAGTTCTCGCACATAGGGCCCATAAGGAGTAAACTGAAGGAGGTGAAAGGGCCTAGCCGCATTCCCATCGTCCCCAGAGATTGATAAGCTGTTTAAGTCACATCTGTCTGCTCAGTGCATAGGGAGAGCAGCTTTGCGCGGTGCTGGAACATGCTCTTGCAAGTCTATGGTAACCTAACTCTCCCCCACAAGAGGAGGTTTACAATGGGGCTCGAAAACAATTTACCTTCATGGAATTAAACAGGAAAAATGCACCTTCAAGGTTCTGAAACGGCATTGCTCTGGTGCAATGTGGGCTGGACCCAACTCCTCCTCTGGATGTGGTGTGTGGTGTCCTGCATGCATGTCCTGTTGGACACGGTGGCTAGAGGTAGACTGTTCGTGAATGCTGACTGCATGTGAAGCGCAGAGACGGTTCTGAATCAATGTTCTATGCAAGGTTTCCCTGGGGTTGAGCTGTGCGTGAATGAGGTGGCCTGTGGGTGTCTCATGTCTTATATGTACGCTCAAGGCTTAAGAGAGTATGTAACCTGTAAGTGAAGACTACAGCCTTAAATCACATACACTCCTGACCTACTGGAGACCTTGCCCAAGATACAGCACTGTGCCACGCAGCCACTGTTTGATCAGTGTGGCTCACCCCTCGATCATGCCCAGAAACAGATTTAATGTCCCTTGAACCTCAATTCTGCTTTTCTCCACAGTGCCAAGAGCCAGTTTGGCTAGGAGTCTAGAGACCAGTGTGCAAAAAAATCTTAGTAAAAAATATGTAAAAGTCTGTGAACCCTTCACTGATCAAATAGTGGTACCATCAGAACCTGCCAAGGAGACACTCATGGTGCCACTTTTACCTATCCAGCCGGATTTGATTGCCCGGCTTTGCGATTTAGAGTGAGTATTCTGCCCCTTGAGGGCGAACATTGGAATGCAGTCTTCATATCCACATCTATACCTCTGTACCAAACCACGTGTGCTCCATCTCTTCCCATAGCTTTATTGGTGACACACCTGACAAAATAATTGCTTCCCTAAACATCAAACATTTTTGTCTGATGTATCCCTTAATCCCCCCTCCCCCTTGTGAGTACTTTTGGAGATTACTCTACTTCTTTGTTGACAACAAGGCTCATCAGGTTCTGGAAATTCATCAACCAAGGCTTCTGAATTATGCAGACTGATATCCTCCCTGCTGACGTCAGCACCATTTCCTTTTGCTCTGAACTGAATACGATGAAGAATGAATGAAGCAATCCTCTCAGGTGGAACAGCCCTGGTCTGAATGCATTCAGGATGCCATGGACATAGGAGTCCCTATTAAGAGCACGACCATCCAGTGGGTTAATAAATGGAGAGTATGTTCTACTATGGGGCCGAAGAGACAGACGTTTGATGGTACAGACAGTGGCAATGGTACTGACTAAGATGAGTAAGTGGACTGTACAGGAATTTAGTTATGAGACTTTATAAGGCCCATAATGCCCCAGATTTGCCACTTTAAGTATTGTCTTCACAGGGAAAAGGTATTTTCCTGATTTTATCATCTCACAAGCCCCCATTCAACCGCAAGACATCCACCAACTGCAGAAAATATGGAACCAAAACTTACCAAACCAATCTTTTTGAAGGCTCTTGATGGAAAGTATAGGTCCCAGAACCCGCCCTTTTCACTGCTTTCATTGCTCTGGGTCCATGCAGATTACTGTTGCTATGACGAATGATAAAGGAACCTCATCCTTCCCCATGGACCTGAAATCCCCGGCAGCTCAAGGCAGCAGTCCCTTCCTTTGTCAGGCTAATATCAAGAGGATCATGTCCAGTCGCCGCATTACGAGTGTGCTGGTCCAGTAAAAATGCCGGGAACAATGCAGGTAATACCGGATCTGGCATATTTGCCAGACAGGTACACTCCGAGTTTGCCGGTAGGGGAAATGAACTATCAGCAGGCCTGACCTGCCAGGAGTTCAGGCTGCTACTGACAAAGAAATGCCCCAATCACTGGCACTGCTACTACCAGTGCCAGTGGTTACGGCATACCCATTCCATGGAGTTCTGTAGGACTCCATGGAATGTGAACATGCTGCTGTTGCCGGCACCCGTAATATCCGGGATATCGGGTGCCAGTAATGGTAAGGCAAGTTTACCGGTAACCCACCGGTAGTAAAGGCGGGTTATATATTCTGACACAAGCTCAACACTTTTGCTGCACTATCCCCAAAAATGATCAAGAAGTGTTGAAGCTCATGCTGAACCTGGGGGAAGAGACAGCAGAGCAAAGGCACATCATTCAGTTATGAGAAGGTCTATGCCCCCCAGAAGCAGTCTCAACAGAGCTCTTGCAGGAAGTTTAAATGTTACTGGAATTGGGTGCAATACAGCCTGGCCTATCGGACCAAAAAGATAAAGGATAGCACACACTGTATTTCGTGGGCAGGAAAAGATGCAGAGGTTGTGCACTGGTGTTGATCCTCATGACCTCAACCAGTATCTCCTTCCAGCAAAGTTTAAGATCTAAGACCAGCCTTCAAGTGGGTGTGCCCATATGGAGCCTTAATCAAACCGGCAGAGTGGTGTTACAGAGAAGGTTATTAATGACTTGAATAGCTCCAGTGCACTCTACAATGAAGTTAGTTGCGTGGCTGAACAAGGCACTGGAAGCACTACAATGAAGGGCTTAAGTATGTTCTCCAATACTATCTCCTCTGGACCCAATGGCGATTCTGTCTCGAGTCGCTGCATCTTGAACGTGACCACATCACTGTAAAAAGATGTCTGTTTGTCTCGATCAGTGGCCTGGCTACCCTACTCTAACAGGATTCAGCTAAATCCGCCCTTTACTTGGTTATGGGGATTGTGCTTGACACTGGAGGTTTGTTAAGCATTCCCAAATCGCCTCACCTTCCACTGCAGAAGATTGCTTTTCTTTCAATAGCCCTGGATCCCTCCCACCTTCTTCTTCACATGTGTCTAAGCAAGTTATAGTGAACAGGGACACGGTATTTCAAGAACACCCTTCGGCCTGGACTTCTGGGACTGGCGGAGTCATGCATCAAAACTGTCTTTACACACACATCTCCAGTTGAGTCTGTTCCAGGGCTTGATCTCAGACACTGGGATAAACAGACACTCTGGCCATTATCATTCAGACCCTTCAGCTCGGTCACTGCACCCTCTCCTTCACTAAGATCCCATGCACCTAACCTTTATCAGGCTGTCTTTCTTAGTCCTGTGCCTCAGATTTCTGTGGGAATGGAGCCATCGGAATCCAGGCCCAAAAGCAACTGCAGTAACCTTTCCATCAGAGGCTTGAAGGAAAAGCGCAACTTCAACATCCCTATCAATGCGCTGCAATTCAAGGCCACGCAGAATTCGTTATGGTCTCTTTTTAATCCTGTGCATCCTTGCTGATGGGATGATTGACAGTTCTGCATGGCCCTGAGTGGAATCCTGAGAGACTACTGTGTATGTGGCTTCATGAGAGTCAATTTGTGTCTGAGAGCTACATAAGATGAAGTGCTCTGTGTGCCTTGAGTGTTCCCTTTCCTGTAACATGTCGCTGTACCTATCTGGATTCTATAATACAACCTGTGCACTGAATAAAGCAACCTGGAACAAACACTTTAAGTTGCTGGGATATTTGTGTACCACCAGACCTCAAATGTCTTTCCCCCTGAACCAGGACATTTTGGCAACCCACCACCACTACTTTCTCACGATGGTCATGCCAGACTTGCATTTGATCACAGAAATGTGTTGGCCGTGTGCACTTCTTGCCAACATGCTTCCCGGGATCATGCAACAGTTTTATGATGGATGTGTGTCGTGATCCTTCCTTCTAGACAAGACTGAGACTCAGAGATCAGCTCGCCCTTTTTCATCCCTGGTGGTGGACCCATGGTGGGAAAACTCTGTCCTGGGAGGATGGCTTAACGGCAACGTGCTCGCCTTGGAAACAAGGCGACACGAAGCAACACAGGTTCGATCCCCGGGTCCGCGCTTAGAAACCTCTGGGTGTTTAAGCGCTTTATAAATACGCAACCAAGACAAAAAAAAAACACAATTATGCAATTGAAAAAACAAACAATTCCTGTAGCAAAGAGCGCATTAAAAATGCAATAAATAAATAAAACCTGACCTCCAAAGCAACACATGAAAGTCAGGCAGTGTCTTCAGTTCAGCATTGCTATTCCTTCATGATTCTTCCCTTCCAGTAATTATGCTTGCCAGGGCCAAGGGGGTCTATAAAACCTACCCTACTCGGTGCTTGCTTGGTCACCTTCACTATAGTATACCGTTCTCTTCTTGGGCTGTGTTGGAATTAGCCCCAATTGTCTGGGGTAAAATAAATCCAGCAGGTACAAGTTGGATAAAGTTACCATTATGGTAACTCTGGTACTCCTGTTCTGTGTTTTATTATCAACTCCCCTGCTGCTTATTTCTTCAGTCCAATTGTACAATGACTGGTTAAAATAAGGGGGACTGAGTAGGATGCGCGGAGGTACATAGACTGGAGGGTTAATGGACTATCACAGAGTGGCCTGGCCAGGCATGGTACTATGCAATTCATACAGATGTAGGTGGCAGGCCAAAGACTGGTAACAGAAGAGAGACTTGTACTAGAAAAAAGGCTCGCCGTGACGGCAACTTT
Source organism: Ambystoma mexicanum (assembly GCF_040938575.1). NCBI lineage: Eukaryota > Metazoa > Chordata > Amphibia > Caudata > Ambystomatidae > Ambystoma > Ambystoma mexicanum. The sequence continues at coordinate 1,099,006,108 of NC_090929.1, forward strand.
ATATTTCAACAAAATTCCATATATTTCAATAAAATTCCATAATCGATAGACATGCCTGTGCACTCAAATGCATGCGTGCATGCTCATACACTCACACGCACACACACGCACAGTTCTGCTCCTCTAAGCGGCCCCCCGTTTCTTTACCATTTAAGTCCATGGAGAAGAGATTAAGAAGCTGCAATCAATATGGATATCAACCCAGAAAAGACAGGCGGCCCTGTTCCAGGGCAGATCATGCACCAAGAATCCTTCTGCCAGGCAATGGAAGGCCTCCCAGGTGACACGCCTGCTGTGTCTTATGGGAATGAAGCAAGTCAACCCGGAGGCCAGTCCTCGACCGCAGTCATGGTCCGTGAACAAGAGAAATTGTGCTAAGCAAAGCATATCCTGGATATGGGTTGCAAATGTTCACAGTCGATGCAGAGCATATTCATAGACAGTAAATTGTTCTTTGCGGTGGCCATCAATCAGCGCACCTTGAAAGTCTGAAATTATCATGTATAGTTTCTCTTTCTATAGTCCATGACCCAGTGCAGGTCCATGGCTTGCCTTCTGTGATTTACAATCCCACAGGGAATGGGAGGTGAGCAGAATCTAGATCAGGAACCTTGCAAGCTCTGACCTACTCCGCTTGCTGGGGAAAGGATCAAAAGATTGCTGACCGAACCCTGACATTTAGGGAGCCCGGTTCATTTCCAGCGTGATTACACTCTTCAGGTTGAGTACACAGTCCATTCTCTTCTGCCAAGATCACCAAGTTCCTTTGAGAGCCCAACCTTTACGATGAACCAGTGGTGTTATGTGTAAATTGTGCTATGGTGTTGGCCCAGTCTCTGCCTACATGGAGTTCTTCATGTCTTGCTGCTGCCTTCTTCCTCGTACCCAGCTTCCTTGGGAAATTCTGCCCAGAAGATCTCACGGTCATCCTAGAAACGGCACAACAGTGAAAAGTGGCCTCCACCTTCTCTTTGATGGTGTCCTCCAGGTTTCTTAGGTCAAGCTGCTGGATGAAAGGCTACTTGCTGTTTAGGAGAAAAAGGTTCAAAGGTTGGTTAGTATAAAACAAACAGCTTTTCATTCAATTCCATTTGCAATTTTGTGACCACAAAAGGAGCTGGATGGGAAGTCCTGCACTGAAGCATAGTTCAGGGCCTAAACAGTCAGCATTAATGCAAAGTTTACTGCCACTGCCCAGCTAATGGTCCTTTGCCCTGCGTGTCAGCAACCCTCTATGGGTTGGCAAAGAGAGTCAGATTTTCAGGCACATTCGGTGAACCTGCCTTTCTGATGAGCCTGCCAAATGCAGAGCTGCCAAAAGCCCCATATCTTGCCTGGCACCTCCTGCCATTCCTGGTTCTTCAGCATGGATTCTTGCACTTTTGCTTTCTCACAAGGTGTTTGGGCCTATAAGTCTCAGCATTCAAAGCGAAAAGTCAAGACTCCTTCAAGGAGACACTCATGATGACCTGCGGCCACTTGGCAGCTATGCCGTCAGGAGTGCAATTGCTGCGGACTGCTTTGGCTTTTGGTTTATCAGTTAGTGTTACAACTACAGGGCACGAGAAAGTAAATTGAGAGCGTTGGTGCAAATATGTGAAAGGTTATCCACCGAGTGGAACACAATTAGGCTCATTTGAAATTTGCCGGTATCTCTCCAGTTATTCTGGTGGGATACCGGCAAATGGATCTACCGTTACCGCCGCCTGATATCTTGGTATTATGGGATATTACAGGTGCCGGCAACTGCAGTAATTTCCCATTGCATGGAGTCCAGTCGGACTCCATGGGGGGAATTGACATTATTACCGGCATCAGTATTACCAGTGTCGGTAATACCTGTTGGTTTTTGCTGGTGGGGGCCTGATTTACTTCCAGCTCTTCACTGGAGGTAAATCAGGCAACCCCCACCAGCAAACCCATAGATTGACGGTGCAGGAAAAGTGGCAGTAACGAAATTACCGCGACTTTTCCCGCACCGCCAAACTCCTAATGACCCCATGCTGGGTATCTAAAACAATTCTGCCTCTGAATACTGAGAAAGCCAGGATTTCTGTAACATTTCAAATGCTAAATTACAGCACCAGCTGTTGGATTTGGTCATGTTGCACAACTATAAAAGTGAGTCTTACAAATGTTATGAATCCCCTGTGTAGCAGAGATTGGCAACAAGGCCCTTTCAATTCATTGGCGGCTGTAATGACTGGTCATGAACTGTCAACCTAAACACAACAAGCAGGAAAACCAGTGTCACCAGGTCAGTAACTTTCTTGTCTCGTGCATATATTATCTTCGATAGAATCCCACTTTCTTGTACTGAAAAGGGCTTTCGCTGAACAAATCCAGGACAAATTACAGTGCAGAACATTGTCTAGTGAATGTGTGGCAGAGCTCCTAGTAAAAGCTTTTATACATCTCAGGGACAAGAACAATAACACATAAGTCTACACCGCGTTTCGTTTCCGGTGAACCAAACCAGCATCTAGTATTGCTGATAGAGGCATTGCTGGGGCGGCAGGGCTGAGGGGGCTGTAGCCCTGGGTCTTTTGGTGTATCCCCGGATAGAAGCTCAGCTGCTACAACCAACATTCTTGCTAGCCCAGAGTCCTGCCAGTCCCGACATTAGCTTAGCCCCTGATCTTTTCCAGACCTAGCAACACCCCTGTCTACTGTATGTGATTCCTGTCCAAAAGCCAGAAAGAGACAATGGATTTGTTATCTAGAAAGGAAATGTTCACAGACTCCATACAGTGACCTCTGCTGTGCTGTTAGTGGATGTAGAGGCACCTTCTACATGCAAAATATGCTTGAGTGTGTCAGCTGTGGGAACTGCGACGGCTGTTAAATGCAAAGAAGCAGGTTGGGTCAATTTACACTAATATGTAGGCACCACCTTAGGACCAAAGAGGGATATGCTCCTTTTAAGAATCATGATTTGGGAGAAGATGACAAGTATGAGAGGCTATGGCTTTGTTACCATTGCCCCTTTCTTCAATGAATCGTTGTGTGCATCAACAGTGATAGGTTTTATTCTGCCCCAATTGACCCAGTTTTAGGGGGTTGAACATGAGTGAACATGCCCTCATCACTTACACACATTTTGAAAGTTTAACTGAGTGAAAGACACTCCTTCACAGCAGAGATAGAGGCATGCATTTTCATTTCAGGCCTTGGGTAGTGGAACCTGCATCCTCTCGGAATGCTTGTATCTGATGCGCTGCAATCGTGAGGACCTTCAGAACTAAGGAGGGGCCATGGCTGTGTACTAGATAAATCAAAGGTTTGATGGGGAAGAACGTGTCTGGCTTTACTCTGCTCATTCTTGACATTATCAAATCCCAATTAGAACTCACAAGGTGCCCATATAATTTAGAGAGGGTGTCCTCCTCACGACCTTTCAGCATGTTCTCCTACAAAAGCTGTATCTTTAAGATCCAGTCCCCAAAGATGCAGGGGTGAATAACCTCTTCCTTGTACCTCACCAAGGCAATGACATGCTTTAATACTGGTGCACAGGACACTAACATGTGGCCGCATAAGAGGCCTATGAATCTCATTTAGTGGGCCATTCTGTACCCTATTCTTAACACTTTAGACTTGACGTGGTTTCTATCTAGAGTGCTAGTGCCTCTGAGCCTACCACCGTTATATAACATTGACTTATTGTCTTCAGTTATCTAAACAGACATAATGCAGCAAGATGTATCTGGTTCTTGAGACAGAGAAATCGTGGCCTCACCAATCCTAATCTCATATTCTTGATCAAAAGCACCTTCTGCTTGAATAGAATCATGAACCACGACCTCAGAGTGCTGGTTAGGGATATTTAGGTCGATAGGAACATGTCCTGTGTTGCACCATTTGGCTATACAAATGACAGCAATGGAAGGACCAATCTTTGGAATGTGTTCTTCCCCTGAACAAGAATACCACAGGGGCACTCGTTCTGAAGTGCAATACACCAAATGAGGAATGTTTGTTTATGGGTCAAAGACTTCGACTTTGATCCACTTTTTGGTGAAACCTCCTTACAAAGAGCCTTTCCTCTAGACAAGGGGTCTGTAACCTTTAGATCTTCAGATTTTTGGACTACAACTCCCAACAACCCTAGCCAGCATAGCCAATGGTGAAAGATCATGGGAGCCATAGTCCAAAACCTCTGAAGAGCCACAGGTTTTGAACCCACCCTCCCTACCCCCGCCCTCTCAATAGTCCTTCTGAAGATTTTACTCACATAGCCATATCCTGAGAAATGTACATAAAAAGCATTATTTTTTTTATCTCTGGCTCCACGAGTGTACCGAAGTTGCACAACATGTGTGTTTTAGGCTGACATTCTCTTGGGACCAATGGAGCAGACAATTAGATATCAAAGTTAACATCCCCCTTGCACGAAATCAGACAGCAGAGATCATATTCAGAGTGGAAGACTGCACCAATCAGAGAGTGATGGTCCCCTCACGTTTGTTGCAGAAACACAGATTTGTGACCAGCATAAATGTGTCCCTTTACATGGTTGGTGATCATATGGCCTTGCACATGAATAAGGGCATATTGGTTCATGTTAGAAAGAGTAACACGACCGGATTCCTTATAGTAAAAAAGGAAATTCCAGGAAAGTGAGATTCTATTGAAGAAAGGAATGTATAAATAATGTAAACCACCAAAGCAAATGCCAAAGCAATGGCCACCCAGCAAAGAGGGAGATGCATTGTATTAGTGGTCACTTCTTGAGGGGGGTTGATATGTAAGGTCCTAAAGAGGAACACGAGAAGAATGAATAACTCACCAGCAAGGAAATCAGTGCACGTTTCTTAGGGGGTCCAGGATTTGCACAATAATGAAGGGCTGGGGCAGGTCCAAGCTAGGAGGTCATAAAGCTGAAAGAGCAGCATACTAGCAGAAAGGGAAACCCAAACAAGGAGGCTGTGGAATGGAAGGAGCTGGTGGGATCTCAATACAAAGGTGGGTGGGGTTCCAGGATACAAGATTAGTGGGGTCTGTGGAGCACTCTGTAAAAGGACAAGAAGCTAAAATAGGTGTCAATTCTCTAAAGGGCAGCCGAGGTTAGAAGGTGACTGAGGCACATATCTGTGCAATATGGAAAGGAAGATTCCATGGAATTACTTCTCAAGGTTAAACCCCAAACACCATTGGGGGTTCACTAATCTACCAACTATTGAGAGGAGAAGCCTATGCTAAATGGTTAATTTGAAGTAGGGGTCTTGTCATTAGTGAAGGGAAGGTCTTCCTAGTTATTGACGTGTAAGACCTTTTAACATAAATATTGGAGTGGTAACCTCCAGCATTGAAGCCAGGAGGTCACAATGGTCCTGCATCTCTTTAATATAGACCAAAAGAAACTCATATTATGAACTGGGATATTGCTTCATTTGCAGAGGAGGTACCAAGATTTGTAGTCAATCAGATAAACATTCTGAACAATATTGAGGTGCGGCTTTTTCAACAGGCCAGGCCCAAGAACACTTACAAAATTAAAATTAAACAAAAAGTACTGCGCAATTAAAACAAAATTCCTCAGAGACAAATGGACTGTGCCTCTTTAAGTTTAGGGTTAGTTGGTCTCAGGGAATGTTAGGGGAGTTTTCCTAAAGTCCACTTGAGGTAAGACTTCATAAAACCATCCCTCAGCATACAGGTCCCCAACTCTTAGTATAAGTCTGTAGTACTCAAGGAAACTTGGTAGAGTGGCAGAGCAGTCAGGCTTATCACAGGAGGAAGATGTGAGCTGTAGGTAAGTACACTGAACCCAGTAAATACAATAGTCCAAAGAAACACTTACACTTAAAATGCTATATTAAAATATACATTTATTACAGTTACATAAGGAAGGTAGATAAATGCTTAGTTCACTTAACCAACACACATAGGAATTCTTAGTAATACCTTTCAAAGGGCATTGCTTCAATGGTAGTTGCTTGCGGTAGAATTGTGACAGTTCTACCGTATTATCAGTACGACCGCATGCTCGTGTTAAGACAAAGATATACAGTAATTGCATTTAGTTAGCAAAACCACATAAGAAAACGCCTTTAGGAAGGAAAAAGGTTGGTTAATCACACAGCAGCAGAGCTTCACGTTCTAGAGACACTTTACGGACAAACTAATGCTTCAGAAGTCCAATTCCTAACTATACGGAAAAAGACAGTGTAGAAGTCTTAAGAAGCAGCAGAACAGCAAATGTTCCTCATGATACTTTTAGTCTCTAGAAAAAGATACTTTGCAATTCAAAACAACAAGGGGGACCCTGCAAAAGAACTCGCTAAAGGGACACAAGCAGCTTGGGTCAGAGGTAGTGTGGACATCCTGGACACCTCTTTACGCACTCCAGTCACTCTGGAGCGACTTCTTGGTTCAAGCTAAGTTATACCTTTCACCCCAAAGTACCCTAAGGTAGAGAAAATGCTCGGAGCTGGATTCTCCTCAGTGCAGCAGCGACAGACCCGGTCTCCTGATTCCTCAGTCTGGTGATGAAAGGGAGAACTCTGCATGGGATGTCTCAGCAGCAGTCTTGAGAGAGGACCCTTAACACAGATTTCTTTGGTCTCCCTGGTCAGTCTATGGTTTTGGCACATTTTTCTCAGCACCAACAATGGACAGTATTTGCCCGGTCGATCTTCTTATATTCTGGGGTACTGCACTGTGGTGAGGGGACTCAGATAAGTTGGATCGTGTCTCTGGAGGTTCATCTGGAGCTCAGCAAAGACTTGGATGGATTCGGCCTCTCGAAGATGTTGCACTGCAAATGGGTCAGAGTTCTCCTGGTATTTGCGATCTGCAGCTCTGGAAAGGCACAGCACCTCTGGAGATGACTCAATTTGTAGTTTGTCTCAGAGCTGGTTGGTCCCACCAGCCAAAGGAAAGGAGTAGGAAATGGGGTCTGGACAGCAGTGGTCGCTTCACAGTGATGAGAAGGGTCTGCAGGCGTCTTTGTTCATCTTCAGTTACTTCAGTTTTCAGTGTAGTTTAAAGAAAGGGGTGGGTGGCTGTCCAATCAGGTCAGTCAGCCTCCTAATGGGAACTGGTTCTATTCAGGAACTTTGGCAGACAAAGGGCAGGGGAGTGAATAACTACCCCCCACTTCCTGCCGGCCCAGACACAATGGAGCCTAGACAGGGACACCAAAGAGTTTCCACCAAAGGCAAAACACACACAGAGACTTCCTCTCCTAATATGGTAGAAGAAGGGCTAACAAAGAACAACCTTGATAGAAATGGTGAACAAAGAAAGGAGCCATCACGTTAGGAAATAGATGACCCTATTGTGCGCAACCAAGACTGTGAATGCAGTATGTGGTAATAAATAGCACAGTAGTTGGTAGAACATGTCCAATGGCACCAGCCATAATTATAGGGTTGTCTATGTGACTAAAAAGTCATAGGAGCAGAGAGACGGGGGATACTAGGTATCCCCTTAGCACTCTACATATGGTCGTGTGTGCTAATCTCTCACAGTATAACCTTTTAGGAAGGATACAAAGTATCCCTCCAACCTTTAGAACTGTAGTTAGTAAGGATAAGGAAAGAATCGCAAAAGGAGAACCCAAAGGGTTCCCAGCAACATTGCCCATATGGAGCTGTGGGCTGCAAAGATTAAACACAGATGCCTTTAAAGAGATATGGAGGAAAGCAGACTCTGTAGTAAAGTTAAAACACAGAGAACAGAGTTCCAAAAGTCAGAGCAAATAAGAATGAATGAGGGGAAAAACACTCCCCTCATTCAGGATAGAGAGAAAAAGGTCCAGAAGTCCAGCTACAAGTGTCCCACTAGGAGAGGGTATGAAGCATAAATATGATGCATCTCCCTAACTGGGAAGGATTGGAAGCCATCACAGCAGTTGTACCCTCTGGAATATGAGGAGGAGGCAATTTTTGGAGGCTGAGTCATCTAACAAGGTTAGGGAGGGATATCGATACACATGCTCATCAGTCCTTGCATCAAAATGTAAATAATATTTTTGCAAAATGGGTGGTTGGACCTCCGTGTTACAGGCCTGCAAATGTCTGTCAAGTGAATGATTTTTAGTATCACTGTGGTTTCCTCTCATCGTCCGTCATGTGGCGCACACCCAACGATACACTGGAAAAGCTCTGTTAGGCTTCTGAACCATAAAGCAAACACTCTCCATCTTGAACGGAATGGTTTCAAAAACCACATATCCGTTTTAGGAGAAAAAGACAAAAAGAACTGTATTAAAGTCTTCAAATCATTTGGTTTGTCCAAGTAATACAACTAGGTGACATTGATTAAGTGTAGCAATCACAAATGCATGTTGATACACTGCATATGTGCTGATTATGTAAACCCTAATTTAGGGAGGAACGGTGGAAGAGTTTTCAAAACGACCTTGTCCAGCCAAAAAATCTGCACACGGCTCATCAGCAGTGAAGCCTAGATCACACTCACTCCACTGGCTGAAGGAATAGCTAGTAGAAAAAACCACCCCACATTTTACATTTGAGATCGTATGTGGATACCAGTTCAAAGGAGGCCCCCATTAATTTAAATAACACCTTTTGTTTCACCTTTGTTGCCTTACACTCAATTGTGCACTATAGGTCACCGATTTCATGGCATAAAGGTCACTGGTTCACTCTCTTTAAAGGCACAAGTAAACTCAATTTGTACTTTTGGTTTCTTCAAACTGAAAATGCTGAAGAAAGTTCTGCCATTTATCCCTGCTAATTTCCATGCCCCAATCATAGATGCCTCCATCAATGGCATTTTGGATTACTCCAACGCAACTCTCCTAGCTCAACCGAACTACTTGATCATTCGACTGCAGGTATTGCAGAACCCAGCCGTTCGCCTGGCTAAGGGCATTCCGTATGGCCACCATGTCTCTGCAGCCCATCACGATCTTCACTGGCTACCGGGGGCAACACATATAAAATTAAAATCTTTATGTTTGATTCACCAAGCCTATTACAGAAGGGGCTGCTTATCTTTGCAGGAGAATTTCTGCCTTACCAACCTAAGTGTCTTCTGCAGTCAGCTCCTTCATCTTTGATAGCAGTGCCGTCCTACCGACTGGAACATTGTGGTGGCCGTGCCTTCTCGGTGGCTGGATCTAAGCTATGGAAGTCTCTTCCCTATGTAGCCTGCCCGATTTTGTATTGTTTAAAGCCTCTCTTAAAACGAACTTCATCACCTAGCCCACTCAAATCCTACTGCCTATCATTCCCCATGTTAGCACCTTGATGCGCTTGGTTATTAACTGCGCTATATAAGTGAATTTGATTGAGAAGTACATTTAAAATGTCATGGATAAAAAGAACCTTAAAACAAGACCTCCAACAGTGAAGAGTCCTGCAAACTTGCTTTGGCTATATGTAAATATATGTTACTCAGCCACTTGACAGCAGGTAACTAGAGTTTTAATATTTCTCAAGAACCAACAGCAACAATTTCTTCCGCTTATGGCAATTAGGTATCCCCGTCAATGGCCCTCTTGCTTTTCTTGGGGCCACGTAGTCAGCGTTCCGTTAGTAATTATGCTAATACCGCCAAATCAAACGACAGTTACCCCGTGCGATAACGGAAATTCCCAGCACGATTTAGGGTTCTAGTTAATCCCCATTCTGGAGTCTCATTCAACACCATTGGCAATAGGTGGAATATCCCTGCCTGAGTCCTTACTGCTATTCTACAGAGAGGGAATACATCCCCTGGCAAAATGGTCGTTTTTCTATGGTGAATGGGTGACAAAACGCAAAATTGTGCAGAAAGGAAACAACATAATTTCCAAATGCTGCCTGTTTTACTCTTACCGACAACTCGTATTCGTGTTTTCATGCTGTCATGCGAAAGTTGCAAGTGCCGTTACTGAACAACCTCAGCATCAAAGCTATCAAGCAGAGGGACTCGCGGTTGCGATGGAAATTGTTGGCACTGATCCTCAGAAGAAGGCCTGGCCTGAGTGGTACACTCCAATGCTGTTAAATGGATGAATGCAGCAGATACAGACTCCAAACCTGGCTTGCCCACACTGATACAACCACAATCCTGGGTGGTGAGCTCTTGCCGAATGTGCACATGCGTGCATTCAATAGAATGATTGGTCAAACAAAGTACAGAAATGCCCTGCACCAGTCTACAGAAAAGCCATTCCGGGAACCTCATATTGAGGAGCAATGACCTATTGTTGGCGGCAATTTCACATTTTCTCCTGTGGAGAATCGATCGATAGGACGGATCCCATGTGGCAGAAATAGACCCACTGTGTTTATCTCCTACGAGGACTCCAGCAATGATTGATTTTGAAATGGGGATGTGTTAATGCATGTTTTTGGATCTGGCGGGTACAACTATATTATAGGGAGTTCTAAGGTCATTCTCGTTCTCAATGCGTGTATATTTTTGGTGAGCAAAAATGTAATTCTAAAACATACCTTTTTGTACTCCATATTTCTTTCTACCTATTCATGCAAATGAAAAGATACATTTTTATCATATCTTCCGATCAGGAAGAAATAAAATGAGAGCCCAATCTTATGACACCTCTCTGCTGGTACCACTGATCTGCGATATCCACGAGTCTGCTGTTTCCTATTTTATGCAGGTAGTAGTTGTACTCCCCTTTTGTTGTAAGGTTTTATCTGTTACTAGGGTAAAAAGCATCTCATATACCCCTGATCAGTGATGCTGGTTTCTACTTCTATTGCTCCTCAGCCTACCTGCTTCAGAAGTCTGCTTCTTGGTGTTGAACCCTCTTTTGATGTTCAACCAGAATAAACATCAATAAACATTAGCAGCCACCAATGGATGCTGGGATGACTGCTGAGCAATCTTTGAGGAGAATTTGCATGTGGGTCAGTGATCCCTGTGATGGTGGAGGGGGTGGCACCACAGGCACCAACTCTTCACTTTGACTATGAAACTCATGTCATTTCAAGTGGTGGTGGTGGTGGCACATCAGAATGTGCAGGCAGAGTGATGGGGCCATGACCCTGCACTTGACAGTAGTGGGGTGGAGTATTATGTGCTTGACATGTTGGTAATGTTGTGAGAGAGTGCAGTGGTAGTGAGGCCTACCAGCCCCTCGGCCTGGTCTTTAGGCAAAACTAGGGGTGCTGTCACTAGGCAGTGTCAGCATCCCTTGGGGGAGGTTTCATCGGGTGTGTTCTTCCCACAAACCTGAGTATCACCAGACACATAGTTTGGCTTTGGGGCTGTTTCCCCACTCCATTATTCCTGGGAGTGGATCTTCAGGATTTTTCGCTTGAGAGATTAGCTCCACTGGGATGTTTGTGGATGGTGCTTGTCGGGAGTGACAGGCCACAATTCTTGACAGCAGGTTCTCTCTTCAGTGGATGGTTTCTTCTTTAATCAGCCTGCAGGAAGATGCAGGCTCCATGCGCCAAGGTGATCAGGCGCCGTGGCTCCACATGGGAAGGAGACGGAGATTCAGTAACCTCTGGAAGACCCTTTGCCTAAATACTTGTGGATCTCTAGTGAAGTTTGAACTTTTGGCTCGTAGGCTTGGTACCAATGGAGTGATTGGATTTGGCCACAGTCCCAATCACATTTACACATTCATCAAAATGTCAATGTCCTGGTTATTTAGAAGCAAGTTCATACAATTTACATTTTACAGGAAACAAGCATGGGCTTTCATCAACAGGTATGTGTATGATCTTCCAGGGCAGCTGGAGAGGGAAAACAACTCCTTACATGCAAATGGCTTCTGTTAACCATCTTAGCATTCTCACATGAAGATTAATCATGGGGTAAACAAAGTCTGGCTGTTTTAGCTACATCGATTTGGGTGGGATGGCTGGTAGGGATTGCCACTGGGTGCAACCACTAGCTGTACACCAAACTGCCCCCAACAAGACAGATGCACACAGTCATCAAGGCAAGGGGGAGTAAGGGACGTAATTCCCCTCCACAGGTTTTGGCTTCAGCAACAGGTAGGCAAACTTCAGTTTAAAAGTTTAGAAGGCCTTAGAACACCTTAGGGGTACACTCCCAATTTCACCACACTAGGTCAAAGAGGGCACATACAGTGATCTCTACACTCAGCCTTAGACCTCCGATTTTCCAAACACCCCTCAAGGGGTAACCTGAATCGCAGGGCCACTTACTTCTGTCATTTTTCCTGTTGGTGGCAGTCCAGGGGTCGTGGATGTAGTGGCTGAAGTAGGCGCCAGGTTTGGCTACAACTCGGAAGTGCTTCGGATCAGTGGTTTTGGAACGATTCCAGCAGACTTGCAGCAGGACTCGGCAGACACAACAGAAATTAGCCTCAAGGACTGCCACAATGAGGATTGGGGGGAGCAGGCAAATAACTCTGGGCATCATTCTAACTCTGCCGGCCCAGTAACAATGGTGCCGGTAAGCCTACTGGCACCGTTATTACCGACTCTGCAGCGAGTTCTGTCCTGCCTGTCAGGGTCAGACCTGGTGGGTGGAATGGCACCCACCCGCTGAGTTTCACAGAAGCACCAGCCCCATTATTAACGGTGCCGGTGCTTCCATGGTCCCCATTCCCATTGAGTCCTATTGGACTTCCTGAAGGAGAACACCTGATTCAGTGAAATTCCTGGGACATTAGTAGAGAACCCGCAGAGTCCCGAGTTCCAGCTCAGGACATCGACTGTTGCAGCAAAGAGGCCTGATCGATGGATATTCATCTCAAAGAAAGGTCTCCAAGCACTTCCTAGCTCCCCAGGATACTGGTGCAGGATGCAGGTCTGATTGATCCCACCAGTCTAAGGGAGGGAGATAAGTCCCGGGTAGCAGGAGAAGCAGCAGATGGCTTGGGCAATTCTGGCTCGCTTCAGCAGTCATCCTCCAGGTATTCAGTGCAGGCTTTACATCTTCCAATTCCTGGCTGCAGTGGGTGACTTCCGGAATGGCTCCAGAGCTGCTTTTCATTAAAACAAACCAAGGGTGGGGCGTTACCTTAGTTCATCATGGACATCCACTTACTCCACAACTGCTCAGCAACAGGCATCCCCTGGAATAAGTGTGGATTGGGACCAGGCAGCCCAAGCCCAGTTTCACATAAAGCACTTGCCCAGGTATCCAGAACCCCAGAGCCGGCCCAGTGAAAGTGCATGCCCTTACATTGGATGCTGCAACCTGAGAGCGGAGGAAAATGCCCCAAAGCAAAATGGCTGAAGATCAGGACTTAAACCACATGGGGCAGAAATGTTGAGTTTATTGTGCTCAACTCAGCATTTTTCGACACAAAAAAGATGGTACACTGTAGTGAGCTAAAGAAAGATGTAAAGAACAGTTAACGTTCACCTGCTTGTCCCACCAGTCACATCACAAAAGCATTAAAATATATCCAGGCAAAAGAGAAAAAGCAAAACTAAGTACTCCGTAACAATCCACTTAAGGTGGTGTGTTTTACACAATGAAAAGAAAGGAAACAGGAGTGGGAATAAGGGAAGCGAAAAAGGCTTTTACTTACCTCAAAAGTCAACCAAGATTCCATGGACATATGCAAATATGCTGGGGTCCCAAGACGTCAATTGTGGGAAACATTTCCCCTAAAAACAGTCCTTTTGCAGCTCGTCGAAATTGATGTGGGTTGTCAATTGCAAAAGGTCTGATGAGTTGCCGAAGATCTGAGGATCACCAAGTAATCCTGATGTTGCTCAACATAGTCAGCATCAAGGCTCGGCCGCAGGCAGATATTGCACATGATTTTGCTCATGATGCGCTTTCTTCGGAGGTGGCTTCTGTCCTGTCGTACGGAAGGTTTCTACTCAAGTATTATGCTTGGTGCAGAGCACATGAGGGACTGTGAAAGATCTCTTGGCAGCAAAGCCACTGGCATCATGCACAGAGCTGACACTCCTATCTTTACTGTTGAATCACTTAACCTCAGCCGTGGTCCCGAAGAAACAGGAATCGGCTTTCACAGTGAACTCAACTGGAGATCTCCAAGTCATATGGTAGATGATTGTGGTTGAGGTGGAATTGCCTCAAGCACACCTTTTCTGGGGGTGGGTTCAGCTCTGACAGAACAGGGAGATAACTGAGACCCCTTCCAGATGCTACACTTTATAGGAGCTCTCAGCCAATCAGCCTGTTAAGTTAAACGGGCATGGTTCTTTTGTTTTCGAGGATTCTTATACGCATTTATTGATTTGTATGCAATGGTCTGTGTCCAGGCGTGGTGGTGGTGAATTCTTTGTAAGCATATGAATCTGGAGAGGATCCCCGGCTGGAGAATTGCACATAATTGGGGGCTTGGAGAGTGGTCATGCTTATAAAGTGAACAGCATGAATATTACTGGGACAGAGATCTGGCCTTGAGGTCACAGAGTCCAGGCTCTGCATAATACTGTGTGTGGTGACCCAGGTAAGCTATCATGGGGATCAGAACAGGCAGGGTACTGGAAGGTGACCCCAAGTAAGGAGATGATGGGCATTCAAGATCCCCATATTAATGTTAGGGGGTGCCAAAGCTAGGATTTCATGGTGGTGCATAATTAAGATAACATTTGGAGGGTGAGTCCAGGATCAGAGAGTTTAGGGAACACCAACATACTGGAAAGCGGATAGGGGGCACCTTGGAGAATATTGATGTCCCTGGATGGACAGGATACTGAAATGAGAATTAAGGCTATGAGGCCATGGAGTTCAAGGTCTGTTCAATATTAGAGTTGGGGCTGGGGGTGGAGGGCAGTTTTCCCAGAAAAGGAGGTTAAGTAGGATCAGGATCTGAGGAATGCTGGAAAAGAAAAGGGGGTCTAGTACAGGAGGACTTTAAGGGTTAGGATCAGAACAATACTGGTATAAAGAAGGTTTAGACTTTGTAACGTGTGCATGGGAAACTGCTACTTTTTCGTGGAGGAGGCCAGGTTTGAGGTCATGGCTGCCCAGTGACTGCACAACAATGGAAGGGAGGTAGGCCCAGACAATAATGAATGTGCAGAAGTGGATGTAATCTGGTGGGGTACTACAGTCTAGGAATCCATGCAAGCCCAGTAAGTGATCAATACTAAAAGTAGGCTCCCAGGATGGGAGGTCATGGGGGTGCAGGGCCTGAAAAGTGGCGGGAGACCAAAGCTAAGAAGCCATGTGGGTATAAAAAAGATCAAATACAGGAAGAAGATACACAGGCTTGAACGCCATGTGAGTGCAAGCAATAACTGATACAGGAAGAGGGCACAGGCTAGAAGGTCATGTGGGTACAATTGCTGCCTAATGCAGGAGGATGATTTGCAGGTAGGGATAATACAGGGGTCCAGGATCTGCACAATATTTGTGGAGGGAGGAGTGGAGTTGGATATCCTTAGAGTACTGGGACTCTGCACAACTGAGAGGAGGTGCTACAAAATCATGGAGGATTGGGATTGTCCACAATGGAGCGAATATTGGGTCGCACCACATGGTGCCGAGGGAGGCACATCATTGAGAAGCCACCCTAAAAGGCAGCAGAGGGTTCCCAAAAACATATTCAGACAAATCATTTCTAAATCACAAACACTAACAATATGAACACTGAAGACCACCAACTTTGCCCATCTGGGGAATGCTGGGAAGTGGCATCTGCCTTTTCAGCAGCACAGGGAGAATGAACAATAATGCAATCGCATGCAGAGTACACTTACCACGCGGGAAAGCATGCCGTCACAGAGAACACCGAACTGAGGAACAAGGGTGACAAGGTCATTACAGCACAAACACACACTTCACCACACCAGATACAAAGCCAGGAGCAGTATGTCAGAGACAATGTGAGGGACTACTGAAATCAGACCAGAGAAGCTTAACTGCCTGAGTCGGTGTCAGTGTGAGTGTGCTCCACTCTTCGACCCTACAGTATCACGGACTAGGAATCCCCACAAAGCATGCCCATGCCCGGTATTAGCTGACTGGCATGAAACTTGACAGATTCTTGCTTCAACTCTCACTGAGTTCAACATCTCTCAGCTTTACCATTGACTGGACCTCTTAGTCAAATGGCACATATTGTCAAGATTTGCCAAGCAGCATGGTGCAAGCTTGCACACTCTTACAAAGTCCTGTCTTTCATCTCTGCACTCAGATTCAGAACAATTCCCCAAATCCTGGTTCCCACCTGGATGGGGTCCCAGATGCCACTTTAGTCTGCCTGAGAGGTGTCCAGCACGCCTACACACAGTACTAAAATAATTCATCCATATCACCCCCACCCTCGAGGAGCTGCATGGCTATCCCTTCAAGACAGCCTCCATTACCTACAAAACAGTCACAGCCAAAACATCACCCTACCTGGCCAAGAAACTCACAAACTCTGGATGCCAATGCACCACGAGAAGCCACCACTCCACTGCTGCCTCTCACTGACACCAGAATCAATAGGAAAGATCCTATTCTTGATAGAAGCACACACTGAGGGGGCTATTCTGACTGCCACAAACTCAGAAAAGAGGCCTAGACTGAAAGAACCCCTCCCCCTTTCCCTGATACAGCACCAGAAGATCACCACCCCATGCATGGCACTACCACAGAATAAGAGGGTTTCCCTCCCTTCTACAGAAATCAGACTACCATAGTCGTTCAGCCATAAACCAACACCAGCTGGGGGATACCTCCGCCCTATCACTACCCAAGACTGACCTGCTGTGTTTGATACCAGGGCTATATAAGTGTCCATTCATGAAGTCCGACGGGTGGACCTCCAAGGCCCAATGATTGTACATCTAATTTGTTTTGCTCAGATTGGGCCTATCCCAACCTGACCTGTTATCTTGTGTAGCCTCCCATTTTTCCATCACTCTTCCCACTAGAATGAGGGCGGTGATAGAAAGGCCCTTGTGCTTCTTAGGGAAGTTAAATGCTTGAAGGCACATTGTTTGGCCATCTCATGTGGGTTTATTGGGAGAGGAAACAAAACATCTCTTGATGCATTTTTTGAGTGGCTTTGCTGTTAGTACCAGCCTTGCAAATGCTCCGTGTTAAAAAAAGATAAGATTCTTTTTAAGGAGAAACGTAGCTCAGATTGACTGTCTGACTTGACGTTGGTTCGGCACAAAATGTAAAGGAAAAAGCTAGACCTGTCTATCACTAGACCTAGGACAAGGATATAAACAGGCCCAGCGAGGAGACACCAGCCCCTAACACTTGGGCAGGCCAAGTCACTATCCGACCCCACATTACTGCAAACAAAAGGCCTCTCCACTCCTCTCTGGCTCTAAAACAGATACAGGGAGCCATACTATGGAGACCCCAAACACTCACCAAAGGAGATGCCGTCTTGAAACCAACACATCATCTGGGAGGCCCTCTCATGAAACACACAGACTCTGGGGGTTACTGTTCTGAACTCTAAGACGAGACTCTGGGCGCCCCACTTCTCGCCCCAAAAAATCTGATTTAGGAAGCACCTCTCTGGATACCACCAGAGACCTCCTCTCTCCTGATACCAAGCGGGATCAGATCAGAAAAATACCCATCAACTCCATGCGGCAACAAGGGGAGACGCCACTTGACTCCTCATGGGGGAGCTCAAGCTCAGGTTGGCACTCTCTTCCTGCGACCAGCACTGAGTGAGAGGTCACTCGCTCCCTGGAACTAGCATTGACTCAAGGATTCCTTCTCTTTCTGACCCCAGCACAGGAGGAGCGAGTCACTATCTCTGACATTGCACTAGCCGAGGGAGCCACTCTAACGCAGGTGTCAACACCCATGGAAGAAGTCATCCTCGGCCTGGCACCAGAATAACCTAAGGGAGCCAAAACCGAACGGAAAATGCACTCTCTCGCTGACATCAACACATCTTGCAGGATTCCCTCTGTCCATGACACTAGCAGAGGTGGAGGGAGTCACTCTATCCCGACACCAGAACAGCAGGAGGGAGTCACTCTCTCCCTGACACCAGCACAGGCTTTTGAAAATTTGACAAACTTTTCCGAAATCATTTCTGTGCCCTCATCATCAGTGTCTAGACTTCTTGTTCCTGTTTCACAAATGCACACTGGTGTGAAGCACAGTTAAATCCTGCACATTTACGTGATAAGTACAAAGTGTGGATGGAGTGAAAGGACCAGGCTGTTCTATGAGATGCGTCCACTTTACCGGAGACACTTTTTGGATTGTGGGCCTTAATAGGTCAGTGCTGCGGTTGGGTCATCTTAGGTAGTTAATGCACCTGCTTCAGAGTTGTGTGTTTACCCGAGGGTCACACGTTGCTGACAGAGCTGCCCCCGTCTTCATGCTGACTTGAGCAACAGTTTCACTAATTATTTACAAGAACTCAGGTGTAAGGAATACCTCAGGTGTGAAAGCTGATGGAACTAAAATTGCACACGTTTATTTATTCAGGGGGGCAGATGCTTCCTGGGGTCTTCATCCCTCTGCAGATGTTTCAAGGCTCAGCCAATTTCACAATGGACCCACTGCCGCCTGTCAACTGCTCCTCAATTATGAGTGGACGGCCCTGCTGTCTGCACCAATGTTGGGTGAACAAAACCCTTTTGTGAAGAATCCAGGCATCAAGGATTCAAAATGCGTACTCAAAGATATTGGCACACATTAGTACTTTCAAAGACTTGAACACTAACCGTAAAGTTGAGAAGCTTACAAAGGAAATAAAGAATTTTGATAAAGAAAGGGTACATCACTACACAGAAACAGGCTTTCATTTGGATCACAAGCAGTGTATTGATGGCGCATGGTGGAGATGTGTTCTTTCATTGGTCCCTTTGAAGATTTAATAAATCTACGATCAGTTTTTAAGCTGAATTGTAAGTAAAGCTCTATTCTTTGTATATGCATCCGAAGTAATTTTGTTTTACAGTGAAGAGAGTAGATACCAGGGTTCTTAAGAAAAATCAGACGTGAGTATAATTTCCTTGAGAAAGCCTCGTTATGACGTGAAACATGCATTGGCGTTGGGAGCTTGATATCATGGCAGAAATGTGGTGCTGTTAGTTTTTTAATTGATCAACAAAATTATTTTTTAAACCGAAAAGTCTTCCGGGAGTCTGAACCCTACTATTTTGTTGATAATTTACAAGGAAGGGGAAATCTATCCCCAGAAGAAGCAGAAGGTCTTCACCCTTAATCTGTTTCCGCCGGGACACTGGGACTACTTTGTCCCAAAATAAAGAAACATTTCAACACCAAATATGGAAACGCATTGAAGGTCTACAAGACAAGAAATGGTTTGGGTGGGCTGATTTGGCCATGGAGGAAAGACAAGGGTTACCTTTCTTAAGTATTGATACGTCACTGGCATTAAAACCGTCTGGCACGGGTGGCAGCATAGTCATTATGGATTCAACGAATTATGGCAGTGAGATATTGTGACAGCTGGTTAATCGCGATTTCTATAGGTCAATACAGCGCGATGCGACTAAACATTTCAAGGATGAAATCAGCACCATTGAAGACGAAGTGTGAGGGAAAGGATGGATTAGAAAATTGAGCAATTGGCTCTGATAAATGAAGTTCAGATTATCCCAGCATTTTAAGAGTTATCCGAGGCTACATAAGGGGCTGATGGAACCCCTCGACCCCCTCCGAAGCCCCATTGCTGACAGGAAATCTGCCCACGAGGCCGTAGTAATATCAATGAATGTCTTATTGAAACCTTTTGTGGCACAAGGTGCTTCCTATATCAGCGATTCAGCTCATAAGTTCATATAAATAGAACTATTACTTAATACCCAAGAGGCCTTGTTGCATTGCTTATTAAGAGCCTATATACTAACATGCCACAACAAGAGACATTAGAAGTTATATTTGGGTCACTAGAACAATGGTCCATTCCACACAGCATTGCAAAAAGCTTCCTTATTAAATTGGCTGGAATTGTTTTGACTTATTACTTTATTTTGGGCAACCAAGCATATCTCTCAAGTGAAAGGCACATGTATGGGGGCAACTTTTGCCCCTCATGTCACCAATCTATGTATGGTGACCTTTGGAAATAAAGTTAATTGACAATTACATCAGTCCCTCTAGAACAAATATACATTGCTGTCACCATTAGGGCTGCTATCACATTTATTCTGTGTGGGTCAACTAAACAACTACAGGACCTCCAGATATGAATTAACTCGTGTAACCCCAATTTACCATTTACTGTTTCATGTTAATTGCACGGGAGTCCCATTTTTAGGTGTTACCATTCATGCTGGGAAAGTACACCTGATTATAAAAGTATTTAATAAGCAACAGATGATAATACTTCACTTCATTTTCAAAGTTTTCATCTTGATATTTCTCAATACAATGTGTCATCTGAGAAGTTCCTGTTTATTGGAAAGACCTGGATTAAAGTGACAGTTTTGAGTTGGGGGAGCTATTAGGATTCCGAGCCGCATCACCAATCCGGGAGGATGGCTGTGGAATAGATGGTGCCTTCCCTGGCCTTTGAGAGTTCGCACAACATCTCGCAGCAATTCTTGCTGTAGCGTGCCCTCAGCACACCCCTAGATGTGACATAGTATTGATCATGGTATACGTTATGTAGGACAAGCAGCAGTTAGAAAGAAGCCGCATAGGAGGACGACAGACTCAACAACACTCTGGTGTGTCCTACTCGTTGTTTCACCATTTCCTGTTCTGTGCTTGTGTCTCAATATGTGTGTACCAATCTCTGCTTGTCCCTGAATTCCCTGGCCTGTTCCTCTATGGTGTTTGACTATTTGTGTGCCGAACTCTGCTTAGTCCCTGGATTGCCTTGCCGGTTGCATTATGGTGTTTGACTACATGTGTACCGAATTCTGCGTAGTCACTGAATGGCCTTGCCTGTTCCTCTATAGTGTTTGACTTTGTGTGTACCTAACTCTGCCTTGCTTACTGGACTGCCTATGCTATCCCCTTGCTGTAACTACCAGTGGATCTCTCCTTCCATTTTCTTACTGGATCCAACCTCATGACCTTGGATTGCCTCCTCCTGTAGTTTCATCCTCGTGCCGCCCGGGAGGTCTTTCCGGTTTTCTTTGGTTTTTGTGTCCTTCCTGCCGGCATGCCAGTTTTCCTGGACCTGTACTATGGTACTTTATTCGGATCAGCTAAAGACTCATTTTCAGGAGATTACATACACCAGGGAGGGGCTGTTGTTCATTTGGAAATCTTGTGTTTGTTTCTTCCCTATTAGAGCCTCCTGCGCACAGGTTACCTGCCAGCTCCATAGGTGGGAATCCCTCCTGCCCTATTGGTATTCCATTTGGGTTTTGACTTGAGGAGATGGCTGGGATTGGTTCACGGACACACCCAGATGGACCGGTTTACCGTAACAGATTGTTGAGCAGTGGAGTAACTTTGGTGAAAATGTTGGGGGGGACATGACATCTGAAGAAAAGGTGCCCAGCCAAATCAATGGGGACAAAATGGTGTGCCATGAAAGTTGGGGGGGGGGTCAAACACCCCTGTCCCCCCCTAAAATTACGCTCATGTTGTTGAGCGAACTGTGTCTGTCAGCCATATGGATCAAGCAGGGACACCCCCTTGATGCCCTAATTCAGGCATCATGATGGCCGATATGTAATGGCTAACACCAACATTCACGCCTGGTCGGATGCTATACAAGCCAATGTACAGCCCTTACCACCAGAGGTTGGTGAGTTTGCCACAGCCCCGATACCCGTCATTCCAGGAGCCAATCTGGCAGGGGTGGCCCCCATAGTCACCTCCAGAACGTTTCTTGGGGGGCCCTCATAAATACAGAACCTTTTTGAATCAGTGCAGACTGCATATTTGTGCTGTCCCATTGCCTTTCCCGATGCACCAGCAAAGGCAGCGTTTGTGCTATGGTAACCTGGGTGGTGCAGCAGCCATGTGGGCCAATCTTCTCCTAGAAGAAATTACCAATTTTTGTATGATTTTGATGCCCAGACGGAAGCTATGGGAAAGGGGTTTGATAGCAAGCACCAGGACCAAGCCATCGATTTGGGGCAACTGGAATTAAACCAGGGTGCTAAGGACCTTCTGTCATATATTGTCCCATTTAACCTGATGGCCACTGAAACAAATTGGTCTGAGGAGAAGAAGGCATCGTTTTTTATAGATAGCTCAAGGATGAATTGAAGGATGCCCTACCCGTGTTACCTAGGTTGCCTACCTCTTACCCCGAGCTTTTGGATTTGGTTCTACAAGTTGACTCACGACAATCGGAAAGACAGTAGGAAGGTCACCCCAGGCCATTAAGAAACCTGGTTTCATTTTCCGGTGTGGCTGGCTCTATTGAGGCATGCCCTAGTTCTTCTGCCGGGAAACGACCCATGTAGGTGGTTGGCCTATGCCAATCCCTCACCAAATAGGACAGGGAATGCAGTCTCAAGGGAAACATGCGCCTTTATTGCGGGAGATCAAAACATTTTCTATGGTAATGGGCCCTCTGACCTAAACTCAAGCCGTAAAACGCTATGGCCCGTCCATGAGAAGAATCACATGGACTTGCCTTACCAAGCAGTATTCCTGAAGTAACGCGTTATCCATGCACCCGCTATAGAGTATCCCAGTACATATTCGATGGGGGTACAGAGTTATCCTAAGCAAGAGTTGGCTTAAGCACCATAACACCCTAATTCCATTGGCAATCTGGTACAGTGGTGTTTACCACCACACTTGTGCTACTTGCTGTTTCCACACTTCTGACGCTTGCTTCCCGATTTCTCCTAGTGTGGTTTTAGTGTCCGCTTTCCCCGTTATTGCTGACTTGCGTCCCGGAGTACCCGAATGCTATTCACAATACTCAGAGGTCCTTAACAAGGGTAAGGCAGAGAGCCTACCACCTCACCGCCAATACGATTGCCCAATTGACCTTCTTCCAGGGGCACGCATACCCTGTGGAAGAGCATACCCAATGACAGAGACCAAAGATCAACATCTTCTACTATATCTACGGGATAATCTGGCAAACAGCTTTATTCGCCAATCTCCACGTCCCCAGCAGCCTCGCCACTTTTTTTTGTGCTGAAGAAGGGGGTCGAACTGAGGACATACATCGATTTTAGGGATGTCAACGTCATCACAGTGAAAAAACACTACCCATTACTGCTGATTAAGGTACTGCTCGACCAAGTATTCCCTGCCATGATATTTACCAAACTCTATTTAAGGGGTGGGGGGTGTATCATTTTATAAGGATTAGCGTTGGTGATGAATGGAAAACAGCTTTTAGATCCCGGTACGGCTTATCCGAATATAAATTCATGCCGTTCAGGTTATGCAATGCACCAGCAACCTTCCAGCATCTAATGAATGACATTTTCCATGACATCCTGCACACCTAAGTCATACTATATTTAGATGACATTCTAATGTACTCTTCTTCATTGCCCCAGCACATAAACCATGGGCTTGAAAGTGGAAAAGTGCTTGGTGCATTTACAGACAGTTGAATTTTTAGGCTATGTCTTATCTCCAGACGGCATTAGTTTGGACAAAGGAAAGGCTAAGGCTGTGTTACAGTGGCCTGTTCCCACATGCCTAAAGGCACTACAGGCATTCTTAGGCTTCTCAAATGTTTACCGTCACGTCACTTGTAAGCTTTTTGAAACCGTGCTGCCCCTGATGTCACTAACTTTCCAAAACACCCTGTTTTTATGGAATGCGCCCACCCAGCAGGCTTTCAAAGCACTCAAGCAAGCGCTCACAACCACACTAGTGCTTAAACACCCTAAGAGCAGCATTCCATACGAATTAGAGGCAAATGCATCTAATGTAGCTGTCTGAGTTGACCTCTCTCAAAGATGCTCTCAGACCCAGGCACTCCACCCGGTAGCCTTCTTTTCCCGAAAAACCTAGCTCTGCTAAACTGAATGATCCCATTATGGATAAAGAACTGCTGGCCATAAGAGCAGCCTTCAGTGAATGACTGCACTATATATTGGCTGCACAGAATCGCTCAAAAACTCCAGCTGCTGGCAAGGCAGTGGACCACATTACACACATACATAGGGATGTGAGCAAACAACTACGGATTGCACAACAACGGATGAAGGTCGAGGCCGATCGACGACGCACACCAGGCCCCCAACATTCCATTGGTTCTTGAGTCTAGTTGTCTACCAAGAACCTACCCCTTATGGATTTAAAAAAAACTCCTTCCTAAATTTGTCAGATCCTATACTGCCACCTTTGTCATTAATCCCATGGCTATGGAATTAGCAATGCTCGTTATCTGGCGCATTCACCCTGTGTTACGCGTTGCTCATCTGAAGGAACTGAATCCCTGTACTCGTCCCTTATCCATCCTTCCCCTATCTATGTGGAAGGTAATGATGACTATGAGATGCGCAAAACACTGGCCCTCCACGATATCAAAGGGAAGCCATTCCTACTAGTTGATTGGAAGGGTTATGGACCTGAAGAGTGCACATGGGAACCCTGGGAGAATGTGCATGCATCCTGGGTGTCACTTTGTTTTTTACGTGAGTAGGGTTGGTCGGGTCCTGCTCCCGCCTTGCAAGGGGGGTAACACAAGCATTCCAAGCCTCATCGCCAATCTGGGATGACGGCTATAGAGTAGATGGTGCCTTCCATGGCATCTGCGAGCCCGTATCTACATCTCCTGGCAACCCTTGCGGTGGTGAGCCTCCAGTACAACCCTAAACGCGATGTAGCATTGATCATGGGATACACTACGTAGGTCAAGCAGCAGTTAGAAAGAAGATTCAGAGAAAGATGCCGTGCTCATCAACGCCACGGTGAGTCCTACTCGTTGTTTAGCCATTCCCTAGTCTGTTCTTGTGTCTCACTGCATGTGTACCAAATTCTGCTTCCCCTTGATTGCCTTACCTGTTCCTCTAAGTTGTTTGACTACATGTGTACCGAACTTAATGAAACCCTGAATTGCCTTGGCTATTCAACTATGGTGGTTGACTACATGTGTACTGAACTCTGCTCAGTCCCTGTAATGCCTTGCCTGTTCCTCTATGGTGTTTGACTACGTGTGTACCAAACTCTAATTAGTCCCTGGATTGCCTTGCCTGTTCCTCTATGGTGTTTGACTTTGTAAGTACCGAACGCTGCCTTGCTTACTGGACTGCCTATGCTATCCCTCTGCTGTAACTATCAGTGGATCTCTGGTCCCATTTCCGTACTGGATCCAACCTCATAACCTCGTAGTGTCTCTTGCTGCACCCCTAGTTTCCTTGTGCAGCCCAGCGGTTGCTACGTTGTCTTTGGTTTTTGCATCCTCTTACCGGCTTGTCAGTTTTCCTGGTCCAGTTCTGATGTACTTTATTCGGATTGTCTAAAGACTCATTTTCAGGTGATTATATCTCTCTGTAGAGCCAGGTTAAACGAGGGTGAGGTTGTTGTTAATTTGGTAATCTTGTGTTTGATTCTTCCCTATTAGGGTTTCCTGTGCAGTTTATCCACCGGCTCTACAGGTGGGAATGCCTCCTGCCCTATTGGTAATCTAGTTGGGTTCCGATTTGAGGAGACAGTTGGGATTGGTCCATGGACACGCACAGCTGGGCCGGTTTTCAGTAAGAGGTGTTGATATACTGAAAAAGAGCCAGGTTTAGAGAGGGAGAACAATTACTCCTACCTGAAGTGGGAGAACTGGAAGACAAACATCTGGTATGTGTAAAAACATTCTGGAAAATGTGTGATAAAGTACACAGATATTAATAGACAGTGTCATCTGATTAAAGATAGGGGTATTACAATACAATGAGGGCTCTAGGTGCGGTGTCTATTACATGCCAGTGGGGTCTCCTCCCCCCCCCATTGAAGATCTGTTTACATGTGGGATTTGTGTGTCATGCCCACTGGCTTTGAACAGCAAGCCCATTTCAATTACATGGATCACTCCTTACAGTTCCATGTGAACTGGAACATGCAGAGTGCCATTTGTACGATCTACTGTCCTCGTGGCCAATTTACCCTGGCTGTATGACGCAATGAGTGTCCACAAGAATCAGCAAGCATTGCACGCGATTCTGCTTATCACACCCAAGAACTTATTTAGTAAAACACTTCCTTTCTGCTCCCACAATAATCAAGACCCATAATGGATGTAGAAAGGGCAATCTGGAGACAATCATTGCAAGGAAGGAGCCGTATTGGATTGTTACACTAAATATGATAAAGAAAGGTCTGAACAAATTGTTCGACCTGCAGACTATGGGAGGTGGGATAATTGGATGTGACACTGCACTTAAAGGAAATGTGTAACACTGCTGGACCTAGGTATAAGATACTGCTGTGTCTTTATCAGTGGTGAAAACTAAAATTCCCAGCACATGGTTGGGTGACCGGTCACGCCAGGACAACTTAACATTTATACAGCAGTAGAGAGAGAACTGTGACCATTGTCATGGCAGCTGTGAGCGAGGAGGGAAAAAATGGGGGGTGGGAGGCACTAACACGTCAGAAATTGGTTACTAATGTATATAGGAATATTGAAACCGGTATGAAAATATTAATAGACTTCAGGTGATCGCTGAGACAGATTTCTGTTTCTCATCCATTATCTGCCATACCTTAATCGATTGCATTGCCGATGCAAATGACAGACCACTAACAAATTTGGTAAATTTTGCCTATTCTGTGTAGGAATATGCTGTTAATTGATTTGTAGATTGTGAACGGCTTGGATGCCCAGAATTGGGTGCTCCCAGTGCGACAGTACGTTGAGACATGTATCTGCCTCTTGATGTGGATCACTTTGTTCAAGGGTCGACAGTGAATGTAAATGCCTGAATTTGAGATTTGCATGGATCTATTTATGTTCCATCCCTTGGTTGTCCTAATAGACCATAGAAGACATCGACTTTAGCATGGCTTTTTGATACGTTTGTATTGATGAACTTGCCGGTAATTGGGGCACCAGCAGACTTTGATCTGCAATCCCCCCAGGACTGTATCATGGAAATTGTAGAACATCGTTACTTGAGATCTAGGTGGCTATGGGGCCCAAGCAGACTTTGTCTGCTTTCCCCCTACGCCCACCTTTAGGTTTTGTCACCTATGTGCACTAGAGAAGTGGGCGGCCACGGGGAACCCAGCAGACTTTGATCTGCATCTCCCCTTTTGCCCGCTTTAGGTTTGTGTAACCTATGTGTACCTCATATATCCTTGGGGTCAATTATGAGCACGTTATGGTTCCTAAAACACTTAATGTAATAATGCCACCCCGGAATATATATGAGTCTCTCCTTCACCTTGTCAGCAATGTAGCATCTTGAGGCCTTTGCGATCCAGGTGCCTTTGGACATCTGCCGCATCGCCTGGAACGTATACTTCCTGGATTGGGACTCGCTAATGCCCACTCCAAGATGGCGGCCGGAGACACTTGCGCGCATGCGCGATATCGCCATGGCAACCTATAAACATAAGATACAGACAGCCCCGCCCTTATGCGGCAGACGGCTGGTTTCTCGAATACACAGCGGATATACAGCGAGGTGAGTGCTCGCACAAACACTTCCCTTTGTTGTGAAGCAGGTATATGAGTTTGGAACTCATATTGAGGTTCGAGTGTCATGGGACGCTCGTATTGTTTAGAAGCATAGGTGCCTAACACTGTAATGTTGAGTCATGCTTCCTTACGCTAAACGTTCGTGTTGAGTTATGTTTCTTCACGCTAACATTAATGTTTGTATTATGCCACAATGCCTTAGTCTGTACTGCGGCCTTGACCGCTCACTTGGGGGGCCTGACCTTCTGAATTAGGAGCCCCTTTTTGGGTTTGATTGAGTTGCAAAGTATGCCCTCAAGGGTTGTTTTATGTTGAGTTCCGAGTAGCTCTGAGTCCTAAATGGTGTGCCAATTGCATATGAGATTGACTGTGAGGCCCTAGGGGCCTCATGTTACTTGACAGTGAGGTTTCCCCTTTTTTTAATGTATACACACCTTCTTTCCCTCCCTATAGGGTATCTGATTTCCTAGAGTCCTACACCTACCTGCTACCGGTCCCAGGGGTATACTGTGGTCCCGCAAAGTCTGGTTCTACTATCTGACAACAACTACTGTTGATGGACTACAAGGTTTGTGGTCCTCCCTATATTATTAGTGATTTAGTTGTGGTAAAACATCCAAACTCTTAGTGATTGTGTTCTCTGTTACTTTCTAGAGATTTGAATTGTGAAATATTTTGAAGAATTGGAACGAATAGTCACCATAGCCCTGAGGATGGATTCTGTAGTAATCCGAAACGTGTTGGCATTTGATTGAACTCAATGGTGCTGTTTGAAATGTGTTTTATGGACTTTCATGAATTCTCAAAAATGTTCTAGTGTGAATGTTGTAAACACTAGTCATCTGCAATTTATTTGAAAATGCTTTTTGAACTTTTTTTGAAATATTGTTATACTTCTTTGTGTTTTTCGTGTTATTAATAAAAACCTGTGTGTATATTCCTTTTGGAAAGTAATTTGAGTTACAATACTGGCCAAACTGCCAGTTATTTAGTTTGGTTACGGAATCAGACTCACTCTCCCCTTGAGAGTTATATGTACTAACTGTTTGTGAAATACTTGATCGCTTAAATAAATTGATTAGGTCTATATCCATACTCCCCTGTATATCCCACCCTCGGGGTCGCAGGGCAAATAGACCTTTGAGTGTTATCAGGGATATCATCCCATTTGGAGTGCATGTGGGGCTATCGTGTGGTAACACATGGTTTCGTTTTTCCAGCTGTGAGCGAGGACCACATGTATGACTACTCGGGTGGCGCAGCAGTGTTAATCAGTGTGATACTTTATTAGGGAGCAAGAGAAACAGTGTTGACATCACCGCAAAAACTGGAGAGGAGTTTCCGGCAGAGACTTTAGATGCCAATTGAAGCTATGAAGGATAAGATAATTCTGTTGTTTGGGGAGGAATGCTCTACGTATGCACAGAATTGAATGTCAGGAAAATGTGACTGAGCTTTTTTTTTTAGCTTGTACTAATAGTAGCGACTGGAGCCTACCTTACAAGGAAGACGTCATGTGGGCGCGTAGAGCCGTAGAAACAGGCTGCCATGCCAAACTGGACTCAGGTCAAGAAATAATTAGCCACTGACAGGGTCAGTCATGTGGCTCTAGGTGGATGCGTGTAACTATGGCCACCTGCTACTCTGTTTCTTTTTTAAATTGCGCCTGAGTATTGATGCTAGTGGTAGGAATTGGTAGACGTTGGTCGCTGATCCAGCACTTCAATTTCATTGTGAATTAGAGACGAGTTTGAGGTCTTATACAATCTGCCCTTATTGCAAAATAAATTGTTCTTTGCTTGTGGGCAGAGGGTAGCCTATTCACTATGCTAAAAAGAAACGCTGGTCCTGATGAAGACGCCCGTTATCAAAGATGCTATATGTATTTAGCCAAAACATGTGTTGGCCATATCTATTTTCCCAGACTATGAAAGCAGATTTAAACAAAAACTATTTTGAAGCAAAGGGCACATTTTAAGAACACTTATTTATTCCCTAGACTTTTGTGAAGTTTTCTTTTTTTTACATTGTCTTTTGAAAATGTCGAAACGCTCATGTCCTTTGTGTTATTTTGATAAAGTGCATACTTTGTCAATGTATATGTTTTTTAAGAACTGAAGAGGATGTATTGTTGTTACATGTATTAGTATATTTTTCAACACATTGTTGATATGTGATGTACAGCGGTATAAGCTTGATTCTGAGTGCCTATATCACTCTGTTGGGTTGTTATGATCCTCAAAGAAGAACTCATCCGTCACGTGTTGCACATTCATGTGACGAGAGCAGGAGTGTCGTATACTTGAGGTCGACTGTAAACGGGAAAGCGAACATAACATTAACCTGTCAGTGAGTGACTGTCAACATTAGACTCGGACGTCAAATGGCCGTTACCAAAACGCCGGCAAGCAATTGGCCCTTGGCACTGGGGGAAAAAGTGATCTCTAACGCTCTTAGGAACAATGCACCTAGTCTTGGCTTAGGGCTCCCTCTAGTGGCAGAAACCTGAAAGCACAGTGCAGAACATTAATGACGCTGCTAATGTGTAGTGGCAGTGTTACCATGGTATTCACGCTTTGCGGCCGCCAAGAAGGATGGATAATTATATTGCTCGCTCGGCCATTGAGATTAAGGGCAATGATAAAGGGTAGAAGACAGGCGAAGGCGATGTGTTTACTTCACAGCAGGGGGGTCGCCAGGAATCAAATTTAGGAGGGGCACAGAGGGGGCCAAAGACAAAATAGGGGGGCACAGATAAAAGTAAGGGAAGAACATGGTCACTGCTCGTTTTAGGTGGGGGGGGTCATGGGGGGAACAAGGTTTCAGGGGGGGGGCTGGCCTCCCTAGCGACGCCACTGCAAGGCTATTTCTGGCACTATGAGGGCACGCGAGTGGCAGTGATTCGATTTAGAAATACCTGTAACATAGGCACCATGAATCCAGTGTCGTGATTTGACGCATGTCATAGAACGGCAAAGCCACGGGTAATGCGAGCATTATATGCATAGACAGGCAAAAGCAACAACGGGCGCCATTACAGCGCCGAGACCTGTGAGTATCTAGGAACCAGTAAAGCAGAACAAAGGATAGGACTTCGAGGTGCCAGTGAAACAGAGGGGGGACTACTGGCTGCCAGTATTACAGCACGGCGCTGGGACTACCAGACGCGAGGGTACAGCATTGCACAAGGAACCCCACTAATTATAACAACATGCGTCTGTGGGTCTCAGATTACACAGGTAACGACAAAGCTTTGAAAAGCTGCACTTCCTTCGTACTTTTGAGACTGTCGAGCCACGTCCTGACGGGGCTGCTGCACCTTAATTGCCAGCGCATGACAGTATTAGCCCTTCTCAGCAGCACCTGCCATTTCACACCATGTCTGATATACTTTAAATGAGAGTGTACAAGCACTTCTCAGTAGAGCCACTATACTCATTATAGGAGAGCTCCAGTATTTCACAACATGGCTACTATGCGTTTAATGGGACGGCGCCAGCACTTCTCAGGTGGACTGCTATACTCTTGATAGGAGAGCTCCAGTATTTCACAACTGCTATTCTCCATGTATGGCGGCACCGGAATTGGTCGATTTGACTACCGTACGCCAGCCGCTATGTCCCGGCAGGGTTGCTGGTGTTTTGATTGGACAGGCGAGGTGTTCATCAGTAAGGGGGCTGCACTTATTAGTGGACAGAAGAAGCACTTTGCGACAGCGCTGCTTTACTTTTAGTTGGACCATGCATACTTTTCTGCATGATTGCTATACTTGCAACGTGGCAGTGGAGGCATTTGCAGGCAGGGCTGCTTCGCTTCTAATGGGCCAGTACTCATGCTACCCAGCCGGAACGTGTAATTATTTGCTAGTGGAGTAGTGTCGCCTGTCAGAGCAGAGTTGTTGTCACTGTAATGGGGAAGGGCAAGCTCTTCCCACTCATCTGCTATAATCAGCAGGGCCTGGTGCCGGCCTCACTGCAGGGCTGCTATACTGTGACTTCACCCTTATTTCATAATGCCTCACCAAGATTCTGGTGGCAAGGGTAAACAGGTCATATGTTAACCATCTTCTATTTTTAAAATACCGCCTGATATTACTAGGGATGACATGCAGCGTTCAGTGAATGTGGGACACAGAATGTTCTTCAGTTGGTAAATCAGCAGTGTTTACCCCATGCTGTATTTTCTACGCACCTACAGCTGTACCTCAAGCTGTACATTTCCCCTCCTGCCTCAAGCAGTCCCTTGTGCGCCCCCTCCTGAAAAAACCTTCTGCACACCCGTCTTGTCAAGCTAACTACCGCCCCATATCTCTCACCCCCTTCCTTGGGAAACTCTTGGAAAAGCTGGTCTTCCCCCAACTGAACTTGTTGGTGGCCTCCACGACCATCAATCTGTATTCCGAGCATCCAGGGGGACGGAAACCGCTCTTCTGAACACCTGTGAGGAACTGCTCTCATTGCTTGATTACAACTCTCCAGCTGTCCTCATCCTACTCAATCTCTCCTCTGCATTTCATAAGGTCAACCACTCCATCCTCATAAAATGGCTCGATGATACCCTAGGAATCTCGGAGCGAGCACTGGACTGGCTGACCTCCTTCCTCAGGGACTGTCTGTCCCAAGGCATTCTGGACTCTTTCTCCTCCCCCCACCTCTATCCCCACCTGTGGAATCCCCCATGGTTCCAACCCATCTCCTTGGCTCTTTAACAACTACCTTTCCCCCCCTTGCTCAGCTCCTCTCCACCTTCTCCCCAAACTTCCAGTGTTATGCAGATGACACACACCTCTTATTCAAACCTCTCTCAGATCCTCTTCTCACTTCATCTATCATTCCTGACTGTCTACCTGCCATCCAGTCCTGGTGTACTTCCAGGGACACCTGCTCCCTCTTTCTCTACCGCACTGTGCCCATCTTCTATGTGCTCTCCCCCTTTTCCTTCATCGGAAGCAAGAAACCTTGGAGTCATCTTCGACTCCTCTCTCTCCTTCATCCCTCGCATTCAGGCCCTTGCCAAGAAGTCCCGCTTTCAACCCCACACCCTCAAAGGAATTCTTCCTTTCCTCACTTTCCCCCAGAAGATCAGTGTCCCTAGAGCACTGGTTCTCTCTAGGACAGACTACGGTAATAGCCGTTTCCTTAATCTACCCTCTTCCTCTCTACGACCCCTCCAGCTAATCCAGAATAGGGCTGCAGGACTTATCCTTGGCCTCAAGCCCAGCAACTGTATCTCTCCAGTGCAATAAACTCTCCACTGACTCCCAGTTGCTGCAAGGATCTAATTAAAATCCCTCTGCATCATCCACAAGGCTATCTAGGGCCAGGGACCACGCTATCTGCAACTTGCTCTCACTAAATACTCTCCCTCCACATCTTTACGTTCCTCTGGCACCAACTCTGGGTGTGTTAAACGCTTCACTAAACAGCGAGGTGGTGGCCGTTCTCCTTCCTCCTCAGGCTCCTTCATTTGGAACAGCCTCCCCCTCCCTCTTCGTCTTGAGCAGGACTTCCTCAAATTCCGGAAGCTCTCAAGACTTTCCTTTTCACCTCCTCCTTCCCTTCCCCCCTCCTTTGCTAAACCCCACAGCTGCTGTGATTGGTGACCAGGGCCCTTATGTGTCCTCATGAGCACTCATGCCCTACTCCCCCACCCTTCTCTCTCTTTGCACTTGCACGTTCTGAATGCTCACAAGGCCTAGTAGGCCAGCCTCCATCTTACAGTGTTATATCTAATTTTACTCCCATGTTCCCTCCCTGTTGCCCCGGGGGCGCTTTCAAACACAATCTACTTGTTGTATAAGCGCCGTACAAATGCCCAATAAAAAAATAAATAAATCCCATGTCATAATGGGGTGATATTTTAAAAAATATTGGTACTTAAAAAATCACATGTTTAGCATCAGTGATACTCAGAAGCCCACAGTAAGGATGCCATTATTTAAGCCACTTTACTGGCACATCACAGCAGGGGTCCAATCTTTTGATGGGGGAAAGACCAGCACTTCAGTCTGGGGTGCTATTCTTTTGATGGGATACACAGCAGGAGTATTATTGTTTTGATGGGGAAGCAGAGGCCCTTAAAACCAAGGATGCCATATTTGAGAAGTGGTAGTTCCCTCTCTTCTCAGAGGGCACTGTCGTTAGCTGCTGCCTGTTGTATGCATATAATATAGAATGGGAAGTATATTTATTCCATCATCGCACAGGGAGCCTACTCAATCGATGAGGGGAGGGTTACCTGCACCCAATGTCTCCCGACAGAATAAATATGCCTCCCGCCAGCACATGATGTATCTGCTGGCAATAGAACGGATATCCAGCTACAGTGTCAGAAAGAAAACACACACTCAGAAAGAACCTTGCACACTGACCTGGGGAGCCGGAGTCAGGACTCACCGTCAGCAGTACGTCCTGGTTGTCAGCCAGCGCCTGCTTGGCCAGGTACCTCTCCCTCTTCATCTTCACCTCCAGGGACTCAGGGATGTCTGGAACCATCCAGTCAATGCAGCGGAGGCTGAAGAAGACTGCATGCTAAAGGGTGGGACAAAGAAGAAAGCGGGCCGAAACATGTCACCGCGGTCAAATCAACCAAGAGAAACAATCAGCTAAAGAAATTATCTCATTATTCACTGGTATAGCGCAAAACAACCCCAATGCAAGAAGGCCCACACTTCCAATGGTGTTGCATGAGACTGGGGTAGCGGGAAATGGATCTGATGCGTCTTCAACAAGGAGTGTTCCTCAGTGCGTTCCTAGGGGAAACCTAAGTAGGCCTACCCTAAGTGTGACATTCCCACCATTCCATGGCACCTGGAACACATCAAGCTGCCCATTCAGAGGGCACCCGATACAAACAGGGAGCGTGCAGCCTTCACTGTGCACCAATCCTTACTGCGAATGAAAAGCCACATAGCCCTTAGCTTCACCAGTTTGGATCAGAGATCCCCACGTTTTGATCGCTCCTCGCGTGTGGGGAAAGATCTCCAAAACTCTTTTGTAATCATACCAACATTAAAGGCTAAGAAATTCAAGTGAAGACTCACTGCATCTTCACCAAGACCAAATATGGTCAGATCTTCAATGTCAAGGTATTTCAATATATTGACACGAAAGGCCTAGAAATTGAAGCAGAGGTCCCCTGCATCTTCATGAAGACCATAAATGGTCAGATATTCACTGTCAACATGTTTACAGATATTGACACCAAAGGCCCAGAAATTGAAGTGGAGGCCCACTGCATCTTCACCAAGGCCATACATGATCAGATCTTTCATGTTAAGACGTCCACACATCTCTTCTTAAGATGAGGAGCAGGCAAAGATTAGCACTGGTTGGAAAAGGCAGATGCATCGAGTGCAGAACCAGAAATTACCAGAAGATTTGGGAAATTCTCTGCATATTTCTGTAAAGTCTGGCACATTTTGAGAATTACCTGCAGATTTCATGGATTTTTGCAAATCATTTGCAGACCTTTTCTCTGCTGAGCAAATGTTTCTCTTTGCAAGACCGTACATATTAGGAAGGGGAAATGTGGGTGATGAAGCATCCTTAGGCATCAGAAAGCAGGGAAGAAGGTGCATCAGAAGCAGCAACCAGCAGAGGCGAGAAACGCTGCTGCTGTTGACCGATGCAATGGTAGCTCAACCTAGTTGCTCGCTAGTCAGAGTGGCGGGCACCTCGCTTCTGTGAAGAAGAGTCGCTCAGCTCAAGTCACTCAAATTCTCCTTTCACATAGAGAAGGAGAATGCCCTCTCTTAACTACCATTCATTTGGCTAAAGGGCGAAGGTGCATGTGTGGCTTTCAAGATGTTTCGCTATAATTCCCATTGGCTCTGGCCATCACAGTCAATGGATGGGAGTTGAAGTCCAGAACATCTGGAGAGCCACAGGTTGCACATCCCTGATGTAAGGGGAATGAGAAGAAATGTGCTGTGCAGGGACAAAGATCCCAAATATTTCAATTTGTGTTCTAATCCTTCGTGGATATTGAACAATGTATCAAATACTGTTTTTGTCAATGTAGCATTGAAATGGAACATATTAACTGACAGTTTTGCTGTTATTTCTGCAGATTGTCAGGATTTTTCAACAGGCTCCCATTTTCTCAGGCATATTTTTGCATATTTTCAATTGTGTCTATTTAAAACTCCTCTAGTCATCTATCGAACTCATGAAGGCACTATGCAGGAACTTTTTGATTACAGATAAGTAATATTTTCATTAATTCTGCATTAACTCCCTGCAGGGGGGCGCCAGCCAATCAGGAGGCTCGGAACGCAGGTTGTAAGGTATGATACAAGCCCGCGTTCCTAGCTGCCTGAGCAGCCAGCGCCCCTTCCCTTCTCCACTCCCCCTTCCCACTCACATTAGCACCCGTGTAGTTTTCTACACGGGTGCTAACGGTGTATTATTTTCAAATCCCCCACCCCCCCAAAAAAAGCAACGTACCTTTGCTGCGCAGCACCGGGCCGTGCAGTATTGCTTTCGGTCAGTCCGTTTTCATGTTGATGACGTTACAACCATCAACATTGAAAATGGACTGATGCTTTCAGTAGCACTGTGCGGTCCGGTCAGGGCTGAACAGGAAAGGTAAGCTTATTTTTTCATTTTTGTATCCATTAGCAACCGTGTAGAAAGGTACACAGGTTCTAATGGCGATATGCCGACCCTTTTGCACTGCTGCCCTCGTTAAGGGACCCTCACTGCACTCGGGCCCTTAACTTGGGCCGCAGGTCGTTACATACAGGGTCGGCCCGCCACCTCGTGGCATATCGCCTCAATATATCCTTCAGAGAAGATTACGGACTAATTGGCTGAAGGGGAATGAGTTTTCACCCGAAGAGGTTTGTGGGGACAGACCAACCCAGTGAAGTATCTCAGTGACCCTGTGTTAAATGTGTTTCTTCTCTCACTGTCTACTTAAATCTTGTCTGTGGCACAGGACACTTTCTCCAACTAAAATTACTGGGAAAGGTTCACAGGTATAACGCTTTTTGGACATTCATGCTTCTGGAATGGGTAAGTTTCAACAGGTCCAGAACGTAGCTCCATGTTTCCTATGTGATCTTGGTCCTCGGGACCACCACTCCCCATCCCCCCACTGACTGCATGGCTGCCTGTGAAATCTAGGTGTCAATTTAGAGAACCCTGGTGCACAAAGTCCATTTACAGCCATAAAACCGACCTTTCCGACCACAAGCTCTAGGAGCTATGCACCCGCATGCACTGCCCTCTTCCACCGATAAGCTACTCAAACCCGCTGCATTTCCGTGTGTTCACACTAGGTGGCGTATTTTCTCCTGTCAGCCCTTAGATTGTGGAATCCCTGCCCTTGTGCTCGGGGCATCCGAGCATCTGTTAACTTAATGAAAGTGCTTGAAAACCTGGCTGTGCTCTGTTCAGGATATCTATGACTCTTCCTTCACAAATGCCCTTCCTGGTTAGGTGTGGTTCTAGGTTCATTAAGCAACTGTCATTTTTTCGATGGGTTTTTTTTCTGCCTTTTCCCCGCCAAAAAACTCAGAATTTCTTTTTGGGGGCGGGTGGGTTCCTCCCAACCCCCCTTTCCCTATTTACTTAACACTATTCCCCACCGCTGCACCCCTTATATACCCTTACCCACACCCCCTATGCTTTTCAATGAGTTTTTCCAAAAAGAAATTTCGGCAAAAAAAACATTAAAAAAAATGACTGTCAGTAAATGAACGTCGTACCAAATAGAAATCTGCATTTGGACAGTACTTCTTGTGGATTATCAACTGCGTGCTCTGCATGGACAAATTATGAAATAATGAAACCCATTGGAACTCACTTCGAGACCACTAAGGTACACAGTAGTGT
This sequence comes from Ambystoma mexicanum, assembly GCF_040938575.1. Classification (NCBI taxonomy): domain Eukaryota; kingdom Metazoa; phylum Chordata; class Amphibia; order Caudata; family Ambystomatidae; genus Ambystoma; species Ambystoma mexicanum. The sequence continues at coordinate 1,099,043,299 of NC_090929.1, forward strand.
CTGGCCAAAAAGAGCATCAGACCTGGAGCTGGAGTCCAGGGTATAATGCTCACAGAAACCACGTGATGTACACCATGCACCAGCTCGACTGAGGACATCTAGAGGCGCATGTCGCTGGAACATCATTGACACTGCCTTTGCCCGCACAGCAGAAATGGCCACTGGAGGAGGGTCTTAATGTTCTAGGCTTGTAGGACGGAAGTGACTGCTATGCAACCCAATGAAGCCTTGGGCACCTGAAGTTGCAAAAAGATGATCTAAGACTCTATAGTGCTTGGTTTTGCCAATGAAGAACACAAGAGTCCCGCTGACGTCTAGATGACACAGGATACTCTCCAACACTGAGGAAGGTTTGGGGAAAAAGATAACAACCAGAGCACTTGATTGTTGATTGATGCCAAAATATGACATGATGACATGTTAAACAGGATAGAAAGACGGGACCCTAAAACCACCTAGTCTTCACACAATGCTGCCTACGACTCCTGACCTTAGGGCCCTTTAGGAACGTGCATTTGTAATGAATGGGATCATACAGAATAATTCTGAGTCTAAATAATGGAACCAACTCAGGGAGATGGCAGAGTACTGTTTTTATTAACAATGATCTAAAACAGGGAGTTTACAAAGAACATCAACAGACGTACGCTCAGTCTCTCAGCAATCTTTTCAAAAATCATACTTTATATATCTCAAATACGTCAGACGTGATGTCATACTGCGTGGCAATAATTAAAAACCTATCAAGGGTCAGGATTGGCTAAGGGCAACATCTAAGTATACTTTCTATAGGAGCTAGGATTGTGGTTGGCTGTCCACTATCAAATGGACAACATATGCCTACCTCTAAAACATGTCATCTTCAGAAACATTAGATGCACAGTTTCTCATTGGTCTTGAAACTACAAGGTCCTTTGTTATTTGACCTACTATGATTGGTTGGCACGCTTATGCCATGTCTGGAACATTTGGCTCACTTAGCAGCACGTAAGCCCAGACCCAGGTGTAAGGAGATGGGGCCTGACATTACCTCCCCACCCTATCAGCCTGGCATCTCTCATCACCTATGCCTTCTGCCATGAAGATTGTCTTTGAACTTGGCCGTGCAAAGTATCCTTGTCTTTCAGAATAGATGGGAGTGAGGTCACTCCCTATCATGTTCTGGGACTCCAAGTTCAAACTCTGTTTTCATCCTTGGCTCACGTGACAGGAGACCACGTTTTGTTCAATTTTGCAAGTTTTAAATGCTCTAAATGAATTCAACTTGCCACTCTTGGTGTTCTTTCTTTGCACCTTTACAAGGGGTGATTCATCCTGCACACGCTTGCTCATTTCCAGAATACATAGCTGACCATGGCTGTTTTAGTCTTGACTTCAGGCCAGATGGCCTCCTCTTGCAGCTCCACGTTCTGCTTATTCTTGCTGCGACACAGTTTCCCTTCCTGCTACATGGGTCCTGGGTTACTCATGATACCGATGTCCAGCTTCTATATATTGGCGGCTTCACCTGCATTCTATTCACCACGTATAGCCAGCTTCTATGATGACTTAGTCTACCTTGCGTTTCAGCATCTGTATATTTATTGAATGGTTGATTTTCTGCAGCACTTGTGCACCTGAAATCTTTTTCGTATTTAAAAGTTCACTTGATTCTTTACTTTGTCATTAGTTTCTTTAGGATCTATACATCCTTCAGTCAGTATCTCAGGACGTCATATATACATTTTGATGACATCACTAGCTTCTTTTCTTTTCTTTTTCTCATATTCCTTCAGGGAGATCCTCCCTGAGGTTGTCATCACTTCGGCGATACATTCAGTAGGGTTGTCTCAACAGGTATCTCCTTTCGAACACACACTGCGGTATTGGCACAACGGCTGGTGTCAAACACGGCATGGTATCATGTTTCCAACACATGGGAGGAAAGGGGACCGGGTCTTCTGCAGAGGTATGCAGCTGCTCCTCTCCAATCCCACTTCAAGAGGCCCTCAATTTTCATCCACTAATCTCACCTGCGTAATGGCGTCTAATAGCACTGTTTACCAAGTGAGGAGTTTTCGTAAAAGAGCAGGCTTTTTCAATGCTCATCGGTGTCTGACATTTTACAGCTCAATGCCTCCTCGGTGGAAGCCCTGCAGCCATGGCTTTCAAAAGAGGATCAGCCGAGTCTACAAGTGGTAAAAATGGACAATATAAAATCTCTAATTTAAACCCCTTCAGATGGCAAGAAGACACTGCAGGCAAAGAAGACACTAGGGAAAAGGTTATGTGAATACAGTAAGGTTCTATTAAGCCTCAGCTTTTTTGCTCTAGAGTTTAATTGTACCCCTACCCCTTTTTTGTAACTCAACATCATATCAGAATTGTGTGCTATCATTTCAGAGATGAACACATATGTATAATAATTCTTTCTTACCGAATCAACTGTCAACTCTCCTTTCAACCCGCCTGCAGAGCACTGGTGATGTGATCAAAAAAAGATCAAAGGTACTTTTGTATATGAATTTACTTAAGGAATGCTGCTTTCAGATTATGTAAAGCACCCCTACAAGACTGGGTAGGACATGCATTCTTCATCCTCTTTGAAGCTTGACAGTTGCTTCAAAGAAGTGTTAAGTACAGCTGTGGCTGCTGCTGGGCCTACGCGCTTCACTGCCAGGCAGCGGCTTCTATTTCAATAGGAATGAATAGGTCCACAGGCAGGATGTTTTGATGTAGGTGCCATGGGGAAGTTCTTTAAATTGGAGATCCACCCCAGATGTTGCTAAAATAGATTCTGCACTTTCCATTGCCTCTTTGATCTTGGTCCTCGTCCTAAGCTTGGCGGTACAAGCACTGATAATACCACCAAACCGAATTACCCTCACTTCCAGTGGTAATAGGAAATCTGATTATGGATGTTTTTTACTCCCCATTCTGAAATCTCAATCGGCTTCAGTGGGGAGTGGTGTTATGTTCCTCATGTGGTAATATTGCCAGCAGTAATGCTGCCATTGCGTTATACCACCAATCCCGAGCAGGCTGCTTTCTTGCCTGTAGATTACCAAACCAATAATCAGGCGGACTCGCTAAACAGGCAGTCACTGAATCACCGCCTGGTTTACCACTACAGACCACTGCAGTAAAAAGGGTTCCCGCACCCCCTTGTAAAATTTCACATATGAATGAGGTGGTCCTTGGGTTTTTAACTTTTAATAGAACAAACATATCAATTTCCAATGCTAACTATACCTAGACCACGGGTCTGCAGCCTCTGGCCCGCCAGATGTTCTGAACTACAACCTCTATGAGCCCTAGCCAGCATAGTCAACGCTGAAGGCTCATGGGAATCGTAGTCCAAAACATCTGAGGAGCCGCAGGCTAAAAGTTTCTGACCTAGACGCAGACCATACCCAATACTCTGAACTCCTTGGTAGAACATTTAAAAACAGGGACATGCAGAGCCATAATTATAAAACCAATATCACGATGTATATGTCTCACATCATGCCCAACTGGTTCCTCTTCCCAGCATGGTAATAACAGTTGTTACCACTATTCAGTGTATCGACCTCAGAAGAATTAAGGGTCGAGAGGGCAGCAGTATTCAAACTGGTAAAGTGTAGGCTGGCCCCATGTGAGAGGTGAGTGCTTAACCTGTGAGCTATCCATCAGGAACAGCTGAGTACACACATTTTCTAGATCACAATGCTTTGTGAGCACTCACACTCCCATGTCTCGTGTGATAAGAGTGTAAGTGATAATTAAAATTAATTTCTACATCACCTTAGACAATTAGTAGTTCATAACCGAGCAAATAATGGCTTCGAAATGTGCCAAACATAAAAGCAAAATACCAACCATTGTTAAAACCACCAATAGGCAATCAAATTTGGGGAGCTTTGGAGAACACCCCCCATGATCAGAGACAGGAAGAGGGAAATGGACAATTGCATAGACCGTGAGCAAAAGATTTACACGTAAAGGAACTACCCTGAGCAACATAAGCAAATATGGGTAAATGGGCGGATATGGGCTAATGCAAACAAAGGAGCAAAGTCAGGGTCACTTATCACTTATCATTTATCAAGAATCATTTCTTGGTCATTGTTGGGGTTGTCTGTTGGGTTTATGTTGTTGTAGGCTGGAGGGAGGGCATAGGTTTGAGAACGTATTAACTGCATTATGGATTGGTTTGAAATGAAAGAAATTTAATTATTTTTAAAAAGTATCAGCAAAGAAGGATCCATCCTTTCAAAGCCGAAAAATGAATGCAGGTAAGAACAGTGCTTCCTCCAGGAAGCAGCCATCCCAAATAACTCCAGACAAGATCATGAGGCATTGGATGCCCCAATCTCGGCGGAAGAAGTCTCACGAGTTATCAAGGGCTTACCCTTGAATAAGATGGCTGGTCCAGATGGCTTCTGAACAACTTTTTATAAGCATTTTGCATCGCTTCAGGTTCCACACCGTGTCACTCTTTTTAACAGTTTCTTAGTGAAAGGGGAGGTTAGCCCATCTATGGAAGAATCTACTTTGTCACTACTGTTAAAACCAAACAAGGACGTGATCCTATGTCCTTCAAATAGGCCCGTCACAGTGCTTAATTATGACGCCAGGATCTATTCTAAAATACTAGCTAACAGACTAGTAGCAATTCTGCCTTCACTCATCCACCTGGATCAGACAGGTTTTATCCCAGGGTGGCCAACACATGATAATATTCGTAGGGCTATCAATATTATAGATTGGACACGGCGGCATAACACCTCTCTGGCAGCAATTTAAATTGATACAGAAGGCATTTGACCACGTCGATCGGTCATGCATTCAGAAAGTTTTGCATCAGTTTGGATTTGGACCAAAATTTACTAAATGGGTATTGACTAACTATGTACACCACACGACACAGATTAAATAAATGGCCAGTTATCTGAATGAGTACTTTTGTCAATGGGCACCTGTCCAGGCTGGCTCCTGTCTCCATTGATATTTGCTCTAGCTATGGAATCAATTGCGCCGAGTCCAATTGCATGATCACATCAGGGCCATAGAAATCGCTCAGGCTCATCATAAGATCGCCCTCTAGGTGGACGATTTGATATTTTTCATGCACAAGCCAGAAAGGACATTAAGGAATATAATATCCGTACTGGATTTATTTTGAAGGGTCTCAGGGTTTAAAATAAACTATTATAATTGCATATCCTTAACATTATGGGATCAGACCATGTGGTTAGTTCCATAAAAGCACGATTTGACTTCCAGTGGTGCCAGGACTCTCTAGAATATTTAGGTGTTCACCTAACAAAAGTTCATCAATAGCTGTACCAGCAGAATATCGCTCCACTCTGCAAGAAACCTAAGGAGGATTTAGCAAGATGGGCACATCAGGAAATCTCCTGGCTGGGGAGAATCACGGCAGGGAAGTTGTCCTTCCTACCCAGACTCCTATATGTGATGCAAGCCCTGCCCATGTCAATTCCTAGCAAAACCCCACTCGATTTACAATCATATATTTCTAGATTCATTTGGGCCAAGAACACTCCAAGGATCCCCCAACTTACTCTGTTGGCAGCTAAATCTAATGGCGAGCTTGGTGTCCTAGACTTGGAGAGTTAATACTACGCACCCCAGCTGTCTCCCTGTCTGGAATCTTTGATCCCAGGGAATGCAAAGCAATGGGCAGAAATCGAGAAGACAGGGTTGGGTACAGCTATACACGAATGGTGTTGGATTTCTCCAAAGGATACATGTTACCCCAGATCAATACTACTCGCCACTACAATTTCAGTTACTATCTGGGTTAGAGCAGGTAGGAATGACAACACAACTTCGATCCCTTTACCACTCACTCCAATGATGCAAAACCCTGCATTCCCGCCAGGCTTAACTTCTCATACTTTTAAACAATGGGCAGACGGAGGTCTGAAGAGGATTGGCCAACTATTCACTGATGGGCAGCTGATGACCTTTCCAGAAAGCAAGAAAACCTTCCTACTACCTGAATCGGCCAAATTCACATAAATACAATTACAGCACTGGGTCGGGAATCCCAGAATGACAAAAGGGGGCAGCAGGGACACCACAAAATTGGAGGACCTGTTCCTTGGGGACCCGCCTTGCAGAAAGATCTCCACTCTTAACAGGATCCTTAATGGAAAGCGTGTTGGTCCACCCCACAATTATACAGCTAAATGGGAGGCAGATATTGGTAATCAAATAGATGATCTCGCTTGGTTCAACATTATGACGAGAGCCTCCAAGTCGTCCCGGTGTGCACAACTAAGGGAAAATAGTTACAAACTACTATGCCGATGGTATCTCACTCCTGTGAGATTTCATCATATGCACCCGGCTACATTCCCTACTTGCTGGCGATGAGGACAGGCCTAAGCTACTCTTGCTTCACATTTGGTGGCCCTGTTTCTTTATCCAACCATAGTGGAAGGAAGCGCTATCCCACATTAAACAATTGCAAGAGTCGACCTTTTGCTTGATCCCTTAACAGTTATTTTGGGCAAAGAGGACCCAGAGGGGGTGTATAGCTCTCAAGAAAGAGATCCAACTTGGTTTGCCACCTTCTGGTTGCGGACAGAATAACACTAGCGCATAATTGGAAAAGGAATGCTACTCCCGATATACCAGAATGGTGGGGCGGGATGTGGTCCGGGTTAGCCGTGGACAAAATCGAGGCGACCAATAAGGGTGAGATATTTGAAACCCTGGCTTCCTTTTTTTGAATTTGTGCAGCAAAATGATTTCCTGTATGTGCATTAGAAACCACGTGATAAGTCATATTCCAGTGGGGATTCTGCAGCTGCTGTAGAGTGGGTTGCTTAAGAGGGATAGCCTGAAGGCCTGATAGCTTATGTGTCGTACTAACCGATGGCCTATGTACTCTCCTGTGCACACTCCCTTCTTCAAAATGATTATTATTATTATTCTTTTCTTTTCTTCGACTCCTCCCTTCCCCCGTACCTTCCTTTTATATCTCTTTGCAGATTCGGTTGTTTGAGTATGGAAACAGAACGAAAATGAGGATCATTTCACTAAACTGGCACCGTGTGCTCAATGCAGCTGTATTCACGTGTTGTATGGTTGATATGTACTGTTTAAACCTTAATAAAAATATAATTCGAAAAACAAAATGCAGGTAAGTGACCAAGAACCACTTGAAGGAAAATGGTTGTGGCAAAACAAGAGAATAAACTCACCTACACAAAAGAGACACTGTATGAATGGAAAGTCAACTGCAAACGTCTAGAAACCTCAAAATGCATCTGAAAAATCTCTGAAACAATGTGGAAAAAATGCTGAAAATGCATTGTTTCAGAGATTTTCCAATGCGTTTTGAGTCCCGGAAATGGCCCGATAACTTATCAGTAATCTTCATTACACAAAGTCCGGGCCTCCCTCGTCCCAGTCCTCGACATGGGTATGGACTGTGACAAGGAAGACCGACAGGGAGATAATGCAGGGTTATAGTAATACACCACAAGGGCAAAGGGCATCCACTACTGCTCTTTCACCCTACAAACAGTAGTGTCTGTAAGAGGGGTTCAGAGGTGCCATAGTAAAAAGTTTAGTATTTACTCGGGTATCTCAAAAAGAGGGGTGCATATGTAGTATCAAAAGAGATTCAGTTGATGTAAAGAAGCCAGCTTTGATGCACATTTTAAATTCCTTTTCAAACTACTGCATCCTGAGGAAGGTGGCAGCCATTTGGCCCACAAACTCTAGAGCTGCCCTTCTTTGCAGTCAAGCAAAGAACTATGAGGAAAAAGAGATTTCCAGGCATGGCAGTGCCTTTGAAAGTCCACAAAGCCTTTGTGGCCGAGGGAATCAGGCAAGAGATGCAACTGCCTATCTGACAGAATGCGCTGTATCTGTAAACGAACAAGACTTTTGCAGAGACAATGGCCCTAATTACGAGGTAGCCGGTTGTCCACCAGTAGTACCGGTGGCCTACCGCCAACCTTGGCTTATTGTTTCCGCTGCCCGATATCCCAGTAATACCGGGACGTTACCGGCGGAGGTGAAACGGTAAGTTCCCATTACCGTGGCGCGCCATAGGACTCCATGGGAATGGGACACAGAAGCACGAGCATCGTTAGTAAAGGTGCCGGTGCTTCAGTGAATGATCTGCTTGTAGGGGCCTGAGCTACCAGCAGGTCAGGCCTGCCAGTAGTTTACAGCTCCTACCGGCAGATTCTGAGTGTGCTGGTCCAGAAAAGGTGCCGGTAACAACAGACGGCACACTCCTAATGAGGGCCGTAGGAATCAACATGAAATACGGCGATGCACAGGCAGGAAAACAGGAGTGGATTAGGGGAGTTCTTGGCACAAGGTCGCCCATTTCTACTTTTCTCACGTCTCACCTCAAAAGCAATGATGAACCCCAGCCGGATGGCCAGCAGTTTCCAGTAGAACAGAGTGTGGCTTCCGTTCTCATCCCGGAAAGCTTTGTACCTGGAACAGGAAACAAAGAAGCAAAGGAAGAAGGGAAGTGTTAAAAGACAAAAAGGGGTGCAGAATGGCCTTCACCGTGAGGGTATCGCTGCACCTATGGTGAAATGTAGAGCTATCCGCCGTAGTGGAGATTAGAGATTCCCCCAGGGATAGAGAATAGAGATGTCCTTGTGGGGGAGGGTGGAAATGCCCCAGAGATGGAGGATGTAGACATTCTTAGCTCTAGAACAACAAAGCTAGGCCTTGGAAGCCTGGTAAAGCTTATCAAATGGGACCCCATAGTCGGTAAGTGGAACAGATCAACATTAGTAGACTCTTGGTACAGTTGACTTGGGTTGGGGGTGTCATTGCCCCAGTGGTGTAGGATGAACATGGCTCATTGGGGAACACTGGGGAGCACCCTGTGGTGGAGGGTGAGCAGGTACGTCCTAGTGAGAGAGGGTGATGATGCAGAATAGTGGTGGGTGGAGGAGTCAGTGCAATGCATAGCGGCAACGCTGCACGGTGAATCAGAAGCTTCATCATTGCTTGGCAGAAATTCACTTATTATGTAGGATTAGATATTAATGCTGGCAAACAGTGGGCAAGACTAGCGGCGGAACTATCCATTAATCATCAGTGGAGAGGTGCAGGTGGAGTAGGGTGGGGGTGGCAAAGTGGATAATGGTGCAGATTTCTCACGGATATGCGTTAGTGGTGAATGTCGAATGTCACCCAGTGGTGGAGAGTTGAAATTCTCACTGGTAAGTGGGTGGTGATGCCCAGTGCAGAAATTAAAATTCCCCCATTCCATCCGCTGGCCCATCACTCACCGGCACATGGTGTGGTTGCTGGCCACGTAGCTCTGCGGGGAGTAGGAGAGAGTGAAGTTGACATAGCCGTGCAGGTGGCTGTCGTACTCATACTGGTACAGGAGACGTGGAAGGAAATCTGACGTGAAGGCAATAAGGAAGGCCTGGCGGCAGAGAGAGAGAGAGACAGGAAAAGGTGTCAAACTGTGAGAAAGTAGTCAGGTAGAGGTGACACCACGTCACGGGGGCACCACCTTTGCAGACCCAGGCTTCCTTACACCCAGGTGCTTCAGTTCAACTAAAGTTAAGCAATACTACAAATCCCAGAATGCATGTGTTTGTTACAGGAAAGCCCCGCCCTGGGAAAGTGGGATCACAGTGGCATGCAGCAATCTGATCACTTTGTGAACATCCATTTCCCTCCCTCAGTCATTCCAGTATAGACTGAGAGAGCCACTCACTTGGCAATGAGAACATCAAATATCAAGAAACAAAACGGGCAGAAGACTTCTTAGAAACTCCCCTAATTTCCTTATTGGCCTTGGGATCGAGGAGGTGGACTATTTTTAAGTTTGAGGGGGGAGTACTCCTGGCATAGGGAAGAACAGGCCCGGTCTAGCCTTTCTTAGTTTTCGAGGGTAGGTTAGGAGCAGCTCCAGTGACCTCATCATGCATCCCACCAGGTCCCTGCTGTTAGACATAGAATGGTGTGTGTCGCGCATTCATCAATAAATTGGGACTGGGTTCAAATTCCATATTCATCTGACCCAGATTTTGCCCTAGTGCTTCTTGACTTGGAGCTAGCTGGCCCACCAGTATCTGCAACTGAGAACGGCAGAGTCCATAAAGGGCATTAGTTAAAGGTCAGCAGCTGGTCAGAGAGAGGATGCAGGAACTGGGCCTGATGACCGGAGGTACACAAGTCTAAGAGCTCTGCATACTAGACCTAGGATCTATATGCCCAAGTATAACCGTGGCTTCCCTCACACATATTTTCAGTCTATTGTCCAAGGTCGTGGTCTTATTCATACCAAAGATTATGGCTGGGAGAACCTCCCCTCTACCTTGCTGGCTCCCCTCTGGTGGAGATGTATGGCAAATGAATGATGCCACCGCTGAGTACAATTCCAATAGTACTACCTGGGCTTAATAAAGAAGAGGCAAGATATGCACCACTTTCAAGAGGATGTGAGGGGATATTACACAGCAGACTAGTTAGACAGGCAGTAACTCTGCTTGGACTTAACACTTGGTTACTTCTACAAATGTGCCAACTTGTTCTCATTGATGCCCTGGGGCTGTTTGTGTTTTCTCAAAAGCAATGGTTTAGATGTCTGCAATTTTGGGAAAGCACAAGAAAGCAGTTAATGCTGTTCGTAAAACATGAAAGTGCACTGGAGCAAATTACTGCAGGAGCTATGGCACAACGGCACCAACATATTCTGGGGTGACACTAAAGGCGGACTCAGTGGCATAGTGACTTACTATTCACTGGGAGAGGGCTACAGTAGAGGTATTGTGGGTATCTCCCAGTCCTGTGCATGGTATCACATCATATGCCACCAAAAAGAACGATGACCACATTGGGCCCTCATTTCCGTGGCAAACAGTTGCATTGTACAGAGTGCAGATGGCAAGATGCTGTCATTGCTGACAATAAGTATGGAGAGCCTTCCCAACTTTGGAATTTCTTGCAGGAGCAAGAACATACACCCTCCTATGCTCCTCCTGCCTAGAGGTGGCTGTTAGGCAGAATCCTGTGCAGTTCCCTTGGGGAACACTGCAAAAAGATTAAGACTACAGAAGTAAGCAGTAAACCATGTAGCAGTCTGCACCACCCAGATTTACCTGGTAGCTGTGGCTGAGCAGTCACTTCCCTCAAGAAGAGTAGGGCAGTATGTAGAGTATACACAATAGGGCCAAAACACAGTAGAGGAAACAAACACTGACCAGAGCTTTGTATAAAAAGTATATCATTATTTATTTAAAACACACTTTAGGTAATACACTAGCACTCTCAATGAAAAGTAACTTTAAAACACAGTCAGGTAAGTCTATACACCTCCCTTAATAACTATCAGACAAGTCAGGGTTAAAGCACAACTATTTGTTAAGACAGAAGTGAGCGCTTAACCTAGATGGCACTCCAATAGTTTACGTTAAAAAGGGAGAGAAAAGGCAGAGCATAAAATAAAACAGTTTCCAACACTTTTAAGAGTTCAGAGCAAGGGGAGAAAGGCAGGTTATACTGTAGAGCCAACGTTCATAGGTCTAAAAGCGAGCAAAGCGAAGTGTGCCCAGGATCACACGGTTTAAAGTGCACTGAAAGTTTTTGCAGAGGGGTCAAAAGAGGTTGGGGTGATTCACAAGATATAGTTAGAAGGCCTGGGGCCAACCCAGTTTAGAAGCCAAGGATTTAAGGGTCACCTTTAGCAATCTGTCGAAAGGGAGGCCAGGCAGGAAACAGTACCTTAAAGAGAAAACAAATTTCAGCGGGGGCAGTTGTTGCTGGCAGTGGTTGAAGTTCATGGTTCTGACTAGGGGAAGGGAAGATCTTGTCGAGGAGGAACCGTGGAGTCGTTGCACTGCACAGGGATGAAACCAGCCGCGGAGTTCCCGATTAAAAGGTGCAGTCCACCGGGGTACTTGGCACGGGCGATTCGACCAAGGGCCATCTTTGGAAGGCGAAAAGGGTGAACTGGTTGGTGTCGTCATTGCAGATGGCTCAGCTTCGTCCCTCTTCGGATTCTTAGGTCCTGTGGTGACTTCTGAAGTTCCAGTCCCAAAGGCCCTGCTTTTATGCAGAAAAACCCCCATTCATCAGCCTAGCTGTCAATCACACATGCTAAGTGGTGAGCCGGGCGGCTCACCACTGGCCCAATCAGAGTAGAGTGTGACTTGGATTGCCAAGGCAACACAGTCCAGGGTGCCAATTCCCCCCTCCACCCTTCCTGTGGAACCCAGACAGAGTGACACCATTTGGAGGGCTTCTGTGGAGGAGCCTGCCAAAAAGTGGAACAAAGGGCTCGACCTTGATCAGGGTTACAGAGACGGACACAAACGCCATTTTAGAATTGAGTTCTGGCAAAAAGACGCAACCGGGGATTTAATATTAAATAAATAAACCGGCGGTATCTTTAACATTTCACCAAAAAGTGGTGCGTTTAAAATGAATGGGAAAATCTCATAGAGAATATTCCGGTGGAATATTTCGCGTGGTAACCGCTGCCACCAGCCAGAAACTCGACAAGGAGGGACTGGACAGTGCTCCCTTGAAAACAGACCCAGGGGTAATCGAATTACCCCTTACAAGTACTTCCAGAATATGATGGTTTGTACTGGTTCTGTTCACAATTTAAGACTAGTAAAGTCAATGGTGGCTTTACATGCCCCGGGAGACAGTAGTCAGTCACAGGGTATGGAGTCTATGTTTGGGGGTCACTGTGATGCCCCTGTGGTACTGCACTGAAGGTGCTGTGTACCACACATACAGAAAAACAGATGACACCCTATGGAGTAAAAAGGAACCCCATTACCCACAAGCACATAACAAGTCAAAGACATAGCTCAAATCATGCCTAAGAGTGGGAGTAAAAGAATCTCACTCTTAGCAGGAGAAAAAAACAAACCCCAAAAATCCAGCAAAGCTGCTGGGGGACTCACTAGGTTTGGGAAATTAGCCTTATAAGAGAATTCTCCCTAACAGTGGCTGGTGGTTTAGTTGGTGCTGCGGCTGCCATAGGCTGATGTTTTGCAACTTCAGATCTGACACAATGGACCCCATTATGAATCTGGTGGTGTGCTAAAAAAGTGGCATTCATTACGTTACTGCCACTTTTTTGGCAGCAACTGGATTACCACCATTTTCACTGCACTACCACATTCCAGCTTTTTGCTGGAGGGAATTCCTCCAATTTTCCTCCAAAAATCGGAATAATCACTTCCGCGGATTTATCGCTCACTGTAAATCTACCAAAACCCCCATGGAGTACTATGGACTCCAGAAATGGGGAATTATACTGCCCTCCAACCACTCAGAATCACATGAATTACCACTGAATTACTGCTAAACTCGTAATAAGACAGAATGGGCCTCATTAAGGGATTAACGGTAACCTGCTGCTGCTACCAACCCGTAACACTGTTCCTGCCACCTGAGATCCTGGTGCCACCGAGACATTACAAGTTACGGCAGACCGGGATCTCAGGTGCCGGAAATCGTATGTCCCCAGTCCCATCAGACTCCATGGGTGTGGGGAGATGGAAGAATTGGCACTGTTACTAATGGTGTCTGTGCTTCAGTGAAAACTGTGCCTACCAGGGCCAATGCGTCTGGCAGGCCAGTCCTGCGCAGCGCAGAGGCCCGCACAGTTGTAGTCTGCCGGTCCAGAATGGGTGCCTGTATGTTGCTACTGAAATGAGGCCCAATGTCTTTTAAAACTGCTGCAGAAAGATGGAATAGTAGTTTAGTCTTTCCCTCATATCCATGTAACTGTGGCAGAATCCTCTCCTTTCTCCTACTTTGTAGCACTGCTTTCCAAAATAATGTGTTTTGGGCATCGGGATCACCCTTTTAATCTTGGTCATCATCATCATCATGACCATCCTCGTACTCATCATCAGCGGGTGTGGGCAGTGGTGGAGGAGGCCAGGAGCATCCCGCAGCCTGCACATCAGCACCTGTTATTCCCATCTCATCAGTAGATATAATCTGTAACTCAGCTCCCCCTTCTGACCTCTGTATGCTTCCCTCTACCCCCGGCATTTTCAGGTGCTTTGGACATTTTGATACTCAAAATAGTCACCGCTTTAAAATGCCCCATTTGGGCCTGTTTAAAATTAATATTTTGTGGGAGACACCCATCCTACAATCCCCCTGTTGAAATGCACAGGTGCTCGGACACTGACCAAACATGCTCTGTGACATGTACATTGAGAATGTCCTGGATTGGCTTGGTAAAATAGGGAAACTGTGTATGTGAGGTTTCTAACATGTCCACGGGGGTCATTACATGTTTGCCGGTCCGGAGAAATTGCCGGTAATTCCGGCATTCAGAATGTCCTGGATTGGCTTGGTAAAATAGGGAAACTGTGCATGTGAGGTTTCTAACATGTCCGCGGGGGTCATTACATGTTTGCCGGTCCGGAGAAATTGCCGGTAATTCCGGCACCAGCAAATTTCCCGGAATAGCAAAATGCAAGTTTGCCGATGGGCGCACTGATTTACTTCCAGCCAATTACTAATTAAATATATTGTTCAGGAGTTTCACTGGAGTACTTTTACATTTGGTTAAATGTGTCTGCGGTAGCCAACTAAGGCTGGTGGGGAAATTAAATGAGAGGAAGAACTACTGTTCACCAAAACACACAGATTTTCTTAGGAGTGAAAGTGGTGAGAGCAACCAGCAGGTGCCTTTACAGATGGGAAGGGACATGTAAAAGTCGAGGAGTGGTCTGATTAACTTAATCAGTAGCGGCTATCATTCACAGATAAACTATACATAATCCTACAAATAGAATCTAAGAGTTTAGATATTGGCAGACACATTTTCCAGTGGGGTCAGTGTGTGGCTTCAGGAGGAGGGCCAATCACAACCACCAACAGCCCCTGAGGAAATTAGGGTCCAGTAGTGCCTTTCTGGATAAAACTGGAGGGTGAGGCATGTCTCTTATTCACAGAAGACCATGTAGAAATATGGCAGTCCTCACCCACCAGACACTATTAATACTGCATTGTCTTACAGTTTGCACCATTGCAAAGTGGCCATGTGATAGAAGCCAGTCAATTCTGAAGCTGCTGGCCTCCAGAGAAGGGCCTGGATCCCTGGTGTGATGAGCCACATGAGGTGTCCTGATGTAACCTTGAAAAGAGCCTGTTTGGTTGCCTGGTGATGGATTTCACTCATCCTCGTGGAGCCCTCCTCCTGAGCTTAGATTTTCTACTGTTGCTGATGTAATCTCATCTGTAGGCTGAAGACAGCAACAGAACGGTTTCACCACACTGCCAGAGGTGTCTGGCGTCCCTTGCACCACACTGAGAGCGACACGGGCAGCCCTCTCTCATTTAGTGCCTTGAAGAGTTCCTATAAAATAGTTCCTATAAATTCCCAAATATGAAAAGCACTTTCTAGAGTGAGATAGTTTGAGAACCCTATTGGATGCAAATATGCTGTGAGCGTGTAATGTCGGCAGTATACACTATGTCAGACTTAGGGGTACAGCTGATCTGTTTGATGACTTTAGGGTCCAATCTTGATGGTGGTGCTAGTTATCTGCTCGGGTGGGATATGTTCAAGCCGGTCGAGGGGGGTAGGAGAGCCCCACCCTCCCTGTGATTATAGATTTGATTAGGGTCATAGTTCACTGGATTAACGGTAAGCCTCTGGAAACCCGTCAAGAACTATGCAAGACACAAAAATGAAGATCCAGGATTCTGCGCCCAGTAGTATCAGTACGTGTTTCATTGAATCGCCCTTTAGATATGACACGTGTTTCGGCCTTCCTCTGCCTTTCTCAAATCAGAGCTCAGTCATCCGTGTTGGCTGCTTGCTATGAACTCACTGTAGTAGCCAACGCGGATGACCGGAGCGTTTAAATTTGAGCATGGGCTTGCACCCGTGATTCGATAGTGCGAGCAATAAGGCTAAGAATTTAACCAACTAACCCTATACTGGTGAATTATAATAACACAAGAGCCCTGATTTGAGGAAGGCCGAAACACGTGTCATATCTAAAGGGCAATTCAATAAAACACGTACTGATACTACTGGGTGCAGAATCCTGGATCTTCATTTTTGTGTCGTGTAATGTCGGCAGTTAAATCAAGCACATCTTGCTAGCGGCCAATTGTACATATGCATTGTTTGCCAAATAAAAATAGCATCACTTTGCACTTTTGCCTTTTTAAATGATTTACAATTATAAATGCACAAGGCACTTGTAGAAATGATAGCACAAATCTCTGCAAATGAGCCTGTGGCTACATCTGGTAATGCCTCCAACCAGATCCGCTGTTTTGGGTGGCCAGGCCCCCCTGGTTATTTTACACTTCACTCCATTCCAATGTACTCTATCAGTAGTAATTTTGACTTATGTTCACCCCAAGACTGACAACATTAGAGAAGATATGCGTAGTTTAATGGATAAGTGTCATTTTTGGCTAAAAAGGAATTGTAGGTTTAGGAGGATAATAAGAAAAGACCTTTTCATGGCAAGGAGAGTTGCCTAAATGGGATATGGATGGGAAAATGTACGGCTGAATGACAGCCAAACTTGTGATGCGGCCTATTATCTATGGAAACCCTTTTTGTGTCTCACATCCTATTGGTGGTTAAGATCATATTTGCAACTACTTCAAATCTAGTTGTGGCAAACTTTTATAATGCCAACAAGGGATACACATATGGTGCTTCTGTGTCTGCCTTCCACTCATTTATGGAGGATTTTTAAGACAATCTAGGGTATTAAAAGGGGTGGCTTTAAATCGGGGGGATTTAAATATCGAGAAGGGATCGTTAAAGGACCAAGAGGGAAAGACTGCCTACAAAGCCCCCCATCAATTCTGTTAGACGATCGATTTGGTTAAACGTGATGCATGGTTCCTTGGTATATGCACGAGGTAGGATTAAGAGCATTTAATGCAAGACTGACCACAATTCTCCAGGGGATTACATGCAAGTGGTCTAACGAAGAGTATCACGATTGGTTAATTTCTGGTCCCAGCCCTTGAGTGGTCTAATGTCAAGGATATGGCAGAGATTGGCCGCAAAGTGATCACACCCCTGCTTGCGGTCACCTATCATCCATGTTTAACCGAAAGGTTGTTTATGAACAATAGACGCGCCCTGAAGTGGAGAGCATCATGCTTTAAATAAGAAACGGACCCCATTTAGCCAATCCATTCTTAGTGATGCTGCGCTTATTTTAAATTTAAAAGACCCCAGTTTCATCTTGGAAAGCTTAGGCAAGGTTTTAAAGTAACAGAACATTGTATTTTCAGAAGATAATACTCCTCTTAGTTTCTCCGAGGTGTTCCAAAAGGTGAACGGGTTTGAGCATGGTTGTAGGGAAGCCATGGCAGGGCTTTTCACATTCATAAAATGTGGGCCTTCTGACCTGTAATGTGAAAGAACTGCATAAAGTAAAGATGAAAGAAGATCTGTACCAATGGATTAATGGAAGGAACCATTCTAACATTGGGACTCTCATAGCAAACAGATCTATGTGCCCGTCTGCTGTAAAAGTCCCTAATTTCAATGTACAAGCATCCGAGTGATTAGGCGCTTTGTGGTACAAGTCTATTTGTAGGAAGAAATAATATTGACTCTACTAAGCATGCTTTTGTAGTGTTTAGCAGGAAACCTGATAACTTAGCTTTCTCTTTGAAAGAGGTCATATTGACACTGAGGAAGGCTGCTAGTCTAAAAGGTCCTGGTACTGATCATTTTCAGATGGACATCTATAAATTGGATGTATCCTTTTGGGCCCCAGTATTGGCATGCTTCTTAAAAGCTGTTTGCTAGTATCCTTAGGTTTCTGTAAACTGCAAATCCTCTACACTCATCCCAATATTTTAAAAAGGCAATCAAGGTAATCCAGCTTGCTGTTGCTCGATATCTCTTTTCGATGCAATATCCAAACTATTCGGTAGGGTATGTCAAGCTCTATTACCCTTTGAAGTATTTCAGAGTCATGCTGAGTTTTCTTTTGCTTCATATTAACATGCTGCAGGCATAGGGATACAGGAGCTTGCAAAGGTAGGGGTTGGCTTATAAACAGAGGGGGGAAATGTTTCCAGGATGGTTGCCCCGGCCAGATATAGAATGAATTCAGCCACTAAAGAATGACTGAGCCCAGGTGAGCCCAGGAGGGGCATCCAATCACAACCCTATCCCAATTAGCATCCAGAGGTGGAAACACTTGCAGGGATCCTAACCCAGTGGAGGAGGGAGAGCTTTATAAAAAGGAGGGTCCCAAGTCAGTTAAAGAGGTTGGAGTTGAAAGAGATGAAGGTGTTTGGAGAGAAAATGTTGCTGCTGAGCATTTGCAGAAGATGATGGTGTTTGCAAGTGACTAGAAAGTAGAGAGGATTGGAGGAAGAAGACGCTGGAGTGACCAAAGACGAATTGAGGGCTTGTGACTGTAAAGGTGAGGAGTTTAGAGAGTTGAGGTAGTATTGAGAGGAAGGAGGTAAAAATCTCCCCTTTCCGACCTTTTTCTGTGCTATTTGCACAGCACTAACAGCACCAAGAAACCCCTATTGGGTCCGATGGACCCAATGGGAATGGGGATTTACCTCCCCACCGCAACTCGGGATCCGGGGCACAAATTGCTACGTACCGTGTTGCGTTAATGCTTACCGCCCAACTCCTGATGAGGCCCACAGTCTTTAGAACTAAAGCTGCTAAGCATATCAGCTTGAATATAAGAGTGGGTGGCTGCAGGTTGGATCAGACTACCTGGGTATCAGGTTCACAGAAAAAGGACTCTAGCGTGCCCAACTTGTTATGGCTTGCACTGTTGCACAACCCTGGAAAAGAATAGTGGGTCTGGAAAAAATAATGATCTAGACATGGAGGGGTGGGCTTGGGGCTGTAAATCCTGATCATAAATTATATCAATTACAGGCAAAAACCTCAGCCTCATATGGAGCCGACATTTGGAGTTATATTAACACCAAAAGTCTGGCAACAGTGCAAAATATGTTTTTAAAACTCAACTCCTATTACCTACGAGCACCCCTAATCCACTGACCCACATGGAATGCAGCATAAGGCCAATTATGGATGGTCTGAGGCCCGTTATGTATTGGATTAGGCTTTGGGGGTACCCCAAGCCTAAACAAATATAGCGAGTCTATGGCATATGCCTTGGCATTGGGAAGGGGCCAAGCACTTCCATGGTTCGCACACATTAAAAGCTGGTTGTCTGCCATGGATTTCATTGCCCTATGGAATAACCTGGCCTCTATAGAGAAAAATAGTAAATCCAGAGTAAAAACTGGGGCAATAAACCTCTCTAGAATAGGAATGGAGAATGATTGCCGCGGGCTGAGGCTGGGTCCTTTGCACCTGTCAACTAAACAGGACTTTGGTTTTGAAGAATGTTTAGACATTATAAACCCACAATATGCATGTGTACTTTACATAGAATTTTGGTTCAACACGTTAAGAGTGGCCAGGTTTACTATGACTTGGAATGAAACAAATACTAACACCTATCCGATTTGTTACTCGGGAGTGGAAATGCTGATACACTTCATGTTGTTATATGATGTAAGGAATCAGACACGGGCACAGGGGTGTCATGGTGGTTGGCCAAGACTTATATCAACCAAAGTAAAAAGGGGGCTGGTGAAAATCCTATCACGCCCTAATTCTAAAAGGGGCTTCCTTGCCTGAACAAAACTAAATGGTGTCTGTGTCAGAATGTGCAAAGTAACCTTCTCTGTCCTGTGTCCAAATCCTAACCTGACCCTTACATACTAAACACAATATAAAGTGAAAAGAAAATGTCTCCCAGCTGGCCACTCGCAGCTCTTTTCCAAAGTTCCAATATAACGTTCCAAACAAAGGTGCTGAAAACAAAACAAAGATCCACAAGTCTCAGGGGGTGGGGCTTCCCTTCCCCTGAGTTTCTACATGTTTCGTAAAGTTCACACTCTCAAGGGGTATGGATCTTCCCTTGAGCTTTCCCAGATTAACACAGTTCACAAATTTAAGGGGTACGACTCTTCCCTTGACCTTTCCCAGGTTTTCACAAGGTCAAGAAGCAACTCCACTTCTATTAGCCTCTTGACAGCACTCGGGGGGTTGATTCCCTGGTCACAACATGTCCCAAATCCAGTTCCAGGAGGATTGACTCCCTTACCCTGTATTCCACACACTCCATGAAGTTCAACTCTCCTATTATACATTCAATGATTTAGATTAACACAATTGGGTGTGGGTCCCAGACTTGCAATCCTTCTGCTTGGTATACTCTCCTACCAGGGCTTTCTTGATTTGCTTATATGTATTTGGGTACGTGTCCCAGACTTGCAGTCCTTATGCCTGGTATGCTCTCCTGCCAGGGCTATTAAAGAAATTAAAGAACAAACTTTCCTTTGTTCTCAATGTTAAACAGTTCCAAGATTTGATATCTGCTTCTTTTATACATTGGTTCCTTGACCCGTTCTCATCTGCCTTTGTTTCTCTCAACAAATGTCTCAGCGTCCCTGCTCCCCTGTTCGGGCTTACCAAGTTCATACAATTCTGTTCTAATCGTACATGATACAAGCCAAGAAGCACCCCGGCATCCCAACTTCCCTCTATGGGCTCACTGGCCTCACTCAGCAGCTTCGGCATCCTTCATGGTCCTCGGTACTCCTAACGACTTGCTTTGTTGTCTGCCAGCCACGCGTCAGCTCACCAGTACCCGCGATGCCTCAAACTTCACTCTGCAACTTTGTCTGCTCACAGCATTCATGCGGCAAACCTCCTGCTTCAGAGCTTCTTCTGACAGCACCTCCAGGAACTTCCTCGTTCCACACTGCAGCTTGCTTCCATCGGATTTCCTGACTCCTATCGGGAGTAGTGAGACCCCATTATGCCAACGCTTTGTGCTTTTGAATGTCCTGAGTGGATATTCATGTCTTGCATTACAATATGCTATGGAGAATGAGGGAGTTGCAGGGGTGTTGTCAGGCTCTAAGGTGAAAGGGGGATAACATGTTCCAGCTACCAAGTCCACTTCACTCCCATGAGGGTCATCTCCCCTCATGTGATCTTCCCTCAGATAGCTGCCCCTAGGCTCAGGTTCTGGTAGCTTCAGCCTTTCTCTGGACACATGAGGAGAGACTTTCCCCAGGGAGGCAGTGATGCCATTGTGTCTGTGTCTTCCTTTCTAGATATTCCCTTAGGGGGAAAACATGCAACCCTTACTAGACAGGCCCTTTATGGGCAGTGGCCTACATAGGATTAGTATTGAAGGCAAGGTTTGGTGCTGCAGGGAGTGTGGACCTAGAATTGTCTGCTGTCTTCTGACCCCTTGAGAAGTCAGTACTAAAATAGGTAACTTAGACCTTTTCCTATTGGTGTACTTGCTTGTTTTTTTAGGCTGATGCTCAGGAGAAAGACAGATGAAAGAAGTCTCTAATACCCAGTCTATTCCTAAGGTATATTTACCCTGGACACATGACTTCTTAGAAGAGGGCACAGATGTATGGGTCTTATTGAAGCCTGAGTAGCAGACTAAAGGAGCAACCAGTGCTCATTGTTTGGTAACAGGACCCAATAGGGAGCGACATATAACCTCCAATGTATGTGGTCTCATGGAAGCTGATCCTATAAAGTCAGTGAATTTGACTGAGGTCTGTATTAACACAGTGCACTACACATTGAAACAACACAATCCAAAAAAGCACAGGTCCACCCTTATAAAGTTATTTCCAAGTACTTTCCCATAACTAGCCAGTTGACGGACATGAAACCTGAAACAGGGGGTGGTGGGGGAGGTGTGATGGTCCAAACTACACATGAATGCTGAAGGGAATCAATTCTTCCAAGATGATTTATTCATTACAAGGATTAAGGTGGAAGAAAATGGTGAAAGAGGCTTAATGAGTTTTGTGTTTTGAAGGGCAAGGAATATATAACATAACTTGGGAAATGCCAATTGAAGGTTTTAAGTCTGCCATTTCAGGGGTATAACATTCATCTCGCGGGTATAAGACCAAGCCACAAACCGGTGGATTCCATGATGAAAGCTGAAGCCCCAAATGTGAAAAATCACAATCCATCTTTGAATTTGTGTAATTTTATGTCATTGCGCTTTTGGAGAAGGGGCGTACAGCATGCAAGATTTGACAACGAAGGGTGTGGAATATGGGTGGTCACAGGCATGTTGGTGTGAATGGAAATACTTGAAAGGAGCAGTGAATCAGATACCAATGTCTGTGTTTTATATGAAATCCAAGGCATATCGTATAGTGGACATAAGTGAACCGATTATTGGTGCGCTCTTAGCACAAGTACGTCAAGGAATGAGGACACCTTTATCTTTTGTGTCCAGAGTTTTAAGGGAATCAAAAAGATTTTCTATAAGTGAGAAAGAGGTCCTAGTGGTGTGGTGGACTCCCAAGTGCATCCAAGAACGGGTAGACGGTTTATGACTAGGACCGATCATTAACTTTAGTGCATTTTCTGAATACGGATGAAGAGCTCCCACCATTTTGTGGTGAATGCTGGATGTAGAAGAATATGAATTCAAAGTAAAGTGTGTTGTAGGGTAAAAAATGAAGTTGTGGTCTGCCTATCATGCTTACCAGCCCACACTGGTGAGACTACTGTAGACATTGAGGAAGGTGCTATGATTACAACAATGAATATGCCAGTGGATTTGAATGAGTGTGAGTCAGCAAGCAGAGTGGAAGAAGAGGTCAAACCTTTTCACAGACCCTAAGTAGGGGGTTGCCAGAATGTAATCAATTATTTGCCAATGTTTGGACATGAGAGGTGATGAAGAGAGTAGTGGCAAAAAAGAACAGGTAGAAATAAGAACATTATGAAAGGAACATTTAAAAAGATTTGTCCTTGGAGAGGGTTGACAGTGTTAGAGTAAATAGCCCTGGCATATTGCCAATAGATTTCCAGCCACCAAGCCTCCCAAGCTGGTCTTTGAGGTGGAAATTATTGGTGTGATGGAATTTGCATCTTAGTAGTTAGGGTGTGTGGGATCTGAGTGGAAGGTTGGGGTGGTTGCCATGGGATGTATGCAGTGCAAATTTGTTGTGTGGTTGGTCTCCTGAAAAAGAATGCACTGACATTCAGGCTACAGAAATGCTGGAAGCATAATCCTGACAATGCTGTTTCTCGCCCTAAGAGTCCCTATTGAATGACTGCTCGCTATAAGGATATTATAGGAGGATATTTATTTTTCACTCATTATAGTATCGGGGGTGATGCATTGCAATGGGACTGGGTGTGGGATGGATATGTTGTGGGTGGAATGGATGATTACCAGGACTCTTACTGGAATCCCATTGAGTGTGGTAATCTAGAATCACAGGTAGGACATTACCTTGCTCACTTGTCTTTGTGGTGGCATAAACTGGGGCTTGATATCCTCGTGCAAATAAATACGTTATATTAAGTGTTGGTGTGTCTTTTCAAAAGAAGGGACTCCCTGCCAGAGTTGGTGGCACACAGGACCAGGGAGGGGCCTGGCATGTGGAAGGATAGCAGTGCACGGGGCACACATTTTTGTGTAAAATGACAGCATATTAAAGTGTGCCCTTTTGATCATGGCCGTTGCTCCATGGGATGTCAACCTATTAGGCAAGTGGAAGAATAGGACCCCCAGAGTAAGAATGACTGTCCGAGGGGGAACCACTAGGCATTCAATGGCACACAACCAGGGTGCAATTGATTGTTTACATTTTCATAGCCCACCAATAGGCTGAAGGGTCTCCAGGCACCGTAAAATAACCTGCAATATAGCCATAAGCAAGTCCGGGTCTTTCCCCAGCAATTCATTGCTATTCATATGCCTGTTCTCATGTGGGTCAATATTATCATCCTGTTTGATCATTAATTTGGTCTGCAAATGTTGCAGCGTTCTAATGCCTAGTGTGTTCATATTCCATCTGGTAGCTGTCCTGTGGCACAAAGGAACAGCATAAGACTCATTTTATTTATTCATTTATTTAGTTATTTTAATTCTTGCTAACACGCCAAATCGCCCGCATGCCTCACAGCGCACGATTTGTGCTAAGGGTTTTCCGGATCCTAGATCAGCATGCAGAGTAAATACCACTCCTGTATATTAGTAAACTTATTTTGTTCAGAAAAAAACCTGAAAAACCTTTTGTTTAAATGAGTTGTAGCTTGTATCCTTATTGCCGGGCTTTGTTTTTCACCGCTGTTCTGTTACTTGCTTTTGCTACATATGCTGCCTTTTCTAGAGCACTTAGATAACATTAGTTAGTACTGCTCTCATACCCCAACAACAAAAAAATACAAGGAAGAAGGCTGGATGGATGGTGGAAATTGTGAGGATGAGGCTTTTTGAAGTTGTGAGGAGGTGATTGTAAGAAGCTTCCAGGAGCATAGAAGAGAGTACGTTGGAGAGGAGACTACAAGGAGATGTGAGGAGGAAGCTGGAAAAAGTTGTGAAGAGGTTGTTGGAGAGAATGTTAGAGAGGGGATTGCCAGGAGGTAGTTGGACTGAATTGTGAGAAGGGAGGAGAAGAGAACATCAGGAAGCAAGTTAAGTGAATCAGAATGCAGAAATGAGAAGCAATGTGGTTTCCTTAGGAACAAGACTGATGTGAAGCATCAGGGACGAAACTTAGGTAGGGGATTCGAGGAACATAGGCATGTCCCTGAACAGGGAGGTAGTGAACGAGAAACAGTGCAGAAGGCCAGATTATTCATTCCCTAGTAGAAGCTCTGGCATTTTTCCAGTCTTTATATATTCTCGGTTTCAACCTCTTGGCAGATCTAGACGCGTGCAGGCACATGTGGACCTGGGGGTTTCTAGGGTGACTCCTGTGGAATTGCGGATGAACAGCACATGCCAGACACAAGGAACCAGGAAACAAGAAAGAAATGCTAGGGACATTTAAAAGCTTGGATCTCTCAGAGACTCTGAATGACTTTTCCTCCTCATGAAGGGCACTCGGATTAAGATCTGCAAAACCAGAAACTATGGCGTCCAAGGAGAAGCCAGCCTGTTGTGGCTGAACCTTGTTTTACATTTTAAGTTGCCAATCATCAGGTATTTGGTTTAATCCTGTAAATGTCCCTAAGAAACTCTACTTTAATCATATTTCTCTGTGTCTGCCTATTGTTGATACTACTAAGCTCTATGACATATTCTAAAGCTGGAGTTAGAATTATTTTTCAATTAGCCCAAGAATATTGTTAGTGAACTTAATTTTCAAATTAATTGTTTTTAAAATAAAATCTTGGCAACAAATACTGACTACGAGTTTGGTGGTAGCGGTAAAACATCCAGGTATTAGCATTACTGGGTGTTTTCGAAACCCTTATTTCTCCCTTCTTTTGTGTGGAGCTAGTTACCTCCACACAAAAGCAGGAGCGCATGCAGTTATTACCGGGGCCCCTATGGAGTCCTAAGCGAATCCAAAATTGAGGAATAACGGAATGGTCTACATGACTTGGAATCATGCAGACCTTTTTGGGCACTCACTAACTGCCGCATGTGGTAACAGTAAATGAGTTTGGCGGTATAACCAGATGTAATAACGGCAAACTTAAAATCATGATATTAACTAATAAAAAGGGTACATTTTCAAAAATCTTGTTAACAAATTGTTTCACACAAAAGCGATTTCAAACATTTGCTGCAAAGAAAATCACACATCTAAAGTAAACACTTTTGGGAATTTGAATGACCTATTAATTGGTTCATTCCCCCTATTATTATCTACTTCATTTTGATTACTGTATAAGGAGACATTGGGCTGATGAGAAACAGTTGTGCTTGGCTCGGGCCAGCAAGCCCTTGCAATTGACATCCTACGATCATCGACAGAAATTAAAAGGTCGAATTTAAAGCTCTGGTTAAAGCCCATAAACACAGCTGGGTAGGTAACACATTTCGCAGGCTCAGTGTAATTGTTCAATGTAACGATATTTACTCTTTCTCTTTTATTTGGCTCAATTCATGAAATGTAGTCTGAGCAGCCACCAACAATAAATGTTGAGGGCTCAGGATCCTCTAAGTATTTTGCTGTGAGGGGATGCCATTGCTGTGGTGCTAAGGTGGAGATTAAGGAGTAGAGTAGAACAAATTACTTAAAGGATTTATTTAAGGGACAAATGTTAGATTTACTAAAGAAGCTTGTAGGTGATCTCAAATACCTTCGATTGGGGTGGAACAGAGGTATATCACAAACACAACCACATACTCCAATTATTGCATACACCAGTTTGGGAAATTTTACTTACATTAATAATGACCGAAAGCTGAGCCAGCACCTCCAGAATGAAGAACCAGACTCCAATGTCCTGGGCGCGCTCAGCCACAGGGCGCCGGTACTCGCAGACAAACTTCTGAGCATCGAGGCGGATCTCCACCCAATTATTGAGCAGTGCAAAGAGAGGTGCCAGCGGAAAAGCAGCAACAAAAATAGTGATAAATCCAAACTGTAGAACTAAGAGAAACAGAGGAGAGTGTAAGGGGTGGGTCCACAGGTGCAGAATCTACAGATCCCTCCAAAATACCCACATACTGCACCACAACTCCTGAGCCTATAGCACCTACTGCTACAGAGCCTCCAATAACCGCATCGTATGTCACCCATATCTCCAGAGTCCACAGTACACAATAATGTTCAGACCGCAGCGCACACACAGTTCCAGAGTCTATCCTTAACAGCACTCATAGCTCATAGCACACAGAGTTCTAGAGAAAACAAACAGCTAGGAATCTTATAGCACTCATAACTCCAACATCTATAGCACTGACAGCTGCACATCTACCTTATTCACAGCAGCCACTCCACAGCACCCAAAGCTCCAGAGTCCACAGTATCATTGGGCCAAAATCTGCAGCACCTATAGCCTTAGAGGCCATACCCTCATGGCCCTAGCAGCTTACACCAGTCTACAGCACCATGTACACCCACAGTCTAAATTAGTAATAACTACAGCACTGTAATCTCAACAAAATATATAGCATCTGCAGCACTGTTCGATCCACATACTTCTGCAGCACACACAGTACCGGAGTCTGCGACAATGATCACTAGCCATGTTGGATGCCCCAACATCTTGTCTCATGGCTTTGACGCTGATATTGTTTCACTCTCTCTTGCTTCCCTTCTCTAAGATGAAATCTGAGTTCCCTCTTGAACTATGCTGATAAGATCTCACAAATTCTGCCCCAGAATCATCTGTCAAGCTCTTCTCTCAATTCCTAATACATGTGTGCAGTTCCTGCTCTTCTTAGACTGGCTATGGTAATCCCTCATCTTAAGAAGCCAACACTAGATCCCCATGTTCCATTCAATGTTCATCCTGCCTCCCTTATAGCTGGATCTGCGTCCCTCCCACAGAAATGGCTGGCTGTGGCCTGTCAGTGCAACTTGTGGGCATTATTGAAATTGTCCCCCCTTTCCCTTCCTCTGTCTTCCACTTTTAGCTTTTGGCATTCTGCAGCTGGTTTTCACAATCCACTCTGTGCAATATCCCTAGGCCAAATGATACTGACCTGAGGCGACACCCCGAAAACAACGATAGTGGCAGCGTTACTCCCCCAGCCGCTTTGTCTCTGTAATGTTTGGTTTGCATTGATTGGTTCTGCTGCTTAGAGACACTGAGGCACTGATAACATTATTGAAATGACACTTCGGTTGATGATTGGGGCCCAGAAGTTAGAACTAGAATGCTTTAGCTAACATTCTTAGAGCACTATCTTTAACTGCGAAAATTGAATTAATCAGAGTGAATCAAGTTATTAAAAGCTTTTGAGCAACTGATCAATTGAGTAGCCTATTGATCTTGTATCCATCTTGCCTTAATTCACCTCTTCCGATAGCTTACCCTTGTCCTTTGTTTGACTTTGTTTTCTGGTCACACGCTGGCACACTCCTACCACCTCATCAACACCCTCACCACCCCACTAAGCATGCACTAGAACTGGCCGCTGCAGGGCCTGCACAGGAACATAGGGCTTTGGTAATGTTGTGTAACACTCTAGTAATGCTCTATAGGGCGCAGTGGAGTTAGAGTATGAAAAAGTCTAGACAGACAAAGATAGACTCATCTAGCGAAGTCAAAGAATTTAGAGAATTTAAGGAATACTAGAGAGACCCTTCCCAGAGTAAGTTAGCTTCCAGGCTAAGGATAAATTGACAGATGTCCATAACGCCACATGACACATCAACTCTTCCATTTGGGATGGAGGTCAGTTTCAATAGAATTGGAGGAGACAAGTGTAGACAATAGGATGTTGAGCCAGTACAGCTAACACAGCCAATAGGCTCCCCAGCACCTGTTTCGTTAAGTAGAAATGGTACAAATACATGGTGCATCAAGCTGATCAAGAGGGACTCCTATCAGCTCTCCATCCTACAAAGACGTCCACCACTATTTCTACAATTAATCGTAATGATGATATCCTTAACGCAGGTGAACTAGGGCAAACCATGTGGCGACACAATCGTAGTTAATCCTGCAGAGGAGGTTGAACAAGAGGCACCCCTGAAGGGCATTACAAACCCAACCCGAAAGGCATTAAGGCAAGTAAACACTCTATGTAGCACAGTAAAGGCAGCGTCAGGGGGGGAGGGCCATTTGTAAGGCAAGAGATGTAGAAGAGCAGAGGACACCAGAATTTGATACACGCGCAACTGCAGGAGATGCCTCCTCTGTGAGGCTGGCCAGCGAGTGTCCACACAGTGCTATACAATTATCAGACAAGGAAGGGGGCTGCGACATAGAAAAAGGAAATGGTAGCGGATGCAGTGAGAATGTTGATAAGAAAATGGACAAAGATTGGTGGCCCAGTGGCAATGGCAAAGAAATGGAATGTCCAAGGAGCATCATCAAGAGTCCAAAGGAACCTATGTCTGCGGCCTTAAAGCAGGTGCTGGAAAAGAGTGAACAGAGGTCCAGAAGGATAAGGCTATGGCCTTTCAAAAAGTGTATGATTTGCCTGATCACAAGGATGAAAAGAAAATTCTTGTATCCATAGTTGGTGATAGTAGAGGAGAATTGCACTCCACCAGTAGCTACCTATGTAAGCAACGACAAATGGGAAGTAACGCAGATGAGCATAGATTGCACATGGGTCTCAGGTGGCCTGACCAATATAGCACAGAAATGTGATGCAAATAGCTGGGCAACATAATTTCTAACAACTAAATGAAGCCCTTCTGAAGAAATCCAAGTGGGTGGAAATACCCTAGACTTCCATGACTCTTCTGGGGGTTTGGGTGATTTGGAACACACTCTGACTTTGTGGATAGTGCAGCACAGTCTTTAACAGCCCCATTTTCTATGCAAACTCTGTCAAAATGTTCCTTCTATCCAAAGTGTTAACAGGATCGCACTCTGAGGTGGAGCTGAAAATTGTCAAAAAATCAATCAGCAGTTACTCCCTAACATCTTTAGTGAAAAGCCGGAAGTAGAAAGCGACAAGGGATCAGAAGCTGTTGGCTCGGAAGGCCGATGTTGATCAAATGGTCTTACCTCAAGCCCCGTGGAAAACCAAGGTACCCCAATCATACAAAAGAGAAATCCTCCCAGGACAGTACTGCTCATAATCATAATGAGCAGAAAATCCCACCACATCAAAAAGATAAGCAACATTTAGTTGAAGTCCAAGGAGTGGTCAAAAGCTGCATTGATGACATCACCAGTAGAGGAATGAATCATGAAAAGAACTTCAGTGTGGAGGTATTGGCCAGACAGATTAGAAATCCCCTACCATTGAGCTGGCAGAAGTCCAAACTGAGCTCATTGTGGATATAAAAGACCTGTGTCCAATGGAAGGAGTTATGAAAAAGAAAATGTTGAATCTGAGAAAATGTGGTCATCACTGGAGTCCCAAAACTTAATGAACACAAGAGGGAAGAAAGGTTAAAAGCAAGATCTATGTGCAGCATACCAGGAAATTGAGCAAAGGGGTAATTTTGGGGGATGATCTAAAAAGTGTTCCTCATGCCCAGGTGAAAGCATATTCATATGCGCAAGATGTGGTTTTAGTGAACACAGGAACATCCGTCTTGATAACATTTTTGATAAAAAACGCTCTCACTAACTGATCCTTTCAGTAGAATAAAAATTGTGATGACCTCAACTGGGGAGGAGGTATTAGTAAAGAGGGCAGACAGGTTGACTCTCTATGCTTAGATGGATTCATGTATGAGCCATCTACTGAAGCCCTAGCACTAGGCATGAGGAGAAGCAATGCCACCCAAAACATGTAAGTAAAGTTAGGACAAGGAAATGTAAGCAACATTTGACTGGCAGTACGAGGCCGGTCAGTAAAAGAAAGCATTGAATCTCTAAGCCCCAGAATATGAATAATGACAAGCACATTGTCATGCAATATGCCAACAGGCAAGTTGCCACATGTGGAAAAATCAATCTCGTGCGATAAACAAAAATAACTTGACAATGCTAGCAAAGAGGACAATCGATTCTTATGTACAAAGACGAGTCTAATATCTTGCAATGTGACAGGAGCTCTGTCGGCACAAGATAGAGGATTCCGACTAGTTCAAATTCTTAACCAGCTTCAAAATATTCATCTTGCAGGGAAAATGATGTATGGAACTTTGGCACCCAGAGATGTCACATAAACTTTACAAAGTTCCCCTAACACTAGAGGGAGAAACTCCAGGAAGATGTAGATCTCAAGTAGAGTGGACATCTGTAAGAAAGCAGTTAGCAAAGTGGACAGCCATGATCAAATCCAATGAATTGTTATCACACTATACAATCTTTAAGCATAAGGAATGTGTATGCTGCAGCAGAAAAAGTGTCTGGTTACGAACAAACATCTCCAGGACAACGTGCCTAGGCTGGTCCATCTTCCCATCGAGTCCACCTGGTCATATGCAGAGATTTAAACATGAAATTGGGAAGGCGAGGGAACAATATACAAGATAATGCAGACATACAAAATTCATTGTAGATTCCTAGCATAAAACATTCCTTCCCCAAAGAGGATCCTGTGGGGAAATACTTTAAAAAAATCTGTGCCAAAAGGAATCCCTCATCTCAGTATGTAATTCCTTTAAAGGCTACACCCACAATATTCCGATTTATAATGCATGATTAGCCAACACAATCCTTGATTAAATCTTTTTCATGGCCAGAGAGGGGTCACTATTTGAACATTTCAAAATAATCTGGAAAACAGAGCATAACCGTAATCCATTCCAATTGGACATAAAAGCTAAAACGGAAGCCAGGCCTCCTTTTTTTGCGACCCATGAAGTGAATAGAAGGCGTCCACAACGAACACGGTATGTTGGGGGGAATAACTGGAAGCTGCAATGGAACCCTGAAGAGATCAAGAGGATGCTGTGTCCTGGAAAACCACACTGGAGGGTGTGGTACAGCGGCCTGCAAATATTCTCTTGGCTGAAACATTGTGAATCGGGAGACCAAGGGAGCCCTCTTTATGGTAAGATTAGGAATTCCTACCTTCCCTTTGTCCCAATGAATGGGTTAAAAAATGGAAATATATAACAGCAGGAAAAGGACCAACCTCATGATTTGATGATGAATGTGCACAGAAAAAGCAAGCCCTGCAGTATCCGATAGAGAACGAGACTAGACCCTAGGAGATAAGGCTCATAGAAATGATGCACAAAAACCTTAGTGTAACCAAGAAAAGGAGTCACTGGGGGGGCCGCTGTTGCGCACGAGGAAAATGGCTGCCTAGTCCCGGAGCTCCTGCTCCACCACAATATCCTGCGCTTAAAGATCCGCTCTGAGGCCGTCTGGAAGACTACAACCTGCGGGAACGGCTGCCTGTTGGTCTGTCCACAACCAGAGGAAATCTGGACCTACGGCTGCATTGGACTGCAGAGATATAGCCGTGAAAAGATTAGCCGACACACGGTGCTGTGTTGGGCCGGCACGTAGCACCAGGAGTATTCACCCAAGAGCCGTGGATGCTGGGATCTACGGGCTGCGGTTGGGCGGCGCCTGCGCTGGTGGTTCGTGCCTTACCCTTCTGCGCGGCCCGCGCTCTTCGTGCAGTGTTGCATAAAGGTGCCTAATACTTTCGGCGGGTGCCCGGGCTCAGTCCGAGCCTCTCCCCGCTGAGTACCCACCGCCCTCCTCCCCCCAGGCGCGGAGTTGTGGATCTCCCGCCCGCTCATGGACCTGAAGACGACGTAGTCACAAACTCGAGTAAGAGGCTTTAAAACGAGGGGGCAGGGGGAGTGGTGTGTCTAAATGGCTGAGGAGTCTTCTCCTGACGGCACCTTGCCGTGTTCTATTGTCTGAAGCGCTTCTGGGCGCTGGATGCCCCAGCGGATGCATCACTCAGAGACACATGAAATCCATACCGCTATTTAATCTACAGGCTGTATGGTCGTCCGAGCGGTGTTAGGACGGTTTACAACTGACATTGTGTGTACTGTACATTGTACTGGCTGTGGGGTTTTGATTCCCCGTGTATTGCACACGTCTTTTACCTCGCCTGTAAAACCTTGCTTGTGATCAAGTGAGACGTCCAGATACCTGATGGATTACACTCTGTGTTGACTGTGGGGGTATCACACGGCCACCATACGGCTGCCACGCAGCCTCTCTCTGAGCGCACTAAACACTCATATAAACCCGGTGACGCTGCAGAACTGGATGGGACCCCTGGGAGTGCTGTGGGGCTCGGTTGACACTGTGCACGTGGGAGGGCACAGTCCATTCGTGTGTAACGGATCCGCACTGGTGACTTGATATGTTGGGGCTGCGGGTTACCTGGGCCCCAGGACACATTGGAGGCCACTGCCCTACGGCACTTTTGAAACATACTCTGTACACGCACGCAGTTCCGCGCCAACATGGGGGAACCGAACAAAACAAACAGGGCATCCAAGACTCCCGGTGGTAAAAAAAAAGGGCCCAATGGACACGTTTACCAACACGTCAAATCACACCATGACAGTGGACTCGCATCCGGAGGCAAACGTGCCTTGTGAACTGGAAGGAACAGACAGAGAAGATAAACTGGCCACACTGGTCCAAAATGGGTTCCTGGCAGTGAACACCAAGCTGGATGAAATAGTGGCCACTATCGGCTCCATGGAGGCCAGAATAGACAAAGAAAGTGCACTTGTCACAGAGACTGAGAACAGGATAAGCGTGAATGAGGATACTATTGCCCACCACAGTCGAGACATCTCCCATATAAAAGACACGATGAGCAAGCTACAGAGCAAGTGTGAGGATCTCGAATCCAGATCGAGAAGGAACAACATCCGCGTGGTTGGAGTGGTGGAGTCCTTTGGCAGGGGCCAAATGGAGAAACACATGGAGGAGCTATTCATATCCTTATTTGGACCGGAGTCGCTCTCTAAACATTTCCTGGTAGAAAGAGCGCACCGCACCCTAGCACCGGTACCCAAGCCAGGAGCTGCGCCACGTACGATAATTGTCTGCCTCCTGAAGTATAGAGACAGGGACACAATCCTTTGTTTGGCAATGGAGGCTGGAACACTGCATTATGAGGGTAATCGAATACACATATATCTGGACTTCTCCGCCTCTGTCCAGGTAAGTAGACGTTCATATGAACCGGTTAATATACTCCTTAAAGCACGGCAGATCACGTATGCCTTGATGTTCCCACCCAAAATGAGGATTCAACATGCAGGGAGGGCGCACTTTTTGAAAATCCGACCAAAGCCTTATCTTATATTGAGACCTCTATACCCCTTCCTCCTAGAGGGGACCGACCGGCGCCAAACAACAGACCCCGTCCGGCAGACTAAGATATACGTTCTTTGCAGAATTGTTTGGAGCTATTGAGGGCCTTGCCTTAGGGTCCACGGAAGGCTGATACTGCAGATGGCCATTATTTCTGAATTGGTGGGTTCTAGGAACCGGGTGTGGCGGTCATGTGAGGCAACATGACTACCCCTGGAATACTCCACAAGTTGAGGGGCAGACATCGTCAAGTTGGGGGTGACGATGAGGGAGGTGGGTTGTTTAAGGGGGATGGAATGGGTTGTTGTTGTTATACCAACCTATGGTTTGAAATGGGAAAAGGTCCCCACCTTGGGACACTTAGCCCTGAGATAGTTGTGAGGGAAAATGTTTATTGCTTATTGGTTAAACAAGTGGTCTCAAAGATTCTGACACGATCTATCGCATATGAAAGGTACATCGAAAAGGTTGGTGATAATATTCGAACATTTCTATGTAAGACTTTGAACACGCATTAAGGGTGAGACTGCTGTCGTGGAATGTTAGGGGTTTCAACAATCGGTTGAAAACTAAGAAAGTGGGGAATTACATTGTCAGACATAGTGTTCGAATTGTTATGCTACAGGAAAAACATGCTGTTGACGCCAGCAATGAATGTATATTGCCTAGTTGGGGCAAGTCAAGGTTGTATACAAATTATTCATCCCAATCCAGGGGGGTTGTCACGCTTGTACACCCAAGTTTGGGATTCCGGCTGGAAGGTCACAAAACTGACCCCCTTGGTAGATATGTTCTGGTGTGGGGCTCGATTGCAGGACAACAAATGCTGCTGGTCAACACATATGGCCCGAACATTGATGACCCAACCTTTTATACAAATGTATACCAACTAATTGCTGCCATTGATGTTCCTAATATACTGTGGGGTGGAGATTTCAATGTTGCTATGGATCCTAGACTAGACGGATCCAGTATGATCGTTAGGGCACCTACCAAGGCTGTTCTTACCCTGAAACACATCCTACCTCAGCTCTCCCTCGAGGACGCCTGGCGGGTGGTTCACCCGAATGGAAAGGGATACACATATTATTCCTCAGTTCACGACTCTGAGTCCAGAATTGATTACTGGTTTGCATCCCCCGCCATGATCACTGCAATGAAGTTGTGTGAAATACTGTCCCGCACACTGTCTGACCACTCCCCGGTACTGTTTGAGGTTGAATTTTATAACTGCCCCAGACCACTCAGACGGTGGAGAATGCCCGGAGGGTTGCTGGGCGATTCGGGAGAGATGGAAGGATTAGACATTGAGATTGCAGAGTTCCTCGACAATAACAAGGGATCGGTTGAGAAATGTTCCACGGTCTGGGAGTCCTTTAAGGTCTGAGCTAGGGGGACCCTGTTGTCCAAATCTGTGGGTCTTCTAAAGGGGGTCAGAGCTGAACTAACCCGAATTGAAAACGAATTAGGCAGGCTGGAGGAGGCTTATACTTGTACAGAGGATAAGACAACACTAGCTGAAATACAGATACATCTCCAGGAATTTGGCAGGCTAGCTGCTAGGGAAATTCAGTATATGGCGGCCCCGGTCAGCGCCCGTAGATATGGCGAGGGCAACAAGGCAGGCAGGACACTGTCCAACTTACTGAAACAAGATAGGCATCCCAACCGAATTACGAGCCTACAAGCACCGAGTGGTGAGATTCTGCTGAGTGAACAAGAGATTAATGGTGAGTTTGCTAAATTCTACCAACAGCTATATAGTAACAGGGACACTAAGACACTAAGACAAACATACTTAGAGACGCTGACAATGCCGAAACTCTCTGAGGAGACCTGCCTGGCAATGGACCAGCCTGTCATGGCTGAGGAAATTGTTGAAGCGATTAAGGACTTGGCATCCAATAAAACCCCTGGGTCAGATGGATTAGGTGCGGAATTCTATAAGGAGTTCCGCAAGGAACTCATTCCACTGTTGCTGCAGGTCTGAGAGGAAGCCCTCCAGCAGTGTAAAATACTGCCCCCGTCAATGAGAGAGGCTTTGATAACTGTACTCCCTAAACCGCGCCACCCACCCCAAGACATGTCGTCCTATAGGCCACTTTCTCTTATCAACACGGATGCTAAGATATTTGCTAAACTGTTGGCCAATAGGCTTCTGCCGGTGGTCCCTACACTTGTTCACCCTGACCAGAATGGGTTTATCCCCGCTAGATCCACGGCCCTTAATCTTCGCAGACTTTTCGGTATCATGGCCCAAATAGACCCAGGGAGGAACGCAGTTGCCATATCACTGGATGCTGAGAAGGCCTTCGATTCGGTGTCATGGGCTTACTTACTAGCGGTATTGGAGGCATTTGGTGTTGGCCTTAACTTCATTAGATATGTGGAACTACTGTACATGAAACCTGGGGCTCGAGTGTTGACCAATCAATCCATCTCTGATCTGTTCCTGTTGGAGAGGGGCACCAGGCAGGGTTGCCCATTCTCGCCCATACTGTTTGCCTTAACAATAGAACCGATGGCAATTGCAATCAGGCTTAGACACTCAAACAGGGGTATAAATCTGAAGGGCGCTACTCAACTAATCTCCCTATATGCAGACGACACGCTTTTATATGTCCGTGAACCAGAAAACAAGATAGCACCGATTACGACGAGATCCAGGAATTCACTGCACACACAGGATACTCCATAAATACAGCCAAATCTGAAATTTTCCCTCTCACATCGGCAACCAGGTGCCCCAGTTCCCTATGTGGTCTCAAGTGGTCGGAAAAGAGCATTCGATATCTGGGGATACTTGTCTCACGAGAAAAACACACGCTATACACAGAGAATCACGATAGCACACTACAAGCCTTGAACACTAAACTATTGCTATGGGACGGCCTGCCGATATCATTACATGGTAGGATAGCGGTTCTTAGAATGATAGTCCTACCCAAACTATTATGCCTATTTGTTAATATCCCGATATGGCCGGGACGACCCTTCTTTAATAGGCTTAGGTCAATAGTGACGACCTTTCTCTGGAATGGGAAAACTCCAAGAATAGGATGGGAAAAAATGACTGAACCATACCCCTCAGGCGGCATAGCGGCACCTGACTTTGAACTATACTATTATACTGCCCAAGCCCAATTCTCGAGATACTGGTACTGCAAGGCTGAGGGCCCCCCCACATGGCGATAGAAGAATTTACCACACACCCCACGAATATACAGTCCGTAATTTTTGATACGCATTATAGCGACACATGTGACTTTAACCCGGTGAACTGCACGGTTGGTGCATGGAGAGCTATATTTAGAAGAATGGGAGTGTTGTCCCCCTAGAACCTTGCGGTCCCCCTCTGGAATGACCCTGACATGCCACCAACACACGATAGCAGCTTGCGCAAAGCTTGGGATCCCAATGAAGAGATGAAACTGGGCGACATGTTTGTTGATGGGAAATTTGCGACACTACGGGAGGTCACAGGGGCATTCGGTGGGGGTCCACTTACGACACTTCAATATTATCGCATGAGATCAGCCTTCCAGAAACACTGGGAGTCTTTTCCGGATGAACCACCTACACACCCTTATATACAGCTGATAATGTCTGGGGACCGCCTGGGGATTTCCAGTCTATACGCTGTGGTCCAAACACATTCCCCCACGACTAACCTGGTTAAAAACAACTGGGAAAAAGATCTTCAAATCCCCATAGATGACAAAAATTGGGACAGATACTGTTCGCTCACCAAGAGGGTTTCCTTGAACGCTGGATTGCGCCTGATTCAGTTTAAAATTATAAACAGGCTACACTACACCCCGGCCAAGATTGCCAAGTTTGTGCCAGATAGTTCCGGTGAATGTCCCAAATGCAAAGCAGATCAGGCTGGTTCATTCCACATGTACTGGGTGGTGGCTCGGTTCTGGAGGGAGGTGGCGGATATCCTGGAAGAAATCACACAAATCCCCCCTACACTGACCCCGCAGAAATATTTGTTTGGGGACGTAGGAAAGTGCTCCGAAAGGGACAGGAGACTATTCAACGTTTCATGTGCAGTGGCCAAAAAATGCATTTGTCAACAATGGAAGAGTACTGCGCCACCCAGCGTGAAACATTTCCTCCGGGAGATGACGTATGTCAATGAGGCAGAGGAACAATTTGTCCTCACCCGCCCAGCGGCGAGCAGACCTAAAGATATTTGGGGACCTTTCAGAATTTACTTATGTGAAATGATTTCTGATGATGATGAAACTATGTAAACGTACCACCGCGATGAGATATATATCATGTGAATGGTTTTCCTCCTTTTTTTTCTTTTTTTGTTTTACCTGTAACGTGAAGATGTAACTGTGTTATGTATCTTTGTGGCCACTAATAAAAAGAGTTTAAAAAAAAAAAAGAAAAGGAGTCACTGATGTCCAGGTGGTGTCATTTAAAAAACACTGTAGCAGACAAGGACTCATGAAGATTCAGGAGTTTAATCTCACAAGGTATGAGGACAAATATATAAACTCAATTGAGTCCAAAATCATACAAGCAGTTTGGAAAGGGCACTACAGGAAAATATTTTACACATTTGGGGAAACATATGTCCCAGAAACAAGCCAGGGGGGAGTCCAAATGACTACAAGCTATGGGAAGTAAAAAGTGATGATGGGGAGCTAGTTCTCAGGACAGAAGGTTAAAGAAGCAATCTCCGCCCTCGGTACAGGGTAGGCCCCTGGAACAAGCATGGACCCGACGGAAGTGGTCAAGTCTTTGTTCGACTCGTGGTCCCCCTTGCTTGAAACCAGATTTTGTTCTTTTTCAATCACCTTGCAAGTCCCTGTTTCACTGGCAAATAGCTTGATGGTCCCCCTGTACAAAAAGGGTCCAACCAACAATGCAAAATCTTAAACAATGGCAAAATGTACCTCAAATTGTTTTTGCATGCTATGGAAACCTGGGTGGAAGAAAATAGAATTGTAATGCTAAATCAATGCAGGGTTCATCCACGATTGTCCACAACTGGCCAAGTGTTCATTTTCATCCACATCGTACATCAAGATAGCCAGTCAAGACAAATGCCACGTTTATGGCATTCCTGCACTGCCCTTCAGCCTTTAACCTCATGTCACAAGATAGGAAATGGTACTTGGTAGAGAGAGATACTAAGTGAGTTCAATCAAAGAAGAGGAGAAGCGGGGGTCTTGGACCCTTGTAACATTTGAGAACTGTGTGTTTGAAGCTATGTGACAAATAGACCAGCAGAAGGGAGTCATTCTCCCCTGGTGGTGTTGAGCTGTGAAACCAAACTGAAAGAGAGTCCAGGGCAAAGGAGTCATTCCCCCTGGTGATGTTGGATTGTGTTAACAAGTGAAAGGAGACCAGGGGAAGGGAGAAGTTCCCACTGGTTGTATCAAACTCTGAAGTCAAGATACCAGGAGAAAGGAGTCATTCTCCTGGTAACCAAAGTTATAAAGACTTTCTGATACAGAGTGTTAAATGATAGGCAGAGGCTCTATCAAGGAAACGTGCTTTTTTGCATTGGAGGACAATGTTGACCCAGGGAAGGGAGTCATTCCCCTAAGAAGTCAAAGCCTAGGGGTGGGCTTCTATCACCAGTCCAGAAGAAGGGAGTCATTCATCTGGACCAAGAAGATCTACATTATCTCTAGTTTAATTTTAAGTGTAAGAGACAGGATCAGGGTTTTGACACATGATTGTGGACTATTGATTTACACTGACATATTACACACTGATAGAACCTGTAGTGTAGTTGGGGCAGGGAATCCCTCTTAGAGTCAGGGAAAGTTAAGTGTTCTCTTTATTTTCTTGACTAATAAAAGTCGATAGCAATCACCATGCCATCTATGTGTCAATCTCCTCCTTCTGCACCCTTACAGCGCACACAGCTTGGGATTCTTGGAAACCATTTTTACCACACTCAAAGCAGCCAGATACTACAGCATACACAACATAGAAAAGCCACATCTCAAGAGCGCATAACAAATACATTTGGGATATACAGCAACCACCACACCACACCTACAAGCTGTCTCATCTGACCTCAATAACATCAATGGCACCATAGTCTCCATCACCCACACCCTACAACCCATACCACCAAATCAGCAGCTACAGCCACAAAGTTTACAGTCACATAAACAGCAACAATTCCAGAAAATAAAGCAGCACAATCTACATAAAATACAGGACTGCACAATTTTTATTTTATTGGTTGTACTTACTTTCATATTCACGTCTGTCTTTGTACTGTATGTGTGAAATGTTTCTTTGAAAACTATGACAAACGATTTAAAAAAAACAAAAAATACAGGACCATAGCAAGCAGCTCCTGCAGAGAAAACATTCACAAAACACATACAACACACAAGCCTCAGAGTGGGCCCACTGTGCCAAAGTACCAAAAGCAACCACAGCATACACCATCAATTACCTAGAGCACCCACATATACAATACATCACAATTCCACACACTACAATAACAAAGCCTACAGCACTCACAACCACAGACCAAGCAACCACTTGATCACCTGCAGCCACTTCATTCACAACCTTAGTGGCACCCACTGTACCCCAGTGCATAAAGAAGCTACCCATGGTCTATGGCACCCACACCACACACAGTTGATAGTGCAACCACAAATCATTTCCACTCATTGCTCCAAACCATCCACAGTTCTCCATTAACCATAGTCGATAACACACTCACCCAGCAACACTCATAAATCCAAAGTCAACAATAGCCTGCAGCAACTACACCACTTACTCACATAGCAGGCATAGCTTACAACACCCACAGCCTGCATCACCCAGTTTACAATATTACCAACAGCTTCAGAGTCTACAAACCCCACTGCCTTCAGCAACCACAATATACAAGAGCTTCAGTGCAGAAAATCTACAGAACACACAGTTCCAGACCAGACTCTACAGAGCCCGACAGCTCTGGAGGCTACAGCACCCACAGCTCCAGAGCCTATATTGGACATTTTCTATTAAAACATACTTCCCCCAAAGCCATTGCTGCATTAAAAATATGTAAATTTCAGATAAAGAGAAACCAAATAATAGGAGGAATAAATGCAAGCAAACAAAATACTAACAATGGGTCTTTCAATGAACTGTGGCCAGTATCCTAATAATAATTATATCACAACTAGATGCTGATCAAAGAGTAAAGGACTGTGTCCAAAAGAGTCAACTGGAATCAATGAACCACATTTTGTAGATTAATGTCACCAAAGTGGTGCCAAACATAAAACAACTTAACACCAACCCCTGCTAGCATAGCTATTTTAAACTTATAGGAATGATGAGTCATACGGGAACATGGGACATCAACTTCTGCAGAGTTTAGCCTTCTTTAGCATTGAACAAAATCAAATAAAGTAAAATCAGATGGCTCACATATGTGGGAAGAGTTAAGGGAACGCACATCAATTACTTGTTGTTGGTTAATGGTCCATAATGTGTATCTAAATTATGATCCAGACTTGACCTAACAGTATTCTCAGGCGGATAGCTCAGGGGCAACGCGCTCGCCTTGGAAGCAAGACGACGCAGAGCAGCACAGGTTCGATCCCCAGATCCGCGCTTAGAAACCTCTGGGTATTAAGCGCGTTATAAATAACCAATCATAACCAGAGTTCCAGTCTACAGCACCCACAGCTACAGAAACTGCAACACTCACACTCCACGACATTCCCTACAGACCCTCAGGCATCTCATTAACTGTTTAAGCTCCTCTGCCATTCCGTACACCAATCTCACTGCCAGCACTATTGCAGCGTCCATTACTGCTCTAAACGGCCAGCACCGGTACACTCTTATCTGAAACTCAATCGCTGCCACCACTGCCACACAATTCCCTAATGTTCACTTCCAGCCAGAAATTCCACATCATTCCCAAAACCGCTGCTACAGTTAGTAATACTACATCATCCCCAACAATCACCCTCAGTCATCACTCCCACAACATTCACTAAAAGATCCCCCACAGCCAGGTGATCATGAACCAAGGTCCCATCTTCTGGGACATGACCTCATTTAATCTCACCCATCTCCAAGTACTCCTCAAAAAGCCCTTCGCACTCGATAAGTTCATAGTCATCCTCCCATCGCTTGGGCTCCTGGGAGATCTGGGTTCCCCGCACCTTGGCCAGCTTTCGCTTCTGTCGCCAAGCCTTGAGCTTCCTTAAATCAGGAGGAGAGAGGGGAAGAGACAGGGAGTGAAAAAGAGGGATTGAATGGATAGCTTTGGCTGGTAGCTAATACAGGTTACAGTATGCAAAATGTTCAGGTGCCGTAATAGTGTAAAAAGGATCCTTTC
The DNA here is from genome assembly GCF_040938575.1 of Ambystoma mexicanum. NCBI lineage: Eukaryota > Metazoa > Chordata > Amphibia > Caudata > Ambystomatidae > Ambystoma > Ambystoma mexicanum. The sequence goes on from NC_090929.1 coordinate 1,099,085,271, forward strand.
TAACATATCTGTCAGTAGTGATGTGTGTGATTATCACATTTCCTGAATATGAGGACAAAACATTGACTAGTTAGCAACGTTTTCATATGTCTCACTTCTTGCACAAAATATGGGGCGAAGTGCGTAGGTTAGAATTTGCAGAGCTGTATTTTTTGCAAAATGTACACTGCATGAGAAAGGTCGAGGTTTTCCTTCAACAGTAAATGACTGGCAATCTTTAAGAACGTTTATAATATCTGAATTAACAAATACAGAATGTTCTATCTTATACATTTTATGATGTTTTAAAAAGTGTTTTTAAAGTCCTTCATTACTTATGATATGTTTTACAAAAATGTGCTGTATTATAAAAACTTCCTAACATAATGCTATACCATTTTTGGAAGCTGGAATCGGTTGCTGAATGCTACTGCTTTTAAATAATTTTCTTTGGATGGAAAAACGAACCACTAGTTAAATTCTCGAAAGAGAGTTTGAGGGAGCAACTGACGAACAAAAGAAGTGAAATCCTGGAGAAATAATGAAATATATGTAAAACACTGCAATTGCACCAGATGAATTCATTTATTAAACATCAAAGAAGATATACAATGTGTCCCCAAAATTACTTCCCCCAGCATATACTTAAAGTCACATAAAAAAGAGAAATGGACTGAATTAAAACAAATCTGAAAAACATGCATTTTAAGTCAGATTTCTTTTTATTTGGCAGCTTACCTGTTTTAAATCAGATAAAACTGCTTGTGGAGGTTAATAAACTAGGTTGTTCAAAAGCACACATGGAGTAATGAAGGAGCTATTGTAAGGAAGGCATGGTATCAAAGACAAACAAAAAGTGATCTCAGTTCAAGGGTGTTTTTTGCACTTCAATGGGTTGGTTGAAAACCTATCGTATCTAAACCTAGATCTAAGGATGGGAGCAAGCTGCGACCATCAAATAATAATAACGCAGTCCTAGTCGAGTCTATGTCAAAATAAAAGGCCCTATACTAATTAACCTATTGTCAATCCTTACTTCTAAATACAAAAGGGTGTGGGACAATAATGTATGCAAAAAGAAAAGTGTTCAACAAATAATATGTCAGGACAGTTGAGCAGTTGGCTTCCCTTCTGCATGTTTTCAGCACGTGGGAAAGGCGGCACATTCGAGCTTCGCACAAACTCTGGCTTCTCTGCCACGAGGACACAGTTTAAAGCATAGACATCGGGGCCTTTCGCCAAAGTCTCTTTTCCAATAAGAGTCTCTTACTGGAGAGGGCCTGTTGTACCAAACAAATATCAGAGTTCCATTTCTATTAGGATCTTCACATTCACAAGTTCTCGCTGCCAGTATTTATCATGGGTCTACCTCCTTCAGACTTAGATCCCTTTGTACCTCAATGTTTACTCTTGGTCTCCCTCGTTCGGGTTCAGATCCTCTTGATATCAAAATCGAAGACTTTTGAATGTGCAATGGGTTTTGCTTAAACCATCGCAGGACCACTTCAATTCACTTCATACAATATTCTCATCAATCTTTTGGCTTTTTTTCATTTCTCTTGGGATACCTTACAGAGAGTTTCGATTGAGCACACTCACGGTGCCGGACCACTCTCTTAACGGTATTGTATCTTTCGTTCTCAAGTTCAAATATTCATCAGCATTAAAGCTTTGCTCCCGTCTTTCATCACACGCGTTTAACAATGTTGCCAGCGCTCGTTATATAATGCTGCCGCTTGCAACCTTGACTTCAACCCAGACCAGTCTTGCATCAGTCTCTCCAACTCACTGGTTGTGTTGATCTCTCTATTACTTCTTTTTTGTTGGAGCCAAAGGGGATATCCCGGCGGCTGTCGCTCCTCCCCATCTTTGTTGGTTATGTGGGAGGCCCTTCGGTATCTCTGACACACATTGCATGAGTCTTCAGTCTGGTTTCATGGCCTTATGCTTTCTGCTTCGAAGGCTTCTGGAAAGTAACGGTTTCTTGCCGAAAAGGTCAAGGCTATTTCCCTCCTTGCAAACCCTTCTTGGTTTTCCATCTTTCTCCCCCGTTCAGCTGCCGTCTCAAGACTGCTGTTCTTCGTGTGCTTTGCCTCGCTCAGAGTGTGCTCTCTTGCTCCGCCTTTTATCCATGTGGGGAAGTTTAATGGAAGTCAGGTGTGAGTGACTATCAGTGATTGCCTGACTTTGCCTGACCATAGTAGCGGGACATGTCAGGTACACTGCTCGGGTGTGAGTCTGTTTTCTCCCAGAGCGGACTGTCTGTGAGGAAGTATTTGTGAAGGAAAAAGGGGCGGGGGTAGTAAAGTTCTCCCACGTATCCTACCTTGTAGGATGGGGGAAAGTGTTTTGGGGAGGGATACTGCATTTCCGCCATCCGGTGTCCCACTCCCTGATGACGCTTACCTAGGTGATCATCCCGCACTGGGACAACCCCAGGAACTGATCCAAAAGCAATGGCCGTGTCCTGGCCACCTGGATGACAGATCCCCGGGGACTAACGGGTGAGAGACCTTCTGGTTTCTCACAATAGCTACCTCTCTTCCGTTCATAAAAGTCATAAAGGAGAAGCTTAATTTAAAGGAAGTCAAGGGTAGTGGTTATTGCTGCTGGCAACACCTGGAAATTTACCAATACGATAATCAAGTTTTTAAAAGTAAGTCTGTCTAAAGATTTGCTAGTTTTAATATTTGGCTGCCTGTGTCTGTTATCAGTCAATGATCGTTAATTTGAGTCAGAGTTCTAACAAAGGTTGTTTAAACAATATACAATGGCATGTCATCAAGATTGAAAAGTTGTATAATGTTGTTGAAGGGAATGTTATGTCACTTCCAATAGTCCTATGATTTTGGAGGACGTACACTACTATTTAACTGGACCTTTTCAATAAACATCATACGGTCGGTATAGCAAATAGAGGTTGTGGCTGACCTCCTCTCAGCCAAGGTACAGAATGAAGACAACAACTACTGGTCTTGACTGCATTCCAAGCATTTTGACTTCAGGAGCAGGCAGTGAAACACCAGAAAGTGTTTCTTAGTATCTAAGAAACAGCCATGCAACTTCCCAGCAAGATTTATTTAAATAAAACACCCCAATGTAACACACCAACGTGTAAGCTAAAGCAGGGAGCAATGTTTTCACTTCCACATTAAAGAAATCTTTCATTTTTACATTACATCTAATGCATAGTGTGAGGGTGCAGTAGTGATAATTTGACACACAAGTGGTATTTCTGTTGCTACAGACTTTTATTAAAGGAAAAATGGTATTGGAGTAAGGCCTCACTAGCCCTAGCACTAAGAGGTGTTTCCCTGCCTCATTATAAATCTTAAAGGGGTCTCTCTGGATGTAAAATGAAGATAAGACCACCGTCATGTCCAAACCCTAACTCTCGCTCTCACAGTAATAACTAAATACAAGGTGCAAATGGGTTGTCTGCTCAGCAGGTTCTTCTTCTCAGAGTTCCAAACACAAAGTTCTAAATGTTGCAAAAACAGACAAAGTTCCAGAGGGGTCAAGAGAGTGTTCCCCTTCTTTTCACAAGTTCCAAGAGGAAGTGCCTACTTTCCAGTGGTCCCACTTCCTTTACATGATAAGAGAATATCTCCCTTCTTTCAGCTTTCTCACAATGTTCTCAATCTCAGGGGTCAACTCCCTGCCCCAAGTTTCTCTTCCTTTCCTACAGCCAACTGGATTGACTCTTCTCCCCAGTACTGTGATTAAAAGGAGGAGTTTACAGCTGTTCTTCTTATATGGATGGGGTCCCGGACTTGCACAGCAAATACAATTCTCCTTCTAAGTAGACTGTACTCTTCTGCCAAGTACTACCTTCTTCAACAACCATCCTTTTTATGTGGGTGCAAACCCCGGATTTGCCGGACTTACATTTTCTCCGGTATTGCTCTTCCTTCTTGGTAGGCTTGATTAACTATCCTAACAAGCACTACCATATATAATCAGGGATGTAACAACTGCTTCGCTACCACTTTCAGGGTCCCAAACCCTTGGTTGGGGGTATGCTTCCCCCTTTATTTCTCGCCACCATCTTTTCTTATTTGCAGGGTCCCAGGCCCGAGGTTTGGACTATTCTACTCCTTATCTACAGACCACCACCTTTTCTTCCTCTTATTAGGGTCACCAAACCCTTGGTTTGGGGTATTCTTCCCCCATCTCTATCTGCCACCTCTTCCTTGCAGTATCAGAGTCACAGACTCTATGCTTGGGTATTCTGCCCCCTCCTCTGCTCACCTCCACCTCCTCGGGTTCCCAGCCTCCTCTATCCCTGATTTAGATCTGAAAGGGCATCTGCCTTCTTTCTACTTCCTCTTTCAGCCGCTGGACTCTTGCTTCTTAAAGCGGCTCTGCTTGGTCTGCGTCCGCTCCACAGCGCCAGCTTTCCTTCTGCGAGTGATGTCACTTCCCATACCTTGCGATCGCAGGTGCAGCAAACGCGGTCATCTTCCTCGAGGCACCTCCAGGGAGGACAGGTCCCTGCTGTAAGTCCTTCTTCACTGTTTATTCATTCGTCTGGCTCAGCCAGATTGAATAGGCTGGACTAACTACTGCGATTCCGTGGTGTGCTCTTCTGCACTCCGCGCATCTTCTTCGTTGCAGTACTGTTCTTCAGGATATCATGACTGCTCTTCTTGTCTCAGTATACAAAGGAAGACAAACTTCTACCTTGTTTGCATACATAGAAATATTAAGGACCTTAACACTTTCAAAAGGGTAAGAGGGTATAGGGATAGTGGAATGTATTTACTGCATGTATCCTAAGGTATCATCCCTCATCCCATGAGGGTGTTCCCTTCCCATGTGATCCTCCCGCAGTGCACCACCGCCAGCGGGAATGTTGGACTGTGACCGCACCGCCCTGGCCACATGAGAAGGGTTTTCCCCCATGGAGAAGGGATGACATCCAAGGATTCGTCACAATACTCATGCAAAACAGTTCCAGTTGAGCCCAGTGTACAATTATAATTCCTACCCTAGAAGACAACATTGATATTTAAATACTAAATAAAAAAACTACATTTCATTTACTAACATGTTTGGTTTATTTTCATTATTCAATATTAAACTAACATTACTCCACCACCAAAGTTTCAAAACCTATATGTGTACTGCCATGAGGTGATAAAAGTTTTATGGACAAATCATAGAGACTGATAATGACCCCTCCCTATATATATATATAATGTTGATGGCTATCTCCTGTGTTCAACAAGTGCATAAATGCTGTGGGGGGAGGGGGCGGAGGGTTATTTTGAAATTGAAATCCCCAAATCTGACAGATTGTGCTGATGGAAATATTATACTTCTACTTGGCTATATGCATTATTAAGGACTGCTGGTCATGAAGAGGAGAAAGCAGATTCAGGCCCCTTATTTCCCCCTAATTGCACCTGCACCGTATGACATTTTTTGTTTAGTTTTATGTCAAATAATTCCATAACTTAGCAGCACGGCTGTAGATTGTAAGCGGCCACCATTGATCACAGATATCTGTGAAAAAGTGTTTCTGTGAGACAGTAATCAACTGGACAACACGGAAAGGGAGCAACATTGGAGAATGTACAGAGTGGGAAAGACTCTGGATAAGTGGAAAGAAGTTAATGGAAAAGTTGCTGGGGCCCCTGAAGTAATCAGAAATAAACATGATAGGCAGTACATGAGACGCTAGGAGGCAATGTATTTCCCTGTTGTGTGAGCCTGTGCAGCTGAATATTATATTTTCTTATGGCCCGAGTGGAACTCAGAATTACCTTATGCACCTTCTTTACATAAGGAAATTAGCTGTTGTGCCAATTTACTGGAGGTTTACAAAACAGGCAATGCTGCAGAGAATCTTTGTGTTGCAGGGCCGGCGCAACTCTCCTGAGCTGGTCCTGCTCTGCTGAGACTCTATTGCTGATGGTCGACAGAAGGAAGGCTGGACCTCTGGAGTCAATTGCCAGTCAACTGCATCCCTTTACACCTGAGTTGTTATTAGCCTCAAAGGATCCTCCTGAATACAGGTATATTTTATCCTTCAACAATGAACAAACGCTTTTTGTGCGTTTGGGAGTACCCCATCAGCTTAGTAATTGTGTGTTTGTCTTTCTACGGGAGATGCCCAAATACCCATGTTGGCCCCTACTCTCAAAGGCAACACCCCAGTCAGTACCTTAGTTTGGTTGGAACTGCTTCTTGGCTTGTGAAGGTTTCCATCAGCTTCTGATTGCACTCATCCTTTGACAGCTGGCATTGTCTGTTCATTATAGACTACCTAGTTGCCAGAGTCTAAAGTGGTATACCTCAGTCTAATGAGTTCAGGTTTAACCTCAACTGGTTCAAGAGGTGAGAGAATCAAAAGAGCTTTAAATAGTGAAGTAAATATTTCTAGTACAAATTTAAAAATTACAGAAACCGCTATATTAATTTAAAAAGAATATCTAGATTCAGAAGTACCTGCTGTCTTGAAGGCCAAGTTATAATCCCTCAGAATTTATTGCATTATCTGAGAGTCTTTAATCCTAACAGAGTATATTTGAACCTTTAAACTTGATAAAATTATACTTTTCCTGTTGCAAAAATAATTTTCAGGTGATCATGCTAAAGTCTCCTCTGTAATCCCTAATGTGTGTGGAAATGTACGTGTGTGGGCGACAGCAATTTGACAATCTTGTAATCCATTAGTGGGCCACTGCGATCGCTTTCAAAAAGAAGTTTTGGAAAGGATTAAAGTGATGTTTGCCTAGTTTTTACAGTTCAATCTAAAAGCCCAATTAATCACCATGAAACAAGGAGCCATAAGTTTGATGGCATCTGTGTGCTAGAACTTCTTTGCATAACCACACTTGTCTGGAAAGGCACCGCTCACATCTTTTCATTTTGGATGCGGGTCACAATTGAATGACATTATCACTATTGATATTCCAATCCATTTTCAATCTGAGTATTAAGATGATTGTAGTTAATCAAGGTATAGAAGAATGTGGTCATTATTACATTAAATTAAGGAAATGAAAGTAAGAACAGGTTATTATTACATTTTTGGAGAAATAGAAACCGGGGCAGTGAGAGCAATTTCTGGATAAGAGTTAACATCAGGACTAGTTACCCACCAAACTGAATTGATGGAAATAAAAATTGGAGATTGGTGTAAAAAGAATCCTTTTGCTGTTGATGATGAACAATCCTTTGGCACAATATTAGGAATTCTATGGTTACTAACATATGATCAATAACAATGATCCAACAATCTCTTGGCAAAATTTAAAGTGAAATATAAATCTGATATTTTAAAACAATTAGCGATATCATGTACTTCCTTATAACACTGAGAAGTTATTTATTTAATTGCGACTTCAAAATGAGCTAACTTGGACACGAGACACTTCAGAGCTGAACACGTTAGAGGCAAGCATTAGGGCGGTGATGTTCATGATTCCAGGCGTGTTTGGTGATTTCGTTAATGTTGTCACATCAAAAGAAGGTGATGAATTGTCAGCAGCTTTCTGTATTTTTGCACTCTAAATCTAATGGCTGGGAATCATTTTGCCAAGGAAAGGTTTGGCTTGAACTCTAAGATAACAATTTACTTTGAAGGTTACATTGAGAGCAGTCTACTCGGTCTCCCACTACGCTGAAGGCCTCCTCTATTTTCATGCAAAAGAAAGTGGTGCCTTTTGCCCCTGTATAGTTTATCAGGGAATGGAGACTATCAATATTAAAAACCATTACAAGCTACGATTATTTGGGAACTAATATATCAAAGTGAAGGACTGACAGGGTTTTAAAAATGGGTTCTTCAAGATGCTTTGAAATCAATAAGGGAACGAAGTGGAAATGCCATTTACTACATTTTGGGCCTTTTTTCTACAAAAATGATATTTGAACTAATTGTGTAATGCAGCGACAGAATGTTAGCGCTTTGAAAGCAGGATCTCTGTGGATCATTTAGATGAATTAACAAGGGGGGTCCTGGGAGTCCCTCTGCCAGACATTAGTCCTGGTTACGAGAGACCTACCCAGAGTCTTTAGCTCACTATCTTTCACAGAGAAGAAATATCCCAAACATATCAGTCTTTGTCCTGCCCTGGGGCAATCCAGCACCGAAATGCTAGGCAATTCTCCTAGGAACAAGAGTACCAACAGTATCCCCAGACGCAAGTTTCGGTCTGGTTGGACATCATCAGTAGGGAGGAGCTGTGCCTCTCTAAGAATAGTGAGCAAGGGGTCCACGTCTGGATTCCCCATGTAACTTAGGGTGAGACCCAAAGTTACGTAAATATGCTAATTAACAAGGGGGGTCCTGGGAGTCCCTCTGCCAGAGATTAGTCCTGGTTACGAGAGACTTACCCTGAGTATTTAGCTCACTATCTTTCACAGAGAAGAAATATCCCAAACATATCAGTCTTTGTCCTGCCCCGGGGCAATCCAGCACCGAAATGCTAGGCAATTCTCCTCTGAACAAGAGTACCAACAGCATCCCCAGACACGTGTTTCGGTCTGGTAGGACCTCATCAGTAGGGAGGAGCTGTGCCTCTCTAAGAATAGAAGAATCAAAAGAAGGTGATGAATTGTCAGCAGCTTTCTGTATTTTTGCACTCTAAATCTAATGACTGGGAATCATTTTGCCAAGGAGAGGTTTGGCTTGAACTCTAAGATAACAATTTACTTTGAAGGTGACATTGAGAGCAGTCTACTCGGTTGCCCACTACGCTGATGGCCTCCTCTATTTTCATGCAAAAGAAAGTGGTGCCTTATGCCCCTGTATAGTTTATCAGGGATTGGAGAATATCAATATTAAAAACCATTACAAGTTAAGATTATTTGGGAACTAATATATCAAAGTGAAGGACTGACAAGGTTTTAAAAATGGGTTCTTCAAGATGCTTTGAAATCAATAAGGGAACGAAGTGGAAACGCCATTTACTACATTTTGGGCCTTTTTTTGTACAAAAATGATATTTGAACTAATTGTGTAATGCAGCGACAGAATGTTAGCGCTTTGAAACCAGGATCTCTGTGGATCATTTAGATGAATGCCTTTTGATTTATTTGGTTGAAATGCAATCGGTTCCAGGAGTCTTGGGAGTGGGGGCAGCACATCATTGGCAGATGGGGAGGGAATTACAGTGGTTACTCTCTCACATTCCCAGCTTTCTCAAGGTCATCAGTGTTTCCTGGGCTGGTCTCAACCCTGGGTGCCCAAGTGTGGGACTGACTTACGGGATGACAAACTCCTGGATATTGCTGACAATCTGTTTTCCAACCATGATAATGAAGAGCTGCTGGGCCAGTTCTATCAGGCACCCTCCAGGGCCACACTGCAAAATAAATTAGAAACTTGGCTGTTTTAAACATTGAATGAATACATTTGAACATTTATTGAACATCAGGGTGACTGATATTTATTGTTTTTTTAATGGGTGTTTGAAGTTAATAACTGGACATTTCCGTCATCAGAAAGTGAATAAATAATGCAATACATCGCTATGACGTCACACTGCTCCTCTTGTTCACATCTCCCTCCGTAAAACAGCTTAGTGTGGAGAAAGAGAGTGACAGAGAGAGAGAGAGCGTGAGAGAGAGAGCGTGAGAGAGAGAATGTGAGTGAGTGAGTGAGTGAGTGAGTGAGTGAGTGAGTGAGTGAGTGAGTGCAGATATGTGCTCAACTTGTACTGGTAATTTATAAAAGTGTATTACAATTAGTTGTCTCTAAACTGTAAATTGGGGAGCAGGGAAATACAGAGAAAGGGGCAGAGAAAATAGACAATGAAAAGGTAAAGGAATGGCAAGGCGTTTACAGAGGAAGGTGTCGCAGCAAGTAAGGGCCCCTAAAATAGGAATGAAAATGAAGGGTCACCAAAAGGGAGAGATTATTAGACAGTGGATAACTCATTGTAAGGGCTTTAGTGGTTTTTATTAGAAAGCTTTCAAATCCTTCAAGGGTTGCCCAACAGAGACAGCAATTGCTTTGTGGGAACTACCCCTCTTCCCTCCCGCCAAATGATTCGCAATGAACTTGTGGGAATGCTGTGGAGTGTCCGTGTGTGCGTGAGAGAGATGGTGGGTGAAGAGGGCAGTGTCCATACGTGTGTGTGAGAGAGAGACTCAGCTGCCTGATGCTGAGCAGAATGCTGAGATTGATCCTTCCGGAATGTTCCAGGAGAGTCCGTTGGTGGCTGGGAACCGGATGACATGGTCTGCTTGGTGTATTCTCTTCCAGGTAACACGTTGGCCTGCCTTAATGGTCCTGTAATTTAACCTGTGCTCTGGCACCTGGAACAAACTGCTTCATTCCGAGTTTGGCAGTAGTTTAACTGCCACAATCGGTTACCATTACTGCCAGTAAGTCCCATGGATTTACCACGGGATTACAAGTGGTGGTATTAGGGAGGTGCTAATCCCCATTTTGAAGTCCATAGGACTCCTTGGGGATTGTGGCAGAATTACTGCAAGCAGTAATTCATTTATGACCTTTAACTGGCAGATTTACCTGCAGCATGATGCTGGAGGAAAAACCTCCACTTTAAGATCAAAAATGTAGCTCATTGGTATGGTAAAACAGAGGTAATTCCATTATGCTCAAACAAGTGGCAGTAATGGAATTATCATGTTTTTCCCACACCGCCGAACTTGTGATGAGGCCCAAAGTAACTTGGAACAAGTACCTACAGTTCTTAAATGGTAAGGCCGGACTGCTACAGTTAGGCTACAGGCTTGAAAGAACGCACAAAGGCCAATTATTTTGCTGTTTGGCCAACTGGGCTGTCCACTGTAGCGATGACCATTGGTCTGCTGCTTTGTCATGTTTATCTCATTGCACGTAGAAACAATTGTGGACTGGGCGAGCGCACAAAAAGTAGAAATGAGGGCTGGTTCGCAAAGATTTGCACTGGATCAAATCAGGCGAACCCCATGAGCATCTCGATTTTGCTGATTCACAAACCCTAAAACCGCAGCAAATCTTTGAGATGCCTGGAGCCTTTTTAAGATGCTCACAACGCAAAAGCGATAAAAAAAAGTTGTCGAAAGACAGCTCAGAAATTCTGCAGGTGTCTCCAGATTTGCTCCAGATTCTGGCTTTGTAAATCAGGCACAAGGGAACATGCGCAGATCTTCGCTTCTCATGGGTGTCTCTCAGTTGCTCCAGTGGAATGCTGTGAATGAAGACCAGAAAGCTTGGGATTGCCTTTGACACAGCGGGCAGCAGAGGCGTAGCCAGGATTGTCTAACAAGTGGGGTCTGAAGCTAATGTGGTTGGGTCCACGTCAGTGACATCAACACCTGTAAAGGCCCACACTGCGCAGCTGAGTGGCCATTTACAGATTTTGGGTGAGCCTTGTCCGCTCAGGCCCTACCTTGTCTACGCCTCTGGGGGGCAGTAGTCGTCTATGGAATGAATTACTATGATCGAGGTCTATTAGATGCAATGATGTTTGTTCTATTTGGACACTAGTCTCCTTATGCTGGTGAAAATAGGCACAACTCTTAGGAGAATATATGCAGGAGACCTTTCAAATCAGGTGAGTAAAAGCTTTTGCTCCAACGTTGAATGTAAGGTGTATGCGTCATGGTCTCCCTCTTTTTAGAACATCAAGAAAGTAGGTGGCAGGGTCATTGAATGCTTCTTTTTATTTGAATTCGGCAGGAGCAGTCCAAAAACATATAAGAGAGAATGAGGTTTCTAGATACACTGGAGTGGGGATTGAGACGGAAGTGAAAAGGACAAGGTAGGCCGGGGTGCATTTAGGGTTCCCAAGTTCCAGTGAGAGCTGGATGAAGAGCATGCAGAAGATGGCGCCACATGAAATGACCAGGGTCAGACCGGATCTATTTATCCATCGAGGTGCAAGGCAAGCCATGCCAAAGTTCTGTTCTCACGCAAGTCCTCCTTTCTTGTGGGTTCAGCCGATTTCCAAGGACAACGCGCAGCATGGAAATGTTTGTTAATCACCAGGGACGGCCTTAGGCCAGGGAGAGCCGGGCGACCACTTGGGGAACCCTACTCACCTCTCAAGGTAGGGCACCTCGGCACCGGGAGTACGCGGTATTGCGGCGCACTGGATTTTTTTTTCTGCTTTTTTTTGGGCGCCCCTCCTGTTATCAAGAGGCGCTGGCCGCCCTTAACGTCACCAAGGTGCACCAGGGATATCGAGGTGCACCTTGGTGACGCGTCGGGTTGTCGCCTCTCAGGTGGCCGACGGACATTGGACTAATTAAAAAGCCCCCTCTTTGACGAGGGTGCTTTTTAATTAGTCCAATGCGGCTTTGTGCAATCCCAGGGCCTGACATCGCATGCTGCCTTTGAGCCTCTGCCACAGTTACTCCAGTGAATCCTGTTGGTGCCTGGCCTGCGTGCAATCCTGCATTCGGACTCGCCACTGCTGAACAGCTGCAAGTCCCCCACATTACAAGAAGTGTACGCCCTGGTTGCTTTTAATGTATTCATGTGTATGCTGTGCGCGCCTTGTGTAGGGGGTTTTTCTTTCAATGTATGTGTGTGGATGGTGACTGTATGCTTGTGGATGGTGTGCGCATGTTGTGTAGGGGCCTTTACTTTTAATGTATGTGTGTGGATGGGAACTGTATGCATGTGGATGGTGTGCGCATGTTGTGTAGGGGGCTTTACTTTTAATGTGTGTGGGTGGTGACTGCATGCAAACGGATGATGTGCGCACATTGTGTAGGGGCTTTACTTTTAATGTATGTGTGTGGATGGGAACTGTATGCATGTGGATGGTGTGCGCATGTTGTGTAGGGGGCTTTACTTTTAATGTGTGTGGGTGGTGACTGCATGCAAACGCATGATGTGCGCACGTTGTGTAGGGGCTTTACTTTTACAGTATGTATGTGGATGGTGTGCGCATGTTGTGTAGGGGGCTTTACTTTTAATGTGTGTGGGTGGTGACTGCATGCAAACGCATGATGTGCGCACGTTGTGTAGGGGCTTTACTTTTACAGTATGTATGTGGATGGTGTGCGCATGTTGTGTAGGGGGCTTTACTTTTAATGTGTGTGGGTGGTGACTGCATGCAAACGCATGATGTGCGCACGTTGTGTAGGGGCTTTACTTTTACAGTATGTATGTGGATGGTGTGCGCATGTTGTGTAGGGGGCTTTACTTTTAATGTGTGTGGGTGGTGACTGCATGCAAACGGATGATGTGCGCACATTGTGTAGGGGCTTTACTTTTAATGTGTGTGGATGGTGACTGTTTGCTGTGGATGGTGTGCGCACGTTGTGTAGGGGCTTTACTTTTACAGTATGTATGTGGATGGTGTGCGCATGTTGTGTAGGGGGCTTTACTTTTAATGTGTGTGGGTGGTGACTGCATGCAAACGGATGATGTGCGCACATTGTGTAGGGGCTTTACTTTTAATGTGTGTGGATGGTGACTGTATGCTGTGGATGGTGTGCGCACGTTGTGTAGGGGCTTTACTTTCAATGTGTGTGGATGGTGTGTGCATGTTGTGTAGGAGATTTACCAGGGCTCAAGTCGAGGGTAAACGCGGGGGGACAGAGTCCCCCCACTTTATTCAGAGGGTGGATGGGGCGCCAAATTTGTTTCGCCCAGGGCGCAGCTGGTGCTAAGGCCGGCGCTGCTAATCACCAAGACAAGGGCTTTTTTGCACACATGTGCAAACGCTTCTTGTGTCACAAAATGTGATCTTTGTGGACTGGACACAAACTGTTAATGGCAAGTTCATTTAAAAAAGAAAACAGTTTGAACATGTCATTGCATTCCACTGTTGACCCTGGAAAATATTTAAATTCTGCAGATTGCTACATAAGACTAACAATTAAGAAGGCACGAAGGTTCTGCACAGCAGGCTAGGAGTTAGAGTGCTGATTCTAAGTTGTCGTAGGTTTGGAGAACAGTGAATGGCGAGGGGTATTATGATTTCAATGAATAATTCCTTAGTGGCTAGTTGTCTTTTAGGGTAGTAGTAGAAGTAGGGCCCAACAGCTGAGGGCACTTACTGGACTGAGATTGGGCCATTCGGGTTCTGTACATAGAAACCCTACTAAGGGAATGCTACTCTAGAGCAGACACACAAACGACTCTTATTTTAACCCAAACCAACTTAGCTATCCAGAACAAACACAACTTCTATCCTGCCCCACAACACCAGGTTAATCAACAAAAAGCACTTAAGATAACCTCTATCCCGTCCCGAAGTCTACTGCTAATACACTTAACAAAATCTTTATGCAACATGCAACATCACTGCTAATCCAGAAAAAAACACACTGAGCAACCTTGATCCTGATACAAACCACCACTGCTAATCCACAACACTCTGAACACCTCTACCCTGACCTGCTGCAACACTCCAAATACAGACCAAACATTTAAGGCAACCTATTGCCTGACCTGTAGCCACACTGTGACGAACCCAGTACTTTACAAAGCCACTATCTTTACCTGCAGCACCCCTTCCTAATGAAGCGCAACTCCTCATCATAGCCTCTACCTTGACCTGCAGCACCCCTTCCTAATGCGGAGCAAATCTTCATCGTAACCTCCACTTTGACCTGTAGCACCCCTTCCTAATGCACAGAAAACCCTCATCATAACCTCTACTTTGACCTGTAGCACCCTACCTAATGCACAGAAAACACTCACCATAACCTTTACCTTGACCTGCAGCACCCCTTCCTAATGCAGAACAAACCCTCACCATATCCTCTACCTTGACCTACAGCACCTCTGTGAAGCCAATTGTGACACTAAACACACACTTTATTCTACTTTATAGTGCCACTAATTCCCCATAAGAAAGTCTGCACCCAATGGATATCGTAATCTGAAGGGCTCTATGCTAACCCTGACCCCAGATGCACAGCCTCTACCCTGAGCCGCAGCAGAAGTGCACCTCAGAGCTGTTGCAAAACACAGCTTGCATCCTGACCTACTGTGTCCCTGCTAATGCAAGACACATACCATAGCCTCTACCCTGACCTGCATGACAGCCAGAACAGACACACAGTGAAACCACAGGCAAGGCCCGCAGCACCTTTGGAAACCCTGCGAGTTTCCCCCACACTCCCATACACATAAAGCCACAATAGCAATCATGAACATCACACTACTGTTGGCTAATGTGCAGCTAAAAGGAGACTTCTGTACCATAAAAATGCCATATACTATTCAACTTGACACTGTAGTCCAAATAAAAAATGCATCACATGTCAGATGATGTTAACAATTGAAAAGATATTTAAAAAATGTGAACCAAGCCCGGATTTGAAAAGGAGACCTATGGGCTGATTCATGGAAATAATTGCGTGGAAAATCGGGGATTTTTGTGCCAATCTGCGCTCAAATCCCCATTCGTCAATTCATGGAACCGACTGCGCAGGACTTTCCTGGGACTTGCGTGGAATTTGCGCAGGATCGGCACATCTCTGCGAGTCGAGGAGCACCTTGCGCGAGATTCCAAGCAGAGTGTGGGCTGAGCTTGCACATCGACCAAAATAGGGGCCGGAACAGGCAGAATGAGGAAGAACTTGCGGAAATGTGGGCGCGTTGAGGGACGGTACACGGTCAAGCAATCGCACGGCCATAGCAACGGAAATATAACCATATTCATGGATTTGAACTCGGAACGTTGGTCCTCGAAAAAGCACATGCAAATCCCAGGACCTGTACACCAAATGATATCAGGCCTAAAGTGCAAAGCCCCATAGGAAACAACAAGCACGCAAAACGGCGATCATACGGGTGACGGTATGTACAATCTCGGGGGCACACCCAAGTTACAAGCATCGCCTCGTAACTCACAAGTTACGAGGCGATGCTCGGAACGTACAAGTTACGGGTTGCTCATAACTTTCGGGGTGCACACGAGCTACGGGGTGATCGCTCGCAGTTTCTCTGGGGTGCTGGATGGTCGAGCAGAGGTAAGCACTAAGGTTGTTGTGTGGTTTGCGTGGGGGCGTGTCATGGCCATTCCAGCCGCCCCTTGCGCATTTGGTTGTTTTGTTGTGGGAAATTCTGTGAATACGCAGAACGCGCAGATTTTCTTATTTGCTCAGGGGCACACACATTTGTTTTCGGCACGCAGGCTTTGTGGGGTAAATGCACTTTTTTCCATGAATCGGGACCCTAGTCAGTAACGGTGAGCAAACTTGTTTTACTGTAACGTTGGATGGCTCGAGTTGCATGAATCTTTACAGAATTTCCACATATTCATCTGGAAATGTTTGAGGTCAACCAGGGGTAAAAAATGAGGGCCCTGGGGGAGATGATAGGCGCTTGCCATCTAGGGGAGCCAATTTATAAACTTCCTGGCGGGTGCCGGCGCACAGATTTTAGAGAAGCATTAGAGCATTCGACACAGTTAACAGGTCAGACTCCAGGTCCTTAGTGGGTGCTGGGTGGGTGCTAGGGCACCGGAGTACGCATGTATCTAGCGCCCCAATGTGGCATTGGTCCATGCTAAACAATTTTTTACATTTCCACTGCCTTGTGTGGAAATAGAAAATGTGTGTAAAAAGGTGTAAAACTTTCTTTGAGTGGGGTGGTTGGGATGGGGGAAGGAGGTGGAGGGTGAGCAGTGTAAATGTGAGGAGCGCTGGTTTGCACTCCCAAAAGTGACCAGTAAAATGTATTTTGTAAGGTCACTTTTGGGTGCGTTAGTACACGCCGATTGGTCAGCATATAAGGAAACAACACTAACAAACCAAATACATGCTATCTCTACACAAACAGTGAAACTGTAAAGGAATACAACATGGTTTGACATATTAAGGTCGGTGACATCATTAATTACTCTGATAATCCAGCACACACACCCAACACAAAGGTCTTCTAATCGACTTTGGTCTTGACTTTCAGTGCACCCTTCTGATTCAGGCCGGAACCAAAGAGATAGGCCTGCCAAACGGCCTTAATCCCCATCTTCAGCCCCTACTTATCCAAAACTAGGGCTTGACACGCAGCTCTGCAAGCGCACCTCTATCCGGACCTGCAGCACTGGCTGCAGGTCCAATGCCAACACCTGAAGCACAACTCCAGTCAATGCGTCCCCAACCTGACAAGAAACATGGCCTGGCGTGTACTTGGGAAGACAGTGTTTCCAGTGCTCCCCAACCCTGGCACGCATCAATGCTTGCTGAGCCATATCTGGCAGTGCCCCCCAGCCTGTTTCATCTTACCCATATATACCATACTTGACACCCACAATCACACACACACATGTGGCAGTGCAGCTATGCCAGTTTACAACTGAAGAGCACTCCATATCTACCTGCCTTTTAAACTGCAATGTGGGTACTTACATCCTCATTTCTCATGCCAAACAGCTTGCCGTAGTGGCCAGGGTAGCCCACAAACCTGAAAACGAAGGGGCGAGAAAGAATGAACAAATCACCTGATTGATATTGAGAGAAAGCAAATATTAATCAGGAAATTAAAATCAGCCATGGACAGAGTAAGATGACTCCCTGGACTCTGTCTCTCAGGATTGGTACCTCTTGCACTGACCTCTTCTGATTTCTGGTTCACTGTCTCACCCTGACCCCCCTCTCAGGGAACTCCTCCCTGACTTCTAATTCATTGTCAGGCCTAGATGATTGTGATCACTCTTGGCCACTGATTTCTCTTGCAACCTCAGCCTTACTTTCAGGAGCTCCGGAAGGCTTTGCCTAGGGATGATTCAGAATGCCGCGTACACATCAGAAGCACGCAAGGTATCATCTGGTACAATCTTCTCTAAAGGCCACCTACCCTCCCTAACTTTACTCCTGCACCCCCTCCTTTCCCATGATGTGTCACATGTCCCATGTGTGCTTTGAAACCATTATATGACCCCCTACTCCTAGGAGCTCTCAGGTCCTGTTCTTTAGCTCTCCACCTATTTGCTTCACACGTCTGATATCCTTCTTTTCTGGGTCTCAAAGCACACTGAAGCAGGCGCACTAGCTCTATACAGACCATAACATATAAATTGGATTCAAGGGCAGGACTGGCCTATGAGGAAATTGTGACATTTATAGACACAGTGGTGTGTTTAAAAGGCCAGTCGGGCAGGGATTGAGCGGGTCACATGTCCGGCAAGTCCGATTTTACACGGTTTGTGCTCAATATCAGACCCAGTGAGGGATACACAGTTAAACAAGGGAATTTCTTTAAATTCATGAAAACTTTTGAGGTGTGTGGAATACTAAGGAATGGGTCAAGCAGCCTTGTTATAAACCTGGGGCGACCAGGAGCTTAGGTATGGACTGTGTTACCTGATCATTTCCGATCTACAGAATGGAAGCTTTGTGGGAAGCCCAACAGTGGACTGTATGCCCTTATTAGCCCACTCCTTCTGTCTGTCATTAATGTACACGAACCCTAGATGACCTCCCTCCCCTCCTCATCCCTTTCTCTACTGATGGTCCCTTGGTGTGTGGGGACCATTGGCTGACTCAACTCCCTTCCTCGCCTCATTTTTCCCTTAGCGTGGGAAGGCCGACCTCACTCTCCTCCTCTCCTTGGCATGGCCTTCGTGTGGTGCATCTTGAACTAAGCAGTTGTTAGGGACCATGACTGATCCCACCACCCTCCTCATAACTCCCTGTGCCGTTCGATGGACCACCGTCTCTACCCCGGGTTTACCCGCCTCCAGTTCCCCGAGCTCATTGCCTTCCCGCACCTGCCTTTGAAGAAGGCAACGTAGAATGGCGAGGAGTAGAAGTTCACAAACTGGAAGATGAAAACCTTGAAGGTGAAGGCGTCTTCATGAAGCGTCTGTGTCCGGTGCATCTCTACGGGGAAGACAGAGTGATACAGAAGTAAACATCTGGGAGTTTATGCATGCAAGGCAGCAGTACTGCATGTGGTTCCAATCTGGTGACTAAAAAGATAAAATGAGGAAGTGATTATCAGCAAGATGATAGTGAACCCCAACCCGCCATCAACATCAAGGAGCGCATGCAACTAAACCCAGTGGATCTGTCTAAAGGTAATCTCTAGGGCGACGGGTAAACCACAAGGAGCCCTATTGGACTACCAGTCTACCATCACAATGACCGCTACAACAGAAGAGGTTCATGGGTGCAATCTAATATTGCAGCAGCCAATGATTCCCCAAAGAGATACACACAAAAAGGAAATTGGTAGCCAGAGTTAAGGATCCGCGTCCAAGCTATGCATTAGTGGGCACTTCAGGTTAGTGAAACGTTCATCGAAGGACCTAATGCAAGAGGCGGAACACAGCAGGATGAGCCAATGATGAGAAGCCACAGACAGGTGTCAAAGCTAATGGAAACATCATTCAAGCCAACATCCACACCTGATTGGTCAAAACCCAGGAGACCAAAGGCTGCCAGAGGGAGGGCACATTGGAAAAGAAGAGTGGGCTGTCTTATTGGTCGAGGTTCCACCTATCCACACTTAAGATGGGGCTAATGCGTCAAGATTGCTAGTAGCCACGGGGAGAACAGCTGGCTAAGAAAGAGCCAGTTGGAGAAAAAAAACAGCATTGAAAACACAAGTGGGACTGAACAACTGTCACTCCTCCTGGGTTAACTTGTGTGGCTGAGCGCAGCATGAAGGGGGATGGGCGGGGTCCTTTTGCACCACGCCCTTTTGCTTTCCCAATTGTGAAATGGTTCCAAAACGCCATTACCCCATTTGGTGAGTTTATCCGCCAGCGAGGTGTAGACCTGGCTCATGAGAAGAATGAGGATCAGGTTCACCACGGTGCTGCTGATGTTAGCAATGTTCCCAGCCTGAAAGCAATGGAAAGGGGACATCATTATCACGTTCACCAATTCATGGCCCTGAGGCTAATAACCAAAATGCAACCCGTGTAAAAAAGGGGGTGCACCACACTCAAAGGTCCGCGGGTGCGCGGCAAGGAAGGCTGACGCAATCAGGGCGTGAAACTAAACATGAAAAATGGCCCCTGCTTGCACTCAAGTAACACAGAGCAAATAATCAGCCCACAGCTTTCACAGAAGTTAATTATTTATCATTTTCCAAGCTTTGGTAAACTCATCATCAGAGCAACAGAATTTCCTGTTGGCAAGAGTTGGTCCTGCATTGGAAATAGGAAATAGTGGAGCCTGAGTACATGACAAAGGTGTATATTCCTGAAACATGTTGGGCACTTTTGACCCTTGGTGATAATAGATATACATGAGCTTTGAAAATAAAAAAATAACTTTTATGAGAGCCGCCAGTATTATTATTTGCTCCACTTTACTTGAGGGCCAGCAGTGCATTAAGAAATATTAGTAGCCCTTGTTCACGCTACTATAAAACAAATCCTAGCTTTAAAAATCAAACACAATATTTACTAATTCTGTCTTTTGCCACATTTTCCAACCATTGTTGTTATATAATTAAAATATCTTAGCATTGATTAACCTCTGAGCTATAGTGCACCTACATTATTAATGTATAAGAAACTACGAAGTGGTTTCCGAAATATCAATATTCATATTTAAATATTACATTTACCGACACTTAGAGCCCGTCATCGCATCCTCTCGGCTTACTTTCCACTAATGGCCGTCCATCCGGGTGTGCATTTTGCATCCCCTGAGAGGATATTCATTACAGAATAATAAGCAAAGGAGAAACATCTTGGGAGCATTGCCCAGTCCTAATCAAATCCACGCTGCCTGTAATTCTAGACCTCTGCTCATTCTCGTGTTCCTGATCAATGCAAGGGTCTTCAGCATAGAATGATAGAATGCAAAGGAACACAAGACCGGAGCACGCCACAGCGCTTTACATTTCATGGCACTACAGGGCAGCGTTTTCCATCAACCTACATGTTTTCCCTTTGTCTTAAGAACAAGTCATTTTGCTTATTATAACCTAAGACGTAAGAATTCGCATTCCCCCCTGGGGTGCATTAGCATGGTCTCATAAATCACCATCATCTGCCCCCTGGATTCTTAGACCATGGCAGTCTTTCTGACAGGAAATAGCATTCCATAATAATTTTAATCTTAGTCTCCTATACGATGATCCAGTGTGGCTAGCTAAAGCAAGTCCAGAGAAGGGGTCCACCTAAATACTCCAAGGGAGATCTAAATATTCCAAGGGGGAAGATCTTACCTTTTTCACTCTTCTGACTTCCGAGGAGCAGAGTCCTCTTTTCAGTCTTAAATGCCATGAATCTGAATATCCACAGGGTACAAGCCCAAACACTTTGGCATGCCAATAAAGCACGGGCTCATTACCAGTTTGGCGGTGGAGGTAATACTGTTTACTTCCGTTTTTCCCGCAGCGCCTAACTAAAAGATTGCCAGTATTACCGCTGCCGATATTACCGGTGAAGATAACATCTCCACTTTACCGCCAGAAATCGCCAGGATTACCATCTGGAAATACCAGCAGTGGTAATACTGGCAAAAGTCCCCCATATGGATTCCATTAAATGGGGATTTACACCAGCAAACCGGCACTTGTAATCAGGTGGTATTAGTGCTGAAGGCAAACCCTCCAGTGGTAATACCACCTGACCAAGTGGCAGTATCGGTAATGCCATTTGCTGGATTTACCACCAGAATACCGGCAAACTCGTAATGAGCCCCATTGCGTGAATAGGGGTATTAGAAAAGAAGACTAGACCCATCCTGCAAAAACTTCCCTGTAAGAGTTTAAACTCTTGTGAGAACTCTGGATATCACCCCATGGGGGAGCTACAAACAAGGCCAAGGGAATGATCACTCAAACATCCTGAAAGTGCAGAACATCACCCCAGGAGTGTCATGGGGCAAAAAAGTCCAGGACATGAACCGAAAATGGGGACACTTACTTTATTTATTTGCATTTTTAAAGCACTCACACAGCCCAGGGGCATCGAGGCGCTGTTACAGATTTTTTGTTGTTGTTGTCTTAGTTGCATATTTATACCGTGCTTGAATACCCAGAGGTTTCTAAGGGCGGACGCCAGGATCGAACCTGTGTTGCTTTCTGTCATCTTGTTTTCAAGGCGAGCACATTGCCACTGAGCTATCCTCCAGGGACATCTTTCAGTGATTTACAGCGAGAGCACCACACTGTTTTAAGATTCCGAGAAAGCACTAGACTGAACAGACTTCAACAACACTGAGGGATTTTGGGGAGCGTTGGATGGAAGGCTCACGCAATTGGGTGTACAATGTAGGGAAGACTAGTGTCTCAGTCATCAAGACCAGCTTTCAAAGTCATCAGGCACTTTTGGATTTATATAATTAGACATTAAAATGTGTCATTGTTTTGTAAAATTTTAAATGTTTTTCTCTGTAGACTATAAAAACTTTATACTCCTGATTTCCACACTTGCCCAAATTGTTCGTTTCAGTGCAAATCAGTTTGGTTCCATGTGTCATAGTTCCCTCTCATCCAGATGTGCCCGCGTATAGGACTGAAATAAATGCAGTATTAAGTCCTGCCAAAGAAATTAGACATTTACATTTACTCATGGAATGGCACTAGGCAGTTTGAACCGGTAGGTCATCATTTACACTCTGCAGTTGCGGCCTCTACAATTCTATTTGGCAGTTTTGAAATTGATCACAGTTGATTGCTTAATAAACTAAGGGGATATTTCCCCAATTTAGATCTCTCTTACTCATGTTTTGCTCTCAGTGTGTCCCGCATTAAGGCATACAGACAAAATAGAGCTATCTGAAAGCGTTTTGTATTGGATACTTAATTCCATAGTTTGTTAAAGTTTCCCAGTGTGAACACACAAAGCATGAGAGGATATTCATGAAGAGACTCAACAGGTGCAACTAAAGAGCACAGGAGATTCCCTGGTGCAAGAGCCAACCACATTTCACAAAACAGTGGAGTGAGACATTGATCCAATTTGACTGGGCGACCCATGGCCCTTAAAGGCAGGGTGCAAAGAAAGGTTTCCAGCATGGAAAATCAGAAGAAATATTTTAATAAGAATCCTAAAGTAGCGGCAAAATTTAGTCCTTTCCTCTGCAAAATGGAAGACCTTGCTGCAGGACTCACCTGTGTCATCAGGATGGAGTTTCCTGTGTGGTACATCATCATGCTCACAATGCCGCGGTACATGATCACGGAAACTAGGAAAATCATCACCACGCAGAGCTGTTTGGAAAAAAATAGTAATTCAGGTGCTGCCCAGGTAAGGACTACGTATGAACTGAATGGGAAACGGCACTTGCCGGGCCAGCGCCAGGTGAGATTAGGCTGATTACAGGTTTCTAGGCCGGAAGGTACAGAAGTGGTAACAAAGCAGCAAGAAAAGTGAAGAGCCAGGGTTCATGACATGGTGGCATGAAAGAGGGATGAGGTAAGAAATGAGATGGAGCAGGTAAGCAAGCAAGGGTAACGGGTATAGTTTTAATGGGGATTCTGAGATTAGGGAGACTGGGCATTAGGGAGTGGCAGCGTTGGCAGGGGATTGGAGAGGTTATGAGATGGGCCAGAAAATATGCAGGAGTGGTGAGAAATTGGTTGGATTACATTCAAAGGGACGGATAGTTGATCAAGGATGGGTAGAAGGCTTTGGTGGCAGGCTGGAGGAAGAAATGGCAGGTGGTTTGACAAAAGGAATAAGAGATGGACAGTAGGTGAGATATGAAGCAGGAGGGTAACATTGGGAGGTCCTAAATACACAAATATTCTTCATTGTCCTTCTTACACTCAGGAAATTGACATTATTCACTCCCCTTTCTTGTCCATTCTTAGTAGAGTCTTGGCTGCAGATCTCATCATAAATTCTTATAAAGTTAGTAAAACCACCGAATTGACATTCACTTTTTTCATTGTTCATGTACTTCAAGAGCCCAGATTTGTATTCAGTTAAAGATAATCCCAAGGTACTTACATTGTAGCTCATTCTTGCGAGTTCCAAATTCCAGATTCTGGAATTCACTCATTCTCCCTTTCCCAAACATGATAACCTAGATAGGTTTTTATTTCATGTTTATATTTACAGTCCTCACGTTTCCTTTCAAAAGACTAACAATTTTCTGATTCAACCCATCATCAGCGTATATAATGCCTTTCCATTGACTATAATTCGATGGTATATTCGAAACTAGGGTTAGGGTTAGGGGTGAGGGTTAGGGGTTAGGGTTGGGGCTAGGGTTAGATTAGGGGTTAGATTAGGGTTAGGGTTGGGGCTAGGTTTAGGATTAGGGTTAGGGTTAGATTAAGGGTTAGAGTTAGGGTTAGGATTAGGGTTGGGGGTGGGCGTTGGATTTGGGGGGAACCCCCCAATATACAAAAAAAGATTGAAACCTTACAAGGAGCTGGCCAGTGCAGAAATGTCCGCACTGGACAGCTCCATGTAACGTTTTAATGTTATAAAAAAATGCATTGAAATTCTATCTTTTACATGTAAAAGTGCATTTCCATTGAAACCAGTCTATTTATATTTTCGATGGACTGGTTTCGATGGAAAGGCACTTTTACATGTAAAAGATAGCCTGTCGATGCTTTGGTAAACGATGCTTTTTTTTGGATGGTGTGGTATTTCGTTGCTTTTTTTCCAATGAAATAACTAGGAATCATTCCATTGATTTCAAGAATGGAAGTAATGACTTTCATGTGGTAATAATCAATACAGGCTCACAGAGTGTAGCTCCCTTTCATCTTCTTAACACTATCTTTATTATCAGGCTCTTGTGCTATTAGCAAATCAATTAGGGGGGGCCGTCACTGACAGTTCTCTCAATTATTTCAAGCAACTACAGACCTGCCCTAGCTTCATACTAGGGCTTAATGTATGGCTACCCGGCTACTGAATATTGGATGAGTTAAATTTGCTGATTTGCCAAGGGGACATCTGATGAAAATTAACATGTAATGTTGAAATAATTATTGGAGACCAATCCACATTGCATTTATATTTCTGCATTTCCACGCTTGATTTGGAATATCTAAGCTGTTTAGAAACTTGATTCCAAGTTCACTTAATTGTATGGCCATTTTGTTTAAGTACATCCATGGCCTGGGTCTCCCATTCACCTCAGACCTCTCAGGTGTACAAAGATATGACACGGTGCAGTCACCATTGGTCCTTACTCCTACTTGTACTCTCTTTCACCCATGTCAACATAAGTAGTCGACCTGCACTCCTAATAACAACAAGCAATTGTGCTCACACAAAATGCTTGACATACATCTTAAAACTCATCTTATAGCTATTGTTTTTGAAGATGTTCACATTTCTTTAAAACATTACATGGATACATTGCAACAAATTAAAAATGTGATATAAAGGCAGAAAAGAAGAAAAGTGGTGCTGTTACGGAGCCTTACAAAAGTCCACCTTATGTAGGACTTTAGAAGACTCACACTTGGGACACATGGCTCCAACTCTTAGTACATGCCTGAACCACACAAGTATGTTGGTAGAAATGGCTGAGCAGCCAGGCGTATCTTAGGAGGGAGGAAGGACTGTAGGAGGCACACAGAACTTAGAGTATGGATATAGGCCAAAGAAACACTGACACACAAACAGTTATATAGAACTAGGAGGCTCAGAATGTGGGTATTACCATATGGTAATCCCGCTGCCCTGAGTCTCCTCACGGCTGGTGGCTGCCATCTCACCTCGCCACCCCCATGGTGGCCATTTTGTTTGTTTACTTTTTTTCTTATCTTTTTAGTGGCCACCATGGAAAGGGAGAAGGGACTACATGTAGTCCCTTATTCCTTCGCCTGGTGGCCATTTTGTTTGTTGACTTTTTTACCCCATGTTTTTTCAATGGCCGGAATGGAAAGTGAAAACAGACTTTCTTTTCACTTTCACATCGGCCATTTTTTTACACTTTTTTTTTCTATTCACTCATACCCGACTGCCGGTCCCCAATTCAGTCATGGTGTGCTGCAAACGACCTCTGCCTCAATGCCAGTAAGACAGAGATTGTCCTCATCGGGACCCCTGCTCCCGACTTCCCTCTTTCTCTCTGGTCGGCCTCCCTTGGCCCTGCGCCTCCACCTATCAATGAGGCAAAAATTCTGGGGTCATCTTCAACTCCACTCTCTCCTTCTCGTCTCACATCACGGACATCTCTAAAAAGTCCCACTACCAACTACACCTTCTCAGAGGTATTGTACCTTTTCTCACTTTCCCCCAGAGGCTCACCGTCTCCAAAACCCTAGACCTCTCTAGGCAGGACTATTGTAACAGCTTCTTTCTGAACCTTCCTGCTTCTACTCTCCGTCCTCTTCAACTCATCCTTGGTCTCAAGCCAAGGGACCGCATGTCTCCAGCGTTGAAATCCCTACACTGGCTCCCTGTGGCTGCAAGGATTAAGGTCAATCCCTTTGCATCGTCGCCAAGGCTTTCTGGGGCCTGGGCCCAATCTATCTGCAATGCTCTCTTCCTAAATACTCTCCTTCCCTAGCCCCCTCTCTGCCGGTGAGTCGCTTTTCTAAGCAGAGACTTGGGGGAGATCTTTATCCACTGCAGG
Organism: Ambystoma mexicanum; assembly: GCF_040938575.1. NCBI lineage: Eukaryota > Metazoa > Chordata > Amphibia > Caudata > Ambystomatidae > Ambystoma > Ambystoma mexicanum. The sequence goes on from NC_090929.1 coordinate 1,099,111,638, forward strand.
TGCTCCCCTCTGGAACAGCCTCTCTCCTTCTTGAGTCAGATCTCCTTAAGTTCCAGAAACTCCATAAGACTTCCCTCTTTCCTTCTACTTCTCTCTCCCTCTCCCCTGCTAACCACATCTTTCTGCTGTATCGCTCTCTTCCTCTACTTCTGCTCAGTTTCGCTGACAGGCTGCCTGGTGTACCTTCAGAGCCTCACAGGTCCCAAGCTTTCCTCGCCAGTCTCCTGCACTTGCCTCCGGGCCTGGCACTTGCCGCAGCACTACCGCACTTCGGTTACGACCCATGAGAGTGATATCTCTCTGCACTTAACTCATGTTCTGATGGGACAGGGAGCATTTGGTCCCTTTTGTCCCCCCCACGCACTTCCTGTTCTGTGCACCTAGATGATCTGAATATACCACGCCTAGTAAGATCATTTGTCTTGACTATCTCATGTATTCCCCTCCAAAGCATAGTTTTGCTTTGAAACACTTGTGTATAAGCGCATAATAAAATCACTCAATCAATTAGCTGTTTGACAGTAAGCAGATGTCCAAAAAGTTTGTAATACGCACCATAATCACAATGACCATAGATCCCGTCAGAATTCGTGAGAGGCGGTCACGCTTGGGGAAGTATGGCTCCTTCACCCCTGTGATAGGGTTCTGCTCCATCTTTGGGGCCATGGCAGCAAACTCGGGCCGCGGACGTTCCTATAGAGCAATACAGAGTTAAAGGAGCGATATATCCCCACAGAGAAATGACTGCATAGATACATTGGATCCTTTTCATCAAACTCAGCAGAGTTGTGTGTCAACCAGTTTCTTACCGGGATGTGTCTGATGGGAAGTTTGCGTATCTTGATGCATACATTTTGGATGTTTGTGGGGGGCTTCACCCCATCCCCAGACCATATTTGGTTTGCCCATCCCCTGCATTGGAGTTACTCTAAAGTTGACTGAATATCAACAAAGGGTTGTGCAGCCCTAAAGCTCTCTGCTGCGGCTGAGGTGTTTTCCGCTCATCCCTCACACCTTGGGACGCATTACAAGTTTAGAAACCTCGTTCATCATTACTGCTTTTCTCTCTGGGAAAATTAATTTTTTTTCATTCAGATTACAAGTGAGGTAACATCCTCATTTTGCAGTACATAGAACTCCATGGGGATTTTGGAGGATTTACCTGGAGTGGTAATTCAACTGACGCATTAACAATTATTGGAAGATAAAGTGAAGGAGGTACGTCCAGTTACATGCTGGAGATGAATCCTCCACTTTACCTCCAATGTCAGAATTTGGTGGGTTGGGAAACTGGTGTAAAGTGGTAGTAAATCTGTTACCAACATGTTACCGCCATATTTTCCTGCACCACCAGACTCATAACGAGGTCCTCCATTTCATTGTCTGAACCATCACTTTGGGAGCTTAGTATTCTCTCTAAGCACTACCAATGTCTTTCGAGGTGTTACGTCTCCATGAGCAAATTTCAAAAATGAATCCCTGCTTTTCTTACACTGTGTGTCAAGCATTGGGGGTCATTATGGATTTGCTGGTACCCCGTCGTAATTCCAGTGGGATACTGGTAAACAGAATTAGCACTCCCGCTGCCTGATATCCTGGTATTTCTGGGATATTACTGGTGGCGGGAATGCCAGCAATTCCTCATTCCATAGGAGGAATTACCTGAATTACGGGCACCGATATTACTGGTGCCAGTAATTCTGGCAGTTTTTTGTCTCTGGGGGCCTGATTTACCTCCAGCTAGGAGGTAAATCAGGTAACACCAACCGGCAAACCTGTAGTTTGGCGGGGCAATAAAAGTGCCGGCAACAGATTTACTGGCATTTCTACAAGCACTTTTACTGCTTCACCAAACCTGTAATGACCCCCATTGTGGCAGTAGGCAGTGTAAATCCCTAGTTTTATGAGATCGTAGGACTCTATGGGGATTTTGGCAGAATTCCCGCAAGCAGTAATTATGTCAATTTTGCGGCAGTTAAGTGGAGGATTAACCTCCATTTCATGGCCAAAATCAGAGTTTGGCGCAGTGGGAAAACTAGTGGTAACAGAATTACCACCACGTTATACTGATCTGCCACACTCGGAATGAGGCCATTTATGGTGTGCAGTCATAATGTCGACATCAATAATGTCGACAGTCAAAATGTCGACAAATTAATGTCGAAAAACAATAATGTCGACAAACAAAAATGTCGACATTTTTCGATATTTTTTGGAAATTTAATTTAGTGTATGCATAAATAAATAAATAAATATATATATGATGTGTTGAGTATGAGGGGTGGTTGGGGGGGTGTGGGGGGGGTGGCAGGGGGGTGTTGGGTGAGGGGGGGTTGGGGGGGGGACCCCCTCATAGTAAATACAATTTTTATTTATTTAATTATTGAATAAATAAATAAATAAATAATTGGTATGTGTTGAGTATGAGGGGTGAAAGGGTGGTTGGGGGGGTGTGGGGGGGTGGCAGGGGGGTGTTGGGTGAGGGGGGGTTGGGGGGGGACCCCCCCATAGTAAATGATCCTTTTTTAGGTTATTTATTTATTGAATAAATAAATAAATAAATAATTGGTATGTGTTGAGTATGAGGGGTGAAAGGGTGGTTGGGGGGTGTGGGGGGAGGTGGCAGGGGGTGTTGGGTGAGGTGTTGATAGTTTTAAGGGTTTATAGTCATAATGTCAAAAAAAAAAATGTCAACATTTTTTTTTCGAAAAAATGACTTTTTACATTATAAGTATAGGATGTCGACATTATTATTTTCGACATTTTTTTTTCGACATTTTTGTCTGTCGACATTTTTTTTTCGACATTATGACTATAAACCGCCATTTATATTTACAACATTCTCTAAAAACCTATTGACAGAAAGCTTAAAACACTACAAAATTATGAGTAAAGTCATTCACTACCTAGCCTACAATTTGCAGATTTACAAGATGTTTTTATCACTCTGGGCATTGTTGATCCTGTCTCAATGAAAATAAATGTACTTAAACACATATATGCTGCTATGGAGAGCCAGGAAGAATACTTTTAATACTAAGGATCTTGCACACATTGATTACAAGTGCATTCTCAGTATAATAAATGCATTCTCAAAATATTTCAGACAAATCCCTTTTGTCAGTGGTCCTTTAGAAAAACCTTGATGTATATGGGGATTCTGCAAAGAAATAAAATGTTAGTGGAGTACACAACAAAATATACATTGAGACTGTATCTCGCATTCTAGACGAATGCGATGTGAAGATCCACTTTATTTTGATTGGGGACTTTAATGCCTTAATTGACAGCAGTTAAATTTGCCAAAATGAAACATATGAATCAGGACCACTTAGCAAAAATTCCACCAACAAGCAAGGAACAGAATGGGCCCAATTGTTTCAAACATATATTTGAACTTGCTTAATGGCACCTGGGAAAGCCATGCCAAAAGACGTCCCACTCGAGTAAGTGGGAAAAGTATGACTACTATTGATTACATAGTAACTAATGAAAGAGCAAGTGAATTGGTGCTGGACATGTCGGTTGGGATACACGAGGAAAGCGATCATCTCTGCCTTTATCTGCCGCTCGCTAGGAACGAAGACAAAAGTAATCATGAATTGAATGGCAACATCTTCGTTGATAGTGGGAGGAATAGGATAACATGGAACCCCAATAAACTAGAAAAAGGAAGAGAGATAGCGGAACAAGAGCTGCTGCTTTTTACACATAACATGCGTGGGCTTCAAGATAAAGTTGAGCCTTTTGCTGTATAAGCATTTGGCCATTAAAGCTGTATCGTGTCCAAAACAAGTTTATATAGGCACGAGCGAAAGATGGAATTTCACCCATCACCACAGTCCACAGTTTGATAGAGTCATTCATGATGCAAAAAGAAAAATAAAGGACTACTATTAGTCTGCTAAAAAATAATGACCAGACAGATGCTCCACTTAGAATTAAAAAAGCGAAGAATGACCATCAAAAATGGCTACGACAACACAGAGCTGATGTGTCCAGTGAAGTTTGGCAGTCGTTAGCTCATTTTGCTAGAACCAAAAATAACTTAGGAATTTGGTATGCAAACAGGATTGGTTAACTCATGTGACAAGATGTGCGCAAGATATAGTAGATGAGTTACACACTCATAATGAGGCTGAATGCATTGGACAACATACCGTTGAAGACCTCATAATAATGATTAAAACCCTTCCTACATCTCGGGCTGTAGAACCATATGTTACCTGCAATGCACTGCTTAGGCTCTCTCCTGATTATTGGGCCCATGACTTTCACCTTTTATTTCGATGGAAAAGCAAATATGGTCAGGTCCCCAAAACTTGGAGAGAGAGTTCCAATCTGCCCATTTACAAAAAGGGATGTTGGAAGGATCCCAAAATGTATTGCATGCTAGCCATGTTAAACATCCCGGCTAAAGTATTCGCCAACGTTTTAATACAAGAGTTGAATGGATCGCAGAAAATAATATTCTTACCTCCAAACAATCAGGTTTTCGAACAAAGTCCTCCACAGTTCATAACATCACCACTCTTGTTTCATCTATAGAACTATAGAATATGCGTGGAATAGGCGTCAGCTCCTAGTATATGGAGCATTTATAGATTTTAGTGCCGCCTTCAACACGATTCTCAGGAACAAGCTATGGAAGAAACGTACTCAATGGGGTATTTCCCCTGGGCTGCTTACCATGATTCGGTTATTATGTACTAATACCTCTTTTAGAGTTAGGCTTGATGGAGAGGCTAAAGTGACCAATCTGATCCCGACCTGTAGAGGAGTTTAACAGAGTTGCATCTTGGCTGCCACCCTGTTTAACTTGTATTTAGCAGATCTGGCAGTAGCACTACATGCCACCCTATCAAATGATATCAAAATAGGTCCATTAAAACTCGGTTGGCTAGGTTATGCTGATGACCTTCTGCTACTTGATTATACCCTACGGGATTACAGCTTAAATTGATGACGCTAGACTCATTTGCACATGAGAATGGGCTTAAAATTAATTTAGGAAAGATTAACATGTATTGCCTTCTTGGGGAAAAACAAAAAGTCAAGGTTTAAATAATCTGAAATGGACCATTGATGGTCAGAATATTGAACTGGTGGAATGTTACAGATATCTGAGTGTTGTTACAGATCAGAAGTTGAGTTGGGGCCAACAGTGGATCGAGACCAAAAGCAAGTGTATGAAAATTACTAGTGCACCAAGTCACTTTATTGGAACACAAGGCGGATGTTCCTTAAGTACCATCTCATTGTTCTATTCTGCTAAAGTTCTCCCCAGTCTTCTATATGGTGCCGAAATATGGGGTAAACATTTCAAAAAGGAACTGAATGGGTTTGAAGTGAAATTTTTAAAAATTCTACTCAGAATGCCTAGATCACGCCGGTGTCAATTTATATTACAAGAATGTAACATGATGCGCATTGTCGACCCTATAGAATACAAAGCCGCAATGCTTTATGCCAAGTTATGCATCTTAGATAATGGCACTACCATTCTTGAATTATTGAGAGCATTCAGAGGAATTGATAACAGCAATAAACTTTATGTGCTGGGATACCTTAGATTTATTTATTTTAAATGGGCCAAGGAGAGTGCAAACGCGTGGTTAAATCTAACACGCTAGAATTAAGCACCAATTGAAATATGTTATACTTGCTGCAGGAAAAGAAAGAGACATGGTACATCTGGCAACAAAGGTTAATAGTGGTACATTTATACAACAATGGCTGGGACGCTCTGAAATCCCCAAATACATGCCCGCGTTACCAGATAGTAAATCGAGCATGCGATATCTACTGTTTAAATTTAACATGTCTGATACGTTGGAAATAGTCAGTGCTAAACGTGGAATTGCAAGAAACAGTCGGCGGTGTAGATTATGTGGGATTTTAAAAATAGAAACAGCTGAACATATTCTATGAAATATTGTAATGCCTCTGATAATTCTTGTGACCTTGAATATGTTAATGAAATGTGGGAAACACATTTAATAGGACATGATGTTAATGACATTTTTCATATGATGAATTTATATGATCTATGTCTGCACATTCTTAGCCAATTATCTGATGGCATATTTCAACACTAGCCCTTTTTAGCTGTTTTGTTGTATTTAGTGTAGTGCTGTTTTTATCGTTGAACTATTTGTATTGTTGTCCTTTTCGCTTATATATATATATATATGTAAAGCCTGTGTTGGCTGATTGCATTTGTATGAAATAAATTGTACATCCAAAAACGTTTCTAGAATGGAAAAAGGCCACAGATTCAAATCCCAGCATGGCCAACACATCAGCACTTCATCATTACAAGGTTGGGTGATCATTTCTTCATTCATTTCTGTATTTTGCAGCTCTCTAGATTTTACTACATCGTCTTGAGGCTACTTCTAATCTTGAGCAGTTGCCTGCCTTGCAAATAGGCTCAAGTTGATTAGCCAAATCTTTCGTCTGCTAAACTAAACACCTTGCAGCGCTTAAAACGTGGAAGGAATTCCGCACTAAGCACTCTAAAATGTAATTTTCTTTATTGTTATTATTATTTAAGCAATACCCGAGCAGGGGGGCATTACCACTTCAGGTAATGCCCCGGAGCCCATAGTTACAAGCCTGAGCAAAGCAAGGGCCTTAACGAAGGCAGAGGGGCATTACCTGAAGTGGTAATTCCCCCCTGCGATGGGCTTATTGCTATTAGTACCCCGACCCGTAAGACCGGTTCGGAAAACACCAGAAAGAAATTAAATGTTGGCCACTGGGGAAGGGAAAACTAAGTACGTTTTCCCTTTCCATGACGGCTGTTGAAAATAAGTGTAAAATAGTAAAAAAACAAAATGGCCACCATGGAAAGGGAGAAGAGACTACTTCCACGGTGGCCATTCAAAAAATAGGAAAAAATGTAAACAACAAAATGGCAGCCATGGAAAGAATAGAAGGGACTAATTGTAGTCCCTTCTTCCTTTCCATGATGGCCTGTCACAGATCGGGAGCGACGCACTGGGACAGAAGTGTTCCCAGCACGTCCACTCTCGAAATGGACAGGAAAGAAGGTAAGTGGGGTTGGGAGGATGGGGAGGGAATTCTGTGGATGGGGTGGTGGAGGGAAAGACTTACCTGATTCCCCAGCGAGGGGCGATGAAGGCTGCTAGCACTGAAGAGGCTCAGGGCATTGGATTACCGCCTGGTAACACCTGCATTCTGAGCCTCCCCATTAGCTGGGAGGCCGCCAAAACCCCCTCGCCAGGTACTAATATTATATGGACACATGTTTGTGAAACGTATATTTTAATAGTAAATGTATGAATTGTTTAAAAGTAAACAAAGTTTACTTATAATTTTGTGCATTAACATTGACACTATTTTATTCTATTCATGTGTGTACATTTACTGCTTAGGCAAACATCTTGTAACTGAATGAGGGACAATCAGAGGTCTTGGCACGGATGTGTTGAAACACCTTTATGTGGATTATTAAAGGAAGGGTCACTGGAACACATCCTGTTTTGGAACCAGCAGGGGTGGACTGCACTTGCAATCCATGAAGTGGGAAAGACAACAATATATGGGGTTGAACCCGTAAGCCCTTTAAGACGAGGTAACAGTATCTGAGATGGATGGGGATGCACATCTTACTCATACATCAATAATCAGTCTGACTCAGGAAGTTGGCAAAAACACAACTGTTTTAATAGCAATTGTTTAAAGCAGGGAGTACAACGGGCATCAACGGACACCGCGCAGTCATAAGTCTCTCAATGATTCACATAAATAAACACAACTTTATAGCAAAAATTGGTCATGAGTGACATCATACTACGTGGCAAAATAAGAAAGTCTACGAGGGGATGTGATATGCTTAAAGGGAACATCTATGAATACTTTCTATGGGGGACTGGACTGCGTTTAGGTCTCTAAGGTCAGGTGGACAGCTATGCCCACCCCTAGTGCAAGTCATCTTCCGTGTCATACTAATACACAACATCTCATTGGATTCTCAAACTATAGGGCTATTTGCTACGTGGCCCTCTATATTTAGTTGGCACGCTTGTACCCTTCTGGAATATTCCACTTGCTAGCAGCACGCATTAGCTTACCCAAAGTCTATTTTCATCTGACCTTGTGACAGGAGACCACGTTTTGAGCTCCTTCGTTGTATTTAGTACTATTAAATGAATAAAACATAGCACTTCTAGTGTTTTTCCATTACACCTCAAACAGGAGCTCTGCTCACTTCTCACATTCATTGTATCTTCTCGAGTAGATAACCAAGTTCTTGGCGGCCCCAACTTTGGACACAGGGCCAGAAAAGCCTTCCCGAATCTTCCTTCGCTGTTAGCTGTTTTATTCTACTGTGCCACACTTTTAGCCCTTCTATTCACAGGTTCCAAGTTTGCTAAAATGCGTTGTGGAACATCCAGATTCGATACACACTTATATATATATATATATTGGTGGCACCGCCCGCAGTCTATTCACTATGTGTATCCAGCCTTATGATTACTTAGTTCTACTTGCGTTACTGCATATGTACAATTATAAAACGGCTTTGCATTTTCTTCAGTGCTTCTACGGCACATGCAAACTTCATGTTGCTCATGAAATGTTGCTCAATTCTTTACTTTACCATCAGATTCTCTAAGGTCTATTCACCTTCATTGGCATCTCTTCAGGGTGCGTCATTTCTGCTTCATGTGACGTCACCAGTCTTCTCTTTCACTCATCTTCACACTTCTTGCAGAATTTCCTTCAGAAGACGTGGATACATCATGTAGGGTTTTCTCAATGGATACCTTGTTTCAAGGACTCTTCGCGGTATAGGTACCACCACTGGTGTTGTGCATGTCGCAATTTCTGGCTGCCAACATATAGGCAAAATGGGGCAGAACTTCCGGTAGAGGCACTTGGCTCCTCCTCTACACCACCCCTTCTTGTTGATTCATCGACCACTCTCTCATCAATCTTCACATCTAGACATCCTTGTCTGAAAAAGTACTTCTTTGGAGCCCATATCTTTATCACTCCTTTCGAAGATCCTGCTGATTTCACATGCGCATCAATACTCCAGGTCATGAGACTATATTGTCCATTTGGGCTGCAATAGATCCATCTTCCCAGATATGTCTTCTGGTTTCTTGAATACAGGAACTTCGTTCCCTCATGTGCATGAATACTGGCCTATATATAGTCTCTAATTTCTTCATCTGACAACTCTCTGTGTTCAAACCCTGATTCGACATCAATCATGATCTTCATTCCTGTTGCTTTCTTTGCTGTCTTCTTGCACTGTGTGATTATTATTCTGATCACACAAAATCCGAATATGATCATCACCAACAAGGCTCCAAGGAACTTGAAGATGTTCGCCATCCATTGTGGAACCCATGAGAAGATGAATGCAAACCAGCTGTCATCTGCAATATCATCTGCTTCATCTTCCATCTTGATGTGCAATTTTGTCAGCATCGTTATGGTCTCTGTCAAGGTCCCATTCTCTTCATCGCAAGAAGGTAAGAATGTGCACCATGTTTCTCCGATTTTGGCACAAAGACCTCCATCCATTGCTGTAATCATGTCCAGGATATATCTGTTCTGAAGAGTCATCAGTCTTATGGCTGCAGGGTCGGATTGGCCGAAATCGTCCCCAGGGAGTGGGGGCCGGTTACTGGCCATGCCTGGGCTGGTTTGGAAGAAAAAGAGTTAGAAAAAAAATATTTATTCTTTCAATTTTTTTATTTTTTTAAAAGCCTTTCATCCTTCTTAGGTCGATAAATGAGTACCAACAGAGGTTGGGTAATATTGTATGCATATTTGTTCTATAAAAAAGAGCTTAAGTGTAAGTGCTATACAATAACATATCATTTGGCCTTGGACGTCTGCTTGGATTCACAGTAATTTAGTGTACTTAGGAACAATGCTATTTGATGCCACTTCCTGTTTTGTCAAGCGGTGAAAGGTCGTGTTTCATTGCTTCCTGGGATGTCCCTTTGGGGTGGGGGTCAAATTACATCACTTCTGGTGATATCATCACAGGTCAAGGGTTGTGAGGCGAGTGGTGGGCCACTTTTTTGAGGCGAGGGGTGGGCCTTTTTTTTAGGTGACCGGACCTATTTCTTGTCACAGTCTGACCCTGTATGGCTCTCAGCTCTTCCTTGATAGCATTAAATCCCTTTATGGTAGTGTTGATCATCTGCAAGAGCTCCCATCTGGTTATCTTTAACCCTCTGGCATTTGCCATCGTCTGAATCCCTGGCATGAAGGTTGTCATAAATATTGTTGAAGTCTGGCTGAACAACCTGTGTTCGTACGGAATGTCATTGAAAGCTTCTATCGATTCAGCTGAAAAGTAGTTCTCTCTTTTTGTTCGATTGAAGAATACAACTGGTCTCCTCTTTCTCAGGTGAGTGTCTGCTTTTGTAAACTCTCCAATGTTCAGGTCACTCTTCTGAATCACCAATGCTGGAACAGAGACAAGTACTAATTTGTGATGTCCTGTTACTGCCACAGCTCTACATACAACTATGCCTTCGTTCCATCCATCTGGAGAAAGGACTGTTCCCCAGATTTGCATCTGGGCTCTCTCCTTGCATCTTCGTATATCTTCATCATTCTTTCCTTAGCAATTGAGCTTTTTATTTATTTCCCATCTGATTCCTGCACTCTTAATTCTAGGCTGTTCGTATCTTATCACATGATCTCTGGTGTGTGCTCTCGCTCTTGTCTTTAAATCTTGCACATAATCATCTTCTTCTGGAGCTGACCATTCAGTCACCCATACCAAGGATGCTGTTCGACCCTGGAACTGACCTCTTGTATGGCAGAGTGCAAGGTGAGTCAGGCAATGGGCTGTCTGCACTTCTATTTCTATAGCTATGAATATCTTGGACTTGCCCATAGCGTAAGGTAGGAGAGCACAAACATAGCCACCCTCCTTAGAGGTTCTTTTCCCCACCTATTTCAGTTGCTGATACCACATGTTATCCCCTAATGTGCTATACTGTCTAGATAATTATTTAACTCATAATCATTTTCCCTTGCACTTCTCGTAGGTCTCTTTCTTCCCAAATGAACTTGTGCATAATGGTCATGGAGTATACCAAAAACAGAGTATCTGACAGGGGGAATCATAGGAACACTTGCCAAAGAAATGGGTGACCTTATATGTGTCACTTGTGTAGTGATAATCACATATGGCCTTGGTCTCTTTGCAACCGATAATTCTGAATAAGTCACTGGAGTGGGAAGAATCAAGGGGACTTCACCTTTTTGGGACCAACAAAGTAGATAGTGTGGATTAGCAAAATCAGAAAAATAATGATAAATGCTGAGCATGCATATATTATGCACCAATACATCAGTCCTCACCATTACCGATTCTCCACACGTCGTTGAGTTTGATCACTTTCTGGAACTGCATTATACTCAACAGTCCACATTGTGCCTGTGTACTACTTTTAAGGAAGGAAAACACTTTTTTAACCAGGCATCCCTGTTAAATGCTCAGGTAGCTATCGAATCTGCTCAATTATCTCCACAAGCAACCTTGTAACTGCAGGGCAATTCTTAGGATCTTGCATAAACCCACAAATGTAAGTATTACACCAAACAAGAGCCGGATAGGCGTGGAGTATGTATACATAGACAGTGATAGTCTATGTGCATCAACATTAGATAGAACCGTGAGTCTAACCAAAGAGAAACTCAGTGAGGAATGAATCAGGAAACTGCTCCCTTTTCCAGCCGTCGAACTCAAAGTCGAGATGTGGCATTTTTAGCACGTCAACACTTTCTAAAGTCCAACTCAAAGATTCCTGCAGCTTGAGAACGTTTACTTTTGCACTCCTGCTAAAATATCAATAAAGAGTGTCCGGGGTGAGTCGCAGTCCAAATGCATACTTTAATTTATTTAATCAGCAATCTTAGCGTCCTTCTTCCTCATCATCGATTGACTCTGCACATGCTTAACTACTTCTTCTTGTCTTGCTCTGAATCAACGGGTGGGGTGCGTCAGTCTCACCAGCATACAGTTTCATGTTGCCCAGGTGTAGCCAGGCATGCCTTTCTTTGACCTTTACTGCTGAGGGAGTGACATTTTCACCTACAAAGGGTCAGCTAAAATAGGGCTTGTGCCACTTCCTTGTGAAGTTGCGCACTAGACTGGGTCTCCAATGAATATTTTGGGCACAGGTAATAGTTCTTTACATCCGGTTGCTGAATGGTCTTCATCTGTGTCCTGAGACCAACACCTCTTACGCTTGAGGTGATATGAAATGACAGAGAAACTAGCTGTCATACATGTCAAATATGTACGTAACTCATTTCCTAACAATTCTGCAGTCGTCTGGGCATCACTTCTGCTCCTCGATGGAGGAGACAAAGGCTTTCTCATTTGCCTTCCTGTCACTTACTTGTGGGGTGTGAGGTGGTGATCCGACCCAGGCTGATTCCTTAATGCATATAATTCAAGGACAGGCAGTACAGCCATACCTTCTTTAGTGTCAATTTTAACTTGCCAATTCTCTCTTTCAGACGACCGTTGAGTCGCTAACATATCCTGTTCGCTTGCGGGTGATAATCAGAAAAAAACATGTGTTTTATACTAAGCAATAGGCTAATCTGTTCAAATACTTCATTAACAAAATGGGGCCCATTGTCGGATCTCAGCACCTCACATACTCTCCATCTAGGAAAGACTTCACAGACTAAAAACCTTGCAGCGCAAGTGGCATCAGAGTGTGTTCATGGGCCTGCTTCAATCCATCTCTAAAAGGGGCACACTACCAATATCATATACCTATATCTACTACGTACTTGCAGCATATCAACAAAGTCAATATATAAATGCTGAAAAGGACTGTTCGGTCGAGGAATCACTCCTCCGATTGTTTGCAGTGTGTGTCCAGCAGTAAACTTTTGAGATACGATGCAATTTACTACATAAAATGCACCATGTTCCGACAGGTTTGGTACGAACCAGTCCTTCGCAATAGCTGCTATGAGGCTTTCCCTAGTTACATGCGCAGGGTAGTGTAGCTGTACAAGTGCAACCCTTAATAAGGCTACAAGCATCACCGGCTTTCCAGTGCTGTCCTGTCACCACAATGCTTCAGAGGGGGATAAAGAACACCCCCTCTGTGTCCACAATTCTTGCTCTTCCGGTGGAGAACTGCCTTGAACCTCCATTAAATGTGTTCTTTCCAAATGATTAAACCCTTCATTTACAATCAAAATTGTGACTCCTTTCTCTTTTACATTGTGTCGGGGGGGGGGGGGCGGGTCTCGAGAAAACTATTATCAATGACCTGAACAATATAGAGAAAAAACTGCTAATAGCGGAACAGGTGGCAACAACAGATAGAAGAGGTGATCAGGCTGAAAACAAGCATGCCTAATGCAAAGGGGCAGGTTGGGGAAATTCAACTATGCGAGATTCCTTGAAAGGAGCCACACACAGGGTGACAAACCAGGCAGAATGTTAGCCTGGCTATATACGTGAAATGACTTGAAATCCCCTAAATACTCCATTAGAGACCCAGACCAGGAGGAAGTAAACACACCGGCAGGTATAAACGAGGTATTCTCTGATGTTGCAGAGTAAGGCATTGTATTGGTGTAAGGCATATATTGGTGTACGGCATTGTATGCGGACCCCCAGGCAAATGAAGGAAGATACTTACAGGCTATTCTAGATCTCATAACCCTCCCATGCCTAGACGCACAACAGTCAGATATGTTAGACGAGCCTATAACCCCAGAGAAAATAATAGCTACCATACGAACATTGCCCTCTGGGAAGGCCCCAGGTACGGATGGCCTACCAGGGGAATTTTATAAGACCTACGCAGACACCCTGTCACCACTTCTCGCCAGGGTGTATAATGAAGCATATCAATCGGGAATCCTCTGGGACAGTATGAGAGAAGCCCTCATTATCCCATTACTTACACCGAACAATGTGGACACCGACTGTGGTTCCTATAGACCGTTGTCTCTGTTAAATCAGGACAGCAAGATAATCAAAGCTATCTTGGCTAACAGACTCCGGAGGGTAATACCGATGCTCATTAACCCAGATCAGACTAGATATGTTCCTGGGAGGAATATAGCAGAGAATCTCAGAAGGCTACACCATGTGATCTACAGTACAAAAGACAGTACTGCACAGTGCGTAGTGGCATCATTAGATGCAACCAAAGGATTTGACTCAGTGCATTGGGACTGGTTATATGCCACCATGGTAACCATGGGAATAGGACCGCAGTATATGAAGTGGGTACAGCTTATATATAGTAAACCAATGGCTATGGTTAGGACAGGAAGTATGTACTCAGATAAATGGCAACTGTTCAGAGGCGCGCAACAAGGATGTCCGTTGTCCCCCATGCTATATATCATGGCGATGGAACCCATAGCCACTTATCTGCTGTAGGAATATGCGGATATCGGCATAGAAGTAAACGGGGTTAGGCATATAGTATCTATGCATGCCAATGATATGTTGCAATACCTGAGTGATCCACAGAGAAATTGACCATACATGCTGGAGGTGCTGGACAATTTTGGCGCATTAACAGGGATTAGGATAAATAAGAATAAGTCTTGTCTATTTCCTTTAGCCAGGATGGCGGTGGTGGCGGTGGGGGACTTGCCGGTCCTTCCTTTGCCATGGCGCAGGACCTCCTTTCTATACCTGGGATCAGTGTCTATCATGACCCCAAAAGAGAACATGAATTTAACACGTTGCAGGCTAGAGAGGGCTGGAGAACTCAATGAAGTTCTGGAGCAAACTACCCCTGTCGGTGATGGGTAGAGCGGCACTGTTGAAGATGGTGGCATTTCTGTGACTCATGAACTGTTTTGGTAATGTCCTGTACAACATTCCCTGATGCGTTTTCCAGGATTTAGACAGGTTATGTAGAGGCTTCCTATGTCAAGGGGAGAGACACAGGGTGGCGTTGGAGGTAATGCAAAGGCCCTACGGGCCAGGGGTTGAAAATACCAAACTTCAAGTTGTATTAACTGCTGTGTCAGCTGCAGCATGTAGTACAATGGATGGGAGATGATCCCACGGCTGACACTGCATTATTACAAACCAGCCATGAAGAGGCGATACCTTAGAGATATAATTTGGATCCCCGCCAGGCGACAACATAGCTACCTGTACCTGGTAGAATTAGGGATACAGATTTGGAAGAGGGCTTGTCATATTATGGGGTTAGATAACCCACTATCCCCTCAGACCCCCATAGCAGCGGTAGTGGAAGGCATACCAGGCAGCAGAGCAATTGTTCGAGCACAATGGGAAACATGTGGCAAAGCTACGGTTGGCAACCTGAGAAATGAACATGGGTGGATGCTATTCACCGAGCTGCAGGAGGTACACAAGGGACAGGTTTTGATACACAACACAGTGATAAAGGTGCTAGAGGGCAGGTGGCCTAATAGCTCTGGGGTGACCATACAGAGCGAAGAAATTGAAGCATTGCTGACTGTGGCAGAAGGGGGACATGCCATCTCCAGGATGTATGGGATATTGATAGAACGGGCTCGAAAGCAGCATTGAAGTGCAGGGAGAAATGGGAGAGGGAGTTGGGCAAACCATTTGAGGATGGGGAATGGAAAGACATAATATTGTATCACAAAAAGGTCTCCAGGAATGCCAGATTGCAACTCATTCAACTGTACATTACACAGAGAGCATATCTTACGCCGGGTGTCATAGCAAAATTTAAAGGCGCTGGCAAACAGGAATGCCCTCGGTATAGGCTGGAGGCAGCAGGTCTCACACATATGTTCTGGGCATGCCCGATTGTACAGGTTTTCTTGTGGAAGGTGGCACTGAAAGCGGTGAAGGGGGGAATTACCCTAGATGTTCAAACCCCATAGGCTTGTATATTGGGCAGATATAAAAGAAGTTTGAAGGACAAACCTCTAAACAAGATGAAGGTTCTGATATATATATTGGCGAAACATAACATAGCCATGAGATGGAAGGACAGGCAAGGGCCCAGTGTCACCAGGTGGTGGGGGATCTGAAAAAATGGGTAACAGCGGAAACTGGAGTATGGGAGAAAGCGCTGGGGGAACAAAACCGTCCCCTTAAATCAATTGTTGGCGCTCAAATCAGCAAAAGGCCAACAGTAACAGAGCCCCCCCCCCCGGTCTGGGGCAGTGCCTGTGAGGGAGAATTCTCTGTTTAGGCTGAATTTCCTAACCTAGTGAGCCCCCAGCAGCTTTGCTGGATTTTTGGGGTTTATTTTTTTCTCCTGCCAAGAGTGAGACTCTTTTACCCTCACTCTTGGACATGATTTGAGTGTGTTTCTTTGACTCTAGATGTGTTTAATGGGCTATGGGGTCTTTTACTCCATAGGGCTTCATGTGTTTTTGTGATGTGTGTTACACAGCACCCTCAGTGCAGTAACACAGGGGTGTCATAGTGACCCCCCAGTATAGACTCCATACCCTGGGACTGACTACTGTCTCCTAGGGCATGTAAAGTCACCATTGACTTTACTAGTCTTAAATTCTGAACAGAACCAGTACAAACCATCATATTGTGGACGTACTGGCTGGGGCAATTCAATTGCCCCGGGGTCTGTTAGTCGAGGGGGCACGTCTCCGTCCCCCCTGATCGAGTTTTGGCTGGTGGCAGTGGATACTACTTTTTATATTCAACCGCAAATATTTTCCTATGGGATTTCCCATTGTTTTAGGCTACTATCTTTATTTAATTATTTATGGTAGCCTCGAACATACCACCGGTTTATTTAATTAATATTAATTCTCCGGTTGGTATTTTTTGCCAAAACTTGATTCTAAAATGGCGTTTGTGTTCTATTCTGTGACTCCAACCCAAGTCGAGCCCTTTGTTCCACTTTTTGGCGTGCTTCTCCACAGAAGCCCTCCAAAGTGGTGCCACTCTGTCTGGGGGATTTAGGAGGGGTGGAGGGAAATTTAGGCACCCTGGATTGAGTTGCCTAGGCAACTCAAGTCGCACTCCATCCTGATTGGCCCAAGTGGTGAGCCGGCCGGCTCACCACTCAGCATGTTTGAGTGACAGCTAGGCTGAGTGAATGGGGGTTTGCTGCATAAAAGCAGGGCTTTGGGGACTGGAACTTCAGAAGTCGCCACAGGACCTAAGAATCCGACGAGGGAGAAGCTGAGCCGACCTGCCACAACACCACCAACGGTGGAGCCCTGCTGGACCGTCTCACCACTTTTTCCCAACAACAGAGGAGATCTCCTGCCAGAGAGTCTTCTTCCTTTGACTGGTGGGGATAACCAGTTTCACCGTCTTTTCGCCTTCCCGACGTACCTCGTGGCCACCTTGCCTGTGCCAAGCACCCCGGCAACCGGGATACCACGTTTTACCACGACCGTGAAACAAAGGTACCACCTTTAACCGGAAAACTCCACGGCTGGTTTCTGCCCTGGTAGTGCAATGACCTTCATCTTTCCTCCAAGTCAAGATCTTCTCTTCCCCTGGACGACGACGCAACTTGCACCCACTACCAGGAACAACTGCCACCGCTGGAGGATCCTTCCCACTTAAGGTACCGTGTCCCTCCTGGCTTCCCTTGCTACCGACTGTACGGGGTAGATTTAGCCCCCGGCTTTCGAACCTGGGTTAGCCTGGGACACCCTGGCTAAACTTTCCTAAGCCTCTCTAAACTCTTTTTGAACATTCTGCAAGACTTTCTAAGCCTAGTGTAACTGTGTGATCTTGGGCGTATTTGGGCTCTGCTCTCTCTAAGAGGGGGCCCAGCCTTTGGACTTTGGCTCACCAGTGACTTTTGCTCTTCTGCCTTGCTAATAGTGTTCCTGAATCTTAGAGTGGTGTACCTTTCCATATTCTGTCTTTTTCCCTCCCTTTCTCACAAACTTATTGGAGTGCAATCTAGTTAAGCGCTCACCTCTGTATGAAAATAAGTGGTGTTTTACTGTGACTCATCTGATAAGGAAAAAGGGGTGTACATATTACAATAGTAACTGTGTTTAGAATATTTTACAACAAGAGTGCTGGAGTGTTTCAAACCGTGTGTTTTTAAATAAATAATTATATACTTTGATACCAAAGCTCTGGTCAGTGTTTGCTTGTATTGTTGTATCTGAGTGCCTATTGTGTATACTTTGCATACTGCCTAACTCTTCTTGAGGGAAGTCTGACTGCTCAGCCACAGCTACCAGGTAAATCTGGCTGGTAAAGACTGCTACCAAGTGGGTTTACTGCCAACACCTGTAGCCTTAAATCTTTTGCAGTGTTCCCTAAGGGAACTGCACATGTTTCTGCCTAACAGTGCCACAGGATGGTATGTCTCTGAGCAGCGCACTGAACTTCGAACAGGGTGCAATCGAGTGCAAACGTAGAACCAATGCAGTCTTCAGTCAATGATGCACAGTACTGTGCATGCAGTAACTTAAGACAGTTGTAATAGACACTGTGTCAAAGAAAGAATGAAAGGAAGCTATGTGGTGCTCAGGAAAGGCATACATGTGGAGAGGGAATCAATCAAACACCAAGCAGGGCTCTCCCCACATCCAGCCACCGGACAGCAGCAGACATGGGCACCCTTCACCGCTGTGGCCTATGTTCTATGTTCTAGGACTTGAAGTTTTTCCATGCAAAGACGACCCCCTGCACTGGGTGACTGATGATATGCTTAAGGATAAAATGACCCACTTGAAAGTTATACATGGATTTTCTCTTGCGCATGTCCTGGCCTCACTTTATTATATGGAGTCGGCAAATCCACCTCGATGTAATTATCTCCACACTCTCTTCAAAAAGCCAGGGGCGCACATGGACCCGCACTGAGCCCTCACTCCACCAGGAAGAGGGTCTGCCGACACCGCCGGCCTCAGCTGCTGCCGCTCTTCTCCTCGCAGCCTGAGAGTGCGCTTCGGAGCTGCAGAACAGAGTTGATGAGAGTCAGACCGGGGAGCGGGGCCAAGGCCTCCTCCCGAGCCGCAGCCACTTCTGGCATGATTTTTAAAAAGGAATTGAAGGGTGTTCTTTCTGACTCTCATTCCCCTGAACAGGGAGCACAGAAAATGGCTCCTGTGATGAAAAATAAGCTAAATACCCCACTGAAACTATATGATCATCTAAGTGCAAGAACTCTAAACCAGGTTGGTTTACATCTGCCCAAGGTGACAGTACTAGTGACCGCTGGTCTATTGCTAGAGAAACGGCAAGAACAAGTCCCCATCCTGGATGTGTGGTTGACTTCAGACCCTGACCCGACCCAGGGACCCTCACAGTCTGACCCTCATGCTTCTAGTTTACCTAGGGCAAGGTTGCCCACGTTTTGTACGATTTTAGGTACTTGCTCGTAGGATGGAAAAGCCACCAAGACTACCAGAGAAGGGTATGTGGTGTATATGAGCAGTGTCTTCAAATGAGCCACGGATTAGAGGGAGAGGGGTGATTCTTTGTTAAATGTTAAATAAATGCACGCATCGGTAAAGAGGTATCAAGTGTTGCCTTTCAGTTATACGTAGCAACATCTTAACGACTGATCATTTCAATAAGGCAGTTAAACCAGGCTTTGACATGATTCTGCTGTTCTTTCCTGCCTGATAGTTCACTAGTAGATGGGCTACTAGCAATCGGGGATACAACCCTTCCCCCAACAGAATCAATGGCCCAACTTAAAAGGCAAGGCGGAGGACAAGTCTTCAACCTTTTATTAATAATGTCCCTATGGCGTGGGGGGCATGATGAGAGCGCCTACGAATACAGATTTTATATCTTTTATTTGACATCTGAGGGCCCCCATTTATTACACCTATCTGAGGAAAATCAAGTTACTTAGTTGCCATGTCTCATTGCATCAATGTTAACGATTTTGACCTAGAATATTGCTAGTTTGCTAAGTAAAGTCCCTGATGGTGACTGGCAAAGATTATTTTTCCTAAATATTGCCATTCAATGTTTCCAGGAAACGTGGGTAGTGGATCTAGTAGATAGTCTGGGCTACACTGCTTTCTAAATCCCTGCAAGAAAGGGCTTGAGGAGATCTCCATGGACGTAAACGGCAGAATCCTGTTCTAGGCCCATAGAGAGGCCCCATATCATATTCTGAGGCCCTACCACCACTTGAATGGGTGTTGGCTGTGTTGGGGGTGAGTCTGAATGGTGGCCCAAAGGAACGTATAACAGGGATAGGGAATTTTCATATTCAATATGAAACAATGTCTGCTATGGAAGGGATTCAGGTGGGAGAATTTGAGGTGTGGAGCATACCTGATTTACAAACCCTAGTGCCCAAACGCTGATATTAAAATACTTTATAGTACAGAACAGCTCAGGCCTGAAAGCAGAAATGGCAGATGTCCAGGAGATGTTTCAGCTCGTCCCAGACTTGACAAAAGTAGGGGCATTGGGCCTCATTATGAGTTTGTCGGTGGCCGTGCCTGTATTACCGCCAAACTCGACTCCGGGACCGGCACCTGCGAATGGGCAAATACCGGGACATTACGAGTGTTGCGGCCCGGTAATTGCCCATTTGCGGGTGCCGGTAATGCTGCACTCCCCATCCCCATTCTGCCCTATAGGGCTGAATGGGGATGGGGAGCATGGAGGCACCGGCACCGTTAACAACGGTGCCGGTGCAGCCGTGAGTAATGCTCGCGGGTGCCCCACAGCCCGCCAGGTCAGACCTGGTGTGCTGTCAGCCACCCGCGGTCATCACTTTACCACCAAACTCCTAATGAGGCCCATTGATTCCACTGTAGTGGATGGCCAGAGCTGGCATTTAATGGAGAAGGTCATACCAGATAGGCGAGCCACCACATAACTTTTATTTTAAGGCTATCCAACCAGATAAACGGTACTGCTGCTGAAAACATTGTTAATGCTGACAATTAAGTAACCACTTATGAACATAATAGGAGATTTCTTTCGTAATATCTAAACCAAGTAGTGGATATTTCATACTTCTATACAGACATCTCCCTTTTATTACAAGAGTGATCTTTGCTCTGTCATTGAACATTTCTTTTGGCAGGCTTGACCCTGCTTGTCTTTACAGCAGGTTGGTGAGTACCATCAGTCATTATGTCACACCACCTCGACGTGTGCTTAGAAAGCTGCATTTACATATCAGAACCAGGTTTGACCAATAGAATAATACAGCAAAGCAGAATCTATAATCCACGGGAGGCAGGGATCATATACAACTAAGCTCTCTGAGGAAGGGTTAGGGGTATAAATCCTAGGTAAAGAGGAACATTAAAGAAGTCATTGAGGTCGGGTGAGAAAACCTTATGAGCACAGTTAAGTCAAAAAATCAAAGTGCATTCTGGAAGACAGTGACTAACAATGATCAGGTGTCTGCCGGTTTGTAATATCGTGGAGGTTAAATGATATAATAATTTTTGGGGGCATTATGGAGATATTGATCCCTTGCTACCAACTATAGCAGAGGACATGGATTACATATGAGATATTAATGAATGCCCAAATGCTTGCATTCGTGATACGCCATTACATAATTCTGTCCCCCAAAATCTGATCACTGTCCAGGAGACAAATGGGCATTTGAATAACATTGAATTGAACAAGTAGATTATTTTGTATTTTCATCCAGTGAGATTAGCTATGCCCTTGACTCCCATAAAGCTGGGGAGGCACCAGGTCCCGTCACATTACCAATCAATTAGTTTAAATAGTAATTGGTGATATGGTTCCCCTTTCTTCAAAGTCTACGTGAGTTCAGTAGAACATTGTCCTCCCAAAGTACCTGGAGAAGGGCTGAAATTGTCCCTAGCTATAGGGAAGGGGCCCTAGAGGAACATGCTAACTACTGTCTAAGTTCACTAACAGATTGTCCAAAGTGAAATGCAACATTTTACTAAATCGACTGACCACATAATGCCTCAAGATCAACCTCATCCCATATTTGTACCTGATTCCAGAAGAGAACAGTCATCATTGATCAGGCAGTTTGCCTACTTGATCTTCTTTAAATGTGTTGCCTAAAAGAATCAAGCTTTTTACATTGTTTTACATGTCCTCTAATTGTATGTTTCCACATCCAGATCTTCTTCAGGACATGTACTATATACTATACTATGTGAAGTTAAGCTTCAAAGATCCTGGACACAGTGTATAGGTAATCTCGAGGCTGTACCTATTTTTTTTAGCATATATTCTAACACTCAAATGAAGACAGTAACACTTGTCAAAAAGAGAGCACTAGGATTGTATAGAATGTGAATTTCAGGAAAATAGAGGGTTTTCTTAGGCCCACAGAAATGCCTAAGTCTGAATATCCTTGTTAGTGTTCAGTGAACCAAGGGTCAGGATGGAACGCAGCATTTCACACACCCCAGAAACCTTAGATAATAGCAGGTAAGAGTGAGTGCATGATGAGGAACTCCACTCACCAAAAACACCCCAACACACTAGAGACAACCATATATCTTCAGTGATTGACAGTTTTAAACAAACATTCAGGAATGAGCAATCGGTCACTGGGTGGGTGGTGTGGGGAGGGAAGAGAGAGCCTTCCAAGAAAGAGGGATGAGAACCTGAAAAAGGGAGGCTTTGCTTCCTTGTAATGAGAACAGAACTGACATGGAGGGATTGAGGGCAACATAACATTCTACATGTGGAAAATTAAGACAATGGAGAAAGTTGAAAATGGTGCATGAGAGAGATGAGTGACTAGAACAGATAGTGGGCCAAGAAAGGAAAAAATGAGATAGAGAGAAAGGTTGGGGTCGAGTTAAGGTACAAAATAGGGAAGTAGGAAGAATCTGAAGGAGGAAGGGAGAGGGTGATGTGTGTGGTAGGGCATGGCAGTCAAGTAAAGTATGGTGGTAGGAAGAAAAGAGTTATGCTGAAGTGTCCAAAGGCCTACCTCCTCCTCCTGGAAGTCCATACAATCCCAGTGATGAGCGAGAGTGGCGTTTTTGCGCTTCCAGTACTCAAGGAAGGTCACAGCCCAAAAAGACATGAATATGCTGAAGAACACTGTCCCCGGGTGGTCAAAGAGGTACCCAACCTGTAAAACAACAAAAAGATATATCAAGTAAGAGGTACCCAACCTGTAAAACAAACAAAAAGATATATCAAGTAAGAGGTACCCAACCTGTAAAACAACAAAAAGATATATCAAGTAAGGGGCACTCCTCTTGTTGAGGGGTTGGGGAATGATTGTCTTGAGTGTTTCACAGTTAGCAAAGTTGGAAAAGAATTTGAAAACAAAATTGGGGCCTACATTTCAAAGTACAGCTACCTGGAATACATCTTTCAGTAACGTTATGCACATCTTATCTCTTGCAGCCTCTCTTTCTTTAGTCACCTTTCCAGTACTGGTGTGTGTAATAAAGTAAGTCCAGACGTGCAGGTAAGTTACAGATATGTCTTTAATGTCTCCAAGTACAGGTTTATTCGTAGGAGAACAGACACTGGCTTCCCACCCGCCAGGCACTCATCAGCTGACTCTTCAGAACACACACACTCAAATCATACAATGCATTCCTGCAAGCGCGTGCACTCCACTCCATTACGTTCCATAGTAATGACAGCCCACAATCACAGATTATAACAGTGTGCAACACTACCCATGCTGATCAAAGGTAACCAATCACAATCGTTATAGCAGCAACATCTGAGTATTCTCAGTCCTGGCTCTTCAAAGAACAGGAATCAGTGACTCGTGCATGCATGGCTAGGCTAATAGCGCTAACAAAGCTCAGTAGATATATGGTGCCTAAAATGACCATATAAAGGTTGGCAAAAGCAACCTGTGGGTATGATTAAGATGGACTCCCCTTAGCAAGAGCACTTTGGGTGGCCTACAACTTTGGCATCGTACAACAAATCCTCACCATACTTACCCAAAAAAATAATGACCTCAATTAATTGTTTTAGATTGTTGTGTGCATCTTCCTCAAGTCATAAGTGTTCCCAAAAAATATTTGTCCCATTCATTCGCCAAAGATAGAACTTCAGCCTAAACTGCTGGGAGGATTCATGCCACACCTACGCAAGGAGCTGATGTGTTATTCTGAAAGCTATTACCCGCCTGGGCAGAGCAAGGCATCAACCAGGTGCCCTTTTGTTTAACACTTATTCTGAAAGCATACATTTGCAAATTTGATGAGCATTCATCTAGTGGTTTTGAAAAAATATCCCCAAAAATGTCCGAAAATGGACGAGTTCTGTCTAGCTCTGCCTGGTACACTCTGCAGATGCCCATATCAATTTCGGGCTTCCCGTGGGTTACTTGGGTTTGGGTCTGTGGTGCTTCTTGCAAATTGACTCTGGGCTGGACACCCAATAAGAGTTGGCCACATTAGCTCCCAAACATAAAGCTAATATGGCTGGTGAGGGTGCAAAGAAATGTACAGCAGGCCATCATGTGATCCACAGACGTTTTGATGGGTCGTCCGGACACCGCAGTGCAAACATTTGTGAATGGGACATGTTGTAGCCCTGGGGCTAACAGAGGCAACACTGTGGGGTAAAATATGCTCACAGTTCTTTTTTTTAAATGCTGTTTGGCTGCAGTGTTATGCAGGCCTCTGTAAGGGTCTGAAGCCAAAGGGCTGGAGGGAATGCAATGGGCACAAAAGCCACTTGGCTTGACTCTAGTCCATGGCCAGTGCCCATGTTGGTGGCACAGCTGCAGGCCATGGTCACCGGCCACTGTGGGATGATAGATGGAGCACAGGTCACTTGCTACTTCAGGGATGCCAGTGACCATGTCATAGTAGCCACTGGCCAGGGGACATTTAGGGTGGTGTGGAGGTCAAATGAATTGACCCTCGGTATGGCCGCAGGTCATAGCCAGTGTGCCAGTGGGGTAGATTGGGGTTCCCAGGCAGCGGCAAAGGCACTGCCTTTGTCAAAGAGTCCACTGGAAATGGTTGTAGGCCAAAATTAACTGCATGCAGGTTAACCTACTTCCATTAAGGCTTGAGCATTAAAATAGTGTTAAGGAAAAAAAGACGCCTCCAAACTGGTTAGGGGCACTGTAAATTTAAAGTCACGGACAACAGAAAACAACCTACTAATTGAAAAATGAGGGCCAATTTCCCCGGGTAAACACCATATGGGGAGAAATCATAAGCAGGGAGTGGTGGTTAGAGTTATTTATTTTATAATGGTGTTGATAAAGTTATGATTCCTTTGGCAACCATAACTGTTGAAATATTTGGACTTGTTTTGTATGTAACCCGTAAAGTCCCTTTAAGAAAGTGCTTTCGCTATGGTGCCTTGAGCTCAGCTCATGAGGGCGAAGAGTTATTTCCTATAGTAATTGCTTACCAGCTTCCCAGGAACAACCCTTAGCTATCCTTGGTTTGTTCCTTGGGCCTGTGGATTAATTCTTGATGTCCTCTTTGGTGAAGGTGTTTGATCGCATTGCAGC
Organism: Ambystoma mexicanum; assembly: GCF_040938575.1. Lineage (NCBI taxonomy): Eukaryota > Metazoa > Chordata > Amphibia > Caudata > Ambystomatidae > Ambystoma > Ambystoma mexicanum. Next base: position 1,099,137,023 of record NC_090929.1, read on the forward strand.
AGTTTCCGATGCAGAATGCATGCTGTTATCTCACAGATTCTGTTAAGACTGGGCAACCTAAACAGCTTCTTCTTCTTTCTGGTACTAGACAAGGGGGCACACATCATGCCAGCATCACATGCTTAACAAGGGCTGCCAGTCAAGGGTAGGATTCAATTCAAGGCTCTCTGTCTCACTCACTGGTGCCATACACAGGGGTCCAGAATTCAGCCACAGGAACATCATACCATACAAGCGTAAGAAGATGCTAAGACCCAGCAATGTGGTCTTCCTGGGGTAGGTACCTAATTTGCACTCTTCACCACCAAATTACTGGAACTTGATTCCTAAAGTGATCTGCATATTACAGACTGCATCTCTGCTTCTGGAAAGGATTTAAGGCGTGGCTTATCACAAGATCTCATCAAAATCCAAGGTGCTGCCACCTTAGTATGCATGGAAGGAGTCGTGCTGAAGACCATTAAATATGACTAAAATCATCCTGTGGCTCTCGGGCCTTGCACACAGATGCTGCATCATATTTTGTTAGTGTCCTATTTTTTTATTGTATACTTACAGCCAAAGCTGGCTTTGTATGTACACATCACAAACAATTAATCACAATACATCAATATTGTAAGCCACACCTAAAACCAATAAATACCATAAAAAAAGGTTAATGTTGGGATAAACAGCATACCATCAGTATAAAATCCCCTGTGATAAGTTGCATAAAATGTTCATAGATACATTGTAAAATGTTACCATATCATACATACAATTTACGTCATTCCTTCCATTAACACCTCCCATAAACAAGTAGGATCATTACATGTCATCCTATTATTATAAGATTTTGTCTATTTGTACCTAATGGTTTCCAGGCTAGCACATTCAAACATTATGTGTTTTTTAAAACATATTGTTATTTTTTTTCATATCAATTACAAAATGTTTCCCCCTCAACTCCCTCCTCTACTCCCCCCTGCACCCTCGGGTGGCAGTCTCAGGGTCATTGTCTCCTAGGGTGTGCTTGTTCATAGTATGTCAAGGATTCTGATATTGTGCGGGCACCATTAGAGCATGTAGTCTCTTCGCAGATAGGATAACATGTTCCCCCAGTCTGACAAGAAAGTTCCCGGAGTTCCCTGCAGCCTGTATGTCATCCATTACATGGAGACGAATCTCCACACCCTTTGATGCCAGTCAAAAATTGTGGGTGGATTCTTTTGTTTCCATTGTTGAATAGATACGAAATGGTCCAGTTCCTTCTGGAGTGCCGGGAGGTATTGTTCCAGGCTCGATAACGCTAGGAGCATGTCATCCGCAAAGGCCATCATTTTGTGCTCTACCCTTCCCATTTTTATGCCTTTCACAGTGGTGTCTCCCTGATTTTGATCATTATTGGCTCCAGAAAAATCACATATAGCAGAGGTGAGAGTGGGCATCCCAGTTTCGTGCCCCTTGTCAGGGGTACTTGTCTCGATAGGGTTCCATTCAACAAAATCCTCAACGAAGGTGTTTTGTAATTAGCTCTGATCATCTGCATGTAGGTATGTCCGAAGCCCATGCGTTCCATTGTGTGGAATAACTGCGTCCATTCAACTCGATCAAACGCTTTCTCAGCGTCTAGCGAGACAAGAATCGCGGGGGTACGGGTGTGTTCCACTTTTCCGATTAGATGACTCTCCCTACGTGTGTTGTCTGCCGTTTGTCTCCTGGGGATGAAACCTAACTTGTCTGGGCCTACAATTGTCGGTCGCAGTCAGGTGAGTCTTTCCGCCAGAATCTTTGTATAGAGCTTAGCATCCATATTAATGAAAGCTATTGGGCGCTATGAGCCCGGTAGGGTCGGGTCCTTTCCTAGTTTTGGGAAGATGACCAGTTTTGCTTCATTTATGCTTTGTGTCTTGAAGCTGTTAAACAAATTGGCCAGTTTTGGGGCCAATCTCTCTTGATATTTTTTGTAGAAAGCCTCTGTATAGCCATCTGGTCCCGGTGCCTTGTTTCTCTGGAGATTCTTGATTGCTTGTATGACTTCCTCTTCTTTTATATCTCTATCCAGTGACTTTTTGTTTGTTTCTGGTATCTGGGGGAGAGTAATCTTGTCCAGGTAAGCTTTCTGTTCATCTATCCTGGATGTTCTGATTTATAAAGGGCCTGGTATTAGGTTTGCATTATTTCGTCCATTTCTTCATTGGTAGTTTTTAGGTGCTCTTGCTTGTCCTTTAGTTTCAGAATGGCTGTCATGCGGCCCTTCTAGCAAAGCTGTCTCGCCAGGAGTTTGTCCGCCTTGTTGGCGTTAAAGTAGTACATCTGTTTCGCCCTTAAGAGCACCAGTTCTGCTTTCTTGTTCTGTAGTATCCCTAATTGGCCTTCTATGTTTTTCAGGGCTAGTATCGCCTTCGTGCTGGAGTTATTCGCCAGTTCCTTTTGCGCCTCCGCTAGTTTTCCCTCTAATTCTTCTTCCCATCTGATGCGTTGTTTGTCTCTTTGCACCTTCATGGCTATTAGCTCCGCCCTCAGTACTGCCTTAAATGCATCCCATAACACTCCTTGTGATGTTGCGCCTGTGTCATTCTCTGCGAAATAGAGTTCAATCTTTCCCCATATTTTCTCCACTAGTTCGCTATCTTGAATATCAGTTTGGAATCTCCAGGTCCAGACACCCTCCTCCCCACCCTGGTTCTGTTAATAGTCAAAGTTGCTGTTGTCGGAGCATGATCCGAGAGGGTGATCACACCGATTTCTATGTTTGCTGCCTTTCCCACTAAGCCCGTGGAGGCCCAGATCTAGTCTATTCTAGATTGAGTATTGTAAATGTGTGAGAAGTGAGTGAAGCCTTGCGTGTCCCCTTTCGTGGCGCGCCAAATGTCATGGAGCGCCAAAGTCTCTAAGGCTTTCCTCAGTGCCCTAGAGGGCGCGTTTGTACCCATCCGTGTCTTAGAGCTTTTATCTAGTCTGGGATCCCACGCTATATTGAGGTCACCCCCATTATGATTTCCTCTGTAGCGAATTCTTCTAATGTCATGAGGGTCCCTCTCAGGAATCCATCTTGCCCCATGTTGGGTGCATAAATCGATGCCAAAGTGAGGTGTTTGCCTTCTATTTTTACATTTAGAAAGAGGTTGCGCCCCTCTTTGTCCACCTGTGAGTTCTGGATCTGTGCCTTAAGTCGATCTTGTATGGCAATGCGTACTCCCGCTCTCTTTCCCTCCGCGTTAGCCTGGTATGTTTGAGAGGCCCCCCTTTATCTTGACCTGTGCCTTGTCCCCCTTCTTTATGTGGGTTTCCTGGTACATAATTATGTCTGCCTTCATTCTCCAGGCCTGTCGCTATAGTTTTTTTCCTTTTGAACGGGATATTCATCCCCCTGACATTATGTGTCAGGATCTTTATCTGTCTAGATGTTCCACTATCCATGTTCTTCCATTTCCTGTCCCCTGCTCCTCTGGCGCCTCCCCCCTCTATTGTGTTTTCTTGTACTTTGCCTTCCCCGCCACCTTTGTCCCCTTTCCCTGAACCAAACTCCCTCCCCCCTCCCATCCCCAACTTCCCTTCCCCCCTGAGGGTGGGCTAGGTTCCTATGAGCGTCCAGACGAAGTGTCCTGCGTGCCTGGGCCCCTGTCCACCTCAGGTTCTGGTTGTGGGGGATCCTAAACCCCACTTTTGATTCCATCCACGCCCTTCCTCCTTCTCCCTTCTCCTTCTCGCTAGGGCCTGTGTTATGGATTTCTGGGTTTTACATCGCCCCTTGGTCCTGTATTAATGTTCCACTTGTTCTTTCTTATGCTACATTGGCGATTCGGTGGACCTTATCTTTTCCTCCCACCTCTGCCTTTCCTCATTACTGTTTTCCATCCTTCCAGCTTGTTGGGGCCTTTTACTCTCCCCTGTGATCGGTCTTGGCCATCCTCATCGTCCTGTTGTAGACCCAGGATCTCTTCCCCTTCTTCCATTGTTGTAATCCTGTATTGATTTCCTTCCCAGGTGAAGAGAAGCCCAAACGGGAATGTCCATTTGTATTTCACCTGGTTAGCTGTTAGGTGCTGGAACACAGGGCTCATTTTCTTTCTCTTCAATATTGCAGACTGTGCTAGATCATGGTAAAGCTGTACTTCTTGACCATTTATCTGCAACATGCCTGCAAATCTAGCTTTTCGTAGTACCTGCTCTTTTTGAGTGTAGGAGGATATGGCCGCCAGGACATCCCTTGGTCTTGCCCCCAGTTCGATTGATCTTTTTGGTCCCACTCAGTGTAGACTGTGTAGCTTTATCTACGGTTCCGGGTCATCCACTAGTACTTCCGCAAAGAGTTGGGTGACTGTTCCCTGCAGGTCTTTGTCCTCGATTTATTGCAAGACAGATGTACAAGGGCCTCGTCTGATTTCTGTGTGTCCTTCCCTACTCTTTGAATAATTTCTTCTAGTGTATAAGTGTATCAGTACTCTTTTTCAGTTTTGAAATGTCCGCCCTTCAATCCTGGAGGGACTGCTTCATGTCTTATTTTAGAGCTGGAATTGTTCCTAGACAGAGAGTAGAAACTAGCTCTGGAGTTCCTTGAAGCAATTCTGCATATACTCTATGGTCACTGCGTTGTCCCCCATGTCTTGCTGTTCTGTATTGTGTGCTTTGTGCGTGGTCATGTCGTCTGCACTCCAAAGTTGTTTCAAGCTTCTGTTGTCTTTCCTTTGGGGGGGATTGAGCTGGGGTCATGGTTTTTCCTCTAGACTTTGACATCAATGCTGGCGCATTGGTCCTTGTGCTGTTCCCCTTATGTTGTCCTCTGACCTTTAATTACATGCTTGGTCACGTGCAGTTTAGGGTCCGTTCTGTCTCCCTGCACTGTTTCCTCAGTGTGGGTTGAGGCCTCGCTAGAGCTGTGCCCTCTCCTCTTATTGTCGTGAGAGTTGTGCGTCTCTCATGGGGTTGGAGAGGGTATCCGTCCCTTCTTGGTTGGGGGGTAGTTTCCCTTCTGGATTCTGATCCCAGAGGTTCCAACAATGGTGGTGCGTATCCCGTCATCTGCACCTTTTCCAAGATCGGCTCTTTCCTCTTACACGTCCGTCCAGGCGAGTATATGCCCCGATGCAATGTTCTATTATTTATCCCTTGAAGGATCTGTTGTTTTCCCGCAGTGTCAGGGATCTGGCTCTGGGTTTACCAATCTTGATGTTCTGCCCCACGGGTATGTCTCCCCCTCTGTTGGTCTCTCCTATCTTGGGGGTTTTGTTGATGATTGGACTAATGTTTTGTTTTTGGCCCCTGTGCCTGTTTTATGCTGCCTCATTAGTTTCCTTTTGGGTGGGCCACTGTCTATGGTGCTAGTGGACGTGGCCCTATGGGTGGGTCTCTGCTGTGTCCCTTTGTGATTTAAGGCTGTTTCGCCCTGAGTTTATTGGTGGTGAGAGGGCAGGCACTTCTTTCTATATTAACTGCCCCAGTACTTGTGCGGGTTGCCCCGACTATACAGGTCTATTGTCTGTTGGCATAATTGGTGGCAGTAATGTGGCTTGCGGCTCAGTGTTGCCAGCGTGTATGTTCTGGGTTGGGAGTGCGGAGGTCCTCCTGGCGTGCGGTGTACTTACTGCGTTCTGGTGGTTTGTTGGGTCTGCCGTGCCTGGGTCCGTTGGGGTCTGTCCCTCGCCAGTTATCCCTCTGTTTCTTCATCCTCTGGGGCTGCACACTGTTGCCGGAGGCTGCAGGGTTCACTGTTGGCTCCTGCTTTCCTTGTGGCGGCTGCTCGCCGCATTGTAGCCGTGGGGGAGGTCTGGCTGGATCCTCTGGTCTTCCCTCTCCAGATGTCGCCTTGGCGGCCTTCTCCTGCTGTGTGCCATGGCGGTGGGGTGCGGCCCTCCCTCCTTCCCTCGCTGCTACGGGCTCTTGTCTCTCCTGCGTGTTGCATGCAGAGTTTATGGAGATTGGGGGGGCGGGGGGAGCTTGGACCACTCGTCTGGCCCTCGCTGCTCCTCCTCCCCTGCCGCGGTCTCACTGCCCCTTCTGTCCGTCCATGCCGTGCCAGCTTTTCACGCTTGCCTGGGTACTACGTTGGTCCGGGCTTGATTGTGCCGGTGGCCCCCCGCTACCCGGTCTCGGTTCTGTCCTTCTACCACTGCCTTGCTGGACAGTCCATGATGCCACCTGTTTTGATGCATTTCGCTGAGGTGTTGCCGTCTTGCCGCTGCTAGCGGCCCTAGCTTGTCGATGCTGCTTTAGGTCTGCCTTCGCTCCTGATGTGTTTCCGTGTGTGCTGGTTCGTTTCCTTGTTGTGTGGGCCCCCTGCCTGTTAGCTTCTTCCTCTTCGATGCATGTAGATCTCTGTGTTCTGCGTGTTGCTGGGGTAATGCATGCACCCAAAATGCTTTATTTTAGTTCTGATTGATGCAGCACAGTGGGGAGAGACTCCTACGTACGTCCTCCTATGCCAGCCGCCATTTTGGAATGACATTAGGTGTTTTGTGGATTCAATATCCGCCTCATTACATAGTCAAAAGGGACGTTCTTGCCTTGGGATACCCAGCTTTGCGCCCTCTATCTCCAAGGCAGAGGTCTTGTTAAATGTAATCAGTAGGTACTGCCTTACTGCATGGTTGTTAGGAAACGCCTCAATATATGTTGGCAGTCGTTTCCTCTCAAGCCTCTAGTGAATAGAGGTGCCACTGTTAACATTTGAGACCAGTTTCACAATGTCAGTATCATATTTTAACTCTTTTAGCCAATACTCTACTGCTATCTTCAGGGATAGATATTTACGTCTAGTAGGACTGACCAGACAGCCATGCCTTATGTATCACCAACAGTTTCCCACGGCTGCAAAACTGCTCATATTCGTGCATCCCCTGGAAAGCCTGGAAAAGATTTACCATTATTGTGTTGTTATCCAGTTTCATTAATTTCTCATAGCACATGGTCGATTTGTAGATTTCCTCTGTGGGAATACTCATCAGATTCAATTATTAATGAATATACTCCAAAGATAGCGATTTAGGCATTCTTAACAGAGAACGTAATATTTTACCCTCTCATTTTACCAGTTCCTTCTTGTAATTATGCCCCCACACTTCCGCACCATAAAGCATGCAGGTTACAATTTTGGCTCTGTATAATAGCAGAACTGTCTTAATAGAGTATCCGCCCTGTTTATAGATATATTGGCTCAACACACTGGTATGCCTCATACAGTTAGCATATGTGTATTCCCAATGCAGGGTCCATAAAAGTTTATCGTCAATCATGACACCCAAGTATTTATAACACCCAACTTGTTCAATTGGCTGAGAATCAATCCTCAACAAATTTTGGAGCAGTGCTCTGCAGCCAACGTGCATGCCGTAAGTTTAGCTTTTTCAATGGTGATATGTAGGCCATTTACCGTAGCATATTTGCCAGAGCATCTAACAACCGTTCAAGCCCTCTCTGGGTATAGTCCAGGAGAAGCAAATCATCTGCATATCCCAGCCATCCCATTTTTAGGTCCCCAACTTTAACCGGAAAGCTGCCTGTGTGTTTAAAACCTGGACCAGATCAGCAAGGTATAAGTTAAAGAGGGCTGTGGACAAAATGCAGCCCCTCTTAACCCCCGTCTTAGTAGGTATCCATTCCGACACTCGGCCCTGACTGTCTAGTCGTACTCTCACCCTGGTATCTTAGTGCAGCTGCATGATCATCGACAACAGGCCGCTGGGTATGTTCGATGACACCAGGTTCTTCCAAAGGCGATTTCTCATTACAGTGTCAAATGCTGCCCTGAAATCGATAAAAGCAGCGTACACCAGTAGATGGTGTCTATGCCAGCCATATTCTAGAGACACCATAGTAAGCAGGTTATGTATGGTGCTCGCTTGGCCTCTAAATCCCGTCTGATTAGGCGGGAGGATTTTCCTGTGATCAATCCACTTGTTGAACTTGTCCAAATGTACTCTTGCAAATAGTTTTTGTATATCTAACTTGTCAATAAACGATAATTTGCAGTATTCTTCCAACATCCTTTTTAATATATTGGCAGGGTATTACTTTCCTTTTGTAGAGGAGGTCACAGAGATGGCCTGCACCCCGTCCCCTCATTTCGAGGTACCAGGAGCGTACTCGCCAAGGTATGTGACGTATGAACAGCAAATGAACCAACAAAGAGCTGCACTGAGACTCTGCCCAGTATACATCAGAAGATCCATACCTGTTGAAGCACCCATAACCAGACAACCCTGGGCAGCACAGTACCCTATCAGACAGCCATACCAGCTGCTGATACGAAATGAAGAGTACCTACAGACGGTCCATGAAGAGACCCAAAGAGCCCTAATGGAAGGCCAGTGGAAATGACACAAAGGCCTGAACAGACTCGTGAATGAACAAAAGCAGCTATCGAAGATAACACGCCAGTGCGAGTAATTACGAAAATAAATGTAATGGACACAGAGAAGAGACAATGTTAAAACGTGAGGAAACGGTGCTACGAGACAAGATGGAAGCAACCGACCTGTTAAACGTGTGTAAATAGGCTTGAAACGCAAGATGCTAAAAAATCTATACTGCTTGCAATACTTAGTAAAAGACAGAGCGGCAAGCGGCAACCATATATCTACCTCAATAATGCACATTATACAAGTGCGACTCCATTTTGTAAAAGCAGAAATGTACCCAGGCTGTCAGAGGCCTGACAGGCCAAGTTTCGTAACCCAGCCAAAGGCAAGAGAAGGAGCGGAATCAAAACTCAACAAAGAGCGGCTCATGCCTAGGAACTCGACGTCAACCAGAGAAAGGGAGGAGAGCGTCAGCTAACAAGACTCAAACTTCAGAGCATACCAGCCTGCCCCATGGAGGTCAAGATAAGGGGGGCCCATACAGGTGGCGAGGCTGAAACAGAATAAAATACACTAAAAGCTAGAAACTGAAGCAGATTCATGGTGAACTAACACGTGACCAGCCAGGCGTGAAGAAGTACCATCGCCTGATGTCATTCAGGACCCGAGGATGCCATAACTTTTCCCGATAAGAGACTACAGTTTTGAGGCCATCCTTCGCCAACTGACACATCGCCCTAAAACACTGATTGATGGAAGGGAGGCAGGGTGAAACTTGGGACACCAGGCACAGGGGTGTCCATTCTGCATGCTGCTAATTGATTTATGTCGAGGGGTGTAACCTGCCCAATCACAATGGACCAAGTTATCTGGAGTCCTATAGATACTGTAACCAATAGGACGTCGTAGTTGTAGTGACGTCCATCACACGTGATGTAGAGGGATGGGCGTAGACTCCCACCCGATAAGAGTTATCCAATCCGCATGCCCTATTATCATATACAGATATAACACCTATACTTAAGTTACCTTTCCTAGCCAATTACATTGCATGATGATTTTTTATAGAATTAGACGTCAGTGATGATGTGTTTAGCCTATAACAACGACTGTTCGACTGAAGTTCGATGAAGTCTGAGCGAGACAGGTGATCGCACTGCTGCTGATTTCCATTTGTTTCTCTGTTTGATGTACTTATCATTAAATGGACTTCCCTTTGCCAACTTACTGAGTCCTCATTATTGAGTCGTGTTGGAGTAAGTGAATCCTGCACCCCCTGTCCTCACATGGTGCAGCTATCTTGTCTTACAAGTTCTAGAGGGTGAGCGCTGACCTATGGGCCCGTCAGTGAATTCCTCTCCTCTTGAACACTTGGTAGCGTGAGGATGGTTTCGGCCATCGATTATTGATTATCGATTGATATAGTTATAAGACACCTTTAGACCGACGGCACGAAGTAACTCTGGGCCTTCGGCAATATCACAAGTCCTTTCGCCATTCCGGCTGAGTAGACTGAGCAGCTTCCCGTGGACAATGATAGAGTAAAAACTTCAAAAAGCTGCAGTGGGTCTGAAGGAACCAGCCTTCCAAGCATAACCCTTCTCATCCCCACGGGCAGCCGATCAGACGAAAACCTTAAAAGCTGGAAGAGGAAGGGGCGGTGATCCCGAGGTCCCAGAGAGGAAAAGATGTGAACGGTGAGTGAAACAATAAACTCGTTACTTTGGCAAATGTCTTGTAGGCAAGCAAGTAGGGGAAGGTAACAGAGGGCGGCTGAGAAATAATAAAGTAGTTAGAAGTAGAGAAGACTTCATATATATAGGGGGTTAGTGACTCGAGCATAAGAAATAAAGAGTGGATTATCAGGGGGGCACCTGAGATAAAAAACGTAAGGATTATCGGGGGGCACCTGAGATAAAAAATGTAAGGTTTATCAGGGGGGCACCTGAGATAAAAACGTAAGGATTACCAGTGGGGCACCGGAGATAAAAACGTGTTCCTGCTCTTTAAAGAGTGGTCAGAAGAAACGTGAACTCATAGCCCACAGAGGGGGGACAATTAGGCTACGGTGACGTTTAAAGACGTCATCAAGGGAGTTCGTTTACATCCCATGTCGGGGTATTGATTAGAAGGCATGTATACGTGTATCCAGCTGGTGTTCGTCTAGTCTGTCAAGTGTCTGTAATACGTGTCTTGTTGTATGTCAAATGTAAAATAATTGTATTAATGATTGTTTTGAAATGCATTTTGGCTTTACGCGATTCTGTAACTAAGAGGGAATCGCCATTGAATTGATGGGTTTTGATTAAATTGTTGGTATAAATTTTGGCGGGAAAAGCATTTATGTAAGCAGCTACCCAAGCATGCACCAAAACTAAAGAAATACAGAACGGAGTGGGTCAAGGGTACCGCCAATAAGATGTTTATGCCTTGGCCCCAGAAAGGGTCACTTTCTAAGGCTGTTTTACAGCATATGACAACCTTCCTACACGCCACATATACAGGCAAGAAGCTAGAGAACTGTCTTGCTGTTCTAGAATTGTGGAAGATGTTTGAAGAAACGAAGGTGGAAGAACCACCCACAGACTGGATACTAAATGTATGTACGGAGGGGGCTGAGACACCTACCGCGCCACCAGCCCCGCCTGAGCCAGTCATTGAAGGGAGTAAGTCAGAGGGTCTTTACCCACTAAGAGAACTTAAGGCAGCCACGGGGTATAGCAACTCCGCATATGAGTCACCTACGTACAATAAGGGAAAAGAACAAGAAAACAATATCGCCTCCGCGCTCTCAAGGGACAAAGAGAGAGGCGAAGATGAAGGGAAAGATTGGGCACGGAGTTGTGCATCTCCAGATAAAGGGAAAGAGGGAAATAAATGTAAAGGAAATGTTAATGTTAATGTTAAAGGACATTTGTACCGAGTACTATCACCACCGAAGTGGTCCCCTGGCGCTCTGGCAGCTCTGAAAAAGGGGAGGGGCGGGGTGGGTTAATGGGAATAAGCTGGAAAAGTGCAAGAGAGCAGTGATGTGCTGTTGGCAGCCTCAGTCCGGTGGGTCCGTTGGCTGGGCTTGGGGTGTTTTACGGTCGGTAATCGTTGTGTGCTGTTGTGCAAGTCTATGTGTGGTTTGTTTTGTTGTTGCATCATTGTGAAGTTTGTGTGGATTGCTGCATTTTAAGCTTGTGGTTGTGCTTGGTTAGAGTTTGAGAGGTGAATGCAGAGGGATGAAATTGTTAGTTGGTTGGTTAGTTGGCATTGCTGTCCTTGCAATTATGGGAATACATCTAGGTGCGGTACATGTCGACCCCCACATTTCTATCTAGATGCGACGCAAGCCAAGGCCAAGAATCATGAGTGTGGCACATGCCAACAACCACATTTCCATCTAGATGCGGCGCAAGCTAAAGTTCAGAATTCTAAGTTCGGTGTATGTTGACAATCGCATTTCTATCTAGATGTGGCGTAAGCTAAAGTTCAGAATTCTAATTGTGGCACATGCTAACAACCACATTTCTATCTAGATGTGGCACAAGCTAAGGTTCAGAATTCTAAGTTCGGTGTATGTTGGCATTCACATTTCTATCTAGATGCGGCGCAAGCTAAGGTTAAGAATCCTGAGTGTGGCACATGCTAACAATCACATTTCTATCTAGATGCAACGCAAGCTAAAGTTAAGAATTCTAAGTGTGGCATATGCCAACAATCACATTTCCATCTAGATGCAACGCAGGCCAAAGTTAAGAATCCTGAGTGTGGCACATGCTAACAATCACACCTGAATGAAGGTAGAGGTGATGAGATAGCATTCTCGAAAGACTAATGGATGGGAGGCCAGATATTACTGAAGTTGGATGGGAAAGGAAGTGATGATTTGAGGCCAGGGGAGAGGTCTGATGTGACGCAAAGTAGAGAGAGAGAGAAAGGGATGGAAGTAAGGGATGAAAGGACAAGAAAGAAAGATAGGCTAAGGCGATAACAACTATATCGCGAAGAGCAAGGAATACCGCTTAGTTGCACACAATATGCAGCCTATAAAAAGTACAGGCAGAACATGCTAAAGTTAGAGGAAGAAAGCAGAGTGCACGAAAGGATGGTAAAAAAGCGGGAAGATGAGGAAAGTAGAAGGGCAAAGGAATGTATAAATGAACAGATGAGGGAAGTAGATAAGGCTAGAGAAGAAGCGAAGAAGAGAAAAGAAATAGATGAGGAAATGGAACGTAAGCGCAAACAGAGGGCACGGGATCTTGAATATTTGGAGCGGGAAGTGTTTAAACCCAATCCTACAGTAGAATGGGAAGACATAGAAAAATTCTTTCCTGCAAGCGATGCGGTACCAGGTACAAGCGGGACAAATATTGAAGATGACTTCGACACCAGAAGCATCGGGGAAACGATCAATAAAATATACGATGAGATGGGGCTGGAGCAGATATCCAATGGTGGAAGGGAAGATGAGCGCTTAGAGAGCACTCAGCTATATGACACTGAGGATGTCACCCGAAGCAGTGAGAGCAGGGGACTGTCCCTAGACAGGCTGGAGATTGGGCAGAACGAAGAAGATGCAAGGAGTTGTGTAAACTGGGAGTATTCAGGATCTGACTCCGGTGGGGAAACGGAGGATGTGGCACATGAAGAAGGGAGACAGTGCGAAAACCGGCTCCCAGGGGACCGAGGGGTACAATGGTCAGACGCTAGTGGGTCCGGGACGAGGACACCAAAGTCTGCTGGACATAAGAAACACCCCACGGTCAGAGGGGGCGTCAGCACCAGCCTATACCGACAGACTAAGGGCATTGCCAGGTAGACGGCAAGGCGGGAATGCCATCCCGGCAATAGACCAGAGAGCTATGGGCAAAGAGAAGGAGGACTGTGCATTCCAATTCCTGTTGCTAGAAAAGGGGGGAGCAAGACCACAATATATTCCATGGCCACACATGGACCGAGAGAACCTTAAAAATAAGTTTCCAATGCTGACATCTAGGAAAGTGGATACCTAGAATTAGAGAAAATGACAGGGGGTGTCACCTTAAGTATAGGGGACATTAAGGGCCTCCTAATTGCCATACTTGGTGAAAGAGCAGATGATGTATGGAAACGGGCAGGCTATCCTAGGGTAACCCTAACTAACACCTCCCATGACGGACCGCCATTTAATAACTCTAGGGCAGCAGTGTGGAAAACACTACGTACGCTATATCAGACATGTCTGATATGGGAGCTATAATGACTCGAAAAATGAAAGAATCAGAGGATCCGTTGATTTATATCCAGAATTTTCAAGACGTGTGGGTACTCGAAACGCATGAGTCTTGGACAAAATCTATCCCTGTATTCCACCACATATTATGTCAGGCGTTGCCTGAACCGGTGCAGAAGCAGCTAAAAAGATTGGTAGGAATAGAAGCAAAACCATGGGCCAAAATACAGTTGACAATCGCACACTACTGTAGATTGTTGCAAGAAAAAAACCGGAAGAAAGAGGCAACTCGTAAGGGCGAGGAGGCGAAGCTGGTGCAAAAGAAGCTCTCGAAGTATGCTCTCGAGGGAGCCATGCTCACCAGCCCAGCCGAACCAATCGCACAACAAGCGACCAACCCATCGCAGAATAATCAGGGTAACGCAGGATTTTACCCAAGAGGAAGGGGTTTGAGAGGAAGAGGATGGCAGAGTAATCAAGGAGGGTTTCGAGGTAACCAGGGAGGTTTGAAGAATAATCAAATTGGCTTTCAGAACGCGCAGATGGGCGGTCCAGCTATGCCAGATGGACAGATGGCCCGACCACTGCCAGTGTGTTGGCTGTGTGGAATGTCAGGACATGTGGCGTGTATGTGCAGAAGCCAAGGCATGTGGCAAAATAGCCAAGTGATGGGGGCAGGCATGGTGAATCAGCCTGCCGTCCCGCAGCAGGGCACTGCACAAAATGACACAGTGCAGCCGCAGGCATCAGGCATGCAGCAAGGTGCACAGCAAGTGGTTCAACCACCGAACATGGGGAACTTGCCACAGGGACAATCCCAGCAGGCACCACCGCAAATGTCACAGGGCACTAGCTCCGGAGGGGGAGTCAACCCTGGGGCTGGGGGAAATCAACAAGCATACAGTGGGACAAACTTTTATATGAAATAGGACAGCTCACAGGGGACTCTGATGTGCTCTATCCTATCAGTGACACCAGACCCTACCAGGGAACCAAGGGTGAATGTCACCATAGGGGGTAAAGAATATTCCTTCTTAGTTGACACGGGTGCAACGCGCTCGTGCATACGAGAGGGCAAATTTTCCTTGTCCGGCGAGGCTATAGATACTCAGAGTTTCACTGGAGCTCATAGTAGAGTTCTCTTTACAGACGCACTCCCAGTTTCAGTGGGAGAGTGCGAAATTAATGTACCCCTTTTATATTCACGTCAGACCCCAGTAAATATTCTGGGCCGAGACCTGATGACTAAATTAAACATGACAATCTCGTTTACCGAGAATGGTATAGTGTGCTCCACTCCAGGAATGCATTATTCAAACGTGTGCAAAATAATCAGAGCATACTCAGGACATATAGCCATGAGAGCTGTACCGTTAGAGCCAGAGGTCTTTGCATATGGCGTGCGGGTGCTTATGGCGGGACTGCCAGGCCTCGCAGACAAAACTATGAGAAGCCCTGATGAGTTTCTGTTCAGACCAAGAATACCCATGCATGAAGAGGAGGGACAAGTGTTTCCCTTAATGATACAATCTGCCGCAGTGCGAGGAAAAGTGGCATTGGTCAAAGTATATGATGACGAAGGCAGACAATGGTGTGCGATTATCGCCATCGAAGAAGGGTATCGAGTGACTGACGTCACCGATGACGATCTGTTCGAAGAGCACCCTGACCTAGAGGAGACAAGAGTGGAAGTAAGTCTCACATTTTGGGTCAAAATGATCAAACGGGAGGTGCCACAGAGAATGATGTTGGCGCTGGTACGTCCAGAATACTTTGATGACGACATGGCCCAAGTGCCTGCCGCAGTATGGACTACAGGGCCCTATGACATAGGTCTCCTGAAGGGGGCAGGTGAAGTGAAAATTAAACTGAAACCAGGAGCAATTTTACCACGAGCGCGACAATATCCCATGTCCAGAGAAGCGGATGAAGGGATTGCGAAGACAATTTTCACCATGATGGAGCAGGGCATCCTAGCAACGTCAGAATCACCTTGCAACACAGTGATTTAACCTGTCAAAAAATCAAAGGGAGGGTCTTGGCGTTTAATCCAAGATTTACAAGCATTAAACGATATAGTTGAAGCCGAGTTCCCCCTTGTCCCTAATCCATCCACAATACTGTGTAACATACCCACTGAGGCAAAATATTTGACGGTGATCGATTTGAAAAACGCGTTTTTCTCAATTCCACTGCACCGTGACTCACAAGACCTGACGTGATTCACTTTCAAACAAAAGCACCTGAAAAGTATGAGGTTGCCACAGGGGTATTGCGAGTCCCAGTCTATTTTCAACAGAGTCCTGCAAATGGACCTAAGCAATATTGCGGTGGACAGTGTTGTTTTATAGTATGTAGATGACATTCAGATCTGCAGCACCACTGAAGAGCAATGCAGGTGCGACTCTGTCCAGCTATCGACTATACTGGCTCAGAAGGGATACAAAGTTGATAAGGAAAAGTTGCAGTACTGTCAACAGGAGGTGTTGTACATAGGGCAACTGATCTCTCATGAGGGGAAAAAGGTAAACCCAGAAAGGGCTGAAGCTATCATAAGCACAGCCAAGCCCCGCACGATGAAACAAATGCAGAGCTTCTTAGGCCTGTGCAATTATGTCAGAGCATGGGTTTTTGACTACAGCTCGTATACCAAGCCCTTGCTTTAGGCTTTGAAGAAAGCCCAGGCAACAAAAGGAGAAATTGAATGGACTGAGGCAATGGAGAAAGGGTTTACAGAACTCAAGGGGGCAATTTGTAAGGCCCCAGTTCTCGGGATTCCTAATTATGCAGAGGAGTTCTATCTGTTCTCACATACCGATGGTAATTTTATGATGGCAGTGCTCGCGCAGCGAACCTCGGTGGGGTACGAGCCCTTAGCATATTGCAGCAGGAGTCTGGACCCGGTCATGAAGGGCCACTTCCCATGCAAACAAAACCTAGCTGCTGCCGCATTCGCTATCGAAAAGGCGTCACCCATTGTGATGGGGTCCTCCATGACATTGTATGTTGAGCACTCACTGTTTGCCATACTAGAGAAGCCAAAGGGTACACTGACATCTCAGAGAGCATCCGCCTATGAGGTGAAAAATAGTGTGATGTAAAACTGTAAACCCTGCTATGTTCATAGCTGAGCCAGTCACAGAGGGAGAACCTATACACGACTGTGCAAACTATGAGGAATTCTTAGATGAGATCCCCAGGGAAAAGGAAAATGCCCTGGCGAGTGGAGAGATCATCTTCATTGACGGGTCTTCGAGAATCGACCAAGAAGACGGACAAAGGTATACAGGCGTGGCCATGGTAAAACACCTAGCGAATGGGGAGTTTTGAGTACTCGTTAGTGCACGAATACCATCTCACTATTCGGCACAGGCTGCAGAACTATTGGCATTGATACTTGCCATTGAGAATCATGCAGACCAGGAAGTAACAGTGTATAGTGACTCCGCCTATGTGACGTCCACAGTGCACGCAGGACTAGTGTGCTGGAAAAGGAGGGGCTACCTCCGAGCAGACGGCATGCCAGTGCAACATGCAGCCTTATTGGAAAGGTTGATAAAAGCACTACAGCTGCCAGTGGGCATAGCGGTCGTGAAATACGCCGCTCGTACCAAGGGGACGGATTTCGTGTCACGTGGAAATCATGATGCAGACACAGAAGCCAAGCGCATGGCATCCAAGAATGAAACAATCATGGACGTGGAGGTGGCACGTACCCATAAGAGGATGATGGTAGCACGAGCCACACCAGAAGCCTATAGCAATATGGGGCAGACTCAGCTAATGGAGCTCCAGGGGGTGGCACCTCAGGAGGAGAAAAATTTGTGCAAGCGTTGAGGGTGTTCTTTAAACCCCTCTGACGGGTTGTGGAGGCAAGGTAGCACTGGTAAACCAGTAATACCTGTCGCCCTTCTAAAAGTAGCATTAGAACAACTACACTACCCCATCCATATGACAAACGAAAATCTTGCTGCAACACTTTCAGAAGACTGGTTCACACCGAATTTAGCAGAGCATGTAGCATTTTTCATGGTGAACTGCATTATCTGCCAGCAATTTACCGCTGGGCACACATTAAAAGTAGTGAGAGGAATCATTCCTAGACCAAATGGACCATTCCAGCACTTGCATATCGACTACGTCGACATGATTCAAGTGTGCAACGGGTGCAGATATTTAATTGTGGTGGTGTGTCCATTCTCTAGATGGATAGAAGCAGGTCCCTGTACACACCACAACGCTACCTGTGCTGCCAAGTTCCTGGTGAGGGAAGTGTCCCCTAGATGGAAGGTGTGTGAGGTATTGAGATCAGATAATGGGGCCCACTTTGTAAATTCAGTTTTTCAACAGATTAGCTTGTTGCTTTGTATAAAGCACAAGTTCCTGTCGGCGTATCATCCTGAGGGGAATGGGATATGTGAACGGATCAACGGCTTGCTTAAGGAGAGGATAGCCAAGTTGAAGCTCACATTAAAAAAGGGATGGCTGCACTGTCTACCATTGGCATTGTATGCACTTCGGAACCAACCCTGCTCAGACCATCATCTCACGCCACACAAGATAGTTACAGGCAGAACGATGAGGACCCCTCCTGCCCCCCCGAGATAGGGCTATATGTGATGCCCAGCCGACTAGAGAGGTTCTGGGAACAGAGATGCAAAAGTACCATAACTGTATGACATCCAGCGCCTCTGTCATTACAGGCCAGCTGCAATGACGGTGAAAAGGGGACAGCGCAGCACAAAATACATCAGGAAGTGCTAAAGCAGACACCGAGCAAGGTGTACATGCGCCTCTCATCTTCCCTGGTGACAGCGTGCTTGTGAAGAACTTTACCAGGAAAAGGGGGGACGAGCCAAGATTCAATGGCCCTTTCATCGTAGAGGACTGCACCCCCTCCGCTGTCAAGCTCCAGGGCAGAAGGGCATAATTCTTCCTAAATGACATTAAACCCTACATAGGAGAGAGCCCTCCTGCTGCATCCACCTGCAAAGAAACCACAGACAACGGGGAAGAACCTCAGCACGTGCAGACAAGATCCATGGAGAGGAAGAAGGACGCATGAGCAGAAAACCAAGACAAAGAATCCGGGTGCAAGTTGTGGCATAAAACTGGACAGGTTCCCCAAGCAAAGGGGAATAAGGGCATAACGAACACTCCGTACATCCCAGTTGCAGGGTAAAGAGAAGCACATCCAAAGCCACAACATTGATAAAATGAACGTTTGAAGGCACGACATGCCCTAGTAGTACAAAGAATCAAGACTCTGATAGACTGCAAATAAGACATTGCCTGAGAGTGTAACGCAGTATCCTGAAGCAATCAGTATTGAGTCTTTGTGCACAGAACTTATGGTATCCCCCAGTAGAAACATCACAAAGGATATGCCTTTCTGTTTCCAGCTAGTATTAGAGACATATCCATCACTTGTAGGGAGAGTTCCCAGTATCACAGACTTTATTCAAGATCCGGCCAACAAGAAAATAAGCTGGCAACTACTGACGGTCATCACGGAAGCCTTCATTGTACCACCCGAGTACAGTGATAAGGGTACAGATGCTTCCACCACAAGTGATCATTGATGAGCTGACATAAACGCTTTTCTTTTGCATCATAGAGGAATGCCCAGAACTTGTCGGGAGGACCACAGCTACCTTATCCTTTATCAGAGATCCAAGAAACAATGCATTCCTAAACCGAGTGTGGTACAAACTGAACTAC
Organism: Ambystoma mexicanum; assembly: GCF_040938575.1. Taxonomy (NCBI): domain Eukaryota; kingdom Metazoa; phylum Chordata; class Amphibia; order Caudata; family Ambystomatidae; genus Ambystoma; species Ambystoma mexicanum. Next base: position 1,099,156,223 of record NC_090929.1, read on the forward strand.
GTGGTCGCAATCCACGCAGCAGGAAAGTGTAAAGACTGTTCACATCACAAGAAAGGCCTATGATCTAGAGACCAGAAAACCAGAACGAATGTCGTTGTCACCAGAAGACAGCAGATATGCATACCATGTCTTCTTCCACCTCATTGAGAACTTTCCAGAACTAGTGGGTAGACCAACCAATGTTGATGTACCCTCATTCCTCAGAGACCCAGTAAAGAACGTACAATTAAACAAGCTGCTGAGAGCCATCATAGCGCAGCTGAGAAGTAATTATGTACATCAACTACAGAGGAGAGCCTTGTGAAGAGGAGATCCCAATAAACTTGTCACCGAGAGAACGAGCGAAAAGAGCGGACACAAGAACTTCACCATCTTATTTTCCTTTTTCTTCATTTTTCTAATTTTTTCCTATTTTTTCATATGTTCACTTATATTTTTATTTTTGTTTTTATTTTTACAACATTTTATTTTTGTGTGATTTTTAGCAGTTCCATCTTTTCATTCTTTCGCATTGAGCAAGTTCCAGCATGTCCTCGGAACCAAGGCAAATTCGAGGCGTGCATTGGGACCTCACCTATTATCGATATGCATAATGAATGTGATGTACCAAAATTGCTAGCCTAACCCTTTTCCATAGTCTAGCACAGGAACTGTACTGAGTACCCAGAGACTACTGTCGTCACTCACATGAGGGGGGACATTTGGAGAAGCACTCATCGCTTTAATAGTAAAGAACTCTCGAACTATGATACCAGAGCAAGAGAAGGAATAAATAGCTGACTATGACCTCATTCGAAATGGGGGCCCAGAACAGTAACTTGGTTTTACCCCCAACAGAAGGGCGCCCCCACTTCCCTGGAAGAAAATGCTGCAAATTGTCCTTCCGAACGATTATGTGTATATGCATAGTTATTATTATTGTTTTTCTGTCATTAACAATCAGAACTGCCTTCTTTATTAGTGCACAAAGTGTCCCAATCTCAGTTCACCCAGCAGATAAAGAGAAAAGCTGGAGACAGGGTCAGCACGGAATGAATGAAAACGCTGCATTGACCACTGCACGCACCCACACACAGGATGAACACAGACAAGGGCACGTGTCAATGGCTACAGGGCCTCCAACGAAGGCAGCAGAGAAGGGGAGACTGCCTGCCAAACAATCAGTTCCAGAAAACAGTAGAAGTGACCAAGAGAAGCCAAGTGAAACACGAAAGATGGAGGGCATAGCAAAATCCCTCAAAAGAACAGAAGTAGCCACAAAGGAATTCACAGAGAAAACACAAATGCTGAGAGACTATTTGTTCCCCTTCATAGCCAGAGCAAAGAAACTGCACAAGGAGCTGAAAGGCAGGACCATAGAGACTATAACAGCAAGCACACCTGCTCCAAAGCAAGGAACAAGCCTCAGGCCTACAACACAACCACGCATTGGGAGGTTGGGTAGCCAATGGCGGTTAGAGGAAGTCTATGACAACATACAAAAGGGAAAGAAGAGAAACACAAAACCTTCTCCTACCACAGCGATGCAGTCGAGGCAGCCTGCTCCAGTGAGACACCCAGAGAGGAAAAGTCGCAAAGACGCATTTAGAGACATAGTCATAGCAAACTACAGAAGAACCCTGAGAATCTAGAGAAGCCTGCACGAAGATAACAATGAACTGAATGATTACCTGGACAGCACAGCCCATCTCGGAAACAACATATGGTACCAGCACATGAAGGAAGTAGGAAGAAGACAATCCGATGGAGAATGCTTCGTCTTTGCTCTCCTACCGTACAGCATGGGAAAATCCAAGATCTTCGTGGCTGTAGAAATTGATGTCCCTACAGCACACTGTATGTCACATGTAGCAATGTGTAACACCAGAGGACAATTTATGGGAAAAGACGCCTCGTTGGTATGGGCCAACTAAAAGGATTACCCGGATGAAGATGGCTACGTCCAGGACATTAAAACAAGAAACCGAGCGCACACCAGAAATCATGTGATCAGGTACGAGAACCCTGGCATCAAATAATCAGGGATAAGATGGGAAGTTAACCCGATACTGAACGTTTGAGGAAAGACTGCAGAAGAGGCTCAAATCTGGAAGAACACAGAGGCCAAATGCAGATCTGGGGGTCAGTGGTCTCCCCAGGTAGATGGGAGGACGGAGTAGTAATCTGCCGAGCGTGAATGGTCCTTGGAGCCTGCAAAGAAGCAATAGAAAACTCTCAAAAACTGTGCAAACCCATGTGGCCAAAGCTAATAAAGCTGCTAACATGGGTCTAAGATAGAGGGGGACCCCTGCAGATAGTGCCACTGGAGAGCACGAAACTATGTTTCAGAAGCAATGGCGCAAGGAAGATGGGAGAGAATCAAAACTGCAGATGAATCTTTGAAGCTCCAGGAATGACACAAGGAACCGCAGTGATTATGGATCATTACTGGGCGTGTGGATCCAAGGCATACATAAGGCTGCCGAAAAACTGGGGAGTCATATGGACACTAGAGAACGTTCATGTTCCCGCACTAGTGATCCCTAAGAATGACCTGAAGTTGGACAGTTTCCCGAAAGCAGATGCTCATCTAAGAACAAGGAGATCTGTGGAACTGGTATCCAGGATGAAGAGGAAAGATTACTTTTCTCCCAAATCCAAAGAGGCATTCCATGCAATCCCGTACGAACAGAGGCTGTTCAGCCTCACCTCAACAGTATTCACAACACTACTCCTGCCCCACATCCAAGTTGGAGTGAATGCTAAATGGTTACAGATAACCAGATGGGAGTTATTGCAGACCATCAATACCACTATAAAAGGATTCAATGCGATCAAAGAAGAGCTGAGAGCAATCAGACTGATGACCCTCCAAAATAGATTTGTACTTGACATGATCACTGCAATGGATGGAAGTGTTTGTGCAAAAATTGGAGAATCATGTTGCACATTTGTACCATCACATAATGAAGAAAATGGAACCCAGACATAGGGATTTTTGCTCCCTTCGACTGATGGATGGCCAGTGACCATTTGGCTGTATTGGCAAGGCTGATACTGATGATATACATTTGAAAGTAAATCTTTATCTACTTTGGAGTGTTTTTAGGTACTCTTGTTGTATTTTATATTGTATATATACATTGTTTGCATGTGGCTCAGGTGATGGGCTCCTGTTCTCTATCAACCCCGGGTGCTTTTAGCACCGCCTTCATGGAATTTGACCCTATTAATAGTGGTCTGGCGAATTTATTAATGACATATCGCTCTTTTGGAAGTGCCATTTATAGGCTCTTCTTAGTAATTATTGGAATTACTTTTTCACTTCAAGGGTGACCGGTTGGACTCCTGAGGAATCTGTCATGGTGATGGTTGTATCTTCTCTCACGGTTTGGGCTCCTGTCTAACTATTGAGGGGAAGAGTGTAATTGTAACTCTGTTGGGTACGACTGGGAATTGAAGGCTCTCTTGCCTCTTTTATTTTGCAGCTCTTTTGACTTACATCCATTGGTGGATGTTCTTAGGACCCCTAATGCACATTATTGAAAAGGAAATGAAGTGTTTTCCCCTGAACAAAGTTCAGCCACTTAAAGCACCAAGAACTGAAACATGTTACATGTCAGGGAATAGATATGCTGGTTGTGACACATTTGTTTTATGATATTGTGATATGCTGCTATATTTGCGTCTATGTACTTGTCTAATAATTGTGATTTTTTAAAATGAAAATCGAGTAATAATGTTGTATTGTATTTTATACGATCAAATATTGTGTTAGGTTAGGGTCTTGTTTATTTGCTGTTTACAATAAATTATACATTATATATATTTTTTGGGGATATTGTACTTTATCTATTTTTTCAAAGATATTAATACATGTACATCATCAATAGAGGTGTTTTCTTGATTCCCAGTGTGACACCTACATTTTTGTTATTTATGTTTGTGTTCCTATCTCTTTGTTTATGAGAATACCCTAACAGAGGCCATAAGCATGTTGACAAGCCTGAAAAACCAGATGATCGATGGAAGTGATGAAATGGACGATTACAGCTGGTTTGGAGACCTATTCTCGTGGGTCCCACAATGGATGGCAGATATATTCAAGTTTCTGGGAGCTCTACTAGCAATGGTATTGCTAGGATTCTGTGTTATCAAGATAATCATTACACAGTGCCAGAAAACTGCAAAGAAAGCCATAGGGATGAAAATAATGGTTGATGTCAAGCCAGGGTGGAAGCCCAGAAACCTGACTGATGAAGAAATAAGACACTTTGTGAAAGCCAGCAAATTTGCGCCAGAAGGAACAAGGTTCACATACCCTAAGAAATGAAGAAGGTATGAAGGAAAATGGATCTACTGCAGCCCAAATGGACAATGCCAGCTAATGACATGGAACAAAGACGATCATGTGAAAACTGCAGGGAGTTATAAGGGAGTGATAAAAATATGGACACCAAAGGCTCACACATTCACACCATCATGTACAAACGCAGAAGACGATGAGCATGACACCGAAGAATCAAAAGAAATAAATGCAAAGGAGGTTGCAGAAATGGTTGATGAACCGACCAGAGGGGGGAGTGTAGAGGAGGTCCCAGACATGGCCTGCACATGGCCTGCACCCCGTCCTCTCATTTCAAGGTACCAGGAGCGTATTCGCCAAGGTATGTGATGTATGAAGAGCAAATTAAGCAGCACAGTACCCTATCAGACAGTCATACCAGCCGCTGATACGAAACAAAGAGTACCTACAGACGGTCCATGAAGAGACCCAAAGAGCCCTAATGGAAGGCCAGTGGAAATGACACAATTACGACCCAGGCGCTAATGGGTTAACGCCGCGGTAAAAGGCTGCGGCGCCGTTAACCTATTAGCGCCTAATTAAGAGGTCCCTTTGCGGGACCCGACCTTAACGGCTGGTTTTACCAGCCGTTAAAGTAGGGTGCCGCAAAGGAACCTTGGTGCTAAGTATGGTGCCGCAATTTGCGGCACCGTACTTAGCGCCTTCCCCATTCCCATTGAGCCCTATGGGGCAAAAATGGGAATGGGGAAGGGCCCATGGTGAATGGGGGACCATAGCGGACCCCAGCATGGACCATGGTGCTAATAGCACCATGGTTTAGCGCCGGAGTCGTAATGAGGCCCAAGGTCCTGAACAGACTCGTGAATGATCAAAAGCAGCTATCGAAGATAACACACCAGTGCGAGTAATTACAAAAATAAATGTAATGGACACAGAGAAGAGACAATGTTAAAACGTGAGGAAACTGTGCTACGAGACAAGATGGAAGCAACCAACCCATTAAACGTGTGTAAATAGGCTTGAAACGCAAGATGCCAAGAAATCGATACTGCTTGCAATGCTTAGTAGAAGACAGAGTGGCAAGTGCCAACCATATATCTACCTCAATAAGGCACATTATATAAGTGCGACTCCATTTTGTTAAAGCAGAAATGTAGCCAGGCTGCCAGAGGCCTGACAGGCCAAGTTTCGTAACCCAGCCAAAGGCAAGAGAAGGAGCAGAATCGAAACTCAACTAAGAGCGGCTCATGCCTAGGAACTCGAGTTCAACCAGAGAAAGGGAGGAGAGCGTTAGCTAACAAGACTCAAACTTCAGAGCATACCAGCCTGCCCCATGAAGGTCAAGATAAGGGGGGCCCATGCAGCCCATTCTGGCTGAAAAAGAATAAAATATACTAAAAGCTGGAAACTGAAGCAGATTCATGGTGAACTAACACGTGACCAGCCAGACGCAAAGAAGTACCATCGCCTGATGTCATCCAGGACCCGAGGATGCCATAACTTTTCCTGATAAGAGACTACAGTTTCGAGGCCATCCTTAGCCAACTAATTGACACATCGCTCTAAAACACTGATTGATGGAAGGGAGGCAGGGTGAAACTTGGGACACTAGGCACAGAGGTGTCCATTCTGCATGCTGCTAATTGAAAGTGGAAATGTATGTCGAGGGGTGTAACCTGCCCAATCACAAGGGACCAAATTATCTGGAGTCCTATAGATACTGTAACCAACAGGACATCGTAGTTGTAGTGACGTCCATCAAACGTGATGTAGAGGGATGGGCGTAGACGCCCACCCAATAAGAGTTATCCAATCCGCATGCCCTATTATCATATACAGATATAACACCTATACTTAAGTTACCTTTCCTAACCAATTACATAGCATGATGATTTTTTATAGAATTAGACGTCAGTGATGACGAGTTTAGCCTATAACAATAACTGTTCGACTGAAGTTCGAAGAAGTCGGAGCGAGACAGGTGATCGCACTGCTGCTGATTTCCATTGGTTTCTCTGTTTGATGTACTTGTCATTAAACAGACTTCCCTTTGCCAACTTACTGAGTCCTCATTATTGAGTCGTGTTGGAGTAAGTGAATCCTGCACCCCCTGTCCTCACATGGTGCAGCTATCTTGTCTTACAAGTTCTAGAGGGTGAGCGCTGACCTATGGGCCCATCAGTGAATTCCTCTCCTCTTGAACACTTTCATGTTGGGGGAATGCTCCCCTGCTTGCCAATACCCACATAAAGTATGTGAAGCTGAATAACAGGCGCAGGAGAATCATTATCAATCTCCCCAACAATATGCAAGAGGAACTGGGCCGAGGAAATCCTCTGCACCAAAAAACAGAAGATCCAGCCATAAACATGCAATGACAGGGATTGAAGCATGAACAATTCAGCATTCTACACACTCTCTCTCATCGGTCTTGAGCCTGCCATCCAGTTTTGTTAACACATGATGTCACAAAATGAAGTTACATCCTAGAGAACCTAACAGGATTGGTTAGCAAGGTAAATTACATATACGTTCTATAAGGGGTTAGAGTGGCAATTGGGTAAAACATATCTGGTGGCTCCTCTTGCGACCATTGTTAAGATGTATTTCTGAACTCTGACCTAGTGGGTAGAGTTTCAGAAGGCCAGTCTAGTTGCTTGGAATAGGGTAAACTTCTCGACAAGCCAGACCAATCAAGGTAGCATTAGCGGCCGTCAAGACTAGACCTCAGGAGGGGTGAGGGTGATCAAAAGCCCACAATGAGCCCACACAGTAAACAACACCACAAATTACTCTGAGTCAGGTGTATATATCAAAAATACATATACATTTATTAAAGGCCTTTTAACTGAAACACAAAGTAAAACCCAGCAATATTAAATAAATGAACACAACATTAAATAGGAAACATGTATAGAGTAACTTTTGTCCTAAAGGAATATTACAAAGTAGAGATCCACAACCTGCAACAGAAAGGGGTCATTCAGTGAAAACATACTTTGGGCAGTCCTTCAACAATTCAAACCCTAACTAATAGGCAGTCCAGTCCCTAAGAAGTGTGGAGCCTTGTGCTCAAAAGTACATTCAGTGCCGAAGCACTCGATCGTGCGGTTAAGTTCAAGCGGCTCAGTTCACTGGGCGGTCCAGGAACACTTCTGAAAAGGCTTGCTTGCAGGTTAAGCAGGAGTTAGTCCCACTACTCCAACAGGTCAAAGCACCCTTTCATGCCTTCTGTGATCGATGAGAAACACAGGCTTCGACTGGACAACAGCGGGGTCTGTGTGCCAAACCTTCCAGCGGGTCACCAGCGGTTCCACGTATCTGCTTCGTTGGTTCAGGATACTTGGCTCCTTTACTAAGTTCGGCGTGAACTCAGAAGATCGACCTGAAATGGGTGTAGGGTGCCTTCTCTTATCCAAAATCTCCTACGCACCAAAACGAAGAGAAACCAATAAGATATCTGCTCAAATTCAGCCATCCCATATGTGGACCAATCATGGACCACAGTGGTCCCAGTCATCCCAGCACACCAGACATCCTGACAACCAGGATGTGTATTGGAACTAGACAGCTCCAGGCCACATCCTGGGCGCACACACACAAGGCATGCAGAAGCCAGCGAAAGCTTCGGTTTGCACGAGGGTCTGCATAACCAAATAAGGAATTTCCTGGGGGTGGCAAAGGGACAAAATGGCCAAAGGACAGAACAAAGGACTTTGTGGCATGGCCATTTTAGGCACTGGCCACTGTCCTGGGCCAAACGCGGTAAACACGGTTTGTACCATAGAAAACAGTCAAAAATGCTTTTAAAGTAACTGCTGCCACCAGCTCTGTCCTGAGCATACTTGTACATTCACCAAAAATCCTTCGAGGGTCTCTAGGGCCTTAAAAATTATAAAGGGACCGCAGCGCTCTGTACTGTAAGGTACATTGTGCACTGATAAAATGTTACTAAGAAATAGCAACAAAGTGAAAGACTAAGGGAAAAAAGTCTCCCAGTACTGACCGTCTGAAGGGCATATCAGTTTCCCCATAACAAAATGAGCAAAGGCCCAGCGGAGTACAGCAGAATGCTGAGTTCCACTGGTAAAAGTCAGGCTAGCATGGTCAAATAAAAGCAAAAAGTTCACAACTGGTGGGAAAATTACCCATAAATGGAAATCTTTCCCAACACTCGCCCCTCCCAGACCAAGGACAGGGGGGAACTAATCCACCCCTGGATGAGATTCTTGTTCAGGTCGGTTAAACATTCTGGAAAACCCATCAGCATTGCTATGTTGAACACTTGGCCTATGCTCAATGGTGAAGTGAAACCCATGCAGGCTTATGGACCACCTGAGCAACTAGGGATTCTCTCCCTTCATGTTCATGAGCCACTTTAAGGGCTTATGGTCAGTTTCCACAGTGAAGTGGGCCTCATAGAGGTAGGGCCTCAGCTTCCTTAGGGCCCACACAACAGAGAAACATTCTTTGGGCTAATACCACACTAGCCCAGGATACATCGGAGACCCGCACGCTCTCCATGGCCTCATGGAACACCAGTGGTCATCTACATTTAAAAAACAAAAACAATCAGACTCTGGTGGGGTTCGACATCATATGCCTCCAGGAAACCTGGTTGACTGAGAAGCCTTTCCTGGATGGGTATTAGATCGAACTCTCAGCAGCCAAACGAGGCCTATTTGGGCGTCTGTCATCAGGCCTCCTGCTTGCAGTGAGAATCTGATCAGGCATCAAGATCCTGAAAAAACTATCAGAGACTTATGGAATGTTGGCAGTCCTCACATCGTGGTCGTTTCAGGATCCCGGGCTCAAAAAAACGAACACAGTTGAACTGGCGATATTAAACCTGTATTGGAATCCTCAACAAACATCAATTATAACCTTCTGCAATGAAGTGACAGAGGTGATTGATAACATCAGAATCGACTCAAACACAGATCACGTAATCATTTGTGGAGATCTAAATGCCATATGCGCACAGGAAAACACTAGCCTGATCAACAACAAACCCAAATTGTCGTCGGAAGAGAGAGGCAAAGCTTGGATGACCGCCATGAACTCAAGAAACTTTCATAACCTGGCATGACTAAAGTCCTGGGAAAACATTGTACCGACGTGGGAACGGGAAAACTCACGGGCTACACTTGACAACATCTTCGCAACTAAAAACTTATCATCGCTGGTTAAATAATTCGAAGCCACACGGACAAAAGAAAGCGATCACAATCTGCTTGCAATAACTTGGTCATCATTACATCATGAGAGCAAGCTTTTTCTTCCTGCATTGGAAGCTAACACCCAACGAACCAGACTCCGCTTAACTGCTACTAACATCAAGACAATCACTGAAAATTACGGAAAAACCATAGCAAATAACTCAAAGGATTGCGATCGACCAGACTACCTTTCTTTTCTACTACAGTTCAGATCAGATTCTAAGAACTGTAAAGGTCCAAGTCGAAAGCACATGCATGTGTTTGACCATGCTCTCGTGGAAAGAAGAAAACTCCTGAGGAAAGCTAAAAGAAGAGCAACAACGGAACAATCCGATTCAGCCAAGGCGGATTACCTAGCAGAAGTTAACAGCTACAAATCCTGGCTACACAGTCGTAGGAGGTCAATGTACAAAAACGATGCAGAAAAGATGCTCAGGACACTAAGCACTAAAAAATCTAGTGACTTCTGGGCACTCATCAAGACGGCAACGAACAGACAGGAAAGCGAACTTGTAAACTCTGTTACGGAGGAAAATTGGACCAACTTTTTCAAAGGCATGTTTGCTCCACCTAATGGCCAGCCCGAAAACCCCTCAGAAAAGATTGGTGACCGATGGATCAATCTTTCAGATGAAGAAGACATCATTGTCATCAAACACCTAAAATCCTCGCGAGCTCCTGGTCCTGACGGCCTAAGCAACATCGATCTTAAGCAACATCCTGAAGCCTGGGCTAGATTTATAAGCACCATATTCCAGCATTGTGAATTACTTAGAACCATACCAACATCGTGGACTCATTCGATAATTGTCCCGCTGTTCCAACGCGGCAACAGGGAAGAACCACATAACTACAGGCCAATAGCCCTGTTGGATATCATTGGCAAAATATTCGCAACGTTACTGCTCAAACATTTTCAAGCATGGGCAAACGACCCATTTCAGATGGGTTTCCTCAAAAACGGCAGAACATCCGTAAACATCTTGCTGTCAAACTTAATTAAAGCAAAAGTAAAGCAGGGGTCGCTACCGGGTTTCCTGGCCTTCATAGACCTCTCACAGACCTTTGATAGAGTGGACAGGAGCCTGCTTTGGTCCAAACTGCACAAATGGCAATGCCCAAAAGAAATATTGAATCCAATGAAAGCACTCCATACAGCAAACAAATTGCGAGTTCGACTCAACAACCAAGGAACATTGTCTGAAGAGATTCCAGCAGAGCGTGGGGTGAAACAAGGGTGTCCTCTAGCCCTGGCACTCTTTATCAGCTTCCTCAGCGATTTTAAGGACACAGAAGCTTCAGTTCGAGCATTCCCACCAAAAATTGGCAATACAAATATGTCTCGCCTTCTATACGCAGATGATCTAATTTTGTTAGATCAGACAGAGATTGGATTACAGCATCAATTGATCACCTTGGCATACTACATAAAAGCAAATAATTTGGAAATCAATAAATCCAAAACAAAAATTATGATTCTATTGAAAAATCATTCCTGCAAAAGACGCAATAGAGCATGGTTCCTGGAAAACACCAAGATTGAAACAGTTGAATACTACAAATATATTGGCATAATGATAGATAACTCAGCACAGGAATCAACTATGCAAATTACCTTATGGGGCAAAACCAGAAACCTAGAAGCCCAGATGAGATCGATCGATAAGAGATATGGAAAATTCTCGTTGGAGCCCGTAATTCAATTCTGCAGAGGCAAAGTTGTACCGGCCCTTACCTATGGAATGGGCGCAACCCTGTCAATGCCGACTTCAATCTGGGCAAAACTTGAAGGTCTATTATGGCGCTCAGTCCTGGGCTCACCAAACTCAGCCGCATTTGCAAATATTAGGCGTGACTTAGGGCTACAGTCCTTACTCGCAGCGGTCGAACAGAACTCTATGCAAATGTATAGAAAAATCATCCTTCCTGACACTCTGTCGATATACAAATCAATAGCTGCAGAGCTCGCAAGTGGCCACATCAACATCTTAAGAAAATGGTCGCTAAAGCAGAAAACAAAACTTGAAGAAATAGCCTGCACTGAAGAAGAACTGGTCGAGAACCCTCAGAGAATAAAACGAAAAATGGAATCCATGGACTGGATTGGCACAATCGATACAGCTCGAGCAAACAAACTGACCACACATCTGCCTCCAACCTTTAACAAATTAAAGGTTCCCTTGCTATACTGCTCTAAATTCCAGGACAAAAAACTAATGAAGATCTTCTTGAGAGCCCGTCTGAACTTATTGCCCACACACGAAATCCTCTGCATTAGGATTCAGTCCGCGTCCAAAGAATGCAGATTATGCAGATCAGCGGAGGAACCGGAAAATCTGAAGCACCTACTGTTGCACTGTGAAGTGCTCAAACAAGAAAGAAGTGCCTGCCTTTCGCCAATTGGGATGCCTGTCTCAGTTCTAGAAGAAGACGTGTGGTGGAACAGATTACTGTCGGAAGAAAATCCAAATGGACCATCGCGACAGCAAAACTTCTGACTATCGTTTTTGATAAAATGAAGGTACATGAAACATAGAGGCGGGCAGGCCGGTGTGCACAGAACCACTTACTTCTACCATTTACTTTTGAACCTCTACAGAGAAAAATTCCTAAAAATCAACTCGTCTTTGTAAAAGTCACAAGTTGATTATATCCAAATAAAAAAATAAAAAAAGAAACATTCTTTTTCTACTGTGGACCACCTGAGCTCTCTGTATTTAAGCTGGCGACTCATGAATCCAATCGGGTGTTCCTTGCCTTTCTCATCTATCTGTGATAGTACAGCACCTATCCCAGTGTCAGAGGTATCTGTCTGCACAATAGAATATATTTTGTAGTCAGGAGCCCCGAGGACAGGGGCCTTGCACAAGGAGTCTTTTAAGCCATTGAAGATCTTCCCACACTTCTCAGACCAAGAGACCATCTTGGGTTTCTTTGGAGTTGTGAGAGCAGTCAGAGGGGCAGCTATGGTACCATAGTCTGCCATAACGTTTCTGTAATCCCAATGAGACCTAAAAAGGCCCTCACCTGGCTTTAAGTGGTGGGGGTAGGCCAGTCGTGTACTGCTTGTACTTTACTGCGTAGAGGCTGAATCCTCCAGCCACCTACTTCATGCCCAAGGTGGACCACTGAACCCTGACCAATCTGGCACTTGCTGGCCTTTATGGTCAAGTGGGCCTTCTGAAGGGCCTGCAACACAATTCTTAGGTGTTTCACATGATCCTCCCAGGTGGCACTGAAAACTGCTATATCGTCCCGATATGCAAGACAGAATTCATCCAACCCACTGAGGACATGATTCACAAGCCTCTGAAAAGTGTCAGGTGTATTTCTCTATCCAAATGGCATTACCATGAACTGGTAAAGGCCTTCTGGAGTTGAGAATGCTGTCTTCTCCTTGGCATGTTGTGATAGGGCTATTTGTCAATACCCTGCAGTGAGGTTAAATGTGCTGAGGTACTTGGAGGCACCCAATGTATCCAAAAGCTTATCAGTTCTAGGTGTGCATCTGTCTTGGTGACAGCATTCAGAGCCCTGTAGTTCACACATAACCTCAGCTCAGAAGTACCTGCCTTTGGTACCAGAACCATAGGACTGGTCCAAGGACTACTGGTGGGTTCAATCACCACAAGATCTAACATCTTGCTGACCTCTGTCTTGATTTAAGATCTCACCTTATCTGACATCCTCTATCCCCTACTTTTAGTAGGTACACTATCTCCTGGTGTCAATATCATGTTTTCACCAAGGTGTCAAACCAGGAGCTAGGGAAAACAAGGGGGATTTTATAAGCAATACAAGACACTACTGGTCCCACACATGCTGACTCTGTGGGAGGAATCGTGTGAAAAGGGCACACTCCTCCCTTCCCTACGGGAGGCATTGAATACAGTCCTCCTTAAACCTGGTAACCCCCCTTCCCAATGCGGCTCATATCGACCCCTCTCATTAATTAACAGTGATATTAAAATATATGCCAAACTTCTAGCCAACCGTTTAGCCCCAATTATGCCACACATTATTCACCATGACCAGGCAGGATTTGTCCCAGGAAGGTTCACATCCCTGAATTTAAGAAGACACTTTAACGTGATCAGTAGGGTCAACCCAACCACACAGGCGGTGGCAGCCACTCTGGACATGCAGAAAACATTTGACTCTGTCTCGTGGAAATACCTATGGCGAGTTCTTGAGAAATGTAAATTTGGTCCTAATTTCCTGACTTGGGTTAAGTTACTCTACACTGCTCCCCCAGCTAGAGTCCGCACAGAGGACAGGTGCTCGATCCCCTTCCAGATAGCTAGAGGGACCCGACAGGGATGCCCCTTTTCCCCACTAATCTTTGCTGTAGCCATCAAACCTTTCGCTGATATGATTCGCCAGTCGCACTCTCACAGAGGATTACGCACAGCGGGCCAATCCGATATAGTCTCCCTCTATGCAGACGATGCTCTCCTGTACATTCGCTCTCCAGAAACCAACCTTGTCCCTATCCTTGCGGACGTCACCCAATTTGGGGACATTTCGGGATTGAAAGTAAACTGTTCTATATCTATATTATTCCCACTCACAGACTCTACATGGCCCCCCTCGGATTTAATGGGTTTCACCTGGTCCCAATCGAGCATCACCTACCTGGGGGTGGAGGTGTCCCGACACACGACGAAGCTGCGCCAGGACAATTACTTGAATTATTTGACGAACCTGACCATCAAAACGTCCAGTTGGACTAGGCTCCCCGTCTCACTAGCAGGTAGGATTGGAATTCTCAAAATGGTGGTTTTACCCCAACTCCTGTACCGTTTCACCAATCTACCTATATGGCCAGGGGACACATTCTTCAAGACACTAGGCCATATTTGTAACACCTTCCTCTGGCACTCAGGTGCAGCTTGGCTTAAACTCTCCACACTGACCACCCCCAAGGAATTAGGTGGATTTAGCGCCCCAGACTTCACTAGATATTGGGTGGTAGCCCAATCCCAATTCGCCTCCCATTGGTTCAACACCACCGACCCCCCCCCACATGTTCGACTAGAGAAACTAACAGTTTCCGATCAGGTGCTTGGCTCCCTTATCCTCAAGCCCATACCATCCAACCCCGACTCTGGAGACCCCATAGCTAGCACATCACTAGCACTCACGAAACTCTGGGTTTTGGTTAATACTCCGCACCCATTCCACGGAGACCTGCCACTATGGAACTTCCTCCATGATGTCCCACCTACCCCACAAACTATCATATCCTGTTGGGCTGACGTCGGCTTCCTGACACTTCACAATGTATACGAGCAGGGCAACTTCGTCGAGTGGCCTGACCTGCCTCTGTCCCTCAAGCGTCGCCCCACCGCTTGGCTCCAATACTCCTCCCTTCGGAGGAATCTTAAATCCAGATACCCTGATTTTCCCACACTACCACCTGACGAACCCATAGTTGCGGAACTCTGTTCCTATCTATCCTTTAAAGGTAAAGTGTCAAGATTATACTCCCTGTTGCAGGCTAGAGCAGCCCCCGCCTTTACTAAGTTGAAACACAGTTGGGAGGTGGACTAGGAGGTTGAGATCACTGACGAGAGGTGGTCTAGAATGTGTGCTCGCACACAAGAAGTGTCTTATAACTCGAAATTCAAGCTTATGCAATTTAAGGTCCTGCATAGGTACCACCATACACCTAAGAGATTACACCGTATGTTCGCTGACTCCCCATCCAGCTGCCCCAGGTGCGGTACGGGTCAAGCATCTTACATACATATGCTCTGGCACTGCCCTCATCTGTCCCAATTCTGGACTGACATTTGTCACACGTTATCTGACATACTGGATCACACCATTGCCCCACCCCACTAAATTGTCTCTTCCATGACTTCCCCCAGCTGGACCGAAAATCAAGGAAGCTGGCGGGTCTCTGTATGCTACTAGCGGTCCATTGCATATTGTTATGTTGGCTCCGGCCTAGGGCTCCTGCATACTCACAATGGCTTAGATCAGTTACGTGGGCACATGACACGGAAGAGACCTAGACTGCAATGCAACATCCGCATGCAATGCCAAGAGATATCTGGCGAAAGTTCTGTGACTACATGGCCTCCATGTCCTCTCTTTTACACTCTGTTCAATCCTCTCCTGGATGTTCCTCATAATGTGACTATCATGCTATCTGTACACTCCTTTTGATTTAAATGCCAGTACCCTGTTTGTTCCCTCGACCCTCCTATTCCCCACAGAGAATCTGATGTGTATTGCTGAAGATTTATGCTTTCTGTTATCGCTGCCGCGGCCGTGTGACCGCCCTATGTTTTCAAGTGTGTTGTCAAGTCTAATAATAATAATTTTAAAAGTTTCAACAAAAAAAAAAGAAAACAAGGGGGATAATTGCCTCAGCAAACTTCTCACCTCAACTTGTTGAACAGAAGTCAGGTGAGGAGCCACTTTGACACCCTCAATGAAGCTGTCTGAAGGACTGCCTTGGAACAGGTCAGGGAGAGTTTCTGACTCCTCCTCTACTTCTGATGCCAAGAGCAGTTCAGCAACTTCAACCCTAGGGTTGAAATCCTTCAGCCTATTCACTTGGAACACTTTTGGAGCTTGTCCAGCCCTTCCAAAGTCCACTAAATATTTTACCTCACCCAATGGCTTCACTATTGAACAAGGGCTTGGCCATTTATCCTGTAAAACTCTAGGGCTTATAGGGTTCATGATCAGGACTTGCTGGCCTGGTGTAAAGTTGACAAGGGAAGCTTTCTGATCATACCAGTGTTTCACCAGAGCTTGCCTAGCCTTCAATTTATCACCGCCTGAGCCATCAGAAGGACCATTCTCTTCCTCGATCCTAGCACATAGTTCAATACATTGGTAGTGATAGGGGAGTAGGCATCTCCCACCCCTCCTTGACTATAGCTAAGGGTACCCTAACAAGGTGACCAAAAAGAAGCTTGAAGGGGCTGAAGCCAACCCCTCTTGAGGTGCCTCTCTGTAGGCTAACAGTAAGTGTGAAAGAAGGAAATCCCATTTTCTCCTCTGGCGCTCTTGCAGAGCCCCAATCATGCTTTTGAGGGTTCTATTGAACCTCTCAACTAAGCCATTGGTTTGCAGGTGATATGCTGTAAAAAACCTATAAGTAACCCAACACTCATTCCACATGGCTTGCATGTACCTGGACATAACGTTGCTGCCCCTAACAGACACAAGTTCTTTAGGGAAGCCAACCCTAGTGAAAATGCCAAGCAAAGCTTTAGCAACTGACTTGGCAGTTACTGTGATTAATGGGATGGCCTCAGGATACCTGGTGGCATGGTCGGCCAGCACCAGGAAAAACCTATTGCCTGAGGATGTCTGAGGGTCAAGGGGCTAACAATGCCAGTCTGTACCATTTCAAATGGTTCCCGTACAACTGGGAGTGGTAGCAATGGAGCCTGGATTGTTGTGCCACTTTTCCCAGATAACTGGCAGGCGGCACAACACCTGCAGTGACTTTCTACCTGGACCCCCATCTTGGGCCAGTAGAAGTGCATGGCTAACCTTCGCTTGGTTCTCTTGATGCCAAGGTGACCAGCAAAGGGAACTTCATGCTCCAGCCACAACAGCAAGGGTCTTTCATGAAGGGGAACCACCAACCTCCTATGGTCTCCTTCTGTAGACTCTGTGAGCTCACTGTAGAGGAGCCCACCTTCCCAAACGATCCTATGCTTCCTAGGCGGTTCACCCTCAAGCTGGGAGCAGGCCTGTCTCCTAAGGCCTTCCAAAACTCAACCCTATCAGGACCACCTTCAACCAATAAACTTTGGAGTTCAGGATGGTCATGGGGATTGAGAATTTCAGGCAACAACTCTTCTTTGTCAGGTTCAGGTGTTTGGCCAACTACCTCCACCTCAGTAGTAGGTGAGTTAGGGGGAATATTTTCTTTCCCTCTCTTGTCGTTCTTGCCTCCTTTAACCTTGGGCTTCCCTTTGGCTTGGGCTTTGCCTTGGCTAAGGCAGCCCTTGTTTGTGAACTTGTGCATAGTCTCTCTTCTGTGTCACCTACAAGACCTAAGTCTCCGAGATCATTCCCCAGCAGGACCTTACCTGGGACTTGCCTGTGTATGCTCACTGGAATCCTGACCATTGTACCATTTATAGTAAGACTTACAGGCATTACTGGGTACTTGAAAGGGGGACCATCAGATAACTTGGTGGTCATCCAGGGAGCTTGGGCAAGCTCCTCTGGGTTTACTAAAGTGGAATCCACCACAGTTCTGCTGGCCCCACTATCCCCAAGGGCAGCAGTATCTACTCCATTGATTAGCACACTCTTTAAAGTAGTGCTTGGTTTTGTCTGGTATGCTAGCATAAGCCTCTGAGACGTTAAGCTCCTGGGAACCCAGGGAAACTTGGACTACCTCAGATTCAATCCCACTGGAGAAGGAGTTTGAGGAGAAGGATGCCCCTGTAATCTCTTGCTCCTCATAGGAGGGGAAGGCCAGACTCACATAGTGGACCCCCAAGGTTTTGACCTTACATCATGGCAATTTGCTCCACAAGCCACACAAGATCCACTGGGTCTTGGGACATAGGGAAGCTTACTATAACCAGAGAATATGTCTGGGAGTATAACTCCGACTACCCCAAACATTCTCTTGGGACTTTCCCCTTATTTTTCTTTTTGTGGCTGTTTTGGGGCGAAGTTTTATCAGATTCCCCACCCTCCTTATCTTTGTTCTTTTTCCCCTCCTCCTGCTTACCAGGAGTAGTCTTGTCCTTATGGGACACTCTGTGTGACTCCCACAAATCTGCTGCACTGGCCAGCTTCTTAGGATCATTCTCCTTTGAATCAGCCAAGTTCTGCTAAGGGGAACAAGGTGTAAAAAATATGTTCAAGCATGATTAAACATATCATACCCTCAAAGGTGGTGACCTTATAGCCTTCAACCCAGCCAGTCCAGTTGTTTAAGGAATCAGTAACATAGGACATCCAAGTGTTTGTTTGTTTGTGTGTTTGTTTATTTATAAAGCGCTCAAATCCCTAAGGCATCTAGGCGCATTATAAGAAATGTTCAATTTAAACGTTACATTACATGTAAAAACAGGTAAAGGTTACAAAAAGTACATAATTGCATAATAGGACATAGTTTATATACAAAAACGGCATTTACAAGGTTACAATAAAATACTGTCTACAAAGTCCTAGGTCAGAAGTGCTAGGAGTGAAGTAATTCATTATTGGCGAACAAACTTTTGGTATTTTTCCTGAAGTTGAACAAGGATTGGTCTGCTCTTAAAGTTGTGGGTAGGGAGTCTCAGAGTTGGGCAGCCAGAACGGGAAAACTGCTGCCCCCTGCTTTTTTCAGTTTGAATCTGGGGACTCTTAGGCAAAAGGTATTTGAGGTCCTCGTGGGTCGTGTTGACGTATTTTGATACATTTCTCCATTAGGAGAAGGGACTGAGTTATTTAAACATTTGTAAATAAGGGAGACAGTTTTAAATTGTATTCTGTCCTTGGCTGAGAGCCAGTTATGCTTCTGTCTGGCCTCTGAGATATGTAGTCTTCTAGGAATGCTTAGGGCTGTTCTGAGTGTATTGTTCTGAAGTATTTGAAGTTTGTTGACAATGTATTTGCTAGCACCTAGGTAAAGTGCATTACAATAGTCAAGTTCTGAGAGGATTAATGCTCTAGCCAAGGTAATGCAACTTTCTGTGGATAGAAAGGGGTTACAGGCATGGATCAACTTGCAAGTGTAAGCTGTCGCAGATGTCATAACATTAACTTGCTAAAGTAAGTTCAATGCAGAGTCCAGGTAGAAACCCAAGGTTTTTACCTCCTTAGCCACCTTGATGTCAATGCCGTCAATGTTGAATGAGAGGTAGTGATTACTGAGTTTATTCAGATTAGCCGATGCACCTAGAAGCAAAAGCTCTGTCTTCTCATCATTCAGACAGAGGCCATTAAGGCCTGAATTATAAGATAGATCTTGTTAATCAGTGCCAGGTGTTTATCATAGTCGTCCATCAGAGGTCTGAGGATCTGGGTGTCATCTGCATAATTAGTGTAGGTGACACCCAGAAGGAGTAGGTCATCAAACATGGGCTTAGTAAACACATTATACATCATGGGTGATACACAGGATCCCTTCCGGTACTCCACATGTTATGGGTGTAGGGTCGGCTGACGCTGAGGGTGACACTCTCATAGATCTTGTTACCTTCTTTGTTTTTTACTCTCTAAATCTAAATAATATTGAGCAGGAGTCTTCCCAAACTGTGAGATGAGAGTTTGTTTCACATTTGCAAAGTCCTGGGAGGATAGCTCAGCGGCAGCGTGCGCGTCTTGGAAGCAAGACGACACGAAGCAACAACAGGTTCGATCCCCGGGTCCGCGCTTAAAAACCTCTGGGTGTTTAAGCGCGTTATAAATACGTAACTAAGACAAAAAAAAAAAAACATAATTACGCAACTAAGAAAAAACAAACAATCCCTGTAACAGCGCCTCGATGCCTGCGAGCTGTGTGAGCGCTTTATAAATGTTAAATAAATAAAATAAATAAAAAAATAATCTATCACTCTTGAACATTTCCATAATGGCACTGCACCCAGAATGGGGTAGTCGACTGAGCAACCATGCAATCTTGTCAGAATCCAAAACCTTGTGTACTTCACATGCATACTCAAATGCAGTTAACCAGTCCATGATGTCATTATTTTTATCATACATACTGAGCAGATCTTTAGGAACCCGTGGATGAGAGGAGGACCCAGACCCATGTCCAGATACCTTGGAGGAGCCAGTTGCAGCTTGAATCTTGGCCAGTTCCAACTGGTGATCCCTGTCCTTCTGTTTTTCAGCTTGCTCAACTCTCAGCTTTGCCATGTTGAACTCAATCTCCTGCTTAAACAGCAGTTCGTGCTTCTTGAATTCAAGTATGGCTTCAGCATCAGAGCCAACAGACAAAACTTGGGACTCTACATCATCCCTGTCTTCATGAACCCCATGGATGAGGGCAGCGACAGCTCTGTTATAGCTGTCAGAGAGAGCATCCCCACCACCTTCTGCACTCTCATTTGAGGTAATCGTATCAAACTGAGCCTCTTGCCAATCCATGATTCTTTGGATAATTTCACCTTTGGTACCTTGAGTGGATAAGCCTCTCTCTGTACACAACATTATTAATGTCTCTGATTTGGAAGCATGTAGGAACAGCAGATGTCCACAATCTTGTGGATCTTTCCCGTCCCCTGTGGGCTCAATAGGACATAGACTCTGATTTGGAAGCATTCAAGGTTATGTCAGTTACTGTTTCCATGTTTTAAGATAGGTTGTTAGCCTACACAGTTAGGTTTCTACTAAGGTCACTATGTGTCTTGCGTAAGTGTAATCTGGGTACCTCTACCAGTGCGCAACAATGGGTACCTTCGATCATATCCCACCACTGTCACAAATTTGTTAAGAGGGATTTCTGAACTCTGACCTGGTGGGCACAGGTTCAGAAGGCCAGCCTAGTTTCTTGGAACAGGGTAACCTTCTCGACAAGCCAGACCAATCAAGGTAGCATTGGCGGCCGTCAAGACTAGACCTCGGGAGGGGTGAGGTTGATGGGAAGCCCACAATGAGCACACACAGTAAACAACATCACAAATTACTCTCAGTCAGGTGTATATATCAAAAATACATATACATTTATTAAAGGCCTTTTAACTCAAACACAAAGTAAAACTCAGCAATATTAACAAAGCGAACACAACACTAACTAGGAAACATATATACAGTAACTACTTGCCTAAAGGAATATTACACAGTAGAGATCCACAACCTGCAACAGATAGGGGTCATACAGTGCGAATATACTTTAGGCAGTCCTTCAACAATTCAAACCCTAACTAATGGGCAGTCCAGTCCCTAAGAAGTGTGTAGCCTAGTGCTCAAAAGTACATTCAGTGCTGGAGCACTCAATTGTGCGGTTAAATTCAAAACAGGTCTTTTCAAGGGGCTGTAGTGACTCAGGAAGGTGGGTGAGATGATGAACAATAAAGTTCCTCCATTCAAGGAGGGTCTCCACAAGAGGGCAGAGCCATTGCCAGGAATCGGGAATAGGTTGGTAGCACAGGCTACCGTAACAAAGGAGAGTGGCCCTCAGGAGACACTAGTGCTTAAAAGCCTATGGATGTGCCAGGGGCCACTGGTAAGGGATGCAAGTACTTAATGACCCTCAGTGCACTACGGACCAAACTTCGCAAGTCAAGTCCAGTTTGCTCACAGGTTCGAATCCTGCAGTTGCGCATCTCTGCAGCTTTCAGGGGCTGTGTTCCGGGACAGTAGCGATTTCTCCGCTTCTGGTGAAGGGATCGGGCCAGTTCAACTGCAGCTTGTTTTAGAGCACAGGGGGGCACAGCAGCAAGGCACCCACAAAGATCATCACCACAGCGGGGTGACATGGGAACCGCGTATGCTCGGGTTCAGGCAGACTCCCCTAATTCCAGACCTAGGAAGGCTAGGTGTACGAAACTCGGCAGGAGAGTGCCTTCTTCTGAGATTCTACTGAGATGAGGTACTAGGGGCAAAGAGGCTTTTTCTTTGATGTGAGTTTTTTTTAGTAAGGGTTAAATAGGCGTGTATGTGTGAAGTCAGACAGAGGCTAGGTGAGTTGAAAGGGGGCATGTTTTGAAGGAGTGAATGAACTGTTTTATGTCTTATGTCTTTTCATATATACATTTTTTATCTAGTCTTTTAATTTAGAGGTGTGAGGTGGTATGCCCACTAGCACATTCATTGTGTGGTTTGCCCTGATACCCTTCAGTTTGGGGTGAGGTTCTATCTTTATAGTAGGTCCACCCATATATATCTTTCTGGCGTATACCCATGGCACCCTTCATTCTGTATTGACTGTGCGGACGAAGACCTCGCCTCACTTTCTTGGTTAGTTGAAGTAGTAAACGGTATCTTCCTGTAGCCAGGGAAAGACAGCATTGTAGTCGAAAAGGCTCCACTAGTGATGAAAAGAGATAGAAAGCAGTGTTGTAGTGAAAAACATTGCGTTCCTTTGTACTCTAGTGAAGGAGAGATATATTAATAAAGAAAAGAGTATTTCGGCCGGCATTGTGTTTTTTATAATATGGTGTCTTTTGTGCTAGAATGAGAAGTATAGTTAAAGTGAATAGCTAAGTGAGGTGATCGTGGTGAAAGCGAATGAGGTGAGCGATTGTGGGGAAGATTAAGAAATTGCGAAGGGGAAAAAAGGGGCTCCTTGGGTTGAAATCTTGTGCAGCAGGTTCGCTTCTGCGTTTTAGGTCATTGATGTTTTAAGTAAAGTTGTTACCGTTAGATTGGTTTTGAGTATGGAGCCTCCACTGAATCACTTATGTCAGGTTACTTCCTGGCTATAAGGTAAAGATTTTAAAATACCATTGAGTATGGCTGCGGGCAACTAAGGGTAAAATGCTCAATTCTTGGCCTAATGAGGAGACCTATGATATGGGAATGTTGAACAACGTATATACTTTCTTAGTCACCAGACACAAGGGTTCGAAGTTAGAAAATCATTTAAATATCTTAGAGTTATGGAGGATGTACAAGAAGGGCGGGAAGGCCCATAATGTTAAGGTTGCAGAGGAAGAGCTGAAAAAAGGAGGGTGCAGGATTTCCTTCTGCACTGCCCCCATAAGGGGTGCTATCCTTTATCACCCACAGGACGGTATACCAACCCTGGGTTCGAACCTCCATTTTCTCCAGCGGGACAGACACAGGTAATGGCTCCATCAGCCACGATTTCTTAAAAAATGGGATACTGAGGAAAGTAGAAGGGTAACTCCTTCAATAGTTAGGGCTGCAGAGAGGTTGAGGACGGAGGGCAGAAATGGAATAACTCCCCTGATTGCTTGCTTAGCAGAGAGATTAAGGTTGAAGTGAGAGAGAATGAGATTGGCAACTGGAAGACTAGATGAAGAACTGAGAATGGGCAGAAAAGGGGAGACTATGCCTTTTACTGCTAGGATAGAGGATAGGCTGCGAATAGCAGTGTAAAAGCAGGAGTGGAAAAACTTGGAAGAAGCATTGAGGCTAGCAGAGGAAGAGGTAGTGCTATTACGACAGCAGAAAATTAAAGAGTAGGAAGAAGTGAATAGGCAGGTAAAGGAAGGACGTAGATGAAGGAAGGTGGAGGCATGGACAAGTTCCTGTTAGATTGGATAGGTCAGTTACCAAGGAGGTCAATGTAGACCTTGAGGACAAAAGTGTTTTTACGGGTCCAGGATTTGAGCCAGGAAAACAGGAACCGGCAACCTACAGCAGAACCAAGTATTTTTCCGTGCCCTTGTACATGCCAGGGGATGTGTTAACAGGGACAGGAGATGAGGATGAATGGAAATCAGATGTTGAGCAGGGAGAGCAGGGTGTAACAGCCCCACCTCCCTCTCTAGCAGCAGTGACAGAAAACATACCATGGTGTTGTAGGACCCATTAAGGTACTCGTATGGCTGTAGTGAGTGGCAGGAGAAATACAGGGATAGACCCAGTAAAGGTGAGTGGGACTCAATTTCTGTTGCTCCAGAAGGGTCAGGGAAAAGTGTATTATGTCCTGTGGTCGCACATGGACCGCAATAATTTGATGAAGACACTCCCTTCGCTCACTGTAGGGGTGTGGAAGTGGATTTATGCATTAGAAAATCACACTGCCAGTGTCATGTTGGCCAAAGGGGACACGAAAAGTGTATTTGCGGCTCTAATGGGGGAACGGTTAAACCAGCTTTGGAGGCGATCAGGGTATCCGGGAGTTCAGTTGAATACGAACACCCATGATGGAGCACCCGTTAATAATTATAGGGCACAGGTATGGGGGGTCCTGCGGGTCATGTATCCCGATATGCCAGATATAAATTGTATTTTGGCCAAGACAATGAAGTTAGATGATGATCCTTCTGCACATATCCAGTTCATTCAAGATAAGTGGAAGGCAGAGACTGGAGAAGCGTGGGATAAGAATATGGTGATTGTTTACCACATGTAAAAAAAGGGACTTCCTGAAGAAGTCCAGTATGATCTGGATAAACTAGTAGGAATGGAGGCCAGTGGTTGGCTGGAAATGCAGGCACATATTGTGCATTTTTGTATGAGGAGGCAAGAAAAGGAAAAAGAGAGAATGGAGCATGGACAAAAGGCAAAGGCCAAGTTTCAGAAAGAGCTAGCAAAATTTTGTTTGGAAGGAGCAGTGATTACCAACTCCACGGAGGCACAGCAGGGACAATCGGGACAACAGGGACATATTGAATCAGGTATAGCACAAGGTTGGATGGATGGGTATGCTCCTGGCCAAAGGCAAATGAGAGGGTTTCCGAGAGGATGGGGAGGATTTTCACGAGGAGGTGGGTCATTTGGCGGGGTGCAAGGAATGAGTCCCTGGTTTAACGGGTTGATGGGAAGTAACTATGGAGGTTTGTATGAGATCCAGTGTTGGTCATGTGGAAGGATGCAACACGTGGCACAAGATTGTTGAATCAGGCCACAGTATTTCAATGTAGATGCCCAGCAACCATCGGCCATGCCATATGCCCAGGGCTGCACACACCTATGCGTTTCAACTTACTGTGCTACGACAGGCACCGGTACAGGCATGGGAGAAAAATCCTTTATCCCAGGGAACTGGAGCAAGTGTATTTGGAGGGAATCCTTTCCCGCTCCCCGGTGCTAACATGTAACAGCATTAGGACAGCCCAAAGGGATCTCTAATGTGTCCAGTCCTGTCTGTTACTGCCGATCCAGAGGAGGAACCCCGGATAGGTGTACAGGTAGGTGACTGGATGCTTTCATTTATGGTCAATATAGGTGGTACAAAATCTTGCTTCAGGGAAGATGAATTCCCCTTGTCAGGCAAAATGATGGACATATAGGGATTCTCTGTGGCTATCCTGTTGGTTCCTTACACTGAGGATCTATGCATGAAGGTAGGTACCCAAAATATATCTGCTGCCTTCTTGTATTGCACAGGTACACCAGCAAATCTCTTGGGCAGAAATCTCCATAGTTAACTTCACATGTCGATCATGTTCACGGAGGAGGGTATAGTATGCTCGACTCCAGGTTTGTATCCGGTAAGAGAAGCAGAACTTTTGCATGCATACTGTAGTGATAGCGTGATAAGGGTGGGTATCTCTACATTCTGCTTTGTTCGTTTAAGGAGTAATGGTTGTGTTGAGTTGGGTCCCGGGAATCAGAGATCAGACATGGTGAGTACCGATTGAATATTTGCTTTGACCTGCAGAGTCGCCGGAGGTAACACCAGGCCCCATTGTTACGGTTCTGCTTGAAGCAGTAGTTATCAAGAAGAACAGGGTGGTTCTCTCAGGCATTGATGAGGAAGCCGGACTTTGGCACACAGTCTTTTGCATCAATCTGACCTTATTGCCAAGGGACGTGTCTGAAAAACAATTGTTCGAAGACGCTGATGCCACAGGAGAGATGGTTTTTGGGATTGTGGTGCCTTGCCAGATAGCGATAGAGCAAAGGGAAGTGCCACAGACCATGCTCATTGTTAGAAATACATCGCCATATTGGAAGGAGTATTTCAACAAGGTGCCAGACCATTTATGGAGCAGCAATCCTTGCAAGGTAGGGCTGCTAAAGAGTGTTGGAGAAGTACGGGTAAAATTGAAACCTGGTACAATACTACCACATGTTAAGAAATAACCCATGTCTAGAGACGCTGACAAAGGGATTTATGAGACCATTATTGTGTTATTTAAGCAAGGCATAATACAACCATCTGTATCCCCATCCAACACGGCCATCTACCCTGTAAAGAAATTGAAAGGGTCCAGTTGGAGGATGGTCCAGGATTTGCACCCTCTGAGTAACAATATTTAGGCGGCGTTCACAGTGGTACAAAATCCTAGTATCATTTTCTGCAGTATCCCTACTGTGTTGACCCACTTCACGGTGATCGATTTAAATAATGCCTTTTTCTTGGTCCCCTTACACCATGATTCCTAGTACCTCACAGCGTTTATGTATCGTGGTCAGAGATTGTAGCACACAAGGTTGCCACAGGGGTACTGGGAATCTCTGGGTGTTTTCAATAGGGTGGTTCAGATGGATTTGGGGAATTTACATGTGTCCAGTACAGTAATCCAGTACGTGGATGACTTACTAGTCAGTAGCACTTCAGAAGAGCACTTACTAGTCAGTAGCACTTCAGAAGAGCAGTGTCGAGGAGATTCAATAACGCTCCTCACCCTGCTTGCAGAGAAGGGGTACAAAGTGGACAAAGAAAAATTGCAATACTTCCAGACAGAGGTAGTATTTTTGGGGCAAGTGGTATCACCCGCAGGAAGAAAGGTAAAGCCAAAGAGAGCCACCGCAGTTCAGAATATGCCCCAGCCAGTCACGGTAAAACAAGTGCAGCAGTTCTTGGGACTCCAACTATTCTAGATCGTGGATCTTTGACTACTCTAGTTACACAAGGCCCTTATTGCAAAGACTTAAGGGAGCACAGAAGGTGAAGGGTCCGATAGAATGGTCTGAAGAGATGGTGATCTGCTTTTGGGAACTCAAGGCTGCAGTTAGGCTTCGGTCTTGGTGTCCCCGAATTACAAGAACTCAATTTGATCTATTTTCTCATTCAAATGGGCAGGTGATGACAGTGGTCCTGACCTACAAAACATCAGTAGGCATTATACCTTTAGCATACTACAGCGGCCTCCTAGACCCAGCGATGCAAGGACAGTTCCCCTGTGAACAGGCTTTAGCAGAAGAGACTTTTGCGATTCAAATGTCTTCAACCATTACCATGGGTTGCCCAGTGACATTGTATGTGGAGCATGCAGTCGTTGCGATCTTAGAAAAGTACAAGCTGACTTTTATGACCCAAAGAGTCTCTGGGTATGAGGTTATTTTATCAAACACTTCCATACATCCAGTACGGTGTCACCTAGTCAATCCTGCAACATTTGTAGCCAACCCAGTGAAACCTGATGACAATGTCTACAAGTGTGCAATTTATAAGGGAGAAGAGGAAGAGAGGACAAATGAAAAGGAAGATGCCTTAGGGGGAGGTGAGCTTCTTTGTTGATGTGTCCACGACACTGGTGAGAGGCATACAGGTGCGGCTGTTGTAGGCCGTGTGGATGGGGAATAGCAGGTCAGGATGAAGAAATGGTTTCCTTCACATTGCTCTGCACAAGCAGCGGGACTAGTGGCACTTATAGAGGCATTGGAAATGAGTATGGGGAAGGCAATCACTATTTATTCTGACTCTGCATATGTAACATCCACTGTACATTCAGGCTTGTCATGGTGGCAGAGAAGAGGGTGTAGGAAATCTGACGGGATCCCTTTCCAGCAAGCTGTGCTGTTATCTAGAATAATCAAAGTGATAACACTCTCCACAGAGGTAAGAATAGTCAAGTGCACATCGCATACTAACCGTACTGACGTGATAGCACTTGGAAATGATGCTGCAGACAGAGCTGTGAATGAAGCTGCATATTTGCCATTTACAGACTGCCAGAAAATGGAAACCGTGTTCCAGCAGGTACAATTGCCAGCCGCGTTCACTGTGGTCACTTTGCTTCAGATAGTGGAAATGCAAAAGAGAGCACTTAAGTATGAGAAGGAAGGAGCTCTGGGCAAAGAGGGGATGTGCCCTCTCAGCCACAGATTTGCTGTGGAGATAGGAGCTTATGGCAAAGGTAGTAATGCCTGTAGAGCTGCTTCTTGCAGCTCTAGAGCAACTACACTACCCGTTGCATACTTGTCTGTGACAAATTGCACCAGAGCTACAGGAGGAATGGTTCTTAGCAAACCTGCAAGAACAGGTAAGTAGATTTGTAGTGATATTGTATAGTTTTTATTGAGTTTATTCCTGGAGACACCATGAAGACGGTAAGAGGAGTTTTGCCCCCCTGGGACTTTTCGGGAGCTCCATATTGATTTTATAGATATGATTGAGTGATGTAATAATTTTCAGTACCTCATTATTTTTGTTTGCCCATTTTCCTGATGGCTTGAGGTTGGTCCCTGCATACACCCTTATGCTAAGTCTGCAGCAAAATTGTTGGTGAGGGAGGAATTTCCACGGTGGGGAATTTGTGAGGTCCTGATGTCTGACAATGGGACCCACTTCTTTAATTACTTGTTCTCAGAAATCACTTTGCTCTTGGGGATCAAGCACAGGTTGTGTTCAGTGAACCAACCCAGGCCAATGGAGTCATAGAACAATTGAATGGAGTTCTTAAGGTCTGTCTATCTAAATTGTGTAGTGACTTGCATAAGAATTGGTATTATTGATTGCCGATTGTTCTGTTTTATTTGAGAAATCAGCCAGGCAAAGATCACCATCTCAGTCCACACTAAATTGAGACTGGGTGTAGGTTATTGTCATGATGCCTACCTCCAAGGAGCCAGGTCCGACCCAGCAACCCCAGAGGCAGGCATCATTCCCCCCAGGGAAGTGCCAGCGGGCCCAAGCTGGGGCCCTTTGGACACAGTCCTGGTGCTCTAGGCGCCAGGCTCATGTTGGACCCCTGTCCTGGCGCCTTAGGCACCAGGCTCATAAAGCAAGACATGTGTTCAAGTGTTTTAATGTGCACTTACCTGAGGCAGACCATGCTGCTACATCCAGGCCCTCTTGAGGCCTGAATGGAACTACTTTACCTGTGGGACTACTTTCCACCTGGGTGTGGTCGGGTAAGGATACATACCTGATCGGTGGAAGGATACATACCTGGAACTTCTTCCAAAGCTATTTAAACCACGCCCGATCAGCGACTCACGCTTCGCGTTGTTCTGCTCCTTGCAGCTGGACGCTCACCGTGTCAGCTCCTGCATCTGGACTTCAGCCACACCTGTCAGCATCCTGGGTCACCTGCAAAGGGAGATAAGAGAGGTTTGGCGAGAAAGAAGACCTTACCTGCTAAAGCTGCATCACGGAGACATCACACCGGCGATCCTGAAAGGGAAGACATCATTTTAAAAGCATTTCGCTTCGATCGCTGCAGCGCTGCATTTCACTCACCTTTCCTGGGCGCCTCCATCTTCAACAGCGATCATCCGGATCCGCACCCACTTCCCAGAGCCTAGAGAGAAAAAGACAAGAAAACAAGGTGAGAGAAGGAAGGGAATAGGAAAAGCTCAGTTTCCTTCTAAAACTTACCTGTTGGGTCATTCCCATTTCATTTCGGGTCCTGCCGCTTCCGGGCATTCCGGACCCCGGCCCCTATGGGGAAAAAAGACAAAGACATTGAATGAGCGAATGCAAAGACATTACCTGAACGCTCATCCAGAACTTACCTGTCATTTACTGGAACAGCACGTTTCACTTCGGGTCGGCGCCATATCTCCGGCATTCCGAACCCCGGCCCCTAAGGGGAAAAAGACATAAGCATTAGCGCTTGCTGCAATAAGACAATGAACATTATTATTAAGCTTGAACTTTTGAACTTGCAACAGAACTCTTACAGCGCCTTACCTGAATAGTCAAGCTTATTTTGAACTCCCATCAAACCTCAATCCAGTGAAGTAACTGGGTTTCAACGCGCCCCTTCATCAGAAGCAGGATGGAGAACTCATCCTTCCAGACCCTAAGGTGAGACTTCACGGGGAATCGAGGAAGGGTATTGTGGAGGGTTGGAAGGGAGTGGGAGGCTTGAGCATTATTTCGTCAGAAGGTAATACTCCCTTTTCACGCACAGGGGAATATTCCTGCGAGCCAGAGAAGCCAGAGTAGAGGGGCCCCTTCCTGTCCATCTTCAGAGTCCTGTGCTTCACCATTGAAGAAGCATCAGCACTCGAAGCCAGACCTGCGCCTCCGTGGGAATCAGGTGAGCGTGACAGTTATATACAGCACTTTCACCTGCATGCACAGCATCAGATGCGCATAAGTCAGCAGAGATTTTTGGTGAGTAGCTTAGTGAATACCTTAAGGTTTTAGCAAAGAGTGTCAGACTTGTATCTTCACAGGTTGTGTCTTCTCATCAACAGTCTGCAGGAGAAAAAGGTGAAGAATCTGATGATCTACACCAGCCACAGTTGCTCCCTGTGACCTGGTCTTCGTCTGCACTTTCGTCAGAAGCTGGAACGAGCAGGGCAACCATGGGCTGCACGGAGTGATGTTCGTGACTCCATCTGCTGTGAAGGTGAAGGGCAGCAAGAGATGGGTTCATATCAGCAACGTACCAAGGGATAGTGGCACCCTTCCACTTGCACAGGAGCAGCAGCAGGCTCAGATATGTATGGCCTAAGTATTACCAGTTTGTTCCAGTAGAAAAGTGGGGAGTGAATGAAGACCAGAAACTGTTACTGTAAAATATAAAGGAAAATCTGGACTTAAGATGAATATTAGGATAGTTGATTATATGTTTTATCATTTTTCTTGTTATAGTGTTCCAGCAGACAATATGTGAATATGTGTAATTTATGTAGTACTGTAGATTTTGATAAAGATATGTAGATTCAGGTCATTGATTCCAATCTCATGAGTGATTTTGACAATGAAAATTCAGATCCAAAGTTGATGAACATGGCTTTGCAGCAGAAAACATTTGGTACAAGCAAATGTGGAGGGTGGGGAAAGGGAGATCTGTAGGATCTTCTTATATCTGCTCTCTTATCCCCATGCGTCTGGTGTCCCTAGAAATGTAAATCCTGATCAGATAGAGTTAGCAGATGCACTGTATCTGGTGCATCTAACCTTGTGTAGGGTTCGAGGGGAGTTCCAAGGGCAATCAGTCACAGCCTCTATCCTACCTGTTGAGGAGGAATATTCAACCGCAAATTGAAAAGAGAAGAAGAATGTGCATTGTACACAAATAGTCCAGTTGAATTTAAAAGGGTCTATCATAACTAACAACTGATGGGAGAAAGGGGTGAACAGTTTTAGAGCTGGAGGAATGAGGTGATGTTCAGAAGAAGGGTTGGCACGGATTGTGGAAATGTTTGGAAAAAGTATCCGAAATATCTGACATGGCTCACGGAGCCAGAGACACCTGTTAAGATCCAGTTACTCACACATTATTTTTTTGTTTTAAAGGTGATGGCACGAGTCCGTTGGCCCAAATTGGAACTGCAGCCACACACTTCACATCGCTGATCTGGCTGGAGGTATATCTGCACTTCTTGATGTATTTTGGTCTTGTGGACAGGTCTCTTACTGACAATTACCTCCAGCCTGACAAGGTGTGTGCAGTCTCACTATGCTACATGTGCCTGTCCTTGTCATCCCTCAGAAAAATGTGGTACTTGCCGGCCCCATGCCCAAAGCCACATCTCTGCCCCCTTTGTCCCCTGTGCCTCTTCAATCCCATGTGTCATTGTATATGGACAAAACAATAACTTTGCTTGATCATGAAGAAGAGGAACCATTGCATGGGCCAAGCGGTCCAACTAAATCTCAGGGACATCTTCAGAATATTCCTGAGCAGTATCGACTGTCCAGCCGGACTTAGATGTTCTTTTCTTCTCTCTTGACCCCTGGTGTTCAAGTTATCGCAAATGAGAAGTGGTTTCAGGTCACCCGTTATGAACTCTTGTTGTTTGTGAGTTCCTCTGTGTCAGATTTTAGTGCAATCAATGAAGAACTGTAGGCCTTGGGACTCGTAGCCCTGCAGAATAGGTTAATTCTCAACATCCTAACAGCTATTGTCATGAGCACTGCTCCCGAGAAGCCAAGTCAAGCCCAGCATCCCCGGAAGCAGGCTCACGACCCTCGTCCCCGGCTCCAGCAAACCCCTATTGGGGCCCTTTGGACCATGTCCTGGCGCCTCTGGCGCCAGGCTCATAAGGAACCTCAGTCCCGGCGCCAGGGGCGCCGGGCTCATAATTCTTGCAAAAGTGCTTGGGTGGACCTACCTGTAGCAGACCATGCTGCATACTCACCTTTGCAAATGCTGGCAGGATGAAGTCCCCAGCATTCTGCTGGGAGGAACTATTCCCTGAACTGGGACTACTTTATTACCTGGGTGGGGCTGGACCCACTCCTTAGCTCTGGAACACAGGAACTCTTTTACCTGGGCGAGGCTGAGGAAGAAGACACCCAATCACTCCAACACTATTTAAACCACACCCGATTGGGAAAACGTGCTTCGCGTTATTCTGCATCTGCAGCAGGACGCTCACCGAGTCAGCTCCAGCATTCCAGTGACATCTCCAGCTTCAGCTCAGCAACCTGTGGAAGAAAGACACAAGCACTATACTTACCATCCAGGAATCCAGACACCGGCAGAACCTGCAAGCAAAAGAAACATAAGGTTAGCAAGTTGCAACACGTTCGCAGCCGCGCTCGCTTACCTGATCCATCTGTGCTTTCACGGATTCTTCGCAGCCTTCTCTTCAGCAGCCTAACGGCACCTGTAAAGACAAAGAACATTGTTAAGTAGGAATCGGGTGAAGGCGGCCGCATTTACTTTTCTTACCTGCTTTTGTGCACGTATTACGATCTCTTCAACCGCAGCAGCCCGGCACCTGAAAACAAGAAAAGACATTATTTAAGTGCCATTAAAGACTGCAAGAAAGCCTAACACTTACGTGTTTCCCCACGTGCATCCGCGACTGGGAAAACGCCCGCAAGGTCCCGACACCTGCAAATAAGAAAAGAACATTGTTAAAGGTTCTATAATAAGGTCACAGATCATTATACTCACGTACTTCGCACGTGCAACGGCAACCGACGAACAACGCCCGCAACATCTCAAGACCTGAAAACAGAAAACAAGGGACATTATTGAGGTGCCATTGAAATTCCCATACCTACGTACAACCGCACGTGTCGCGCTCTCAGTGACCACGCCCTCAGCATCCAGGCACCTGAAAAAGACAATGTGAAGACTTCATTAAAGGTGCCCATCTCTTCAAGACTATAAACTCTTTATACCTACTGGCATCCGCTCGTGCAGTAACAGCGGCATCACCTTTTGGCATCTCAGCACCTGTGCCACTTCTAAGGCCACAAAAGAGAGGACCTCCAGTGACGTAACTGGAACCCACGCACCCCTGCATAAGTCGCAGGATGGAGAGCCCAGCATTTATACGCCTAAGGTGAGAGCTCACCAGGACATTGGACTTTCGGAGAGTTGGCGATTAGTGAGGAGGAAGTCCAGCCAAACGGTCATTAACCCTTTTTTCTTCCGCCTGCAGAAACCTTACCCTGCAAGCCAGACGGTCAATAAGAGGAAGCCCAGTCCAGAGAGTCATCCGAGCTCTACGCTTCTCAATTGAAGAGACTATAACAGTTCAGCCGGGACCAGCGCCTCCGTGGGAATCAGGTGAGCGTTACAGAACGCGAAGACCTCCAATAACCTCCTACCCAGGCGCTATGGAAACTTCCGACACTGATCAACTGGCCCAGTTACTAGGGGAATTAAGAGCTGAAGTACATGCTGCCCGCCAGGAAACGAATGCCCTGAGGAGGGAATTGATTATGTCCAAAGAACGAACTGATGACCTCGCCAGACAGTTATCACAAACACAAGCGGGGCAAACCCCTCTACCTAATTCAGGAGGGACCTATACCCCGGCGGCTTCAGCCAATCCTGTTCAAATCAATCTGCCCGGAAATGTGCCTTTGGCTCCGCCCGAACGCTTCTCTGGTGACCCTAAGAGGTTTGCGGTGTTCATAAATCAGTGCCGATTGCACTTTCTTTGTAGACCAGCTGCTTTTCCGACTGATCAGACTAAAGTAGCCTTTGTGCTTTCGTATTTTAGCGGCAGCGCCGCTGATTGGTCGATCCCTCTGGTTACACAGGATGACCCGATTCTTCGCAATTTCCAGGCCTTCCAGGCCACTATGGAAAGACTTTTCACAAGACATTCCCAGGGGCAGGCCCTGGACAACGAACTCCTTTCCCTACGGCAGGGCAATCAGGATCTTCTGGCTTATATTGCGTCATTTAACAGACTAATCGTAGAAACCAGATGGCCCGAGGACAAGAGGATCACGCTTTTCCACAGGGGTTTGCGTGGCGAACTCAAAGACGTCCTAGCCCAGGTCATGAATCCCCCTCAAGATTGTTCAGAGTACATTGATTTAGTGGTCCAATTGGATCACAGACTACAAAACAGAAAGGCAGACCGCTCCAGGTTAGAAACTCAAGTATTCTCTAAGCCACTAACTCACACCAAAGGAGTTGAAGCCGTAGAACCTATGCAAATAGGGGTCGTAAAGGGTTCCCTAACCCAGAAAGAACGTGACAGGAGACGACAATTGCAGCTATGTCTCTATTGTGGAAATCCAGGACATTTCCTCCGAGATTGCCCGGTGAAACCTCCGAAGAAGACAGTGGGAGCTTCTGATAAGAATTCCGAAAAGCCCGAGCCGGGAAACGACCTCGCCCGACAAGTGTAGAGGTCCGCTTGCCGAGCGTAAAAACCAGTTCTTTGACCTCGCACTTCATAATGTCAATGGTCCTCATAAATCCAGAACGACCGGATCGTTTGCATGCCATTAAAGCATACATTGATAGCGGAGCGATTGGAAATTAGGTAGACCGCGAGATGGCTTCCAGGATGAACCTACCCCTTTGTCCTAAGGTAATTAAAGACGTCATTACCACAGTGGATGGTACGGAAATAGCCTCCGGACCGGTAACCCATACCACCACAGAAGTGACGTTATTAGGCCAAGACGGACATCGGGAGGTAATCGTGTTCGATGTGATCAAGGCCCCTCAGTTCCAAATAATTCTGGGGATCCCTTGGTTGGAGAAACACAATCCTCAAATTGATTGGCGAGCAAAGACGATACAGTTCCCAGAGTGTGCACCTACTTGTTATCCTCGACCCAGTATTGGCCTAGCGGTAGCAACATCCGAAGGACCGCAATTGTCTCCAGAGTATCAAGAATTCCAAGATGTCTTTCAGAAGGAACAGGCTAATACCCTGCCTCCCCACAGATCTTACGACTGTCAAATAGACCTGATACCCGGAGCCACTCCCCCTTGTAGTAGAATTTACGCCCTTACCGTGCCTGAAAATATTCATTTGCGACAGTATCTGGACCAGTACCTGGCCAATGGATTTATCCGTCCATCAAAGTCTCCTGCATCCTCGGCTCTGTTCTTCGTACCTAAAAAAGAAGGTGACCTTAGAACCTGTATTGATTATCGTGCCCTGAACCAGATAACGGTAAAGAACAGATACCCCCTACCTCTGATTCCGGAACTCCTTGACCAAGTTAAGAACGCCTGCATTTATACAAAGCTAGATCTCCGGGGAGCCTACCACTTGGTACGGATTAAAGAAGGCGACGAATGGAAGACGGCATTTCGCACCAAGTATGGACTATTTGAATACCAAGTGATGCCCTTCGGACTATGCAATGCACCAGCCGCTTTTCAGTATTTTATGAATGATGTCCTCAGAGAACTCATAGATGTTTGCGTAGTCGTCTACATAGATGACATCCTTGTGTACTCATCTTCAGAAGCAGATCATCGGAAACATGTTAGAGCCGTCCTTGAAAAACTCCGCCAACATAAGCTTTTTGCTAAGCTCGAAAAATGTGTTTTTCACGTCACAGAGGTCGAATTTCTAGGCTTTATTCTGACACCCAAAGGAGTCCACATGGACTCGAGAAAGGTGGACGCTATCATCAAGTGGCCATCACCTACTTCCGTGAAAGGTGTCCAAAGCATGTTAGGTTTCGCCAACTTTTACCGCAGGTTTATTCCAGAGTTTTCACGAGTGGTGCAGCCCATCACCGCCCTCTTAAGAAAAAACAAACGTTTCGAGTGGTCAACAGAAGCAGAACAGGCCTTTCAAGAGCTAAAAGCCAAGTTCACCTCAGCACCCATACTGAAACACCCACGCCCAGACCTCCCTTACATCGTGGAGACTGACGCCTCCAGCTTAGCAATGGGGGCAGTTCTATCACAGAGAGATCCGGAAACTAACCAATTGCACCCCGTGGCATTCTGGTCTCGCAAGTTCTCGGCGCCTGAAATTAACTACACCATCACAGATAAAGAGCTTTTAGCAATTAAGTCCGCTTTCAAGGCCTGGCGGCACTATCTCCTTGGAGCCAAACACACTGTCACGGTAATCACCGATCATCGAAACCTACAATACCTGAAAACCGCCAAAGCTCAGTCCTCCAGACAGCTTCGCTGGGCACTTTTCTTTGCCGAATTTGACTTTGTAATTACTTATCGGCCCGGCAACAAAAATGGCAAAGCGGATGCCCTTTCCCGGATTGGAATGGGAGATAATATTGTCAATCCTGAACCTGTGCCAATAATTCCAGAACAGAGAATCCTGGGCCTGATTTCTTCACAATCCATCGAAGATATCGAAGCAAAAGTTAAACAACTTGTGACCCCTTCGGACTTACAAAACTGGCAACTGAAGGGAAAGGACTTCATCATAAAAAAAGACCTGCCTTATTT
Source organism: Ambystoma mexicanum (assembly GCF_040938575.1). NCBI lineage: Eukaryota > Metazoa > Chordata > Amphibia > Caudata > Ambystomatidae > Ambystoma > Ambystoma mexicanum. Next base: position 1,099,193,059 of record NC_090929.1, read on the forward strand.
TCAGGGACGACTATTCCTACCACATGCCGATTTACAAAAACAGGTAATCTCTTGCTACCATGATTCCTTGATGGAGGGCCACCCAGGCATTGCCAAAACCTCGGAAAAAGTCAAGAGACACTTCTGGTGGCCGTCATGGAGAAAAGACATAAAGGAGTTTGTGATGTCCTGTGGTGTGTGTGCCCAAAACAAAGGTCAGAAGGAAAGACCAGCGGGTCTCCTGCATCCGCTAGACATCCCGCCACATCCCTGGCATACCCTCTCCATGGACTTCATCACCGATTTACCCTCCTGTTCCGGATACAACACTATTCTAGTAATTGTAGATTTGTTTTCTAAAATGGCCCACTTCGTTCCACTAAAGGGCTTACCTTCAGCTTCAGTTCTAGCACGGGAATTCCTTGAAAATATTGTAAGATTGCACGGCTTCCCTTCGGTTTTGATCTCAGATAGGGGGAGCCAGTTTATCTCTCACTTTTGGCGAAGTTGCTGTCGTTTAGCTCAAATCGATGTGAGACTTTCAACCAGCCATCATCCCCAGACCGACGAACAAACTGAGAGGACAAACCAAACTCTGGAACAATATTTACGTTGTATGCTACAGCAGTCGGAAAGTAATTGGAAAGATATCCTTTCGATAGCCGAATATGCTTACAACAACTCGATCCATTCAGGAACCGGAAAAAGTCCCTTTTACATTTTATATGGGATTCATCCTCGAACCTCCAATCTCGACCCGCCCCAAGATCTTGGAACGCCTGCCGTGGATCAACTTCACAATGCTATCACTCAAGCTTTCAAAGAAGCGACAATCCACCTACAACAGGCTAAAGAACGGTACAAAAGGGGAGCAGACCAACACCGAAGAGACGCCCCTCAATACCAGGTTGGAGATCAAGTTTGGTTATCCACCAAACATTTATCACTTAAAGGACCTCACACCTTCAACCCAAAATATCTGGGACCATATCCAATTACAGCCATAATAAACCCAGTGGCTGTCAAATTGGGTTTGCCATCCCACATGAAAATACATCCGGTGTTTCACGTATCTCTACTAAAACCTATGCAACCTGGAACCAGACTGAATAAACCTCCAGAGCCTATTCAAGTAAATGGAGAACCTGAATTTGAGGTTAAAACATCCTGGACTCCAAGATCATCAAGTCAAAATTATACTATCTGATCGACTGGAAGGGTTACGGACCTCAAGAACGATCATGGGAACCCTCTGACCACGTCCATGCTCCTCGTCTAGTCAGAAAATTCCACCGAACTTTTCCCAATAGGCCAAAACCTCCAGGGAAGACAAGTTTGGGAGGGGCCTTGAGGGGGGGTGCTGTCATGAGCACTGCTCCCGAGAAGCCAAGTCAAGCCCAGCATCCCCGGAAGCAGGCTCACGACCCTCGTCCCAGGCTCCAGCAAACCCCTATTGGGGCCCTTTGGACCATGTCCTGCGCCTCTGGCGCCGGGCTCATAATTCTTGCAAAGGTGCTTGGGTGGACCTACCTGTAGCAGACCATGCTGCATACTCACCTTTGCAAATGCTGGCAGGATGAAGTCCCCAGCCTTCTGCTGGGAGGAACTATTCCCTGAACTGGGACTACTTTCTTACCTGGGTGGGGCTGGAGCCACTCCTTAGCTCTGGAACACAGGAACTCTTTTACCTGGGCGAGGCTGAGGAAGAAGACACCCAATCACTCCAACACTATTTAAACCACACCCGATTGGGAAAACGTGCTTCGCGTTATTCTGCATCTGCAGCAGGACGCTCACCGAGTCAGCTCCAGCATTCCAGTGACATCTCCAGCTTCAGCTCAGCAACCTGTGGAAAAAAGACACAAGCACTATACTTACCATCCAGAAATCCAGACACCAGCAGAACCTGCAAGCAAAAGAAACATAAGGTTAGCAAGTTGCAACACGTTCGCAGCCGCGCTTGCTTACCTGATCCATCTGTGCTTTCACGGATTCTTCGCGGCCTTCTCTTCAGCAGCCTAACAGCACCTGTAAAGACAAAGAACATTGTTAAGTAGGAATCAGGTGAAGGCGGCCGCATTTACTTTTCTTACCTGCTTTTGTGCACGTATTACGATCCCATCAACCGCAGCAGCCCGGCACCTGAAAACAAGAAAAGACATTATTTAAGTGCCATTAAAGACTGCAAGAAAGCCTAACACTTACGTGTTTCCCCACGTGCATCCGCGACTGGGAAAACGCCCGCAAGGTCCCGACACCTGCAAATAAGAAAAGAACATTGTTAAAGGTGCTATAATAAGGTCACAGATCATTATACTCACGTACTTCGCACGTGCAACGGCAACCGACGAACAACGCCCGCAACATCTCAAGACCTGAAAACAGAAAACAAGGGACATTATTGAGGTGCCATTGAAATTCCCATACCTACGTACAACCGCATGTGTCGCGCTCTCAGTGACCACGCCCTCAGCATCCAGGCACCTGAAAAAGACAATGCAAAGACTTCATTAAATGTGCCCATCTCTTCAAGACTATAAACTCTTTATACCTACTGGCATCCGCTCGTGCAGTAACGGCGGCATCACCTTTTGGCATCTCAGCACCTGTGCCACTTCTAAGGCCACAAAAGACTTTGAGGACCTCCAGTGACGTAACTGGAACCCACGCACCCCTGCATAAGTCACAGGATGGAGAGCCCAGCATTTATACGCCTAAGGTGAGAGCTCACCAGGACATTGGACTTTCGGAGAGTTGGCGATTAGTGAGGAGGAAGTCCAGCCAAACGGTCATTAACCCTTTTTTCTTCCGCCTGCAGAAACCTTACCCTGCAAGCCAGACGGTCAATAAGAGGAAGCCCAGTCCAGAGAGTCATCCGAGCTCTACGCTTCTCAATTGAAGAGACTATAACAGTTCAGCCGGGACCAGCGCCTCCGTGGGAATCAGGTGAGCGTTACAGCTATGGAAGGGGCAATATGCCAAAAAATGTGGAGTTTGTGCTATACATTTGTACCTCCCAACGATTCGGAAAATGGAACTTTGACTGAGACAATTGTCACGTTGCACAAGCTTAGGGTGGTCATGGAGAACAAAGCAGGAATCACAAATGACCCTTGTTTGGACTTGGGTACCGTCTTCGATGAGCTTAGCTGTCAAAATCTTAATGCCAATTTTTGCCTTTTTTCTCATTATCTTTTGTTTCTGTCAAATGCTCTTACGATGCTGTTCTGCCCAGGTACCAAAAGCAGCTGCCAAGGTGGCTGTCACCCTGTCCAATGCCACTACCGTTTCATATCACATGGGTACTCAGACTGCAGCTGTCTTGTGTCCTCCACCAAATTGGGATGATTGTGTGGAGCAGTGGGTGGATTGTGGAAATAGTGGGAAAACAAGTTGTGTTTGTTCAGCGGAGCAGTATGCCCATAGTGGGACTGATGTGAGAGATGCTTGTCAGGTCTTAGTTCCACCAGAAGATGGTTTAATAGAACAAGAAATTAGCTTATTAGTTAATGTATTAACTAAAGGGGGAATTTTGGGGTGGTCGATAAATTTCCCAATCAGGAAGAGTGGTTCACTTTGCCCGCGCCATATCAGTGATTTAGGGGGGAGGCAATATTGAAAGAATGTTGCGATTTAGCATCTATCTAGTGTAGTTAATAAGGAAGGAATAAGTGTTATTTTAGTGTTCATTTTTGTTTAAGTTGATACATATTAGATTTATACGCACACAGCAATATAAACACAATGTGGGTGTGTGGTGTGCCTAAATGTAGGAGAGAGAGGAGCTTCATATGCGCACCCGTGATAGGAGATTTATAATGAAGAAACCACTGTGAGAGAATGCAGTAGTCCCTAAAATACATGCACAGACATACATACATGGGGTCTTTAGGGACATCTGTTTGGGATAGTTGGTGTACACTGGGTACATGATGGATGCACAAATCTGTATGCTGCAAATCCTCTCGTAGCTAGGTTCTGTGCAGGCCCAGAAACCTGTAGTCGCGAGATAACCTCTGTGTGACTGGGAAAACTGGTTGAGCACGGTTGAAGGTTGAGGAAAGCCAGTGAGTAGCTGCAATAACATAAGATGGCCAGCTAAGGCCAGGCTCAGGTATTTTACGGCTTGGTACTATTTTGGAGTGGAGACGCAATCTTTTTAAGTCCATGGGAGCCTGTTATTCATTGTCCAGGGAAGTCCGGCCATCTGGTGAAGTTAGTTTTAGACCGAGTAATAAACCTGGTGCAAAGGACACTTAAGGGCACAGTTGATAAATGGTTTATGGGTTTCGATCAGGTTCTCAGGATGTTCCCAGAGGCCATGCATGCTGAATTGGTAGTTGTATAGATTAGTGTGAAATAAGGACACCAGCAAGTCTGGCCGGATAAGATATGTATTGCCAGTTCAAAGGGAACTTGTTTGTTCCTCTCCCTCCTCATATTGTTGAACTGTCCTTGAAAAGACCATGTGCATCAAGTTAAGGATTAGAGGTCTCTGACCAGTTGGGACTTGTAATGAATTATGTTTATTTCTTGAATGTGTATCTATGGCAAGATGTAATGACCTACTATGGTAGGCTCCCAAAAAGGGGTGTGCTGTAAATATGAGCTGATGCAAAGATATGTTGAAAGGAGATGGTAGTTAAATAAATGTGTCCAATGAGAGCATGGGAATTAAAGGAGATTACATCTCTTTGTATAGGTTTGACCAATCATGTGTGGGGGAGAATTTGTAGTGAAATACGTGGGAGTGTTTTAACTGTTACAACATGTATAAAATGTGTAAATCTATGTTGTATGAGGAGACTCAGGTTAGTTTGACGCCACAGCATCATCTGGCTCCGGCCGTATGTACAATAAACATGGTTTACGGACAAATGTGCACTCGCTTCTTAAGAGGTGGGCTTACGTTGGGTTAAGGTGATGAGAGGTCCATCCATACAGGAGTCAGTCCAGAGTGGACTAGCATCAGGAGTCCCTGGAGAAATTCAGGAAGACAAACTTGCATTCTATCCTCTGTTCCACAATGATCTCAAATATTGCATACTTCAATCTGATCTCCAGTTTTGCCATTTATGCAGTCTCAAAAATCTCAGAGCTGGCAACAGTCAGCACACCACAGTCACTATCTCCTGCATACTTCTATAAGTCAAGTCAGAATGATCCTTCCAGAACACGAGCACCCACATATGTACTGCAACTCTTTTTTATGGAGTGGAGTAAACAACATGTATTGAATGTTGCCGGTTCAAACCAGTTCCCTAAATGATTTAGACAAATGGTAAGAGATTACATCATAACACAAACATAAATGGAACCTAGACTAGTGAATATGGCATATCCTGCATGTGTTAGGAATACAGAATAGTCACTATTTTAGGCGTGGTCCGAAGGCTTACAAGAAATCAAGTACCTATGTGCTAATGGATGCATCGTTCAATCCAACACCTTTACCAAGAACTCCCAATCTAGGGGTCAATGTGGCATATGGGATAATCTCTTCAATCAACTCATTTTCCGAATCATCACACAAACAAAAAGCCAGGCTAAATGTCCGTTATTTATACAGATTCTGTCTCAAGGAAGTCAATCTGTGGGTCACTCACTTTCAAACTGCCCAAAGCACATACATTTTCGGTCATTCCCCTAGCTCCTTGCATACAATTGCTTCTTACTTTCAAATATTCTTTTCCTACCTCCACACCCAACACTGCCTACTCTCCAGAACCTAATAATATGTCCTTTCTTCATCAGGCACATCAATAATTCAATCTCACGTCATAGATAATAAATGCAAATCTCCTCTGGCAAGGATCCATAACCTCAAACCATCCTTCTCCCCCTCAGCTTCCTCATTCATCCCAACAGTTCTCATTGAATCTCCCCATATTCTCTACTCTGCAACATTTTCTGTGCCCCTCAGATCTATTTTCCCGCAAAGAATTAAAACTCACTTCTGTATTAGAGTGACTCATGGTCTCCACCAATCCAACCTGTCCTTACTCAATAGCACCCACTGTTTCTGCTTCAAAACTGTGCTTGTGCCATGCACATATTAATAGAGAAATCTGCCAAACTTCCACCTAGTCACCGATCACCCATTGTTTGTCAACACTGTAGAAGAGAATAGTCTTTAGCTTCCTTCTCTAGAACATCACCACCAATACCCTTTCCAAACATGCTTCCGAATACTACAGTTGCTGTGTCCCAGGTAATCATTGGTACAGCTTCCACTGCAGGGCCCTCTGCCCATGCAATTCCTGGTACTGTGGCTCCCCTCAGCCTCGCTTCCACTCTGTGTCTGTGCTACAGGGTGAGTTTGCAGCCACCCTGACAAATGGTCTGAGAGGGCTTTTTTCTTTGTATCAGTGGCCTTTGCAATCTTCTGCCGATTCATTAATCTTTCATAACGCGCTTAACACCAGTCTCTAAACGCGGTCCTGTGATTCGAGCCTGTGTTGCTCTGCGTTGTCTGCGTGCTTGAATGACAAACGTATTGCCCCTGAACTATCCTCCCGGCTACCTTAATACTGCTTGGCTCAAGAATTTGCATTTTCCACTTGGCACCTAATATGTTAACAATACACCTTAATGTGGACTCGACATATAAAGGACCACAAAAATAACACTACTGACCTGAGGTGCAAGGACAGGGTAAGAGCAAACAGTTTCAGAGGTTCACTATCTTCTTGTTTAATACTTGCCCAGCTAACCCATGAATTTTAGACGTTTTTTCGCAGGCACAAATTGGCACTTTTAAACTGTTGACAAAGCTATACATCACCTGTAATTCCATGAATGGTGAAATAACCATGTTGACCTCCTCACCTCTAGCCCAAGATTAATCTAGTTCCCTGGCCTCTAGTACTCACTTTTCCTGCATTTACCACATTCCGCACCATATTGTGGTGCCTCAAACCTTTAGACCTATTTCAAGTTCATGAAACTGCTTTTGAGAAAGAAGCTTAGCCACTTGCCCCCTGCGTATACATGCACTCCCACAGGCACAGGGCCACCTGCTCACAGTTTCCCCTGCAGACTCTATGATTTGCTGCATAAACACTCAGCATTTACCTGTTCATGTGAATGTGCCTTTTAACAGACTCTTATTGCACATTAATTCATTTTATAAAGGATCTGTAGTGGGCAAGCCCTTTCTTCACTCTCGCTCCCAGAAATTCAGTATTGCTAACTTTGACATTACATTCAGGAAATGTACCCTTTTGGAAAACATGCATACAATTTTAGAAACATTGTATGCACAGAGATGAACAAAGCATACGTGTTACAAATGGCATGCTAGTTGCAAAGTTTGGGTACGTATGTATGTATGGACACTGTTACAAAGACTGCTGCTTAGCTCAGATGACATCTAGTGGGGTGGCCCAGGTGACTCCCCAAGCAAGCACATCACAGGCCAAGAGTCAGTATGCAGAGTGTACCCTGCCCACCCCCACTTGGTCCCCGACTTAGAGCAGGGGATAGTCAGATGAGGCCATTTGAGGTCACTCTTCCTTAAAGTGAGACAACCCATAACCCCGGGAACCAGAAACAATATAGAATCAGTGATACCATACACTTTCCCATACCCAGAGTAAATGATTGTATACACTCCTGAAGCAGAGAAAATTATAATCACTGCCCCTTTAAGAAAACGGAATGAAAACTCATCACGCTGAAGGAATTGAATTCCTTTGTTGTGGACAGTGAATGCCTGGTCCGGTATCAGAGGCACACATGGGCCTCATTACAAGTATGGCAGTAAGTCAAAAATGGCACTGGTATCGCTACCGGCACCGTTGCTAACGTACCGGCATACTAGGAGTTCAGCTTGCGGGTGCCCTTGCAGCCACCAGGTCTGACCAGGTAGCCGTACCGGCACCCGCGAGCAGATCAAGATGGTAGCACCGGTACTGTTATTAACGGTACCGGTGCTACCACCCTCCCCCATGGGGCCGAATGGGAATGGGGAGTCCATTATTACCGGCACCCGCAAATGGGCAATTACCGGGTCCGCCAAACTCGGCATGACCCGGTAATTGCCCATTCGCCGGTGCCTGAAAAAAAAGGATACCGGCAGCTACCGCCAGCCTCGTAATGAGGCCTTTTTCTTGCAGAACATTCAAATTCATATTTATTTCGGGGTGAAAAACCCCACATAAAATAAGCTAACAATAAATACAAAATCATCCAAAACATGTTTTTAAAAAAACATGGTCAATACTGTGTGGCATAATGATATCTTCAGCACATCTTGGCATCATTCTATAAAAAAACAGTTTGAATACCAATTCATTGCAGACTAATAAAAAGCTGAATAAAAAGGGGAATAAAATAATTAAGGTAAGCATAGACATCACAAATCAGAAGGGTCACGCGGACCTTCCGCTGATCTCATGTCATGGCTTAGATACTGTTCCAGTGCAGGCAGGATAGCTCAGGGGCAACGTGGTCGCCTTCGAAGCAAGACGAAATTGAGCAACACAGGTTCGAGCCCCGGGACTGAGCTTAGAACCCGCTGGGTATTAAGCACGTTATAAATAACCAATCATATCATATCATGCATAGCCTTATGATGGTTCTGTTGTGGCCTCAAATGACGACAGGACGCCCAAGGTAGTTACAACTGCTTTTATTCAATAACAGAACGTGGGTAGCAATAGTCCAGGAGATGGGACAGGGCGAGTACTCACAGTCTTGGCTGGGCTTCCCAGTTAACCTCACTGGAAGCGGGTGTGCAGTAGACTGCAAGCAGTGTACTTTCAGGGCCCCCAGGAGGCCTCCTATGGCATTGGACTTACGCCCTGGAAGTGAGCTGGTATTGGCTTGGGCCTTCAGTCCATTGGCCCCTCATAAGGAGCAGCGCTGTCCAGACTGACCCGTCTGGCGCTCCACCAGCCTCCTACTGGCGCCAAGAGTTCCCGCTCATGGAGCGCGGGTCGGCGAGATCCGTTGGCCGAGATCTCGCGAGACCGCGCTCCTGCGATCACGTGATGTCTCCACAGGTTCCTTGCACATCATGAGAAAGGAAAGGGCAGGACAATAGCGTGAAAAATTCATGCCCCTCAAAATCGGGCGAATTGTTCTCCCCGAATGGCCTTTTACAAAGAACAAAAAATGCACCACGTCTTCCACCACCATTTCACTGCATTTACACCCACGTGAGCCATTATCCAATTTGCTTCACTTGCATGTTTCATTCTTCAGCGAGGGCATATTAAGTCTGAATTTCATTATTTACGAATGCCTATATCTTTGTGTGACCCCCAAAAAACAGCAGTCACATATTCTAGTACATGTTAAAAAAGCTGACAGCTCGCCCTTAGGGCCATGCCTCACTTTAACGGTCCGCTCTGAGTGCAGACTCCTTAAAATATTTAATAGTGCTATGGGCATACCCTTATTCCCAAGAGTGTCCATCATTGTCCCCTATCCACACAACCGAATGCTGACGATAGGTCCATACATGGCAAATATATTGGAATCCCATGCACTATCTAAGACGTACTAGCTAATAAAAGTAGGTTTCGGTCATGCTTACAGGTACCCACTCCTTCCCTGAAGCCATATTGGATGTTGCAGGACTTATGTGGCAAGCTTGCTCAGAAATCAGTGGCAAGTCTCATTCTTTTAGGGCACTCGGTTTGCAAGCCCACCCCGGCATCACAGACCTGCCCTGCTTTCTTACCACGCTCAAGCCCTAAACTCACCTGAACAACAGAGGCATGAAACATTTTGCTGAAGAAATACCAATTAGTGTGCTTTGATCAGACAGGCCTGCTGCATTCATTTCCCTGCAGCATGGTCACACAGGGGAAATAGCACCAGACTGAAAAGTGCTCTCACTTCACTCACCGTCCAGTAATGTCCCTTGAGTGCATCAGTGCAGGCTCTGAGTCACTGTCAGAAAGGGCAGTGGTATAAACACCCGACAGTGGCAGCACCCCCACCATTAAAGAAAATCAAATTCAAAATGGCGGGTTAGCCTTTTAGAGGCTTAGTCCCTGCCCAAAGTGCTAAAGGAAACACAGGTCATATAATCAGATCCCTAGACTTAATTACATCCACAGCTGCAGGCACTCACAGGGAGACTAGTCCCAGCAGAGAGGCCGTAATGCTTTATAAACTCAGCGGCTCGGTCAGGTGGGAAAGGGAGGAAGGTATTAACCCATGGAAGGGGTTTGGAGTGAGTTGGGAGTGCTGAAGAGAAGCCCTGTTACTACTTACAGCTGATGATGAAGACCCAGAAACATCTGTAGAAGCTGCAGGGAGCATCAGAGGTTGTCGTTTGTTACGAACAGCTGGAGTCAAGCAGGAAGAAACCCTGAGAGAGCCCCCTGAGGATTGTGAGAGATATGGAATCACCCCAAAACCTGTGACCTTTGTAAGGAAAGCATGACCGTGCCGGAATTATTGATATAGGACTCCATTGACACCTTACATTTTGAGTTTGACCTAAAGGGAAGATTACTTTATTGAGCATTTGTAAGGCGCTTTATACAGCAGAATGGTGTTTCAAAGCACCACAAGGCTAAATGGAAAGGGAACAGGGGAAATAAAAACAATGGCAAAACAGTAATATACAGTCGTGGTCCTACTAGGCCTTCTGGCATAGGGCCGTGCAAGTGCATTGAAGAGAAGTACAAGGGCAGGGGATGGGGCGAGGAACAGAGGAGTGGATAAGTGCTGGAGGAGAGCCCAGGAGGGAAGTGCTAAGGGGAGCCAGGAAGAGAACCTCAGACTAAGTGCTGGTACAGGCGGCTTTGTGTTTTAAATAAAAATCTGTTTCACTTTAGAATTGTGGTCAGTCTCATTTGGCTTCATGACAATACTTATGGCGCATACTGGTACCTAAATAGAGAATTTAGTCCAGTGGCTCGAGATACTGTTTAACGACTGCATTCTGATTTTTTCATTTTATTCTCTGGCCTATTCTTTGTGGGAGAGTCCCACCATACCCCATCTTTTTCCTCTTTCCTTTTCCTTTTACACCCCACACTAACACACACACACACCTTTCCCTACCACAACACCTGTTTATTTGAAATTCATTTGGTAATGCTAACTAATTGCGTTTTTGTGCAGTCACATCCTGAAACCTCAATTATTATTATTATTATTAGTATTTTTTGTTAAATTGGCATCATCCCTGCAATCTCTGGTTCTCCAGATGCTTTGGACTACAACTCCCATGATCCCTCACCCTTGACAAGAATGGTCGGGGCTGATGGGAGCTGTAGGCCAAAACATCTGGAGAGCCAAATGATGCAGACCCCTGGTGTATGGTGAGGGATCATGGGATTCATAGTCCAAAACCTCTGGAAAGCGACAGGTTGCACACCCCTGCTCTATAGCATAAACCTATGTATCCAGCAAATGGAGCACTATACAATCCCAATAATGAAGACATGATAGGGAATAAGGGCAAGGGGAATGATTCAAGATGGGGGACACATTGTATGGGCAAGTTAAGGCTCAAATCTGTTGCCAAACGTTTATTTATTTCGTTCGGTTCTTTTGAGCAAATGTTGACACAACATTAACAATGGTTCCATTATTGTACGATTCATATTAGATGAGAACTGCATTTTGCTGTTTTACTGATGCAATTCAGATAGTTACAAAATATACATTTTACTGTAAGTGTAACTCAGTTTTGGTCCGATGTTTAGAAAGGGCTGGACCTGAAAGCCAAAATATTAGATTTGATTGTATCATAAGTTATATATATAGGATGTTGCTGCAGTGACCTCATGTTGACAAAAGAAAAACGTCACATCTGTATGTGTTTCCTGCTTTAAAAAGCCCAGCATCCCCCTCTCCATCGCTTTAATAAGTGGGTGCAAGCAGGATGAGGTAAAGAACTGCATTATTCCAAGGGGCAACACAGTATAGGTTAAATAAAATATTGCTGTAGCAGAAGTGTCAATTAGGAAAGTTCACCCATTCGAGAGGCCTTTTGCTCCAAATTATGGTCACCTTTTCAGTCCACGCGTAATAGGACTAGCGAGATCACCGCCTGGAGTAACGTCTTGCTTTAAATCATAGCATTCATCTGGAATGGTTTTAGACAGGCAGCGAGTTCTTGCAACCTTGCCTCCTCTTGGAAAGATTTGAGCTCGGCCAAGCTGTGGGCAGAGGCACTTGGTTAATCTTGGTCTCTGATCTCGCTGCAATGGGTTGCGATGGATGTTAAGCTCCGACCCCACACCCTCGCCCTAGTACAAGCCATAGAAATCCCAACGATCCCTCTATGGATTTCCAAACACAAAGGCCTACCCAAATGGACACACAGGGCGCACTGAACACTCGGGGGAACCCTACTAGAGACGCTCTTTACACACTACACCAAAAGGCACTGTGGGTAGATGTACCTTGACAGCGTTACTCGAAATAATCCCCTCACAGCAGGCAAGATGAAGTCTCACTGCAGCAATGCTACACCGTGCCTTATAAAGAGCAATCCTGCCATATCCCTCGCAGCTGGCTATTTACACCACCCCTCGCGGTCAGCGGAATTCATGCAAATTTCACAGCTGTTGAAGGGAACACAAACTGGTGGGCACAGCATTTACTTAAATAAGCACAAGGTAGGTGTGCTCCATTTACAACCTTTCACACAGGGACTAACAATAATCATACCGTGCAAGTGTGTGTAAAGGTTGAAGAAAATACAACCAAAAATCATTTAAATGGTAACAAAGTCTGCATTTATCCATAATCATAATGTAGAATTCTAAATCCAAACAAACATGCATATGACTCAAAATCTAGAAAAAGCAACCATAGATCAAATAATAATCAATGAAGTGTATATATACTAGGAGAGACAATTCCTTCGCTTAATAGAATAATTGTCTTCTGTCTCGAGCTCACGTAGGGGCGTCCAGTGATCACCCCTATTCTAGTTCCAACAAAACCATGTCCTAATATTGGACTTCCTTTCCTCAGGACTTAATCCTTTTCCTCAGGGTTTGCTTAATTTTCTTAATGTTCAAAGGTAATCCCCTCAGCTATCATTACCTAAATTATTTTTCGTTGTATTTTCGTCAACCTGTACACACACTTTTGAGGGACAGAATTTACATCATACATTCCAGTCAGTGAGCCAACACCATCCCTCACTGCCAGTGGCATTAAGTCATAGTTCACGGCCAGCCATCCTATACCACACCTCAAACCCAGAGATCCTGCAGCGTAACTCACACCCAGAGATCCTGCAGCATAACTCACACCCAGAGATCCTGCAGCGTAACTCACACCCAGAGATCCTGCAGCATAACTCACACCCAGAGATCCTGCAGCATAACTCACACCCAGAGATCCTGCAGCATAACTCACACCCAGAGATCCTGAGGTGTAACTCACACCCAGAAATCCTGCAGCGTAACTCACCCAGAGATCCTGCAGCATAACTCACACCCAGAGATCCTGCAGCGTAACTCACACTCAGAGATCCTGCAACGTACTTCAGAGCCAGCGAGAACCTGGATCATGCTTCATGGTCAGGATCATACGCCAGCATTCAGATTCTATGGCATAGCCAGTAAGATAGCTCATTGAGTTAAGGTTATGGAAATGTGTGCTCCACCTTCAGGATAAGGGTATCAATCTAAGAAGGCAGGACTCAGACTTTCAACCTCTGATAGACAAAACATGTAGAGCCATTGAGGTGGGAAAGAGTAAGTGCTACTATTACCACAAAGGTCTATGGGCAAGCAAAATCTGCCTGGTACCCTATGAACTATATATCACACAACAGACAGACAATATTGGAGTTATTTAGTTACAACTTCTACCTCTAAGATAGCCCTACTCCTTACTGTATATCCCTGCAAAGAGACTAACACCCTCTCATGGGTGTAATCTCCCTAATCAGCGCTGGTAAATTACTCCAATATTTCTCTCTCTGTTGTGTGATATATACTAGTAATTACAGTACCAAAAAACTGCGAGAGCAAGGGCTACAATGAAAAATAGGTTCTGTGTGATTACACCGCTGCACGAAATTACGAATTCGAAAATGTTGAATTCGAAAATCGCGCCGCAGTGTAATTAGGAAGATTATGTTTCCCCACATCCCCTTACCCGCTACACCCCCTGGCCTTACTTTCCTTTTGGTGGCATACCTCTTTGTGTACCGCCGACTCCCCTGTCTCCCTGCGATGCCAGTTCCCTTCACTTAGGTGGATGGGAACTGGCACTGCAGGGTCTTTTTATTTTTATTTTCTTTTTCTCTTTATTATCCCCCAGCCTGCTTTCTATTTAATGAAAGCGTGGGACACCTTGCAGCTCCTGATCCCATTATAGCGAACAAGGGGTGCGGGGGACAACCCCGCAACCCCTGCTCCCGCAGTTCGCTATAATTGGATTCGAGATACTATCGTATAATTATTCAACATTTTGTGATGTATGAAATTTGAGTACAGCTGAAATTCGAACAATTATATCATACGTACATTTATCTTCGACATTTTCCAAACAAACAGGAAGAAAATGAATGATTGTCATCACAACTCACTGCCAACAATCTTGCAGCTTTTCTGAAATGTATCACCCCTGGACCAGTGTCAGCAGGAAAATATTACACGCAGGGCCTCACCTTTGCCATTGGACAGATCTCTGAGATGTTCCACGTGTCACAGGTGTCGCAGAGCGGGCACATTAGGTACTGGCCACCGCTCTCGCAGATCTCCTTCCTGTTGGGACAAGAAGAGATAGTGCCATGAAAGAAGATATACTGAGGTAGGTTCCAGACCATGCAAAAGGGCTGTAGGAGCCGACTGGAAGGGGTAGAAGGACCCTCTCTATAGGTGTGTTAAAGGACATTATAGGAAATGAGGTGGTGTTACCCTGTAGGAATAGAAAAGAGGAAGCCTGTAGGAACGGACGGGTGGAACCTGTAGGAAGGGCTGGGGTGAACCTATGGGGAGTCCTTGACATCCCCTGTGTATGCCTTAATGCAAGCGCCCTCCTTGGGGCGGTCTGAAAGAGGGAGCAAAGGAGGGTGGGGATTTAACAAAGCGGTGAGATGGAACAAAGTAAGGGCTGAGGGAGGAAGAGAGAGGTGTGTGCCAGCAGGTACATCCAATTTGACGTCATACAATAATTAGGGGTTCCAGTTTTCAGATTAAGCCGAAAAATAGTGAGCAAGCACCAGTGAAATGAAATGTTGCATATTATATGTAAACAGATAAGACAGGCCCGGTGTAGTTAGAAACGCTTCTTTCTATTGAGGAAGAGCAGAGCAATAGGCTGCAACTTTGTAAGAAAAAAGTATCTCCATTGCCCAATGGTCACATTTCCACCTGGAAGCCAAAACCCAGGCACCGTCTCCAGTTCATAGCCAGGCTGAAAGGAGGTGATCTGTCAAATAATTGTATTGTGTGTCTTTTCGGTTATGTTACAGTGCAGGCCTCAGAATTTGCACTCAGCACCAGGAATTGGCGAGTGATAATGAACTCTTGTCGAGTAAGAAATGTTGTGGTTTACATGTGAACAGTTGAGGGGACGACTAACATTTTATGGCAGGTGTGTAGCTTGCAAATTGAAATTCTGAACACTGACAATACTTGCAATACTGTGCCATATCCTCCCCACAGTAGTCTAGGAGATCCGAGGCTTGTCGGGAAGATAATGTATTGTGACCCCGCCTGGGCTCCCTAGACCCTAAACCACACACACAGGGAACAAACAAGATGGTAGAGGAGGCTAAACGTGGTAACAAAAACTAAGTGGGAAAGGCAAATACTAGATGCGAAAAAGCAGAGGGGGTCATGTTTGTGGACGCTATGGTGCATGATTCTCCAGATAGGTCTGGAACATATCCCCCAAACTGCGGAGTATTATCATGCATGGGTCTATCTAGTCCAACGCCTTAGACTAATTCTAGGGATGGATAACAATCCTACTTTAAATAAGCCTGGAACAGAAATGAAATGTGCAAAAAGTAACTTCAAAAGCGTCTGCAGATGAGGGAGAATTAACGTGAGGTATGCTTAGACATTGAATATTCTAGTGTGCAGTGTATGGCTGCGTGATGAATTCGAGGTGTGCTCAAATGACCAGTTGAAGCAGGGAGAATTTTGGTGTCTGAGAATGCAATTAACGGACCATTAGTAGTGGAAGCTGCCTTTCTGTTTGTACAAATCCCTGCAGACTGTGCCATTGGGCTTTCTGTGAGCGAGATTGCTCAGAGGAATTAGTATTGGGGACCATATGAAATAGTGATGGAATGAGCTTACTTATGTACGGCATTTGGCAGGGGTATCAATTGTCCGGTTGAGACAAAAAGGGAGGTTGGAAGAATTGTGCATATCAGGATTTGGGTTGGAATTAAGAAACGCCCTGAATAAGACCTCATGTAGAGGTCGAAACATGTGTCGGCATACCATTAAAAAAGACTAACAAAAAATACTTAAACTTGTTGTAACGGTCATTTATAATGTATTGACTAATTGTAGGAATATTAGTTGGTGCAGCACATTTGGTCCTGGGATCATATCTGTTTATTGTACTTTATTTTGTGACTGGGGGCTCTGGTCACTTCTCGGTGACCAATGTTGCTATAAACCACCTAATTTAACATCAGCTTGTGAATATAGGTACCAAGCTCGGTGGGGCAGAGCCTAAATCTCATTGTTGTACAATTCCTAGTAGGGTTGCAAGAGCCTCGTTAGAAGTGTCTGAACAACCCCCATAGTCGCTGCCTAATACATCAAAATCCTTATCGATGAAAGTGACTCCCAAGGTATTCCCGGCCATGCGCCCTAATCTGAAGATACCAGTGATACAGAATGTTGCGGTACTGAAACAAATAAAAGAGCAGGATGGAGCACAACCCAGCTCTGCAACATCAAACTCTTTTGATGACTCATATAAGTTTGGTATGCATGACAGACGACCCCTTGATTGGGGGGAGCACTCAACTCACATACTACAAAGTGGCAAACTCTGCAGGAAAATACACTGAGTGTGTTATTGGAAAGCATGATTCCTGAAAAATGCATATCATTACTTAATACTATGTCCCTTCTTCAAGAAGTTCCAACTCTGGGAGGGATTACAACCAGTGATATAGCAAGAAATGTCTTCCGAGATATAACCATTCGTGTCCAAGTAGTGATTCAACTGAAATCCAAACTGGCCATGGACACCCTGCTTAAAGTGCGAGAAAACCTAAAATGGCTGGGCTATGACTTGATTCCCCTATAAATTAATGTCAGTTTATATAACAACCAATCCAGTACAGCTATTAAGAATTTTGGTTGTACAAGTACATTACAAGGGGATCCGAGGCAACCAACGGAAGGACAAGTACTGACTCTAAAAAGAAATACACTGGCCTCAGAGAAAACTAGAGACTGGTCATGGCTCCTGGCTACACCTGCAAATTAGACTGATGGGGCAAAATACTACAAAAAGGGAAGCCCTGAGTCCCTTAAACAGGGAAACGTGGAATTCTTCTCGGTGGTGTCATTTAATTCCCATGCTCACGCGCATTTACTTAAAAACATTTCTCTAGCACGTCAACTCAGGGAGTTCACTTTTGTTAATCTGCAAGAAACTAGGCTTAAAACACAGCCGGCATTTGATGGATATAGTGTTGTACATCAGACAGCTTGGCAAGGAGAGAATGGCTGCCCAAATGGTGGCTTATTGACACTAGTGAAAAGTCCTCTATGACCAAGCATGACTCCTTGACTGATGTTCAATTTGGAATACTGGCCACCGATATTATCTTATCACTTTCTGAGGTGGTTGAATATCCTTATAATTAATATTTATTGGCATCCTGGTATGACTCCGGTAGCCGAGGTCTTGGATTCTATCCCTTCCTGTGTTTGTGACTGGCATAATAAGGTGCCCTCGGGGCATGTCCTGTTGGTAGGGGATCTGAACTCAGCCTGTATATCTGACACAGGATGGCAATAAATGTGCATGAGGAATGAATGTTTGAAAACTAGGAATGGCAGAGTGAGGGAAACACGTCAATCAGTGATGGGTCCCACTAAATTGATTGACTGTCGAAGATTCACCACCGCAGATTACCTGGACAAACGGTTACAGCTCATCGATTATTGACTATATCTTTGAGGGCCCATGGCTGATGGAACATTGCTCCCGCTTTGAAGTACAGAGGATAGAGATCAGCGATCATTCACTGCTGGCGGCCGAATTTGAGCGACTGGCCATACATACTGAGGTCTCGATGGTAAATCAGGGATGGCTGGTAGTCGTTCCTAATAAGCAAGGAAATTGCCTAAGCTGGTCGCACAAATGTTAATTAAAGTAAACTGTGCATTAACTGAGACACTCTCTATGATGACCAATCAAGAAATGAAAAATGAATTTTCGGTGGAGAACTTAGAGTGCTTTATTGCAAATATAATTGACTTTTAACACTCTAGGAAATAACCCTCGAAGGTCTCAATATCAGTACCAGACACATGCTTATAATCATGAGGTTGCTTGTAGGAGAAGAGTAAAGGGGTGACAGACAAGGTAAATAAAAAATAATGTCTCACTGAGTCCTCTGGAGAAGGCAGTCTAGTTAAATAAGGTCCAACGGGCTCATTGAAATTGGCTCTGCAACTCTAGAGTGATACTTCTGAAGAGAGAGACCTAAACGTGGCCCTCGTTACATCTATCCCACTATCAGCTAAGTGGCAGAGAAACAAAAGGTTTACATCGTTCCAGGGTTCCTCCTCCCCATCGTCGATGTATCACAGGTGCGAGAAACGCTATTCACTCAGACAGCCATTCAGACCTTATATATCGATGACGGCGTTGAAGAGATACACCTGCAATCGATGGAGAAAATCGACTGACTGTAACCTCCAAGAAAGCCAATGACTTAACGACTGACACCATGACGTAGATGCATTAGACATGAAGCACATAGGCATCCCTGCATGAAGCTACGCAGACACTTAGATTAGTTGCTGGCAGACATGAAGAACATGGTTATGACTCACTTAGACAGAGGACAGACACACTCTTGCTATGCGGAAACCACAAGTTGCACAAGAATACATATGAAATGCTTTCTGATGCTAAACGCGACTAAGATGGTCAGCCATGTAAATCAAGATGGAAGCCATGATTAAATTGAAGTGAATGGAAGGAGCTGAAAGGATTTCAGAATGCAGAGAGAAGCTGACAGGCTGATCCCGCAGAGAAGAGCAACCCAGACTTCCAGTGCAGCCACTGTGCATACTCTTGCCAACGTTTCAAGTTAACAGAAGAGACAGGACACCTGCGTGTGTAATAAGCTGAAAATCCTCATTAATGCAAGCAGGAGGAAATCAAATTTGTGGTCCCTGCACACCTGACCTGGGAGACAGAGCCCATTCATTTGAGTCAGGCTAAGGTAGCTGTTTCCATCCAACCGAAGGCAGGATGGCACAAAAAAATACCAGGTACAAAGCTTAATGTTCTATCTCAAGGCTGAGGAGATCGGAGATGGTAATTTGTTGAGAACATACAGTACCTTTGGGGGCCATTCTCACCACTGTGAATGAGTCTGGCACTTGGGGCCTCATTCCGAGGTTGGCGGTAAAGGGTTAACGGCGCCGGTAATGGTGCTAGTGCCGTTAACCCCTTACCACTGCATTATGAGGTCCTTTAGCGGGTTCCGCTAAGGGCGGCTGGTTTTTCCAGGTGCCCTTAGCGGGTCCCGCTAGCAGACCAGGGAGCTAACAACGGGCCCGTTATTAACAGGCCCGTTGTTAGCATGGTCCCCATTCCCATTGAGCCTTATGGGACTTGAATGGGAATGGGGATGGGTTCCCTGAATGGGGAAATACCGGATCTTCCAAGGTTGAAATGGCCCGGTAATTCCCCATTCAGGGAACCTGGACCCTGTATGCGGTAAGGGGGTAGCCATGGCACTAATAGCGCCATGGCTAACTCCAACCTTGTAATGAGGCCCTTGGTCTGGTAACTTTCCAAAGCTCCAAGGCTGAGAAGACCCTCTTTGCCCAATCTCTATTCACTTTTCACATTAAGCTCACACTTTGTTGCATCACCCAATGACAGCACACTAACCTGTAATATTTGTAGTTGCAACATTTAGGAGGTGGTTGCAGGAGGAGCCACCAGATATGTTTTAACCAATCAATGTCTTAATCCCCTATGCAATGTATATGTGGTCTACCTTACTACCCAACCCTAACCCACGTTAGGTTTTTAGGATGTGTCTTTATTTTTGTGACGTCACGCAGCATCAAAACGGGACGACAGGCTCGAGATCGGCGAGAGAGTATGGGAGAATGCTGTATTGTCCATATCTTAATCCCTGTTCATGATTTTTGACTAAACAGTAAACTTTTTGTTTTTAGTGCAGGGGATTAACTCCGCCCAGTTCCTCTTGCTTGCAATATGGGAGATTAATAATTCCCCTGTTTTAATTCACTTCTGCTGCAATTGGAAATGTATGCACTCTGTGTACTAGTGTTGTATCTCTCACGTTTCGCTTGCCCCCGCTGCCTGAAAGGCAGGAGTCAACTTGCCCGGTGCATGTTTGCAGGAGCCCTCCTCCGTTGCTAACAGCAATGCAACCAGTGAAAATACACAGATATCATGAACAGGGAGGCCCTTTGTTTTTTGTAATAGTGCTGATTGCAAAAGGAAATTACGTAATTCTGCTTACAGTATAAAGTGGCACTTTTTAACATATACGTTATTTTCTGACAGAAGGTTATCATTCCAAGATGAACGATCTGTCACGCTCTTATTGTACTCTTTTGATCTATCCTTATGAGAAGAGGGAAGGGGAACAAATAGAATCAATGAGGGTTCCTGACTGCTTTGCATAAAATTAAAGAGCATTTTAGGAACATAAAAATAACCACGGGTCTTTAAATTTAATAGCATGCATTGGGCTTGGTGCTCATTAGATTTTTCAAAGTGCTCACGTTACGTTTAAAATATTTGTAACCATGAACCATGCATTCATTTGGCAACTTCAAAATGTGGATGATAGGCTAAAATGACTGCCACCATCGGTCACTCTGTTGGGTTTGAGGGCCGTTGGTTTCCCGAGATAATTAACCCTCTTTGGGTTTGGGAACTGTACAATTTTGAGCATGCACAGACATCCTTAGACAACTATATATATATAGAATTATCAAGTAGTGACATTAGATGAGAAAAGTGGGCAGTAGGTTCTGAACATTCCTAGGTTTATTGGACTTCATCAGTCACTTTTCAGGGCAGATTTCTTTTCAGTGACAAAAGACAAAATGTATGCTACTGGCAAGCAGGTGAATTGATCACAAGGGGCTATGTACTTCTAATTTATTGAAAGG
Organism: Ambystoma mexicanum; assembly: GCF_040938575.1. Taxonomy (NCBI): domain Eukaryota; kingdom Metazoa; phylum Chordata; class Amphibia; order Caudata; family Ambystomatidae; genus Ambystoma; species Ambystoma mexicanum. The sequence continues at coordinate 1,099,214,349 of NC_090929.1, forward strand.
TGCAACATTGTCCGCATCCTCTGGCAACACTTCTTGTGGTGTTATTGCATATTCCTTGTGCTAATGAGTACCCTCCCTATTCTTTTAGGACTTGTGCCGTGCTCCGAGTGGTGACACCAAGGTTCTTCTGCACTATGAAACCAACCATAATCCTAAATTGCAGACATCACCTTGGACATTGCCAAGAGAAACGCATGAGAACCATTGTCACAAACACTCTAGGCATCTTCATTGTGGACCACACCTTCAATATAGAAAGTGAAAATGCACATTTGACAACCTGTTCTACGCATATGGCAGCCAGTCTGAAAGTAGGCCTTTGCCCCCCTCTTGACAGTTACAGTTATGCTCTTGTGGCACCCAATCATTCCCTATGGGCTCAATGCTATCCTAAGTTACACATATCAGCTGTAAGCCTCCAGTTATGGATAAAAGGAGGCGTCAAAGTTGGGGGCCACTGAAGAAGACACAGGGTATGCAGGCGGGCAGCCCTGGACCAGGGGGACAGCACAAACACCCTGGACGATGATGTTGGACCGAGAAGAAATTAAGAAGATGCTGGGTTTTCGTGCATGTTTGTGTCCAGGTGAAAATTCCCATTTGTTGCTTCCTGCACAGCTGGCAGGCACACAATGGGCAAATAAGTGACATGAATGGCCAACAATCCTTTATTAAATAATGTACATATGCAAAGACATACCATTGGCTTTACACAACTAAGGGGGAGAAACGGGGGTGCAAATGTACAGCAGCTAGACACCTTATCAAGCAATCCCTCCAGACCAAGGTAATAATGTAAAAGCATTAGGGGAAATAGCACTAAGGCGACCCCCATACCCCAAAGAGAGACTCTAAACCAGTGGCAGATTATGTTTTTGCTTCTCCTTACCCTCGGGGGCTCACTGGCATCGCCTGCACAGGCTGCCCCAACTTCTCATGCTTTCCCTACATAGTGCACAGGCTTTGCAATGAAGTGTGATTTAAATGTACACTGGATATCGGAAGGAGACCTGTAGTCCTTGTAGACGGCAGATACTACTGGGTTGCAAATCCGCTCACAGGGGCTACTAAAACGACTGCTCACACTTCCCCAAACATCATGCGTGCTTTACAAGGAAGTGTGATTCAAATGCACTCCGAATGTCAGAACTTTAGATGTAGTCCTCATAAAAGGCACAGGCATCTGGGTCGCAAAACCGCTTACATGCACACCTCAGTGAACACACTTTTCCCATATTCTGCAGGTCATTTAAGCTTGCATATCTGCCAAGATGACCCGGGCATCTCCTCATACCCTTCATGCAACCAACACTACCCCATCTCTGGCCTACAATTCTTCCAAAACTGCATGGGAATCCCCATACATATATTAATCCAACACATATCTTTCTGTGTGGCATCTCCCTAGAAGACAGTCCATATGTATGCACAGCATCTGCCCCCGCCCTGACTCCCTCCCTGCACCTGCAACCTTTCCCCCCACTTGCCCTCCCTCTTAAATGACACTTGCTCTTGTTCTTCTTGCCAGCAGACTAAGGTTAGGTTTCCCCAGACAGGGTCACAATACACCACGGGCAAGGGCCGATGCTTTGAAACCACTAGTTGTGATACAGCACAGTACAAAAGAGGAGTAACATAGCATAACATGAGATCATGGGAACATGTATGAAAGGACAAATGCTGTGTTTTGTAACTGTTATCAGTACCACTGAGGTTGTTATTGACATCAGACTACATGTTATACTGATAGCATGTATGTACCTGTTCTGTCCATTGTGCATTTAGATGTGAAAAAACTCATCAATTACGATGCACAAGCGGGGTCATGTAACTAGGTAATATACTCGGTGACGTTAAAGTCTGCATGGTTTTGGGTAATGAAGACTGGTTCAGTTCTCACAAAATGGGTATGGCGGTGAGAATGGTATGAAGATCATATAAAAGGCCATGGGCGTGAAAACCCCATCCTATATTCACAACGACCTGAAACCAATGGCAGATCAGTAGATGACCAAAGACCTATTTGCAAAGACGTGGTTGCGGTACAAACCATAGCAAGGGATCATCTGTAATTTCGCCTAAGGCTGCCATCCAACCACCCTCATTGGCCCTTCTTCTCACAGTTCCTCCAGCTCTTATCATAACAGGTTTTCTGCCAATCATTTGCAGAGACCCTTCAATCAGTCTGGGTCCAGCTCAGTGCTGCTGAGGGATTTCTCCACAAGTCTGGTCCTTGACCTATATGTTCTCCACCTGAACTGGTGCCCTAAAACACATCTCAATGCTACGCAGATATGCTACAATCACACAGAACACCCACTCGCACATGCAGACAACCCATACAGCGAGAAGGAGAGCAAGAGAGAGATATGCATAAATGTGAATTTAGGGTATGTGTAAGGCCTATATGATGCACAAGACTCTTCAGAAGGTGGATGGCCCTTATCTTGGTAATAGACCAGGTTCACAGATATACATGGCGGTGTAAGGCCTATATGATGCACAAGACTCTTCAGAAGGTGGATGGCCCTTATCTTGGTAATAGAACAGGTTCACAGATATACATGGCGGTGCCCACTGACACATGAATAACTATATCAACAGACATGCACATGGACACACCTCCACAAGTCAAATGGCACTAACACACAGAACGACATGTGCACAGGCAATCGGAAACACGCCCTGATGGGCACAGAGAAAGATAAAGAGCTAAGGGAGACTTACGCAGGTGTGTTATTTCCCATGGTGACGAGGCCCGAGATGAAGACAAGAGTACCCACAGCCGCTGCTGGCAACAACCAGGCTGTGTAGAACCCTGCATAGGAGAAAGCAGAAAACAGTGAAGGGCTTAGTGGAGGAATGCAAGGAGCAGGACAGAGAATAGCGAAAGAAGGGCAGTGGGGGCACTAGTGGAGGAATGAACTAATAGACAAGGAGTGTGGGAAAAGATGAGAATGGGAGGGAAAGGACGAGAGGGTGGAAGTGAGTGTTGAACAGAAAGTGACTAAGAGTGGGAAAAATGGGGAGAGGAAAATAAAGGGGAACTGGAAGGTTAAGAGAGCGGTAACCAATAAAAGTGTGAAGAAAGACAGGGGCGACAATAAGGAAACTATGGAGAGATGAGGGAAGAGGAGAACCATGTGAATAGAATGAAGAATCAGAGAGATGGAAGTAGGGTGGAAAAGGCTGTAATGTAGAGAAAAGGGAGGGAGAGGAAACCTGCAATGAGAGGGTAGGGGAACAGGGGATAATGGCTAAGGGAGAGAAAGGAGAAAGGGCTGGAGAGGAGAGAGATGCATGCTTGAGGTCTAAAGAGAGTACGTGAAAGCGATAAGTGACACCGATGTGATAGAGGGGATGGAAGGCAGAATAGTATGGAGAGAACGGACAGCAAAATAGATGGGGCAAAGGAAAGATAGATGTGCGAAGAAAGAGGGAATGGAAGGTAAAACAGGGAAACAGAGCTACAGAGATAAAGTGGGAAGGAAAGTCATTAACGAGACAATGATTAGACGTACAAGACCTACCACACACAGAATAGTAGATTTTATTAGCTCAGCAGTAATACGAGATATCATCAAAAATCAGCTAAATTAAGATGTCAAATTAGAGCTCGAGTCTGCAACTTGCAGCTGCCCAGATACTTTGGCTTTCGATCCCATGGCCATGATCCCTCAGCACTGACTTTGCTGTCCAGGGATGATGGGAGTTGTAGGCTAACACATTTGGTGAGCCAGCGGTTGCAGACCGTCGTATAAGAATGTTCCTTCCAACCTTGCAGGAATTAAGAGTATTTGCTATTAGTATATTCCTATGTTCAAAACCCAAGCCAGGCTGAAAGGGCTGTGTAAAGGATGATGATACTTCTGTATCGAAATGTCTAAAACTGACATGTTAGCAGAGAAAAAGAACACCAACTTATCAGCAACAACAGCATGTAAGTGATGATCCTGATTTCATTGGAATGGTCAACCATTTACATTATGTGGAATCTGCATTAAAAATCTTGCATGCATGCAGTGTTCTTGCAGGGATTTAAATTCACCAAAATGCCAGGGGTAGCGGAAGTGACATAACACCGCCCTTCACGCCTGGTGGCATCACAGGAAGTGATGTCATTTGACCCCACCTCAAAGTGATATCGCGGGATGCGATGGAACACAACCTTTCACCCGTTGACAAAACAGGAAGTGCTATCACATATCATTGTACGCTACAAAAAATATGATTACAATGTCGCTATAATGTGATGTACATTTCATACAAGAATGGATCGCCATATGTATTGATAAGATCAGTGTATATAGGCCCAAATTACCAAATTACTGTGAATGCAAGCAGACGTCCATGACCAAATGATAATGATGTGTTATTATATAGCACTTACGCTTAAGTGCTTTATATAGAAAAAATATACACCCAATATCACCCAACCTGTGTTGGTACTCATTTATCGACCTCAGAAGGATGAAAGGCTGAGTGGAGGCGTTTAAGAACAGACTAAATCAGTGACTCACCCCCTGAAGTGTGCCTGAAATAAACCTTTAATGAGTCTAGCAATTATTGTATAGAATTCCAGAAAGACACATTATTTGGTATTCCCAATCTTTCTTATTTAGGGTCAGTGCTGAAAGTGTTAGACTTGTGTCACTCCTTTTCTTCTTTTTCAAGGGGCTTTAACAAGAAAGCCAGCCACTCCAGAACTAAAGAGCCACATGGTGCTGGCCACAGCCCATGAGCTTGCATTACAAAAAAAAAAAATGTTTTTCTTCTTTTTTTTCTAGAGGTCGCAATGGTGACCACAGAGGTCGCAATGGAGACTTCAGGGGTCGCAGTTGCAACCTCTGGTGACCCCTAAATGACGTCCCTGTGATCTTGTAGAAATGTAAATCCTTCATCTATCCATAAGCAGTGAAATACCTGAAAAATCAATTTTCCCCAATTGGTCTCCACATCTGGGACCATGGGAATGATGGTGACTGACTTGCCCTAAAAAGCATTGCTATGACTTTTTCAACATATCTTTTTTTATCTATGGGCCCCCAGTGCAGATGTCTATTGTTCACCTATCCCCTGGAGCAGCTCACTTCTCTCCTATTGCTTAGAGTCCCATTTCAAGTGTCTTGGAAATTGATTTTTCTAATCACCCAAAAGGCAAGCCATCCATTTTAAAATTGCTTCCAAAGAAACACCTTTTTAGAATGTTAAGAGCATCAATTTAAATATGTTTTTCTTACTAAAAACATGAAAAAGACCTGTTGATTTTGTTTATGTACTTTTACTATCTTTTTCTATTGACTTTTGAGATCTTTACATCAACACCTGTTTACTATGAATTAAAAAAACAATGATTTTACTAAATAAATTGAGAGTAACAAAACAGACAAGGTTTTAGAGAACTACAGTTGATCATGTGTGTGTGAATTTACCCTGATAAACTATTAATAATTGTCAATCTGACATAAATGACTAATTGGCCTTTTTAACCTCTTTAGAAGAATTCCCGGTGGAATGCTAGAGGAGTTCAAAAATTAATATGCTTTGTTCGTCTTCAGCATTACATAGAGAAATGTAAGTAAGTGAACATTCATGTCCTTAGCACTAAAGAGGTAAAATCCCCATCTTTCCGTCTCCCAGAATCATTTACTGTAGCCATAGACACTTGCCCTATCTGCATTAGCACAATAAACTGTCTGTAAATATGCTTGGCAGGGATTTATAGGAAAATTGCTGGAAATGTTTGTATACGATTATTCACAACTATACAAAAGAGCCTTCACATAGAACAGTTGTAGGTAGCGACATGAGAGAGCACAGGTACAATACATTAGAAAAATAGTAAAACATTTGTATCAATAAAACATTTTTGCTATTTTTCTAATGTACTGCGTCTTTGCCCTTTTTATGTCGCTAGCTACAACTGATTTATGTGAAGGGTCTTTTGTATAGTTGTGTCTGGGTCTAGGGGTGACCTTCACTACAACCCCTTGTATCTCTCCTTTTCCTTTATATGATTATTCACACCTGCCAAACAGACTTACTTTGTAGCCTACAAACATAATTTGAAATTTTTGGATAACTGAATGACATTATAAAAGCAAACAATGTTTCATTTTTTTAAAGTGAAAAATAAATAAAAAAGTATCAAAATGCTGCAATCTTTAAATGCAGATAAAATGCACTATTTGGAACTAAGAAAACAAGTTGGTGCTGTTGTATTTATAGATCAATGTTATTACTGTAGAGAAACTCCTCAACGCTCACACCAGAAAAAATGCAACCCACTGGGGATAAAGTCCCAGCACACCTCTTGCAGGGAGAACAAAGTTTATTTCCACAAAATAAAGATGGACCAGCAAATTACTCTGCTGCCACAGAACATTCTGGCAAAATCAGTATGTGCAACACTTTATGAAGGCATACTGCGTCATCAGTGACATAAATTACATAATGTACAAATCCAAAGGGCTGGTTGGTTGAGACCCTATACATAGGCTACCTACTCCACAAGGGAGGCCAGGCCATTGGTCCCAGCCCCTTCTGTCCATCTTCTTCCACATGGGCATGGCACTACAATTAATTAGTGATTATGTAAAGAAAACAAAGCAGGCTCTACCTCTAACCTAATGTGTACCTGGTACTGCAGACAAGGGCTAAGAGGATACTTCGAAGTCATTGCATCTTACAGACTACAGCTCGATTCCAGACACATTGGTCGGCGCCCATCCAAAGCTCCCCACCCTCATTTTGGCTACGTTGTTTTACCCGTCCACCTTGCAGCACAAATCATGTGACCTATGGTGAAGGCTTTCTGATCTTTCTTGATCGATTGGGAGATTACCAGTTTTATGGTTGGTGGTCTGGGACTGACTGGCACCTTGGAATGCTGGGGTTCTTGGGATGGGGGCTTCTGAGTAACTATTAGAGCTGGGACATGGAAGGTTGGGGGCTCGTGCCCTCCTTCTTGAGGGATCGCTTTTTTACAGAGAGCTCTCACCCCCCTTGTGGACTTGCAGCGCGCATTCCTTCTGGGATACAAATTCTGGTAACATAAGACAATGATGGGTCTGTGAATTTCTGTATCCCTTGCCTTTCTCACTGGTGCCCACGCTACAATCTTTTGACTATACTTGCATGCATACACGTATTCCTATGTGCATGTGGCTTGATCCGCGACTATGGTTGCGGCGCAGAACTAGACCTCAATTTAAATATGGCTGCTACTATATAAGATGGCATTTGGCTCCCCATGTATACTAGTGCAAAAACACACACCACCCTCCCCGCACTATAGCCCCTGTCAATGCCCTCCCCCCTGTACCCTCCCTGTGACCCTACTACACACTTCCATGCCTCTGCCTCATCCGAAAGTGCTGGGGGTCCTGGGACAATCATCCCCTTTCCCAACATTCCCCCCTTTCATTAATGCTACATTATCAAGATTCCCATGTGAGCTCCCTGCTTGTGCGTATTGATAGAGGGTACATGTCATATATGTATATATATATATATGTATATACATATATATATATATATATATATATATATATATATATATATATATATATATATATATATATATATATATATATATATATATATATATATATATATATATATATATATGGGAAACATTACTCACCGTAATCGTTTTTCTGATGCTTGTATCTGCTTAGATTCACATGCTGTGCATAGGCCGACATCTAGTGGAAGCTGCGGAGTATTACAGTTTGTTTTTCGAAAGTCGAAAATGGGGCGTCGACACAGGCGTGCCAGTAATACTATCCCTAGTGTGACGTCCACTGTACCCAAGATCCCTCACGCGTGTAGGATCCTCAGATTGTATTTTTTCTGACATGAGGAAGCATGAGGAGTAGCGTGAGTACAGATAATACAAGCAGATAGACAGAAAGGTAAGACTACAAGCAATCATGCGCCTTCTCTCGGAGGGGAGGAAGGGTGGGTCGCATGTGAATCTAAGCAGATACAAGCATCAGAAATACGATTACGGTGAGTAATGTATCCCTTCTGAGGCTTGTGGAATCTGCTTAGATCACATGCTGTGCATAGATTAGCGAGCAGTACCAGAAGAAGGAGGTGGGATGTGAGAAGGGTCATGAGCAAACAGGTGTCTTAGAACCGCTTGTCCCACTTGTGTATCTGTCTTGGAATGAGTGTCAATGCAGTAATGCTGAGTAAAAGTGTGAATAGAGCTCCAAGTAGCCGCTTTGCAAATGGTGTCGAGGGGAACATTTGCAATGAAAGCCAGAGTGGCACCAATGCCTCTAGTAGAGTGGGCCCTTGGCGTAAAAGGCAGAGTCTTTTCAGAAAGAGAGTAACACAGCTGTATACAGTTGATAATCCACTTCGAGATGGCGCCCTTAGAGACGCGATCCCCCTCTCTGCCTGTAGCTACGGAGACAAACAGTTGATCTGTTTTCCTTAGCGGTCTGGTTTTATTTACATAGTATAGGACCGCCCTACGCACATCTAGGGTGTGTAGTTTCACCTCAGCCGAGCTTTGCGGGTTTTGGAAGAAAGCCGGAAGCTCGATGGACTGGTTTACATGGAACTTGGATATGAATTTAGGTGAGAACCTAGGGTGTGTGCGTAAAACCAGTTTGTCCTTGTGGATAGTAAAGAAAGTCCTGCACTGACAGAGCCTGAATTTCACTGACCCTTCTTATGGAGGTAATGGCTACTAAGAAGGCCGTTTTATAAGTCAGGTGTTTGAGACTACTTTTATGCATGGGTTCGAATGGGGGTCCCATGAGCTTAGCTAGCACCACGTTGAGGTCCCATCCTGGCGGTGGGTTCGAAATAGGAGGGTGAAGTCTCTTTACTCCTTCCATGAAGGCTTTAACCACTGGTACTTTCCACCACGAGACCTTGTTATGGGATGTGGTGTAAGCCGAGAGGGCTGCCAGGTGTACTTTCAGCGAGTTAAAAACCAACCCTGCATCCAGCAGGTGGAGCATGTATGTTACAACGTTGGAAGGAGTGCAATCAACCGGGTTGATTTGTTTAATCTGGCACCAGATAACGAATCTTTTCCACTTATCAAAGTAACAGTGCCTTGTATTTGGTTTCCTGGACTCCTTTAGAATGTCCATACACCTCTGTGGTAATTTGAGATGTCCAAACTCTATGACTTCAGGAGCCATGCTGCTAGGTTCATAGAGTTGGGTTTCTGATGCACTGTTTGACCCTGTTGCTGGGACAGTAGGTTGTACCAGGCTGGGAGTCTGATGGGTTCGCACACCGCCATCCTGCGTAGGTGTGGAAACCATGGTTGTCTCGCCCACATAGGAGCAACTAGGATGAGCGTCATCGATTCCTTGTTCATCTTGTACACCACCTTCCTGATGAGAGGAGTTGGTGGAAAAGCGTACGCAAACATCCCTGACCAGTTCATCCACAGGGCATTCCCTTGGGAGTCTGGCTGGGGGAACCTGGATGCAAATCCTGGGCATTGTTTGTTTTCGCTTGTGGCGAATAGGTCTATAGTGGGGAAACCCCACTGAGAGAAGAGATCTTCTACTACGTCTCTGTGAAGGACCCATTCGTGTTCTTCTGGGAGGGAGTCTCTGCTTAGAGTATCCGCTAGGGAATTGAGCTCCCCTGGAACATGTTGCGATGACAGGAAGATGTTCCGTCTGAGTGCCCATATCCATATTTTCTGGGCAAGCTTGGACAGATTTGGCGAACGAGTCCCCCCTTGCTTGTTCAGATAGAACATGGCTGTCGTGCTGTCCGTCCTGACCTGCACCGACAAGTTCAGTAGATGGGGCTCGAACGCCTTTAGCGCTCGGAATACTGCCAGAAGCTCTAGCAGATTGATGTGGTTCTTGGCTACTGAGTGAGACCAGAGACCCTGAGCTGTGTGGTGGAGATGGTGAGCTCCCCACCCAGTCAGGCATGCATCTGTAGTCACCACGGCTTGTACTTCGGGATCGTAAAAGGGTTTCCCCTTTGCGAGATTCTCTCTTGTCCACCAGTGTAGGCTCTGTACGAGTGTTGGCGAAACGACCACTAGATCGTCCCAATGACCACTTGCCTGAGACCACTGTTTCGCCAACCATTCCTGCATGGGACGCATGCGCAGACGCGCGTGGGGGACCAGGTAAATGCATGACGCCATCATGCCCAGTAACCGCATAGCTTTGCGTACTGTTATCTGTTGACCTGACTGATAATACGGAATTTGCAGAAGTATATTCCGAATTCTCTCTTCCGAAGGGAAGGTCAATCCTTTCTGAGTATCTAGGATAGCTCCTAGAAACTGTTTTGAGGTGCTTGGCACCAGACTTGACTTTTTGTCGTTGATGGAGAAGCCTAATTCGTGGAGGAGGTCGATAGTCCTCTGAATGTTTGACCTGCAAATTCCTGGGGTTTCCCCCGTTATGAGCCAGTCGTCCAGATAAGGGTACACCGGGATTGCTTCCCTGCGTAGGTGTGCAGCCGCCACCGCCAGTACCTTGGTGAAAACCCTTGGTGCTGAAGCTATCCCGAAGGGCAGTACCTTGAATTGGTAGTGGCGGCTGTCCACCTTGAAGCGCAAGTACTTCCTGTGCGCTGGGAGCATGGAAATATGAAAATAAGCATCTTTCATATCCAAGGTTGCCATGTAATCCCCCTTTTTTAGGAGGGGGATTACCTCTTGTAGCGTGGTCATACGGAATTTTTGGGGCTTGACATACTTGTTGGCAGGCCGTTAGTCCAATACTGGGCGCATTGTCAAATCTTTCTTTGGCACAAGGAAGTAAGTTGAATAGATACCCTTGTTTACCTGGTGTCCTGGGACGAGTTCTATCGTGTCCTTTTCTAGTAGAATGGCGATCTCCTCGAGAAGGATCCTTTGATGCTCTAGGGAGTGCACTCTTTGTCGTGGAGGATGGTTCCGGGGACGCTGCAGTAGTTCTATACAATATCCTGCGGATACTGTTGACAGCACCCATCTGTCTGAGGTGATCCCTTCCCAAGCCTGGGTGAAGGTGGAAATGCGTCCCCCTACTGGGGTTGCGTGGCAAGGGACCCTGAACTGAGCGTCACTGTTTTGGTGGAGGCGTGCCACCTCCCTTGTTGGGGCTGCCTCTGCCTCTTCCACGACCTCTCTTGTTACCCCTGCCGTAACTCTGGGTAGACTGCTGGTTGTTATTCCATTGTGTACCCTGTCCCTAGGCATAGTTGCCTCTTTGTGAATTTTGGCCGCGTGGGCGACGAAAATTACTGTTCCCCCTCTGGTTAGGGGGTTTGTTGGTAAGCTGGCCAAGGGATTTGAGAGTCTCATATTCATCTTTGGCATTTTTAAGTGCGTCTTCGACCGCTTTCCCAAACAATAGGTCGGGTTCCACTGGCTTGTCTATTAAAGAAGCCTGGGTTTCTGTCTTGAATCCCGACTGCCGTAACCACGCATGTCTCTTGATAACAGTACCTTCTGCTATCAATCTCCCTGCGTTGTCAGCGGCGTCGAAAGTTGCTTTTAAAATGCAACCAGACACGGCTCTCCCCTCTGCCGAGATCCGAGCCAGCTGGCCCTTTAACGGTTCTGGAGCAGAGGCAATGAGCGCCGCGACTTCTTCCCATTGATGGCAATTGTAACTAGCCAACAGGGTGGTGGAATTCGCAATCCTTGCTTGGTAGGCGGACGTTGAGGCTACCTTCCTGCCAAACCCGTAAAGTTTTTTGCTCTCCTTGTCGGGAGGAGCTTCTGATGAAGATAAGGGCGTGCCAGCCCTTTTTCTAGTGTTGGTAACCACTAGGGAATCTGGTTTAAGATGTCCCCTTATATACAGAGGGTCAGACTGGGCTGCCCGGAAAATCTTTTCAATTCTGGGGTTGACAGTTCTGGTGAGGTTCGGATTCACCAGGGAAGGATCTATTCTTCGTTGGATGGATTTGAGGATAGGGATGGTCTGAGCGACCGGTCTTCTCTCTCCTACAAACTCCTCCGCGAAGTCCCTTTCCTCCTGTACACCGTGGGTGTCGATGTGGAAGTGTTCCGCTGCTCGAGCGAGAACCTCGTTAAGGAGGGGCTGGTTATCAACTGGAGAGTCAGTAACTGGGGCTTCGCTTTGTACTGGGGAATCTACTCTGTAAATTTCCTGCTCATCTTCTCCCTCCTCCAGGTCCTCATCCTCTGCATAGTAATCTGTCCCGGTTTGTTCTTCCATAATGTCAAACTCCTGGTCCTCTTCAGGGAAAACTTGTCCCTGGTAACTGGGGAGTGGAGTAGAATATGGAGTGGAGTAAGGCTGAACCTCGAAGGGTTCAGGTCTTTCGACCCGGGGCTTTTTACTTAGCGGGATAGGATCGGAGGAGCCTGAGGGTGTGGCCCCTTGAGGGTTATATGAAAGAAAGTGTTCTGGGTTCTTATCATAAAGATCAGCCAAGGAAGACATCCTAGACATAACCCTGTCTATGTCTTCACTGGACCATTCCCTGGAACAGGGTATTACTTTAGCAGGTGATGATTTATGGGACTTTTCAAGGGTAGACTTGTGTTTGCTTGTCTGCCTAGGGTGAGAGGATGGCTTTACAGGAGTGGAAGGCTGTCCTTTCCGCTGTTTCCCCCCCTCCCCGTGCGTGGAAAAATGTTTTCCCTGTCCCTTGGAGGCCCCAGAGACTTTCGACGCCTGGCGCCGAGGGTCTGGAGAGGTATCTGTGTGCTTCGGGCGTGGGGCCTCACTGGTGTTAACCGCGGTCTCGGTATCTTGGAGCGCGGCCTAGGGGTGGAAGTCGTCTTCGTCTCCCGACGATCGAACTTCCGTTAATGTGTGTAGCGAGGCACTCTTGGCAAGAGTGGATGATTGCCTTGCGTCGTGAGGCGATCTCGATCGAGAGCGCCCAGAGGACACCGAGTCGGACCGTTCTTTTTGTGCCTCTTTCCGGGAAGTCGACGTCGTCGAGGTCCGGTTGGTCTTAGTGTGTTTAGTGTGTGTTAGGTGTGTAGCGCTTGCGTCGCCGGGGGTCTTCCCCATAGCCGCCCTGCCGGACGACCTTCCGAGGTCGGGGACCTGCGCTCGTCGGCTGTCTTTTGACGCCGTAATGCCCTCGCCGTCCGAAAGTACGGCGTCGCTGCCATCGCTGAAGGCGCCCTCCGCTGCCATGGCCTCCTGCCTGGCGTGGTGGGCCCAACGCTTTGTCGAACGGTCCTTAAGTGTCTTAGGTTTAAACCTACTACACGCTCTGCAGTTCGCTTCGGGGTGATCCCTCGGCAAGCAGAGATTGCACGTGGCGTGCCTGTCGACCCAAGGGTATTTGCGATTGCACTTGGGGCAGAATTGAAAAGGGGTACCCTCCATACGCACCTTAAGGCAGTGGGCTGCTAAGTGTAGGAATATATAAAATGTAACTATATATCAAGAGTGAAGAGTATGTACCACCCCCCACTCTCCCTACTTGTAAGGGCCGAGGCCAGCGGCCTACTAGGCCCGGGCCGAGGCCAGCGGCCTTCCGAGGCCCAGATCCGTCGTGCAGCAGTCGACGGTCGATGACTTCTCCAGCCGTCGTCGAGGTTGAGGGTCGACGTTGGGGTGGGGAAGGGAATGAATAAGAATTATAATTATAATAACAGCAAAAGTATGGCTAAGGCCAGGGAACTCCGCAAGATGCTTCCGACCAGTATGGCGGAAAAAAACAATCTGAGGATCCTACACGCGTGAGGGATCTTGGGTACAGTGGACGTCACACTAGGGATAGTATTACTGGCACGCCTGTGTCGACGCCCCATTTTCGACTTTCGAAAAACAAACTGTAATACTCCGTAGCTTCCACTAGATGTCGGCCTATGCACAGCATGTGATCTAAGCAGATTCCACAAGCCTCAGAAATATATATATATATATATATATATATATATATATAATATATACACCCTCCAACCCGTGCTAAATCTACCCAGTGTTTAGTGTAATTCTCGGGTTCAGGTGGGGGAACAGTGCTGTGGTCTGAGCCGCACTGTCTTTTGTAGCATGAGGTGCCTCTCATACCCCAATTGAGGCCATCATCATTGCGCTGCTAGGCACTGCTTTGGCATTGCATCGAAGGCCCTGCTGGAATGTGCAGAAGATCACCAAAACAAACACGATCACAAGAACCAACATCTTCACGATAGCCCCATCAATGATGGTGCCCACAAAAACAGGTTATCAAACCAATCACAACGTATTATGTTGGTGAGGGACTTATTTCCTGCATCATTAGAGCTTTTTGCAGGCCCCTCCTTCCATGGCTGTGAGGAGGTCCAGCACATAGCTATTCTGACACGTCATCAGCCGGATTGCGTGCTTTTGCATCTTGATCGTGTTGAGGCCTTGTTCAGTGTCACTGGCCAGCTAGATCACTTCCCACTGCACAAACTGAAGCCACTGGCATTTACAGCGCTCTGCACCTCTAGCAGTAACAGCGACGCAAAAGGTTTTTTCTTTGCTGTAGGGTCGGTATTGATCTGCTATTTCTTTGAGTAATTGTGAGGAGTCTTGCTATAGATATTTCGATCATCTCCTCCTCTGCAATTATTTTTTTCCTCCTTCTCCGGCACGGAATATGGGCTTCTGCGGTAGTACTGTGGTGAGGATGCCGGACCCTGGTGTAGTTGTTGGAACCAACAAGCCACCTGGTCCCACTATCAAATGTTCTTCAGGGACCACCAAGAGCGCTGAGTGCAACGAGGCCATCGAGCAGGTGGCTCTCAATGATGGCGGGAGGTGCAGAAATGCCTGCTGGCCGCAAATCCAGGTATCCATCAAGGCTGCTGTCCCTTTCTTGAGATCTGGGATGTATAATGTCTTGTTGCAGCTATTGGTCCCCACTAAGATGCCCCTTTCTTTGTAAAAGCACAGTTCATATTCTTCCTGCTTTTGCACTTTCACTGATTTCATCATTGCTTCGATCCACGTGAGTTTGCCACTTGCTCATTCCAGTACCCTTTGCATACACTGTTCACTTTGTCTATCACTTCTTCTCCAAATCCTACTAGTCCTCCTGCCATGCACCTCATGGTAGTCTCTTGCCATCTGCTTGCCACAAACCTCACACCTTCCAACTTTAGGTATGGTCTCTGCAGGCACTACACACCTTTGGGGTTTTGAGCACATTGCAGTTGATCAGGATCCATTACTTCTAGTTGCACCCCTCATGCCTGGAAAGTGCTTCTCAATCGGCAGAAGGTCAGATGGAGCAAACATTGAGCTTCCACAATCAGAGTTTCCTCTGGCATTAATACCTTGGGGGCTCCCGACGTGTTTCGAATTAAGGAACAAACACACCAGCTTCCATTAACTTTCGTTTTCCCCACGGAGCTCATGTCTGCATACCAACTATTACTTAACTCTGGATAGTGCACATCTTCTATTGTGTCTAAGCTGCGTCCTTTGTATTGATCATATCTGGCCCTTCTAATTTGTCTTTTAAAACGTTTTGACCCACCAAAATGTGAAACACTAGGAAAGAATGTGTCCTCTACAGTTCTGTTAGAGAACACATTAGGGAATAATGATAACATGAGCACATTTACAAAATTCCCCACACGTTGCTGGGTTACAAGTGTATCGTTAACAGATGCATTAGGCTGTGTATCACGGACAGTGGCCGCAGTATTATTTGTTTCAGTCACATTTGCAACATTGTCATATGTTAAAGAACCCAAAGAGCCATTAGTAAAAGATCAGCTAGTACTAGATGCGTTTCTTATCCCCCCTTTTTATATGACCACCCCATATAAAACTGCACCCTAAATACATTCCCAATCCAAACTTTGAAATAACAAATATACCAGCTACTAAATGCATGACACACGTGCATGTGAGGGAAAACACTGTTGTAAGAGAGTCTTTCTGAAAACGAGAATGTTGCTTTTTACAAATGGAGATGTTGGATCCATGTACATCCATTGCGAGGGAAATAGAGGAGAGAGAGAGAAATCTTTGCAAACAATGCATAGCAGCATTTTTATGCATCACAGAGGTAGGTTTGTTGTAGAACGTTGAGAACATAAAGTCAAAAACCCATCAGCAAGCAAACAACAGTGGCTCTGCAGCTACCCATGTTTTTCAGAATTATGAACAGGAGGAGAGTTTTGCGTACAGCACTTAACCTGGACTGTTAGTACTTTACTGAGTTTGGGTGGGGGGTGTGGCCTGAGGTGCCTTGCGAACATCAGATAATTGCACCCAGTAGCACACCTCACAAACCTTTACCACAAGGGGATTACGATAGATGATCTCAAAGGGGCCATTATGTCTAGGCTCGCTCCACCAGTGGACACAGTTCTTCACAAAAACACGGTCGCCAGGGAAAAGTTGGAGAGGAGGCTATGTGGGTGGAGAATCAGATGCAGCGCTGGTCGTCTCTTCAGTTCTTGGCAGCGGAATCTGTTGAGAGATACCTTTTATGGCTTTCGTTAGGGCACCAGCAGCTACGAAATTCGTCCCCTAAAATAGACGCAGCCCTGGGAGCATCAGATGCTCTCCTGATGAGAGATAGGGGCAATAAGTGAGGATCCTTACAGGGATTCGTGTGCATGCTAAATAAAGCAAGGAATGAGTTGTGCCTGAAGATGTCTTTTATTATACCATGATGCCATCCTACCTGCCATTTGATACTTCCGTATTTCAATGCCTTGTAATGAACCTGCTCTGTGGTAGTTCCAATTAAGCATTCTTGAAGGATGACATACTGAGGTAAGGCTTATTGTGATACCCATAACAATACTCTTGCATGGATCTGCAAAAGATGCAGAAGAGTAACCTTGCACTGCACAAGGATAAGTGAATGTTTGAACAACTTGAAGCTGAGTATCTTGAGCTGTTTAAGAGGCAGGCATTAAACCCCAAACTGCATTATTAGATGCTATCAGCCAAGTACCTTCGGCTTCTACCAAGGTCTAGCTCTGCTCATTTATGGGCTCTCAAGAGAGTTACACCAAGTTTGTAGACACTTTATAAATGTAAAAAGAACCCCTGAGCCCACTCACTAATCATAAAAGCAGTCACTTATGCTTGGTTGTATCAATGCCTAGCAGCATTTGATGTCATTAAAGCAGAAATCTTTAATGTCCCGTGTCTTCGCCCTTTCCAGACCAACAAATCCATGATAATCATTTACATATCAGACAAGGTTGATCTGCAGAGATCAATCTCGACCAGGTCTTACAACCATACTGCAAGATATCTTTAGATACCTGTACTGGGATCTAGCAACTGGGGCTACGCTGCAAGCTTGTCTCGAGCGCCATCAGGCTGATGTGTTCCCTTGTGGTGTCGCGCAGTGTGGGGTTTGAATGCGTGCTGGCCAGCGTGGCATGGGGAGGCAGTAGATGGTTGGCAGGTGGATCTGTGGCTGGGCACGGTGCTGCTCCCTATGTTAGGAAGTTAGCAATAAAGGCACCTTACCTGCATCTTGGTGTTTGCCTCTTCACTTCTTCTGAGGTCCCCCATGTGCCACACAGAGACAGAACATTTGGTGACAAGCAGGAATTGAACCACAGAGGGTCCACATTTCTTCACAGTCGTGTACGGGTGCAGCTGTGCGCCCTGGTGGAGCAGGGGTGTGGTGAGCAAGCAGATTCCAGAAGACACGTCAGTGTGGCAAGTGCCGCAAGCTTCCAGGAGTTTTGGGCATTTGCCAAACGTGGCTTCATGGAGGTTTAAGGGTTGTTGTTCGGGAATATGAGCTGCTGATGATCGGGAAGAGCATCAAAGGGGCCTATAGTGCCACTGACGAGCATGGACACGTCCAAGAGGCAAAAGCTGTCTGAAGAGAGAGCTTCACCACAGGAGTGCTAGTGCCTATCTGTGAGTAATTGTTTTAGCTCATTATTTTAGCTTATTGCTTTAACTTGATGTATTAGTTTGTTATGTTGAGCGGTATGGAGAGATTGAGGCAACCATACAGCCCTTACCGGTTTTTCAGGCAACCACTTCAGAACTGGCAATTGTCTGGTCCCAATGGAAGAAGATGTTTGACACTTATTTGATCGCCAGTCGTTCAACCCTGAAAGGAAGCAGGCTATTTTGTTAAATAGTGTGGGTTTGGAAGGACAAAGGATTTTTTAGTACCTACCATTGTTCCCTTTTGGAGAAAGAATTGGTGATGGCCAAGACATATACCAAGCCAAAGAGCGCACTTTGGTAGATCAGTTTGGTCCGTGCATAAATGCTGTGATGGAGCGTCACTTATTTTTCTCTCACTCGCAAGAACTTGGAGAGAAGGTGAGCGCCTATGTAGCAGCTCTGCGTGGAATGGCAAATCATTGTGAGTTTGGGATCCTTACTGACAGTCTAGTGTGGGATCAAATAGTAAGGTGCATGACTGACCGACAAGAGGTTGCAAGAACGAGTACTTATGGTGAAGGATCTTAAGTTAGAGCAAGCTGTTACAATGCAAAGTTAGCGAAGCAGTCTACAGCATACTCTTTGACTCGAAGCATGCCCAAGGCAGAAGTTAACAGTATTAACAATAAGAACACTAAGGCTCCAAAGCAAATGACATTCCAAGGAAGACGAAGAGGCCAAAAAAGAGTCTTTGGACATCATGTAAACATGTCTCAGTAGGTGAAAGGAAAAGTTGTATGCTATGCATGTAGAGAGAATGATCACATTTGGACGAATATATGCTGTCATGCGAGAAAGGTTATATATGGGAAATGTAATAATGTTGTCATGTGTCCAAAATGTGTAGGGATAAGTCTAGTGGTGAGGTGAGATATATAGAAGAAGATAACTTGTTTCAAGAGGTTATGAACAATTTGTTGATTTCTACTGTTGAGGAGGATGATGTTAATTCCCCAATGGTGTGTGATGAGGGCTGATGGTTGAGATTTGAAGATGGTGGCAGATTCAGGATCCAAGTATACTGTAGTAGAAGTAGATCATTTCAAGAGATTTGGGTGCAGTTTTTCAGAGCTGAAAGAACCAGACATACACCAAAGTTGTTATGGGAGGATGACAATTAAGATATTAGGTTCAAAGACTGTAGATGTTGGTTTCAAAAGCAGAGTAATTCCAGGTGTCCTGTATGTTGCTGAAAGAGGGCTGTCATTGTTGAGCTGGAAACATCAGAAAGATCTGAGGATTGTTTTGCATCCAAATGCTCGGGATTCAGTGATGCTGGTAGAGAATGATCTTTGTGTGCAGTTTAAATATGTTTTTGACATTAGGATAGGGTGTTTAAAAGATTTCTGTCACAAGATAATCCGTAAAAGGGGAGTGAAACTGGATGTGCGTAAGGCCATACAGGTACAACTGATGATGATGAAAAAGTTCAAAGAAGAGCTGGACATGTTGTGCAGTAGCAATGTGATTGAACCTATTGAGGCAGATGAATGGGTGCCCCACTTGTGATTGCAAGGAAAGCTGATGGTAAGATAAGAATGTTTGAAGATCTGAGGTCTTTACACAATAATATTTGGGTGGAACATCATCCTCGTCCTAATGATGATATCTCTCGTGCATGGTGCAAAGTATTTTTTACGACCATTGACTTGTCAGGTGTGTACCATCAAATTGAGCTACACCAGAACTCAATACCATTGACATCATTTGTGACACAGTTTGGTACATATAGGTTTCAAAGAATGCCTTTTGGTGTTGCTTCTGCGAGAGCAGTGTTCCAAAAGGTGATGGAGGTGTTGCTTAGTGAGATACCTAATGTCAAGTGATTCCAGGATGACATTTTTAGTTTCACTGCTGACTCTCTACACCATGACATGTGTGAAAAGGGTTTGGGGTATTCTTGACCAGGCAGAGCACACGATTAAAAGAGAGAATTGTACGTTTAAAGTGAGAGAGGTATAGTACTTGGGACATGTGATAGATGATCAAGGCACTAGACCAAAAACCAGCATGGTGGATGTGGTGTTGAATGAACCAGCACCCTGCAACAAAGATTCACTGAGAGCATTTTTAGGCCTTGATCATTGTTATTCGAAGTTTGTGGAAGGGTTTGCGTCCCTCTGTGCTCCATTTAGGGAGTTACTAAAGAAGAGTGTACATTTTGTGTGGAGTGAGGAGTGTGAGAATATAGTGTGATATATTGCTGGACTTTGGCACTACATGAGTACAATTTCTCTGTAGTGTACACTCCGGGACTGCGCAATGTGGTTGTGTATTGCTTGTCGCGGCTTCCCCTAGAATGTGAAAATAAGCTCCTTGA
This sequence comes from Ambystoma mexicanum, assembly GCF_040938575.1. Lineage (NCBI taxonomy): Eukaryota > Metazoa > Chordata > Amphibia > Caudata > Ambystomatidae > Ambystoma > Ambystoma mexicanum. Next base: position 1,099,234,506 of record NC_090929.1, read on the forward strand.
GGAGAAGTAGTCGATGATAGCCCAGCTAGCGCAAGGAGGAGTTCTAGATTTGGCAAAATGGTGAGAGGAACATGTTGCTGATGCTGAAGTAGTAAGGATTCATCAGTTACTAGAGAAGGGGTGGTCCAGAGGATCGACAGGGGTCAGTGCTCAATTTGAGTAAATTAAACATGACTTGTGGATTGAAGATAATACACTGTGCAGGGGTGAGAAAATTGTTCTGCCCAAGGCAATGAGATCAGTTGTTTTAGAGATTGCCCACAGAGGACATCTGGGGAGGAATATGACAAGAGGAGGTTTAGATAGACGTATTGGTGGCCAAATACGGATGCAGAAATAGAACATATTTGGCGCATTGTTTGCCATGTGCAACTAGTGACAAATCGCATGTTGCAGTGGAACCTCCATGGGAGAAATTGGCTTTGGACATAATAGGGCCTTTGCCTAAGTGCTATCAAGGAAAGAGGTTTATGTTTGTATTGATGGACTATCAATCCAAATGAGTATGTGTTGAGTGGTCGGATGATGATACTTTAGCAAAACACAAGAGGTGATGGCTGGAAGTTTTAGAATCAATCTTAATTACTGGCATTGCTGTGTGCACCCTCCAGACCATCGTTCTTCGCCTGCCAAGCCATCACAGAAGGGGAAAGGCCATGTGCAGATCAGGCTTGGTCCTACCCCTAAAGGGGCAGTCCAACCCGAACTGCAAAGTCACATCCCTTCTGCACGAGACCACAAGCATCCCCAAACATGTTTCAGGCTTGTTGGTCCTCATCAGTGAGGAGTAGCTTAGAGCTCTAGGCCCAGCAGGAACGGGATCCACATCTGGGCCTACCGCCCCATTCAGGGTGAATCAATCTTAACCACTGGCATTGCTCTGGGCAAGGGTGAATCAATCTTAACCACTGGCATTGCTCTGGGCAACTCTCCAGACCATCGTTCTACACTTTTTTGGTTTCAGTTTGTCTCCCTATGTGAGAGAGGGTGTGCCAGGACCTGGGTCCCTTGCTCTCTGCGTCATAGGGAACCAAGCTGCACCTCACTGAGGAGGCCCAACAAGGCCCAAACATGTCTGAGGTTGTTTGTGTTTCCATGTAGAGGGGACCTGGCTTAGCAGTTCGGGAAGAGCTGCTCCCATTGGTGGCAGTACCTGGCTGATTTGCATATGTCTGGACCCCATTTGCAATGGCACAGATGGAATAAAAAACAGTGGTGTGGAAGGTTACCCAGAGCAATGCCAGAGGTTAAGATTAATTCAAAACCTTCTACCAATCAATTTTTTGGTTTCAGTTTGTCTCCCTATGTGAGAGCGGGTATGCCCAGACGTGGGTCACTTGCTCGCTGCGCCATAGGGAACTAAGCTGTACCTCACTGAGGAGGCCCAACAAGGCCGAAACGTTTCCATGCAAAGGGGACCTGGATTAGCAGTTCAGGAAGGACTGCTCCCATTGGTAGCAGTACCTGACTGATTTGCATATGTCTGGAAACCATTTGCAATGGCGCAGATGGGCTAAAAAAAACAGTGGTGTGGAAGGTTACCCAGAGCAATGTCAGTAGTTCAGATTAATTCAAAACCTTCCACCGATTCCTTTTTTGGTTTCAGTTTGTCTCCTTTTGTGAGAGAGAGTCTGCCCAGACGTGGGTCCCTTGCTCGCTGCGCCATAGGGAACCAAGCTGCAGTTCACTGAGGAGGCCTATCAAGGCCGAAACATGTCTGGGGTTGTTTGTGTTACTGTGCAGAGGGGACCTGGCTTAGCAGTTCAGGAAGGGCTGCTCCCATTGATGGCAGTACCTGACTGATTTGCATGTGTCTCTTCCAATTGCGCAGAAGGATAAAAACAGTAGTGTGGAAGGTTACCCAGAGCAATTCCAGTGCTCCAGATTCATTCAAAACCTTCCGCCCATCACTTTTCTGGTTCTGGATGATATTACTGCTAGGTCTGTGGTGGAATTTATGGATAGAGTGTTTAGGGTTGAAGGGTTTCTATCTATTTGGTTGACTGATAATGGAGTTCAATTCCAGTCGAGTATGTTAGCAGAGTATTTGAAAGGGGCAGGGTTGCAACATGAAAAACGGCACTACATTGTCCAAGGTAGAATGGAATGGTTGAGAGGTTCATTCGATTTGTGAAGGGAACTCTTCAGTTAGCTCATATGTCAAAAATGGATATTGAACTATTAGTGAGAGATACGGTGTGGGCGTATCGGAAGCTGCCGAACTCCACTATAGGAATAACACCATTTGTGGCTTTAAGGGGAAGAAGACCTGAGTAAATTGATGCCAGAATGTCTGGGTACATCACGACCTGTTAAGGTTAAAAGAGAAGAGTAGGTCTGAGAAGTACCAGGAGAGGTACAAAAAGTGGTTAGAAGGGAGCACGGGAGTGCACATGGACTTGTTTAAGATTGGGGACAAGGTGCGTGTGAGGAATCCGAGAGGGAGAGGCGGTCCGTATCTGTCTTCTCCTAGATCCTAAAAAAAATGGTGGAAATCATTGGAACGGTGGTGGTGTTAGAAAATGGTAAGAAATGGCGCCAGGGGCAATACATTAAGTGCCAATAAACTGAGTAGAAGAATGATGCTGAGAAAAGGAGGGTTCTGGAAGGAATGCTGGGTGATGTGATAGCGGATGTGACATGGTGTGGTGTTAGTGGAGGGGTGACATTGAATACTGATGATGGTGGTGTGGTGAGTTTGGTTCCTGAAGGGAATGTGAGTGGTATGGCCGGGAGGCAAGGATCAGAAGTAGAACCGGTGTTGGTGGGTGGTAAAAGAATGGAGTGTCAATCCTCCATAGTCAGAGATGGGGAAACAAACTAATTCTGACCAGATTTTGGAGGAGGGGAAAAATGCTAATGTAGAAGGAAGAGAATGAGATGCACGATTACGGCATATGCCATTTAAATTTAAAGATTTTGTGTTGGGTTTGTTTGGTTAAAGGGGAAAGTGTGTAGTGGGATCTCGCAGCTGGCGCTATGCCATAAGCTTGTGTCGAGCGCTGTCCGGCTGCTGCCTTCCTGTACTGTGTCGTGCAGTGTGGGGATTGAATGTGTGCTGGGCCATGCAGCACGGGGAGGCAGTAGACAGTTGATGGTTGGATCTGTGGCCGGGCACGTTGCAGCTCCCATGTTAGGAACTTGGCAATAAAGTTACCTAGGGCCTCATAACAAGTTGACATGTGCGAGACGGAGACCTAACAAAACCCCCAAAGAAGGAAGAGGTTTGCTACTCCAAGGTGATAGACTGATTCCTCCCGTTTCCATGCACAAAACGCTACTCAGCTTAGCCAACAAAGGAACAAAGGTCTCTTAGGGCCTCATTACAAGTTACATGTTTCCGCACCGGCCAGCTGCAAGTTTGCTAAGAGCTGGAGGCAATTCCGGCACCTTAACGGCAAAAATCAGTAGTATTACCGGCATCGGTATTACTAGTGCCGGTAATACCGGCAAAATCCCCCATGGATTCCAATGGAACACCATGGAATGGGGATTTACACCCGACACCGGCACTCCTAATCCAGGGGTAATACCGCCAGACTGAGTGCCGGTCTCAGTATTTCAGTTTGACGGTATCTTGGCAGATTTAACCATTAAACTTGTAATGAGCCCCTCAGTCTTTACACTGTCCAAGTGTTGCCTAGTACTGGTGGCCAGGCCTGGACAAAGATATGAAATGCCTCATCTCTATGTGCTCTACCTGCGATGAAGGTGAAAAATGGATGATCAGTCGTACTTCACTCTGTGACTGCTGCAGAATGGGCAGGAAATGTATGGAAAAAAGTGTGCATCGACTACATTGGTCAGCTTGAATATGTGCCAGCTGAACAGCATTTTGCACTGGTCGCAACTATGCATCCAGGTCACTAGAAGCACATTTTCTTCATTTGGCCATAACTACCCTGGACACCATTATGGTAGTCAGCAGTGGTGGAAATGGAAAAAATGTGGTGGGGGATCCCACAACACAAGGGCCGGGGTGGGGGAGGAGTTTGGGGGTGAGGGTGGTGCCCGATGGGCGTGGTCTAGAGGGGGCGGGGCTCATAGTGGACATCCAGCAATGCTGGAATACGTTAAAAAAATAAAATAAAAAAATAACGCCCTCGACGGCAGCATTGCCTTTTACCGCCGCCTTTGGCACTGGTGTGTAAAGCACAATGCTTGCTACATGTACAACCGAAAGGAATCAGTTGTACATGTAGCGAGCATTGTGCATTACACAATAGTGCCAAAGCCGGCGGTAAAAGGCAATTCTGCCGTCGAGGGCGCTTTTCGGTTTTAAAACTTTTTTTTATAACTATTCCAGCGCGGTTCATGGTCTTGGGCGGCTGACTCTGACCCGATCCCGAGATCCGGCTCTATGTCTGGTGCCGGATCTCGGATCCAGCGAGAGCCGGCCCAATGACCAGCACTGGTAGTCAATGATATTTTCCGCAGATAAGGCTGTCCCCAAATACTAGTAGCAGAAATGGAGTGCAATTCCCTTCAAAGTATATTTTTTCTTTCTGTAGGCGAATGGCATACAAAACTGCCTTGTACCACCAGCATGGAAATGGGCGCGAGGAATGTTCCAACAGACAGCTGAAAGAAACTGCAACAAATGTGAGTAGCCATCATAGCTTGTCACTAAGCATTTCAACAAGCCCACGCACAGGGTGACGGCAAATTCCACAAATGATACTGCACCTTTTGTGATGATGAGAGGTCGCAGAGCACACAACAACTTCAACCCAGCATGGATACATTCAAAGATTTGGAAATCACCAACTAATGTACCAGCCATCCGCCATGCACCAGAGAATTTAACAATTTCAAACGCATTGAGCTACTATTGTATCTTCTATGTCAAAAACATAGTTGTTCCAGTTCCACAAAAAACGTAGTTGTTCCAGTTCCACAACAGTAGGCAAGTGCGTCAAAATTAAGCTGCCATGGAAAGATGAGTTAACATCCTCCAAATACAGCAGACCTTTTCAAGACACTTCACAACCCAACTGTTGTTAAAAAAAGAAAAGGTGTGGAATCATAGCTGGGTTGCTAAAGTACAGCCACAAGAAACAAAGCATTGACACCAATGATAGCCAACGCTTGAAGCAACAAATGTCAAACCCTACAAGAGAAGCACATGCCATGACAACGGCAAGACTACCCACACACATTTCAAGTGCAGTCATGTAACATAAGTATCATATTACAGTGCAAGGCTTCCCCTCACAGATGACTCCATCACAGATGCCGTAGCATATCGAGAGACGAACAGTGTCAATTGCCGTGGCATTGCAATCTAAACTCTACAGGTACGGTGTGTCCGTGTGCATTGTCACGCATTCAGAAGCGGCTACCAGTATTACAGTAACTTCCACTGTCCGCTTGCCTGTTAAGGCAGTGGGTCTTACAGCACCAACTCCACCACAATTTGGAGCGGTGGGGCCACTGAGTGGTTTTTCTGCGGCAATTCTATGTGGATGATTTCCAATGTGGCAAGCTTCTAGTTGATTGTTGTGTAGGACATTTTGACACTATCCCCCAAAGATTTCCTAATGCTTTATAGGTGCCTGGTGCTATGTTTTGATTGGCCGCAAGTGAATTAGACGGCCTAGATTATTTATAATTCCCCTGATGAAGACGTTCATAAATCACTTTTCAACATCAAAACCGGTCGGTGTTCTTTTGGAATAGCAGGAAGTAATTTCCAGCAAAACTGAGAAATCTAGCTTTCCTCATATCTACCTATCAAATTATGTATTTTCATATTTCATTTTTTTGGGGCTTTATTGTTGTACAATTTACAACGTTTCCTCGATTGTTGTAATTGCTTTTGTGCACAATTATATTGAGTGTATGGTTAAATTGTGTACTTGGTTTTGATTGAGTTTGTTGTATGGTTTGAATGAATTGAATTCCCGGTTGAGTAATTGCATTGTTTATTGTGTATTTTTTCTATCTGTGATGACATTTTATGAAATACAATTTTAAAAATATATTTTTATTTAAATCAAAAATTGAAAGTTTTTTTTGATTTATTGTTCCATATCTAATTTCTTCAGAAAACGTATCCATCACAAATGCAACCAATGAAGTCTTAAACTAACTACACTATACAGGAGGGCTACCTGGACAATCCTCAATGCAACTTAAAGAGGACAAATGTCAAACAAGGAAGACAACCACCCCTGTCAAGTAAAGGTCATGTGAAGTCTTATTGGTTGAGTTCATCGGAGAGAAGGAGGTGATGTTGTGTCTTCTACCCACATGCATCTGTTCCCAAGCCTCATCTCCTTTCTCTCCTTCCTTCCCACATGTCCCCTAGTGCAGTATCATCATGCATGCGAAGTACACCGGAGAGAAGAGCATGAACAAGGACAAAGCAGCAGTGATTTACCGAGCGGGCAACAATCTCCAACAAGCGTGCCAGCATGTGAACGAAGTTTCATACTCCCATTCAATAAAGCAATGCTCCTTACAGTTAGGTCATTTTATGCCAAATCACCTTCACCTGTGAGATCCCCAGCATATTTTGCTGGACTTGTGGATTTCTTTTCTATGTTCCTGAGTGAGTAGGAACCTTTTTCCCTACTCATTCTCTCTTTTACTCTACCTATAGGAGTCATTTTGATGTCTCTCCATACTTTACTTTTTAGGTTATGCTTTCCTATAACTTTTTGGGCATCTACATTTGACTGTTGCAGCACGCAGCACTTTCTGTGTGCTGCAACAGTCAAATGTAGATGGGCTTCCCTTTACCTTTTCTATACTTCCCATTGTGAGATCAGAACATCCCACCTTATGTGGAGTGCTCAGGGGGTTCCACATTATCCCCTTTCTCACTGCTACTGTACAATTTCTGTTATTGTGACAAGCATACCTGGGTTGCTGGTGGCAGTGGATGTGTTTTACCAACTTTTGTGTTATTTTTACCCGCAGACTGTGTTCACAGCCGCGGTAATGCACAGAAGCGTCACCATTGACTTAAAATGATGGCTGTATTCTTTCTTTGCCATTTCTCGTGTGCTTGCTCTTTCTTAGTCCTTCTTCTGCCATGCTGGATGGGGGAGGTCCTGGTTTGACTTTTGTCTTCAGTGGGAATCTTTTCTAAATCCTGCCAAGGCTCCAGAGTGTCTGTGAAGACAGGAAACGAGGGTGGAGTCTGAAACTCTGCAGTCCTTTGTCTTCTGGCATGCCTGCCTCCAGGCAATTACAACTGGGAGGCTGGCTGTCCCTGTAAGGACAGCCACCCCCACAAAGTTTGATTGTGGCATGAGTGCTGATTGGCTGGGTTCCTGGTTAAATGTCTTGGATCTAGAAGCTGAAGACAAGTCGACCACTGAATCTGATGAAGAATGAGAAGATAAGATGCCTGTAGCTGCTTCCAGTGACCAGAGATGTCTGCTGAGTGACTGCTTCTCCCATGCAACAGTGGAGCCCCTAAGAGTATCACTCCGACCATTGGACTGGTGGGACCAATCAGTCTTAAGAAGACCTGCATTCATCACACAATGAGCTGTGATCTTCCTGGGCTGCAAACCGCCAATACCCTGGAACCTCAAGGCTGAGTGCTGTGCATCGTCTTCCAAAGAACAAATCTTTCTGAAACTTTGGTGGACTCCCTCTGAACCGCCAGAGGCAAGATTCCAATCCTAGAAGTCCCCTCACCAGAGTGCTGGACCGAGACATAAGGGCAAATTGTTGGTACGTCAACCGTTCTTCATATGGTATCTTGAAAAGGATGCCAAATCCAAGGAGCCGCGAGAAGCACCAAAGAATCCTTTGCTGGGAGCCTTTCCTCTCAACTGCTGCTGAAATTTCCCATCCACTGTCCTTTCTTTCATCTGAAGACCAAGAATCCAGAGACCGGGTCCTGTAGCTGCTGCATCGTGAAGGCATCCATCTGCAACATCTCTTTCAGTGCTGAGGTGCTGTGTGACTTGAGGTGTCGCTCATATGTGGCTAGGGTGGTGATTCATAATTTTGGGTGTTCGCCCATTCACACTCACCCAGGCCTAATGCTAGTACGCATTCAGGGAGCCTTCTACAAAGTCTCTGAACACTTTGACTAACTCTAAAGTACTGCACTTATATGTTACACAAGATATTCTATGGAACTCTGATTTCCTACAGTTGTACCTGATCCTGTTCTGCCTACTGCTGGCCACTGAACCACCAGTGTCCCCTTTTGCTTCTGAGAACACTCATGCCCTGGATTAGGGAAGGACTGCTAAAGCATAAGGCTCTGTGGATGAACTCTTACAAGTGTTACTTGCTATTGTTGGTGCTGTAACTGTATGTTCCCGAAATAGAATAAGTCACATAGGTTGCAAAGTACTTCATTGCTACTGATGGTAGGGTAACTGTAATATTCCTGAAATAGAATACGTTACTAGTGGTGTAATGCACTTACTTGCCTTGTTGGTACTAGCAGTGTATTATTCCTGAAACATAATAAGTGTAATAGTTTACTTCAAATAGGGTTTACTCACCTTGAATTGCATACTGCTATTCTAAATGTCTTTCATACTGTGGTTTACTTACCAGAAGTATTGTCTTGGTTTTTATACTGTGTTTTATTGCTAATGATAGTACTTCCCTTTCTAAAGAATGCTCTTTGCTAGTGTATATATCAGATAAACCACTATGTTTACCCGCACAACATAAGACTTACTGACATATTTTCCTCATAACTGGTCCCCAGATACTAAAAAGGAACAATAACTTTCTCTTCCGGAGTGGGTGGGTAGGGTGGGGGGGAGGTTGATGGGTGTTGACGTTTATGATATTGCATAATGTTCTATATTGTAAATCAATAAAAACAAGTTTAAAAAAAAAAGATAAACCACTATGTTTACATATATAAGAGTGTATAATTGTTTTTGTGGACCATATGTATGCTACAAGTTCTTTGTACCTTCCTACAACCCTTTCTCCCTCCAAAAATAAGCCTGGCTGCTCTGTTATTGCTACCTTACCTTGAGGAGTACAGGCCTATACTAAGAGTTGGAGTTTCTGTATTGCCCAAGGGATAGTCGTATAAAGTCTTACATAGGTGGACTTTAGAAAAACTGTTCTAACACTTAGCCTGGCCTCCTGTACTGCCTTCTGTTGCCCCGTACTCTAAATTCAAACATGACCCACAGAAATCCTCCACATGGAACACCCAAACAGACGTGGGAGCCTGCCGGAAGAGGAAGTATGTAGGCAGGTTGTACAGTGGGGAAGAGTGGACGCAAAAGTGTTTCGCAAGGGACAGCTGTCCCCTAGAAAAAACTTTGATTTACACTGAACAATTGGGGGTCTGGACAATAAAATCTAGCCCATTTTGATGGGTCAAAGTAATCCAAGGCCATGAAACATGGATAGCATTTTTGTGATCAATAACTCAGTTGGGTGTTTTATATGAGAATTAGTGAAAAATGTGCTACTTAAAATACCTGTGTCCTTTTCCATGTGAGATGTGAGTTGAGGGACACCAGAACAGGCTTTATGAGGGTTACGTGATTAAAAGAAACACAAGTTTTTCGGCCCTGCTGTGAGGTTGTTGAAGCCCATGTCCGTGTCACGTAGAAAGGGACAGAGGTCTTATGGGAAAAGGGAGGTGCGGGGGAAAGGGAAGTTAGTTAGAATGGAGTTGTAGGGAATAAAGACACATCCCGGGTTTGAGTCTCAACCAGAGTCTTCAGTTGACAATCCTTTCACAGCACAGAAATGTCCACTGCATATCAGTCTTTGTCCTGCCCAAGGGCAGTCCAGCACTGAAATGCCAGGCAATTCTCTTCTGAACAAGAGTACCAACAGCAACGCCAGACACATGTTTCGGCCTGGTTGGGCCTCATCAGTGAGGTGGAGCTGTGCCTCTCTAAGAACAGTGAGCAAGGGTTCCACGTCTGGAATACCCTAGTAATTTAGGGTGAAAACCCAAAGCTACTTAATATTCATAAGTAAGAGGGGGTTCTGGGAGTCTCTCTCTAACGGCCTATATCCCGGGTTTGAGTATCAAACAGAGTCTTTAGCTAACCATCCTTTCACAGAAGAGAAATTTCCACTACATATCAGTCTTGTCCTGCCCAAGGGTAGTCCTGGACTGAAATGCCAGGCAATTCTCTTCTGAACAAGAGTACCAACAGCAACCCCAGACACGTGTTTCGGCCTGGTTGGGCCTCAACAGTGAAGTGGAGCTGTGCCTCTCTAAGAACAGTGAGCAAGGTTTCCACGTCTGGAAGACCCTAGTAACTTAGGGTGAAAACTTAGGGCACAGACCAAGAGAATACCCATGCATGTCTTAGAAGCAGCAACTGACAATGGCTGCATCCTAAGCTTTAAAGCCGCAATTGACATGGGCCTCATTCACGTGCTCTACAGGCTCATGGCACACAAATATCTGGACCCATCCGCAAAAATAGAACAGCTCTTTCCAACATTGTTCAATGGTTTGAGAAAACTCAAAGGTTGACAGATGTATCTACATATTAACCCACTTCTGCCACCTGTAGCTCAACACTACCATGGAATTCCAGTAAACATACAAAAACAGGTTGAGGAGGAGCTATACAAGCTACTAGACGCACACATCATTGAGCCAGCGGAAGGTCCTACACCCTGGGTATTCCCTATTGTCCCTGTACCCAAGAGGGACTCCCCTGACATACAAATCTGCGTGTACATGCGACGGACAAATGAGGCAATACTAAGGGAACGACATCAAGCCCCTCGCATCACTTACATGTTGCATCTACTAAACGGCGGTACAGTATTCTCACAATCCGACCTTAACAAGGGATAACACCAACTTGAACTAAGCAAGGAATACGATATATAACCACACTTGTCACTCACTTATGACTGTACAGGTATAAACACCTCAGTTTCGGACTATCCTCAGCTGCAGAAATTTTCCAGCCAGAAATACATAATGCCATAAAACTAATCCCCAACTGCCTGAACTACAGTGACAACATCCTGATATTCGGACAGGATCAAGAACAGCACAACAACATCGTCACCTGTGTATGCATGGCACTGGAAGAAACCCACCTCATGCTAAACAAGGAAAAATGTGAGTTCAGAAAGCACACTCTTCGATTTTCTGGACACCTATTCTATGCACAAAGCATGACACAGACCCGGAGAAAGGGACAGCTCTCACTGAGGCAGAACCACCCACAAAAGTCTCAGATCTGCGATCCTTCTTTGGGTTTGCTAGTTACTGCACCCGATATATTCAGGACTTTGCATCTGTAAGCGAACCCTTCCAAGCGCTCACGAAGCAACAAACAATCTCTGAGTGGACAAGAGAGTGTCAGCAGGCCTTTGAAGAAATCAGAGAAAAGCAGACACCAAGAACATGGCCTACTTTAACACCACACGGGAAACAGAGTTCATAGTCGATGCAAGCCCTGTGGGTTTGGGCGCTATCTTAACACAAATTGACCCAAAGGACAACAGCTCATCCCACATTGTTTCCTATGCCAGCTGGAGCCTATCAAAGACAGAGCAAGCCTACTCGCAAACAGAGAAAGAGGGCCTTGCAGTAGTGTGGGCTTGTGAACACTTTCATCTTTTCCTATACGGGAAACCATTCACAGTGGTCACCGATCACCAAGCCTTACTCTTCATATATGAAAACCCCCAATCAAAAATGCCTCCCAGAATTGCCAGATGGGCACTGAGACTCCAAGATTACAGTTTTCGCATTGTACACCGCCCAGGGAAGGACAACAATCCAGCTGACTTCTTATCATGTTACCCCAGCAAGGAGTCCCTGCTCAGCTCACTCCACAGCTAGCCTCCATAGCGGACCAATACATACATACATAGTGCACAAGAACATACTGAGAGGTCTAAGCTCTTATCACATTGCACATGAAACGGAAATCGAACAAGGTCTACAGGTTATCTTCAGGTGCCTGGAGACGGGACGATGGAAGCAAGCCAAACAGGGGAAATCACAAATCCCGAAATTCAGCAGGACATCAGCAACCTGGTGGCTGTGAAAGAAGAGCTGGTTCAAACTGAAGAAGCGCTACTATTGAAAGGAACTAAGATAGTGATCCCGTAGACTCAGGTATGGCTGAGTGTAGGTTTTTACTACAGGGAAGTTGTTAAATACCCTAGCAGGACATGTTCCGAGGTTTTGCATGTGTCCCGTATGTTTAATATTGCCATATTATATGATTCGGGGTCACTGTGCCTAGAATGTAGCGGCTATAGAAAACACTGGTCTTGCCGACGGCTTGAAAACCCACCAACTCCCAGCTCGCCACCTGGCATCTCCAGAAATAAGCAGCCTCTAAAACCTGATTAATTAGTTGTTGTTGATATCAGCATGCCTGTAAGCAATCACGGAAAACTTTGGCAGCCTGCCTAAGCAGCTCCACAGATGTGTAGAAAATGTCAGTGGGAGTGTTTTGTGCATTAAATTGGCTTAGGTGTAAAGTCAACAAAAGGCAAGCAAAATGCTCAGCAATTATGTTTTAGTCTTGGTTTTTGTCATCTTAAATTGTGTTCATCATAGACAGCCGTGAGCCGAGTACGCTAGTAGTTTAGAATGCACTTCCATTTCATTTATTCTTTATTGGAAACATTTTTTAATTATATTTTACTTGCACAAAAAAGAAAGGGGAAAAGTAGTCGTAATAAAACACACGTGTCATACAGTAAATTTGCATTTTTCTGAATAGTAAGTTAACCTTTTTATTCGGAACTTGGTAATTGATCCGTAGACCTTCTTGTTTACTTTTTGAGAGTTCGTAGTATTTTTAAGGAAGAGCTTGGCAAGGTGTATCTTTAAAACTATATGTACTCTCTAAACGCACTTCCATCTGGTAATTCCATGTGTGAAATGTGTTTCCCTGGCGACCGTCATTCTCTGCCAAAAACGCAATTGGTGCAACACATATGAATCAAGCAATGCTAAACATATGCCGAAAAAGTGTTATTTCTTTTTACATTATAATATTGTTCAAGAAGGGGTTTACTGAAGTCCAGTTAATACATATTAGTTCAAGTTCGGCCAAAAATCATCTGATCTTCGAATTAAGGCAAATGACGTTTATGATTAACAAGCCAAAACAGAATATAGTTAAAGCTGCCAATTTTTAAAATGCTAATACTGATAAAAAAAGAATTCAAAAATTAGCATGCAAATGTGTTCCTCTTTCTTCTGAAACGCCATATGTTGTTTGTAGAATGTTTGTACATTTCTGTACAGTGAACTCTTTCCGATTTCAGTGAGGGTGTTGCAACACTTCTAAAAAAACGAAAGTAAAATTTTCAGTTATCCTTTATGTATTGAACTAATTTATTGTATGGTATTGTATTCGTTATTTATATAGCGCTTTCCCCATTTGTATGGCCTCAATGCGCTTTGTGATTGGAACGGCCTCCGTGACCGCAGTCAATGTGTAGGAAGTTCTAAGAGTTTAGATTAAGAGATGCTTGCATGCATTTTCTCTGGTTTAGGACTTAGGTGGCTGGCTAGGCTCCAGTAAGCAGCCCAAAGGTCAAGCACGTGGGTTGCCGCTGTTGGTGGTTTTGGATAGCATGCTATAGCTGAAGATTCTATGTGCGCCCAGCTATACCAAATTTTATTTTCGTTGATTGTCGCTGTATGCTAGTGGCAGAGGTGTTGAGGTACGTCAGGGGTTTCAGTGTGGAAAGCTATGTGCGCTGCTAGACTGGAATGGCATACTCATAGATGCATTCTATGGTGTATGGATGGATGGCCGTGCCTGCAGCCTGTTTCTACAGACGTGGTGTAAGATATACGTACCGTGTGCTTTAATGTAGTTCGGCTGCATCGTTATTTTTCTTTGTCCAAAGTGGACGGCATGGTCTCGTTATTCGTGGTCTCTCTGGAGCGAAAGACTGAGCAGCGAGGGTGAGTCCCGGAGGGGGGAGGGCATGGGGGATGAGGAGGACGATAGGGGGGAAGGAGGGCAACTACAAGGGCGAATGTTTGTTCTGCAGTGATTTGCGAAAGCTGCTGTCATTCGTGAGATATTTAGTGGGTAAAAGTGTTGTTTTTTTCTTCGGAGGAGTAAGGTTTATTGCAGTGTTTAATTTACTTTAAGCTAATTATTATTATTTACTTTTTCTAGCATGAATGCATTCACTGCATATGTTTTCCTGATCCAAATGAGAGGAATAAAAGAAACACCAGTGCCAAAAAGCACAAGAGTGATTTTCATTAAGTTTGCCGATCAAGTTTGAGAGTAAAATTATGAAAAAACAACTCTTCAGCACCAGCCAAATATCGGGACAACTATTCTGTGTTTGAATGAACACATATTCTATTTGGTACACCGCTAATTAAAATGCTGCTACCGATAGATGGTTCGCTCTGATTCTCTCCTGTTCTGTAGTTCCCTCTATTTGGGCCAGGAGGATAGGTGAGGGGCACCACATTTCTCTTGGAAGCAAAACAACACATAGCAAAACAGGTTTGAATCCCAGTATTGCACTTAGCAACTGTCTCAGGTATTAAGCGCAATATAAAAGTATAATTATTATAATTATTTATTGATCCCTCTTTCGTATGCTCTCATTCTTTCATGGCAGTGCAAAGGTATGCCAGAGGACCGGGGTGAATGGGGATGGGGAAGTCTACCCCCTCATCCCCGTCCTACGAAATTTATGACGCGGAAGAATGTCAGGAAACACCACAATCACCCATACTATTTCGGACTGATTCCCAGTGGTCCAATGATTGACAAGAATATCGAGAGATACCCCCTCAGCCAGCCATACGCCCTCAACTAGGTCTATAGAACAAGTGCAGTATGAATTTACGGCAGCGTGGATGAAGAGCCCCAGGTCATACCCAAAGACACCTCCATTGACCGTCTCGGCTAAAGCACCAAGAAGCCACATTGGTGACGTTGTTAGAGACACCACGACATAGCAGCGTTAGACATGAAGCACATGTGCCATCCGCACTTTGGGACTTTAACACGCACTCAAATACATGAAGAACACAAGCATACAGTTTTATATTTAGAGGGCAGACACATGCACATACACATACTGTTATTGCTTTTATTATTTTTGCCACTAGCCAAATAAAGCAACACAGAAACCGCAAGAAGCAAGAGATCCCGAGCAAAGCTTGCAGATGCTTAAATGCAAATAACCTTATGGAACTGCAGGAGCACCTATGGGACCTGACAGAACCAAGTGTGAGTAACCTATGGCGAACGTAGTATAGCATGAACACAGTAGAAACCACATTACTATGGTTTAGGAAAATTACAGCAGGCCACAGGCCTCTCTGCAAGAGCCTAGCTGAGGTGAATTCAGGCTGGACAAAGAGCAAGATGTGTGAGACAGGACCCGCAGCCAAGACCACAAGATACAGATGACATTCCACTCCCTAGACAGCAAAGGCCCCAGCTGCAGTAAATATGAATAATTCCTCATAATTCAGAGCTGCACAGCTCAAATTTGTGGTCTCTGAACATGTGACTCGACAGAAGCAGACAATGGACAGCGACCAGTGCTGGGAAAGAGAGCTGACAGAATACTGCAACAAATATGCTAGAATATGAGACAAGTGTTGCACCAAGCAAAAGAGCACTCTCATAGACTAAGGCGGTACACACAAGTTACAATGCGGACACATTATCATTCTTATTACCTTGAACACGTACACCAAGAGCTGAGAATCTTTGCAGACCCCAGGCTTGGGGAGGTCAGCTCTAGCCAACCACAGTTCAGTATCCTAGGGGTGGGTAGCAATAGACAAGAACCAATGATGAAACCCCCACACTGCAACATTGTTCTAGATAGTGACTTGGGGATGGACCAGTTCAGCCACCTGGCATGCGAGGGCCAGTAAAATAAAATGTATAGTATCCACTATATGTAGTAAAATACTTAATATCCAATTAGGAGGGCCGATAGGTTTTCTGGAGAAGGGCCCAACTTGTGATGTGGCGCTGATGCCACACTAGAGTAAAACCGGCCTGCGACCCGAGAACAAACGAGACGTGCATGGATTTCTCCTGTTCCTGTGCTGATCCCTGTTGGTTTTGTCTGTAATAAACCGCAGTTTGAACTTGCCGTTGACCGGGTCCTCCGTTTATCCTGGGGAGGGTGTTGGGCCTTCCAAGAGTCCTTGGACTTCCAGGGGCTCTCTGACATACATGGGAGTTCTTCCCAACAAGTTGGTAGCAGAGAGGATGGATCGCTGTGCCAGCTCGACACCAGGTCTTCTCTGGGACCCTCGCTTATTTCGAGAAGATGGAAAAACGTGTGCCTGTGTAAAGGCCATCAGGAGTCCCTTGTAATTCATCCTGCCTGGAGTCAGCATGCTTTCCAGTCAGACCAAGACAAGGAGGCGAGCACCTTGAGGCGTCGTCGGCAGCTGAGCAGCGCCGGCAAACAACGGAGTGTGAGTATTGACCCAGTCTAACGGCAACTGTGGGTCTAAGGGAGGGTATTGAGTATTGTGGAGTTTTGTCTAGTATCATTGAGTATTGTCAAAGTATTGTTTAGTATTGTCAACTGAATAGGGACAGGAGCGGAGGTAGAAGTTCTTTTTCTATGTTTAGGGCACATTCGGGTTAAGAGGTAAAAGTTTCTGGTGAATAACCTAGACTATTGACTTGAGGGCACGGGTGACAGAAGATATGTAAATATTGGTATTCCTGTGGGTTGGGCATTTTAGCTCGGGTCATAGATGACGGTATCCCTGTAAGGGTTAGCAAGGAAGATGGACTAGATTGCGGAAGGTGAGTTGACTGGTTAAGTTCAATGGAGTGAGACGTTTCGTACGCTAGGCAACACAGCAGGTAGATAATATTGGTATACTCTGCCTGGAGTGCAGGAAGACAGCTGTGGGGTTTGTGTGGGTTGGGAGTAACATGATATTGCAGGGTGCGTGCAGTGTTTGATCTTCCTATGTTACTCTGTTAGCTTGGTGGCGTCACCCTTAGGTTTGCACATAGGACACAGAGAGCTTGAGATGGTGAGCAGCTAGTATTGGAAACTTGGGATTGGCAGACGAGGTGAACCAGAGGCAGTGCGCAGAAGGCGCATGCGCAAGATTGTGAGTGTGGCTGAGGAGGCAATGAGCGTGAAGGAGGAGAGGTGCGTGGAACAGAAAACCTGTTAAGTTGTGGAGCTTGAGAGGCTATTAGAAATTGAAAAGTATCATTGTTATATTGTGCCTTTTCCCCTTAACAGCGGACTATCAAAACCCTCGACTTGAGGTCAGGTAAAGGTACTAAAATGTATCAGGGAAAGTACGGGGGTACATGCCCCTTCAGCACTGTGTAAGACATTCCTAATTTACAGGGAAAAGATCTGTAAATATAGCTTAGAATGGTCGAAAGGTACCAAGGGGAAAATAACTAAACCATGGCCACCTTGTGGAAGTTTCTCCAAAGATGTGCAGCTATCACTATTGACACACATACATGGTACCTATAGGGGGAAGAAACTGACCAAGCGCATGGCTATATTTGAGATATGGCGCATGGTTTAGGATGGCAAGGGGGGTGCCACGAGGCGTCAGTGGAGGCTAAGCCAGCAGGAGGTGAAGGACCCAGGGACACATCCCTCTGCACCTCCCTCTGCCCCTCTCAGTGTAGCATCCGATGATACAGAAGATGAACAGGGAATGTACCCAATGCAGGAACTCACCATATACGAAGGAACAGAAGCTGAAAGGTGCAGGGCAGTCAGCTATTGACACAGTGGCGAGCAGTGAGGCGCAGCAAGGCACGAAGGAGGGGCTTGAGGGCGTAACCACGAATGGATGGATAGCAGCACAGGTACTCTTGAAACTTCAAGGGACGACAAATGGAGAGGCGGATGGGGCGATGGAGGTGATAGAAGGGCTGAAGAGGAGCAGCAAAGTAACAGATTGGGCAGAGATAATGGACGAGGAAGACCGCAGGGAAAAGGATAGGGAAGTGAGATTAGAGCACAAGGACAGGGAAAGAAGGAGAGAAGAGAAGTTGGGAAGGGAGGATAGGGAGTGATGAAGGGAGGAGGAAAAGGAACACATGGAAAGGGATCAGGAAGAAAAGATCGAGAGAGATTTCAAGGAAAGGAAGAGAGCGGAAAGGGAGATGAGGGAGAAAAGGGACCGGGAGCTGGAGAAGGCCGAGAGATGAAGAGAGATTGCAGAACAAAAAAAATACAAGTTAGCTGAGAGTGAGCAGAAGAATTTACAATTGGACAGACTGGCTAGGGAACGAGCGCATAGGGAGGAGGATGAGCTAGCAATAAGGGCAGTAAAGACACAAGTAGCACTAGACAGGGGGAAAGACGTGAGGAAGACAGACGGACAGAGCCTGTCAGCACCAACTCTCAGGGCAGGAGCGTAACTGAGGGAGGAGGAGCAGGCCTAGGGGCCTAGGCAGGAGGAAGTAGATATGACTTGAGAGATATCGATCTCAGCATGAAACCCAACACAGACTTCATGTCGAGGAGACTAAGTTTTTTGCAGATGATTTCTGTAGCAACATGGACACAGGATCTGAAAATGAGGACTAGTACAGTGGGCATGAGAGGGGGGAGACGTTTCAATCCCAGTCAGCAGGGACGGGGACAGACAAACGGGTGTCATGGGAATTTAGAATGCATACACAGGGAGAAGGGGGACAGCTGGGGTGAGCATGTACCGCAAGTGAATAACTTTTGCACCTTTCACAGCACCTATATCAACAGACTAAAGGATCTCCCAGGACGAAGGAGAGGGGAGACAGCGATAGCTTGTTCAAGGGGACGATTGACTAGAGTATATGACGACAGCAGGAGAGTACCCATATTACAGCCAATAGATGTGTGCGCAGGTATCGAGAGCGAGACCGAGAGCGGTGACCGCCTAGTCAGACGGACCAGAAGGACACACAAGGAGGAGGAAGCATTCACACAGATGCCCTTATTAGAGAGAGGAGGGGTACAACCTCAGTATGTGCCATGGAAACACACAGACAAGGAGAATGTGAAGTGTAGGTTAGCATCGTTGAGTGCAGGAGCTGAGAAGTGGATTTATGAGATGGAGAAAATGACAACTGGCCATAGGTTAGCACTGGGTGATGTAAAGGGACTATTAGTATCAATATTATGAGATGCAGCTGATGACGTATGGAAGAGAGGCGGTTCCCAGGGGTGACGACACAAAACACAGCCAATGAAGGATCGCCATTTGCAAACTGCAGAGTGGCAGTATGGGAAGCACTAAGGACACAATACCCAGACACATCGGACATCGGGGCGATTACGTCACGCAAAATGAGGGAGGATGAAGATCCTGTGCAGTACATTCGGAGATTCAAGAGATGCCCACCTCGAAACTCGAGACCCTTGATACAAAACAGTGGCAATATTCTACCACATACTAGTGCAGGTGCTACCAGAGCAAATTCAGAAGATTTTAAGGAAATTAGTGGGGATGGAGGCAAAAGGTTGGCCAGAGATACAGCTCACGATAGTTCTTCATTGTAGGCTGTGGCAGGAGAAGGTTAATAAAAAATCAGAGGACAGGAAGGCAGATGAAGCAAAGCTAGTACAGAAAATATTATCAAAATATGCGATGGCGGCGCGCGGTGATAACCAGCCCCTCCCCTCATGTACAGCAGCAGCCGCAGCAGCAGCAGCCACAACAGTTCACACCGCCCATGGGAGGAGGGTTTATGCGCTGGGTGGACCACAGAAAGGGTTCAGAGGAAGGGGACCACAGATGTACCACAATCAAGGGGGATTTCCAGGAGGGTTTTGGGGATATGGGGAACAGATGCAGCAGAACCCAGGGGACTTTCCAGGGGGTTTCCAAGGGCAAGGGAGGGAGTAACCCCAGTGTTGGACCTGTGGACAGATAGGACACATTTCAAGAGTATGTCGATTTAGGGGATAGCAACAGAATTGGGGAGGACAGGGCCAACAGCCATATCAAGGGGAACAGGATGATTATTATGCACAGGACCAGCAACAGCAAGGATAGATGCAGGGCAAGCATCAACAAACACCACAAGCACAGACGCAAGCACCACAGACACAAATGCAAGTACCACAGATGTCAGCACCAATACTGCAGTATTTACAAGCACCACAAATTTGAGGGAGCACTCAGCAATTAGTACAGATACAGCACAATGATGCACCAGAACACATGGACACGGTACCGACAGTTCCTGTGAGACAACTGGGGGGCGTCACCATGGTAGGGAACAACCCCTTTATAGGGAATGGGTTGTCCCTGTACCCTCAATAGGACAGCACACAGACAAACTTGATGTGTACCACTGTGGCGATCACACCCAATCCTGTGGAGAAACCTTGCATAGGGGTGGCAATAGGTGACAAAACTTTTTCCTTTCTTGTTGAAATGGAGGCCACTAGGTCATGCATTAGGGAAGGAACATTTGCATTGTCAGGTGATGCCATGAACACTCAAGGATTCTCTGGGGCTCGGAAAGTGGTTAGTTTTACAGAAAATATCTCACTTTCTATAGGAGATCATGATCCATCACTGCGTTTACTTTACTCTCGACAGACACCTATAAACATACTGGGATGAGACATTATGAGCAGACTAAACATGACCATCTCATTCTCAGACAAGCGCATAGTGTGCTCTACACCAGGCATACACATTCTAAATGTAAGACAGATTGTTCAAGCATATTGTGGACACACGGTACAGAGGGGGGTGCCAGTGGACCTGAGATGTTTCAGTATGGAACTGACATGGCCATTGCATGGCTTCCAGGCATTGCAGGGAAAATGTAGCGAGTTCCAAACAAGTACCTATTTAGGCCAGAAACAACACTGGACGAGCCAGAAGTAACAATAGTGCCCATAGAAATGGAGGCAGTGGTGGCAAGAGAGGATTGGATTGCAGTGCATGGAATGGATGGCACAGGGCGGGCATGAAGAGCAAAAATCGCAGTTGCAGAGGGGTGCAGGCTGACCAGAGTGACAGACGACAAACTATTTAAGGAGGAGACATAGGAACTGGAGATGGTGTTCGAGATTGTGTAACATACTGGTTATAGATACGCTACACGGACATGGCCAAGGTACCAATCAGTCTATGGACCACAAATCCTTATGGCGTGGGTTGCATAAAGAGCCTAGGGGGAGTGAAGATCAAGCTGAAGCCAGGAGCAATTTTGCAAAGAGTAAAACAGTAGCACCTAACAAAGGAAGCAGATGAAGGCATTTATGTGACAATTACAGCATTAATTGAGAGAGGCATCCTGGTACCATCAGAATCCCCATGTAACACAGCGGTGTACCCTGTGCACAAGGCAAAGGGAGAGTCAAGGTGTTTTATACAGGATTAATGCCTCTTAATCATATTGTAGGAGCAGAGTATCCTTTAGTTGCAAATCCAGTGACAATTTTGTGCAGCTTTCTGGCAGAAGCTGCCTGTTTTACGGTCATTGACTTAAAGAATACGTTCTTCTCAGTACCACTCCACCCAGGCTCTCAAGACCTGACCAGCGTTATGTATAGAAGCCAGAAGTGGAAACATACTAAGCTCCCACAGGGGTACCGAGTGACCATCTATCTTTAACAGAGTAATAGAGATGGACCTGAGTAACATACAGGGCGGAAAGCACAGTTTTACAATATGTAGATGACATTTTGATTTGCAGTGAGACAGAAGACCAGTGTAGAAAGGACTCAGTACAGATGCTGACAATGTTAGCTGAGAAAGGGTTCAAGGTGGACAAGGCCAAGTTACAATACTGTCAGAAAGAGGTGCTATACATTGGACAGACGATATCCCAAAATGGCTGACAGATCACCCCACAGAGAGCAGAAACAATACGCAAAACGCCTAAGCCCATGACAGTGAGGGAAATGCAACAGTTCTTGGGGTTATGCAACTACTGCAGAGCATGGATCTTTGACTACAGCACATACACAAGGCCACTATTGTGCACCCTAAAGGAAGCACAAAAGGCAAACAAGGCACTGACTTGGACCACTGCGATGACTGAAGCATTCCATGAACTGACTGAAGGAAGCAACATGCACAGCCCCAGTGTTAGGTAACCCAGACTTCAAAAAGGAATTCTACTTGTTCTCACACACTGACAGTACAGTGGTGAAGGTAGTACTGACACAAAGAACAAAGCATGGGTCATAAACCAATAGCTTACTACAGTGGACAACTCGACCCAGTAATGAGAAGACATTAAACCGTGCGGACAAGCTTTGGCAGCTGCCGCCTTCACAGTGGAGAAGTCAGCAGCAGTAACGAGGTGGTGCACCACAACTCTTTATGTGGAGCAAGCTTTCTTTGCGATACTGCAGAAGCCAAAGAGCACACTGACTATAGAGAGAGCATCAGAGTACGAGGTAATAATATCAAATGTAGGCTTGAAGATAGTGAGATGCAAGACTGTAAGCCCAGCAACATTTCTGGCAGATATCCTATGGGCAGGAGACTATGCACACGACTGCACAAAGAACATAGAAATGTTCAGTGAGACATGAAAGGTAGAGGAGGACGCACTTGAGGGGGAGACATGCTCTACATTGATGGTTCTTCAACAATTGATCAAACTGATGGGGTCAGAAATACTGGGACTGCAGTGATAAAACTGAAGGGGGACAGAACAAGTGAGGTGGTTGCAAGTGCGCGACTGCCATCCCATTACTTGGCACAAGCAGCAGAATTAGTGATCCTAATACTAGCACTGGAACATAGTCTGCCGAAGGAAGTGACGATCTATTCTGACTCCACCTACGTGACGTCAACAGCACCCTCAAGACTGGCACGAAGTCTCCGGAGAGGGTTCAGGAGAGCAGACAGGACTCCAGTGCAACATGCACTATTACTGGACAGATTGATAGAGGTGATTGCTTATCCAACAAAGGTAGCAATAGTGAAGTGCCAAGCCCACGTAAAAGGGGAAGACCCTATCTCAAGAGGAAATGAAGCAGCAGATTTTGAGGCGAAATGTGCAGCATATTTAGGGGAACTATGGGAACTGAGAGAGGGAGACACAGTGCACAGGGTGGGATGAGAAACATGGTGCTGAAAGAGGGTTACAATGTAGTACCAGACACACCGATTATGGAGCTCCAAGGAGCTGCGCCCAAGGAGGAGAAAGAGCTATGGGTGAGGAGAGGGTGCTCAATGTCTCCAACAGACGTCTTATGGCAACAGAACAACACATGAAAAGTGGTCATGCCACTAGCATTACTGAAAACAGTTTTAGCACAAATGCACTATCCAAAACACACGGAGAAGGAGGTCATTGCTACACACATTGGAGAAACGTGGTTTGGTCCCAATTTAAATGAACATGTGGCTGAATTTGTAAGCAATTGCTTGACTTGCCAACAGTTTACAGCAGGGAACACTCTGAGAGTTGTGAGAGGAGCCATACAAAAACCAGTAGGCCCATTTCTGCATTTACACATGGATTATGTGGATATGATCCAAATATGCCAAGGATACCGCTACATGATAGTGGTTGTCTGCCCATTCTCCAGGTGGATTGAGACAGGTTCCTGTTCAGATGCTGACGCTCTTAGAGTGGTCAAGTTCTTGGTTAGGGAGGTTTTCCTGAGATGGGCCATGTGTAAGGTCCTGCGGTCTGACAACGGCCCGCACTTTGCCAACAAAATGTTTCAGCACATCACAAACTTGCTAGGCATTCAGCATAAGTTTGCCTGTGCGTACCACCCACAAGTAAATGGGGAGTGTGAATGCCTGAATGAACTCCTAAAGGAGTGCATAGCCAAGACACAGCAAAACACCAAGAAAAACTGGTTGCACTGTTTGCCCCTTGCACTGTTTGCACTGCGTGGTAAGCCAGGGTCTGACCAGCATTTAACACCCCATGAGGTGGTGACAGGATGGTGCATGCATCTTCCCCTGGGTCCTCCCACAAGGGCACTGAAAGACTGAGAATAGTGCAGATGTGTTAGGACAGGAAATGTACAAGTACATTACTTCTCTGGTGGCTAGCGCTTCTTTTATCTCTCGCCAGATACAGTGAATCCAGGGGGGGCCCAGAAGATGGCAAAAAGACAGATTGCGACAATGCACCACAAGACTGTGAACTGAAAACCACTGTGAAAGTGGGTGACATCATTCTCTTAGGTAATTTCATAAGGTGCTGGAAAGTGGCCCGGTTTACCGGCCCTCATGTGGTTGAACAGATGGCCGACCGTGCTGTCAAGTTAGTAGGGAAGGCAGTCTGAAACCACCTGCAAGATGTCAAGCCCTACAAAGCAGTGGCCTCGCCTGGCAACAAAGTCTCTGTGACCGACAGGACCAACGTTCAGCACCTAGAAGAGCTACAAGTGAGTTCTGAACTTACATGACTAGGGAGACAAGGGGCCTCATTATAAGGGTGGTGCTCCCGTAATGAAAGAGGCCGGTACGGGATCGGCCCACTTCATTACGGGAGCGCCGATTATGAGCTTCCCTTTGCGAGACCCCGATCAGATGCCTGGTAAAACCAGGCGTCCCTTCCGTGTCCCGTGAGGGGAAGAGGGAGGTAATAACGGGCCAGATGTAATCTCCCCGTTATTACCTCTCTCCCCATTCCCATTGAGCCCAATGGGGGCTCAAATGGGAATGGGGATGGGTTCCTGCAAGGAGGAATTACCGGGTCCTCCTATGTCGGAATGACCCGGTTATTCCTCATTGCAGGAACCCGGTAAAGAAGCCCGGTTTGGAGGCAGCCATGGAGCTAATAGCTAATAGCTCCATGGCTACCTCCAAACTCGTAATGAGGCCCAAGGACACCCGATAGTCACGCACTCCCAAGCAGCAGAAGCGGCGACTGGACACTTGTAGAAATCGATTAAGGATACACTATCTGTCTGTTATTTTCCCTTTCTGCACACGCAGGGCCTACCTTGAATGCCATGGGGATTGTACTGTTTGTCTTCACCCATGTTACCTTCCACCCGTCACCCAGGCACTTTCTCTAACCAGTTTGTCCACACTTTAAGGAGGCCCAACCGATTCAGAGTGCGATCCCCTGGAGTATATTATCTTGTCTTAATAGAGTATTTGGCACAAATATTCCCACAACTTTAGTACGGTGAACCCCCAGTACTGGCCACGTTAAGAGAATCATCAGTAAGAAAAGTGTGGGAGGATGTGTTTGCCTTTGCAATAAGTGATTACTTGGTCCGCGGGGCTTAAGAGTGCTCTCACAATACTAACAAAATAACGCCTTTCAAAGCACATTTCAGGCGGGCAACCATATCTTCAGGCTGCAAAGCTGCACCGTCATGGTTCAAGACCCTCAGGCCAATCTCCTCCTCTTTGACAGACCTTTCCCTTGCCTCATCAATTTCCTTTCATCTCCTGCTGTCCCCACCACTCCCCCCCTTGGCTACCTTTCCCTCAATTCCTTCCTCCCCTACCCCACCTCGGGCTCCTTCTTCACCTCCGCAGGGCGTACCTCTGATTTGTCCCCCTCCCCGGAACGTCTTTAAAGCTGGCAACCTATTTCATCTAGCCACTCTCAACACTTGCTCTGCTGTCAAACACTCCTCTGACATCTGCCACCTCCTGGAAGAACTTGACCTTGATGTCCTCGGACTTACAGAGACATGGTTCACGGCCAGCTCTGTCCCGAGCTTTGACACCCTCCTCTCTGATGGCTACAAGATACCCAGATCCACCTAGTCCGGAGGGGGTGTACCCCTTATCCTTTATGAATGGATCCCTGCCTCTATCATTCCCATGCAGATATACTCCTCTTTTGAATGCCTTGTCTGCAGGCTCTCTCTCTCTCCTAGTCACTCTCTTACCGTGGCTACTATCTACCGGCGACCTGGTCAGATCACCTCTTTTCTCTCTGATTGGGCGGACCTCTCCTCCCTCCTGGCCACAACCTTTCAACTCCTCCTTCTTGGTGACATCAATATCCATCTTGACACTCCCTGTTCCTCCTCTGTACTCTTCTGTGACCCCTGTGACTCCTTCTCCCTTTCTATCCTCCCTTCTGGCCCGACTCACTCTACAGGGAACACTCTTGATGTCTTGATCTCCTCTGACCTCCCCCTCTCCATCCCTCTGGCCACTCCTCTCTCTTGGAGCGATCACTCCCTCCTCTCCTCTCATCTCTCCCTCTCTGCCCCATGCCAAGCCTAGCCCAACACTGCCACCTACCTTCTCGGTCATCCGGCCCATGAAGCGTGTGTCACTGGAGGCTTTCACTGCCACGTTCTCCCCCCCACTCTGGCTGACTCAAATCCTGAAACAGCCTTGTCCATGCTCTACTCTTCTATTTCCAATACTCTTGATGGTCTTGCATGAAGGGAGTAGACATGTATCTCAACGACACTGCTCGAGTGTCTAACAACATGTGGTACAAACATGACAAAAGTAGGTAAGGAAACCACCGGGGAGAGCTGTTATGTCTGCTCGTTAATTCCCTACGCAATGAGTGCCTCTAGGATGTTCATAGCAACTGAAATACCAGCAGCAAGGGCACAACGCCTGATGTATCTAGCAATGGTGCAAACCCCAAGGAAGATTTCAAGGGAAGTCAGCAACGTTGAAATGGATGTCCAAAGGAACATTCCCATACGAAGATAACTACATAAAGACATTAAACATGATGAACAACTATTGGCAGCTAGATGAAGCTATACAGTACATAACTGACAGACCTGAGAAGGGAGAAACAAAGACTATCACATGGAACGAACTGCCATGTCCCTGGACAAGAGTGAGGGAGATAGGAGGAGAGCCTGGCTGCTGGGAAAGACCACAGATACTAGCGTATGGACGAGTGTACACAAACGATGGCTGACAAGATGGAGTGGTGGGAAGCAAAGCACTGATTCTAACTCAGTCGTGAGTGAACAAAGTGCAGGAAGAAAATGACAAGTGCCTGAAGGAATAGGACGCAAGTGCAAAGTTACTGACATGGGTGGAAAATGAAGCGGGCCCGATACCGATAATACTTCTGAAGACACCAGCCCTGTGCTATCAGAACAATGGCGAAGTTGAGGTTGAGGAGAACATTGGGTGCAACACAATTGAACAACTTGCAGCTATGAGAGTGGGAACAGCAGTACTGATGGATCACTATTGGGCTTGCGGATCGAAAGCATACGAGAAGCTGCCACCTGATTGGGGTGGAGTTTGCTCGTTGGTACACATCAATATGCCTTTGTTGGTCATGCCAAGGAAGGACGTAAAACTTGATGAGTTCCTGAAAATGAACAACAACAAAAGAAAGAAGAGATCGATTGAAGTTGCACCAACAGCCAAGGCAGAGAAAGTATACAAGCAAGCAGGATTGTGCAGAGTGAAGAGGGGAGGGTATTATTTCTCAGAAGCATCCGTAACGGCACTAGATGAGATCCCAGCAGAACACAGGCTGGTCAGCAGGACGCAAATGTTTTTTTCATCAATAAAACCTTCAGTACAGATGTACACAAATGCCATGTGGTTACAGATCACTCGCTGGGAGCTGATGGCAACGATTAACTCTACTGTGAATGGATTCAACGCAATAAAGGAAGAGCTCAGAGCAATAAGGTTGGTAGCACTCCAGAATAGATATGTTCTGGATCTCCTCACGGCTATAGAAGGAGTTTGCGCAAAGATAGGGAGTTCCTGTTGCACATTCATACCTGCCAATGACGAAGATAATGGAACTCTATCAGATGCAGTGGCACAACTGGCACAGGTGCATGCCAAAATGGAAGATGAAGCATGGGGGACAGGAAAGGACCAGAGCTGGATATCGTGCATATGGTCCTGGATGCAATCATGGCTATCAGATGGACTAAAGGTGAAAATGGGAGCACTGGTACTGGCAGCCAGATCACTATGTGCAATCAAAATATGCATTGCAAGATTACATTAAAACAGCAGAAGAGGCTATCGGAATGAAGATCCTAATGGATGTAAACATAGGAGGAACACAAGACGAGATTGTCGCAAAAAGGGACAAGCTCAGAGAGAAAACTGCACAATGTCAACTATTCCCAAATGAATCCAAGAAGCTGGACAATACACATTATCCAAAGTACTATAAAGGGAAGTGGGTTTGGTGTAAATCTGTTATACGCAGCGGTCATTTGACAACCACGCCAACTACTATGGGCACCTCAGAGGAATAACGAAGATATGGCAGCCCTGAGCAAAAGGACTGTCATATAAGGATGTGATTGACAGGTCGACCAGAGGGGGACTGAAGAGGGATGGGGAAGTCTACCCCCTTCTCCCCCTCCTATGAAATTCATGACACGGAAGAAGGCCAGGAAACACTGCAATCACCCATTCTATTTCAGACTGATTCCCAGTGGTCCAATGATGGACAAGTATGTCGAGAGATACCCATGGATGAAGAGCCCAAGGTTGTAACCAAAGACACCTCCATTGACAGTCTCGACTAAAGCACCAAGAAACCACTTTGTTGATGTTGTTAGAGACACCACGACATAGCAGCGTTAGACATGAAGCATACGTGCCATCCACACTTTGGGACATAAACATGCACTTGAATACATGAAGAACACGAGCATACAGTTCTATAGGTAGAGGACAGACACATACAGATACTGTCATTGCTTTTATTATATTTGCCACTAGCCAAATGTAGCAATGCAGAAACCGCAAGAAACAAGAGATCCTGAGCAAAGCTTGCAGATGCTTACATGCAAATAACTGTATGGAACTGCAGGAGCACCTATGGGGCCTGACAGAACCAAGTATGACTAACCTATGGAGAATGTAGTATAGCATGAACACAGTAGAAAACGCATTACAATGGTTTAGGAAAATGACAGCAGGCCACAGGCCTCCCAGCAAGAGCCGAGCTGAGCTGAATTCAGGTTGGACAAAGAGCAAGACGTGTGAGACAGGACCCGCAGCCAAAGTCACAAGATACGCATGACATTCCAATCCCTAGACGACAAAGGCACCAGCTGCAGTAAATACAAATAATTCCTCATAATTCAGAGCTACACAGCTCAAATTTGTGGTCTCTGAACACATGGATCAGCCGAAGCAGACAATGGACAGCGACAAGCGCTGGGAAAGAGAGCCGATCTCAGGCTGCCAGACAGAAGACTGCAACAAATATGCTACAATATGAGACAAGTGTTGAACCGAGCAAAAGAGCACTCTCATAGACTACGGTGGTACACACAAGTTACAATGCACACACATAGTCATTCTTATTACCTTGAAGAGGTACACTGAGAGCTGAGAACCTTTGCAGAACCCAGGCCTAGGGACGTCAGCTCTAGACAACCACAGTTCATTATCGTAGGGGTGGGTAGCAACGGACAAGAACCAATGGTGAGACCACCACACTGCAACATTGTTCTAGATAGTGACTTGGGGATGGACCAGGCCAACCACCTGAAATGCCAGGGCCACTAGAATAACATGTATAGTGTCCACTATAGGTAGTAAAATACTCAATACACAATGAGAAGGGCCGATAGGTTTTCTGGAGAAGGGCCCAAGAGTAAACCGGTCTGAGAGCTGAGAACGTACGAGACGTGCATGGATTTCTCCTGTTCCTGTGCTGATCCCTGTTGATTTTGTCTGTAATAAACCACAGTTTGAACTTTCCGTTGACTGAGTCCTCTGTTTATCCTGGAGAGGGTATTGGGCCTTCCAAGAGTCTGCAGACTCCCAGTGGCTCTCTGGCATACCTGGGAGTTCTTTTCAAAAGGGGTTTGCGCTACAAAGTCACCACTCAGCAGAGTACCCAGGGCTCAACAAACCTTCCCCCAGCAATGACGGAGGACTCAGCCAAGGGCAAGTTAGAACTGGCCTTAATTTTCCAAAACAGACAGGGATCATACAGGAAAAAACAAATTGTCCAGCAATCACAGCTCCTGAGCCAGTGTCGCAAGCTTTTATTACACAATTATGTCACAATGTCCAACCCTTCCCCAAAAACCAAAGAATAATCTCTATTGGGTAAATCAGGTGGTATTACCTATAGAAGTCACCTATATGAGTGGCCTAACTGGTCCTTCCATGTCAGGTGGTCTCGCCTGAGACTTCCTCAAAAATAATCTATTACATTGTTGTAGGGCAGCCGGATTACCTTTGGCCCTTGCCCCATTACAAACCACCCCAGGATTTGTGCTCCCTGATTTGCTGGAGCGGGTCTCCCCAGGCCTGAGACCCTGTTCTGGTTACAGCGCTCTGACTACCTTTTCAAGGTAATGAGAAAGACTGCATGGCCCCATTGTTGCCACTGGTATAGCCACCTGGCCTGGGAGAGTGCCTGCAGGTTGCAATGTTTGTTGGACGACAAATGTATCTGCTCTTGCCTGCTTTGTTGGGAACAGCTCCTCTTCCCACCATGAGTATAAGGACATTGATCGGCTCGGCCGAGTCATGAGGGTGAAGACCGCAAAACTGAGCTTTTCGGTCTGCAATTAGTGAGGATTTATTCTGTTATTTTGAAAGAATGTTCCACCCGCCTCTGTCGTCTGCTGTGGGCACCGGCCCTGGGCATCGTGCTGCAGAGTCTGCATCTATTTGCCCCTTATTCTGAGGCCTGTGGCTTAATGTAAATTCACTACATTCACTCTCTGAGTTCCTTATATATCTATGGTATTATTCTCCTTAGAGGTTATAGTACTCAGTTCTTCCAGGTTCCTTATACAACCCTGTAGCTCCATATGGTTAGTTGCAATAAGCAGTTGCACGCTAGCTCAGTGTACCTTTTGCTTTCTTGCGTTTCTGCATTTGGCTAGTGAAAAGGAAAGGCTTCTGACAGTATGTATATGTATCTGTCCTCTATCTACGGAACTGTGTATTCATGTTCTTTGTATCTGCACATGTATTTCTGCGTAACTTTGTGCAGGGATGCAAGATTGCTTCGTGACTAATGCTGCTATGTCGTGTTGTCACTAATGACGTCAGCACGATTGGATACTTATCATTAGTCCACCTGAACCAGCGATGGGGCCCTGGTATCCGCGAAGAGATTATCTGCTCACATACATAGGATATACTGGCCCCCCTGGGGGGTTGGTCAAATAGTGATTGTCATATCTCATTTCTCAGTCTACGGGCTGGTATGCGTATAGGGGACGTGAGGGCCATTCCAGGGAACCTCTCTTCAGTAGTTGCCATGTGGTACATGCACATCTCTCTGGTAGACCACACCAAGCACTCTGCAACTCTTTCACACAGTAACACCCATTTGATTTTTCTTGAAAGGAAAATCTGATCTTTGTTATGCCAACACCCATGGGTTAGTAGAACATGCCACTTCACATAGTGGTGCAGCAGCGTGCTTGTTTAGAGTGCCTTTTGGAAGAGGAAGCTGCAATGCCTGCTGCAGTGAGTCAGACTAGTTCCAGACCTTATGCAAGACTGACTACATGTATTTTGTTTTGTGAGTAAAAAACATTCTTGATATTTAAAAGACCATTGTAAATTCTCAAGACACATTTTTGGATTTGTCAATGTATTATCATGGCTAACAAATAAAATAGGATTGTTCTAAAAAATCACTTACATGTTTTGATCAGATACTACTTTTTAAGTTTCTGCAACCAATATGTTAGAGTGATTATTATTCAGTTCACTCTACAGAACTATAATATTCAGAAATACATTTTCTAAATATGCTCTCCTATGATTTTGGGCTACTCTAGTTTTTATAAACCTTTATAGATAATTTCCATGTCAATGTATGCTATGTACAAAACTTGTGTCTGGGTGTGTGTGTTTAAAGAACAATGACATAATCCTACATATATATAATTCTCTAAAGAGGATAAGCATTGGGGACTTGGCATTTGGTAGCACAGCCCCCTCTGTACAGACATCCTCACCATGAGACCAGGCTTCTTCTCTCAGTTCCACCTCTCTCAGCTCCACCTCTTCTAAAATTGTCTCGGGCTCACAGTGTTGGGGAGAGGATTGTTTTCATCCAAATCCCAAGGACGCCCAAATGAGTGTATATGTTTCATGGTTACAGACACTTTAATGTTAGAGTGAGTGTTGTAAAAAAAAAAAAGAAAATGAGCACCTAGCTCAATATCCATTATGTACTTAGTGATTCAATCACACAACCCTTGTATCACAGACATGTTTGTCAAATATAATGATCTGTGGTCATTCTTATGATGCAAAAATGCTCTTTGATTTTATGCAAAACAGACTGGAACACTCTGCATATCTTGGAATCAGAACATTCACTCAGTAATACAGGTGTACCATTCTTATTCTGACTACAATATTTACTGGAAATTATCATTAGAAATGATATTTACTAGAAATGATATCATTAGAAAGTAGCATTGTTAATTTTTTAAAATAGCCAGTTTACAAGGCCATTACAGTGAAATAATTGTCTTTTTTGTATATGGTTTTTTTTGCCGAGAATACACATTGGGCCTCGGTATTCCAAATGGGATACCGCCCAACTTTATTTGCGTTACCACCCACCCGTGCCGGCAATATTCCCGCCGGCTCATGGTTTGGGCAGTAAACGTTAATCCTCATTGGTTACATTGGACCCAATGGGGAATTTTCAGCACAATTACTGCCAGCGGTATTACCACATGGTAATTTTACCAAAAGTCAGCATTTTTCTGGAGTCTTTACCACCAGCATTGAGCAGGGGGTAAACACGCCATATTCATAAGTGGGCAGACCCTCAAATGCCGCGGTAACCCCATTACTGCCCCATTTAAGAGCTACCACCTAACTCGTGATGAGGCCCACTATCTTGTCTCCCAACATGTCCTTCCATCTTAGAAAGTGTGGTGCTCAGATTAAAACAAATTATCTGTTTCTTCTGTGAGGACCAAGCCCATATTTATTTTGGCATGCTAGCCAATAAATGATTGAGTGTATTCTGCTTTCCTTTGGACCCTAACAAGGTCTTTTAGAATTGCAGCACCCCCCCCCACAGAACCTATCTGCAGCCCCCTCACCATACCATGCATACAATGCACCCTCAGTGCGATAGTGACGTTCCTGCAGGGCACATGTGATAACAAGGTGTGTCCGTGGTGGATGACGCTGTTGCTGCTTCTCTCATTCTAATTTGATCTATAACAAAAATGGAAATCCCCACTCCACTCAAGATTTCTCATTTGGTCGACCTGCTTTCAGCAATGGCTGGGGTGGCTCTTGAAAATGAGCCCCTGACATTGGACTCCAAACAACAGAGAAGGATAGTGACAATTGGGAGACAGGGAGACAGAGATCACGCTACAAGCGCGTATGATACGGTGGGTGCACCTAGCATAGTCTAATTTGTGAACACGGGAGTTTGAACAATGCAAAGCAGAGAGTGTTATGACAGAGATATTGAAATAATATCAGGTGAAGACATACTCTAGAGAGGAGGTTTGAATGTTCCAGAAGGGGTGCTTCTAAAGAACAAGAAGGCACAGGAAAACATGTCTTGACTAAAACACACCCAACAAAACATTCTGGAAGGAGGTGGTTGATATCATTTTCTGTTATAAAGGGCGTACAGTCCTCTGCGAGATGGCTTCATGGTTGTTAAAAAAACGTGAAATGTAAAAGATGTCATGCATTTGTTAACAGTCTGAACGACAGAGGGTTTTTTTGTACTTGTTTGGCTCACTCTTTATGATTTTTGGTAGCACAGAATGAAACTGGAAGAAAATATCAAATTTAGCATCAAGAACATAAAAGTATTCAATCCTTTTTTCAAATCCTGAACCGACAGGTTTTTTTTTTTACAAGTCCCGAATAAGTGACTCAGGACACACTGAGCAAAAGTGCCAATGAGAAAATGCAAAGGGGCTAAAACTGTGCTTCCTTTGTCACCAGCAGACAGTGCAGGGCAATAAGCGAGAGAGAAGTGGTCCTCTCTGTAATCGCCCAACAGGAGGTGGGGCAGAGTGTTGCTAGGTCTGGAAAAGATCAGGGGCTAAGCTAATGTCGGGACTGGTGGGATTCGGGTTCTAGCTATAGCCTTTTGGTTGTTGTCGCGGAGCTTCTATCCGGGGCTACAATGAAAAGACCCGGGCTATAGCCCCCTCAGCACAACCCCCCCCCCCCCAGCAAAAGCTGCATTCTGAGCCAAGTGGCATGCACAGAGAAGAAGGCTTGTGAGGCCCAGACAAGGGCCACTCCCGCAATCTAAAAGTGGCAAAAGTTTCCATCAGCGAAAATTGAACAAAAATCAGGAAAACAAGATAAGAAGGATTCAGAACAATACAGGGGTATGATTTGTCCCAAACCAAAGACAGATCTGGTGAGTAACTATATCTACGGGGACCCATCAGGCATGGGTCTATAGATGAACCCTGTCGAGATTTAACCAATGTTGGTTTCTGGCGAGAACAGACTGAAAGAAAAGTAATATAAGGCCATGTAAATGTTCTCAAACTACCCAAAACATGCCTCCAAAAATTCTGAAGCTCTGACTCATTGAGAAAGTATACAGAGATCCTTCTAGAATGTTTACACTTCATGCATACATAACAATTTGGGACAAAGCAATATGAATAATGTAAAATCACTTATTTACACATTCCTAAGAGCTTCTCCTGAAAGGCGATGGTCCAGAGAAAGGGACATTCAAAGCCTGCAGCTATAATAATGATCCCATACTTGAGAAACAACAGGGGAAAGATAGACTCACCTAACCAAGCAAAGTAAATGGCAATTTTCTCTCCAAGGTACTCCCGGATGTGGTCAAGTGGCTGGTACTTATACCAGCAGCTCCAGCGAGCCCAATAGTGATGGAGAATTTGCCGTGAGTTCAGCTTCTCCGCCGCCACATCATACTCCGGCATCTCACTAGGGCCCTGGCAAAAAAACAACATACAAACACAGCTAAAGGCAAAAACTGTCTGGCAACAAACAAGCACCGTTGAAGAAGAAAGCATATCCAAAAGGAACAAAAAAGGAAAGCAGCACTGCAGAAGCCAAGCAAGCATCAAATAACAAACAAGCACTACTGAAAGGAAATACATCTCTGG
The DNA here is from genome assembly GCF_040938575.1 of Ambystoma mexicanum. NCBI lineage: Eukaryota > Metazoa > Chordata > Amphibia > Caudata > Ambystomatidae > Ambystoma > Ambystoma mexicanum. The sequence goes on from NC_090929.1 coordinate 1,099,269,399, forward strand.
AAGCAAGCACAGCTGAAATGAAGCCAGCGTGAGAAGAACATCTTGCATAGAGGAAGGGAAAGTGTCAGGGGACCACTGCAGTACTGTAACCCCTTGCAGGGGGAAAAATAACAAAGAAAAGAAAAGAAAGGTTTAAAAAAATGAAGAATCCCCAGCGCATGAGGCCCACGTGAGGGACTCTTCAAAACAAAACAAAACAAAAAGTATGATGGCCGAGGCGCAAGCGGAATGCCGTACGTTTGTGGTTTGCCCAACATCACGACGGAGAGTCGAGCCATCGCTGCAGGCGTCCTATTGAAATCAAATGCGCCATGCTCTCGGGAGTGGAGCACGTTTAATAACAATAGGGCGCTAATACTCTCGCATCAGCGCCTATTGAAAAATGTGCCCCCGTTGCATGACATGGGTTACGCGTGGGAAGTGGTGGTACCAAGTTTTGTTTGGTCGCCCTGTCAACGCTAAAGCCAGTCCTGCCTGGATGATCCTGTCTTTTCACTGCAGCGGCAGAGACTCTTCATACATTGTCAGAAGGGGTGGTGCATAAAGACTCACCAGCACAGGCCTGGGCACATTGTGGGGCCCTGTAAGGAACTCATGGTGGCAACAGTAAAGACAGACACAAGAGATCGCAGTCCAAGGGTGTTTATTAAACTGTAAATTCAGGGTGGAAAAATGCCTAACCTAAATCTAAATCTAAGATGGGAGCGTCGACCATCAAATGAAAATAAGGCAGTCCTAATGTGCCAAAATAAAAGGGCATATACTAAGAAAAACATATTGCCAGTCTTTACGCTAAATACAAAAGAAGTGTGGGATAGGGTTCAGATAAAGAAATGTTCACAAACAATACATCAGGATGTGATTGCCAGGGTTCACTCTTCCCCATGTTTTGAGCATGAGACACGGTGGATTTCCTGAGCAGAGCACACACTCGAGCTTTCTCAGCATCAGCCAACAGTTCTGTATTCGCTATCAGGTTCTTCGGTGGTTAAGTCTCTTTTCAATAAAAGTCTCTTGCCTTCGAGGCCTGATATTCTCAACAAACACAGTTCTGTTGTACGAATGCTTTGGGGCAAGGCTTCACCCGTGGGTCCCCCTCATCTGGGAGCAGACCACTCACAAGTTATATTCAATAAACCAACTACAAAGTTTCTTTCTCAAAGAACTTCGGGTGATAAACGTTCACCCCGGGATCTCCCTCGGCCGGGCTCAGATCCTAATTGGCAAGGGCAATGGCAATGCTTCCCTTCTGTTTGTCTTGCAGTACTTCTTGTTTCACAAATCTTGTCTTTTCAAACAATTCAGTGTGTGGATCCTTCGACTGGGTACACCCATTCCAACCTTTGCAACACACTGTCCATATGTTCACTTCACCAAAGCGGGATTCTTGTCTCTGTCGCTCCCCAATCAGCTGTCGGTCAAAGACTTTCAATGGTACAGAGGATTTTGCAAGACCCCTGTATGACCACTTTGACCCTGTGTTCGCCTTCTTCCAAGGCCTTCTGGTTATCGTAGTTACAATTACCGGGTAATCGCCAGCGCTTCCCAAGTGAGCATCCACGTGGTGCCAGACTCCTGTGCTGATGGCTTCCCCCCCTCAAATACTGACAGTTCTTTGTTTCTTCAAAGTTCAATTAGCCATTTGCTACTCTTCATTCAACACAGTTCCGTTTCCCATTGATACTCCTCTCGACTACCCGGCTGTGATGAACCGCTTTGCATTCTTTACCCGTCCAGTCAAGGTCGGTACCACAGAGGCCACCTTCTCTCCCCAGCTTGGTTATCAGCTGAGGGGGGGTCTCTCATACCATTGTCATCAGCTGCAACACACGCTGGCTATTGTTCGCAGACTTATTATTCCTTCTGCAGAGGTTCCACAGGCGTTGGTCAGAAAGGGCATGGTCGATTCTCACCTTTTCACCATCTCTGTCTGCGCTGTCTTTCTCTTCCTCTTGAACTGCTGTGCTGATTTAGCTCTTCTGTTGTGCAGTCTGCCTTGCTCATCCTGTACTCTTGTGCTCCACCTTTTATCCCTGTAGGGAAAGGAAAGGGCCATCAGGTGTGTGTGATTCTGGTCAATTGCCTGACTTTGCCTGACCCTTGTATTGGTGTAAACAAAGAGGTGTACCCTTCCTAGTGAACAGTGCTCAAGGCAATTATTCTATTGGACGGATACAGGGTTCTAGGCCTGTCCGCAATTTTGTGTGAAGGTTGGTCGGCTGAGTAGCAGATCCAAACATAAGGTCAAAGGTATCCTAACCGCTCACTGAGTTAGAGAATACAAAGAGTAGCAAGCAAAAATGTATTTGCTAATCATACAAACAGACACTTAGTACATAAAACTTAAGAAAAAGTTGCTGGGAAGTACAACATACATATACAAGAAATAATAATTAATAATACCATCAGTTAACAAAAAAGAGAGGTGTAAAAGTGAACATAAAATGCTGTATTGTTAGTATACAGATAAATCTCAACAAATATTTCATTATTGTATAATAATATACATATTCATGTGGACACATAGGTACTTTGTGAATTAATCCAAAAACCAAAATAAAGGCAAAGGGGGCTATATCATTGCCCAATTTTCAAGGTGTCCTGATTAGTGGAGAGTTTCCTAGTCAGGTTCAGTATTTCTTTTAGTTATAACAATATATGTTCCAGGGTCCTATGGAAAACAAGATATCTTTAAAGCCAACGTGGCAGAGACTGAATAAACAGAGTCTGGTTCAAACGGGAACCCATACACGCAGGTGTTCCCGGATTGTTACACGTTTCGGCGGATGTGCAGTAAAGTAGCATCCGCCTTCATCAGGGCTCTGTAGGGGCGACCCTGCAAAGTGTATAGAGAACTCCAGTGAGTAATGTTGTGGGATGCCAATAATCATAGGGCATAAGTGATAATACACAGGTTCTCAAAACACCGTGCCGGCGGCTTACCTTCCGGTGCTATATATCCCAAAATCTCAGTTTTCGATCACTAGAGGGTGTGGGGCTGAGCAAGGAAGGCCCTTGAATGGGTCCTGCTGGAGAGTGTGCGGACCCAAGGCAGTAGTCGTGGTCTACAACGTGGTTCTGTGTAGAGGACAAAGAGAAAATAGAGTGGTACAATGGGAGCTATTGTGCAACCCTCAATTACTGACTGGAGTGTCCTGCGGGCAAATACCATTGTTTGGTAAACCAGATACATAGGGAAAGTACCTGCAGGTCGGAAAGTGATGATTCACTGGGTGTTGAGTAAGTTAAAGTTGAAGTGTTGAATTTCTTCAAAACAGCTGGCTATTTGCTGAAGCGAGTCCTAGAGAGGTCCGGGACAGGGAAGGAGAAGAAAAACCCAAAGTGAGGTGGGAAACCAAGGCTAACTGTCAAAGTAACAGTTGATGATTAAGTTACATGCGCTTTCCATGCTGTGTAGAGGAGACATAAATGCAAGGCGAGAGATTTCACCAAAGTCATATGAACAGTAACGGGCTAACAGGGTGCACTAGTGGCGTTCGCGTCATGGTGTGGGTAAAGAGGGAGTTAATGTAACTCCTGACGTCCTTATGGTGTATGCAGGCATAATGTCCGTGACCGTGTGCTGGGAATGCAGAAGGTTGCTTGGGTGAGCTACGAACAGACCAATTACATCAACCGATGTGCATTAGTGCCCAACTAGACAAACTCAAAAGCAGTGATCTAAATACCTTGTCAGACGGCTCAGACAGTCCATCTGTGCACGGGGAAAAACGCTGTCTGACCGGCGGTGACCGCGAATGCGCGTTGTCAATGGTGGCGCAAGCGCTGGGTGCCGTTGTTGAAGAATCGGCCTCCCTAGCAACCACGCATGCGCGGAGCCCGAAGCTCCGTGACGCTGGCCAATCCCTTGTGACACGGAAGCGTAGTCGAGCAAGTTTGCGGAAGCGCTTTCTCGCAGGTTTGTTGATATGTTAGTAACTATGGTTACCCGGGAGGGAAGGTCGGGTCTGTAATGGCTCGACAGCTGCTCATGGTGAGGCAGAATCTCGTCCCTCGAGACTAATTAATGTGAAAAAGGTAATGATAATAAGTCCCGACACAATGGTGTGGGGGACATAGAAAACTGGTTAGTGGTAGCGGGGCGCATGGGCAAGAGTCCTAGTGCGTAGTGTACCGCCGCCCCAGTGGGTGTGGCTGCTAACACGCAAGTCCACAGGGGCTGTAAAAGCCTGTTGAGGACACATTGCACATGTGGTGGTACAACGTGTCCGGGGGTGCAGGGAGGGTGCAGCCAAGTGGGGTGCATTGTGGGGTACAGGGCAACAAGCTCCTCATTGGTGAAGTGGCTTAAATGAGGGGCTGAAAAATCTCATTCAGAACATGTTGGTATGTGTCTAGGCGGTGGATCCATCTGGATTCTTTTTTTAGAAGGCTGTGTTGGATATCCGGCCTGCCTTTCGTTTTTTCCACCACCCACCACAAGATGTCGTTGGGGGTGTGGTTCATAATCAGATAATGCTCCACTAAGGGAGCTGTCAGATTTTTACATCTGATTTTAGAACGGTGTTCCGAAATACGAGTGCTGACTGCCCGGGTGGTCTGGCCGATGTACCTGAGGCCACAAGGGCACTCAATACAATAGATCACGTTGTGGCTTTTGCAGTTGGACAGATCTCTGAGGGTCCATTGTCGTGCACCGATTGAGAAGGTTTTCATCTTCTTTGTAAATTTGCACGCGACACAACTGCCGCATGGGTGGTGACCTTGTAGGGGACGAAGTGTGCGGGAACTGCCGCATGTGGTATCTGGTTGGAAAAGAGAGTGTACCAAATGTTCTTTTATATTCTTGGCATGTTTAAAGGCGAACCTCGGGGGCTGTTCGTCCGGTAGGTCCAAACGTGCTGTATGCCAGTGTTTCTTGACAATTTTCTTTAATTGTGCCGTATGTGTGCCAAATCTTACCACACATGTCATGCAGGTCTCAGTGGGCGAGAGGTCTTCCCGTTCTGGATGGATGAGAATGTCTCGATTGGTATACCGGGCTCGTTTCCTGGCCTGTGCGAGTTGTTTTTTTGGGTAGCCTCTAGCTTGTAAACGAGCAGAGAGGGCTTCCGAGTGGCATTTGTAGTCCACAATCGAGGTGCGATTCCTCCAGATGCGGAGGAATTGTCCGTAAGGTAAATTATCTCTAGTATGGGATGGGTGGTTGCTAGTATAGTGCATGAGGGTATTCCTGTCCGTAGGTTTACGATAAAGATCACATTGTAAGGTTCCCTCCTTGTGTCTGATGATTAGATCCAGGAAATTAATCTCGGTGTTGTTATTGTCGATAGTGAATTGTATATCCCTGTTACAGGTATTCAGCCATGTCCAGAAGGCTTTTAGCTCAATGTCAGTGCCAGTCCAGATGAAGACATCGTCGATGTAGCAATGCCAATTAGTGATCTGCGCCTGCCATTGGTTCTGGTCTGAGAAAATGTAATCATTCTCAAATTTGGCCATATACAATATTGCCAGGCTGGGGACGAATGCCGCGCCCATAGCCGTTCCTTTAGTCTGTAAATACATTACATTATCGAAAGTAAAAAAGTTTTTACATAATGCAATCTCCATTAGTTCCAGTACAAAATTGATCGGGGTTTTACGGGGGGTGGAGTCAGCAGACATCCACTCTCGGGCACACTCAATGGCATCTGCTTGGGGGATATTTGTGTATAAGGACTTTATGTCCATCGTCATCAGAAGTTGACCTGTGGGGTCAAAGGTGAGGCCCTCAAACACTGAAATAGTGTGTGTTGTGTCCTTTAAGTATGTGCGTGTTTGTGTGCTGATGGGTTGGAGGAAATGGTCTACAAACTTGCACAGAGGCTCCAGAATGGAGCCGCGGCCAGATACAATCGGGCGACCATGTGGGTTCAAAGGGTCCTTATGTATTTTCGGTAGGGCATAAAAACATGGAGTTCTCCCCGTTGGTCTAGTCAGAAAAGTTGCCTCCTTATCAGAGATCCAGTCTCTTTCTTGTGCGTAGGCAACTGCGTTGCTTATTTCCTGACAGAGGTCCTTTGTGGGATGTTTGCGAAGGATGCTGTAGCTATCTCTATCGTTGAGTAGCAGCAGTGCCATGTCTTTATATTGTTTATTGTTCATTATCACCAGACCTCCTCCTTTGTCAGAGGGTTTAATGATTATTTTTTTGTTGTTTTATAGTGATGTCAAAGCTCTTCTCTCCGCTATACTAAGATTGTGTTTAGTTCTCATGGTTCTGGTTTTTAAACGGTCTAGGTCCTCTAAGATACATCTCTCGAATGTGAGAAGATTGTAGGGGACCTGGCCATCAGTTAGGGTGAAGGTGGAGTGCTGGTGAAGGCCAGTGTCATCTTTATCGATTTCTTCATCCAGGCCATGTTCATGGAAGAAAGTTTGCAGTCTCACTTTGCGGAGAAAAGTACGTACCTCCATTTCTACATCGTGCCAGTCTGTAGGAGCTGTTGGTACGAAGGATAGGCCTTTGGATAGTACAGATAATGACCCTTGTATTGGGACATGTCAGGTAAATGGCTCTGGTGTTAATCCATTGTCTTTCGTGTTGTGCGCCCCCTTTCGTGTGGAAAAAGGGGGCGGCAGTGTTTTGGAATATCCTCCATGGTATGCTGGGGAAAAGGTGTTGAAGGAAGGGGAATACCGTGTCTCACCCATTGGTGTCCCACTCCCAAAAGACGCCCCATCCAGGTGATCCTCCCTCACTGGTCCACCCCAAGGAACCGGATCGTATAGCGATGGCTATGTCCTGGCCACTTGGATGACAGATGCCCTGGGACTAGCTAGGGAGAGACCTTCAGGTTTCTCACAGGCCCTCCCCGCCAGAACGAGGGGAGCACCCAACATCACCACCACATGCCATCGCTGCACTCGCTCCCCCCACCTGGCTTCTCCTCAGTTAATGGCACTTCCAAAGCATAAAATTGAGTACCCATGATTGGCACAGTGTCAGCCTAGGCATTGAGTCTTTATGCAGCACCTTTCCCGACAAGGAGGCAACAACAAGTATTAGGAACGCAGGCTGCAGCGGTGAAAAGACAGGATCAAGCAGGTAATGCTTTTCGTTTTTCAGCAGCGCTGAGCAGAGCGCTGGCTCGACACTCTGCTGTGAGGATCGGGCAAACAGTAAACTAATTGTACTCTCTGCTCGCACGGAGGCCAGCATTCTTTTTGTTTTGTTTTGATGGATCCCCCAATTGGCATCACGTACCAGGGTTCTTCATTTTTTTATTTTATTTTCTTTTCTTTGTTCTTTTTTGCCACAGCAGGGGCTTACAGTAAAAAAAAAATCGCGCCCTACAATCCACTGAAGCCAACCACCTCTCAGCCTCTCATTCAAAATTAAAAAAAACGCAGGGTACAGACACTTCTCCACCAGAGCCCTCGCTTCTGGGGCAATCTCTACCAAGTATTGTCTGCCTCCAAATTTCTCCTTCAGTGGCATGTGGCACTTGAAATGATCCTTTCAAAGAGCCCGGCCCTTACTGCCCAGCTGGAGACACCTCCCAATGCAGGCCCAAAATGCACATGGATCACCAGTTGCACACAGTAGCCCTGGGTGACATAATACCTCCACAAGGATTGCTACACATCGTTTGTTGAAGCGTTGGAACCACCCACGGAAACATCCTGCAGCTAAGTAAGCAGCAATGGAACACCCCCCTCCACCCCCGCCCCTGTGCTGCTGCACCAGACCTAACAAGCCAGGGAGTTCTGAGCTGCTGCGTCAGCCAGGTAATCAAGTGAGATATGTAGAACCTCTCCGCAAGGCTGGCTGCTTAGCACAAAAAGGCAATTCATGTTGCAGTCTGTGCTCTATTAATTAATATGAACATATCTGGGAGCAGACTTGCACCGTGGAAGTAAAACAACCACAGCTAATGTGAAAAGACTTGGCTGTAATGACTGACCAAGCACTGCTGTATTGGAGGTTAATCCAAAAGCATGCAAGGATGCAAACAATTCCCTTCCACTTCCCTTCCCTTAAAACCTTGTGCTGAGGGTTCAAGAAAGATCTCACCTCATGAAGCGGGAAGGCCGCGGCATACACCCCCTCGTTCCGCAGCCGGTCAATTCCGATCTCAGCATGTTTCCTTTTGCCATATATGGTACGAGCCAGGATCTCATACACCTGCCAAGAGAAGTGAGTGAGAGATTGAGTAAGAGAACGAGAGAGAGAGAGTGAGAGAGAGAGAGAGAGATTATTATTATGATGATCTGAGATAAAGTGGCATCAATGATTGATTGCAGACTAGTGCAGACTTTGACACAAATGTGATCAGTCTTTACACACAGCAGAGATGGCTCAGGAATTCTCCATATGTGTGTGGTGAAGTGCAGGGTAATCCAGACACAACCCAGGTTCCTGTTCTTGCCACCACAAAGATGGCGGGAAACTGAGGTGTGAAGATGCACATGGGGGAGATGAGTAACAACAGACGCCATTGCTCTGTTCATTTAAATGGATTATGTTTGCTTTTTCAAATGTAGGAAAAAAGGCACAAGGCAAGTCGCTGGTTCAGGGTCAGAGCTTTCTGTACAGGTGCAGGACCCGTGTGTCGGCTTCCGCTGCGGAGTTCCTTCACCAAATGTGTCGAGATTCAGCGTGGGGAAACCATTGAATGTGTGTCCCTTCCGCATCTCCATCATTAGAATGAAGCTGTAAGTGTTCTCACTTTTTGGCTAAGTGCAGTTTAGATATTGGAAGCTAATTTCTGTCACAATGCACACCTGCATCCCCACCCCCAGTGTCCAGGAACACTTAGAGGAGTGGCACAGAACTCATTATAGGTTTGCGCCCTTGTTAACACTCAGACGCCTTTGTTGGTCTTGATGACTTTCAGCCCGAGTCCGTCTGAATCCTGCTTTCCTCCCCACAGTCCTTAATTAAATGGCTTAGTTTCTCATCAGCATGTGCACACCCCTTCACATTACACAGTTGCCTCAGTCAGCTCTCCAGGGTGCTTTTCCTTTCATAGACGTGGCATGGTTTGTTTGATTATGTATTGTGTTCAATAGCAATACGTCGATTTCTGTCTGGTCAGGCTCCTGGCCTGTTACATACAGAAGCTCACCACTGATTGTGAAATCAAGAGGCACATGTTCCACATTAGGGAACTTACTGGCGAGCCATGCCTGTTGAGGTCATACACATGAGGCATCGCTTCAGAGAAACGTTACCCTGCAATCTGAACAAATAAACTACAGAGCTGGTCCTCCCTTTAAGAGAGAGGTGTTGCTGCGGATCCTTTCACTTCAATGTATGGTACATTTTTTTGTGCCATTTTGTGTATGATATACTTACACACACATCACATTAGGAACCAGATGATTAATTCGCTGTTGCATGTTTCTATGCTGAATGTATCTTAAGTCACACTTAAATGGTATCCAACGGGAACACATTTTGGTTTGTTGATATCTGATTGCTCCCTTCAGTTCCCATTAAGCATGGAGTTCCCCTTTGTTCCACACGGATCCTTTCACCACAGCCTTTTGATGTTTGATATTGAATGGAAACCTGGACATTTGTTTAAAAACGTTGCTCCATTACATAAAGGTATCTTTTCTAGTTTCCCCCCACCCCCATCACCTCAGAGTCTTTCTTGCTGAGTGGCTGCTAGCTAAGCCAAGTGAATCCTATTGTACTCAGTGACTATTTGATTCCTGACTTGCTCTTCTGACCATTTCAGCATCTGCTTTTTGCATAGACAGTAGGTTATTGAAATGTGTGTATCTTTAAGCATTAGGTTACCTGGCACCAAACACTTCAGGGCAGCTCCCACTCAATCTATGTAAAGGTCTGTTTGGAGATACTGAGTGGCCCTTATGATGTCTATCAGTTCCTATGTGTTTGGCTAAGTGGCAATAAGGACTCTACTTACCTCCTCAAAAAAGTATCTCACCATTCCTAAGTGTCAGGAAAGACCGCCACCTAAGCACCCCACTGCTCTGTAGACCCCCCAGTTCTCCAGGTGCGTTTCTCAGATAGACTTACAATTCGATGTCTCTGGGTGTTTGTGAAGTAAGAGCTGTGAGTGTCGCTTCCAAGAAACCTGCAAAGAGCCACAAGCAACAAACAAAAAATGATCACAAATGTGTAAAGTCCATTCAATGTATGAACAAACATTACAGATAGAATTCAGACAACCAGGAAATGTGCAGTGAAGTAATTAAAATAGTCAGATAAACATCATTCAAGCCAAGCGCTCAATAATCTGAGCCTAATTTCAGGCAGAAATGACTAGTGAGGAGATTACAAGTTCATAGCAAATGATTCTAGCATATGCACTGGCTCGATGAAATCCCATTTAAGCCTTGCACTAGCATAAGGAACATGCATTGTAAGTTCTCTAGAGCTAAGGTCCGGAAGAAGCAGGATGGTCAGCCACAGATGCCCTTGTATAGCTTCTAAAAAGCAGAACAATTAGCCATTACTCTGATGTATAGCTTCTAAGAAACAGGACGGTAAGACTCAGACCCCCTTGTCTAGCTTCTTAGAAGCAGGATTGTTAGCCACAGACTCCCGTGTTTAAATTCTAAGAAGCAGAACAATGACCACAGACTCCCTTGTCTAGCTTCTAAGAAGCAGAGCAGTTAGCCATAACTCCCATGTATAGCTTCTAAAAAGCAGCACGGTAAGCCACAGACTCCCTTCTCTAGCTGCTAAGAAGCAGGATGGTTAGCCACAGACTCCCTTGTTTAAATTCTAAGAAGCAGAACAGTGACCACAGACTCCCTTGTCTAGCTTCTAAGAAGCAGAGCAGTTAGCCATAACTCCCATGTATAGCTTCTAAAAAGCAGCACGGTAAGCCACAGACTCCCTTCTCTAGCTGCTAAGAAGCAGGATGGTTAGCCACAGACTCCCTTGTTTAAATTCTAAGAAGCAGAACAGTGACCACAGACTCCCTTGTCTAGCTTCTAAGAAGCAGAACAATTAGCCATAATTCCAATGTATAGCTTCTAAGAAGCAGCACGGTAAGCCACAGACTCCCTTGTCAAGTTTTGATCAGTTTGAAGAGTAGGTGCAATGACTACAAACTGGACTGTCGAGCATCAACCTATAAACTGGGCTGGTACAATAGCCATCCACTCACCTACCAAGATTCACACTGCAAAGAAGTAGGTCTATCAACGGGACCTGCAAGATGAGTTGGTACAGGAGCCCAAGACTTGCCTTAGATATGACAACCTGCTGCAGATACTTGTTCTAGCCACACACTAGCTTCGAATAGTCATAACCGCAGATTTACTAACCACACACCTACCTGTCAAAGTTCTTATCTTTGGAGGGCACAGATATACTAACTATGGGCTTATCTGTCAGAAATGGGGTTTAGAAAGGTATATGTACAGTACCCCTACATTCACCTGTTGAGCTATGAAAAGCAGAAGACACATGCATAGTTACCACCCAGGACTTGTAGAGTGTTGACCTATGGAATCTGCAGATGCAGTACTGACGGATTTACACAGGTAGCTTTAACTAGGAAAGCTCCATGTTCAGTATTCATCACCTTGACTCATATGCTTGAACCTGCAAAAAGCTCAACTGTAGGACTCGCATGGTTGCCGGTTGAGCTTCAACATACTGAAGGTGCTGATGCGGCAACCACATATTATTCTGCCAAGCTTCTATCTGCCGGAGGGCCTGGTATAGAAGCCACTCACTCTTCTGTCAAGCAACGATCAAGGAAAGGCACAGGTGTACCAACCACAGAATGTAGTTTCAAGCCTCCGCCGGCAGATGGTGCGGTTGTATTAACCACAATCCCACATTTGCAGACGAAGTAACCACACATTCACCTGACCAACTACAACCGGCAAAATCCAGAGGGTTACCAGTAATGCAAAGGCACATTTAAGTCCTGACTAGTAAAATCCAGTTGAGGTTTAAGAACGACCCGACAAATATACAAACATCTCCACTTAAATGTGTCATAAATTTGAAGTCAATAAATTGAGGACCATTAAAATTCGGTCAAATGAACACCTAGGGTTACAGCACTTAACAGGGTGAATAATCAGGCATGAAGCACTGAATCAAATGTGATAGTATTAGTTCACACAGTATTACATTCGCTCTCTATCAATGCAAAGATACAGAATGAAGAACATTGACAAAAGCTATCAAAGTCTTTAGAGTGGATCCTGCTGAATTAGGAGAAACAGGCTCATCCAGGTAAAAAATACTTACATGGGCTCTTTTACTGATCACAGATGGGCCAAACAAAATACTTGGGGTGCCATCTATAGCCAACAGTATGACACGCATTCCAAGAATGCTGAGTTCCTAACACCTACCTGCATGTATCTCCACTCCCACCCCACCGTCGATTTCTGCCACTCCGATCCCCACACTCTTCAACCCCTACCCGGTCAAACCTCTGAGCCCATACTTACCACTCCAGAAATCCTCCTTGGATGCTCTTGCTGACTACCACCTCGCTTCACCAACTATGTCACCGCCAAGCCACGAGCCTGAGTGCCACTTGCACTATGGCCAGCATAGAGTAGGAACAATCATGTCCACCTTTGCTGAGGCCGCCGAGAATCGTATGCTCAGTGGCCATCATGAAATGGGACATCTCATTCATTTTCATGGGATCCTGCAATTCCTTCCATAATAAAATTCTGCAACGTATTGCACAAGATGATAACAAATGTAAGTTATTTCCCAAAGTGGCTCCCATATTTTTTGTCCTTCAGCCATACAATTGGAACTTCCTCCCATATGGCCATCCTATCACTAGCACTGAGCTTAGAAGTCTAAGCCCAGAAGTCTCTGAAGCTAAAGTGTGGAGTCTTTCCCCCAATCACAGGCTCCATCTCTCCAATCCCACATGGATCATCTCAGTGTAGTCTACTGACTCCCAGGTCAAGCATCTACGTTCAAAAGGGGAAGGCATAATATCCATATACACACTGACCTGTATGGCAGATTTTCAGTCTCCCAAAGGTGCAAGTTCAATAACCACATACCTGCAAACAACTACCGGCCTAAGGAGCAAGTGTAATTAAACAGAAACGCAGCTGTCACACATCGAACACCTTAAGGCACAGGTTTAGTGATCACACAGACACTGACCTTTTTAAGATCTAAGCAACAGAAAGGCAAAAATGTTGTAAAAGCAAATTTCCATATTGAGGTTCCACCTGCAGAAGAGATGAGTACAGTAACCCTACACCTCACTACCTTCACCCTAGATAAGGGGCAAGTCCATTCTTCACACAATTACCTGTCAAGGTTTGACCTTCAAAAGCCACAGATGGGTAAGCTACATCTTCACGTGTCATTGTTCGACGCGTGGACCACACAGATCAAGTAACCATGGGCTTACCTGCTGAGCTTTGACTTGCGGAAGGCACAGGTGTAGTAGTCCATGGGCTTGTTTGGGACCCGTTCATACATAATGTTGGGGATGTGCAGTTTCTTCAGGACTTCATCGGATGTGTTTCTGTCCGGGTTCGGTTGGGCCTTGCAATATAACATTTAAGGATAAGAAATAAGTTAAGCTGCAATTTATGGAAGACTTCAAATAACTTAATTGGTTAGAGCAGTAAAATAAATGTGCAGTTTATTAGAACCAGCCACCACGATCATCTACACCCTGTACAGCCTAACGTAGCACTATATAACAACAGATCATTTATTCCGAGCATTCGCTTGAAACCATTGAGCTTAAACGTGGGTGTTTCTCACTGAAGATGTTAATGCCCACAACTTCAGTCACTGCATCGATTCTCGAGTTAGATCTGGTAATCAGAGGGTTGTTTGGCTTGTAGATAATCTTGGAAAATGTTTCTTTTCTACTATCTTCATACTTCAAAATGAACACATTCCTGATTGTTGCAGCAGTCTCCTTAGCATTATAGCCAAGCCTGGGTGTACTTAAAAACTAATATATGAAAGCACCAGACACAATGTGGGTTGCGGGTTGGGGCGGTGTATGTCGTGCCCAATTAACGCAATTCCATCAGGAAACCATTAACCTGATCCAGGAAGATATTACTGCAACAGCTGCTGGCTTTTTCTTGCAATCGCCTGGTCTTCTCTTGAGACTGACCAGAGGAAGCATGTTGTTTGCCTTGGATTATCACGTGTGTGCTATTTCTCTCACTATACCCAGCATAGTTGAGAATGGCATACTCCATACATACACATTGGCAGTCCTTCAATTGGGCCAAGACCATTCGGTTTGCAGGCACAGCAATGCCTAAAAGAACCTATGAAACAGGTCCTAGCCTTATCCCTGGTTCAGTGCTTTAAGTGGCAGCAGCCTTCTAAGGGTCTCTTCCCACCCCACTCTATGTCTATCATTTCACGCGCGGCACCAGGAGGGTAGCAAAACACTTTTTCTAGTGTTAGAAAAGTGTTTAGAGGGCCAGTTGTAGAAGAACGAAACATTTAAGAAAAAACATGGGGAAATGGCACTGGCATACCAGAAAGCAGTCGGTTGATGCCACCAGAAGGTGCGCTAACATTCATTGGCTATTCGGTGTGTCTCCCTCCATGAAAGAATTGCTGTGACAAGATGGACAGACCCAAGAAGGAAGCCAATCACTCCCCCTCTCTAGTTGCTGGTCACTTCTTCTGCTTTTCTGAATGATTCAGCAATTCCATAGACACCCCATCCCTCCTCCCAACACCACTCCAAAGTCCTAAGACAATGAAAGCCTGCATTAATGGTCTACTGAGTAGGACTGCAAAGGCTGCCTGAATCACTATTTTGTTTGTGGTTCTGTAGTTTGAGCAAGGTAACGTATGGGGCATGTTATCACGGGGTTAGGGTTACTGAGTGGAGCAGAGGGCATTCTGGGATATCTAGCCACGTGTTGTGATGAACAGATGGTGATACCGTTTGAGGGTCCAGATCTGGAAAGCCAAGGTCATTTCTCCCAAGAAGCATTTATCAGTATTCCGTTTTATTTGGACTACTCAAGTTAAAAATACTATATCTGCCACAATGCACTGCACAAGGCTTCTGCAAAGCCTGAAACCATAACGTGTATGTTTCATCATTACAACCACAGCAGTGCATTGTGTTAGCCTAATGGAAGACTTAGAAATAGGAAAAAGCACTTCCAGGCGTACATTCACCTCAGTAGACAGTGGGGCGCCATTGGAAGCCTTGTAATTGTAATTGGTTATTTATAACGCACTTATAACCCAGAGGTTTCTAAGGGCAGACCCAGGTATTGAACCTGTGTTGCTCCACGTCGTCTTGTTTCCAAGCTGAGCACGTTGCCCCTGAGATATCCTCCTTGGAATAGGAATATGGAGTTTTGAAACTTGCTGAGAGAGTAAAGCTGGACACCATGCAGCAAAATCTGCATCTCCCACATTGTACTGTACCAATCGACTGGAAGACACGGAACATGACTCTTAACTTTTCAGCCTTCTTCTTCTAAGAGATTTGGGACTAATGATGTTGCGAAAAGTCTTCCATACTGAGGTAGGTAGATTGCACTGCTACTTCTCCCTTTCCATTTATTTTATTCAAACTTTGGCCATTTGCACTTGCACTATATTGGATGTCCATCCTTTCACATTTGCTGCTCAGACTTATGTGGTACCTGCAATGAATGCAAAGTAACCCCAACCACTCTGCTCACACACTCGCTGTAGCACTCCAACAGGTTTTCTTTTCAGACCCTGGCACAAAGCAGTATGGCCTACAAGTGCAAACACAAACCCAGAACATTTGGAGGAAGCTCAGAGAGATTTGCAGGAAGCTTTGCAGAGGTAAGTTAGCTCAATGAGGGAGGTTGGGTTGAGAGGGGAGGCAGGAAGAGGTGAGGGAGAGATAGAATATGTATATACATATGGTTGTGTGTGCACGCATGTGCACATGCAGACACAGACACACTCATACACTTTCGGGAACATCAATGGCATTTGGAGGTCAATAAGAGGAGGAAAGTACTTTACAGAAACATGGGACAGGCTCAATTTCAAGGACTTTTTAGTCAGTTTTGACACATGTAATTGTGTCTGTGACTTTATGTACTGGGGCAGTGTCCTCCATACTCTTAGGGCGAGTGCATCCTGAGATAAGTACTACTATTGGGGAGGCGGTGGACTCTCACATTGAAACCGTGTGCAGATGTTTGAGTCGTTCCCAGATCCTCTCTCCAGGCTGAGGAGGACCGGGGTGTTATCTATGTACATTTGGAAGAGAAGATGTTGCCAGTGGGTGCATGCACACATTAAACTGGAGAGGAGAGAGGGAAGAACTTTGTGTTTAGCCTCGATGAATGATGTGTGGTGTAATGCCATGTTGAAGTGACCATGTTCCTTACTTAGCCTTTTGGTGCATTTGTTTAGTAAGATGTAAACACGTTTTTACTTATTTTCATTAAACTCACATGTCAGAAGTATGGGACGGAGGTGTTTCAAAACTCTTCTGTTCTTGAGAGTGAAGCTGTCGCCTTGACAGAGGATTCCTGAACTCCTCGCCTTAAACTCCAACTTGACTGCAGACATTCCATGGTGGCTTTGTGCCAAAAGGTTTTTCCTTCTATTGGAGACTTTCTCCTGTAGGTCTTCTGGTCATTCCTGTATGCCAAGCAGGGCCTATGGTGGCTTCATGAAAAGGCTCTCCCTCCCTGCAGATAACCAGGGAATGGGCAAAAGTGTGTACCCAGGGTACACGCACAAGGCCAGGGAGGGATATTAATGAAACTGGAAATTGTGATGTGCTGATACATATTTGCCACTGGCACACGATCAAATGAGCTATCCGACTGGAATTTAAACCTGTAATCTCTTGGTTGCACATGTCTCTGCAGTGGGAGCTTTAACGCGCTTAGCTGTATTACTGCAGATTACACACAGATCTCTGAGCCAGTGTCAGGGACATACTGAGCTTTCTTACCAACAAAATGGAAAATATGTGAACATGTATGACTCCCCCAGCCTGCGGTGATCTCAGAGGCAAAATTCACTCAACAATGATTTCAGGTGGTCAAGAAAGTTAATCTCTGTCTGTTGGTCAGCAACAGTTCTCTCTTTCTCCTTTAAGACTCGTTAGGACTTGGGTATGAAGTCGTTGGATGTTGGCTTAGTTACAGTTCTGTCTAAGGTAGCAATAGGAACTTTCTCTCCAAGATGAAGGATTCAGTTTGTGCCTCGGTTTCCACCACTCTGCTCCTGCTCCTTGGCTCTCTCACTCCACAATGCTGGGCATCCACAAACCTCTCCATAATAGGCTCACCCACATTGTGGGATCCCACTGTCTGGTGTGCCTCCTCCAACTTTCGCCATCGACCGTTCACAGTGCACCCTGTTTCTTTCTCACCTAGTCCTTACTGGTGCTCAAACATCTACCACCTCTTCTGTGCTTGGCCTGACTTCCTTGACTCTACGTTTCCTCCCGTGCTACTGCACGGTAGCTCCTGCAGGATTACAAAGCTCACACTCCTTCTTGCTTGCTTCTCTGTTCTGATCTGGAGTGCCACAATCGATATCGGCTAACCATATCAAGTGACGACAGACACACAGGTATGTGGTGGTCTCAGTCTTGCTGAAGTAAATTCGCCATTAGCCCTTGATACAATTCAGATGGATTAGATTGTGAGAACGTTTGCATGGCTTGATCTGAAGTTCAATTTCGTTAATAACATCCAACAACTCAACCACTGTTTGTCCTCTGTCCAAACCTGCATTTCAAGCGCCTAAGTTCATAATTGGCTGGCTAGCAAGAAACTTGAAGGTTTCACACACTGCAGCACACCTCATCAAACGACTAAGAAAATTGCACCACACCCATCCTCAAGGAGATACACTGGCTACCCCATCAGGCACGGATCACCTATCAAGCAGTCTTAACGAAAACACCACTCTAAATGGCTGAGAAACTCAGCATGTCCAGGGGCCGAAGCACCACCAGAAGTCACAACGCCACCAGAGTGGAAACAAATAAATTCAAGAGGGGAAGAAACTAGGAAATGCCCCTTTTCTTGTTACATACCCTGTCTCTAGAACAAGTTAGCAATGCAGAAAAGACTTGTGCCTTCCATCCAAAACCTCAGAAAGGACCTGGACCCCTAACCCCCTTGTCAAAGACCATCTTGCCAATTACTTCTGTACTCAACCCTACTTCTCCTCCTCTGGGGTTCCCTTTCTTCTTGGTTCACAATACCTATGTCAGATCCTTTGACAGCCCTGTACACTACCTCTAGCACCTGGGGTGTCCCCTATGTACAGCATTCAGTTGCTTCCCATTTAGGTTCTTGCTTTATAAATCTTATAAAAACATACATTCACAAACATCATCTGACGATTGGAAGCTCGATATTGGTTAGTCTGACTAGACCTGGGCCCAGAAGCCAGAAGGATCAGACAGACAGTGCTTACTTTGAATACTGTTAGATTCTAGGTCTACTTAATATCCAATGCCTATTTACATTGGTGTCTGCAATGGTTTAAAATGTTAGTAGATACAAAGGGTTGTGGCTTATCCTGGCATAAAGAATCAAACAGCCAAGTCCATACTAATGTACTCTGGTTAGCCACCCTTAGCAAGCAAGTCCATTAGAAAGGGAGAAGCAGCCTCTCACAAGCAGAAGTTGAGATTTTGAAAGTCCACTTATGAGAAGAAAACTGTCAAGGAACATGTTATTTGTTCTCAGAGCCAGTTATCCAGTGCTGCTTACATGTTGGATATCTGGCGGCAACAATTCTCCCTTCCTTGACTGCACTGTGCGCTTGCCCTGGGACTGTATCAATTTCTAAAGTTACTAACCATTTACCTTTACCCTCTAATATGACCTTCACATTAGATCTTTCTCCCTACGAAGCACCTTTGCTCGTGGTTCTAACAGGCATTGCACCATTGGCCTATGGGCTAGAGGAGTACACTGATTCACTAATAAATATATCTTTATTTTGGATCAATGGGAGCCTTAATGGTACCATTTTAAATGTTGGTGACATCAGAATCAGAATGACAAGGAGAGCAGGCTGGGTTGGTGTATCACCCAAGACAAGAACATGTGACTATACATTTTTTACATTCGCCAACCCTGCTCTAGTAAAGAACATTTTATATAATGCCTCCAGTGACTTTTGCCATACGTCAATATGGCTGGAGCCCATAACCTCTTTCTATAGACTCTGAAATATATAGCGCATAAAGGAAGGCGTAAGGTCTTCTACCTCCTTAGGAAACAACAGTGTGCTCTCTACTAGCTCTTGTAGAATCATGCACAGATGGTCTAAAATAACAGCAGAAAAGCCACCAGCTATAAGCTATAAGAATCGCTTCAGGGTAGTCGGATCAATCAAATTATTGACTCAAAGTTCTAATACCCTTGCACTGGGATGTTTATCCGGAAAGTATGACATTGACAAAGAAGACAGCATCCGTTTCATCGTCTGGAAAAGACAGAGACCAATTAGGTCCAACAAAGCAAGTCTTTCAAAATTGTAGGGAACTGGAGAGGCCTGTGCATCTACACCGACAGGGGATCTGAGAACATTCTTCAAGGGAAAATGATAACATTTTCAACATCAAATGATCAAAGAGTGAACTTTATTGCGTATCCTGGAATGTTGCTTTCTTAAAATCTAGGTTGGAGAACTCAGATTGGCTATCTTGCGCTCAAATGCATACATAATAGCCTTTCAAAAAACTTGGCACGTAACTCCTGTAAGCATACCGGGATACAGGATGTAAAGAAAGAAAGCCCATGAGGTGGTCTATGCACAGGTGTGTATGATCCTTTGAGGAAATCAGCACTAATTGCAACTTTATTGTATGTCAACATGGAAGAATAACAGATGAACCCTCCGGGAGGCTCAAAAGTGATGGGAATGCTTCGACATATGCTATTGAGTGCCTGCTAATTATTTGAACTTCTTGAACGATATAATAAAGTTTGAATTTGGTACACTGCCATGTAGATTACTGCTGAGTGACTTCAATGTGACAATGTCTGCACCACCTGAGGATTGGGACAAACTTCTCCTGCTGGGGGAGGTTCTTCAAAGTTTATGTAATGTTTTAAAACTAGATAAGAATGGCAGCAGACTTATGGAACTATTATGGATGCGTAGCTTGAAATCGCAAAATGGCACAGCTGCCCTGAATACTCCATCAGCACCTACCTATGTCACCAGATGATCATCTTTAATAGATTATATATTTCTTAACCTGCAATCGTGTCATAGGGTGGCCAATTTCCAAGTAGCTTGAACATAATCATAACCCATGGATTGCACTAGTACCCATCACTCTGGAAATTGAAGAACAGGCGGATCCACATGAGATAAGGTCAAGTAGAAAGCACATTCTCTGCAATGGGTTTATTCCAGAATCTGTACACAAATAAATAACTCAAGTTGCTCTTCAGGAGATCGAGAATATTATCTCACTGCTTGACTGGGGTCTATTAGGTCAGTATATACTCTTAGTACAGAAAGCATCTGCCAAGTGCTCAAAAGCAATTAAAGAAATCTGTGCAACAGCAGGTCCTGCATATCTACAAAGAGGGGATGGTTTGACAAAGATTGCTTAGCATAATAAAGGAGCCTTTGAAGGAATTGAAAGATCCATGTCCACCCAAACCCAACAAAATTAAAGTCACAAGACAATCCTTTAAAAGCAGGCTTTCACAAAAAGGTTGCTCATAGGCATCCGCAGATAACAATGATATGCCCCCTATCGAGTGCAGCAATTGCTGGTGACCAAAGAAGCTTGCAGAGAGCCTTTGCCTGCATTCAAAAGGATGTGTAGTCTTCGGACACGTGCATTGCCGCCTGGCAGTGTGAAGATAATTTGTTGTCGTTATTTGTATCGTCTAATCTTTCAGAATGGACCTCTTGTTTGCTCCTTTTTTATTCCTGCATCTGAAGGATTCTGTGACTCCGACTCATCCTTAGAGGAAATTGCTATAGCAGTCTCTGCACAATGAAGTGGAGAAGCCATTTTCCCCAATCTAAATCTGTGGATTTGGAAAATTTGGATCAAGTGCTTTGGGTGCAATTTTAACCCAACTATTCAATTGCATAAATATTAATCTTATATCCCATCCTCAGGGCGAAGAGCTGACATTATTCCAATCTTTAAAAAAAGTACCAAGGCCTCTCCAGCTTGTTATCGATGAATCTCTCTAATTGGCAATTAAGCACAGATTTTTGGCAGGGTGATATTTAATAGATGGTTGACTTGGGTTCAAACGAATACAATTATCAACCCATACCAGCTTGGGTTCTAGGAAAAAGCATGCACTGTGGATCAGTGCTTTACATTACACCAACTTATCTGCAGAAGTAAATAATTAAAAAAGAGAGCTTATATCTGGCCTTCCTAGATGTATCAGCCGCATTCAACTTGGTCAACTGCAAACAGTTTTGGCATATTCTAATTAATATAATGATCTCTATGGATCTCTTAGCTTGCATAGCGGCACCCTATAGTAACCAGGAGGCATGGACTAAATTTGGCCGGGATGGTCAAAGAACAAAGTTATTCAATATTAGCAGGAGAGTGGAATGGGGGGGCTGTCCTCGTCACTTGCGTTTTATTTTATACATCAACACGTTGGACTCAAACCTCAGAAAGCTGACACCAGATGTCCCCAAAATAGGGGACCGATTAACCCCATTACTTCAGTTCACAGATAATGCAGTGATATTGACTAAAACGGAGGTAGCACGGCACAGGTTACTTAACGCATTCAAAAATGTATGTGAAAATGTAGACTTAAAAATAAATGCAACAAAATCAAAAACCATGATCAAAAATAAAAATGAAATTCAGATTAAATAATATAAGTATCGAAAGAGTTAATGACTTCCACTACCTGGGGGTCTGCTGTTCACTATGCATCTATAGAAACCGCTGTTATTCATCAGTGAAGTTAGCATTAATGGTGTATCGTGCCAAAGCAATTTCACAGGCAACATTTGGCGTGAAGTTTGGGGTCTCTCCATCTCGGACACCCTAACACGTGCTACAAATCTCTTTTTCAAAAAGTTACTTGGAGTGCCCAAATCAAACAATAATCTGATCGTGCAATCAGAACTAAACACTGCTTTTCTAGAGGCTTTGATTTTTTTTAAGTGTTTTTAAATTCTGGGTCACGATTTGGTCAGACATACACGAGTCCCTACTTCAAAAAAGGTAGCAGGGGCCTCCGATCGGTGCCCCCCAGGCAACACAGACGGCCCAAACTTGGGACAACGAGGAGACGGGAGAAAAAATGGCCGCCACCATCTGAAATACGCGTCGCGCGCGTAAGAGCAAGTTCTACGAGGAGCCGAACCAGCCCGCCAGCAACATTCAGCACCCAGCGGACGGGAGCACTCTGGCTCTTCAGCGAGGCAAGGCAACCGCGGGATCAGCCGCGGCGGTCAGCGGTACCCGGCCCTCCGGAGGGGGTGGAGCGACCGGCTAGGCAAGCCACAACCGGAGAGATCGGCCCGGTGCGGGTAAGCAGCGTTCCAAGCTTAGCTGCCTGCCCCCCCCCCCCATCCTCCATCGGAGTCGGCTCCCGGGCCCCTGCAGTTACACCTCACGGCGCGAGCCGCTCGCCAGAGTCGTATCCCACTACCTACGCCGCAGCTCAACACTCGGGAGTACACCCGGCCACGCTGCACCTCCGTCTAGCAACCCTTGCGGGGCCGGGCCACATCCGCAGGACGCTCTCCCCGCTCCTCTCCTGTGGGGCTGTGCGCGACAGTCAGCCGCGGACACAAGGCCTCTTGCGAAATACGGCCTGTGCTTCCTCAGCTCAGCTGGGGCTCCCCTCCCCCCCCCCCTCCCCACCAAGCAACAAGAGCACAAACAGCTATTCCCGTGGCCACGGAACTCTCCCCAACAGCTCTATCCCACCGCTCCAACACAACGGATCTCCACGAGCACCGACCTCTGTTCAAACTCATCACCATTAGTAGAGCCTCGCAGCCGATCGGAGGATCACCAAGGGCCCTCCAAGCACCTTGTGAGGCGTGGAGACAACCGAGCGGCGGGGGCCCCCGATTCGTCCGCAAAAGCGCTAGCAACGTGCCGCGAAGTCCGGGGCAGACCATCACGGAGCTTAGAAAGACCTCACCCGAATAATGAGCCAGCCTTAGGATCACGATCGTGAATATAAGCACACCTTAGCACGACAGTCCGTGCTCACAGGACCCTGCATAAGTTACAAAGCTGGATCCACAAACCCTGGCGACCCTAAGAAAGTTTAAACGCAACAACACAGCTATGGAAGCGGAAGAAGCCCAAAGCACTTCAGACATTCCAGGCAATGATGGCGATCGTGCGACAAAGTCTGACATCCGCCTTCTGCTCGGGGAGATTAGATCAATGCGAAATAACCTAACCGGAATAATATCAGACCTACAAACGAAAGTGGCCAAAGTCGAGGACCGCCTGGAAGCGGTCGAAAACAACCAACAATCAGGTGATATCGCCACCATGCAATACGAGGCTAGACTCCTAGACCTCGAGCAGAAGGAAAGGGACATGGAATCGAAAGTGGACGACCTAGAAAATCGGGAGCGACGCTCCAACATCCGCATAATTGGCCTGGAGGAAGAGCGAGGAGAGACACAATCAGGCCTTGAGAGTGCTGTGAAATCCCTAATCTTGTCCCTCTATGATGAGACCGCCCCCCCAGCCCTCGAGTTCGACAGGGTGCACCGGGCAGGGGGCTCAGCGAGAGGCCCTCGATCAGTCCTAATCAAATGCCATTACTACACGCAAAGGCAAGACATTTTACAAAAAGCAAGAATAAAGGACACGATCGATTTCCGTGGCTCAACAGTCAAAATCTATCAGGATCTCTCAGCAATGACCCTAGCAAAAAGAAGAGGGTGTCGTCCCCTCACGATCTGGCTCCGAGAGAAAGGCGTGAAGTACCGATGGGGCCATCCATTTTCTCTCACATTCGAGTTCGACAGCGAAGAATACAGGCTTACCTCGGTGGAAGAAGCGGAACGAGCTCGTCGCCACCTGCAGGGCCCTGCAGGGGACTCGGTCTCGGACGCAGTGTGCCGAAGAGAACCCAAGGGCCCGCGTCAAGATCCAACTGAAAAGCCCTCGAGAAGAGGCCGTGCGCAACAGAAATGGAAATTCAAACGATTGAACACTCCTTGATCCGCCAACACTGCATCTTGTGTCTATGTACTGCTTGGGCGCCTTAACCCTGGCCGAAAGGGTTGCCATGGTGCTCCATTGAAGTTCTTCTTTACTTCTCTTTTCTACTCAAAGTTCGCTTGCCCGGATGGGGCTTGGGGCTCAGAGACATTCTAGGTTGTTGTCCACCATAGCGGTCCCCTGTGCCCCCTGTCCCTGCACAGAGATCGAAGTTACTATATGGGCTTGAAGAGGGTATCTCCTAAAGTGGCCCTCATTGGAAGAGGGCGTCTCCTTTCTCTTTTCTTTACTCTTTTCCCTTCCCGGGGGGCGAGGATGCCCTGTATAGCATTCCACACTAGGGAGGGGGCGGAGAGGACGGGGGGGAACCACACAACCACTCGACAAAGTAAGCTCGAGAAGCACAAAGAACCAACTCAAAAGTACCACAACACAAGGCAGTTTTCTATTTACTCTAATATGACACAAAGGGACCAAGCAAGTAGCAACACAAAAAACGCTATCCAAATCCTAGATTATGGCTAACTCACAGGGCATAGTCTTCGGCTCCCTCAATGTCAAGGGCTTAAATTCCCCGCAAAAGAGATCAATGCTAGCAAGACAGTTCGCGCAATCCAAATTAGATATTCTCTTCATACAGGAAACAAAATACACTAAGGGGGAAGAAAGAAAGATCCTGGGAAAAGACATAGGGGAAGTTTTCTGGGCATCTGGCCCGGTGAAGAAGGGGGGTGTGGGCATTTTGCTGCGTAAGTCCCTGGGAATGCAAGTTCTTCATATACACAGAGACACGCACGGGAGATACATCGCACTTAAGGGGAAGCTGAGAACACGTACCATCACATTGTGTTCAATTTACGCCCCCAATCAGGGGCAGGCAAGCTTCACCAACCCCCTGTTCGATTTCATTGAAGAATGGAGGGAGGGCTCACTAATTTGCGGGGGTGACTTTAATGTATCTATAGATCGTGCATGCGACTGGCACTCAGCTCGACCAAATTCCCTCCCCCCAAGCACGCTCCAGGGTGACAGACTCGCAATTCAGCTTAGGGAACATCATTTAATAGACACCTGGCGGGTGACCCATCCAGGGGAAAAAGCCTTTACTTTTTATTCGCCACCACATCACTCCTTCTCCAGGATAGATTACCTATTACTGGGGGCGGAAAATGAGGCCGACATCTTAAACACATCCATCCAAATTGTAGCCTGGTCAGACCACGACCTGTGTTGTCTAGAATTGGACCTGGGCCCACTCCCACCCCTGGATCGCCGGTGGCGATGTAACGACCTGCTATGCAGAGACCCAATTTTTATGGACTTCCTCTCGGAAGCCATCACAGAATTTTTTGACATCAACGACACTGACGGTATGTCACTGAACACAGTGTGGGAAGCAGGTAAAGCCACAGTAAGGGGCATTCTTATATCAGAGGGAGCCGCCAAAAAAAGACTCCGGCTACTCAGGGAGAAAAAACTTAAGGAAGAAATTACCCGACTAGAACGCTCCCTTAGGGATCTCCCCATTAGTGACACTGAAACAGAAATGAAAATTAGGAAAATGAGAGAGGAATTAAAAGATATATGGAAAGGTAAAGCCCTCACCCAAATTAAATACCTTAAACAGAAGTTCTACGAAAAGGGGGACAAAGCGCACACCATGCTAGCGAACAGACTCCGCAAACAAAGGGCAGATAGGGCAGTCCATAAAGTAAACAACGAACAGGGCTCTCCGCTTACAAATTCCCAAGACATAGTGTCTCGCTTCTCCGATTTTTACGCAGACCTATACACTGCTGAGACTGATGGCACCTCCCCCGACATCAAAGAATACCTAACCAATATGTCACGCCCTCCCATCACGGAAGAGCACCTAGAAATGCTAAATGCCCCAATCTCCGCAACAGAGGTGCAGGGAGCGATTTCAGCCCTCAAGGCAGGCTCAGCCCCAGGACAGGATGGTTTCACGCCAGCCTTTTATAAGAGAAACGCCAGTACACTGGCACCCTTCCTCGCCAAACTATTCACTTCCATCTTAGAATCTGGCAAGGCTCCCGACTCCTTCACTGAATCCATCATTATAGTAATCCCCAAAGAAGGTAAAGACCCCATAGAGTGTTCATCATATCGACCGATCTCGCTTATAAATGTAGACGCAAAAATTTACTCCAGCATACTGGCCGCCCGCCTAGCCCAGATTCTCCCGCAACAAATCCACACCGACCAGGTAGGGTATGTAAGAGGCCGGCAAGGGGCAGACAACGTTAGAAAAACCCTAGACCTCATGGCAACTCTCCGAGAGGCCGGTAAGGACCCCCTCCTGTTATCAGTAGACGCCGAAAAGGCTTTTGATCGTGTAGAGTGGCCCTTTTTGATAGCTGTTCTAGAATGGGTGGGGCTGGGAGCAGCATGGACACAAGGAGCGAAAGCACTATACCGATCTGCCAAGGCCAAAGTATCGATTAATGGCATCTCGTCACGAACCTTCAGCCTTACTCGAGGTACAAGACAAGGCTGTCCACTCTCCCCTCTCATTTATGCCCTGGTCATTGAACCCTTTGCCCAAGCCATCAGGTCCAACCCGATCATTAGAGGAATCCCGAGAGGCAGTAGGGAGTACAAACTGGCTATGTTTGCCGACGACATCCTGTTGTACCTGACTGAACCCACCACTTCTATTCCTGCCTTTTTCCAAGAGTTGTCACGATACGGTCCCCTATCAGGCTTCCGGGTCAATCTACAAAAAACCATAGCTGTCCCCTTAAAAGACAATGCTGACTTAGCATTGCGCTTAGAGACAGACTGGAACTTTAAGGTGCAAACCGACTTGGTCCGCTACCTAGGGGTTAACATAACGGTCTCCCTGCCCGACCTTTTCGATGCTAACTACACACCTCTGTGGGTAGCCATCCAAAAAGACATCTCCAGATGGTGCAAACTCTCCATGTCATGGGCGGCGCGTTTTACTGCCATCAAAATGAACATACTCCCACGTTTTCTTTTTTTATTTCAGTCCCTCCCAGTCATTGTTCCCGATTCCTTCCTGACAGAAGTAAAGCGCATACTATTAAGATTCCTATGGGCAGACAAACGAGCAAGGATCCTGTACTCCACACTTATCCAACCCAAAGAGATGGGGGGCATGAGCTTCCCAGACTTGGGAGAATATTATAGAGCGTCACAACTTCGTATACTCCCAGATCACTTGTGGGAAAACCCAGAGAAACAATGGGTGGCAATAGAGAACGACATCTTTGATCCGGTCACCCTGGGAGAGTGGTTGTGGGTCCCGAGATCAGCCATGACACAAAGGATTAAACAGCACCCCATTCTGAAGGTATTATGGTCTCTTTGGCGACCATCCCGAGCCATGCAGGGAATCACAACGTGGCCCTCTCCTTTAAGTTGCATCTGGTCTCCACCAATCCAAAACTCATTGAGAGCAGTCCAGCAGTCACAGTCTTGGTATGAGGCAGGTTTGAGTCGAGCTTGACAGCTCTGGAAAAATGAGGTGTTCACAACCCGGGAAGAATTACAGGCCGACTTGCAGGGTACAAGTGTCTCCCTTTTATCCTTCCTTCAGCTGCGAAGTGCCATGCATGACCCAAGGTGGGGTAACTTGTTAAAGCGCCCCTTGACGCCATTCGAGCAGATTTTAAGCCTCCCCCAAACATCGAGAGGCCTGGTATCAAAATTGTACAGAGCACTAGTCACGAGGGGTCACAGTCCACGCCCACCCTCAGAGGCGAAATGGGAAACCGACCTATCTATAGAAACCCAAGGGGAGGTATGGAAGGGAATATACAGGGCGGTGTGGTCATCATCGGTCTCCATGCAATACAAAATGCACAATGTGCGATTACTGATGAGGTGGCATTACACTCCCCTCCGCCTGTCCAAAATGTTCCCCGGAACATCTCCCTACTGCTGGAGGGGTTGTGGAGAGCAATGTGACTACTGGCATCAGTGGTGGGGTTGCGATAGAGTCCAAGTGTACTGGCGGGAAGTGCTGGGCTGGATTCGAGACATAGATGGGATCCCCAGAAACCCAACGCCCACACTAGTTTTGTTTGGGATAGAATCGGAAGATGACGAAACATACGAATCCCTAATGTACTTAGCACGCAATCTCCTATTAGCAGCCCGAGTGTGCCTGACCGTAAAATGGAAATCGAGGGTCCTTCCATCGAAGAGAGAATGGTTAATAAAGGCCCACGCAATATACGAAATGGAAAGCCTAACGGCAGCAATAAATGAATCTTGCAGAAACATTGAAATGATTTGGTTGCCCTTCCTAGAATACTACACGACATATTGGGAGCCCACAGACTAGTAACATTTGCTTATCATCTCAGTCAAGCAAAGGAACCAGGGCAATGCCCCACGCCGCTGGTCGATTGCATACTTCAAATCCTGTGTGGGCTTGCCCCCTTCTTGCAGTAGCAACTTGCAGTGCCCTTGCAATGCTGTAATGCCCAAAGTGGTCATGACTTTTCGTTTAGAGTTGTGTACAAAGCGATAATGTCGAGTGGAGGGGGGCAGGGGGGAGGCAGGGGAGGGAGTGGGAGGGGATTCAGAAACACAGGACCAAAGTTTATCATCGCTTTGCACTTCTCCCCTCTCTATGTTCCTTATATATACGTTGTATGAAAATAATACAGGGGTTCTTTTTTCTTTTGTTGAAGTGACCAATACTGTAATGGTCTTGTTGTTGAAAATGAAAATAAAAACATGTTTAAAAAAAAAAAAAAAGGTAGCAGGTGCTTCTCTCCAGAAAGAACATGACACAATAACCCTTTTCTGAGATGAGAGTTTGCAGCACACGCTTTTTGCTCACTGTACCTTTCACAGATGGGAAATATCCATTTGCATATCAGTCTTTGTCCCGCCCACATGGGCAGTCCAGCACCGAAATGCTATGGCAATTCCTCTCTGAACAAGAGTACCAAAAGCAACCCCATACACGTGTTTCAGCCTTGTTGGGCCTCAACAGTGAGGAGAAGCTTTGTCTCTCTGAGCACAGTGAGCAGGGAGTCCACGTCTGGTTGCCCCCAGGTAACTCAGGGTGACCAACCCCATGTTCCTTACACATGTTTCAGAAAAGGTAGCAGGCGCTCCTCTCCAGAAAGAACATGGCATGATAACCTGTTCTGAGATGAGAGTTTGCAGCACACGCTTTTTGCTCACTGTACCTTTCACAGACGGGAAAAAACCATTTGCATATCAGTCTTTGTCCCGCCCACATGGCCAGTCTAGCACCGAAATGCTATGGCAATTCCTCTCTGACCAAGAGTACCAACAGCAACCTCATACGCATGTTTCAGACTTGTTGGTCCTCATCAGTGAGGTGAAGCTGTGCCTCTCTGAGCACAGTGAACAGGGAGTCCATGGCTGTTTGTCCCCAGGTAACTCAGGGTGACCAACCCCAAGTTCCTTGCAAATATTTCAAAAAAGCTATTGGAAATTGTATGACTTGTATGCAACATCATTTTACTTGGTCATTTGTGTTTTCTGTAGCAAAGTTTGGTTGAAAGATCCAAATCCATAGAATGTTCTTGGGATGTATTTTCTGTGTAACTGTGATTTGTAATAAACAATGCTGTTTCCACTACTACTACTACTGCTACTGCTACTACTAGAACAAGGCTTCCAATTGATTTACAGTAAAGTAAAAAGTCTTCAACGGGAGAATCTCTGTACTAATCAATAGAGTTGGGACCACCTGCAATTTGTAAACGTCTATCAGAGTACGAATAATTGACTTACAGAGAAGTTCATAAACACTGTATGGCCTTCATGTTCATTAGTTGTATAAGCTATAGAGAGTAGAGTAAAGTGTAGGCCCAACCAGCGATAATACGGAACGCCTTCTGCTGTATTATCATCTATTTTCCAGACAAGGTTATGATATGTTGTTGCACCTTAAAGTTGATGCGTTGATGTCATTCATTCTAAGATTGCTTTGAGGGAGACATAGCTCTCTCTGGTGTTTGTTTCCACTGCAAACCACTAGGCACATGTCACTCTCCATTGAAGTGTCTATATGCTGCACAATGGTGTTTCTCATTTGTGGGTAAACGCATTGGTTCTTGCGAAAAATGTAAGCAAATCTGCATTATCTAGGTTGTATAAATGCAGTGCAAAAATAAATATCTCCTTCAATACATATTTATTAATATTTCTGCTTGTTCAAAGCTTCTTTGATCCCATCCCATCTATCATAACACAAATTAAGTGTGTAAAGTTCAAATCTTTCAGAACATTTCTCATTTGGTATACCTATTTTCTGGTTTCAAATCTTGTCAGTTTGTTTGACTTTTATTTTGCTAAAGTATATTTGGTAGCAAATTGCTTAGGCTTTACTTTGCCAGCATGGC
Organism: Ambystoma mexicanum; assembly: GCF_040938575.1. Taxonomy (NCBI): domain Eukaryota; kingdom Metazoa; phylum Chordata; class Amphibia; order Caudata; family Ambystomatidae; genus Ambystoma; species Ambystoma mexicanum. Next base: position 1,099,299,877 of record NC_090929.1, read on the forward strand.
TGTCCTTGGGATGTCTTGAAAGTTTTGACTGGAGGACGATTGAACCTGGATGGTCCTTACCTGTTTTCACAGACTTTACCACTTACGCACAGGCCCTGCCGGAAAAGTAGGTTCCCTAAAGGAGCATGTATGTATATGTCGTAAAGGGGCGCAAAAACGTTAAAGTCAATAACAGATAACACCTTTAAAAATCCAGTCTGGTCGATTAGCAAGATCTTCTTCCTGTTAAACCTGGGCCAGTAAAAATGTACTGAACTGCCGTGCAGTTGAATCGAACAAAAAGCTAAGACGATAATTACTAGGTTCCTAGGTTTTCCAGTTTTTAACTATGGGACTATACTTTTATCCCGGCATGATAAAACAAGTATTTTCCCAAGAATAACTTCTAAAAATAATGCTAAGTGTTGTGCCCACCACCATAGTCAGATTTTAGGACATTAATTAAGATCCAGTTTGGGATTGGCACTTAGGATGCAATCATTTCCCAATTAACCCTTTCTAACTCGGAAGGAGGACTCAAGAGTTCATCCAAACACAGCTTCATTCATCAAGGAAATGAGCCTACGATGACCTCTCGTTGAGGACAGATATTTCACAGAGATATTCTGACAGATTGGTTCAAGAGCATGCTTCCAGTCATATTCTGATTAACAACCGTTGAATGTGCACAGATGTTTGTTTCAAAAAAATACTCAAAGGCTTCCCAGTTATTGGTCAGCCACGGCCTAACTATTGCTATTTTTTAATCAAACTGGAAAAAGTGTATTAACATTCGACCTCTCCCTGTTAGCACGCACTAGATATCTCAGACACTCCAAAATATTCTCAAAAATCACAATAAGAGCATGTACCAAATGCAATCTATTTAGAGATTTTTTTAATTTTGATTTGCAGCCCACCCAATGCTGCACAAAGTCCCTGTAGAGTGCATGTTGAATGGTAAAGAGCCCAGATTATGTGTACGTTACTTGGGGGACCTCCTGTGCACTGTCTGCCGCATTGGACCACCCATAATTTGGAAAAGTTGAGCACACCTCAACCTGTCACTCCCAGTTTTCTATGTTATTACTTGCTTAACTGTGACTTAAGGTGCTGCCTTATTTTTGTTTATGTATATATAACAGTTAATTTGCCCCATGTATTCTCTTCGCAAATTCTCACAAGAATGGCAAGCTATTTTAAGAATAGGAAAGAAGAACACGCTGCCCTCTTTGCTCCACTCGGGAGCTCTCTGAACCCATTTAAGAGTTCATACAACTCTGTTGAAACACTCAGCCAGAAATTCATTAAACTCGAAAGGTTGTCTAAAAAAGAGATTATACATTTTGGGAGCAGATGTCTCTCACGAATCACCTGGAGAACAAAAAGATCCCAAGGGGTTTGAGAATTTTGATATTCCCGAATTTTGACAATCAAGATAATCAAGATTTAACAAATGAATGGGAATTCAACCTAGACCAATGCTCTACTAAAATGATCAAACTTTTGATTGAGCATGCTTGAAGAGAACATACCAGAACACAGGAACTAATAGATACTTTAAAAGATGAAATTAAAAGCATGCCTAATCCACAGGCCACTAACGACAAGAACTATGACAAAATCCATCAGATGTTAGGGATTTACCAAGACGAGATTAATTTACGCCAATTTCGTAAATATTTTAGAGATGATAAGGACTATTTAAATAGGATCGTGTTTACACTTTCCAAGCTAAATTCGATGAACCACCGAGAAAATTGAGGGACAACACCCCTAATACTTCCACGGGTAGCTCTGATGTAGAATCAGATAATGATGGTACTAATATCACCCAACAAACTGGAAGTAGCATGCCCCAACCCAACCAGGGCAAGGGTTTTTTAAAGCAGATAAACGCTACTGAAAAGGTATTCGCCTAGTTGGCAAACAGGTACGGTTTCTAAACCCACCTGCACAAAATACATCAATATGGAACACCACCACAGAGGCAGAAGGGGGAGAGGGAGGAGGAACAGATACAAACAGACAAATGACAGGTATTCTAACGAGAGCAGGCTTGAAAAAACAACAGGGCAACCGATAGCTAAAAGTCCGGTCATTAATTTATCTGACAGAATTCTCACTCAACAAGAACAAGAAGAAGAAGTACTGAACAAGGGCCTATCACTCTGTCCTGCGATCACCACAGATTTAGTCAATTTCCAGGTTGATCTTTTTAAGTTTACCCGTAAACTCAAGCTGAAAAAATATTTTACTACCCAAGTTAAGCAATTCCAACTAAGAGACATTCCGGATGTACCTAGTACACTTTCTATTACAGACGTTGAAAATATGCATCTGTTGATGAGCCTAGCTTCAGACTATGACATCCAACTGACTGACACCTATCAGGAACTTGGAATCAGAGAAATTAATTTTCCTGTACAGGAACACAGGATGAAGTCCAAATTTACCCCCCAATTGGCCAATGAGAACATTATTGAAACCTTTCAACAGGCAGTGACTAATGACATCCATAAACATATGGATAAAGAAAATAAGACTCTTACACCTAAACAAGCACAAAATCTAACTAGACATGAAAAGGAAGCGCTTAATACCATGTGCAAAGACACCAGCATAGTTATTTGTGAAGCTGACAATGGCAGCAATATTGTGCTGCTCAACAAGCATGATTACCTTACCATGGGACATAGCCTCTCCAGACCAGACACCAGGGTGTTATCAGAAACTCCAGAGTAACCCCACAGTTAAGATCACACATAACCTACACCATCTGATTGATCACTGGCATAGTAGAGGTAATATCACAGATGATGAAAGATCATTTCTGAAAATATCCAACCCTATAATGCCAGCCATGTACTTCCTTCCCAAGGTACACAAACCCTACAATGCACTACCAGAAGTGAGACCCAAAATGATGGGATAGGGTGGGTCAAGGAAGGCCTGTCCACTTATATTGACAGCATACTTAAGGACTATGTAACCAAAATGCCCACATATCTCAGATACAGCACTGATGTGCTACAGACCTTATCCACTATTGAATGGAAGAAGGACTACTTGTTGGCCAGTATGGATGTGACGGCCCTTTACACGTCGATTAGCCATGATTTGGCAATACTTACTATTGACCATGTCTTTAGAAACAACTCTGCTTCCTTTCTGGTACATGTGAACATGTTGAACGATTTATTGAAATGTATGCTCGATAACAATGTTTTTTTCTTTAATGAGTTATTCTACACCCAAATGAAGGGAGTTGCTATGCGGGCCAAATACGTGCCCACCTTGTCCAATCCCTTTATGTCAAACTATGAAGTACATAATATTTTCACTAATAATGTATTTCTGGACAACTTGGTCCTCTGGAAGCGCTATATTGATGATGTACTGATAATTTGGAAAGGTACACCAGACGATTCTGTTGCCCTTGGGGATTACCTGAATGATAAGGAATTTGGTATCAATCTGAGTGGAGAGAGTAATAGTACATCCATCAACTTTCTAGACCTCACTATTTATATTTCCAAAGGCAAGAGTGAGACTAGAACTTTCAGAAAACCCACTGAGGTTAACAGCACGTTACATGCAGATAGTTGCCATCGCAAATCAACAGTTATGAACATTCCAGCTGGGGAATCTTTCCGGGCACATCGCAATTGTAGCACAGACCCCACATTTTGACATGTGATTGGACTCTTGACCAAGAGATTTAAGGAGAGGTGTTACCCAGATAGCGCCTTAGCCTCAGCATGTTCCAAAATTGAGAGAAATCTAGAACAGAGATGTTGAATCCAAGCAATATGACAAAATCTAACAAAAAAACACCTAGAAAATATGTAGATATCATCACGCAATACTCTACTGATGCTCCCAAAATGTACAGTATTGTTCACAGACTCTGGGTCTGGGATCTACTGAAGCTAGACAAAGATATTTCACCATTTACCAGTGACAAACCATCATTTGAATATACTAGAGCACAGACTCTGAAGAACAGATTGTGCCCCTCATTGGTCACCAATCCAGAACCCAAAGGTTCGGATTGGATGAGACCCGTGAGGAGATTTTTCAAATGTGGTACTTGTACCTTATGTAAATTTGCACATCCAGACTGTAAAGACTTTACCACCCACTTGGGCATTAAGACCACGATTACAGATTTCATTAATTGCAGGACTAAGTTTGTAGTCTACGCTATCATGTGCGTCTGCCGGATGGTCTATGTAGGAAGCACCATCAGGCAGCTACGCATCCGTATACGAGAGCATCTTACTAATCCTAAGAAACAGGACCCTCTGTTACTCTTGGCCACCCACTGGCAGGAATGCCATCAGATGGACAATGTGGACGATATCAGATTCATTGGATTGAAGAAATCCTCGCCGGACATAAGAGGGGGTGATCTGAAACACAAGCTAAGACAAATGGAGGCCAAAACCATCTGTAATTTACGCTGTGTTCAACATGAATTGAACATGGAGCATGAGATGAATGTATTTTTATGAAGTATACACCGCAACTGCCATGTCCATCTAGGCCGTGCGTTGATGAGTTCCCATATGAGGATGCCAGTAGTTATAGGCACATATTTAATTACACACACACCTATCATCCACACGACAGACTAACTCCCATGGATGGGCCTTATTGTCCCTTATCTAGGCTCTGCTATCTCAAACGCTTTCCTACCAGGGGACGCACCATCCCCATTTTCTACTTGTATACAAGTGTGTTAGTTAGTTAATGAGCGCTTTTGTCAATCGGATTATTTTTCGACTATCCGCTTGGATCACATATGCAATACTACGGCTCATGTGACTATCCACACCAGTCCACATGTTAATTTTCCATGACCTTTCATACTTAGTTACTTTTTATGAGAAAAAATCTAATTGGCACTTTTTACGCCATCCATATTGAATCTTCTATTCAATATATTTTCAGTTTCAATTGCTTATGCGTCATGTGACGTTCCACATCAATTTGCATTTAAATTTTCTGTGACCTGTCATGCTATTTACTTATATGAGAATAATCCTAACTGGCACATTATAAGCCATTGGTATTGAATCTTCTGTCCAATACATTTTCATACTTTTCCTTATTAGTGAAGTCATTGCGGCGGGACATTACGTATGACGTCACCGTTCATCTGCGCATGCGCGTGATGTCACGTGTTCACTCATGACGCCAGGCGTCCGCGCGTCATCAGATTTGATGTTACTTCATTCCAGACAACATTCGCTCGCCATACGGCTGCATCCCAGCCGTTGCACATAGGATTGATCCCTTTGACTTCACTTGCAGGTAAACATTAACTGGATCGCCGGCCTTCTTTTGTTACACTTTTGGCAATCTGACTTTGCACTTATCTGTGCCATTGCCCTCTTGACTTCCTAGGTATTTCTACCTCATATACTGGAGAGATATATACGGTCTGAACAATTATTCAAGATATTCTGCCTTGCCACTATTTCCGGTACACATACTGACCATCCACTTAGGTAAGAGATTTTCATTTTCATTTTTTAGCTCTTTAATATAATTTTTGGGTGGTAACATGATTCATCAGTGAGGCTTAAGTTACAATTGTAATTTATGTTCTTTAGGACTTTTTCTGAATTCAGTCCTATAAATTTTGTTCTCTCATCTAGGGAGTCATCCCATTACAGTTTTGGTGAGTTCATATTGGCCCGCCACTGCATGATCGCACAGCATGCCTTCCTCACCCTTCAGCATTAACTGTCACCAATTTCACAGATTTTTATTTTGCGTAACTGGGGACCCCTACCTCCAACCTGGCACCCTAGGGTATTGGGATTCACCAATGCACACCTGAGCCTGAACCTGTACAACTATAATTGGACTGTGCATGCAGCACTTTGGATTGCTATCACTAGAGACTTTACAGAAACCGAGGAATACAATGACATATTTCTTAAAATACCTCCTTTGCTTCCCGGCATTGACTCCTGCCCCTAATTGGTTATTTCAGAAACGGATTTGATTCCGGGTATGTACACCCTTACTGTCAATTTACTATACATGGCTAACTATTTCTTAAACTATACCGACTGATGCTAATGTTGAACAAATGTCAACGACTAACCATCTATTTGGGTATATACAACACGACCATGTGATTCCATGTTCTTTGCATTTTTGTCACTTTTATGATTTCAATTTGTCACTCTTATGATAATAACGTATGGATTTCTGTTTATGCACAAGTTATTTTATAATTGTTGAACACTTATCATCACTTTAAACAGCCTTGAGGACGACCTTATGGTCGAAACATGTGTCAGCTGTGACTACAATAAATCACCATTCACACTATTGGATGATTACTTTTCTTATTCAAGGACACTTGAGTTTTTATACTAATACCAAGGAACTGAGCATTTTAATATCAGATCCCCTGCGCAGTATAGCTGCACAACCAATACTTTCATGCCAATAACTGTTTGAGGAACCTAGGGGAACCTCCTGTGCAGTGTCTGCTGCATTGGACCACCCATAATTTGGCAAGGTTGAGCGCACCTCAACCTGTCACTCCCAGTTTTCTAGGTTATTACTTGCTTATCTGTACGTTAGAAGCCACTCTAAGCCCCAAGGCACCCTGGCACACTAAAAGGTTTTTCACAATTCATGTGCTCCTCTTATTTTATGAGACTTGAAGTTGTTCTTCTGAGATGAAGTCACGCTATAGATTGAGTCTTGGTCATGCTGGCTTGATTGATTGAGCCGGTCTCGTGGATACAGATGGTAAGTATTTTGGTATGTTTCTGGGTGGCAAATTTAGGTAGAGAGGCATTTTTGTGACCCAAACCAATCATGCATGTTGTTGATCCTTTACTGTATCATTTCATTATCACAATTCATCAATGGGTTTCAAGGTTGATCAATTACTGCACAAAAAGAACTACAATTACAATCAGATGAGTAACTCACAATGGTGTGTTGGCCAGAGAAAGTCCAGTTAACTGTTTTCCATTATGGAGTGAAAAGGTTAATTACTCCTGCTAAAGGTGCCATTTGAAGTCAACCCTGGGAAAGTGCAGCATAGTCAGGAGTGATGTGAGGAATTTGGCCAGCCAATCCTGGACAATTAGACTACTTCTACTCGATGTAGGGCATGAGAACATCTATTTCCCATCGGACGCTGTCCTCCCACCCGGTGTTGGTGCCTATTGCCCATCCTAGAAACAGTCCTACGCTAGGCCTTTCTGTACCAAGTGTGCCAGAGAGAACTTGGCACTGGGTGTGTCTTGGGAACCATTCTATCAAATCTTGAAAGCAGTCTAGCCTCGGAAAAACATAGCCATCGCGATTCATTTTCTAGAAGAACAGAGGGCGTTCTCTTCTGATTGATCCGCTTCGCCTGCAATTTATATATACATTTGATTTCAGGGATTCATGCTCTGAATGCTTGCTGGGGGAAGTGGGTCAGTTGCTCGAGAGCTCAGTGATGTAGACGGTAAGCTGCTGGCTCTATTCATACACCATAACATTAGCCTTGCCCCCCCCTGTCTGTTCTAATATTTAGATTAATCCGACAGTATAACAGCTTTTGGACCCAGATCTCTGATGTTTTGTTCAATTATGACTTGAGTCAGGAGAAAGAGTGTGGATGGGAAACTGAGCCCCACTGGCTATGAGACACATATACAAATGTAAGTGAATGAACAGGCTAACTGGCCAATGGTTCAACAAAGGTGTAAACACAGAGAAAGGCATAACAACTCTGCTTTCCCACCTTACACCAAGCCCTCACCACCTGCCCGATTCTCTTGCATTGTTCCTCCTATGTTGTAATTCCCTGTTCATTTTAAAGCAAGGACAATATGTACACACTGTTAAGACACGCCAGCCTAGCCAGTTTTTTTATTACAAATGTAGGGGAAACAATTGCAAATGGAAGTCTTCACTGAGGTGTAATGTTTTCAAGCACACATTGATGAAGGTAAAGGGCAATAGCTTCAGTCACAGACCACATGCTGGGCTGTAGCGGCTGTGGAGGGAGGTAGAGTCTTCACGCACTGACCTGTAGCGGGGCTCTCATGCACAGCTCCTCAGCATAATACACCAGGACATCCCAGGGGGCGCTCAGCTTCAGGTAATGGATGGTCTTCCGCTCACTCACCGTCTCCTCCTATAGATGTGTAAAGAGGGGGGTGTCAGAGGATCAGTAGCACAACCCCGCTATGGTGCAACTCCCACAGTGCCATCCCATAGGCCTGATCGCAGGACTTTGGCATGCCCACACAGCCACATGGGTATTATAAAGTTCCACACACCCAACTCCACACACACACACACTTCCAATATGTGGTCGTGGATGTCCCTGGTGACAACATACCTTGGCTCAGTGACACACGTCATTCAACTTGCTGTGGCTCATTAGCTTTCCAATTCCACTCAAATGTAAGATTTAGCTAACGACTGCAACTTCTGCTAATAGATGGGTGGGTGAGTATGTGAGTGAGTGAGTGAGTGAGTGAGTGAGTGAGTGAGTGAGTGAGTGAGTGAGTGAGTGAGTGAGTGAGTGAGTGAGTGAGTGCAGCTATTAATAAAGTGTCCACTGTCGAATGAACTGACTAAGGAGGAATTAGTCAAAGAAGAGGTTTTTTGAGTCATGCTCCTCCTCACTCAAACTTTGGAACTAGAAGCCGAAGTCTTCATTCAGATCTTGGGATCGTGATGGAGCACATTGCCTAAATGTATGCCCATGAAGACATAAAAAGGCATATGAGCACTGCTGGAAATGGACACAATTTACTGGGGGAACTCCCTCCCACTGCCACCTCTGTTTGCGCGGGTGGAGGGGATAGGAGGTGAAGAGGCAGAACGAGATGCTAGCTGCGTTGCATAAAAACATTTTGGGAACATAAGAATGACCACCAATTTATCAACCATGTCTGTTATTGTAATTCAGCCTACTTGAAAACATCTGAGGGCTGCCAGCTACTCCCCACATCAATAGCCGGACACCTACTATATGAGGAGGGAGTCCAGTATACAGAAGGAAGTGAGATCACAGAGGAGGCAAAGGGTGTGGCTATAAAAGGAGAACACAAGAGCAAGTTGGATTTCTCCATGTGGAGGGTGGGAGGCTCCCAGTCAATATATATGTCCCAGTTCAAAAGGTATCAGAAAGGTAAAATAGAGCATAGCAGCATTTCAGCATGTGAGAAATAGTAGATTAACACAGACCTCATTTTAAAATTTTGCAGGGAGAAAGATATAGAACTTTGGAAAATCCCCAAATCCAGAACAAAGAGAAAAGGACAGGATACAGGTATTTTAAAGACAGATGTATCCTATGGTTTCCCCAGGGTTTTTTAAATGGGGGAGGGTGGTTGGTAAAGTCGTCTTTTTTTAGTTTCTTGCCCATAGTGAAATCAAGAAATAAGTAAACATGGCTGCACTGAGAATAGCAGACGTAAGATATTGGGTACTGCACGAAGAGAGCTTGACACTTTGGTCTCATTGCGAGTTGCCCGGTGTGGAATTAACATGGCAGAATTAACATTTACTGGCATGGCCAACTACAAGTTTGCAAGTGAGGTACCGGAATGACCTCCAGCTGAAAGATGGAGACCATTCTGCCATTTTACCAGCATAAATCACTGGTATTTCAGGAACCGGTAATACCGGCATCTGTAATACTGTCAAACTCTGCCATGGAATGGGGGTTTACACCATCGCCCGGCACTCGTAATCCAGTGGACATTCCACTGGACCAAGTGCTGGTAACGGTAATACAGTTTGCCGGTATCCCAGCAAATTTACTACCACGATACCGGCAAACTTGCACTGAGCCCCAAGAGTTATTCTAATTAAGGGTATGTTTCCCTATTTTATTTAGTAAGTAAGAGTTAGGGATTTTGATGAAAAGTATTCACCAAACATAATATGATGCAGTGTTATGTATCCTTGCAGATGTAAGGAGATGAGATGATATGTAGTAATAACTTTCAGAAAATCACCCCCCCCAAAACAGAAGCCAAGAAGAGAAAAAATTCCCCTGAAGAATGTCTGTGCATTAAAGGCACAAATGAGACTACTATCTAAAATTAAAGGCTTCAAAATATGGTGCGAGTTAGCATACATGTTTTACAGAATGTCGAAAGATATTATATCAGCTGTAAAGTTCTAAATGTAGTATTGCATACAGATTTTGGATAATTATGTAATGTTAATTTTTATATTGTGGATAAAAGGATCAGAATATTGTTATGTACTTTATACGGTGTATGCACTTTATGCTAACGTGACACTATAGCACTTTAATATGTCAGGATTATATAGTACCACCAACTCTGAGGAGATGGGTGTTTGGGAGGTGGACGTAACCAGAAGTTGTTTTAAAATGTATTTATATAAAAAAACACTTTATTTGATTTGGCATAGTGCCATAAAGGTTACAATTGATGCAATAGCAGACATCTAAAAAATGCATTCATCACAATTTCAATCACTAAATAAATGATCAGATCAATAGGTAATAGTCCATAGAAAAGCATGTGAAATCACTTAATTTCCATCTTGACTATGATATTCATAGATATGAAGGTTTCATAGACACTGGTAGGTTCTCTATTTCTGACTTCATGACGAGTCGCTATTACAGCTATAGTGTGCCAAGTGTTTCCAAGTAAACATTATTGGTGGATAAGGCTAGGATAATGGATGCCCCATACTTTGAGCGATAATTACACATTTAGTATACTATTCCTCCTATGCATTGCCTTTCTCATATATTGCAGTAAGCCCCATGCCGTTCGCTGCGACCTCGCAGAAAGCAAATAAAGAAGTGCTGGATGGCACTGAGTAAACCGAAGCCCTTTGAGGAGGATCTTTAAGGTTATTGCACGTATATTATTGCACGCCGTGCACAAAAACAGAAAATGGAACAGATTCTCTTCTTTGGCTAAAAAACAAAGGAAAGCGCTTTTCCATGGAATTTCCCCTTCCACTGCGCCATTTCTGACATGCAGGGACGCGCCTTGGTGTTGGCTGCCCCCTGGAAGCCTTTGTGCGCTAGCTCCATCACCCTCAGGATCAACTTCTCTGGTATCACCATTTTGGAATTTTTCCAGACAAGCCCATACGTGGTGTGTGTGAGCTTGTTTTATATCTGCCAGAGTTCTTCCAGTGCTTGGCGTGCCTCGCCCCTGTGTTTGTCCAGCTTCAAGAGTACTCTCTTCCACTCAACACTCCTCCCAGCTGTCTACATGATCTGGAAGCACTCATCTTCCACTGATGCTGCCTATATGTGGTCCAACAACATGGAATTATCAAAATTGCCTCCGGCTTGATCCGACTTAAGAGGGGTGTAGACACATTGTCTGCTGCATTGGCACACCCTGGATGGAATACTAGCTCCATATTGTACTCCTTAAGGGCGAGCATCCATTTCTCGATAAAGGCTGGTAGATTGGATGATAAACCAGCCATGATCGGAATACTAGAATACTAGACTGGGTTGCAAACTTAAATTGTGAGACTGTAGTTACATCTGTTAACCTCAGTCATGGATGGACCACTACTTAGTCTCTTTCACTACCCTGGCTAAACGTCAAGGAACTAAAACTACCTCGATTGCCCCACCACTCCCGACAAGGAACAAACGAAACATCACAGCAGACAAGCCCATGCCTCTCCTGATACCCACCTTGAATGCGGCATGAGTGTCCCTAGACCCCGCTGCATTAGTAGACATTTATAACTCCTCCATCATATAAGCATTAGACAAGATTGCTCCTATCAAAATGCAAAAAAGTAAACCTAGAGCTCATCTTAATTCTTGGTTTACACCCCAGCTAAAAGCTCTTCAAGCAGAGAAAAGAAAAATTGAAGTTTTGTGGAAAAACATGCCCTCTAAAGAAAATAAACAAAACCTGACCGAAATATCCTCTAAGTACAAAACAGAACTAGTACTTACCAAACATGAAATGTACAACGACAGGATCAACAAAGCTAATTCTATTACTAAGGAACTCTTTGTGATCCTGAGGGAAATGGAATCCCCTATTCCCACAGAGGATTTGTGCACAAAGGATAAAGTATGGTGTACCAACAACCAAACTGTTCTATCCAACACAATTACCACTCTCCAAAACAAAATCGCAGCAATGAGACTCAACCTCACCAAACCAACTACTGTTCACAATTCACAAAAAAACTCTCCCAATTCCCTACAAGAATTTCGCTCAAGTAACTATGCAAGAGGTGGTAAAGATCATCGCCTCACTTAAACCTTTGAGGTGCCAGGGAGACGTCTGCCCAGCACAAATCATCAAAGAAGCAGCCAGAGACCTGGCGCCATTCATTACCAAACAAATAAATGCCTCATTCCATGCCTCCAATGTCCCTAACAACCTTAAGGATGCGTGGGTACTACCTCTGCTAAAGAAAGCCTCACTGGACACACTATCTCCACCAATTACAGGCCTATAACTACGGTCCTGTTCTTACTTAAAATACTAGATAAAGCCGCATACCTACAGATCCAGTCATATCTTGAGTCTAATAACCTCTTAGGACTTCGTCAATCAGGCTTCAGACCACTCCATGGCACATAAACCGCCTTAATTGACCTGAAAACACAAATTGACCAACTAAAAAACAACAGAAAATGCACCCTACTTCCCCTAATGGACTTATCGGCCGTGTTCGATCTGGTGGATCACAAAGTGCTCTGCAATCATCTGTCTACCACTGCCAACTTCTCGCAAAAAGCCACTAATTGGATTCAATCATTCCTTAACCATAGGTCAATGAGAGTCTTCACTCCCTTGGCCTCTGCTGACCCCTCGCCCATCACTTGTGGCGTACCACAAGGTTCATGTGTCTCTCCGACCATGTATAATATATTCACAAAGCCCCTGTTTGACGATTTGGATCATCTGGGTGTCACCTAGACCAATTACGCAGATGACATCCAGATACTCCTACCTCTTTCGGGTGTCTATGATATAGACTTGGCTCTAGTCAACTAAATGTACTCAATCATTCAGGCATGGATGGCAGCACACGGCCTCTTCCTGAATTATGACAAGACGGAGAACTTGATCCTAGGGGCTCGATCCAATCTGAATAAACTTGGATGTCAATATACTTCATTCATTATTGACGTCATCATGATCAGAGTCGCCAAGGAGACCAAAACTTTAGGATTTTACCTGGACTCAACCTTGAACCTATGGAAACAAGTCAACGCCACAGCCTCTGCTACGGCATACACGTGCAAGCTGATACATGCTTGCAAACCCTTCTTATCTAATGATAGTTGTATCACACTGGCCAGTGCTCTAATCTTGCCCAAACTCGATTATTGCAATGCCTTATATGCAGGTGCAAATAAACAGATTCTGACTAAATTGCAAATTCTGCAAAATAATGCTTTAAGAACTGCATTAAGTATCCTGAGGAGACTTCATATCTCCAAGTCAGAAGAAATCTTTAGGAACTTTAGGATAAATACAAAAAAATTGCTAATGTCTAAAGAATGATGACTGCCCTACACCCTTACCTGCTGTCTGAACACTGGCTGATTCTGCCTTAAACAGCTGCCATGTTTCTGCTCACTTTTGTATGGCTACTTTTGTATTCTGACTGTTTATCTCTGTCGTTCTGTGAAACTTAAGACTTGCACTTTCATGTAATGCGCCCAGATACCTTCAGGTTATGAGCACAATATAAATAAATAAACAAACAAACAAAGGCTTGTAGTCTGGCCTTCGGCAAGAGGAGAATTATCCCAGTTTCAGGAAATTGCTAAAAGCTTTCTGGTTTCAATAAAACGTGGCAGCCTATCCTACTTTCAGGCTGGGTCTAACTGTTAATTGAGATCAAAATGTGAATTTGTCTTTTCGGCTCTCTGCACCCTGATGCCAGCGGGCCTTCGGCATGTTAGAAGTATGCACATAACATAATATAACTGCGACAGGCTTACCAAACATATACAGGTGAAAATGTTTGCAGCCCCAGAGCACTGCCAGTGGCTCCCTCTTGATCTGGACATAACTCTGCTCTGTCGCCGACAATGCCCTTCTCGCGAATGCCACTGGTCGTGCCTTCTCATTGGCATCGGGCTGCACCAGCACCGCTCCCAGGCCAAATGGACTCACGTCCACAATGATCTCCCCCCTCTCCCTTGGGTCAAGAAATGCCACTGTGTCATTGGCCATGGGTGCTCTTGATGCTCTCAAATGCTCTCAAATGCCAACTGTTCCAGCAGCGTCCATCTCCATGTACACTCCTTCTTCATTAGGTTCCGGAAAGGCTCTGACAGCATGGAAAGGTCCTTGATAAACCTGCCACAGTATGCGGCCATCCCCAGAAAGCTGCACACCTCAGACGCATTGCTGTGCTGGGCTCTCCTCCTGAATGCTTCTCACCTTTGCCAAGTCAGTCAATATGGCCTACTCCTGGAAGACAAACCCAAAGAACTCAATCTTTTTCTTCAAAAACTCACATTTGTCCTTGTGCAGAGTCAATCCCAGCTGTTGTATCCTCTTGAGGACCTTCTCGAGTCTGTCTAGTTGTTCAGATAATAGCTCTGCTGATGCCTGCGATTGCTCCTCTAATGGTGTTTTGAAACACTTCTGCAGCTGAAGAAATCCGAAATGTAGCTGTTTGTATCCCTACAGGCCCTTGTGCACAGTAAATGTTGTTATATATCAGAAGGCTGGATCAAGCACCAACTGGTGGTAGCCAGCTCTTAGATCAAGGTCGATAAAAATTCACTGCGCCTTGCAGGTCTGCAACGATGTCATCCAAAGTCGGGGGGATATTCCTCTCCCTCCTGATAGCTCTGTTCGGGAGCCGCATGTCCACACATAATCCAGACACAGGGCCTCATTACGACCCTGGCGGAAGACCATGGTGCTGTTAGCACCATGGTCCATGCCGGTAAGTTACCGACTCCGCCATGGAGAAAGGGGGAATTACCACCCCATTACAAGGTTGGTGGGGCGGTAATTCCCCATTCTTCCATGGCCCTTCCCCATTCCCATTTTTGCCCCATAGGGCTCAATGGGAATGGGGAAGGCGCAAAGTACGGTGCCGCATATTGCGGCACCGTAATTAGCACCAACGTCCCTTTGCGGGTCACTACTTTAACGGCTGGTCTACACCAGCCGTTAAGGTCGGGTCCCGCAAAGGGAACTCGTAATTAGGCGCTAATAGGTTAACGGCGCCACATCCTTTTACGGCGCCGTTAACCCATTAGCCCCTGGGTCGTAATGAGGCCCACAGTCTGGTTGTCTAGGCTTCTTTGCAATCACAATTGGGGAGATGCATGGGGTGGGTCCCTCTACTTCTTCAATGATGTCCAAGTTCACCAAGTTGTCCAGCTCCCACTCTACCTTTTCACACAGGTGAAACTGGACTTGTCTGTGTTTCAGCACCACAGCCTGTACTGTGGTGTCGATCTGGAGTTGTATGGGATCACCTTTCATCCTGCCGATCCCAGTGAACACCTCCTGAAACCTATCTAACAAGGACTGGCTATCCTCCAGGTAAACACCAAACTTAAAGTTCACTCTCTAGAGAGCTTCCGCTGGCACACATCCCAGCAGGGTTACATAGCTCACTTTGCTGATGGAGAAACGCGTCTTAACTGACACTCCTTCATGCCGAACCAGGGCAATGAATGCGCCTTCCATGGGCAGGGGAGATTTCCCCAAATATGAAAATTCAAAGGTGTGTGTCCTTTTGTCTTTTGCAGTGTTCCTTGCAATTGTTGGTAATGATCATTTGCTATCACACTCACTGACACACCAGTGTCAGTCGTTTGGACTGCGTCAGCATGCGCATGCTAGAGATGAAGAAAACGTCCTTCTCATGCTCCTCCTCTTCAGTACGTACTTCCCCAGCTCCTAGTTGTTCCAGCTGTATCACTTTCCATGCCAGTCTCTGGAATTGCTGACATGGTGTGTGCAGCACCCTCGAGAGGGTCGAGGGTGCTGGGGCCCTGCAAATCCACGAACAATTGTTTTGTATACCGCATCTGCCACAGATGTGGCCCTTCGCAGGACAACCTCTCAATGGGGAGGTTGTAGCTACTTTGAGCGGAGCAGGCTGCGCTAGTACCTTGGTTCTCCTTTCTGGGCCATGCCTGCTTCTTCAGCGGCCTCTGGGTTTGCACATGTCTTCCAGTTTAATGGACTTCAACGCTGCACCCATTTTAGCTGCTCGAACATCAGCCAGCTCGTTCAAACGTCCCTTCTCCATGATGCGGGCCAAAGATGTGCCTGGCTCATGCAGGATCCGCCTCCTCATCTTCGAGGATGAATAGCCATTAATTAGCCTCAGACATACCTCATAATCCTCATTCTGCCTGGCGCACGTGAGGACCAAATGGCGCAATCTGCCATAGAAAACCTCCAGTTATTTGCCTTCTTTTTGCGTTCTGGACCTCATCACAAACCTATCATAGTCCAAATTTACCATGGCTGTGAAGTAAACTTGCAGCACGGCCTGGAAGCCACATACATGTTGTCGGTGGGTCGTAGGGTCTTGTCAATCTTGTGCAGAGCGGGGACCCACTGAGTACAGCAGAAAAGGCTTCATTGTGTTGTCGCCTGTCTCCCCAACGGCATCAAGGAACATCTCTAGCCAATCCATGCATACTACCATGGTCCCAATGATACATGGGCCACTGGCACATTAACCTCCCGTAATGGGGCCGTGGGAAGGGAACCCTACTGGCGCAGACCCCTGCCGCACACTGGCACAGCTGCAGCATCATCCACCATGTCTGTTCCTCACCAGGGTCGTGGCAGATTTTATATGCCCAACAGCACCACACGTGCACGCTACCACCACCCTCAGTGGGAATACAGTGGGCTGGTGGGGCTACAGGGCAGTTACCAGCCCTGCAGTTGAGGAGAACATCCACTGGGCCACATAGTTGCCATCAGCTCTTGAGATGGGCGGTAGAAGGCAGTGCACAGTCTCAATAAGAATGGAAGAAGTGGAGGGAGGGGCCACTGCTACCAGGTTTCCTGTAAACCCTGGGAGGTGCACCAGCACTCCAGAGAAGAGCCACAACTTCCCAGGCATGTGTGAACGTATCTGCAGTAGACCCCAGGGCCCTGAAGATGGCCGGCAGTCTGTATTGCGGCTCCCCGCTCCAGCAGGCAAGAGAGAGAGACAGAAAACAAAGCAAGTCGGGCAGCGGCCCCCGCTAGAGTGCTGCAAATTGAGCTGGAGTCACAGTGTCAGCGGGAGACCCAGGTTCCGGTGGGTCAGCGGGTGACTGTACCCATCGACCAAATGATTGCCTCATCGCCAATGTTTTGCGGGGGTGCGCGCTTGTGTCCAGGTACAGGACACCCCTGGCAGGATGAAATAATATGCGGGCACAGTATTGGTGTCCTCAAGTCCCGCGCTGCAATGCACGCTTGCTGTCTGTCTTCTTCTTGCTGATAGATTTAATCCATCAGTTGTGATTATTGGATACCGAGGCTTGAGCCTCATTACTCCATCTTCTCAGGTTGAGTGTATAGTCGTGGGTTAGGATTCTTCTTGGTCTGTGTGGACTTGTCACAGTTGGGCTGGCTTCACTGGGTCTTTGCCGTGATGAAATGCACACTTGTGGCACAGGCGTGTCCTTTTTATTTGCAGGCGTTGTGACTTATTACATCACGGTTACCTTAAAGACATACACACACACCACACTGCACAAGAGCTTCACTACTGCAGTGGCAAATGGCTTCAAAACCATACTCTCAAAATCTTAGTGCAATACCTTGATCTTGTTATCACAGTACCACACAGCATCTCAATAACACAGTGCCACTCCACAGCCTCTCTATGGCCGGTCCATACCCTCACTCTCAAAGCAAAAGCTTTGCAATAAGCCTGCAGCATCAACCCCACACCACAGTGTACGCAACGTAATCCACATTACAACACAATAGTCTTTCCTACCTCACACAGGACATCCGGTAATCATGGAAGGGGAAATGCATGTGTAAAAGATAGAGTGGGAAGTGGGAGGGGGATAGAGCGCACAGATGTGGATGGCGTGGTTGCTTCATACCGGACAGGCCTCTCACCTTCTCCATTAAGAGGCCCACTTTGCGCAGGTTCTTCAGGAACTTTCTCCTCCAGTTTTCATGAACCCTGCGGGTGCGTTCCCACCGTGTCTCCGTCACATCATCTTCCAACTTCCTGTATGCATACTTCACCTTCCGCTTCTTGGATGGGCGTATCTTCTCCTCCCAAACGAGCACAAAATCTGCAGAGCACATGAGAGGCATTGGGTCATGGAATGTTGACAGTGCACTCTTGAAAATCCCATAAACTCTGCATTGATGCGGGCCAACGTAATGGTATCCCTGGAATAATGACTACCCGGACTGGAAAGGGGTCACAAATACATTGAAACAGACTCAACAAAGACATTTTAAAATAAAAAGTAAACAAACCTGAAATGTATTATTTTAAAATTCTTTTCTAATAAAGATGAGATTCCATACAAAAAAATGTGTATTTATTCCAAACCTTTTTTTTCTCATTGATTTTGGGAACCAGTCTTAAGTGCTGAGGTGGCTGTAGCCTACAATGGGCCTCATTCCGAGTCCGGCGCTAACCAATGGCGGTAGTAGCGCCTTGGTCGGCACCGGACCCGTACCGACACCGCCCTGGTGGAATGGGAAATTACCGCCCTATTCCGAGTTGACCAGGGCGGTAATTTCCCATTCCCCAGGGCTCTTCCCCATTCCCAAATGAGCCCCCATAGGACTCAATGGGAATGGGGAAATTGCAAATAACGGTGACCGCTAAAAAGCCCCTTTGCGCCCTCGTCCCTAACGCCTGTTAAAAGCAGACGTTAAGGCCGAGGACGCAAGGGGAACTCGGAATGTGGCGGTAAGGGATTACCGGCACCGGTCTCGTTAACGGTGACCGGTATGCCTTACCGCCATACTCGGAATGAGGCCCAATGAGTCCTTGTGGGAATTCCGGACGAACATAAACGCCCTTAGCACTTAAGTTAAGCTCCACCCAAAGCAAAATTTAGCACCCGATCATTTTCATTTACATAGTGTCAATCCATGGGGTTATATGTGAGGTTGTACTTGCAAACTAGGAGAAACCCTCTTTTCCTGCACAATGCACAATCGCAGCACACCTCTGCCATCCCCAACTCCCCTAAACAATGTCGCTCGGTGTAGAATGGATTTTATATTTATGCTGATTAATTTTAAGGGGAGTTCTTTATATTAAGTATTACAGTTAGTTATTTAGCTTTAGCTACACCCAGTAGTTTCTTTCAGTACAACTTATTTTTACCTCTATATTTTCAGTGTGCGGTTGTGTAATGAGACTTCACACGGGGAATCTTGGAACTGGTTTAATTAGCTCATGCAAATAACTATTTACAAGAGACAGTTGCCTCACTGTCCTCAAGTCCATTCAAGTTTCTACAGTTGGCATGTGTTTACAGCTGGGATGATACGTTATGCCTCTCGTGCCTCTTCGAGAGCCCTACTCCCCGTTCTCTGTGTACTTGGCAGGTTGGCGCTGCCGCGCATGTGCATTGGAGTCTCGTGATGTACACACCGGCCCAGCTCTCGCGAGACTCCGTCTCTACAAATGCTTCATCTTTTAGCAGCTATTTTGAGCATGTACCGTTTGCACACTTGGGGTCAAGGGAGCGTAAATGAATCTGCCCCTCATATTAAACAAAGGATGGCTATCTGGTTGCTGCACATATTCCTCAACCACAGGAGATAGTGAGCAGTCTACATATCACACGGATCTCTCAAGGCATGTGTGACCTATGCGAGCATTCCTTAATTACCAAGTGACGAAGTGGGTCGTTTTCCAGGCCCCACAGATTTGTAAAAATCACAGGAAAAGTGGCGATATGCGTTTACCACCATTTTGACTGAGCCCCAGGTTTTTCCTCAATTTGACAAGAGATGTGGACAGACTTTACATGTTTGCAAGCGTTCCCTAATCCACTTGACAAATGGGGATGGATTACTGCTAGCGTATATTTTCATGCTGCATGTAATGGAATAGATTCCCATTGAATCTTCCAGAAGTTACCACTTAGTGAAAGCACGTGTGTTGTGGCCTCTAAGGACGACAGGACGCCTGGGTGATTATAACTGCCTTTATTGCTTAACAGAACGAGTGGCTGCAATAGTCCATGTGCGGGACAGGGGCAGGTACTCACAGTCTCAGCTGGGCCTTCCAGTTAACTTCACTGGAGGCAGGGTGTGCACTTGGACTGCACGTTGTAAACTTCCAAGGCCCCCATGAGGCCTCCTGTGGCATTGGAATTATGCCCTGGATGTAGGGTGGCACTGGCTCGTGGGGCCTCAGTTAGGTTGGCTCCTCATCAGGGGCACCGCTCTCCAGACCGACTTGTCTGGCGCTCCGCCAGCCTTACATTGGCGCCAAAGTCCCGCTCGCGGAGCGCGGGTCCGCGAGATCCTGTTGTGCCGAGATCTCGCGAGACCGCGCTCCCGCGATCACGTGATATCCCCACAACGTGCAATCATAATCCATGGGAATTCATTGTAAATGCCTCCCGCAATGTTAATTGCAGAAAGTATTTTCAATTTGCCACAAGCATAGTGAAAAGTGAAAGGTAAAGCTGATGGTGCCGGTGTGGAAATTAATACCATTGGTTTTCGCGGGCCTATTGGCACAAAAATACAAACTGCTGTGGTATCCTGTGTGTAGTTAATGGTTCAAAAGGAAACGACCCTCTCTGACAGCCTTTATAAGATGCCGAGGAAGAGAGGGACAGCTCTGTAGTGGAAGAGTAAAGGAGTGAGACAGGCCATCGCCATCATTGACAAGCACAGAGGCTGTATGAAACCTCTGAACAGACAGCCCAAAACAATTCATGCTGAGTTCCCCCCACACATCATAACATAACATCTTCACAACAAACGCTAACAACAAAGCTTGTGCTACTGGTAGATGGATTGCTTCCTCCGCCAGGCAAGGAAAAGGAACACGCAAACGGTGCTTACCAACTTTGGTCTTTCCATCCCGGAAGTAGTTCCCCTTGGTCTCAGGGGCAAGGCCATCCTCGCAGTGTATATATAATATGGGATCGTCATCGTCATCCTCCATTTCATAGTCTTCATCCTGAGATTTAAAAAAGGGAACAAAATTAGTGTTTTGAAATGTTTGGGAAGGAGTTCCACTTCTGTTAGTCCCATGCCGGATATTTGGGGATTCGGGGGCTGGCAGCCTCATAACAGAGATTCGGCAAATGCCTCCCCCCCCTCCACCTGGCCTCCCTGTTCCCCAACAATCTCAGAAGAAATTACTGTTGGGGTTGGGAGTAACTCCAGACATTCTGGTACGAGGGCCCTGGCTATGTGTGTGTGTGGGGGCAGGAGGCAGGGGTGGGGTGTAGGGGGGGCGAGGCGGTGATAATAAGCCCATAGATGACAGCAGTGCTACCAGTGGGCCCTGAGTAATGGCAGAAGGAAGGATGACTCCAGAAGCACTGCCATGTCCACATGAGCCCAGAAAATGACGGACACAGATAAACCGCAGACGTAGTGTTTCAACCAAGGCTGCAAAGAATCCCTAACTATAGACAGAAGCGAATAACACCTGCGGTTCCCCAAAGTTGTCAGGAGCCAAGAACTTTGTGGGGAGGGGACGCCATGTTGCCTCTTAACGCTTTCAGTGCCATTCTGCTATTCCGTCTATAGTGCAGGGCATTTAGTCACAGTGGCTGCTTTGAACACTCTCAGCTGCCTGGCCCTGGGGCCCCAGTGAATACCCTGTTGTGCACTTAGGTGTGCTCTGTTCACTTCATTGGGCTGGCACTTGCCTTTGTGGCATTATAACATGCGCCAGTGGTCTGCAGCTAGGGCGGACTGGCTTATAGGGAACTCTGGAGATTTCCCAGTAGGCCTCTTCATGCTGGGCCTCTTTTGTGTGGTATTGCCAAATGTTGCCATAGGAACAGCTTTGGGCTTGCTGAAAATCTGTCATTTGGGTCCACTTTGAAAATTATTTCCAGGGCCTCTTTTGGTTCCCAGTCCACCCCTGCCCTGTAGTATTTTAAAATGGCCAGAGCAGCCAATTTTCAGTGAAGTGTCACAGACACAGGGTTACTTGTCACTTTAACACCTTTCACTGGAAGTATTCATGAATGCCTTCTGAAGTGTATGGAAGGTGAAAGGCCCTTAACATGGATACCTATGCAAATCAAATGCATTTAGCAGGAAAATCACAGGCTGGCGTAATTGCGTTCCTGCTTGAAATGCGTTACACCAAAGTTTGTGCATATGTTTTTCACGCATGATATGATATGATATGGCATCTATAACGCGCCTATACACAAGTTAAAGCTTGCTTTAACACTGTGGAGGGCTAGAAAGGGGTGCCCAAAGTGCTCTAGAATTTTAGAGTAATATAAAAGGAGGGAGACGGGTCAATCGGGTGTAGGGTTATTGGGGCAACTGGAGCTCAGCTTTTGCAAGATGAGTAGGGCAGTAGCTATCTTGTAGGAGGCAAGGAGAATCCCAGAGCAAAGAGAGATGTTCAATGGTGCTGGGAGGATAGCTCAAGGGCAACGAGCTTGTCTTTTATTCATAAATCCGGAGGATACTCGATTGAAGGGTTGATACACCTATGTAATATATGTCTGGTAACAGCCATTTTATACGGTCTGGAGGTTTATACCTCGAAAGAAACAACTTGTTAAGCACCTTAGAGGGAAGAATTTGGAGAACTACGCTAGGATTATCTCAGTCTATCCCTGTGGCAGCAATTTGCTGTGACTTGGGTATTATTTCCCTAGCCACGAGGAAAAAAATTCTATCATGTAATCTGTATATAAAAATGCTAATGACTCAGGACAATACTAAAACTTTACATGCACATTTTTTGACTAAAGAAGGCCCCTTTGAAAGCTTTGCGGCCTTGAAAGAGTGGAGAAATGACATTGGTACTTTTTTGGAAAACATGGGATGTACGTGTGATCCTAGTGATAACCTGCCTAGTAAATGTAATGAAAAAAAAAACAAAGCAGCACTCTGGGATATAAATGAAAGGTGGGTCTATTTATCAAAGAAGACCAGATATGCTGAATAGTCCAGACAATCCTTCCCTGTGAACACCACTTTTGTATTTATTTATTTGTTTATTTGTTTGTTTGTTTATTTATTTATTATTTGAATTTAATTGCATTGCAATTTTTACAAAACAACAAACAAACATTTAAGATTAAAGATTAAAGTCCACAGTCTCCTATTTTTCTCATTTCCGGGAACCATTTCATTCGCAGGCCCACAGGTCCCACCACAAGGTAGACTTCTAATCTGCAGTTCCTTTGCTGTCAGAAGTTGCTGGGTAGACTTTCCTAATAAAGTGAACTACTGTAATCACCCACAACGTAGATGTGCCACTCATCAATGCAGTCCAACGTTGATGGTCATCCAATGTTTGTAAGGATCGAAAAAGAGGTGTCAAAAATTGGTGACGCTCTGCAGCCAGCCCAGGGCAGTTAATCATCACATGTTTGATAGATTCAATTTCGGACTCGTCTTTGCAGAATCTACAACCAGTTGATATATTCGTACCTCTTATAGACAAGATTTCATTGGTTGAAATTAAGTTGAGGCGGATTCTCATGAATGTGTCCCTAAATCGCCGATCTGGAAACTTAAGAAGGTACGGCATCAACTTGTTCCACTTCCGAGCAGGATATGGTATCTTTCCAACCAATTTAGAAACACTAGCTTTATCCAAGGTTCGGATCCAGTCAGCACGGAACAGCTTTTCTTTTACCCATGTAGGGTTTGTAATAAGATCATCTTCTGAGCAGCAGAGGTCTGACAATATTTTATTCAGCTGGGACACCCAGTTGAACAAACTTACAGAAGGGTTGATCTCGATTTCTTTCTTTACTATGCCCAACAACCTTGGACAGTTGGGTAGCATTGTTTTTCGATATAAAGATAGCCTTTTCCAATCCACTACTGCTTCCAGGGATGATAGTGATAGTTCTCTGTGCAGGGCATCTATCTGGACTGAGTCTGGAAGATTTAGTTTCTTTTTCCAGATGATTGATTCCAAGCGCCGCCAGATCTCTGCTGGGATACCCAGGATTCCGTCACAGCCATATGTTAAGGACGGGACTATCTTCCCCTTGTAGTATGTTATGGCTGCTGCCAAAGAGAATCGTCCAAATGTTGCGTCCATGATTTTGGCTTGGCTCGCCAGTTGTTTAGCTTTGGTTTTCAGGTCTTCAAGGAATGGGGTCTCTACCAAGCTGTTGTTTGTGATAGTACCCAAGTATTTGAAGGTAAACCAATTGATCTTCTGGGTCCCTCGTTTAAATTGCATCATTTTAGTCTTGGCTTGATTAATTACAGGCGATTCAAGGCAGTGTATCTCTTCAGGCTGTCCAGCTGTCTTTGTATGCCAATTCTAGTTTGGTCTATTCAAATAAGATGGTCCGCCTAGACCAAACGGTTCACTTTCTCTCTGCCTATTATGGGAGGGAATGATCGCAGATTTGACTCAAAATGATGGATGTCCGAGGTGAAAAGGTTATACACTGCCGGAAGCCAGTGGGCAGCCCTGCTTCACCCCTCTGATATTGTATTTACATTAAGAACGTGCAAAATGTGGAGGTCAGACGTTTCTTAATGCTCTTAAGGTCCAATCAACTTCCGACATTTATGAATTTAGGTGCTTGGATCAATTTACCTTATGAGGAGCGGCAGTCTAGGTTATGTAAAAGAAAAGTCGAAACTACCAGACATCTATTTACCAACTGTGAAAAGCTAAATGTACTATATGAAAGAGCCTATGGTAATAGGGTACACTCCCTAGATTTTTTAGCTGATTTTTTCTGGGCTTATATTTTTATGGCAGAAAATTCAGTGATTAATTTGAATCTGTTCTATCTATGGAAAGTGATTTGAAATAAATTGAGAGTATTATGAATTTGTTATTGTTTTTACCCTTTTAAATGTCTTCTTTTTTAAACCTATTTTAATCTGTATGAAAAGCTGAATTTGTATTATTGTATGAGAATTGCAATTTGTTTGCTTTTGTGAGTTGTTTGTGTAAAAGGTTTTATTTAACCAATAAACACATTTAAAAAAAAGAAAAAAATGTGTTAGGAGAGTTCTTTAAGCGAACAAGACCCGGGCTGTGGCGCTGGACCTCACTGATTTGCATAACGCCCATATGCAGCAATTTAATTTCACAGTTAGTATATGTAACTTGGTGAGAGGTTTTCTCCCAGTCATTTGGGGCACCATCTGCTCCCTTGTACCCCAACAAAGCACACATCTCAGTTGATGGACACCCCTTGTTTAGGCCAAAAAGCAGATACCATATATTAACTAAATTTAGAGATGAAAACAAATACTTCTGAGATATGTTAAATAGCTTGCAGATGGAAACAGCCACCTTGGTCACTGAGATGGATTTTGGTTATATAACTGGGATAATGCTTGCCAGATAAATAGGGGGCTCCCATTTTGTTGTCCCATTTGGGTTCTCAGATCACCTATTCAAATGATTCTGTGGAAAACCAAAACAGAAGCAAATGCCATACCCATTTTCTACATCCCCCTCATTTGTTCCTTATTGATGATGCAAATATCTAACTTGTAATCTCAGATCTTATTTTGAGACACACCTATTCATTTAGACAATAATTACTGAGAGATTATGAGCCTCATTCGAGGTCGTGGTGAAGTACAAAATTGGGAGTAATTCGGTAACCGCCAATTTTTTGGGTGGTAACAGATTTATTGCCATTTTCAACACACCACCAAATTCTGTGTTTGGGGGAAAAGAAATTGGTGGATTTATCATGGCGGAATTACCGCTCACAGTAAATCTGTCAAAATATCCATTGAGTTCTATGGACTACAGAAATGGGAGTTACACGGCCCCACCACCACTTGTTATTCTGTGGTAAACCCACAGGACTGAGTTGCAGTAACAGTAAATGATTATGGTGGTAATTTGCTCGTAATGAGGCAGTATGTGTTTAACCTCAAATTTACGGCACTTGTTGGCACCAACAGACATTTCCTACCCAATCTAAGAGACCAGAACTACAGAATAAAGTTTAAAGCAAGAAACCTGAAATGTTAATTTCTTATTTGTCGTTGTGAGGAATTCGACCATGCGCACTGGGAATGTGTGCTCGTCTAGGCTTTTTTGAAGTTTTGTAATGAAATGGAATGTTGGAAGATCAACCTCCGGAAAATGTGTGGGGCTAATCCACACATATTTTCCTATGCTCGCCGCACAACAACCACATAATCAAGTGTACTCTAAGGGGACACAGCCTACAGACGCAGTCCTCCTGTCATGTTCAGCTGGAATGTGACATCCACAGGTCCATCAAAGCATCTCAGGAAAGAGGAAGCCAACACCTTCTTCTTGCCATGGCCAGCCTAATTAAAATATCAAAGGCTCCATGGATCCGCCTTGTTTATTGTCAGTTCTGTGTGGTGGCAGTGCATACTGATGAGTTAATTGAAGCATGCTTGCGAAGAGGCCTGGTCGTAGAACTGAAAAAAGGGGACAGGAAACCAACACCTCTTTGATATGCAATGTGTCAACTTGAAGCTAGCTCCCACCCCTCTGTATGAAGGGCAGTGAATGTCATGTCTGGGACAACTGTTTACAGTAGGCAATCCCTGCAGTGTGACACCCTTTCAGAGGGAAGAAGTATGTGATTTGATGGAGACAGAAAGTCTGTTCTCGCCACAAACTTCAAGGGAGACCTGCACTTTGATCAGGAGCCACAGAGAGCTCAATTAACCAGAGAGACTCTTTGATCCACTATAGACAGGAAGATGGGTGGCACATAGTGGTACATGTTGTCACCCCTTACCTTTCCTGTTGCAAAGACCTCTGGTTATGACCTCATGCATAACATAAGATTGCTGCTGGGGACCCAGGATTGGTTCATTAAGGTAGGCTTAGCCTGCACCAATCACTGGGGCCAATTTGGCTTTAAAGGAGGGTTAAACCCCTCATTTGGCAGAACATGCAACAACTTTGAAAGGAGTAAGAAGGATCATTTGGACCCTGGCTGAAGGTACAGTTCTGCCAGTGAAGGAAGGCCAGGATTTCCAAGAGGGAAGCAAGATCCCTCCCCTAAACATCTCCCAGGGAACAGAGGGAGATACTGAACTCAGAGGACATGCCCAGCAACTCCAGAACCAGTACCCAGTTAGCACACAGTGTGCCCTGCTAGGTTCTGCCAGCAAGCTTCCTAGGTGGGAAGTGCCAAAGTGTCTCCGAACAAAGGACAAAGCTGTTGCCTGCAAACACTGTCCTCAGCTTTGGGCCTTAAAGGACGACAGAAGCTCAACAAAAGAAGCTAGGAGGAGTGCCACGACAAGCATCAACCAGCACCCATCTTTTAAGGACATTTTCGTGGAAGTCAGGTCCTCGAACCGCGACCAGCTGCACCACTGACTGTTGTCACGCTACAGTCACTAAAGCTGTCTGAGACACCTCGACCAGCATTCCAGATCCACGAACCAGCACAGAGACAACGATTCTTGACCCTGAGCCGCCGTGTAGGCCAGCCTGCAGCCATACTTCCAGCCTCGCTTGCCGAACTGCCTGCCATCTGATTTCTGCAGCTGTCTCCCATCCTGAACTCTGTCGCAGGAGCTGCAAAGTGTCTTGGAGTCAACTCGACCCTGTCATGCATCACGATCAAATCAAGCACCAGGTACTTTGTGATTATGTTCCCCTGGTCCATCTCCGAAAGCCCATAGTGACATTTATGACCCTGTTGCTCCCTTGGTGCTGAAACCAAATAACCTTGAACTGTAAGGCTGATTACTTTACCAACTACCATCCTGTCAGTCTCCAGAGTTCATCCCATATCCTTCGTGAAACTGTCTGTCCCCTGTGTTCCTTTACAGGGTGGTTGTAGTTGTAGTGTGCTAGAACTGTCTGTTGCAATAATAATGAATTTGATATTTTTATACAACTTTGACTGGACAGTCCCTTTCATCATTGGGAAATAATTGTATTTTCACTGTGTTGCAACTAACCAAAAATCCCCGACCTTGCAGAGATAAGCCTGCTCTTCCATCCACGTTACCAAAATTGGACAAGGAGGTTTATAACTGACTTGTGTTTCCAATCTATTTGGATCCCTTCTGGTGTACTAGAGGCGTGGGGCTAATTGATGGTTTAGAAACCGATATTCATCCCTGGACCACTGGTGCCCCGGAAGGTGATTCGTCAAGTCGTCTATGGGCATTTTGGAACACCTCTGACCTTGAGAACGAAACTATTTCCATCCGTGAACTGTCTGCTTCTTTGTCTTTTGGAGTTTTACAAGTTCTGTCGTCGGCCTCCTCCTCTTTTCTCATTAAAATATTCCTTCTACCTTGAGAATCTCCTCTATTGGGTTTCAAACAGATTTTTATGTCGATGACATGCACATTTTCTTTACTTTCCCCGCATTTTCATATTGTTTACACCAGCGCCCATCAGCTATCTAGGACCTATTAAATACTGGATGGCTGAACATTAATAGCATCCCAGCCCAGCCAAGACAGAAATATATTTAATTTCATGGACACCTCTTCTTTTTCCTCCCCTTCATTAATGTATTTTCCGCTATCTTTGAGTCCTACCTGCCATGTCTACCAAGAACGTACTTTTCACAAAAGTATGGCGGTATCTGTTATACAACATGTGGAAAATACAGTATTTGATAGTGTTCTCCTCTACTAAAGAGTTCCATCAGAATTGTGTTCTTTCCCGCCTAATCTACTGTTGATCCCTCCGTGCACGTTCACCAAAGTACGGTATGTTCTTCCTTGCCAGCTTATTCCACACTCTGATTGATGTCTGCATATGGTTTGCTCCTAATTTACTAATCTCTCCCCCTATCTCTTTGAAATGACGTGACATCTTATTCTATGGGCCACGTTACGTGTGAGATTTTTCTGAAGAATTATCGGCCAACCCGTTTTTCGTTGATGCTCCACAGGAATTTTGCGGCTATACCTTGAGTAGCAATTCTGATGCAGTAAACACACTGATTTTTGGAGGTAAAGTGGAGGATTCCCCTCCAACCTTGGGATTTGACAGTGCAGAAAAATTGTCAGTAACTCTGTGACTACCAAAACAGTATGAGTAACGGAATAATCTCCAAAAATGTACCACACGCCTGAGCTTGTAATGAGGTCCAACATCACTTTGTATGTATTATGTTCAAGTCTATTTGCTTGCTCTTGAAAATTCACCTCGTTTTTTAACTTCCTCTCAAACCTCTTGGGCTCTCTGCTCTGCCTTGATCCCCTTTCACTTTGTTAGTGAACACCGTTCCTGACGGCTCCTAGCCAGAAGCGTAGCCAGGATGGTCTAACAAGTGGGGCCTGAAGCTAATGTGGTTGGGCCCACTGCAGTGACATTAATATCTGTAAATGCCCACAGAGCGCTGCTGAGTGGGCATTTACAGGTTTTGGTGGTCCTTGCCCGCTCAGGCCCTACCCTGTCTACGCCTCTGCTCCTAGCTCGTAAGTTAGGGAACCCCTTTCCAGTGAACAGTCAGCTTACTTCAACAATGGGTTTGCTTACAATTCTTCTCAAAGGTCATTGGTTAAGTGGTGTTGACTGGTTTTGCTGATTGCACGTTTGCACATATTTTATTTTCTAATTGCAAAAAATGTCTGCATCTTCTTTATGTACCCCTTCAACATTTTGGTCACATTATTTGAATACTTTTCGAGGTAAATAAATCATACTAATACAAAAGAAGATGGGTGGCCCAGGTGCAATGGTCAGCAGGATCACAAACGAGCGACGGGGACTTCGCGGATTTGATGGCTGCGGGGATACATTTGCGCTTAAAATAGCTGAATTAATTAATGCATCTCTACAACTGTCTCTGCATTTTTCCAAATAGGCAGAATGCCATATAAGAACACGAAAGTGTTCTTTTTCACTTTGCACATTCACGCAAATAAGGGGTAATTTCTAGCTATTTCAATGCACATCCCAAATTCAGAAACGAGACGCACAGTGACATGTGCAGAGCAGAAACACATTCCTCTGGGACTCTTGGAAACAGGTGTAGGGGATGCACAATGCATGCCAGGGTCAGTTCTGACTGTGTTATGCATTCTTCTACCCCTGAAGTTCACCCAATAGAATTGCAGCGAGAGGAATGGGGAGGCGAGAGGAAGTGGTGCAGGTTGTAAGTGTCAGTGTCTGGGGAGGGAAGGGAGAGCCGGCATAACGAATTGTATATATGTCGCACCCCATTTCTCAAGTTGGGGTTAGCAGAAGGCTAAAGTTACGTGTTGTCTTTGTATTTTCCCTTTTAGATCCGTTGCCTGCGAGTTAGGGTTTACGTTTCCCGCCTTTCCCGATGTCGCTGAATTCCACTGGCAGGCTGAGGTAACTGTGGGTGACACGATCTTCACTCCAGGGAGCGGTGCTGAGCTGGTTAGCTTGTGTACAATGGGAAGAACCCGCTTTGAGTCAGTGGAAGTGTAGAGCTCCATCACGGGTGTGTGTTTGAGAGATGGTGACAGTTCGCCCGTGAGATAAGCCATGAGGGCGTTGGTGACGAGAAGCTGGGATGATCAGAGTATCAGATGAGGGGAGGATTTATGTCCCAGGGCCAGATTATTTCCCTTATTAAACTCTTGGGGCTCACTTCTACTAGCTGAAGAAGCTAATAGAAGCCCCTCCCCCCACATTATACAAGTAAAGATTCCTTCTTCACTGTAATTGTATGCCATGTAGTACTTAGTGAGCCTATCAAGAGAATGAATACCACCCAGGAACCACCCATGGCGAGCCTGGATATCTGCCAGGAGACAGAAGGGCTGCACACTTATAGATGTCAGGATGTGAGTCATTTGACAAGGTACAGGTAGCAGTTTAGATGCCACCATTCCTGAGAATCAGAGGATGTTGAGGTTTTGCTCTTACATGCTGGAGGTTTTCACAACCCCCCTACGCTTTCCCAATTGGTTCAGTCTACTGCTACCTTGGAGGGTGGGTATCAGCAGAACCAAACAGTGCTGCTTTGGTGGATGTGCCAAACCTATTCACAGTATGCGTACCCCCGACTTTCAGTACTCCATTCACAATAGAGTCAGTGCTTGAACACCCCACAGATACCCTTGAGAAAATGTGGCGAGTGCTTTTAATGTGCTTCATTAACACCTGTTTTCTTGAGAAAGGCTATGTGGCAAACAAGGGTCTGCATTTCGGCCAGTACTTGAGTGCCCCACAGCCGGCTGCTTCAGAGAGATAGGGAAGCTTATTTTGTAGACACTACCCTGGCTGGCACCACTGCTTTAGTGCCCCACTGCTGCTCCTGGGGAAAAGTAGTGATTGCTATGTATGCACTATGAGGGCAGCCTTGGGATTGTCTCTCCGAGGGTTTATGTTGCTCTTCCACCAAAAAGCTAATCTGATTATGTGAAGAAAATAACCAGACACCTTCTTCCGATACCTATTTGCCCATAGCGAATTCCCGCTAATCAAATTAAGGGGGGGGTTCATCCCTAAAACAAAGCAACATCTGGATCCACAGATAAACTTTACTGTGCTCATTAATTAATTGTTTTATACAGAGTGTTCCTGGTTAATAAATACATTTATTAGTTGTTGCTCCTAAGGTTGTGATGTGGTGCTCTATTGAGAAAGTCGCCAGCATGTTGGCAGTTCCTCCAGGGCAACTAACAGTCCCATATGTGTCCTTGGTAGGTGGAGGCTCATTTTAGAATCTGTTCACCTTTCAGAATGCGATTTCACTGTCACACATCATCAGCACACGGCCAATCACATTGATCCAAATTTGCAGCAGAGAAAATCAGAAGATTCCTGTGAGCATCTCAGATTTGCATCTGCTGCCTTATATCTGATTCACAAAGGCTGAAAGGGGAGCTAATCTGGAGATGCCTTGAGCATCACTGTGATGCCCTTGAGCAAAGCTTTGTGAATCACATTTGCACTTGAACATCAGAAAGAGGCTCCATGCATATCCAGATGTTATCCAGTCCTAGGCTCTGGCAATCAAGTATAATGTAGCATTGGCAAATCAGAGAGGAGAGCATATAGCTCTTCATTTGTTCCAGTGCAAATATTTGAGAATCAGGCCTGTCAAATAGGACACCTATGATCAAGAAGGATGCCAAGACCAAGTATTTGCCATTCACTGTTTTTATTTAGGCACTATGGACAAGGCGTGGCCAATGGAAATGTAAAACTGTGAGCTCCCCACAAGATATAATAACAATCATCATAATAGTCTTCTCAAAGAATTGTCTCTCAGGCCAGATGTGGGTAGTTAGGACTTCAATACAGTGGAGCCAGTTCTGATATCTAGACTGACTTTGGCACCAGATCATGTTGATGTATGGGTTACTGGTCATTGCCAGAAGTAAGAGCCAGATAAAGGTACCTAGTGTGCGCTGAGTGTACCCTAGACTTCTCCTTTACCTTGCTCAACTGAGCATAACCCCGTTTGGCCCTGGAACCCCTCCTTCCACCATCTGGTCCTGCCTAGGGCTGACTGCCCCACCAGAACAGTCCTCTTCTGTGTAACTAGGCCTTCTTTGTTCTCTCCCTCACTCCTTGAACTTCTCTGATTTACTTCCACCTTCCCCGCAACCACTCACCTCCTGTGGTGTGACTGCTTCTGTGTCACTCCTGGGCCATGATATCCACACCGCCTTCTCACCCAGGGATATACCACCTCCTCCTGAGCCTTCTCTTCCACCAACTCCTTCCTGCACCCTGGTCTGATGGTGTCTCCTCCTCATGAACCTGTCCTCCATCTCATCTCCCCAATGTCTCTGGTCTTGTCTCCTCAGTTGCTCCCACATCTTCCTTCATTGTGCTCCTTCCCATCACCTCCTCCTGCCAAAATGCTACTTCAAATGTTGCCACCACCTTCTTGTGTGCACTATCACTTCTGGATATTGCCACCTGCTTTGATCCAGACACCAACTGTTCTGGTCACTCTCACCTCTTGATGTTGCAAGCTCTGCCCAATCTCCTGTACTACAACCCCTCCTTCTTTTCAGTCTCCTCTCGTGATGGCAACAGCTCATCTTTGACATCTTTTACTACCACCACCTCCTTCAGTTCACTCTGCTCTCCTAATGTTATCACCACCTCCTTGTGTTTTGCTTTACTGGGACCATCTCCTTCTGTTCACGCTCCCCTCCCTATATTACCATCTCTTCTTGTTCTCTATTACTACCACCACCTTCTTCTGTTGACTACCACCTGCTTCTTGCCCCTTTCAGATCTCACCACCCCTCTTGCTCTGCATTGTCACCACCTCTTTAAGCAACCCAATTTCTGCTGCCTACTCTACTCCCATCGATCTCCAAATGTGATCCCCCTGCTCTTGCAATCCACCATTCGCAAGTAGGGTTGGTTGCCTAGATACTGTTTTTTCCCCTGCATCTGGGTAATCTTTTAACTAATGAGCTGTACCTTTAGCCGTAATTGAGAGAGGACTGGGATTGGCTAACTTAATTGAGCTCACTTGGGCTGCTTTGGGTTCAGAGGGTTGGTCAAAGCCTAGATCTGGCCCAGCCCACCATCTTTAATTTGAGACCTTCTCCCTGAGGCTGTCTATATTGCACTTGGGGATGGGGTGTGATTAGCATGTGGTTTAGAGATTTAACTACTCTGGTACATTTTTTAAACATCTCTGAAATGCTTGAGTGATTGGCAAAACATGATACCATTTTCCCTTGCAGGAGATTCATTGATCAGTGAACAATGACATTGTAGCATGGTTCTCTTTGTCAGTTTCTCAGTGTTAGGTAAGTCGCAGGCTTGAAACATTGTACCATTATATCTGTAAACTCAATTCTTTGGATGTGCCAGCGAACCAGCAACAGTGGCAATGTTTGTGCTACCTTCGTTGGACATGCAGAACGAGTTTCTGTTAAAAAGAAACGTTTCTTTCTCCAGTATTGGTGATTTTGTCTGCAAGATTTAGACTCTCTCCATTGGCAAGGAGGAGTCTTTCATTTTCCTGGCAGAATGTTATAACTTTCTGGGTTAGGGTTGAAGCCTTTAGGGCTAATTTTGGTTCACTGGGGTGGGGATGGTCTGGACCCCTCGGACTGGCTTATGGTAAGGCAATGTGACTGTCCCCAGCAATGAGTTGGGGATGGGTAAAGTGACCAGTGGGCCCTCTCCATACTGTCACCAAGCTCAACATCTACTGGCACAAGGTGGCACCTGGCCGAGTGAATCACTCTCCTGTTGGTTCCCAGAACCAGTTATGGTTCCCAGAACCTCATTGTAGCTCCATATCTTTATTCAAACCAGTCTTAAGCTCATATTACCTGATGTTCTCCTCTCCCGTTTACTAGGCATTTAAGAGCCCTCATGCTCCACTCAAGCCTTATTGCTATATTACAAGGAAGAGAGAGAGACAGAAAGAAAAAGAGAGGAAAAAACATAGGGGGCACTAGATATGTATTGAGAAGAAAAAGGGACATTTTGTAAAACAATGCATGAATTTGAAGAAGGTTAAAAAAATGCTCTCAGCCATGGACGGAAATAATAAATAGTGATTTGATTTGCCATTGATTATTTTTTGAAGGTTTATTTTGTTGTGTTTGTATTAATGTGAATTGGTTTAACTTTGTAAACCTTACACATATATGATTTCAAAGACATATATATATATATATATATATATATATATATATATATATATATATATATATATATATTAATATGCAAAATTAACATTACAGTCAAATGGTTAAAACAAGTTTCATAGAAAATAGGAAATAAAAAGATAATTATTATAACCATCAGACAATCAGACAATTAACTTCTTATTTCATATAAATACAACTATGACAACTACTATTCATAAGAGGGAAAAAAAGTTCTCGGTAATTATGCCACCAAGTTAGAAAAGTGCTATGTGTGTTGACTAATGCATAAATATTTAGATATTAAAGAGATTATTTGCCAGCTAATCACAATCAGGTTGATTTGATGTCAAAATGTAACTACCGCTATAGCCAATGGGACCTCATTTCTGCTACACTTTCGCCCCCAAAACTCTTCAGTATGAAGCCATAGTTGATTATCAACACATTTACAAAACTGCAACAGTCTCAGATTTGTCAAAGTTGGACACATTATTAAAAGATGCTTTAGATTTTGTATGCAGTCTTGTTGCTTGCAAAGGGCACAATAGTTTTTACTGTAAGGATTGTTAGATTGCAAATATTGGATTTCGCCAGTTGGTTATTTACTTTAGACCTATCAAGGTGTACACTTGAGGGAATGTTCTTCTTGTATGACATTTTGGCATCTGATAGATTTCAGAGGAGCAGGGAATTGTATGGACAATTACTGTATGAGTAAGCCACATATTTCTTTGGAAGAAAAGAAGATATCAGAACTAGCGAGATCTGAGGGTGGGTCTGAAGTAAACTTTGGGTCAGAATCGCATCATACTGCTGAACTGGAAATCAAGGTACAGATGCATAAAGAAGAAATACATTTTGAGTTAATCTATCCTCTGGCATTTGGTAACATTTTGGAAGTACATGATTGATTTGGAAATACATATTCATCCCCTGGCAGAAAGGAGTAATGCATTTGAACACACAAGAATGTCTACAGAAATACATATCTGGCAGAAAACAATATATTGAACATTTTAAACAAATTACCAGGAATTCTTTAGAAAATATAAATGTGGAGGCAACAGAATTGCACATAACTAAAGAATACTTGAAGAACATCAGGAATAATCAAAGGTTTGCAACAATAGGAGAGCAACACAATTTCATATGCACCATTAATTTGTCAGGTTTTGTTTTTCCCTGTCAGTCCTCTTTGTGATTTCTGGCAGAACTGTAGCTCACGCTAAGGTGTGTGTAAGGACCAGTAAAGAACAGGAAGTTCTAGAGTGTATACAGAATGGGTTCATTAAAATGGGGAAATGTTATTCTTTATACAAAAGAAGACAGATTTACACTTACGCATTGACTATCGAGGGTTGATCAACGTTACTAATCATAACTGTTATGCATTGCTTCTAAGAAGCAAACTATTGGACCAGATCCAGGAAGCTACCATAAATCCTAATGTAGGTTTACTTGATGTATGCAACTAAGTCAGTATTTGTAAGAGTAATCAGTGCATGACAGGTTTCACATATGGAATGGGGCACATTCTGTAGAAAAAAGTTCAGAGTTTAAGCTTGTGCAATGCCCTTGCTGCATTTCAGCACTTTGGGACACATTCTGTACAAGGTTATATGTTTTAACTTGTGCAACGTCCCTGCTGTATTTCCGCACTTTGATGTACATTTAAATGGATATTTTGGAAACATTTATCTTATTTTATTAATTTTGGGTATTTATTGAGCACTGACCAAGCTTCGAGAAGTTGCTGAGCGCTGTACAAATCGTATGCCTTCGTATTGCCAGTCAGGCAGTCTTCTGACCTCCTAATCTTTTACGGGACATCAAACAACACTTCGTTAAAGCATTGTGGCCCCACAGTGCACTGTCAGTGCTTAGACAACCTAGCATTTCGTAATGCTTTTTAAGAGCATTCCCTCGCTAATTCCTCTCAGTGATAAATTGATGCTTTTGTGCAGTAGCACCTTTTGAGCGTATCTATGTGCAGAAGGGGATTACATTAATACACAATGTTGGACCCAATAACCGGACAGACTCAAAGAATATGGCAAAGTACTAATTTATTGTTACTTCAATAAAGTAGGGTGATCTGGCGAACAACGAATTGTAGTTCACTTACTCACAGTTACATTACAGGTGCACAAAGGCTTTACATCTCAAAATGCGTCAGCTATGATGTCATCCTACGTGACAAATAATAAAACCTATCAGACAAGGGGATTGATTAGGGGAGCATTTCTACTCATAGAATCTATAAGTGTTAGTAACTTTATTGGCTGCCCTTTGTCTGGCTGGCAAACCTTGCCTTTCCCTCTATGTATAATACAGATTATAGCAGAATAACAGTAGTGGATTGGCCTATGCTATATTGTATGCTCATCGTCACATAGGCCCTCATGATAGGTTGGCACACTCATCCAACATTGGACACTCGGCTCACTTGCAGTACGTAAGCAAAATGAAACTCAGGTGCAGAGAACAATGACAGACCACTGCCCACTTGTCCAACTAGCTCTATCATCTCTCATCAGCCAAGCCTCAGCCAAGGCTTTTCCTTTGTACTTGAACTTGATGGATGTTCTCTTCTCTGAAACGTAATCTTCGGCCAGGAGCTATGAATAGGCCTTGTTTTCTGGTCTTGCACAACTGTGAAGAGACCACGATTGTGTCCATTTCGCCTTTTATTTAGTGCTATTTGATTCAATAATTTCAAGAGTCATTACCCTCTGCAGCCTCTAGAGTCTTGGTTGCTCAGTCTCACATAAGCTTTTCTGCATCTTTAATTGACAGTACTTGGCATCCATAAATGTTGGCTCATTTACTTAATCTAAGAGAAATATGTCTTGTTTACATTGCTTATCCTAGGTAACTCCCTTTGTACCCATCAGTAGCTTCTCACTGTGGCACCCTTGATCTCTGGTCAGCAGCTATTCTTAGTTCATGCATGAATTTGTATTTCCAGCCTCTGTCAGCTCTGCAGTTCTGGTCTCTCTCCTTCGAGCTCTTCACTTACCTTCACTGAGAGCCGGCGTCCATTTTTCCAACATGGCTGCTCTATCCATGTTATGTTTTCTACTGCAGCAAGCTTCTATATGTTTGATCAACCTTGCATTCCTGTGTATGTACACTTATTATTCAGCTGCTTACTTATCTTCTTTGTATATATGATATATATGATTTCTTCTTACTTGCACATGTTATTTGGTTTCTTCAGTTTTATCTTCATTCTTTAAGTATTGTTATATCGTTTCAGTGCGTCATTGTATTTTCTCCTTATGACATCACTTTGCACCTGTCAGATTTTCTTTACAGCTCTTCGCTAGTCAGTGGTGTCTGCAACTGTCCTACTACCACTGAAGGTACATTCAATATGATTGTCTGAGTGCATAATGTCTCTCATACAATCGATGCAGTATTGAGATGATACCTGGTGTCAGGCATAGTATCTTCCTGTCTTTCATGCAATAAAATGGAGGTGGGGCAGCATAGCCTATTAGTGCATACACATCTGCCCCTCTGCATTCCCCCCTCTGGTCGACGACTGGACCACCTCATCTTCCTCAATTTTCTTCATTTTTCTTACACAGAATAATTTCTTCGGGATTATGTGTTCATCCACGCTCCAGGTCATATGGCAGCATTCTCCAGTTGGTTGACAGAACACCCAATGCCCTACATATTTCTTATGATCCTTAGGGTGAAGGAACTTCATTCCTGGGGGTGCTAGAGGACTGTCCTTCAGGTGCTCACGGGTGGTGCTTTCAGTCTGCATATGCTCACCAGTCTCAGCTTTCACATAGATCATTATCTTCAGCCCATATGCTTTCTTTGCTGTCTTCTCGCATTGTCCAATGAACATTCCTATAAGACAGAATCCCAGAAACACTAACACTAGTATTGCTCCAAGGAGTTGCAGGGCATTTGCTAGCAAAGTTGGAACCCATGAAAACAAAGACATAAACCAACCTTCATCCACAGTCTTGTCTATTTCATCCACCAAATTTGTGTGCAGAGTTGACAGCATAGTTTTTGCTTCTTTTTAATCCTTGAGGAACATGTCTAAGGGTACTTTGGAGTGGACCTGAATGCGGATGGAAACATATGTACTTTAAAAACTGAAGGCTGGGATTGAACCCGTGACTTAACACACAAACTGTAAAGATATTGAAAGGACAAGTGACAATAATTGGCCCTGATTTGAAAAAGACAGAGGTACCGTCAAAACACATGTCATCATATAGGCTGAATGACCAATAATAATCCAAACCATTTTTGAGCACCAAGAATCAAGCTCTTGTGTTTTTCTTTGCGGTCCTTTGGCGCATGAATGCAATCAAGGGTAACTTGAAAACATAGTTTTTGCTTCTGTCAGGGTTCTATTTTCTTCATCATGGGCAGGTGTAAATTTACAGCAAGAAGGCCCAATCTTGGTGCACACACCTCCTTTCATTCCTCTAATCAAGTCCAGGACATACCTGTTCTGGAGGGCCATGTGCCCGTTTGCCCTTAGTTCTTCTTTGATCGCATTGAATCCTTTTATTGTCGTGTTGATCATTTATAGCAGCTCCCAACTAGTGATCTGTAACCACTTGGAGTTCACTGCAGTCTTGACTCCTGGCAGGAATATAGACTTGAAAATCTCTGCCATTCTACTGAACAACGTATGCTCATCTGGGATATAATAATAGGCTTCTATCGATTTTGCTGAGAAGTAATTCTCGCTTCTTAGCTTCGATTAAGCAACCTTTTGTTCCTCAAGTGTGCATCTATTTATGGAAAGTCTGTGATCTGCAGTTTGCTCTGGTCTACTACTAAGACTGGTATACTTATCAATTCCAATCAACAAACTCCTCTCCATTTTGGTGGCAACTTCATATATGCTCTTGATCTACAGAACCAATAGTAGTCAATTACTCCATTAGGACTGCTGTTCCTTCCTTCATGCCTGGTAAATCAAAAA
This sequence comes from Ambystoma mexicanum, assembly GCF_040938575.1. NCBI lineage: Eukaryota > Metazoa > Chordata > Amphibia > Caudata > Ambystomatidae > Ambystoma > Ambystoma mexicanum. Next base: position 1,099,339,501 of record NC_090929.1, read on the forward strand.
CTCTGCCACATTTGAGATTTTCTCCAACTTTTATCGTGCCATATTTTCTGAAGCATAAGGAGGCATTCTTCATGGGTAGTATCTGCAATGGTCCCTCCTCATCGTTGACCCATGTTGACAATCGTGCGATCTTAGGCCATCCTTCCGGGGTAAAGACTGTTCCTTCAATTCGTAGTTGGCCTCCTTCTCAGCATTCTCATATTTCCTTCCTGTTCTTGTCCTTACATTGTAACATCTATTTTCTTCAACTTTGATTCCTGCTCCATTTATCCAGGTTGTTCATATTGTATTATTCAGTGCATTGTTTTTTGCTTTTCACTTACTTCGTGTCTTGTACATAATTGTTTTCTCTTTGGGATGTCGCTTTATTCACTCATACTGGATGCCGTCCTGCCTTGAAATTGTCCTCTGGTTAGGAAAAGTGCAAGGTGCGTTTGGCAGTGTGCTTTTTCACTGATACTTCTGTTCCTATGAATATTTTAGAAGTTCCCAAAGCATAAGGTATACACGAACATACATAGCAGCTTTCATCTGTCGTTTTTCTCCCGGCCTTCTACATGCACTGGTACCACATGTTATTCCTTTAAATGCGACAAATTACCAAGATATGAATTTATACCTTTGTTATCTTCCCCAACTTCTCTTTTAGATCGGGCAATTTGTTGGGAAATATCAGAAAAAATATCACTCGTACCTTTGTCAGGGATACAAAAAGATGTCTCGTTCTCAGATGCTTCACTTGAATTATAAAACAATATTTCATGATATGTAAAGAGCATAACGAAATAAAAACAACACATAAGGCAAAATGTAGTTGTAAGAAGTATTGCCATGATATTCAAGTGCCACACAATCTCTTGTGGAGGGGCTGGTCTTCTTGTTAGTGTGCATTTTATATAATTGAAAATTCCCATTTTTGGGTTACAGTGTTCACCTTTAGTTATCTTTGAACTTTGCACTTTTTATAACAGAAACTGAATAATTATGGCTATAATAACTGCAAATAAAAGCACTGTTTTTAGGATTTCTGAAAAACACAACAACATCTAGGTGTCGTCGCACTAAAGATGGATTGGATCATAATATATATACACAAACAGCATGCAGAAATGTATGCAACGTGTCAGGCAACATGGAATGTGATTATGAAATCTTCATGTCGATTTGCCAATTTTCAGTTTTACTTTTAGTCCAACTGAGAAAGTTCTGAAATAGTAGCAAATCTATTTAATCCCTCTTAAACTCAGGGAATGTCAATGTTATTCCAGATAGTTTTTAATCCATTGATTCTTTATCCTTGCCCTTAGCGGCCGATCTGGTCAGCATGCGTGGAATTTCTTCTCCTGCTACACTGTCACTGGGTGCCATAGGGGTCGGCATCTCTCCTTTGTAGAGCTTCACATCGTTCAAATGCAGCCAGGCTCTCCCCCCTTGTAATTGCACAGCAGTGGGGGTGACCTCCTCTATTAGGTGTGGTCCTTCAAAACGGGGCTTATTCCAAGTCCTGGCAAAATTCTTAATGTGAGCCTAGTCTCCTGGATACAAACAAGGCTGTTTAAGAGCTTTAATGAAATCAATTGGTTCGTTGTCTTCCTCAATCTTCTTCGGCCCTTCCCTCCGATTGTTTATCTGTTGAGAAATAAAAGAAACACTAGCAGTCATATTTGTCAAACAATCATACATCTCATAACCTACTGTATTTGCTACAATGTGGATATCTTTTTTAACTCTAGCGGGAGGAGCAAAGGGTACTCTCATACGGCATCCAGGAACCAACTCTTGAGGAGTTAGGTGGTGATCTGAGGCAGGCTGATTTCTTAGGGCAAATAGGGCAAGGGGTAGGCAATGTAGCCATCCCTTCTTTAAAGTCATCCTAATCTTAGCAATTCTTTCCTTTAATAGCCCATTTAATCTCTTACAGACACCATTCACCTGTGGGTGATAGTCTGAGGAAAATGTATGTTTTATGCCCAATAGAAGAACTATCTGCTTATGTCAGACCACAGGACTTCACACACCCCCACCTCACATATGGGAAACTTATCAGCGCATGTGTCATTGGGGTGTGTGCATGTACCTGCTTTGATCCATCTGGAAAAGGGACATACTACTACCAGCATGTACCTATAGCCATTACATACTTGTACGATATCTATAAGTAGATGCTGAAATGGACCATTGGTCCTAGGGATTGCTCTTTTCACTGTTCTCAAGGTGTGCCCTGCTGTAAACCTCTGGCACACAATGAGGTTTACAACAAACTGTGCCACATGTTTGAATACATTTGTTATGAACCTGTCTTCTGCGATTGTTGCAGTAAGACTCTCTCTGGCAGTGTGTGCAGGGTAGTGAAACTGCCCCAGCTTCAGTAATGCTAGAGAAATGACTGGCTTTCCAGTGCTATCATGTCTCCATATAGCCTCAGTGGGAGATAAAAAACACCCCTGCCTCCTCCATACATCCTGCTCTTCCTGTTTGGTTTGACCTTGTAACTCAATTAACGGTCTAATAGATAACATATGAAATCCTTCCTGCATCAGCATGAATTGCTCTGATCCTTGTTTAACATCCTCTAATTCAAAATCAGAAATATTTGGAAAATGTGTGGCTAGATTTCTGTGAGAAATTAGGTCCACCCCTTTAGTATGGGTGGCACATTTCACCACAGCAACAGCCAATGGGAGCTTTAGTACTTCAATGAGCTTGCCCAATAGAGATGCATGTTGCACTGGAGTGCTGTCTGCATGGATGAAACCCCTCCTCTTCCAACATGACAAGGTGGCATGTGTGGTTGCTGTCACGCAGGCGGAGTCAGAGTACACCGTCACTTCCTTGTCTTCAAATCTCTGAAGCGCCGCGATAAGCGCCACTAATTCTGCAGCTTGCGGTGAACAATGTGCAGGCATTCTCGCACTTGTCACTACTTCAAATTCACCATTCATTTTTAACTTTACTACTGCCGTCCCAGTATGCTTTTCGCCAGTCGTTTGATCAATTTTTGAAGAACCGCCAATAAAGAGAACTTTGCCCCTCTGAGAACATTTTCTCTGACATGGGGAATATCATCAGAGAATTCAATATACATTGTGCAGTCATGTACATTCTCCTCCTTCCCCACTGGTTCTGCTATGAATGTTGCTGGATTCACTATTCTCCAACTATCAACTTTGATTGCTGGATTTGAAATAATCACTTTGTATCCAGACACTCTTTATGTAGTCAATGGACTTTTGGGTTTCTCCATAATGGCAAATCGGAAGTGCTCGACAAACAATGTTATTGAGCATCCCATTGTAATACTTGCAGACTTTTCAATTGGGAAAGTAGCATCAGCTAAAGCTTGTTCACAATAATAATGTCCTTTCATCACTGGGTCGAAAGTCCCACTATAAAAGGCTAGTGGTTTGTGTCTATGTAAGATTGTCGTCTTCTGTGTGACTACTTGTCACAGTCAAAAGGGTCAGCGATCGAGCCCACACTCTACGTTTCCATCTGAGGAAACGTGTTTCCTTTGGGCCTCAGTACACAGCTTCTCTGTTTTACAATCATTGGCGGTTACCATGGGGAAATGCTGCATTTACATATCCCTCAACAATGTTGCATTCCACTGTAGCACGACGTGCACTGCGGTGCGGTCATGTGGTTGTCCCACCTGTTCTGCTCGGCAAGCCCCACCCACTTTGCCAGCATAAAACAGCTTATGTCCCACTACAAGCTGCTTCTGTTTAAAGTTGTACCCTTAGCAGTTTTCGTCTGAACCTGCATCCTTTGATCCTTTGTCTTGTACACGGTTTGCCTTTTGCCTAGCGATTCTGCCCCGTTATTGTCAGACCTGTTGCCGAATCTAGCCTGTCCTGCGGATTTACCTTTTGCTTAGCGATTCTGCCTAGTTATTGCCAGACCCGTAGCCGAACTAGCCTGTCCTGCGGACTGTCTCCTGCCTTTCGATTGTATCTGTGTTTCTGCCCACACGAAAGCTGAAAACTCTGCTGTGCCTCAATTTACTTCTACATGCACTTGTGTTTCTTTGTTGCTGAACACCAAGGCGAGGACTCTTTTACTCACGACCGGGACGCTCTGCAGTGAACCTGGTGATTGGATTACTCTGCACACGACTGGGACGCTCTGCAGTCATCAGTGCACCATCCTGGAACTAGCACGTCCCTCATTCCGTTTGGGCTTAGTCCCCTACTAACATCCCTTTCCCCTCCGTTTTTGCTCATCCTTGGATTCCTTGTCTCCTGCAACACCATACATCTTCCCACTGAAAAATATTATTGCCGGTAAAATCCCTGATATAACTCCTTGTAGTTTATTAGCCTTGTTATTCAGATATCACATATTTTTATCTTTGTCACTGTTAAGTAGAAACAGGATTGATAAGTCTCCTTCAGTTCCTCTGTGAATAAAGCAACATCTGTGCTAGATCAGTAGGTTATTCTTCTTACTATTGCTCTTCTCTAATTCTTACTTGTGCAACCCAATTAATCTGTTGTCCTTTCCCTTACAGCCTGGCACCTTGTTGGTGTGTTCTACTTGCTCTTTCATTTGATTTACTCCTCTGATCTGCTGTACTCTACACAGCAAAGGGGCGTATCAAGGGAAAGTACTCCCACTACGAGGAGACTAGGGTCAGTATTGGCCCAGGTTACACTACACCAAGGTATCCACTTCACTTCCCTGGTTCCTACCCCGTCAGCCTTTCCGCATACCTGACCTGGCTTTGGTGAGTACTAACAGTACTGTTGTCATTACCTCTTTGTTAGGGAGAATTCTCTGTAAAGGCTAATTTCCCATACCTAGTGAGTCCCCCAGCAGCTTTGCTGGATTTTTGGGGTTTATTTTTTTCTCCTGCTAAGAGTGAGACTCTTTTTCTCCCACCCTTAGACATGATTTGAGGTGTTCCTTTGACTTTGTATGTGTTTAATGAGCTATGGTGTCCTTTACCCCATAGGGCTTCCTGTGTTTTTGGTATGTGGATTACACAGCACCTTCTGTGCAGTAACCCAGGGGTGTCGTAGCGACCCGCAAACATAGACTCCATACCCTGAGACTGACTACTGTCTCCCAGGACATTTAAAGTCACCATTGGCTTTACTAGTCTTAAATTGTGAACAGAACCAGTACAAACCATCATATTGTGGACGTACTGGTCGGGGCAATTCGATTGACCCGGGGTCTGTTGTTCGAGGGGGCACTGTCCAGTCCCCCCCGACCGAGTTTTGGCTGGTGGCAGTGGATACTACTTTTTATATTCGACCGCAAATATATTCCTATGGGATTTTCTCATTGTTCGAGGCTACCACTTTTTAATATAGCCTCGAAAATACCGCCGGTCTATTAAATTAATATAAATTCACTGGTTGGTATTTTTTGCCGAAACTCGGTTCCAAAATGGCATTTGTGTTCGCATCTGTGACTCCAACCCAAGTCGAGCCCTTTGTTCCACTTTTTGGCGGGCTTCTCCACAGAAGCCTCCAAAAGTGGTGCCACTCTGTCTGGGTACCACGGGGGGTTTGGGAGGGGGTTTAGGCACCCTGGACTGAGTTACCTCAGCAACTCATGTCGCACTCTTGTGTGATTGGCCCAGTGGTGAGCCGCCCGGCTCACCACTTAGCATGTTTGAGTGACAGCTATGACTGATGAATGGGGGTTTTCTGCATAAAAGCAGGGTTTTGGGGACTGGGACTTCAGACGAGGCCACGGGACCAAAGATTCCGAAGAGGGAGAAGCTGAGCCGACCTGCAACAACGACACCACCGGTGGAGCCCTGCTGAACCGTCTCACCACTTTTCCCGACGACAGAGGAGATCTTCCATCCAAAGAGTCTTCTTCCTTTGACTGGTGGGGATAACCAGTTTGCCCGCCTTTTCGCCTTCCCGGATCATCTCGTGGCCACCTTGCCTGTGCCAAGCACCCCGGCAACCGGGATACCACGTTTTCTTCACTACCGCGAATAAAAGGGTAGTACCTTTCAACCTGAGAACTTCGTGGCTGGTTTCTTCCCTGGCAGTGCAATGACCTTCAGCCTTCCTCCACGTCGAGATCATCTCTTCCACTGGACGACGCCGCGACTTGCACCCGCTGCCAGGAACAACTGCCCCCGCTGGAGGATCCTCTCCACTTTAAAGGTACTGTGTCCGCCTGGCCTCCCTCACAACGGTCTGTGTGGGGTGACTCTTAAAGCCTCCATTTACCACTTGGGTTGGCCCTAGGCTGGCTAATTGAACTTTTCTAAACTGAACTGATTCCTTTCTGAACTCTCTGCAAGACTCTCCAAGCCTTTTAAATTGTGTGATCTTGGGCGCATTGGTGTTCTACTCTCTCCAAGAGGGAGCCTGGCCTCTGAACTTTTTTGCTCACAAGTAGACTTTGACTTTCCTGTCTTGCTAAGTGCTTCTGAAGGATTGTGTTGTGTGCTGTTCCTAATTTCTGCCTTTTCCCTCCCTTTTTCTTAAACTTATTGGAGTGCCATCGTTAGTTAAGCGCTTACCTCTGTCTGGAAATAAGTGGTGTTAACTAAGACTTGTCTAATAAGGAATAAGGGATGTATATATGCTAATAGTGATTGTATTTTTGAACTTACTTATAATAATAGTGCTAGAGTGTTTCTAAGAGTGTGTTTAAATAAATAATTATATACTTGATACCAAAGCTCTGGTCAGTGTTTGCTTGTGCTACTGTATTTTGGTACCTATCTTGTATACTCTATATAATGTCTAACTCTTCTTGAGAGAAGTCTGGCTGCTCAGCCACAGCTACCAGGTAAATCTGGGTGGTACAGACTGCTACCAATTGGGTTTACTGCCAACACCTGTAGTCTTAAGCCTTTTGCAGTGGTCCCTAAGGGAACTGCACAGGTTTCTGCCTAACACTCTTCATTTGAATGTGAGAATAAATAAAACTCTTCACTGTAGTCTGCTATTCCTAACACAGGGGCTGTGCAAATTGCCCTTTATTAATTCTTTGAATCCTTCAATCATGTCATCTTCCCATGTTATCTTACTTATGCCTTGCTGTGCTTCCCTGAGTCCTTCTAAAAGCGGTCGAATATACGTACTGTAGTAACAAAAACCAGGCCATACAATAATTACATAGGCCTAGAAACTGTTGCATTTCCCTTACTGTCTCAGGTTTTGGAGTTTCCATGATGGCCTCTGCTATTTTGGGTGTCACTTTTCTCCCCTCTTGGATCTTCGTCCTCTCCCATTTTCCAAGTCATAATCGCACCCATGTCTGATGTGTCAGGATACTGTACTCGGACTCCATATGTCTGCCCTACAATTATTAAATGGTGCTCCATCATGTCGTGTGTTTTGTGTGGTTATTCTCGTGTACCTTGCTCGTCTCCAAATGTCACAACACTCTCTCCTAGGATAGCTGCCAGTGGGCCTTTTACGTCACCCACTGCTAACGTCATTCCTGCTGTCATTCTCTCTAACTCATACATTCATTTCCCCACACGTGCAGTCAAACTAGGTAATTTACATTTTAGATTTTCCTTGTGCACCTGTGGCCACAGAATATATTGTGGTCATCCTCCCCCTTTCTCTAATAATGGGAATTGTGTAAGCCCTGGTCCAAAATCGTCTCCTCCTACACTTTGTGTCTTCCAGGTGGGGCTAGTTTTGACCATTCGTTTTCTGCCTGGCAGCGACTTATCCTGCTTACATAATTCAGTGATATATCGCCTGCACTGCACGACCATGCTGGTGGTTGTTCAGAATATGTTGCCGATTCTGGCATTTTCTCTTTCAGGTCATCTAGATCTGACCATTTTACCCCTCTCTCTATGTTTGGGTCTATCGAAAAGCTGCATGCAACTTCCCTTTGTGCTTTCTCATTCTTCTCTTTTCTTCATCTGACATCATTATACCCCAACTGGAATGGCTGTCATCCGTTTCCTCATCATCAAGATCTAGTCTGCTTAGGGACAGCGTTCTATGCCTGTCCCATCAATGGGTTATATGCCCTATTTCCTGTTCCCTTTGGTGAAGGAATGCAATGCTCCCCATTGCCTTGTAATCGCCTTTCTCTCTCATTTGTCTATATAGATCCCCAATTCTTTTTCCTATGCCTTCTGCCTCATGCCTGTCAGCCCATGTCTATATTATCGGGATCCCTTGCGGGGCTGTTGTGATTCTCTCCCTTCCTCCCATCGCTCTCGAGCTTCGATGGGTATCATACTCCGGTTAACAATGTGATCTATTTCATCATCTGTTTGTCCCCTACTTTTTTCTCATTTATTTTTCCCTTCTCCTCATCTCCTTGTTCTCTTCTTCCTCTCGCCTTCTTTGCAACCTATGTTCTTCCGATGTTTGGGCTTCTATTTCTTCATGTTTCTTCTCTTGTATTCTCTCTTTCTATTTTTTCTGTTCTTCATACCTTCTCTGTTCTTCCTTTTGTCTCCTTTCTTTTTCCTTCTCTTCGCTGTATGCCCTTTCCCATCCCTTTTCCTTCTTTTCTCTGTCTTCCCTTTCTTCTCTTTCTTTAACATCGTCAATGCCTTTCTGTCTAACTTCAGCAGTATCTGTATTCCCATCCACTCGTTTTGTACTATTGTCATTCCACTTGCTTTGTCTTTCTCTCTTTTTTGTGTTCTGTCTTCTTCTGTATCTGTCTGTCCTTTCTGACATCACGCTCTTTATGTTCCTCGGCTGTAGACATATTTTTGCTTTTCTTATTCTTACTTTCTATCATGCTGTCTTCACTATTATAAGTGGGAGGTGCACACGTGACATTAACATACCCCACCGCTGCTTTTAAATCCTTTAGAGGATAAATCCACTGTTTGTCTTCTATATTGCTATCATCTTTAGGAGAAGAAAGAGGAGCTGAGGGCATTACGTCCTCCTCTTTATGCTGATTAAGCATCCACTCATTTTCTGCTGGGTCTTCTATCTCATTCTGGTACATCTTCCAGAGTTGTAAAACAGCGAACCTTTTCAGTAGTTTCTTCCCCGTGTGTGTAGCATGCAAGTATGTCCTCATGTGCCGCAGCACCGCCTTTGATTTGAGCCTTCTTGGGGCCACGGCATAAGTGTTTTATTAATCATGCCCTTCACCCACTCGGCGTGATAATGTCTTATTTTAGGTGTATATCATTGTAATGTCCTGCATAGATGTAAAAGGGGAGTGTCCGCCATAATCATAAGTCGTTTTCAACTGTCAATACTTACCAGGTTTTTTATTTCCCTAGTTTATTATTTATTTTATTTAATCACACTTTTACAATCACTATGACCAATACCATCAATTGCCAACCATTTCCAACAAACCACTTTCTCCAAATTGATTTCCAAATTTATAAAACAGCATCTATTTTTATCTCTTCGTTTATAGTTTTTTTTATCACCTTGTATTATCCTGTTATTATTTTCGATTAGTTTTAAGAATCTTATTTTATCCTTTATTCTTTCTCAAATATTATCCCGTCTAGTTTTGATTGGCGCCAATCACTTTCTAAGGCCTAATAATTCTGATAAATCTTATTGCTATCGTTCTTATAATTTTTAAGCTTTCAACCTATTTTATCACTAATAATACAAAACACGCCAATATATTTTGTACACTGATATTCTTCAAAATCCCCCAAAATACGTGTGCACACTTTTTCTACGATCGTCTTGTCTCATCTCCCTGATAGACGTATATCATCTCTATTTTACTCCATTTAGGAGTGTGTCACGCACCCTTCCTTGGCTGTAGCTGGAAGAATCCCTTAAATAATACTCAGTTTCGGAGTGTGGTGCGGTCCCTTCTCCCTCCTTGAGGGATTTTTCCTAACAAATCCTGTTCCTGTTGCATTCCCGCTAGACACATACAATATGGCCCCTCCCCTTTTATTTTGCACTTTCAATGCTTCTACTTACATCTGGTAGTTCGCTCGAGGCCTTCGGTATCAACTCTTCCCCATTCGACCAGTTCGCCTTCAGTCCACAGGGAGCCTGCGAGGACCGGACAGGAATTTCTTCAATGGGGCACCTGGCAACCGACTCAGGTCACACATGTTTGTAGGGCCCCTCTCCACAGGAAACTCTGCGGTCTTCCGGCTAATGGTGGAAGACGTCAGACATCCAAGGGTCTGGATCTTGAACCATCCGCACCTCTACCAAATGTGCAGTAGTACTTTTTGAGAGTATCTATGTGCAGAATGGGATTACCATAATAAAAACATCTTGGACCCAATAACTGAACAGACACAAAGAATATGGCAAAGTATTACTTTATTATCACTTCAATAAAGTAGGGCAATCTGGCGAACAATGAATTTTAGTTAACGCACTCACATTTACGTCACAGGTACACAAAAGCTTCATACCTCAAAACGCCTCAGCTATGATGTCATCCTACGTGGCAAATAATAAAACCTATTGGACAAGGGGATTGGTAATGGGAACATGTCTACTTATAGAATGTATAAGTGTTAGTAACTTTATTGGCCACCCCTTGTCTAGCAGGCAAACCTCGACCATCCCTCTAACTACATATAATACAGATTATAGCAGCATAACTGTTGCGGATTGGCCTATGCAACATTGTATGCTCATCGTCAGATAGGCACTCATGACTTGCAACACGTAAGCAAAATGAAACTCAGGTGCAGAGAACAACGTCAGACCATTGCCCACTTGTTAGTTCTATCATCTATCATCAACCAAGCCTTCAGCCAAGACTTCTCATTTGGACTTGACCTTGCTGGATGTTCTCTTCTCTGGAACTTTAAGGGGAGTCAAGGTACATCGTTATCTTCGGCCAGGACTTATGACTAGGCCTTGTTTTCTGGTCTTGCACCAGGTTTGAAGAGACCACGATTTTGCCCATTTCCAATTTTATTTCGTGCAATTTGATTTCATTATTTCAAGTGTCATTACCCTCTTCGGCCTCTAGAGACTTGGTTGCTCCATCTCACATAAGCTTTTCTGCATTTTTAATTGACAATATTTGGCATCCGCAAATGTTTGCTCATTTAGTTAATCAAAGAGAAATATGTCCTGCATACATTGCTTATCCTTGGCAACTCCCTTTGTATCCTTCAGCAGCTTCTCACTGTGGCATCCTTGATCTCTGGCCAGCAGCTATTCTTTGTTCATGCACACATTTGTATTTCCAGCCTCTGTCGGCTCTGCAGCCCTGCTCTCTCTCCTTCAAGCTCTTTGCTTACTATCATTGAGAACCAGTGTCCATTTTATTCAGCGGGTTACTTATCTTTTTGGACATATGATTTCATCGCACTTGTATGTATGTTACTTTGTTTCTTCAGTTTTATCTTCATTCTTTAAGCATTCTTATATCGGTTTGGTGCATCATTGTATCTTCTCCTTATGACATCACTTTACACCTGTCAGGTCTTCTTTACAGCTCTTCGATATTCAGTGGTGTCTGCAACACTCCTGCTGCTACTTCAGTACAAGGGTACATTCGATACGGTTTTCTGAGTGCATAACGTCTCTCATGCACTCAATGCAGTATTGGGATGATACGTGGTGTCATGCACAGTGTCTTCCATCCAGTCAAACGGAGGTGGGGGCGTAGCCCATTAGTGACGTACACGTCTGCTCCTCCACACTTTCATAGTACATGGATAGATTTCAAGGTCACGTTCAGGAGTTTTCCTCCCATTTGCCTTCAGCTAGTTTCCAGCATTTTGCATTTGCATTTTGCAGTACCAAAATGTGGTGAAAGGTTTTTAGGTAGAGAGTAAAACAGGGAAGCGGGTTAGGCGAAAGGGATGGGGAAAGACAAGGTTTTGTGGGTGGGAGGCTAGCGCATGTTGAAATGGGACTGGCAATGGCCTGTCATAGATAGGTGTAGCAGAGACTACGAGAACAAATTTTATATGCTCAAATGGAAAATGTTAATGTTATGGATTGAACATAGCAAACTGCTTTACTGGGTTAGGTGGCATGGCTGATCAATCAGTTCTATGCCTAGGAGTCATGCACAAAAAGTCACACCCAGCGATTGCAGCACAAGAGGGAGCAATTCTGCAGGAGCAACCTTTTCTGCGCAACCCTCTCCCGGTACATGTTGGGGGGGGGTTCCCCTACGCCCGAACGCTCAGGCGCTACGCAGCACCCTGCGCCCACTCCAGCCCACTTACTTGATGTGCGCTTCGGCCCCTGGCTGCCTGCTTCCCATCCCCCCCTTGCAGTCTGTGTGCCGTGGCGCCAGAAGCCCCGGGCACATCACGCCATGCTTTTGTGCACAACCTTCTGTGACCCGGGCTTCCGGCGCTGTAGCACACAGACTGCAAGCGCAATCATTGGTTCAGGCAAGGAGCCATTAATCGTGAAATTGAAGAATATGTAAGATAATCTGCAGTTTCTTGTACGGGGAAAGCATTCTGCAAAAAAGAAAACGAATTGGGCATTTCCCACTACGTCCAACTCCTAGTAAACAATGGCATAAATGATCCTTAGAATGTATTACAGAACTCCTGCTTTCACAAGGAGCAGTCATTTGGCTGCTCGCAGAGCGTTTCAATAACAAGTGTTAGTTGTAAGATGTGCATGGTGTTTTAATAAAGCGTATATACCACTGCTAATGAGTGAGTGCAAAGTCAGAGTATAATTGACTTTATTTTTGGGAAAGTAATTTAAGGTTAAAATGGTGTTAGACCTTCCCTCGGCTCTTATCTGTCACATATACGGTCAACGAACAAGAACAAATGCAGCTCCAGAGCAATATCTACAGTGCGTTATTACTGCACGTCAAGATACATGGAGCAAATTGTCACTTCTGACAGCATCTGCCCACCATAATGATTCACTTGCTTGTGTTTCAACATACAGGCTTGGCATCCTCATTCCCTAGCAAGCATGTGGGTATGTCTTCTGTTGGCAGCCGTAGATGTTGTGCATCAGTGGCAAAATATTAAACAATAAACTCTCAATGATATTCTGTTTTCTAACGCAAAACACAAACGTTTGCAAATGTTAGCAGTAGGCCAGTGGAAAACTGGAGATTCCGTGTGCCCCAGTGCCAAGACTGTCTGTAGGGTTCCATTTAGAAATGATATCCTCTTTTAAGGCCCATTTACTGTTGAAAAGATCATGTCAGATAGCACAATGAGCTGAGTGCCCTCTTCTGACATCTGTGTGCAGCCTGCTGGTGCAGGTTGAATCCCGGCAGGGCCAACTCAACCTTTCATTCTTCCGAGGTCGTTAAATTGAGTACCACACAATACCAAGCTGTGGGATAATAATATCAACTGTTATCTCAGCGCTCAGATGCCTGCGGGCTTGTAGCCAGCGCCGGCCTTACGGGCAGCAGCGCCCTGAGCAAATTGGCGCCCCCCCCTCACCTGTACGCCCTTGGTCAACAAGGGGCGGGGCAAGGAAGTATCACTTTTTTGTTGTTGTTTTTTTTATTTTATTTTTTTAAACCTCCTCGCTCCAGCAAGGTGGTAATGATATGAATAGGGTGCAGTAGCACCCTGTTGTTATTAGATGCGCTCCGCCTCCGCGGGCTCATTTAATAACAATGAGGCGCCTAACACACCTTCTGCCACTATGCCAGCTCGGCAGAGCTCTTGAAAGACTCCCCCGAGCTGGCGTGGTGGGGGTCTAATAGCGCCTTTTGTTGTTGAAGGCGCCCGCTGCCAGTGGCGCATTCAATGGCAACAGCCTGCCTGCCGCGCTTTCTCCTGCTACGCCAGATCAGGGGAGCCCTTGAAAGACTCCCCCGAGGTGGCGTGGCGGGGGCTAATGGTGCCCTATGGGGCGTGGCGCCATGGCCGGTGGCCCGGCTCACTCCCCTAAGGCCGGGCCTGCTTGTAGCGCTATATAAAATTAGATATTATTATTATAAATAGTATTATTATTATTAGCCCTGTGGCCCTGAGACTTGAGTTTTCTAGTATGAATAAGTGCCCTCCACGACATCGAGAATGGAATGGAATCATGAGCTTTTTGTAACTAGTCATAGTCATTCGAGATGGCACGAAGAACTAAGGGCTCGAAAAGCATGAATAAACCATAGAAAAGCAGGGTACGGAGGAAGCTGCAGTGCACATGTATATGAGGAACCTATGGGGAGTCTGATAAGGCAGAGGAAAGGTGACACATTTCCCACACACACAGCCCATGAGCAACAGAGAGCATGCCGTTCACGCCACACCCAGACCGTAGGAGACCTGGAAGCTGTTGAGTTGAGGGCAAGAGCGAGAGGTTTAGGAGGAATTCCAGACACTCGGACCACGCAGAACCACAGAAGGAGTTCCTGTTTGGGAGGTATGTACGAGAGAAAAAACCTGGAGAAAGTGACAAGTAGAAAAGAGGTTGGCGAGATGTACATGGAAACCCACCTTTGAGGAGAGGGGGAACCTCTGAGAAGGCCACAAAACGAAGAGGTGACATCCAAGTCAAAACCCAGTATAGCCATTTGAGAAAGAGTGAAAAAAAACAAATGCTGCATGGTGATACTATGAGGCAAAGCTACTAGAGTCAATTGAGAAAGTGATTACAAGAAGAAACACGGCATGCTTGAACTTGGAGGAAAAGTTGCAAAAGCCAATTAACAAAATGATTACAAAGAGAAACGGTGCATGCTAGAACTTGAAGGCAGGGTCCCTTGAGCCTTTTGATAAAGTGTTTGAAAGAACAAGTGCTGCATTCTGTAACTTACAGGTTAAGGTCCTAGAACATTTTAAGAACATGATTGCAAGAAAAAATATTAAATACTGGAGCTTGGAAGGAAACCTAAAACTGTACTTACAAAGTGACGGACAGGAAAAGCATTGTCTCCTGGAACTTGCAAGGTGACTGACAGGAGAACTCGCAAAGATCCTATTTACACCCACAAAGTGACTGAAAGGAGAATGATTCAATCACGGAACTTGCAAACAAAGATCCGATCTACACTTACAAAACGACTGACAGGAAAAATCGTTGACTCCCGGAATTCACAATCAAAGACACTAATTACAGTTACAAAGTGACTGACAGGAAATTCCTTGACTCCCGGAACTTGCAATCAAAGATCTTAATTACACCTACAAGGTGACTGGCAGGAGAATCATTAAATTCAGGAAATTGCAATTAAAGATCCTAATTACTCTTGCAACGTGACTGATAGGAAAATAATTGACTCCCGGAACTTGCAACCAAAGATCTTAATTACATTTATAAAAGGACTGACAAGAGAATCATTTATTTCAGAACGTGGAGTCAAAGTCCTATTGTTAGCTGAGAGAGAAAGAACTGAAACTAAGATAACATCCCTAGGCTTCAAACGCCAGTCTTGGCAAATCTTAAATGCCAAGCAACTGTGGCCGATCACCAGGCAGAGATTGGAGTTCCATGCCAACGGGCAAACCTTTTTATTCTCTGAAGTTCGGAACACAATTTCATTGCCTGGTCCACTTCATAAGAGAAACATCCACACTAGGTATAGGTCAGCACATGCTACATTTCATATATGATTGATTGATATAATTTCCAATAATACGGCACATGAATGCTCTTTAGCCTTTGCTAACTGAATCCTTCCAGACCCTTCTCCACACTCCCGCACAGACCCTGTTCTTTGGTATCCTCCCTGCTTGCACAATGCTCCACTGCTCCTCCCAGAGGTGTGCACTGTTGAAAGGCCTAGACATGCTCACATAGAGGTACTTCCCTCCCCTCCCTGTTCTCCTAGACAGAGGGCCTGATTTATGGAAGTGTTTTATAATGGCGCAAACCCATAGAAAAACGTTCCATGAATCAGGCTCTGAATGTCTATGTCTGAGGTATGAAAACTCCTCAATTCAGGAGTTTCTATGTGTTCAAAAATGTATTCAATTAATCTGAGTGGGAATTATCCCCAGGATTCTGGGAAAATGGCAGTTTGGATGTTTTTATTCTTATTCATCTCCAAAGGCTGGGAATCCACCTATTGCAAATGTAGGTGTGTGTGTGATGGGAGGCGCAGTCACACTACTGGCTAGAAGGAAGGGAGGACACCTACCCAGGCATCTAGGGCGTCAGTGATCAGGTCAATACAAAGTCTTTTAGGGCTGTGAGAATTGAGTTGTTTAAACACTTGATGTAATCCTTTCCAATCTCAGCAGTGGCTGGTCAATTTGTAATTGGAGGGACGTAAACATTTCCCCAAAACATGCCAGAGCCACGGAGCATATGGAGGGAGACTGAAGCAAACCAATTGGGGATTTGGGGTTAGGGGAGTTTGCTTGTCGAAATCGTTTGAATCATGCGTTAAAATGGTGCATTTTACAGCACACTTTGAGTGACAAATTGGGTAAAAAGCCAGAGAATTTACAATTGGTTTTGCGAGGTAAGTCATGAAAAAATCCAATAGATGCAAGTCACCAACAGTGATATGCACAGGAGCCTATCCCAACGCATTTTCAGGATGCTTTGCCCACAACATATGCCAGTATAACAACATGTTCATGCTGGTTGTGCCTTTACATTTCCATGCTGGTTGCACCAATATATGTCAGTATTCTCATATAAGAACATACTCATGTTTGATTTGCGCATAATGGCAGTAATGGTACTATATGGAAACATGTCCATGCTGGTACTGCCAACATATGGCAGTAGCCCCACATAAAAACAGACTGCTGTTTGCTTTGCCATTAAAAATGTCATGCCACAATATGAAAACATGCCCAAACTGGCTACAACAAAATGCCAATCTAGCCACATAATACCACATCATGCTTGCTTTGTTATTGATTGCCAGTAAAAACTTCCATGCCAAAGAAATAGCTAGATTAATGCATCAAAATGCCTGTCTAGGCACGTAATAACACTTATCATGCTTGCTTTATCAGATGTCAATTAAGAAAATCCCATGATGCCATTTTATCCCCTTCCTCTTCCCTCCCAAAATCTGAGGCCCAGCACAAAAACAAAAGCACACATCATACACATGCAGGCAACATTCATTGGCTCATTCACACAACATTCACTTGTGCACCCTTTACCGCTTACACTTGCTCATTCATACGCATAGCCAGCAGCCACCCATGCATCTTACTCTCATTCACACACGCATGCATAAAACCAAATACATTCTTCTTACCTTCAGCCCTAGTCCAGACTCTGCTCCTAGCCATGTGCCAGCCTCCCAAGGAACACAGAAGCCCTCTAGCTCCCACGCTGCACGAAAAGGAACCAGGAAACAAAGAGCGCTTCCTGATTCCTGCACATTCATGAAGGAGTTGGAGTGCTCCTACCTTTCTGCCCTAGGCAGTCTGAAAGTGCGTGAAGGTGCAGAAGCGCACCTTATGCACATTCAGGGGTGCAGTTCCACAGCTTGCATTCCAAATGGGCCATGCCAGGCTGGGTAAGCAATACGCCCCCCGCCTTGCATGGTCCATTGGGCCTGTGTGCTGGAAACCCATGTTTCCCTTTGACAGTTGCAGCCAGCCCAGGAGTGCTACCGCAGCTTCAGGGATCAGCTGGGGAAGTGCTCAGTGCTTACACTGGGCTGGCTCGGCTCCTCCATAATGGGCAAGGATACTGGGCGTTTGGTGCACCCTCGTCCATTATGGACGTGCCGCCACTGAGTCACAATCTCATCTTCTTCTGCACATGGTCAAGTACAACTTAATGCACCCTTATGATTCAATTTGAAATCAGGATGTGGTAAAAGCTTGGTGGTCCAGGGTGCTCTAATCTGGAATGAGCTTCCTGTATCTCTCCAGGCTGAACCTAAGTTTTTATGTTTTATAAAGACATTAAAAGGTTTCTGTTTTAGTTGCACTTCGATCACTAAGTCTTCAATTGATTTGTTTCGACAGTGCTCTAGTTCCTCAGGGTTCTTAATTCTATGTAAAAAAATGTTTTACATAACATGTGACAGAATCAGAAATGGTGCCTGCTCACAACCTCTGACAGGCTGTCATATTCTTTTTATTTATTGGATATTTGTAAGGCACCTATACAACAAGTGGTGTTTCAAGGTGTAACGGTTTATTGAGAAACCACCCTCAACACGAGAGTTCTTTCTCTCCCCACTGACATGGTTATGCAACAAATTGTTTAACACATTCTTTACTTAGCCCTTTCTCAGACACATATCATTCCCCTTGTATCCATCTCCCCTGAGCTACCAATGAGCCAAGAACCAAGCCGGTGCATGGGAAATATATTGGTATTTGTTTAAATAAAAGTAATAGAAATTAGCATGAAAATGTCAAACACCACTTCCTCCATGGCATAACGCAATCAACTTCTCTCAGCATAAATAAATCACAAAAAGTGATATTAAAAAGAACACTATCACAATTATTCCCTTTCTGCAAATTTCTATTCATGAAATAATTACACTGATCAGCCACAAAGGCAATTATTGTGTAATGTTGTGTGATTTTGATTTTCCTGCTGGCTTAAAAGGCTAGCAGTAGGATTTCAAGATTGGTTCAAATACATATGGCAATTATGATTTAGCCCACACTTTTGGTTTAAAATAAACACGGGTGATTTAGCAGTTTGTTTTTCAGACCGCCCCTTACTGAAAGGCCTGTATTTAGGAAGCTAGATAAAAAAGGTTGTACTGATTTAAGAACAAAGACACCGCTCTTCCGTTTAGAAGTCAAGGTCAGCTGGATAAAAAGGATTACCCAATTAAATTATAGGCTATAGTTTTCAGCACAAACTGGGACGTCTGCTTTGCAAATTTCGAACTTTAACAAAATTCCCCCTGTAGTGTTCTGCCAAATGGGGAATTCATTCAATTAATATTTTTGGTTAAATAGGCTAAGGATCTACACAGTTTTGCCCTCCTCCACCCCCTTCCAGACACTATAAAGGGAAAGGATTCAAGGCAAGCAGACTCCCCCACCTTTTGGTTTCCCAGGGCTCAGTTCTACTTACAATGCCAGCTGAATCTCAGAACCCTCTGGAAAGATAGGGCAAGGGTCTGGTCACTCCACTCTCAAAGATGGCCTCCCTCTCTCCACCATAGGACCTAGTCAGCTTTGAGGCCTTCTAGAAATAGAGACCTCCACCCAGATGCCCTCTCTGCAATCTCATCTGGTGCCTGCTTACAGCTATCAGATGGTACGTTTCAGCCTTCCTGATGGTCTGTCTCTCCTCTCTGTCTGTCTTTGTGTTTCCTTTTTCTCCCCCCTTTTTTGTGTGTCCCCCTTATACAGCAGCAATGAAACCACACATTTTACAATCTTGGGGTAGTACCCTGCAATAATCCCTGTCATTAGGATTGGACAGTTACCCTTCTCTCTCTGCCCAAACCCAGCCTCCAAGTCAGGATTGGTTTAGGGGCCTGGAGCAACATATGTCAATTCCCATTTGTCATCATCCTCTGGTCTCATTTCAACTTTTTGGCAAACACTAGTTATGTATCACAACTTAATACTTTTACTAGCAACTGCCAAACTAAACATATTTTCTGTTTCAGCTAATCGTGGGGAATTATATAAGCCGACCACCAAATCTGTATCATGTAGCATGGCCATGTGGCACCTTTCTGCCATTTCCATAAACAACACAACAGTTATGAATATGTAAGTTATTAAGCATACCCCTAATTTCATTTTCCACCCGCTCACCAACTCTCACATTTGGAACACGTTCAGATCAGACAGAAACCTAGTTTAACTGGTATAACAGTTCCCAGAGTCACGGGAAGATGGATTGAAAATCGCCTGGAAATTACATTAAAAATGATACATAGATGAAATCCATCCACCATATGATGGCTAAGAAAAAGGCCTAAATGATAATAGTCCTTTTAAATAAATTGTGACTCTTCATGTGGGGCAAATGGTCTTGCACCTGCTTCCAGTCATTTGTTTTCATTGAGTGAGCCTGTGCCCACAGTTGTTGGAAGCTTGCTCTTTGAAATGAGTGCCCCCATTTTCACACATATTAGTCATGCTCCAGCCAAGGGTAACTTTTGCTTTCAAAGCCAGCAGGTCTGGAGAACACTGAATTTCAACCTTTAGCAGGACATTTTTATTGCAGTTGGTCATTAGATGGGAGATGTGGCATCGAGGATGGGAGTGGGAGTTTTCCTTTTGAAGTTTTGACACAGCCAGCAAAAGGGTCTGCTTTGGGCTCACATTTCTTTTCATGAAGTGGCTCATTAAATGTCACTGGAGCTTAGTAGGTGAAACATAATATATATTGCTTTTGGTTGACCCGACCCACACATCATGTTTTGTTTTCCTGACATTTTTCTGTGAGCAGTGATATTTTTTTTGGACACACATGAGCAACCGGTTTATTTTCAATATTTAAAAATCCTGTTTTCCATGTGACAGGGGATCTTAGATTCCTCCTTCCTTTGTAAATTAAATTAAAATGCTGCTTATCAATTGGCGATGACAGGTAGGCCCCTTTCCACATGGCTCTCTAATTTTACGTGAAAAACAAAAACAAAGGCCAGGCCGTTTTTGTTTCAGTGTTTAAAATTCTCCCATTTATGTGAAAGGAACTTCCCTTTGGGGCCTTTAAATGCACCCCACAAAAGGTGCCAGAGGATGGGAGGTGATGTTGGATCAAATACGCAATGTAGAACATGTAAGCGTGTCCGAAACAGCAGAGTATTACATTATAAATGTATTGCTTGGCCAGAAGATGTTAAGAGTGAGCACCCAATCAAGGTCGGGTCTACAGTTGTGGCAATGGAGGCCCAAGGACGACTGTCCTCCACTGACTCTCAATACAACAGATCTTAGGTGGGCATGTTACTGACAGGTGATGCAGGAGCTGACGTATTTATGAGGATGGTTATTAGTATTATTAATTTTACAGACGCAATATGGCTGCAGTTGGTCTACCAATGGAATGTGATTATGAAGAACCGTCACATTACAGTAGGTAGTAGTGTCATGGGGTGTTTGGGTCGCTTGCTTGACGAATACCAAGACGAATACCAAAGTAGTATTGCCAGGTTAAGGGGTGGGCAAGGGAAGACCTGTTGTCTTATTATTGCAAGTGAGATTGAAAACCAGCATATTTGGTCATCTTCGACCAAGGGTTTTTGAAGGCTGAGTTAAGAGACCAGTATGAAGTATATTTAAGGGCTTATGCATAGGAAGGACAGTAGGAACAATGTCAGGATACGCTCGTCAGAGCAAATGCTGAACTTAAGGTGGCATACTTGGAGGGAAGAGAAGGGTACCAGTCTATTAAAGTTTGAATGTTACAAAATAAATTTAACACCTATCGTTCTATAAGTGAAGGTCACATTTTAGCATAGTGAACATATCCAGAGAAGGGACTCCAGTGTAGTGTTAGGTGTTATTTCCATTATCCTGCTAGGAGAATGCAGAATGAATAACATTGTTTACCAAATCGTGTGCACAACATTTAAATTGCAAAGGTGGAGCATTGGGGGTGTCTATTTGACAAGTTGGTATCTTCCAGTTAGGATGAAGGATAACCAGCCCAGATCAAACTATCATGAGGCAAGTAAGCGATTAATGTCCCTTGATTGGTTGAGTTGAAGACCATTGAGAGGTTGACCAGTACCAAGAAGCAGATTTCACCATCATCCATGATAAGCAGTTGATCAAGACCTGAAGAGTTGCTGTCTTTGTGCTGAAGCTATGCCTAGACGAGATTTCCATTCTGTTTTATTTTGGGCACAGGCTACATGAAAATGTATTTTACAATGCTTACATATATTGTTGAAACAGGCTGTGTGATTTTCTCTGGCCAAAAAAAGCACAAAAATGTGTTTTACATAGGTAGTTTACTGTTGGTGGCCTGCCACCTTCAGGGGTATTTCATCATCTCCCTCACGGTACCATGTGAAATCTTACCTACTTTTTCTGTAATTTGTCCTGTAAATTGTACCATTTCACCGATTACTTAAAAAATGACAGGCCAATCTGTGCACCAAATTACACCCCACCACTTTAAAAACTCAGAAACTCACAAGCTGTCACAGCCTTCTGGTGACTTTAGCCTTGCCACTTTTGCTTCTGCTCTTTTAGACTAAAACCATGTGTCTTAGATTTTACCAGACATCCTAGTCTTGTACATATCACCATCAGATCCCATAAATCTCAAAATGGGTTACTTTGTCTCCAGGTTTTCGTGTATTTCTGCACCTTACCACCTCGCAGTGTTTATGTGTTTTCTAATATTTAACACTTCTCAGGTTGACCATCCTTTCTGATTCTCAGTACCTCTCATTGCCAGGGTTCCAGCACTTTCCCTGGTCTGAGTGTTTTTGTGCTATAACCAACTCTCAGGTTCAAGGGCATTGCAGATCCCTGCACCCCTCGGGTCTGATGCTTTTGCCTTTCTAACACCTGTCAAGTACACATTTGTATGTGTATGTATTTGAAGAACAGGGCTGTGAGTTCCAGTCTGACTCCAGTCTTGCCGTGTGAAGAGTGCTTTCAGAGTTGGACCAGTGTTGCAGCATTTCGGTGCATGTTACTGTTACTTTAAACTACTGGAGACTGCCCATAAAAAACTCATCACAGACGCATAGCGACGCACGTGAGTTCAGGCAGGAATTCCAGTCTGACTCCAGTCCGAGGCCAGGCGGAGGCATGAAGGACTTTGCCACATTGCTCGTGGTCCGGCCAAAAACCAGGGCAAAAATACGCCCGACGACGGCGCGAGATTTTCAGCTTTTTGCATCCCTCTGGAAGATGCCCCATACACGATCGGTGAGTGAAGCGTGTGAACAAAATAATATGGAGCTGACGACGGAAAACGTCCGCAAAATGGAGGAGGCAGCAGGGTAACCCCTGCGGGGTCATGTCGCCGGGAGCGGAGGCCCTCACCCGGAAGGGGAAAGGACAAAGGGGGCGAAACGGCGCCAAAGCTGAATGGGCCGGGAAGCCCGCGAAAAATAAACAAAGGGAAGGGGGCGGGGCTTGCTGGATATAAGCAGGCGGGACCAGGGACCAGGCATCTCGCTCCGGCACTGGGACCCGGTCGCCGCCACCGGACAAGGAATTTCGTTTGCCCAGCAGAAGGAAGGAGGACCAGTGACCGGGCCAGGAAGCGCGTCGGGGAAAGCGCTACGAGGAAGCAGCAGGCGGGATCGTGCAGCCGTGGGAGGACAGCCGGCCGGCGTGGAAGGGCGGCCCAGCTGATCGAGAGTTGCGGCGCGGCTGGAAGAAGAGACGGAGGACTGCTGACGGGATCGCCCGCCTAGCAGAAGGAGCCGAGCAGAGCCAGGAGCGCGGAGGGAGGTCGACCGCAAGGAGCCGGCAGGCGGGATCGCGCAGCCAGGGAGAGACAGCCGGCGGACACGGAGGAGCAGCGCGGCTGACCCGAAGCAGCGGCGTGAGAAGGCGGGCCCAGCTCAGGACCAGGTATCGAGGGTCGAAGGCAGAGCAGAGCTGCTGGGGAGCCCGCCTAGCGACGGCCGGAGGCAGAGGACAAAGAAAGTCGGCCGGGTCACACGGCCCGCCGGAGGCTGCAACCCGGTCGGGGGAGCAGGTAGAGGGGGAGCCCGCTGGAGGGTTCAACGGTCCCCCAAATCCCCCGCCCAACCCTCACGGACAGAAACGTGCCGGGCGGAGGGGCCAGCACAGGGGCACGCAGACGCCCACGCCCTCCCTCCAAGAGGACGGAAGCATTCGGCAGGCCGCAAGGAGGCAGCCGCAGGGGAGGAGCGGCTACACTGGATACAGACAACAGCGTCGAGCGGCCCAGGAGAAGCAGGAGAAGCAAGAGGCAGGCGGTTGACCCATTGCGAGGCCGACAAATGGATCTGGCGTCATTCATGGAATTGGCCAGGGTAGCAGCAGCAACCCATGGCCCGGACTGGATGTCCAGGATGGTGGCCCAACCTAGCCAGGAGGGGCGCAGCCAGGGGGTGGAAAGCTCCCCCCTGATGTTTCAGGACAGTGGCAGCGAGGCCACAACGATCGAGGCCGAGATCCACAGCCTGGGGGAGGAAGAAGATGAAGAGGAGACCCAGGGGAGCAAAAGGAAAAGGACAATGACGGCCAGGGCTAAAGCGAGCAAGGAGCAGGCCAGCAGCACCAAGAGACCACGGCAGAAGGGGAGGGCGCAGGAGGATGCGGCCTTAACGGCTCCTACACCTGCTGAGGCTCCAGGGAATCGAGTGAGCCCACCCGACGCTCCTGCGACCAGAACGGTGGATGTCGCGGGTGGAGGAGCAACATCCCTGGAGGCAGTGAAAGGTATGGTGTTAGAATGCATGCAAGCATGGGGGAAAATGGGGCAAATGCCGAATGTTGTGCCCGGTACTGGTATGGTGGTAGGGGGACTGTCTCAAGGAAGTATAGCCACGCATCTGGGGGCATCACAAGGGCTGGGAGGGCCATGGTGCAGCGGTAGCTCGCAAGGCTGGGCACAGGCGGGTGGAATGAGTCAATTGCCGCAGAAGAGGGGGATACCGCCCGGGGGTTTCTTATCTGTCGGGCTGCCCAGTGTGGGCCCACCTATGGGAGGCGGGCAGCAAGCACAGTTGGCAGGGCTCCCGTGGGGTCAAGAATGGACAAACCAGGGGCTAGGGGCGTCAGTAAGCAGGGAAGGAGCCCAGCAGTTGGCTTCTGGGTCGCCGGCAGGGGCTCAGGGGACGCAGAAGGAGGCAGGGCCTGGTGCAGTCTTGGTAGGGGGGCTGAGCACGGCGCAGCCCGTAGCAGCAGGCCTGAGCAGCAGTGAAACCGGGGGTCTGTGGGGGCAGGCAACCCAGTATGGGAGGCCAATGCCAGGGTTCGCACCTATGCGGGCTACGGTGAATTCGCTGGTGTGGCACATTCCATGGGGGATCAAGGAGAGGTTGTGGAGGAAGGAATTCATTGACATCTTTGATTTGTTGGGGATCGTCCCCACCGGGGGAGGATTGAAGGAACTGTCTGAAAAGGAAAAAGAGAAAAGGGACAGGGAGGCCACCAAGGTGGAGCGTTCCATTAACAACTGGCTAAAAGCTTATAGGATGTATATGTCAGTAATGTTGGAGAGGTACCCGCAGGATGCATTGGCGATGATAGCGTACGAGCAATATGTGCACGATTTGTATCAGAAGTATGGAGGCGAGGGATGGCTGGAGTATGACCGGGGCTTTAGATTAAAAATGCAGATATGGCCAGCAATGTCATGGGACGAGATGGATGTTGGGGGGTACATGGACAAAGTGGTGCCCTGCAGGGAATCACAGGACGAGTCACCGGGAGAGAAGTCTCGGGGTGGGAGAGGCAGAGGCGGGTTCCCTCAACGGGGCAGAGGGTCCTTTCGCGGGCCCTCCTCCTGGGGGTACCGGGCAGCAGCCCACCAGGGGGAGCCAGAAGTCTGCTGGCGGTTTGCAGAAGGGTATTGCTCATACGGGAAAACGTGCAGGTACAAGCACCAGAGGGGCGGTGGTACGGGCACCCGCAGGGCCACTCCGGGAGAGGCTAAACCCGGGGAGGGAGGGAAACAAAAGAATAAAGGGAATGTTGAGTGATGCGCCGACAAAACAAGGCAATGCTGTGGTAACAATGAATGACAAATGTATGATTAAAAGGGCATTGCCCACACCAGTTAGCCTTCTTGCCATGACTCCCTTCCTAAATGAGTACCATAACAAAGCCGACGCAAAATTGCTATGGCAAGGGTTCAGGTGGGGCTTTAGGATCCCGGGGGCAGGTTCTCAAGGGGGAAGGGAGTCGGCCAACTTACGATCGGCTCTGGAGAATCCTGAGGTGGTGGAAAGGAAGGTTAACAAAGAGGTGGGGCTGGGGAGAGTGGCCGGCCCATTCTCTAGGCCCCCCATGAGCAATCTGGTAGTATCTCCACTAGGACTGGTGCCGAAGAAGGGGGAGGGTCAATTCCGCCTGATACACCACCTATCCTTCCCCGAAGGCCAGTCAGTGAACAGCGGCATCCCAGAGGAACAGTGCAGGGTGCAGTACGCCTCCCTGGAGGATGCGATACTAATGGTAGAAGCGGCAGGGGAAGGGGCATTGCTGGGGAAAGCTGACATAGAATCTGCCTTCCGGCTATTACCGATCCACGAGGATAGTCACCACTTGCTGGGTTTTAAGGTGGGGGATAAGTATTACTATGACAAATGCCTCCCCATGGGGTGCGCCATCGCCTGCTCATATTTTGAGGCATTCAGCTCCTTTCTGGAGTTTACGGTGCGGCAGGAGATAAAAGATGGGGGAATGTTGCACTACTTGGATGATTTTCTCTTCGTGGGGAGGGAGGGGACGGATGAGTGCAGATCCATGATGGAGATATTTCAAAATAAAATGGAACGACTAGGGGTTCCCCTTGCACCAGGAAAGACCGTGGGGCCGGCAACGACATTGACATTTCTGGGGATCGAGATCGATTCAGTTAAAGGGGAGTGTAGGCTCCCTCAGGACAAGGTTAAAAAACTGAGGGGCTTGATTCGGGAGCTGATGGGTAGAAACAAAGCAACCTTGAGGGAATTGCAAGTGCTGGCTGGAAACCTCAATTTTGCAGGCAGAGTGATACCAGCGGGGAGGGCATTTGCCAGAAGTATAGAACTAAAAACGGTGGGTTTACAACATGCCGCGCAGCACGTCAGATTGGGTGCAGAGGTAAAAGAGGATCTCAGAATGTGGGATGGCTTCCTGTCAGAGTCCAGCGGGGTGGCAATCTGGAGGGCGGAATGGGCAAGCAGTCAGAGGCTCAAACTGTTCACGGATGCATCCGGGTCCCTGGGTTTCGGGGCAATTCTGGGGGACAGATGGTGCGGCATGGCATGGCCAGAGGAATGGCACAAGGAGGGGGTCACAAAAGATATCACGCTTCTGGAGCTATTCCCCATAGTGGTTGCATTCAGGCTGTGGGGCAGGCAGCTGCAGAATTCCAAGGTCTCGCTATGGTCGGACAACCTGGCTGTGGTACAGATCATTAACACAGGATCGTCCAGTAACCCGAGGGTGCTGAGGCTCCTCAGAGAACTCACCAGGAGTCTGTTAGAGTTAAACATTGAGGTTAGAGCACGGCACATTCCAGGGGTAAAAAACACGGCCGCTGATTCTCTGTCTCGTTTACAGTGGGACCGGTTCCGGGAGAGCTGCCCCGAAGCAAGGGAGGAGATGACCCCATTCAAGGTACAATGGTGGGAGATGATTGGGGCGATCTGACCGCACTAGTTGAAACTGCCCTGGCACCCGGTACAACCAGGAGGTACAGGGCTTGTTGGATTCGGTTTGCACAGTTCCAAAAGGAGATACTAGCGGGGGACCCCGTGGAGAACCCGGTGAGAGCATTCATAGGCTGGTGCTGGAAGACAGGGAAGACTCGGGCTTGGGTAAGCTATCACCTAGCAGCCATTGCACATCATGCAAAAGTACACGGGGAGAAGGACCCCACTAAGGAGCATTATGTCATGCTGGCCATGAAGGGCTGGGCGAGGCAAAGCACAGCAAAACCGGATGAGAGACGGCCAATCGATATTGGGAAATTGCACGGATTAATTAAATGCCTGGGGGAAGTATGTCGGGATGAATCAGAGCGTGTGCTCTTCTCGGCGGCTTTTACTGTGGCATTTTTTGGGGCGCTCAGAATCAGCGAATTGGTGCCGGAAAACAAGAACGGCAAAGGGAGTGGGTTCTTGCGCGTCAGGGACATCCAAGTGGGGAGCGCTCAGGTCGTCATTTATGTGAGGCGGTCAAAGACGGATCAGAAAGGAAAGGGTACGGCACTGACCGTACGGGCCATTCAAGCGAGCAGGGTTTGCCCGGTGGCGGCAGCGGCAAACTTTATGCGACAGAGACGGCCATCAGGGGCTGAGGCGCCATGGCTCACTCACGGGGATGGGTCCGCACTGAGCCGATTTCAGTTCAGAAAAGTAATGTCTCTTGGGCTGGAGAAAATGGGTATGGCAGGGGGCCAGTTTGGGACACATTCCTTTCGGATTGGGGGCGCCACCTCAGCATCAGTCGGGGGGCTAGGGGCCGAAGAGATTAAGAGATTGGGGAGATGGTCGTCAGGATGTTATAAACGTTATGTCAGGCCGGAAAAAGTGTAAAGATAACCATGCCGTTCCCTCCATGTCATTTACCAGCAGTGCACCAAAGGAAGCGACGCACAGTATGGGTGGTGGGGCACTCATTCATCTCAAGGGCAAAGGCAAGCTGGAACCAGCAGCAGGAAATCTTGACGGCAGGAGAATTCAAGATCGAATGGCACGGGGTGCCAGGGATGAAATGGGCCCAGCTGATAGGGCAATTGCATACGCTGCTAAACAAACGGCGGAAGCCGGACGTGTTGGTAATACACTTGGGAGGGAACGACCTGACCAGCTTGGGGAGGGCGCCCTTGCTGAGAGACATCACAAGCTCTTTACAGGAAATATCAGCACAGATGGGGGAGACGGAGATCATCTGGTCCGAGGTGATTCCGCGGTTGCAATGGAGGGGAGCAGCAGACCATTCGGCAGTAGAGAAATCAAGGAGGAAGCTGAACGGGGCGATGGCCAAATTCTGCAAGGGCAGAGGTTTCTATCAGATCAGGCATGGGCTGATTGACGGGAAGACTCCCGAGTATTTCTTAGCCGATGGGGTGCACTTATCCCCTAAAGGAATGGAGCTCTTTTTCTGGAACATTTGCACCAAATTGCTGGAATTGTGAGAAGGAATGAGGGAGAAGGGAGCCAACGGAGGGCGAGAACCCACCGGTTGGCGTGGCGGTGTTTGGGCAACCAAGCACAAATGATAGACTCCGGACGAGCCAGAAGGAAACAGAATGGGTCTTCGCTCTTCTGGACCAGCGCCTCTTGGGCCTAAACGGCGGGGGCGCCTGGTAGGAACAAACAAGGCTCAGCTTCCCCCCGGAAACAAACGGCGCTCTCCCCACCCACGGACCCCTGCACGGGCAGGATAGGAACAGGTACAATGGGTCGGGGGAGTTGGGGGCCTACTAGACCAAGTATAGGGGGAAGCAAAGGAAATCCGGCAAGCAAACGCCACACGCGCAGAATGAGGTCACTATTGTGTACAAATACTTCTGTTGTCATGGAAATAAAACTGCGGCCAATTTTGCCAATTGAAATCTTGTGTCATGCCAATTCATGGGGGTGAAAACATTGTGTGCATGCGCAAAGATATTTGGGAGCAAAGGCAAATGGACGGCTGCAGGGGTTATGGAGCTGACGACGGAAAACGTCCGCAAAATGGAGGAGGCAGCAGGGTAACCCCTGCGGGGTCATGTCGCCGGGAGCGGAGGCCCTCACCCGGAAGGGGAAAGGACAAAGGGGGCGAAACGGCGCCAAAGCTGAATGGGCCGGGAAGCCCGCGAAAAATAAACAAAGGGAAGGGGGCGGGGCTTGCTGGATATAAGCAGGCGGGACCAGGGACCAGGCATCTCGCTCCGGCACTGGGACCCGGTCGCCGCCACCGGACAAGGAATTTCGTTTCCACCCACCCACCCGCGAAATACAAGGAGGAGGACACCCGGGTTGTGCTGTCGCAGGGCACCCAGGTCAGAAATGACAAGTTGGCGGTGTTTGGGCAACCAAGCACAAATGATAGACTCCGGACGAGCCAGAAGGAAACAGAATGGGTCTTCGCTCTTCTGGACCAGCGCCTCTTGGGCCTAAACGGCGGGGGCGCCTGGTAGGAACAAACAAGGCTCAGCTTCCCCCCGGAAACAAACGGCGCTCTCCCCACCCACGGACCCCTGCACGGGCAGGATAGGAACAGGTACAATGGGTCGGGGGAGTTGGGGGCCTACTAGACCAAGTATAGGGGGAAGCAAAGGAAATCCGGCAAGCAAACGCCACACGCGCAGAATGAGGTCACTATTGTGTACAAATACTTCTGTTGTCATGGAAATAAAACTGCGGCCAATTTTGCCAATTGAAATCTTGTGTCATGCCAATTCATGGGGGTGAAAACATTGTGTGCATGCGCAAAGATATTTGGGAGCAAAGGCAAATGGACGGCTGCAGGGGTTATTGATATTGCTCTGAATGCTTCGAATATACATAAAACGGGAAGAAATGAGGGTGATGAGAGACTTTCGATTACCAGAAATGGAATTAATTCCCTTAACTCCCACGACATAGACTTTTCCTCAAAAGCATTGACAGGCAAATCAGGGCTAAGACTCAACAACATCACTAACATTGAAAGTGAAAGCGAAAGTGGGAGACTGAACGTTACGGACGCAGAGCTAAGCCAAATTGGTACACTCACAGACATGCAATATGTGAACTCTGCTCAATTAAGTGCGAAAGACACGAACTTCGTCAGTGACCAAAAGGACGCAATTGACGACAAGACTCACTTAGAAGACCGGCCCAATGAGTCAAAGGGCAACTTGACATTTTCAACTACCTCACCTATAAGACTGTATGCTTCGGCTTTGCAATTGGTGACCCGCCCACGCATAGACAAAGCAGGAGAGTTGCATGGCTCACATAACATAAATGGCGAGTCGCCCGCAATCGTAGTGTGCGAGGAGACAGGACATTTAAAAGAGAGTAATTTGGCCTCACCTGATGGTCGTGCAGCCGCCCACCAGGCAGATGAAGAAGGAATGGCAAAGGTGGGCTGCGGCCCAAACAGGGGTGCTGCCTCTGGGTAGTGCAAGACTCAGTTAGAGGCAGATAAGAAGCGCTCGAGTGGCGCATCAGCCTATGGGGGGAGGGGGGAGGGGGGTAGGGGATTGCGCCATGAGCGACGACCAAACGGTCATGAAAGAACGAAACAACAATAATGCTCCAGAAAGCCGGAGCCCATCGGAAATCCTTAACGCTAACAGACAAGAAACAAAGGACAAGAATTTCCATGAGAGGTCGACGGAAACACTAAAACAGCCGGAAGAGAGTAACCATCCATTAAGCAATAGTGATTTGACAACTAATGCATTGCTAAATGATGGAGACTCCAGTGAAAAACATGTTCAAGCCGGAACGCCGGTTAAAACAACGGACAGTTGAACATAACTCATGGAATGACAACAAAAACATCTCAATTAATGATGATGATGAAGAGCTATGGATCGAAAATGATGTAATGGATGTAGAAAAGAATACGTTGGTTTCAGTACAAATACAGCAAACAAGTGATCAAAACCAATCACTTGGAAGGAAATTACAACCATCACATGAAAGAGTCAAAGTTTCGACCCCCTTGACTGGTAAATGAGGGAAACCAAGGAATAAAAGCCTCAGCGAAGTCTCAATAGCAGAGAAGATTTGAGTACTGGAAAACGAAAAAAAGTGAACGCTCGGAATGACAAAACCACAAACAAACAGCATGATACAATCACGAATGGGCATCCAAACTCATTCCAGAGGCCCAATCATAAAAAAGGCTCAGACAGGTCGGATAGATCTGAGAAGAGTGTAGGATTAAGTGGTCTGAGTAGAGTGTAGGATTAAGTGCTCAAGGATACCATCAACTACTCCAACCAGTATTGGACAAACATAGAAATGTACAACTTAATTTACAGGAAGAGCGACTGAGAAAAGTAGTGGTGACTCAACATTCTTTAGAGGACAAGAGCAAAAAAACTAGGGCAACTCACGATTGTATTCAAAACAAAGAGGGATTCCAACGTGACATACAATCCACCAATGCAGCACTAGAAAGTGAACAAACAACATTGAGACACGCAGTAAATCACTCAGGCGAGCATACCCTATTTGGGAGTTCACGATCAAACATTAAGTGCCCAATGGAAAAGAGGAACCAAACATCAGACGAATCCCAATTACCACCACTGCACAAAAGCCAGCTCTCAATCGCTGCGGGGATCCAGATCCACAATAACATTATGATAGCACTCTCAATATCTCTTGCACCATAGGCAAAGTTAAATGAAACAATCAACAAAAACTTAAAAGAGAACACAAATTTGCTCGTGTAAATCCAATCAAAGCTAACATCCTTGGAACTAGCTAACATCAGGGAAACTAGAAGAGCGGCTGAATCAAGAGGCTGAGAATTCGTTAGTATGGCAAAGAAGGCTTTGTGATCTAGCCAGAGGAAATCAAGACGAACAATCAACATTCACAGAAGCCCTATTAAAATCAATCAAATTGATGAGGAAAATGACAAAGATAAACGAGAGAGAGCAAAAGAGAACACGCGATGTGGCTGGCGAGAGAGCACATAATCAACAGGTACCAAATAAAGTCAAGCAAATGACACCTCCAGATTCCACTTCAATGATCAGATAATGTCACTGTGGCATTGACGCACTATTCTTCATAACCAGATGCTGAAAGGTGGACACTTAACAGTACACCATCATGAAGCAACACCGGCAATCCTAACAGCAAACCGGGTCACATAATGCATCTAAGATGAGACAAGAACCCAATCCGGGGGTGAGTATTGAGCATGCCCCCCTTTTAACATCATTTCCAGAGCAATCCTATTGCTTAATAATAGGTTACAGAATCTTAGTAAACATGGACTCACTGTTTATCTGTAGATATATACATAAAAACGAGAGGATCATTGCAGGACACAGAGTCCATGAGTGAACAGAAATGCCAGTTTTTGAAATTGACATTTAAGGAGGTAAGTGACCCTCTTTACATGCCATTTTTCAACAAGGAACAGTATTTGTGGACACACGTTATATTGATAGTTGCCCCTCTGTATATATTCCCTTTTAGGGACGGGAAGAATGAAGAATGTGAAGTCCCAAAATCAAAATTGAGACGCCCTCCACACAGTGAAAAAATGGAGCACAAGACAACAATTGACAAGAGTGTCTTTTTATGAATTGTTCCCTGTAAAATTAAGAGTTATAGAGAAGTCCTGAAGAAAGAGGAGAGCGGGTCCGTATCCGATGAAACTGGTAGACAAAAAGTGGTTTGGTCTGATGATCCAACCCCCAGGACCCATATAGAACAACATTGGGTCTGTAGAACTACCATGTCATTTTATTTTCCAGTGTCTTAGTACTAAGAATTGACATTGAGATTCATAAGGAATCAAATTATTTCTCGTATAATACCCACTTTTTTTTAAAAACAATTGTCTGTGATAGGTCACACGAAATGGAGACAACAACATTAAAAATAGTCATTTTGACTTCCAATAGTAGTGTGCACCTTTTTTAGCAAATCAGTAAAGTAGTGAGAGAGAATAGGGCAAGTTCTCTCTTCTATCCCCTAACCTTAGCAGGCGTTACACCAGCGCACAACTAGGGTGAGAAGACTCATTCGAGGGATAAAGAGATTCTCTGTAGGGACAGTGAGTTATATGTAGGGAACTAAGCTTGAGGAATAATTCAAATAAAGATATTCTGTCTTTGTTGTGTTAAAACGTTATATGGGCTGAGGCAGGATCCCTAACCCATCAACTTCAGTTGTGATTGACCATGCTAATTAAAGACATTTTTGAGAACATCGAAGCAACTGGACAAATTCCAGAATCATGCACGAAAAGCATCACATGCCAATATTTAAAAAAGGCAAAAAGAGACGATCCTTGTAACTATCACCCAATATCCTTATTGGATACAATAGCAAACATGTTCGCATCAGACCTACAAAAAAGACTGTCAGAGTGGGCTGATGCAAACAAGATCATAGATCCTTGTCAGACAGGATTTACTAAGGGCACCGTCACAAACTGAAACCTCTTTATTCTGTCAATCGTAAAACTCAACACGGTCAAATCAAAGGAGACATGTCATATAGCGTTCACTTATTTAAGGCAAGCCTTTGATGGAGTAAGAGGGAACATCTTTGGGAGAAACTAGAAGAATGGAATTGTCCAGACGCACTCTTGCAGCCCATAAAAGCCTTACATAAAAATACTTCAACTCAAGTAAGGATTAACAACAACAGTAATTTGTCCGGAGTTCTTCAAATCAAAAAAGGAATGAAGCAAGGGTGTCCCCTGGCAGCAACACTCTTTAAGCTCTACATTGCCGATTTGCCAGAGGCCTTAAAACACGTAAGACACTTCCCCCTGAAAATAAACAAACAAGAGATATCTATGATATGTTATGCTGACGATAACGTTTTGATGGACCGAATTCAAATTGGTCTCCAATGACTACTATCTAAACTTCAGACTATATGATCCAAAATCAACAAGAGATCAACATTGACAAATCAAAAATTCTAACAATAGGAGAATCAAAAAAGTAAGTGAGAGAAAAGTAAGTGAGAGAAAGTTTGCCTGGAAGATTGGAAAAGTTACAATAGAAAAGTGGAAAGCAATTCGCTACTTAGGAATAAGAGTGAATCAATCAGTCACAGAGAAAGCTTGGGAAGAGGAACTATGCTCCAAAGCAAGAATGCTGAGTGTGCAAGGGGTGATCATAAATGGAAAGTTTGGGAAATTCTTCATGGTTCTGGTTCGACTGTTTTACATCCAAAAAGCTACCCCTATTCTGACCCATGGTGGAGAAACAGGAATGAATCTCTCTTGGTGAATATGGGCAAGATTGGAGTCATAGTTTTGGAAGGCAATATTAAAGGTCCCAAGATGTACCCCAATAGCTGCAATTAGAAAGGAGTTAGGACTGCAATCTTTATACTCCATCGTAAAATGGAAGTCCTTATCCCTGTCAAGGGAGATCTTAGTGGCCACTCCAGTCACCGGATAGCAAGTGCTAGCCCCTCAAACTGAGGGAAAGGGTGCAATTCTCCTAAGCTCTTGGAAACTAGAATAGGAAAAACAACTAGACTCCATAGATTCTTCACTGCAAGAACTGGTAGAGAATCCCACTTGAGTAAAAGAAAAACTCAAAAGGCAAGATTGGATAAATACAGGAGAAGCCACACTCTCATATAAGTCTGACATGTTTATTGTACATGAGCACATGAGAAGAGATACCATGCCAGAATACATAAAGACATTTCCATGAAAACATCTACGTGAAAAACTAATGCAAACCAGGTTAAGAGTGCTTCCAACAAATGAATTCAAAAACAGGACAGGCAAACGAGGAGTGAACAATGGAGTGTGTAGATTCTGTAACATAGCCTCTAAATTAGACACTCCTAAAGACTCCTAAACATCTACTACTTGAATGTATTGGAAACAGAAAGATAGATACATCTTGAAAGATACATGTCAGTGTTAGGCAGAAACCTGTGCAGTTTCCTCTGGGACCACTGCAAAAGATTTAAGACTACAGGTGTTTGGCAGTAAACCCACTTGGTAGCAGTCTGTACCAGACAGATTCACTTGGTAGCTGTGGCTGAGCAGTCAGACCTCCCTTAAGAAGAGTTAGGCAGTATACAGAGTATACACAATAGGTCAAAAGCACACAGTAGGACAAGTAAACACTGACCAGAGCTTGGTGTAAAAGAGATATAATTATTTATTTAAAACCACATCTAGAAAAACACACAGGCACTAATAGTAACAATTAAAAAACATGGTCACTAAAAGATATACACTCCCGTCGAAGAATATTAGACAAGTCTTAAGTAAAGCCCCACTTATTTTCAGACAGCGGTGAGCGCTTAACGCAGATGGCACTCTAATAATTCGTTAAAAAGGAAGAGAAAAGCAGAGTGTAATATGAAACAGATCCCAACACTTTCATAAGATCAAAACAAGAGAGGAAGGCAAGTACAACCGTGAAGTTAGAGTTCAGTAGGCCGGATCCACTTAAGAGGATCAGAACGAAATGTGTCCAAGGTCACACGGTTGAAGTGCACAAGAGTCTTGCAAAGGTTCAAAAAGAGTTGGACCAAAAAGAAAGGGACCAGTTAGAAGGTCAAAGCGGCCAGCCCAGTCCAGAAGGTTAAGGGGTTATTATTACCTTGTAGCAATCTTTAGAAAGGGAGGCCTGGCGGACACGGTACCTTAAAGTGGTGAGAATAATCCAGCGGGGGCAGTTGTTCCTGGCAGCGGATGCAAGTCGGTGCTTTGTCCGGGGGAAGAGAGGATCTCGTCGGGGAGGAAGACAGGAGTCTGTTGCACAGGGAAGAAACCATGCGCGGAGTTCTCATTTAAAAGGAACGGACCTTTAGTTCGCGGTCCAGTGCTAAGTGGCTATCCGGTTGCCAGGGTGCTTGGCACGGGCAATTCGAGCACAAGCCGGTCTGGTGTGCAGAGAGAAGAAGATAAACTGGTTGTGCCCACAAGTCAGGGGAAGAAGCCTCTCCAGCCGGGAGATCTTCTCTGTCGTCGGGAAGTGGTGAGTCGGTTCCGCAGGGCTCCACCGGTGGTGTCATAGTGGTAGGTCGGCTCAGCTTCTCCCTTGTCGGATTCTCAGGTCCTGTGGTGACTTCTAAAGTTCCAGTTCCCAAAGCCCTGCTTTTATGCAGCACACCCCATTCACTCAGCGGCTCACCACTTGGGCCAATCACACAAGAGTGCGACTTGAGTTACCAAGGTAACTCAGTCCAGGGTGCCTAAACCCCCCCCCCACACCCCCTGTGGTACCCAGACAGAGTGGCACCACTTTTGGATGCTTCTGTGGAGAAGCCCACCAAAAAGTGGAACAAAGGGCTCGACTTGGGTTGGAGTCACAGAAGAGAACACAAACGCCATTTTAGAATCGAGTCCTGGCAAAAAATACCAACCGGCGAATTAATATTAAATAAATAAACCAGTGGTATGTTCGAGGCTATGAGAATTAAATAATTAAAGTTGGTAGCCTCGAACAATGGGAAAATCCCATAGGGATATATTCGCGGTCGAATATAAAAAGTAGTATCCACTGCCACCAGCCAAAACTCAATCAGGGGGGACGGAGACGTGCCCCCTCGACTAACAGACCCCGGGGCAATCGAATTGCCCCGACCAGTACGTCCACAATATGATGGTTTGTACTGGTTTCTGTTCATAATTTGGGACTAGTAAAGCCAATGGTGACTTTACATGCCCTGGAAGACAATAGTCAATCCCAGGGTATGGAGTCTATGGTGGGGTGTCACTGCACGGAGGGTGCTGTGTAACACACTTTGTAAAAACACACGAGACCCTATGGAGTAAAGGACCCCGTAGCCCATAAAACACATTAACAGTTAAAGGAACACCACAAATCATGTCCAAGAGTGGGAGAAAAAGAGTCTCACTCTTGGCAGGAGAAAAAAACAAACTCCAGAAATCCAGCAAAGCTGCTGGGGGACTCACTAGGTTAGGAAATTCAGCCTAAAGAGAGAATTCTCCCTAACAGTCACTGACTAAAGAGAAGTCTGTGGACACATGGTGGGAGAACTTTATACTAGGACGGAACATGTGTTTCTCCTGCGCTGCTATAACGTTTTTAGACACACTTTTAAAGAAACAAAAACAGAGATCACCAGGACAAATCCAAAGTTAAAGTGAGACTATGTTGACATAACCAAGCAGAATGGCCCCTTAAAGACTTGGTATGATCGGAAAACTCCTACAAAAGAAGAATGATCTATCTGATTTTAAGACTAAATTGCAAACACTGTCAACTATGAGTTTGTTGACAGAGTAAGAGGAATTATGGTATGTGATAACATTTTTGTTTTTGATAAATGAAATCACAAAGAATACATTAAAAAAAAAGAACAGGGATGTCAGATTTTTAAAATCAGAAATGACTTACAATAACAGATGGCAGAGGCATTCCCACGAAGGGTGCCTGTACAATAGCATAAAGATGAGAACAAGTAGTGAGCCAGTTTATGAGGGTGGAACAAAAGGGGGACATACACCAGGGACAAAATAAAACAAACAGAAACAAAATGTATACAAGAAAGCAGAGGACTTGCAAAGGTAACGTTAACATTATCCTATGGGGGCACATCCTCTCAGGGTCACTCTGCCTCTCAGGTATAAGTGTTTTATGGTTCTATGAAGCTCTCAGGTTCAGGTACTTGCAGAATTAACCACATCTCTTAGCTTCAAGTGTTCGGAGGGGATACAAGGCCCCCCTGGTTCAGCCTTCAAATGTGTCTCTACTAATCTCCTTCCAGAGCCAGGTTCAATAATCTCCTTTTCCATAGATCTGATACCTCTTTTTGTCAATTTTGGCACAGGTCTTCCTACTTTCCATCTTCCAGCTGGAGTGGGGATTGGCTATTGTTCTCTCCTCCTTGCTGATTTCCATCCAAACAATGCAGAGCACAGGCTTGGAGGGCCTTCAGGGCAATAGGCACTGCCTGAAGTGGAAGCCACAACGTATCTAGTGTGCACCAGGTTTTGGGCCAAAGTGGGACCGTTTTATGGGCCAAAGTGGGCCTGATTGATAAGCTACTGCACTGTGCATCAATTGTTAAACAATGTTTCTGATCCCCCTACTCCCTCACCATCCCCCTGGTCAGTTCTGAAACAGAATGTCATGAAAGGTAATACATTGACATGTATAATTGTGAGGCACTTTTTCATTGGTCACTCTGACCCTGGCAGAGCCCCAGAAAGTTACATAGCCTGCCACCACCACCTTGTTTTCCTCTTTTCAGGTCAGTTCTCTACATCGCTCTCTACGCATCTGCCACTTTGCTCTAAGAAATCTCTGCCATGAATCAAACCTTGGAAGCAGATGGTTCGCGTACTGCCACTGCCTTTCAACTCGTCCTCCCTGCAGCTTTATAGTCCTGTTCTTAAACACCTCAACTCAGCCTTTCATCCTTCTGAGGTTGATAAATGAGTACCAACACAGGTTGGGTGATATTGTATGTATATTTGTTCTATATAAAGCGCTTATGCTAGGTGCTATATAATAACACATCATTATCATTTGGCCATGGAAGTCTGCTTGCATTCACAGTAATATGGGCCTATACACACTGATGTTAACGATACAAATGGCGATCCATTCTTGTATGAAATGTATATCACATTATAGTGATATCGGAACCATATTTTTGGTACTGTACTTAGGAACAACGCTATGTGATACCACTTCCTGTTTTGACAAGGGGTGAAAGGTTGTGTTCCATCGCTTCCCATGATATCACTTCGGTGTGGGGTCAAATGACATCACTTCCTGTGTTGTAATGACATCACTTCCTGTGATGTCATCAGAGGTCAAGGGTTGTATGATGTCACTTCCGCTACCCCTGGCATTTTGGTGAAATGGCGTCCCTGAGGACAGCCACTATGTGGATCTGGTCCTCAAACACAGTAAAGAAGGACACCTCAGCTGGTAGATCTAATATAGCGGGTGGATTCTGCCCTCTTGTTTGGCGCACCATCAGCACCCGTGTCCCCTCAGTACTCTCAAGAATTAAACTGTTGTGCATGCAACTGATTCCAAAGTACTGGAAGTGGGTATGTACTGTCATTGTGTCCAATTGTGCAAATACCCTTGCTTTCAATGGCCGAATTGTACTGCCTCTATAAAGATGTTTATATATATTGCCGACACTAAAAAAAAATCATGTGTTGCTAGAGAACTGATCAATTGTTTGATATGATATGTTGTTGAGGTACCATATCGAAATGTCATTGTTTGATGTTTGCCATTTTCTGCACATACGGCATGGCCTGCATTTATATAGTTCTTATGGTTCGTAAGGTGTCCATGCTGTATCTGTAATTAGTGTTGCTAGAAACATCGGACATCATTTTGTTCATAACGTGGATGATTTCTTGCCAGTAATATGTGAACGTTATTTAATAATGATTTCGAAATCTGGATATACTTCCCACCCTTGCATGGAGCGCATGGAGAGAACATTCTATGGAATGTTGACCTAAGTTCTATGATGCTGGGAGAGGCAATTGGAGCTGGGCCTTTTAAGCTCGATATTCGAGGGTCCATGTTTCCTTACTTAAAATCAACTTGGCGCTGTTCCACGTGTAAGTTTGTTACTCAGCCTTAACACGCTTCTTTGGGGCATGTCTAATTACATCATCTATTGTAAGGTCACCAATAAAGGCAGATAGGCGCTATAGAAGACTTCTTACATTACTTACATGACATTACTTAAGGAAGTGTGAGACTGTTTTTGCTGGTGAGAGGCATGCCTATGTCTCTGTGGCCGCATGTTAATTCACCTCAAATTCACCCACACAGTGAAGGATGAGGCACATTTGTAATGAATGTTCAAGTGTGTCAGAATGGTAACCACATCCAGCACCTGTGTTAAGTAGGTGGCCATTATTTCCAACCATGACAGGGTAACAGAACCAATGGAATCCACTCGTTCAAAAATGAATTGGGCTACTTAACCTGAACTCTCCCCTAAATTAATGTTGGTCTCACACAATTCCGGACTCTGCCTCTTCACATCATGTGGGTTTTTCCTTTCTATAGCCATGGAGGGTAATTCATAGAATTTCGCAGAAAAGTGTCGCAAGCGGCTGGCGCAGAGTGTCCGCGTGCGATTGTCTGCGCCAGGCATGTGCGCTAAAACCGATTTCCGCGCACAGCGTATTCATGGATTTTAGGCTCCCAAACCAGCCGTGGCGCAGAGTATCGCAGCGACCCTGCAGCAGCGCCAGTAACGCCCCCAAGAACGCCCTCGCGCAAGGAAAAGCCATCAAAATCGCTAAATCATCGCAAAGGGCTGCGCTAACCCTGGACCAGTTTACAGGGCTGCCAAACAAGGAACGCAAAGCGGGTAACGTGCATATCAGGGGTACGCGTGAAGTTATACACGCGATTAGCCAGGCTGCCAGGGTACGTGTATTTCAGGGGTGCGCGGGAAGTTCAACACGCGATAGTCCAGGGAACGTGTATTACAGGGGTACGCGGGAAGTTCAACACGCGATTGTCCAGGGAACGTGTATTACAGGGGTACGCAGGAAGTTCAACACGCGATTGTCCAGGGAACGTGTATTACAGGGGTACGTGGGAAGTCTTACCTGCGATTAGCCAGGGCACGTGTAATACAGGGGTACGCGTGAAGTTATACACGCGATTAGCCAGGGTACGTGTATTACAGGGGTACGTGGGAATTATAACACACGCAATTTGGCTGGGTACGTGTATTACAGGGGTACACGGGAAGTTCTACACGCGAATCGGCTGGGTACGTGTATTACAGGGGTGCGCGGGAATGATCACACGTGATTTGGCCTGGTACGTGTATTACAGGGGTGCGTGGTAATGATCAGACGCGATTTGGCTTGGTACGTGTATTACAGGGGTGCGTGGGAAGTTCTACACGCGATTGGCCAGGGTACGTGTATTACAGGGGTACGTGGGAATTATCACACGCGATTTGGCTGGGTACGTGTATTACAGGGGTACACGGGAAGTTCTACACGCGATTCGGCTGGGTACGTGTATTACAGGGGTGCGCGGGAATTCTCACATGCGATTTGGCCAGGTACGTGTATTACAGGGGTGTGCGGGAATTATCACACGCAATTAGGCTGGGTGGGTCCTCACAGGTGTTCCCTGTACACCCTCCACGGCCCCAGCAGGCAGCCCACAAAACAGGGGACTACCCTGCACACCTGCTCATGTCCCCCTGCACCCCCAGCCCCCAGCAGTGCAGGGTCACCCTCCACCAGGCCCCCACTCATGTCTCCCACCACCCCCACCCCCCAGCAGTGCAGGGGCACCCTCCACCAGGCCCCCACTCATGTCTCCCACCACCCCCACCCCCCTGCCACCATGGGCAGCCCCCACCAGGCCCCCACTCATGTCTCCCACCACCCCCACCCCCCAGCAGTGCAGGGTCAACCTCCACCAGGCCCCCACTCATGTCTCCCACCACCCCCACCCCCCTGCCACCATGGGCAGCCCCCACCAGGCCCCCACTCATGTCTCCCACCACCCCCACCCCCCTGCCACCATGGGCAGCCCCCACCAGGCCCCCACTCATGTCTCCCACCACCCCCACCCCCCAGCAGTGCAGGGTCACCCTCCACCAGGCCCCCACTCATGTCTCCCACCATCCCCACCCCCCAGCAGTGCAGGGTCAACCTCCACCAGGCCCCCACTCATGTCCCCCTGCACGCCCACCCCCCAGCAGTGCAGGGTCACCCTCCACCAGGCCCCCACTCATGTCCCCCTGCACCCCCACCCCCCTGCCACCATGGGCAGCCCCCACCAGACCCCCACTCATGTCTCCCACCACCCCCACCCCCCAGCAGTGCAGGGTCACCCTCCACCAGGCCCCCACTCATGTCTCCCACCACCCCCACCCCCCAGCAGTGCAGGGTCAACCTCCACCAGGCCCCCACTCATGTCCCCCTGCACCCCCACCCCCCAGCAGTGCAGGGTCCCCCTCCACCTAGCCCCCACTCATGTCCCCCTGCACCCCCACCCCCCTGCCACCATGGGCAGCCCCCACCAGGCTCCCACTCATGTCTCCCACCACCCCCACCCCCCTGCCACCATGGGCAGCCCCCACCAGGCCCCCACTCATGTCTCCCACCACCCCCACCCCCCAGCAGTGCAGGGTCACCCTCCACCAGGCCCCCACTCATGTCTCCCACCACCCCCACCCCCCAGCAGTGCAGGGGCACCCTCCACCAGGCCCCCACTCATGTATCCCACCACCCCCACCCCCCTGCCACCATGGGCAGCCCCCACCAGGCCCCCACTCATGTCTCCCACCACCCCCACCCCCCAGCAGTGCAGGGGCACCCTCCACCAGGCCCCCACTCATGTCCCCCTGCACCCCCACCCCCCAGCAGTGCAGGGTCACCCTCCACCAGGCCCCCACTCATGTCTCCCACCACCCCCACCCCCCAGCAGTGCAGGGTCACCCTCCACCAGGCCCCCACTCATGTCTCCCACCACCCCCACCCCCCAGCAGTGCAGGGTCAACCTCCACCAGGCCCCCACTCATGTCCCCCTGCACCCCCACCCCCCAGCAGTGCAGGGTCACCCTCCACCAGGCCCCCACTCATGTCCCCCTGCACCCCCACCCCCCTGCCACCATGGGCAGCCCCCACCAGGCTCCCACTCATGTCTCCCACCACCCCCACCCCCCAGCAGTGCAGGGTCACCCTCCACCAGGCCCCCACTCATGTCTCCCACCACCCCCACCCCCCAGCAGTGCAGGGTCACCCTCCACCAGGCCCCCACTCATGTCTCCCACCACCCCCACCCCCCAGCAGTGCAGGGTCAACCTCCACCAGGCCCCCACTCATGCCCCCCTGCACCCCCACCCCCCAGCAGTGCAGGGTCACCCTCCACCAGGCCCCCACTCATGTCCCCCTGCACCCCCACCCCCCCTGCCACCATGGGCAGCCCCCACCAGGCCCCCACTCATGTCTCCCACCACCCCCACCCCCCAGCAGTGCAGGGTCACCCTCCACCAGGCCCCCACTCATGTCTCCCACCACCCCCACCCCCCAGCAGTGCAGGGTCAACCTCCACCAGGCCCCCACTCATGTCCCCCTGCACCCCCACCCCCAGCAGTGCAGGGTCACCCTCCACCAGGCCCCCACTCATGTCCCCCTGCACTCCCACCCCCCTGCCACCATGGGCAGCCCCCACCAGGCCCCCACTCATGTCTCCCACCACCCCCACCCCCCTGCCACCATGGGCAGCCCCCACCAGGCCCCC
Organism: Ambystoma mexicanum; assembly: GCF_040938575.1. Taxonomy (NCBI): domain Eukaryota; kingdom Metazoa; phylum Chordata; class Amphibia; order Caudata; family Ambystomatidae; genus Ambystoma; species Ambystoma mexicanum. The sequence goes on from NC_090929.1 coordinate 1,099,382,757, forward strand.
ACTCATGTCTCCCACCACCCCCACCCCCCAGCAGTGCAGGGTCAACCTCCACCAGGCCCCCACTCATGTCTCCCACCACCCCCACCCCCCTGCCACCATGGGCAGCCCCCACCAGGTCCCCACTCATGTCTCCCACCACTCCCACCCCCCTGCCACCATGGGCAGCCCCCACCAGGCCCCCACTCATGTCTCCCACCACCCCCCAGCAGTGCAGGGTCAACCTCCACCAGGCCCCCTCTCATGTCTCCCACCACCCCCACCCCCCAGCAGTGCAGGGTCACCCTCCACCAGGCCCCCACTCATGTCCCCCTGCACCCCCACCCCCCAGCAGTGCAGGGTCAACCACCACCAGGCCCCCACTCATGTCCCCCTGCACCCCCACCCCCCAGCAGTGCAGGGTCACCCTCCACCAGGCCCCCACTCATGTCTCCCACCACCCCCACCCCCCAGCAGTGCAGGGTCACCCTCCACCAGGCCCCCACTCATGTCTCCCACCACCCCCACCCCCCAGCAGTGCAGGGTCAACCTCCACCAGGCCCCCACTCATGTCCCCCTGCACCCCCACCCCCAGCAGTGCAGGGTCACCCTCCACCAGGCCCCCACTCATGTCCCCCTGCACCCCCACCCCCCTGCCACCATGGGCAGCCCCCACCAGGTCCCCACTCATGTCTCCCACCACCCCCACCCCCCAGCAGTGCAGGGTCACCCTCCACCAGGCCCCCACTCATGTCTCCCACCACCCCCACCCCCCAGCAGTGCAGGGTCACCCTCCACCAGGCCCCCACTCATGTCTCCCACCACCCCCACCCCCCAGCAGTGCAGGGTCAACCTCCACCAGGCCCCCACTCATGTCCCCCTGCACCCCCACCCCCCAGCAGTGCAGGGTCACCCTCCACCAGGCCCCCACTCATGTCCCCCTGCACCCCCACCCCCCTGCCACCATGGGCAGCCCCCACCAGGCCCCCACTCATGTCTCCCACCACCCCCACCCCCCAGCAGTGCAGGGGCACCCTCCACCAGGCCCCCACTCATGTCTCCCACCACCCCCACCCCCCTGCCACCATGGGCAGCCCCCACCAGGCCCCCACTCATGTCTCCCACCACCCCCACCCCCCAGCAGTGCAGGGGCACCCTCCACCAGGCCCCCACTCATGTCTCCCACCACCCCCACCCCCCTGCCACCATGGGCAGCCCTCACCAGGCCCCCACTCATGTCTCCCACCACCCCCACCCCCCAGCAGTGCAGGGTCAACCTCCACCAGGCCCCCACTCATGTCTCCCACCACCCCCACCCCCCTGCCACCATGGGCAGCCCCCACCAGGCCCCCACTCATGTCTCCCACCACCCCCACCCCCCTGCCACCATGGGCAGCCCCCACCAGGCCCCCACTCATGTCTCCCACCACCCCCACCCCCCAGCAGTGCAGGGGCACCCTCCACCAGGCCCCCACTCATATCTCCCACCACCCCCACCCCCCTGCCACCATGGGCAGCCCCCACCAGGCCCCCACTCATGTCTCCCACCACCCCCACCCCCCAGCAGTGCAGGGTCAACCTCCACCAGGCCCCCACTCATGTCTCCCACCACCCCCACCCCCCTGCCACCATGGGCAGCCCCCACCAGGCCCCCACTCATGTCTCCCACCACCCCCACCCCCCTGCCACCATGGGCAGCCCCCACCAGGCCCCCACTCATGTCTCCCACCAGCCCCCAGCAGTGCAGGGTCACCCTCCACCAGGCCCCCACTCATGTCCCCCTGCACCCCCACCCCCCAGCAGTGCAGGGTCACCCTCCACCAGGCCCCCACTCATGTCTCCCACCACCCCCACCCCCCAGCAGTGCAGGGTCACCCTCCACCAGGCCCCCACTCATGTCTCCCACCACCCCCACCCCCCAGCAGTGCAGGGTCAACCTCCACCAGGCCCCCACTCATGTCCCCCTGCACCCCCACCCCCAGCAGTGCAGGGTCACCCTCCACCAGGCCCCCACTCATGTCCCCCTGCACCCCCACCCCCCTGCCACCATGGGCAGCCCCCACCAGGCCCCCACTCATGTCTCCCACCACCCCCACCCCCCAGCAGTGCAGGGTCACCCTCCACCAGGCCCCCACTCATGTCTCCCACCATCCCCACCCCCCAGCAGTGCAGGGTCACCCTCCACCAGGCCCCCACTCATGTCTCCCACCACCCCCACCCCCCTGCCACCATGTGCAGCCCCCACCAGGTCCTCACAATCCCCAATCATGTGCGTAATGGTCAGCCTCCACAGCCAAAAAGCCCTACCAAGTAACCCATTCACCCAAATGGAAATTAAAACACATGTTACACCCCCAATGTTCATGAAGCAAATGAACCCATGTCCGTCACACACAGATTTTCAAATTGAATGGGAAAACACACAACATGACATGCATGAAACCAATGAGATGAAACCACACAGTGAACAATGGAAAAAAAAATGTATTGGACAAAAATACAAATGGTAATGAAAGAAAAATAACTACAATGTAAATGTGAAAAAATAAGCTGCATGTCCGCATAAAAACACAAAAGTAGAAAATCAAATCCATAAAATATTGTCCAAAGTGAAATGTAAAAACTCTCCATGCAACAAAGAACTATGTACAAAAATAACAAGGGTCCATCATCACAACTGAACTAAGGAAACCTCCTAAAAAACCTACCTAAATATCAACTATATACAAAAAGTGGAGCAGTGTCCGTCGACTCCAAATCATAAGAAAAAACAAAGGAAACCTAAAACTAAAGAACTATATACAAAGGCGGCAAGTCCAGCGGCTCACTCCGTGGTGTTCCGGGCCAGGGCATCATCGAACTCCTGTTCGATGTCCCAGAGGCGGTCCAGTTCCATGGCCCTGAGGGTCCGCAGGGACGACGCCGTGTCCTCCTCCAACCCCCTGCGGATTGCCTCGAGGCACTCGGCCCGCCTCAGGGCCCTCCGCATGGAGTTCTCCGCCCTGACCATTGTGAGCCGCGCCTCTTCCGCCCGCCGCCGCTCCGCACCTATGGCGTGGCCCAACCGCTGCCACACGGAAGACACTCTCTGTCCTGGGTCCTCCTGCCCTCCGGCCGATGCCTGCCCCTCCGATGTCGAAGGCCCCGAGCCTTCATGGCTCCCACCATGTTGCTGCTGCTGCTCTGCCTCTGCCCGTGCACTGCCTCCTGCTGCCTGCACATCCTCCGCCGGCTGGGGTGCAGTTGTTGATGTGGCTACCCCTGCTGGACGTCCGACTCCCGACTGTGGCAGGGATGCCTCCTCCACCAGCCTGGCCGCACTGTCAGAGGCAGCTCCACAGGGCACCCAGGTGACTGATGGGTGGGAAGATGGCACAGAGGATGACTGGCGCGTAGGGGGTCCAGTTGAGGAGGGGGTCGGAACAAGCCCCATCAGACGGAGGAATCCGGTCTGGGTGACCTGTCCCAGCAGGCTGACGTGGTCAACGAGCCATTCGAGATGACGTGCAGTCTCTCCATGAAAAGACTGCAGGTCACCTCGCATGGCCCGTTGACGCAACGCCACACCAGCCAGGACAGGCTCAACCCGGACCTGGATAGCCACGTCCGCAGGCAGAGGAAGGCCAGTTGACGTCAGCTCATCCCCTGCCTGGAAACGGGTCTGGACGTAGGCATCCCTGCTGGTGCAAGATGATGCAGGGACAGGATGGGGCCAGGATTGCACAGAGGCACCTCCGCGGCGGCCTGTGCTGCCTCCTGTCCCTGGTCCTGGACTGCACCACTAGCACCAGTGGGATCCCCACCTCCAGACCCCGTCTCTGGTGCTTGCACGGCCTCCTCCTCCACCAGACCCCCCACCAACCTGGATGACTCCGTGCCATCTTCCCCTGTTGGGCCCTGTGGGGTCCCAGCTGCCCCTTCTGCTGCCGAGGAGTCCAACTCCAACCTCCGCCTCTTGGACCTCCCCCCGGCAGCTGCGGCCTGGGACGCGGCACCGGACTCCTCACTCCCCGACGAGATGACAACACGGGAGGGGAGCCGGGCCTTGCGTCTCCGGCTGGCGGTCGGATCCCCGCCGCTGTGCTCCACAGCACCTTCTCCGCCCTCTTCATCAGTTGACGCTGCAGACAGGGAGAAACAAAACACAGGCATCAGGGCACTGTACAATGGACACATACACACATGACAGTTGCACATGAGTGGCATTGGCAAACCTCAGACATGTCATCACAATCCCCAACACACATGTCATTGCAACTCGCACACATGAGCCATACCACAGCCATATCGCAACTGCCACCACCATCCATACACATACAACAGCATGAGCAGCCAAAGGTGACCTAGACATCACATGCAACACAGGAAGTGCACCACACATGTACACACACCACCACACTTGCATGCATGTGTACACCTCGGCCAAGTGTCGCACTGTTCAGACGGGCATCCATGTCACATCTGCCAATCAGGCTTACACATACCGCAGTCACATGCATCCATGTTGCATCACTGTTGCACCCTTGTCAAATACACACACATGCACATGTATACAGCGCTCATACATGCAGCCCAATACAACATACATGCGTGACATCACGGACATGTCTACTTACATACATACAAACATGTGTGCACGCACAACTGCATTTGCCATGCAAGCCTACACACACAAGCACCATCCATGTCTCACACATTACAGCCCTCGCATGTGTCAGCCCCACGGCCATGTACACCCCCACCCATACTAGACCCCATACAAACAGATGTGCAACCTGCACAATACCGAATAATCACCACACGCACTGCTCACAATCAGGATGCATGTACACTCACCGCTCGACTCCAGACGGGTCTGCTTCTCCAGGACCTGGACGTGGAGCGCTGGGGATATGCGTTCCAGGACCCCCATCTGTTCTTCCGACAAGTGGCCCCGGCGCCCCTTGGCATCCGCTGCCTTCAAGAGGCGCCGGGCCTTGTTCAGGGTCCTGGACCTGAAGTCCTCCCAGCGCTTCCTGACATGTTGTAAGTCCCGGACTGCCACCCCCTCCGCGTTGATGGCAGTCACGATGTCAGTCCAGATCCGAGTCCGTCCTTCCTTGTCGGCGCGGGAACTTCCGAAGAGGGCATCATACTGCCCCAGGACTTGCTCCACCAGGACACCAACTTCGGTGGCACTGAAGCTGGTGCGCCTCTGCCTCTCTGGCCAGGGGTTGTCAGTGGTCACAGATGGTGTTTGCCCCGACATGACAACCCCAGAGGCAGGAGTGGGTGGGCAACTGGGTCCTGGGGCTGGGCTGTGGAGCGATGGAATTCCAGTCGGGAGTCTTCGGTACCAGCAGGGGTGGTCACAGCAACAGCACCCCTGGCTGATGTGCAGGCAGCAAATGGCAGTGCACGTGGGCAGCAGGCAGTCAGGCAGCAGCAGATGGTAGGTGGGAGCGTGCTCGGGGCTCTGGGGGGCAGTAGTTCGGCCTTCTGGGCAGGAGCGTGGTCTTCCGTGTGCTTACGCGTGGCCAGCTTGGTACGGAGTGATTTGGCACGTGAAAATCCTGCACGTCAGCGTGAAAATCGAGGAAAGGCCCTTAGCGCGTAAGCGCATCAGCACGCATACGCGATTCTATTGGACCAAAGGCCCTCAGCGCGTAAGCGCGTCTGTGACGTGACCCGCACGGGTGTTTCCCACACAGCACGTGATGACAGAGCACACGTGGAAAGACTGCACGTCAGAGTCTCATCGCGTGTGATTGGTGGAAATGGCCCTACACGCAGAAGTGACAAAGCGTGTAATTGGAGGAAATGTCCCTACACGCAGAAGTGACAAAGCGTGTAATTGGAGGAAATGTCCCTACACGCAGAAGTGACAAAGCGTGTAATTGGTGGAAATGGCCCTAGCGCGTACACGCCGCGTAAGTGACGCTGGACGTGTGGGCCTGTATAAAAGGTACGCGTAGAACACCACTTCCTTGTACGTGCTTTTCGTGGAGAGCGAGTGGGTGAATTCTGTACTTCTTGTCGTTTCACACGCGATTTACTTCACGGCGTTTCAAGTTCGTATTCCCTGTTACCTCTGACAGCTTTTTCTCTTCTTTCGCTTTTACTGGTTTACCTGGGCCTGTTCCCTCAAACAGTGTTCCCTTCTACTGTTGTCCTGTCTCCTCAGACAGCGTACAAATCTTCTTTTGGCGGGGGTGTTGCCAACCAAACGTGCTCCTTTTACACGCTTGTTTACCAGGCAGACGGTGAGTCACGCACGTATCTAACATCTGTGCTTGACCCGTGTGTAGCCTACCCCTTCAGAGGTCATTCTAGGCTGCGTGTGACACGCATACGTTCATTCTTGTGTTTCTGGGTGCCACAGCGTAGTGCAGGTTTTTCTTTCTGCACACGTGGTCTAGGAGGGGTTGCGTGCACGTCATCTCCCTTTTTTGGGCCTCCTGTGCGTTGCGTGACCCGTCATCTTTCCCCAGGGGTTACATTCAGCCTTGCTAGAGCACTAGGGTACAATTACCATCTGGTACCCAACCCCTTTGACCCCCAATTGCCCAGGAAAATAGTCTACATCCACTCCCATACGCACATTAACATCAGTGCCATGGCTGGGAGGCGAGGATTCCGTAAGGGTGGCAAAGGTGGAAGAGCCACAAGTGGTGGCCGTGGTGGATCCGGTAGGGGACGTGGTTGTAACTTGCAGGGTGAGCCTGTCCCCCCATGTGTGGAGGACCAGTCACGGGCACCCATAATCCCCCCCTCCCCCCCTCCCATTGAGGCTGATGTGGCTGACACCATCCATGCTCAGCCCTTGTTGGACCAGCCCATTGTGGCATCAGACCTGGCTGACTCCATGGCTGACTTCCAGGTCAGCAGGGCTACGACACGTGCGCTGGTGCACGTTGATGCCATCATGCCACGTGGATCTGGGGCAGCAAGGTCATCTGCTGCACCAAGGAGGCAGGGCGGAGAGGCTGCAGGGGCAGCTGCGGCTCCATCCACCCCAGCCCTCACACACCCAGCCAGGACAGTGTTGGTCCTAGTCCATGCTGCTGACATTCCCCCTGACACCATCACACTAGAGCCAATGCCTGCACCAACTCCCATGCTGAGTGTGCAATCCCACACTCCTGATACAGAGTCCACCAGGGCTCCTGCCCCTAGTGTCCAGAGCGGCGCAGGACACTCAGGATCACCACCACCTTCCAAGCGGAAGAGGAAGAGTGCTCGTCCGGCACAGGCTGATGCCCCAGACACGGCTACACAGTCCGGCCCGTCCAGGAAGCCCAACTTCACGGATGACGAACTGAATGCACTTGTCGAGTATGTGTCCGGACATGACAACGAGATGGTCATTGTTGCAGGATCCAAGACCACACCTGCACAACGCCAGGCACACTGGCAGACCGTTGCGGACATCGTAAGTGCCCTTGGAATTGTGAGGCGCACAGCCAATGATTGCTATAAGCGCTGGAATGACCTAAAGCGCAGGGCAAAGAGTAAGCTGGCCTCAAGTCATGCCGCAACTCTAGTGACTGGAGGTGGGTCTCCAGTAGTAGACATGGAACTCACTCCACATGAGTCAGTCGCTGGGACCTACGTCACGGAGGAACAGATCCAAGGCGTGGGAGATCTGGCTGATTACGAGGCATTGTCCGGTGAGTGCACATGCATGTGTGTGTCATCCATGTGCATGGTGTGTGTGTGAGGGCTTCTGTTTGTGTGCCAGGTGAGAGTGTGTGCGCCTGAGTCGTATGGGTCAGCCATGTGCTTCATGCAATCCTTCCTGCGCAGCTGCATTTGGCCATAGCAGTATCCCTTCTGCCAACAGTAGACATCTAGCCCAACTGCACGCCAGTTGCCCTTGAAGTGTCACCTTGCCACAACATATTTGCTTATTTTTCACTGTTCATTCAGTCAGTTTGTTTGCATTCCACCACTTTCACTAGGCATGTCGCTGTCCACTAGTCACATGTCTGACATGGGTATGGTAAAGTGGAGTGACTTTGTTACCTGGATATCATTTGTACACACATGTCCCTGTGCAATTGGACCATTTCAGACTGGCAGCTCCAGGTGAAAAATCTGACCTGTTAGATTTAGAAAAGCAATTACATGCGGGAACTGGACTGAATGAATAGGTGCTGCCCTCCTCTCCATCTTCACTCAATAGCAATGGTACATGCCATCTGTGTGATGGCATGTGTGTTTCACCTGGCAATCACAGGCCAATGTGTGATGCCACTGCCAGGCAGCATGCAGAAAATGTGTTCATCTTCCATCTTGGTGTCATCAGTGTGTGCCATTTGCCTGCACTTCATACGCAGTGAGGGTGCATGCATGGGAGGGTTTTAGTCATGTGGGACATGTGTCAATCAAGTACTGGTTCTCTTGCTTCTCAGCCCTCATTGTGTGCCATGGTGCTAATGCCTGTTTCCATTTCTTTGTTTTCATGTCTTTGCAGGGGAAGACGCACCTGATACTGCTGGGGTTGTGGAGATGGTGCAGACCCAGGAGGGGTCCGAGGGCCGACCAACCACCAGTGAGGGACGTGGTGTGGTGGTGGGAGAGAACCCACAAGTGCTGCAGGTCGTGCTCTCAAGGGGTGTCTCTGGCTGCACCTCCCCCGAGCTGTACTCAGGTGTTGATTCGGATGAGACCTACGTGCCGTCGCAGGTGAGTGTTCCAGGGAGGGATTCTGTTCTGTCTCACCCACCTGCACCAGGGTCAGAACCCTCCATGGGGATGTCAGTGTTGGCAGCTAAGCCTTCGGTGGTTACGGATGCAGGGTCACACTCCGCGACATCTGATCCTGTTCCTGGGCCAGCAGATCAGAGGGGGAATGCAGTCCTGCAGCCTCAGGCAGTGCCGGCACAGCAAGGCGCAGTTCGCCTTGCCCCAGACAGGTGTGGTGCCCGCCGACATGGTGGCCGTACGCCACCCGGCAATACCGCATGGGAGCAATCCATTTACGGTATGGCAACCCAACAGGCTGCATCATCTGAGATGATCGCTCAGGCCATGGATAGGGTGGCCACTTCCATTGTCCCCCCAGAAAGGCTGATGGAGCGACTAGAGCAGGCAACCGACTCCATCTGCCAGTCACACAGGGAGGACATATTGGGGTCCAACAGGGACAGGCGGGCGGCACTGGCGACTCTGCAGGAGGCCATCTCCATTGAGTCCCAGGGCCACAGGGAAGCCCTGAGGCAGGAGCTCCTTCACCTCAGGACGACTCTTGTTGAGCTTGAGGCTTCAACACACCAAAGGACAGAACAGCAGCTGGAGCGTCTCACCCGTACGCTCTCAGCTGAGATGCAGGCAACGAGGGCGGAGGTCCGGGCATCCCGTGAGTTGTTGCATGGGGACCTCCGCACACTCATCCTCCAGAACCAGACCTACCACACGCGCATGCTTGCAGCCATGGAGGAGCAGACTAGGGCCTTGCGTGGGCTGCCTCCCATAGTGCAACCACCTCCGGATGCAGCTGCACAGGGTGATAATAGCGACAGCAGTGATACTCCCACAATAGGGTAGCCGTGTGGGCCATGAGCCCATGGAGGTGTTTTATCTTCCCAGGATCCACGCAGGTAGGTTCTGGTGTGCATCCTGTCCTCGGACCTCCTGGATGGCCTCCCCAACCCCCCCGGGCCCATCAATGGCCATTTTTGATTGTTTCTTATTTTTATTTTTATTTTGATTTCTTTTATTCCCAATTTTTTTGGGACGATCTGTTGGCGTCCGTGGTTCCTGTGGGCATACGCTGCATTGTGGCTGGGCACATGCAGGCTTGTAATGTATTTGGTTCAGATGCTTGGGTTTGAGTCACACACACCCCTCCTGCTTCCCGTTTCCATGGGCTTGCAAAGGGTGTGCCCAAGTTACAGTGAATTACACAGTGACGTTGGACTCCCATGAGCTGTGTGGCCAGTCTGTAGTCAATACTGTGTATACATTCCTAGTGCATATTGCTGTTGTGTTGTACACTGCATGTTGCATTGATGTGTAACTCTTCTTCTGTGTCTACCTCCCAATTTGCAGGTCCCTTTCTCATGTCCACACAAGGACCTCTAGTCTGGAGATGGGGGCCATGTTGGCAGCAGTGCACCTACAACTCTACATGGCGACAACACTGCACAGTTGGTAGTGGTGGGAGTGCAGGCATTTCCAGGTGATGAGACTACTAATATGTAACATTTGTGATGTCATGTTAATGGTAGTACGTGCTCAAGTATGTTGTTGGTCCGGCATTGCTGTGAGCATTTCAGGTGTTGCAGGTTTCTAATAGGGACACTGTACATAGTGAGACTGATGTCATGTTGTGGGGATTACTTTGTTTACCTGCAATTAGCATGACATGGCACGGTGTGTCGTGTGGCGGTGCTGGGGTTGGGTTGGCTGACATGGCACTGTCCTCTTGTTGCATTTTGCAAGTGGGTATTCATTTTAGCTGCTTCAATGTGTAACTTCACAAAACTGCATTGGTGGTGTCTGTGTGGGTAGGGATGCACACATTGTGACACTTCCAGGTGAACAATCTCAGGCTGACATGGTATTCCAGGTTCATTCTCCAGACATTCAGGATCAGTGTCAGGTTGAGTCATCATTGATTGTCAGATGGAATGTGCCAGGGCAGTGTGCACTCCACAGGGGTGTGATTTCTATGCAAAGTAATTAGCCACTAGCTGTGTACGGGCTGCCTCCCCCCGTGCCCTTTCCCCTCCCATGCGCAGCGGCTGTGCATGTGGTTGGGGATGTGGGGCCACCACCATGTCCACGGCCAGGCCGCGGCGTGTTGCAACGTTGTGCAGGACACATGCTGCCACTATGATCCTGCACACTACTGGGGGAGCGTATAACAGCTGCCCGCCAGAACCGTCAAGGGAGCGAAAGCGTGACTTTAGCACTCCGAATGTGCGCTCCACTATGCCCCCGGTTGTAATGTGGGCTGTGTTATATCTTACCTGGGGTGGCGTGGTGGGGTTCCGAATTGGCGTCATCATGTGTGGGCTGAGAGGGTAGGCACTGTCCCCTGTGGAGGTGGTGATTGGTATCATTGGTGGGGTTGTGACCTTGCTCAGTATCCAACATGCATGCATGTGCAGTGGCATACATACTCACCAAGCAGCCATGTATCGCCATGCCGCCCAGCTTCTAGGTCCCGGCTTAGGGTGGACATTCGGTAAATGAAGCTGTCGTGGGTGGAGCCGGGATAGTTGGCATATACTGAGGTGATGATTCCCTTGGCATTACATGCTACCTGCACGTTGATGGAATGCCAGTGCTTGCGGTTCCTATAGATGTGCTCAGATGCCCTGGGGGGACGTAGAGCCACATGGGTGCAGTCGATGGCACCTAGCACTTTGGGGAATCGTGCCACAGCGTAAAAATCCAGGGCGGCAGCATGCCTTTCTGCAGGTGTTCTGGGCAGGTATATGTGCCTGCGGACTGATGGGCGTGCAGTGATGATGTTCAAGACCTGGTGTAGGCAGCGTGACTGGGTGGCCTGTGACACCCCACCCACTATGGCACTTGTCCGCTGAAATGATCCAGTGGCTAAGAAGTGCAGTACATTGAGGACCTTCTCCAGGGGGCTGAGTGCTTGGGAGCACAGGGTGGGTGATGTGAGGTCATCCTCCCACTCACTCACCAGGTCCAGTATAATGTGTGGTGGAAACCTGTACCTCCCATACACCTGGTCATCAGGCATCCCGAAAAGGCTGGTTCTGGGTGTGAATATTCTGGCCCTGACTATCCTCCTCCTCCTCCTTTGGTAGCCCACTGCCACTGCTGCTAGGAACGGTATGTTCATCCTGGCGTCTGAGCTTGTTATTGTAAAAGTCCGCAAATGTATGCTTTGCGCGTGTTCTAGGCGAGCGTGTGACCCGCGCACCCCTGGAATCCAGTTCCCAGTCCAATAGCGTGTGGAAATTCACACGCACCACGGGATACAGCGTGTGACCCGCGCACCCCTGGAATCCAGTTCCCAGTCCAATAGCGTGTGGAAATTCACACGCACCACGGGATACAGGTTCGCTGGCGTACTTGCGTGTGTAAGTGCCCGCGCACCCATTAAATACACGTACATAGGCCAATCGCGTGTACGCGCACTTTTGTCCAATTACACGCGATGACACTCTGACGTGCAGTATTTCCACGTGTGCCCCGTCATCACGTGCTGAGTGGGGAACACCCGTGCGGGTCACGTCACAGACGCGCTTACGCGCTGAGGGACTCTGGTCCAATAGAATTGCGTATGCGTGCTGACGCGCTTACGCGCTAAGGGCCTTTCCTCGGATTTCACGCTGACGTGCAGGATTTTCACGTGCCAAATCACTCCGTATCAAGCTGGCCACGCGAAAACACACGGAAGACCACGCTCCTGCCCAGAAGGCCGAGTTACTGCCCCCCAGTGCCCCGAGCAGCCTCCCACGTGCCATCTGCTGCTGCCTGCCTGCCTGCTGCCACCGTGCCCTGCCATTTGGTGCCTGCACATCAGCCATCTGCAGGGGTCCAGTTGCTGTGTCCACCCCTGCTGGAACTGAAGACTCCCGACTGGGATTACATCACTCCACAGCCCAGCCCCAGGACCCAGTTGCCCACCCACACCTGCCTCTGGGGTTGCCATGTCGGGCACTTCCACATCTGGCACCAGTGGCAACCCCAGGCCAGAGGGGCAGAGGGGCACCAGCTTCACTGTCACCGAAGTTGGTGTCCTGGTGGAGCATGTCCTGGGGCAGTATGATGCCCTCTTTGGATCGTCCCGCGCCAGCAAGGAAGGACGGCAGAGGATCTGGGCCGACTGTGTGGTTGCCATCAACGCGGAGGGGGTGGCAACCCGCGACGTCCTGAAGATCAAGAAGCGCTGGGAGGACTTGAGGTCCAGGACCCTTGTGAAGGCCCGGCGCCTCGTGGAGGGGGGCCGGGGCCGCATGAGTTCCATCCAGATGAGGGTCCTGGAACGCGTACGCCCAGCGCTCCACGCCCAGATCCTTGAGAGGGAGGCCCGTCTGGAGTTGAGCGGTAAGTGTCCAAGCATTACTGTGTGAGACAGGGCATGTTGCGGTGTGCTGGTTCTATGATACTTGCCTGTATGTGTGCCATAGGCCATGTATGCATGTATGTGTGCAGGGACATCATGGTAATGCATGTGCGACCAGTGATGTGTGATCCACATGGTTGTTGCATGTGTTGAAATGCCGCATGGGGAGCCCTATGCAGATTTTGAACATGAGAGCATGCCAGTCTCTGTACCTGGACATGGGTGGGGGTGAGGGATGGGTGCTGATGCCAGGTACATATATGGTAGCCATGTCTGTGTGCCTGACCTGCGTGTCTGTGACTTGTGCATGCCATGGATGCATGACACATGTGTGTGACAATGCACAGATTCAGTGAAGCCGCCAAATTACCCTTGTATCCGCTGTGTTTGGTGTGTTTGGGGCCAGATGGATGTGACTGAGGTGAAGTGTGTGCATGTGATAGGCATGAGCCATGATGCATGTGAGTTACATATCATTGAATGTTTCAAGAGTCCATTGGACATGCATGGAAATGTCCATGGCATGCACCATGCCTGTTACTGTGTGTGTTTTGCCTGGACTGACCCATGTGTTGTGGAGGGACATGATGGAAGTGTACTTTGACAGTGGTGCTCATCTGCTATTGCTTCCTGTCTAGGGGACCATTGTACAGTGCCCTGATGCTTGTGTTCTTTGTCTCCCTCTACGCAGCGGCTAGTGAAGAAGAGGGCGGATACGGCGCTGTGGAGCAAGGCGGCGGGGATGCCCCCACGGCTGCAGCGGAAGGGGTGGGTGAGCCCCCACAGGGGCCTGCTACGGTGGGAGACGGTGAGGAGCCATCCAGGTTGGTGGTTTGCACAGAGGAGGAGGAGGCCGCCACTGGGGCACACATGGGGCCTGGTGGGGGCATCCCTGCTGGTGCAAGTGGTGCAGTCCAGGGCCAGGGGCAGGAGGCAGCACAGGTCACCGTGGAGGGGCCTGTGCATGTCGCTGTCCCTGACCCTGTGAGTGCACCACCATGCACCAGCAGGGATGCCCCGTCCCAGGCCTGTCCGCAGGTAGAGGGGATGTCCATGTCGCCTGACTCCCCTCCACCTGCGGACGTGGGAACCCCTGGCCGTGCGGAGAAGGTCCTGATTGGGGTCGCGATGCGCACGGCTGTGATTCGTGATGCCGTGCGTGCTTCCCGGGAGGAGCACGCACGTCATCACGAAGTGCACCGTGCCGACGTGGCCCAATTGGGATCGGCCATGTTCGGGGGTTTCCTGCATGTGTTGGCCAATGTGGCGGCCCTCTCCTCCTCTGTGCAGGCTATCCACCAGTCGTTCCCCTTGCCGTCTTCCAGCCCAGATGCCATCAGGGCCCCCTGTGGACCTGCCCCGACCAATGCAGCCAGCTCGGTGGGGATCCCATCCCTGCCACAGTTGGGAGTCGGAGGTCCAGCAGGGGTGGACAACACAGCAACTGGACCCCAGCAGATGGAAGATGTGACAGCATCATCAGGCAGGGCACGTGCACGACGGCGTCGGTGGTTTCCATCAGCCTGGATGCCGTCGTGCTGGCAGAGGCAGTGGCGTCGGAGGCAGCAGCGGGCTCGACGTGGGAGGCATCATGGCTCGGGGCCATCAAGATCAGAGGGGCAGGCATCGGCCGGAGGGCAGGGCAACCCTGGGATGGTGGTGTCTTCCGTGTGGGAGCAGTTGGTCCAGCGGATAGGTGCGGAGCGGCAGCGGGCGGAAGAGGAGCGGCTCGCCATGGTCAGGGCGGAGTTCTCCATGCGTCGGGCGTTGAGGCGGGCTGAGTGCCTCGAGGAAGCTCGCAGGGAGTTTGAGTTGAACATGGGGTTATCCCTGCGAGACCTCGGGGCCAGGACAGAGTCCCGCCTCCAGGACATCGACATGGAGTTCGATGATGCCCTGGCCAGCAACATCAACAAGTGAGCCGCAGGACTTGCCCGCTGCCTTTGTATATAGTTATATAGTTAGTTAGTGTTAGGTTTCCTTTATTTGTTTTTATTATTTTGGACCGCTCGGACAATGGCCACTTTTTTGTATATATTTTTTTCATTAGGTAGTAGTAGGTTTCCTTTATGGTGTTGGGCTCATGGACCCTGGTACATTCCTGTATTTATTTTGTTTTTTGAAGGAAAATTTTCTTTTTTTCATTATTGTGTTCACCATGTGGAAATGGTTTTTCATTCTTTTGCTTCTACTTGATATTGCTTTGGTCAACATTTGTTTTTTTATTCCTTTTTCGTTTTTTGATTTTTACTTTTGTTCTCCAACATGGACCATTTATTTTGTTATCCACATAGTTGTATGTTTGATTTGTTTACTTATTTTTAATCTTTAATACATTTTTTATTTTTACTTCCACTTGTCTTATTTTGTCTTTGGTTTCATACATGTCATGATATGGGTTTTGACATTCACTTGCAGCCATTGTGTATGTGTGTGTGACGGACATGTGTTCATTTACATACTTGCCATTGGGGTTGTGTCATGTAATTGCATTCACTATGTGGGTGGATGCAATCCTTGCCTGGGTGTTTGTGCTGGGTATGCTGCCCATTACTGCCATGATTGTGTATCGTCAGGACCTGGGGGCAGGGGGACATGAGTGGGGGCCTGGTGGAGGGTGCCCCTGGTGGCTGGGGTGTGGGGGTGGTGGGAGACATGAGTTGGACATGGGTGGGGGCCTGCTGGCAGGTGCCCCACAGTGCTGGGGGGTGGGGGTGGTGGGTGACATGAGTGGGGGCCTGGTGGAGGCTGCCCCTGCACTGCTGGGGTGTGGGGGTGGTGGGAGACATGAGTGGGGGCCTGGTGGAGGGTGCCCCTGGTGGCTGGGGTGTGGGGGTGGTGGGAGACATGAGTGGGGGCCTGGTGGAGGGTGCCCCTGGTGGCTGGGGGGTGGGGGTGGTGGGTGACATGAGTGGGGGCCTGGTGGAGGCTGCCCCTGGTGGCTGGGGGGTGGGGGTGGTGGGAGACATGAGTTGGACATGTGTGGGGGCCTGCTGGCAGGTGCCCCACAGTGCTGGGGGTGGGGGTGGTGGGTGACATGAGTGGGGGCCTGGTGGAGGCTGCCCCTGCACTGCTGGGGTGTGGGGGTGGTGGGAGACATGAGTGGGGGCCTGGTGGAGGGTGACCCTGCACTGCTGGGGTGTGGGGGTGGTGGGAGACATGAGTGGGGGCCTGGTGGAGGGTGCCCCTGGTGGCTGGGGTGTGGGGGTGGTGGGAGACATGAGTGGGGGCCTGGTGGAGGGTGCCCCTGCACTGCTGGGGTGTGGGGGTGGTGGGAGACATGAGTGGGGGCCTGGTGGAGGGTGCCCCTGGTGGCCGGGGTGTGGGGGTGGTGGGAGACATGAGTTGGACATGGGTGGGGGCCTGCTGGCAGGTGCCCCACAGTGCTGGGGGGTGGGGGTGGTGGGTGACATGAGTGGGGGCCTGGTGGAGGCTGCCCCTGCACTGCTGGGGTGTGGGGGTGGTGGGAGACATGAGTGGGGGCCTGGTGGAGGGTGCCCCTGGTTGCTGGGGTGTGGGGGTGGTGGGAGACATGAGTTGGACATGGGTGGGGGCCTGCTGGCAGGTGCCCCACAGTGCTGGGGGGTGGGGGTGGTGGGTGACATGAGTGGGGGCCTGGTGGAGGCTGCCCCTGCACTGCTGGGGTGTGGGGGTGGTGGGAGACATGAGTGGGGGCCTGGTGGAGGGTGCCCCTGGTGGCTGGGGTGTGGGGGTGGTGGGTGACATGAGTGGGGGCCTGGTGGAGGGTGCCCCTGGTGGCTGGGGGGTGGGGGTGGTGGGTGACATGAGTGGGGGCCTGGTGGAGGGTGCCCCTGGTGGCTGGGGGGTGGGGGTGGTGGGTGACATGAGTGGGGGCCTGGTGGAGGCTGCCCCTGCACTGCTGGGGTGTGGGGGTGGTGGGAGACATGAGTTGGACATGTGTGGGGGCCTGCTGGCAGGTGCCCCACAGTGCTGGGGGGTGGGGGTGGTGGGAGACATGAGTGGGGGCCTGGTGGAGGGTGCCCCTGCACTGCTGGGGTGAAGGGGTGGTGGGAGACATGAGTGGGGGCCTGGTGGAGGGTGCCCCTGGTGGCTGGGGTGTGGGGGTGGTGGGAGACATGAGTTGGACATGGGTGGGGGCCTGCTGGCAGGTGCCCCACAGTGCTGGGGGGTGGGGGTGGTGGGTGACATGAGTGGGGGCCTGGTGGAGGGTGCCCCTGCACTGCTGGGGTGTGGGGGTGGTGGGAGACATGAGTTGGACATGGGTGGGGGCCTGCTGGCAGGTGCCCCACAGTGCTGGGGGTGGGGGTGGTGGGTGACATGAGTGGGGGCCTGGTGGAGGCTGCCCCTGGTGGCTGGGGTGTGGGGGTGGTGGGAGACATGAGTTGGACATGTGTGGGGGCCTGCTGGCAGGTGCCCCACAGTGCTGGGGGGTGGGGGTGGTGGGTGACATGAGTGGGGACCTGGTGGAGGCTGCCCCTGCACTGCGGGGGTGTGGGGGTGGTGGGAGACATGAGTTGGACATGGGTGGGGGCCTGCTGGCAGGTGCCCCACAGTGCTGGGGGGTGGGGGTGGTGGGTGACATGAGTGGGGGCCTGGTGGAGGCTGCCCCTGGTGGCTGGGGTGTGGGGGTGGTGGGAGACATGAGTTGGACATGTGTGGGGGCCTGCTGGCAGGTGCCCCACAGTGCTGGGGGGTGGGGGTGGTGGGTGACATGAGTGGGGGCCTGGTGGAGGCTGCCCCTGCACTGCTGGGGTGTGGGGGTGGTGGGAGACATGAGTGGGGGCCTGGTGGAGGGTGACCCTGCACTGCTGGGGTGTGGGGGTGGTGGGAGACATGAGTGGGGGCCTGGTGGAGGGTGCCCCTGGTGGCTGGGGGGTGGGGGTGGTGGGTGACATGAGTGGGGGCCTGGTGGAGGCTGCCCCTGCACTGCTGGGGTGTGGGGGTGGTGGGAGACATGAGTGGGGGCCTGGTGGAGGGTGCCCCTGGTGGCTGGGGTGTGGGGGTGGTGGGAGACATGAGTTGGACATGGGTGGGGGCCTGCTGGCAGGTGCCCCACAGTGCTGGGGGGTGGGGGTGCAAGGGGACATGAGTTGGTGTTCATTAGTTCAAGGAGACATGTGCCTTTGCTGGGGGGCATGCCCATGTTGGGTGGGCTGCCTGCGGGACATGACCAGGGATGCAGGGTAGTCCCCTGTGGTGTGGGCTGCCTGCAGGGGCCGTGGAGGGTGTACAGGGTACACCTGGGAGGACCCACACTGTCAAATCACATGTGGAACTTCCCGCGCACCCCTGAAATACACGCACCCAGGCTAATCGCATGTGGAACTCCCCGCGCACCCCTGAAATACACGCGCACCCAGGCTATTTGCGTGTGGAACTTCCCGCGCACCCCTGAAATACACGCGCCCAGGCTATTCGCGTGTGGAACTTCCCGCGCACCCCTGAAATACACGCACCCAGGCTATTCGCGTGTGGAACTCCCCGCGCACCCCTGAAATACACGCGCACCCAGGCTATTCGCGTGTGGAACGTCCCGCGCACCCCTGTAATACACGCGCCCAGGCTATTTGCGTGTGGAACTTCCCGCGCACCCCTGTAATACACGCACCCAGGCTATTCGCGTGTGGAACTTCCCGCGCACCCCTGTAATACACGCGCCCAGGCTATTCGCGTGTGGGACTTCCCGCGCACCCCTGTAATACACGCACCCAGGCTATTCGCGTGTGGAACTTCCCGCGCACCCCTGGAATACACGTAGCCCGCTCTCCCAGGCCCGATCGCGTGAGGAACTTCAAGCGAACCCCTGTAATACACGTAGCCCGCTCCCCCAGGCCCGATCGCGTGTGAAACTTCACGCGAACCCCTGAAATACACGTAGCACGCTCCCCCAGGCCCGATCGCGTGAGGGACTTCACGCGAACCCCTGTAATACACGTAGCCCGCTCCCCCAGACCCGATCGCGTGTCAAACTTCACGCGAACCCCTGAAATACACGTAGCCCGCTCCCCCAGGCCCGATCGCGTGAATAACTTCACGCGAACCCCTGTGATGCACGTACCCTGCTGAAATCGCGTGTTAGAATTCCCGCGCACCCCGGTATACACGCACACGTATTTTTTGTCAGCGGGTGTCTGTGTTTGTGGGTACCCCTTTGCACGTCATTTTTCCTGGAGGGCCACAGTATGGGACATTCATCATGGCAGTATATAGGTGCTATTTGTTGGCGCACCTTTTGGCGCACATTTCTTACAGCCGCAGAGACGCTACCGCCTGCTTTCTTGTGGCGGTCGTGTTTGTGCCTGTGCGCTGGTTTGAGCGTGCGCTTTTTTCCCCTATTCTATTCCATGAATACGTGTTGTAGGCGAGCGTGTGGGCGTTCCGCGCACTTGTGCCCTGTACTTCCCCCGTGACGCCCACGTTTTGGCAAGTTGTTCCCCATTCCGAGTGTTACGCCCGTGTTCCGCCTACTTTTGTTGCGTGCGCCGCGCTATGTGCGAATTTCGCTGTGGCCTGTGCGATTTTCGCTGATGGCCTGTGCGCCAACGTGCGCCGCGCACTTTTTTATCGCACATGCGCTGGTTTTCTCGCGCACGGCCTTCCATGAATCGACGTGCGCTGCTTTTCGTGCGATTTTCGCAATTGCACTGCGATTTTCGCTATTCCACTGCGATTCGCACGTTTTTGCCCACTTGCGCCGCGCTAATTATTCCATGAATCGGCCTGTAAATCGTTTGCTGAATCCGGATAGACTACTGTGATGAATCTGGAGGTTTCGTCCCTTCTTCCTTTGGGGGGAGCCACCCCCTTTCAGTTTCAGGCTATGGAGGTAAGCCCGCTAAGCAAAACTCTCCCTAGCGGCTTGGGAAAGCGGGACCTCACTGGGAGTGAGTTCCCACCAGGGGACAGGGACTCCCATTCTGAAAAGGAACTCCCTACAACTGAGACGTTGTCTGCGTACATGGGAATTACAGAAGAGGATCACTGTCAGCTGTGTAACTCCAAATAATGTAGAAAATGCATTGGAACAGTGGCTCAACGAATGCTGGTGTCTTAATGGGCTTGACAGTTAAACGCACCCGTTGGTGTTTGGTAACAAGAATAAAAGGACTTCCCCCCCTTGAATGGAGGAGGAGAAGCGATATGCAGAGGCAAGCCTCTGACATACCAGTGTCATTGGGAGGCAGAGCCGCACTGCCAAACATTGCCAGCTGTGGTGCACAGTTGCACCCGGAAGGAGGTCCACAGGGAAACCTAGAGAAAAACCAGGAGAGAAACCCCAAATAAAGAGAAATGCAGCCAATGAGGCACAGGGCTGTGAGGAGTCGGCAAGGCCAAGTGGAGCCAGTCCTTAGGGAAGGCGTGACCACGTGGAGGGCATGGTGGGGCTAGAGCCCAAGAAACTAAGCCAAACAAGGCGGGCGAGGGAGGAACAAGTCCCCTGCTCGCACTATGTGAAACCAGAGAGAGAGAGCAACGTAGCAGCGAGCGAAGAAACACTTGGACTTGCGTTCATGAGAAGGATGCCCAAGAACTCGGGAGAACGTTGGCATCCTCCGGTCAAAGCCACCTAGCTGGAGCAGGACCTGCTACAGAGAAGGTATGCAGGTTGCTCACAGTAGTGGCAGACACAGCGACCAGACCGTGAGAACGAGAGAAGAACGAAGAGTCTAGATCCCTACCAGGCACAACCAGGTCCAGAGATGGAGAAGCACATAAACAATAAGAGTGGTTATGGGAGCCCTATAAACTCGAACCTTGGAATTAGCCAAACAGCTCAAGGTTGCATACTAAAACCAAGTGAAAGATATATGTTATGTTATGTTACTTGGCATTTATATAGCGCCTTATGTATCATTGGTATGACCTCAAAGCGCTGGTAGGTTGAACGACCTCGGGAACCGCAATTCAAGTCAGTATAGAGAGAGAGAGAGAGAGAGAGTGTCGTATGGTGCATGGGCACACCGGATATGTGTGCAGCTGGTGTGGTTTTTGCAGGATAGCTGCTTAGCGGTAGGTGTGGTGCTGAGGAAATCAGTTGGATGTGTTCAGTCTGGAGGGTGGACACCCTGACTGAGTTCTGGCTGCGTTAGGCCTGAAGAGACGACTAAGCTAGCCGGTATGTGCTCAGCTAGCTGTGGATACGCATACCCCTACGAATCAAGCAAGAAACCGGGAAAGAGAGAAGCAAGGGATTCACGAGGGCCCTTTAAAGCAAGTAAGGAATAATTCCAAGGAACAAAAAGTCTAGATCCCTACAAGGGGCAAACAGGTCCAGCGAGGAAGACAGACATAAATAATAAGAGGGGTTACTTTTTTTAAAACATTTTTTATTTGTTTTTGGTTTATGAGAAAACCTTTACAAAGAAAGAATATTAAAAGTTCCAATTTCATACAAAAAGCAGTTGTTTCCTGCGTATTTAAGAGTACAGAGAGCGAAGGAGTAAAGTGACAAAATAAAATAACAAGGCAAAATACAGGCTCAGAAACCAGGGATTTGACTAGACAGACTGATCCCCTTGACTGGAGAGTTCAAGAACATGACTAGTCTGTTGATAGTTCCTTAAGATAGTAAGCTTCTCCAAAATGTTTACTATCTCAGCAGTTAGCATGACTTCTTGGCCAGAGATCAGTCTATCCCAAAATGCGCCCTGAACTAGGCTCTCCTCTCTAGTTACAAATCTCCCCAGTGATGATACCCTGATCGCCCATGTGCCTTCGCACTCCAGCAGCAGGTGTTTGAGGGATTGTAAATTCGGAGAGGCGCAGATCTTGCAAAAGCTTATTGCCTTCTCATCCTGGTTTCTTTGGTCCAGTATTTCACCCGTGTGGGCTATATTCAATCTGAGTCTGAGGAAATTGTTTCTGATTCTTTTGTCCGGGAATTTTTCCAGGTAGCGCGGGATGGTGCCGAGCTTTCTGTCCGCTGTCAGGAATAGGTTTGGGGGCTTAAGCCTTCTGATTCCCTCGATCGTTTTAATCCAGTCCTCCATTTCTAATATTTTTTTGACTTTCTTAGGATTTTGTGTGAGAGTTTCTGTTGTTAATTCCAGCCTATGTAAAATGCAGGCAATCTTTTCTTCCAAGCCGAGGAGTTTTTTTGATTTTGACTTTTTTAGATGTTGATTTACGTCAAAGAAAAGGGTGGATACATTGGCTGTAATTATGTTACGATAGAGGGACAGTAGCTTCCACTCTGCACGGCAATTCAGAGAGGTCAGACCCAACTCAAATCTCAGACTAGCGAGATGAGTGCACAATGGGAGATGAAAAGAAGATTTCCACAAAGAGCCCTCAACTTTGCTCCAATCATAGTTCCACAAAAGAGGCTTTGCCTCAAGGCCATAGAGAAGGACCGGGACAACTTTGCCTATGTAGAACTTCTTGAGCGGAATTATAGAAAATTTGCAGAATCTTCCATTCAGATTTTTCATTTGTGCAATAAATTTTGATTTCTTCCACAGAATGGAGTGTATCACCTTGTTTAAGGTAGGGTGGGCAAGAATTTCATATCCCAGGTATGTTAACTCGTCCACCCGTGGGATTGCTTTGCTGTCCAAAACCCAGTTTCTTGAGGTCACCCTTTTTTTTGCATGTTTAAAAATGAGGACCTTAGATTTAGATGGATTAATTATGAGACCATTCAGTTTGGCATACAGTTGTTGTAACCCTATCGCTGAACCATCCAGTAGCACCAAGTCATCTGCGTAGGCTAACCAATGGAGTTTTCTTCCATTAATTCTCGGGCAGATTAATGATGCAGATGCTAGGAAGTCTCCAATGTCTGAAAGAAACAAATTAAAGAATAATGGTGCACCCAAGCAACCTTGTCGTACTCCCTTCAGGACTTTGATTGTTTCAGATAGAATGCCTGGTTCGTCCAATCTCACTCTGATGGTAATGTTCTTGTGGAGTTCTATAAGCATTGCAAGAAGGGGTGCCGGAATCCCCCAATTATTTAGTTTCTGCCAGAGGAGGGATATGCCTACAAGGTTGAACGCTTTTGATAAGTCGACCCACGCACCGTATAGTGGAGAACCTTCTTTCTCATTTGAGCTTTCGCTCAACAGGTTTAGGATTAGTCCATTAAGACTGGTAGAAAAGCCTTTCCTGAAATCTGTCTGCTGAGGGGGAAGGATGTGTCTAGAGTCTACCCATAGAGTAAGTTCTTTCAGTATTAGTCTCATAAAGATTTTGCTGTCTATGTCCAAAAGGGCGATGGGTCGATAACACGCTGGGTTTTGCCTGTCACCCCCCTTAAAAAATGGAATAATAAGTGCGCTCTTCCATGATGGTGGGAAGACTTTATTCTTTAGAATTTCTTGAAATAAATGGAAGAGTAATTTTGCCCACAACTTTGGTCGGTTTTTAAGCACCTGATAAGTGAGGCCATTCGGACCTGCTGCCTTAGAGACAGAGGAGGATGTAATAAGGTCCTCAATTTCTTCCTCAGAGAATGTCAGCGACCAGGTTACGTTTGGGTGAGGATGATCTCTGAGTTCAGTTGCTTCAAAGTTTTTGGACAAATATTCCACCCACTTGTGCTCGGGGACTAAATTGCAGAGTGAGCTATTTTGGCC
The DNA here is from genome assembly GCF_040938575.1 of Ambystoma mexicanum. Classification (NCBI taxonomy): domain Eukaryota; kingdom Metazoa; phylum Chordata; class Amphibia; order Caudata; family Ambystomatidae; genus Ambystoma; species Ambystoma mexicanum. The sequence goes on from NC_090929.1 coordinate 1,099,406,325, forward strand.
GGTTTCCAGTTGGTTTAATGCCGCCCAAAAGTTCCTGCAATTATTTGCATTGAGGAGGAAAAGCATTCTCTCCCCGTCTTCTTGACGTTTTTGATGCTTGTGGTTCTTTGACCAATTCCGATACGTTTGTTTAGCCTTTTTGAGCTTTTGTATACAGCTGGGCTGGTCTTCTGTTTTAATTTGATTTATATGGCGTAATGTTTGGCGCAGTATTCTCTTCTTGTTGAATGTTTCCTCATCGAAATTATGAAGGTGCATCTGCTTGCCTGCAGTCTTTCCTTCACTTGGCTGGCAGGTGGACCACACAAATGTCCCAAATTTTTCTGGGTGCATTTCATTTGCCCATATAACAGGAGGAACTGCCTCCAGAAGTTTGTTTAACTTATTTCCCCCATTTCTGCATTTAACCACTTTCAATCTACCTTTGTGACCCTCCAATTCCTGTGTAATATATGGGTTGGAGGCTCTCTGAATTTTGGGGAAGAGGATTTCCGGCCTGGCGTGGTCACTCCCCCCTTCCGAATCCAGAGTAAGACTGGGACAAAGTAGGGTAAGAGATGATGAAATGAAGATGTAGTCTAAGGTTGATTGCAGAGCCCCTTGACGCCAGGTTGGTCCAGCCACTTCCACAGACCTACTTTTTTCATTTATTATGTCCAGGTCCCATGACTGGAAAAAATCTCACCATTGCTTCCCTTTCCGTATACTACTTTGTTTAGTTTGGCCAAACCTCACATTCCCTGAATTAGTCACCTGCAATGATGATCTGTGCTCCCTCATATTTGCTCTTAGCCGTTGACAGTAGGAGGTGTAGGGATTCTATGAAGTCTTGGAGTTTTGACCTAGCAGGGTTCCAGTAGACATTAACCAGGATTAGGGTAAGCCGAGAATCCTTCGGTCCTATCTCTGCTTTGCAGGCTTGAATGCCCACCATGTTGTTGCATAGTGGAACAATTTCTTTGACAGTAGAATGTTTGGTTACTATTAAGAGGCCTCCTGCTGGTCTCCCTTTCAGTTTTTGTGCGGCCTTAAGATTTTGTATTGTGAAGCCTTCTATTGCAATGGGGTTAACCAGCCATGTTTCCTGAAACAGCATGATGTCATTCTGTTGTAAAAGATTATTTTTTAGCTGCTTTGTCCTCAGGAAACTCGGCCCTCTGGTGTTCCAGGAAATTGATCCAAGACCCCTTTGTCTAAAGACTGTTCTGCTCCTCGCCTAGTTTCAGAAAGATTTGTGTGACAATTTCTGGGATTTTTGCTAATAGGTTCTCATTTAATTTGGGCCCAGGTGAAACTTTGCTTTGGGGCTCTCTTGTCGCTCTGGTGGTGCCCATAGAGGAGGATGCGTCCTCCACTCCTGTCTGTTTAAGACCTGAGCGATTGCCATACCTTCCTTCCTCCTCTGATTCAAATACCCGAAGACCTTCTTTAGCTAGATCATGTTTGTTAGTGATGAGGGCCTGTTGCGCCTTTCTAGAAGTGAGGGCTATTTCCACAAGGAATTTATCTTCTCTGATCGGAAATGAAAGGTACTCAATGTCTTCTGAGGCAAAGAGAAACAAATTGTAGTTCTTTTTAATCTCTGAAAGTAGAACTGATCTGCTAAGTGATTTTTCCTTATTTTGTTTTTCTAATCTCAGCCACACTTTTGGAATGGTAAAATTAGGCTTCACAGTTTCTTCTTTTCTTATGGGGGAGCAGTACTGTTTTCTTTCCAGTTTCTCTCTGTTGTCATCCTGAGGAGGAATTGCATGATTTATGAATTTCCCTAATCCATTCCGACAATCAACTTCAATAATTGTGGCTCTTGGTGGAGATGCTTCTTGGGCAGCTGTTAAGGGAGCAGCACCAGTGAGAGTGGAGGTGAAGCCTGTTTTCCCCATCGGTTTTAAGAAAATTGGCACTATTTTTATAGCAACTTGTTTTCCCTCCAATTTACCCACATTTGTTTTTCCCCTATTCAGTTTTTGTTTCAAAAGTATTGGGGCAATTTTGATGTTAGTATGGGATGATTTTAGATTTTTGTTATTAAGGGCTGCAGATGGAGATGTTATAGGGTCCGTTTGCATACCAAAGTTTGAAGTTTGAATTTTGCTAACACTGGGACCTTCCTTGCAATTTGGGCCTGCCTTTTTCTTCCCTTTTTCCCCCGGTGCGCATTTATTGGCTTGTGAAGTAAGCGAATTTGTGGTCTGAGAGGGATTGGAAAGAGGCAGAGCAGCTGTACTTTCACCAGACGGAGTGGTCAGATTTTTCAGAAATGTGTTCTTTCCTGTTTTTTTAGGAACATTATTTCTCTGGTTCTTTGATTTCTTCGTATTTTTGTCATGTAAAGTAAAGGGAGTGGTTTCTTTGGACCTGCCCCCTTTTTTCCTTTTTTGCCACTTTTTGCTTTTGGTTTTCAAAGGTTCTTCTGGGCTCTGGCTCCCACTGCCGGTCAGTTGATCTTGTGTATTACCTCCGTCAGTTTTTTGGGCGCTATCGCCAGTGTCTTCAATGATGTCAATGTCGACATTTGCCAGTCTTTGAAATTCTTCCAGAATAGAGTCTGAAAGCGGGGTGTCGTCAAAGCAATCTTTTTCACCCTCCCCTGTTGGAATCTCATTCTGGTTTTGGGAGTTTTGTATTTCCGAAGGGAGCTTCTCTAAGAGTTCTTGAGTTGTAACACTGCTTTTTGCTCCCTCTTTCAGTAGATTATGGATTTGGGCAAAGTCTAACCCTTGTTTGACACCCTCAATTTGGGTTTCTTTCAGAATTGGAATCAAAATTGCATTCATGATGTTGTTAGTGGCAACCAGTGCTGATTCATTCTTCGAGATTTCATGTGACATCTCCAAGAGGAGACCCGCTTGTGTCTGTACCTCAGTTTTAAGAAGGTCAAATACCGAGACCAAGGAATTTAGAACAAAGCGCAAAGCTGCCAAGGGACTTTCTCCTGGTGGAGGGGATCTTTCGGGAAATATTGCTGTTGGATCTTCCAATTGGTCTTGGTTGATTGGCAAGCTCACCCTATTATCGTGATTGGTATTTACGGGCGTTTGATTATTTTCTTCACTCTCTGTTGATGGAGTATTTTCCAAATTCGTATTATCGTGGGAGGGTGGCTGCAAGATGGAATCAATAATGTCAACCAGGTCGTTGGCACTCTTGTTTCTTTTTCTGCAGAAGTGGTCATTAATTCTGCTCTGAATCTTTCGTGTCGTCAGGGTATACTCCAGCCCTTGTTTCCAACCTTTCTGGATATGGAGGTTTGGGAACGACCCCTCAGGGGTTTGCTGACTCTCTGTATTACTGAGAGTGTAGTTCGTAGCACATATCGGCTGAGCTATAGCAGGGTCGAGAGTGGTAGATGACCCCTGCCCAGCCTCGCTCCCAGCCTCCAGATATGACCCATCCTGTCCAGCCATATCTTCCTCAAGTGGTGAACTCTGTAATCTCATTATGGGCCTTAAACAAAGACAGATGCTTATACCAAATAATGGAGTAGCTTTTGAATTTGTTTACCTTTTTGGTGCAGCCCCAGTGCGCCAAACAGTCGCTTAACAGTCCCTGGGCTTTACTCCTACCGGGCTTAACGCCGCAAGGGTGGTAGCCTTCCTCCTTTGAAGCGGCCCGTAGTCACGTGACCGGGTCACGTGTCCCTCTCGCCCCGCCTCTTCCAGGAAGCGCGATGTAGCGACGCCGGCAAGAGCCCAATAATGCTCGCAGTGCCAGGCACACAGAAGTCAGCCTCTGCACAGAAAGAGTTCACCTTGCAGAGCACGTAGCACACAGTGCGGGCGGCAGCCTTCCTCCTTTGAAGCGGCCCATAGTCACGTGACCGGGTCACGTGTCCCTCTTGCCCCACCTACTCCAGAAAGCGCGATGTAGCGACGCCGGCAAGAGCCCAATGATGCTCGCAGTGCCAGGCACACAGAAGTCAGCCTCTGCACAGAAAGAGTTCACCTTACGTAGCAATAAGAGGGGTTACATTAGCCATATAAACATAGGCCTTTGAACCAGCGAAATGGCACAAAGCCACACACACAAACCAAGAGAAACATATACTAGATGGGGATACTGTAAGGGTTTGGAAGAAGGAGTCTGGGTTATAGACTTTCATTTTAAAAACACAAAACCTAACTATCCCTGTCTCCAAGAGGGGTTTCCCTACCTCAACCCAGGAAATAAGGACATTTCAGAATGTCCGTGAACAGATAACCGCCCTTGTCCAAAATCCTGCTTATATCCCTTAAACATAAACCTAAGAAGTTCAAAATAACATAAAGTTCTTCCACCAGGAAAATGCCTCCCTTCTCCTGATATTCGCTAAGTTAAAAGCCCAGGAAAATGCCTCCCTTCTCCTGATATTCGCTAAGTTAAAAGCCCAGGAAAATGCCTCCCTTCTTATGACAAGCTCTGAAAGTTCAAATCAAAAGAAAAGGTCCCTCGCCAGGAGAATTCCTCCCTTTTCCTGGTGTCTGGTGCCTCTTAAATCCAGGATAATGCCTCACTTCTTCTCATTTTTCTCCTCTTATCAAAGAGCTGTCACTGTAACTCGTGTAGCTCATGCCAAACTTTCTTCCATATCATAACATAATGGGAGTCCTAATAGACCAATTCCAAGACCATTTTTGACTCTCTATCATTAAATCACCCTTGCGTGCTGTACCTTTTCTCATTGCCCTTATTTTTTATTTTTTATTATATATTTTTCTTCACAGAAAATTACAGAGCCCAATTACTGTCACAAATTTCAAAGTTATCATCTTTTTTCAATTATTTTCTTTGAACATAGTACAAATCATATGCATGAAACAGGACATAAATAAATACATTGTGAAATAACAGGTACAAGAGTCAATCAAAACATAAAATACCATTAGCAGACATCTAATCAAAAAGTATTAGGAAACATATCGTTGATTATAGGAGCTACATCTATAATGTGTCTGTAGCCCCTGAGTCTAAATTGAATGTAAAGACCAAATGTCTGTGTGTAGGTGCAAGAGTACTAGGTCTCCTCTGCTGTGCCCTGTAGGTTACAAACAACCAAGGGCTATTTGTAGTCTAGTGTCTGATCCACTAGTCTCTGTGACCAATCCTATAGTCGATGTCGCTAATGTTTAGCAGCAAGTGGAAAAAGCGTGCATGGGGTCTGAAATGCTGGTCCCAGCTTGAGATGTTTCGGCAGGGACCATCTATTTCTACTGCCTTCTTCTGGACTGGATTGGGTGCCCCTCTAAGGAACACCCTGGTGTTGGACTAGTCTTTAAGCTTGCTCCCAAGCTGGCAGTGCTGGTCGATGGTTCAGTGTGAGAGTTGTGCTTCAGAGATCCCAGGGTTACATCCTGACTTGGAGGTGGTGAAAAATCTTGTTGGTCTTTTGAAAGGGTCCGGCCGCTCTCAGTGTGAGTCGGTTCATGTGCTGTGTAAATCCCCATAGATCTTTGTCATTGTATGTATCATGTGTGAATGTCTGGGTGCCTATGGTCCTGATCGAAGACTTCTTCTGCAGTGATTTAATGATAGAGAATCAAAAATTGTCCTGGGATATATCTATTAGGTCTCCCCTTATGTTATAACAGTATCGTTTTGCTCTAGGTCCTAGGCCCTCATTACAACCCAGGTGTTAAGGGGTTAATGACGCCGTAAAAGGTGGCGGCGCCGTTAAACCCTTAACGCCTGATTACGAGGTCCCTTTGCGGGTGGCACTTTAACGCCTGCTTTTAGCAGGCATTAAAAAACCAACCCGCAAAGGGACCTTGGTGCTAAGTACGGTGCCGCAATTTGCGGCACCGTACTTAGCGCCTTCCCAATTCCCATAGAGCCCTATGGGGCAAAAATAGGAATGGGGAAGGGCCATGGTGGCATGGGGAATTACCGCCCCGCCAACCTCGGAATGGGGCGGTAATTCCCCATTCCACCATGGCGGAGTCGGTAAGTTACCGGCATGGACCATGGTGCTATTAGCACCATGGTCCAACGCCTAGGTCGTAATGAGGGCCCTAATGTTAAATAAGCTTTCTTCACTAGGGTCCCAAAGGCTTCCTTGGCCAGGCCTCCTCTTCCAACACCTTCTTCATAAGAGATATTTTTCCCTATGAAAGGTTCCCTTGAGATTCGATAAGTGGTCTTTTGACCACCACTTCGAAGAGGAGATATTCCTCTGATGCGTTCTCTATAGTTTTGGTTGGAGTTTTGGTAAGTGGCTTTAGGACTGCCGGTGTGGTGAGGAAACACTTCTCTGTGGTACTCTGCCTTCCAACTTGGGTCAGTGGTTTTATACCTGCCATTATAATGAGGAAGCCTTCCTCTGTTGCACTTTTCAGCTTCTGTTGGGTCAGTGGGCTTATGACTGCCACTGTTGAGAGGAAGTACTCCTCTGATGTTTGATTCAATACTGCTAGGATACCCAACCGGTCTCTTGTGGTCAGTGGGCTTATTGCTGTCACTTCAACGAGGAGGTTCTCCTTGCACGCTTGATTCGCTATATCTAGGATCTCTGACCCATCGCTGGTGGTCAGTGGGTTTATTGCTGCCACTGCGATGAGAAAGTTCTCCTCGGATTCTTACTCTACTCTTCCCAATAATTTCTTTGCTAGTACTGGGCCAGGGGAGAGCCCCTCCAGCCTGCCTATCTTCCACCCCTGTGTCTCCTCCAGTCTACCTTCTTTGAGACTTCGGTACACCACCAGGGCTTCCAGGGACTGGGGTCTGTCTCACTAGCTCTTCTGGCTTCTCTCCTCTGCTTACGGAGCACAGCGGCTATGCACTCTGCTGTACTGCTCGGTTCTCTTTTCCTGTGCTCAGGTCCACTCCAGCTGGACCTATGGAGAACTCCTGCAGTGATTCACTGCCGTCCACCACTCTTCTATTCCTCAGGTCTGCTGACAGAATTTGAAACTCCCACTCTGGAAAGTTTCCACACCTGTTGCCTCTTGAGACTGAGCTTAACAACTTCCTTAGTCCATTGTCTCTTCTTATAACATTGTTGTCCCTCCCTGGCAGATTGTCAAAGTCCTTTGTTTCATTTGAGATCTTGATCTGTATGCTACCTCTGGGGAACCTCATGCCAGTACTAGCACAGTCAGTAATCTTCGTGTCTTCTGTGCTCTTCTTCGTCCTAGTACTTTCTGTACAACCAGGATCTGCTGTGTCCCTTAATATTCCAGTGCAGACATCCGCACACACCTCTGATAATGTACCTCAGTCCTGCTGGGCCGCACCCCTTGATATTCGAAAGCTAGAACTCAGACCACAGAGCTATGCCACGGCACCTCAACCCTGTCCTGCAGCACCGTGCGCTCTGCAAAGTCGCCTCCAACCTCAACTGCAGCGCACCCAGTCTATCAATGCATCCGACTCTTATCCCATAGCACTCCCCACTTGAGCCATAGTCCCACAACTCTGACTTGCTGCATCCTTTGCTAATTCTGTGATGGTTCCCTTGCCCAGCTTTCTCGATGCACCTCCTTCCTCACACCTTCTTTTGCTACTTCAATATTGAGGCCACTTGGTGCTCTGCCAATGCCCCTCGTGCCTGTCGTGCAACATCCCCTGCTATTCTAGAGCTCATAGCCATGCCAGCCTCGCCAATGCACCCCGATCCTAACCGGCACCACCCCTGGCTGTTCTAGTACTGAAACTAAACCAGAGCTCTGCCAAGGCACCTCCGCCGTGCCAGGCAGCACCCTCTGTTAATCCCCTCCCCAGCTGCAAGCCATGCTGTGATTACCTTTGGCAGCGCTCCCACACTGTGCAGCTTTGCCAGGGCCCCCGGCTCATGGGAATTTTGGCAGGTTGTTACCTTGGCACCTATTTATTAATAGCTTGCAAACGGATTATTATGCTCACTACTCCATCATGAGATTAAAAAAAGCAGGCACATACATGTTGACGTAATATAGCGACTGCCAGGCCCTTATAAGAGTGCTTGTTTGCCTGCTCGCTTTCTCATCATGTTTTAATATCAAAATATGATGATCATGATCAATATTAAGAAGTACCCATTCATGAACACATTTTTTTATTGCAATTGGTTTAATTAAACCTATACAAATACACACAAGTAAAAGAATCAGAAAAAATATAAAAACACAATCATGTTAAAAAACATAGTCCTTTTTTAAAAAAAAGGAAAAAAAAGAAAAAGACTCACTTAACCATCATAAGTGAAATAATAGGAACAATGGTAATATTAAAAATTCCAACCAAGGCAGTGAGGCAATAATACAGTATCAATTAGAGGTACACTTCAATCAGTGCATTCAACCTGTCATAAAGCAAAAGAACCTAAGAAGCCAGTAGATGGAAGACAAAGTAGTACAAATAAAGCCAATAGTATCACTTGGCCCCTCCCCCACCTAAAGTGAGGAGGGGATAAAAGATATCAACAATTAAACTATGGTGTCTTAGAGCATTTTAGGTTCCATATACACAATTTATCATTTAGGTCATGATGTCGACATATTTACAGGACTAGGATTACAAACTAGACAAGCATGAACATTTCAAAGAGTAGAGACAGAAGTGAATGTTTGTGATTTATAGAAGGAAGTGAGGTTTGATGGGCTCCTTTCCACATCATTGTACTTAAGAAAAGTGGTCTTGCCATTTTTGCTGTCCCTTTCGGCGCATGGCTTTGTAAGAAAAGAGGAAGGGGCCTTTTTAGTGGGATAGTGGGTGGGGCAGATGGGAAACCTGTGGCGTTGATGGGTTCGGGTTGGACGTAATCAGGCCCTGTTTGCTAGTATCCGTTTGGCAGAGACACTGCGGAATATGTTTTTCTGCCGGAAGAGCACACGATCTGAGAGGGTAAAAGTGCTTTGAGTAATGCTGCCCACTGCTGTAGGGTGTGCATTAGGACTAAAGGGGAGTGCTGAGCCATAGCTCGATCATGCATGAGGTATGGGCTTGCCTGTGGCGGCCATCTGTGGGGAATGTTTGTGTGTGAGTGGGTATGTAGTGTAAGTTCTTGTTTTTTTTTTAGAGGGGAGTCAATTTGTCAGGGAGAGGTGGGAATTACCTAAACAGGGGGTTTGAGTAGTGGGAGTGGGGCTTTAAAAAAAAATTGCTGGACGCCCTCTGGGGCTGTTATGATAGCTCAGTGGGCTACTGCATGCATCTTTCAGTGCTTTGCATCACACTCTACGTGAGGCTTCTCCAATGATGGGGATGGTTTGATAGCTCAGTAAACTAATGTATGCATCTTTCACAACTTTGCATCATCTCTACGTGAGGCTTCTACAGTGATATGGCTGTTATGATAGCTCAGTAGACTAATGTATGCATCTTTCATAACTTTGCACCATACTCCAAAGAGGCTTCTCCAAAGATGGGGTTGTTATGATAGCTCAATAGACTAATGCTTGCATCTTACACATCTTTGCATCATACTTTAAGCGAGATTTCTCCAATAATGGGGATGTTATCATAGATCAGTAGACTAGTGTGCACATCTTTCAGACCTTTGCATCATACTGGACTAATGCATGTACCTTTCAGAACTTTGCCCCATACTCCAAAGAGGCTTCTCTGATGATGGCGCTGTTATGATAGCTCAGTAGACGAATGCATGTACATTTCAGAATGTTGCCTCATTCACTACACGAGGCTTCTCCAGTGATGGGTCGCTTTAATAGCTCAGTAGACAAATACATGTATTTTCCAGACATTCTCCTCATACCGTGAGGCTTCACCAAGGATGGGGCTGTTCTGATAGCTCAGGAGACTAATGCACGCATCTTTTAGAGCGTTGCATCATACTGGACTAATGCATGTACCTTTCAGAACTTTGCACCATACTCTAAATGAGGCTTCTTCAAAGATGGGGCTGTTATGATAGCTCAGTAGACTAATGCCTGTATCATTCAGAACTTCGCATCATAGTCTACCTGAGGCTACTCCCGTGATGGGGCTGGTATACTAGCTCAGTAGACTAATGCATGCATCTTTCAGACTTTTGCATCATACTCGACTATTGCATGTATCTTTCAGAACTTTGCATCACACTCGAAGCGAGGTGTCTCCAGTAATGGGACCAGTATAATAGCTCATTAGACAAATGCATATATCGTTAGAGCTTTGCATCATACTCTAACCGAGGTGTCTCCAGTAATGGGACCAGTATAATAGCTCATTAGACAAATGCATATATCGTTAGAGCTTTGCATCATACTCTAAGTGAGGTTTCTCCAATGATGGGGATGTTATGATAGCTCAGTAGACTAATGCCTGTATCATTCAGGACTTTGCATCATAGCTTACTCTAGGCTTCTCCGGGGGTTGGGGCTGGTATACTAGCTCATTAGACTAATGCATGCATCTTTCAGACCTTTGCATCACACTCTGCTATTGCATGTATCTTTCAGAGCTTTGCATCCCACTCAAAACGAGGGTTCTCCAGTAATGGACCAGTGTAATAGCTCAGTAGACTAATGCATGAATCGTTCAGAACTTTGCATCATACTTTACATGAAGCTTCTCCAAATATGGGGCTGCTGTGATAGCTCAGTAGACTAATGCATGCATCTTTCAGGGCATTGCATCATACTCTAAATGAGGCTTCTCCAGTGATGGAGCTGTTATGATAGATCAGTAGACTAATGCAAGTCAACTCAGCCTGTTATCTTTCCGAGGTCGATAAATTGAGTAACACTCTATTGGATAATAATGTCTTCTGTTATTTCAGTACTCTGAAACCTATGGGTGCGTAGCACTATATACGAAATACATTATTATTGTGTATCTTTCAGAACTTTGCAACATACTCCAAAAGAGGAGTATTCAGTGATGGTGCTGTTATAGCTCACTAGGGTGATGCTCGTACATTTCAGAACTTTGCATTATAGTCTGAGTGAGGCTTCTCCAGTGATGGGGTCAGTATAATAGCTCAGTAGACTAATGCATACATCTTTCAGGACTTTACATCATACTCCAATTGAGGCTTCTCCAATGATAGGGCTGTTATGAAAGCTCAGTAAACTAATGCATGTATCTTTCAGAAATGTGCATCATAATCTAACAGGCTTCTACAGTGAAGGGGCTGGTATAACAGATCAGTAAATTAATGCATGTATGTTTCAGATGTTTGCAACATACTCGGATTTCACTAATGATGGAACTTCACCTCATACTCTGATCAGGGTGCATCATTGCTAGAGCTGGTATGATATCTTAGTGGACTAATGCATATGCAAAGGTTAAATTAGCTACTTTGAAAGCCAACAACGCAAGTAGCGTTGATGTTGGTAAATGTGACATCTGCTGTTTGCAGCTCTAGTGAGTCTGCCGGTACCTGAAAGTGATGGGTGCAGAACAAATTACTGTTATATACCAGAAACCTAAATTAATTTCTTCTCCAGGTTAGTCATGGGGTAGATTTATAAAGTACTTTCTTAGGCTATGTTGACTCTAAGCGCTTTGCACCCAAGCTTCACCTGGCTCTATCCCTGCCTTAGCACCCTGTTGAAATATGTTAAAGACAATATATATTTATTTTTGTGCATTTTTAAAGCGCTCACACAGCCCGGGGGCATCGAGGCGCTGTTACAGGAGTGTTTGTCTTAGATGCGTATTTATAACGCGCTTAAATACCCAGATGTTTCTAAGTGCAGACCCGGGGATTGAACCTGTGTTGCTTCGTGTCGTCTTGCTTCCAAGGCGAGCACATTGCCGCTGAGCTATCCTCGCGGGACAGCTCAGCGGCAACGGGTCGGATGCCCAATGGGTAGGATGTCATATGGGTAGAATAGTCCCCAAATTACGTCCTGCATAATTTCCCATACCCTCTCACCCCCTGCTCTCCTCTATCATGCATGATTCCCCGGGGATTTCCGCACCCTCTCATGATGCTGTTGCACTTGAGTACATTAAATATCAACCAGTGCTTTAAATGGGATAAAAGACCAAAGAAAGAGGGGGAGGGGGGGCTAAAATGACACACAAATACATGTTTTTGGGAGTGTGACCTAGGAAGTGTAAGTAACTAAGGAAGCTTTCAGGAGGTGTGTCCTGTGTAACTAAAGGAGTGGCCTAGGTTTTGCCATCCAGTTGTCTGTTTATTACGAATAGAACAGATATGAAAGGGAGAACATCTGTTTTTAAAATGCTGTGCTTAGTGTAGTATAATTAATTAGAAGTCAAAATATTTTTAAAAAACGGACATTTTGGAGAAAAAAATAATCAAATAAAAATAGGTCTTTTCAGGTTTCAGAACGGCAATCAAAGCGGGCGAAATCAGTACATTCTAGACATCCAAAGTCACAAGGGAGCAAAAGCTTCCAATTGATATAAGCCTTTGAATCAAATCCCCTTATGGGTGCAAACAGACCCTCACAGTGGTACTTGACTCCCGAAACCATGAACATGTTCTAAGCCAAGCGCACACACATAGCAAGAATTTACAAAATAGTATCCCAAATATTTCGAATACCAATGACGTTCCAAATCTATAAAGATAAACGTATCCCCTGGAGAAGCGTCGTAAGCCAGATGGGGAAACACGTGTCCGGATACTAGGCAAAGAGGGATGTACAGCAGAGTATAGGAAACAAGACTCTCAAGACTTCATACAAGGAAATCGATGTACAGTTCAACAAATATTCAACGATTAACATATATTGAATGAAGTTAATTCAATCACCAACAATGGATATAACAACCATAGTTGAATGAAGATAATTCAACAAAATGTGTTAGTGACTGAAGGTAATTACTTTGAAATGTCCAGAAAAGCCCCATTATTTGCGCAGTTGTGCAAAGTGTGTCAAAAAGTGCATTTGAATGTGGGCATCCGTGATGCCCTCTGTGAATGGGTTGTACATTTTTTGATTCAAGTGACTGAGAAAATGAAAGAGTGTCCCGGAGTGAGAGGTGAAGCCAAAAAGAGCATATGATGAATGGGCAACCATTATATGGCACAGGTGAACAAGTGTTGTGAAAGTCAATGGGCCTCATTACATTACGAGTCCGGCCGTAACCGTGCCGGAAAAACCAGCAGGCTACCGCTACCGTCGGCCCGTATTACCGTTCCGCCTCTGTGATTCCCAGAATCACTGTGGCATTATGACCCCGGTGACCCGGTAATTCCAGAGGCGTAATTCTGTAAGTCCCCATTCCCATAGAGTCCAATAGGATTCCATGAGGATGGGGACAATGGAAACACTGGTTCCGTCTATGACGGAGCCAGTGTTTCCATGTCTGCCTACAGGCGGGTGGTGTTAAACCTGCCAGGTCAGACCTGGCGGGAGTGACACCTCTCGTCTGCAGGACTCTGAATCAGCCGGTTCGGAAACAACAGTGGCAGTGGTTTTACCGCCACTGTTCTTTCCGGACCGGCAGGGTCGTAATGAGGCCCATTATGTGAAACATTTTTACAACCATTGTGTAGGTTGGCACAACCATGAAGATGTGTTGCACACATAGTTTTTTAAATTTTAATGGGACTGTTTTTAATCCTCAAAAGGTTTGAAATACATTTAATGGAACAGTACTTGCATTTCTCATTACAGAGACTAACTTTAAAGGAACATTGAAGATAATTCTTGGAGAACTGTTAAACGTTTATGTTTTGCGAAAGGTTTATTTGATGTTTCTGACATGTACTTTTCCCCAGCGACCTTTTCACCTCCTGCCCCAAAGAAAGGGACTCTCCTCAGGGCGAAGATTACAAAAAGTAAACTTTTACCAGGGGCTTTCCATTCTGAAAGCCACACTTTGAGATCTCTCTGTAAACATTATTTTGGGAGATGTCATTAAAGGGATAAACGCAAAATGTTGGCAATCCGTTGTCAAAAAATAGAAAAGAAGGTGTCAGTGATGAATTGTTTTTATCTACTTTTCACCCCAGCCATGAATCATAATAAGACATGTTCTTATACTCGCCCTTCTCTGTGAACGGGTAGTATGTGTTTTAAATCAGTCTTTTATTAATACACTTGGAACTCACTACCCACTGCCTTAAGAGCTGGGCCATCCTTCTACAAATTCAGAAACAATGCTAAAGCTTGGCTCCTTCAAAATGAATATTAACAACCATGCCAATGCAACTGTAATGTTTTAACTATAATTTGACTTTCGTCGAACTGCAATGTTGCTGCTAAATTGTAAATGATACTGCCTGTAACTGCAACTGTAAGAAATGTGCCCAGATGCGCCTGGGCTTGGCGCGCTATAGAAATAAAATACAAATACAAACAAATACAAATACACTTTCAATTGCATGTTCATTGAAAACAAAAGAGAATAATTATGTTCACTCCTTGGACTAGCTACTGGACCTTTGAAATCTTTAAGAATAACAAGTTGGTGTATTTTTGACAGTGTTTATTAAAACATTTCAGAGTAACCAATCATGTGCATGTGTGTTCTTTAATGACCATAATAAAAAATACCCTCACAATACTTTACTTAATTCTCATTAAAAGTCAACTTGCATTGGCTTTCAGAAATACCAGATAATCTCATTATTTCTATTCATTTGAAATATTTCTGCTTGTTTACTCTGGTTATGAAATCACATTTTTAAAGCAATATTTTGTTGCTCTGCTCTCACTTTGTTAATTGTTCTAAAATGAATTGCTTCTAAAATCAAATAGGTTTTAAATCTATTTGTAAAAGGCTTATAAATGTCACAGATTTTCTTTTTTTTTGTGTTTCAGTACAAAAGAACTTTTCACAACAATTTACATTTAAAAATGCAATACAATATTTCATTTAATTCAAATACCATACAATCGTTGGTACCATCAAAGTTAAATTACCATAGTCAATATTTTGTACGAGAATTCATAATGCACAATTCCCTAGTTTATTCAGGTCAGTCATATATCAGTGGAGAATTCTCTAGCATAAGAATGTGTTTAATTCTCTTAGTTTTCCCTCAACTTGTTGCTATAGCCTACATAGTGCAATGGTTCATGAATTTTGATTTGCAGACAAACAGCACCGCCAAAACAAACCTGTTATTATATTATCAGAATAACGTACACATTTTACAAGGGGGATCATGTATTCTTTCCACAGAGCACAACACTGAGTCAGGACATGTCTGTTAGTTTCAGGTAAATGTTTTAATTTACATAGCCTACAGTACCTAGGTGATTCGGAAATGCTCTGGTGAGGGCCACATACTGACCGCATCGGCAGTTGATTCTACCTTAACAACATGACAGATCTCCTGCAATTCGCATGGCAATTGTACCAGGTATTTCTGGGCTCACAAATAATGAAAGGTCATGCATGAATAAACATTCAAGGTTTTTAATTTAGATATATGGTCATTGTTTTTATACCAATCCCACAGCTTTAGCTTTTTAACAAATGATTGTTTCAACTGTCCATATCCCATGGTGGGCTCCAACCAATAGTCTTAAATAGTTTTTCATTCATAGGTTTGAACTCTTGCATCGCATGGCCTACAGGGTTCTTCATAGTATGTCCCAGCAAATTAAACAAAGGACAAACAGGGTCTATCATGGAATTTAAATATACAATACCTCGTTTTAATGTTACCAAACCCATTAGTGATGTCAACCCCAGCTCTAATCTAATTACCTCTAATGTTTGGTCATCTGCGTTTGTCGGAGGCAGCTGCTTTGGTTTGTTTTGTGGTGCAGGTTTACGGTGTTGTGAGGTTCTTTCCTCTAATGAAACCAATGAACGGGCTGGTTGTTGGAGAGACAGAGCACCCGAATGAGCTGAGCAGATGAGGAAGGGAAAGAAAATGTTTGGCCACGGGGGGTGGAGACCCGGAGACTTGAGCCCTTAAGTCCGCAGCTTGGAGCTCTGAAACCAGGAGCAGCATCATTTCCCCCTCCTCTGTGTTGGTGTTAGGGTGAGTGATTAAACACCCTGTGGTGGGACGAGGTTGAGGGCGGTGGGGCATCTCTTGTGGGGCACTCGAAAAGTGGGACAGCAGCTGGGGCTTTCCTCAGTACTATGCCCTGTACAGAGCGGCTGTCACTTGAATGCCAGAACAGGCCTCACAGACTAAGCCTGTAACCAATAGCTCTCCCAGAGCTTCCTGTGCTTTAGAGGTGTTAAGGGTAGTGGTCGACCAAAATCAGAGCACCACTGGTAGATCCCCTGCATGGTGGTGAGAGCAGTGTGGGTGGAGTGGTTGCTGTATTTGGCAGCGTGTTCTGCTGAGAGCTGTTATTGATTGCTCAGAGTGCTGTCGGTTGAGGGCTGGAACAGCCCGTTACTGTTTTTGCTGCTGTATTCATCAGACACTTTATAAGTACTTTTATATACAAGGTTTACATTGTCCTGAACTATACTTACCAGTAGACCCATGCCCAATATGCTAAGCTTTTCCTTATCAATTATCTCCTCTCTCCTATTCCACACCACAATTACACACACCCAATCCATCACTGTATATAACTAACACAGAGATATTACTTTTTAACCATAAGGCCATTGCTTAATATCATAACATAGAAAAACGTAGATTCTGACCTATCTATTTCCTAAAGGTATAGCTAATACCCCCAAAAGAGAAAAACATCTTAGACATTTTAAGCAGTCTTGTTAGAAAGAAAAAGAAGAGAGAAAAGAAAAAGGACGGTGGGGGCACCTAACCTTGACATTTGTTTTTGATTGGAGAGAAAATGTCATTATTGGACATACACTTGAGGCAGGAGATTTTAACTCCTGTTGTGTTTTTGGAAATGGTAGTGATGTAAACCAGGCTACTTTTAATATAAGTAATAAATGTGGGGTAAAGACTGTATTGGGAACCTTCGTTTGAAAACTCTTAGTGAAATGGGATTGACCATGTTAAATGGAATTTTAAGTACTGATGATGGTTTAAGAGCCACCTGGCAGAGGGGGAATAACAAGGGTTCTGAATCTATACCTGATTACATATTTGTGGATGAACTCCTCCTTGGCCTCTGAAAGAAATTTGAGGTTGTAAACATCCCCCTTAGTGATCATAATATCTTGGTGGCTATTTTTCAGGTGGATTGGTCCAGAAACGAGAGAACAGGGGGTTAGCAAATCTTGTGGTTACTTCCAGTGCTACTAGGTTGAAATTGTCACCCAAGAACATGGAGAGTTTAAATAAGGAAATGGCCCATTTACTCAATGTAACTATGGAAGCATGGAGGTCTGACACATTTACTGAACAATTGCATCCCTTTTTGGCTGAAGTTATTGGTGAAATGTGTGTAGATAATAAGAGAAAGGATGAGTCTACGGTGATACGCAGGCAACATGCCCACATCTTTGACTCCATTCTGAACGCTAGAACAAATATAAGATAAGGAGGGTGAAAAAAATCTATAGTAATTGGGTTAGCTGCCACTATGCACAAAGATTACAAAGAGGGGGTGAATTAATGCTGGAGGTCCTTATCAAAAAAGATTCTGCACATTTTTTGAATATTATAAACTCTCTTGGGATGATCAGTTGAATCCTTTACTGGAAAGAACTTGGGCTATGCATTTCTCTTCGATATAGTATGAGAAAGATATTGTTCAGGACTATGACCCCTTATTGATGGGTAACATTGGGCAAGTGGTGAAAACCTATCTGGAGTTTGACATAGAGGAAACTGAGGGCAAAATTAAGAGAGCTAGTAAGTCTAGGGCAGTGGGCCCTAATGGGCTTTTCAATGTATTATTAAAGGGAAATAAGGAATCTTGGAATGCTATTCTTTACTCCTTTTTTAAGAATATAGTTAAATCCGGCCTTCTTCCCACATCATGGCAGACATCCATTGTGATTCCGCTTCATAAATGAGGACCTAAAACAGATCCTAGGAGTTATAGACTGATCATGGTGATGGACGCGGATAGTCAAATCTTCACGTCCATCACCCTGACCAGATAGGTTTTCAAAAGAACCAGAGCACCACATTAAATGTTTTATATTGAGATCATTGCATGATCTAGCCTGGTCAAGCACTTATGATTCGATTTATATCTCATCCATGGATCTCAGTTCAGAGTTTGATCTTGTAGATCGGAACGGTTTATGGGCCAAACTACAGGGATTGGAGATTCCTATTGGGCTTCTCAACATTTTGATGGGCTTACTTAAAAAATTCAAGTATATGTGTGCGTCTTGACAGAGATGGATGCCTCCCTGGTAGAAATGTGGCCAATTCGGGCCTTCGGGAGAGCTGTATACTTGCACCAAGTGTTTTCAATCTCTATGTGTCGACATTTAAGTTTTCCTGAGGCCTGCTTCCTTTGAGCCCCCAAAAATGGCTGGAAAACACAGTTATTGCTCAGTACATGCTGGTGATTTTCTTTTAATGGACTGCACTCCGATTGGTCTCTGAAGGCTTATAAATCAGTTCACGAATATGCAGTGGTAAATGTCCTACACATGAATCCAATTAAAACAAAAATAATACAAATGACTGCTTCCAGAAAGACTACAATAAATTGCTCTGGAAATTAGTTAATATTAAATAGAAAAATATTTGTAGTTTTACATATCTGGGGTTTCTGCTATTTAACCAACCTAAGAAAAGTGATTTGTTGGAATATTTGAGATATAAGGAAATGGACCTGGCAGCTCAAATGTAAAGCTGTTCAACATATTGTACATTTTCTATTAGACCACTTAACTTTTATTAGGGTAAAGTTATACCCAAAATGTTATATGGAATAGAAACCTTGCAATTTTGGTTAATAGAAAAACTTGAATTTTATTAATCTTTAATCTGGCGCATGGCTTTGTGTGTACCTAATTGTATACCAATTGCTGCTATTAGATTTGAGCTGGATCTTAAATCTCTTGAGAGTAGAGCAGTTTGGAGATATTTGATGCCTTACACTAGTATACTTAATCCACCTGAGGCCTTGCTTTATGAAGACCACCATGATATCTGTAATACTAAAAGAGGAAAACGATTAATTTACCGGTGGAGTATTGTACAAAGTACTTAACTGAGTTTGGTATGAGTGTTGGCGATTTGGTACATACTCCGTCTTTAGTGAAAAAACAGCTATATTGCAGTGATTGGATTACAACGACTGAAAGACTGCACTTGTATCAATCGTTATTACGTTTAAGTAACATTCATTAAAAATTGGTATTATAGCACTGTATCTAAATTTATATTAAGACAAATATGGGTGCAGGCAATTTTTCAGATTTAAATATAATCTTATTCCCACTCATATTTTGCTAAGGAGAGATTTAATCGTGATGGAACAGGCTTTTGTAGATTTTGTATGAACTCTAACATTGAGGAAACTCTGATGCATTTGATACTTTTTTGTCCTGCACTTGTATCATGGCAGAGCAGATTTTATACTTTCAGAATCTGGTATTTAGAACAGATTATGTACATTATGAGAATGCATGGTCTAGATTGCTGGGAGAGAATCCTACCTCCATTTTGCTTGCAGTGGCAGGCTTTCTTAAGCACTTAAACTGGAGGATTCAGAGGTAACGTAATTGTCTGGTTAAAATGAATTTCTTGTGTATGGTGCTTTCTTTTTAATATATATGTTATTGTGTTTATATTCATGAATTGCTATGAAGACAATTTTTATTTTTAATATGATTCCATTGATTATGTGTGAAAGGTTACATTTCTGCTGTATTTTAACCATATACAATATATTTTTTTTAAATAATTACGTCTATTAGGGTGTACTGTGGTAATCCAAGTAGTCGCCTGCAAATAGTGCCCTCCAAGACTTTCAGCCAAGTATAGTTATTACCATAGCTCACCTCTAATCCATAGAGGATGGGTGATGCAAAGCTCTGCCCATACACCAGTATGATACCTTTCAAACTGTATCCTGCGCTCTTCCAGCAAATGTTTTAATCATTGTCATTAATGCCATAGCTTTCCTACATTTACTTTCAATGTGTTCCGTATGCTTTTTCCCTTCACTAATTACTTGCCCCAGGTAGAGATGCATGAAGAAACTTGTTCAATAATACCCTCTGTGAAAGCCAGTGGGCCATTCTCTCTGTTATTGGTACTGAAGTGCATGTACTTTGTTTTTCCATCGTTTAGTGCAAGCCCATTCGCTTTTGAATATGCACTTAGTTCACATGCACTTCTCTACAAGCCCATAAATGTGTGATCCAAAAGGATCATGTTGTCCGTGTCAGCTAACCACGGTATGTGGTCCTGTCCTATTTTCAGCAGTATGCTCTTAATGTTAGCCAATCTTCCGGGTAGGTCAGCCATGCAGGGAATGAACAGCATGGGTGCAAGCACGCAACCTTGATTAATCCTTGTCATGTTGTACACAGTGATGCTAAATTTCCTGCTACTAAGACAAGGTGCTTCAACGCATCATATGCAAACTTTTTTGTAGCCTTTCAAAACTTGAACTTGTCCTCTATACAAACAAAACATCAAATCCCCCTCATTCGATGAAACCTGTCCTGTCCGACACAAGAAAGAATTAAATTGGTCTCAATTCCTAGAATTCAATTACCAGGAAAAGCAATCAAAATGTCAGTTCCTTGCCTCTTTGAAAAATAGAAAACATATGACTTAATGCACGTTGCAGCGCTTCTGTGCATTAAGACGGCTTAACATGGCATACCTAATCCCTAGGCTACGCAGAAGTCAATTTGACCCTATTTAGGCCTTCATCTCTGGCCACTTTGTGATCAGCTTCCTGCTTCCATCCCGTCTCGCCTTGCCAGGTGTAACAAGATTGTGTCATCTCGAGCCACACATTCTATCAGAATCTCCTTTACCTTTTATAGACCCCTCATTAATCTTATCAAATTATTGGTGTACTCACTGGTTCGGTTGTTTATAGGAGCTATTCTCGGCAGTCGGCTGTGTCTAGTATGCTTCCTTTACAGTGATCCAGGCCTGCTATTTAGCGGCCTGCATTACCTTATCTAGTAAGCGTCCTATTGGTGACACACAATTAAATTGGATTAAAACACAATTTGGCTGAATTTTGATTTTGCTATGACCTATGTGTTCTGTAGATAATCAAGATACGTGGTTTTTGCTGATAATGTATGTAGAATTGTTTGCTTAGTTGATGCTGTATGGTGAACTCCATGTTTTAGTTCTTGATTCTGTATTTTAGACTTTTGATGAATTTTATCGTTTGTTGGGTAGCATTTTTTTGTATTTTGAATGTTGGTTTGAGGGTGGGACAGACATCTCCAACAGGACGTGTTCTTTTTTCTACTTTGTGTACATTTAATATGAGCTCACCCAGAGAGTAGCTAAGAAGAGCTGTGCGGCTTGTGTCACGAGCTCTCTGGGTTTTTCTACCAGTATATAAATCACCTTATCTAATAAGCTACATATTGCAAAATGACTCTACAGCTCAGCAGTCATAGCCTTTGGCTTATCTCATTCTTGATAGTTTGCTTGGATTGTTCCGACTTATTCTGACTTAAACTTCATTCTGGCTTCTGAGAGCCAAAAATATATTCTTTAACTGACGTTTCTGAATTTAATTCTGAATCTAGTCTGAAAGATAGACCTTTACCAGTGTGGAATGGTAATTAAAACATGATAAATCCAATATGTATCCATCTCTAATCCATTCAATTTGCAATCTGCTGCTTCCAAGCGCTATTCTTGAGCTCTAGACCTTTTCTGCTGCTGTAAGCGCAACTCTTGTATGTGCATGCAGCTCTTGGGCACTCTCCCGTCTTTCTAAGTCTGACTGTGCAGGTGTGGGTGCACGTCCTGCCCTTTGCACCACTTACAGTGAAATGTTGTTTTTCTATGGTTGTGGTTCTAGGAAATCAGATGTGCTGAAATGATAGCCACGTTGTAAAGAGTTTGTACTTGGGAGTTGCATTTAAGATGACATTTGTGCATTTCATTTACACCTAAAAATCCTACTCAGGAATTCTGTGCAACTCCTGTAGTTGAAATGGGATATTTAGGGTTTGCATATACGAGGACCTATGTGCATTTCATTTAACCTCAAAGATTTTGGATAGAGACTTGGAATGGGAGTTGCAAGCCATACGACATAAGGGCCCTCATTACGACACCGGCGTTGGACCATGGTGCTAATAGCACCATGGTCCATGCCGGTAACTTAAGGACTCCGCCATGGCGGAATGGGGAATTACCGCCCCATTCCGAGGTTGGCGGGGCGGTAATTCCCCATGCCGCCATGGCCCTTCCCCATTGCCATTTTTGCCCCATAGGGCTCAATGGGAATGGGGAAGGCGCTAAATACGGTGCCGCAAATTGCGGCACCGTACTTAGCACCAAGGTCCCTTTGCGGGTTGGTTTTTTAACCGCTGCTAAAAGCAGGCGTTAAAGTGCCACCCGCAAAGGGACCTCGTAATCAGGCGTTAAGGGTTTAACGGCGCCGCCTCCTTTTACGGCGCCGTTAACCCCTTAACGCCTGGGTTGTAATGAGGGCCAAGGTGTGAAATCTTTGAGCCTTTGGGATGGCCGAATCAGCATGCCGTTAGAACCCACCTACACATTGTGGAGCGAGGTGCAATAATGCAAAATGAGGCGTAACCCAGAGAAAGGGGGCTGTTACCAACTCAGCACTTCCGACTGAAAAACTGAACTTTCTCAAACACAGATTTGCTACCCGGCTGACAAACGGAATGAACATGATATGGATCGAAATATGAGAGTATCCAGAGTCTCCTGTGAAAAAGTCACCTGGGGGGCACATTTGCCCCAAATTTGCACTCCCAAGAAAATCAATCACTTTCCCCAAATATTCTAGGACTGGAGTTAGAATAGTAAATAATAGCTGGCCTAGAACAGGCTTTTAGGGGTGCAGGGGAACATCACAGAGTCCGAGTTAGATTGCAAAGAGCATGCAAAAAGGCGAATGCCTTAACAAACATATGATTCCTTCCAGGTATGAGACTGACTTCAGTCAAATATATGAGGTCATTGTGATTGAATAAGGGTGCAATTGTGGCACCGTTTTGAGAGTCCCATCTATTGAGTGATGCCATGCTCCAGGGGCTGAGGCTCCAACCCAATAAAGGACACTGTTTGGAGGTGTGAGACACACACCGAATTAATGAGTCTGTGCCCAAGAGGAAGATCCATCCCCTATAAACCAAGATATAGGTTTCACATTGAATGAGTGAGACTGCACTCAAAGGTATGCAAGACACACACAATGAGGGATCCTTTTCTTTTTGGTGTGGGATGTGCACCAAAGGAGTGAGTGCATGCTCCCTGACATGAGCTACACACTCAAACCAGTGAGTCTTTGCTCTGAGGTATGACATACTCACTGGGTGGCAGTGAGGTCAGTGCGAGATTCACACCAAGTGAGTGAGGCGGTAGTGCCAGGTGAGAGCCCACAAACCCATGAATAATGATTTACTGCAAAGTGAGACATATTCATAAAATGGGGTAAGAGGTGATGAGGCGCTCTGTGAGTGAGATGATACTCCCAGGTTTGAGGCTCACAAACAATTGGTTATACCCTGTTACTAGATTCCAGCCCTGTGAGTGAGACTGTGCTCACAGGTTTCAGATTCACCCAATAACTGCAAGAGAGGCGAGCCCAGGTGTCAGACTCAGGCAGGGAGTGAGACAATGATTCCAAGTGTGAGAGTCACGCACGATCAGTGACATCCTGCTTAAATGTGTGAGTCTCCAATATAATGATGTCAACAGTCTTCTAGTTGATACGACTTGAACCAAATGAATGAAATGTGCTCAAATGTGTTGACACAGCCAATGTGCAGAGGGGTGAGTGTCACGCGTAAGAAGCCAGAACGCTCTTAAGTGTGAAGCTCACACTCTAGGGGTCAGACTGCACCCAATGTGTTAGATACACAACCAACAAAAGTGACTGTGCTGCAGGGATGAGAGAATGACACTCAATGGGTGCAATTGTTTTGCAGAGGATCAGCCTTTCCTTTAGTGCGACTGCTCTGCTAAGGGTGCAACTCACGGCCAATACTTGAGTTAGTACCCCCAGAAACCAGACTAACACCCAGTGAGTGAGACTGTACTTTGAGGTGTGGGAGGTACACCAAATGAGGGGCAATGCTATGGGTTTTCTCACTCTCACCCAGTGAATGACTCTGTTCACTTGTGTGTGTGAATGCTGCATTTCGAGGAACCCCTCTCCAATGGGAGTGGCCCCCCCAAGAGGCAGCACTGCATCCATTGAGTGAGACTCTGCTCTCACATGTGATACACATGTGACACCGTTGCTTGTTGGCTGCCATGATTGGTGGTGTTGGCACTGTGCCAGTAACCTTATCAGCAAATCTTTTTATTGCAAAGAATTATATTTGCCACACAGAGCAGTGCCAGGGACGTCATTTGGGGGTCGCAAAAGTGACACCTGTGGTCTCCCTTGCTGCCCCTGTGGTCTCCTTTGATACCCCTAAAAAAAACAGAAGCTCCTGGGCTTTGGCCAGCACCATGTGGCTCTTTGTTTCTGGAGTCGCTGGCTTTCTTGGCCAGGCCTCTTAAAAAAACGGGGTTCCACAAATGTAACAGTGACCCTAAATAAGAAAGAATAGGAATAGTAGATAATTTATCTTTCTGGAATTCTACACAGTAATTGCTAGACTCATTAAAGGTTTATTTTAGGCAAACTTCAGGGGTGAGTCACTGATATAGTCTGTTCTTAAACACCTCAAATTCACGACGCAGACAAAAAACGTCCAAAAAGCATTTAGAGTAGAATAAGCATCAATTTCAGACTATGTATTTTGCTTTTCGCAGGTTGCAGTTATAGCATGTTTTTTTCTGCCGTTGTCTCTGTTATGATCATCACAAGACATTCCATTTCGGTGTCCTCGGTCACTTAACAAAATCCTTGTGCCTAAAAGCTTGTGTACAGTGTAGAGATGTTTGACCATAGCACATAAAGTGGCCCTTGATTTCATTGTGCCACAAGAAATGCTTTGTTGTATGAGGTAACGAGTGCCCACAGTACAAGATGCTGTGTGAGTGCACTGCTTTCCCTGCACTACTCTAAATTATTTACTACACAGTTAAGAACCCTCCCAATGGTATATATTTTGCCAACCTATGAAGCCTGAAACGTAGATCCACGCAAGCTTGATATATGGCCATTTTGCACCAGACCTGCAGATTAACTGGTCTGCTGTTCACAGTAACCAGTTTAATTGTATTCACTATAGAGTGTAATTTGCTTTCTGACTTTGAGAACCTTCAGGCATGTAATTGCTAATTTTACTATAGCCAGTAAGATAACCCAATGGGTTGAGCTGTCACTGCTGCGATGTGTGTGTGATCTGTAGGTTGCAGGTCCGAATCCTAGCAAGGCCAACTCAGCCATTCATCCTTCTGATGTCAGTACATGAGTACCAACACAGTTTGGGTGATATTGTATGTACATTTGTTCTATATAAAGCGCTTAAGCGTAAGTGCTATACAATAACACATCAGTATCATTTGACCTTGGACGCCTGCTTGCATCACAGTAATTTGGTAATATGGGCCTATATACAGTGATATTAACTATACATATGGTGATCCATTCTTGTATGAAATGTATATCACATTACAGTGATATCGTAACCATATTAGGAACAATGCTATGTGATGCCAGTTCCTGTTTTGTCAAGGGGTGAAAGGTTGTGTGCCATTGCATCCCGTGATGTCACTTCGGGGTGTGGTCAAATGACATCACTTCCGGTGATGTCATCAGAGGTCAAGGGTCGTGTGATGTCACTTCCGCTACCCCTAGCATTTTGGTGAAATGACATCCCTGAGCAGTGCATTCTCTAGCCAGACCAAATAATGGGTGTACTCCCCAAAGACAGAAAATGATGTGGTGGCATTTACTTCACAGACGCTGAATGGCAGGCATTCTGAAGCAGAGTAGCTGATGGGCAAGCCATCTGTTGCACTGTAACAGATGGAACGCATATTAAATAATGTGAACAGCAGAGGCGTCGCTAGGAGAGGCTGGGGGGTTGGGGCTACAGCTTCAGGTCTTTTAGTTGTAGCCTCGGGTAGAAGCTCAGGGGCTACAGCCAAAAGGCTAGCTAGCCCCGAGCCCTGACTTTAGCGTAGCCCCAGATCTTTTACAAACCTAGCAACACCCCTGAACAGTCGTGCTGAGGCAGAGTAAAAAGCAGCGTCACAAGCACAGTGACTGTCAGGCAGCCAGCCTATGGCCCAGAAACATGCTAGCAAGCATTAAATGCAATAAACGTGTTGGCAGGCATATGTGGCAAGGTAACCAAGGCCCACTTAATCCATTTGCAGTAACTGGTGGGCAGGCAATTGAGATATATATATCTTAAAAGCAAGTATTGTGTCCAACAGGTCTTCTGTATCACAATCAATTACTGATGGACGGATGCATTCAGCGCATAGTGACTGGTGATTAAGATTGCTGCATAAGTAAGCGCCTGCCTTGGAAATCAGTTCTCTGGCTGTAAAAAAACAGTTTCAGATTCTGGTAGGACCGTCTCAGGCTTTCATACTGCAGAGGTCAATTAGAGTACCATTACATGGATGAGAATATTAGGTGTATTTTTAAATGAGGGTCAGGTACTTGGAGGCAAGTAACTCATGGTCCGCTTGTTCTGCCACATGAACTGGCTGGCATCATATCTGAGATACTACCTGATGGTCGGTACAGGATTTGGGCGTAGGGTAGGCATTCTTGGGCAAGGTGACTGGTGGGCATGCCTTCAGTGGGACAGACTGTGGGGCTGAGATAATTTCAGCATACCGCTGACATGTATTTTGTGGCACTCCATGTAATGGGCAAGCATGCTGCCTCAGGGTACATACAGTATGAGCATGTTCCTTTATTTAGACATGCTTCGGTCTATCGGCTGTGCATGTATAAAGCTGTTTGTTCTTGCGCACAGTCAATCAGGCGTGCAGGCAATACCATTGTCCTGTTCTCTGTCGCAGGAACTCTGATAGAAATGTTGTTCTGGTCCATGGGTTCTGATGTGTTTTAAAATGCAGCATTGGCTGTATACTTAAAAAAACATTGCAAACCAAGATGGGCTCCCCATCCCACGTTTTATATTATTCTATATAAGCTCCTGGAGAGTGTTGGGAGCGACCACGACCCATTGGTGGTGTCCTTTTTGGTCGCCTCCAACACTAGTGGCTAAAGTAGGCCTGTCGAAGCACAAATCGGCACCTCTTCCTAGGCCCGAATGTACCGCTGATGACCTCAATCACCAACAGCTGTCTTTCAGGGCAGAATGTATGAGGCTTTGCTACCAATGTTGGATGCCTATGTGGAGACATATACTCCGTTATCGACGGCCGATTTCTATAAACTATTGATAGAAAGAGCTTCCCTGTTTGTCACCAAGGAAAGACGCCCTCAAGCCTTTGCTAACTGCAAATGTGTGGGTTGGTATGACCGTGATTGTCGGGAGGCCAAGACTGTCTTGGTTAACAACCTCAAGTTTGGGGTGGTTATTCCCACGAGGGTGATAAAAAAACTTAGGCATGATGATAAATGCATGTTTATTGAAAAGAAGAGCGAACAGGGTAAGCGTATTTGGTCAGCACTTGGTAGGGCTGCCAGGGCAAATGACTCTAAAGGGTTTCGGCATCTGGTGAAGAATAACCTTAAACCTGAGCAGCTGGGTGTGGTAAGCAACATTTGTTTGGATGCTTGGCATGTTCATTTCACTGCCTTATATGCTGTAGGGTGGTCTGTGCAGGACAGAAGTGAGATGACTGGACAGGCACTGGTACCCATTTTTCACCCCAACGAAGGGAGGGTTGAGGTGATGAAAGGGTATCTTATTAAACAGTTTTGCAATTCAAAAACCAATTTTATTAATCACACAACATAATATCCATTAAAAAAACAATAATAAAAATGATCATATATCATAAAACAAATACAAAAACTTAAAACAACACAAGTGAAACCAACAGAAGTGGTTCCTAATAATATAATTGGTTGTAGGTCAACACGTGTTGAAAAAAGAAAGGTGATTGGGATTCCCCAAGCAATTATAGGCCAATCTCGCTGATTGACTCACTGGCAAAACTTTATATCAGGGTACTTTTGCACCATCTGGAGGACTGGGTTGCCAGTGAAGGTATTCTTTCCGATGTGCAAGCGGGGTTCAGAACAGGTATTTCCACGGTAGACCAGGCTGTGAGGCACACCTCTTATGCTGGAAATACGCACTTGCTTGTATCTAGCGTTTGTGGATCTACAGTCAGCCTTTGACACAGCCTCGAGGGATTCTCTGTTGTCTGTGCTAGAGGAACTAGGCATTCCATCATCCCTTGGTAATTCTATTAAATCTTTATATTCTGGTAATACGGTACGGATATGTTGGGGGTTGTCTGGCGAGCTACCTGATCCAGTATCTATTGATGTTGAGGTTAGGCAGGGGTGCGTTGCAGTGCCTTTGCTATTCTTATTATATATTAACAGCCTAGTCCCTGGACTTCTAGAAGCTGCAAGGGACGCACCAATGTTGGGTAATAGAAAATGGAGCCTATTGTTGTTTGCGGATGACACAGTTTTGCTGTCAAAGACTCTGTTTTTTTCAAAACGAAAACCATGCACTGTGCTGGCGTTGGAAAAAGGCAAGAGTACGGGCAAATTTCAACTTAAATGGCCAGCCTCTGGAGTCTGTGGACACATATTTGGGATTCATTTTTTCGAACAAACTAAAATGGCAGGCTCAGATAGCAAAGTGTTCGCTATCGCAATTGCGTCAGTGTGGCCTCATTAGGAATCTGGTGACAAGACTGGATGGCGAGGCCCTTTTGGTACCTCCCAAGATCTACCGTGCCCCGTGCCCAGGCAATCCTAGGGATAACCTATGGTGCTGATCTATGGGGTGCAAATGATTGCACTGCCATTCAGATAGCCGAAAATAGATTTTTGAAATCACTGTTGGGTTTACCCCTTAATGCGCTGTCTATGCCAGTGGCATGTGGATTTGCCCTTATTGAGATTTGATATGCTAATATGCTATTATAATGCAGCCAGTGTTATATTGGCTGCGGATCTGAAACAATAAAGCCTACGTTTTGTTAAGGGAAGGTCTGGAGGAGCTGCTCTCGCTGCCAAGTGGTAGGAATCTTTCTTGATTTAGGCATATAAGAACCATGCGATTTAAAATTGGGCTGGGGGATTTATGGAGTGACCCCACAAGGTTGGGTAGTGCCTAGAAGGTGGTGGTCAAGAACGAGTTTAGAGAGTGTGCGTGGAGTATAATGGTTGACAATTGCTCAATGGGGAAAAAAGCTAGGGCTTATTTGCAGTTCAAAGACGACTGGGGGTCGTAGGTATATCTGGACCTTCCGATGGTAGCAAAATTAGTGGTTTGCTAAGTGGTTTGTTTAGTGGTTTGCTAAGTTTCGATTAGGCATACTCCCATTGGCCCATGTGTCTGCCAAGTTGAAGAGTGGGTCTTGTCCCTCATCCCTATGCCCTCTTTGTAGCAAGGGGCCTGAGGGTGAGGCACATCTTTTCTTTTTCTGTAGGGCTCACTCCCGGGCAACGGTGCATTGGCACACCCCGGTTTGGTGCCACTGACCCCAGATCCCAATCCCGCCAGCTATCTGAACCTTAAAATGTTGTACCCAACCTGTACATGTGTTAGCAGTCTCAACATTTTTAAGATCTGCATTTAAGAATAGAATGCTAGAGACTACAATAAGCACTATCTTGGTAGAACAGTAGATTGGGTGGGATGCGTGTGCATGTGGCCATGATAATAAGGTTTGGATTTACATACATTAATATTGGTTTTATTACTGTACACATGTTCTCTGCATAATGATTTTAAGATATAGAGGATCTATCCTGTGGTCCGAATCCTATCCAATCGACGAGATAATAAAGCTTGGTCCTAGAGTATTTAGAGTCCAAGATATCTTTCACTTCGAATTCTGGTTCTCCGTCAACAAGTATGGGCTTAGGTGGTGTCCCAATCCGTGTGCCGGGTTGAATTGGTTTTAGGAGGGAGACATGAAATACCGGGTGGATTTGTAGATTAGGTGGTAAATCTAGTTTCACGGCTGCTGGGTTGATAATTGCCTTAATGGTACAGGGTCCTAAGAATCTGGGATGAAAGGTCTGGGTTCCCTTGATGGGTACGAATTTAGCGGCTAACCAAACTTTGTCTCCTACTTGATAATCAGGGGCCTTTTTCCGGTGTTGGTCGGCGAATCTCTTTTGTTTTTCTTTGGCATGAATAAGGTGTTCCTTTGCCCTTTCGAAAGCCTGCATGTTGGTTGTGTGTAGAGTCTTTACCGCTGGCATTTCCAAGCTTTCTGGAAGGTCTAGTTCAGAGGTACGTGGATGTCTGCCATAAAGGGTATAGAAGGGCGTTTGTCCCGTGCTTGAATGCAAAGAATTGTTGTATGCATATTCGGCTATCCATAGTAGGTCTTTCCAATTCCTTTGTTCGTGGTGCAGCATGCACCGTAAATATTGCTTGAGTGTCTGATTGGTTCTCTCAGTTTGGCCATCCATTTGGAGATGGTGACTGGTAGATAGCCGAACGTCAATCTGCGCCATTGCATAACATTTTTTCCAGAAGTTTGAAACAAACTGGCTGCCTCGATCAGAGACCAGAACCAAAGGGAAGCCATGTAGCTTAACCACACCCTCCAGGAACACTTTCGCTAAAGTGGCTGCGTCTGGGAGGCCTTTGAGAGGACTAAAATGGGCCATCTTCGAGAATAAGTCCACAACTACAAGGGTGTTGAACCCTTGGCTTGGAGGTAGATCAGTGATGAAGTCAAGCGAAAGAGTGTGCCATGGAACTGGAGGAATGTCCAATGGTTGTAGGAGACCAGATGGTTTTTGTTTCTGTGATTTATTTTGTGTGCAGACACCACAGGACTGAATATACTGAATTATGTCCTTACGCCAGGTAGGCCACCAAAAGTTCTCTTTCACCTTAGCTAGGGTTTTGGTGATCCCAGGATGCCCTTCGATCAGTGAATCGTGATAGTTTGAAATAATATGCTGTTGTAATTCCTTCTTGGGTACATATAGGCGATCCCTAAAAAAGGGTAGATGGTCCTTGATGGTATATTGTTCTCCTTGAGTTTGCCAAGTGAGGAAGGCATCAGGATTCATTGTCTGTTGGATTTCTTTTCGTAGTTCTGCTTGTGTTAAGGTTGATGTGATACCAAAGAGTTTGTCTTCAGGTATAAATGGTACTGGGTCTGGAGTTGTACATACCATTTCCTCTATACCCATGCGAGATAAGGCATCCGCCTTTCCGTTCCTGACTCCTGGTCGAAATGTGATTACATAGTCATATTCGGCAAAGAAAAGGGCCCACCGTAATTGGCACGAAGACTGGGCCTTGGCTGTTTTGAGATATTGCAGATTTTGGTGGTCTGTGAGGGCTGTAATGGTGTGTCTGGCCCCCAGAAGGTAGTGCCACCAGGCTTTAAAGGTGGATTTGATAGCCAGGAGTTCCTTGTCCATGATGGCGTAATTAATCTCTGGAGGTGAGAACTTTTTCGACCAGAAGGCCATAGGATGTAGCTGGCCGGTTTCCGGGTCTTTCTTTGAAAGGACAGCCCCATTGCGAGACTGGACGCATCAGTTTCAATGACATAAGGGAGGTCTGGACGAGGATGTCGCAGGATTGGAGTGGAGGTAAACCTTTGTTTAAGTTCCTGAAAGGCTTCTTCTGCTTCTTCAGTCCAAGCAAATTTTTTATTGTTTTTTCGTAATAGTACTGTGATTGGGTTCACAAACTAAGAGAAGTCTGGGATGAACGGCGGTAGAAGTTCGCAAAGCCCAGCATGCTTTGTACCCCTTTCAGAGACGTCGGTGAAGGCCATTTCAGAATGGCATCTACCTTGTGCACGTCCATTCTGATGCCTCCTGGAGTAAGGATAAAACCAAGAAACTCTACTTCGGTGACGTGAAAAAAGCATTTTTCAAGCTTTGCAAACAAGCGATGTTGACGGAGCTTGGTGAGGACTGAACGAACGTGCCTGACATGATCTTGTTTCGAGGTTGAGTATATTAAGATGTCATCTATGTACACTAAGGCGCACACATCAATGAACTCCCATAAGACGTCATTCATGAAATATTGGAATGCCGCAGGAGCGTTGCATAACCCGAAGGGCATGACTTGATATTCAAACAAGCCGTACTTAGTACAGAAGGCGGATTTCCAGTCATCTCCTTTTCTGACTGGGACCAGGTGGTACGCTCCTCGAAGGTCCAATTTGGTATAAATCTGGGCATCTTTAACTTGGTCTAGCATCTCAGGGATAAGTGGCAAGGGGTAGCGGTTCTTCACAGTGATCTGGTTCAATGCGCGGTAGTCAATACAGGTTCTGAAGTCTCCTTCCTTTTTCAGTACGAAGAACAAATGACTGGCTGCTCGGGACTTCGAAGGATGGATAAATCCGTTAGCAAGGTACTGGTCTAAATAGATTTCAAATGAAGGTTTTCCGGTTCTGTGAGAGCGTAGATCCTGCCGCAAGGGATTTGTGCACCAGGAACAAGGTCGATCTGACAGTCATAGGGCCTGTGCGGCAGCAATGTATTGGCTTGATCCTTTCGGAAGACATCCTGGAAATCATGGTATTCACTTGGCAAGGTATTATTTGCTCCCAGGGTTGATACTGTCACTCCGGGAGTCATGGGGATACAGACGTCGGGTTTCTCCTCTTGGTAATAGCTGGCAGAGGAGCAGTCACCAGGGAAGGTTAATTTTCATGCCCGCCAGTCTATCAAAGGGTTGTGAGAAACCACCCATGGCATCCCTAGTATTAGCCTGAACTGAGGTGCCCTGATGAGATAAAATGAAATAGACTCCCGATGTCTGTCCTGGCACAGCAAGGTTACCCTGGCTGTGCACTGGGTTACTGGTCCGGAAGCGATTTCTGTCCCATTCAAGGTGGTTACCTTGTCCATAGTTGGCTTAGAACAGAAAGGAAGCCCCATCTCTGCTACCAGTTCTTGATCAATATAATTTCCAACTGCTCCGCTATCGATGTATGCTTCAACGGCATGCATTCTTGACGACTGTTGGTGGTTAATTAAGATCACTGGTATTGCAAAGTGCGAGGTCAGCAACTCTTTCTTCTCACTCGACAAACTGACCTCTACGCTTGTCGAGCTTGGTAGTTTTCCGATTCCTTAGCTTCATCCTTCTCTGTGGCCCTGACTGTTCTTCTTGGGGGTTTTACTGGACAGTCCTTCAGGAAATGTCCTGGTTTCCCACAATACAAACAAAGTTGTTGTTGCCTTCTTTTGTCCCGCTCTTGTTTTGTTAATGGAGGCCGTATCCCTCCAGTCTGCATGGGTTCTACAGCATTTTCAGGTACACGGGGTGTGTTTTCCCTTGGTCGAACATACACGGTCCGAGGGTCCGTCTTAGACCGGTCTGCTTTTGGGTCCTGCAACCGGTGGTCTAACTGCACGACCAGATTTATGAATTCGGCACAGTCTCTGGGTGGATCAACCACCTGGGCTAAGACGTACTTTAATTCGCCTCCTAAGCCTCGATGGAATAACGTGGTTCTTTTATTTTCTGGCCACCTAGCTTCGGCAACCAGTCTGTTGAAGGTAGCAATGTACTTAACAAGTCCTGATTCCCCTGTCGGAGGGACAAGAGTTCATTGTCTACTGCTTGTTCCTGGGTATGGCGAGCAAAAAGTTTTTCCATTTCTCTCTGGAACCCCCCAAAGTCATGTAATAGAGGATCGTCATGGGTTACCAACGGCACGGACCCATCTGCTGCGCTACCACTCAGGTATGATAAGACAAAAGCTACCCGAGCTTGGTCGTTTGGAAATGCTCCAGGCCTACAGAGAAAATGAAGGTGACACTGATTGATGAATGTTGCATACTTCCGTGGGTCACCTGAGAACCTTTCTGGTGGTGCCAAGGGGACTGTTCTAGGTAACGTGATCTGTACCGGAGTGGATGATATGGCGGGGTTTTGCATCGTTGGATTGCTTCCAGGTAGAGGCGTCTGTCCTGCCTGTGATTGCAAGTATTGCCTGCTAATCTCTTCAGAGCGTTCTTTGGTCACTATTAGGTCTCTCCGGAGGGCATTAGTCTCTTGTCGGGCAGAAAGAACCTCAGCACGAAGCTCTCCTAGTAATTGGGCCAATTGGTCCATTTCTGATGTCTCCATGGCGCCCAGGTGGATTTGTGATGGTAGGCTTTGCGTTCTGTTACGCTCACCTGGTATCCATAGGGATGCCACCCAGCCGGGTTACTCGCTGGTGTGCTTCTCAGCTTTGCCCAGATGTGGTCTGAGGGGAAGGTTCTGCCTGAAAATACAGGATGACTGTGTTCAAGACTGACCGACCGGGGTAAGTATCCTCCCTCCACCCCCGTATAATTTCAGCCCCTCTGGGGCCCTTTCCTCACCTTCTGGTAGAATTAGGCATGCTCTCCGTCCTGCCTTCTTTGCAGGGCGCGTTGTTTTTCATGGGCGTGTGCGGTCCAGTTACTTCACTGACGCCGGCCCGTTTGATATTGTTCAGGTAGGTCTTATTGCTGTTCTTTTGTTTTGTTGCTATCCTGCATGCCTTTCTTTGTTTAAAATGTCTCTTTTTTTCTCTGTTAGGTATTCGGATCTTCAGCGCGGCGAACTGGCTTGGTTGAGCCCCGCTGGTACATGATGGCGCGTTAAGAGCGCTATGATGCGGTAAGCGCTATGCGCAGCGCTGCGGAGTCTTGCCTTTGCTAACCTGTGTTTTCTTTTCTTGTAGGTCGCGGTGTTCTTCAGCGCGGATGGAATGTCCAGAGTGGTGCCAGCCGTGAGGCGACCAGCCAGGTAAACCTTTTGAGCAGTTCATAACAAATGTCTCTACTGCTTTCTTTAATGTTGCCTCTATCTTCCTCTTTCAGGTCGTACAGTCTGGGAGGCGTGCAAATTCGAAGAAGCTGTTCTCAGTAGCTGCGAGTGGTTAAAGATGAAGACTGCAGGTAAGATGCTGCTGCTAATGATGTTCCTTTTGTCTCCTTGCAGGTTCTGCTTCTCCGAGGTTCGAGGGAATAGCTGGACACTGTGAGCTTCACGCTGCAAGCTGCAAAGTAACGCGAAGCGTGTTGTCTTGCTCGGGTGTGGTTTAAATAGCCCCAACAAAATAGTCCAGGTAAAGTAGTCCCTAGGCTACCACATCCAAAACACTAGACCGCATAGCTTGGTTCTTAGGAACCAAGCTATGTGGATGCCTCCATGTTGGCTGACAGAACAATAAAGTAGTTCCCAAGCACATTGTTTTTCATGGTGTATGAACCTGGCGCCATAGGCGCCAGGACTGGTCCCATGAGGGCTTTTGAAGAGGATGCCTGGCTCTAGAGGCCCGAGTCCTGACTCCACCTTGCCAATGGGTTTGCCAGAGAGGGTTTTGGGCGAGGGTCGTGACACCTCCTCTCCTCTGCTGACCTCCTGGCTGTAACCGGAACTGCACTGGCTACCTGGACACCATCTGATCTTGGGCCCAAGTCCCTCCCCCTCCAGCGCCACACACCTGCTCTGCCCGCCTGGCAACCCCCGCACTTGGGGACTGTTTATGTATCTCTACAGTCCCCCTACCAGCTCTTGATGTTATATTATGTTATGTTTATTGTGCTTATATAGCGCTTTAGGCCAACGCGATTTACATTATAACAACAAGGATACAATAAAAAACAGTAGAAGCAATTACAAAATATGAATCAAACCAGTAATACAGTAAGTAGAACAATTTTCCAGTGAAGATAAACGAGGGAGGAGGGGGTGGAGAAGGGGAAGGAAGTGCGAAACAGGAAGAGGAAAAGGCTGAGGATGAGAGAGGAGGAGAGGGGATTTAAGAGGAACAGAGAAGGGAGAGAGAGGTAAAGAAGAGGAAGGTAAAAGGGAGGAGAGCGGAAGGTGGAAGGAGGGGATAGGAGTGTCAGGGAGGGGAGTGGAGAAGAAGAGATTTCAAGGAGACACGAAAGGAGGAATAGGTGGGGATGGAACAGATAGAGAGAGGAAGGGAGTTCCAGTGGAGGGGGCAAGGAGCTGAAAGGAGCGAAAACGAGAGGAGGCACATGGGGACGGGGGGATCAGAGAGAAGGAAGAGATTGACAGATCTCTTGTAAGTGATGTCTGCACTTACCCACGCACTTGCCACATGCTGGCCATCACTTACTTATTGTTTATTTATTCCCATGTACTACACTGTCCCCGTCCCCTTCCCACGCACTTGCGCGATCTGAATGACACCTGGCCTAGTAAGATCGTTGTCTGTCCTCCCTTTGTTCCCCTCCCTTGCCTCATCACGCTTTGATACACTTGTGTATAGGCGCGTTATGAAGGCCATATCATATCATGCACACACCTCTACCAATGCTGCTGAATCCTGGCCTGCAACCACTCCAGTGACTGCGGTACTAGAGTCCATACACACAGCTCTACAAGTGCACCTCAATCCTGACCTGAAACTGTGACTGCTGTACTAGGGTCATACACACACCTCTACCAATGCTGCTGAATCCTGGCCTGCAACCACTCCTGTAACTGCGGTACTAGGTTCCATACACGCAGCTCTGCCAGTGCACCTCACTCCTGACCTGCAACCACTCCTGTGACTGCTGGTCTAGGGTCCATGCACACACCTCTACCAATGATGCTGAATCCTGGCATGCAACCACTCCTGTGATTGCTATACTAGGGGCCATACACACACATCTACTAATGCTGCTGAATCCTGTCCTGCAACCACTCCTGTGACTGCGGTAGTAGGGTTCATACACCCAGCTCTACCAGTGCACCTCTATCAATGCTGCTGAATCCTGGCCTGCAACCACTCATGTGATTGCTATACTAGGGGCCATACACACACCTCTACTAATGCTGCTGAATCCTGTCCTGCAACCACTCCTGTGACTGCTGTACTAGGGTCCATACATGCAGCTCTACAAGTGCACCTCAATCCTGACCTGAAACTGTGACTGCTGTACTAGGGTCCATACACGCAGCTCTACCAGTGCTCCTCACTCGTGACCTGCACCCACTCCTGTGACTGCTGTACTAGGGTCCATACATGCAGCTCTGCCAGAGCTGTACTAGGGTCCATACACACACCTCTACCAATGCTGCTGAATCCTGGCCTGCAACCACTACTGTGACTGCTGTACTAGGGTTCATACACGCCGCTCTGCCAGTGTTCATCGCTCGTGACCTGCAACCGCTCCTGTGACTGCTGCAGTAGTGTCCATACACGCAGCTCTACCAGTGCACCTCAATCCTGACCTGCAACAACTCCTGCTATTCCAGTACTAAGGTGTTTGGGTGTCGGTGTGCTTTCTGTGTGCTGCTCTATCAATACAACTCAGCCCCGGCCTGAAACTCCCGTTGCTATTTCACCATTGAGACCCCCCCAAGCAGATACATCAATGCACCCCAGTCTTGCCATTCAGCACCCCCTGGTATTGTCACACTGGGGCCCAAACACAGCGGTAGGATTACATGGCACTATGTAGCACCTCCTGCTATGCCATTCCTGTAACATACACAAACAGCTCTGGCAATGTACGTCAGTCCTGTCCGCCTCACATTCAAGCACTGGGTTCAACACACATCTCTTACCAATTCCCCCTCAACCCTAACCCGATCCACCCCCTATTATTCTATCAGTGTGGACTGAACACTCGGCTCTACCAATGTATCTCCATCGCGACATGCCTGTCTTTCTGCCAGTAGAGCATCGTGCCCCGTGGATTCGTGTCTACCAATGTGCCTCAACCCCGCCGCTTAGTTTCATGGCGCTATTTTCTGGTATCCAAATAGTCCTTCTCTTTGCACATTTTAGTTCGAAATGTATTAAAACTGTTAAAGTCGGGGTGCATTCATAACGTTCCCATCCCACACCTATCTTCCAGAAAGCTGTGTAGTATAAGCAAAGGATGCCATTACGAAGGTACAGAGTAAATGAGAGACTCACGTTGCGCTCGGAGTAGGGGTCCCCGTTGGGCACCGTGCCCGGGGACTCCCCCAGGAGGAGCCGCGGCGCTGCCGACAGGTCCAGCAGGGCGCTCGTGTCCGAAGGCGGGCAAGCCTTCTTGCGGTTCATCGCAATCTTGTTTTAGCCGCGGTTTTGCAGAAAGAACAACGCCGAGAAAAGCACGCAGGGAAGCTTGACACGGAGGCGTGGGGACCGCGGAGGAGAGGACCGCTGCCAGACCATCGCCGGGAGGATAGAGACCCGGCCGCTGCTGTCAGGGCATCACTGGGCAGGGTACCACGGGAGGATGCCACGCGGGAGCCCAGCTATCGCGAGATCGCTGGGCAGGTTACCACGGAACCGCTGCCAGAACATCACTGGCAGGGTACCACGGAGGATGCAGAGGAGAGAACCACTTCAGACTTGGATTAGCATCACTGAGCAGTGATCCACGAGGAGGGAGGTGGGGTTGCAGAGGAGAGCAGGGCTTTCAGAGCATCACTGGGCAGGGTACCACGGGGGACACAGAGGAGAGAGAGAGACCACGGGGGACACAGAGGAGAGAGAGAGAACCGCTGTCAGACATCACTAGCAGGGGGTTGATGCAGAGAAGAGAACCGCTGTCAGGAAATCACTAGGGTACCCCGGGGACATGCGGCAGAGAGACCCGCTGGGAGAGCATCCCAGGCAGGATAGCACGGGAGGATGCAGAGGAGAAAGCCGCTGTCAGAACAGGCCACCAAGGGAAGACGGAGTGCGCTTCAGAGCGCGAGGATGGGGAGGCGAGGGCTGCAGTCCGAGCCTCCTGGGCCGGAATGCTCGCCTCGCGATGCTGCTGCAGCATCCCGCGTCTCAGGGGATGCTGAGAGCGGGGCTGGAGCACAATGGCTGGCGCAGACCGCTCTGCAGCAATGCAGCGGGGGCTCCAGCGGGGGCTGCGCCCATTGCACCCAGGGGCAGGCCACGCTCCAGGCCTGGCACCTCTTCCTCCACCAGCGCCTGAGGGGATTTCGCCTTCTCTGCCTGCGCACGTTATAAACATTCATATGTATGAGCAGACGTTAGATTCGCGGACTAGGCTTACACGTGCCTATTCCAGCAAGGCCGACTCAGCCTTTAAACACCTCGAGATTGATAAAATGAGCAACATTCCTGTGGCCAATGGAAAACCTTATAATGAAGCCTAGACGCAGCTGGGCTTTTGAGGTGCTTCGGCCACACACCCGCTCGCGTTATTTTCATTATTGGATTATAAGTATTATATACACACAGCCATAGGGGGTCATTTGTTTGCATGCCCCCCTCTGCTGTAACACAACGAACTGCATTTACTCTCACGTTCCATCTGCGAGGCGGCAATGGCCATGTACAATCATTCCTAAAAAAAAAAACAAGCCTCAGCCCCCACCTAAACCACAGGTCCCAATTAATGACCCCATTAATTCAATTCCGGTTCGCCTGCTTGGCCAGGGTGGATGGGAGGCAGTGGATGCATGCAGGAGGCAGCGCAGAGTGCCGTCCCCAGCCCACTCTCCTATGAAAGGACGGAACCTCCCTAGTGGCACTGCACGGACTACCCCCAGCCGTGCAGGTGACACCCTCAGCGCCCTCCATGTTATGTAACTTTCAGACTGTAGACGAGCACAGGGGATCGCACACGAGACTCCCGCTCCCACACCAATCCCTTCTCCTCTCACAATGCACAGAAGGACCGAGTTACACACACACCACCGCCGAGCAAATCACCCTTCCACAATACTCCTCCTCTTCTCCAGAACAGAACACCATTTGGTAGCGAGGCTGAACGCTCAGGCTGTACTCAGCAGTAGACACATATTTTGGGTCAGACTACAGCATAGCACATGCACGCAAAGTCAATACATAAATAGGGTTTTTAACAGGTATATGAAAATCTATTCACAAGAAAGTATCACACAGTAATCATATAATACACCATTATATCACACTTTAGAAAAACTATGAATAATAAAAAGATATAGCATAGTACACCTTATGGAGCCTTAAAAATAATAGGTTTGACATATAAAATACTAGAGTATTATACTACTGCAATCTGGGGAAGCAAGTAGCTGTGAAGAGTTTCTCTCGAACAAGGACCTTTGCAGAACTTTTTGATGGATCAGCAACACCTCAGTCCAAGCAAAGAAAATTCACAAACCGCCAACAAGGCTGTAGACTTTTCCTCAGGCCACAAACAGTTCTCAGTCCAAACAATGTTTGTTGAAGCTCCACAGAGAAGACTGTGTCTGTGACGCACAGATTCCGGGGGTTTCTAAGAACTGAACAACATTAGTTGTTTGTAGTGAAGAAGAGTGTCCAGACAACAAGTCATCACTCGCCTCCAGGAGAGTGTCCAATGTGGGTAGTGAAGACTTTATACAACATCGAAGGTGAGAGAATATCACCTCTGACAATACAAAGACATGCCAGTAGCCCAAACAAAATAAAACTGGGTGCTGAGCAGGGTAGGCCTCTACAGGCTCACCAAATCTGAACAGGCTTCTAATCTACGGCACTTAAGGAAGATTCCAGGAGATAACACTTCTTGTCCAAGGTAACCCTCAGTCAGCTTCAGATTCGGGAAGGCTCTCATAGGCAAGAAGTCATCAAATAGTAAGAGCAACTGGATCTGGATGTTCAGCCCCTTCCAAGACTATCCAACATGGAGAAGTTATCAAAGAGTAAGAGAGACTGGATCTGGATTTTCAGTCCCTTCAAAGACTATGCAAAATGGAGAAGTCGTCAAATAGTAAGAGAGACTGGAGCTGGATTTTCAGCCCTTTGAAACACTGTTCAAAATGGAGAAGTTGTCAAATAGTAAGAGAGACTGGATCTGGATGTTCAGCCCCTTCAAAGACTATCCAAAATTGAGAAGTCGTCAAATAGTAAGAGAGACCGGATCTGGATTTTCAGTCCCTTCAAAGACTATCCAAAATGGAGAAGTCAAATTGTCAAAGAGTTCCCCCCTTCTCACCTGAGTCCGATCTTTGCTGGATTTCTTGGTCGATGCCTTCTTGCAGACCGATCGGGTCTGGAATAAGGCTGCACGAGTCTCTTCCGTCTCCAGCGTGCGTTCAAAGTTCCGGGATGCAATGATCCAGGAATCCGGGAAATTAAGAAAGTGCACTACTCAGCACACGAGTCCAGGAAGTAAGAAAGAAGGGAAAGGGCCGAGGAATGGAGTTAGTTGGGATAGAATCAAGGAAACAATACCGTGAGCTACGGAGCACACGTCTGGTCGCTACTTCGTAATAGCATTGAGACTCGCGGAGCCGCAGGGGGTTGGTCTATTAATAGAACATGCTATGTCCAACGTTTAGAGTGAGGAAGGTGTTTCACGCTGGATGACCATGTTGGGAGTACCAGGGAGTGCAAGCCCCATTGAGACAAGGACCATGAAGTCCAAAAGGGGCGAGTTTTGTAGGCCATGACAGCATGCCTCCTCCGAAGACCCGTTCCTCCAGGTTTGCCCGGGTGTATAAGGTGACATCTTCTGAGCAGTCGAGAGATCTTGAGATTAGAAAGTGGTTAACAGGGTCTTTCACTAGGAGGATATCCTTTCCATTCAACCAGTTATTGAAGATGACCCCGTTTATAACTGGAGTCGCATATTCGGGATACTTCATATTCCAGTTGGTTGTCAGCCAGCAGAGGAGGGGGTCTGTAGGATTTCCGGGAGGATTGGATGTAGGGTTTTAATAAGGATGTGTGAAATACTGGGTGAATTTTCTTCCAGGAGTCTGGTAGTTTGATCCGGTATGAGACTGGATTTATAATTTCCTTGATGGGAAATGGACCATAGTACCGAGGGGCCAACTTGTTTGGCCGTAGATGTCGGGGTAGTAATTTCGAGGACAACCAGACTTGATCACCAATTGCATAAGAAGGCCCTGGTCTTCTTTTGGAATCCGAATACCTCTTAGTCTGTGTTCTGGCCTTCTCTAAGTTTTCTTTGGCCTCATGGTGTACGTTGATGAGGGTTGCGATCCAGTAGTCGACAGTAGGTGCCGGTGTGGGATGAGGGAGAGCAGAGGGTAGAACCCATGGATGGAAACCTTGGCTACAATAAAAGGGACTGATCTTAAGTGCTGAATGATCGGAATTGTTGTAGGTGAATTCAGACATGGGTATCAGGAGCGACCAGTCATCCTGAACCTTGGCGGCGAAACATCAAAGATACTGCTCCAGGGTCTGATTAGCACGTTCTGTGTCCCCGTTGGTTTGGGGATGATAACCTGATGAGAGGGCGCGTTGGATTCCCAAAATGCGACAGAGACGTTTCCAGAATTGTGAGACGTATTGAGGTCCTCGATCAGATATGATCTTGGAAGGAAGTCCATGCAGACGGAATATATGTTCCAGGAAGATTCCAGCAAGTTCGGACGAGGATGGTAGCTTACAAAGGAGTGTAAAATGAGCCATATGAATGAACAAGTCAATGGTAACCATGATGGTCATGTATCCTCGGGAAGGTGGTAATTCCACAATGCAGTCTGTAGCAATTAATTCCCATGGCCTTGTTGGCAGGGTAGGTTGCAGTAGAAGACCCTCCGGTTTCTTGTTATCATGTTTATTTTGACTACAGATAGTACAAGCTTGGATGTACTGCTGTACGTTGGTCTTCATTCCTGCCCACCAAAACTGTCTTTGTATGAGGCGGAGGGTGTTGGTTATGCCACAATGTCCAGAGTGAAGGGTATCATGACAGAGGTTTATTATTCTTTGTTGTAATTTCTGTGTAGGAATGACCAGTGCATTGTCCTTGAATTAATATCCTTCCTTGACTCTTAGATTCCATTGATTCTTCCTTGAAATATCCTTCCACAGATCAGAGGATTGGGTTTGCATTCAAATTTCTTCCAGGAGATTGACTGCTTGAGCTACAAAGATCGTGTGGGGAAACATCTTAGGATAGGCCCTATCTTCAGTAGTTACATAGTCAGGACGTCGAGATAAGATGTCAGCAATCAGGTTTTGTGATCCGGGAACATGAGTGATGTGGAACTGGACGCGCCTGACGACTGTTCCTCCACTCCAATGACTGTAGAATTTGAAGATTCTGATGGTCCGTGCGGACCTGAACTGGATATCTAGCACCCAGAAGTAGATGTCGCCATTCAGTGAAGGCTTGACGGATGGCTAACAGTTCCTTTTCCAGGACGGAGTAGTGTGTCTCACTGGGATTCAGGGTTCGTGAAAGGTAAGCAATGGGGTGTTCCAGTTGATCCTCAAATTCCTGCATCAAGACCGCTCCAATGGCATAGTTAGAGGCATCCGTTTCCACTAGGAATGGTCGATTTATGTCCGGTTGGGCTAAGATGGGGGCTTGCGTGAACTCTGCCTTTAAACGTTGGAATGCCTTATCTTGGGGTGTAGACCAGATAACGGGGGTGTCTTTCTTCAAGAGAGCAACTATCGGCTGAACGATCTCGGAAAAGGTGGATATGAACTTCCGGTAGAAGTTGGCAAGCCCCAGGAAGGATTGAACTTGTTTCATGGACGTGGGAGCGGGCCATGCCAGTATGGCCTTTACCTTTGAAGGGTCCATACCAATTCCTTCTGGGCTAAGGATGAATCCTAGGTAGTGGACAGAAGTAACATGAAACAAGCATTTTTTGGGTTTGGCTAAAAGTTTGTGTTCACGGAGTCATTGTAATACTGCCTTTGCATGTTCTTCATGCTTTAGAAGGTCCTTGGAAAAGATCAATATGTCGTCCAGATAGACAATGACGAAGAGGAATAACATGTCAGAGAACACCCTATCCATGAAACGTTGAAAAACTGCAGGGGCATTAGCTAGTCCAAAGGGCATGACTAGATATTCATAGTGACCAAAGGGTGTTCTAAAGGCTGTTTTCCATTTGTCTCCTTCCCGGACACAGATCAAATGATAGGCACCCCTAAGATCCAACTTCGTGAATATTACGGCGCCTCTCACAGCTTCCAGGGTATCCGAGATCAAGGGCAGTGGGTACCGGTCTTTGAGGGTGCATTGATTTAAGCCACGATTGTCGAGGCAAGGTCTGAGTTCCTTGGTGCCCTTCTTGGGAACAAAGAACAACGAAGCACCCGCTGGAGATTTTGAAGGTCTTATGGTTCCATTTTCAAGGTTGGTGTCCAGGTATTCTCGGAGGGCCTTTTTCTCAGGTTCGGAAAGGATGAACATTCTGCCGAAGGGAATCACTGCTGAGGGATTTGTATCTATGGCGCAGTCTTCAGGTCTGTGAGGGGGTAAGGCCTGGACTATGGCAGTTGAAAATACATCAGCATATCCCTGATAGGCCTCAGGGACTTGTATGATATTGGAAACCATGAGTGGTGTTTGCTGGTCTCTTAGTGGTTCTTTAGGGGGTGTCAAGGAGGGATCTAGGAATAGACAGTGAGACATACAAAACTCTGAGCCTAGGAATAGTGATCCTGCTGCCCAAACGATATACGGATTGTGCTTCTGTAACCAGGGCATACCCAATACCATGGGGTAATGAGCTGACTTAATGATGTCGAATCTAATCCGCTCTTGGTGATGGTTCATAGAAAGCTGGATCTCTTTAGTCTGCAGGTTTTTGGGTCCTGAAGTGAGGGGTCTTCCGTCAAATGCTTCCACCAGCTGCATGGTGCTTCGTGTCTCGTGTGGAATATGATGACTAACAACCCAATCTTGATCAATGAAAATTCCCATAGCTCCGCAGTCTACCAAGGCCAAAATGGAATAGGTCTTATTCTTGGAGGGCGATAGAAAGGCCTGCAGTATCACCAAATTGTTTTGTCC
This sequence comes from Ambystoma mexicanum, assembly GCF_040938575.1. Classification (NCBI taxonomy): domain Eukaryota; kingdom Metazoa; phylum Chordata; class Amphibia; order Caudata; family Ambystomatidae; genus Ambystoma; species Ambystoma mexicanum. The sequence goes on from NC_090929.1 coordinate 1,099,450,910, forward strand.
AGGAGAGTTCAATGATGGAATTGATGTGGAGCAAACATCTCTCTCCTGAAGCTCTGCTCCATCTATGATCAGGAGCTGGCGTTTCCCGAACGCAGAGGAGGGGCTAGAGGACACTCCCTAACCAAGTGTTTGTCTGAGGCACAATACATGCACAACCCCGTATGAATCCTTCTCATCCTTTCTTGCAGGGATATTGGTCCACGTAAGGCTCCTATCTGCATGGGTTCTGGTTCAGTGACTGTGCCTGGGTTTGTGTCCGTCTTGGTGGTGCTCTCAAAGAACACTTTCAGAGGATTTCCTCTGGATTTCTTCTTCTCTGCCTTCCTTTCCTGGATATGAAAGTCTATTTGCATGGCAAGGTCCATTAGTGCGTGGTATGAGTTTGGGCGAGCCACTCTGGCTAACTCATCCTTAATCTCCTCATTCAGTCCTCTCCTGAAAAGGGTAAAACTCGCCTCAGGGGACCAATCAGCTTCCTTGACTAATTGCTTGAATCGGGTTACATAGGTGAGCATATCCTGGGATCCCTGCTGAAAGTCTAACAGGCGTTCCTGGGGACTATAGACCTGCTCTGGGCGATCAAACATGTTTTAAGGGCCTGTATGAACCCATCATAGTCATCTAGGAGAGCATCGCCGGAATTAACGAGGGACGTAGCCCAGGTTAAGGCATTTCCTGAAAGGTGAGAAAATATGAAACCCACCTTAGCCCTGGGAGTCGAAAAGTAGTAGGGCTTAAAAGTAAAGTGGACCAAACATGAATCCAGGAATCCACAAAGGGTTTTTGCTGACCCATCGTATTAGTCCACTATGCCGCCCAGCAACACACTTTCTTTTGTGGCAGAATCACGGGATAGAACTAATTGTTTGAGAGCGGCATTTTCCGCCTTTAGATTCTGTACCTCGGTTGATAGCTCTTGCATGCCACGCATCAGGTCCTGGACGGCCACTTCCATGTCCATATCGAGTTCGGTCCATTGGCGTCTCAAACTGTCAAGGAGCCCTTCTCACCTGAGTTCGATCTTTGCTGGATTTCTTGGTCGATGCCTTCTTGCGGACGGATCGGGTCTTGAATAAGGCTGAATCCAGTGTGCGTTCAAAGTTCCGGGATGCGACGATCCAGGAATCCAGGAAATTAAGAAAGTGCACTACTCAGCACACGAGTCCAGGAAGTAAGAAAGAAGGGAAAGGGACTAGGAATGGAGTTAGTTGGGATAGAATCAAGGAAACAATACCGCAAGCTACGGAGAATACATCTGGTCGCTACTTCGCAATAGCATTGAGACGCACGGAGCCGCAGGGGGCGTGGTCTATTAATAGAACACGCTACGTCCAACGTGTAGAACGGCCATGTTGGGAGTACCAGGTAGAGCAAGCCCCGTTGAGACAAGGACCAGGAAGTCCAAAAGGGCCGCGTTCTGTAGGCCATGACACAAATAGTAAGAAAGACCGGATCTGGATTTTCAGCCCCTTCAAACACTATCCAAAATGGAGAAGTCGTCAAATAGTAAGAGAGACTGGATCTGGATTTTCAGTCCCTTCAAAGAATATCCAAAATGGACAAGTCGTCAAATAGTAAGAGAGATTGGATCTGGATTTTCAGTCCCTTCAAAGACTGTGCAAAATGGAGAAGTCATCAAATAGTAAGAGAGACCGGATCTGGATTTTCAGCCCCTTCAAAGACTATCCAAAATGGAGAAGTCATCAAATAGTAAGAAAGACTGGATCTGGATGTTCAGTCCCTTCAAAGACTATCCAAAATGGAGACGTTGTCAAATAGTAAGAGAGACCAGATCTGGATGTTCAGTCCCTTCAAAGACTATCCCAAATGGAGAAGTCGTTAAATAGCAAGAGAGACCGGATCTGGATATTCAGTCCCTTCAAAAACTATCCAAAATGGAGAAGTCATCAAATAGTAAGAGAGACCGGATCTGGATTAAATAGTAAGAGAGGGGGGCGTGGCTAAGAGGCTATGAGCTAAGGAGCGGATTCCGGGTGCTCCCGCGATCCGACATTCATCCGAATTACAATCTAATTATAAATGAAGCCCCAACACTGCACACTGAAGATAAGGATACGTGAACAGGTTGGGCAAGCACTGTTGAGAAATCACCAGAAACAAGGGCTCCTGGAAGCTGCCTCACTGCTTGGATGTGCTGGGACTGACGCGACAACAGAAAAGAAATGGCGCTGCAGCTGGAATGAAAGTGGCACTGAACTGAAAGGAAGCCCCTGTGATCGAGGACAAGAATGTATACAGAGGAATGGGCAGACGCCACAGAGCTTGTACAATGGTGACGACGGCAGACAGCATTACGAGAGAGACATTGTAGCACCTTGCGGAGGCAGCCCGGGGGAAGGGCATGCTGATACACTGTCGCAGACTGAGGCATGCGGAATACTGCTACCCGAAGCTGACAAAGGGAAAGCACACAGAGTCAACAGAGAAGGTACGGCCCGCAAGGAATTAAAATAAAATGCGAATGTACAAAGGAACGGCTCCATGAGCATGTTCCCTTATTATATAGCGGAGATAATCTCAGAACATGTAACTCGCCGTAAGGCGAACAGCGAAATTCAAGATGGCGGTCGGCCCCTTAAGACAAAGGATCCGCGAGGATCCAAAGACTATGCAGCTATAAACACAGTGCCACGCATTGGGAAGAGAACGATCCATATGGAGTAGCCCCCCAAGGCACATGGCCACTAAACAGGAACGATCAGTACCTGGTGAATTTGGAGCTTAGAGCCTGATAGGCACATAGAGAGGATTTACCTGGTACAGTGGCCTGGAGGGTAACACAGAGCATCTGGTCTTTGAGCACTGGACTAAGCGGAAGGACTCCTCTCCACTCCACAAGCACAGGGGCACGAGTGACACGCAGTGGGGCACCTATTCAAGAGAGACAGCCCAAACAACATCCAGAGGGGCTGACAGAGGCAGGTCCCCTGCAAGGGGCAGACGGGGACCCAGTGAGGGGTGGTACCCCTCCTTATACCGGATTGGCCTTCACTGAGGTGTGTGTGAATAGTGGTAACAGAGGCCGCTGCACCGGAGCCGATCAGGGCAGCAGTGTGCCGTGCCTGGACTAGAGGCACCCGAGACCCGCTGCGCCGGAGCGCTTGAGGCCCCGGAGGCAGCATCCCACCGGGCTAATGGCTACGCTCTGGACTTCGCACGTAGCACATCCTAAAACACAGGCAAGAGGGCCCACAGAGGGGAGGCTGCAAGCGAGGGCACACACCCACATATTTCGGCATCAGAGGCTACCGAGGGGTAGCCGCATTTAACACCAGCTGAGCAGGAGAACCCCTGGGACTGGAAGCATAACAAAGAGGCTCTGGGGCTAGCAACGCTGGGCACTGGATGCGGAAGCTCGGCTCTCACCAGGAGTCACAGACACTGATAACATGGCATAAGTGCCCACGCACGACATGCGGGGAAGAACATTAGGACAGTGGAGGCAATGGGCCAATGTGAAGGGCTCTCAAAGGACACTTTCGGAGGATTTCCTCTGGATTTCTTCTTCTCTGCCTTCCTTTCCTTTCCCAGACCTGAGGGATCCACACTGTAGGTGGTGCAAAGCGTCCCCAGCACCTAGGGTGTGCCTGCAGCGAAGTAGTCACGGGTGAGGGCACGGACCCACATGGTATAAGGTCGGCGGCGACCAAGCAAGTACGGCCAGAGGCAGTGGCGAAAGAAGGTGACCTGGGCGTTGGCACGGGGAACCAAAGCGGAGTAGCTGGAAGAATCCGGATTAAAGCCCTGGTGAACTAGCCGAGTCCGCAGCAGCAAACATGAGGACAGACCCATCCCAGAAGGGCCACAGGCAACCAGCATGCACCCCCGACACAGCCGAGTTGGCCCCAAACACCGGGCACTGCTTAACACGGAGTGGGATGGTAGGAGCGGGGCTGTCAGGTCAGCCCACACCTGGTCGGAACAGCACGATGGCTACCAAGAACATAAGACCAAAGGGCAAGCAGCCCACGCTGGACGAATATGCCAAGACATCGCCAGCTGCAGAAGGTGTCAGGAGCAAAGTCAAGCCTGCTGCAGGGAGCGCAGAGGTGCCGGGCACGATCCAGGAGGTGCTGGCCGCGATCGCGGACTTGAAAATCGCCTGGGAGACCAAATTGGGACAGGCCATGAGCGAGCTCAAGTGGCACTGGACCTTAAAGTTGGGGCGGTTCAAGAAGAAGTGAACCTCCTCAGGCAAGACGTCAGGACATTGGCAGAGCGCACCGGAGAACTGGAAAAGGAGATGGCCCCAAACACAGCGGACGACTTCGCCGCCCACAAATCACAACTTCATGCCCTGGTGCAACGAATGGGCAACCTGGAAAGTAGGGCGGAGGAGGCAGAGGGATGGGCCCGACTGAACAACATCTGCATTATTGGCCTGCCTGAAGGAGCCGAAGGGCCCAACCCAACGGAGTATGCCGAAACCATGCTGCTCCAAGAGATAAAGGGAGGGGTGCTATCCCAGGGGTTCGCTGTCAAAAGGGATGCACAGAGCTCTGATGAGGAGGCCACCACCAGGTACCCCTCCCAGGCCGATAATTGCAAAGATTCTGAATTACCGGGATCGGGAAAGGATTCTCGAATTCTTCCGGAAGGGCGGAACAATCGAAAGGGGGACAGCGAAGATAACTGCATACCCGGACTACACCTTGCAGGTGCAGCGCAGCAGGATGAACTTTGGGGCGGTGAAAAGGAGACTACGAGAAACGGGCCACAAATATATGCTGCTTTACCCAGCCAAACTGAAGGTGTTCCACAGGAACAAAACCCTTTTCTTTGAAACCCCGGAGGATGCCATGGGGTGGCTGGGTATGCAGAGCAGCCCCCAAGAATCGGATATCCAGACAGGAGGAGAAGAAGGATAAGTAATATGTGGCAGCGGCACCCAGGGTGGCGTCGCGCAAGACACAGGGACTGGAATATAGATGGGGAAGGTGTTGCTTGGCATGAGCATGCATGCAGGATCTGTTCGCACTACAAAATCCGAAACACAAACACGGGAGCCACTGGGAGCAAACACCTGGACCCCCATAGCATTAAGCTTAGTTAGGTCACTGGTAGTCCGGTGACCCCCTGCTGGGTTCTCGTCCTCGGGGACTCTGAGTAGGGACCAAAAGCGGGTGGGCCTGAGATCCAGGGATGGAGCTGGGCACTTGTTGGGGTAGGGTGGGGAGGGAGGAGGGGAAGGGTTGTGTGCAGTGGGGTGTAGTTGGGGTAGGGAGGGGAGGGAAGGTTGTTGGGGTTGGGAGGGTAAGGAGCCAAACTCAGTCTTACCAGGGGCAGAAAGGGAGGCTAAGGGGAGAGGCAGGATACCGTGTCCATGGCTCCGGGTAATCTTAGGGTGGTGACCTGGAATGTGCAGGGCCTCAATAATTACCTCAAACCGAATAAGGTGATGATGTACCTTAGAAGGATGAGAGTCGACATCGCATTATTAAAGGAAACCCACCTCACTAAAGAAAAACTGGAGGTGGTTAAGAGAAAATGGAAGGGAAGCGTCGTGGGAGCCACATACTCGGCATACGCGAGGGGAGTGGTTATATGGATGGCACCACATGTGCCGTTTCAGTTGCTCAGGTCCACTGTAGACCCGGAGGGGAGAATGGTGGTGGTGGAGGGGCTTCTGGAGAATCGAGAAGTGAACGTCATAAACATATATGCCACTAACCAGGACACAGCAGCTTACTTCAGGGCTTTATATGGAAAAGTCTGCCCCCTACTGGGCGGGGCGATACTGTGGGAGGGTGATTTCAATTGCACCCTGAACCCCAGGGTGTACAGGTCAGATGGCAAGCTGGACAAACCGACCCCAGCAGCCAAAGCACTCGGGGCATTGTTGTCAGACCTCAAACTGGTGGATGTATGGAGGAGGTTGCACCCATCGGACAGGCAGTATTCGCATTACGCAGTGCTACATGATCTGCACACTAGGCTGGATTATGTGTTCACCCCAGAAGAGATAGTGGGAGAAATGGTGGGGGCAGAATACAAGGCCAGGGTGCTCTCGGACCATTCCCCCCTGGTCCTGGAGTGGCGATACCACCCCCCTAGGGTGCGTATCCCGACGTGGAGGCTTAGAGCTGAGTCCCTACAGGACTCAGGATTCCGAGAGGACCTAAGGGAGGCCATCACGGAATACTTTGACATTAACACTGGTAGTGTGCAATCAGTGGGAACGGTATGGGAGGCATACAAAGTGGTGGTGCGAGGGGTTGCCATATCTAAATACAAAGGGCTCCAGGGGGGTATTGAAGGGGAGTTACAAGATACGGAAAGGGAGCTAGAGGATCTGATGCGCAAAGGGGGGACCACCCGGGAACATGAGAAGAGGATAAGGGAGTTGCAGGGAGCTAGCGAAGAGCTCTGGGACAGGCTATGCAATCTGAGTTACAAGAAATACGTGGAGTGGCAACATGCGGGCGGGGTTAAGCCGGGAAGACTGCTGGCCTGGTTATATAAAAATGAGACACCCCGGTCAGTGATCAGAGTTATTAAGGGGGAAGATGACCAGATTTATGATACACAGGACGGAGTGAACAAAGAGTTCCTCAGGTATTATAAATGTTTGTACAAGGATACAAGCGGAGACATGGGCTGAGAAATTTCTGAAACACTAGAGGATATGAGCCTGCCCACCCTGGATGACCTGGAACGAGCGAGCTTAGAGGCCCCAATCACCACGGACGAATTGGACGCAGTGATCCAGCATCTGCCCATGTGTAAGGCGCCCGGGTCAGATGGACTGCCTAGCGAATTCTACAAAGCGTATAGGCAGGAGCTGCTCCAGCCGCTCCTGGCCATGTTCAACGAGGCCTACGAACGAGAGGACCTGCCGGAGACCCTGCGAGAGGCGGTGATCATCCCGCTGCTTCACACCTTGTGTGGTAGAAATAGTCGCCCTTGATAATAAGGTAGGTCATTGATGACTGAGTAGTCCGGGCCTTTCTTCACCCAGTCCTGCAGGGCTGTTGGATCGAAGGGTTGTTGGATCTTTACTTGAATAACCTCTAGTGTCTGTAGAGTGGTTATGCCAAGAATTCTTTGTTCTGAAATTATAGGCACCGGTTCCGGGTCCACATATGCTCCTCCCATCCCTATTCGGGATAAGGCATCTGCCTTGCCATTTTTACAACCTGGTCGATAAGTGATCACGAAATCAAACTCGGCAAAGAACAATGCCCATCGAAGTTGAGGCGACGATTGGGCCTTGGCTGTTTTTAAATACTGCAAGTTCCGGTGATCGGTGATTACCGTAATGGTATGCCTGGCACCGAGAAGATAATGCCGCCAAGCCTTGAAGGCGGATTTGATGACTAATAATTCTTTATCAGTAACCGCATAGTTTAACTCGGGTCCCAAGAACATTCTGGACCAAAATGCTACTGGGTGAAGTTGACCGGTTTCAGGATCCTTCTGCGTCAGGACAGCTCCCATGGCTAAACTGGATGCATCAGTTTCAACTATGTATGGAAGTTCGGGGCGTGGATGCTTTAAGACAGGTGCAGACGTGAATTTCGCTTTCAGTTCTTGGAAGGCCTTTTCAGCTTCTTCAGTTCACAAGAAGCGTTTGTTTTTTTCGCAAAAGTGCTGTGATAGGGTATACAACATGTGAGAAATCCGGAATGAATCTGCGGTAGAAATTGCCAAATCCGAGCATGCTTTGTACCCCTTTAACTGAACTGGGTGATGGCCACTTGAGGATTCGTCCACCTTTCGAGAGTCCATTCGGACTCCTTTTGGAGTCAGGATAAATCCAAGGAATTCAACTTCCATAGCATGAAAAACGCATTTTTCCAATTTTGCATATAACTTGTGCTGGCGTAGTTTCTCAAGGACTGCACGAACGTGCATCACATGGTCTGATTCTGAAGAGGAGTACACTAGAATATCGTCTATGTATACAACAACACAGACGTCAATGAGTTCACAAAGGACATCGTTCATAAAATACTGGAAGGCTGCTGGTGCATTGCACAACCCGAAGGGCATCACCTGGTATTCGAATAAACCGTACTTAGTGCGAAAAGCAGTCTTCCATTCGTCGCCTTTCTTTACACGTACCAGATGATATGCCCCTCGGAGATCTAATTTAGTGTAGATGCAAGCGTCCTTTACTTGGTCTAGTAATTCAGGGATCAGAGGCAATGGATATCGGTTCTTCACCGTGATCTGATTTAATGCGCGGTAGTCTATGCACGTTCTGAGGTCACCTTCCTTTTTAGGCACGAAGAACAAAGCTGAAGATGCAGGGGACTTGGATGGACGAATGAAGCCATTAACAAGGTATTGGTCCAAGTATTGTCGTAGGTGAAGGTTTTCGGATTCCGTAAGGGCGTAGATCCTACTACATGGAGGTTGTGCACCGGGTATGAGATCGATTTGACAATCGTATGATCTGTGAGGTGGTAGGGTGTTTGCCTGTTCCTTTTGGAAAACATCCTGGAATTCTTGATATTCCTGAGGTAACTGCACGACTGGAGTAGCAACTGTGGCCAGGCCTTGGTTCAAGGGTTTTTTTGGGTAACAAGTATGTGCACAATCCGGGAAGGTTATTCTCTTCTCTCGCCAATCAATACAAGGATTATGTGTTTCCAACCATGGTATCCCCAGTATTATTTGGAACTGCAGGGCTTTGATTAAATCAAACACAATAGTCTCTCGATGCCCATCCTGACCCAATAGTGTCATCTCTGCGGTGGAATGAGTTACAGGCCCAGATGCAATTTCAGTTCCATCGACTGTGGTGATGGCATCCGAAATGGTCTTTTTGCAGAGAGATAGATTTATCCTAGAAGCCAACTCGTGGTCCACATAGCTTCCTATGGCCCCGCTATCAATGTATGCCCCCACTGCGTACATACGTGATGGCTGCCTTGGATCTATAAGGACCATTGGTATGATGAAGTGCGAGGTCTGAGTATCCTTCTTAAAGCTCGGCAAGCGGACCTCTACGCTTGTCGGGCGTGGTCGTTTCCCGAATCAGGCTCTGTTTGATTTTTATCAGCAACGTCCGACTACTTTTTTAGATGTTTTTATAGGGCAATCCCGTAGAAAATGTCCTGAGGCCCCACATGTTAAGGAGAATTCTCTGTTTAGGCTGAATTTCCCTACCTAGTGAGTCCCCCAGCAGCTTTGCTGGATTTCTGGGGTTCTTTTTTTCTCCTGCCAAGAGTGAGACTCTTTTACCCTCACTCTTGGGCATGTTTGAAGTGTGTTTCTTTGGTTTACCTTGTGTTGAATGGGCTATGGGGTCTTTTACCCCATAGGGCCTCATGTGTTTTTATGATGTGGGTTACACAGCACCCTCCGTGCAGTAACCCAGGGGTGTCCTAGGGACTCCCCAACAATGACTCCATACCCTGGGACTGACCACTGTCTCCCAGGGCATGTAAAGTCACCAATGACTTTACTAGTCTTAAATCCTGAACAGAACCAGTACAAACAATCATATTGTGGACGTACTGGCTGGGACAATTCGATTGCCCCAGGGTCTGTTAGTCGAGGGGGCACGTCTCCGTCCCCCCTAATCGAGCTTTGGCTGGTGGCAGTGGAAACTACTTTTTATATTCAACCGCGAATATTTTCCTATGGGATTTCCCATTGTTTTAGGCTACTACATGTATTTATTTATTTACTGTAGCCTCGAACATACCGCCGGTTTATATATTTATTATTATAACTCCGGTTGGGATTTTTTGCCAAAACTTGATTCTAAAATGGCGTTGGCGTTCGCCTCTGTAACTCTGACCCAAAGTGGAGCCCTTTGTTCCACTTTTGGCGGGCTTCTCCACAGAAGCCCTCCAAAGTGGTGCCACTCTGTCTGGGGTACTTAGGAGGGGTGGAGGGGGATTTAGGCACCCTGGACTGAGTTACCTTGGTAACTCAAGTCGCACTCCATCCTGATTGGCCCAAGTGGTGAGCCGGCCGGCTCACCACTTAGCATGTTTGAGTGACAGCTAGGCTGGGTGAAGGGGGGTTTGCTGCATAAAAGCAGGGCTTTGGGGACTGGAACTTTAGAAGTCGCCACAGGACCTAAGAATCCGACGAGGGAAGAGCTGAGCCGACCTGCTACGACGACACCACCGGTGGAGCCCTGCTGAACCGTCTCACCACTTTTCCCAACGACCGAGGAGAGCTCTTAACGGAGTGTCTCCTTCCCTTGACTGGTGGGGACAACCAGTTTTCACCTTCTTTCCGCTTCTTCGAGGTATCTCGTGGCCGCCTTGCCAGTGCCAAGCACCCCGGCAACCGGAATACCACACTTTTACCACAACCGCGAAAGTCGGTACAACCCTTTAACCGGAGGACTCCGCGGCTGGTTTCTTCCTGGGCAGTGCAACGACCTTCTTCTTCTGCTCTTCAGCGAGATCTTCTTCTTCTCTGACCGACGTCAAGCCTTGCTGCCACTGCCTGGAACAACTGCCACCGCTGGAAGATCCTTCCCGTTTAAGGTACCGTGTTCCGCCTGGCTTCCCTTGCCACCGACTGTACGGGGTAGTTTTAGCCCCCGGCTTTCGAACCTGGGACTGCCTGGGACACCCTGGCTAAACTTTCTAAGCCTCTCTAAACTCTTTCCGAACTCTTTTGCAAGACTCTGAATCCCTAATAACTGAGTGATCTTGGGCACATTTTCGCTCTGTCTGCTCTAAGAGTGGGCCCTGCCTAGTGACTTTTGCTCACCTGTGACTTTGTGCTTCCCTGAACTTACTAAAAGTGTTCTTGACCTTAGAGTGGTGTGTTTATCCTAATTCTGCTCTTTTTCCCTCCCTTCTTTAAACCTACTAGAGTGTCATCTAAAGTTAAGCACTCACCTCTGTTTGAATTATGTGGTGTTAACCAAGAGTTGTCTAGTTAAGGAATAAGGGTTGGGGCTGTTTTTCATATAACTGTGTTCGGAGTGTTTTACTATATATTGCTAGAGTATTTTCAACTTATGTGTTCTTAAAATAAATAACTATATACTTTTGAAAACAAGCTCTTGTCAGTGTTTGCTTGTACTATTGTGTCTGAGTACATATTGTGTATACTTTACATACTGCCTAACTCTTCTTGAGGGAAGTCTGACTGCTCAGCCACAGCTACCAGGTAAATCTGGGTGGTACAGACTGCTACCAAGTGGGTTTACCGCTATACCTGTAGTCTTAAATCTTTTGCAGTGTTCCCCAAGGGAACTGCACAGGTTTCTGCCTAACACTGGTGTACAGCGGTGGGATTTGTATTGAGTATACATTTTAGTGTGCTTTAGATACCTTAGTGCAACTAACCACAAAGCTTAGCACTGTAAAAGTAATCCTCTAACATGTCAGTTATAGAAAGCTATAGTCAAGAGTCCCTTGCGGTAAAAACTGCTGATTGTTTAAGAGTGCTCTGTAAACATAAGGATCTGATGACTAAGGGCAAGAAAATGGAGCTGATTGAAAGATTGTTAGCTAACCAAAGTCTGGGTGATGGTTCAGAGGAACCTACCACTCCAGCAAATGTAGATGACAGTATTGAAATTGACACAGAACAAAATGTTGTTGATTTTGAGTAAGAGTCAGAAGAGGAGGGTGAGGCTGCTGTGACTGACCCCCATAGGCCTCTACCTGCTCTACCTGCTGTACCTACTGGGCCTTTACCAGGTCCCACATTTAGTCCTCAGTACTTTGAACTGGAGAAAATGAAACTAGAATTGGAGTATAAAAAACTTAATGCTCAAACTGAAAAAGAACTAAGGCTAAGGGAAATGGAGCTCAAGCATGAGCTAGAAATGAAGAAATTGTCTGTTGAGAATGCTTCTCTCTCTGGCTCCTCTAGAAGTTCCAGTCCTAAAAGACCCCGGATGCCTAAAGAATTGGTTGGTATGTATGAGCCTAAGTTGGATGTGTTGGATTGGTTGTCTCTGTTTGAATATAATCATGGGCTCCAGAACATCACAGGAAATGACTTACTCACCTGGTTGTTCTCTAGACTTCCCCCTGTTGCAACTGATGTGGTAATGGAGATGGGGGAGGAGGATAAGAAGGACTATGAATGTGTGAAACTAGCTTTGATAGCTAGGTTTGGGAAGACCCCTTCCCAGTATCTTAAGAGGTTTAGAAGCCTCAAAAAGCATGATGGTACCCCTTGAGCTACCTGGGTGAGTGAAGGGTTGAAAAACTTAGAGGGATGGATTAAGGGTTACAAGGTGAACACTTATGAAGGTATGAAGAATTTGTTTATGTTGGAGACTATTTATGATGCCTGCTCTCCTGAGCTCAGACAACAATTGGCTGATTCCAAGGAATTAGATTCCCGGAAACTAGCTAAGGCTGCTGACTTGTGGGTTGCCAACAGGGCCACTCACAAGGATTCTGGGGTAACTCAGAAGAAGGATGGGGAGAAACAGCCTAAAAAGGACTCCAAAGAGAATTCTAATACTACAAATTCCAAAGAGGGCCCCAAACAAAACCATAAGGGTAAGCCACAAGGGAAACCGAATCAGGCTAGTGTACCTTCTGGTCCCAGACCAGAAGGAGGTCAGAACAAGCCTCCATTCCAGCGAGCCTTTGGCTCATGCTTTGTTTGTAAGGCTACTGACCATGTGAAAGGAGATCCCAGATGTAAAGGTAAACCTTCAGGGGTCCAGCTTGCCTCCTTAGCCTTCGCTCCAGAAGAGGAAGTACATATGGCAAGTGGAAACTTTCTATTACTGGCTGATGAACCCACTGGAGTCTCAGCTAGTGTTTCTTTAGTCTCTCTGGGGTTGTAGGAACAACAGAATTTAGAAGTCTATAACTCTATCCCAGATAATACTAAAGAGTATTATAAGGACAGTGTCCAGGTGAATGGTCAGGAGACTCCTGCCATTAGGGACACTGGAGCCAGCATAACTGTGGTGGATGAATCATTTTTCAAGGCAGAGGATGTTGCTAAGGCACCCAAATGCCTCACCAAGTTAGCTGGTGGGCCTGTGCAGATGTGTCCCCAGTTACCAGTTCTCATACAGTGTAATGATATGGCTGTGGAAATACCTGTCAGTATACAATGTGAAGTGCCAGGTAGGGTTATGTTGGGTAATGACCTAAAAGCTCTTGGAGTTGTGTCACATACCCCCAGACCACCTAATAAAAGGTTACAGGAGCTCACAAAACCTGCAAGAGAGAAAACCCTGAGAGGGTTATCTCAGGAGATGATGACAGAGATCACTCCTCTCCCACTGGAGCAACTTACTGCAGTAACTACCAGATCAGGAGCAAAGGGGCAACCCAAGACTCCTAGGAAAAAGCCAGCAGCAAGCACTCCAGTGCTTCCAACAAGGACTTCCCCTAGGTTGTCCAAAGTTACACCTGTAACTCCACCTCCAGCTGAGGCTGAGAGGGAGGTACAACCCTGTGTGGTTGAGCTAGACTCTGAAGAAGAGCTAGAAGGAGGCCCAAACCTTATTGGAGATTTGGACCCTGAGGACCATCCTGAGCTGCAGTCTTTACTGGCAGAAGGTGGGCCTAGCAGGGCAGCTTTTCGTAAGGGGCAAAGAGAATGTCCAACTCTGGAAGGCCTCCGCCACCAGGCAGCTTCTCAGGCTGATGGGCAAGAGCCTGGGAAGTATAGGTTGCACTGGGAAGATGGCCTCTTCTACAGTGAACCAACTGAGTCTGAACCTGGAGACTACAAGCGCCTTGTAGTCCCACAAGAGAACAGACAACAGTTCTTACAACTAGCCCATGAGATACCTTTGGCTGGTCACTTGAGTTTCAAGAAGACCAAGGAAAGGCTCTCTCTCTACTTTTATTGGCCAAAGATGGGGGCTGAAGTAGATAGATATTGTAAGAGCTGCCATACCTGCCAGACTTCTGGTAAGGTTGGTTCCAAGAATGTGGCACCTTTAGTGCCTTTCCCAGTTGTGGGAGTCCCATTTGAGAGGGTAGGGATTGACATTGTTGGTCCCCTTGATCCCCCAACCTCCTCAGGCAACAGGTTTATACTTGTTGTAGTAGACCATGCTACTAGGTACCCTGAGGCAATTCCTATGAGGACTGTTACAGCTCCGGCTGTGGCTAAGGCCCTCCTTGGTATTTTTACCAGGGTTGGGTTTCCTAAGGAAGTAATCTCTGACAGGGGGTCAAACTTTATGTCCCACTACATGAAAGCCATGTGGAAAACCTGTGGAGTTACTTACAAGTTCTCAACAGCATACCACCCACAGACAAATGGGTTGGTCGAGAGGTTCAACAGAACCATGAAGAGCATGATAGGTGCTTTAGAGGAACCCCTTAAAAAGAAGTGGGACCTTCTACTGCCATGCCTTCTCTTTTCTTATAGAGAAGTCCCTCAGGAGGGAGTAGGTTATTCTCCCTTTGAGCTTCTCTATGGCCATCCGGTCAGAGGTCCATTGGCCCTGATTAAGGAGGGATTGGAAGGTGCTCCTCCCCTCAAGCCAGTCAGAGTGACTGACTATGTGATAGGTCTCCGGAGGAGAATGTCACACATGATGGCAGAAGCAAGTGACAACTTGAAAGCTGGTCAAGCTCTGGTCAAATATTGGCATGACCAGAAGGCTAACATGGTTGAGTTTACTCAAGACCAGCTAGTTCTAGTTATGCTCCCAACAGGGCAGAGGGCCTTGCAAGACAAATGGATGGGACCCTTCAAGATTGTGGGAAAACTTGGAGAGGTCAACTATCTGGTGGATCTGGGCAGACCCAGGGAAGCTCCTAGAGTCTTCCACACCAACAGACTAAAAGCATACATCTCCAGACCTGAAGTAGGAGCCTTGCTCCTAGCTTCAGCTGCAGAGGAAGAAGAGAGTGAATCTCTCCCTGATCTCCTCAGAGGTGTGCCTTTAGATGAAAAAGTTGAAGGAGTCAATCTCTCTTCAGACCTGACACCTGAGCAACAAGAGGAGTGCAAATCTATGTTAAATCAGTTTGCCTCCCTGTTCTCACTTTCACCAGGCTTGACCCCTTGGGGCCAGCATGATATATTCACTGGTGACTGTCTGCCAGTCAAAAGCAGAGGGTACAGAATGTCAGAACATATCAGAACCCACATCAAAGGAGAGGTCAAGAAGATGCTTGATCTCGGGGTAATAGAGCCCTCTACTAGTCCATGGTCTAGCCCAGTTGTGTTAGTACCAAAGGCAGGATCCAAAGACTTGAGATTCTGTGTGGACTATAGAGCTCTAAATGCAGTCACTAAGACTGATGCCCACCCTTTGCCAAGGACAGATGAGTTGGTGGATAAACTTGGTGCAGCCAAGTACCTCAGCACATTTGACCTTACGTCAGGCTATTGGCAAATAGCCCTGACAGACCATGCCAAGGAGAAAACTGCATTTTCAACCCCAGTTGGCTTGTACCAGTTTAAGGTCATGCCTTTTGGATTAAAAAATGCACCTGCCACATTCCAAAGGATGGTGAACCAAGTTCTGGCTGGGATGGAAGATTTCTGCATGGCATACTTGGATGACATTGCAGTCTTCAGCCACTCCTGGGAGGAACATGTGAACCACCTAGGACATGTGTTGCAGGCTCTTGAACAGGCCCATTTGACAATCAAAGCCAGTAGGTGCCAGATTGGTCAAAGTAAAGTGGTCTACCTTGGGCATGAGGTAGGAGGTGGAGAAATAAGGCCTTTGCTCAGCAAGATTGAAGCTGTGCAAAATTGGACAACACCAACTACTCAAACCCAAGTGAGAGCCTTCCTAGGCCTCACTGGGTATTACAGGAATTTCATTGAGAACTATGGGACCATAGCTTCTCCACTGAATGTAATCTCCTCTCCTAAATTCCCTAAAAAGGTAAAATGGAATGAGGAGTGCAATCAGGCCTTTGAAAAACTGAAGAAAGCTCTTTGCCAAGCTCCAGTACTAAGAGCTCCTGACTACCACCAAACTTTCATTGTACAAACTGATGCTTCCAATGTAGGTATAGGTGCAGTTCTAAGCCAACTGGATGAGAAGGGTAGGGAGCACCCCATTTGCTTCATCAGTAGAAAACTGAAGGATCCTGAGACAAGGTGGGCAACAATCGAAAGAGAATGCTTTGCTATTTTGTGGGCACTGAAGAAGTTTAGGCCATACTTGTATGGTTCTACTTTTGTTATTCAGACTGACCACCAACCCTTGAGATGGTTAATGCAAATGAAAGGGGAAAATCCAAAACTATTGAGATGGTCAATCTGCCTGCAAGGGTTTGATTTCACCATTGAGCACAGGTCAGGGTGTCACCATCAAAATGCTGATGGACTCTCTAGGATGTATATCATCGACTAGAGGTATGAGGTTCATCCAGGAGTGGATTAAATCCTCCTGTCCCTTAGTCTGGGGGTGGCGAGTGTTAGGGAGAATTCTCTGTTTAGGCTGAATTTCCCTACCTAGTGAGTCCCCCAGCAGCTTTGCTGGATTTCTGGGGTTCTTTTTTTCTCCTGCCAAGAGTGAGACTCTTTTACCCTCACTCTTGGGCATGTTTGAAGTGTGTTTCTTTGGTTTACCTTGTGTTGAATGGGCTATGGGGTATTTTACCCCATAGGGCCTCATGTGTTTTTATGATGTGGGTTACACAGCACCCTCCGTGCAGTAACCCAGGGGTGTCCTAGGGACTCCCCAGCATAGACTCCATACACTGGGACTGACTACTGTCTCCCAGGGCATGTAAAGTCACCAATGACTTTACTAGTCTTAAATCCTGAACAGAACCAGTACAAACCATCATATTGTGGACGTACTGGCTGGGGCAATTCGATTGCCCCAGGGTCTGTTAGTCGAGGGGGCACGTCTCCGTCCCCCCTAATCGAGCTTTGGCTGGTGGCAGTGGAAACTACTTTTTATATTCAACCGCGAATATTTTCCTATGGGATTTCCCATTGTTTTAGGCTACTACATTTATTTATTTATTTACGGTAGCCTCGAACATACCGCCGGTTTATATATTTATTATTATAACTCCGGTTGGGATTTTTTGCCAAAACTTGATTCTAAAATGGCGTTGGCATTCGCCTCTGTAACTCTGACCCAAAGTGGAGCCCTTTGTTCCACTTTTGGCGGGCTTCTCCACAGAAGCCCTCCAAAGTGGTGCCACTCTGTCTGGGGTACTTAGGAGGGGTGGAGGGGGATTTAGGCACCCTGGACTGAGTTACCTTGGTAACTCAAGTCGCACTCCATCCTGATTGGCCCAAGTGGTGAGCCGGCCGGCTCACCACTTAGCATGTTTGAGTGACAGCTAGGCTGGGTGAAGGGGGGTTTGCTGCATAAAAGCAGGGCTTTGGGGACTGGAACTTTAGAAGTCGCCACAGGACCTAAGAATCCGACGAGGGAAGAGCTGAGCCGACCTGCTACGACGACACCACCGGTGGAGCCCTGCTGAACCGTCTCACCACTTTTCCCAACGACGAGGAGAGCTCTTAACGGAGTGTCTCCTTCCCTTGACTGGTGGGGACAACCAGTTTTCACCTTCTTTCCGCTTCTTTGAGGTATCTCGTGGCTGCCTTGCCAGTGCCAAGCACCCCGGCAACCGGAATACCACACTTTTACCACAACCGCGAAAGTCGGTACAACCCTTTAACCGGAGGACTCCGCGGCTGGTTTCTTCCCGGGCAGTGCAACAACCTTCTTCTTCTGCTCTTCAGCGAGATCTTCTTCTTCTCTGACCGACGTCGAGCCTTGCTGCCACTGCCTGGAACAACTGCCACCGCTGGAGGATCCTTCCCGTTTAAGGTACCGTGTTCCGCCTGGCTTCCCTTGCCACCGACTGTACGGGGTAGTTTTAGCCCCCGGCTTTCGAACCTGGGACTGCCTGGGACACCCTGGCTAAACTTTCTAAGCCTCTCTAAACTCTTTCCGAACTCTTTTGCAAGACTCTGAATCCCTAATAACTGAGTGATCTTGGGCACATTTTCGCTCTGTCTGCTCTAAGAGTGGGCCCTGCCTAGTGACTTTTGCTCACCTGTGACTTTGTGCTTCCCTGAACTTACTAAAAGTGTTCTTGACCTTAGAGTGGTGTGTTTATCCTAATTCTGCTCTTTTTCCCTCCCTTCTTTAAACCTACTAGAGTGTCATCTAAAGTTAAGCACTCACCTCTGTTTGAATTATGTGGTGTTAACCAAGAGTTGTCTAGTTAAGGAATAAGGGTTGGGGCTGTTTTTCATATAACTGTGTTCGGAGTATTTTCAACTTATGTGTTCTTAAAATAAATAACTATATACTTTTGAAAACAAGCTCTTGTCAGTGTCTGCTTGTACTATTGTGTCTGAGTACATATTGTGTATACTTTACATACTGCCTAACTCTTCTTGAGGGAAGTCTGACTGCTCAGCCACAGCTACCAGGTAAATCTGGGTGGTACAGACTGCTACCAAGTGGGTTTACTGCTATACCTGTAGTCTTAAATCATTTGCAGTGTTCCCCAAGGGAACTGCACAGGTTTCTGCCTAACACCACAGTACAGACACAATTGCATCTGCCGTCTTCTTTCTCTTTCCTTTTGAGTTAAGGGTCCCTTGACCCCCCCGATCTGCATCGGTTCTGATACATCTGTTCCTTTGAGGGTAACATTGGGTTTAACCAATACCCGATTCTCGAACTTAGCTCGATCAGCCTTTCTATTCTGAAGTCGGTGGTCTAACTGGACCACTAAGTCTATATATTCTGCACAATCCTGAGGTGGGTTCACAATTTGGGCCAAAACGTCTTTGAGTTCACCCCGAAGTCCACGATGAAATAATGTAATTCGTTTTACCTCTGGCCATCTGTTAGGGAGAATTCTCTGTTTAGGCTGAATTTCCTAACCTAGTGAGTCCCCCAGCAGCTTTGCTGGATTTTTGGGGTTTTATTTTTTTCTCCTGCCAAGAGTGAGACTCTTTTACCCTCACTCTTGGGCATGATTTGAGTGTGTTTCTTTGACTCTAGATGTGTTTAATGGGCTATGGGGTCTTTTACTCCATAGGGCTTCATGTGTTTTTTGTGATGTGTGTTACCCAGCACCCTCAGTGCAGTAACACAGGGTTGTCATAGTGACTCCCCAGTATAGACTCCATACCCTGGGACTGACTACTGTCTCCCAGGGCATGTAAAGTCACCATTGACTTTACTAGTCTTGAATTGTGAACAGAACCAGTACAAACCATCATATTGTGGACGTACTGGCTGGGGCAATTCGATTGCCCCAGGGTCTGTTAGTCGAGGGGGCACGTCTCGGTCACCACTGATCGAGTTTTGGCTGGTGGCAGTGGATACTACTTTTTATATTCAACCGCGAATATTTCTCTATGGGATTTTCCCATTGTTCGAGGCTACTATCTTTATTTATTTAATTACGATAGTCTCGAACATACCGCCGGTTTATTTAATTATTATTAATTCTCCGGTTGGTATTTTTTGCCAAAACTCGGTTCTAAAATGGCATTTGTGTTCTCTTCTGTAACTCTAACCCAAGTCGCGCCTATTGTTCCACTTTTTGGCGGGCTTCTCCACAGAAGCCCTCCAAAGTGGTGCCACTCTGTCTGGGGTACTTAGGAGGGGTGGAGGGGGATTTAGGCACCCTGGACTGGGTTGCCTAGGCAACTCAAGTCGCACTCCGTCCTGATTGGCCGAAGTGGTGAGCCGGCCGGCTCGCCACTTAGCATGTTTGAGTGACAGCTAGGCTGAGTGAATGGGGGTTTTCTGCATAAAAGCAGGGCTTTGGGGAATGGAACTTCAGAAGTCGCCACAGGACCTAAGAATCCGACGTGGGAGAAGCTGAGCCGACCTGCCACAACGACACCACCGGTGGAGCTCTGCTGGACCGTCTCACCACTTTTCCCAACGACAGAGATCTCCCGCCGGAGAGTCTCCTTCCTTTGACTGGTGGGGATAACCAGTTTCACCTTCGTTTCGCCTTCCCGATGCATCTTGTGGCCGCCTTGCCTGTGCCAAGCACCCCGGCAAACGGGATACCACGTTTTACCACAAACGCGAAACAAAGGTACCACCTTTAAGCGGAAAACTCTGCGGCTGGTTTCTTCCCTGGCAGTGCAACGACCTTCATCTTTCCTCCAAGTCGAGATCCTCTCTTCCCCTGGACGACGACAAGACTTGCACCCGCTGCCAGGAACAACTGCCACCGCTGGAGGATCCTTCCCACTTAAGGTACCGTGTCCCGACTGGCTTCCTTTGCCACCGACTGTACGGGGTAGATTTAGCCCCCGGCTTTGAAACCTGGGTTATTCTGGGACACCCTGGCTAAACTTTTCTGAGCCTCTCTATACTCTTTTCGAACTCTCTGCAAGACTTTCTAAGCCTAGTGTAACTGTGTGATCTTGGGCGCATTTGTGCTCTGCTCTCTCTAAGAGGGGGCTCAGCCTATGGACTTTGGCTCACAAGTCACTTATGCTCTTCTGCCTTGCTAAAAGTGTTCCTAAATCTTAGAGTGGTGTATCTTCACATATTCTGTCTTTTTCCCTCCCTTTTTCATGAACTTATTGGAGTGCCATCTATAGTTAAGCGCTTACCTCTGTATGGAAATAAGTGGTGTTAACTAAGACTTATCTGATAAGGAATAAAGGTTGTATATATTATAATAGTAACTGTGTTTAGAGTGTTTTACAATAAGAGTGCTGGAGTGTTTCAAACAGTGTGTTTTTAAATAAGTAATATACTTTGATACCAACGCTTTGGTCAGTGTTTGTTTATATTACTGTATCTGAGTGCCTATTGTGTATATTTTGCATACTGCCTAACTCTTCTTGAGGGAAGTCTGACTGCTCAACCACAGCTACCAGGTAAATCTGGGTGGTACAGACTGCTACCAAGTGGGTTTACTGCTAACATCTGTAGTCCTAAATCTTTTGCAGTGTTCCCAAAGGGAACTGCACAGGTTTCTGCCTAACACTGGTGTACAGCGGTGGGATTTGTATTGAGTATACATTTTAGAGTGCTTTAGGATACCTTAGTACAACTAACCACAAAGCTTAGCACTGAAAAAGTAATCTTTCTAACATGTCAACTATGGAAAATTATAGTCAAGAGTCCCTTGCTACAAAAACTGCTGATTGTTTAAGAGTTCTCTGTAAGCATAAGAATCTCCTGACTAAAGGCAAGAAAATGGAATTGATGGAAAGGTTGTTAGCTAACCAAAGTCTGGATGATGGTTCAGAGGAACCTACCATGCCAGAAACTGTAGATAACAGTATAGAGATTGATGTTGATCAAAATGTTGATAATCTTGAGGAAGAGTCAGAAGAGGAGGGTGAGGCTGCTGTGACTGTCCCCCCTAGGCCTCTGTCTGCTCTACCTGCTGTACCTACTGGACCTTTACCAAGTCCCACACTTAGTCCTCAATATCTTGAACTAGAGAAGATGAAACTTGAATTAGAGTTTAAAAAACGTAATACTCAGGCTGAACAAAGACATCAGGAACTGAATCAAGAACTAAGGCTAAGGGAAATGGAGCTCAAGCATGAGCTAGAAATGAAGAAATTGTCTGTTGAAAATGCTTCTCTCTCTGGCTCCTCTAGAAGTTCCAGTCCTAAAAGACCCCGGATGCCTAAAGAATTGGTTGGTATGTATGAGCCTAAGTTGGATGTGTTGGATTGGTTGTCTCTGTTTGAATATAATCATAGGCTCCAGAACATCACAGGAAATGACTTACTCACCTGGTTGTTCTCTAGGCTTCCCCCTGTTGCAACTGATGTGGTAATGGAGTTGGGGGAGGAGGATAGGAAAGAGTATGAATGTGTGAAACTAGCTGTGATAGCTAGATTTGGGAAGAATCCGTCCCAGTATCTTAAGAGGTTTAGAACCCTCAAAAAGCATGATGGTACCCCTTGGGCTACCTGGGTGAGTGAAGGGTTGAAAACTTAGAGGGATGGATTAAGGGTTACAAGGTGAACACTTATGAGGGTATGAAGAATCTTTTTATGTTGGAGTCAATTTATGATGCCTGCTCTCCTGAGCTCAGACAGCACTTGGCTGATTCAAGGGAATTAGATTCCCGAAAGCTAGCTAAGGCTGCTGACTTGTGGGTTGCCAACAGGGCCACTCACAAGGATTCTGGGGTAACTCAGAAAAAGGATGAGGGGAAACAGCCTAAAAAGGACTCCAAAGAGAATTCTAATACTACAAATTCCAAAGAGGGCCCCAAACAAAACCATAAGGGTAAGCCACAAGGGAAACCACAGCAGAATAGTGTACCCTCTGGTGCCAAACCAGAGGGAGGCCAGAACAAGCCACCATTCCAGAAGGCATTCGGTAAATGCTTTGTTTGTGGCTCTACTGACCATGTGAAAGGAGATCCCAGATGCAAGGGTAAACCTTCAGGGATCCAACTTGCCTCCTTAGCCTTCGCTCCAGAAGAGGAAGTCCCAATGGCAAGTGGAAACTTTCTACTGCTGGCTGATGAACCCATTGGTGTCTCAGCCAGTGTTTCTTTAGTCTCTCTGGGGTTGTGGGAACAACAGAATTTAGATGTGTATAATTCTATCCCAGATAATACTAAAGAGTATTATAAAGACAGTGTCCAGGTGAATGGTCAGGAGACTCCTGCCATTAGAGACACGGGGGCCAGCATAACTGTGGTGGATGAATCATTTTTCAAGGCAGAGGATGTTGCTAAGGCACCCAAATGCCTCACCAAGTTAGCTGGAGGGCCTGTGCAGATGTGTCCCCACTTACCAGTTCTCATCCAGTGTAATGATATGGCTGTAAGGATACCTGTCAGTATACAATGTGAAGTACCAGGTAGGGGTCTGTTGGGTAATGACGTGAAAGCTCTTGGAGTTGTGTCCCATACCCCCAGACCTCCTAGTACAAGGTTACAGGAGCTCACAAAACCTGCAAGAGAGAAAACCCTGTGAGGGTTATCTAAGGAGATGATGACAGAGATCACTCCTTTATCACTGGAGCAACTCACTGCAGTGACTACCAGATCAGGAGCAAAGGAGCAACCCAAAACTCCTAGGAAAAAAACAGCAGCAAGAATTCCAGTGCTTCCAACAAGGACTTCTCCTCGGTTGTCCACAGTTACACCTGTAACTCCACCTCCAGCTGAGGCTGAGAGGAAGGTACAACCCTGTGTGGTTGAACTAGACTCTGAAGAAGAGCTAGTGGGAGGCCAAGAACTTATTGGAGATCTGGACCCTGAGGACCATCCTGAGCTGCAGTCTTTACTGGCAAAAGGTGGGCCCAGCAGAGCAACTTTTCCTAAGGGACAAAGAGAATGTCCAACTCTGGAGGGTCTCCGCCACCAGGCAGCTGCTCAGGCTGATGGGCAAGAGCCTGGGAAGTATAGGTTGCACTGGGAAGATGGCCTCTTCTACAGTGAACCAACTGAGTCTGAACCTGGAGACTACAAGCGCCTTGTAGTACCTCAAGAAAACAGACAACAGTTCTTGCACTTAGCCCACGAGATTCCTTTGGCTGGTCACTTGAGTTTCAAGAAGACCAAGGAAAGGCTCACACTCTACTTCTATTGGCCAAAAATGAGGGCGGAAGTAGATAAGTTTTGCAAGAGCTGCCATACCTGCCAAACCTCTGGTAAGGTTGGCTCCAAGAATGTGGCACCTTTAGTGCCTCTCCCAGTTGTGGGAGACCCATTTGAGAGGGTAGGGATTGACATTGTTGGTCCCCTTGATCCCCCAACCTCCTCAGGCAACAGGTTTATCCTTGTTGTAGTAGACCATGCTACTAGGTACCCTGAGGCAATTCCTATGAGGACTGTTACATCTCCGGCTGTGGCTAAGGCCCTCCTTGGTATTTTTACCAGGGTTGGGTTTCCTAAGGAAGTAATATCCGACAGGGGGTCAAACTTTATGTCCCACTACATGAAAGCCATGTGGAAAACATGTGGAGTTACTTACAAGTTCTCAACCGCATACCACCCCCAGACAAATGGGTTGGTAGAAAGGTTTAACAGAACCATGAAGAGCATGATAGGTGCTTTAGAGGAACCTCTGAAAAGAAAGTGGGACCTTCTACTGCCATGCCTTCTCTTTGCTTATAGAGAAGTCCCTCAGGAGGGAGTAGGTTATTCTCCCTTTGAACTTCTCTATGGCCATCCAGTCAGAGGTCCGTTGGCCCTGATTAAGGAGGGATTGGAAGGTGCTCCTCCTCTCAAGCCAGTCAGAGTGACTGACTATGTGGTAGGTCTCCGAAGGAGAATGTCACACATGATGGCAGAAGCTAGTGATAACCTGAAAGCTGGACAAGCTTTGGTCAAGCATTGGCATGATCAAAAGCCTAACATGGTTGAGTTCACTCAAGACCAGCTAGTTCTCGTTATGCTCCCAACAAGGCAGAGGGCCTTGCAAGACAAATGGATGGGACCCTTCAAAGTTGTGGGAAAACTTGGGGAGGTCAACTATCTGGTGGATCTGGGCAGACTCAGGGAAGCTCCTAGAGTCTTCCACACCAACCGACTGAAAGCATACGTCTCCAGACCTGAAGTAGGAGCCTTGCTTCTAGCTTCAGCAGCAGAGGAAGAAGAGAGTGAATCTCTCCCTGATCTCCTCAGAGGTGTACCTTTAGATGAGAAAATTGAAGGAGTCAATCTCTCTTCAGATCTGACACCTGAGCAACAAGAGGAGTGCAAATCTATGTTAAATCAGTTTGCCTCCCTGTTCTCACTCTCACCAGGCTTGACCCCTTGGGGACAGCATGAGATACTCACTGGTGACTGTCTGCCAGTCAAAAGCAGAGGATACAGAATGTCATAAAATGTGAGAACCCATATCAAAGGGGAGGTCAAGAAGATGCTTGATCTCGGGGTAATAGAGCCCTCTACTAGTCCATGGTCTAGCCCAGTTGTGTTAGTACCAAAGGCAGGATCCAAAGACTTGAGATTCTGTGTGGACTATAGAGCTCTTAATGCAGTCACTAAGACTGATGCCCACCCTTTGCCGAGGACAGATGAGTTGGTGGATAAACTTGGTGCAGCCAAGTACCTCAGCACATTTGACCTTACGTCAGGCTATTGGCAAATAGCCTTGACAGACCATGCCAAGGAGAAAACTGCATTTTCAACCCCAGTTGGCTTGTACCAGTTCAAGGTCATGCCTTTTGGATTAAAAAATGCACCTGCTACATTCCAAAGGATGGTGAACCAAGTTCTAGCTGGGATGGAGGACTTCTGCATGGCATACTTGGATGACATTGCAGTCTTCAGCCACTCCTGGGAGGAACATGTGAACCACCTAGGACATGTTTTGCAGGCTCTTGAGCAGGCCAATTTGACTATCAAGGCAAATAAATGCCAGATAGGTCAAAGTAAAGTGGTCTACCTTGGGCATGAGGTAGGAGGTGGAGAAATAAGGCCTTTGCTCAGCAAAATTGAAGCTGTGCAAAATTGGACAACACCTACTACTCAAACCCAGGTGAGAGCCTTCCTAGGCCTCACTGGGTATTACAGAAATTTCATTGAGAACTATGGGACCATAGCTTCTCCACTGAATGTAATCTCCTCTCCAAAATTCCCTAAAAAGGTCAAATGGAATGAGGAGTGCAATCAGGCCTTTGAAAAACTGAAGAAAGCTCTTTGCCAAGCTCCAGTACTGAGAGCTCCTGACTACCACCAAACTTTCATTGTACAAACTGATGCTTCCAATGTAGGTATAGGTGCAGTTCTAAGCCAACTGGATGAGAAGGGTAGGGAGCACCCCATTTGCTTCATCAGCCGTAAGCTGAAGGATCCTGAGACAAGGTGGGCAACAATCGAAAGAGAATGCTTTGCTATTGTGTGGGCACAGAAGAAGTTTAGGCCATACTTGTATGGTTCTACTTTTGTCATTCAGACTGACCACCAACCCTTGAGATGGTTAATGCAAATGAAGGGAGAAAATCACAAACTATTGAGATGGTCAATCTGCCTGCAAGGGTTTGATTTCACCATTGAGCACAGGTCAGGGTGTCACCATCAAAATGCTGATGGACTCTCTAGGATGTATGTCATCGACTAGAGGTATGAGGTTCATCCAGGAGTGGATTAAATCCTCCTGTCCCTTAGTCTGGGGGGGGGGGTGAGTGTTAGGGAGAATTCTCTGTTTAGGCTGAATTTCCTAACCTAGTGAGTCCCCCAGCAGCTTTGCTGGATTTTTGGGGTTTATTTTTTTCTCCTGCCAATAGTGAGACTCTTTTACCCTCACTCTTGGGCATGATTTGAGTGTGTTTCTTTGACTCTTGATGTGTTTAATGGGCTATGGGGTCTTTTACTCGATAGGGCTTCATGTGTTTTTTGTGATGTGTGTTACCCAGCACCCTCAGTGCAGTAACACAGGGGTGTCATAGTGACTCCCCAGTATAGACTCCATACCCTGGGACTGACTACTGTCTCCCAGGGCATGTAAAGTCACCATTGATTTTACTAGTCTTGAATTCTGAAAAGAACCAGTACAAACCATCATATTGTGGACGTACTGGCTGGGGCAATTAGATTGCCCCGGGGTCTGTTAGTCGAGGGGGCACGTCTCCGCCCCCCCTGATCGAGTTTTGGCTGGTGGCAGTGGATACTACTTTTTATATTCAAACGCAAATATTTCTCTATGGAATTTTCCCATTGTTCGAGGCTACTATCTTTATTTATTTAAATACGATAGCCTCGAACATACCGCCGGTTTATTTAATTATTATTAATTCTCCGGTTGGTATTTTTTGCCAAAACTCGATTCTAAAATGGCGTTTGTGTTCTCATCTGTAACTCCAACCCAAGTCGAGCCCTTTGTTCCACTTTTTGGCAGGCTTCTCCACAGAAGCCCTCCAAAGTGGTGCCACTCTGTCTGGGGTACTTAGGAGGGGTGGGGGGGGGGGATTTAGGCACCCTGGACTGAGTTGCCTAGGCAACTCAAGTAGCACTCCATCCTGATTAGCCCAAGTGGTGAGCCGGCCGGCTCACCACTTAGCATCTTTGAGTGACAGCTAGGCTGAGTGAATGGGGGTTTTCTGCATAAAAGCAGGGCTTTGGGGACTGGAACTTCAGAAGTCGCCACAGGACCTAAGAATCTGACGAGGGAGAAGCTGAGCCGACCTGCCACGACGACACCACCGGTAGAGCACTGCTGGACCGTCTCACCACTTTTCCCAACGACAGAGGAGATCTCCCGCCGGAGAGTCTCCTTCCTTTGACCGGTGGGGATAACCAGTTTCACCTTCTTTTCTCCTTCCCGACGCATCTCGTGGCCGCCTTGCCTGTACCAAGCACCCCGGCAACCGGAATACCACATTTTACCACGACTGCGAAATAAAGGGTAAGAACTTTTACAGGAAAACTCTGCGGCTGGTTTCTTCCCTGGCAGTGCAACAACCTTCATCTTTCCTCCAAGTCGAGATCCTCTCTTCCCCTGGACGACGACGAGACTTGCACCCGCTGCCAGGAACAACTGCCACCGCTGGAGGATCCTTCCCACTTAAAGTACTGTGTCCCGCCTGGCTTCCCTTGCCACCGACTGTACGGGGTAGATTTAGCCCCCGGCTTTCGAACCTGGGTTAGCCTGGGACACCCTGGCTAAACTTTTCTGAGCTAAACTCTTTTCGAACTCTCTGCAAGACTTTCTAAGCCTAGTGTAACTGTGTGATCTTGGGCGCATTTGTGCTCTGCTCTCTCTAAGAGTGGGCCCAGCCTATGGACTTTGGCTCACAAGTGACTTAAGCTCTTCTGCCTTGCTAAAAGTGTTCCTAAATCTTAGAGTGGTGTATCTTCACATATTCTGTCTTTTTCCCTCCCTTTTTCATGAACTTATTGGAGTGCCGTCTATAGTTAAGCGCTCACCTCTGTATGGAAATAAGTGGTGTTAACTAAGACTTATCTGATAAGGAATAAGGGTTGTATATATTATAATAGTAACTGTGTTTAGAGTGTTTTACAATAAGAGTGCTGGAGTGTTTCAAACAGTGTGTTTTTAAATAAATAATATACTTTGATACCAAAGCTCTGGTCAGTGGTTGTGTGTATTACTGTATCTGAGTGCCTATTGTGTATACTTTGCATACTGCCTAACTCTTCTTGAGGGAAGTCTGACTGCTCAGCTACAGCTACCAGGTAAATTTGGGTGGTACAGACTGCTACCAAGTGGGTTTACTGCTAACACCTGTAGTCCTAAATCTTTTGCAGTGTTCCCAAAGGGAACTGCACAGGTTTCTGCCTAACACCATCCGGTTTCCACCACTAACCTATTGAAAGTGGCGATATAGGTTAATAGATCCTGGTTACCTTGTCGTAATGATAGAAGTTCGTTATCCAGGGCCTGTCCCTGTGAATGTCTGGCAAATAGCCTTTCCATGCTCAATTGAAAACCTTGAAAATCCCGAAGAAGAGGGTCATCCTGGTTAACTGATGGAATTGACCAATCCACTGCGCTGCCACTAAGATATGATAGTACAAAGGCTACTTTGGTTTGGTCGTTCGGAAAAGCTCCAGGTCTGCATAAAAAGTGCAAGCGGCATTGGTTCATAAACACGGCAAACTTTTTTGGGTCCCCAGCAAAACGTTTGGGTGGAGCTAAAGGAATGCTCCCTGGTAGAACCACTTGCACGGGATTGCTCGATGAACCAGGAGTTGGATTCCCCCCGAGTCCGGGTGATGGTGTTTGCCCAGCTTGGTTTTGCAGTAATTGTCTAGCAAGATCATCAGTGTGCTCCTTTGACACAATCAGTTCTCTCCTGAGGGCATTAGTCTCTTGGCGCGCGGAGTGCACTTCTGCCCTAAATTCCCCTAACAATAGGGCTAGTTGGTCGGTTTCTGAGGTTTCCATAACGCCCGTTTGGGGATTTGTAGATAGGCTTCGCGTTCTGTTACGCTCATCTGGCTCCCACAGGGGCGTCGGTCAGACCCGGACAGCTGCGGTCTCCACCCACGTGATGCGTAGTGCAGCGATGACTGACTGGATCTGCCCTTCTAATCTTGTCTGCTTAACCCGTAGAAATATTCTCATGCAAGTGGAGAGATGGATTTAGCCACTTGTGGATTCAAGTGATGGCACCCCCACAGTCTTCCCCGACTAATCACCTCTGAAATGCCCTCACCGCAATCTCAATTTATATTCTCGAAAGATGAGCTCTCCATCATGCGTGGATCTGCAGGGGCGCATCGATTCCAGTTACTTCACTGGTTTGAAGACTCGGGAGAGTTCCGGAGAGTATTGACTCTGAGGTTCCTGGTGAGGACCAGTAAGTATTAAGTTCATAAGAGTTCAATATGTCCGATGTTCACTCTTGTTCCCCCCTTCCTTTCTTGTCTTGCAGCTGGCTCGTGAAAATATTCTCTTGTGGCAGCTGGTGGCACTCAGGTAAGAGTCTGTGTCACCCGGCGCTGTCCGGTAAATGTTGCACGAGGAAAACGTGTTGTTTTGTCTCTCTTTACAGATGCGGCACGTGAAAATATGGAGAGTCACAAAAGGATGCCTCCGGTGGTAAATCAGGTAAGTCTATGGTGGTAAGAATTATATTTGTTGGTTCCCTCGGCTCACCTTGTGGTTTTCTTTTGTCTCCTAGGTGCCGAAGTTCGGCGAAGAAATGATGGAGGCAGCGCCGACCCGAAGGATGCTGTGAAGACTGGTGAGTATGGCGCGGCGCTGCAGGTGGAGGTGTGGCGCGTGCAGAAAAGATGTTCTTTACAAGTTCCGCAGACAAGATGGATCCAGAATCAGGTGTGGAATAGAAATAAGTTTGTTTTCTAACCTTGTCCCTTTCTTTCCTCTTTGTTTTAGGAGCTCCGGATTCGAGGCAGGCGTGGCAGAAATCTGGATGCAGGCTGCAGGCACGGTGAGTGTTACGCTGCTGGATGCAGAATAACGCAAAGCGTGTGTTGCTGGTCGGGTGTGGTTTAAATAGCCTCAAAAGTAGTCACAGGTAAGAAGTCCCTAGAACCACACCCGAGTAAAAAATAGTCCCTGTAGAAAAATAGTCCCTTTCAGGCTTCATGTTGGATTGGAGTTATTTGCAGCATGGTCTGCCTGAGGTAAGTAATGACTATGAGCCTGGCGCCTTAGGCGCCAGGACTGATTCGTACTATGAGCCTGGCGCCTAAGGCGCCAGGACTGAACCCATACAGCCCCTAGCGAGGGCTGCTGAGGTTTTACTAAATGTCTAGATGCCTGCTCCCAGGGCTGATGGGCTTGGTCCGAATGCCTGGGGGTAGGCATCATGAGAGGGGATCCCTCGCACTTCAAAAAGAAAGTTTTGTTACGCCAGTGCCAATCACCTCTTTTTATATCTATCAGTACCCCACCCACCTGCTCTCCAGTCCCTCTAGCAGAAGCCATCAGAGGCACTTTACACTTGGGTTGCATCCCAAACAGACAGGAATGTCTGCCCTAGAAGGTTTTGATCCACAACTTCAAGGCGAACTCCACTATAGCTGGAGTGGTACCTTGCACAATTACTGCTTAACAGCTGTGAGAAACCTGAGAGTATTCGGACTCCTGAACCCCTTGGATCCTCTGCACAGGTGGGCAGGGAAAGGCCATCGCTATTGGATCCTGACCCTGGGGGCTTAGAAGCGAGCGAGGATCACCTGGGTGGAGGATCCCTAAGAACAGGGAATAGGGTGCCCTTGGGTGAGACATGGTATCCCCCTTTCCTTAGTGACAACCAGCCCAACCCCTCCCCAACCTTTATGGGCTATTCTAAACCCGCTCCCCTCATTTCTCCATCATTGACACTTTGCAGTACTGGGACGAAGAAGAGGCAGCTAAGAGCAATGAAGACTATGCTCTCTTAACACTCTAGTACTGGGAAGAGGAAGATGCCTGCTAGGAGTAGTGAAGGTAAGGCATGTTGATTTAATGGGAGTCAGGCAGGGCTGAATAATCATTCACACCTACAGCCTGTCAGGAGGCTGCAGGTGCATAAATGGAGCCCAACGTAGTGGCAGAGAAAGTCGACAGGAGGACCAGAAGGCCAGTGCATTCAAAAGGCTGCTGCTATGAAAAAGTTGCAGCGGAGCTGGCATTCAGGGAACTTGCCAGATTTGGTATCTATTTAATAAAAGGAATGAGACTGAGGCTTTAGAATCCAAATTATCATGGTTCGCGTATGCAATGCGTACTGCAGGCGATTTGGTTGCCCCTCTTCAGCTTATTCAGCCTCGAAGGCTTCCTCCACAGCCCTGGTTTACAGATGACTGTAGATCAGTGTGCCTTACCATGAGACAAGCAGAACCTAAATGGCGGCTGATGTATGATCCTAATCTAAAAGTGTGTTTCAAATCATGTGCCACTGCTTACTTTGCAGCTATTCTGGCAGCAAAAAAAGCTTTTTTTGCTAAATAAAAATCGAGACTTCTGCTACTGTGGTTCCTTGTCTTCCGGTTGAGCCTAATATTATATCTGGATCCCCTACCCATATAGACCAGTCACTCTCTGAGGGATGGTCTATATTTACTCGATTTACCCAATTAGATGTCCAGTCTGCCATTTCTCTCATTAAGTCGGGGTCTCCCTCTGATGCCATACCCTTGGTTATTATGAAAGACATTTCCTCCGAATTGCTGGCTGAGATTACTACAGCAATGAATAATTCCTGTCAAACTGGTTTTATCCCCTCCAAACTTAAGGCCTCCACAGTGATCCCATTGCTTAAAAAACCTTCACTTAATCCTTTGGTGTCATCTAACTACTGTGTTATTTCACTCCTGCCGTTTCTTATGAAACTCCTTGAGTCTCTGGTTTCCCCTTTGCTGTCATCTTTTATGGAGTCTACTGGGCTTTTCGATCCTGCGCAATCAGAGATCAGGCCAGGTTGGGGAACCGAGAGTGTCCTGGTCTTGGTTCTGGACGATATGGCCAGGTTGGTTGATGTAGGTGGGGTGGGTGCCCTGATTCTACTTTATCTGTCAGCAGCTTTCGACACTGTCGATCACCCCATCCTGCTCGACCGCCTGGCCCTAGTCGGAATCTCAAGCCAGGTTCACGCCTGGTTTTCTTCCTTCCTGGCCGATAGAACTCGGACTCTTTCACTTCCCCCATTTCTCTCCTCTATTTTCTCTTTTCTTTGTGGTGTCCCACAAGGCTCTGCCCTGCCCCCATTCTCTTCAATATTTACATCTGGCCTCTTGTGTTTCTCATCTGCTCCTTTGGCATCTGATGTTACTCATATGCCGACGACACTCAGATCCTGATCCGACTGGATATCGATCAAGCTGAGATGTTGTCGTGCTGGAGGAGATGTCTGACAGCCGTGGTAGATTGGATGAACCGCAACTGGCTGAAGTTGAATGGGGATACGACGGAGGTGTTGGTGGTGGCATACCCCATGATCCTTCACTTTGGGCGTCTTCTTTTTGGCCTTCTTCCTTGAGCCCCTTTCCGATCCCGGGCGATAAGGTTAGGAATCTGGGGGTAATAATCTCGGCCACTCTTCCATGGAGCCCCAGGTTGCCGCTGTATGCAAAGCAGGGCATTTCCACCTACGTATTCTCAGGAAGGTTCTCCCTTTTGCCCCCACTCATCTTTATCCTCCTGTTGTGGCCGCTCTAGTGCTTAGTCCTCTAGACTATTGCAACTCCCTTTTTCTATCTCAACCTAAAGGACTCATTCAGCTGCTGCAACGGTTACAGAATATGGCTGCTCGGGTACCATT
Organism: Ambystoma mexicanum; assembly: GCF_040938575.1. Lineage (NCBI taxonomy): Eukaryota > Metazoa > Chordata > Amphibia > Caudata > Ambystomatidae > Ambystoma > Ambystoma mexicanum. The sequence continues at coordinate 1,099,483,428 of NC_090929.1, forward strand.
GGCTCCCCTTATGGCACCCACATCTCCCCGGTGCTGCAGACACTGCATTGGCTGCCGGTTGTTCCGTGCATTGTTTTCAAAACTTTATGCCTGGTTCATCATGCGCTCCAGTCCCAAGGGCCGGAATATCTCTGTGCTAAGTTCTTACGCTATGTTCCAGCTTGTTCTCCGCGGTCGGCATCAACTGGCCTACTTGTTGTTCCTGTCTTTTTTCGTTCACATTGTGGTGGGTGGGCCTTCTCTGTTGTTGCACCCCGACTTTGGAATAGTCTGCCGCTTCATTTGAAAAACTTGAAAAACCACCTTGCCTTCAGAAAGGCTGTAAAAACTCACCTGTTCTAGCGCTGTTGCAGTGTGCACACTGATCCTCTCTCCTCTCCAACGCCAAGATGCCTCTGGCGATCGTGCGCTAAATAAGTACGCCTAACATAACATAACATAACATGCATCAGAGGACCGCACAGCATAGCGGGGGAGTGAGGACTCCCTGGAGCAGACCAAGAAAGGTGAAGGGAGCCATGCTGTAAGGCTGCCCCATTCCTTTTTATTTCAAGTGCTTGCTCCTCTGTGGTGGAGGACCACCCTAGGAGTGTCTGAGGGGCAGAAATTGGAGCCTCAGCACTAGAGGAAGAAAGCTGTGTGATCCGTGCTGCAGCACAAATATCCTAAGCGACCAGTGAGTTTCTGGGGCTTGGAAACCCAGTGTGCGTGTATGAACTTAAGCATTTTATGAAATACATTGTATTGGAATGGTCGCGTACAGCAGAAAGCATGTTTTCAAAGGTCTCCGAACAGTGAGCAGCTATATTAAAGTGGAATGAACATTTATGCTTGTTAAGTATACAAGAAAGGGGAATATTTTGTATCAGAGTGGTTGTGTGTAGCAAATAACACGTTCTTGAAGGTTTCTGAACACAGAACTATCCACTTAAAGCAAAAACGAGCAGTTATATTTGTCTACCATTAAACAAAAGGAAATAAATCTTGCAATAAAGTGATGGTGTGTGATGAGAGACACGTTCTCGAAAGTCTCTGCACATTGAGTTTTACATTTAAAGTGAAATGAAGAATTATTGAACTTTGTATGAAGGGGAAACAAACCTTAATCCAGAGGTTTAATTATTGAACACCAAATTGAATTAAAACTTTATTGTTTGACAGAACCAAAACTTTGAAACCAAAATGTGACAAGAACAGGCAGACCAAGGACACTGCAGCCTTATAAACAGAGAAAATTTAAACCTGTTGGAAAACTACAAAATCATTTGAACTGTGCATTTAAAAACAACATTAAACAAACCGTGGAATATAAACATATTTTGTGTTTCTTTTGGAATTGTGTTTTGAACTTGGAGAAGGGAAACCTGAGTCCTAATTAGAAGCCTTTCATTTCAAAATCATTTTGTGTAATTTGGAACTTGGGGAAGGAAATCCAAAGTCCTAACTTGGAGAAGGAAACCACAAGACCCGATGAGACTTCTTTGCATTCTATTTTTAAATAAGGGGATTTTGAGACTTTACTTTGTTGAACTGTTTTATATGTGGGGAAGGGAGCTGAAAGGAAGCTGCAAGCTGGAAGAAGCTCAGGACTTTGTGTTAAACACTGTTTTTATTTTGGTTGCTGACATCCATACACCTAGTATAGTTATAGCTGTGAAGACAAGCATAGGTTTTGGATACAGACAGATTCCTGAGTTGAACTCTTTGACTCAGACTCTCCTTAGGTTTATTGAAGTAGGGAAATCCCACCTTTGTAAAGTACAAGTTAGGCTTTTTCCCATCCTGACATTTAAGATAATAACAATTAATAGTTTGAATTTGGAATCTGTTGTCTGTGTCCTTCTTAATTGTGCCTTCACACAGCACCCACAGTTCCAGTTGCCTTTTACTATGAGATCCCCTCACAGCCTTCCTCACACCCCAGCCCTTTTCTTGATTTTTAATTCTATGGGGAGGTAGGTTGCAATGCCAACATTTCCCTGGCATCATCGATCACTGTTGGCCTTGCATATTCACAGTCACTTGATAGGTGTTTGCAGTGCATTCAACAAACTAAGAGACAAATGAAGAGCTCTGGCACAAAGTTTCAAACCGAGCTCCCTGGGCTTTGAAGGCAAAGTCCCTTGGGAACCTGTCTTCAGAGTTCCTGTCTTCATTCCATGGTGAAGGAGTAAAATAATATTTAGTACAACTGCTACCATATTATTAGTTTTACTTGTAAGCAATTTCAGGCCATATCTGTTCTGATAAAAGAACACTGGTGGAGAAATGTTAACCCAGCACAGAAGGCTGCTTTCTTTTTCCAAAGCTAAGTGTCCACAATAAACTACCAATGCTGTGGCTGTAAAACACTGGCAAGCATACACATGTGTAAGGACAACACAGTACCTACACTGCAGGACTATAAATAATGCAACATATTGGCTACTAGCAGGTGTACCAGTGCTTCGCACAGTAATTCCTGCTTTAGTTCTATTCTGAAGTTTATTGAATGAGTGAATATAGATGATGATGTTGCATGGTTGTTTGAGTTACCCAAATTACAACACGTGGAGGTGACCATGTGTCGTTCCTTATGGTGAGTTTAATTTGTCCCAGCAGGCCCTTCTTACTACTACAGTGTTTGAGAATTGCATTGTATGGAGATTTATGGGGAGTTTCATTTGTACCCGCCAGCCCCCTTTGCCTACTGCTGTTATTGGTATAATATTATCCCTGAACCATTGCTTCTTTGTAGGCAATATTGCTAGTCTTTCCTGTAGGAATAGTATATACGAGAGGGAGAGCCCAAACCAGACTTAGGACTAAGGGCCATAAACAAATGTGTACAGAAAGAGAAAAGTGTCCTGGCTGTAGAAGTCAAAGCTAATTGCAACTTATTACTCGCAACATAAATTTTAGACAATTCGCTATCTTTTGGTGGCACAGTTTATGCATTACCTAGGATAGAAGTACATGAAAAACAATAATCCACATATGCTAGATTATTAGTTGAAAGGGGAACAGCTTTTATTAAGTGACTGTCCTCATTCATTTGAACATTTTATAAAGGAATTGTAAGTTCAATATATAGAGGTGTAAACATTTCACCCATATAACACACCACAATTCAAACAAATACGAGTGGTAGGCATGTAGCAAAGAACAACACAAATTGATACATGGACATGCTGTGTGTTATCAGTGGTACAAAAAGGCAGAAATACAAAGGCATCATGTTGCTACTAATACATTCTGTTTTTCTCATTGTTGACCAAGTTTTTACAACAGGTATAAAACAAGTTTACCCAACAGGTTTAAAACAGGTTTACCCAATGAAACATGGAACTGGTGTAACCTAAATGTTCCTCTAAAATGAAGACCTTGGAAGGGTCTAACATAGCCAGGCTAAAGGGTGACCAAAAATAATGGGTCGACGTCAATGAAATAAATCGCAACTAAGGTTTTAGGGGGACCTCTCAACACCACTAGGGTGAAGGAGTCCCAGGACGTTTCGGCTTTCAGTGGGTCACAGCCTTCTTCATGGAGCCAAGGAAAGGAGTCCCCTGTGAATGATGAAGGGGAGCTAAGGTTACTGTAAATAGAATATCAGGAGTAGGCGCACAGTGGTTAAAAGTCATGTACATAAACATGTCATTGTCACAAATATATAAGACCCAATGAGTTAAAAAAGGTTAATGTCTAGTTTGCTCGTATTGGTGGTCAAGAACTGACCTTACACGGGCCTGGGATCTGGGTGGATGCCAGGGGCTGGTAGAAATGTAATAGAATCCTCGTCAGAGAAGTGGAGAAAACTTCTGCCGCAATACACTAGGTGGAGGAGGAAACAAACACAGGAATGGCTCTAATGAGAAGGTGGCCCTAGTTGCCCTCCATTGCCGGATGTCAGTAAAATGGAGTGAGCAAAAAGTGAAGGTGAAAAGTACCTTTAGATGATGCAGTGGCAAACCACCATTGTAGTCTGCTGATGCTTCGCAATGTGTGGGCTGAAATGGCGTGCTGGAAAAGCCTAGCGCGCGGAAGGGGAACGGAGCTGCAAGCGTCTCCGGGACAAAAGCAGATGAACAGAGGGATTAGGTTACGGGCGTCCTACCATGGTGTGGAGAGAAGACTGGGAGCCAGGCAGTGGCTGACTCTCTGAGCGTTCATTACCTGCCGTTCGGGGGCTGCAGAAGGTATGCTACTCTGGCAGTACACAGGAATCAGGAATGGAGCTGTGTTGCACTACGTGGTACTACGCATGCGCCTTAGTGGAAGAACTGATCAAGAGCGCATGCTCTGTGGAGGCGGCGTCATGGTAACCAGGAAACAACTATAGGGACGGGGAAGTGAATCTGCAAAAGCTGCCGTGAGGCTGCAGCAAAGGGAACAAAAGTCAACAAAAGCTGGAGGTTCCATAGGGCGTGCAGAATACTCCGGGATGGAGGAGCTAAAGCTTGCGCTAGCCACGACTAAGGCAGGGAACCTATTGAAGGATCGGAGGGGAATACGAATAACCCCGAGTGGGGTGGCGATGCTAGGCAGGAACAGATAGCCTATGGAAGTCCTGTCGATCAAAAAGTAAGTATCTTTAGGTCTGATGGTCAAATCTAGGAAGTTGATGCTGGAATTGCTACTGTTGATGGTGAATTTTATCTCTTCCGTACAGTTATTGATCCAGTTGAAAAAGTCTGTCAGGGTGTTGTTCTCTCCTTTCCAGATGAAAATAATGTCATCAATGTACCTGTGCCAGAGCACAACATAGTGCTCTGGCACAGGTACATTGATGACATTATTTTCATCTGGAAAGGAGAGAACAACACCCTGACAGACTTTTTAAACTGTAGCAATTCCAGCATCAACTTCCTAGATTTGACCATCAGACCTAAAGATAATCAATTGGAATGTACCATGTTCAAAAAGGAAACTGATCGCAATACAGTACTCCACTATAAAAGTAACCATCCGCGCAATCTACGAGACAACCTCCCATACGGGCAGTTTCTACGCGTCCGTAGAAACTGTACAGATGTTGCAGAATTCAAAAATAATGCGTCTGCCTTGGAAGAGAAGTTGAAAGCCAGAGGTTACCCCAAGAAACTGCTTAGAGACACCCAGAAGAGAGCTAGATTCACGCCTCGAGAAGCCTTACTCTCACCCAAAGTTCATAACAACCAGGAAGATAACATCATGGCCTGCGTCACCACATTCGGTCCCAGTACCACCAAGCTCAAAGGTCTTATAAGAAAGTGTCATGATCTCTGCTTCCAAAAGGTCAGGGTTTTCCCCCAACTCCCTTGGAAGCAGATCCATAACCCAGGTTCCGAGTGCCAACCAGTCCCAATTGGGACCTTTTGGACCCAGTCCTGGCGCCAGTGGCACCAGGCTCATAAATATGCCCAGTCCCAGCGCTGGAAGCGCCGGGCTCATAATGCTTGGGTGGACTTACCTGCAGCAGACCATGCTGCTTACTTGCCTGCCAGTTGAGCCTCTGATCCTCTTCTGTTTGGAACTACTTTTCCTGTTGGGTGGGGCAGGAGCCACTCCCTAGATTCAGAACACTGGAACTCTTCTGGAAAGCAGGAACTCTTTTCTTATCTAGGCGTGGCTGTGGAAGGAGACACCTAAGCACTACAGGAGGCTATTTAAACCACACCCGATGGATGAATCTTGCTTTGCGTTATTCTGCATCCTCTGCAGCAGAACGCTCATCGTGTCTTCTGCATCTGATCCTGGGCCTAAGGAAAAAGGCTTACCATCCTGAATCCAGTCTTCAGCAACACCTATAAAGACAAGAAAGAACAGGTTAGCATTACGGTCTTCAGTGACAGCTCTTCACTTACCTGGTCCATCGGCTGTCACCAACGCCTCGCGGTGCATTCCGGCATCTGAAAGACAAAGGCTTACCTACTCTTCGTGCGCTCCGGAGGTCTTCACACTGCATTCCGTCATCTGAAAGACAAAAGCTTACCAACTCTTTGCACGCTCCGGAGGCCTTCGGCGCTGCATCCCGCATCTGAAAGACAAAACAAGGTGCGTTTAAAGACATTGGGGAACTTTAATACTCACGTGCCATTACTCCTTTCCACATCTAACCCAGTGGGTATTCCGGCACCCTGCAGCCGCTCCGAACTTGTACCTGCAAAATAAAAAGACAGTTAGAGCGCATCGTGAAGCAGGCAACAAGCGCTTACTTACGTGCTTCCAGGCGCTTCTATTCATCACACATGCTCCATCTTCAACTCACTTCAGCCCGTCATCCGCCATCGCCGGAACCCTGCAAAACAAGAAACATCATTACTAAAGACTTTAAAGACATTAGAGTTACTCGAAACTTACCGTTCGTGCAGTAAACGACGGACAGCAGTCCTCTGAAGTCAAGAGGCCTGCTCCCCTTATCCAGTGAAGAAACTGGTTACAGCACCCTGCCCCGAGGCAGATGGAGAGCACGGCGTTCACTTACCTAAGGTGAGAGCGTTAACCTTTGGGGTTCTACAGGAGAAGAGAAAGGGAAGAAGAGAGAGACATTCAATAACCCAGTTCCTTAATCCCATATTTTCTATCTGCAGACATCTTACCCTTCAAGTCAGACATACAGTGCACAGAGGTCCAGCCCAAAGAGCCAGCCGTGTGTTGCACATCACCTTTGAAGATACGGTATACGCCCAGTCAAGACCGGCGCCTCTATGGGAATCAGGTGAGCGTTACAGAACGCAAAGCCTACCACAAAACTCCCGTCCAGGCGCTATGGAAACCTCGGATACCGACCAGCTAGCCCAGTTACTTGGGGAACTAAGGGCAGAAGTGCATGCAGCCCGTCAGGAAACGAACGCTCTAAGAAGGGAACTGATTATTTCCAAGGAGCGAACAGATGATCTCGCTAGACAATTGCTACAGTCACAAGCCGGACAGACCCCGATACCCGCATCTGGGGGAAATCTTCCTTCTACATCCTCTATGAATCCAGTGCAGATCAACCTACCTGGGAATGTACCTCTGGCTCCGCCCGAACGATTTTCTGGTGACCCAAAGAGGTTTGCAGTATTTATCAATCAGTGCCGGTTGCATTTCTTATGCCGGCCAGCCGCCTTTCCAACTGATCAAGCTAAAGTAGCTTTCGTGCTTTCGTACCTTAGTGGCAATGCGGCAGACTGGTCGATCCCTCTAGTAAATCAAGATGATCCGGTCCTCCATGATTTTCAAGCTTTTCAGCTCAGTATGGAAAAACTGTTCGCAAGACATTCACAGGGGCAGGCCTTGGACAATGAGCTTCTTTCGTTGCGACAAGGTAATCAAGACCTTTTGGCTTATATTGCGTCTTTCAACAGACTGATAGTGGAAACTCAATGGCCTGAGGACAAAAGGATTACGCTGTTTTATAGAGGTCTACGTGGAGAGCTCAAAGATGTGTTAGCCCAAGTAGTGAATCCCCCACAAGATTGTTCGGACTATATAGACTTAGTCGTTCAAATAGATCACAGACTGCAGAACAGGAAGGCCGATCGTTCCAAGTTTGATGCTCGAGTATTTTCCAAACCGCCAACTCCTTCCAAAGGAGTAGACTCCGGGGAACCCATGCAAATAGGGGGTCTGAAAGGTCCTCTAACACAAAAGGAGCGGGAAAGGAGAAAACAGTTGCAATTATGCCTCTATTGCGGAAACTCAGGGCACTTTCTTCGAGACTGTCCGGTGAAACCTGCCAAGAAGGCAGTAGGAGCTGCAGTTACCAAAGTTACAAACGCTGAGCAGGGAAACGACCTCGCCCGACAAGAATAGAGGTCCTCTTGCCGAGCGTGAAAACCAGTTCCGTGACCTCGCATTTCGTGATACCTATGGTCCTCATTAGCCCTGATAATCCGGATCGATTACATGCAATTGAAGCTTACGTCGACAGCGGTGCCATCGGCAATTATGTGGATCATGAAATGGTTTTGAGGATGAATCTAACTCTTTGTCCCAAGGCTGTAAAGGACGTCATTACTACGGTGGATGGTACGGAGATAGCCTCCGGGCCAGTAACTTATTCCACTCAAGAGGTGACGCTAGTAAGTCAAGATGGACACCATGAGAAGATCGTGTTCGATGTGATCAAGGCCCCTCAATTTCAGATTATTCTAGGAATACCTTGGTTAGAGAAACACAATCCTCTGATCGATTGGCGAGCAAGAACGGTCCAGTTTCCAGAATGTGTCTCTACTTGTCACCCTCCACCTGGTGTTGCACTGGCAGCAATTTCTTCAGAGACTCCCCAGTTACCTCCCGAATACCTAGAATACCAAGATGTTTTCCGGAAGGATCAGGCTAACTCTCTACCTCCTCATAGGTCTTATGACTGCCAGATAGACCTGATACCTGGATCTACTCCTCCTTGTAGTAGAATTTATGCCCTCACCGAGCCTGAGAACCTTCACCTTCGACAATACCTGGATCAATACCTGGCAAATGGGTTTATTCGTCCTTCCAAGTCCCCTGCTTCTTCAGCTTTGTTCTTCGTTCCAAAAAAGGAAGGAGACCTTAGAACTTGTATAGATTATCGCTCCCTGAACCAGATCACCGTTAAGAATAGATATCCGTTACCTTTGATCCCTGAACTCCTGGACCAAGTCAGAAAAGCATGCATATATACAAAGCTGGATCTTAGAGGAGCTTACCACTTGGTACGAGTAAAAGAGGGCGATGAATGGAAGACGGCCTTCCGCACCAAGTATGGGTTATTTGAATATCAGGTCATGCCCTTCGGACTTTGCAATGCCCCGGCCGCCTTTCAATATTTTATGAACGATGTCCTCAGAGAGCTCATAGATGTGTGTGTTGTTGTTTACATTGACGACATCCTCGTTTATTCTTCATCGGAATCTGAACATCGGAAACACGTGAAAATGGTCCTCGAAAGATTGCGTCAACACAAACTTTTCGCTAAGTTGGAAAAATGTGTTTTCAACGTGACTGAAGTTGAATTCTTGGGATTCATATTATCACCTGGCGGAGTGCGTATGGATTCAAAGAAGGTCGATGCAGTTCACAAATGGCCATCACCATCCTCCGTAAAAGGTGTGCAAAGCATGTTAGGCTTCGCTAACTTTTACCGCAGGTTTATCCCCGAATTCTCTCGAATAGTCCAGCCCATCACTGCCTTGTTAAAGAAAAACAAACGTTTTGAATGGTCAACCGAGGCGGAACAAGCTTTCCAGGATTTGAAGACTAAATTTATCTCTGCACCAATCTTAAAACACCCTCGCCCCGAACTCCCCTACATCGTGGAAACTGATGCTTCAAGCCTTGCCATGGGGGCAGTTCTATCACAAAAGGACCCGGTAACCAATCAGTTGCATCCCGTGGCATTTTGGTCCCGCAAATTCTCGCCTCCTGAAATCAATTACACGATTACTGACAAGGAACTTCTGGCTATCAAGTCTGCCTTTAAGGCTTGGCGGCATTATCTGCTGGGGGCCCGACACACCGTTACTGTGATTACGGATCACCGAAACCTGCAATATTTGAAAACCGCAAAAGCCCAATCCTCTAGACAACTCCGTTGGGCATTATTCTTTGCCGAGTTTGACTTCATAATTACCTATCGACCTGGTACAAAGAACGGTAAAGCTGATGCCCTTTCTCGGATGGGAGTGGAAGAACACTTGATCAACCCTAAACCTGTACCAATCATTCCCGAACAAAGAATTCTGGGTGTAATCGCCACAGAATCCATAGAGGAAGTTAAGGATAAAGCCAGGCAACTTGTAACTCCAGCAGACATACAGAATTGGCATCTGCAGGGAAAGGACTTTGCAGTAAAGGACAACTTATTGTATTTCCAAGAACGATTATACCTACCCAGCACAGATTTACAGAAAAAAGTAATCTCTTGTTATCACGATTCTTTAATGGAAGGACATCCCGGTATGGCCAAGACCTCAGAAAAGATCAAGCGCTACTTCTGGTGGCCGTCTTGGAAAAAAGATATCAGAGACTTTATAATGTCCTGTGGAGTATGCGCCCAAAACAAGAGTCAAAAGGAAAGACCAGCAGGCCTCTTACGCCCTATTGACATCCCACCTCGCCCTTGGCATACCCTTTCTATGGACTTCATCACTGATCTACCTCCATGCTCCGGATACAATACGATTCTAGTAATCGTGGACTTATTCTCCAAGATGGCGCATTTCATTCCGCTCAAAGGCTTGCCAACAGCAGCAACTCTGGCCCGAGAATTTCTCGAAAACATCGTCCGACTGCACGGTTTTCCTTCGGTTCTAATTTCGGATCGAGGTAGTCAATTTATTTCTCATTTTTGGCGAAGTTGCTGTCGGTCGGCTCAAATTGATGTGAGACTATCGACCAGTCACCACCCTCAGACCGACGGACAAACCGAGAGGACCAATCAAACTCTGGAACAGTATTTACGCTGCATGCTGCAACAAACTGAAAAAACTTGGAAAGACATCCTTTGGATAGCCGAATATGCCTACAATAACTCTGTCCATTCGGGAACTGGGAAAACCCCGTTTTTTCTTTTGTACGGCAGTCACCCTCAAACCTCGGAGTTGGATCCCCTCCAAGATCTTGAAACACCAGCAGTAGACTACCTGCATTCTACAATCACCCAAGCCTTTAAGGAAGCTGTTTCTCACCTTCAAAGGGCTAAAGAACAATACAAGAAAGGAGCAGATCAACATCGGAAGGAAGCCCCTCAATATCAAGTAGGGGATCAAGTCTGGTTATCCACCAAATATCTACCTCTAAAAGGGCCACGCACATTCAACCCAAGATACCTTGGTCCCTATTCCATCACTACCATAGTAAACCCAGTAGCGGTCAAGTTGGACTTGCCCCCGCACATGAAGATACATCCGGTCTTCCACGTCTCTCTATTAAAACCCGTGCAACCTCAAACCCGACTAACTAAATCTCCAAAACCTATCCTAGTTGATGGAGAACTCGAGTTTGAAGTCAAAAGCATTCTGGACTCCAAGATCTCCAAATCTAAACTATTTTACCTAATTGACTGGAAAGGCTACGGCCCCCAAGAGAGATCCTGGGAACCTGCTGAATATGTCCACGCTCCTCGCCTAATCAAAAGATTTCACCAAACATTTCCTGACAAGCCAAAACCCCCGGAGGAGCCCGGTTTGGGAGGGGCCTTGAGGGGGGGTACTGTCATGATCTCTGCTTCCAAAAGGTCAGGGTTTTCCCAACTCCCTTGGAAGCAGATCCATAACCCAGGTTCCGAGTGCCAACCAGTCCCAATTGGGACCTTTTGGACCCAGTCCTGGCGCCAGTGGCACCAGGCTCATAAATATGCCCAGTCCCAGCGCTGGAAGCACCGGGCTCATAATGCTTGGGTGGACTTACCTGCAGCAGACCATGCTGCTTACTTGCCTGCCAGTTGAGCCTCTGATCCTCTTCTGTTTGGAACTACTTTTCCTGTTGGGTGGGGCAGGAGCCACTACCTAGATTCAGAACACTGGAACTCTTCTGGAAAGCAGGAACTCTTTTCTTATCTAGGCGTGGCTGTGGAAGGAGACACCTAAGCACTACAGGAGGCTATTTAAACCACACCCGATGGATGAATCTTGCTTTGCGTTATTCTGCATCCTCTGCAGCAGAACGCTCATCGTGTCTTCTGCATCTGATCCTGGGCCTAAGGAAAAAGGCTTACCATCCTGAATCCAGTCTTCAGCAACACCTATAAAGACAAGAAAGAACAGGTTAGCATTACGGTCTTCAGTGACAGCTCTTCACTTACCTGGTCCATCGGCTGTCACCAACGCCTCGCGGTGCATTCCGGCATCTGAAAGACAAAGGCTTACCTACTCTTCGTGCGCTCCGGAGGTCTTCACACTGCATTCCGGCATCTGAAAGACAAAAGCTTACCAACTCTTCGCACGCTCCGGAGGCCTTCGGCGCTGCATCCCGCATCTGAAAGACAAAACAAGGTGCGTTTAAAGACATTGGGGAACTTTAATACTCACGTGCCATTACTCCTTTCCACATCTAACCCAGTGGGTATTCCAGCACCCTGCAGCCGCTCCGAACTTGTACCTGCAAAATAAAAAGACAGTTAGAGCGCATCGTGAAGCAGGCAACAAGCGCTTACTTATGTGCTTCCAGGCGCTTCTATTCATCACACATGCTCCATCTTCAACTCACTTCAGCCCGTCATCCGCCATCGCCGGAACCCTGCAAAACAAGAAACATCATTACTAAAGACTTTAAAGACATTAGAGTTACTCGAAACTTACCGTTCGTGCAGTAAACGACGGACAGCAGTCCTCTGAAGTCAAGAGGCCTGCTCCCCTTATCCAGTGAAGAAACTGGTTACAGCACCCTGCCCCGAGGCAGATGGAGAGCACGGTGTTCACTTACCTAAGGTGAGAGCGTTAACCTTTGGGGTTCTACAGGAGAAGAGAAAGGGAAGAAGAGAGAGACATTCAATAACCCAGTTCCTTAATCCCATATTTTCTATCTGCAGACATCTTACCCTTCAAGTCAGACATACAGTGCACAGAGGTCCAGCCCAAAGAGCCAGCCGTGTGTTGCACATCACCTTTGAAGATACGGTATACGCCCAGTCAAGACCGGCGCCTCTACGGGAATCAGGTGAGCGTTACAGAAAGTTCTGGCCACTCATTCAGCTCAGCTTGCCGGAAGAACCCATGCCAAGAATGGCCTTGAGGAGATCTAAAAACCTAAAGGACATGCTTGGATGAGCAAAAACAACACCAGATCTGCCTTGTGGAACCTTAGGGAAATCAATGGTCATCACCCTTGAGGTAATTGTACAGTATGTAAACAGACTAAAAAAATGACCTCCTTCCACATAGGCACTAAGCAGTGGAAATTAAGGCACTTCTCCAATTGCAAATCCAGCAATGTGATCTACATCATTGAATGCCCCTGTGGGCTAAGATATGTGGGACAAACATCGAGACCGGTTCATAAGAGAATTGGGGAACACGGGTCCCGTATTCGGTGCAAAACCATTACGGCACCATTGGTACCACACTTTCTTGAATTTCAGCATAGCCCAGACAGTTTCATATGGTGGGTTGCAGACAAAGTACACAACACCAGCAATATCATCAATTCTCTGAATTTCAAAGAGTCATGGTGGATGTACAAGCTCCAGGTCGTTACCAAGGGTCTTAATGAAGCACAACCCCACAGCCACTTCTAAAAGCCCATCTCTTCCAGCCATGCCTCCACAGGCCTTACCCCTAGTGTGCCTCTGGCATACATTATTTAGGCCGTACCTCTCAGACCTTTTTCTCCCATAGGGGCCCACACGACCGCCCTTGCTTACGGTCACATTAAGCGCCACCCGGCAGAAAATTTCCCCGGGTCATCCACTTCCCAGGACTTACTTTTTGATCGACAGGACTTCCATAAACTATCTGTTCCTGCCTAGCATCGCCACCCCACTTGGAGTTATTCGTATTCCCCTCCGATCCTTCAATAGGTTCCCTGCCTTAGTCGTGGATAGCGCGAGCTTTAGCTCCTCCATCCCGGAGTATTCCGCACGCCCTATGGAACCTCCAGCTTTTGTTGACTTTTGTTCCCTTTGCTGCAGTCTCACGGCAGCTTTTGCAGATTCACTTCCCCGTCCCTATAGTTGTTTCCTGGTTACCATGACGCCGCCTCCACAGAGCATGCGCGCTTGATCAGTTCTTCCACTAAGGCGCATGCGCAGTACCACGTAGTGCAACACAGCTCCATTCCTGATTCCTGTGTACAACCGGAGTAGCGTACTTTCTGTAGCTCCCGGACGGCAGGTAATGAACGCTCGGAGAGTCAGCCACTGCCTGGCTCCCAGTCTTCTCTCCACACCATGGTAGGACGCCTGTACCCTAATACCTCTGTTCATCTGCTTTTGTCCCGCAGACGTTTGCAGCTCCGTTCCCCTTCCACGCGCTAGGATTTTCCAGCACGCCATTTCAGCCCACACATTGCGAAGCATCAACAGACTACAATGGTGGTTTGCCGCTGCATCATCTACAGGTACTTTTCACCTTCACTTTTTGCTCACTCCATTTTTCTGACATCCGGCAATGGAGGGCAACTTGGGCCACCTTCTCATTAGAGCTATTCCTGTGTTTGTTTCCTCCTCCGCCTAGTGTATTGCGGCAGAAGTTTTCGCCACTTCTCTGACGAGGATTCTATTACATTTCTACCAGCCCCTGGCATCCACCCAGATCCCAGGCCGGTGTAAGGTCAGTTCTTGACCACCAATACGAGCAAACTAGACATGAACCTTTTTTAACTCATTGGATCTTATATATTTGTGACAATGACATGTTTATGTACATGCCTTTTAACCACTGTGCGCCTACTCCTGATATTCTATTTACAGTAACCTTAGCTCTCCATCTTTCACAGGGGACTCCTTTCCTTGGCTCCATGAAGAAGGCTGTGACCCACTGAAAGGCGAAACGTCCTGGGACTCCTTCACCCTAGTGGTGTTGAGAGGTCCCCCTAAAACCTTAGTTGCGATTTATTTCAGTGACGTCGACCCATTATTTTTGGTCACCCTTTAGCCTGGCTATGTTAGACCCTTCCAAGGTCTTCATTTTAGAGGAACATTTAGGTTACACCAGTTCCATGTTTCATTGGGTAAACCTGTTTTAAACCTGTTGGGTAAGCTTGTTTTATACCTGTTGTAAAAACTTGGTCAACAATGAGAAAAACAGAATGTATTAGTAGCAACATGATGCCTTTGTATTTCTGCCTTTTTGTACCACTGATAACACACAGCATGTCCATGTATCAATTTGTTTTGTTATTTGCTACAAGCCTACCACTCCCACTCGTATTTGTTTGAATTGTGGTGTGTTATATGGGTGAAATGTTTCCACCTCTATATATTGAAATTACAATTCCTTTATAAAATGTTCAAATGAATGAGGACAGTCACTTAATAAAAGCTGTTCCCCTTTCAACTAATAATCTAGCACATGTGGATTATTATTGTTTTTCATGTACTTCTATCCTAGGTAATGCATAAACTGTGCCACCAAAAGATAGTGAATTGTCTAAAATTTATGTTGCAAGTAATAAATTGCAATTAGCTTTGACTTCTACAGCCAGGACACTTTTCTCTTTCTGTACACAGTCTTTCCTGTAGGAGCTAGTGTGAACAAATTGTCTTTGTTTCTCACTCTGGAGCAAGCCACATAAAGCTGACCATGAGAAAAGCATGACTCCCATAAATTGATTCCAGCTACTTTGAGTTGGAGCATTGAGATTGCACAGCAACATCATTGGTGTCCCGATCTACAGCCGAGGCAGCAGCGACCTCAACATAAGTGTTGTACGTGTAGGGCTGAAGCGTGTAGGTTTGCAGTGCTGTACCCATACCAGTCCAGCTGAAGCATGTACGCTTCGTACTGTTGAGATGGCATACATTCATCAACTTTCAGGGGAAATTAAGTTTATGTAATTATCATGAGTTTTGCCACGATTTGACAGAAAACCTCATTGCGGACACTATTGAAGAGAAATGCACTGTTACTTGTCACCCGCATTAATACAGAAACACTGTTTTGTGTCACCTGCATGACTTCAAAAGTGAGTCCTGCGAATGTCAGTTAGAATGCTGATAGTGTTGAAAGTTTAGGAACAATGAACTGCTGAAGTTTACGTAGAACTACAGCAGAACTACGGCGTGAAGAGCCATATGGCAGGGGTAAGCATTGCGGACAGCTTAAAACAAAATCGCTTAAAAAACAAAAAAAAAAGTAGAAAAATATACATTTTACACTTTTCACATTGTCCACACTATGGAGCCTACCCAAATTCCAAGTTTCAGGTTTGCAGCATGTTGTGAAATAGGCTGAATATTTCGAACTTGCATATATCCAAGCATTGCAGACTGCAAAAATGTGCAACATGTACATTTTGTATTTTTTACATTGGCCCTCATTACAAGTCAGGCGTTAAGGGGTTAACGGCTCCGTCGGCGACGTTAACCCTTAACGCCTGATTCACATTTTAACGCCTGCTTTTTGCAGGCGTTAAAGTCCAAGGCGCTAAGCGACCTTGGTGCTAATTACGGCACCGTAATTTACGGTGCCGTAATTAGCGCCTTCCCCATCCCCATTATGCCCAATGGGGCAAAAATGGGAATGGGGAAGGGCAAATGGTGAATGGGGAATTACCGCCCCACTCACCTTGGAATGGGGCGGTAATTCCGCCATCCACCATGGCGGAATCCGGCATGGACCATGGTGCTAATAGCACCATGGTCCACCGCCTGACTTGTAATGAGGGCCATTGTGTACACCATGGAACCTACCCACATGCCAAGTTTCAGGTTTGTAGCATGATGGGAAGTATGTTGAATATTTCAAACAGACACAACACACATATCCACATATGGCCGCAATAAGCATTACAGACGGCTTAAAAAAAAAATGTAAAGAAATGTATACCCTATAATGTTTACATGACTACACCATGGAACCTACCCAAATTTCAGGTTTGTGGCATGTTGGGAAGTATGGCGAACATTTCGAACAGTAACACACACACATTTCCACAAATGGCAGGGGTAAACATTGCAGACCGCTTATCTTTTATTCTTTTTACATGGTCTACACCATGGAACCTACCCACATGCAACATTTCAGGTTTGTAGCATGTTGGGAAGTATGCTGAACATTTCAAAAAGGCACATACACACATATCCACACATGGCAGGGGTAAGCATTGCACACTGCTTTAAAAACAATAGAAAAATGTATATTTTATTCTTTTTACATTGTCTACACATTGGAAGCTACCCACATGCCAAATTTCAGGGAGAGAGAGAGAGAGAGAGAGAGAGAGAGAGAGAGAGAGAGAGAGAGAGAGAGAGAGAGAGAGAGAGAGAGAGAGAGAGAGAGAGAGAGAGAGAGAGGCTTGAACATGGACGCCACATCATGGAGACAGTGGAGAAGTGCAGTTACTTTTCTTTTATGCAGATCAATGATGGGGGACAACATAAATAAATAAGATGGCTCGCTTAGATGCATACTATTTGATTCGGCAAAGAGTAGTCTCATGTCGGATGGTAAATACAGTGCAACATAATATTTCTTTTTGAACAAAACAAATTCAAATGTTTCTTTTCTGGAAAGTGGACTCTACAAGTGTGTTGTTTTGTTTGCAGTTTGTAACCGCAACTTTTATTTCAACCGTTCATTTTTGTCTGATTATATCTGTGCTCAAAGGCTAGGCTGTGTCCCCTGGAGTCCCTTTCATTATTTGGTGATGAATTTTCCAGAACACTTGACATAATTGCATGGTTGCGTGTTCCCTGTTTCTTGTTTGATGTTCAGCACCAGGCTGAATGCACAGCGGGAAGCAAGGTGTACTTAGGTGGAACATGCTGAGCTCCCTTCATCCGTGTTTTTCATCCTTGATGTACCATTCTCCAAGTTCCCTATTTTATGCTGCTCACTCTGCACGCTTTCTACTGTGATGTATTTTCATTGTAATACATAATTTGTTTGCAGATAACACGTTGAGCAGGTTTTAATTTTCTTTGGGTCTCTATTCAGATTAGTGCTTGCACTAAAAATATTTTGGTGATTCTTTTGTGCAGTCCAATTTTCTTCCACATTGATTCTCTGAGTTGACACAATTCAGGGAAAACCTCTGCCATCAGATGTGACCTAAATGTGGCTTGTCTTTCCCTCTTCTCTGGTTTAGGAACGAGCACTGCATACATTCACGCTCATTTCCAAATCGCATTTTTGGCTCATTTCACAAGCAGGAAATAATTTACGATATTAGATCGTTTTTGGGCGGGGGTGCACAACTTGTTTTGCTGGAGGGCCGAATGTACCACACATGTCCCACACAGAGGTCCGAACTATCGATGCAAATGTGCGGGTTGTAGGGGTATTGGTTCGCGATTTTGAGTTAAAAAAACATGGTTCAGGTGTAATTTTATAACTCTTTTACTGTAAGACATTATACAGTGCCCTTTTAAAACTGCCTATATCTTGATGCAAAGACAAAAACTGGACCGCAGAGGCTTCGCACACCTGATATGACAGATTTAGTGACTGGCTGACTTCAGTCCAGGCAACACTTCATCATTAAAGTTCATGTGCTTTGGAGAGTCCAAAATAATGGCCTAAAGGCCCGCATTTGACCTACGGGCCGCACCTGTGCACCACTGTTTTAGGGGAATAACCTTTTTTCTGAGGTTTCTTTCTAGAAACAAGTGCTCAGCAGAATTTTCATTCATGCCACTTAAAGTTTACGCCAATCAAGAATCACTGAAGCACAGCTTTTTATTAAATCTGCAAGCTTTCATTAATTTTATAAACAAGAATAAGGCGCGGCCCTGTGTGGTTAGCAATTCATCCAAAACTACACGGAAAAATGCAAACACGGAAGCTTAATGCAGCGGAACCTTTATTCTGCCATTACGTACGCGCCTCCAGGCCAACAATTGGGGGGTGAAAAATTAGTCTTCACCAGTCAAATATCCATTAGAAGAAGAGAAATGCATCCTGGGTAAAGCATCAGCCTTTTTATGGATCCTCCTGTCATGGGGTGGGTGGGCAACAACAGAACCCTCAACTCAACACCTTTATTGTTATTACAGGAAGGGTTAGATGAATGCCTGTAGGTGGGATTAAACTCAAGAGGGATGCCTTTGTCTAACAATGACAGGATGGAGGTGCAAAAAGATAAGCCTGAGGGCCTAACTTCAGAAAAGCTCATTCCCCAGCTCATCTCCAATTCCCTAGTCCCACAAAAGCACAGCTCTAGGTATATAATGCCATTTTGGCTATTTTCCTTTTCACTCATAGTCACAAGGTATTTAAAGTGCAGCAGCACTCTTTCTCGACTGCTCCTAGAGTTGTTTCTTCGCTCATTATGTCCGTGTGGCGTGGGTCGTCTTCCTAGGCTCTTAGAGTGTAGAAGAGCACACACTTGCCACCAATTATGTATCACTCCCCCTTGCCTTATGGAATACCCAGAACAATTACTAGCAGGATCCCCCCACCTCAGTGATTTTCGATGACATTATTTTCACCTATCAGCCAAGGCTCGCTCTTCTGGACTCGAGCCCACAACAGGCTTTAGTCGGTTTTCTTTTGTTTATGGTTCTCCAGCTCCAGTCAAGCTATGTCACCCCCAGGTGGCTTTGCAATCACCTCCTCTTCCCATCGTCATCTGAGGATGAAAGTCAAATCATTCCCAGAAACCTAATGGCATATTATCAATGTCCTTCCCATATAACTACCAAAAGAACCTGTCATGGGAAATCATCTAGACAGAATAAAGTTGGTGCCTCAAGAGTTCAAGAACTAAAAGTGAAATCCTTCAATTACCCTAATTCCACCTTAAGCAGAAGTCCTCACTCCAATGTGAAATCACAAACCCTTTTCACAACCTCCCCTTTCTCTAATAATTCTCAATACCTAAGGCAGTCAAAACTAACAAAGTAAAATAGAACAAACTAAAGATACAAAATCCTATATGGACTTCAAAAACCATAATGCTTATGATACTGGGATGAGGAAGAAGGGTTCAGAGGCAATGAGGATTCACAGTGCTGTTTATCAAAAGGAGCATTCTAGTTGTTACAGACTAAGGCACCTGAGTGGGACATTTACATCATTTACATCCCAAAATGAGGCTCCCCATTTACCAGCTCTCATCCAGTGCAATGACATGACTGTCAGAATACCTGTTAGTGTGCAGAGTGACGACCAGGGAGAGTCTTGTTGGGTAATGACCTAAAAACTCTTGGAGTTGGGTCTAGTACCCCCAGGCCTCCGAGTAAAAGGAAGTAGGAGCTCACAAGGTCTGCTAGGCAGAGAACCTTGAGAGGCTCTTTTGGGGACTTGATAGAAGAAGCTGTCACCCCAAGTCCACAGGACATACTTACTGCTATTGCAAGACAAAAAGAGACAAAGGGGAAACCCAAGTCTATCAGCAAGAAAACAGCAAGCACCACTGTGCCTACAAGGACATCACCAAGACTGTCCAAAGTCACACCTGTGACTCCTCCACCGGCTGAGTGTGAGGTTCAACCCTGTGTACTTCAACCAGATACTGAGGACTCCCATCTGGAAGAAGATCTTACTCTGGTTGGAGATCTGGACCCTGTTGAACATCCTGAGCTGCAGTCTTTACTGGAAGAAGGTGGACCCAACAGGGCAGACTTCAGCAGAGGACAAAGAGAGTGTCCTACTCTTGAAGGCCTTCGCCTACAGGCAGCTTCTCAGCTCGATGGGGAAGAGCCTGGGAAGTATAGGTTGCACTGGGAAGATGGCCTCTTCTACAGTGAACCGACTGAGTCAACCCCTGGGGACTGCAAAAGACTTGTAGTGCCTCTAGTGAACCGACTCCAGTTCCTACAGTTAGCCCACTGTTAGGCAGAATCCTGTGCAGTTCCCTTGGGGAACACTGCAAAAAGATTAAGACTACATGAGTAAGCAGTAAACCCAATTGGTAGCAGTCTGTACCACCCAGATTTACCTGGTAGCTGTGGCTGAGCAGTCAGACCTCTCTCAAGAAGTGTAGGGCAGTATACAGAGGATTCACAATAGGGCCAAAGACACAGTAGAGCAAGCAAACACTGACCAGAGCTTGTTATCAAAAGTATATAATTATTTAACACACACTTTAGAAAATACACTAGCACTATAAATCAAAAGCAAGTTCAAACACAATCAGAAAAGTATACACACCTCCCGTAGCAATTATTAGACAAGTCTAAGTCAAAACACCACTTTTTGTGAAAACAGATGTGAGCGCGTAACTTAGATGGCACTCCAAAAATTAGGTTAAAGGGAGAGAAAAAGGCAGGTCATTAAAAATAAAACAGTTCCCAACACTTTTATGGGACCAAAACAAGTTAGTGAAGGCAGAGTCTACTGTAGAGCCAAAGTTCATAGGGAGGCCCACTTTAAAAGGAGCAAGGTGAAATGTGCCCAAGATCACACAGTTGAGAAATGCATTCAAGTCTTTGTAGAAATGTTCAAAAGAGGTTGGCTTGGTTCAGAAGGTAAAGTTAGAAGGTCTGGGGGCCAACCCAGTTGGAAAGCCAAGGATTTAAGGGTCACCTTTAGCAATCCGTAGAAAGGGAGGCCAGGTGCAACACAGTACCTTTAAAGTTGAGGAAGCTCCAGCTGTGGCAGTTGTTCCTGGCAGCGGGTGCAGTTTGTGGTTTTGACCAGGGGAAGAGAAGATCTCGTCGAGGAGGAAACTTGGAGTCGTTGCACTGTCCAGGGAAGAGACCAGCTGCGGAGTTCGTTCGGTAAAAGGTGCGTTCCTGTTATTCGCGGTCACAGTGGTGAAGCTTGGCTATCCGGCCGCCAGGGTGCTTGGCACGGGCGATTCGACCAAGAGACGGCCTGGAAGGCGAAATGGCGAACTGGTTGATCCAACCAGCTCAGAGGAAGAAGACTCTTTCAGCAAAAGATCTTTTCTTGTCATCGGGAAAGTGGTGAGGTTGTTACAGCAGTGCTCCACCGGTGGTGTCGTCATTGCAGATGGCTCAGCTTCTCCCCTCTTCGGATTTCTTACGTCCTATGGCGACTTCTGAAGTTCCAGTCCCAAAAGCCTGGCTTTTATGCAGAAAAACCCCCATTCAATAGCCTAGCTGTCACTCATACATGCTAAGTGGTGAGCAGGGCGGCTCACCACTGGGCCAATCAGAACAGAGTGCGACTTGAGTTGCTAAGGCAGCGCAGTCCAGGGTGCCAATTCCCCCACCCACACATCCTGTGGAACCCAGACAGAGTGGCACCAGTTGGAGGGCTTCTTCCGCCAAAAAGTGGAACAAAGGGCCCGACCTTGGTTGGAGTTACAGACGGACACGAACGCCATTTTAGAAAAGAGTTCTGGTGAAAAGACCCAACCGGTGATTTTATATTAAATAAATAAACCGGTGGTATCTTTAACATTGCACCAAAAAGTGGTGCGTTTAAAATCAATGGGAAAATCCCATAGGAAATATTCTAGTGGAATATTTTGCGTGGTAACCACTGTCACCAGCAAGAAACTCGACAAGGGGGGACTGGACAGTGCCCCCTTGAAAACAGACCCAGGGGCAATCTAATTAACCTCTTCCAGTACTTCCACAATATGATGGTTTGTACTGGTTCTGTTCACAATTTTGGACTAGTAAAGCCAATGGTGACTTTACATGCCCTGGGAGACAGTAGTCAGTCCCAGGGTATGGAGTCTATGTTTGGGGGTCACTATAACACCCCTGTTTTACTGCACTGAGGGTGCTGTGCAACACATACATTAAAACAGATGATACCCTATGGAGCAAAAGACCCCATAGCCCATACGCACACACAAAGTTAGACACCTCAAATCATACCTAATAGTGGGAGAAAATGAATTTCACTCTTAGCAAGAGAAAAAAACAAATCCCAAAAATCCAACAAAGCTGCTGGGGGACTCACTAGGTTTGGGAAATTAGCCTTATAAGAGAATTCTCCCTAACACCCACAAGATACCTTTGACTGGTCACTTAAGTTTTAAGAAGACCAAGGAAAGGCTCTACCTTTACTTCTACTGGCCTAAAATGGGTTCAGAAGTAGACAAGTTCTGTAGGAGCTGTCACACTTGCCAAACCTCTGGCAAGAGTGGAGCCAAGAATGTGGCATCCTTGATGCCTCTCCCATTGGTGGGAGTTCCTTTTGAGCGGTTTGGGATTGACATTGTTGGTCCTCTTGACCCTCCCACATCTTCAGGTAACTGGTTTATCCTGGTTATAGTAGACCATGCTACTAGGTTTCCTGAAGCAATACCTATGAGAACGGTTATGGCTCAGGCTGTGGCTAAGGCCCTACTTGGTATTTTTACCAGAGTAGGTTTTCCTAAGGAAGTGATATCTGGTAGCGGATGAAATTTTATGTCCCACTACATGCAAGCCATGTGGAAAACCTGTGGAGTCAGTTAAAAGTTCTCTACTGCCTACCACCCACAAATCAATGGATTGGTGGAGAGGTTTAACAGATCTATGAAGAGCATGATAGGTGCTTTAGAAGAACCCCTTAAAAGAAAGTGGGACCCTCTACTGCCATGCCTTCTCTTTGCATATAGAGAAGTCCCTCAGGAGGGAGTAGGTTACAGTCCCTTTGAACTTCTCTATGGCCATCCAGTCTGAGGTCCATTGGCCCTGATTAAGGAGGGGTTGGAGAGTGCTCATTCCCCCAAGCCAGTCAGAGTGACTGAATATGTGATAGGTCTCCGTAGGAGAATGTCACACATGATGGCAAAGGCAAGTGATAACTTGAAAGCTGGTCAAGCTCTGGTCAAGCATTGGCATGACCAGAAGGCTAACATGGTTGAGTTTACTCAAGACCAGCTTGTTCCTGTTATGGTGCCTACAAGGCAGAGGGCCTTGCAGGACAAGTGATTAGGACCCTTCAAAGTGGTGGGTAAACTTGGAGAGGTGAACTGTCAGGTGAACCTAGGCAATCCTAAGGAGGCTCCCAGAGTCTTTCACACCAACCGTTTAAAGGCTTATGTCTCTAGACCTGAAATAGGAGCTTTGCTTCTAGCTTCAGCTCAAGAGGAAGAGGAGAGTGAACCTCTGCCTGACCTCCTCAGAGGCTTACCTTTAGATGAGAAAGTGGAAGGAGTTAATCTCTCTTCCAGTCTCACATCTGACCAGCAGGATGAGTGCAAATATACTGTTAAAATCAGTTTGTCTCCCTGTCCTCACTTTCACCAGGCTTGACATCTTGGGGCCAGCATGATATACTCACTGGTGACTGTCTGCCTGTGAAAGGAAGGGGGTACAGAATGTCAGACAATGTCAGAACCCACATAAGGAATGAGGTCAAGAAGAAGCTAGATCTCGGGGTTATAGAACCCTCTACTAGTCCATGGTATAGCCCAGTTGTGCTTGTACCAAAGGCAGGATCCAAAGAGTTGAGATTCTGCGTGGACTGTAGAGCTCTAAATTCAGTCACCAGGACTGATGCCCATCCTTTACCTAGGACAGATGAGCTAGTGGATAAACTTGGTGCAGCCAAGTACCTCAGCACATTTGACCTAACCTCAAGCTATTGGCAAATAGCCCTGACAGACCATGCCAAGGAGAAAACTGCATTCTCAACAGTTTACGGTAATGCCTTTTGGGCTAAAGAATGCACCTGCTACATTTCAGAGGATGGACAATCAAGTTCTGAATGGGATGGAGGACATCTGCATGGCATACTTGGATGACATTGCAGTGTTCAGCCCTACATGGAATGAACATATTGATCACCTAGGATATGTTTTGCAGGCTCTTGAACAGGCCCATCTGACCATCAGGGCAAGTAAATATCAAATTGGTCAGAACACAGTGGTCTACCTTGGACATGAGGTAGGAGGAGGTGAAATAAGGCCATTGCCTAGCAAAGTACAAGCTGTACAAAGCTGGGCCACCCCTACTACTCAAACCCAAGTGAGAGCCTTCCCAGGTCTCACTGGGTACTGCGGCAACTTCATAGAGAACTATGGGTCCATAGCTTCTCCCTTGAATGTTATCTCCTCTCCAAAACTTCCTAAGAAGGTCAGATGGAATGAGGAGTGCACTCAAGCCATTGAAGGCCTGAAGAAAGCCCTTTGTCAAGCTCCAGTCCTAAGAGCTCCTGACTACCACCAACCCTTCATTGTACAAACTGATGCTTCCAATGCAGGTATAGGTGCAGTCCTTAGTCAAATGGATGAGAAAGGTAGGGAACATCCCATTTGTTTCATCAGCAGGAAGTTAAAGGATCCTGAGACAAGGTGGGCAACAATAGAACGTGAATGTTTTGCTATTGTGTGGTCACTGAAGAAGTTTAGACCATACTTGTATGAATCTACTTTCATTATTCAAACTGACCACCAACCCTTGAGATGGCTGATGCAAATGAAAGGGGAAAACCCCAAACTACTAAAATGGTCAATCTGCCTGCAAGGGTTTGATTTTACCATTGATCACAGAGCAGGAAGTCACCACCAAGATGCTGATGGTCTCTCTAGGATTTTTATAACCGACTAGAGATATGAGATCCATCCAGGAGTGGATAAAATCCTCCTGTCCCTTATTCTGGGAGGGCGAGTGTAGGGAGAATTCTAATTTATGGCTAATTTCCCTTAACTAGCGAGTCCCTCAGCAGCTTTGCTGGATTTCTGGGGTTTATTTTTTCCACCTGGTAAGAGTGTGACCCTTTTTCCCACTCTTACATGTGTTTTGCCATGTGTATTTATACTGTTCGTGTGATCTTGGGCTCTGGAGCCACACCACTCCATGAGCCCAACTGTTTGTGTGTGTTACACAGCACCTTCAGTGCAGTGACACAGGGTTGTCTCTAAGACTTCCTACTAACTCCATTTTTCTGGGGCTGACTACTATCCCCCAGAAACAGGTAAAGTTGCCATTTACTTTATGTAGTAATTTAAACTGCAGACCCAATACACCCCATCTTACATGGAGTATTGGAAGGGGTTAATTCCTACTCCTTTTTGTCTGCGCCTCTTGGAGCTTTGTTTCGCTCCCTTAACACTAAGACTTGGCTGGTGGCAGTGGTATCTACCCTATCTTTTCTACCGCGATTATACTATATAAACATGGTACTGTTTTAGGCTATTATATTAGCTTCGAACATAAACCCGCTTGACCAAATACTCTTTCTTTTGGCTCCGGTCGGGTTTAGTCGCCATTTATTTGTGTTAATATCCTTCTTGTGTTTTACTTTGCGCGGCAAACCAGGTTTGCCTTCTTTGTTCGCCGACCTTTGGCGGGCTTCTACGAAGAAACCCTCCTTTGGTGCCTGGGTGTCTAGGTGGGCTGAATGTGAGGGAGGGGTTTAGTCACCCACTGCACAGGGTCTCCTTGGAGACCCAAGTCGCACTTTGTGTCCATTGGCTGGAGGGGTTGTTCGGGCTGGACAACCCCCCTGCTATGTGATTGACAGCCAGGTTGTATGAATGGGGGATTTTTGCATAAAAGGCAGGACTCTTGGGCTGGAAGTCAGAGTCGCCACTGGAACTACAAGAACCAAAGAGAAGCGGAGAAGAAGACGTCTGCTGCACCTCCCGAGTCCCAGTGAAGCCCTGCTGTAGTCCTGAGCTATCTACCCTTCAACGACAGAGAAGATACCGTCCGGAGTCTTCTTCCCTTGAGCCTGGTGGGATCAACCAGCTCACCTTCTACAGCCAGAGAATCCTATTCTGGGTCAAAATCGCTGCACTGAGCTGTAGTGGTCCGGATAGCCACCAGAAGAGCCCTCTCCTGTTTTAAAGGAGCGCACCTTTCATTCACCGTTGCTTTGCTGCTGCTGGCCTCATCCCTGGATAGTGCAGATCGCTCCAGACGTCGTCTTTCTTGTCCCCACGACTGAAGCTTCAGGAACCGTGAGTCTGCAGGAACTACCAGGAACAACTGCCGTAGCACCAGCTTTCTTCATCTGAATAAGGTACTGTGTCCATTTGGTCGTTCTCTCCGTCCTACCTTGAGGAATCGGGGTGAACCTATTTCCTTGCTGAAGGCTTGTCCTTTCTTCCTTCCCTCTTATAACATTTGCCTCCCTTTGACAATATCCAAGTACTCCTGGCAACATCAACCTCAAACTGTTCTAAAGTGTGATCCTGGGCAACAGAGCCCTGCTTCATTTGACACTGGCGCAGGCCTATTGACTTTATCTGTATTTTAGAACACGTCCTCTGATCGTAGTGTCTTGACAAAAGTATTGCCTATGATTTTTCTCCACTATTACCTCATTTTTGTTCAGTGTGCTTTTTATTCAATGTGTGTTTGACTACGGTTACAATTCTTCCCGCGGGTACGCTTTTCTTTCGTAAGACCGAACTGTCATTACTGTCAAAAAGTGAGCGCTTCTTAACCCCCGGTAACGTCTTTTGTTTCACAACATTGGTCTGTCAAATCCTAAAGTACTTACCTTGAATTGACCTAAACCAAAGGAATTGGTTGTGTGTAGTATATTTTAGGGTGTGGTTTTGTTTAATAGAAGTGAAGTGCTTTGAGAACAGATGGTTTAAAAAATAAAAGTACTTATATTTTTCTAACCAGAAATCTTGAGTCAGTGTTTGTTTGAGTCACAGTAATTGTAGTCCTTTGTGGAATTCCTATTACTGCTCATTTGTTCTTGAGATAAGTCTGCCTGCTCCGCTACTGCTACCCCTATAACTGTAGTACAGGCCTGTACCAAAGGTGAAATTGTACTGCCACTTGTAGACTTAATCACCTGTAGTGTTCCCCAAGGGTACTGCAGAGGATTCTACCTAACAGCCAGCCAAAACCATGAAACTGGAGGCAGGGCGAGCCAAAACCATGGAACGGGAGGCGGGACCTGCCAAAACCATGGAAATGGATGCGGGGCCAGCCAAAACCATGGTATTGGAGGTGGGGCCAGCCAAAACCATGTAACTGGATGCAGGGCCAGCCATATCCATGGAACTGGAGGCTGGGCGAGCCAAAACCATGGAACTGGAGGCAGGGCCAGCCAAAGCCATGGTATTGGAGGCAGGGCCAGCCAAAACCATGGTATTGGAGGCGTGGCCAGCCAAAACCATGTAACTGTTGGCGGGGCCAGCCGTATCCATGGAACTGGAGGCGGGGCCAGCCAAAGCCATGGTATTGGAGGCGGGGTCAGCCAAAACCATGGTATTGGAGGGGGGGCCAGCCAAAACCATGTAACTGGAGGCGGGCACAGCCGTATCCATGGAACTGGAGGCAGGGCCAGCCAAAACCATGTAACTGGAGGCGGGGCCAGCCAAAACCATGGTATTGGAGGCGGGGCCAGCCAAAACCATGTAACTGGAGGCGAACCTGCCAAAACCATGTAGCTGAAGGCGGGGCCTGCCAAAACCATGGTATTGGAGGAGGGTCCAGCCAAAACCATGGTATTGGAGGCGGGGACAGCCAAAACCATGTTACTGGAGGCGGGGCCAGCCAAAACGATGCTATTGGAGACGGGGCCAGCCGTATCCATGGAACACCTTGTAACCATGTAACTGGAGGCGGTGCCAGCCAAAACCATGTATTGGAGGCGGGGTCAGCCAAAACCATGTAACTGGAGGCGAGGCCAGCCAAAACCATGTAACTGGAGGTGGGGCCAGCCAAAACCATGGTATTGGAGGCAGGGTCAGCCAAAACCATGGTATTAGAGGTGGGGCCAGCCAAAACCATGTAACTGGAGGTGGGGCCAGCCATATCCATGGAACTGGAGGCTGGGCCAGCCAAAACCATGTAACTGGAGGCAGGGCCAGCCAAAACCATGGTATTGGAGGCGGGGCCAGCCAAAACCATGTAACTGGAGGCAGGCCTGCCAAAACCATGTAACTGGAGGCGGGGCCAGCCAAAACCATGGAACGGGAGGCGGACCTGCCAAAACCATGGAACTGGAGGCGGGGCCAGCTAAAAACCATGTAACTGGAGGTGGGACCAGCCGTATCCATGGAACTGGAGGCGGGGCCAGCCAAAACCATGTAACTGGAGGTGGGGCCAGCCAAAACCATGGCATTGGAGGCGGGGCCTGCCAAAACCATGTAACTGGAGGCGGGGCCAGCCAAAACCATGTAACTGGAGGCGGGGTCAGCCAAAACCATGGTATTGGAGGCGGGGTCAGCCAAAACCATGGTATTGGAGGCGGGGCCAGCCAAAACCATGTAACTGGAGGCGGACCCAGCCGTATCCATGGAACTGGAGGCGTGACCAGCCAAAACCATGGTATTGGAGGCGGGGCCAGCCAAAACCATGTAACTGGAGGCGGGCCTGCCAAAACCATATAGCTGAAGGCGGGGCCAGACAAAACCATGGTATTGGAGGCGTGGCCAGCCAAAACCATGGTATTGGAGGCGGGGCCAGCCAAAACCATGGGATTGGAGGCAGGGCCAGCCAAAACCATGGGATTGGAGGCGGGGCCAGCCAAAACCATGGGATTGGAGGCGGGGCCAGCCAAAACCATGGGATTGGAGGCAGGGCCCAAAACCATGTAACTGGAGGCGGGGCCAGCCAAAACCATGTTACTGGAGGCGGGGTGAGGCAAAACCATGGTATTGGAGGCGGGGTCAGCCAAAACCATGATATTGGAGGCGGGGCCAGCCAAAACCATGTAACTGGAGGCGGGCCCAGCCGTATCCATGGAACTGGAGGCGGGGCCAGCCAAAACCATGGTATTGGAGGCGGGGCCAGCCAAAACCATGTAACTGGAGGCGGGCCTGCCAAAACCATATAGCTGAAGGTGGGGCAGACAAAACCATGGTATTGGAGGCGGGGCCAGCTAAAACCATGCAATTGGAGGCGGTGCCAGCCAAAACCATGGGATTGGAGGCAGGGCCAGCCAAAACCATGGGATTGGAGGCGGGGCCAGCCAAAACCATGGGATTGGAGGCAGGGCCAGCCGTATCCATGGAACTGGAGGCTGGGCCAACCAAAACCATGTAACTGGAGGCAGGGCCAGCCAAAACCATGGTATTGGAGGCGGGGCCAGCCAGAACCATGTAACTGGAGGCGGGCCTGCCAAAACCATGTAACTGGAGGCAGGGCCAGCCAAAACCATGGAACGGGAGGCGGACCTGCCAAAACCATGGAACTGGAGGCAGGGCCAGCTAAAAACCATGTAACTGGAGGTGGGACCAGCCGTATCCATGGAACTGGAGGCGGGGCCAGCCAAAACAATGTAACTGGAGGTGGGGCCAGCCAAAACCATGGCATTGGAGGCGGGCCTGCCAAAACCATGTAACTGGAGGCGGGGCCAGCCAAAACCATGTAACTGGAGGCGGGGTCAGCCAAAACCATGGTATTGGAGGCGGGGTCAGCCAAAACCATGGTATTGGAGGCGGGGCCAGCCAAAACCATGTAACTGGAGGCGGACCCAGCCGTATCCATGGAACTGGAGGCGTGACCAGCCAAAACCATGGTATTGGAGGCGGGGCCAGCCAAAACCATGGGATTGGAGGCGGGGCCAGCCAAAACCATGGGATTGGAGGCGGGGCCAGCCAAAACCATGGGATTGGAGGCGGGCCAGCCAAAACCATGGGATTGGAGGCGGGGCCAGCCAAAACCATGGTATTGGAGGCAGGGCCCAAAACCATGTAACTGGAGGCGGGGCCAGCCAAAACCATGTAACTGGAGGCGGGGTGAGGCAAAACCATGGTATTGGAGGCGGGGTCAGCCAAAACCATGATATTGGAGGCGGGGCCCGCCAAACCCATGTAACTGAAGGCGGGCCCAGCCGTATCCATGGAACTGGAGGCGGGGCCAGCCAAAACCATGGTATTGGAGGCGGGGCCAGCCAAAACCATGTAACTGGAGGCGGGCCTGCCAAAACCATATAGCTGAAGGTGGGGCAGACAAAACCATGGTATTGGAGGCGGGGCCAGCTAAAACCATGCTATTGGAGGCGGTGCCAGCCAAAACCATGGGATTGGAGGCAGGGCCAGCCAAAACCATGGGATTGGAGGCGGGGCCAGCCAAAACCATGGGATTGGAGGCAGGGCCAGCCGTATCCATGGAACTGGAGGCTGGGCCAGCCAAAACCATGTAACTGGAGGCAGGGCCAGCCAAAACCATGGTATTGGAGGCGGGGCCAGCCAAAACCATGTAACTGGAGGCGGGCCTGCCAAAACCATGTAACTGGAGGCGGGGCCAGCCAAAACCATGGAACGGGAGGCGGACCTGCCAAAACCATGGAACTGGAGGCGGGGCCAGCTAAAAACCATGTAACTGGAGGTGGGACCAGCCGTATCCATGGAACTGGAGGCGGGGCCAGCCAAAACCATGTAACTGGAGGTGGGGCCAGCCAAAACCATGGCATTGGAGGCGGGCCTGCCAAAACCATGTAACTGGAGGCGGGGCCAGCCAAAACCATGTAACTGGAGGCGGGGTCAGCCAAAACCATGGTATTGGAGGCGGGGTCAGCCAAAACCATGGTATTGGAGGCGGGGCCAGCCAAAACCATGTAACTGGAGGCGGACCCAGCCGTATCCATGGAACTGGAGGCGTGACCAGCCAAAACCATGGTATTGGAGGCGGGGCCAGCCAAAACCATGTAACTGGAGGCGGGCCTGCCAAAACCATATAGCTGAAGGCGGGGCCAGACAAAACCATGGTATTGGAGGCGGGGCCAGCCAAAACCATGGTATTGGAGGCGGGGCAAGCCAAAACCATGGGATTGGAGGCGGGGCCAGCCAAAACCATGGGATTGGAGGCGGGGCCAGCCAAAACCATGGGATTGGAGGCGGGGCCAGCCAAAACCATGGTATTGGAGGCAGGGCCCAAAAGCATGTAACTGGAGGCGGGGCCAGCCAAAACCATGTTACTGGAGGCGGGGTGAGGCAAAACCATGGTACTGGAGGCGGGGTCAGCCAAAACCATGATATTGGAGGCGGGGCCAGCCAAAACCATGTAACTGGAGGCGGGCCCAGCCGTATCCATGGAACTGGAGGCGGGGCCAGCCAAAACCATGGTATTGGAGGCGGGGCCAGCCAAAACCATGTAACTGGAGGCGGGCCTGCCAAAACCATGTAGCTGAAGGTGGGGCAGACAAAACCATGGTATTGGAGGCGGGGCCAGCTAAAACCATGCTATTGGAGGCGGTGTCAGCCAAAACCATGGGATTGGAGGCAGGGCCAGCCAAAACCATGGGATTGGAGGCGGGGCCAGCCAAAACCATGGGATTGGAGGCAGGGCCAGCCGTATCCATGGAACTGGAGGCGGGGCCAGCCAAAACCATGGTATTGGAGGCGGGGCCAGCCAAAACCATGGTATTGGAGGCGGGGCCTAAAACCATGTAAATAGAGGCGGGGCCAGCCAAAACCATGGAACTGGAGGAGGGGCCCGCCAAAACCATGGTATTGGAGGAGGGGCCAGCCAAAACCATGGTATTGGAGGCGGGGACAGCCAAAACCATGTAACTGGGGGCAGGGCCAGCCGTATCCATGGAACTGGAGGCGGGGCCAGCCGTATCCATGTATTGGAGGCGGGGCCAGCCATATCCATGGAACTGGAGGCGGGGCCAGCCGTATACATTGTATTGGAGGCGGGGCCAGCCAAAACCATGTATTGGAGGCAGGGTCGGACAAAAGCATGGTATTGGAGGCGGGGCCAGACAAAACCATGGTATTGGAGGCGGGGCCGGACAAAACCATGGTATTGGAGGCGGGGCCAGACAAAACCATGGTATTGGAGGCGGGGCCAGCTGTATCCATGGTATTGGAGGCGGGGCCAGCCGTATCCATGGAACTGGAGGCGGGGCCAACTGTATCCATGGAACTGGAGGCGGGGCCAGCCAAAACCATGGTATTGGAGGCGGGGCCAGCCAAAACCATGGTATTGGAGGCAGGGCCTTGGAGGCGGGCCAGCCATATCCATGGTATTGGAGGCGGGGCCAGCCGTATCCATGGAACTGGAGGCGGGGCCAGCCGTATCCATGGAACTGGAGGCGGGGCCAGCCAAAACCATGGTATTGGAGGCGGGCCAGCCAAAACCATGGTATTGGAGGCGGGCCAGCCAAAACCATGGTATTGGAGGCGGGCCAGCCAAAACCATGGTATTGGAGGCGGGGCCAGACAAAACCATGGTATTGGAGGCGGGGCCAGACAAAACCATGGTATTGGAGGCGGGGCCAGACAAAACCATGGAAACCATGGTATTGGAGGCGGGGCCAGACAAAACCATGGTATTGGAGGCAGGGCCAGCCAAAACCATGGTATTGGAGACGGGGCCAGCCGTATCCATGGTATTGGAGGCAGGGCCAGCCGTATCCATGGAACTGGAGGAGGGGCCAGCCGTATCCATGGTATCGGAGGCAGGGCCAGCCGTATCCATGGAACCGGAAGCAGGGCCAGCTGTATCCATGGTATTGGAGGTGGGGCCAGCCGTATCCATGGTATTGGAGGCGGGGCCAGCCGTATCCATGGAACTGGAGGCCGGTCCAGCCGTATCCATGGAACTGGAGGCGGGGCCAGCCGTATCCATGGAACTGGAGGCAGGGCCAGCCGTATCCATGGAACTGGAGGCGGGGCCAGCCGTATCCATGGAACTGGAGGCAGGGCCAGCCGTATCCATGTAACTGGAGGCGGCGCCAGCCAAAACCATGTATTGGAGGCGGGGTCAGCCAAAACCATGCTATTGGAGGCAGGGACAGCCAAAACCATGTAACTGGAGTCAGGGCCAGCCATATCCATGGAACTTGAAGCGGGGCCAGCTGTATCCATGGTATTGGAGGCGGGGCCAGCCGTATCCATGGAACTGGAGGTGGGGCCAGCCGTATCCATGGAAATGGAGGCGGGGCCAGCCAAAACCATGGAACTGGAGGCGGGCCAGCCGTATCCATGGAACCGGAAGCAGGGCCAGCTGTATCCATGGTATTGGAGGTGGGGCCAGCCGTATCCATGGTA
Source organism: Ambystoma mexicanum (assembly GCF_040938575.1). Classification (NCBI taxonomy): domain Eukaryota; kingdom Metazoa; phylum Chordata; class Amphibia; order Caudata; family Ambystomatidae; genus Ambystoma; species Ambystoma mexicanum. The sequence continues at coordinate 1,099,516,770 of NC_090929.1, forward strand.
TTGGAGGCGGGGCCAGCCGTATCCATGGAACTGGAGGCGGGGCCAGCCGTATCCATGGAACTGGAGGCAGGGCCAGCCGTATCCATGGAACTGGAGGCGGGGCCAGCCAAAACCATGGTATTGGAGGCGCGGCCAGCCAAAACCATGGTATTGGAGGCGGGGCCAGCCGTATCCATGGTATTGGAGGCGGGGCCAGCCGTATCCATGGAACTGGAGGCGGGGCCAGCCGTATCCATGGAACTGGAGGCGGGGCCAGCCAAAACCATGGTATTGGAGGCGGGCCAGCCAAAACCATGGTATTGGAAGCGGGCCAGCCAAAACCATGGGATTGGAGGCGGGGCCAGCCAAAACCATGGTATTGGAGGCAGGGCCCAAAACCATGTAACTGGAGGCGGGGCCAGCCAAAACCATGTTACTGGAGGCGGGGTGAGGCAAAACCATGGTATTGGAAGCGGGGTCAGCCAAAACCATGATATTGGAGGCGGGGCCAGCCAAAACCATGGAACTGGAGGCGGGCCCAGCCGTATCCATGGAACTGGAGGCGGGGCCAGCCAAAACCATGGTATTGGAGGCGGGGCCAGCCAAAACCATGTAACTGGAGGCGGGCCTGCCAAAACCATATAGCTGAAGGTGGGGCAGACAAAACCATGGTATTGGAGGCGGGGCCAGCCAAAACCATGGTATTGGAGGCGGGCCAGCCAAAACCATGGTATTGGAAGCGGGCCAGCCAAAACCATGGGATTGGAGGCGGGGCCAGCCAAAACCATGGTATTGGAGGCAGGGCCCAAAACCATGTAACTGGAGGCGGGGCCAGCCAAAACCATGTTACTGGAGGCGGGGTGAGGCAAAACCATGGTATTGGAGGCGGGGTCAGCCAAAACCATGATATTGGAGGCGGGGCCAGCCAAAACTATGTAACTGGAGGCGGGCCCAGCCGTATCCATGGAACTGGAGGCGGGGCCAGCCAAAACCATGGTATTGGAGGCGGGGCCAGCCAAAACCATGTAACTGGAGGCGGGCCTGCCAAAACCATATAGCTGAAGGTGGGGCAGACAAAACCATGGTATTGGAGGCGGGGCCAGCTAAAACCATGCTATTGGAGGCGGTGCCAGCCAAAACCATGGGATTGGAGGCAGGGCCAGCCAAAACCATGGGATTGGAGGCGGGGCCAGCCAAAACCATGGGATTGGAGGCAGGGCCAGCCGTATCCATGGAACTGGAGGCGGGGCCAGCCAAAACCATGGTATTGGAGGCGGGGCCAGCCAAAACCATGGTATTGGAGGCGGGGCCTAAAACCATGTAACTAGAGGCGGGGCCAGCCAAAACCATGGAACTGGAGGAGGGGCCCGCCAAAACCATGGTATTGGAGGAGGGGCCAGCCAAAACCATGGTATTGGAGGCGGGGACAGCCAAAACCATGTAACTGGGGGCAGGGCCAGCCGTATCCATGGAACTGGAGGCGGGGCCAGCCGTATCCATGGTATTGGAGGCGGGGCCAGCCGTATCCATGGAACTGGAGGCGGGGCCAGCCGTATACATTGTATTGGAGGCGGGGCCAGCCAAAACCATGGTATTGGAGGCAGGGTCGGACAAAAGCATGGTATTGGAGGCGGGGCCAGACAAAACCATGGTATTGGAGGCGGGGCCGGACAAAACCATGGTATTGGAGGCGGGGCCAGACAAAACCATGGTATTGGAGGCGGGGCCAGCTGTATCCATGGTATTGGAGGCGGGGCCAGCCGTATCCATGGAACTGGAGGCGGGGCCAACTGTATCCATGGAACTGGAGGCGGGGCCAGCCAAAACCATGGTTTTGGAGGCGGGGCCAGCCAAAACCATGGTATTGGAGGCGGGGCCTTGGAGGCGGGCCAGCCATATCCATGGTATTGGAGGCGGGGCCAGCCGTATCCATGGAACTGGAGGCGGGGCCAGCCGTATCCATGGAACTGGAGGCGGGGCCAGCCAAAACCATGGTATTGGAGGCTGGCCAGCCAAAACCATGGTATTGGAGGCGGGCCAGCCAAAACCATGGTATTGGAGGCGGGCCAGCCAAAACCATGGTATTGGAGGCTGGGCCAGCCAAAACCATGGTATTGGAGGCGGGGCCAGACAAAACCATGGTATTGGAGGCGGGGACAGACAAAACCATGGAAACCATGGTATTGGAGGCGGGGCCAGACAAAACCATGGTATTGGAGGCAGGGCCAGCCAAAACCATGGTATTGGAGACGGGGCCAGCCGTATCCATGGTATTGGAGGCGGGGCCAGCCGTATCCATGGAACTGGAGGAGGGGCCAGCCGTATCCATGGTATCGGAGGCAGGGCCAGCCGTATCCATGGAACCGGAAGCAGGGCCAGCTGTATCCATGGTATTGGAGGTGGGGCCAGCCGTATCCATGGTATTGGAGGCGGGGCCAGCCGTATCCATGGAACTGGAGGCCGGGCCAGCCGTATCCATGGAACTGGAGGCCGGGCCAGCCGTATCCATGGAACTGGAGGCGGGGCCAGCCGTATCCATGGAACTGGAGGCAGGGCCAGCCGTATCCATGGAACTGGAGGCGGGGCCAGCCGTATCCATGGAACTGGAGGCAGGGCCAGCCGTATCCATGTAACTGGAGGCGGCGCCAGCCAAAACCATGTATTGGAGGCGGGGTCAGCCAAAACCATGCTATTGGAGGCAGGGACAGCCAAAACCATGTAACTGGAGTCAGGGCCAGCCGTATCCATGGAACTTGAAGCTGGGCCAGCTGTATCCATGGTATTGGAGGCGGGGCCAGCCATATCCATGGAACTGGAGGTGGGGCCAGCCGTATCCATGGAAATGGAGGCGGGGCCAGCCAAAACCATGGAACTGGAGGCGGGCCAGCCGTATCCATGGAACCGGAAGCAGGGCCAGCTGTATCCATGGTATTGGAGGTGGGGCCAGCCGTATCCATGGTATTGGAGACGGGGCCAGCTGTATCCATGGAACTGGAGGCGGGGCCAGCCGTATCCATGGAACTGGAGGCAGGGCCAGCCGTATCCATGGAACTGGAGGCGGGGCCAGCCAAAACCATGGTATTGGAGGTGCGGCCAGCCAAAACCATGGTATTGGAGGCGGGGCCAGCCGTATCCATGGTATTGGAGGCGGGGCCAGCCGTATCCATGGAACTGGAGGCGGGGCCAGCCGTATCCATGGAACTGGAGGCGGGGCCAGCCGTATCCATCGAACTGGAGGCGGGGCCAGCCAAAACCATGGTATTGGAGGCGGGCCAGCCAAAACCATGGTATTGGAAGCGGGCCAGCCAAAACCATGGTATTGGAGGCGGGGCCAGACAAAACCATGGTATTGGAGGCGGGGCCAGACAAAACCATGGTATTGGAGGCAGGGCCAGACAAAACCATGGAAACCATGGTATTGGAGGCGGGGCCAGACAAAACCATTGTATTGGAGGCGGGGCCGGACAAAACCATGGTATTGGAGGCAGGGCCAGCCAAAACAATGGGATTGGAGGCGGGGCCAGCCAAAACCATGGGATTGGAGGCGGGGCTAGCCGTATCCATGTAATTGGAGGCGGGCCAGCCAAAACCATGGTTTTGGAGGCACAGCCAGCCAAAACCATGGTATTGGAGGCGGGGCCAGCCAAAACCATGGTATTGGAGGCGGGGCCAGCCAAAACCATGGAACTGGAGGCGGGGCCAGCCAAAACCATGGAACTGGAGGCGGGGCCAGCCAAAACCATGGAACTGGAGGAGGGGCCAGCCAAAACCATGGAACTGGAGGAGGAGCCAGCCAAAACCATGGTACTGGAGGAGGGGCCAGCCAAAACCATGGTATTGGAGGCAGGGACAGCCAAAACCATGGTATTGGAGGCAGGGACAGCCAAAACCATGTAACTGGAGTCAGGGCCAGCCGTATCCATGGAACTGGAGGCGGGGCTAGCCGTATCCATGGAACTGGAGGCGGGGCCAGCCGTATCCATGGTATTGGAGGCAGGGCCAGCCGTATCCATGGAACTGGAGGCGGGGCCAGCCGTATCCATGGAAATAGAGGCGGGGCCAGCCAAAACCATGGAACTGGAGGCGGGCCAGCCGTATCCATGGAACCGGAAGCAGGGCCAGCTGCATCCATGGTATTGGAGGTGGGGCCAGCCGTATCCATGGTATTGGAGGCGGGGCCAGCCGTATCCATGGTATTGGAGGCGGGGCCAGCCGTATCCATGGAACTGGAGGCCGGGCCAGCCGTATCCATGGAACTGGAGGCGGGGCCAACAGTATCCATGGAACTGGAGGCGGGGCCAGCCAAAAGCATGGTATTGGAGGTGGGGCCAGCCAAAACCATGGTATTGGAAGCGGGGCCTTGGAGGCGGGGCCAGCCGTATCCATGGTATTGGAGGCGGGGCCAGCCGTATCCATGGAACTGGAGGCGGGGCCAGCCGTATCCATGGAACTGGAGGCGGGGCCAGCTGTATCCATGGAACTGGAGGCGGGGCCAGCTGTATCCATGGAACTGGAGGCGGGGCCAGCCAAAACCATGGTATTGGAGGTGGGCCAGCCAAAACCATGGTATTGGAGGCGGGGCCAGCCAAAACCATGGTATTGGAGGCGGGGCCAGACTAAACCATGGTATTGGAGGCGGGGCCAGCCAAAACCATGGTATTGGAGGCGGAGCCCAAAACCATGAGATTGGAGGCAGGGCCAGCCGTATCCATGGGAATGGAGGCGGGGCCAGCCGTATCCATGGAACTGGAGGCAGGGCCAGCCAAAACCATGGTACTGGAGGCGGGGCCAGCCAAAAGCATGGTATTGGAGGCGGGGCCAGCCAAAACAATGTAACTGGAGGCGGGGCCAGCCGTATCCATGGTATTGGAGGCGGAGCCAGCCGTATCCATGGTATTGGAGGCGGGGCCAGCCAAAACCATGTAACTGGAGGCGGGGTCAGCCAAAACCATGCTATTGGAGGCGGGTATTGGAGGCAGGGCCAGCCAAAACCATGTAACTGGAGGTGGGGTCAGCCAAAACCATGTAACTGGAGGTGGGGCCAGCCGTATCCATGGTATTGGAGGCAGGGCGAGCCGTATCCATGGGATTGGAGGCGGGGCCAGCCAAAACCATGGTATTGGAGGCGGGGCCAGCCAAAACCATGGTATTGGAGGCGGGGCCAGCCAAAACCATGGAACTGGAGGCGGGGCTAGCCAAAACCATGGTATTGGAGGCGGGGCCAGCCAAAACCATGGTATTGGAGGAAGGGCCAGCCAAAACCATGGTACTGGAGGCGGGGCCAGCCAAAAGCATGGTATTGGAGGCGGGGCCAGCCAAAACAATGTAACTGGAGGCGGGGCCAGCCGTATCCATGGTATTGGAGGCAGGGCCTGCCAAAATCATGGAACTGGAGGCGGGGCCAGCCAAAACCATGGTATTGGAGGCGGGGCCAGCCAAAACCATGGTATTTGAGGCGGGGCCAGCCAAAACCATCGGATTGGAGGCAGGGCCAGCCAAAACCATGGTACTGGAGGCGGGGCCAGCCAAAAGCATGGTATTGGAGGCGGGGCCAGCCAAAACCATGTAACTGGAGGCGGGGCCAGCCAAAACCATTGGAGGCGGGGCCAGCCAAAACCATGGTATTGGAGGCGAGGCCAGCCAAAACCATGGTATTGGAGGAAGGGCCAGCCAAAACCATGGTACTAGAGGCGGGGCCAGCCAAAAGCATGGTATTGGAGGCGGGGCCAGCCAAAACAATGTAACTGGAGGCGGGGCCAGCCGTATCCATGGTATTGGAGGCAGGGCCTGCCAAAATCATGGAACTGGAGGCGGGGCCAGCCAAAACCATGGTATTGGAGGCGGGGCCAGCCAAAACCATGGTATTTGAGGCGGGGCCAGCCAAAAGCATGGTATTGGAGGCGGGGCCAGCCAAAAGCATGATATTGGAGGCGGTATTGGAGGCGGGGCCAGCCAAAACAATGTAACTGGAGGCGGGGCCAGTCGTATCCATGGTATTGGAGGCAGGGCCTGCCAAAATCATGGTATTGGAAGCTGGGCCAGCCAAAATCATGGTATTGGAGGCTGGGCCAGCCAAAATCATGGTATTGGAGGCGGGTTCAGCCGTATCCATGGTATTGGAAGCGGGGCCAGCTGAAACCATGGGATTGGAGGCGGGGCCAGCCGTATCCAAGGAACTAGAGGCGGGGCCAGCCAAAACCATGGTATTGGAGGCGGGGCCAGCCAAAACCATGGTATTGGAGGCGGGGCCAGCCAAAACCATGGTATTGGAGGCGGGGACAACCAAAACCATGGTATTGGAGGCGGGCCAGCCAAAACCATGGTATTGGAGGCAGGGCTAGCCGAAACCATGGGATTGGAGGCGGGGCCAGCCGTATCCAAGGAACTGGAGGCGGGGCCAGCCAAAACCATGGTATTGGAGGCGGGGCCAGCCAAAACCATGTAACTGGAGGCGGGGCCAGACAAAACCATGGTACTGGAGGTGGGGCCAGCCGGCCAGCCAAAACCATGGAACTGGAGGTGGGGCCAGCCGGCCAGCCAAAACCATGGAACTGGAGGCGGGGGCCAACCGAATCCATGGAACTGGAGGCGGGGCCAGATAAAACCATGGTATTGGAGGCGGGGCCAGCCAAAAGCATGGTATTGGAGGCGGGGCCAGACAAAACCATGGTATTGGAGGCGGGGCCAGCCAAAACCATGGTATTGGAGGCAGGGCCAGCCATATCCGTGGAACTGGAGGCGGGGCCAGCCAAAACCATGGTATTGGAGGCGGGGCCAGCCAAAACCATGGGATTGGAGGCGGGGCCAGCCAAAACCATGGTATTGGAGGCAGGGCCAGCCAAAACCATGGTATTGGAGGCAGGGCCAGCCAAAACCATGGTATTGGAGGCAGGGCCAGCCAAAACCATGGTATTGTAGGCGGGGTCAGCCAAAACCATGTAACTGGAGGCGGGGTCAACCAAAACCGTGCTATTGGAGGCGGGGCCAGCCAAAACCATGTAACTGGAGGCGGGGCCAGCCAAAACCATGGGATTGAAGGCGGGGCCAGCCAAAACCATGGGATTGGATTCGGGGCCAGCCAAAACCATGGGATTGGAGGCGGGGCCAGCCGTAACCATGGAACTGGAGGCGGGGCCAGCCAAAACCATGGAACTGGAGGCGGGGCCAGCCAAAACCATGGAACTAGAGGCGGGGCCAGCCATATCCGTGGAACTGGAGGCGGGGCCAGCCAAAACCATGGTATTGGAGGCGGGGCCAGCCAAAACCATGGTATTGGAGGCGGGGCCAGCCAAAACCATGGTATTGGAGGCGGGGCCAGCCAAAACCATGGTATTGGAGGCGGGGCCAGCCAAAACCATGGTATTGGAGGCAGGGCTACCCAAAACCATGGTATTGTAGGCGGGGCCAGCCAAAACCATGTAACTGGAGGCGGGGTCAGCCAAAACCATGTAACTGGAGGCGGGGTCAGCCAAAACCGTGCTATTGGAGGCGGGGCCAGCCAAAACCGTGGTATTGGAGGCGGGGCCAGCCAAAACCATGGGATTGAAGGCGGGGCCAGCCAAAACCATGGGATTGGAGGCGGGGCCAGCCAAAACCATGGGATTGGAGGCGGGGCCAGCCGTAACCATGGAACTGGAGGCGGGGCCGGCCAAAACCATGGAACTGGAGGCGGGGCCAGCCAAAACCATGGTACTGAAGGCGGGGCCAGCCAAAACCATGGTACTGGAGGCGGGGCCAGCCAAAAGCATGGTATTGGAGGCGGTATTGGAGGCGGGGCCAGCCAAAACAATGTAACTGGAGGCGGGGCCAGCCGTATCCATGGTATTGGAGGCTGGGCCAGCCAAAATCATGGTATTGGAGGCTGGGCCAGCCAAAATCATGGTATTGGAGGCTAGGCCAGCCAAAATCATGGTATTGGAGGCAGGTTCAGCCGTATCCATGGGATTGGAGGCGGGGCCTGCCGAAACCATGGGATTGGAGGGGGGGCCAGCCGTATCCAAGGAACTGGAGGTGGGGCCAGCCAAAACCATGGTATAGGAGGCGGGGCCAGCCAAAACCATGGGATTGGAGGCGGGGACAGCTGTATCCATGGTACTGGAGGCGGAGCCAGCCAAAACCATGGTATTGGAGGCAGGGCCAGCCAAAACCATGGGATTGGAGGCGGGGCCAGCCAAAACCATGGGATTGGAGGCGGGGCCAGCCAAAACCATGGTATTGGAGGCAGGGCCCAAAAGCATGTAACTGGAGGCGGGGCCAGCCAAAACCATGTTACTGGAGGCGGGGCCAGCCAAAACCATGTAACTGGAGGCGGGCCCAGCCGTATCCATGGAACTGGAGGCGGGGCCAGCCAAAACCATGGTATTGGAGGCGGGGCCAGCCAAAACCATGTAACTGGAGGCGGGCCTGCCAAAACCATGTAGCTGAAGGTGGGGCAGACAAAACCATGGTATTGGAGGCGGGGCCAGCTAAAACCATGCTATTGGAGGCGGTGCCAGCCAAAACCATGGGATTGGAGGCAGGGCCAGCCAAAACCATGGGATTGGAGGCGGGGCCAGCCAAAACCATGGGATTGGAGGCAGGGCCAGCCGTATCCATGGAACTGGAGGCGGGGCCAGCCAAAACCATGGTATTGGAGGAGGGGCCCGCCAAAACCATGGTATTGGAGGGGCCAGCCAAAACCATGGTATTGGAGGCGGGGACAGCCAAAACCATGTAACTGGGGGCAGGGCCAGCCGTATCCATGGAACTGGAGGCGGGGCCAGCCGTATCCATGTATTGGAGGCGGGGCCAGCCATATCCATGGAACTGGAGGCGGGGCCAGCCGTATACATTGTATTGGAGGCGGGGCCAGCCAAAACCATGTATTGGAGGCAGGGTCGGACAAAAGCATGGTATTGGAGGCGGGGCCAGACAAAACCATGGTATTGGAGGCGGGGCCGGACAAAACCATGGTATTGGAGGCGGGGCCAGACAAAACCATGGTATTGGAGGCGGGGCCAGCTGTATCCATGGTATTGGAGGCGGGGCCAGCCGTATCCATGGAACTGGAGGCGGGGCCAACTGTATCCATGGAACTGGAGGCGGGGCCAGACAAAACCATGGTATTGGAGGCGGGGCCAGCCAAAACCATGGTATTGGAGGCAGGGCCTTGGAGGCGGGCCAGCCATATCCATGGTATTGGAGGCGGGGCCAGCCGTATCCAAGGAACTGGAGGCGGGGCCAGCCGTATCCATGGAACTGGAGGCGGGGCCAGCCAAAACCATGGTATTGGAGGCGGGCCAGCCAAAACCATGGTATTGGAGGCGGGCCAGCCAAAACCATGGTATTGGAGGCGGGCCAGCCAAAACCATGGTATTGGAGGCGGGGCCAGACAAACCATGGTATTGGAGGCGGGGCCAGACAAAACCATGGTATTGGAGGCGGGGCCAGACAAAACCATGGAAACCATGGTATTGGAGGCGGGGCCAGACAAAACCATGGTATTGGAGGCAGGGCCAGCCAAAACCATGGTATTGGAGACGGGGCCAGCCGTATCCATGGTATTGGAGGCAGGGCCAGCCGTATCCATGGAACTGGAGGAGGGGCCAGCCGTATCCATGGTATCACAGGCAGGGCCAGCCGTATCCATGGAACCGGAAGCAGGGCCAGCTGTATCCATGGTATTGGAGGTGGGGCCAGCCGTATCCATGGTATTGGAGGCGGGGCCAGCCGTATCCATGGAACTGGAGGCCGGTCCAGCCGTATCCATGGAACTGGAGGCGGGGCCAGCCGTATCCATGGAACTGGAGGCGGGGCCAGCCGTATCCATGGAACTGGAGGCAGGGCCAGCCGTATCCATGTAACTGGAGGCGGCGCCAGCCAAAACCATGTATTGGAGGCGGGGTCAGCCAAAACCATGCTATTGGAGGCAGGGACAGCCAAAACCATGTAACTGGAGTCAGGGCCAGCCATATCCATGGAACTTGAAGCGGGGCCAGCTGTATCCATGGTATTGGAGGCGGGGCCAGCCGTATCCATGGAACTGGAGGTGGGGCCAGCCGTATCCATGGAAATGGAGGCGGGGCCAGCCAAAACCATGGAACTGGAGGCGGGCCAGCCGTATCCATGGAACCGGAAGCAGGGCCAGCTGTATCCATGGTATTGGAGGTGGGGCCAGCCGTATCCATGGTATTGGAGGCGGGGCCAGCCGTATCCATGGAACTGGAGGCGGGGCCAGCCGTATCCATGGAACTGGAGGCAGGGCCAGCCGTATCCATGGAACTGGAGGCGGGGCCAGCCAAAACCATGGTATTGGAGGCGCGGCCAGCCAAAACCATGGTATTGGAGGCGGGGCCAGCCGTATCCATGGTATTGGAGGCGGGGCCAGCCGTATCCATGGAACTGGAGGCGGGGCCAGCCGTATCCATGGAACTGGAGGCGGGGCCAGCCGTATCCATCGAACTGGAGGCGGGGCCAGCCAAAACCATGGTATTGGAGGCGGGCCAGCCAAAACCATGGTATTGGAAGCGGGCCAGCCAAAACCATGGGATTGGAGGCGGGGCCAGCCAAAACCATGGTATTGGAGGCAGGGCCCAAAACCATGTAACTGGAGGCGGGGCCAGCCAAAACCATGTTACTGGAGGCGGGGTGAGGCAAAACCATGGTATTGGAAGCAGGGTCAGCCAAAACCATGATATTGGAGGCGGGGCCAGCCAAAACCATGGAACTGGAGGCGGGCCCAGCCGTATCCATGGAACTGGAGGCGGGGCCAGCCAAAACCATGGTATTGGAGGCGGGGCCAGCCAAAACCATGTAACTGGAGGCGGGCCTGCCAAAACCATATAGCTGAAGGTGGGGCAGACAAAACCATGGTATTGGAGGCGGGGCCAGCCAAAACCATGGTATTGGAGGCGGGCCAGCCAAAACCATGGTATTGGAAGCGGGCCAGCCAAAACCATGGGATTGGAGGCGGGGCCAGCCAAAACCATGGTATTGGAGGCAGGGCCAGCCGTATCCATGGAACTGGAGGCGGGGCCAGCCAAAACCATGTTACTGGAGGCGGGGTGAGGCAAAACCATGGTATTGGAGGCGGGGTTAGCCAAAACCATGATATTGGAGGCGGGGCCAGCCAAAACTATGTAACTGGAGGCGGGCCCAGCCGTATCCATGGAACTGGAGGCGGGGCCAGCCAAAACCATGGTATTGGAGGCGGGGCCAGCCAAAACCATGTAACTGGAGGCGGGCCTGCCAAAACCATATAGCTGAAGGTGGGGCAGACAAAACCATGGTATTGGAGGCGGGGCCAGCTAAAACCATGCTATTGGAGGCGGTGCCAGCCAAAACCATGGGATTGGAGGCAGGGCCAGCCAAAACCATGGGATTGGAGGCGGGGCCAGCCAAAACCATGGGATTGGAGGCAGGGCCAGCCGTATCCATGGAACTGGAGGCGGGGCCAGCCAAAACCATGGTATTGGAGGCGGGGCCAGCCAAAACCATGGTATTGGAGGCGGGGCCTAAAACCATGTAACTAGAGGCGGGGCCAGCCAAAACCATGGAACTGGAGGAGGGGCCCGCCAAAACCATGGTATTGGAGGAGGGGCCAGCCAAAACCATGGTATTGGAGGCGGGGACAGCCAAAACCATGGTATTGGAGGCAGGGTCGGACAAAAGCATGGTATTGGAGGCGGGGCCAGACAAAACCATGGTATTGGAGGCGGGGCCGGACAAAACCATGGTATTGGAGGCGGGGCCAGACAAAACCATGGTATTGGAGGCGGGGCCAGCTGTATCCATGGTATTGGAAGCGGGGCCAGCCGAAACCATGGGATTGGAGGCGGGGCCAGCCGTATCCAAGGAACTAGAGGCGGGGCCAGCCAAAACCATGGTATTGGAGGCGGGGCCAGCCAAAACCATGGTATTGGAGGCGGGGCCAGCCAAAACCATGGTATTGGAGGCGGGGACAACCAAAACCATGGTATTGGAGGCGGGCCAGCCAAAACCATGGTATTGGAGGCAGGGCTAGCCGAAACCATGGGATTGGAGGCGGGGCCAGCCGTATCCAAGGAACTGGAGGCGGGGCCAGCCAAAACCATGGTATTGGAGGCGGGGCCAGCCAAAACCATGTAACTGGAGGCGGGGCCAGACAAAACCATGGTACTGGAGGTGGGGCCAGCCGGCCAGCCAAAACCATGGAACTGGAGGTGGGGCCAGCCGGCCAGCCAAAACCATGGAACTGGAGGCGGGGGCCAACCGAATCCATGGAACTGGAGGCGGGGCCAGATAAAACCATGGTATTGGAGGCGGGGCCAGCCAAAAGCATGGTATTGGAGGCGGGGCCAGACAAAACCATGGTATTGGAGGCGGGGCCAGCCAAAACCATGGTATTGGAGGCAGGGCCAGCCATATCCGTGGAACTGGAGGCGGGGCCAGCCAAAACCATGGTATTGGAGGCGGGGCCAGCCAAAACCATGGGATTGGAGGCGGGGCCAGCCAAAACCATGGTATTGGAGGCAGGGCCAGCCAAAACCATGGTATTGGAGGCAGGGCCAGCCAAAACCATGGTATTGGAGGCAGGGCCAGCCAAAACCATGGTATTGTAGGCGGGGTCAGCCAAAACCGTGCTATTGGAGGCGGGGCCAGCCAAAACCATGTAACTGGAGGCGGGGCCAGCCAAAACCATGGGATTGAAGGCGGGGCCAGCCAAAACCATGGGATTGGATTCGGGGCCAGCCAAAACCATGGGATTGGAGGCGGGGCCAGCCGTAACCATGGAACTGGAGGCGGGGCCAGCCAAAACCATGGAACTGGAGGCGGGGCCAGCCAAAACCATGGAACTAGAGGCGGGGCCAGCCATATCCGTGGAACTGGAGGCGGGGCCAGCCAAAACCATGGTATTGGAGGCGGGGCCAGCCAAAACCATGGTATTGGAGGCGGGGCCAGCCAAAACCATGGTATTGGAGGCGGGGCCAGCCAAAACCATGGTATTGGAGGCGGGGCCAGCCAAAACCATGGTATTGGAGGCAGGGCTACCCAAAACCATGGTATTGGAGGCAGGGCCAGCCAAAACCATGGTATTGTAGGCGGGGCCAGCCAAAACCATGTAACTGGAGGCGGGGTCAGCCAAAACCATGTAACTGGAGGCGGGGTCAGCCAAAACCGTGCTATTGGAGGCGGGGCCAGCCAAAACCGTGGTATTGGAGGCGGGGCCAGCCAAATCCATGGGATTGAAGGCGGGGCCAGCCAAAACCATGGGATTGGAGGCGGGGCCAGCCAAAACCATGGGATTGGAGGCGGGGCCAGCCGTAACCATGGAACTGGAGGCGGGGCCAGCCAAAACCATGGAACTGGAGGCAGGGCCAGCCAAAACCATGGAACTGGAGGCGGGGCCAGCCAAAACTATGGTATTGGAGGCGGGGCCAGCCAAAACCATGGTATTGGAGGCGGGGCCAGCCAAAACCATGGTATTGGAGGCGGGGCCAGCCAAAACCATGGTACTGGAGGCGGGGCCAGCCAAAACCATGGTATTGGAGGCAGGGCCAGCCAAAACCATGGTACTGAAGGCGGGGCCAGCCAAAACCATGGTACTGGAGGCGGGGCCAGCCAAAAGCATGGTATTGGAGGCGGTATTGGAGGCGGGGCCAGCCAAAACAATGTAACTGGAGGCGGGGCCAGCCGTATCCATGGTATTGGAGGCTGGGCCAGCCAAAATCATGGTATTGGAGGCTGGGCCAGCCAAAATCATGGTATTGGAGGCTAGGCCAGCCAAAATCATGGTATTGGAGGCAGGTTCAGCCGTATCCATGGGATTGGAGGCGGGGCCTGCCGAAACCATGGGATTGGAGGGGGGGCCAGCCGTATCCAAGGAACTGGAGGCGGGGCCAGCCAAAACCATGGTATAGGAGGCGGGGCCAGCCAAAACCATGGGATTGGAGGCGGGGACAGCTGTATCCATGGTACTGGAGGCGGAGCCAGCCAAAACCATGGTATTGGAGGCAGGGCCCAAAAGCATGTAACTGGAGGCGGGGCCAGCCAAAACCATGTTACTGGAGGCGGGGTGAGGCAAAACCATGGTATTGGAGGCGGGGTCAGCCAAAACCATGATATTGGAGGCGGGGCCAGCCAAAACCATGTAACTGGAGGCGGGCCCAGCCGTATCCATGGAACTGGAGGCGGGGCCAGCCAAAACCATGGTATTGGAGGCGGGGCCAGCCAAAACCATGTAACTGGAGGCGGGCCTGCCAAAACCATGTAGCTGAAGGTGGGGCAGACAAAACCATGGTATTGGAGGCGGGGCCAGCTAAAACCATGCTATTGGAGGCGGTGCCAGCCAAAACCATGGGATTGGAGGCAGGGCCAGCCAAAACCATGGGATTGGAGGCGGGGCCAGCCAAAACCATGGGATTGGAGGCAGGGCCAGCCGTATCCATGGAACTGGAGGCGGGGCCAGCCAAAACCATGGTATTGGAGGAGGGGCCCGCCAAAACCATGGTATTGGAGGGGCCAGCCAAAACCATGGTATTGGAGGCGGGGACAGCCAAAACCATGTAACTGGGGGCAGGGCCAGCCGTATCCATGGAACTGGAGGCGGGGCCAGCCGTATCCATGTATTGGAGGCGGGGCCAGCCATATCCATGGAACTGGAGGCGGGGCCAGCCGTATACATTGTATTGGAGGCGGGGCCAGCCAAAACCATGTATTGGAGGCAGGGTCGGACAAAAGCATGGTATTGGAGGCGGGGCCAGACAAAACCATGGTATTGGAGGCGGGGCTGGACAAAACCATGGTATTGGAGGCGGGGCCAGACAAAACCATGGTATTGGAGGCGGGGCCAGCTGTATCCATGGTATTGGAGGCGGGGCCAGCCGTATCCATGGAACTGGAGGCGGGGCCAACTGTATCCATGGAACTGGAGGCGGGGCCAGCCAAAACCATGGTATTGGAGGCGGGCCAGCCAAAACCATGGTATTGGAGGCGGGCCAGCCAAAACCATGGTATTGGAGGCGGGGCCAGACAAACCATGGTATTGGAGGCGGGGCCAGACAAAACCATGGTATTGGAGGCGGGGCCAGACAAAACCATGGAAACCATGGTATTGGAGGCGGGGCCAGACAAAACCATGGTATTGGAGGCAGGGCCAGCCAAAACCATGGTATTGGAGACGGGGCCAGCCGTATCCATGGTATTGGAGGCAGGGCCAGCCGTATCCATGGAACTGGAGGAGGGGCCAGCCGTATCCATGGTATCGGAGGCAGGGCCAGCCGTATCCATGGAACCGGAAGCAGGGCCAGCTGTATCCATGGTATTGGAGGTGGGGCCAGCCGTATCCATGGTATTGGAGGCGGGGCCAGCCGTATCCATGGAACTGGAGGCCGGTCCAGCCGTATCCATGGAACTGGAGGCGGGGCCAGCCGTATCCATGGAACTGGAGGCAGGGCCAGCCGTATCCATGGAACTGGAGGCGGGGCCAGCCGTATCCATGGAACTGGAGGCAGGGCCAGCCGTATCCATGTAACTGGAGGCGGCGCCAGCCAAAACCATGTATTGGAGGCGGGGTCAGCCAAAACCATGCTATTGGAGGCAGGGACAGCCAAAACCATGTAACTGGAGTCAGGGCCAGCCATATCCATGGAACTTGAAGCGGGGCCAGCTGTATCCATGGTATTGGAGGCGGGGCCAGCCGTATCCATGGAACTGGAGGTGGGGCCAGCCGTATCCATGGAAATGGAGGCGGGGCCAGCCAAAACCATGGAACTGGAGGCGGGCCAGCCGTATCCATGGAACCGGAAGCAGGGCCAGCTGTATCCATGGTATTGGAGGTGGGGCCAGCCGTATCCATGGTATTGGAGGCGGGGCCAGCCGTATCCATGGAACTGGAGGCGGGGCCAGCCGTATCCATGGAACTGGAGGCAGGGCCAGCCCTATCCATGGAACTGGAGGCGGGGCCAGCCAAAACCATGGTATTGGAGGCGCGGCCAGCCAAAACCATGGTATTGGAGGCGGGGCCAGCCGTATCCATGGTATTGGAGGCGGGGCCAGCCGTATCCATGGTATTGGAGGCGGGGCCAGCCGTATCCATGGAACTGGAGGCGGGGCCAGCCGTATCCATCGAACTGGAGGCGGGGCCAGCCAAAACCATGGTATTGGAGGCGGGCCAGCCAAAACCATGGTATTGGAAGCGGGCCAGCCAAAACCATGGGATTGGAGGCGGGGCCAGCCAAAACCATGGTATTGGAGGCAGGGCCCAAAACCATGTAACTGGAGGCGGGGCCAGCCAAAACCATGTTACTGGAGGCGGGGTGAGGCAAAACCATGGTATTGGAAGCGGGGTCAGCCAAAACCATGATATTGGAGGCGGGGCCAGCCAAAACCATGGAACTGGAGGCGGGCCCAGCCGTATCCATGGAACTGGAGGCGGGGCCAGCCAAAACCATGGTATTGGAGGCGGGGCCAGCCAAAACCATGTAACTGGAGGCGGGCCTGCCAAAACCATATAGCTGAAGGTGGGGCAGACAAAACCATGGTATTGGAGGCGGGGCCAGCCAAAACCATGGTATTGGAGGCGGGCCAGCCAAAACCATGGTATTGGAAGCGGGCCAGCCAAAACCATGGGATTGGAGGCGGGGCCAGCCAAAACCATGGTATTGGAGGCAGGGCCAGCCGTATCCATGGAACTGGAGGCGGGGCCAGCCAAAACCATGTTACTGGAGGCGGGGTGAGGCAAAACCATGGTATTGGAGGCGGGGTCAGCCAAAACCATGATATTGGAGGCGGGGCCAGCCAAAACTATGTAACTGGAGGCGGGCCCAGCCGTATCCATGGAACTGGAGGCGGGGCCAGCCAAAACCATGGTATTGGAGGCGGGGCCAGCCAAAACCATGTAACTGGAGGCGGGCCTGCCAAAACCATATAGCTGAAGGTGGGGCAGACAAAACCATGGTATTGGAGGCGGGGCCAGCTAAAACCATGCTATTGGAGGCGGTGCCAGCCAAAACCATGGGATTGGAGGCAGGGCCAGCCAAAACCATGGGATTGGAGGCGGGGCCAGCCAAAACCATGGGATTGGAGGCAGGGCCAGCCGTATCCATGGAACTGGAGGCGGGGCCAGCCAAAACCATGGTATTGGAGGCGGGGCCAGCCAAAACCATGGTATTGGAGGCGGGGCCTAAAACCATGTAACTAGAGGCGGGGCCAGCCAAAACCATGGAACTGGAGGAGGGGCCCGCCAAAACCATGGTATTGGAGGAGGGGCCAGCCAAAACCATGGTATTGGAGGCGGGGACAGCCAAAACCATGGTATTGGAGGCAGGGTCGGACAAAAGCATGGTATTGGAGGCGGGGCCAGACAAAACCATGGTATTGGAGGCGGGGCCGGACAAAACCATGGTATTGGAGGCGGGGCCAGACAAAACCATGGTATTGGAGGCGGGGCCAGCTGTATCCATGGTATTGGAGGCGGGGCCAGCCGTATCCATGGAACTGGAGGCGGGGCCAACTGTATCCATGGAACTGGAGGCGGGGCCAGCCAAAACCATGGTTTTGGAGGCGGGGCCAGCCAAAACCATGGTTTTGGAGGCGGGGCCAGCCAAAACCATGGTATTGGAGGCGGGGCCTTGGAGGCGGGCCAGCCATATCCATGGTATTGGAGGCGGGGCCAGCCGTATCCATGGAACTGGAGGCGGGGCCAGCCGTATCCATGGAACTGGAGGCGGGGCCAGCCAAAACCATGGTATTGGAGGCGGGCCAGCCAAAACCATGGTATTGGAGGCGGGCCAGCCAAAACCATGGTATTGGAGGTGGGCCAGCCAAAACCATGGTATTGGAGGCTGGGCCAGCCAAAACCATGGTATTGGAGGCGGGGCCAGACAAAACCATGGTATTGGAGGCGGGGACAGACAAAACCATGGAAACCATGGTATTGGAGGCGGGGCCAGACAAAACCATGGTATTGGAGGCAGGGCCAGCCAAAACCATGGTATTGGAGACGGGGCCAGCCGTATCCATGGTATTGGAGGCGGGGCCAGCCGTATCCATGGAACTGGAGGAGGGGCCAGCCGTATCCATGGTATCGGAGGCAGGGCCAGCCGTATCCATGGAACCGGAAGCAGGGCCAGCTGTATCCATGGTATTGGAGGTGGGGCCAGCCGTATCCATGGTATTGGAGGCGGGGCCAGCCGTATCCATGGAACTGGAGGCCGGGCCAGCCGTATCCATGGAACTGGAGGCGGGGCCAGCCGTATCCATGGAACTGGAGGCAGGGCCAGCCGTATCCATGGAACTGGAGGCGGGGCCAGCCGTATCCATGGAACTGGAGGCAGGGCCTGCCGTATCCATGTAACTGGAGGCGGCGCCAGCCAAAACCATGTATTGGAGGCGGGGTCAGCCAAAACCATGCTATTGGAGGCAGGGACAGCCAAAACCATGTAACTGGAGTCAGGGCCAGCCGTATCCATGGAACTTGAAGCGGGGCCAGCTGTATCCATGGTATTGGAGGCGGGGCCAGCCGTATCCATGGAACTGGAGGTGGGGCCAGCCGTATCCATGGAAATGGAGGCGGGGCCAGCCAAAACCATGGAACTGGAGGCGGGCCAGCCGTATCCATGGAACCGGAAGCAGGGCCAGCTGTATCCCTGGTATTGGAGGTGGGGCCAGCCGTATCCATGGTATTGGAGACGGGGCCAGCTGTATCCATGGAACTGGAGGCGGGGCCAGCCGTATCCATGGAACTGGAGGCAGGGCCAGCCGTATCCATGGAACTGGAGGCGGGGCCAGCCAAAACCATGGTATTGGAGGCGCGGCCAGCCAAAACCATGGTATTGGAGGCGGGGCCAGCCGTATCCATGGTATTGGAGGCGGGGCCAGCCGTATCCATGGAACTGGAGGCGGGGCCAGCCGTATCCATCGAACTGGAGGCGGGGCCAGCCGTATCCATCGAACTGGAGGCGGGGCCAGCCAAAACCATGGTATTGGAGGCGGGCCAGCCAAAACCATGGTATTGGAAGCGGGCCAGCCAAAACCATGGTATTGGAGGCGGGGCCAGACAAAACCATGGTATTGGAGGCGGGGCCAGACAAAACCATGGTATTGGAGGCGGGGCCAGACAAAACCATGGAAACCATGGTATTGGAGGCGGGGCCAGACAAAACCATTGTATTGGAGGCGGGGCCGGACAAAACCATGGTATTGGAGGCAGGGCCAGCCAAAACAATGGGATTGGAGGCGGGGCCAGCCAAAACCATGGGATTGGAGGCGGGGCTAGCCGTATCCATGTAATTGGAGGCGGCCAGCCAAAACCATGGTTTTGGAGGCACAGCCAGCCAAAACCATGGTATTGGAGGCGGGGCCAGCCAAAACCATGGTATTGGAGGCGGGGCCAGCCAAAACCATGGAACTGGAGGCGGGGCCAGCCAAAACCATGGAACTGGAGGCGGGGCCAGCCAAAACCATGGAACTGGAGGAGGGGCCAGCCAAAACCATGGAACTGGATGAGGGGCCAGCCAAAACCATGGTACTGGAGGAGGGGCCAGCCAAAACCATGGTATTGGAGGCAGGGACAGCCAAAACCATGGTATTGGAGGCAGGGACAGCCAAAACCATGTAACTGGAGTCAGGGCCAGCCGTATCCATGGAACTGGAGGCGGGGCTAGCCGTATCCATGGAACTGGAGGCGGGGCCAGCCGTATCCATGGTATTGGAGGCAGGGCCAGCCGTATCCATGGAACTGGAGGCGGGGCCAGCCGTATCCATGGAAATAGAGGCGGGGCCAGCCAAAACCATGGAACTGGAGGCGGGCCAGCCGTATCCATGGGACCGGAAGCAGGGCCAGCTGCATCCATGGTATTGGAGGTGGGGCCAGCCGTATCCATGGTATTGGAGGCGGGGCCAGCCGTATCCATGGAACTGGAGGCCGGGCCAGCCGTATCCATGGAACTGGAGGCGGGGCCAGCCGTATCCATGGAACTGGAGGCGGGGCCAACAGTATCCATGGAACTGGAGGCGGGGCCAGCCAAAAGCATGGTATTGGAGGTGGGGCCAGCCAAAACCATGGTATTGGAAGCGGGGCCTTGGAGGCGGGGCCAGCCGTATCCATGGTATTGGAGGCGGGGCCAGCCGTATCCATGGAACTGGAGGCGGGGCCAGCCGTATCCATGGAACTGGAGGCGGGGCCAGCTGTATCCATGGTACTGGAGGCGGAGCCAGCCAAAACCATGGTATTGGAGGCAGGGCCAGCCAAAACCATGGGATTGGAGGCGGGGCCAGCCAAAACCATGGGATTGGAGGCGGGGACAGCCATATCCATGGAACTGGAGGCGGGGCCAGCCAAAACCATGGTATTGGAGGCGGGGCCAGCCAAAACCATGGTATTGGAGGCGGGCCAGCCAAAACTATGGTATTGGAGGCGGGGCCAGCCAAAACCATGGTATTGGAGGCGGGGCCAGACTAAACCATGGTATTGGAGGCGGGGCCAGCCAAAACCATGGTATTGGAGGCGGAGCCCAAAACCATGAGATTGGAGGCAGGGCCAGCCGTATCCATGGGAATGGAGGCGGGGCCAGCCGTATCCATGGAACTGGAGGCAGGGCCAGCCAAAACCATGGTACTGGAGGCGGGGCCAGCCAAAAGCATGGTATTGGAGGCGGGGCCAGCCAAAACAATGTAACTGGAGGCGGGGCCAGCCGTATCCATGGTATTGGAGGCGGAGCCAGCCGTATCCATGGTATTGGAGGCGGGGCCAGCCAAAACCATGTAACTGGAGGCGGGGTCAGCCAAAACCATGCTATTGGAGGCGGGTATTGGAGGCAGGGCCAGCCAAAACCATGTAACTGGAGGTGGGGTCAGCCAAAACCATGTAACTGGAGGCGGGGCCAGCCGTATCCATGGTATTGGAGGCAGGGCGAGCCGTATCCATGGGATTGGAGGCGGGGCCAGCCAAAACCATGGTATTGGAGGCGGGGCCAGCCAAAACCATGGTATTGGAGGCGGGGCCAGCCAAAACCATGGAACTGGAGGCGGGGCTAGCCAAAACCATGGTATTGGAGGCGGGGCCAGCCAAAACCATGGTATTGGAGGAAGGGCCAGCCAAAACCATGGTACTGGAGGCGGGGCCAGCCAAAAGCATGGTATTGGAGGCGGGGCCAGCCAAAACAATGTAACTGGAGGCGGGGCCAGCCGTATCCATGGTATTGGAGGCAGGGCCTGCCAAAATCATGGAACTGGAGGCGGGGCCAGCCAAAACCATGGTATTGGAGGCGGGGCCAGCCAAAACCATGGTATTTGAGGCGGGGCCAGCCAAAACCATCGGATTGGAGGCAGGGCCAGCCAAAACCATGGTACTGGAGGCGGGGCCAGCCAAAAGCATGGTATTGGAGGCGGGGCCAGCCAAAACCATGTAACTGGAGGCGGGGCCAGCCAAAACCATTGGAGGCGGGGCCAGCCAAAACCATGGTATTGGAGGCGAGGCCAGCCAAAACCATGGTATTGGAGGAAGGGCCAGCCAAAACCATGGTACTGGAGGCGGGGCCAGCCAAAAGCATGGTATTGGAGGCGGGGCCAGCCAAAACAATGTAACTGGAGGCGGGGCCAGCCGTATCCATGGTATTGGAGGCAGGGCCTGCCAAAATCATGGAACTGGAGGCGGGGCCAGCCAAAACCATGGTATTGGAGGCGGGGCCAGCCAAAACCATGGTATTTGAGGCGGGGCCAGCCAAAAGCATGGTATTGGAGGCGGGGCCAGCCAAAAGCATGATATTGGAGGCGGTATTGGAGGCGGGGCCAGCCAAAACAATGTAACTGGAGGCGGGGCCAGCCGTATCCATGGTATTGGAGGCAGGGCCTGCCAAAATCATGGTATTGGAAGCTGGGCCAGCCAAAATCATGGTATTGGAGGCTGGGCCAGCCAAAATCATGGTAATGGAGGCGGGTTCAGCCGTATCCATGGTATTGGAAGCGGGGCCAGCCGAAACCATGGGATTGGAGGCGGGGCCAGCCGTATCCAAGGAACTGGAGGCGGGGCCAGCCAAAACCATGGTATTGGAGGCGGGGCCAGCCAAAACCATGGTATTGGAGGCGGGGCCAGCCAAAACCTTGGTATTGGAGGCGGGGACAACCAAAACCATGGTATTGGAGGCGGGCCAGCCAAAACCATGGTATTGGAGGCAGGGCTAGCCGAAACCATGGGATTGGAGGCGGGGCCAGCCGTATCCAAGGAACTGGAGGCGGGGCCAGCCAAAACCATGGTATTGGAGGCGGGGCCAGCCAAAACCATGTAACTGGAGGCGGGGCCAGACAAAACCATGGTACTGGAGGTGGGGCCAGCCGGCCAGCCAAAACCATGGAACTGGAGGTGGGGCCAGCCGGCCAGCCAAAACCATGGAACTGGAGGCGGGGGCCAACCGAATCCATGGAACTGGAGGCGGGGCCAGATAAAACCATGGTATTGGAGGCGGGGCCAGCCAAAAGCATGGTATTGGAGGCGGGGCCAGACAAAACCATGGTATTGGAGGCGGGGCCAGCCAAAACCATGGTATTGGAGGCAGGGCCAGCCAAAACCATGGTATTGGAGGCAGGGCCAGCCAAAACCATGGTATTGGAGGCAGGGCCAGCCAAAACCATGGTATTGTAGGCGGGGTCAGCCAAAACCATGTAACTGGAGGCGGGGTCAGCCAAAACCGTGCTATTGGAGGCGGGGCCAGCCAAAACCATGTAACTGGAGGCGGGGCCAGCCAAAACCATGGGATTGAAGGCGGGGCCAGCCAAAACCATGGGATTGGATTCGGGGCCAGCCAAAACCATGGGATTGGAGGCGGGGCCAGCCGTAACCATGGAACTGGAGGCGGGGCCAGCCAAAACCATGGAACTGGAGGCGGGGCCAGCCAAAACCATGGAACTAGAGGCGGGGCCAGCCATATCCGTGGAACTGGAGGCGGGGCCAGCCAAAACCATGGTATTGGAGGCGGGGCCAGCCAAAACCATGGTATTGGAGGCGGGGCCAGCCAAAACCATGGTATTGGAGGCAGGGCCACCCAAAACCATGGTATTGGAGGCAGGGCCAGCCAAAACCATGGTATTGTAGGCGGGGCCAGCCAAAACCATGTAACTGGAGGCGGGGTCAGCCAAAACCATGTAACTGGAGGCGGGGTCAGCCAAAACCGTGCTATTGGAGGCGGGGCCAGCCAAAACCGTGGTATTGGAGGCGGGGCCAGCCAAAACCATGGGATTGAAGGCAGGGCCAGCCAAAACCATGGGATTGGAGGCGGGGCCAGCCAAAACCATGGGATTGGAGGCGGGGCCAGCCGTAACCATGGAACTGGAGGCGGGGCCAGCCAAAACCATGGAACTGGAGGCGGGGCCAGCCAAAACCATGGAACTGGAGGCGGGGCCAGCCAAAACCATGGTATTGGAGGCGGGGCCAGCCAAAACCATGGTATTGGAGGCGGGGCCAGCCAAAACCATGGTACTGGAGGCGGGGCCAGCCAAAACCATGGTACTGGAGGCGGGGCCAGCCAAAACCATGGTATTGGAGGCAGGGCCAGCCAAAACCATGGTACTGAAGGCGGGGCCAGCCAAAAGCATGGTACTGGAGGCGGGGCCAGCCAAAAGCATGGTATTGGAGGCGGTATTGGAGGCGGGGCCAGCCAAAACAATGTAACTGGAGGCAGGGCCAGCCGTATCCATGGTATTGGAGGCTGGGCCAGCCAAAATCATGGTATTAGAGGCTGGGCCAGCCAAAATCATGGTATTGGAGGCTAGGCCAGCCAAAATCATGGTATTGGAGGCAGGTTCAGCCGTATCCATGGGATTGGAGGCGGGGCCAGCCGAAACCATGGGATTGGAGGGGGGGCCAGCCGTATCCAAGGAACTGGAGGCGGGGCCAGCCAAAACCATGGTATAGGAGGCGGGGCCAGCCAAAACCATGGGATTGGAGGCGGGGACAGCTGTATCCATGGTACTGGAGGCGGAGCCAGCCAAAACCATGGTATTGGAGGCAGGGCCAGCCAAAACCATGGGATTGGAGGCGGGGCCAGCCAAAACCATGGGATTGGAGGCGGGGACAGCCATATCCATGGAACTGGAGGCGGGGCCAGCCAAAACCATGGTATTGGAGGCGGGGCCAGCCAAAACCATGGTATTGGAGGAAGGGCCAGCCAAAACCATGGAACTGGAGGCGGGGCCAGCCAAAACCATGGTATTGGAGGCGGGGCCAGCCAAAACCATGGTATTGGAGGCGGGGCCAGCCAAAACCATGGTATTTGAGGCGGGGCCAGCCAAAACCATCGGATTGGAGGCAGGGCCAGCCAAAACCATGGTACTGGAGGCGGGCCCAGCCAAAAGCATGGTATTGGAGGCGGGGCCAGCCAAAAGCATGATATTGGAGGCGGTATTGGAGGCGGGGCCAGCCAAAACAATGTAACTGGAGGCGGGGCCAGCCGTATCCATGGTATTGGAGGCAGGGCCTGCCAAAATCATGGTATTGGAGGCTGGGCCAGCCAAAATCATGGTATTGGAGGCTGGGCCAGCCAAAATCATGGTATTGGAGGCGGGTTCAGCCGTATTCATGGTATTGGAGGCGGGGCCAGCCGAAACCATGGGATTGGAGGCGGGGCCAGCCGTATCCAAGGAACTGGAGGCGGGGCCAGCCAAAACCATGGTATTGGAGGCGGGGCCAGCCAAAACCATGGTATTGGAGGCGGGGCCAGCCAAAACCATGGTATTGGAGGCGGGGACAACCAAAACCATGGTATTGGAGGCGGGCCAGCCAAAACCATGGTATTGGAGGCAGGGCTAGCTGAAACCATGGTATTGGAGGTGGGGCCAGCCGTATCCATGGAACTGGAGGCGGGGCCAGCCAAAACCATGGAACTGGAGGCGGGGCCAGCCAAAACCATGGAACTGGAGGCGGGGTCAGCCGGCCAGCCAAAACCATGGGATTGGAGGCGGGGCCAGCCAAAACCATGGGATTGGAGGCGGGGCCAGCCAAAACCATGGGATTGGAGGCGGGGCCAGCCGTATCCATGGAACTGGAGGCGGGGCCAGCCAAAACCATGGTATTGGAGGCGGGGCCAGCCAAAACCATGGTATTGGAGGCGGGGCCAGCCAAAACCATGGTATTGGAGGCAGGGCCAGCCAAAACCATGTAACTGGAGGTGGGGCCAGCCAAAACCATGGTACTGGAGGCGAGGCCAGCCGGCCAGCCAAAACCATGGTACTGGAGGCGGGGCCAACCGAATCCATGGAACTGGAGGCGGGGCCAGACAAAACCATGGTATTGGAGGCGGGGCCAGACAAAACCATCGTATTGGAGGCGGGGCCAGACAAAACCATGGTATTGGAGGCAGGGCCAGCCGTATCCATGGAACTGGAGGTGGGGCCAGCCAAAACCATGGTACTGGAGGCGAGGCCAGCCGG